>NC_082681.1:63197109-66127942 GCF_025265405.1 Mesoplodon densirostris | reverse complement strand
AATCATATGATTATCTCATTAGGTGCAGAAAAAGCTTTTGATAAAATTCAACACCGATTTACGATAAAAACTCTCCAGAAAGTGGGCATAGAGGGAACATACCTCAACATAATAAAGACCATATATGACAAACCCACAGCTAACATCATACTCAATGGTGAAAAGCTGAAAGCATTTAATCTAAGATCAGGGAAAAGACAAGGATGTCCACTCTCGTCACTTTTATTCAACATCATTTTGGAAGTCCTAGCCATGGCAATCAGAGAAGAAAAAGAAATAAAAAGAATCCAAATTGGAAAAGAAGATGCAAAATCATCACTGCTTGCAGATGACATGATACTATACATAGAAACTCCTAAAAAGCTACTGTAAAACTACTAGAGCTCATCAATGAATTAGTAAGGTTGCAGGATACAAAATTAACACAGAGAAATCTCCTGCATTTCTATACATTAACAATGAAAGATCAGAAAGAGAAATTAAGGAAACAATCCCATCTACCATCTCATCAAAAAGAATAAAAGACCTAGGAATAAACCTACCTGAGGAGGCAAAAGACCTGTACTCTGAAAACTATAAGATGCTGATGAAAGAAATTGAAGATGACATGAACAGATAGAATGATATACCATGTTCTTGGATTGGAAGAACCAATATTGTCAAAAATGAATATACTACCCAAAGCAATCTACAGATTCAGTTGCAATCCCTATCAAATTACCAATGGCATTTTTCACAGAACTAGAACAAAAAAATTTAAACTTTGTATGGAAACACAAAAGATTCCGAATAGCTAAAGCAATCCTGAGAAAGAAAAATGGTGCTGGAGGAAGCAGGCTTCCTGTCTTCAGACTATACTACAAAGCTACAGTAATCAAAACAGTATGTTACTGGCACAAAAACAGAAATATAGATTAATGGAACAGGTTACAATGTCCAGAAATAAATTCACAAACCTATGGTCAATTAATCTATGACAAAGGAGTCAAGAATATACAATGGAGGAAAGACAGTCTCTTCAATAAATGGTGATGGGAAAGCAGGACAGCTACATGTAAAAGAATGAAATTAGAACATTCTCTAACACCATACACAAAAAATAAATGCAAAATGGATTAAAGACCTAAATGTAAGGCCAGATACTGTAAAACTCTTAGAGGAAAACATAGGCAGAACACTCTGATATATATCACAGCAATATCTTTTTGGATTCACCTCCTAGAGTAATGAAAATAAAAACAAAATGGAAATACAACCCACAGAATAGGAAAAAAATATTTGCCAATGAAGTGACTAACAAGGGATTAATCTCCAAAATATAAAAACAGCTCACACAGCTCAATAAAAAAAACCCAATCAAAAAATAAGCAGAAGATCTAAATAGACATTTCTCCAAAGAAGACATGTAGATGGCCAACAGGCACATGAAAAGATGATCAATGTTGCTAACTATTAGAGAAATGCAAATCCAAACTACAATGAAGTGTTACCTCACAAAGGTCGGAATGGCCATCATCAAAAAGTCTACAAACAATATATGCTGGAGAGGGTGTTGAGAAAAGGGTACCCTCCTACATTGTTGGTTGGAATGGAAATTGATGCAGCCACTATGGAGAACAGTATGGAGGTTCCTTAAAAAACTAAAAATACAACTACCATATGATCAAGCAATCCCACTCCTGCGCATGTATCTGGAGAAAACCATAATTTGAAAGGATGCATGCACCCCAGTATTCATTGCAGCACTATTTACAATAGCCAAGACATGGAAGCAACGTAAATGTCAAACGACAGAGGAATTGATAAAGAAGATGTGGTACATGTATACAATGGAATATTACTCAGCCATAAGAAAGAATGAAATAATGCCATTTTCAGCAATATGGATGGACCTAGAGATTAGCATACTAAGTGAAGTAAGTCAGACAGAGAAAGAGAAACAGCGTATGATATCCCTTGTATGTGGAATCTAAAAACATGATAAAGATGAACTTATTTATAAAATAGAAACAGACTCACAGACTTAGAGAAGGAACTTATGGTTACCAGAGGGGAAGAGTGGGGTGGGGGGGAGGGATAGACTGGACGTTTGGAATTGACATGTACGCACTACTATATTTAAAATAGATAATCAACAAGGACCTACTGTATAGCACAGGGAACGCTGCTCAATATTCAGTAATAACCTAAATGGGAAAATAATTTGAAAAAGAATATATAAATGTGTATGTATAACTGAATCACTTTGCTGTACACCTGAAACTAACACAACATTGTTAATCAACTATGCTCCAATATAAAATAAAAATTTTAAAAAGACAAATATATTTATCACTTATATGTGGAATCTAAAAAAAAAATGATACCAATGAACTTATTTACCAAACAGAAAGACACTCACAGACTTCAAAAACAAACTTATGGTTACCGAAGGGGAAATATGGGAGGGAGGGATAAATTAGGGGTTTGGAATTAACATATAAACACTGCTATATATAAAATGGATAATCAACAAGGACCTACTGTATAGCACAGGGAACTCTACTCAATATGCTGTAATAACCTACATAGGAAAAGAGTCTGAAAAAGAATGGATATATGTATATATGTAACTGAATCACTTTGCTATACACCTGAAACTAACACAACATTGTAAATCAACTATACTCCAATATAAAATAAAAAGTATATTCAGAAAAAAAGAATCAGTGAGACAAACATGTCCCTTCTCCATTAAAGAAAAGACTATGAGAGCAACATAACAAATTACACAAAAGAGGGTATGGCATCCAGGCAGTGATGTATCAAACATGGACATAAATTGCTAGAAGTATGGATGACTGAATTTCCAAGTTCCTTTTTTGGGTAATATTCAGATTTATGGCATTCTGAATCATTTTCTATTAAGATAAGAAGAAACGTATTTTTCAGGAAGGCAAATTATTAAGTACTTACCCAAAAATATAAAAGATATCCAAAGTAATGTTTGTAAAAATAACATACAAAATGCATACTGGAATATTATTTACATTATCTACAAAGCTCAAGCTAATTTGAAAAATTCATAGAAAAGTAGACATTTAGGACTTTTTCTAATAGAAAAGCTGTTCACAACAAAAATGGAATTGATTTGTTTCTACCCCAAATCTACCTCCTACCCTTCCAGCCTCAACAATAAGCAGCTTGCTACATTGAAATTTCCATTACATTTTATGATTAAATATCATTACATTGTAAGATTATCACTAAATTTGCAGTAGAACACAGAAAGGAAGGTATAACATAAATTTTCTTCTTTAAAATATATCTGATTAAATCCAACAAAACTGCTTTGGGAAAAATCTACATACAGACATGTTGCACTCAGGTAAGAAGCAGTTTTGACATAGATGGGAAATAAAATATATTACATTTTTAGCTGAAATAGGATACTGATTTTGAGACCTAGTCAATTGACCTAAGATCTATGTTTTCATGAACTCTGATTACTAAAGATAATTATATTCTGATATGGAAGGAGTTGTTTTATAGAGGTGGCAACCTGGAAGCCCATGAGCTACCTCCAGCCCAGAGATGGGTTGTGTTTGTCCCAGACAGTGTTTTGTTTTTTTAAACTGAATTAGTTGCCAACAGTTAATCAGGAGATTTTGTATTAAAATTTAGATTTCTAACTACTCTTGCAAATTCAGAGGATTTATCAACTGTTACCCTGCCTCCTTGCATGGGAAAAACTATATTGCCACAAGTGGCAGTGATTGAATAGATGATACTTAATTTAGACAGAGTCTGTGCTCTCCAATTGTCCATAGTCCACACCAGACCCTCTTTATTCATTTAGGTCATCAGTTTTCTGATCTCTGTTTAAGAGAACCAGTTCTGGTTTGTTTGTAACTTTACTGTATCTCACTGCCATAAAGATTACAGTTGGCTTTGAGTTAAATGCATTTTGATGTTTGAGTAACTCATTTTATTTTGCCAATACAATAAGTGGCAGCACATTATAACTCTGTGGGAGTGGCAATGGCAAGCTGGACATAAATTATGCACCCTAGCCATTTCCACACATTATCCTGCGATAATAAATTGTCTCTTTCTTGTGTGTAACACAACAGTGTTATGAAATAGGCACTTGTTCCTATTTTCCAGTTGAAGAAACTGAGGCCACATGTCAATTACATAACTTGCTAGTACATGGTGGATCTAGGATTCTAAGCCAGATCTGTCTGACTACATGATCCCCTGTGCTTAATCAATACATGATTATAAAGTAGCCTAGTGGGTTGTAGGGCACTATACAGTAGAGTCAATTTCACTTTTTTATCCTATTCTTTGGCAGCATGAGACTCCTAAAGTGGGAGGGGACTGTTATGTGGAATATAGACACATGACTATTATGTCCTGCAAAATACAAATCCATCAAGAAAAGTTTTGGAATTTAATTAAAGGAATATTAGCAGAAACTGACTAGGCTCAAAATAAACAGGAAGCTGCTAATAATAAACTTTCCTTGGAAGTGGTCAATGTCTTTCCTGATAATTTTTTGCCATAGTAAAAGTATTTTAATTATGATCTTAATACTCATAAAAGTATAAATATTTATAAGTTTTTTCATCAGACCAGAAAAGAATCATTCCCACTTTCCTTTTCTCACACATGCAAGACTCTATAACTCCTTTAAAGTCTTCATAGGGAGAAGCCGGTAGGAGCCTGCGACGTCGTGCAGTTGTCTGAAGATTCTTCAATCACTATGTCAAGTGACACAGATGTTTCTCTTTCTTCATATGATGAAGATCAGGGATCTAAACTTATCCGAAAAGCTAGAGAGGCACCATTTGTCCCCATTGGAGTGGCAGGTTTTGCAGCAATCGTTGCATATGGATTATATAAATTGAAGAGCAGGGGCAATACTAAAATGTCTGTTCACCTGATCCACATGCGCGTGGCAGCCCAAGGCTTTGTTGTGGGAGCAATGACTCTTGGTATGGGCTATTCCATGTATCAAGAATTCTGGGCAAAACCTAAACCTTAGAAGAGGAGATGCTGTCTTGGTCTTGGTGGTGCTTGCTTTACTTAGACATCTCATATTGAGGTTATATGTTTATGTTAAAAATAAATTCTGTGGGTCAGACAATAACATAGTAATTTGAATATTGGCTTCCTTTCTTGTAGGCTTGATTTGCCTAGTGACTAGTTCACTCGCTAGGTCATTCAGGGGAGTCAGATTAGCAGAAAAACATGTCACTTTTAAATGCATTTGATAGTGGTACAGTGTCCACCTTCTTAAACTCTTCTGATAAAATTACTTGTAAAGAGGACAACATGCCAAACCTGAAAATGCTCCCAGTTGTTGCAGAATATCATATGCTTTTGATGTAATGTAGGAATCCTATTTACCCCAGTTAATTTAACTCTTTCTGACTGCCTTGTGGACTGAGTACTGTTTTTAAGGTCTGGTTGGCTCTTGAAGGACCCTTTCAGGACACTGCACGGAATAATTATAAACCTCCCAGCAACTATGTGTGTGTTTTTAAACCAAACCTAAAGAGCTGGTAACAGCTGCTTTGAAGTAGTATCTGTTTCAGAATCATAGTTGTAAACATGAGAATAACTTAACTGTAGATCCCCGTTTAGCTGTTTTGTAATTGCAGAATTATAGTTTGCTGCTGTTATATTAGAATAATTTTTAAATGGCATTTTGAAATAGAAATGTGTATTTTAAGTGCTAATGCAAAGGTAAATGAAAAATACTTTTTAAATGTGTGCAGCCTGTTTATTTTCTCTGAAAGAATCATAAATGTTAAACTAAATAAATTGCCTGTAATGGAAGTGATGTATGAGCAAGCTGGTTTGGTCAGACACTATACAAACTTTGGTATACTACAGAATGCTTTGTTGTACTTGTGAAATTCTCTCGTCTAAACTGAATTTACATTCCATGGTGGTAACATGGTAAATGTAGTGTTATTAAAGTAAGTGAACACATCAAAAAAAAAAAATAAAAAAAAAAAATAAAGTCTTCATAGGAACAAAGGCTTTTTATCTCAATTCAAATGAACAATATTAATATAATTGTACTGGGAAGTTAGATGGAAGGTAGATATTGGGATGGTACAAGTGAGCTTATAGCCTCATCTAGAATAAGAGAAAGTCAACAAAGCAAAACACAATGTAGAGGTAAAAGCATATAATTTAAACCCATGGAGGTAAATTCTAAAGAACTAAAAACCAAAATGGTTAAAAGTATTGTGGCATCTGGGGAGCAAGAGTAGAAGTGGGAGGGCCCTATCTGGAAGCTCTTAATTTTCATTATAGCCTTTCCTATACTATTTGGTTATTTAACTTTGTGCTTGTGTTACTTATTAAAAATACTAAAATGTTCTCAGATGCAGAGGCAGAAATGACACTTCATCTCAGCTATTTCGAGAGAGATGAATAACCTTCAAAAATCGGCATACAAAATTTCAGCCTTGATATGCTGTTTAGTGACATTGTTTATTACATGTGTTTTAAAATAGTTCTATATATTTCTGATAAACTTGTGGTAAACATGTTAGCAAAATGGTGCTTCTGGCAAGTCCTGACATATTTTGAGCATTCTCAGCAGTGATGAGAGGAAGAAGCAGAATATGCCTGCAAAAGCAATATTCTACAAATATAATTTCCCAGGAGCTAGGGGGATAAGCACTTATAAGATAGTTATAATAGTATTTGACAAGTGCTAGGAAATAAAAAGAGTAGTAATATAGTCACTTCAAATTACTCATGGGAACAGACAAAATATTACATTAACAAATAGAAATTTTGGTAAATATATAAATAGATAAATAAGAAACCCAATAGAGAAATAAGTGTAATGCAGTCGAGCAATGCCTAAAGATTATGCTTTAAAACACAGGTTTCACACTTAATAACATATTTTCCCTTTCTTTTATTCATTTTAAAAGGGGAAAGGCCTTACATTTCAAAGCTAAAACTGGGAAAGTCTAAGAAGAATACATAGGGGAAAATATTCATGGCATTGGATTTGACAATGAGTTTCTTGACTATGACTCCAAAAGCATGGGCAGAAAGAAAAAAATAAATTTGACTTCATCAATATTGAACCAAAAAATAGAAGAAAATAATTGCAAATCATACACCTGATAAGGGATTAATACCCAGAACATAAAAACAAAAATCTTACACCTCAACCACAACAAACAAACAATTGAACTTAAAAATGGACAAAATGCTTGAATAGACATATCTCCAAAGAAGATACACAAATGGCCAATAAGCACATGAAGAAATGCAAATCAAAACCACAGAGAGATAACACTTCAAACCTGCAAATGACAGACGGATTATGTCCCACCCCCACCTCCACCCCCTGCAAATTCATATGTTGAAATGTTAACTGCCAATGTGATGGTATTTGGAGGTGGGTCCTTTGGGAGGTGATTAGGTCATGAAGTGGAACACTCATAAATGGGATTAGTGTCCTCATAAAAGAGGCCTGCCTCTCTTTTAAAAGAGTTCTCTCACCTTTCCACCAAGTGAGGTTACAGTGAGAAGACAGCCATCTATGAACGAGGAAGTGGGCTCTCACCAGACACTGAACGTGTAGGCACCTTGATCTAGGACTTTCAACCCTTAGAACTATGAGAAATTAATTTCTGTTGTTATAAGCCACACAATTTATAGTACTTTTTTTCCAGCTTTATTGAGACATACTTGACATATAACATTAACTTTAAGGTGTACAATGGGATGACGTAATACAAGCATATTTTGTGAAATGATTACCACAGTAGGGTTAGTTAACACTTTCATCACTTCATATAATTACCATTTTATTTTTTGTGGTGAGAACATTTAAGGTCTACTCTCTTAGCAACTTTCCAGTATATGATACAATCTCCTTAACTATAGTCACCATTCTGTACATCTGCAAAATTAATTATCTTATAACTGCAAGTTTGTACCCTTTGAATAACATCTCCCCATTTAATCTTTTGACGAATTTCCACACTGTTTTCCATAGTGACCGCACCAATTTACATTCTCCCCGAAAAGTGCATAAGAATTCCTTTTTCTTCACATCCTGGCTAACATTTGTTATCTCTTTTTATTTTTTTCGTGGTACGTGGGCAAATCACTGTTGTGGCCTCTCCCGTTGCGGAGCACAGGCTCCAGACACACAGGCTCGGTGGCCATGGCTCACGGGCCTAGTCGCTCCACGGCATGTGAGATGTTCCCGGACCGGGGCACAAACCCGTGTCCCGTGCATCGGCAGGTGGACTCTCAACCACTGCTCCACCAGGGAAACCCCTTGTTATCTCTTTTTGATGATAGCCATTCTGACAGGTGTGAGGTGATATCTCATTGTGTTTTTGAAAATTATTTTTTATTATAGTTGATTTACAATGTTCTGTTAGTTTCTGCTGTACAGAAAAGTGAATCAGTTATACATATACATACATTGACTCTTTTTTAGATTCTATGCCCATATAGGTCATTACAGTGTATTAAGTAGGGTTCTCTGTGCTATACAGTAGATTCTTATTAGTTATCTATTTTATATATAGTAGTGTGTATAAGCCAATCTCAATCTCCTAATTTATCCCTTACACCACCCTTTCCTCCTTGATAACCATAAGTTTGTTTTCTACATATGTGACTCTATTTATGTTTTGTAAATATGTTCATTTGTACCATTTTTTTAGATTCCACATATAAGCAATATCACATGATATTTGTCTCATTGTGTTTTTCTTATTTTTAATAGATCTTTATTGGAGTATAATTGCTTCACAATACTGTGTTAGTTTCTGTTGTACAACAAAGTGAATCAGCCATATGCATAAATACATCCCCATATCCCCTCCCTCTGGGGCCTCCCTCCTGCCCTCCCTATACCACCCCTCTAGGTGATCACAAAGCACCAGGCTGAGGTCCTTGTGCTATGCTGCTGCTTCCCACTAGCTAACTATTTTACATTTGGTAGTGTATATAAGTTGATGCTGCTCTCCCTTCACTCCAGCTTTCCCCTGCCCCACCGTGTCCTCAAGTCCATTCTCTATGTCTGCATTGTTATTCCTGCCCTGCCACTAGGTTCATCAGTGTCATAACAAATATCATATGCTAACACATATATATGGAATCTAAAGAAAAAAATGGAGAAAAGGCAGTCTCTCCTCTCCTAAGTGGTGCTGGGAAAACTGGACAGCTACATGTAAAAGAATGAAATTAGAATACTCCTTAATATCATACACAAAAATAAACTCAAAATGGATTAAAGACCTAAATGTAAGACCGGACACTATAAAACTCTTAGAGGAAAACATAGGAAGAAGACTCTTTGACATGAATCACAGAAAGATCTTTTTTGACCTACCTCCTAGAGTAATGGAAATAAAAACAAAAATAAACAAATGGGACCTAATGAAACGTAAAAGCTTTTGCATAGCAAAGGAAACTATAATCAAGACGAAAAGACAACCCACAGAATGGGAGCAAACATTTGCAAACGAATCAACTGACGAAGGATTAATCTCCAAAATATACAAATAACTCATGCAGCTCAATATTAAAAAAAAAACCCAATCAAAAAATGGGCAGAAGACCTAAATAGACATTTCTCCAAAGAAGATATACCGTTGGCCAAGAGGCACATGATAAGCTGCTCAGCATCACTAATTATTAGAGAAATGCAAATCAAAACAACGAGGTATCACCTCACACTGGTTAGAATGGGCATCACCAGAAAATCTACAAACAACAAATGCTGGAGAGGGTGTGGAGAAAAAGGAACCCTCTTGTACTGTTGGTGGGAATGTAAATTGATACAGCCACTATGGAGAGCAGTATGGAAATTCCTTAAAAACCTAAAAATAGAATTACCATATGACCCAGCAATACCACTATTGGGCATATACCCAGAGAAAATCATAACTCAAAAAGAGTTATGCACCCCAATGCTCATTGCAATGCTCATTGCAACACTATTTACAATAGCCAGGTCATGGAAGGAACCTAAATGCCCATTGACAGACGAGTGGATAAAGAAGTCGTGGTACATATATACAATGGAATATTACTCAGCCATAAAAAGGAACGAAATTGGGTCATTTGTAGAGACGTGGATAGACCTAGAAACTGTCATACATTATGAAGTAAGTCAGAAAGAGAAAAACAAATATCGTATATTAATGCATATATGTGGAATCTAGAAAAATGGTACAGATTAACTGGTTTGCAAGGCAGAAATAGAGAGACAGATGTAGAGAACAAGCATATGGACACCAAGGGGGGAATGTAGGGGGGATGTTGGTGGGATGAGTTGGGAGATTGGGATTGACATATATATACTAATATGCATAAAATATATAACTAATAAGAACCTGCTGTATAAAAATAAATAAAAATTTAAAAGCATGGTACTCATTGTGGTTTTGATTTGCATTTCCCTGATGATTAGTGATGTTGAGCGCATTTTCCTGTATTTCTTGGCCATTTAGATGTCTTCTTTGGAAAAATGACCATTCAGGTCATTCGCTCATTTTTAAATCAGATCGTATCTTTGCTATTGAGTTGTATGAGTTCCCTTTATATTTTGGATATTAAGCCCTTATCAGAGAGATGGTTTGAAAATATTTTCTTCCATTCAACAGTTTGCCTTTTCATTTTGTTAATTGTTTCTTTTTCTGGGAAGAGCTTTTTAGTATGATGTAGTCCCACCTGTTTATTTTTGCATTTGTTTCTGGTGCTTTTGGTGAATAGCCAAAAAATCATTGCCAAGACCAATGTCAAAGAGTCTGTTTTCTTCTAGAAATTTTCTAGTTTCAGGTCTCATGTTTACATCTTTACTGCATTTTGAGTTAACTTTTATGAGTGGTATAAAATAGAATTTCAGTTTCATTCTTTTACATGTGATTATCTAGTTTTCTTTTTGAAGAGACTTTTTCTTTTGAAAAGACTATCTTTTCCCCATTGAGTATTCTTGCCTTTTTTGCTAATATTAGATGATTATATATGCGAGGATTTATTTCTGGGCACCCCATTTTGATCCATTAGTCTATGTGTCTGTTTTTATGCCAGCATCATTCTGTTTTCTTTGCTATAGCTTTCTAATATGGTTTGCAATCAGGAGGTGTGATGCCTCCAGCTTTGTTCTTCTTCTTCAAGATTGCTTTGATTATCTGGGATCATTTGTGATTCCATACATATTTTAGGATTTTTTTCTATTTCTGTGAAAAATGTCTTTGGAATTTTGATAGGTATTATATTAATGGCTCTAGGTAGTATAGATATTTTAACAACATTAACTGTTCTGACACGTGAACATGGGATAATTTTCTATTTATTTTTGTTTTCTTCAATTTCTCTTATCAAAATATTATACTTTTCACTGTACATATCTTTCACTTTCTTGGTTAAAAGTACTCCTAAGTATTTTATTGGTTTTGATGCTATTATAAATGGGATTGTTCTTTTTATTTCTTTTTCAGACATTTTGTTGTTAGTGTACAGAAATGCAACTGATTTCTGTATGTTAATTTTGAGTTCAGCAGTTTGAATTTGTTGATTAGTTCTAACAGTTTTTTTAAGTGGGAGCTTTATATATATTCATCTTCAAACAGAGCAATTTTACTTCTTACTTTCCAACTTTGACATCTTTTCTTTCTTTTTCATGCCTAATTTCTCTGACTAGGACTTCCAGTACTATGTTGGATAGGAGTGGTTAAAATGGGCACCCTTATCTTATTCCCAATTTTAGAAGAAAAATTTTCAACATATCACTGTGGAGTATGTTAGCTATGGACTTGTTATATATAGCCTTTATAATTTTAAGGTACTTTCCCTCTATACCCACTTTGTTGAGAGTTTTTATCATGAAAGAATGTTGTATTTTGCCAATTTCTCTTTTTGCATCTACTGAGATGATCATATGATTTTAATCTTTCATTATATTAATGTGGTATATCACATTTATTGATTTGCATATGTTGAAGCATCCTTGCATACCAAGGATAAATCTCAGTAACTATTGTGTATAATCACTTTAATGTGATTTGATTGGTTTGCTAATATTTGGTTGAGAATTCTTGCATCTATATTCATCAAGGATGTAGTGTCCTTATCTGACTTCAGTATCATGGTAATGCTGGCCTTAAAATGAATTTAGGAGTGTTCTCTCATCTTTGATATTTTGGAAGAGTTTAGGAGGAATTTGCACTAATTATTATTTAAATGTTTGGTAGAATTTACCAGTGAAACCATCTGGTTTTGGGCTTTACTTTGTTGGGTGGTTTTTGATTATTGATTCAATTTCCTTGCTCATTATTGGTCTGTTCAGATTTGCTATTTCTTTATGATTCAGCTTGGTAGATTATATATTTCTAGAATTTATCCATTTTTTCTAAGTTATCCAATTTATTGGCATAAAATTGTTCATAGTAGTCTCTTATAATCCTTTTTATTTCTGTGCTATCTGTTGTAATGTCTCCTCGTTCATTTCTGATTTTACTTATTTGAGTGTTCTGTCGTTTTTTCCCTTAGTCTAGCTAAAAGGTTTTTCAATGTTGTTTATCTTTAGAAAAAAAAAGCCCAGCTCTTAGTTTCACTGATCTTCTCTACAGTTTTTCTAGCCTCTATTTCATGTATTTATGCTTTGATATTTGTTGTTTCCTTTGTTCTGCTAACTTTGGGTTTTATTTGTCCTTTTTCTAGTTCCTTGAGTGGTAGAGTTAGGTTGTTTATTTGAGAGCTTTCTTTTTCCTTAATGTAGGTATTTCTTGCTATAAACTTCCCTCTGAGAACTGTTTTTGTTGCATCCCGTAAGTTTTGGTATGTTGTGTTGCCATTTGCATTTGTTTCAAGATGTTTTTCAATTTCCCTTTTGATTTCTCCTTTGGCCCATTAGTTGTTCAAGATTGTGTTGTTTAACTTCCATATATTTGTGAATTTTCCAGTTTTTCTCCTATTATCAATTTCTAGTTTCATACTATTGTGGTCAGAAAGGTTTTTGGTATGATTTCAATCTTCCTAAATTTTTTAAGACTTGTTTTGTTACCTAATATATGATATATCTTGGAGAATGTTCCATGTGTACTTGAGAAGAATGTGTGTTCAGATGCTGGTGCATGGAAAGTTCTGTGTATGTCTGTTAAGTCCATTTGGTCTAAGTATAGCTCAACTCCAGTTTTTCCTAATTGATTTTCTGTCTTGATGATCTATCCATTGTTGAAAGTGAGGTATTGAAGTGCCCTACTATTACTGTATTGTTGTCTCTTTCTCCCTTTATGTTTCTTAGTATTTCCTTAATATGTTTAGGTGCTGTTTTTGTGGGTATATATATATTTACAATTGTTCTATCCTCTTAATGAATTGATTCTTTAATCATTATATAATGACCTTCTTTGTCACTTGTTACAGTTTTTGAGGTAAATCTATTGTCTTATATAAGTATCATTACCCTTTCTTTCTTTTGGTTTCCACTGCATGATATATATATATTTCTATCACTTCACTTTGAGCCTATGTGTATCCTTAAAGATGAAGTGAGCCTCTTATAGGCAGCATATAGTTGGGTATGGTTTTTCTATCCACTCAGCCACTCTATGCATTTTAATTGGAAGATTGAATCCATTTACATTTACAGTAGTTATTGATAGGTGGGAAGTTACTAATGCCATTTTATTAATTGTTTTCTGACTATTTTGTTGTTCCCTTATTCTCTTCTTCCTCTCTTGCTGTCTTTTAAAAAAAATAAATTTATTTATTTATTTATTTTTGGCTGCTTTGGTTCTTCATTGCTGTGAGTGGCTTTCTCTAGTTGCGGCGAGTGGGGGCTACTCTTTGTTGGGGTGCTCGGACTCCTCATTGCGGTGGCTTCTCTTGTTGCAGAGCTTGGGTTTTCAGAGTGTGGGCTTCAGTGGTTGTGGCCTATGGGCTCTAGAGTGCAGGCTCAGTAGTTGTGGCACACAGGCTTAGTTGCTCCACAGCATGTGGGATCTTCCCAGACCAGGGCTTGAACCTGTGTCCCCTGCATTGGCGGGAGGATTCTTAACCACTACACCACCAGGGAAGCCCTCTTGATGTCTTCTTTTGTGAATGTGTTTTTCATAATGTATGCTTTGATTCCCTTCTCTTTATCTTTTGTGTATCTACTGTAGGTGTTTGCTTTGTGCTTACCATGAGGCTTACATAAAGCATGTTTTAGATATAACAGTCTAATTTTTCCTGATAACAACTTAATTTTGGGAATTCCCTGGTGGCCCCATGGTTAGGACTCCATGCTTCCACTGTAGGGGACATGGGTTCGGTCTCTGGTTGGGGGACTAAGATCCTGTAAGTTGTGTGGCATGGCCAAGAAAAAAAAATCATTTGCATACAAAAACTCTACCCTTCTCCTCCCCCCTTTTATGTTTTTGATGTTACAGTCTATACTTTTTGTATATTGTATCCATTAACTAATTATTGTAGCTATAGTTATTTTTAAATACTTCATGTCTTTGGAGTCAGTTACTGGAAATGTATTGTGTTTCTTTGGTGGTGTCATATTTTCTTGATTTTTCATGTTCTTTGAAGTCTTACCTTGCTATCTTCTCATTTGAAGTATCAATCACCTCCTCCAGTCTTTAGTGACTGACTTCAAGAGAGACATACCTTTCATCAGCCCTGCTAGGGATTCTCAGGATTTCTCAGACCTTCTCTGGATAGGCCTTCTCCACACTCTTTGCTCCCACTTGTGGCAGAATTCTTAAGCTGTGTGCCTTCTCTGATCTTGCAAAGCCAGGCCTAGCAGTTACAGCCCCTCTTTTGCTCTCCCAAGGTTGGTGTTAAACGCTCAAGTTTGTGATCTCTCTCTGTTCCCCAGATTCGGGCCTGCTCTCTGCATGTGCAGTATTTGTCATCTATAACAGCTCACTCTTATTTCCATCAAGAGTGCACACAGGGGTCTGGCCATGGGTTGCAGGGTGTGTGGGAGTGAGGCTCACAGGGTCTTGGGATTGCCTGTAGACCAGTTGGGGGGAATTGCAGGTGATGTATCCCCAGTGGCTCTTGGGTGGCTTCCAGTGGAGTCTGTGATGTGGTTAGTAGGATCTGTATCCCGTTGATATGTTTCATTCAGAGCCCTGGCTTCTGTTCTCCCAACTTTTCACTGCCCCCAAGTTATGCAGCTCATGACTCAATACTCTGGAAGGGAAAGAGAGAGATGGGCCTCTTTGGCAACAACCCACACAGCTGGAATAGCCAGGTGCTCATTCCCATGCTCCTACTTATCCCTGTGGGAGAAACTACAAGCCAAGAAGAGCTCTCTTTCAGTGAGCTGTGCCACTTTGGGGAAGAGATGATGCAAGTAAAGTCAAAATATTTCTTTTACCCTCTCCAATGTGTCAAAGTAACAAATCTTGGATTTCTTTTTAATCCTGTGGTGTGCTAGAATTTCTCCACTGGACTCTTAGACTTTCACAAAGACTCTCTCATCTGTGGGTTATTGTCTAAATCGGTGTTCTCCAGAGGCTCCTAGACCATGGCTAAGAGGGGCTGGAGCTGGTTCGTGGACCACTTTAGGTCCACAACTGGCATCAAGGTCTGCATACCTATTACCTAATTCATGGGTAAGCAAGAATCCTTTCTGGCTCCTTGTGTATGGTACTAGATCCCACAACTCCCTCAGAGGCACTTTTGTTCATGGGTGGATGCCAAATTTTGTTGTTGAGGGGGGAATACTTGCAAGGGACATCTTGTTCAGCCATCTTGCCTATGTCATACCTATGGTATTTGGTTATAGCAGCCTGACTAGACTAAGACAATACCCATTTGGATAGGTATTATTTAAGAAAAAAGGAAAATAACCAGTGTTGGTGAAGATGTGGGGAAATTAGAGCCCTTGTGCTTTGCGGTTGAAAATGTAAAATTGTACAGCCACTGTGATAAACAGTCTTGTGTCTTCTAAAAATGGTAAATATAGAATTACCATATGACCCATCAATTCCACTTCTAGGTATAAGTCCAAAGAATTGAAAGCAAAGACTCAGACACATGTACACCCATGTTCCTAGCAGCTGTGTTCACAATAGACAAAAGGCTGAAACAACAAAATGTCCATCAACATATGAATGGATAAATAAAATATGGTGTATATATATATATATATATATATATATATATATATATATATATATAATGAAACATTATTCAGCATTAAAATGGAAGGATGTTCTCACATATGGTACAACATGGATGAACCTTAAAAACATTATGCTAAGTGAAACAAGCCAGACACAAAAAGACAATTATTTTATGATTCCACTTATAGGAGTTACATAGAATGGGCAAATTCATAGAGACATAAAGTAGAAGAGAGTTTATCAGAGGATGGGGGAAAGGAAGTGAGGACTTATTGTTTAATGGGTACAGAGTTTCAATAAGAGCTGATGAAAAAGTTCTGGAAATGGATAGTAGTGAAGGTTGTATAATATCGTGAATGTACTTAGTGCCACTGAATTATACACTAAAAATGGTTAAAATGGTATATATTGTATATATTTTTACCACGGTAAAAAAAAAAGAAAAATTATAAAAAGGGAAAATAAATTATTTTTTAAATTATGTTTCTTCTTTTCTCTTTAGCAATCATTGATCTTTGGCCTTGATGCTATGTGGTACAAAAGCTAAATTATTTAAAATGCTGATTCTGGGAATTCCCTGGTGGTCCAGTGGTTAGGACTTCGTGCTTCCACTGCAGGGGCATGGGTTCAATCCCTCATCAGGGAACTAAGATCCCACATGCTGTACGGTATGGTCAAAAAATAACAATAATAATAAAATGCTGATTCCTAAGTGAATCTATTTCATTGTACCTTGGAATCTGTGGATATAGTTCCACTGCTGAGCTGAAAATGGAAAATGGAAGTATACTGTAAAAAAGCAAACAGATAACAATTCTGAAACTGCAGTAGATGTATACTGTGATTCAACAAATAAGTAAATGAATGATGAATAGTGAGAGTTAGGTTTCTCACTGTTGAAAAGGGGGTTTAAAAGCAAGCAAGGGTAGAAGCCTAGAGTGACCCATGTGTTATTGGATTAGAATTGGAAATCTTAGTATGAGCTCATGCTTTGCTTAATAGATACATATGGATGCATTTAGACATATTTATAGATATGTATACATAACTGGGCTAGTATATACACATATATTTTCTTGCTCTGATAGCTGAGAGTGCCTAGAAGCAATGACACCCCAGTGAACACATTTAGTGTCCAGAAATTGATACCTAATATCATTCTTTGATAAAAAGAATCAGAGCTCTTTGAAAAAATGACTGATTCTTAGGCTGGAGTAGGGAATATACAAGATGAGCCTGGAGCATTTTTGTAATGCCAGAAAATAAGGAAATGGTCAACACACACACACACACACATACACACACACTCTGTCACAATGATGGGAGATATATCAAGGGGACAATGGGGCCAACTTAAAGAGCTCCTAACCGCCAAAGCTGGAAAAATATGAACAATAAAAAGAAAGTAGTGTTGGATTATAAACCCAAACTACAAAATAAATATCTATGACTCCTCACTGATATAAATAAATGATTGAATAAGTAAATAAGTGAAGAATAGAAAAATCTCTTTTGTATAAGAATTCTAAATGACCCGTATACTGCCTTCGAGGAGATGAAGCATAACTCTTCATTCTTTAAGGAGGTTGTGACTTGCTTCCAAAAAGTAGAGTATTAAAAAAGGGAGAGATGAGAAAGTAACTTTACAGTGGAGAAATCTGGCAAACACTACCTTGGCCAGATTATCAAGGTTAACATCATCACTAATAAGTGATAGATAAACTTATACCTTTGATACGATGTGGTGAGAATGGCACTTCACCTCTGTGATCATCTTCCCCGAAACCATAAACCCAGTCTCATCATGAGAATAACATCAGACAAACACACCATGTTGTAAGGAGTCCCATACTAAAGCAGAGACCACATGTGCTTATTCAGTCCCAGTTAAGGTATTGGCTGACAATCAGCATTAACCATCAGACATGAGAGTAAACAAGCCTTGCAATGATTCCAGTCTCCAGACTTCTAGTATTTCAGCTGAAGTTCTAGGAACTGTGGAGCAGAAACAAACCATCTCCTCTGTATGCTGTATGCACTGATATGTAGAATCCATGAGCATAAAAAGGTGCACAAACTAAGTTTGGGGATAATTTGCTATGTAGTTACAGAAACCAAAACAATCATAAAATGGAATTTTTTCTAACAGCCTTATTGAGATATAATATTGGGTTGACCAAGAAGTTCGTTGGGTTTTTCCGTAAACCCGAACGAACTTTTTGGCCAAGCCAGTATACAGCATTAAAATTTGTCCCAATATTTTCTTCAAATTTTTAACAATTTTTACCTACAATACATTTAGGTCTATGATCCATTTAAAGTTAATTTTTTGTATGGTGTGAGGTAAAGGTAGAAGTTTAAAAAAAATTTTTTTTGGATTTGGATATCCAGAATCATTTGCTGAAAAAATTATCGTTTCCTCTTTTAATTGCCTTTCAACCTTTGAAAAAAATCAATTGACCATGAAGTTAAGGGTTTATTTCTGGACTCTATTTTGTTCGATTAATCTCTATATTTATCTTTAGGCCAGTGTCACACTGTCTTCATTACAGTAAGTTTATAGTAAGTTGAAGTTGGGTAGCTTAAGCCCTCCAACTCTTCTTCTTTCCTAAATTGCTTGGCTATTCTGGGTCTTAGTACTTTGTGTTCCCATATAAATTTTTAGATCAGGCCATCAGCTTCTTTAAAGAAAAAAAAAGTCTGCTGGGATTTTTATAGGAATTGTGTTGAATATATAGATCAATGTGAGGAATTTAAGTTTTATTTGCAGTATTTTGTAGTTTTCAGTGTATATAAGTCATATACTTATTTTGTTAGTTATTTCTATTTTATTCTTTTTGATGTTATAAGGAATAAAAATGTATTTTTAATTTCATTTTCAGAATGTTCACTGTTTATGTATAGAAACACAATTGAATTTTGTATCTCGTATCCTATTATCATTCTGTATATGCTTATTAGTTCTAATATTTTTGTAGACTACATATAAGATCATGCCATCTACAAATAGAGTTTTCATTTCTTTTCAAATTTAGATGTCTGTTACTTCATTTTCTGTCTTTATTGCTCTGGCTAGAACATCCAGTAAATATTGAATAGAAGTAGTGAGAACATACATCCTTGCCTTGTTCCTGATCTTAAGGGGGAAGCATTCAGTCTTTCATCATTAAGTATAATGCTAACCATAGGGTAAATTATTGTAGTTCCTCTGTATATGAGGAGTCATTTGTCTCTTGCTCCTTTCAAGATTTTCAGTTTTTGGCTCTCAGAAGTTTGACTATGATGTGGCTACATGTGGATCCCTTTGCATTTGTCCTACTTGGGACTGAGCTTCATTGACCCCCCAATAATGTTTTTCACCAAACTTTAATAGTTTTTGAGTATTATGTCTTCAAATATTTTTTTCTGCTCTTCTCTCTCTCCTCCTCTTAGATTCCTAGTACATGTAAGTTGGTAAGCTTGAAATTGTCCCACAGGTCACTAAGGTTCTGTTCATTTTTCTTCAATCTTTTTGTCTCTCTGATTTTTAGACTGGATGACTCTCTTCTCTGCCATTTCAAATATAATGTTGAATATAGTAAATTTTTCATATCAGTTATTCTAGTTGCAACTGTACTTTATATTTGGTTCTTTCTAAAGTTTCTTTTTTATTTTTATTTTTTAAAAATTTATTTATTTATTCATTTATTTAATTTTTGGCTGCATTGGATCTTCACTGCTGCACGCCAGTTTTCTCCAGCCGCTGAGAGCAGGGGCTACTCTTCATTGTGGTGCGCAGGCCTCTCACTGTGGCAGCCTCTCCACAACTAGGCACGCAGGCCTCAGCAGTCGCGGCACACAGGCTTTGGCAGTTGTGGCTCGCGGGCTCTACTACAGTGCAGGCTCAGCAGTTGTGGCACATGGGCACAGCCGCTCCATGGTATGTGGGATCCTCCCAGACAGGGCTTGAACCCACATCCACTGAACTGGCAGGTGGATTCTTAACCACTGCACCACCAGGGAAGCTCTAAAGTTTTTTTTTTTAATTGAGATTGATCTTAAAACAACAACAACAAAAAAAAAACCTTTTTAACAATTGGCCATTCACTAAGTTACAAGTTACATTTTATTTTATTTTATTTATTTATTTATTGGCCATGCCGTGCAGCTTGTGGGATCTTAGTTCCCTGACCAGGGATCAAACCCATGCCCCTTGCAGTAGAAGCACGGAGTCCTAACCACTGGACCATCAGGGAATTCCCTGAGACTAGCTCTTTTTTGTATCATTGTCAATATATTTTCCCTTAATTCATAAACACTGCTGTCTTTAATCCTTTGAACATATTTATCAGCTGCTTTGAAGTCCTTGTCTGCTAAATCCAACACCTGTGCCCACTCAGGCAGTTCCTACTGACTACTTTTTTTCCTGAGTTTGGGTCACTCTTTCGTGTTTCATGTCTTGTCATTTTATTTTTGAAAACTGGACATTTTATATAATATATTGTAGGAGCTCTGGATTCTTGTTTTCCCCTGAGGGTGTTGCTCGTTTTGTTTCATATTTTTGTAGCCTTCCTGGGCTTAATCTGTGGAATCTGTCTCCCCCTACTTTCTACTTTTTGGTCTCTGATGGATCTGCCTTTTTTTTTTTTTAATTCTGTTTTTCCTTTTGAGTTTGGCTTCCTAGGAGTCACCTCTCTGTTTTCATATATTAATGGTCAGTTAACAATTGGTTAGAAGTTGTGCTCAAACAACTTGAGTCAGTAAGGCATCCACCTACTGCTGATGGATTTGCATGTGGTTTTAAGTGTGTGTACAAATTCAGGCCATTTCCGATTACTCCCAAGCTATTAATTTTGACCAGGTCCTCTCAGGTCTCCCTCTGCATTCATTCAGCCTCCTGGACAGCCATGGATAGTTCCTCTATGCCTCTCTCATAACCTGAATTTCCCTCTTAAATCTCAGCTTGTTGGGTAGTCTGCCACTGACTCCAACCAGGGCTTCCCTGTGAGGTTAGCATTGTTCCTGGCTTTCCTTGCTCATTTTCTACCGAATTTGCTACTTTTACTGACAATGCCATTGGACACAAGTTTTTTTTTTTTCTTTCTTTCAAGTCTATGTTTTATTTTTATAATTGATTAATACATTTTGATTCAAAAATTCTACTTAAAGATTGTATCGAGTTTACAAAAATGATCTTATACAGGAGTAGTTGTCACAATATATGCCAGTAAAAATAAATAATTGCTAGTCCATTATCAACAGGGAATTATTTTAATCAATTACAGAGAATTATGCCTTTGCTAAAAATGAGGATGTAGATTTGTTGTCATGGGAAGTTGTCTGTGATATGTGAACTGCAAAAATTTATATATATAAACTGAAAAAAATTATAAAACACTATGTTTAACACCCATTTTTGTTTTAAAATTTAAATGAAGTGGACATGTGTTTTGACTAGTCATACACATATGCATAGAAAAATTTCTGGAAGTGTACAAGAAAACACTTAACATTATTTTTCTCCTGATAGATGGTATTAACATATTTAAATTTTTTATCATTCTATATTGTTTATTTTTAATTGTTGTGAATATATAACATAAAATTTACCATCTTATCCATTTTTAAGTGTTCACTTCAGTAGTGTTATGTATCTTCACATTGCTGTGCAACCAAATACAGAACTATTTTCATCTTACAAAACTGAAACTAAACCCATTAAACCACGACTACCTATTCCTCCTCCCCCCCCCACAGCCCCTGGCAACTACCATTCTATTTCCACATTTCTATGAATGTGACTACTCTGCATACTTGGTATAAGTGGAATTGAACATAGGTTTTTCTTCATCTATTCCAAACCAAGTTAGCCCCTTCTACCAGTTAAGTCATTGATTTTTTCACTGCCAGCTCCACTGTGGTAGAACAAGCTCACCTACTGATATGGAGGTAGGATGGGAGCAGTCCCAGAAAAGAATACCATAGACTCTCATTGTTCTTACCTGAAATTCAGTTTTTCATGAATAAATGTTTCTTTATTTTTTTACTTGCTTCTGTTCAAGTGCCAGAGCTCCGAAATGGTGATTTTTTTAACAATATTGTTGAATTTTACAGTTGTTTTGTGGCAGAGGATTTTTGTTGTCTTCATCACTACATCATAGCCAGAAGCCCCCATGTTTCTTTACAAAAATAACATGTGGTTTTGAACTTTCATTAGTTCTTATGGCTTCTACCTAATTAGTCTGGACTAGTATGAACTAGTCTGAACTAGTAAGATACAGTTATTCAGTGCATCAAATACTTGTTGAGCACCAACAATGGGCTTGACTAGGTTTACAACCTTAATTACAAGCCCAAATACAATAAATTCTCCCAGTATTACAATTCAATGTGTCTTAATAAAATAGAGCCATGGTTCTGGAACTTTAGTGTGCATAAGAATCACCCAGGGCACCTGCTAAAAATATAGATTCCTGGCCAACAAGAATTTATTTGTAGATTCTGATTCAGCAGGTTTAGGGTAGAACCCAGGAAACTATATTTTTAACAAGATTCCCAAATAATTCTGGTGAAATTGGTCCAAGGACTGTACTGGATAAATACTAATTAAAAACGAAGTCTCTTATCTGAAGAAAAATGGGCATGTATTCTGCCTATACTTTTACATCCAGGTAACTGAGATTGAAGTATTTTACTTTGGTTTTTGTTACACTCATATCATATCATATGTGCCCTTATCACATCATCAGTTTGAGCATATTACTGGTAGTGTATTGTGTTATCTACAGTTTTGTCTGCTCAACATGACTTTCTCCTACCCCTTTCCTCCTTTTTCTTTTTTGTCGGGATGACTGCTCTGACTGACCACAGGAGTGGTTGGCCAAAATGTTCCCTTGGTCAAAATGTTTAATTCAGGAATGGGCAAGTGATCTTAGACAGTCACTGAGGGAAATTTCTAGAATTTTTGCTGGAACTTGAGTAAGAAATTCTATCTCTGCAATTAAGAGATATAAAGATGGTGGAAACTTATACTTGTTACTACCATGGGAGAAGATTTTCCAAAAGATAGCACACACACAGAGGAAATCAAAGAGGGAAAGTGAGAACCACCCTTTGAGTGTCTGGAACGAGATATGCCTGAAGCTCTGGACTTTTGGTTTGTACAAAACAGTAGATTTCTCTCTTGTTTAGTTTGAGGGACTTTCCTGGTGGTGCTCCCAATGCAGGGGGCCCTGGTCAGGGAACTAGATCCCACATGCCACAATTAAAAGAGCCTGCATGGTGCAACAAAGACCTGGCACAGCCAAATAAATATTTTTTTAAGAAAAAGAAAGCTACTTATAAAAATATATATAAAACTAGTTTGAGTTGAGTTATCCTTCACTTGAAACTGAAATTGTTAAAACAAACATTGCCATTGAGAAACATTTCTCCACTTATGCCATCAGTCCCCTGCTTCTGGTCACACACAGACACACATACATAGCCATTCCCCCTTTGTCAGCAGTTCTGGGAATAGCTTCCATATTGAAAAGACATACCGATATTTTGTTTCTCAGATCTTAATACAGATTTATCAAGATATAATTTTAATTAAAAATAAGCACTACCAAGTAATGTCCATAGATGATATATGAAAGATTTTAATTCCCCAGTTTAGCTCAAACTCTACTCTTTTTTTTTAAACATCTTTATTGGAGTATAATTACTTCACAATGGTGTGTTGTTTCTGCTGTATAACAAAGTGAATCAGCTATATATATATATACATATATACTCATATCTCCTCCCTCTTGCATCTCCCTCCCACCCTCCCCATCACACCCCTCTAGGTTGTCACAAAGCACCGAACTGATCTCCCTGTGCTATGTGGCTGCTTCCCACTAGCTATCTATTTTACAATTGGTAGTGTATATACGTCCATGCCACTCTCTCATTTCATCCCAGCTTACCCTTCTCACTCCCCGTGTCCTAAAGTCCATTCTCTACATCTGTATCTTTATTCCTGTCCTACCCCTAGGTTCTTCAGAACCATTTTTTTTTTGATTCCATATATATGTGTTAGCATACGGTTTTTGCTTTTCTCTTTATGACTTACTTCACTCTGTATGACAGACTCTAGGTCCATCCACTTCACTACAAATAACTTAATTTTGTTTCTTTTTATGGTTGAGTAATATTCCATTGTATATATATATATATATGCCACATCTTTATCCATTCATCTGTCGATGGACACTTAGGTTGCTTCCATGTCCTGGCTATTGTAAATAGAGCTGCAATGCACATTGTGGTACACAACTCTTTTAGAACTATTATTTTCTCTGGGTACATGCCCAATAGTGGGATTGCTGGGTCGTATGGTAGTTCGATTTTTAGTTTTTTAAGGAACCTCCATACTGTTCTCCCTAGTGGCTGTATCAACTTACACTTCCACCAAGAGTGTAGGAGGGGTCTCTTTTCTCCACACCCTCTCCAGCATTTACTGTTTGTAGATTTTTTGATGATGGCCATTCTGACTGGTGTGAGGTGATATCTCATTGTAGTTTTGACTTGCATTTATCAAATAATCAGTGGTTTTGAGCATCTTTTCATGTGGCTTTTTACCATCCATATCTCTTCTTTGGAGAAATGTCTATTTAGGTCTTCTGCCCATTTTTGGATTGGGTTGTTTGTTTTTCTGATAGTGAGCTGCATGAGCTGCTTGTATATTTTGGAGATTAATCCTTTGTCAGTTGCTTCATTTGCAAATATTTTCTCCCATTCTGAAGGCTGTCTTTTTGTCTTGTTTATGGTTTCCTTTGCTGTGCAAAAGCTTTTAAGTTTCATTAGGTTCCCTTTGCTTATTTTTGTTTTTATTTCCATTTCTCTAGGAGGTGGGTCAAAAACGATCTTGCTGTGATTTATGTCATAGAGTGTTCTGCCTATGTTTTCCTCTAAGAGTTTGATAGTTTCTGGCCTTACATTTAGGCCTTTAATCCATTTTGAGTTTATTTCTGTGTATGGTGTTAGGGAGTGTTCTAATTTCATTCCTTTACATGTAGCTGTCCAGTTCTCCCAGCACCACTTATTGAAGAGACTATCTTTTCTCCATTTTATATTCTTGCCTCCTTTATCAAAAATAAGGTGACCATATGTGTGTGGGTTTATCTCTGAGCTTTCTATCCTGTTCCATTGATCTATATTTCTGTTTTTGTGCCAGTACCATACTGTCTTGGTGACTGTAGTTTTGTAGTATAGTCTGAAGTCCAGGAACCTGATTCCTCCAGCTCCATTTTTCTTTCTCAAGATTGCTTTTGCTATTCGGGGTCTTTTGTGTTTCCATACAAATTGTGAAATATTTTCTTCTACAGTTCTATTGGTAATTTCATAGGGATTGCATTGAATGTGTAGATTGCTTTGGGTAATATAGTCATTTTGAAAATATTGATTCTTCCAGTCCATGTACAGGGTATATCTTTCCATCTGTTTGTGCCATCTTTGATTTCTTTCATCAGTATCTTACAATTTTCTGAGTAGAGGTCTTTTGCCTCCATAGGTAGGTTTATTCATAGGTATTTTAGTCTTCTGATGTGATGGTAAATGGGATTCTTTCCTTGATTTCTCTTTCTTATCTTTCATTGGTAGTGTATAGGAATGCAAGAGATATCTGTGCATTAATTTTGTATCCTGCAAGTTTACCAAATTCATTGATTAGCTCTAGTAATTTGCTGGTGGTGTCTTTAGGATTCTCTATGTATGGTATCATGTCATCAGCAGTTATACATTTATATATCCACGTGCCTTCCTCCATTTCCCTTAGTTCTCCCTCCTTTCTTATAGATCCAGAGGTCTGTAAATAGGGACATTTTTTTATTAGTTTCTACTTTATAACAAAGTGAATCAGTCATACATATACATCTGTTCCCACATCCCTTCCCTCATGCATCTCCCTCCCTCCCACCCTCCCCATCCCACGCCTCCAGGGGGTCACAAAGCACCGAGCTGATCTCCCTGTGCTCTGCGGCTGCTTCCCACTATCTATCTACCTTACGTTTGGTAGTGTATATATGTCCATGCCATTTTTGTCTGTGAGCTTAAATCTTTTGCATGTTCCTAGTAATAGAAAAATATATGAGACTCAATGGCATTCATTCTCAAAATAATGTCAGTTCATTTCAAATATAAGTGAATACTTTTTTTAAAACCTAAAATATGTATTTCATAGTCATAACTATTGTAGTATAGGAATGACATAACTTTATTCATCACTTGCTCAAAAACAGGAAAGTTCAAACCTTTATCAATCAACAATATAATGACATTAGCATTTGGGGCTAATTAAAGAATGAAGCAGTTTTCCCTCTGCTAGCAAATCATGTATAGAAATAAAACATATTTCAATAAAATGTCATTTTGTTTTACACTTTATTTACCTCTGTTTTTATTAAACCCCAAACAAAACAAAGTTTCTGTGGGTCAATGAAAGTAGCTTAAAAAATAAGGAAAGCATTAGTGATGGAAGTGGTACTTGTTCTGGGAAACATCTGCTGTTCTATCACTTATCATTACAGCTATATTTGATTTTCCACACAGAAAATTGTTTGCACCTGTCCTCAGTATTTTTTTCCAACACATATTTACAGCATATCATTAACACTCACTGTTTCCTCTGCTAAACAACACTTCACACTCTTGAATCAGCACTGCTATTCATGTCAGAAGAAGGTGATTTGGCAATTTATCACTGTTCTGGCAGCATTTAGGTACCTGGACTCAGGTATTCTCTTCAGAAGGCATTAGAAATGATTGTTTGCACTGAGTGTTGTCAACCATGCTGTATAATTAAATCAGGCAGAAGAAATAGTTTTAGTTGCATAGTGAGATTATACACTTTCAAGGATACACAGGTACCACTGGTTGCATTCTTTTGCCACATTGTATCAGATTAAAGTTTAGAGCCTTTGGAAAATATGATCTTCATATGCTTGACACCACTAATTAAGCTTAATTAGTGTCACTTAGCTCACATTTAATTCTTTTGCTCACTTCCCAGTATCTTTTTTTAAGAATTGAACAGCGCCATATCTCTTGCATTAGGTAAAGAGGGATGTGATCTGTCTCTCAATTCTTAGATATAATCCAACCTCCTTAGCAAGCAACCTGGGCCTGATTGATCCAGTTTTACCGTTAGGGCCCAGTTTTCATGGGCAAGATGGCCCACTTAAGATGGGACTCATTTAATTTTGTTGAAATATTAGACTGGGCATTCATTTATTTGATGGTGTATTATACTCTGCGCTACACTATGCTAGTGAAAACTGTACCCATAAACCTCTTTCTTAGCAGTCTACATTATTAGACTGGAAGGTTCTAAATATGAAATATGTTACTTTCTCTTAATGGAGGTCAAATAAGAAAACTCTTCCACAGTGAGGTTATAGATAGCTATCATGGCTTTTCTAATCTAAAGTTGATGGGTAAAAAATTCTACAGAAACTGAGCTACTAAAATTGTCCAGTATGCTGCGTTTAAATAAGTGAAAGAGATTTGCATCAAAATCAAGCATTTGACTATGGCTCTCTCTTTTTAGTTTAATCCCCTGAACTACCACCAAATGAAAGGAACAATACCAGGGTGGTAGAGGAAAGGGGGCAGGGAGTGTGGGTACTCTGCATTTAGATTTATCTGTTGCTTTTATAAAATTCAAATTATCCCCCCCAATCCAAAGTACCAGATCCACACATGTTTTAATTGTCCTGGCTTTGGAACCAGATTGCCTGAGTTCAAACTGTGGCTTTGTCACTTAGTTGTATTGATACTGGGCAAGTTATTTAATCTGTCTATGTTTCAGTTTCCTCATCTATAAAAATGGGGATAATAATAGTGTCTACTTCATTGATTTGAATTAATGTATATGAAGCATCTAAAAAATGCCTGTTACAGTGCATGTGCTATGTAAGTGTTAAGTAATAGCTAATTATTAGTCTTATTATTATAAAATCTAATTAATAAAAGTTAAACTTGGCTTTAAAAACACACATTTTTCATTCTAAAGAGAAGATTGTATTGATTGTTGTGTTTTTCCTATTGACCTCATTTATTTAATTGTTAGACATTTTCTCTGACCTTTCTCTTGCTATCACATTGAGATTGTCCAGAAATCAAAACCTCCATTCCAGCGGGAATATCATAGCTGTCTCTTAGCATGTTCAAATAGAATGAGAACAGCATTTGTGACATACTGCCTTCAGCTCACTGACCCAATTCAACTTGGGTCCATGCTGAAATCTTCAATTGGAATTTGGAAGTACTTTCGCTGATGATCAATTTTAAGAGCCATCTTCTCCTGAAAGCCTAGCAATCTAAACTATATGGCAGCTTCAGGAAGCAGAATAAGTAGACATTTCCTTGCTGGCAAAATGAGTGGGAGTTTGAATCCTGTACTTTTACAAATTACAAGTGTATACACAGTAATTTTTTTTTTTGGCCACCATACCAATGCTGAGATAGTTCCTTACCTAAAAAGGAGATCTTTTTTAGCTCTAAAATTCTATGATTTCCTGATCAAAAGTTGTTATGTTAGGTGTTTCTATAACCAACCCCTATATAGCCTAAACTTTATTCCTACTCCTATAATTTTAATTTAGCAAAATTTTCTTTATTTTGTTATAAGCACTTACTCAATTTTGAACTTAATTCCCAATGTACATTTTTTTAAAATTAATCCCAAGTGTGTTTTGTACTTTAGAGAAAACAATGGAGAATTTTGACCTGCTTTAGGCAAAGAAAGAAGACAAAACCGAGAAACTCTCAAGGCTTTTTCTAGTAGTAGCCGTCTATTGCCCGTAAAGTAGCATCTTTTACTCGTTCATTTATTGAGATACTAATTGGGGTTTGTTCTGTCAGTTTGTAGACATTTTCTCTTTCTCATTCCAAGAAAGGATATATACTCTGATTTTGAGTAGCTTGTTTCAGAGAGTGGTAATTTTTTTAACATCTTTATTGGAGTATAATTGCTTTACAATGTTGTGTTAGTTTCTGCTGTATAACAAAGTGATTCAGCTATACATATACATATATCCCCACATCCCCTCCCTCTTGTGCCTCCTTCCCACCCTCCTTATCCCACCCCTCTAGGTGGCCACAAAGCACTGAGCTGATTTCCCTGTGCTATGCAGCTGCTTCCCAATAGCTATTTTACATTTGGTAGTATATGTATGTCAATGGAGAGTGGTAATTTTTAAATGATTTTGTGTTGCCACAGAAGAATTGTTGTAGGGTGCAAGATTTGGAGTAAACCTAGAACTGAAGTTTTGCTGAGAAGAACAGACATATTATTCTAAAACACACAAAACTAAAGACAAGAAAATATCATTCAGAAACACTGAGATGAGTCTCTGCTCTCAAAGAGTTCATCTGTTAGGCAGACAGCTCTTTCTGCAATGACAGTGCTAAGCAATGTCATAGAAGTATAGAGAATATACTTTAACCTGGACTGAGGATGACAGGGAAGACTTTGAGGAAAGGTAATATCTAAGAAACATATTAATGTAGGAGATATCCAGACAAGGAAAGACATTCAAGAAAGTAGGAGTGGCATGTGCAAATGCACAGGCAACAGAGAGCATGGCACCTTCAATGAACTGCAAATAATTTTGAATGATTAGAGCACAGACTGTAGAAGGGTAGGTGTATAGATTAGAAAGACATTAAAATATTTCAAGCAGAGGAATGATGTGATTATATTTGCATTTTGGAAAGGTTGTCCAGGTAGCACTGTGTTAAAAGGATTGTAGGGAACCAAAAGTGGAGGCAAGCAGACCAGTTCACTTAGAATAATGCAGGGGGTCCAGGTGAGAGGTGATGATGTTTTGAACAAAAGCAGTGACAGTGGGATCTAAAAGAAGAGGCATATTAAAGAGAAATTTAAGAAATAGAATCACAAGAATTTGGTGACAAGAATCGGTAGGGGTATTAAAAATACAGTAAGTAATATTAGTAAAACATTATGGTTATCATCATTAATTTAATGATCCAATACTTATTGAAAACTTATGTTGTGCCAGCAGCTATACTAGACATTGGCAACACGTATGGACTTTCAATGAACCCAGAGGTGTGGGCATCTATGTTAATATGAAAAACATAAGGATGATTTAATGTTAAAAAAACTATTAATGTTGTTTACAACATCAGCAGATTATAGGAGTGGTAAACATGATCAGTGCCTATTCCAGAATAGACTGTCAATAAATAGATGCCAAAAAGGCTTTTGTCAAAATTCTATACCCATTCATAATAAAAGCTCTTAGAAAACTAGGAATAGGAGTCAAATTCCTTAACCTAATAAAAAGTGTCTACAAGAACCCCCAATAAACATTAAACCTAATGGTGAAACATTTTAAACATTTCTTTTTTACAGCTAGGAAAAATAGAAATATGTATGCTGTTACCACTTCTGTTCAGCATTATATTGGAGGTATCAGGCAGTGCAGTAAGACAAGAAAAAGAAATAAAAGTTCTAAGGTTCAAAAGGAAGATAATACTGTCAGTTACAGATTATTTAATTATCTACATAGAAAACAAAAAAGAATCTATGGATAAAGTATTAATAAGAGAGTTTAGCAAGGTTGTTAGATACAATATCAACTATAAAATTAATTTTGTTCCTATACATCAGCAGCAAGTTATTATAAATTTTTTAAACACTATACGATATCCTAACAAACAAAAGTCCAAGACCAGGTGGCTTCACAGGTGAATTCTACCAAACATTTAAAGAAGAATTAATACCCATCCTTCTCAAAATATTCCAAAAAATTGAATAAGAAGGAAAACTTCTGAACTCATTTACCAAGGCTGGCATCACTTTGATACCAAAACCAGACAAAGATAACACAAGAGCAGAATATTACAGGCCAATATCACTGATGAACATAGATGCAAAAATTCTCAACCAAATATTAGCAAACCAAATCCAACAGTACATTAAAAAGATCATATACCATGATCAAGTGGGATTTATCCCAGGGATGCAGATATGGTCAATATCTGCAAATCAATCAATGTGATACACCACGTTAACAAATTGAAGAATAAAAATCATATGATCATCTCAATAGATGCAGAAAAAGCTTTGAGAAAATTCAACATCCATTTATGATAAAAACTCTCAACAAAGTGGGTATAGAGGGAACATACCTCAATGTAATAAAGGCCATATGTGACAAGCCCATGGTCAACATCATACTCAATGGTGAAAAACTGAGAGCATTTTTTCTAAGATCAGTAACAAGACAAGGATACTCACTCTTGTTACTCTTATTCAACATAATATTGGAAGTACTAGCCACAGGAATTAGGTAAGAAAAAGAAATTTTAAAAATTCAAATCAAAAAGGAAGAAATAAAACTGTCACTTATTGCAGATGACATGGTACTACACACAAAAAATTCTAAAGATGCCACCAAAAAGCTGTTAGTACTAATAAATGAATTCAGTAAAGTTGCAGAATACAAAATCAATATACGGAAATGTGTTGCATTTCTATACAGTATCAATGAACTATCAGGAAGAGAAATTAAGAAAACAATCCTATTTACAATTGTTTCAAAAAGAATAAAATACCTAAGAATACATCTAACCAAGGAGGTAAAAGCCCTGTACTTGGAAAACTATAATTCAATAATGAAAGAAATTGAAGACTACACCAACAAAAAAAAGATACATTGTGCTCATGGATTGACAGAATTAATATTGTTAAAATGACCATACTACCCAAGGAAATCTACAGATTCAATGCATCACCTATCAAAATACCAAGGGCATTTTTCACAGGACAAGAGCAAATAATTTAAAAATTTGTACCAAACAAAAAAGACTCCAAATAACCAAAGCAATCTTGAGAAAAAAGAACAAAACTGGAACTATCACCCTCACAGACTTCAGACAACACTACAAAGTTACAGCAACCAAAACAGTATGGTACTGGCACAGAAACAGACAAACAGACACCTAGGTCAATGGAATCACATAGAGATTCCATAAATAAACCCACTCTTATATGGTAAATTAATCTTCAACAAAGGAGTTAAGAATATACAATGGGGGAAAAGACAGCCTCTTCAATAAATGATGTTGGGAAAACTGGATAGCTACAAGCAAAACAATCAAACTGGACTAATTTCTTACACCATATAAGAAATAAACTCAAAATGGATTAAAACAAATATGAGACCTGAAACCATAAAACTTCTAGAAGAAAACATAGGCAGTACACTCTTTGACATCAGTCTTAGAAATATTTTTTGGGGGGATATGCCTCCTCAGGCAATGGAAACAAAAGCAAAAATAAACAAATGGGATTACATCAAATGCAAAAGGTTTTGCACAGTGAAGGAAACTGTCAACAAAGTAAAAAGGCAGATTGCTGTATGGGAGAAGATATTTGAAAATGATATATCCAATATATATATATTGGATATATATATCCAATATATATATATAATATATATAATATATAATATATAATATATATATAATATATAATATATATATAATATATTATAATATATATAATAATATATATTATAATATATAATATATATATGATATATAATATATATATAATATATAATATATATATATCCAATATATATATTTGGTTAATATCCAAAATACACAAGGAACTCATACAACTCAATACACAAGGAACTCATACAACTCAACATCAAAAAAACAAATAACCCAATTTAAAAATGGGCAGAAGGCTTCCCTGGTGGCACAGTGGTTGAGAGTCCGCCTGCCAATGCAGGGGACACAGGTTCGTGCCCCGGTCCAGGAAGATCCCACATTCTGCAGAGCAGCTGAGCCTGTGAGCCATGGCCACTTATCCTGTGCATCCGGAGCCTGTGCTCCACAACGGGAGAGGCCACAACAGTGAGAGGTCCACGTACCGCAAAAAAAAAAAAAAAAAAAAAAAAGGCAGAGTATCTGAATAGACATTTTTTCAAAGAAGACATACAGATGGCCGACAGACACATAAAAAGATGCTCATCACTATTCAACAGGGACATGCAAATTGAAACCACAATGAGATATCTCCTCACACCTGTCAGAATGGCTACTATCAAAAAGACCATAAAAAACAATTGTTGGTGAGGATGTGGGGTAAACGAAAATGGAACCCTTGTGCACTGTTGATGGGAATGTAAACTGGTGCAGCCACTATGGAAAACAGTATGGAGGTTCCTCAAAAACTAAAAATAGAACTACCATATCATCCAGCAACTGCACCCCTGGGTATATATCTGGAAAAAACTGAAACACTAATTTGAAAATATACATATACCCCAATATTCATAGCAGCACTATTTACAATAGCCAAGACATAGAAGCAATCCAAGTGCCCATCAACAGATGTTTGGATTAAGAAGATGTGGTGTATATACACATGGACTATTATTCAGCCATAAAAAAAGAATGAAATAATGCCATTTGCAGAAACATGGATGGACCTAGAGAATATTATGCTTATTTAAATAAGTCAGATGGAGAAAGACAAATACTGTATGATATCACTTATATGTGGAATCTAAAAAATAATCCAAATGAATGTATATGCAAATCAGAAACAGACTCACAGATATAGAAAACAAACTTGTGGTTAACAAAGAAGAAAAGGAAGAGGAGAGGGACAAATTGGGGTATTGGATTAACAGATACAAACTACTATGTATAAAATAGATAGGCAACAAGGATATACTGTATAGCACAGAGAATTAGAGCCATTATCTTGAAATAAGCTATAATGGAGTATGTGCAAAAAATACTGGATCACTATGCTGTACGCCTGAAACTAACATAATATTATAAATCAAATATAATTTAAGAAAAAAAGCAAAAAACGACCATAAATAACAATTGTTGGCAAGGATGTGGAGAAAAGGGAACACTCATGCACTTTTGGTGGGAATATAAATTGGTTCAGCCACTATAGAAAAAAGTATGGTGGTTCCTCAAAAAATTAAATACAGAACTACCATATGACCCAGCAATTCCACTTCTGGGTATTTATCTGAAGAGAATGCAAACACTAATTTGGAAAGATATATGCAACCCTATGTTCACTGCAGCATTATTTACAATAGCCAAGATAGGGAATCAACTTAAGTGTCACGGATATGTGAATAGATAAAGAAGGTGTGGTGTATAAATATATATAATGGAATATTATTGAGCTATAAAAAAGAATAAAATCTTGCCATTTGCAACAACATGGATAGACCTACAGGGTATTATGCTAAGTGAAATAATTCAGATGAAGAAAGACAAATACCATATTATTTCACTTATATATGGAATCTAATATACAAAACAAATAAACGAACAAAACAAAAATAGTCATAGATACAGTGAACAAATAGATGGTTGCCAGAGGGAAGTGGGGGTGAGGGGAGGAGAGAAATAAGTGAGGGAGATTAAGAGGAACAACCCTCCAGTTACACAATAAATGAGTCATGGGTATGAAATGTACAGTATGGAGAATATGATCAATAATAATGTAATATCTTTGGTAACTAGAGATATTATGGTGATCATTTTGGAATATATAGAAATAATGAATCACTATGTTGTGCACCAGGAACTAACATAGTGATATAGGTCAATTATACTTCTAAAACAAACAAACAAACTCATAGAAAAAGAGATCAGATTTGTGGTTACCAGAGGAAGAGGGGTGGGGGAGGCGGAATTGGATGCAGGTAGTGAAAAGGTAAAAACTTCCAGTTATAAGATAAATAAGTACTAAGGATGTAATGTAAAACATCATAAATATAATTAACAGTGATGTATATTATATATGAAAGTTGTTAAGAGAGTAAATCCCAAGAGTTCTCATCACAAGGAAATTTTTTTTTCTTTTATTTTGTATCTATATGAGATGATGGATGTTCACTAAATTTACTGTGGTTATCATTTCATTATTTAGATAAGTCAAATCATTATGCTTTATACAAACTTATACAGAGAACAAACAAAAACACTGTAAGATATCTTGGAATAACTAAAAGATAAGCAAGACCTTTGAATTAGTCAGGATAATGCTAGGTTATGCTGTGGTGACACATAATCCCTGAAATCTCCATGTTGTAACACAACCCAGAGCTGTTTCTTATAATTTATTCAGTTCTTATAACTTAAATACAGTTTTTCTGAGTCAGGTGGCCCTCTGGCACAACTTTCTTTCAAGAGATGACTCAGCATTCCTGGAAGCTTCCAACTTGTGACAATGTCATCTGTAACATGTGTCCTATTAGTGATGGAAAAGGGGGAAAAGGAATGGAGGAGGCCAACTAGCTCTTAATTGCCCAATCACCCTAACCTATCTTCAAGGGAGGTTGGGAAATATAGAGTTGAACATGGATATTTGGTGATCATTATCAGTCTCTGACAGCAAGTATAAGATTATTGAAAAGCATAAGGAAAAACTAAATAAATGGAGTGATATACCATGTTCATGGATGGGAACGTGGGATAGGATTGGATGAAATTCCAATCAAAATCACAACAAAGATTTATGTGTGTGTTTGAGTATGGAACTTCACGAGTTGATTCCAAAATGTTTATGAAAAACCAAAGAGCCTAGAATAGCTAAGACAATTTTGAAGAAAAAATTGAGAGGGACGGGCTGACTCTAATAGGTATCAAACCATGTTACAAAAATTATAGGAATTAAAACAGTGTAGTATTATCATAGGAATAGACAAAAATATCAATGAAACTGAATAGAATCCAGAATAGGAATCTAATATTTGATAATGATAGTAGTTCAAATTAGTATGAAAGGGATGAACTAGTCAATAAACAATGTTAGGGCAATTGGATATTCATATATAAAAAGTTATAATAGATTTTAATTTCACATAATTACCTTGACTAAATTTTAGGTGGATTAAAGATCTAAAGGTTAAACAATACCATAACAGTATTTGAACAACATATAGGGCTTATTTTCATAATATCAATTTGGGGAAGACTTTCCTAAACAAGATGCAAAGACCAGAAGACTTTATGGAAAATACTGAGTGATTTGACTACATCAAAATTTAAATTTTCTATGTAACAAATCACCCCATAAACAATATTAAAACCCAGAATTGGGGGAAAGTATTTACAACATATATAACAAAAAATTAGTATGCAGAATATAAAAAGAACTGCTAACAAATCATAATAGTGGCAAGGGAATGGATTAGTAAATCACAGAGGGGGTCATTCAAAATCACCAATAAACATGCTCAGATGCATAAGTAATCAGGGAAATGCAAAGTATAACAATATGCCATGTTTTGGCCCATCAGATTGGCAGACAGTAAAAGAATAATAACTTCCAGTACGAATGAGAGTGTAAATTGATAAAGTATTTTTGGAGTACCATTTCGCAGTTTCTATCAAAATTTTAAATGTACAGATTCTTTAATGCAGGAATTCAATCTTTAAGAATCTACTCATCAGAAATATACATGTGAACAGAGATATGTGTATGAAATATTCATTGAATCATTGCTTGCAATAGCAATAAAACTGGAAGCACCCAAATGTTCATTAATAATGACTGGTTAAATGAATTTCACACCATGGATCATTACGCAGCAATTAAAAAGGGGAAAGCAAATTTTTATGTATTGGTATTTTATGATGTCTAAGATATATTGTTTTGTAAAAAGCCAGTTACAAAACTATGACATGAGCCAATTTATGTTTTAAATTTTTTTTGAATGATCACGTACCCTATACTCAGCATGTCTGTGTGTGTATGTGTGCATGCACAGAAAAATAGCTGAAAGAACACAGCAAACAACAGTTTCACATCTGGTGAGGAGTGATATTAGAAGTGCTGATGCATGAATATGTCAAAAATGTAGAAAATTCAAAGAAGTATAAAGGGAAAAGATTATTCATATAATCTCACAATTCAAAAATAATGTCGACATTTTGTGTGCACTCTTCTAGAATTCACAAAAACACACATATGCATGTAGACTTCCCTCTCTTTTTTACACAAAATGGCATCATGCTAGATATGTTGTTTCTGTAACTTGCTTTTTTTTAAATTAAAAAAATTTAAAGTATAGTTGATTTACAATGTTATGTTAGTTTCAGGTGTACAGCTGTAACTTGCTTTTTTTTTGTTTAACCATATATTGTGGACTTTCCCCCATGACATTAATTACCTATTTATTTACTTATAAAACATTTATAGGGCTTACTACATTTCAGACACTGTCCCAGATCCCTTGTTCATATATAGTCCATATTATTTTATGTTCTATTAAGACTTTATTTTCATTGCTGCAGAAGCATTAACTTTTGTGTATGTAACATCAACATTGCTCATACAGAGCAATATCAAAACAGGTATTTTGATATTTGAAGAAGCAGAAGGGAAAGAGTGCCCATCACTGTGATTGAACTGAGATATTTTTCAAAGGACTTTCTATGCAGAGGTTGAGGGTTTTATAGAAAATACCTGCAAAATGTTCTTTTGGTCTGGACTGCATCATGAACAGAAAAACAAGTCAATGACTCTTGTTACAAAAATTTATTTAAATATATACCACATTCTTGATATGCATCCAAGTAGATTTTCTTACCACAAATAGGATTGTTAGTCGAATATTTATTGTCTGTTCAAGTTATGGCACAAGTAGTGCTTTCTATGCCAGTTCCCTTTGATCAGACCTCCTATGCAGACAGCTGCTGCATCTGTTTGGATCTTCCTTGTCAAGTTCTAAGTCCCAACTGCTGCAGAGATATACAATATTTCCATGAAGTTTCCGTTTCAGCCTGTGATACACCAATCACTATTAGAATATGGGCAAAAAGCCAGTAAATAAAGCTAGTGGTGGAATCCATAACAAATCTTTTCCAACAACAAAAGCTTGAATTTCACATGCCTCCTGAATTTCCTCTGTCTCATGACTAAATTTTAGGCATTCAGAAACAGTTTACTTGATAAATTGTAACTTGGAGAGTATATTGCACTGTTTCTCTTGGGATTAAAACTGAATATTTACATTTAATTGTCTCTTTTAATGGAATTATAGATGTCATTTTCATCTTGTAGGTTAAAATATCTAAAACCACTAATAGCCAGTAATGAGAGGGACTGTGGTCTGATTAATGGGGTACAACAAGAAAATATATGTTTCGGTTTACTAAAAATTCTCTAGCATATCTGCTGTTGCAGTCATGGTGAAGAGAACAGTGATCTGACAATTAGGAAACCGGGGTCTTAATCCTGGCTCTGTCCTTAATCATGTAACTGCAATGTTGCCTCTTATTGAGGGCTTTTCTATGTGTCAGGCACTTTGTTGAGAGCTTCACATGGATTTTCTCACATTCATTCTTCCAAAAGTCCAATGTAATAGGTACTATCATCATTCCCATTGAACAAACAAGAAAATGGAAAATTAGAGAGGAAGGAATAGTTTTCCAAGAGTTACAACTAATAAGTGGAGGAACCAGGATTCAAAATCCAGGTCTCTCTGTACTCTAATGGATTCATGGTAACTATAATGAAAATAAACATTAGAAACATGAAAAATCCAAGTCTCTCTGATTCCAAACTCAATTCTTAAATAGTAAATTGTCCTGTTTTTCTACTTTTAAGGATTTTGGACAAGTTTCTTCCTCTCTCTTGGCCTCAGTTACAGAATGAGGAGATTGGACTAGAAGTAAATGATCTCTTACAATTTCCTCCAGCTCATTCATTTTAGCCATTGTTTCTTCTTTCTACTATATGGTCATGCCTCATTCCCAGCTTTGGCCTTGTATACTGGAGATGTTCAGAAATCTTTTTTTCTGAATAAATGTTTTGCAACTATTTCTTGTGGAGTTTTCTTTCCATATTCATATTTAATAAAAGAGTATAATTTCCCTTAGGGGTATAATACTGAAATAGAGCTGAAATGGGGGTGTGAGTGGACTGGATGTCTTGCCATCTTGATCTACTATATCCTGCTGTCACTGGAAAAAAATGCACAACTTAAAAGTTGAGCATTATGTTTTATTCAGCAGACAAAACTGAGGACTTAAGTCCAGGACACAGCATCTCAGATAGTTCTGAGAGACTGCTCTGAAGAGATAAGGTAAGGGAGGAGCCAGGATATATAGGAGTTTTTGCAATACAGACGAGGTAGCCAGAACATCAGAAGATTACTCTAATTAGATGGAAAGGTATACCATGTTCTTGGATTGGAAGAATCAATATTGTGAAAATGACTATATTAGCCAAGGCAATCTACAGATTCAAGGCAATCCCTATCAAATAACCAATGGCATTTTTCACAGAACTAGAACAAAAAGTTCTAAAATTTGTATGGAGACACAAAAGACTCCGAATAGCCAAAGCAATTTGAGAACGAAAAACGGAGCTGGAGGAATCAGGCTCCCTGACTTCAGACTATACTACAAAGATACAGTAATCAAGACAGTATGGTACTGGCACAAAAACAGAAAGATAGATCAATGGAACAGGATAGAAAGCCCAGAGATAAACCCATGCACATATGGTCACCTCAGTTTTGATAAAGGAGGCAAGAATATACAATGGAGAAAAGACAGCCTCTTCAGTAAGTAGTGCTGGGAAAACTGGACAGCTACATGTAAAAGAATGAAATTAGAACACTCCCTAACACCATACACAAAAATAAACTCAAAATGGATTAAAGACCTAAATGTAAGGCCAGACACTATAAAACTCTTAGAGGAAAACATAGGCAGAACACTCTGATATAAATTGCAGCAGTATCTTTTTGGATCCACCTCCTAGAGTAATGAAAATAGAAACAAAAATAAATAAATGGGACCTAACTAAATTAAAAGGTTTTGCACAGCAAAGGAAACCATAACCAAAATGAAAAGACAGCCCACAGAATGGGAGAAAATATTTGCAAATGAAGCAACAGACAAGGGATTAATCTCTAAAATATACAAACAGCTCATGCAGCTGAATAACAAAAAACCAAACAACCTAATCAAAAAATGGGCAGGAGGTCTGAATAGACATTTCTCCACAGAAGACAAACAGATGGCATGAAAACACATGAAAAGATGGCAACGTCACTAATTATCAGAGAAATGCAAATCAAAACTACAGTGAGGTATCACCTCACACTGGTCAGAATGTCCATCATCAAAAAAGCCTACAAACAATAAATAATGCTGGAGAGGGTGTGGAGAAAAGAGACCCCTCCTACACTGTTGTTGGGAACGGAAATTGGTACAATCACTGTGGAGGTTCCTTAAAGAAACTAAAAATAGAATTATCATATGATCCAGCAATCCCACTCTTAGGCATATATCCAGAGAAAACCATAATCTGAAAGGATACATGCACCCCAGCGTTCACTGCAGCACTATTTACAATAGCCTAGATATGGAAGCAACCTAAATGTCCAACAACAGAGGAATGGATAAGGAAGATATGATATATATATATATATATATACGATGGAATATTATGCAGCCATAAAAAGAATGAAATAATGCCATTTGCAGCAACATGGATGGACCTAGAGATTATCATACTAAGTGAAGTAGGTTAGACAGAGAAAGACAAATATCATATGATATCACTCATATGTGGAATCTAATTTTAAAAAGTGATACAAATGAACTTATTTACAAAACAGAAACATACTTAAAGATATTGAAAACAAACTTATGGTTTCCAAAGGGGAAACCTGAGGGAGAGGGATAAATCAGGAAGTTGGGATGAACATACACACACTACTGTATATAAGATCGATAACAACAAGGACATATTGTATAGCACAGGGAACTCTACTCAATATTCTGTGATAACCTATATGGGAAAAGAATCTAAAAAAGAATAAATATATGTTTATGTATAACTGAATCATTTTCCTGTACAACTGAAACTAACACAACATTGTAAATCAACTATACTCCAATAAAATGAAAAATTAAAAAAGATTACTGTTAATTAAAGAAAACCAGATATCTCAAGTTAAGGAATTTAGCACTTTTCTATACATGGGAAGAGATACAAAAATCACAGCTCACTGAACTCATTCCTTTGATATGAACCTCAGTTATCTGGGGCCAATATCTTGTGCTTTCTCATCCCAAGTCTCCTCAGGGTGCACTGTCAGGGGTGGATGCAGCAGTTGACTACTTGATGCCGGTCATCCTGTTTCTATTCTGAGTTCCCTCAGGGCTCACTCTTGGGGCGGCTATAATGTGGTGGCTTTATGGCTGCAACATCCTTTGTTTACTGATATGGCAGGCAACATTTTTTTTTCACCGATACAGCTAAGGTGTTCCTGCTGTTATACCTACCTGCGTACTACTGATGACCCAGAGAGTGAAGGAGGCAAAGGAAGGGATGTGGTGGGACCAGCAGAAGCCACCCCGATACCCTCTCAGGAGAGGCTACTTAGGATCCTATGGCCTGAGCCATAGCTTTAAGATCCCACTCCCAGCTCCACTTAGCTCCCTCAGTTCTAAGTATATATTGAACACATGATATTTCACATTTCCAGGGGATATTATTCCCTTCTCCATTTGTGAGGTAGGCTTATACAGGCAGACTTCCCAGGTTTTACTGAAGAAGATCAACATTTGCTTATTTATAATGCCTGAACCACATTGTAAATGCCATGGTTTTACAACTTACTCTTAGACATCTTGGGGAAAAAAATTATCCACCATAAAATCTTTTTTTCAAGAAGATTGTGGTCAAGTAGTATTAATGAAAAATATCAATCAAGTGTAAGTTTTTTTTAACATCTTTGTTGGAGTACAATTGCTTTACAATGGTGTGTTAGTTTCTGCTTTATAACAAAGTGAATCAGTTATACGTATACATATATCCCCATATCTCTTACCTCTTGCGTCTCCCTCCCTCCCACCCTCCCTTTCCCACCCTTCTAGCTGGTCACAAAGCACCGAGCTGATCTCCCTGTCCTAAGGGGTATTTTTGAATGGCAATTTCACATGGACTTATTGTGGGCAATCTGATAGATGGGTTCTACTATTAGGAAGGAAATGTAGTCCCCAAATAATCTTCAATTTACGTCAACACACTTTATGCCACACATGTATTCCTGAAAAGTTGTCCTCAAACCAGACTTCTCTCAATCCATATCTTCTCCTTTACTTCCACAATCATTTTAGAATTGCTTTATTTTCAATTCAATCTTCATTTGGCAGTGGTTCTACCCTACCTCTCTCTGCCTAGAAGTTAATAGCTTATGCAGCACTGATATATACCATCAGGGAACTCTTAGGAACTCCTACTTAAAAGCAGCCTGAATTCTTTGGTAAAGCAAAGAACTACTTTGTAATGGGCGCAGTCACCCTCCAAAATGTTGTGCTTTATAAATCTAGATCTTCTTATAGAGTGTTCTCTTAAAACAGGATGTGTCTGAATATGGATTAGCATCTCAAATCTAGCAGTCAAAAATTATTTTCAGAAGATCTGAAAGGCAAAATGATGTTCAAGATTCAGCTTATCTGTCCTTACAATTATCAAATCCAGATTTAGAAAAGGAATGGCATTTTCCTGTAGGCATTTTTTTCCAGTCATAATAAAGATCAATAAAGAACAGTTTTCAGCTCTGCACAAATCTTTCTGTTGCTATTGCTGAACCAAAGGAAACCACTTTCTGGTACATTGCCCATTTCTGATTTAAAAATTGTAAGCTCCTTAGGGTATAGAACTTAGCTTATATCTAATGCTTTGTAAACTTACCTATATGTAAAACTTAAATGTTTACATATTATGCAAATAGCTTCCATACCAAACAACGGTGAATTTCTTCAAAACTTTAGACCATATTTGACCTTAAGAGTCTTATTCCAGGGTATTATTTTGAAAATATATTTCTAAGACAAATCCAAAGGACAATTTCATATCACGTGTGCCAAAGGCACTAAGTTTAGGTACCCTAACTATAGTTGACTTCCATTGTAACAACAGTTGCTTTTTACAGCACATACTTGTTAGATGGGTATTGCCTCTCCTACGTTTTTTTCTCAGAATAAATTGATAGTGGTTAGAAGTCACCAAGTTAATTCTCTGCCAAAGTTCTTCTCAAGTGTAGATAATATTTCCTTTTTTCCTTGATTTACTCCCCCTTCTGTGTGGAACTTTGGACCTCAAAATTTTATGACACTTCCTAATCAGTAAAAGTCCAAATTTGCACAGTACACAAATGCATTCACAAACCTACATACATATTTACACAGATAGAGGTGGTTTGGAATGTTCTAATAATGAAATTTCCCAGATGTGTTTATTTAAAATAAAAATTTAAAATTTTGTGTTTGCAAGTGTCAGAATTCAACATACATTTCTTTTTTTATTTAAATAAATTTATGTATTTTATTTATATATTTTTGGCTGTGTTGGGTCTTCGTTGTTGCGTGGGGGATTTCTCTAGCTGCCGTGAGTGGGGGCTACTCTTCATTGTGGTGTGCAGGCTTCTCATGGCAGTGGTTTCTCTTATTGCAGAGCACGGGCTCTAGGCACGCAGGCTCAGTAGTTGTGGCACACGAGCTTAGTTGCTCCGCCACATGTGGGATCTTCCAGCACCAAGGATCAAACCCGTGTCCCCTGCATTGGCAGGTGGATTCTTAACCACTGTGCCACCAGGGAAGCCCTAACATGCATTTCTTGAACATCTAAAGAAATCTGATTATGAGACAGGAATGTCTCAAACAAACCAAGGGCAGGAATGATACTGGGCCTCAGGAAGGACTTGATTGTGGAACTAGAAAGCTCTCAGAAACCAACTTAAGTTCATCTGGCAGTTCTGTGTCTCATCACTGCTTCTTTGTTAGCAAACTATCTTTGCTTTCCTAGCCACATGGTAGAAAATATGGCTGTCCATAGCTAAAGAGATTTTGTGTTATGGGTCAGCCACTCAGAAAGTCAAACTCTTTATCAGTCCCAATTCCGAAGAGGGTCAGGAGCATGTCCCCACCCTAGATAGAAACCACTGTGGCCACAGGAGCAGGGTTATTCAGGAGACACATGGCCATGAGACAAGTGTTGTTAGGTGTTAGAGATGCAAGGATGAATAACAGGGCACCTGCTCTCAAGTTTCTCATTATCTAGAAGACAGAAACAAAATCAGAAAACTTAGACTTCTATGAGATAAGGGCTTTATGAACAGTTTTTGGTGGGGGTGGTACAGAGGGAAAAGTAACTTTGCCACGTGGAGTTGCCAAAGTGTTAGCAGTTGAAGTAACATTAGAGCTGGGTTTAAAAGGCAGAAAAGAAGGGTCAGGGGAAAAGTGGTGTGGTGATAGCAGAGAGAGGCCAGGAAATTCCAGAGAAAGAAATGGCATAAGCAAAGGGCCAAAGAGTTTGAAGATACTGAGAAGTTCATCGTGTCTGAAGAATATAGTGTGAGGTGGGGAGGGAGGTAGAATGATAGATGAAGCCAAAGAGGAACATGTTGGTTTTGGGAGGGTCTCGTTTCATAGGCTATGCTGAAGAGTTCAGACTCTATTTAATAAAGAAAGGATTTTAAGGAGAGAAATGACAAGGTCAGAGCCTTTATTTGTATTTATTTTTTAGGTGAAACTCTACCACCAGTAGGGCAGCCAGATACAGCTCATTAAGATGAAAGAATATAATCTTACTAGTAGTAGATCACAAACATGTTTCAGTGCATACTGAATTAGGAGGAACAATCCAAACCTTTCTAACTGTGTGAACTTGGACAAGTTATTTTATCTCTGTGCTTTAGTTTCCTCATCAAGTTCCTCATCTGTAAAATGGAGAATGATAATAGTACCCACAGGTTGTCTTCAGGTTAAAAGTGTTAATAGAATACTGCCTAGTACATAGTAGGCACTACACATGTTACCTGTCATTTCCTTTTCTATTCTCTCTCTCTCTCTCTGCCTTGACCTCAGGGTCCCAAGCTACACCTTGCCACATTTGGTGCAGGCTGGGAATAAATGCCCACTCAAGGGCTTCACTGTTGCTAACTTTGGCGTGTTGTTATGCTAAGTGGGTCCCTTCTCATGATATGTAAGCATGAGAAGGAATCCATGCACTGTTTTCTGCCTCAATAGGTAATTGGAATAGAATGATATTTTGGATATTAACCTCTTGTTGGTCATATTACTTGCAAATATTTTCTCCCATTCTTTGGGTTATCTTTTCATTTTGTCAATGGTTTCCTTTGATGTGCAGAAGCTTTCTCGTTTGATGTCTCATTTGTTTGTTTGCTATTGTTTTTCTTGCCTGAGGAGACAGATCCAAAGAAATATTGCTAAGACTGATGTCAAAGAGTGTATTACCTATGTGGTCTTCTAAGAGTTTTATATTTTCAGGTCTTACATTTAAGTCCTTAATCCAGTTTTAGTTTATTTTTGTATATGGTGTGAGAAAGCAGTCCAGTTTTCCCAACATCATTTATCAGAGGCTTTCTTTTCCCCATTGTATATTCTTGCCTCCTTTGTTATAGATTAATTAACCATATAAATGTGGATTTATTTCTGGGCTCTCTATTCTGTCCCATCGATCTGTGTCTGTTTTTGTGCCAGTACCATGCTGTTTTGAGTACAGTAGTTTTGTAATATAATTTGAAATCAGGGAGGGTGATACCTATGGCATTGTTCTTCTTTCTCAAGATTGTTTTGACTATTTGGGGTCTTTTGTGTTTCCATACAAATTTTTGTATTATTTGTTCTGGTTCTGTGAAAAAATGTTATTATTGGTGGTTTGAAAGGGATTGCACCTAGAGGGTATTATGCTAAGTGAAATAAGGCAGGCAGGAAATACAAATACTGTTTTAATTCACTTATATGTGTAATCTAAAAAACAAAACAAATGAACAAACAGAAACAGACTTATAGATACAGAGGAAAAATAGGTGGTTGTCAGAGAGGAGGAGGATGAGTTAAATCAGTGAGCGAGATTAAGAGGTACAAATTTCCAGTTACAAAATAAATGAGTCACAGGGATGAGATGTACAGCATGGGGAATATAGTCAATATTTTAATAACTTTGTATGGTGACAGATGGTAACTAGACTTATCGTGGTGATCATTTTGTAATGTATAGAAATATTGAATCACATATTGTGTACCTGGAGCTAACATAGTGTTGAATGTCAATTATACTTTAATTAGAAAATAATAAGTGACAATAGAGAAAAATGTTATGTTAATAACATGAAGAGTAATAGTATCTAATATATATTAGAATGTGAATAGAAAACTAAGTGCTATTATTTCATCTTTTCAAGCTCTACAAATCCTTTGCTGAATTATAGCCTTGCAATTTTTTCCCACACATGAAAAACTTGAATAGAACAAATCACTAATGCTTCTCGAGTAGAAAGTTGTCCATCTCTAAAGAATATTTCTTTTAGGGGTCAACTGTCTCATTGACGGGAAGAGGATTTACACATGCAAGTCCTATTAACATTAATAGGCGTTACCAGCATAAATCTCCCTGTAGTGATAGGTGAAAAGACCCTCCAGTCTACTAGGATTCAAGTTCTAATGATTACCTGTCAAATGATCCTAAGAGTCATCATCACTAGAAAGAGCAGACGTGGCAACTTGTACGGGAAGGACATCTCATTGCAGCCCCACAGCTAAACTATGTTAATAGAAAGAAAAGTGGCTTTCAAAGTGTGACCTGGGATGTTGTGTTAAACCTCTTGCATTTTAAAAAAGCCATCATTAAAGAAGAGAATTGAAACATATCAAAACACTTGTTTAAGAAAAAGAAAGTGTGAATACTCTTATGAACTTCAAGGTGCTTGAAGGATAATACAGCTACTTGTTTAAAAATTCAATTAACCTTATCTTTCTTAAACTTGATTCATTAATAATCTCACAGATAAATTGCTAGTTTTGAAATAATGATGTTATCTTTTGAATATGTCCTGTCTGGGAAGGTTTAAAAATGACTTGGAATTGACAGAAAATGTCACTCTTCTTTAATTATTTGATTCAAGAACAAATCATAGTTCAGTGAATGATTTCTGCCTGAAGAGAACATCAGCAGTCTCTTATCTGTTGCAAGTAAGCTGTTGGGGACTCAACGACCACAAAGAAAAACACTTCAGGTTCTCATTCAGCAAGTAAATAAGAAAAACGTTTCAGATTCTCATACACTAAGTGAGATGCAAAAACAGTTTGCAGGTAATGTATTGTAAAGGCATATCCCATGCCTCAGAACACTGATTTCAAACAGAATGAGATCTGATGCTGGCATCTAGAACAGTTTGCTAAGTAAACCATAACCATGTATCATTTGATTGCCTTTTTCACAAACCTGACACAGTTGGCAGATGCCTAGAAATAAAACCAAGTATACAGCTGGACAATTAGCTAAGAATTTAAGTAATAGACCGTTATCAACAAATAAATCAGTTCCAAGACAATTTTTAATTTCTTGGCATATATACAAACTTTTAATATTAAAAAATAGGATACCACGCCTGAAAGGCATTAAAAACAGACTTTATTTCCTCTGAAAACTTACTGTTACAGTGTGCAAATTATGAATAATCATATATTCATGCTTTTGGAAATGCATATAAGAAAATCAATCAAGAGTTAAGAGAGAAATTATCCAATACCAATAGCAGTAAATAACTTATTTGTAAGAAAACTGCTTTGAAGGATCACTACTATTTAGCAATCAAATTTCAACAAAAATTTTTCAAGGTTTTTAGGACTTTAGACAAAGGGCTGCCTTCTCCAGACCTACAGCTGTGACCGAAGTTAATCATTAGTGTGGCCATTATTTTACACAAAGTGCTGCCCATCTCAGAAACTACTATTCCAGAAGTTAACCATTAACATGACTATTTTCCTATGAGCAGCTAGATATCATAGAAGATGGGGAAATTATAACTCAGTTTTCCTATAGAAAAATATATGTTTATAATATACATATCATATATATCTATCTTTTTCTGGGCAGGCATACCAACTAGACAAAAATACAGTAGCAACATAGGGTTAGTAACCAGTTTTCATGTTGATCACTAAACTGAATGGTATTATCATTTTTGCTTAATAAGAAGCATGCATAACAAACATTTTAAACACATGAATAAAAATTCTTTGATAATAGCTATTTTCAAAATTTAAAATTAGCTACTGAAATTTCTGCATCACATACAGCATCTATATTTTATTCATATGACTTCAGGTTTATGGTTTTACAACAAAACTAAAAGGTTTTCCTTTAAAGCTATGAAAACAAGTATATGCAGTAATTAAGATAGCTGAAAAGAATGCTCTTAGAATAATTTCTATTACATTCTGAGGCAACAGGAAATATCTAAAGTTCTCTAACACAAGGTTTTTAACAGTTGTGTATTATCTTAATCATCACTAATCATATTCAGGAGCTTTTAAACATTTCAACCGTATTTAATAAATAACCTGGAAGAGAAATTCCGATGCTGGCTAATGGATGAAATAGGGTACAGTATGGACTGGGCCATGAGACCACAGAATATCTCCTTCATTGTTTTAGAGAGCTGTAGTAAAGCTATCAGTATTTTTCTAGTCATTCTGGGTGTACCCTGATTGGCTGTTTACATAAGTGTGCATGCTGCATCAAGAGGCCTTAACTCTAAGACTATAACAAAGTACAATATCTTAATTGGTGCAGCTTACTGCAATTGTATTCAGACTCAATACTCTCATATAGTGGAAGCTTTTATATTGCTGGTACTGTGGGGCAGAGCCAATACCCGGTGCTTATAGGTATGTATTGTGCATTTAGCGCATGCCGTAGTTGGGTTTCAGGAAATAGGATTTAAGATAGATCTGAATCCATATAACAAAGTAGGTTATAATGTGATTCTATTGTCCCTGATTTGTATAACATTATGAAAGGGGAAGAAAGGGATAGAGGGGATTAAAGAGACAGGGGAGAGGCTATACAATGGGGAGAAGGATTAGGAGTAGCCTGAGAGGCTGGGAAGATTTTCTTCTGGATTCAGCTATATCTGCAGGGGGGTTTAAAAGGTGAGGCAAGAGCTACATTCCTTGATTCTTTCCATTTCTCATGAGTCTGTGACCTGACAGAGCTGGCTTCCTTTAAGATCTCTGAAGTCTGGAAAGGTCAGAGCCCTGCTGCAGCTGAAGTATGTAAGAACTATGTGCTTTCTACTGCAGCTATGGCTCTCTGATCAGCAAGATAGGCCAGACTGAATGACAACGCACTTTTAATGTATTTATTTATTGAAATAAGTTGTTGAGTCCAAACTATTGCTCAAAAAAGGTAAACCATTAGAGCTTGGCATATGGAAAGATTTTAATATAGGCACTGTCACTGTAACTAGATTTGCTGCCTATGTACAGCCCTTATATTTTTATGTTAAGTGCATCTTAGGGTTTACCAATTGTCATATTCTATTTAGAGTCCTTGGTGGTTTCAGGTTTACCTACTAGAAGAGGAATACGAAGAGTTTATAGACTGTTTTCCTTATTAAGATTCAAAACCACAATTCCATGTTACTATGTTTACTTTTCTATTAGACTATAAAATATTAATTAAGGAAATAGACTTTTATTTTAAAAGCTTAATGCAATAAGAACACTGTGATCTATTGTGTTGGGGGAGGTGACAGCAAACAATTATTTGCTGCATGAGATCTTTGATATTCACCCCCAAGTCAATGAGAAAATTCTAAAACAACTTTTATTCCAGAAAAAACATTCTAAGGATGGCACTGCATTTATCTTCAAAATCATTCTCATACAGTAGACATATGGAGAAGCTGAGGCCCAGAAGTTAAACAATTTGCTTAATATCATCGGTGGCATAGCTAAGACTAAATTAGGTCCATAGACAATTAGGCTAGTGCTCCAGATACTCGACTAGACAGAATTTCCAAATACCAATGAGACTATTCAAATCTTTCCATTTCTTCAGTATTGAACCTTCCTAGTGTGTTCAGGATTCACATACAAATATCACTACTAACATTTAAAAGAAAAAAAAAAACACTGAGTAATGAACTCATGACTTGTTTGTAAAAATGTCTACTTTAATATTAGCATTTTCAATACTCAAGATAGAAAACAAAACAAACCTCTATTTCAAGCATAGGCTCCTGCCTGGATCATGACACTTTAGTTTTTATCAGCTATATTTACGTATGCTTTTATCATTTGTGTCACGATGCTCATACCCATAAAGAAAATATAACTCAAATAATCAAATGAAATATGTAAGCAGATTTTGAAGATGTGGTTTTCAAACAAAGATCCAAAGTGGCAAGCAAAAGCTGTCCTAATACCATAGAATTATTAACAATGCATAGGATCACTTTCTTAAACATAGCTATATTTCTGGGAATCAATCCATTTATAATTTGTATCTGCTAATTCCACAGGTTTGGTATCTTAACGCAGGCAAGTCAATGTGCTTTACAAGTGTTTTGTGGTCTTGGAATGTCTTTTTAAGGAAAATTCCCTTTTGGATTTCTATCATTTGTTTCTCTTGGTAATTCTGCATGTCAACTGGCTGCTGCTTTGTAACATTTTTCAAACAGTTCTTCCATCAAGAGGACTCTGAGGCTAGGAGGATTTTCCAAAATGTGCTATTCAGTTTGGTGTATACTCGTTATTCAGAGGGCTCCTCTGGGTTTCTCAGATTTGCGCTTTCCTTGGGAGTCTCTGAGTTGGCCTCTTGTATAGCACTGGATTCTGAAGCCTCTGGTTGTAAACTGTCTCCATCCAGGATAATGTCTTCAGGATTTGGTGGGGGTGGACAGAAGTCTTCGTTGGGGCAGATTTGTTGGAAAAGTGCTTCAGCCTGGCCAGGGAAGAAAGGGCACAAGAGTTTTTGAACATTAACTTAAAATGTATATGCCTTTCTGGAACTATCAAAAAAATGAAGTATCACCCTTAAAATTTTCTTTAAGTTATAGAACTTTACATAGCACACATGACCTTCTAAAAACTGCTTTCAGAACTCCGTGACTTTTCTCCCTCTAATTTATACATTCATTCAGGCCCACCCTTCAAGAATATCAGTACTTGCTAAGACTCTTTATGAAGTGCTCAGATAGTTGAGATTTTAAGGTCATTCATTCTACATGTCAACAGAAATACAATTTCCCTTAATATCCTTTATATAATTTCCTAATAGAGCCTGTTTGTGATATTTGTACAGTCTAATTTAGCAAATACTAAGTTTAACAAGTCATTGTTCAAATCAAGAAAATTCTTCATTGTTTGCTGAACTATTTGCTTTTCTAATTTTCCTCTCCCTGTGCTTTGAGGAACATAACACAGTGTCCAAGACAATGGACACTGAATAGATAACCATGCCCAAATGCTGGCTCTGCCACTTAGCAGCGATGTGATCTGGGGAATGCTTACTCAGCTTCTGAGTCTTGCCCTCCTTGCCTATAGAATGGCAGAGAGTAAGCCTCTCTATTTGGTAACTGTAATCATTGTTATTAATGATAACATAAATTAAAATGTTGAGATTTAAGCTGAGCTTAGTCTGGCAGGGTAAGAGAATAATAAAGTAAATGTGATCTTAATTAACAACAACAAATACACACACATACAAGAAAGTAAATGTGGCAAGTAGCACTGTTATTCTATTCTAAACATATTCCTGCTATTATTTAGATGAATACAGTTCTTTGTTAGATAAGGGTCCCTGCCAGGCTAGGGAGCTTGCACTCTAGCCTACTGGTAAAAGAACATCATTAAAGGGTTTTAAACATATGCTTGTTTTGCTTTAAAGGTTACAATGTCTGTCTGTACCACTTCAACCCTTCTTCCCGAAGTACACGCAAGGTCATCCATTAGGCCAGGAGTTGACAACTATGGCCCACATGCCAGATCCAGTCTGCTGCCTGTTTTCATAAATAAAGCTTTATTGGAACACAGTTACTCTCATTCATTTATCTATGGTCTACAGCTGCTTTTGCACTGCAATGGCGGAGTTGAGTAGCTGCAATTATATACATACATTATATGGGCTGCAAAATCAAAACTATTTGCCATTTGGCCATCTATAGCTGGTAAACTCCTACATCAGGGGAATAAAACCAGTATTTTGGGGATAGGGTGAAGGGTTGGTTAAGCAGAAACTTTTGAGGTTTGATGTCGAGGTGAAAGAAGGGACAGGGAGAGAAAAATAGCTTCTTTCCTTCTTAAGTATAGTTCAAAGTTATATTTTTAGACGTGCCATTTTATTATGGATATTTTGAAAGTAAATATTTGAGATGCCTGCTTTGCTTCCATCCTGGGGTCTTACCATATACATCTTTGCTGGAGACATTTAGTCCCTAGAAGCAGGACTGAGGTCAGACAGAGCCTCTACCTCACACTTTAGTTCCTCTAATGGTCATTGTGTCTGTTATCTCTACCTTGTCTGCCTATAGAAGTTCTCTTTCTCCTTTACTCTCTGCATGCAATCAATCAGCAAATCCTATCAATTTTATCTTAGTTCTTGACTCCACCTGTTCCTCCACTAGAGACATAGCCCAGATATGCACCATCTTTCCCCTGGACAACTGCAACATCTCAGAACTGGACTGGTCACTTTGCCTCTAGGGTTCCCCTGTGTAATCCACCTTTATGCTGCCCTTAGAAGGGTCAGTGGAATATGAAATTCTGTTTATGCCTTTTTTTGGCTTAAAACTCTTCTAACAGGATAAAAATCCAAGATACTTATTATGTCAAACAACACCCTTCAGGCCTACCTTCTCTGGTCTCATCATCTTTTTCTTCATCCCACCTCTGCCTCTCAGGCTTTTTGCTACACTGTTACCTGTTTATCGGTACTTTTTCAAACATACCATGATGTTTACACCCTGGGCTGGAGCAAATGCTATCAATTTGATTGTCTATCACTTGGATGAAGAATTGTTACTCATCTTTTATATTCTTCCCTGTAAGGTTCTCTGACTCCTAGATACAACTCATGGCTCCTCTATATTACATTTATACTTTCGATATCATTCTCTTATTGCATATACCACACTGCAATGTCATTTGTTTACACATTTTTCTCCTTTACCAGACAGTGATTCATCCAGGAATAATGACTGGGTTTTAGTTAACTCTGAATCCTTAGTGCCAGGCATGGAGTAGAATCTCTCTTTCTATCTCTCTTTTTATATATATATTTTAATATATTTATATATAATATATATATATATAAATGGAAGAACTTTAGAAACTGTACATTATACAAATGTTGAATATAATTATTGTAACAATTATTATTATTACTATTATTATTACTGTTCCTCTTACTTCTACTCCAATTCCTCTGTATCTCACACCTAGTCTCCCTTTTGCCACCTCCCTCTAGGATAGATTTTCTCCTGAACTCCAGTCCCTGTGGCTAGATCCCACTCGACCTGTTTTTTTATATCCCTGTCATGAACAATGTGTGTCCTAAGACTGCCAAACAATTGCAGGTTGCTGCCCTGCTTTTATTTGTGTTCTACCTGCTTGTGGAAATGCCACCTTCAGCTCACTGCCATTGGCCCTCTCTGATGCCAATTTCCTACAGCCAGACAACAGTCTTTCCCAAGTCTCTCCTTTTTCCAACTGTTGGAACCTTTTAGGGTCAACTGCCACTTTCTGGAAGGTCTATCTAATGCTTCTTGGTGAACTTCATTTCATTTGTCAACTAAGCCCCAGTTCTGAGAGTTGTCACCAAGAGGTTGGTTCAGAGTACTTAACTGTCAACTTTTAATCTTCCTTGCTCTTTTAAAGCCAGAAGTTAGCTTAAAGGGTAAAGACTTTCATGTGGTTAAAATAATTAAAAAGGGTTAATTATATTTGAATTAGTTTCCTTATATTGGGAAGTACAGAGAGGACACATTGAGTTATTTAGATATTCCTATGTTTCTTAAACATACATCTACACAAAACAAATATTTTGTCAATCTAGCAGTTTAATGTATTTAGGATGTATCTGCATTAACGAGTTGAAAGTAGCATACTTTCGAGATGTACGAAATGAGTGTACAAGCACTGGGGTCCTACAGACTTGAGGTTAAATCTTGGATAAAAAATGTAACAGCTATGTGATCTCTGGAAAAGTTATTTAGCCCCTTTGGGGCTTAGTTTCCTCATCTGTAAAATGGGGATATCACAGATACTTACCTCATAGGGTTGTTGTGAGAACCAAATACAATAATATATATGAGATGATTAGGACAATGCCTGGCATATAGAAAATGCTCAATGAATGGAAGCTTCAGAAGATATGACACCTAAAATTGCCCTCTCCCTCAATGGCTTGAGAAAGTGAATGCTACTGCACTATGTGAGCAACTTGACAGTTCCTACGACCTATAAAGCTGGTGTTCAACTTACAAATTATGTACCAAAAGTCATAAGCAAGATGCTGATCTGTCCATATGAAAAACATTCTACATGGTGGTTAGACTGCCAGCCCAGTCCACATCAGCCAATATAACCCATTTCATACCTTAAGTATAATACAGAGTACAGTACTATTTAACTATTCTTGCTCCCAAGGCAGTGGCAGCTCCTAGGCAATGGGGGCTCCTGAAGAAGGAGGGAGCTATCACTGGCTTGGGAGTATAGACAAGTAGGGACTATAGACCAGTCTGTTCATCAGTATCTGTGGGTAAATGAAACACTCCCTGTATTAAGAAAAGAAATATCTATGTCAGGTTCAGAAAAAATCTGGAGTAACATAAACTACAATAACTAGCAAGTCACAGAAAGATTCACATAATAGGGAATGTCATGGTATGCTCCTGCACACAACTTTAACTTGTGAGTAATAAACAGATCAGATTACTTTATATTTTTAATATGTCTTCAAATCATAAATAGCTTCATATGAACACAAGAGAGACAGGTCTATGTTATTCAACATCTATACATTTACATATAAGAAGAGCAGATGCAAACTTGCCAACTAGCAAAATGAAGCATTTTATTTCAAAAAAAATAGAGAAAAAGAAAAATGAAATCTGCAGGTACTTATGTTTCCTACACAGGCAAAGCTTAGGTGATATTCTGAGGGCTTTTAGAGACAATTTCGAAAACAGAGTCATCAGTTAGTGTTTGGGATGAACACAGAATGACATACTGGAATTAGAACAGATTTTATCTGAATAAACTGGCTATTTTTAAAATGTTATTATTGATGCCCTTTAAAGTAGGCATTATAATATTTCTTCCCAAACTGATGTGAGGTTAAAAGCTGTATAACAAATATAAACCTACTTATAATTAATAGTATACAACAATTAGCACCCTAACTAGCATTATTACTGTTTTCTTCTGTGAAAACACTGCACTCAAGTCTATCTTCTTGGGAATCAATATCTCATGATAAAATTATCCTTTAATTATAATCTTTTAGCTTGCAGTTTAGATCATATTAGCACTTCATATTAAGTCCTTATTTAAGGCCTTCCATTTTGGTTAAAAAAAACATTAAAGTTCACTCAGGAATAAAGTTACCTGGCTGATAACTTGCTGGTAATTTCTTCTTGGAAAAAAATGGACCATCAAAGTAAAAATGACTTGGCCATTTTAAGCCATAAATGTAGATATTGAACCATCCTGAGTTCCTATTAAACTAACAGAATAAATGATGGATGAGAGATGTGACTTCCTATTTTTGTTTGTTATTACTGATTAAATATGATTATCCTGGATCACCACTAGACTCTGAAGATGAGAAACAAAGAATCTGGTAAAAAACTGTAAATGTATAGGTCATAGCCTTGCTGCTATGCCTAAAAATTAGATTAAAGGCTCAAAAAGGCCATCTTCTCCTATAAGATCACTACCACTACTGGGAATGAAACTTCCATCTGTGGTCTTAGAACAACGTTAAATTATCCATTTATTGTTTCAATAAACAGATGAGCCAACTATATTGGTGAAAAGTTTAGACTTATACCTTAAAAAACGGTATTTTCTGCTCTTCTCTTCCTGTCAAGTGCAGAAAAGTGTGTTTGTACATGCATATGAATTTTCAGCTTAGTAGACTCATAATTCACTTTTGGCATTTTGTATCACCTGCCCTGTACCTATTCATAGCCCTGCCCAGGAGTGCTGTCACAAAATTCCACCTTGATTTAACATACTCCTCAGCAGCTATTATAGTAGCTTTGGGACACCAGCTTGTGTCAAAACATTAAAGGAATCATGTTAATTGTGAAAAACTATATGTTCTTTTCCATGGTAAGAATGTGCCTTAAAAATGTTCCATTTTAAAAATACATTTTGCCTATTTGGGTCTTCTGCCCATTTTTGGATTGGGTTGTTTGTTTTTTTGCTATTGAGCTGCATGAGCTGCTTATAAATTTTGGAGATTAATCCTTTGTCAGTTGCTTCATTTGCAAATATTTTCTCCCATTCTGAGGGTTGTCCTTTGGTCTTGTTTATGGCTTCCTTTGCTGTGCAAAAGCTTTTAAGTTTCATTAGGTCCCATTTGTTTATTTTTGTTTTTATTTCCATTTCTCTAGGAGGTGGGTCAAAAAGGATCTTGCTGTGATTTCTGTCATACACTGTTCTGCCTATGTTTTCCTCTAAGAGTTTGATAGTTTCTGTCCTTACATTTAGGTCTTTAATCCATTTTGAGCTTATTTTTGTGAATGGTGTTAAGGAGTGATCTAATCTCATACTTTTACATGTAGCTGTCCAGTTTTCCCAGCACCACTTATTGAAGAGGCTGTCCTTTCTCCACTGTACATTCCTGCCTCTGTTATCAAATATAAGGTGACCATATGGGCATGGGTTTATCTCTGGGCTTTCTATCCTGTTCCATTGATCTATCTTTCTGTTTTTGTGCCAGTACCATACTGTCTTGATTACTGTAGCTTTGTAGTATAGCCTGAAGTCAGGGAGCCTGATTTCTCCAAAGAAGATATACCGACTGCCAACAAACACATGAAAGAATGCTCAACATCATTAATCATTAGAGAAATGCAAATCAAAACTACAATGAGATATCATCTCACACCAGTCAGAATGGCCATCATCAAAAAATCTAGAAACCATAAATGCTGGAGAGGGTGTGGAGAAAAGGGAACACTCTTGCACTGCTGGTGGGAATGTGAATTGGTACAGCCACTATGGAGAACAGTATGGAGGTTCCTTAAAAAACTACAAATAGAACTACCATATGACCCAGCAATCCCACTACTGGGCATATACCCTGAGAAAACCATAATTCAAAAAGAGTCATGTACCAAAATGTTCATTGCAGCTCTATTTACAATAGCCCGGAGATGGAAACAACGTAAGTGTCCATCATCCGATGAATGGATAAAGAAGATGTGGCACATATATCCAATGGAATATTACTCAGCCATAAAAAGAAACAAAATTGAGCTATTTGTAATGAGGTGGATAGACCTAGAGTCTGTCATACAGAGTGAAGTAAGTCAGAGAAAGACAAACACCATATGCTAACACATATATATGGAATATATGGAATTTAAGAAAAAAAAACAAATGTCATGAAGAGCCTAGGGGTAAAACAGGAATAAAGACACAGACCTACTTGAGAATGGACTTGAGGATATGGGGAGGGGGAAGGGTAAGCTGTGACAAAGTGAGAGAGAGGCATGGACATATATACACTACCAAACGTAAGGTAGATAGCTAGTGGGAAGCAGCCGCATAGCACTGGGAGATCAGCTCAGTGCTTTGTGACTGCCTGGAGGGGTAGGATAGGGAGGGTGGGAGGGAGGGAGACACAAGAGGGAAGGGATATGGGAACAGATGTATATGTATGATTCAGTTTGTTATAAAGCAGAAACTAATACACCATTGTGAAGCAATTATACTGCAATAAAGTTGTAAAAAATAAAATAAAATAAAATAAAAATACATTTTGTATGCCTTACTAGTTATACGCCTTTTGAAATGACTCAAGTTTACAGAGGAAAAAGTTTGTGTATTTCAAAATACAATGATAGGCCACCATTTAAATGAGAAGCAATGTTTCTTTAGAATACTGGCATTGTAAATCCATTTTTCTGACTATGTATTTCTAACATCTTCTATCTTTATTCCCACAATGGAACTCATAAATAATCTCTTGTAGGTCATCATTATATTGAAGAATGTGAAAATATTTGATATTAAAGTGGCTTTGTTGTTCACCGAGAAAAAGTTTAGGGGCAAATTGCAGAGATGTTATTAAATGAGAGAGATGCTTTTTAAGTTTCTTTTCCCACCTCCTAGAGGAAAAAAAAACAATTCACTTTCCCTACCACACCAACTTCCTAACATAAAACCAAGAAACACCAACAGCCTTACCTGTTTGACTGCATTATCATTTCCTAAAGCACAGTCTGGGCCAGAGCAGACATAAACGTTGGATGGTAAATCATTATATGAGTTCCTGCTGACGTCTGAAGAATCTCTCATATTGAAGTAAAGAGCCCACAGAAGTCTTGGCTTTTCAACTTCTTCATTTTCTAAATGTAGACATAAATTTTACTTACATCTAAAGCACAACATGCCTCTCAATTACTACAACATGTAGCCAATTGCTAACAAAGCTACTACTATATATTTTAGTAAATCAGAGCTTTGTATGTAAACTATAGTAAATCTGTATCCACACACTCTAATACATGTGTATATTTCAAGCAATGATGGCTTTTCAACCTAAGACAAGTTAGATTTTAAAAATTATTTTCATTATTAGTAAGTTACTTAGATTTAACTCCAATCATGTTCCCTTGGATTTCTCTTATTTCTCATCACCAGTATGAAAGCACTTATGATCATATTCATCTTTAAATTATGCCAATGAGGTGAGAAGTTAACATAAATTGATTTTCTTATGTTTCACATGGATAAACCAACTTAAACAATTATAAAGTAAGTCAATACTATATACAGGATTATGAGATGACCAGAATAGAGAAATCTATAAAGACAGGAAGTAGGGGAATTCCCTGGCGGTCCAGTGGTTAGGACTCAGTGCTTTCACCCAGGTTCAATCCTTGGTTGGGGAACTAAGATCCCACAAACTGCGTGGCATGCCCGCCCCACCACCCTCAAAAAAAAGACAGGAAGTAGATTAGGGTTAACTAGGGCTGTGGGGGAATTGAGCGTAAGTGCAGGTTAATGGCTAATGGGTATGAGGTATGGGTTTCTTTTTGGAGTGATGGAAATATTCTAAAATTGACTGTGGTGATGTTTGAACAATACATTTAAAAACATTGAATTTTATAGTTTAAATGGGTGAATTGTATGGTATGTGATTCTCAATAAAGCTGTTATTAAAAAATAGTATATACAGGATTAAAAATTGGATATCCTAACTCACTAACACTCTGTCCTACTAGATTACAAAAGTAATGCCAACCAACAAATAACAAAAATATGATTATGAGACTGTAAGTTGTTTTCAGTGCACATTCTCTCATTTACAGCAAGCATCTATTATGTGTTAGGCATCAGGCTAGGAGCTGGGGATACAAAGATGAAGTAGACTTAGCCCTTATTCTCTTGCTCTTTCATGCTCCCTAATACAGAGCCTAGCACATAACAGATGCTCAATGAATAATTTCTGAACCAATTTTAATTTTGCTTTCAGGTATAATCAAAGCATCATGTGCTTATTAAAAGATCCAGCCCTCTTAATCTCAATACCTAAAGCCTAATTCTTGCTATCTTAATAATTATTTCTATGCCTCTCTTCTTTAGAAATGTTATAATTATATTTTCTTTGGTTGAAAACAGAAAATATTGCCGTTAATATATTTATTGACTACAGTGTTTTCTTAGCCTGAATCTGAAGAAAAATTCAAATGCTGTACAATGATAATAAAGGATGTGCATGATGATTACCCAAGACCATAAGGCACCTTGTGAATCATAAAGAAAATTCTAAAGGTATAATTATCTAGTTAATTAACTCTTACTGGTAGATTTATAATCAGTGTAGAAAAGTTAGCTAACTGCAATCTTCAGTTAAAAAGAATGTCCCATTCCCCAATTCAGGACAAATAGGTTTTTTATTATACTTAATTTAAAATATCTCCACTACAACAATACCAAATATGTTCTTTTTCTAGTTCATCCTGAATAACCCATAATTATTAATGTGATAGGATGAAGAAACTCTGGATGAAGTGATCCTTTAAGATGCCCCTTTCTAATGCTAAGATCTATGAGTCTAAGGTATCACTAACTTCATGTAAAGCACACAATAGGTGGCAAAACCTACTTACTGACAAAATAAAGGAACATAAGACACTCATATTTCACAGCTAAAACCATATGGCTCTTAGTAAATTTATTGGTGAGCTTAGTTTCAGTAAATCTTACAGGAAGATAGTTAAACATACTGCCTATCACTTGTGAAAACAGACTCTAGGAGCATTGCAGAAAAGTGAGCTAAGGTCTGGAAGTCCTTTAATATTGCTCATTCCATTTCTAAGCATATACTAAGAGAGCTTATCTTATATTTTATGAAAGTTCCAGCTCAGAGAAGGGCTTTCACTCAGTAAAAGTTGGGGGAAATGAATAATTCAATTATAGGAAAGAAATTTCATAGAGGTTGAAGATTTGAAAAGAAACCGAGAGGAAGATGAAAAGTTGACATAGGCTGAAGATAAATGCTCTAGATACAAGGGAGTTATCGGGCTTTGACCTTAAAATCCTCAAAGAAACATGTAATTGCTTCATCTTTCTTTGAGGCCAGCTGGAAGGCAGAGAGATAGCTGGAAAAATAACATGCAATTGTGCAGTGCAAAATTGTCAAAAATTTATTAAAGCTGTCGAGGTTTGGTTAGGAATACATCACTTGGCCAGAAATAGAACTGGTTTTCTGTAATAGCTCATTTCATTCAATTAGATTGTGCAAAGGACTAAACAAGTAATAGGTAATTTAGAATAAAATCTTGGGCGAATTAAACTGGGGCAAGTACAGAATAAAGTAGGCTGAAGAAAATCAACAGTGGCATACCAAATAAAAGCAACAAATAGTCTATAGCTGCATGCCATGTTTAGGGAGAGAGTGAACTCTTTTAGCAACATAGCACAGTAGCACAAGACCAAGAGAGTAGGAAGACTGCCACAGCTGTGACCTAGACTGGACACAACAAATACAAAAAGGAATTAACATAAGGCATTTTACTTCTCAGCTCAGTAAAAACACCCTCACCAGCCACCTATTTCAAAATGACACCTATAAGGGGAATTCCTGCTTTTAGGCAGTGCTGCTCTTTTGAGATAGGAACTGAATGAGACAGAATGAGATAACGCCACATGCTGTAACCAGTGGAGGGAAAAAGAGAAAGAAGATGGTGCAGTGATGATATTACACTGCAGACATTTGAAGATATTGTACTAATGAAATTCTTGCTTCAATTTGTATGGAAAAATCTCAATTTCCTGGGTAAAATAAGAAATCACTTAGGAAAGTTCTACCCATGCTTTGAAGGATATTATGGAATCTGGAAGAATTAGAGCACATACGAATGGTGAGCAATCACCTCATTTTCTCACTTGCAGAATCAGGTTTATTAAGCATAAAGTATCTGAAATTTCCTTGGACTGTCAAGTAGGGAAGAGTTTAGAGATCTCTGATGTTCTTAAAGGAGGCTGGGAAGTAGGGCTCTTAGAAGTATTAGTACAACTGCTCCTTAAGACAGAGCATATGTTACGAGCTCCAGCTGATACCTTAAACACGAACAAGTAAGAAAGAGAAGGAATAGAAGGAATACCTTCACAAGGCTATTGGATTCCTCAGATACAAAGGCAAAGAAGTACTGTGTTTGAGAAGAGAACATTATCTTTTAATATGATAAATAAACTTCACTGCAAAGTGACTAGGCTGACTTTCACAAAAGCTCAGGAAGCACAGCACTACACAGAACATATAAGTCAAATAAAAAGAAAATAAGCTTAAATAATGTTATTCCTCTGGCACACATTTTAAAACAAAATATTTATAAAGCTTTAAATCATAAGGTTTCATATCATTGTCAAATAATTAAAACATAATAGTAAAAGCCATCAATCTGTGAAAATAGGGGCTTTTGCTACAGAGAAGAATGTGCTTTAATGTATTAAAAGTCCATATTGCTCATAAAGTTCCTTCTTCCTCATTTAGGCAGGAAAATGAATTGAGTTCTCTTCTCCAGGTGACTTTGCCTCTTTGACCTGCCATGGCCCAGTGCTCACTTTATCTGGTGATTCATTTTCAATAACTCCAACAGTATTTGTTCTGACATTTTAATTAAAATATGACCACTACCTCATCCTGATGATAAAAAGGCCTATGTGTCAGTGAAAACTGGCTTTTCAGTGCCTCAGTGCACCTGAGGACCCCTCTGAGCACATAGTTCTTACTAAAGAATTTCACTCAGGTTCTAAACAATACAGCATTTCAAAATGGGATCACATTAACCATTAAGATTAATGTTTAAAAATCTAAAATGGCTAGAGGATGCTAAGTAATGAATATGTAATTTCCCCATCTTGATTTTTTAAAAAAGAAAATGCATTTAAAAAGTGAAGAGCAATGATATAATATTCAAATTTAGTATATTATTTAGGACCACCACACAATGAAATTACAACCAAAAATTATGAAAAAATTCAGAAATAAAGAAGGAATTCTGAGTTTTTATAATCAAGGTAACTAAAGCCAAAGATAAAACTATTATTCCATTTTACATTTAGGAATATTATTGTGTACTGTAACTCTGCAATCAAATTTTTAACAATACATTTATATGAGACTTTCCAATGGAAAAAAAGAGTAAATATGAAACAAATTAAATTCCAAACTAAAGTGAAGTAAATTTTCAGACTGCAGAATTTGATTCAAGCAGCCCAAAAAGAAATTAATTATATTGATATTAGCTCCTGAGAACGGAGCAGTTTGTTTTCCTATGTAAATGCCCCTTTATGCACTATCTTGCAAAGAAAACAAACAAGACACACAGAAGATGCGCTAAAAGGAAATACAATTGGTAGGGGTAAATAAATGGTTGCCTGAACAAACATAACATCCAAAGAAAATGAAGATATATGAATTAATGAACTGGCCAGGATTCAAGTAGACATCCAAATCCTATAATGAAAATCACTGTCACTTCATATAAATGAATAAGATCCATTAGGCCATGTTTTGATCACCTACACATAGAATTCACTATAATTTGCTCCATTCATAGCTACAAGGGCTACCCTATGATGCGGGGAGAAAAGTTAAAAAAAATTCGTGGTTGAAAAGCATCTTTCCACCATGAGTAGGCAGCAAAGTGGCATATATGTTTTGAAAGCTAAATATTTATCACATCACTAGCATGTTATGCATGAAAAGACAATTATTGGTTAGGAAGGATTCCTACGTTTGCCAATTAATAGCTTAACCTTCTCTCAGTTGAACCAAGTTTTTTTTTTTCTTTATAAATGAAGATAACTTTTTCTGATAAAGGAATATATGCTCTTCATACAACATCTATAAAATAAAGAAATTAAAAGGAAAAATATACACAATCCCACCAAAATTGAGAGATTTCCTGACAGTCATTTTTCTATGCATATGAGTATGTACACATATAAATGTATTTTTTGCACTTAATTATATACATTGTGTGTGAGATGTAGCTTTTTCACTTATCATTATAAATATTTCCCCATTTTTAGGAAGATAATGTGCTTAGTCATCCTAGTAAAACATGTAAGCATTGGTGCTGAATACATCACCTTTCAATTCAGGTTGCAGAAACCTTCCTGAGATCTCTAAAGAGGAGTAAAGTGGTCACGTTACCTTTCCATCATGAATCACTGATTATTGTTCTTACCTATCTCCTTTTCGGTATATGGAGTAAACAATTTCTGCACAACTGGTTCTAAATCTTCTCTTGCTGTTTTAGAAGACGTACACGTCAAATGAACCAAATCTGTTTAAAAAAAAATATTTTGAGTTCCTGCTTATCACAAATTTCACTGTGTACTCATATTCAAGGCACTAAGCTGGTGCCATGGGGAATACAGCCAAGCACATCATGGCTCCTGCCTTTAAGAACTTTATAACTTAGGGATGGGGGACATGTAAAAACCATAACAATATGCTATGTGTGTTTAAAAAAGTAGTGAAAATATATGTTAACTAATAACCAAGAGGGAGCACACTAAGACTCAAGACTAAGTACCAGTTGATGGTTATGTAAAAGCAGCAAGGTAAAAAAGTTTAGGAAACCATTTATTCATAGAAAGAGCTTAAGCCATCCTTATAATATTCCCAATGAGAGTGGAAAAGGATTGCTAAGCAAAATATTGTATAAAAAGACTGAAAGTGGACTGTTTTTTTTTACCTAGAGAACACATACTATTCTTCAGACAGAAAAAAACATTTATACAAGCTTTACTGATAAGTTAAAAACAAATCATCTATTCATTATAGCGTTCTCTAAGAAAGTTTTTTGGGGAACATTGTTAGCTTAGTTGAATCATACATATACTTAAAAGTCCATAATATGGCACAAGTCAAAACTAGTGTAATATTTTCAGGATTTCCAAATCACTTTGCTTTGCATTTACAGGTTCATGGGGCCTAGACCTCAGAGAATGTTCGGGTTAGAGAATATCATGTACAAAAAAGGTCCTTCACAGAAGTGAAATACTGTAGCCTAAGACACTTAGAATTCCTAAAGGCCTACATAGAAAGGGCAAAGGAAGGACAAAAGGTTCTACATACTGAAAGGAAGAACTAAGGGGATCCCTAAATGGGAGTATTTCTTGTGGTTTTGGAAAGGGTTTAGGGCAGAACAGAATTATGGCAGAAAGAATATATATTAGAGAAAAGTAAAACAACTGAGACATTCCTACTCCTAAAACACCAGTAGAGAAGTACACGCACTTCTTTTCTAAAAGTTTACTTTAGGCTAGTAGACTTTTTTAAACCCCAGGAACATGGTTCAAAGTTTATCATGGAAGCGCAATATCAGAATAGAATTCTCCTTTTTAAAATTAATTCCCCATTCTATTCTAAAATATATCTAAGCATAAAGAGACTCAATAACCATGTGAGCTAAAATCAAATTTTGTAGTATTTTTTTCCAGGTGCACCAAAGAAAGTGATATTCTAAGAAAGTTCCCGTGTTATGTATGGCCTAATAAAATATCTACCTTATTTAAGCAATGTTTTTATATGAATATAACAATGATTCCCATTGGTTCTGGGATATTGAAGGATATACAGTATTTCAAAAGTATATTCAAAATAATAACCTTTACAACAAAATTATTCCTAATGAACTTAAAATTTTCAAATGCAATATAACTTTGGTAGGGAGGGAGTTTAAAGTCCCTAGATAAATGCTGAATTAAACAGAGTATATAACTATAAAGGCAGAAATATCTGATGTAACACTTGAGAGAAACTGTCCTATCTCTCTTATCCCACAGTCTCACAAAATACCAACATTCACGTCAAAGTTCTCAATTTTCCAGTTCTTTCCTATTCAACTAATATACACTAGGGGGAAAAGCAGATGAACATGAATATAAATAAAAAAGCATATTTTGAAAAATATCTTAATGGTAAACTACTAGTTCTATGAATCAGGATATATAAAAGAAATACACCAGAGTAACTATATCCTTATGTTTCCTAACAGTGTAACAGAGTTCAGTTCATGGAATGTTAGCAAAAATTTCTAGTAATAAAGTCAGATTATCATCTTGTCCTTAATAACTTTTATTACAATTCTTAGAAGGAAAAATTAAAGACATCTATACCTTGAATTCTAATACCTTGATTCTACTTAGATGCTACATTATTAATTCATTTACAAATTTAAGGTATGAACAATTTTTTCTCCCTGCTTATTACCTGCTTTTCCTGTTATCTATGTCACTTCCTTGTATAGGTTACTCTGAATTTATTGCTTCTTTTCAAATCAGAGGTTGATTGTATTTTTTTAAAATTCAGATTATTTTCAGAATTGGTTTATTAATCTTCATACATCTCGTAAGTCTTTAGCAAGGGCAAGTTTTAGAGTCAGTTTTCCTCTTTGTCGAATATAACTTTCACTTTTCAATAGGTGTTTAATAAACATTTGTGGCTAAAGACAATTCACTTCCCTGCCATGAGCAGACATTAAGTACTCACAGTCTTAGGAAGACATACATGTGCATACAAATATATGTATGCATACACATGCATATGGAAAATTTTACTAGCTACTTATATGAAGTGTGGAAAAATTATCTGACTGACCAGGGTAGAAGTAAGGAAAGCATAAATGGATAATCCTCAAATTACTTAAATCTGCCTGAGAAATGTTCACAGACGCTTTAAGATATAGCTTTAAAATTCTCAAAAGAATTTAAAAGATTATCTAGAATTTACTGTATGGTGAACGTGCATGTGTCAGACACTACCCTAAGCATGTCAGAAGTATTACTTCATTTTACCTGTGCAACAGAAAACTATTATCTTCATTTTACAGGTGAGAAAACAGAGGAACAGTGGAGTTAAGCAGATTTCCCAAAGTTATGCAATTACTAATAGGAAAAGCTGGGGCTCAGAGTTGGAATTCAAGCCCATGTGGTCTGCCTCTAGAGTGCCTGCTCTTAGTCACTGAACAATGTTGTGTAACTGTAATAATCTCCTGTAGAAGGTGCAGCTAGTCACTTAAGGCAGCAACATTAAAACTGGGAGGTGTATAAAGATACAAGAGGACTTTCCACAAGGTAAATAACTCTAAGGGAGTCACTGTCCAGATGCTCAACCTCACCTCCTGCGATTTTATTACACAATGCATTTCAAGAAATTTACTTTGTGTTTAATAATCCTTTATCAAAACTGTAATATATTTAGGATAGTTTGATTAATTTTGCACAAATATAATTGGATTAATTACTGAATCCAGAAGACATTTTTTAAAGCTTACTGTCTTCGGAAATTAAAAAAAATCTATTTCTATTTATTATTTGAAGTGGGTGATAGTGGGTATCAAATATCTCTGACACTTAAATTCCATTGAATACATTTAAAGGGGTGATGTTACCATTTTACCATTACATACCAACATTTATAATGTTAGAAACTACACTTCTGGTGATTATTTGAATCTTATGAAGAAAAACAGTATATGTCAAATTATACGTGTTTGAGGGGTACATGAGTAAAAAGGTTTCAATACCTTAAGGTGTTAACGTAATTGCAAAACCATACCTATAGAACATGTTGTCATATTTCTACCAAAATTTAACTCTGTGTAAAATGCTCCTTTCTATTCTGTGACCTTAACTCCTCTCCACGAAACCAACTTGCTCAGTAAATGCTAAAAATGACCTCAAATTAGATCAGATGGGGCAACTGCTTTCCTAAAAGCATCACATTCATTAGTGCCAATTAACAACTATAACTAAGATTGTAGAAGATGCAATAGAACTGGAAACATGAGCCACTGGCATCATGTGAGATTATAACTGACTCAAAAAATGGTTTAAACCTTGACTCTACCTTTTATAAAGTATGCTCCTTTTACTTCATTTAGCAACTGCTTAAAGGCTTAACGGGCTAAAAGATGACAAAATGTGTTCTCTATCACAATTCTTCTCTTGGCAATATATTTAGCCTTGTATCGGCATTAAAGAAACTGCAAAATATCCTATTCAAATTTATAAGCTTTTGCACAGCAAAAGCTGTGCAAAACAAAGTGAAAAGACAATCTACGGAATGGGAGAAAATATTTGCAAGTGATGTGACCAATAAGGGCTTAATTTCCAAAACATACAAAAAGTTATACAGTCCAATATCAAGAAACAAACAACCCAATGAAAAAATGGGCAGACCTAAATAGACATTTCTCCAAAGAAGACATACATATGGCCAAAAGGCACATGACAAAATGCATAACATCATTAATTATTAGAGAAATGTGGGAGCACCTCAACATATAAGCCAAATCTTAACAGCCATAAAAGGGATAATCGACAGTAACACAATAATAGTGGGGGGACTTTAACAACCCACCTACACCAATGGACAGATCATCCAGACAGAATATCAATAAGGAAACACAGGCCTTAAATGGCACATTAGACCAGATGGATTTAGTTGATATATATAGAGCATTCCATCTGAAAGCAGCAGAATACACTTTTTTCTCAAGTGCACATGGAACAGTCTCCAGGAAGATCACATATTGGGCCACAAATCAAGCCTCAGTAAATTTAAGAAAACTGAAATCATGCCAAGCATCTTTTCTGACCACAACACTATGAGATTAGAAATAAACTACAGGAAAAAAAAAAACTGTAAAAACACAAACACGTGGAGACTAAACAATATGTTATTAACCAACCAATGGTTCACTGAAGAAATCAAAGAGGAAATCAAAAACTACCTAGAAACAAATGACAACAAAAACATGATGATCCAAAACCTATGGGATGAAACAAAAGGAATTCTAAGAGGCAAGTTTACAGAAATACAATCTTACCTCAGGAAACAAAAAAAATCTCAAATAAGCACCTAAACTTACACCTTAAGCAACCAGAGAAAGAATAACAAACAAAACCCAAAGTTAGCAGAAGGAAAGCAATCATAAAGATCAGAGCAGAAATAAATGAAATAGAAACAAAGAAAACAACAGAAAAGATCAATGAAACTAAAAGCTGGTTCTTTGAGAAGAGAAAATTGATAAACCTTTAGCCAGACTCATCAAAAAAATAAATAAACAAACAGGAGATGACTCAAATCAATAAAATTAGAAATGAAAAAGGTGGAGTTACAATTGACACCACAGAAATAAGAAGGATCATAAGAGACTACCACAAGCAACTATATGCCAATAATATGGACAACCTAGAAGAAATGGACAAATTCTTAGAAAGGTACAATGTTCCAAGACTGAACCAGGAAGAAACAAAATATGAACAGACCAATCACAAGTACTGAATTTAAAAACTTCCAACAGAGTCCAGGATCAGACGGCTTCACAGGGGAATTCCATCAAACATTTAGAGAAGAGTTAACACCTATTCTTCTCAAACTCTTCCAAAAAATTGCAGAGGAAGGAACACTCTCAAGCTCATTCTATGAGGCCACCATCACCCTGATACCAAAACCAGACAAAGACACCATAAAAAAGGAAAATCACAGGCCAAAATCACTGATGAACATAGATGCAAAAATCCTCAACAAAATACTAGAAAACAGAATCCAACAGCACATTAAAAGGATCATACACCATGATCAAGTGGGGTTTATCCCAGGGATGCAAGGATTCTACAATATATGCAAACCAATCAATGTGATATACCACATTAACAAACTGAAGAATAAAAACCATATGATCATCTCAATAGATGAAGAAAAAACTTTTGACAAAATTCAACACCGACTTATGATAAAAAACTCTCCAGAAAGTGGGCAAAGAGGGAAATTACCTCAACCTAACAGAGGCCATACATGACAAACCCACAGCTAACATCATACTCAATGGTAAAAAGCTGAAAGCATTTCCTCTAAGATCAGGAACAAGACAAGGATGTCCTCTCTTGCCACTTTTATTCAACATAGTTTTGGAAGTCCTGGCCACGACAATCAGAGAAGAAAAAGAAGTAAAAGGAATCCAAATTGGAAAAGAAGTAAAACTGTCACTGTGTGCAGATGACATGTTCCTATACAGAGAAAATCCTAAAGATGCTACCAGAAAACTCCTAGAGCTCATCAATGAATTTGTTAGAGTTGCAAGATACAGAAATCTCTTGCTATACACTAATAATGAAGGATCAGAAAGAGAGATTAAGGAAACAATCCCATTTACCATCACATCAAAAATAATAAAATATCTAGGAATAAACCTACCTAAGGAGGCAAAAAACTTGTACTCAGAAAACTATAAGATACTAATGAAAGAAATAAAAGATGACACAAGCAGATGGAGAGATATACCATGTTCTTGGACTGGAAGAATCAATACTGTGAAAATGACTATACTACTCAAAGGAATCTACAGATTTAATGCAATCCCTATCAAATTATTGATGGTATTTTTTACAGAACTAGAACAAAAAAATTCAAACTTTGTATGGAAACACAGAAGACCGCAAATAGCCAAAGCAATCTTGAGAAAAAAAAAATGGAGCTGGAGGAATCAGGCTTCCTGACTTCAGACTATTCTACAAAGCACAGTAATCAAGACAGTATGGTACTGGCACAAAAACAGAAATATAGGAAGAGGATACAACCTCCAGAAATAAATCCATGCACCTATGTTCAATTAATCTATGACAAAGGAGGCAAGAATATACAATGGAGGAAAAACAGTCTCTTCAATAAGTGGTGCTGTGTACACAGGACAGCTACATGTAAAAGAATGAAATTAGAACATTCTCTATCACTATACACAAAAATAAACTCAGTATGGATTAAAGACCTAAATGTAAGGCTGGATACTATAAAATTCATAGAGGAAAACCTAGGGAGAACACTCTTTGATATAAATCACAGCAATATCTTTTTGGATCCACCTCTTAGTGTAATGAAAATAAAAACAAAAATAAACAAATGGGACCTAATGAAATTTAAAACCTTTTACACAGCAAAGGAAACCATAAACAAAACGAATTGACAACCCACAGAATGGGAGAAAATATTTGCAAACAAAGCAACCAACAAGGGATTAAACTCCAAAATATACAAACAGCTCATGCAGCTCAATAACAAAAACAACAACAAAAACTGATCAAAAAATGGGTGGAAGATCTAAATAGACATTCCTCCAAAGAAGACATACAGATGACCAAGAAGCACATGAAAAGATGCTCAACATCGCTAATTATTAGATAAATGCAAATCAAAACTACAATGAGTTATCACCTCACACTAGCCAGAATGGCCATCATCAAAAAATCTACAAACAATAAATGCTGCAGTGGGTATGGAGAAAAGGGTACCCTTCTACACTGTTGGCAGGAATGTAAATTGGTACAGCCACTATGGAGAACAGTAAGGAGGTTCCTTAAAAAACTAAAAATGGAGCTACCATATGATCCAGCAATCTCACTCCTGGGCATATACGCGAAGAAAACTGTAATTTGAAAGGATACATGCACCCCAATGTTCATTGCAGCACTATTTACAATAGCCAGGTCATGGAAGCAACCTAAATGTCCATCAACAGAGGAATGGATAAAGAAGATGTGGTATATATACACAATGGAATATTACTCAGCTATAAAAAAGAGCAAAATAATGCCAGTTGCAACAACATGGATGGACCTAGAGATTGTCAACTGAGTGAAGTAAGTCAGACAGAGAAAGACAAATATCATATGATATAACTTATATGTGGAATCTAAAATAAATGGTACAAATGAACTTATTTATAGAACTGAAATAGAGTCACAGATGTAGAAAACAATCTTATGGTTACTGGGGGGAAAGGGAGGGAGGGATAAACTGGGAGATTGGGATTGACATATACACACTACTATATATAAAATACATAATTAGTAAGGACCTACTGTATAGCACAGGGAACTTTACTCAATACTCTGTAATGGCCTACTGGGAAAAGAATCTAAAAAAAGAGTGGATATATGTATATTTAGAACTGATTCACTTTGCTGTACAGGAGAAAGTAACCCAGCATTGTAAATCCACTATACTCCAAAAAAATTAGAGAAATGGAAATCAAAACTACAATGAGGTACCACCTAGCACCAGTCAGAATGACCATCATCAAAAAGTCTACAAATAATAAATGCTGGAGAGGGTGTGGAGAAAAGGGAACCCTCCTACACTGTTGGGAATATAAATTGGTACAACCACTATGGAGAACAGTATGGAGGTTACTTAAAAAACTAAAAATAGAACTACCATATGATCCAGCAATCCCACTCCTGGGCATATATCTGGAGAGAACTCTAACTTGAAAAGATACATGCACCCCAGTGTTCACAGCAGCACTATTTATAATAGCCAAGACATGGAAGCAACCTAATTTTCCATCAACAGATGAATGGATAAAGAAGATGTGGTATACATATACAATGGAATATTACTCAGCCATGAAAAAAGAATGAAATAATGCCATTTGCAGCAACATGGATGGACTTGGAGGTGATCATACTAAGTAAGTCAGAAAGAGAAAGACAAATACTATATGATATCACGTATATGTGGAATCTAAAAATGACACAAATGAATTTATTTACAAAACAGAAACAGACTCACAGACATGGAAAACAAATTTATAGTTATCAGAGGGGAAAGGTGGGGGGAGGGATAAATCAGGAGCTTGGAATCAACAGATAGACACTACTAAATATAAAACAGATAAACAAGGCCCTACTTTATAGCACAGGGAACTATATTCAATATTTTGTAATAACCTATAATGGAAAAAAAATCTGAGAAAGAAGAGATATGTATATATATATGTGTGTATGTATATATATGTATATACATACACACACATATACATATATATAACTGCATCACTTTGCTGCACACCAGGAACCAACACAACATTGTAAACCAACTATATTTCAATTTAAGAAAAAAAGAAACTACAAAAGAAGTTTTAATTCATAGACCATAGCATAAGGGTAATAACTGAAAAACTTTGGTGAATGGAGTGCCAGTCACAATCAGCACCACTGAAACAAGAGCATCTGAAACTCAGAAGTCAGACATCACTCAACACAAACCAGAAATAACACACTTTCAGTTCTCTAAAACTGGGTTCGGAACACCCATTTCTCACATAAATGACTGCCTTCTTACAAGTTGTTGTTTTGAAACACATGGGAAGTGGAACTTCTACTCAGAATTTGAACAATAATGTACACATTTAAAAGTGACAAAAGTGAGAAGTCTAATGTGCAGTAGCAGGGTGAGACAGTAGAGGATGGCTATGCAGGTCTGGTATTACTTTGGTCTTTGTATCAATTTGGTCAAATCAGTTTATCTCTCTGGCCTCTGTTCTCATGATTAAATGGAAGGAGTGGAATTAGTTCCATCTACAAGACTTCTTCTAGTTCTAAAGTTTTATGAATCTAACTTCATACTCATCAGCCATGATTCTTTCAATGATGACAGATGTTAACCCAAAAATTGATGACATTACAAATGTGAATGTAAAACCTAAATGAATGCTTGCTGAAAAAAATAGGAACTCTATTTCTCAAGCTTCTGAGACTATCACACACAGCAGTCATACAAGTAAGCAAAATTGTCCCAAATGCATTTAAAGAAACTTTACGTATGGGCTAGTCAACAAGTGCATTTTGTTGGGCAACCTAACTAGGACTAAATAATTTATGAACATAGGGATCGATGTGGCTCATAACTTGTCTTTCATATAGGCATAAAGGCCAAATGTCATTTATGTAATATAGTCCAAGTAAGAATATGACTGTGTCAGTAAGACAGAAAAGGTCAGAAACACATTTTCTTTATGATACCAAGTGAGCAACTGAGTTTGATGACATATGGCACACAGTTTGGTTTCTGAATCTAACCATGAAAAACTCCAGAGTAACTCGAGTCAGTTTGCACTTTCTCAATAGAATTTAATGGAAACAACAAAACAAAACAAAACAAAAAACAAACCCTTGAATGTCAACTTAAGATCACTAGGAAAAATCAGTTTATTTGCAAGATCAAATCCGTGCTTCATGACAATACTAATAAAAGAGAAAAGAAAAAAGGCACCAATGATTGTGTTAAATCATTATCTAAACTCATTTTTATAAAAGGTATATAACATTTTCTTTAAAGAATCATAAAAGCAGAAAAGATTATATAAACCAGTACCTACATAAAATTCTTGATTTATGATCAATTCTTGATCCATTTATATATATACTTATGTGTATATATATATATACATATGTGTATATATTCACGCTATGTATTTGTAAATATATATTCACACTATGTATTCATAAATATATAACCATATCACAGATAAATAACATCCTGTAACATCAAATCCCAGAATAAAGCAGCTGTTACTGACGGACCATGTACACAAAAATAGAGATTTCAAGCTGCTTAGAATATGAAAAAGTACTGTAAAAAAGTGAAACTGAATGTCAAATGGAAGGGCTACAGAGATGATGTTTTGCTCATTTACAAATTATTTTAAAAGAAAATAAATTCCATATTAGATTCATTTAGAATATAAAAAAGGATGAGTTGAAAATAAAGATGTAAGGTATGTTTTGAAAGATGCACTATGTGTGTAAAAAATATAACTTGTTTACCTTTGGAAAACATAATAAATAAATTTCAAATATTTAAAAATCTTAAAACTTGAATCAAATTACCTGAAGGGAGGGGAAGTTAAATTGATTTATAGATTAAAAAAATGTAACATTACTACTTTAAAAAGATAAAATAACTAGGCTAACCTAGGGTTGCTTAGAAAACCCCTACATTAATGGATAACAATGATTTGCTATCAGTGTATCAAATACACTTAACCAATACTGACTTCTGTTTATATTGCAATTACAGTAAGACCTCATTTATTCAGAAGTATTTCATCCACAATCAAGAACCAGGAAGTGTGTCCAACCCCCCTGAAGAAAGGCTTCAGCACCCAAGGTAGATGTTAAAATACCCATAGACTAACACAACCACTTTCTCAGGACTTGGTTATGTTAATATTACATCAATTTCAACAAGCTTGGCTATCTTGTTTTCTGGCCCTCTGCAGATTCCAAGTAGCAAATAAGGGGGAAGAGCAGTGTGTGGAAAGAGCGGCCAGAAAGAACATCCTGACAGTTGCATGAAAACAGCTGGAGGAAGACATAAAATGTAGATGCAAGAAATGATAAAAGCATGACAGTCTAGGGTCATTTAGCATAGGAACAAATAGACTTAAACACCTCAATAGGCCTCAAGGGCATCACTGGATTACAATGAAATATAATAAATAATATTCACAATATCCCTAAATTATAAGAAAAAGGTTAACTATATATAAAATAAGTAACTAGTAAGGACCTACTGTATAGCACAGGGAACTCTACTCAATACTCTGTAATGGCCTATATAGGAAAAGAATCTAGAAAAGAATGGATATATGTATATGCATAAGTGATTCACTTTGCTGTGCACCTGAAACTAACACAACATTGTAAATCAACTATACTCCAATAAAAATTAAATAAAAAAGAGTTAGGGACCAGAAAACAAAACAAACAAAAAAAGGTTAAATTATGTTTCATATATTCAGTATACTATGGCAAAGGAAATGTGTGAAACATGCTAGGAAGGTAATTATTAAAAAACTTCAATCCTAATAAATTTCAATCCTGAAAGGATACATTTCAGCTATCTGAAGAATGCATTTGAGGAGACTACAGCACCCTAGGGGATGCTAAAAAAATGATGCATTACTGACCAGTATTTACAAGCTAATTGATATTTCTAACTGGCTTTCAAACTTCTCCTATCTAACCTCAATTCCATTGTAATGAAAACTCATTTAACAAGTCACCTAAAATATTTTCATTTTGAACAAACGGTATTTCCAGTTTCCTTAGAAGGCATCTCTGCCAGGCATTTCTGGTCTGTATGCAGATCAGACGTCTGCTTTTGGAGCAGGAAATTATTCTGAAATAAATACGGATAATCATTGGCTCAGTTCACCAACACACGTGTCCAAGAGTATTCATCCATGATTTTGGAACACACCTCTATGGTTCCTACGATCTTTCTAACTCTGGTGATCAATTTTTTTTTTTTTTTTTTTTTTTTTGTGGTACGCAGGCCTCTCACTGCTATGGCCTCTCCCGTTTCGGAGCACAGGCCCCGGACGCACAGGCTCAGTGGCCATGGCTCATGGGCCCAGCAGCTCCGCGGCATGTGGGATCTTCCCAGACCGGGGCATGAACCCGCTTCCCCTGTATTGGCAGGCGGACTCTCAACAACTGTGCCACCAGGGAAGCCCTCTGGTGATCAATTTTTAAGTAAAAACTAGTATGTACTGAGGACTTTTTTTTTTTCTCGTTCGCGGGCCTCTCACTGTTGTGGCCTCTCCCGCTGCGGAGCACAGGCTTCGGACGTGCAGGCTCAGCGGCCATGGCTCACGGGCCCAGCCGCTGCCATGGCTCACGGGCCCAGCCGCTGCACGGCATGCAGGATCCTCCCAGACCTGGGCACCAACCCACGTCTCCCGCATCAGCAGGTGGACTCTCAACCACTGCACCACCAGGGAAGCCCTGTACTGAGCACTTTTAAGTGCTATACACTGTTCACATGAATTTGATCCTGATAACAATCCTGAGGTAGGTACTATCATCATCCCTATTTTATAGATAAGGAAGGTGAGGCACAGAGAGATTAAGTAATTTGCCTAAGGTCAATCCAACTAGTATGTAAAAGAACTGGGATTTGAACCCAGACTGTTCTCAACTACCATACAATACTGTATCGTTAGAATGCATCTTTCTTGTTAACTGAACTATACACTATCCCCATACTACCTGAAGGTAAACTTCAATTGTACACTTACGGTTTTATAAATTCTAAATCAAGCCAAATATAAGCCATGAAAATTTCTTAAATTAAGAAGACTAAAAGGTGAAAGTGAATTTAAGGCATTTTAATGTTTTAAGTACATACTTGGCTACATACTTAAAGACTATGGTGTGGTGCAGTATTGACATAGCATTAGATGAAGAATTAAAAAGTCTAAAGCATGTGATTTGTAAAAAGAAAAAAATAAAATTGTTTACAAATTGAAAATATTGAGATAATTATATGTTCTAGCTTATTACACAATGCCTAAAACATTAATATAAGATTGTCTTCAACAAAGACTACAAAATGAATTTTATGTCTGCTTCACTGAATGCAACACAGCAATTGAAAAATATTTAATATAAAGTATCAGAGTATTGGTCTACCCTGAATTATACTGTAAAAGGTCACAAAATTCTACCCTGTTCTCAATGGGAAGAAAGTAAAAGCTGGTGCTGATTCAAGAATGAGCAAGTTTGAGCAGTAGATACTCAACAGAGGTAAAGATAAACTGAGTACCAGAATTAGTCAATGAGTACTTAGTATGTGCTCAGAAAGAATAACATAAAACCTTCATTAACTAAAAGCAGAGTACCTGTGACAAATTTAAATTCCCTTGTTTTTTCATATTTATTTAAGTGTTGAGAAATAAACACCTTTGAAATCAATAACATCATTAAAAGGAAATAAATCATTAGATATAGATTGCTGTGGCTAATGAAGAATGGACTATACTAGAGTTAGGCTTCAATAAAACCCAGTATTTAAAGTAAAAAAAACGACTTAAGGACCTACTGTATAGCACAGGGAGCTATATTCAATATCTTGTAATAACCTATAATAGAAAAGAATCTGAAAAAGAATACATATATAACTGGATCACTTTGCTGAACATCTGAAACACTGTAAATCAACTATACTTCAATTAAAAAAGACAAATTTTTACTAAACAATTCCTATTTTTTGTCTAGAGGCCATAATTTTGTCATATGTCTTTCAAACAAGCTAATTTGCTCATGAATAATGTATCTTTAGAATGCATTTCACTGTTAAACAACTGAACTATAAATCACCAAACTTCACATCATTTACTTTCTATACATTTCATTTTATTAATTTTGAGGAATGAATTCAAGTCACAAAGCCTCAATGGTATATATTCTGATTATGTTTGATTTACTCAGGTACAACTGCATTAGTTACAGTGGTTGCCAACATTTGTCTTCAAGTGATTCTTTCAAGAGGAAGAACGATGAGTTTAGATTATGATTTCAACATTATAGCCTCAATTTTTAGAACAAGTGAAGGCTTTTGGTTCCACTCAGCTGGAAATACTGATTATTACGTGCCTATCATTTATAAAATGGGACCAAAGTCTAGATGTATTTGTCTACTTAAGTAACAGTTTTAAGGGAAAATAAGCCACAGTAAAACCCACTTAATGACTAAAAAATATCAAATTTACACAACATTTAGAATTTATTCTAATACTATTTTATTTTTTGATTTCTACAAAATGATGAGCACATGGATGATCATTAACAGCTCAACATCGTAATTAATATAAATATGAGAAAACCACAACATAGCAAACCTAGATATATAAAAACAAGAACATTCAGACAGAATAGTAAAAAGTCTTCTCTCAAGAATCCTAATTGTGATAAATTCTTCTGAAGATACTTTTTTCCAAGTATGAATAATGTCAAATTCCATAGAACTCCTCCCTCAAAAGGTGGGTTCTTACACCATAAATATTCAGCACTTTCACTTCTTGGTGCTTGACCTGGGAAATAATGAAAATTTTCTGTGAAGAAACAATTATATAAATTTAAAAAACCTGTTCTACTGGGTTCAGGATATGCTTTATTCAAAAGGTTCAGGAAAAAAGACAAAACTCTTAAAAGAGATTTAGAAGTAAAAGTAGAGAGAAGAGAATGACTATGTAACACTATAAGCTAAGAAATTTGTCTATAACCAGGGAGCTTCAAAAGGAAAATAAAATGAGCTGGGACTTTTTAAATACATGCATGTTATTATAGGAAGAAAGCATACAAGACTTAAAAATGAACATGAACTTCTTTTTTTTCTCTGGAACAAGGTAACCTATAAATAATAAATTCGAACTTATCTCTTTCAGTCAACCTTCCTGGTATAAGCTGCCTTACTATTGAGACTGAAAAAACAAAACCAGTCCATTTGTCTATACTGCTGGTTTTATATTTATAAATTGATTAAGCTATAGCAAGTATCTGTAAGATAATTTAATCACAGAAAAAAGAAGTGAGAAAGTTGGAGAAAGCTTTAAAAGAAAAAGGATCTTAGCTATTTTGCTTAAAATACTGTCACATACATTATTAAAAACGTATACAGGACAGGTGGCTTTTTGCACACACATGCAAAATCTGACCATTGAGAGTGTTCGATTTGTATGGGATCTTTCTAAATTCTTTAGACTAACTCCCACCCCCAACTTCTAATGAAGAAATCAAGACACAAGAAAATAAGAAATTTGTTCAAGTTTAAATAACTAATTGGAAGTAGTAATTCTGTAGACTCTTGGGCCAATATTCTCTCCACTATACCAGTATGCTCCTTAAATTTCCTATAAAGTCAAGCTGGAAATTGATTCCCACAACATTAGGACATGAACTAAAAAACAAATTATTAAAATAATTTTTCATTTCAATTTCATGAAATATTAAGACAGAGTGCCTTAAAATCCTTTGTTTTTCATTTGCTAGTGGGTAAAAAAATTCTAAGAAACTTTAGTTTTTTAGCTTTAAAGTTAGAAAATGTCACTTTAGAAACAAGACTTTGCAGGTAGCTTTTTTTTTTTACTCAAAGTACTAAGCATAATGTACATATTGGGTTGACCAAAAGGTTCATTTGGTTTTTTCCATAAGATGGCTCTAGTAGCACTTAGTTGTCTTTAACTTCATTCCAAACAGTTTTCTTAGATTTTATGTGAGAGCTGTCATATCAGTGTGCATTTATGAAAGACTTATCAAAATTGGAGAATTTTGTTTAGCAATTTTAATATTGAACATGGAAGAAAAAAGCAATTTTTGGCATATTATGCTTTATTATTTCAAGAAAGGTAAAAATGCAACTGAGATGCACAAAAAGATTTGTGCAGTGTATGGAGAAGGTGCTGTGACTGATCCGAACATGTCAAAAGTGGTTTGCGAAGTTTTGTGCTGGAGATTTCTCGCTGGAAGATGCTCCACGGTCAGGTAGACCAGTTGAAGTTGACAGTGATCAAATCGAGACATTAATTGAGAACAATAAACGTTATACCATGTGAGAGATAGCCGACATACTCAAAATATCCAAATCAAGTGTTGAAAATCATTTGCATCAGCTTGGTTATGTTAATCGCTTTGATGTTTGGGTTCCACAAGTTAAGGGAAAAAAAAACCTTCTTGACTGTATTTCCGCATGCGATTCTCTATTGAAACGTTCTGTTTTTAAAACAAATTGTGACAGACGATGAAAAATGGATACTGTACTATAATGTGGAAGGAAAGAGATTGTGGGGCAAGCTAAATGAACCACCACCAACCACACCAGAGGCCGGTCTTCATCCAAGGAAAGTGATGTTGTGTATATGGTGGGATTGGAAGGGAGTCCTCTATTATGAGCTCCTTCCAGAAAACCAAACGATTAATTCCAACAAGTACTGTTCCTCATTAGACCAACTGAAAGCAGCACTCGACAAAAAGCATCTGGAAATAGTAAATAGAAAATGCATAATCTTCCATCAGGATACCACAAGACCACATTTCTTTTGATGATCAGGCAAAAACTGTTACAGCTTGGCTGGCAAGTTCTGATTCATCTGCCGTATTCACCAGACGTTGCACCTTAGGATTCCATTTATTTCGGTCTTCACAAAATTCTCTTAATGGAAAAAGTGTCAATTCCCCGGAAGACTGTAGAAGGCACCTGGAAGAGTTCTTTGCTCAAAAAGATAAAAAGTTTTGGGGAGATGGAATTATGAAGTTGCCTGAAAAATGGCAGAAGGTAGTGAAACAAAAGGGTGAATACATTGTTCAATAAAGCTCTTGGTGAAAATGAAAAATGTGTCTTATTTTTACTTAAAAACCAAAGGCACTTTTTGGCCAACCCAATACTTATGTTCTAGGAATAGAAATGGCAAGCCATGGTTCTGTTCCTCATGTTGGATAAGAAATGTAAAGCTAATTATGCTATAACTACTCTGAGAAACAGTATAGTATGGTGGTTAAAAGTGTAAGCCCTAGAGTCAGACTGTCCAGGTTCAAATTCTGCTTCTCCCTCTTACTAAATCTGTGACCTTGGGTGAATCATTTACCTTTTCTGTGTCTCAGTTTCCTCATCTGAATAATAGAAAAGACAATGGCACCTATCAGATTTGTTGTGAGGGATAAATTAAGTTAATCCATGTGAAGTACTTAGAACAGCGCCTGCATATATTAAGTACTTGATAAATGTTAATTATCATTATTATTAAATTGTAGTAAATGTTAACTTAGAAAGAAGTTCGAGTTCTACATAAATAGAGGAGCAAAAGCCTAAGTACATGAATGAGGCAGGTGAAGGTGATAATATTTGAACTAAGATTTGAAGGATGAACAGGCATTTAACTGGTCCGCAAGGCCAACCCTTACGAAGCTTATGATAGTCTCTGTGTGAAATGCAGGGGTGAGTAGACAAAAGTTTGCCTCACCACAAATTGCTTTAACAGATACTGTCAAAGAATACACTTCATCCAAAGGTGGGGATCTCCTATATTTGGAAAGTGCAGAGATGTCCTACCACCATTTCTTACCACATAACATTTAACCCTGGAGAACTTAATAATATGAGGGAAGTTCCTTGACCTCTATAGTGATTCCATTAATAAATATAACTCTATTACATGAGAAAGCTACTAAGACAAATACATGTGAAATGCATTTTAGTGTTTCCCCAAAAGAATATACTGGAAATTTAACGATGTCAAAATTCCAAGGAAATGTCCCAGCGATGTTTAAAATAAGATATTGCTTTTAAAAAAAAAAATGTGAAGATCACAATACCACTTCATGCTACATATGACTACAGAACACAAAGATACATGCTTTGTTCTTCTCAATCATTAGAAAGACTTTCCTCAATGAGCTGACCTGAAGAAGAGGTTTGGGGATGAGAAAGTATACACACACAAAAATAAATGAAATAAGCAGGAACAGAATCCAAATGACAAAGAAGGAAGGAGCCACATGGGAAAGGGCTAACTTAAGATGGATCACTGATTAGTATGTTGTGAGGCAATTTGGAAAAGTGGTTTAAAATTTCAGGAAATTATGTATCAAAGTAGGAAGGTTTGTAATGAAGCATAAAGAAAAATGCTCAAATTTAATGACCACTTGAAACATTTTTATATTGTAGCAGCCTGGAAATAAACACCCCAAACTGTGGATTCAATTGTACATAATCAAAATTATAACAAACATCTGGTATAGTAGGTCACATTTTGGCTACACTATTATACATGTCTGCAATATGATCCTTTGTCTTTGTGGCATAACCAGATAAATCTGTTTTTAATTCATACTGTAGAGAAATCAGAAAATCAAGGTAAACAAAAAAAAAAACCCTAAAAGTTAGTTACCTGTCTTCCCACCATTTAGGGATAACCACTGTTATGACTATTTTGGCATATACTCTTTGGAATTTGTTTCCTATATAGTGATGTACCGATAAATACACATATGTGTCTGCATATGTATAAATAAACACACAAATAGGTTCATCCCTCACAATACAAAATTAGTTCAAAAATTTTACTCATGACAGAAAATTTATATAAGCAAACTTTATGTTATCATTATAGTTAATATGAAACCACAGAGTTTCTCTTTTTTTTTTAATCTGTATTGGAGTATAATTGCTTTACAATGGTGTGTTAGTTTCTGCTTTATAACAAAGTGAACCAGTTATACATATACATATTTTCCCATATCTCTTCCCTCTTGCGTCTCCCTCCCTCCCACCCTCCCTATCCCACCCCTCCAGGTGGCCACAAAGCACCAAGCTGATCTCCCTGTGCTATGCGGCTGCTTCCCACTAGCTATCTATTTTACTTTTGGTAGTGTATATATGTCCATGCCACTCTCTCACTTAGTCACAGCTTACTCTTCCCCCTCCCCGTATCCTCAAGTCCATTCTCTAGTAGGTCTGTGTCTTTATTCCCGTCTTACCCCTAGGTTCTTTATGACATTATTTTTTCTTAGATTCCATATATATGTGTTAGCATACGGTATTTGTCTTTCTCTTTCTGACTTACTTCACTCTGTATGACAGACTCTAGGTCCATCCACCTCACTACAAAGAACTCAATTTCATTTCTTTTTATGGCTGAGTAATATTCCATTGTATATATGTGCCACATCTTCTTTATCCATTCATCCGATGATGGACATTTAGGTTGCTTCCATATCCTGGCTATTGTACATAGTGCTGCAATAAACAATGAGGTGCATGTATCCTTTTGAATTATGGGTTTCTCTGGGTATATGCCCAGGAGTTGGATTGCTGGATCACATGGCAGCTCTATTTTTAGTTTTTTAAGGAACCTCCATACTGTTCTCCATAGTGGCTGTACCAATTTCTATTCCCATCAACAGCGTAGGAAGGTTCCTTTTTCTCCACACCCTCTCCAGCATTTACTGTTTGTAGATTTCTTGATGATGGCCATTCTAACCGGTGTGAGGTGATACCTCATTGTAGTGTTGATTTGCATTTCTCTAATAATTAGTGATGTTGAGCAGCTTTTCATGAATGTTTATTTTTAATTATTTTTTACCCTTAATGTTTATATTGTGCTTATAAGTTGATAAGAAAAGAAAAATCAATAGACACATGAAATGAATAAGGGATTCACAGAAAAAGTATAAATACCCAATAAACACTAAGAAAGGAGGGTCAACTTCATGAATTATTAAATATACATTTAAACAAAATATTTTCTACTTTCAAACTGGCAATGGAGATTTGATAAGATAATACCCAGTGCTCTTGTTTGTTTAGAGAAACAGACATGTTTGCTTATAAACTACCATTGGATATACAAGTTGATACAACTTTGGGAGAGGGGCAATTTGACATTATATATCAAAAGCCCTAAAAACTCCAGAAACATTCAGAAACTTTGGGACTTCCATTTCCACACAGGTGGAGTAAAGGTATTCTTCTCTATTGTTCTTGCTAACTACAGCTAAAAATCTTGGACATAATATATAAAACAAACATAAGAAAACCCTGAAGTACAGAGAAGAAAGGCAGACCAGCTAGGGACCTTGGGACCAAAGGAACAAAATGGCAAAGTTCCCTGGGTTTTCTTTTGTTTTTTTAAATTAATTAATTAATTAATTAATTAATTAATTATTGGCTACGTTGTGTCTTCATTGCTGTGTGTGGGCTTTCCCTAGTTGTAGTGAGCAGGGGCTACTCTTCGGTATGGTGTGCAGGCTTCTCATTCTGGTGGCTTCTCTTGTTGTGGACCACAGACTCTAGGTGCGCAGGCTTCAGTAGTTGTGGCGCACAGGCTCAGTAGTTATGGCTCACGGGCTATAAAGGGCAGGCTCAGTAGTTGTGGCGCATGGGCTTAGTTGCTCCACAGCATGTGGGATCTTCCTGAACTAGGGCTTGAACCTGTGTTCCCTGCATTAGCAGTCGGATTCTTAAACACTGTGCCACCCGGGAAGTCCCTCCCTGGGTTCTCTTTTTGCCTCATGTATCTCAGACTGGTTACCAGAGAAACTGGCAACCAAGAAACATCAATGGACTCAGACAAAAAAAACCCCAACAAAAGTCTGCTCTCATTAGTCAGAATACCAGGAAAGGGGCAACCTAGCAAGATAAAAAACTTTTAGACATAGTTGTTCTACCCCAGTCAAAGACCATAGAAAAAAACCAAGGCCCCACCTCTACATTCACCATTAAAGGCTGAACGGGGAGTGTAGACTTCCACTCTTCATCAGGCTATAATGAGCTGCCCCAACATCCCTGGTAGGGTGGTGTCAAAGAAGGCCAAGTATGGAGCCAGGACTTTCATCCCCACAAGGAGGAACAGTCCCCATCCTCTACCATGTCAGCAGAGACCATGATGGGATCCTAGATTTTCACCCCTACCCAGCAATAAAGAGGACTGCTCCCCAGCCCCACTGTGGTGGTGTCATAGGAGGCCAAATGGAGAGTGAAGTCTCTCACCATTGCCTGAGTAATGAGGCCACACCCTCTCCCACGGTGTCATTGAGGCCATGTGGGGAGCAGTGTCGAGACATTGCTGCTCCTCCTAGCCAGGTTGGAATGAGTGGAGGCCTAGTGGAGAGCCAGCAGTACAATCAATCAGCAGTAATAAGGAAGTTCTCCAACGTCTGGGTGCCAGGAGAGGCCAAGTGGGGAACCAGGACTTCCACTACCACCTGGCAGTAACAAGGGAGCACTCCCTTTCCCCACCAAAGCAGTGTCAGAGGAAGCCTAAGAATAAGATCTAAGTCCCATTATATAACAAAAATGCCTGGGTATCAATCCAAAATTACTCATTATACCAAGAACCAGGAAAACCTCAACTTGAATAAGAAAAGACAATCAGCAGATGCCAACACGACACAGCTGCTGTACTTGTCTGAAGATTTAATGTAGCAATCATAAAAGTGCATCAGGGACTTCCCTGGTGGCGCACTGGTTAAGAATATGCCTGCCAATGCAGGGGACAAGGGTTTGATCCCTGGTCTGGGAAGATACCACAGGCCACAGAGCAACTAAGTCTGTGCACCACAACTACTGAGCCTGCGCTCTAGAGCCCACGAGCCACAACTAACTGATCCTGTGCACCACAACTACTGAGCCCACACACCACAACTACTGAAGCCCGCACGCCTAGAGCCCATGCTCTGCAACAAGAGAAGCCACTACAATGAGAAGCCCGTGCACTACAACGAAGAGTAGCCCCTGCTCACCGCAACCAGAGAAAACCTGTGTGCAGCACTGAAGACCCAATGCAGCCAAAAAAAAAAAAAAAAAAAAAGCATCAATGACCAATTACAAACATACATGCTGGAAACAAATGAAACAAATTATCTCAGCAAAGAAAGAGAAAGCCTTAGCAAACAAGTAGAAGATTTTTTTTTGAGAAAAGATAAATTGTTTATTTCTGTCTACAAAGCACAATATACATAATCGTTATAATTTATAGATAGCTTAAGAAAAAAAGGGTTCCTTAAATCCAGAAAAAAAGAACATTAAAACATTAACAGTAATCTAAAAAATAAAAAGTCACAACCATCCCTCATCAGTTCATTCCATCTTAGTAATGAATTCTTGTTCTAATCAGTCATGGGTTAGTTGTCTCCTGATACCTGCTTTTTCACGAGAGATCTGAAAGTCCTGATGCATTCCACAAGTAACAAGTAGAAGATTTAAAGAAGAACCAAATGGAAAATTTTAAACCAAAAATGTAATAATTAAAATTTTAAAACATAATGGATGGGTCCAAGAGCAGAATGGAATGCACAGACGAAAGAATCAGTGAACTTAAAAGTAGAACTGTAGAAATATGACACAATATGAACAAAAGAGAGAAAACAGACTATACGAACATGAACAGAAATGCATGTAGTTTGGGCTCTTCTTGCTCTTTGTACTATCTTTGTACTCTCTGTATCAATACTATCTTAGTATTGTTACTACTTTGGCTATACTCCTTCATATAATCCACTGTGTCTAGCAGGGTACACTGCTGTCAATAGGTGTAATAAATATCTTTGAATTAAAAAAAAATGAACAGAGCCTCAGAGACATGTGGAACTATAGTGAAAGATCTAATAGACATGTTTCCTCCCAGAAGAAGGAGGAGAAAGAGGGTTGGCTGAAAAGTACTCACAGAAATAAAGGATGAAAATTTCCCAAATTTGACAAAATATATAAACCTGCAGATTCAAGAAGCTGCACAAATTCCAAATATTGATAGAATAAATCCAAAGAAATCCATTCCAAGACACATCATAATCAAACTTCTAAAAATTAAAGACTAAGAACAAAATCTTGAAAGCAGCCTTGAGAGAAAAACAAACAAACAAACAAGCAAACACTAGCTATAGTGGAAAAACAAACAACAGCAGATTTCTTATGAGAAACCATGAAGGCCAGAAGAAAGTATACCTTACCATGGAATACTACTCTGCAATAAACAGGAATGAACTATTGATACAGGCAACAGGTTGGTCGATCCTTAACGAAATTACACTGAGTGAAACAACTCAATCTCAAAAGACTACATACTGTATGATTCCTTTTATATGACATTCTCAAAATGGCAAAATTATTGAGATGGAAAATGGATTAGTGGTTGCCAGGGATTAGGTAACAGGTGTGGGGAAGGAGGGATTTGGTTGTGGCTATAAAAGGGCAACAACAGGGATCCTTGTGGTAATGTCATAAGAATCTACACATGTGATAAAACTGCATACACACATTGTACCAGTGTCACATTCCTGGTTTTGATATTGCACTATATTGGAAGAAACTGGATGAAGGATACATGGGACCTTTCTGTACTATCTTTGCAAATTCCTATGAATCTGTAATTATTCCAAAATTAAAAAAAAAATCCACACTTTGACCCAATAATTCCACTAAAAAAAAATCTTACAAAAAATAATGGATGGGGCTTCCCTGGTGGCGCAGTGGTTGAGAGTCTGCCTGCCTATGCAGGGGACATGGGTTCATGCCCCGGTCCGGGAAGATCCCACAGGCCGCGGGGCGGCTAGGCCCGTGAGCCATAGCCTCTGAGCCTGCGCGTCGGGAGCCTGTGCTCCGCAATGGGAGAGGCCACAACAGTGAGACGCCCGCATACCGCAAAAAAAAAAGGATGCTCACAAATATTTACTTATAAAGATGTCTGTTTGTTACAGGACTATCAAGTAAAATTTTTCAAAACAAGCCAACATCATGGGATTAAATAAAAATGGCATATCCACAATCACTGAAAATTATATCATAGACGTGCAAAAAGATTTTTGATACATTATTAAGTCTTTTTAAAAAGCAGATTATAAAACAGTATATAAATTAGTGTTTCATTTTTATGAAAATATACACGCATATACAAACAAAAAAAGAAACATAATCAGGTATTTATCATTTCTAGGTAGAAAGATTATAGTAATTTTACTTTTCTTTTTTTACATCTTCCAAATTGTCAACAGTGAATATGCATTATTAGACTGGGAATACAAAATATTTCACATAGAAAAATAATCAATAAAAATAAATTTACAAAAATATTCACAAACATAAAATAAGTGCAATTTAGAAAACTAAAAATGTGCAGTTTCATTTTATACTTAAGATGCTAACACAGATAAAAAGACACACACAAAACTGGCTAAAGTAATAGGGGAAAAATAATATGGATAGATGTCAGGGTAAAGATTTACCTGTATCACTATAAAAGGAAAAAACCTTCTCTGAGCTACTTTTTCAAATGGAAATTTAGGATTACAGCAATATTGGATAAGTTTTCTTCCCTCTCCCTGCTGGCATCAAGCTCTCACTTCTCTTTGACCACATTTTTGTCATTTTTTTAAAAGTAACAGCACTACACTTGTAAACATAGGCAAGTGTTCCTTGACTAGGCCAAACCAGATTAGTCTTCTACTTCTCATAATTCATGTAAGAGTTTCAGTAAAACTTAATATAAGTTTATAGAATTTAAAAACATACTAGCTAATGATACTGTTATGTTTTCCTCCTATGACTCTCTAGTGTCTAGTTTGTTGGTACCTCTCTTGTGGTATTTTAATAGTCTGCCTCTTGCAGCTACTTCTGTGTTTGTCTTATGTGTCCCACTAGATTGTGAGTTCAGAGGCTATGTTGTACTCATCTTTATCTATCCTGATATGCCTACCAGAGCACACAGTTAATATTGTCTTGTTCCATTAGATGTGCAGTAAGATTATGAATACTTCAAATCAGAAATGTCAGCCTCTGTTCCTTTATAATCCCTACAAGTACAGTTTAGGTCTAGGCATAGTGATGGCTAATGTATACATGCTGATTTCAGCTTACTGAAACATCTTTAAGAAATATGTTGTAAGAGACATGACACATGAGAGTGGTGAGACAGAAATTTTGATACACACAAATAAAAGAACAGATAGATTAATTAGTCTCTAACTTTAGTCTCATAAAAAAGAAATACATTGAGGATTTTTATACACGGTAGAAATCCAGCAACTAGATTAAGAATTCGAAGGAAAAGTAAAGAGGAAAACTAGCAGTAAAGAAAATAAATTTTGTGAAAGTAAGTTTCCAATAAACTTTAAAAAATTAAAGAAAGAATCCTTGCAAAGGATCTTGGAACTAGACCTCCGTGAACTGGCTCTTTCAGTTTGTCCACTTAAAAGGAATAATAGGAGGACCTACAAGATGGCGGAGGAGTAAGATGCGGAGATCACCTTCCTCCTCACAAATACATAAAAATACATCTACATGTGGAACAACTCATACAGAACACCTACTGAACGCTGGCAGAAGGCCTCAGATCTCCCAAAAGGCAAGAAACTCCGCATGTACCTGGGTAGGCAAAAGAAAAAAGAAAAAACAGACACAAAAGAATAGGGACGTGGGCTTCCCTGGTGGCACAGTGGTTGAGGGTCCGCCTGCCGATGCAGGGGATACGGGTTTGTGCCCCGGTCCGGGAGGATCCCACATGCCGCGGAGCGGCTGGGCCCGTGAGCCATGGCCGCTGAGCCTGAGCGTCCGGAGCCTGTGCTCTGCAGCGGGGGAGGCCACAGCAGTGAGAGGTCCACGTACCGCAAAAAAAAAAAAAAAAAAAAAAGGGACGTGACCTGCACCTCTGGGAGGGAGCTGTGAAGGAGGAAAGGTTTCCACACACTAGAAGCCCCTTTGTGGGCGGAGACTGTGGGTGGTGGAGGTGGGGGGAAGCTTCGGAGCCACGGAGGAGAGCGCAGCAACAGGGGTGTGGAGGGCAAAGCGGAGAGTTTCCCACACAGAGGATCGGTGCCAACCAGCACTCACCAGCCTGAGAGGCTTGTCTGCCCACCCAACGGGGCGGGTGGGGGCTGGGAGCTGAGGCTCGGGCTCAGGGAGAGGACTGGGGTTGGTGGCGTGAACACAGCCTGAAGGGGGCTACTGCGCCACAGCTAGCTGGAAGGGAGTCCGGGAAAAACTCTGGACCTGCCTAAGAGGCAAGAGACCATTGTTTCAGGATGCACGAGGAGAGGGGATTCCTTCCCTGTCTGCCCACAGAAGGCAGAGCACGGCTTAAACGAGCTCCAGAGACGGGCATGAGCTGCGGCTAACAGCTCGGACACCAGAGACGGGGACGAAACGCTAACGCTGCTGTTGCAGCCACCAAGAATCCTGTGTGCAAGCACAGGTCACTATCCACACACCACCGCACCACCCCGTGAGCCTGTGCAGCCCAACACAGCCAGGGTCCAGTGATCCAGTGACAACTTCCCCAGGAGAACACACGACTCAGGCTGGTGCAATGTTACTCTGGCCACTGCTGCCACAGGCTCGCCCCGCATTCCAATTATAACTACTCTACCCCTCCCTCCCTCCGGCCTGAGTGAGCCAGAGGCCCCTAATCAGCCGATGCTTTAACCCCGTCCTGTCTGGGGGGGGAACAGAAGCCTGAGGGCAGCCTACATGCAGAGGAGGGGCTAACTCCAAAGCTGAACCCCAGGAGTTGTGCAAACAAAGAAGAGAAAAGGAAATCTCTCCTTGCAGCCTCAGGAGCAGCAGATTAAATCCCCACAATCAACTTGAGGTACCTGCATCTGTGGAATACCTGAATAGACAAGGAATCAACCCAAAATTGAAGTGGTGGACTTCGGGAGCAACTGTAGACTTGTGGTTTGCTGCCTGCGACTGACTTGTTTCTGATTTTTATGTTTATCTTAGTATAGTTTTTAGCACTTGTTATCATTGGTGGATTTGTTTATTGGTTTCATTGCTCTCTCATTTTTATTAAGTACATTTTTATTTTTATTACTTTAGTTATTTGTTTTTACTTTATTATTATTTTTTCTTTCTCTTTTTCTCCCTTTTCTTTTGAGCTGTGTGGCTGACAGGGTCTTGGTGCTCCAGCCTGGTGTCAGGCCTGAGCCTCTGATGTGGGAGAGCCGAATTTACGGCACTGGACCACCAGAGACCTCCCAGCTCCATGTAATATTAATTGGCAAGAGCTTTCCCAGAGATCTAAGCCTAAAAGCTAAGACCCAGCTCCACCCAATGGCCAGCAAGGTCCAGTGCTGGACGCCTCATGCCAAACAACTGGCAAGACAGGAACACAATCCCACCCATGAACAGAGAGGCTGCCTAAAAGCATAATAAGTTCACAGACACCCCCAAAGACACTACCGGATGCAGTCCTGCCCCCCAAAAAGACAAGATCCAGCCTCATCCACCAGAACACAGACACCTGTCCCCTCCACCAGGAAGCCCACACAACCCACTGAACCAACCTTACCCACTTGGGGCAGACACCAAAAACAACAGGAACTACAAACCTGCAGACTACAAAAAAAAGAGACCCCAAACACAGTAAGTTAAGCAAAACGAGAAGACAGAGAAATACACAGCAGATGAAGGAGAAACGTAAAAACCCACCAGACCAAACAAATGAATAGGAAAAAGACAGTCTACCTGAAAAAGAATTCAGAGTAATGTTAGTAAACATGATCCAAAATCTTGGAAAAAAGAATGGAGAAAATACAAGGAACATTTAACAGGGACCTAGAAGAACTACAGAGCAAACAAACAAGGATGAACAACACCATAAATGAAATTTAAAATTCTCTAGAAGGAATTAATAGCAGAATAACTTAGGCAGAAGACCTGATAAGTGAAATGGAAGATAAACTAGTGGAAAAAATTACCACAGAGCAGAATAAAGAATGAAGAGAATTGAGAACAGTCTCAGAGACCTATGGGACAATATTAAACGCACCAACATTCAAATTATAGGGGTCCCAAAAGAAGAAGAAGAGAAAAAGAAAGTGTCTGAGAAAATACTGGAAGAAATTATAGCTGAAAACTTTCCTAACATGGGAAAGGAAATAGTCAATCAAGTCCAGGAAGTGCAGAGGGTCCCATACAGGATAAATCCAAGGAGAAACATGCCAAGACAAATTATAATCAAAATATCAAAAATTAAATACAAAAAAATATTAAAAGCAGCAAGGGAAAAGCAACAAATAACATACAAGGGAATCCCCATAAGCTTAACAGCTGATCTTTCATCAGAAACTTTGCAAGCCAGAAGGGAGTGGCAGGACATATTTAAAGTGATGAAAGGGAAAAAACCTACAACCAAGATTACTCTACGCAGCAAGGATCTCATTCAGATTTAATCGAGAAATCAAAACCTTTACAAACAAGCAAAAGCTAAGAGAATTCAGCACCACAAAACCAGCTCTACAACAAATGCTAAAGGAACTTCTCTAGGCAGGAAACACAAGAGAAGGAAAAGACCTACAAAAACAAACCCAAAATAATTAAGAAAATGGTAATAGGAACATACATATTGATAATTACCTTAAATCTAAATGGATTAAATGCTCCAACCAAAAGACACAGAGTAGCTGAATGGATACAAAAACAAGACCCATATGTAGGCTGTCTACAAGACTCCCACTTCAGACCTAGGGACACATACAGACTGAAAGTGACAGGATGGGAAAAGATATTCCATGCAAAAGGAAATGAAAAGAAAGCTGGAGTAGGAATTCTCATATCAGACAAAATAGACTTTAAAATAAAGACTATTGGGCTTCCGTGGTGGCGCAGTGGTTGGGGGTCCGCCTGCCGATGCAGGGGACACGGGTTCGTGCCCCGATCCCGGAGGATCCCACGTGCCGCGGAGCGGCTGGGCCCGCGAGCCATGGCCACGGAGCCTGTGTGTCCGGAGCCTGTGCTCCGCAACGGGAGAGGCCACGGCAGTGAGAGGCCCGCGTACAGCAAAAAAAAAAAAAAAAAAAAAATAAAGACTATTACAAAAGACACAGAGGACACTACATAATGATCAAGGGATCAATCCAAGAATATATAACAATTGTAAATATTTCTGCACCCAACATAGGAGCACCGCAATACATAAGGCAAATACTAACAGCCATAAAAGGGGAAATCAACAGTAACACAATACTACTAGGGCATTTTAACACCCCACTTTCACCAATGGACAGATCATCCAAATGAAAATAAATAAGGAAACACAAGCTTTAAATGACACATTAAACATGATGGACACTATAAAACCCTTAGAGGAAAATATAGGCAGAACACTCTATGACATAATCACACCAAGATCCTTTTTGACCCACCTCCTAGAGAAATGGAAATAAAAACAAAAATAAACAAATGGGACCTAATGAAACTTAAAAGCTTTTCCACAGCAAAGGAAACCATAAACAAGATGAAAAGACAACCCTCAAAATGGGAGAAAATATTTTCAAATGAAGTAACTGACAAAGGATTAATTTCCAAAATTTACAAGCAGCTCATGTAGCTCAATATCAAAAAAACAAACAACCCAATCACAAAATGGGCAGAAGACCTAAATAAACATTTCTCCAGACAAGATACATGGATTGCTTAAAAACACATGAAAGATGCTCAACATCACTAATCATTAGAGAAATGCAAATCAAAGCTATAGTGAGGTATCACCTCACACTGATCAGAATGGTCATCATCAAAAAACCTACAAACAGTAAATGCTGGAGAGGGTGTGGAGAAAAGGGAACAACCCTTGTACTGTTGGTGGGAACAGAAATTGGTACAGCCACTATGGAGAACAGTATGGAAGTTCCTTAAAAAACTAAAAATAGAGCTACCATACAACCCAGCAATCCCAGTACTGGGCATATACCCTGAGAAAACGGTAATTCAAAAAAAGAGTCATGTATCACAATGTTTATTACAGCACTATTTACAATAGCCAGGACATGGAAGCAACCTAAGTGTCCATTGACAGATGAATGGATAAAGAAGATGTGGCACATATATACAATGGAATATTACTCGGCCATAAAAAGAAATGATATTGAGTCCTCTGTAGTGAGGTGGATAGACCTAGAGTCTATCATACAGAGTGAAGGAAGTCAGAAAGATAAAAACAAATACTATATGCTAACACATATACATGGAATCTAAAAAAAAAAAAAGGTTCTGATGAACTTAGAGGCAGGATAGGAATAAAGACACAGAAGCAGAGAATGGACTGCAGGACATGGGGAGGGGGAAGGGTAAGCTGGGACAAAGTGAGAGAATAGCATTGACATATATACACTACCAAATGTAAAACAGATAGCTAGTGGGAAGCAGCCGCATAGCACAGGGAGATCAGCTGGGTGCTCTGTGACCCCCTAGAGGGGTGGTATAGGGAGGGTGGGAGGGGATACAAGAGGGAGGGGATATGGGGATATATGTATACATATAGCTGATTCACTTTGATATACAGTAGAAACGAACACAACATTGTAAACAATTATACTCCAATAAAGATGTTAAAAAAAAAAGAAAAAAAGAATTGGAAAGTCACAGAAATCCTTTCACTGGAGAGGTTAACAATGGTGCCTGTGAAGATTTAGCCATAGAAATGTTTAGAGGTAAGGGGAAGGTATGAAATGACTTACTGTATGAACATATACTGTTTGAACAAATACTGTGAATTAAAAAAAAATATATATATATATATATGGCAAAACTCTATTAACAGAACCCTGAGAACGGTAACAATAGCTGTCCCCGTTTACTTCCTAAACAAACACAAAAGACAAAATACCAGACTCTGTTGTGCTTACATGTGCCTTTCATGCATGTCATTGTTGAGGAACATAACTCAATGACCCGAACAGCAAAAGCTCCTGGTTCTTCTGCTGGCACTGTCAAAATGGAAATCTAAAAAGCAGAAACAAAATATCAGACATAGCTGTTAGATCTCATTTTCATTTTTCTATCATTAGAGTGTTAATTAACTTCCAAACTGAGTGTCTTTTTTCAAACTCTCATTGGTGTTTGAAAAACATTGATCTGAAAGGATTGAATTTTAGAACACAGTTTGAAACATAAAGCATGCACATGTGTCCTAATGTCCAGTTTCTGCATTACTGATATATTTACATATGATATATATATTGCAGAACTTTAATTTGTAGACAATATTTCAAATATCTTTAATATTTATTAAATCCTTCACTTACTACATATTTTCAAAGGATATGATTAATTACTTCTGAGTTGTATGTACTTCACTGTTTGAAATCAGAGCACATTAAATTAATTTTGATCATTCATATTGGCTAAAAATAGCAGTTATAGAGCACTAAAAATTTAAAATGTTACAAATTGCAAAGAAATTGAAATAAGCAAAGTATATGTCAAAATATACCAAAGTACAGCTAAACATATACCAAAATGTTTCAAAATGAATGGCTTCAAAGTAATTTAAGGACTCCATTAATATGTAGTATGCTGCCCTAGGCACCACTCATATGCTATATAGCTTTATATTTAAAAGACTTTAAATAACCATCAGGTCAGTGTTTCTCTACAGAACCAAAAGCTTCAATATTAATTCTCAATTTAATCTTCAATCTGAGGAAACTATATCATTTTATATAGAAAACATTGCCAAAAAGTAAAGCCCCATTTGTACTTTTACCTGTGAGCATTATGCTTAGATTTTTGACTGGCAATGTCACACTGATAGCCTACCGAGGAAGTGCCTACAAGTTCTGAAACTAGACATTATTTTGATAATCATGACTATCTTACTATCATTACCTGTATATACATTTTGGGTTTTACAATGTCTCAAAAATTGTGTTCTCAATATTCCTCTTAACTCCTTTTGCTGCTGTCTATGATAAAAAGTGTTGTACTTTAACATTAAAGAGAGAGGAACCACTAAAACATGGATTTAATGTCATATGATAATTATCAAATGACTATGACTCAAAAACATGTGTATAACTGGAAAGGTATCTTAAGGACTGTATCAACACATAAGTACTTGTTTTATTTCCTACAACTATGATCTATATTTTTTTAAAAATTGAGATATAATCAGTGACTCCCTACCACAGTGCCTTCTGTCTGAACCCTGAGAATGTAACTGTCTTAAATCTCAGAGAGATTGTAACAGCCATCAAAAGATAATTCCTTCAACACTTTAATACCACTTCCATAAAATTTATCTAGACCAACACCTACTCTTTCCTCGAAGTCTCATCATTTTATTTGTGCTTCAAAATTTAAAAAGGGGAAAAAAACTCATATAGGAAACAAAAAAAGGCAGGCCAGGTGTACATTTTAGATTGATCTCTCTGATGGCTGTATGGAGGATAGATTTATAGGAGACAAGATGAGACGCAGGGTGACCAGTTAGAAGGAAGAGGTGATGAGTTCCAAAACAGGAGCAGTGAGAATAAGGATCAAGAGGAAAAGCAGACTGGAGCAACTTCTAGGATGTACAGTGACAAGAACCTGGAGGCTCATGAGATGTCAGAGACAGGAGGAAGAAGTTGTCGTTGGAAGGATGTAAGTGCTTTCATGGAAGTAGGAAGTGATAGATGAGTAGTTTGGAGAGGGAAGACGGTGAGTTCACTTCTGAGTATGTTCAGTTTGAGGAGTCCTTGGGACAGATGTCCAGTAGGAAATTTGGCCTGTGGGCCAAAAGTCCTGGGAGATATACAAGTGGAAGGCCGTCACCAACTTTTATGCAGAGTTGGAACCAGGAGAGTACATGGAGTCAAGAGGCAAGTGTGCAAAGAGTAACAGATATGGTGGGCTGAGCTGAGAACCCCGAGGAGGCCCAATATTTAAGAGGAGGATAGAGCCCACAGAGGAGGCAAGAGAGGGAATAGCCAGAGAGCTTTGAGGAAAACCAGGAGAACACAGTGTCATGGAAGCCAAAGGAGTAGAGAGTTTCAAGAGAAAGGGAATAATCAACACTCTCAAATATACCAGAAAATACCTAGTAAACAAAACCCCCAAAACGCCCTGTGGTCTTGACTAGTACAAAGTTATTAATAAACTTACCAAGAGAAACTATGGTAGGAATGTGAGGGTAGAAGGCAGGTTGGTCTAGAAATGAGTGAGATGTAAGGAGCTGGAGGCAGCAAGTAGAGATACCATCTCAAAAATATTGACAGGAGCAGGGGAGAGATTGGATACTAGCTACAGATGGGGGAAGACTCAACGGAGCATTTTTCTGTTTGCCTTATTATTTTAATTTTTGGAACAGAAAATGCTAATACCTGTGTATAGGTTGAGGGGAAGGTGCCAATAGTGGGGAGAGGCTGAAAATGTAGGAGAGAGCAGGTATACAGGGTGGTGTGGGTGCATGTGTGTGTCAAGGGTGCTGGTGAAAGGGCTTGGCCTTGGACAAGGAGGGGAGACCCCTCATTAGTCTCTGTGCTGGTGTACATAAGTTGTGGGTGGTCGGGCAGGAGGTCAAAGGGCACTGTGCTTAGTAGGTGTCCTTACTTTTCTCAGCAAAGTGATGGGGGAGAGTGAGAGGGCTAAAGGTGGGTAAAATAGTGAAAAGTTGAACTAGGCTCTGAGGGGAGAGGGCACTGTCTGAGCCAGTGAGGAGGTAACTGGTGGTGGGTACTGAGGGTCCTGCTGGGTGAGGTCGGTGCCCCCAATACTGTGGTGGCGCCAGTCTGTCTGGTTGTACTGCTTTCCCAGTCAGCCCTTAGTGATCCAGGTGTAGATCCCAGCTTCATCCAGGGATGGGACTTTCCTCTGTGGGTGCAGATGAAGAACATGGCTACACAGGAATTGAAGGTGTTGGAGAAAGAGCAGTTCAGAAGATCCACCATGTGGTCTAGGACACAGAAAAGGAAGAGGGCAGAAGGGAGCTGGTAATCCCGGAGGAAACAGAGGGAACAAGGAATTGTAGGTCTCTTTTAATAGGTCAATGAGTAGGCTGGGTGGGGGTAAGAGAATGAAAAAGCTGGAAGGATCATAGCAGATTAATGCCACTGTAAACCCATGACCTCCAGACTCAACTGGACCCCTCAACACTGCCCAGCCATCTGACCACGAGACAGGTCACTCTCCACGGTGATTATTTTACACCCTTCCATGAGCTTTGACCCATCCCCACACTCACACCCCCATTCTCAGGAGGTAACCTCACCTTGTAATTTAAAAAGTAAATAGAACCCATCAGATGGGAACCCCCAAACCTACAAATTCTCCTGCATTCACCCTCTTATTTCAAAGTGTCTCACATCCCATCTAAGGGCAATGTTTTTTACCTGTTCTCTGAATCCCATCCTCCCCAGCCTTTACTGGACCTTGCTGCATCAATTATCCTCCTTTTCTCCTGGGAATCTTCAACTTCTCCCTCTCTACTGGCCCCAACCCCATCAGTTGAAATAAACTCTAATACAGGGGGCCCCAACCCCCGGGCCACGGATGGGTACCGGTGTCTGTGGCCTGTTAGGAACCGGGCCGCACAGCAGGAGGTGAGCGGCAGGCAAGCGAGTGAAGCTTCATCTGTATTTACAGCCGTTCCCCATTGCTCGCATTACCACTTGAGCTCCGCCTCCTATCAAATCAGTGGTGGCATTAGATTCTCATAGGAGCGCGAACCCTATTGTGAACTGTGCATGCGAGGGATCTAGGTTGCACATTCCTTATGAGAATCTAATGCCTGATGATCTGAGGTGGAGCTGAAGCGGTGATGCTAGCACTGGTGAGCAGCTGCAAATACAGATTATCATTAGCAGAGAGGTTTGACTGCACAGAGACCATAATAAATCAATTGCTTGCAAACTCATATCAAAACCCTATCAGTGAGTCGCAAGTGAAAACAAGTTCAGGGCCCCCACTGATTCTGCCATATGGTGAATTGTATAATTATTTCATTATATATTACAATGTAATAATAATAGAAATAAAGTGAACAATAAATGTAATGAGCTTGAATCATCCCAAAACCATCCCCCCCACCCCGGTCCATGGAAGAACTGTCTTCCATGAAACTGGTCCCTGGTGCCAAAAGTGTTGGGGACCACTGCTCTAATACTTTAAAGAAATGCCCTCTTCGCTTCCACATCCCTCTGCAGGAATCACTTCTTCCCTCTTACTCTTCCCAGCTTAGCTTCTTCAGAAGCATCTGTTTGCTCTCTTCACTTTTCTGCTTTTGTCACTCTTCGACCTATTCACAAAGCTTATGGTTTACTGGGAGCTACAGACAAGTAAACTGGCAACTACAGGACAGTGTGATGAGTGCTATGATTTTACCACTTTTTGCTCACACCTGTCACACTGTACTGTCGTTGCTATTTGTCTGTATCTGTATCCTCTAGACTGCAAGCTATGAGGGCACAGATGCTATCATGGTCAGCACTATCTCCTCAGAACGCAGCACACTGGCTGGCATGTCGAAGGCACTCATTGTCTGCTGAATGATTAAATGAAAGAATTTGCACTCACTCGTAAAATTAACATATTTGCTTTATATAATACAAAGCTTCCAACTTAAGGAAATTTCGGAACCTATTATTAGCAGTAGCATACAGGATAGGTCTGACAGTCACACTTACTGAGTAAGCTGATTTTATCAGTCCTGTAAACTATGGTCAGAAGGAGAAGGTGGCATACTTCTGGAATTTAAGTGTTCAAACTGAGGAAAAACCACAGGTATAAAGACATTTCTATCGAATCAGGGGTTATGAGGAGGAAGGGGGTACCGAAATGAACCATGGTGATGAGGAAATGTCAGAACTGAAAATGTGTGCTGATATTCATTCACACCGGGCCCCTAATGGTGAGCTTACCACCGCGGCTGTAGGATTGGTTACCATAAAGCCTTTTCCTCCAAGATTTTTAAATGCTTCTAAATGCTTTTCTTCTCATAGTAATATACTTTCAATTTCATAGAAATAGCTGTAAAAAAAACTACGATGATTTCAATATTCCTAGAATAAATCTGTTATATAAGATGCAATTATTTGTTCCACTGAAAGGAAATCTTTAAGAAACCAAGATTATTACATAATTGCCATTATGTGTTTTTAAAATGCATTAAATGTATTAGTACATATTGGTTAATATATTTTATTTCACCAATATTAATTTACACATATTACCATGTAGATTAAGTTAGTAACATGTTATTAAAAGAGTACAGGACTGGAATTACCTGTTGATCTGAATCTGTTTTTAGTACAGACCTATCCGTAATCAAGACTGCCCTGGAGATCTGCCTGTAATGCAGAAAACAGTTAATAAGTGACTCAGATTCCATGGATACATTTCATTTATATAGCTATACAACCACCAGAAGGTATGTTTCAAAGAACTGTTATAATAAAAGTGTCACCTCCCCAAACCAAGTCAAGTTCTGCTTTAATCTTTTCTTGGCTGATGAAAGGAGGATGTGTGACCTGGAGACAGACCCCAGCTGATGCAAAGGAGTCAACATTAGGCTAGGCTCCTCCACAAAACCAGACCTTATAAGAGAACAGTGGTAAGACACTGAATATATCTTTGGTTTGGTATACATTTGTATCTTACTTGAAGAACAGAGTCATACAGAAGTGTCAATGTAATCACACAGATGAATTTCCCCAAGTTTCACCTTCCCTTGCAGAGTGGCTGGAGGGGTGCCTTACCTGTATTGCACATGCAAGCATGTGTTCTCAGAAAAGTAACTGTCTTCCACAAGGAAATGCTTAGAGATTATTCTCTGACCAAACTGATCTATGATTGCTTTACATCTACAAAGAAGATAAGCACAGCAAAATAATTCTCATTAATGATTACATAATTGAGAAAATGAACATAATCAGCTACCAATCTTGAATCTAAAACTAATGTCTTAAAAGACAAGATTTTAAAATTGCCTACAATTTCACATTTTTGACACAAAACTTCACTAAACTGCAGAATATACATTCTTGTTGTTATTTTGAAGTCTTTTAAACTATAAAATAGACTAGAACTTATTTATTTTGAATGCTTAATAATAAGAATAAAGCTAGGCCAAGTATTATTCTATAAGCTTTTCTAATGTTTAGGAACATAGAAGCTTTTTCTTTGTTTAGGAAACAGGCTTTTTTTTTTTTTTCCTTAACAGATCTAAGAAGAGGGGGAGGAAAATTTGATTAAATATCTTATTATATAATTCACAGCCTAGAAAAGTCACTAAAGGCTTTTTATTTTTCTGTTAAGTGTCACTTTCTCTTTTGTTCAAGAATAGCTATCGTGTCCCATGTGTGATAATGTTTTAAACCAAAAAAATGGGATGGAGCTTCTTTTAATATCTGTTTCCACTTTACTCCAAAGGATGATCATATAAAGATTTCTTTCAAGTGCTGTTTCCAAATAAGGAAAACACTTATGCATGGACATTATCAGGTCTCTGTCATCTGATATGTGTTGGGAAAATGAATCATATAGAACCCTCCACTGACCTTATTTCAATGTGTCTAGATAAAAGGATGAAAATTAGAATCCATCTTCTTACAGTGCCACAAGTTATAAATGTACTTTATAGGGCTCATTATCCAAACTAATGGACTAAGGGAAACATCCTTGAAATGGACTTACAAGCACTGACAAAGCCAGTATGCAATATTTCAGGAACTATATGCAAATGCCTGCATGTTTTCTCTATCTTTTTATTATGGAAATAGCACAATTTACTTTTGTCACAGCTTTCCTTTCGGGACTAGAATTATTTTATTAGAAATGCACTTATGTGTTGCTCCTCATAAAACGCAAGCAAATAATTTCAAACTTATGTCATATTTTAAATATACTGGTATGAATTAAAATATGTTACATCACTCTAAAAATAAGCCAAGTAAGAGCTATTTACTAGGCATAAAGGCATTAACAGTAAAATGACAAATACCCAAGGCCAATTGTGAATTTAATGTGTATTTCCTAAAGGCAGATTATGATATGCTGATATTCTTGAATAAATGGTATGCCACTGTCATCAGGATAGACTATGATATCTCGTGATGTTAGATATACATATTTTTAATCAATTAACTACATATTAATGCATATGTTATATTACATTAATGTTTACATGTTTTTCCCCATCTCACCTCCATTCCACTTCCTTTCTCTTCCCCACTTATGTTTCTATGCATATCTCTTCACATTTCATTAAACTAGAGCTCTCACTTTATAAAATACTTAACTACATAGATATAAGATATTTATACCTATTTTCCAAAATAAGTATTTAAAAACTGAAAGGCAAGTTACTCATTCAGTCTCCTGTTTTATTTATTTATTTATTTTTAAAAATTAAAACAACTTTTTTTGGGCTATGCCGTGAGGCTTGTGGGATCTTAGTTTCCTGACCAGGGATCGAACCCAGGCCCTGGAAGTGAAAGTACCGAGCCCTAACCACTGGACCACCAGGGAATTCTCTCAGTCTCTTGTTTAAGACATTCATATATAATTTAAAACACAAGGTACTTTGGCGAGGGAAAAGAGAAATCTGCTGATCCATCATGAAGCACAGATCCTTATTTGTCCTGGAAACACTGACAAGCCTTTTTCTCACCTTTAACTCAGAGACTATACAAAGTCAAGAGGGAATAATCTGGGCAGAAAAAAGAAGGTGTAAAAATCTTCTATATCTTAATAGGGATTTGGGTTATACAGATTTATCATCTGTCAGCACTCAGGTAATGAGCACTTAAGATATGGGCACTTTAGGGACTTTCTTGGTGATCCAGTGGCTAAGACACTCCCAATGCAGGGGGCCCGGGTTCAATCTCTGGTCAGAGAACTAGACCCTACCTGCATGCCACAACTAAAGAGCCCACATGCAGCAATGAAGATCCTGCGTGCCACAACCAAGACCCAGCACAGTCTAAATAAATAAATATTAAAATAAAAAGATTTTTGTACTTTATCATATGTCAATATTACATCAGAAGAAAAAACTGTAAACAAATATTAAACTCTAGTTAATGATATGCATACTGAAGTGTTTAGGGGAAATTGTACTGATATCTGGAATTTACTGTGAAGTGCTTAAAAACAGTGAATAGATGAACAGAGGGATGAATATTTGTGTAGACTTATGATTAAGCAAGCATATTAAAATGTTAACTGCAGAATCTATGTGGTGGATATATAGGTGATCATCTTGAAATTCTTTCAACATTGGCATAGAGTTGAAAATTTTCACCATAAAATGTTGGAATCAAATTGAGAGAGGGAGTGATGTTAATACAAATCTTGGATTCCAGTCTAAGTCTTTGCAAAGGGCTCCCATTTAAATAAACCACACAACTAAACCTTGCCCTCAAGCTTGTGGAGAGCTCCTTGCTTGTAGGCTTCCAAACACTAATGGGACTGCTTTGGTGGTAGTTACACCTTTGGTGACAGGCAGACATTGGTTTCAGAAATTACGGTATTAGAACTACTGAGGACCACTCAAGAGGGAAGGATGGGTGCATGGAGATTGGGGAGCTCAACTATGCAAGCACAATAGGCCAATAAATGTGCCTCTTTATGCTGAAGCTTCTGGATGAAACAGTGATTCTTAGAGCAGAAGGAGGAGAAGGAAGCAAATCAGAATCACACCTGGGGGACTTTTTCAAATTATAAGTACCCCTGGAGATTCTGATAAGCTCCCAAATCCCAGGGAAGAATCACCATGTAGTGTGCCACAGTACTGCTGTATCTTTACGCTGTGCTAGGTGGAGAAAAGTCAACAGCTATTGCTACAGAAAAAAAATATTGATTTCTGCAGAAATTAAGGTGATGGTCACATATGCTGAGTCAGTCTGGTAGATGATAATACAACTTACCTGAAGGTCTCATGCTAAAGTACTAAGGCTCTAGGCCTGAGCAAAGCTGTTCAAACTAAAATACATTCAAATAAGTGATAAGATTTGTTTTCCCCTCAGATACTTACTTACTGTCGTATATTAGGCTTAATTGGGAGAACAACGAGTAAAGGAATATTGATTTGGTACCTAGACTTAGACTTTGTATTACAAAGATTAATATAAAAACATTATGATATTCAAGTAATGAAAAACAACAAAATGAAACAGTGCTGCCAGAGACATTAAAATACCCCCTTGTCCACCCCTCCCACATGAACCTGAGGAAGCCATTAAAGATTAATAACATTCTGGATTTAGTTGAGGGCTTGCTGAGCCTCATAAATAGTAAATTGAGGAGGAACATGATAGGAATTTCCAGTTACATAGACACAATGACCAAGCTGATCATAAGAATCACTGAAGCCAGACAGAACATTTCTAGAGCTGAGCTTTCTAAATCAACAAATCACAACAATTATTCAGTTCTTGGTTCAATGACATGACGACATAAAGAGCAAAATGATAAGGAAGAAAAAAATCAGCAAGATGAAAACTCTTTATCTGGAATTTGGCCCAGAAGATAAAAATAACATTAAAACAGGTATCCATTCTCTATAATCTTCAGAATTAATATCCCAACTGTTTCTATGATAAGGGATACACAAATCACATATGAAATCATGAAAAGGAAAATATATTAAGGAAATTAGAAGATTCCCAGTAATTGAAGGAAACAAGATAATTCCCCCTACTCACTATGCCCTTCCATACTTTCTCAAACACATTAGTTCAAATGCCACCTCTTCGATGAAACCATTCCAAAATGCCTATTACTCATTTTTCTTGGGTAAAAATCTACTCCAATAGTCTCAAACATTATTACAATTCCAAGCCTATGGTTCTCTGTTGTAATCAATCCCAAGCTCTGTATCCATATTTTTAACTATTACCTATTTTTTCTGGATAGGTAACAGACAGTTAAATCATGGCTCCTCACCTGCTTCCCCACTTGGAATCCCAGTCTCAGTTAACGGCATGACCAGCAGTTATAGAGTTTCCCTAGCTCAAAATCTCTCTTCCCACATCTAATCTGCTACTCAAAACTAGCCCCTTTTCTCCATCTCCACTGACACTGCCCTAGACTCTTGTTAAGTCTAATAAGACAATGGACTGCTAACACATTGGTAGCTCATTTGTTTGACTTAAGTGTGTGGCATAACAACCATGTGCCAAGCACTGTTCTAAGAGGTGAAAGCTTGGGGGGGAGGGGCAGAGTATCAGGGAATGCTCTTTGGAGGAAGTGATACATTAGCTGCTTTTAAAGCAGTTAAAACCAGTTAAAACAAGCAAATAAGAAGAACATTTCAGTAGAAGGACAGCATCTGCAGGGGTACAGAGGCAAGTAAGAGAAATACAAGGAGGGAACCACAAGCAGTTCAGTGTTACTGACAATAAAACGGAAGCAGAGAGAGAAGAGAGATGAGCTGAGAGAGGCAGGCAAAGGTCAGACCCCAGAGTCTCATATGTCATGTAAAAGGGTCTCAGACTTCATTCTGAAGTGATATAAAGTCACCGAAACTTTTTACATAGGGAGGGACAAAGCCAGATCTGCATGCTGAATAGATCTCAATGTGTAATTATCTCATTAATTTATTTGTTCTTGTTTTTTTTTTTTTTTTTTTTTTTTTTTTGGTACGTGGGCCTCTCACTGTTGTGGCCTCTCCCGCTGCGGAGCACAGGCTCCGGACGTGCAGGCTCAGCGGCCAGGGCTCACGGGCCCAGCCGCTCCGCGGCATGTGGGACCTTCCCGGACCGGGGCACGAACCCGTATCCCCTGCATCGGCAGGCGGACTCTCAACCACTGCGCCACCAGGGAAGCCCCAATTTATTTGTTCTTTAATGTCCCCCAGTAGACTCTAACCTCCATGAGAAAAAAGACCATGATTGTCTTGTTCTGTGCTGTATCTCCAGTGCCTGGCACACAGATAACAACTGTGCATGGATGACTGAATAGATGGACGGATGATGGAAGTATTCCATGTATGTGAATAGTGCAGAGACAGAAACAAAGACACAGAATCTCTGATTTAGCAGGTAAATAATCTCTTTCCATCACAGTGCTTCTTCCAAATCACTTCCAATCACAGAACTTGTTAAAGTTCACTCATCTAGTAAGTGGGGAAGCCAGGGTACAGATCCAGGCCTACCTGACCTTAGAGCCTGTAATCTTTGTACACAAGGGCAAGATTCATGTTTTATTTATCTCTTTATCCCCATAGCAACTAGCATGTGGGTTGGTGGAGGTTAAATATCTAGAATATTACCACTATCATTTTGCAAATCGGACATACTAAAATCAGAAATTCAGCGATTTTCCTACAATGACAAATGGTATTAAGAATCAGTCACCTCATGCTTGTTCTAACATACTATTCATTACTAACTTCCAAGTACCTAGGAAAGGTAGAGTTATTCCTGACATCAGAGAAAAAGATATCTCCAAGAAATAGTAATAGCAGGAAATCTAGTAAGTGAGACAGCTGAAGTTCACAAGAACACTAGCTGAAGTAATTAGATTCAGACTACTGGTTACAGACACGTCTGGTCCAAGGTCATCCATACCTTACCCTAATATCAAATACTACACTGCTAGATGGCCAAATCTAATGTACAGGAGTTTTACATGGTCAGCACTGCTGCAAAGAAAAAGAAAGCTGCTCAACAAGAGCATTCAATGTCTCCAGAAACAGTCAACAAAGGGGTTCAGTATTAGAATGTAATGAGAGGGTAGAGAAAAGAACTACTGATACCCATGTCCTCTAAAAATTAGTAAAGCAGAGTCAATGGATAATATAGCCAAGAGAGCACAGTCAATGTGGATCTCAGGAGAGCAAATTAAACAAAAATGAAAAATAAGACAATACAAGTTTTTCTTATGAAAAAGAAATACTTTGAAGACCAGGTTCAAGATGGCAGAGTAGAAGGACGTGTTCTCACTCCTTCTTGAGAGAGCACCAGAATCACAACTAACTGCTGAACAATCATCGACAGGAAGACACTGGAACTCACCATAAAAGATACCCCACATCCAAAGACAAAGGAGAAGCCACAATGAGATGGTAGAGGGGCACAATCACAATAAAATCAAATCCCATAACTGCTGGGTGGGTGACTCACAAACTGGAGAACACTTACACCACAGAAGTCCACCCACTGCAGTGAAGGTTCTGAGTCCCACATAAGGCTTCCCAACCTGGGGGACTGGCAAAGGGAGGAGGAATTCCTAGAGAATCAGAATTTGAAGGCTAGCGGGATTTGATTGCAGGACTTTGACAGGACTGGGGGAAACAGAGACTCCATTCTTGGAAGGCACACACAAAGTAGTGTGTGCATCGGGACCCAGAGGAAGGAGCAGTGACCCCATAGGAGACTGAACCAGAACTATCTGCTAGTGTTGGAGGGTGTCCTGCAGAGGCGGGGAGTGGCTGTGTCAATGAGAGGACAAAGACACTGACAGCAGAAGTTCTGGGAAGTACTTATTGGCGTGAGCCCTCCCAGACACCCATCAGAAGACAAGTGGATTAAAGTTTTACTGACCTCTGCCCACTAGAGCAACAGCCAGCTCTACCCACCAAGTCCCTCCCATCAGAAAATTTGCACAAGCCTCTTAGACATTCTCGTACACCAGAGGGCAGACAGCAGAAGCAAGAAGAACTACAGTCCTGCAGCCTGTGGAACAAAAACCACATTCACAGAAAGACAGACAAGATGAAAAGGCAGAGGGCTATGTACCAGATGAAAGAACAAGATAAAACCCCAGAAAAACAACTAAATGAAGTGGAGATAGGCAACCTTCCAGAAAAAGAATTCAGAATAATAATAGTGAAGATGATCCAGGACCTCGGAAAAATAATGGAGGCAAAGATCGAGAATATGCAAGATATGTTTAACAAACACCTACAAGAATTAAAGAACAAACAAACAGAGATGAACAATACAATAACTGCAATGAAAAATACTCTAGAAGGAATCAACAGCAGAATAACTGAGGCAGAAGAATGGATAAGTGACATGCAAGACAGAATGGTGGAATTCACTGCTGTGGAACAGAAAAAAGAATGAAAAGAAATGAAGACAGTCTAAGAGACCTCTGGGGAAACATTAAACACAACATTCACATTACAGGGGTCCCAGAAGGAGAAGAGAGAGAGAAAGGACCCGAGAAAATATTTTAAAAGATTATAGTTGAAAACTTCCCTAACATGGGAAAAGAAATAGCCACCAAAGAACAGGAAGTGTAGAAAGTCCCAAACAGGATAAACCCAAGGAGAAACACACCGAGACACATAGTAATCAAATGGGCAAAAATTAAAGACAAAGAAAAATTACTGAAAGCAGCAAGGGAAAAAGGACAAATAACATACAAGGGAAATCCCATAAGGTTAACAGCTGATTTCTCAGCAGAAACTCTACAAGCCAGAAGGGAGTGGCATGACATATTTAAAGTGATGAAAGAGAAGCTACAACCAAGATTACTCTATCCAGCAAGGATCTCATTCAGATTCGATGGAGAAATCAAAAGCTTTACAGACAAGCAAAAGTGAAGAGAATTCAGCACCACCAAACCAGCTCTACAACAAATGCTAAAGGAACTTCTCTAAGTGGGAAACACAAGAGAAGAAAAGGACATACAAAAACAAACCCAAAACAATTAAGAAAATGGTAATAGGAACATACATATCGATAATTACCTTAAATATGAATGGATTAGATGCTCCCACCAAAAGACACAGGCTCACTGAATGGATACAAAAACAAGACCCATATATATGCTATCTACAAGACTCCCACTTCAGACCTAGGGACACATACAGACTGAAAGTGAGGTGATGGAAAAAGATTTTCCATGCAAATGGAAATCAAAAGAAAGCTGGAGTAGCAATACTCGTATCAGATAAAATAGACTTTAAAATAAAGAATGGTACAAGAGACAAGGAAGGACACTACATAATGATCAAAGGATCAATCCAGGAAGAAGATAAAACAATTATAAATATATATGCACCCAACATACGAGCACCTCAATACATAAGGCAAATGCTAACAGCTAAAAAAGAGGAAATCGATAGTAACACAATAATAGTGGGGGATTTTAACACCTCACATACACCAATGGACATTATCCAAACAGAAATTTAATAAGGAAACACAAGCTTTAAATGACATGATAGACCACACAGATTTACTTGATATTTATAGGACATTCCATCCAAAAACAGCAGATTAAACTTTCTTCTCAAGTGTGCATGGAACATTCTCCAGGATAGATCACATCTTGGGTCACAAATCAAGGCTCAGTAAATTTAAGAAAACTGAAATCATATCAACCATCTTTTCTGACCACAATGCTATGAGATTAGAAATCAATTACAGGGAAAAAAACGTTAAAAACACGAACACATGGAGGCTAAACAATACGTTACTAAATAACCGAGAGATCACTGAATCAAAGTGGAAATCAAAAAATACCTAGAGACAAATAACAATGAAAACACGATGACCCAAAACCTATGGGATGCAGCAAAAGCAATTATAAGAGGTAAGTTTATAGCAATACAAGCCTAGGTCAAGAAACAAGAAAAATCTCAAATAAACAATCTCACCTTACACCTAAAGGAACTAAAGAAAGAAAAACAAACAAAACCCAAAGTTAGCAGAAGGAAAGAAATCATAAAGATCAGGGCAGAAATAAATGAAATAGAAACAAAGAAAACAATAGCAAAGAGCAATAAAACTAAAAGCTGGTTCTTTGAGAAGATAAACAAAATTGATAAACCATTAGCCAGACTCATCAAGAAAAAGAGGGAGAGGACTCAAATCAATAAAATTAGAAATGAAAAAGGAGAAGTTACAACAGACACTGCACAAATACAAATCATCCTAAGAGACTACTACAAGCAACTCTATGCTAATAAAATGGACAACCTGGAAGAAATGGCCAAATTCTTAGAAAGGTATAACCTTCCAAGACTGAACCAGGAAGAAATAGAAAATATAAACAGACCAATTACAAGTAATGAAATTGAAACTCAGAATAAAAATCTTCCAACAAACAAATGTCCAGGATCAGATGGCTCCACAGGTGAATTCTACCAAACATTTAGAGAAGAGCAAACACCCATCCTTCTCAAACTCTTCCAAAAAATTTCAGAGGAAGGAATACTCCCAAACTCATTCTATGGGGCCACCACACCCTGATACCAAAACCAGAAAAAGATACTACAGAAAAAAAAAATTTACAGACTAATATCACTGATGAATACAGAAGCGAAAATCCTCAACAAAATACTAGCAAACAAATCCAACAACACATTAAAAGGACCATACATCATGATCAAGTGGGATTTATCCTAGGGATGCAAGGATTCTTCAATATATGCAAATCAATCAATGCGATACACCATATTAACAAATTGAAGAAAAAAAACCATATGATCATCTCAATAGATGCAGAAAAAGTTTTCGACAAAATTCAACACCCATTTATGATAAAAACTCTCCAGAAAGTGGGCATAGAGAGAACCTACCTCAACATAATAAAGGCCATATACAACAAACCCACAGCAAACATCATTCTCAAAGATGAAAACCTGAAAACATTTCCACTAAGATCAGGAAGAAGACAAGGATGTCCACTCTTGCCACTATTATTCAACATAGTTTTGAAAGTCCTAGCTACGGCAATCAGAGAAGAAAATGAAATAAAAGCAATCCAAATCGGAAAAGAAGAAGTAAAACTGTCACTGTTTGCAGATGATATGATACTATACATAGAAAATACTAAAGATGTCACCAGAAAACTACTAGAGCTAATCAATGAATTTGGTAAAGTAGCAGGACAGAAAATTAATGCACTGAAATCCCTTGCATTCCTATACACTAATGATGAAAAATCTGAAAGAGAAATCAAGGAAACACTCCCATTTACCACTGCAACAAAAAGAATAAAATACCTAGGAAGAAACCTACCTAGGGAGACAAAAGACCTGTATGCAGAAAACTATAAGACACTGATGAAAGAAATTAAAGATGATACAAACAGATGGAGAGATATACCATGTTCTTGGATTGGAAGAATCAATATTGTGAAAATGACTATACTACCCAAAGCAATCTACAGATTCAATGCAATCCCTATCAAATCCCCAATGGCATTTTTTACAGAACCAGAACAAAAAATCTTAAAATTTGTATGGAGACACAAAAGACCCCGAATAGCCAAAGCAGTCTTGAGGGAAAAAAACGGAGGTGGAGGAATCAGACTCCCTGACTTCAGACTATACTACAAAGCTACAGTAATCAAGACAATACGGTACTGGCACAAAAACAGAAATATAGATCAATGGAACAGGATAGACAGCCCAGAGATAAACCCATGCACCTATGGTCAACTAGTCTATGATAAAGGAGGCAAGGATATACAATGGAGAAAAGACAGTCTCTTCAATAATTGGTGCTGGGAAAACTGGACAGCTACATGTAAAAGAATGAAATTAGAACACTCCCTAACACCATAAACAAAAATAAACTCAAAATGGATTAGAGACCTAAATGTAAGACCAGACACTATAAAACTCTTAGAGGAAAACATAGGAAGAGCACTCTTTGACATAAATCATAGCAAAATATCTTTTGATCCATCTCCTAAAATAATGTAAATACAACAAAAATAAACAAATGGGACCTAATGAAACTTAAAAGCTTTTGCAGGGGGCTTCCCTGGTGGCACAGTGGTTGAGAGTCCGCCGGCCAATGCAGGGGACGCGGGTTCGTGCCCCGGTCCAGGAAGATCCCACATGCCGCGGAGCGGCTGGGCCCATGATCCATGGCTGCTGAGCCTGCGCATCCGGAGACTGTGCACCGCTACGGGAGAGACCACAACAGTGAGAGGCCCGCACACTGGAAAAAAAAAAAAAAAGCTTTTGAAAAGCAAAGGAAACTACAAACAAGACGAAAAGACAACCCTCAGAATGGGAGAAAATATTTGCAAATGAATCAACGGACAAAGGATTAATCTCCAAAATTTATAAACAGCTCATGCAGCTCAATATTAAAAAAACAACCCAATCAGAAAATGGGCAGAAGACCTAAATAGACATTTCTCCAAAGAAGACATACAGATGGCCAAGAAGCACATGAAAAGCTGCTCAACATCACTAATTATTAGAGAAATGCAAATCAAAACTACAGTGAGGTATCACCTCACACCAGTTAGAATGGGCATCATCAAAAAATCTACAAATGACAAATGCTGGAGAGGGTGTGGAGAAAAGGGAACCTCTTGCACTGTTAGTGGGAATGTAAATTGATACAGCCACTATGGAGAACAGTATGGTGGTTCCTTAAAAAACTAAAAACGGAGTTACCATATGACCCAGCAATCCCACTACTGGGCATATACCCAGAGAAAACCATAATTCCAAAAGACACAAACATCCCAGTGTTCATTGCAGCACTATTTACAATAGCCAGGTCATGGAAGCAATCTAAATGCCCATCGACAGATGAATGGATAAAGAAGATGTGGTACATATATACAATGGAATATTACTCAGACATAAAAAGGAACGAAATTGGGTCATTTGTAGAGACGTGGATGAATCTAGAGGCTGTCATACAGAGTGAAGTATGTCAGAAAGAGAAAAACAAATATTGTATATTAACGCATACATGTGGAACCTAGAAAAATGGTACAGATGAACTGGTTTGCAGGGCAGAAATTTAGACACAGATGTAGAGAACAAACGTATGGACACCAAGGAGGTAAGGCGGCGGGGTGTGGTGGTGGTGGTGGTGTGATGAATTGGGAGATTGGGATTGACATATAAACACTAATGTGTATGAAATGGATAACTAAAACGAATCTGTATAAAAATAAATAAAATAACATTCAGAAATTTAAAAAATAATAAATAAATAAACCTTGACCTTTGTTGAAAAAAATGAAAAATAAGATCCAGCTGAAAATAAGTATGCATTTAGTTACATATTCCATATTTCTCTTCTCAACATTGGTATGATACTTTGATGTGTAATCACCATGCTAAACTCAGTGCTATGATCATTTATGCTTCTATCAGGTTTCCTCAGTGAAAGGTGAAAAGAAAAGCACAGAAAAGGTTATCATCGGTTTTTAATCTTCACTCATTCATTTAACACAAAGCTACTGCGTATAATGGGTGATAGGAACCTGCCTTGGTTCTGGAGATAAAGCAGTGAGACCCTGACTTTTCTTAGGGGGAATTTATAATTATAAAAGGGGACCTGAGTTGGGGGGCTGCATTCTGATCTAGTCTGTGGGATCAAGAAATAAACTTAGACCTTAGACCTGAAGCATGGTTAGCTCTTAACTACACCGAAGAGTAAAGGGGATGTCAAGTGTTCCTTATAGGAAAATTGGGGGGAAAAAGGCAATATAAAACCACAAGGAGACAAATACAAACATCTGCAGATTCCTTGACTAATATGCCAATTACACTTAGAATAAACAATTACTTGAGTCAACCTAGATTGCTTAAAAAGAAATGTATGCTGGATATGCCCAAATATAAACTCAAGTTTTTCCCCTCAAAAAATTATCCCTCACTTTATATTCAAGTCCTAACAAAACATCTCCTATCACTGGTAGGTCTCTCAATTATTTGATTTTGAATGACAAAATAGTATTTGGGAAAGATACATTAGCCTGAGTCAACTTCAATCAATGCTAGCTTTAGATGTTTATAGAGACTCTTTGAGTTGATAGAATGGATTTTTTTTTTTTTTTTTTTTTTTTTGCGGTACGCGGGCCTCTCACTGTTGTGGCCTCTCCCGTTGTGGAGCACAGGCTCCGGACACGCAGGCTCAGCCGCCATGGCTCACGGGCCTAGCCGCTCCACGGCATGTGGGATCTTCCCGGACTGGGGCACGAACCTGTGTCCCCTGCATCGGCAGGCGGACTCTCAACCACTGCGCCACCAGGGAAGCCCGAATGGATATTTTAAAGAAGCAAAATTTCATAATTACTAGCAAAGATATGAATTTACAATTTTGAAGTAATGGTTGTCTCTTAAAAGGAACATTTGAAAGATCCCATACACAATTTAGTATAGTGAGAATACTGTAGATACCGGGAATATTATAAATGCAGGTCAAATGTTTAACTGTCCCACTATTAAGGAATTAAATAGTTATGGCTTGGAATAAGTTTTCCAGTATGAGAATCATATGCAGAATACAAAATGGCTGTATCTTAACCACCCCAAGATGGACAAGAAAAAAATATTCACTGGAAAACTGAGGTTCTAGTAAAATAATAATAAACAGCATAAGTAGACATCTTGCTATTTCATTTACATTCATTAAAGTAGACACATACAAGTTGTTTGAACATTTTTTTTTCAATTTCTCACTGGGACTGAAGATAACCCAGTATGTGAGAATGGACTACATTTTGGCATATAAAACATCTTAAAATAACTTACTTGTAAGTGTTAAGGAAAAACTAAGTACTTTCAGTAACTCAACTGAAGCATGTCATAGCTGGAGGAGACTCGAAAACTACTGCAGAGTCCATCTAACTCATCTTGCAGATAAGGGAACTGGCCCAGAGAAAAGTGACTTGTGTCCACTGTCACTTATGGCAGTGACAGAGTTCCATGTCTTCTTTCCCTCCAGGGTTACCTGACCATTGCATGCCTTCAGAGTTGTTAGAGAATAACTGTTATGTTTGAGGTCCTTCTACAAAGATGCAAAAGAAATGAATTAAGACCTAGAGTCCCCAGTCCATCATGGAATATAGTACCACTGGCTAAGTCCTGAACTTTACCTTACAGATCAGTGTTTCTTAGTGTCATCTAAGGAGCACCTACATTATATTCATTTGGGGGTGTTCCTTAAAACTGCAAATTCCCTGGCTCCACTCTAAGCACATTATCCAATTTCACTCTCCCAGCGTGAGGCACAGAAATGTGTATTTTTTTTAAAACAAGTTTACCTAGTGATTCATAGGCACATTAAAATTTGAAAACTACCAAACTTTGGTCGTTAGACCCTTAGCCCTCAGCTATCTGTTGCAACTGAAATCTGCAGCAGACCACAAAGAAGAGTTCTTCTGTTCAGAGTTTGTAATAAAAACTAAGTCAAAGTTAAGGTAAATGTAGCCTTTAGTTCAACAGATGTTTTTACTGTACTAACATATCCTTTTTTTTTTTAAACAAACATGAGCCATGCAAATTCTTCATGTCACTAAAAGTAACGTGTAGGACTGGAATGAGGCCCCCAAAAGGTAAAAGAATCTAAGTAAATAAACACCAAACAAGCAATTCATTATCTGCCTTTACATCATGGGTACATACTCATGCTTCAAAATGAATGCATAAGGAAAAATGACTCTAAGAGTCATAAAGACAACTATTCCTTCATGAACTTCCACAGAGCCCTTCATGCATCAATATATGAGTATCTTGGGCCTTCAGGGTGGATTTTTTCACTGTAGATTATCATGCTTCATTTACGTAGTACCTTTCTGTTAAATTGCTAAAAGTAAATTATAAGCCTTTAAATGATGTGCCTATTTTATCTTATACTAGAGAATTACTTTTCTAAAGCAAATTCACTGTTTAACTATTACATATTCTAGCTGAATTTGTTCTCCACCATATCTTGAAATACTAGTCGGTGCACTATAACTGGCTTTTAAGAAGTTAACAGACATTTTATGCCACTTCGACTATACAGAATTACTGTAAAATGAAAAAAAAACAGCTTAAAACTTATATTTTTAAGCTTCCAGTTCAAGATATTAAGGTATTTTATGACCTGAAAAATACTATTTCTTTATATACCCCTAAAAACAGTCACACAAGAGATATAAGTCAGTATATGCTTAAGAACATATAACAAAAAAGGAAAATACATAGCAAATTAAATAGCTCCTAAAACTCGATCCAGTTGACCCATTTAAGTTTCAATGTAAAACCCAGATATCAAAGAATACTACTTATTTAGTGTAATTTAGACAACAGAAAATGCTAGTAACTCAATAATAAATCCTAGAAAAATATAGTTGAAATATAAAAATACACAGATAAATAGACTGTGCTCAGCTTTCTTTAAAAGCAGGTACATCCTTATTTCAATCCTAAATCAGACTGCAGACCTCATACGGTTGTAAAAGAATTTATCCTCAGATAACAGGGCAGCATAGTTTATGACAACAATCTACCTAAAAACTCATTAAAGTCTTTTCTCTTGGAGTGACATGCATTATCAGCAGAGATTAATCTGATGAGTCTTTAGGTAAGCTCCATTTTTAAAAATGCAATAACAAAGGGCTTTGTTGTCATCTGATGAAAATCAATTAGAGGAGGTAAGGCTATAAGGAAAACTAACATCACTCATCACCCAACCCCGGCAGCTGAAATGATCTGTCTTCCAAGCTTGGATGATCAGGAGCTATAGTCATATTGTAGGGAAATTAATTTAGTTTCTATATTCTGAACTCACTTTCCTTGTTCTGGAAGATGTAAACACAAATTACTTTTAATCAAGGTTGATATGTTATTAATTCCAAGGAGGATCTTTGAAGAATCATTTTTTAAAAATCGACTTTAGCATTTTTCACTTGTGTTTGGGATGTAAATATAGGAAGGTAACGTATATCATCCTCACTTTCCAGATTCTTTGTCCACGACAAGGCACTGTACCAAATGGCGAAGACAATAGATTCCACCAAACACTGCACACATCCTAGGAAGAGAATAGGAAAATGAGGATTAGAATTCTTGAGTTCAAAATTAGGGTAACATAATATTCTTTTAAATATCTAACATTTAATAAATTTAATTGGTCTTAGAGAAAGAAGATTTTGACAATTTATTACCTTTTCTATCATGGTATTAAGAATCTCTCAGAGGTAAGATTAGTAATATTTTAGTGCAGCACAGGTAATAGTGCTAATAATACAACGTGGAAGCCTAGAATTCAGACCAAGCCAAAAGGGTCCCTAAACAAAGCTCAGCTACCCCCAACACCAAATCAGCTACTGAGATACATAGGCTACAAATAGCCTCAAAAGGTGATGAATGAGACCACCCCCCAACAGAAGTGACCGCAAAGAAATGTTAAGGAAGAAACAAGCAGGGAAAGCTCTGGAGATTTACCATAAAAGTAAGCAAAAACTAAACCGGGAACTGAAAACCAGAGCAGTAAGCACAAGAGTTAATGCTACAGAAGCTCTAAGGAGTTTGCCTAACTCATGAATCTAAGGGCTGGGGTTTTAATGCCCACCCACGTAGGGAAAAGAGAGGCCTTAGGATCCAAACAAGGCAGGGAGTAGAGAATGAGATATCTCTAACAACATCTGGATCCTTAAAAGGACTCAGTGAAGAGGTGATCAAGGTAGAAAATCCAATGACTACAAGAGAGAGAAAACATAAGAAATTGTTTTACCTAAAGCCTTGTGTGGAAGAAGATATATATACCTCTATATTTATAACCAGTGGTCTGCTCTCACATAGGTTGGAAATTTGAAATTACACTACTACATGATCCAAGAAACCCTCAACCAATAAAACATCATTAAAGTGGCTCTGGGTCAGTAGTACCTCCTGGAAACTTGGTGGAAGCAACTGCTAAAACTTTCTGGAGCAATATGACCTCAACCCAGGCCACATGGATTGTCACAGAGTTCCCTTATGATGACTTTATAATCTAAAATTATACAACAGATGAAGAAACACATCTTATCCTGAGTGAGAATTATTGGACACAATAAACAGCAGAATTAGATTCCCAAAACACTTTACTCAGATAGTAGAGCTATCAGAGATTATAAAATGGGTATGCTTAAAAGGGATGAATTAAAAACATAAGAATGACGGAAAGTCCAGGAAGAAGACTGTGGTAGGCTGAACAATGCCCCCATTACAGATGTTCACATCCTAATCCCTGGAACCTGTGGATATGTTCTCTTACACAGCAAGAGGGTCTCTAAAGATGTGATTAAATTAAGGATCTTGAGCTGGAGAGATTATCCTGGATTATCCCAGTGGGTGCGATGTCATCGGAAAAGTACTTTAAAAAAGGAAGCAGAAGGGTCAAAGTCAGTGAAGATTTTGAGGATGGAAACAGAGGTCAGAGTGATGCTACTGCTAGAAGGGGGTCACAAGCCAAGGAATGTAGGGGCCCTTTATAAGCTAGAAAAGACAAGAAACAAATTCTCTCCTAGAGCCCCAAGAAGGAAGATAGCCCTGCCCACCCATTTTAGACTTCTGACCTCCAGGACTATAAGATAATAACTTGTATGGTTTTAAGCTAATAAGTTTGTGGTGATTTGTTATGGCAGCAATAGCAAACTAATATAAAGACCTATAAGTATATGAATATGATTATGACAGAGGTGGCATTACAGACCAATGGGGAAAGAATGGACCATTGAACAAGTGGTTTTGAGACAACTGTTTTACACCATATTCAGAATCAATCCCAGGTAGATGAAAGGTACAAATATAAAAGGCAAAGCTTCTAGAATATAGGAGGATATACATTTGAGCTCAGGGGAAAGAAATAGTTCTTGAATAAGATACAAAAAGCAAAATCATAGAGAAAATCTTGAAAAAAATGAAGTATTTTAAAATTATAAACATCTGGACAACAAAAGAAAATGAAAAGCCACAGACTAGGAAAGATATGTGCAAATATCTTACAAATTATTTAAAATTATCAGTTTGGATAATAATTTGGCCATGTCTAATAAAGTTGATGATGCATACGCCTACAGTGCAGCAATCCTATTAGGCATAAAACTTACAAAGACTCTCAGACATATATACAAAAGAAGACGTGTATAAAAATAATTGTTGCTGCATTTTTTTTAGACAGCAAAACATACTGGTTATGGGGAAGGATTCTGACTGCCTGAGTTTATACCTCAGCTATTCCACCTACTGACTGTGGGACCTTGAACAAGGTATTTAGCCTCTGTGTATCCTATTTTCTTCATCTGTAGAATGAGAATAATAGTATTTATATCACAGAGGATTATTCTGGGAATTAAATGAGTTAATATTTGTAAAGAAGCTACACAGTGCCTGTCATACAGTACTACATAAAGCATTCATTAAATAAATAAATATAGGTACTACTTGATATACATCACATGCAACCCAAATGTCCATCAAGAGGAGAATGAACAAAAGAAAATGTGGTATATTCATATGTGTAGTAAAGAATTTAACCTGGCCCACAAGGACGTCCGGCCTTTGTTCTTGGTTTCTGGGAAGTTATCTCTAAGCCCTTGGAATGCCAAGCCTGAAAGAAGTGTCCTTGTTTGTGTGTGGCCCTTGGGTCACCAGACAGTCTAACAATATGACTTAGGGGGAGGGCTGGCCACACCAGAGTCTTAGGGTGGGGAATAGTCATGCCAGAAAGACCAAAGTGTGATTTAGGGTGGAGACTTTGGGAACTGTGGTATTTCAGTTAACCTCTGGTGGGGCTGGAGACTGAGATCAGCCCCATGGGCAAATCAGTCACACCTGAGTGATGGAGCACCAATGAAAACTCTGGACACTGAAGCTCCGCTGAACCTCCCTGGTTAGCCATCTTCTGTGCATAGTGCTATACATCAATAAGAGGAGAATATCACGGGGAGAGGAAAACTGAAAGCTCCACATTTGGAACCGCCCTGTAATCTATCCTACACACTTCTTCCCTTGACTGATCTCAAGCTATACGCATTCCCTGTAATAAAGCATAACGGTGGGGCTTCCCTGGTGGCACAGTGGTTGAGAGTCTGCCTGCCGATGCAGGGGACAAGGGTTCGAGCCCTGGTCTGGGAGGATCCCACATGCCGCGGAGCAACTAGGCCCGTGAGCCACAACTACTGAGCTTGCGTGTCTGGAGCCTGGGCTCCGCAAGGAGAGGCCGCGATAGTGAGAGGCCCGCACACCGCGATGAAGAGTGGCCCCTGCTCGCCGCAACTGGAGAAAGCCCTCGCACAGAAACGAAGACCCAACACAGCCAAACATAAATAAATAAATTAATTTAAAAAAATATATATATATTAAAAATAATAATAATAAAAAATAAAGCATAATGGTGAGTTAACAGCTTTTAGTGAGTCGTGGGAGTCCCTCTGGTGAACTATCAAAACTGAGGGTCGTTTTGGGAATCCCCCAAACTTGCAGTTTGTGTCAGAAGTGTGGGAGGTCTTGTGAGGACTACACCTTCTAACTGTACAGTTGGCTTAATCTCTCACATTGTACTACAGAATACTATAAGCAATTTAAATGAATGAACTACAGCCCCATCTATCACCAGGGATATATGGCAAAAACATAAAAATTGAGCGATAATAGCAAGTTGGGGAAGAATATATCCAGAGTGATATCATTTATAAAAAGTTTTAAAACTTTATATGCAAAATAATACTATATATATATACACACACAATATCATTTATGGACACATATAAATGTAGTAAAACAAATATTTAAGGGAATTATGAACATGAAATTCAGGATAGTAGTTATCTCTGAGAAGGGAAAGAGTGAAAGTTACACTGAAGGTTTCAATTGCTCAGTTTCTTTAAAAAATATATTGAGAGCAAATATGGCAAAATGTTAAGATTTGGCAAAACCGTGAGTGGTTACATGGCTGGTCTGTATATTATTATCTGTACTTTCTGAAACATCCTTAAAATACTTCATAACCAGATTATAATGAAAAATATAAATGAGTGATACAGATAAGTGACTCTAAATATGTCATAATATTCTTATTGTATTTCTAAATTCAATCATTTTAGTAGTTATGACCAAGCTAATTAAGTTAGGTAATAATTCCTTCTGGTATAGAACAACGAGGAAATCAGGGGGTTTTTTCCCATTGAAAAATTTAGACTAATACAAGAAATGGCACACTAGAGCAAGCAAGCAAAATTTCATGTGTTCAGAAACCCTTTAGACTGCAAATTGTACCCAGGACATTAGCTACAAGATATTCTCTTCTCCTTGCTAATCTTGTTCACCAGTCACATATCAAATTATGAAACTATTTATTACCTGCGTTGGTTCACCTGGTATTATTTGAGACATTGTACTCAGATTCTAAAGAGTGTTAGATGAGGTCATATTTCTGCTGGACTGTTTAGCTACATTTCTCAAGTGATATTCTGCCTCCTGTTATTGGTAAGGGAATACTGATACAGTGAAATTGATGTGATCACGACAAACAGCCCAACTTTCACCATCAATTTCCTGATGATATTGCAGATCATATGCACATGAAATGTTACTGGCCCACTAAAAACAAATAGGCTGAATTAGGTTAAGGTCTCAATATGGACAAGCAAGTTAAAAGTGTGAACCACATGATTAGTATTCTCATTAGCCTGGGGATATCTTTTTCATGTGAATAGTAGCACCAGTGTTTCCAACTTCCTCTTAAGTAGCTACAGATGAGCTGTTGCCAACTGACCTGTGGAGTTTTTCATTTCACTTAGACTGGTACATGTTTCTCTCTCTCTCTCTCTCTCTCTCTCTCTCTCTCTCTCTCTCCCACTCCCTCTCTCCCTCTCTCCCTCCTCTTTCTCCCTCTCCCTCCTCTCTCCCTCCTCTCTCCCTCTCCTCTCTCCCCCTCTCTCCCTCTCTCTCTCCCTCCCTCCCTCTCCCCCTCCTCTTTCTCTCCCTCTCTCCCTCCTCTTTCTCTCTCCCTCCTTTCTCTCCCTCTCTCTCTCTCCCTCCTCTCTCTCTCTCTCCCCCCTCTCCCTCTCTCTCTCTCTCCCCCTCTCTCTTTCCTTCTCTCTCTCTCCCCACCCCCAACACACACATCAACTCCCCCTCTGGGGAAAAACAATTTTTTTTTTTTTTTTTCCCAGTACACGAGCCTCTCACTGTTGTGGCTTCTCCCGTTGCGGAGCACAGGCTCCAGACGCGCAGGCTCAGCGGCCATGGCTCACGGGCCCAGCCACTCTGCGGCATGTGGGATCTTCCCGGATCGGGGCACGAACCCGTGTCCCCTGCATCGGCAGGCGGACTCTCAGCCACTGCGCCACCAGGGAAGCCCGGGAAAAACAATTTTAAGTATCTTCGCAGATTGCAAGAAAGGCAAGGGGATCAAGTTCAGAATTAGTCAGAGATTGTATAAGGTTAAAAAAGCATAAAACATGTCATAGATTACAAGTTTATCAAAAGCATGAGAAATCCACTTAACTAAAATGAAATGCAATTTTCTACAGAGACCTCCTTTCATTATATATTGCACTTGTTTATGAAACATATTGCTACTTTAGTATATAATATTATCAAGTATCTTTTTGTTTGAAAATTCATTTCTATGAAGTTTTTATGGTAAATGAGACCTCTGAAAAATACATTTAAATATAAAATGTAATAGAGGCATCTATATTTATTTTAGTAAGCCATGAAAAAATTACCAGGTTTTCAAAAACATGATTTATTAACAGTGGACATATACTATATGGAAGAAACATAAGAACGTAAAGATGTTAAGAACTGGTTTGTGAGGATGATGGTGAATATTACAGAGGAAGAAGTACAATAATGACACTGTCATGATAATCCAACAAATTTCCTTTTAATTTTAAATGAGAACATAGGAAGTATTTTGTGCTCTTGGAAAGATGACTTGATATCTTCTATAAGTGTCTGTAATTGCAAAAGCATACAGTTGTATGTATATGTGTTTTTCATACTGCTTCTCACTGGCCTTTTTTCCCCTACAGCAGGTTTACCTGTTAGGGGAGCTATGTGTTGCTCACAGTGGTGGCATTTGTTCTTTCTCACTTCAGTATTTTCATCAATGTACCTAGTGCCCAAGTGACAAAAAACAGTGTTTTGTAAAAAGTGCCGGGCAAAATGATGGGATTGATGAAAACTCCACTGTGTGATATTCTTATGAAGCATTATCACACTTAGTCTTTTTAAAAAATGTTTGTGGTTAGGGGAGAGCTACTTGGTGGTAATGAGCCACTGAGGAACTCTTTTATGAATGGGTAAGAAGCACAACAGCAGGCAGTTCTTGAGAGCTGCATTCAAAACTCATTTACATGAGAAGTAGGGAATTACATGAGAAGTGAAGAAATAACTGTTGGCTACATAGTGGTCTTTGGTGCACACAGTCAATAATAATGACAACAATACAAATAATCATCATGGCTAGCACTGAGTGCTCACTAAATGCCAGAAGCTTTACATGTATTAACACATTGTATCCTACAAATCCATGAGGCAGATTTTTAGAGATTTGGAAACTGAGGGAAAGAGAGGTCAAGTGACTTGCTTAAGGTCATTTAGTAAACGGTACTGCTGAATAAAAACTCAGGCGATCTGGCCCCAGTGGCTTCTCAGTTAACCATCATACAAACTGCTTCACTGTCAGTACCATCTTTTTTGCTGTTATGAAGGAAAGCAACACGGAGTCAGTCAAAGTTACTCTTAGAATTGTTCTAATTCCTGACGAGTTGTAAAGATTATTACAAAGAGTAAAATAACTCCTCAATTTCTACATTGTCTCCTAAAAAGTACATGTTTATTCTCTATCTTTAATGTTAAATGGATTATGTGTGACTTCATTTTAGTTAGAACATAGCTCAGAGTAAGAATAACCATGGGAGTACTCATCTTTAGAGTACCTAGCAAATTATGAATACTTTGCAATTCACATTTTAAAAAGTGATTTATAAAGTATATATTGGTAAGCTAGAGATTTTTAAACAGAGAAAGTGCTGTTAGTAGAAAGAAAACACTTTACCATTAATTCTTTGGGAGGTAATAAGGTTCTACAAGACACGTTTTCTTCCAGTGCATTAAATGGCAGCCTAGTGATCCAAGGGTTAACATACCTTTTGATGGACAATTAAGCTGCCAAAGATGGTGAACATTAATGACTATGATGCCAGTCAGGTCCCAGATTTCCCAGTTCATATCAGCCATCCTGGGGCCTAACATAATGCCTGGCAAGACAGCTCTGTACATCTACCTTCTAGAGTGTACTATGGGGCTAAGAGGCAAGCAAGTATACGTTTTATGGGACTTAAAAAACATCTACAAACATACTAAATACAGTAGGTAATACTATCAAAAAAAAGTCACTACAGAAATACATTTGAAACACTTTATCAAATACCATTAAAAACAAACCAAACAAAAAAGTCCATTATAAGAGAGTTCTGAGTGACCACTGATCATCATCACTGTGCTGTAGTGACACTTCAGCTTAACCTGTAGTGATACAGCAGAAGTTCCATTCAACAGTAATTAGGCAAGTCTAAGTTTCATTAGAGACAGACAAGCTTCAGTGATTCCATCTATCTATACAAAGTTCAACTGCAGTTACTTATTTGTAACTATATTCAGACTCATACATCTATCAGAGCACTACATTTAAAGTAACATATTGAGCTTTCCATCATGTTTAACCAGTGCCTGCTGGTCTGAAAAACCTGTGTGAGGAGTCTTACATGTAGGTGTATGTGTTTATTTTTAAACATTTAAATACACACATACACACAGTGGGTCCCAAACGTCTTAGTGCTGTTGACACACACATACTTTTAATATATATTACATAGAATATAGTATGTTTATGGGTTACATACTTACATTGCATATTTATACTACTACATCATGCTAACTGGTTACATATTTATATTACTTAGCAGTGTGTTTACTTATACTACCATCCTTTTTTCCCTTTTTTTCTACTTTCTTCCAGCAGGAAGTAGGGAGAAGGAGGGTGACTGTATAGTGGGTGTCAGAAATGAATGATGCATTTTTCCTGTAGTTGGTCTGTCTCCTGGGAATACAAAATTGGGCAGCATGTAAGTCACAGCATCATCTCCCCCCTCCACTCAATATCTCCCCAACAACTGAAGCTAGTGTCATCCAACTCAGCATAGACTTCCTATTGGCCCAGAACTGAATGCTTTCTTGAGAGCAAGAGCTACACAATAGGGAATGATTCCTGCAGCCTCAGGAAACAGTTATGTTCATAACAATCCCAAGCTAGGCCTCATCCCTTGCTATAAGTTCTTGGGATTCATTACTATGAAGTTTTAGACTATGCAGCAAGACCATGAAAAAAGAAAGAAAAACAAAAAAAAAACAAAAACACCTCAAATGAGTGCTCCATTACAGCGTAGTCTCATTCACAGTGATCCAGTATGATCCAGTATGATGATATTGGTCATGGTGATAGAACCCAAAGGAACTTGTTTGGCAAGCAGTGATCACCAAAACTAAAAGGTCACTAAAAGTCAAGTGTAAAATCTCAGTCATGATGTACAAATTACACAGAGATCAAGAGATCAGCTCTTAGAGGTGGTTGTGCAATCCATGTGGATGGTCAACCTCTGGAGTCAGGCTGCCTAGGTACCTATCTGGATTCCCCCACTTACTAGCTGTGTGACTATGCTTCAGTTCTCAAGACTATAAAATGGGGATAATAATAAAACCTATCACATAGGGTTGTTGCGTGGATTAAATGAGCTAATGCCTGTGAAGTGCTTATTCTGTGCCTGATACACCATAAACATTCAATAAATTGTAGCTTTTGTTGGCTATCACCTTCTATAGCAAAGAGGACAATGATTAAAGACTGTACCACCCATGTGGGGTTTATAAGGCTAAACTGCCATTACTATGAGAATCTGCCTCCAGGTGTTCAAGGCCTGTAGTTTCTTCTAATACAATTTAAGCAACTTAGGTACCTGGTCAAGTCAACTACCTTCCCCAGAGGAAACTGTGACAGTTGTAAGAGAACCGCTGATGCTGATGAGCGCTGAGATTTACTTCTTCATTCCTAAATATTTATGAAACTAGGCCTACTATGCATCAGCTGTAGTTCTAGATATTAGGGATATAAAAGTCAACAACACAAACACTGTCCTTGCTGACACATAACTTATCTAGTACACAAGAGAGACAAGAAATAAAGTAATAGTAAACAGTTATATGTGTTCTGAAACAGTAAAACAGGATAACGTGAGGGTGATACATGGGTCTGAACATTAGATAGGATAATCAGGGAGAGCCTCTTTGAGGAACTGATATTTGAGCTGAGACGTAGGTGACCAGAAGACATCAACTATGTGAAGATCTAGAGAAAGAATATACTAAGCAGAAGAAACAGCAAATTTGAAACTTGGAAGTGCAGAGTAGCTCGGTGTATTTGAGGAAGAGAGAGAGCACCAGTGGGGTTGGAATGTAGTGACTTAGGGAGAAGTATCATATGAAATGGGGTCACAGAGATAGCCAAGGTCTTGACCATGCAGGGCTTCAAAGGCCACAGCAAAGATATTGAATTTTATTCTAAGAACAATGAGAAGCCACCAGAAGGTTTTGAGCAGGACAGTGACACAATCAGACTTGTATTTTTTTTTTAAATGAGCCTGGCTGCTGTCTGGATAACTGTCAAGGGGGCAAGAGTGAAAAAGGGGAGGCCAATTATGTCTGCAGTAGACCAGCAAGAGATGATGGTGGCCTGAAGCAGGGTCATGGCAATAGAGACGAAGTGGAGAGACTGGGGACATATTTGAGACATAAAGCTGACAAGAATTGCTGATGGACTAGATATAGCAGGAAGATATCTTCCTGAAGACAAGTTTAAGGTAATGCACATATCCATGAGAGCAGTCTCCCCTCTGAAGTGTGTAACAATCAAATTCAACTGCTCAAGTCTGGTACAGTCTTCCCGTACAAGCAGCGCTTTGAAGGGCTTCTGCAGAAACCCTCTTCCTCCACCTGGGGTGTGGTTATTAGAGTCAGCTATTTGTTACAAACTCAACAATCACTAACTCCTGACCATTAATCAAAATTACTACTTAATACTAATTTCTACACAGGAAGGCACAATGAACGGATTAGTTTCTGTGCTTTCAAGGAGTTACCATGGGCCTGGAAGGGCACAGCATTATTAATGATTCAAGAAATTATATGGTATAAGTATCTGAGTCAGTGGGTCTTTTGATGCAAATTTCACACTCACTGAAAAGGTTGTGGGCAGATGGATTGCCCTTTAGGCACTGCCGTCACTCTGGGAAGGCATTATCATCATGCTTAACTTAGAAAAAGCTGCCAAAAAGCAATACATAGCCTTCAGAAAACTCACTCCCAGAAACTGCCCCTATTTTATAGATCTTAGCCATATATCTAGCTTCCTCTGTTCTTGGTGACATTCTGTAGATGATTCATTCTTTTTTTTCCCAGCTTTTCCAGCTGTCCTTAAATTTAACTTTTGTGGGAAAAGTCACAATAAAACTATATGTATTGGATGACAGAAACTGATCTGTATGTAATAACTGCACCAGGGGCTCAGAATAAATTAGCATAAATTATAGAGTACAAGTCATCATTCAATCTTTAAAAAATAAAGTCTTCCAAAAATACTGGGGGTCAATTTATAAGCTTGGGTCACAGCCTAGCTTCTGTATCTACAGTTCTTGTGTAAAATGGCTCCCTGGTTTGTAAAAGGGCCAGAATCACCATGCCAACTCAATGATTCTTCAATACAGCCCATCACAATGACATCCACAGAGCTTTTAATGAAAAATCACTGGTGTTTCCTGACTACTCTTTAAACATATTATAAACTAAGCTCTTGATAAAACTGAATTTTTCAGTCTGAACACTCAGGCTAATAGCCTCATGTTTCTTATTTGCCACATGTCTGCTAAGGCAAATTCATTTAAAAATAGATCTTTCAAATTCAAAAGAAAGCCTTTTGTTCAAACTTTTGGGATGTAGCAAACAAGTCTACAGTAAACCAACTTATGTTCTCCATGAGATTTCTTTTGATTAATCTCCTTTCTCAGACTTTCTCTGTTTGACATTCTGTAAATGACATACTCATCTCTTGTTTGAATAATCCTTATTCAAACCCTTGATCCATTTTCCTGCGTAGTCTTCAAAACTCAAATTGTACAAATAACACAGGTAAAAAGGCATCAATTTTCAATCAGGACAATAATATACTCTTTTATTTCTAATGCCCTTTATGATTATGTCAAGTATTATGTAAGTCTGAATGTAGACACAAGAATACCCAAAGCAAATATCTTCAGAGATCCCTACATAATGACTCCTGGATCCCTTTCATGAGCTGAAATATGTGCACAGCCATCTTCTCAGACATAGTCTTTCATGCTATTTTCCTGCCTTCTCACATTGCCTTGTGAAACAGTCCTTCAGCTAATACTCTTCAGCTTAGTATTTTACTATCTACAAGCTCTCAGTGTCAACTATAAATTGGGAAGCAACTGGGAGAGTTACTATGCTGACCCCCCAATCATTTAAAAAGATGTTAAAAAAAAAACCTAAACATTGATCCTTAGGAGAGCCTACTGTAAAAACCTCTCCATGCAAGTAAGAGCTCATTTAAACCACCCGTTTGTTTCTTCCTTCCTGTGTTTAAGCTAGATCTCTATGCATGACTAAACATTATCCCCAACCCCATGGGGAGAGGACATTTTTTTAAAGCAGTCTTGGTATAAAATCTTATCAAAGGCTTTTTGAAAATCTAAACTGTTCACTGGCTCCGCCTTGTTCACACCTTATTTACCCCTCTCAAAGAACCCTGTTAGATGCTGAGGTATAATTACCTCACAAAAACCATGTTCTTTCCTCCTGTGGGTTATATGTTCAATAACTTCACCCTTTAGCTATTTATTACAAAACTGACTCTCAAGTCGAATAGTTAGCCTTATTCCTCTGTGGTTCCTTGGGCTCCTTCTTTAAACTATGCACCCTTTACACCTCTACAAACCAAAGCAATTGATTTCCTTCAACTGCCCCTCCCAACCTGAACCCCGGCCCAAGCCTGTCACATTTTAAACTGAGATGGTTCACACACAAAAGTGACCCAGGGCTCTGCAATCCCAGATCCTTTCATTTTTTTTTCCTTTGTTGACAATTCATATAGTAAAATAAAACAAAGTAGAGTCACTTCTGTTGGGCAAATCCTAGAAATGGCCTGAAAACCTTCTCAGTTCAAAGGTTAATGGTACTGGCCTGGGACCTGAAGGTAGAGCTGTCAGCCATGATTCACCTCTGGCTGTGTTATGAGACTGAAAGTGCTCAAATTAGCCAGCCAGTTACCTGCCCTGCACTAATTTGCAATAGATACAAAAGTATTAAGTCATGGACTTAGCCCTCTGTTAAGCATATGAGACAAATGACATTACTAAGTGCAATAACTAGAGAAAAACTGAAGATTATATTATGTGGTAGAGACTAAAAGCATTCTAAAAGTGATTTCAGAGAAGGAAGAGGTCAACATGTTGGAGGAGGCAGAATTACAGAAACAGAGAAAACCTTTACAACAGCTGGACCAATTCCCTGTTACAGAACATCAGAGAAGTTAAACTACTTGCCAAAAAGCACACAGCTTCTTGCAGCCAGAGGTACTGGAAGATCTGATGGCTGGCCCTGAATCAAGCTTTGGAAGAGGAAAAGGGTAGGCTGTTAGGGGTGGGGGCTGACTCTAAAAGGTGAGAAAATATAAGGAAATGTATAAAGGTGAGAATGTATATAGATATCTGAATAACTGAATGGATGTACAAACTGGGGAATGACAAGAAGGAGTTGAAGGATCAAATGATTATGGAATGGGGTTAAAAGGTAGGTAGAAGCGTTGGATCTCATGTGGCAGACAAGAGAATGCCACTGGAAGTGACATGTCATCTCAATGAAGGTGGCAGATACTGGGAGCAGGAGGGCTGCTAAGGGTTACAGCAGGAACCCAGTTAACTGATAAGTCCTGGATCATGGCAGAAGAGTGGAAACTGAGGAAAGCATAACTCTAAGAAATTGAGAAGAAATAACACAGTAATTAGGACAGAGTCAAAGGTTAACCCCAGAATTTCTAGGCTGTCAACTTGTGACAAGAAAAATATCGCTGGAATGCTTGTGGTTTCCTTAAGGGGTGCTCAATTTATATAGTAACTCAAAATCCAAGTCTAGACTTCAGAAATGGTATGTGCATGGTATAAATACACTACCTACCACAGTTGCTAACTAAGAGTTTGATGTAATGAAGAAGAATTTTAGAATGGCTATAATAATTTTCGAAAAATCTCAATTTGGTGAAAAATATCATCCTCTTAAATGCACAAATAAAAATTGTCATTTACCTATAGCAAGGAGTTGTCAACTGGAAGTCCATAGGATAAATCCACCTGTAGATAAGTTTTGTATGACATCACAGTTAAAAAAAATTCCCTTGGCAAAAACGATCTGGATCTCTAGCTTCTTTGAATAAGAGAAAATCTGACAACAATGGGTCTGCAATTCAGACTTAGGGTCCTATAGCAGCTGCTCCCTTTAGATGCATCCTGTGCTCAACAGTTCAGTGTGGTCTCTATCACTCCCAACATGTCCTTCCCAACTTCACTTCCTTTCTATGACCTGATTGGTCCCTGGAGACATTTGTCATTGCAATCCCTATGCCTCAGTTGTTCACTAAGTTTTCTTTTGATATTTTTATTTACCTTGTCATGAATGTTGTATGTTAAACGACTATTATTCAGGATGTTGTTCATTACAATTTAAAATAAGGATCTTCTAAAAGAAAAAGAAATCCATTAAAGACACAGCAAAATGCAAATGTTAACAGAATTGGTAGAATTCTGACAGTGTTCATTCATTTTATTAGCTATAGAAGATACTGAAAAAGGGAAAGGTATTTGATGTTCTGAGGTGGCCACAATTTATTTTTCTGAAAACAAGTAGGGTGTTTCCATTTCAAATTGACTGTAACAAGTAATGGAGGAATCTTGGGAAGGCTTGTGAATTATCTCAGCTTCCTTTAGATTAAAAAAAAAATCTACCTATGAGAGGCAGTGTTAAATCAAAGGTTAAACCTTATTTTGAATTCCTCTTACTTAGAATGCTAACACATTTTATACTTCGGTTATTTACTATTTAATACAGAGATATTCTTTGTACTTTTCAGACATTAAAATTAACACAATGAAAATACAAATTTGAAAAATAAGCAATGGTCATTCATGTGAAATTCACATCTGGGTCTGCCTAATGACAGAGAATAAAGACAATTTTCCTCACTTGTGAACATGTCTTCCTCTGTCAAACTAAAAGGAAAAAAAAGAAAAATGTCACTTTCAAAGATACAAAATAAAATAATTATACTGCACATTAATTAGAAAAAGTGACAACTTGTTTTCTAAGTTCACAAAGTCTCGGATTTTTTTCAAATATAAATTTATTTTAATAGGCTCTGACAGATGTAATGCTTGACTGCACAAAGCTGTGGTTAGAGTTTAAGTATCATCAGCTATGAGTGGTGGAGATCTACCATTCCCATACATGCAACTGTAAAAAATACAAAGCTCAGCAGCAAGAAATTTCCCACTTGTCCCACTGTAATTCAGTTAAAAAGAACATGCGAATCCAAGTAAATAAGTTCCTGAAGAATAAGAAGCACTGAGTTTAATGAGATATATTTTTTTCTGTTTCATATATCAAGCTGCCACTTCAATTACTTGTTCATAACAAGCTCAAGTAAAATTCATAAAAGCAACATAATATCTATCCAATATATTATTCAGATAATTGTATATATTTGGAGCATAACCTAACTCTTTGATGCCATTAACCCCAAACAATAGACATTTAAACTGATAGAAGTCTAATTGAGTACTGCTTCCAACAGTGATTTAGATTTTACTGAGAGCACACCAACACTGTACTCACTTTCAACTTTGCCCTGGTGACATCAAATTGTATTACAGATAAAATTGTGAAAATTTTTGGCTGGTAGCCCTTATCCTACATAGCCTTTAAAAATCCAATTTCAGTGCCTATCAAGGTAGGAATCAGCAGTGGTAATTTTTTTTAATACAGCTGCAAAACAATAGGACCCATTACTAGCTGAACTTTTGACAGCACTATTCATGATGATTTATGAGTTTGTATATAATTTTATTATTCTATTAATTCTGCTGATTACTGCTTCAGCTAATAAACTGAAGGTCACTTCCAAAATAAATCTTCATTACATTTCACAGAAAGTAACTGCCTCCAACTAGTTGTTTTCTCTAATTAAAAACTAATGTTAACAAGAAAGAAAATAGTCTTCAGGGTTACTGCATCTGTTGCTACAAGAAAAATGTACTGTGTGGATATAATGTTCCCAGGACAAATCCAACAAAACAGAAAGTATCTCTTCATCTAATTTCTTTACTTTCAAAATGGAAGAACTATTTTATACATATTCATTTGTAGTAATTTTGAAATTACAAGAATAAAATCTGAACTGTATTAATGTTTGAGAATTTGAAAACAAAGAATCTTTGAAAATATTCTTTAAATTCATTAATGTAAAATGTAAGGCAATATTTTCATTTCTAAAATTATAAATGTGGGATTCTATTCAATATATATGAAAAATGAACAGTAGGTCTTTGCCTTAACCTGAGTTTTTCCTAAAGGTGGCAAGAGACCTTCTCTGCCGCTTAAGATAAATACTGGGCACAAGGCCCTGACAGCTTTGGAGGGAGATCAGAGGAAAAATGGCAAGGGCTCACATTAATATATTATTCTTATTTAATCTATTTTTACACACAGAACATTCTGTGTCCTGGATTTAATGCTTCATTTTATTTTTTTTAAAGTCCTCTAGACCTTCAGCTGAGGTCCTATCATCAAAGCTGTTGAATCATACAAGTACACAAACCAATAAAGAAAATTAAACATGATGCATATTTTTCCATAGAAGTCAAAAAGTAATCCTCAAACAGGAAATCATATTTCAAAAGATAGAAAGTTTGCGTATAAGAAATTATTGGGACACAGAGATGCTACAAAGAGCAGGTAGCAGTGATTTGTATGCTCACCCATGGCCTCAATTGGGGTACTGTCACAAAGTCCACTTTAACTTGCTCATTGTGCCCTGGTCATATTAACCTTTCTATAACTCAGAAGACCCCAACTTAGACCTTTGACACAGTTCCCGCTGCCTAGAATCTTTCCTCAAATCACCGAAAGCTGAAACGGTACAATCTGTGGTGTCACTACACTCAAATGCCACCCCCTGAGTGGCCTTCCCTGACCATCACAGCATCTAATGGGGCACCTCCCTGCCCCAACCAACAGTCACTTCCTTCCATATCATCCTGTATTTTCTGCACAGCACATATAATTCTCTTAAATTTTGTCTACTGTCTTTCCATCCAACACTCTTCAACATTCCCACCCCACCAGAGACGTTCTGTTTCCAACAATGTATGCCTAGCACCTACAGAAGAGCTAGTATAAAGCATTCAGTACATGCATTTATTAAATGAATTCTAATTTTTATTCTAAATTTGCATATGATAAAACAGAGAGCCCAAATTTATAGTCAACGCTCTCCTAACTTTTCATGTAAAAAAGTATTCGTTTTAGGTCTTTGGTAAAAAACTCAGTAACTGTGACCCAGTGAGTGAGTGACTGAGTGTGTGTGTGTTTGAGTGTGTGTGACAGTGTATGGGTGTTTAGACAAAACGCATATGGCTACCAAAGAATGCACAAAAACTGCCAATGTATTGGTGGTAACAAACATAATGAACACTCTTACTAGGTTCCTCCTGATCAAGGGTACACATCTGCAAGACACGTTAGTGGCTCAATCTTTGGCCAGGGAAGATATCCGTTTCCAAGAGGACATATTCAGTGGAAAGGAAAAAAAAATGAGATCAGAACCTGTTTAAGTCTCCAAGGTCTCAGAAACTTTTTGCAGTTTACAGGTTTATTTTAAACTTTCTAATGTAGAAAAAGCTGATTTCAGTGAAACTTCAAGTTTCTAGTTTAATAATAATAATAACTAGTATTCTTTACTCTTGTAAAAAAGTAGTACATAAACATATAAACATTGAACTGTTTTCTACACTATTCCTACATTCTGGGAAAAAATGTTTCGACTCTGATAATTTGACCTTGGAAATATACACTCTTCTTCCCAGTCCTCACTGGAACCTTGTGAAAACACATTAAAAAAAAAGAGGGTGTGTGTAATCCTTTCCCATAACTTAATTTCCCCAGTATATGGACTCAAGCATACCTCTTTTAACTCTAATGGGAAATTCAAGTTTTTATCAAGTTATTTACAGAAGGATCAGTTTTTTCCTTTGTCAATAAACAATGTAAATATTTAAAAAGGCAAAACGTGCTTAAAACATTAGAAGCCATGGTAGGGAAAAAAAAAGCTTTAACATTCTCAGACTTAGACAACAACAACAAATTTGTTTATCCAATGATACTTACCATATTGAGCAATCTGGAGGAACTGTTTTGGTTTTCAAGCATTAGAGTAGTTTTGACACTATGCATAAATTAAGGCTGGGATACTAAGTAAATAACAGGATGGTCAAAGTAAAGAGGATAAATGTTAAGAAGGCTATTTTAAAAACCAAAATGATTCAAAGTAATTCTGATTAAAAAAATTATCTCACTAACTTAATTTTTACATTCTTCATACCTTCTATACTATCTAAATTTCTTATCATAAGCATGGATATTCTGATAAGCAGAAAGAGAAAAAAAATATTTCCTTTTAGGAAAAAAATAAAGCTCAACTTGCTGCAATGTATAACCAGGAAATGTACAGTAGCACGTTAGGAAAGAAAACAGCAAAAGAGTATCCGAGGCTTATTGAATATATGCACTGCTGAAGACACATCTTTCAATTGGCTTTATGGAACTAAAAATACATAAAAATCTAGAACCACAGAGATAGCTCATATATCTTATATACTATGTTTTTCTTCTGAACAAGATATCTAAAATTATGTTTTCCTTTATTCCTAGAACACAAGGAAACATACATATTGGCTGTTAATAAGCTACCTTCCATTTGGTAAGGTAAAAGTGATAAAAGCCATCACTCATAGGTGAATTCCAGATTTTGTATGAATTTTATGCTAAGTTTAATAACATAGTGGTTCTCAACCTTGGTACTCTGCAATACAGTGTGCCTTAAGTTTGTGGGAGAAAAAAAAAAGGTGGCGTTACAGTGAGACTTATGCAGAGACTATAGCCTCTGAACAAGGCCAAAGCCTGAGTGGGTCAAACATGCAAATGGATGGATGCCCCATGTATGCTGACAAAGAAAGGGCTTGAGAACTACTGGTTGTCTAAATATCCTATTCTTAATAAAACAAAAAAGCATCCTACATCACAGAGAACCTCAAAGCTGCCCAAGTACCTTTCACTACGCTTTTGTGCTTTGCTGTCTTCGGCATCCTTTTTGCTACCGGGATTTTATTTCCCAGACAAGTAGCGTGTTTTTCTCATACCATTTCAACATATTAACTACATGCTCCAAACTGACATTAAGGAATTAAACTCACTTAGGTTTGCAAACTTAGCTTTGTATCCCTAGAGAAAACATTCCTACTTATGGGGAGATTTTACCCATGGTTTGACATCTTCCAGGAGGAACAAAATGCACAGAAGCTCAAGTTTAATCTGCAAGGTTGACAGATTCATTCTCTTAATCTCACTAACTATATATCATATATGAGGGTATTTAAAAAACCTTTCTGAATGCAGTGATCAGGCCAATTTTACTAGTATTCTGTGACTAAGATCATTCCCATAAAGAATGGTTAACAGCAGAAACATTCAGTCTGCTCAACTGACTGAACATTAAGAGCATCAGTATACTTATTGGGCCCTTAAAAATACCAGCTCCAAAGTTTACATTCCAAGGAAAATTCTTTTCTACTCCAGCCAGTATTCAGGAATAAAGCAATATCTTTTCTCATGTAAGTTTTGATAATATTAGATCTCTAATTATTATATACCAAAAAGTGTATTGGAGATAAGTAATAGTCTCATTATGGCCAGAATATTTAAGTTAAAATTTGAAAGAAGATAACCAAATGCTTCTGCTTTACACTTGATTTATCTGTACCATACAGACACTGCCTTAGTCTGCTGGTTTTAAAAGAGTCCATTTTAAGCATTAAAAGGTTCATGTCCTAAACAGACATTCAATAGTGGTTTTTATTTCTACTTTAGAAGTACAAAGAAAACTAATGCTTGTTTTCAACTGATTTGTTTGTGAAACAAGTACATCATAACATGCACTACCACAATGCAGGGAAAAGTCAGGTCTAACCTCACAAAAAAGGGACAAGCAACAAAGCCAGTTCTAGGCAGGGGAGGAGGTGTTGTACTAGATTTCCGACAGCAGTGGCTCTGATCCTGGTACATCCACCTCTATCCTAGGACCACTACAGGATGACAGTTAAGTGTTGATTTTGAAGACATCATGGAAGGTGGAAACACTTCAGTAAAAAATTTGGCTCTCAATTCATTAAGCATTTGGAACCACTCCACTATACCTAAGAACCTGAATTCACATCTGCACAACTTAAGAAACTTGGAAATTTAAAAATTTTTTATAACAAAGGCTCATGTAGTGCTTATCATGTGCCAAGTACTCTTCTAAGAGCTTTGCAAATATTCATTTCCTTAATCCTCATAACAGCCCTATATTGTTATTCCATTGTTATATAGGAGGAAACTGAAAACACAGGGTGGTTAACCAGTAGGTAAGTGCCAGAGCCAGGATTCAAACTCAGAAAGTCTGGCTTCAGAGTCTCTACTCTTAACTACTACACTATGCTACCTCTAGGAATATGATATGTTAAAACATAAAATTAGGATCAAAGTTAATTGTTCATTCAACAAATATATGTAATTCAAAAGAGGTTATTTTAGAGTTAATTCCTTCTATTTTTAAATGCACCTGAAGAATATGGGTCTATGCATATGGGACCACAATTAAAGATTATAGATTCAAAAATGAGTATTTTCAAATTCAAATATAAAAGAGATTTACTTAAGAAAAATAGCCACACTGTGATCCCGTTTTTCTTTTTTTTTTTTTTTTAACATCTTCATTGGAGTATAATTGCTTTACAATGGTGTGTTAGTTTCTGCTTTATAACAAAATGAATCAGCTATATCTATACATATATCCATTTTTCTTTTAAAAACTCCAGTTGGGTAAGCAAAAAGTTTGAAAAATATGGCTGTTTACAAATACATGTGCACTTGTATGAATTAACGTAGGGATACCAGTCTAAATGTAAGTTAAAAATTACAGGTTTATTATATTCAATGTATGTGAATTAAAAACTGTAGGAGTAATTAAAATAATTAGTTGAAACTAGTTTGGCTTCTTGAGTAGGCTAAATATACCTTCCTGTTCATGCTACTCATTTGTTTAGCAAACTCTGTTTACATACAGAGTATAAAGTAAAAACATTCAAATTGTTATGAATGTTAAACTGGTGAGATTAAAATTGGTGAAGTTTTGCCATATGGAAGTGGGGTGTTTTTTTGGCAAAACTTTTACTCTATTTCAATATATCAGGCAAGTGAGAACCTATTGCCTAATTTGGGGAGAGGGGAGAAGATGAGGCACGAACAGATAGAAAAATAAGGAGGAGGAATGGTTAAAAGCTACATTAATTATTTCAGCCCCAAGAGAGCTCTCTTTTACAAATTATTTCTCTAGTACCTGAAAGATAAAACAGTTTCTGTCCTGCAGTATTTAATTTCTTTCCATGGTAATTTCTAATTCTGTTTTCAAAATATTTAACTTATTAAGCACCTATTATGTGCCAGCCAAAGTTCTAAGCAGTTAACTATGTATGAGAAAAGTATACCAAATTCAGTAGTAAAAAAAGAAAAATTATGGAGTACCCATTTACGCGCTAGGAACTACAGGAGACATAGAGATGACTTAATTTTATACCGCAAATATATCTATCAACAGACTCAAATTATTAGGTAATTTAATTACATAATTAAATTCTAAATCTAGTTTGTATAAACTGGTCTACAATATATAAATTAATGTTTCAGTAATTACAAAAACATTCATTCTAAATACCGAAACTGTGAAGTCATTCAATTTTTGTTATAATACCCTACATCAGTGTTGGACAATTTTCAACATACTTTCCCTAACATCATCACATTTAAGTCTTACAATAGCCCAGGTCAGGAGGTAGGGTTAGATTTAATTACCCATAATACAGGTAAAACAATTGAGGCTCTGAGAATTTAAATGACATGTTCAAGTTCATGCAAGTAATAACATGACAGAGCTAGAATCAGAACCCAATTCTAAGACTGATACTTTCATAATACATGGAAAACTTTCTTTCTTGGAAATAGGACAAGGTATTTTATAAAAAGATTCAGTTTTTGAGCATTCCTTACTAAAGTAGAATATAAACTGATGAATAATTGGAAATGAACAGCTTTTTTACAACTATAGATGATCACATTAATTAGATCAATCTGGAACAAAACCAAATTAAACAAAGGAAGTGCAGAGAACGTCTGGAAACCTAGCTATCTAACATAGCTGGCAAATAAAGCCTTAGATCTTTGTAATCTGGCTGCTCTAAGGTTTTTTTTTTTCCCTCTTTGAATTGACTGGAAAATAAACACACTTTACATATTATTTCTATTACAGTTGCATAATAATATATTGGCTCCAAAGAGATGGGTTAAGAATTGTTTTGAATGATACTTAAGTTAGTCTATGCAATCACACAGTGTTACCTTTCAATTTAATCAAACTAAAATTTCAGCTCTAAACATGGACTTAATTGAAATATCATTGGACTTAATGCGAATATCACTCTTGCCCTATATATAGTCAGCCACCTTTCACTCTAATACAAGTTATTAGAATTATTTTAAGACCTGGAATAGCACACATAGACCTGGCGTAGTTACTTGAGGAGAAAATGATTGGGTGAGTTTCATCTAGTATCTGAATAGCACTGAAGGGGGAAGGGGACTATTAGTAAAGTAGAACCTGAAACTGTATAATTTGTGTAGCCAATATAATTCTAATATATTCATAAGAGTCACAATAAATGCTCCAGCACCACACACTTAAGTGTAATATGTTTTTTTAAAATTAATTAATTAATTAATTTATTTATTTTTGGCTGCGTTGGGTCTTCATTTCTGTGCGAGGGCTTTCTCTATTTGTGGCAAGCGGGGGCCACTCTTCATTGCAGTGCGCAGGCCTCTCACTATCGCGGCCTCTCTTGTTGCGGAGCACAGGCTCCAGACGTGCAGACTCAGTAGTTGTGGCTCATGGGCCTAGTTGCTCTGCGGCATGTGGGATCTTCCCAGACCAGGGCTCAAACCCGTGTACCCTGCATTGGCAGGAAGATTCTCAACCACTGAGCCACCAGGGAAGCCCGTAATATAAGTTTTAATAAGAGGTTATTCCCAAATTAAAAGACTTGTCCTGTCAAAACCTGAGGAATAATGCAGGAAAGGACACAAAAGCATTCCACTGTTTTATTAATGACAACGCTCACTGATCTGTGAATAACCTGGAAAAAATGAAGATTATTGAGTTACTTTACCTGTCTATCCATCCATCACCAGAGAACAGGTTTCAAAATGATGGATTATCTCACCACCCTGCAGTTTATCCCACACAATACTCTCTCATACAAATATCATCATGCTTACCCCCTATACTTTATGTATCATCTCCATGCCAATATCAACTATTAACTAGAGGGAAAACTGTCTGGAAAATCATATACAAAAGACTCAAAAAATGAGGTATGTCACTGTGTTTATTTTACCCTCTAGGAGTTTACAGTTTATAAAAAGCCTATTCAAAAAATAGTCCTCAAACTATTGGGAGACAAGCTTTTGGTTAACCTATTCTACAATGCTAATTTAATAAGGACAGTTCTCAATTGAAATAGTACATTCCAGTGGTTCCTAACCTTTTTGAGGTGTGATACACCCCTTGAGACACTGATAGAAACTAGGAACCTCCTAAAAACTGCAGCTATGCACATTACACACACAGAATTTGGCATGAGATTTCAGGGTATATACCCCCAAACTCCTGAAACCCAGGTGATTTATTCCAGGCATTGGAAGCCAGGTTAAGGACCCCTGAATTTGAAGAATGCCTATTATTATACCAGCCTTCCACTGCTGTCTATTTTAAGCTGAGATATGTGTTTTTAAGATGATGGCTATAAGTTGGCTTATGCTATAATTGAAGATGGCCAAATTAAAAAAAAAACTAAGAGGATTGTAATTACATGTATTCTTTAAATGTGTGGATTGAAAGAAAGGAAAAGAAAATATACCAAAATATTTAGTGTGGTTATTGTTAACAGGTGATGGGATTTAACTATAATAATCAATAGTACTACTTCTGTTCCTGTTTTCCAAAATTTCTGTACATGAAATTATATTTCTTTAAAAAATATTTATTTATTTATTTTGGCTGCACTGGGTCTTAGTTGTGGCACACGGGATCTTTAGTTGTGGCATGCAGGTGGGATCTAGTTCCCCAACCAGGAATGGAACCCAGACCCTCTGCATTGGGAGCACAGAGTCTTAGCCACTGAACCACCAGGGAAGTCCCTATATTTCTTATATAATAAAGACATAATTTAATTCAGCATGATGACACCAACAATAGGAAAATGATTAAATAAATTATGGCACATAGGTCCATATACCAGAGAACTGTTCATCCCTTAACATTTTAAGTATGCATATACATACATGTTCATACATAGATATATGTATAAGCATGGGAAATATGGGAAAATATGCAACTAACTTAACAATGGTTAACTCTGGGGGTGGAATTCTAGGGTGGGAAATAGGGCTTGCATTTCTTTATAAAAGTGAGTGTCTGTGTGCTTTATTATTTTTTTTTTCAGTATTTTCATTTTTTTCCTACCTACTAAGATTATATGTTACCCCAAAATTTGCTTTTTAATGGCTATTTAACATCTCCTGACAGGTATACTTTGCTAAATGACCTACATGAATTATTCCATTGATTCAAGTGCCAAGAGATTTTAAACTGTTCTGTTCCTTAAAGAATTTTTACATAGTTCCAGATTATAGAACCAAAAGTTGAGTAAGAAGAATGTAAGAAAGACCTGAAAGAACATTTTATTCTCCCTGCCTGTCAACATTTAACTAGAGTAGACTACATCAAATTAAATATATACTGAGTTGGACTAAACCAATATTTCTCAAACAGAGATTATTTTGCCCTGGGGGACATTTGGCAATGTCTGGAGATATTTTTGTCTGTCACAAGTAGGTAGGTGAAGGTAGTGGCATCTAGTGGATAGAGGCCAGAGATGCTGCTAAATAAACATCCTAAAATGCACAGGACAGCTCTTCCAACATCACAACAAAGAATTATACTGCCAAAAATGTCAACAATATTTCAATTGAGAAACTAGCCTAAATCAAGAGCCTCTAGAACAGTTATGTATCTCACAGAAATGGACCATGTTCAGTGACAGGTGGGGTCAGACCACTGATGGTTCTTAGCATAGAGTAGAGCCCAATCTTCTTGCTCTTTCCTAGAAATGGATTGGTTAACAGAGCGGTCTGAGATTCCTATAACTTCCTAAGTGTCATCTGTGTGCTTTGATTAAATTAATTTCATATCATATCTGTTTAGGCTCCTTCAAATCATTTCTGAGTACTGATGGCATTCATTCCTGCATTGAACATTCTGGAACCTGATGAAATATGTTTTCTTATTCTTTAATTGGCCCATGAGTGTGTATTTTATTTTCTTTCCTCAACTACAGTAAACACTATTGACACTGCCATCAAAGTCTGACTATGTCATATTCTTTTTCATATATATCCACTACACCTAGGAGAGTATAAAGTAGAGAACAGATGCTTAAAAAATAGCTGTTGAATTAAAATGGGAAGAAATGAAAATAATTAAACTTATAACAAATGACAGAGATGCTTCTTCACAAGTTTTCTGTCACTTTAACTAAATCTTTTCCTTCTTGTTGATTAGAATTGGGCCTGGAGAGCAATTCCCCTGGGTGCTTCCTCTTCAGCAGTGTTCCCTAAACAAGCAGCATCAACAACATCTGGAAACTTATTAGAATGCAAATTTCCAGGCCCCACTTCAGATCTACAAATCAGAAACTCTGGGAATGGGACACAGTAATCTGTTAAATTCTGACGTAAGTGAAAGCTTGAGAAATACTGCTCTATGGGCCCTTTAACACCTAATTTTTGCAGCAATTCATAAATACCAACTATTCACTCATTTATCCATCAAATACTTAATGAATGACCAATAAATACCAGGTATTGCACTCAGGCAATTTCCTAACATCAGGGTTTTAAAAAAATTATTATTATGTTTTGTAGGCACAAGTCTATCCAATTGATTACACTAGGGTTGGAAAACCTGCCACCTATTTTTGTAAATAAAGTTGTTTTGGAACACAGCCATGTCCATTCTTTTACATACTGTCTAAGACTGCAAACAGTTTCAACCAAAACCATATGGCTTGCAAAGCCTGAACTATTTACTATCTGACCCTTACAGAAAAAGTTTGTTGACCCACTGGATTAGAACACAAATCTAGCTCAGTTCCTAACTTGGTCTCATACTTGTCCTGGTAGCATTCTACAACAGCAGCAACAGCAGCAGTAATCATCATAATCATAGTAACAGTAAGAGTAATAACACCTAACGCTTATGTAGTACTTACTAAGGCAAGCACTGTTTAAGCACTTTCTAGATATTAATTCACTTTAAGCCTCACAATCTATGAAGTAGATACTACTATTATTATCCCCATGGAAAAATTGAAGAGACTGGAACACAGAGAGGTTAAATAACTTGCACAATGATACACACCCAGTACATGGTGAAACCGGGATTTGACCCCATTGGTCTGGCTCTAAAATGTACACTCTGGTTCACTGCACTAAACTTACTTCTCCTCCACACCACTAGAGCACAGATATCTGCTTGCATCTACCCAAAGAGGTACTTGTAAATTACAGTTCCAATAGCAATATTTTCAAGTTTTCCCATCTCTCCCCGGTCTTTAGAGCCCAGAAGCACCTTTGTTATTCACTCTTTAGAACCTCTTCTTTTTATAAGCTCTTAAGGATGATTATCTGAGTAAAAAAATAATGCTTTCTTTTATAGAAAATTCTCACAATGGTTCTCAACCCTTATTAGGTCATGGATGCCTGTGAAAATCTGATGAAACTACAAATATTTTTATAAAGATATACGTATAACCTGTTATATATAAGTTTCAAGGACCTATGGACCCTAGATTAAGAACCTTTGGTATATTTCAATGCAGTTCCATTCAGCTGCACTGCTGCAAAACAATAGTGTGTAGCGATCCACTATGAAAATATTTCTTAACCATATGATTTATATACTTGATGTTCAATTAATTAATCTGTTTCTTTTTAATTCACTCTGGCAATTTTTTAACATTTAATTTCAAATATTTAAGGCTTGATTCAATAATCAAGCCTTACATAAATACATACACACATACATTTGGATTGGTCAAATCTATCAACAATTAGACATAGGGCCAGATTCTGCACCTAGGTGTATCGTGGAGTTCTACTTATGACACTGTGGGAGGAAACCAATGGGATTTGGAGCATAAAACAGATCAATGCTAACTGGTCCCCCAAATGTATAAAACATAACTGCTACTGGGCTCATCTGCATTACTGTTTATCAAATGCATACATACAAGTTATAGGGGTGGGGGTGAGATCGGTTTGCTCATGGTCTGTTTCTCCTTTTACCTTTATCAATTAGGTAAATTTGGGAAGTTGACATAATTTCTTTATTCATCTAAACTGGTATTTCCTATTGGGCATAGAATCAGAACATGTTTCTAGACCATGGTAAGGATGGCCCTTATTCTCTCCTGTCTTTTTTGTGGGGGTGGTGGGTGGTGGTGGGGGAATGACTATGCATTGACTGTGAGAAAAGAAATCATAGCAAATTACAAGTTGTTAAACCACAAATATTTAAAAATCCCCCCAAATAACAATGTTTTAATTAACTATCTCCTCATTTTTTTCCAGAAAACACTGTTTAAAGAAACATTGTAGAAGAAGTGAGTTGTGTAGAATGCATACCAGGAAATCTGCTTTCTAGCCTCAGCCTCCCTTTACCTTAACTTTCCTCATTTGTAAAATTAGACAACCGGTCAAAACAATATAACAGCATTCTTCCAACTCTAAGATTTTCTGTTATATCACTAGCAAAATAGTAGGGAGATTTTTACAAGATGAGAGATTAAGGAGAATGCTGTTGAGGGGGGAAAAATGTACCATTAAAGAATCTAGATCCATAATCTAGCCCACACTTGTTGGGGTGAAGGGGTAAGAACATTGGGGGCAGACAGTAAAAAGCCATCTCAATTTAGCTTTTTCTGACTTCACATGCAGTTGAAGCCATAAATAAACTCATAAAATTTTCCATCAGTATAATCTTTCATCAATTTTAAGGCTTCTCTTGGTTTTCAAATATGTTGATCCAGGTTAACAAACATATCTTAGATTTCTGAAAATTCTCTGAATAAAAAAACTTGGTTATTACAGAACAAAATAAGCAGGTTACTTTGGTCTGAGAGATGTTTTATACTATGAGTTCTCCAAATGGAACAATACAACATTCAGTAAAGTGTATGTTTTGATCTTGGACTTTGGACTAAAGAAGTAATTTTTTTTTAAAGCAGAGGAAAAAAGACAAAATATAAAATACCTTACACTTTATATTAAAAAACAAATTCCATGGTTATGACAAAATCATAGTAGCATCTATGTGGCCCATTTGGGGCATCATTCTTTCTGCCATTACTGATTGAATGTATCAAATGTGAGATTCCCTTTCCTGTTGTTCCATGCTATTCCTATAATCTTGAGCAAGTTACTTAGATGTTTAGGACTTTTGGTGTTCTTTCATTCTCTTTTTTAAAAAGCTCTAAGTTAATCAATGTGTGTTCCACAATTTCCTGAGGTAGATCGCACATCTATTCAATTTTCCATATACAATACTCAGGAAAATGATATTTGAATGCAAATACTTGGTACAAAATATTCAGTGGTGATTTTACACACACACACACACACACACACACACAAATTTATATTACATGTTAAAAGTAAAACATACTCATTCTGTATGCTTTAACAATCCCATTACATTAAAGGAAAAAAGGAAATAAAATGTAGGCTGAAATCTGAAGAATGGAAGGCTGAATTACCTAGTAAACTATTAGTTAAATTCTCTCTCTTTACAAAAAACAAGTAACAATCTCTGGGTAGTCTAAGTCTATTTATAAAAAAAAAATGTAGAGTTTGTTTGCTCCCACAGGTACTGCTCCATTTCATAGGTTATGAAAACATGACACAGTACATGAAACCCATTCTGAACTAGAAAGTAGTTCTAAAGGCTACCATGTTACCAACCACACAGATAACAGAAACAAATTAGTTGGTTAGGGCTTAAAAAGGACTTCTGTTTGGAAGATATAGTGTGAGAGTTTAAAAACCTATATACTGCATACATATCCTGCCCAGTGTGCCAGAAAAAATATTAACCAACTAATATACAGTAGGGGAAATTCTATGGCTTGCTAGACTAGAAAAATATATAGGTTTCAATGACTTTCTTCCAGTATGGTTCAATTTATGTATCTTGACATATCAATGGGTAGTAGGTAGTACAATAAATAAGCTTCATTTTCTTTGCTGAAAAAAAACCCTACCTATTTAAATTGATAAAAAGCTCAAAGGGTGTTCATTCATGAAATTATCTCCAGTAGTTAAAATGTTATACTGTTTATGCAGAATTCATTTAGAATGCAAGGATATGACTTACAAAAGTCTTTGAATCCTTCACATAAATATGCATGCATGCCATTTATAACAGTAGCCTTGATGAGAACACACTGTAACTGGCTGTGAGAAATGCTTAAGAGGGTTATATTAAAACAGAATATAAAATGGTGGTTAGAAGTCACAGAACAGGTGATACCTAATTCTGATAACCTGGTGATAAAAAGTGTAGACTATGTATATGTATAGATGGTGGTAGTGTTAGTACTTTAGGATATAAACAGAACAATATTTATATGAAATTATAAAGCATTATGCAGGGAATCAAATATAAAATTAAAAGTTAATATCCCTAGGCCAAGTAAATATATTTTATTGTAATTTATAAACACACAGATTCATATATATAATATGTAGGAAGAACTCAGAGTTGCCTTAATTACCAAAGAACCACCCAAAAGTTTAATATACTACTTCAAACAGTCTTTTGTTGTTGTCTTTAATATCTATCTATCTACACATATACATACACATTTAATTATATCATTCCCTGAAATTTCAATTCACTTCAAATTGGAGAGAGCTAGATATAATTTTTATAACAAACATTAAATATGAACCACACACAAAATTCTGAGATAGGTTTGCAGAGGATAAAAAGATACAGAAGGCTGATAAAACCTCAGCCTTAAGAAGGTTACAATCATCTTTGGTGAAAAATATTTCCTTTGTCTAGAATTCAACACATAAGAGTGTCATTCAAATTTTTTATCAGTACAGGACAAACAAATGAAACTTCTAAATGCTGTTTCCCTTAAAAACAACAAATAAACAGACATTAAATATATATTGACAAATATATGAATTAGGAAAGGAAATAAATGGATTTTGTGAAAAAATAAGAATGAGGTTAAATATTCCATTTTCATAAAGTGCTGGTAAGGAAGCCAGTGAGCTTCTGCTCACTCCCCAGTGAACTGTTCATTTTGTCCCTATTCCTTACCCTATCCTTACCCTAGAACTCCCCTATTAGTTTCAATTGATAGGAGGACCTCTGGTCCTGGGGGACATGACACTGCCCATTCATCCCTACTTTGACAATAGGTGGAGGAGGAAGAACTTGTCTGGAATTACACAGACCTATCTTTCAGAATTAAGTTACTTTCAAATTTATATCATTCTTACCACCATTCATAAAATCACATATTGGACTAGATACTGTGAAGGGACCTCCTATTACTAACAAAAGACTATTTCTTACATTAAACATAATTTTTATTGCACTGCTGAGAGTGAAGGAAATAAGAGAAATGTCCATAGGAAATCCACAACCCCAAACACACATATGCACAGTACAAACCCTGAGCTGAACTCAAAGCTTTGAGCAACAAACAGTGCAATTAAAAAAACAAAAACCAAGTTGTGTTGCCTGTATCAGTGTGGGAGCTGTATCTGGGGTTCCTTTATTAAGCAAGGACACCCTGAAGGGAGTTAGAATGGTCCCAAGTCTTTAGTGCCTTCCGGCTGAAGGAAAAAACAAATAATTCTTGAAGGAAAGCATTCTTAATTTGGGGCCCCAGATTTCCACAGATTAAAATCAATCAAATACAAACTCTCAGTCAAAAATAAGCATGGCACAAGGAAATAAATCATTAACATAAATCAACAGAAACAACACATGGCAGAATATAAAATATCTGTATATGAAAGAAATGACCAAGCAAAAGAGACTATCAAACAATGACAAGGAAGATTTTGGGGGAAAAAGCAGAACTTCTAAAAATGAACGATAAAAATACTGGAGTAAAAAAAAAAGGGTTAAATTGCAGATTAGTTACAGGTGAAGAGAATTAATAAACTGGAAAACAGACCTTTATTAGGTACCCAGAATGTAGCAGGAAGGACAAAGAAACAGAAAATATGAAAGAAAGATTAAAAAACATGGAAGAGAGAATGTTAAGTTCTAAAACATACCTATTTGTGGTTCCAAAGAGGTGAAAGTAAGAGACAATGGATAAAAACAACATTTGCAAGATACTGACTGATAATTATCTAAAATAATAAATGACAATTCACAGATAGAGGAACTTGCAATGTAGTTGTTTGAACCATATGGAATTGTAGGTCAAAATGTTTTAATATTGTTAATTTCATATGGTTTGACCTATATCAAGCTAGATAAATACAAAGGAACCAATACCTAAATTCACTGTAGTGAAAATGCAGAACATTGTAGACAAAATATCTTAAAAACAGCCTGAGAAAAAAGAGATATCACTTATAAAGAAATGACAATTAGGCTGACATCAAACAACAACAAAATGGAACCCAAATGACAGTGGAATAAAATGTTAACGTACTGAGAGAAAAGAACTGCCAATGTAGAAATGTTTACCTAACAAATATTCACTCAAGAAAAAAAGGCAAAAAAAAAGTTATTTTTATATGCACACAAACTAGTAAGCATTAACTGCCCAGAGCATAAACTAGAGGAACTTTTAAAATTATATACTTCAGAAGGAAGGAACAGACTCCTGTTAACTGCACTTACACTACTTGGTAAAAGATAGAAATTGTCAGATGGAATTAAAAATATGTAATAATATGCTATTTAGAGCTCTAAATATAGTTGAAAAATAAAGGGATGGAGAAAGATATAACAGGCAAATATTAAAAAGTTGGAGTAGCTCTTTGATATTATACAAACTAGACTTTAAGAAAAAAATATATATTATTAGGTTTGGAGAAAGTCAGCAGACTATGCAAAACCTTAAATTCATCAGGAAGATTAAACAATTATAAATTTATATGATCTTAAGAAATTGCCTCAAAATACATATAAGGTAAAAATTGATAGAATTATAGGGAGAAACTGACAAATCAAAAATCATAATGGGAGATTTCAAAACACATCACTCTATTATTGACAGATCAAAGAAAAAACACTTCAATAAAAATAAAGTTTGAAAATGACAAGTCGAAGCTTGACTTATCAGACTTCAAGAGCAATAATTAGAGAGCCCTGTAACCAACAACTAGATAAACACATTCTTCTTGAGCACACGTGGAAAAATTATTAAAAAAATTGATGACATACTAAGACATAAAGTTCAAAGAATTAGTACCATAAAGACATTTTCTATACAGAGTAGAATTAAATGAGACGGTAAGTGCAGAAGAATCAACCAGATTAGCTATTTTAAAATACGTAACTCATGGGTCAATGAAGAAATCACAATGGAAATTAAGATAATTAGGATTAAAAGATAATGAAAATAATATATAATAACTGTGTAAATTTCAAAACAATAGTTAGAACTTTACCATATTATTGTTTATATTAGAAAATTAAAAATGTGACTATTTAACTCATTAGGTTTCAGCCTAAGAATTTGCAAGGGCAGGGGAGGGGAGGGATGAGTTGAACAAAACCCAAAGAAAGCAAAATAAAGGATAATAAAAACCAGAAATTAATGAACTAGGATACAAAGAATCAAAAAACCCAAAAGTTGATTCTTTAAAAACATAATAAAGAGATTGAGAAACTTGTCCAAGGTTACATGGCTAATAAATAGAGGAGCCAGGATTTAAATCTAGGCAGTCTGTTTCCATAGTCCAGGTTCTTAACTACTATGTTCTACTTCCCCCAAAAGTGCGAAGTATAAAAGAAAAGATTGCTATATTTGACTACATTAATCTTAATGACCTCCACGCATCATAAATACCATAAGGCAAGATACATGCAACACATTTAACTGAGAAAAGATCAGTATTCAGAATATATAAAAACACCTACAAATCAATAAGAAAAAGACAACAACCCAACAGACAAATGGGTAAAAGACATGAACAAGCATTTCCCAAAAGAGAAAACATGAATAGCCAATAATCATAAGAGAAGACGCTCAACCTCGTTAGTAATCCAGGAAATGTAAAATAAAAATACAATGTGATGATACTTTATGTGAATTAGACTGACAAAAATTAAAAAGTCTGATAACATCAAATGTTGGCAAAGATGTAGAGCTATGAGAATTCTTATATACTATACTGCTGGGGGAGGTAAACTGGTACAACTCTCTGGAGAAACAACTGGGCACTATCTTGTATGAACCTTCATATATCCCATGACTCAGTAATTCCACACCTAGATATGTATACTAGAGAAAATCTTGAACTTGTATACTCTGAAACATACACAGGATGTTAATAACAACAAAAAACTGGAAAAACCCTGTGTCCATCAACAGACAAATAGAATAATAACTTGTGGTATATTCAAAATGGAATACTATGTAGCAATGAAAATAAGTTTAACTATAACCACACACAACAAGGATGATGCTTTGAAACATAATACTGAGTGGAAAATGGAATTTACAGTAGGATTCTATTTTATAAAGTTCAAAAACAGGCCAGACCGATTATATCATTTAGGTAAGTAGGTAGGCAGGCAAACAGATTATAAAAGAGTAGGACAACAAAGTATATGTTTGCATATACTAAATCTTGACTAAATCTCATTTTTGTCTATTTTTCATCTGTTATTCAAGTATTAGTTTAAAAGAGATAAGAAAACCAATACCTGTCTTACCTGCAGAAACACTGAGGGAGTTCTCCTTGGCCATATAAAGGAAACAAAAATGGAGTGTTGCCATACCGCCCAAGACAGTGAAGAAAGTTTTTGGTAGCTCTGAGACCATCTATAGTACTGCTGGCTGTCTCTGATGTCATTGCAATTGAATGTAGGACAAAATATTGGAGGTTGGGGGTCAATTTCTGAGTTTTTAAATATTCAGAAAATGTAATTTCCTCATAGGCTATGAAAAGAAAGATGAAAATTTATCAATTAAAATCAAAACCAAACTTCTATTTAAAACCATTGCACAAAAATGAGATCAGGTCTGTTTAAAACACTTGGCAAAGGACACAGGTGGTAATATTATTACATTTTATTTTTATTTTTATTTTTTTTCGGTACGCGGGCCCCTCACTGTTGTGGCCTCTCCTGTTGCGGAGCACAGGCTCCGGACACGCAGGCCCATCAGCCATGGCTCACGGGCCTAGCCGCTCCACGGCATGTGGGATCTTCCCGGACCAGGGCACGAACCCGTATCCCCTGCATCGGCAGGCAGACTCTCAACCACTGTGCCACCAGGGAAGCCCCTATTATTACATTTTAGACAGAGACCATTGATTGTGGGAGGACAAAAAAAAAACTAGAAACAATCTCACTATCCTAATTGGACTAATGATACAATTTTTAAGCTTTAGATGATGATTCTTTGTTTAGTATTTTATGGATTTAAAAAATTAGAAAAGTATTAAATAATTCATTAATCATCACAACAGGTTTCCACAGTTGGCAATAATCTTACTTTATTATCATTAAAACTGCAGAATAATGCCAATAATTATACTTTGAAATATTAAATATGACAAATGGCAATTATTTTGGTGAAAACGATAGAGTAATACTTGATTTTTTTGAATTGCTATTTCTTCCTAAAACTACGAATAATGAACTATGACTAAAAGGTAATGAAAATAATTTCTTTATGGCTAGTGAAATCAGTCTTACTGCCTTATAATCACACCTCAAAATATAAGGATCCCCTAAATACTATCCCTTTAAGCCAAGAACAGAAAAAATGTAATTGGACTGTTAGTGGTAGACAAAAACTTTATAGAAATAATATAAACAAAAATTATAAAAATTTCCTAAGAGAATATAAGTTTATACTACTGTGGAGAACAATCTGGCAGTATCTAATGGACTTGAAGCTTTAAGAACAAGTGCTAGACTTTTAATATTCCATCTAATATAAAAAAAACTGCTGTATTTCTCATTGTAACTTTATAAGTGAATTGTCAGTATATTCCTATTTTGGATAACTCTTCCAGCTCAATGCACTTTAAGTGTAAAGCTCTGATATTAAAGTGGTGTATTCAACTTTCAACAAACTCTGAAGTAACTGGTCCCAGATCACACAGTGAGATGGGTCAAAGCCAAGACTAGAAACCATCCATATCTTTGCCTAATCCAAGGGTTTCCCACCCCCATACTATCTAGCTTGTTTTTAATCAATCAAAATAAATAATTCAACATTCCAAGCAAAAGTGATCCTGGAAAAATGAAAAAACATACAGATTTTTAAATGACTGATTAAAAAATTAATGGATGGGGGTGTGGGAGAGTAACATATACACACCACTGTATGTAAAACAGATAAACAACAAGGACCTACTGTACAGCACAGGGAAATATATTCAATATCTTGCAATAAACTATAACAGAAAAGAATATGAAAAGGATATATATATATAATATAAATATAACTGAATCACTTTGCTGTACTCTTGAAACTAACATAACATTGTAAATTAACTATACTTCAATTTAAAGAAATGATTAAAAAATTAATGGATAATGAAAAGGTAGTATCATCTATGAAGAACCAGTTGACAGCAGTGTTTAATTAATGAATAAAAATGAACACCCAGCACAGAATTGCTGTCATGATAAAAATGTTCTACAGCTGCACTGTAGCCATAGTAGCCACTAGCCACGTGTGGCCACTGAGCACTCGAAGTGTGGTTAGTGAGACTGAGGAACAAATTTTAAATTTTATTTTATTTTAATTAATTTAAATTTAAATAGCTACATTTTGCTAGAGGCTAACCTATTGGACAGTGCAAAGTAAAAATATTCTAAAAGCATAGTGAGTGGCTCATTAAATCAGAGCAAGCATATTAAAATAATAAGAAATCTCAAATAATGTAAGGAAACAAATTTAATGAAAAACAATACCTTTATATTCATCAGGATGTTCCTCATACTCCATACAAAATGTGAGAAACTTCATTAGCATTCGCTTTTCTACCATAGTAAGTTGTTTGCTATTAAAGACATCTGCTCTGGAGCAAGGAACCTGAAAAACATGATTTTAAAAGTTAAGAAACTGCTTCCTAGTGATACAAGTATTCCAAATGACATTTTCTTTCCCTTTAAGTATAACAAGATTATTATTTCCTTTCTAATCAGGCTGTTTCATGTTACTTTCCATCAGTTCTTATGGCATCTCTGTTGACTTCAGAGCTAATTAACTTGTGAGCTCTCTTACTTAATCCTGCCAAGTTGCTCTTTATGCCATTAAAAGGCCACCAGCATGTCACCCCTAACTGGGAACAAATGACAGCTCAAATCTAGCAACGTTGTCTGAAATTAACACTTTCTCAACACCAACATCAAGCTGCAGAATAAATCATGAGAAAATTAACATTAGACATTTTAATTGGAAATCTCTTACTATTTACAGTTGTTAATCACCATGCAGGATTGGATTTTGCTGCTTTACCAGGAAAATAACAGTCTCATTTGCTTATCCTTCCCAAATAAAACACAGTAACTCAAAATCATACCCAGTTACAATACTTGCTCAGCACAGTACCTGTTCCACTCTTCCTTCTCGAAATGCAAGAATCCTGGTAATGTTTTTGAACTCTGCATATCGACTAACATTAGATTTGATTAGAAGATCAATTAGCAATCCTCGAGAATACAACAGCTGTACAAAGAAAATATTTTAGAGAATGAAATAAAAGGTGAAATAGTGGAAAAACTGATAAACACTAAATAAAGACATATAATTTTGTTATATTTTAAATTATTTGTAAAAGGCATTATACCTATTAATATTATAATACATAACACAATTTATTATAGGTTCACCACTGATTATCTGAAATTCAAAAAATTCTGGAATCCAAAGTTTTTTCATAACTGACCCAAACTGATACAAGGCTCTTCCATCCACTTGTCCCAGTTAATGTGAATATTCATACAACTCACTGCAGAAATATTAATATGTTTAATTATAGAGTGACTCTTCAGACTCTGCTAAGAATGTTACATCATATATAAAATATCAGCCAGCATATATACTGTATTACTTTCTAAAATATGTTTTTTTTTTTAATTCAAATAACAACACACCAAGTCCCAAGCGTTTTGGATAAAAGACTATAGCTTTACATAAGGCCAGGTGGTTATTAAGAAGAAACCAGCCTGCTGGACCTCCTCATAAACTAAAAAAGAAAAAGACTGGCTACGCATGTCCACCCAAAGAGTCAAATTATACGGTCTCTGTAATCCTAGCAGTCTAGATTTATATGATACGTCTTTCTCAAGAAGTGAGGATGATGGTTATTGCTAGCACGCATGTGAGACTGATTTAATCTTTCAATATATCTCATAACCAACTTCAGAGAGACAAAAACAATTTCAAAAGTATTATTTAGCATGTTTTGAATTTAACCAAAGGGATAAATGCAACAGATTTCACTACTTCCTACACTGAGATACCTTTAAGTACCTATAATGCGATAAATATTAAAAATGTAAATATTACTTCTGAAATAAGGAAGAAAAAGAAAAAAACAGCTTAACTACAAAAAAAGGAAATTTAAATAATCAATCAAAACCATTACTTTGGGGGTGGGACCTTCAAGATGGCAGAGAAGTAAGATGTGGAAATAACCTTCCTCCCCAAAAATACATCAGAAATACATCTACATGAGGAACAGCTCCTACAGAACACCTCTGAACGTTGGCAGAAGTCTTCAGAACTCCCAAAAGGCAAGAAAATCCCCACGTACCTTGGTAGGGCAAGAGAAAAAAGAAAAAAACAGACACAAAAGAATGGGGATGGGACCTGCACCTCTGGGAGGGAGCTGTGAAGGAGGAAAAGCTTCCACACACTAGGAAGCCCCTTCACTGGTGGAGATGGGGAGTGGGCAGGGGGGAAGCTTCAGAGCCACGGAAGAGAGCGCAGCAACAGGGGTGCAGAGGGCAAAGTGGAGAGATTCCCACACAGAGGATCAGTGCCGACCAGCACTCACCAGCCAAAGAGGCTTGTCTGCTCACCCGCCGGGGTGGGCGGGGCTGGGAGCTGAGGCTCGGGCTCACGGAGAGGACTGGGGTTGGATGCATGAACACAGCCTGAAGGGGGCTAGTGCGCCACAGCTAGACGGGAGGGAGTCCGGGAAAAACTCTGGGCCTGTCAAAGAGGCAAGAGACCATTGTTTCGGGGAGCGCGAGGAGAGGGGATTCCTTCCCTGTCTGCCCAAAGAAAGCAGAGCACGGCTTAAAAGAGCTCCAGAGATGGGCATGAGCTCCGGCTACCAGCTCAGACACAAGAGATGAGCACGAAATGGTAACACTGCTGCTGTAGCCACCAAGAATCCTGTGTGCAAGCACAGGTCACTATCCACACGCTGATGCATCACCCCGCGAGCCTGTGCAGCCCACCACTGCCAGGGTCCTGTGATCCAGGGACAACTCCCCCAGCAGAACACAGGGCACGCCTCAGGCTGTTGCAACCGCACTCTGGCCTCTGCTGCAGCAGGCTCCTCCGGCATTCCAATTGTAACTACCTTACCCCTCCTTCCCTCCTGCCTGAGTGAGGAAGAGGCCCGTAATCAGCCAATGCTTTAACCCCATCCTGTCTGGGTGGGAACAGAAGCCTGAGGGCAACCTACACTAAGAGGTGAGGCCAAAACAAAAGCTGAACCACAGGAGCTGTACAAATGAAGAAGAGAAAGAGAATTTTCTCCTTGCAGACTCAGGAGCAGCAGATTAAACCCCCACAATCAACTTGAGGTACCCTGCATCTGTGGAATACCGGAATAGACAAGGAATCAACGCAAATCTGAGGTGGTGGACTTTGGGAGAACTGCAGACTTGGGATTTGCTGTCTGCAATTGACTTGTTTCTGACGTTTAAGTTTATCTTAGCATAGGTTTTGAGCTTGTTACCATTCATGGATTTGTTTATTAGTTTAGTTGCTCTCTTCTTTTACTTTAAATATTTCTTAAATTTTAATAATTTTATTTTATTAATTTTTTTTCTTTCTTTGTTTCTCCCTTTTCTACTAAGCTGTGTGGCTGACAGGGTCTTGGTGCTCGGGCCTGGTGTCAGGTCTGAGCCTCTGAGGTGGTAGAGCCGAGTTCAGGACACTGGACTACCAGAGACCTATAGGCCCCACGTAATGTCAATCAGCGAGAGCTCTCCCAGAGACCTCCATCTCAATGCTAAGACCCAGCTCCACCCAACAGCCATCAAGCTCCAGTGCTGGATGTCGCATGCCAAACAACTAGGAAGAAGTGAACACAACACCACGTATTAGCAGAGAGGCTGCCTAAAATCATACCAAGTTCAAAGACACCCAAAACACACCATGGCATGCAGCCCTGCCCAGCAGAAAGACTAGATGCAGCCCCAACCATCACAACACAGGCACCAGTCTCCTCCACCAGGAAGCCTACACAAGCCACTGAACCAACCTTACCCACTGGGGGCAGACACCAAAAAAAACAGGAACTACAAACCTGCAGCCTACAAAAAGGAGACCCCAAACACAGTAAGTTAAGCAAAATGGAAAGACAGAGAAATATACAGCAAATGAAGGAGCAAGGTAAAAACCCACCAGACCAAACAAATGAAGAGGAAATAGGCAGTTTACCTGAAAAAGAATTCAGAGTAATGACGGTAAATATGATCCAAAATCTTGGAAATAGAATGGAAAAAATACAAGAAACGTTTAACAAGGTACTAGAAGAACTAAAGAGCAGAAGAAGAATGATGAACAATGCAATAAATGAAATTAAAAATTCTCTAGAAGGAATCAATAACAGAATAACTGACAGAGAAAAACAGATAAGTGACCTGGAAGATAAACTAGTGGAAACAACTACCACAGTGCAGAATAAAGAAAAAAGAATGAAAAGAATTGAGGCCAGTCTCAGAGACCTCTGGGACAACACTAAATGCACTAACGTTCGACTACAGGGGTCTCAGAGGAAGAGAAAAAGAAAGGAAATGAGAAAATATTTGAAGAGATTATAGTTGAAAACTTACCTAATATGGGAAAGGAAATAGTCAAACAAGTCCAGGAAGCACAGAGAGTCCCATACAGGATAAATCCAAAGAGAAACATGCCAAGCCACATATTAATCAAACTATAAAAAACTAAGTACAAAGAAAACATATTAAAAGCAACAAGGCAAAAGCCACAAATAACATACAAGGGAATCCCATAAGGTTAACAGCTGATCTTTCATCAGAAACTCTGCAAGCCAGAAGGGAGTGGCAGGACATATTTAAAGAGATGAAAGGGAGAAACCTACAAACAAGATTACTCTACCCAGCAAGGATCTCATTCAGATTCGATGGAGAAATTAAAATCTTTACAGACAAGCAAAAGCTAAGAGAATTCAGCTCCACCAACCCAGATTTACAACAAATGCTAAAGGAACTTCTCTAGGCAGGAAACACAAGAAAAGGCAAAGACCTACAAAAACAAACCCCAAACAATTAAGAAAATGGTAATAGGAACATACAAATTGATAACTACCTTAAATGTAAATGGATTAAACGCTACAACCAAAAGACACAGACTGGCTGAATGGATACAAAAACAAGGCCCATATATATGCTGGCTACAAGAGACCCACTTCAGACCTAGGGACACATACAGGCTGAAAGTGATAGGATGGAAAAAGATATTCCATGCAAATGGAAATCAAAAGAAAGCTGGAGCAGCAATTCTCGTATCACACAAAATAGACTTTAAAATAAAGACTATTACAGGAGCCAAAGAAAGACACTACAGAATGATCAAGGGATCAATCCAAGAAGAAGATATAACAATTGTAAATATTTATGCACCCAACATAGGAGCACCTCAATAAATAAGGTAAATGCTAATGGGCATAAAAGGGGAAATCAACAGTAACCCAAATACTACAGGACTTTGACATCCCACTTTCACCAATGGACAGACAGATCAACCAAAATGAAAAATAAGGAAACACAAGCTTTAAATGATACATTAGACAAGATGGACTTAATTTATATTTATAGAACATTCCATCAAAAAACAAAAGTATAGGGCTTCCCTGGTGGCACAGTGGTTGAGAGTCTGCCTGCCAATGCCAGGGACACGGGTTCGTGCCCCGGTCTGGAAGATCCCACATGCCACGGAGCGGTAGGCCCGTGAGCCATGGCCACTGATCCTGCGTGACCAGAGCCTGTGCTCTGCAACGGGAGAGGCCAAAACAGTGAGAGGCCTACATACAGCAAAAAAAAAACCCAAACAGAACACACCTTCTTCTCAAATGCTCATGGAACATTCTCGAGGATAGATCATATCTGGGGTTACATGTGAAGCCTTGGTAAATTTAAGATAATTGAAATTGTATCAAGTATCTTTTGTGATGACAATGCTATGAGACTAGATATCAATTACAGGAAAACACTTTAAAAAATACAAACACATGGAGGCTGAACAATACGCTACTAAATAACCCAGAAATCACTGAAGAAATAAAAAAAATCTAGAAACAAATGACAATGAAAACACAAGGACCCAAAACATATGGGAGGCAACAAAAGCAGTTCTAAGAGGGAAGTTTATAGCAATACAATTCTACCTCAAGAAAGAAGAAACATCTCAAATAAACAACCTAACCTTATACCTAAAGCAATTAGAGAAAGAAGAACAAAAAATACCCAAAATTAGCAGAAGGAAAGAAATCATAAAGAACAGATCAGAAATAAATGAAAAAGAAATGAAGGAAACAATAACAAAGATCAATAAAACTAAAAGCTGGTACTTCCAGAAGATAAACAAAATTGATAAACCAATAGCCAGAGTCATCAAGAGAAAACAAAGAATACTCTAATCAACAGAATTAGAAATGAAAAAGGAGAAGTAACAACTGACCCTGCTGAAATACAAAGAATCATGAAGGATTACTACAAGCAACTATATGCCAATAAAATGGACAACCTGGAAGAAATGGACAAATTCTTAGAAAATCACAACCTTCTGAGACTGAAACAGGAAGAAATACAAAATATAAACAGACCAATCACAAGCAATGAAATTGAAACTGTGATTAAAAATTTTCTAACAAACCAAAGCCCAGGACGAGTTGGCTTCACAGGCAAATTATATCAAACATTTACAGAAGAGCTAACACCTATCCTTCTCAAACTCTTCCAAAATATAGCAGAGGGAGGAACACTCCCAAACTCATTCTACGAGGCCATCATCACCCAGACACCAAAACCAGACAAAGATTTCACAAAAAAATAAAACTACAGGCCAAAATCACTGATGAACATAGAAGCAAAAATCCTCAGCAAAATACTAGCACACAGAATCCAACAGCACATTAAAAGGATCATACAATATCATCAAGTGGGGTTTATCCCAGGAATGCAAGTATTCTTCAATATACACAAATCAAGCAATGTGATACACCATATTAACAAACTGATGGAGAAAAACCATGACCATCTCAATAGATGCAGAAAAAGCTTTTGACAAAATTCAACACCCATTTACGATAAAAACTCTTCAAATAGTAAGCATAGAGGGAACTTACCTCAACATATTAAAGGCCATATATGACAACCGCACAGCCAACATCGTCCTCAATGGTGAAAAACTGAAACCACTTCCACTAAGATCAGGAACAAGACAAGGTTGCCCACTTTTGCCACTATTATTCAACATAGTTTTGGAAGTTTTAGCAGCAGCAATCAGAGAAGAAAAAGAAATAAAAGGAATCCAAATTGGAAAAGAAGAAATAAGCTGTCACTGTTTTCAGAAGACATGATACTACACATAAAGAATCCGAAAGATGCTAACAGAAAACTACTAGAGCTAATCAATGAATTTGGTAAAGTAGCAGGATACAAATTTAACACACAGAAATCTCTTGCATTCCAATACACAAATGATAAAAAACGTGAAAGAGAAATTAAGAAAACACTACCATTTACCATTGCAACAAAAGAATAAAATACCTAGGAATAAACCTCCAGAAGGAGATAAAAGACCTTCATGCAGAAAACTATAAGACACTGATGAGAGAAATGAAAAATGATACAAACAGATGGAGAGATATACCATGTTCTTGGATTGGAAGAATCAACACTGTGAAAATGACTCTACTACCCAAATCAATCTACAGATTCAGTGCAATCCCCATCAAACTACCAATGGCATTTTTCACAGAACCAGAAAAAAAAATTTCACAATTTGTGGGGAAACACAAAGACCCCGAATAGCCAAAGCAATCTTGAGAAAGAAAAATGGAGCTGGAGGAATCAGGCTCCTCAACTTCAGACTATACTACAAAGCTACAGTCATCAAGACAGTATGGTACTGGCAAAAACAGAAATATGCATCAATGGAACAGGAGAGAAAGCCCACAGATAAACTCACACACCTATGGTCAACTTACATTTGATAAAGGAGGCAAGAATATATAATGGAGAAAAATTAGCCTCTGCAATAAGTGGTGCTGGGAAAACTGGACAGCTACATGTAAGAGAATGAAATTAGAACACTTCCTAACACCATACACAAAAATAAACTAAAATGGATTACAGACCAAAATGTAAAGGCCAGACACTATAAAACTCTTAGAGGAAAACTTAGGCAGAACACTCTTTGACATTAATCACAGCAAGACCCTTTTTGACCCACCTCCTAGAGAAATAGAAATAAAAACAAAAATAAAGAAATGGGACCTAATGAAACTTAAAAGCTTTTGCCCAGCAAAGGAAACCATAAACAAAACCAAAAGACAACCGTCAGAATCGGAAAAACTATTTGCAAACAAAGCAACTGACAAAGGATTGATCCCCAAAGTATATAAGCAGCTCACGCAGCTCAATATCACAAAATCAAACAGCCCAATCCAAAATTGGGCAGAAGATCTAAATAGACATTTCTCCACAGAAGATATACAGACTGCCAACAAACACATGAAAGAATGCTCAACATCATTAATCATTTAAGAAATGCAAGTCAAAACTACAATGAGGTTTCACCTCACACTGGTCAGAATGGCCATCATCAAAAAATCTACAAAGAATAAATGCTGGAGAGGGTGTGGAGAAAAGGGAACCCTCTTGCACTGTTGGTGGGAATGTAAATTGATACAGCCACTATGGAGAACAGTATGGAGGTTCCTTAAAAACTAAAAATAGAAGTACTATATGACCCAGCAATACCACTACTGGGTATATATCCTGCGAAAATCATAATTCAAAAAGAGTCATGTACCACAATGTTTATTGCAGCACTATTTAAAATAGCTAGGACATGGAAGCAACCTAGGTGTCCATTAACAGATGAATGGATAAAGATGTGGCACATATATACAATGGAATATTACTCAGCCATGAAAAGAAAGAAATTGAGTTATTTGTAGTGAGGTGGATGGACCTAGAGTCTGTCATACAGAGTGAAGTAAGTCAGAGAGAGAAAAATAAATACCGTATGCTCACACGTATATATGGACTGTAAAAAAAAAAGAAAAAGGAAAACAATGATTATGATGATCCTAGGGGCAGGACAGGAATAAATATGCAGACATAGAAAATGGACTTGAAGACACAGAGAGGGGAAAGAGTAAGCTCGGGCAAAGTGACAGAGTAGCAATGACATATATACACTACCAAATGTAAAATAGATAGCTAGTGGGAAGCAGCTACATAGCACAGGGAGATTAGCTCTGTGCTCTGTGACCACCTAGAGGGGTGGGATAGGGAGGGTGGGACGGAGACACAAAAGGGAAGGCATATGGGGATATATGTATACATATAGCTGATTCACTTTGTCATACAGCAGAAACTAACACAACATTGTAAAGCAATTATACTCCAATAAAGATGTTAAAAAAAAAACCTATACAGAGCATAACCAGCCAAAAAAACCCAAACCAAAACGAAACAAAAAACCATTAGTCTGTGTATGCAAGAGGTTCAGTACAGACATTCTGTAAATCAGTATCAGTTAGGTAAATTTTTAAACTATTATATTAGGCTAACATTGTGCAGAAGAAACACAACTGACACTGCTTTTCTAAAAAAATCAATTACCCTGACTAAATATGCCATGTTACTTCGTTACCTTCAGCCTAATACACTACACAACTCATATAGCTCATGCTTTTAAGAATATATTGCCAAGTCTTAATTCTATAATTATAATAAAAAATTCACTTCAAATACCTTATTTGTTTAAAAACACAAATACTCAAGATTCAATGATCCCTCACTATCATAATAATTTTACAAATATTAATATATCAAACACAGAATGTATTTTAAGATCTAATAAACCTTAAGATTTAATGCCAGCTTTAAAAATAAAGCATTTAAGATACCACTGAAGAGTGAAAACACATTTCAATAAAAACTACATAACCTTTTGTCTGAAGCTTAGAAATCATTATGTACCATATTTAAACCTAAGCTTATTTTCCATCATTATGTAAGTGACCTACCATAGCAATTTCACAGTGGTGAGAGGCTAAAGAATACTTCAATTTGATTATAATAATGGCAACAAAATTAAATAATTAACAACTCTTGCCTCACTTGGCAGGTTGGTTTCATAATTATTAAGGGTATGGACTTTCTTAGAAATTAGTTTTATTTGTAAGAACTTCTTCTTTGATCATCTTATCTATAAGTCTAAGCAGTATAGTACTATATTTTACTTAACTAACCTAGCCTGAGCTATAAGATTTCTTTTTAAAAGGCTGTATACAGGGATGAGTTTTGTAAACTGTAAAGCACCACAATACATGTCAGTTTTATCATGATGACTCTGAAATGGAATGCATGTAGAAATGTCAAATAGTTTGGCGATATCAAATTGGACTTTAGGAAAGAGGTAGGGCTTCAGATAGATATTTATCGATCACCTTACACTCAGATGTAATAACTGCAATTATTACAACAGATGGAATTTCCCAGGAGTAACTGATTCACCCAGTATCATGGAATATACTGCTTTCCACACAGTAAGTACTCAATAAATGTTCATTAAATGACTGACTTTTAAAAAAATTATAATAAACCTCTTGTATTGCTATGGTTATACATTCTTTAGCTACCCCTGCTTTTGTAGGATGAGTACAGTAAATCATTATTAGTTATTTTTTAAACATGTGAACCCATGAAACCTATGCAGGACAAAATACAACTGCCTTAACTCCTCTAGATGTGTTTGTTTTTAATTTACCCTAAGAGAACCACTATTATTAACTGTTCAAACTCGTGAAAATACCCAGAAATCTCCTTCAGAGTCTCCTCAAATATCTCAGCATCTAATTAAACTATCTCCCCCTGCACCACAACCAGCACACATTTTCTTATACAACTGAATCATTTCCTACAATAATTCCAAAAATTCTAACAGCACTTCTTCTACCATTTCCCTTTGCAAGATTTATACTATATTTCAGCTAACATAAAGGTTAGAGACTTTTATGAAGTAGTCTTGATTCTTAACCACCATTTATATCACCGTTTCTTTCAATTAAGCATTACAAATTCCACGTAACTAATTCAAAATGAAAATTTCAGAACAAAACCTATTTGTTACTTGACTACTTCAGTGTTTTGTCTTATTTATTGTTTTTTGTTTTTTTAAATTCTTTCCTGCTCATGAGAAGAGGAAGACTATTAGTGAGCTATGATTAAACTTCCACCCAGAAATTAATAGCCAAGGTAACTTGGAAAGAATGCTAGATTCCAAAGGATGGCAGGATCAAAGTAGGTGGAAGATACGGTACAGAAATATGAGGTAGGACCAAGGCAGTAGCCAACTCAGACCAAGGCAGAATCAGGCACAGAGAGCTATGTCAGAAAGAAACTATGAGTAGTAAAAAGATATTCATATTTTCAGGCATCAGGTTCAAAGAGATCAGCAGTATGAGGATGTGTGATTGGATCAGCAAAATGTGAGGAGCATTAGTCCCTCTCTTTATAACCTGGAACTTCAGGAGAGCACATTAAATAGAAAAGCCTAGTTTTGAGGCAACTTTGATGTTATTCACCACCCTCTCCTACTTCTTTTCAATTTCTCATTTGCCCTCAACTTACGGTATTTGGTCTGTTTCTTTCTACTTTCACCAGCCCTGTATTGTAACCCTTTAAGGCCATTACCTTTTATGTTACTGGTTTTCTATTTTTTGCACTAAATTAGCCTTGCTTCCTATAAACCCAGTACAACACTATACCCTCCTAAGACTCAGGGACCTCTTCTGAAGTCATACTGACCTAACATTAGAGTTAAGGATAGAAAAATAACTGAAGTAAATAGCATTCTTCCCAATCTCCCTGCCCCCGCTACTATTAAATTATCCTCCAAAGTCCTCACACCTGAACCAATAATTTTCAAAAATGCATTGTTCTTTTCAAAATGTTCATCATCATACAGATGTTAAAATAGTTACTATATAAAGAAGGGCTAAACAAAAGTTCATTTAATGGATTGACTATAAATAACATGGATCTGTAATTAGGTTCATTAGACTTTTTTCTTGGTAGAATTCATAGTGCCCATGCAGTAGGAGGAGAATATTAGGGTGGAATATGTGTTCCAATACAGAAGAATCCTTGATATAGTACTGAGCATTCTTAATGCGTTTTTCACTATGTTTAAAGAATATTTTAATGGAACTATAAACTTCAGATAACATCTCTTTATAAAGTAAATGTTCTACATTTCAGAGAATAAAATTATTAAAATTGGGTTTATGGACCCAGATGCTATTTTCAATCAATTAAAATTTAGTATTATTCTATGAAAAGATGGGTAAAACTGGTACTTACCTTTGATACCAAATCAATATTAAATCTCCTGCCTTCTTTAATAATTTGCGAGTAAGTAATCCTATTTTTCTTTGGTTGCTCTGCAGTGTCTTCGGCCATAGGCACATTTTCACTTGTTTCCTTTTCTGAAGTTGAGGGCACAGAAGTTTTATCATCACAATCGTTTTCTTTCTCCCCTGTCACTTCAAAATCATTTACTTCTAGGGCACTCTCTGGATCATTGCTTGGAGTTTGTTCTGTGGGTATTTCACAGCTTGCAGTACTTAATGACTTATCTTCTGTAGGCAGGCAGGCAGAATCTGCAGCTTCTGTGGAGTTCGCAGATGTCACAGAAGCGTGATTTTTCTGCAGTGCACCAGCTTCTTCGACATCTTCATGCAAATCCTGACTAATGAGAAATTATAATAATAATCCACACCAGGCTTTTGATAATTATACTTGGCTACCTTTTTGTATTATTTTAACTTTCAATGGCAATTTTTATTTCTTTACCTCTTTTATCTTGGATGTTTTGCTTTATGTGACACACACATTTAACATTCATCTGTTAAGGTTTCAATACAATATGAAATGTACTTAAGATGTGAAAAATATACATAAAGATTTCAGGGTTTAGCAGGCCATGCCATATGTGTGTGTATTTTTTTTGGTGAAAAGCAGATTCTTATTTTTTAAATATAATTTTTATTTTATATTGGGGTATAGTTGATTTACAATATTGCATTAGTTTCAGGTATACAGCAAAGGGATTCAGTTATACATATACATATATCCATTCTTTTTCCGATTTTTTTCCCATATAGGTTATTACAGAATATTGAGTTCCCTGTGCTATACAGTAGGTCCTTGTTGATTACCTATTTTATAAATAGTACTCTGTATATGTTAATCACATGTATATTTTTGAGAATTTAAGGCAGACGGGAATTGTATTTTAGAAACAAATCAAAACAGTGCTTACAAGTACATCCTTCAGAATAAACAGATCGAGGTTCAAAGCCTCACCCTAGGACTAGATAATTCTGTGAACGTAGACAAGTTTTTTATCCTCTCTGACCTAAATTATCCATCTATAACATAGGGATAATGCCACCTACCTCACAAGGTTGTTCTGGAGATTAAATAAAGTATCACGTGCAAAGAACCTGACACAGTGCCTGGCACACAGTAAATGCTCAACAGTGGTAATTACTGTTGAGCAAAGATTATTATTCAAAGATTATTACTGTGGTGTGACAGAGCTAGAAAAAACTGCCATGAAAGTGTAAGTTGGCTTATCACAATGTGGTATCAAACAGGATCTTTCTAAATTCTTTCCTGCTGTATTTTGTTTTATTGCTAGTGTCTATTACTTTACTGAAAGTGCCACTTCCAAAGTTACTACTAGAATTAACATTCTCAGTCCATTATTGCCTTGATTGACACAACAGGCTCCCGTTCAGTGTGTCTGCATCATGTATCTCTCCATGATGTTTTATCCTCCACAGAACCTACGTTTCCACTGATTTGCCCTACTGCTCAACACTAAAAATGCCTTGTACATGACAGGCTGTGGGAAGTAAACATCTGCTAATTGATTGCTCAAGAACTAACAGCAGTTCTTTCTCATATTGAATCTCAACCCTACCCCGAAAAATCTTCCTCTTCCAGTCTCTAAACCAAATCACCTTCTTTATCAACTATCTTCCTTGTCTCATTTCTCCTACTTTCTGAAATGGCATCTCTAACTCCTAATTTATCAACTCAAATCTCCATGATTTGGCCCATGTTAATTGCTTCTTCTGGGCTATTCTTCCCACTTCCTGTAATATCACAATTCCCTCATCCCCAAACATAATCACATACCTCACCATTTGACACATTTTAAGAAAAAGTTTAAATTTCACTTCCAACAAGTCTTCCTTAACCCAACCACAGTCATCATTCTGTTACTCCATGCCCCATAGTACACACATGCAGTTTACCTTGCATTTATTTATCAGTTCCTTTTTAATAGCCTTTTGGCTGTCCCATATATACTTTATCTTCAACTAGACTTTAATTTCCTTGAGGGAAGACCCTATCACCTTGCCTTGAGTGCCCCTCACAACACTTACTGCATTGCTCTATAGACGTGGTATTTAATAAATACGTGATAAATAAATGGTTTATACATGCAAAAGATGGAAGTATAAATATATATTTATATAAAAATTTATAAATACATATTTATAAATATATATATATTTAAATATGAAATAAACATTTGTATTATAGAAAACACAAAAAAACTAGGCCAGGAAAAAACAATAAACTTTACATTCAAAAGTTTGTGGGGAGGAGCTTCAAGATGGTAGAAGAGGAAGACGTGGAGATCACCTTCCTCCCCACAAATACATCAGAACTACATCTATATGTGGAACAACTCCTAGAGAACACCTACTGAACACTGGCAGAAGACCTCAGACCTCCCCAAAGGCAAGAAACTCCCCACGTAGCTGGGTAGGGCAAAAGAAAAAAGAAAAAACAGAGACAAAAGAATAGGGATGGGACCTGCACCAGTGGGAGGGAGCTGTGAAGGAGGAAAGGTTTCCACACACTAGGAAGCCCCTCCACGGGTGGACATTGCGGGTGGTGGAGGGGGGAAGCTTCGGAGCCACAGAGGAGAGCGCTGCAACAGGGGTGTGGAGGGCAAAGTGGAGAGATTCCCGCACAGAGGATCGGTACTGACCAGCACTCACCAGCCCGAGAGGCTTGTCTGCTCACCCGCCGGGGCGGGCGGGGCTGGGAGATGAGGCTCGGGCTTCAGAGGTCAGAGGTCGGATCCCAGGGAGAGGACTGGGGCTGGCTGCGTGAATACATCCTGAAGGGGGCTACCATGTCACAGCTAGCTGGGAGGGAGTCCGGGGAAACGTCTGGAGCTGCCGAAGAGGCAAGAGACTTTTTCTTGCCTCTTTGTTTCCTAGCGCGGGAGGAGAGGGGAATAAGAGCGCCACTTAAAGGAGCTCCAGAGACAGGCGCGAGCTGCTGCTATCAGCACGGACCCCAAAGACGGGCATGAGATGCTAAGGCTGCTGCTGCCGCCACCAAGAAGCCTGTGTGCGAGCACAGGTCACTATCCCCACCTCCCCTCCCGGGAGACTGTGCAACCCGCTACTGCCAGGGTCCCGTGATCCAGGGACAACTTCCCTGGGAGAACACACGACGCACCTCAGGCTCGTGCAACGTCATGCCAGCTTCTGCTGCCACAGGCTCGACCCAAACTCCGTACCCCTCCCTCCCCCCAACGCCTGAATGAGCCAGAGCCCCCGAATCAGCTGCTCATTTAACCCCGTCCTTTCTGAGCTAAGAACAGATGCCCTCAGGCGACCTACACGCAAAGGTGGGGCCAAATCCAAAGCTGAATCCTGGGAGCTGTGAGAACAAAGTAGAGAAAGGGAAAATTCTCCCAGCAGCCTCAGGAACAGCGGATTAAATCTCCACAATCAATGTGATGTACCCTGCATCTGTAGAATACCTGAACAGACAACGAATTATCCAAAATTGAGGAGGTGTACTTTGGGACCAACAATATATATATATTTTTTCCCTTTTTCTCTTCTTGTGAGTGTGTATCTGCATGCTTCTGGCATGATCTTTGTCTGTATAGCTTGTCTTCTACGATTTGTCCTAGGGTTCTGTCCATCCGTTTTTTTTTTTTTTTTTGGTTTTTTGGGGGTTTTTTTTTAGGATAGTTTTCAGCACTTGTTATCACTGGTGGATTTGTTTTTTGGTTTGGTTGCTCTCTTCATTCTTTCTTTCCTTTTTTTTATTACTTAAAAATGTTTTTTTAATAATTATTATTTTTTAATGACTTTATTATATTTTATTGTACTTTATTTTATCCTCCTCTTTCTTTTTTTTTTCTCCCTTTTATTCTGAGCCGTGTGGATGACAGACTCTTGGTGCTCCAGCCAAGCGTCAAGGCTGTGCCTCTGAGGTGGGAGAGCCAAGTTCAGGACACTAGTCCACAAGAGAACTCCTAGCTCCATGTAATATCAAAAGGAGAAAATCTCCCAGACACCTCCACCTCAACGCCAAGCCAGCTCCACTCAACGACCAGCAAGCTCCACTGCTGAACACCCTATGCCAAACAACTAGCAAGACAGGAACACAACCCCATCCATTAGCAGAGAGGCTGCCTAAAATAATAATAAGGCCACAGACACACCAAAAAACACCACCAGATGTGGACCTGCCCACCAGAAAGACAAGATCCACCTTCCTCCACCAGAACACAGGCACCAGTCCCCTCCACCAGGAAGCCTACACAACCCACTGAACCAACCTTAGCCACTGGGGACATACCAATAAACAACGGGAACCATGAACCTGAAGCCTGTGAAAAGGAGACCCCAGACACAGGAAGATAAGCAAAAGAAGAAGACAGAAAAACACACAGCAGATGAAGGAGCAAGGTAAAAACCCACCAGACCTAACAAATGAAGAGGAAATAGGCAGTCTACATGAAAAAGAATTCAGAATAATGATAGTAAAGATGATCCAAAATCTTGGAAATAGAAACGAAAAAATACAACAAACGTTTAACAAGGAACTAGAAGAACTAAATAGCAAACAAACAGTGATGAACAACACAATAAATGAAATTAAAAATTCTCTAGAAGGGATCAATAGCAGAATAACTAAGGCATAAGAACGGATAAGTGACCTGGAAGATAAAAGAGTGGAAATAACTACTGCAGAGCAGAATAAAGAAAAAAGCATGAAAAGAATTGAGGACAGTCTCAGAGACCTCTGGGACAACATTAAATGGACCAACATTCAAATTATAGGGGTCCCAGAAGAAGAAGACAAAAAGAAAGGGACTGAGAAAATATTTGAAGAGATTACAGTTGAAAACTTCACTAATATGGGAAAGGAAATAGTTAATCAAGTGCAGGAAGCACAGAGAACCCCATACAGGGTAAAGCCAAGGAGAAACACACGAAGACACAATTTAATCAAACTATTAAAAATTGAATATAAAGAAAAAATATTAAAAACAGCAAGGGAAAAACAACAAATAACACACAAGGGAATCCCCATAAGGTTAACAGCTGATCTTTAAGTAGAAACTCTGCAAGCCAGAAGGGAGTGGCAGGACATATTTACAGTGATGAAGGAGAAAAACCTAGAACCAAGATTACTCTACCCAGCAAGGATCTCATTCACTTTTGATGGAGAAATTAAAACCTTTACAAACAAGCAAAAGCTAAGAGAATTCAGCACTACCAAACCAGCTTTACAACAAATGCTAAAGGAACTTCTCTAGACAGGAAACACATGGAAAATGCCTACAATAACAAACCCAAAACAATTAAGAAAATGGTAATAGGAACATACACATTGATATTTACCTTAAATGTAAATGGATTAAATGCTCCAACCAAAAGGCTTAGACTGGCTGAATGGATCTAAAAACAAGACCCGTATATATGCTGTCTACAAGAGACCAATTTCAGACCTACAAACACATACAGACTGAAAATGAGGGGATGGAAAAAGATATTCAATGTAAATGGAAATCAAAAGAAAGCTGGAGTAGCAATTCACATATCAGACAAAATAGACTTTAAAACAAAGACTATTACAAGAGACAAAGAAGGACACTACATAAGGATCAAGGGTTCAACCCAAGAAGAAGATACAACAATTGTAAATATTTATGCACCCAACATAGGAGCACCTCAATACATAAGGCAAATACTAACAGCCATAAAAGGGGAAATCGACAATAACACAATCATAGTAGGGGACTTTAACACCCCACTTCCACCACTGGACAGATCATCCAAAATGAAAACAAATAAGGAAACACAAGCTTTAAATGATACATTAAACAAGATGGACTGAATTGATAATTAGAGGACATTCCATCCCAAAACAACACAATACACATTCCTCTCAAGTGCTCATGGAACATTCTCCAGGATAGATCATATCTTGGGTCACAAATCAAGCCTTGGTAAATTTAAGAAAGTTGAAATCATATCAAGTATCTTTTCCGACCACAATGCTATAAGACTAGATATCAGTTACAGGAAAAAAAAAACTGTAAAAAATACAAACACATCGAGGCTAAACAATACACTACTTAATAACCAAGTGATCACTGAAGAATTCAAAGAGGAAATCAAAAAATATCTAGAAACAAATGACAATGAAAACATGAGGACTCAAAACTTATTGGATGCACCAAAAGCAGCTCTAAGAGGGGCGTTTATAGCAATACGATCCTACCTTAAGAAATAAGAAACATCTCAAATAAACAACCTAAACTTACACCTAAAGCAATTAGAGAAAGAGGAACAAAAAAACCCCAAAGTTAGCAGAAGGAAATAAATCATAAAGATCAGAAATAAATGAAAACGAAATGAAAGAAATGGTAGCAAAGATTAATAAAACTAAAAGCTAGTCTGTTGAGAACATAAACAAACTTGATAAACCATTAGCCAGACTCATCAAGGAAAAAAGGGAGAAGCCTGAAATCAATAGAATTAGAAATGAAAAAGGAGAAGTAACAACTGACACTGCAGAAATACAAAGGATCATGAGAGATTACTACAAGCAGCTATATGCCAATAAAATGGACAACCTGGAAGAAATGGACAAATGCTTACAAATGCACAACCTGCCAAGACTGAACCAGGAAGAAACAGAAAATATGAACAGACCAATCACAAACACTGAAATTGAAACTGTGATTAAAAATCTTAAAACAGGGCTTCCCTGGTGGCGCAGTGGTTGAGAGTCTGCCTGCCGATGCAGGGGACACGGGTTCGTGCCCCGATCCCGGAAGATCCCACATGCCGTGGAGCGGCTGGGCCCGCGAGCCATGGCCGCGGAGCCTGTGTGTCCGGAGCCTGTGCTCCGCAACGGGAGAGGCCACAGCAGTGAGAGGCCCGCATACAGCAAAAAAAAAAAAAAAAAAAAAAAAAAAAAAAAATCTTAAAACAAACAAAAGCCCAGGACCAGATGGCTTCACAGGCGAATTCTATCAAATATTTACAGAAGAGCTAACACCTATCCTTCTCAAACTCTTCCAAAATATAGCAGAGGGAGGAACACTCCCAAACTCATTCTATGAGGCCCCCATCACCCTGATACCAAAACCAGAAAGATGTCACAAAGAAAGAAAATTACAGGCCAATATCACTGATGAATATAAATGAAAAAATCCTCAACAAAATACTAGCAAACAGAATCCAACAGCACATTAAAAGGAGCATACACCATGATCAAGTGGGGTTATTCCCAGGAATGCAAGGATTCTTCAATACACGCAAATCAATCAATGTGGTACACCATATTAACAAATTGAAGGAGAAAAGCCATATGATCATCTCAATAGATGCAGAAAAAGCTTTTGACAAAATTCAACACCCATTTATGATAAAAACCCTCCTGAACGTAGGCACAGAGGGAACTTCCCTCAACAAAATAAACACCATATATTTCAAATGCACTATCAACATCGTCCTCAATGGTGAAAAACTGAAACCATTTCCACTAAGACCAGGAACAAGAGAAGGTTGCCCACTCTCACTACTCTTATTCAACATAGTTTTTGAAGTTTTAGCAGCAGCAATCACAGAAGAAAAAGAAATAAAAGGAATCCAAATTGACAAAGAAGAAGTAAAGCTGTCCCTGTTTGCAGATGACATGATACTATACAAAGAGAATCCTAAAGATGCTATCAGAAAACTACTAATCAATGAATTTGGTAAAGCCGCAGGATACAAAATTAATGCACAGAAATCTCTGGCATTTCTATACACTAATGATGAAAAATCCAAAAGTGAAATTAAGAAAACACTCCCATTTACCAATGCAACAAAAAGAATAAAATATCTAGGAATAAATCTACATAAGGAGACAAAAGACCTGTATGCAGAAAATTATAAGACACTGATGAGAGAAATTAAAGATGATACAAATAGATGGAGAGATATACCATGTTCTTCGATTGGAAGAATCAACATTGTGAAAATGATTCTACTACACAAAGCAATCTAAAGATTCAATGCAATCCCTATCAAACTACCAATGGCATTTTTCACAGAACTAGAACAAAATATCTCCCAATTTGTATAGAAACACAAAAGATCCCGAATAGCCAAAGCAATCTTGAGAAAGGAAAACGGAGCTGGAGAAATCAGGCTCCCTGATTTTAGACTATACTACAAAGCTCCAGTAATCAGGACAGTATGGTACTGGCACAAAAACAGAAATATAGATCAATGGAACAGGGTAGAAAGCCCAGAGATAAACCTATGCACTTACGGTCACCTTATCTTTGATAAAGGAGGCAAGAATACACAGTGGAGGAAAGACAGCCTCTTCAATAAGTGGTGCTGGGAAAACTGGACAGCTACGTGTAAAAGAATGAAATTAGAACACTTCCTAACACCATACACAAAAATAAACTCAAAATGGATTATAGACCTAAATATAAGGCCAGACACTATCAAGCTCTTAGAGGAAAACATAGGCAGAACACTCTATGACATAAATCACAGCAAGATCCTTTTTACCCACCTCCTAGGGAAATGGAAATAAAAACAAAAATAAATAAATGGGACTGAATGAAACTTAAAAGCTTTTGCACAGCAAAGGAAGCCATAAACAAGACGAAAAGACAACCCTCAGAATGGGTGAAAATATTTGCAACTGAAACAAGTAACAAAGGATTAATCTCCAAAATTTACAAGCAGCTCATGCAACTCAATATTAAAGAAACAAACAATCCAATCCAAAATTGGGCAGAAGACCTAAACAGACCTTTCTCCAAAGAAGACATATAGATGGCCAAGAAGCATGTGAAAAGGTGTTCAACATCACTAATTACTAGAGAAATGCAAATCAAAACTACAATGAGGTATCACCTCACACCAGTTAGAATGGGCATCATCAGAAAATCTACAAACAACAAATGCTGGAGAGGGTGTGGAGAAAAGGGAACCCTCTTGCACTGTTGGTCGGAATGTAAATTGATGCGACCACTATGGAGAACAGTATGGACGTTCCTAAAAAGCTAAAATTAGAATTACCATATGATCCAGCAATCCCACTACTGGGCATATACCCAGTGAAAACCATAATTCCAAAAGACACATGCACCCCAATGTTCACTGCAGCACTATTTACAATAGCCAGGTCACGGAAGCAACCTAAATGCCCATCGACAGACAAATGGATAAAGAAGTTGTGGCACATATATACAATGGAATATTACTCAGCCATAAAAGGAATGAAACTGCACTGTTTGTTGAGACATGGATGGTTCTAGAGACTATCATACAGAGTGAAGTAAGTCAGAAAGAGAAAAACATATATTGTATGTTAACGCGTGTATGTGGAACCTAGAAAAATGGTACAGATGAAACGGTTTTCAGGGCAGAAGTTGAGACACAGATGTAGAGAACAAACGTATGGACACCAAGGGGGGAAAACTGCGGTGGGGTAGCGATGGTGGTGTGCTGAATTGGGCGATTGGGATTGACATATATACACTGATGTGTATAAAAATGATGCCTAATAAGAACCTGCAGTACAAAAAAACAAACAAACAAAAAACAACTAATACTAAACTTTCTTTGGGTTATCTGTATGGAAATATGTTAATATAAATGTTTCAGACATTACATGAAATTTCTAGAAATCTTATATGTTCTGGTATCATAAGTCATAATTCTAGTTATTACTTTATAATGTGTATCACAGAAATAACTAAATTTCCTTGTCAGTTGCATTATTATGAACTTTCATCAAATCTTTAACCGTGGTCATTTTTAAGTCTTTTGCCATTTACAGACAGTTCTGGGTGTACTGTGATCCTTTTGCAAAAATGTTCCTATAAATGGGTTTCCTCTTCAAGGAATTCATGGAAAAGACTCTGACAAGTACAGGTTTCTGGTAACTGACTATACTGCTGAACTGCAAGAATAAGCATTTTCAGAACTCTAATGGAAAACTGATGAATTCATAAAAGTGCTAACAAAAGATCAAGATAAAAAAAGAATTAATTACATGGGACTGAGTGAACTGATGAGGATGATTATAATTTTTGTGACTTTCTGTTTGAATTTTTAAAAATCCCACAAGGACTCAGCGGCAAAAAATATACAAATCAGTTTTCACTGCAAAGTAAAGGAGCTGTTCCATCAGAGGATTACTGGACTGAATGTCAATAGTATGACATAGTATGAGTATGTTTCATGTTTGGTAATTGCAATCATTATTTCTTTAGTTGTGGTCATCCATTTACAATGCTTGGTGTCAGTTTATTTATCTCTTGTAAAAATAAAATACAGTGTATGTGTGTGAAAAAACAAACAAATAACCCATTCCAAAAATGGGCTGAAGACCTAAATAGACATTACTCCAAAGAAGATATGCAGATTGCCAACAAACACATGAAGGAATGCTCAACATCATTAATCATTAGAGAAATGCAAATCAAAACTACAATGAGATATCATCTCACACTGGTCAGAATGGCCATCATCAAAAAATCTACAAACCATAATTGCTGGAGAGGGTGTGGAGAAAAGGGAACCCTCTCACACTGTTGTTGGGAATGTAAAGTGATACAGCCACTATGGAGAACAGTATGGAGGTTCCTTAAAAAACTAAAAATAGAGCTACCATATGACCCAGCAATCCCACTACTGGGTATATACCCTGAGAAAACCATGATTCAAAAAGAGTCATGTACCAAAATGTTCACTGCAGCTCTATTTACAATAGCCAGGACATGGAAGCAACCTAAGTGTCCATCAACAGATGAATGCATAAAGAAGATGTGGCACATATATAGAATGGAATATTACTCAGCCATGAAAAGAAACGAAATTGAGTTATTTGTAGTGGGGTGGATGGACCTAGAGTCTGTCATACAGAGTGAAGTAAGTCAGAAAGAGAAAAATAAATACTGTATGCTAGCACATATATATGGAATGTAAAAAAAATGGTCCTGAAAAACTTTAGGGGCAAGATGGGAATTAAGACACAGACCTACTAGAGAATGCACTTGAGGATATCGGGAGGGGTAAGGGTAAGCTGGGACAAGGTGAGAGAGTGGCATGGACATATATACACTACCAAACGTAAAACAGATAGCTAGTGGGAAGCAGCTGCATAGCACAGGAGGATCAGCTCAGTGCTTTGTGACCACCTACAGGGGTGGGATAGGGAGGGTAGGAAGGAGGGAGATGCAAGAGGAAAGAGATATGGGGACATATATATGTGTATAACTGATTCACTTTGTTATAAAACAGAAACTAACACACCATTGTAAAGCAATTATACTCCAATAAAGAGTTTTAAAAAAATAAAAAAATAAAAGAAATAATTTAAAAAAAAGTTTGTGGGCAGTGAACAAAAAGTGCCTCATTGAAATTAACACAAAAAACACTACAATAAGAGAGGTTACAAGGAAAGAATAACTTATTTTAAATGTTAAGAAATAAAATACCATTGTTACTGTTATAATCTAGTAATTTCAATTAAATATAATGAAAAAAGGATGATATCATTAATGTCAAAACAATTTTCAGATCTAGGAAACGGTAGTGGGAAAATTCTAGTCCTGGGTGTATTACTTAGCAGATATTAGGCAAGTCACTTAACCTTTCAGATTCTCCATCTACGAAATGGGAGACCATTCATCTGCCTTAACTTTCATGAGGCTTTTGTAAGATAAATTAGCTAACATATATGAAGAGTATTTTTCATGAACTCCAAAAGGTTAATCAAACATAAGATATTAATCAAACCTAAGATATTGTTAAATTTCCCACAGGTCAATAGGCAACTCAAAACATGTGTTCTTAGGTTTTTAATCACATGTTGAAAGCTCTCTGGCCACATAACCACAAAGGAGCACCACTGCCATTAAGCAACATTAAAAATGAAGAGCAATAATATGAAATGTGATTTGTATATTTTCTACAGAATTGTTCATGCTTTGCATTCACTTGCATTATTTTGCAAACCAGTAAACCAAAGTGTGTTCCATGAGGGATCTAAGGTGACAACTTTCAGCCAAAAGTTCCACGTCTAAAGATTAAACTAAGAAATGGCAGGATAATTAATTATACTTTACAGGTAAGACAGAATATGGCAATTTCTCTTATTACAGAGCATGATGATGACACCATGGAAAGTGAGCACAGCTACTATCTGGTCAGTGGCTCTCTATTATATTCTGAGAAAGGGAGCTTTCTAGAGTGAATGAAATGCATTAACCAGTACTGGACAATCTGGAAAATATAAGTCCAAATACTTAATTAAGGGTATAAGTTTAAGGAAAGGAGTTATTCTTTGTGAATTTGTTCTACATGCATAAGCTATTAAGTTTTACTATTCTCAACATCATAATCTGGTGAAATTCCTAGCACCATGGAAAACACATGCAATAGAAACACTATTGTTTCCTTACTTTCCATTAACGACAACTAAAATATTTTTTGGAGTTCTGCCAACATTGAATTTAATACCTAACTAGAAGTTATAAAGACACCAGAAAACTCCCCAAATTCCACTTAATTCCTCAGCAAGCAAAATTCTGTTTATCAAAAAGGACTTATCATCCCTCAAATTTAAAACTTTATACTGTGGTTAAAAAAAATTTTTTTCTTAAAAAAATAATTCAAACTTTGGAGAACACTTCAGAATAATAACTCAATTTTATTAATTTTAAAGTATCTGAAAAGTATAAAAACACATTTGCCATTTGTAAATGAATGTGGCTGAATTATAAGCTCTCGAGGGCTTTGAGTTCTAAAACACTACTATGATTTTAACATACAAAGGGGAAAAATCTGCATCATTAGTTCTTATAAAAATTTTCAGTATGAAAATAAATTGACAGATGAAATCTAATGTCACTTATGTTGCTTATTTGAATTTCAAAGGATATTTACAATACAGTGTAACAATATTTTTGAGATAATTTTACCTAATTGCAACTGCTGAATAACTGCTTAGTTGAATGCACTTTTTACCGCTTGCCACCATCTACATATAACTCTGAGAATTTAGGGGTATAAATTCTGATATTATCTAGTATCGCTTATCAATTAATGGTAGTAACAAGGGAATGCCTCAAAGTGAATATGTCTTATTAATGCCTTGTAACAGTCACCCTTTTAGATAAGTCAAATGAAAAATTGCCAACCAGCTGGTTAATTTATTCAGCACAGGTGTTCACTATTTATTTTTCAGTCATTTGCACCATTTTTCCCCACAGTATAGCTTGTTGCAGAAATTGTATTCTTTTACTTTGATGTATGCACTTTGTGCTAAGGCCATCCACTTTTGATTTTCACAGTACACGTTACACTGCTACCCAGCTGTTTATTCCTGCAAATAAATGTTTAATGGTTAGTCATAAGAATCAGACTATCAAAAACTTGTTCCAGAAAACAGCAATATAAAAAAACAACTGTAGTCGATTTTGAATTGCTGCAATATAATATATTGGTAGATATATTTCCTTATTTGTTACCAACTTAAAATGTTAACACGTTCAGTAGAATATAGCTGAAGTATCAACCTCTTGTCACATTTCTCCAAGAACAAAATAGCATAAGGTGGTGTACAGTAGGTACTATTGGTTGCCTAATCAACAACTATTATTGGCTTCCTCCCTGCCACAAGAGCTGCAATTTTGTTCCAATATCAGGCAGAAGGTACCCAGAACTAGGGGATGGATCATGACTGATTAAAACCAATTATGGTAATTTTACTGCCCTTTGTTAGTGCCTGATTTAAGAGTGAGCAGGTTATGTAGTTTTAGCCAGTGAGACAAGGGAGAATCTGCTGGGGGCTTTGGTAAAGACTCCCTAGTATAATAGTAACAAACAAACAAACAAAAGCATACACATGTTAGAAGAAAATCTCTCCCCCTTCATTTCACGTTGAGATTTCTGCTGTGTGAAAACCTGTTCAGAATCGTGGCAACTATCTTGTAACTCTGGACAGGAAGCTAAGAGAAGTGCTGGGCACCTACCCCAACTCTTATGTGATTAAGATTCTCAATTAGTAAATTCTGCAACAGGACCAACCAATCCACCCACCTGCCTACCCTCCCACCTACCCATCCACTTTTAGTTGGGCACTGTGTCACTTATAGCCTAAAACAAACTTACTTGTACACAGTGGTAAATTATAGCTTCCTCTAAATTATAAAACTTATAGGTGATTTTTCATTTTTTTAAATTTTGTATTTCTTTCTTCTTATTAGTATTATTATGTTTTTGCTTAAAAGGCTCATGTTACTTATAAAATTTTTAAATTAAAGTTTTAGAATCTAAAGTAAATAAACAGAATTTTAGATGACTATTACAATGTCTTTATTTTAGTATCAATCCACCAAAGAGCTGGTTCATCTGTAAATCTAAGAAGCAAGTTTTCATCCTGTTTTAACATTATCACGCCAGAACGGAGGAAACAATGTTCAGTATTATGCAAAAAAAGAAAGGACAAAAAAGGTACAAGTTCTTGCCAATATTTTAGAAAGACAAAAATCTCTTCTCACTAAAGAAACTACATGACATCATGTAATTAATAGGCAATCATCTTTTACCTAAGAACTGTTTGGGTTTGTGTAAATTAAGTGTGAACTAATGTACTGTGCCTTTTCATCTTCTGTTGGATATTTAAAACCAGAAATAGCAGCTGCTTTTATTCCCTCACCTAAACTACTGTATCTTGTGGCATACCAACTACAGTCACAACAACTAAAGGTTACTGGATTCATCCCTTATCTTCCAAACATTGGGAGTTAGGCACTTTAATTCCCCAATATAGATATAATTACTTTACAATTCTAAACACTATTCTAGTAAATTAAAGAAGTAAATGTACTTCTTTAGGTGCTAGTCTTCACAAAGGAAATACTTTATTCACTTGGTGGAATGGCTTCCTTGATGCGCATACATGTATTTATCTGATTCCTGAAATACAATGTGACACAATGGAAACAGCACAAACTTTTGAGTTAGATAGATGTGGGCTCAAATCCTGGTTCTCCTATCTCTGGCTCTCTCTGGTCATAGCACAGATTAAATGATGAAATAAAATATGTAAGGAAGCAAGTTATAGCAGCTGCCACAAAGATAATATACAATAAATGCTATAGTTCTTTTACTCTTCCCTTCTATAAGTCAACTGTATAATCACAAAATTTGTTTCAAAGAAAGATAATCTATGTATAGCAAAAGTATTTCTGGCCCAAACTAGAGATTATCTCACTTATTACAAGCAGCATTCAGGGTAACAAATCACTGATAAAACAAAACAATCTGGGTAGTTCTTTATAGAATCTGTGATAACTGGACTTAAGTTACGAAAAGAGACTAATCCCTACAATTTCTATTTTAATATTTAGCCTAACTATGCAATAACCAAAAAATACTAACTTTAATGTTCAAAAGATCACTAAAACCTTTAGATTGAACACTTAAGAATTATTTTTGAAAATAAGTAAAGTCAACAATCATTAAAAAAAAATAATGTGCCATCCTATATGTTTACATTAGAATATGGTGTTACTGACTTGCCATGTAGTTTGAGGTATTTTCCAAGCAGTGGTGATGGGTTTGCACTGATCTACTTGCATCCTTGCCCTGTCCTCCTTGTAATCAAAGATTAAAAATCAAAAGGCTACTGGTTATGACTATAATATTGTTTGTGGCCAAGAGATAGACACTATTCTTCCTTGATGAAATATCAAGCGACATCTATGAGAATCAAACCATAGATTTTGGCCTAATAAACGTCAACTCTATAAGCTAACTCATCTGGTCTAAGATGGGAAGACAAGTCATAATATTTCAGCGTTCATATCATTATAAAGCTATCTTTACATGATATTTTGGAAATTTACCAAATTATCAATATTTAAAACAATATTCTATATGCATAATTTACCAAGGATTGAGGTTTGACTTCTCTCTATACGCCTGATGCAACTAAATAAAATAAACTCTTGGCATGAATGACCATTAAAGTGTAAGGCTTTTGGTAATTTGTCATTTGGTCAGATTGTGGATTTGACTTGCATATGCTGAGAGAGTAGTGTACAAGATCAAGATAATTAGCAAGTGAGAGAACCTAAATGATTGCCCAGCATTAGCGTATAATTACAAAGTCCTCAGGAAGTGATAATAACTTCCTTTATGAAAAAAATGCTCATTAAGTGAGCCTAAGGATAAGCAGAAAATACAATTAACTTGCAGTATGTGGCTATGGACAGAAAACACATGACTCTCAATAGAAAATAGACTAAAACAAAAGTCAGTGGAAAGGAAGACGTAAAACCGTTCCTCTTTGCAGAAAACATGACTGGCTATGCAAAAATCCGAAGGAATCTACCAAAAAAATCCTAGAATAAGCACGTTCAGCAAGATTTCAGGATAAAAGATGAATGCATAAAAACCAATTATATTTCTAGATACGAATAATGAACAAGTGAAAACCAAAATTAAAAAGGCAATAATACCACTTACAATTGCACTTGCTCCAAAGAAAATTAAATACTTAGGTATACAATTAACAAAACATGTACAGAACTGGTATGCTGAAAATTACACAATCCTGTAGAATGAAATCAAAGATGACCTCCCTAAATGGAGAGGCATACCTTGTTGATGGATTGGAAGACTCAAAATAATAAAGATATCAATTCACCCCAGGTTGATCTGTAACTTTACTGCAGTTCCTATCAAAATTCCAGCAATGTTTTCTAGACATGGACAGGCTTATTAAAACATTTATATGGAAAGGCATAAACTGTAGGACAGCTAAAACAATCTTGGTAAAGAAGAATAAATTGGGGGAAATCATTCGAACTGATGTTAAGTCCAACTATATAGCTGCAGTAATCAAAACAGTGTGATATTGGTGTGGGAAAAGACATAGACATCAATGGAACAGAAAACAGAATCCAGAAATAGACCATCCAAGTCCAGCCAGTTGATTTTTGACAAAGATGCAAAAGTAACTCAATGGAGGAAAAACAGCCTTTTCAACAAATAGTACTGAAGCAACTGGATATCCTTAGGTTAAAAAAAAATGAACATTGACCTAAACCTCACACCTTATACAAAAAATAATTCAAAGTGGATCATGGACTTAAATGTAAAACGTAAAACTACACAATATTTTTTTTAAAAAAATAGGACAAAATCTCTTGGCTCTACAGCTAGGCCAAGAGTCAGAAGAAAAATTTGATAAATTGGACCTCATCAAAATTTAAAACATTTGCTCTGCAAAATACCCTGTGTAAAGAGGATGAAAGACAAGCTACAGACTGGGGGAAAAACTTGCAAACCACATATCTAACAAGGGACACATTTAAAATATATAAAGAACTCTTAAATCTCCACAGGAAAAAAAAAGTCCATCCAATTAAAAAATGAGCAAAAGACATGAACAGATATTTCACCAAAAAGGACACATGGGTGGCAAATAAGCACATGAAAAGATATTCAAAATCAGCCATCAGGGAAATGCAAATTAAAACCACAACAAGATATCACTACTACACACCTACAAGATTGGCTAAACTAAAAAAGTTACACCACCAAATGATGGTGAGGATACGGAGAAACTGAATCACTCACACATGCCTGGTGGGAATGTAAAATGGTACCGCTTCTCTGGAAAAGTCAGTTTCCTCTAAAACTAAACATATATATGACCCAGGAATTGTACACTTGGGCATTTATCCCAGAAAAATAAAAATTTATGTTCACACAAAATCCTGTAAACCAACATTTATAGCATTCTTATTTGTAACAGACAAAATGGAAACAGCCCAGATGTTCTTCAATGGATGAATGACTAAACAAACTGTGGTACACTGCTACCATGGAATACTACTCAGCAATAAAAAGGGACAAAATACTAATGCAAGCAACAACCTAGATGAATCTCTGGGTAACTATGCTGAGTGTAAAAAGCCAGTGGCAAAAGGTCACATACTGTACAGTTCCATTTACATAATGTCCTCAAAAATGACAAAATTAGGGGGCTTCCCTGGTGGCGCAGTGGTTGAGAGTTTGCCTGCTGATGCAGGCGACACGGGTTCGTGCCCTGGTCTGGGAAGATCCCACATGCCGCGGAGCAGCTGGGCCCGTGAGCCATGGCCGCTGAGCCTGCGTGTCCGGAGCCTGTGCTCTGCAATGGGAGAGGCCACAACAGTGAGAGGCCCACGTACCACAAAAAAAAAAAAAGACATAATTATAGAGTTGGGAAACCGATTAGTGTTTGCCAGGAGTTAGGACTTTGGGGAAGGAGATGAGGTGTGATTATAAAATGGCAACAGGAGGGATCCCTGTGGTGATGGAACTGATCTGTTCTCTGACTGTGGTGATGGTTACATGAACCCACATATGTGTTAAAACTGTACAGAATGAAACACAGACACACACACACACACACTATATCCACAAAATGTAACAGTAACATCAATAACACATATGTAAACAAAGCAGTAACAACAAAAAGCCAGGAACCTGCACCATATTTTTCATTACATATTTACAAAAGGGGATTCACAAGGAATTTTGTGATGTATCCCACAAGAATGTTGAGGATCTACTACATAGTGATATCATTTCTTAGGGAGAAAATGAGGGAATTTTCTAAGAAAACCAAAACTAATCTCTTAAAATGATAAAATTTTTATTTTAATCAGTTTTTTTTTTATTTATTTATTTTTTTTGGCTTCGTTGGGTCTTTGTTGCTGCCGACTTTCTCTAGTTGCGGCCAGAGGGGGCTACTCTTTGATGCTGTGTGCGAGCTTCTCATTGCGGTGGCTCCTCTTTGTTGCTGAGCACAGGCTCTAGGCGCATGGGCTTCAGTAGTTGTGGCTCGACGGCTCAGTAGTTGTGGCTCAAGGGCTCTAGAGCACTGTCTCAGTAATTGTGGCACATGGGCTTAGTTGCTCTGCGGCATGTGGGATCTTCCCAGACCAGGGCTCGAAACCACATACCCTGCATTGGCAGGCGGATTCTTAACCACTGTGCCACCAGGGAAGCCCTCTAATCAGTTTTAATACTCATCTTTCTAAAGTGTATTTCAAATATCCCCACCTTTTCAAGTGGAGTAGAGAGAACATAATTTAACTTTTGCCTGAAGACATCAGGATAGAATTATGATCATCAATTGTTATACTGTGCTATAATACAGTGATGTCTTTGAGGGATCCTGATTCGAAGCCATTTGCCCCTACACTAAATGGCCCAAAGCCTGCTCTCAGCTTTCTGATTCTGTCTACTTTTCCTCTGTTAGTCTATCAACTAACACGTAAAACAGCAGCATGTTGGAGCCCACAGGGACTTCTGAGATGACCTAGTCCAAGGGGACATCTTTTGCTCAGTATCACACAGTAAGTTGAATCATAAAGACAGGAGTATAACCCTGGTCTCAGTGTGGTTCTCAGTGTGCCTGCCTCCAGCAGACACCCCTTTCCTATTTGCCGCTTTAAACTACTATAGTAGGAAAACCAGAAAATAGGGTTGTCAGAAATATGTATTCAACAAAGTTTTTGATTTAAGCTAGTGGGTCCTGGGTGATGAATTCTCATATAAAGTAAATCTTTGTGACAGGTATTTTGGCCCTAGTCCTTTTCATATAATGCCAAGTTTGTGGTCATGATCCAAAAGGTTAAGGATGCCATAGTCTGGCTGGGGCTAAGAAAGGTACTGTTATTCCTGTTTACTCATGTTTGTAGCACTTATTATAGACAAGTGGATTTTCTGTACATTCCCCCACTGGATGCTCTTAGGGCTCATCCTGCTTACTATGGCATTAATAACTAGCTACCCTTTTCCAAGTAAATGAAGACATATAGAACATTATCCCAGTTCACCTCTTGTTCCACACTCTAATGGGCAATGAAAATATATAGCAGAGTCCTACTTTTCTGTTTTAAAACAAACCTTCCACCACCAATCTTTTATCACTTTCAGAAGTTCCAAAAATGAAACTGAAGAGATCAGAAATAAAAAACAAGATGATTTCATCTGCACTCAAAATGTGTCATTTCAGTCACCAGAAACCATAAACACTAATTGTCATGAAGCATAGAGAAATCAAAGGCCTTGAAATAGCAAAAGTACCTCTCAAAGGGCCTGAGTGTGACTGCCACTATATTCTAGTCAAGTAGTATTCATGGACACACAAGAAAGTTACCAAATGTTTACTCTTGGTTTCATTAAAGCATATGAATTTTCAGTTGAGATCACCTTCTGTTCTAGATCTGTCTACGCTGGGTCTAAACAATATCAGAGAGTTACACCTTTCCATACTGAATGCCATTTAGCATTATGCAAATTGTAATACGTATCTGACATTTCAAAGGCTGTCCTTTTGCAGAAAATCATAGAATATTAACTATGTATTAATGGCAGAAAATGCTAGTCACCTGACAGATATGAATATAGGTTAAGAAATCAACCACAGGTTCCCCAACTTTTCACAGGCTCAGGTCACGCTTACCACTGTGCCACAACAAGGATATGTATGGTGACAGTACACGTCCTGAAAAATTTCTAATATCTTGGATTTTAAGTTTTAATTACTATTAAAGAGCTTGACAGTCTGATTTCTAAATCCCTCAACTCCATAACTCCATAACAGTTGAACTGAACTGTGTGATTGTTACCTTTCAGCCCATCAAAAATGTCATCTGAAAAAATAAACTATTCCAATTGTTTTAAAACAATTAATCCTTTCACTCAGAAGGAGAAACTAAAAACATTACTTCCCCCCTACTTCTCTCTGGATTTACAAAAATATGCCCCCAGATGTCATGGCCACTCAATTTGATTTTTTTAATTCAAAATTATAATTTTCCATTTTGCTACACTTAATGTTATCTAAGAGTTAGAAGAACACTGAATTAGGATTAAAAATCCCTGGGCTTTAATCTTGGACTCCACCACTATCTAGCTTAGGTATGGCCTTGACATTTATCAAGCCATGTGACCTTCAGCAAATTAAACTCTTTGAGCTCCACTGAGGACTCTGTGAAAAATCTAACTAATACTATTTGCTCTATCCTAGCACAGGAGCATTGTAAGGATCAAATAAGAACACTCTTGCACTGCTGGTGGGAACGTGAATTGGTACAGCCTCTATGGAGAACAGTATGGAGGTTCCTTAAAAAACTACAACTAGAACTACCATATGACCCAGCAATCCCACTGCTAGGCATATACCCTGAGAAAACCATAATTCAAAAAGAGACATGTACCAAAATGTTCATTGCAGCTCTATTCACAATAGCCCGGAGATGGAAACAACCTAAGTGTCCATCATCGGATGAATGGATAAAGAAGATGTGGCACATATATACAATGGACTATTACTCAGCCATAAAAAGAAACAAAACTGAGCTATTTGTAATGAGGTGGATAGACCTAGAGTCTGTCATACAGAGTGAAGTAAGTCAGAAAGAGAAAGACAAATACCATACACTAACACATATATATGGAATTTAAGAAAAAAATGTCATGAAGAACCTAGGGGTAAAACAGGAATAAAGACACAGACCTACTTGAGAATGGACTTGAGGATATGGGGAGGGGGAATGGTAAGCTGTGACAAAGCAAGAGAGAGGCATGGACATATATACACTACCAAACGTAAGGTAGATAGATAGTGGGAAGCAGCCGCATAGCACAGGGAGATCAGCTCAGTGCTTTGTGACCACCTGGAGGGGTGGGATAGGGAGGGTGGGAGACGCAAGAGGGAAGAGATATGGGAACAGATGTATATTTATGACTGATTCACTTTGTTATAAAGCAGAAACTAATAAAAAAATACAAAAAAAAATAATGTATTTAAAAGAGCTCGCGGGATTTCCCTGGAGGTCCAGTGGTTAAGACTCCATGCTTCCACTGCAAGGGGTGTGGGTTCGATCCCTGGTCTGGGAAGTAAGATCCCACATACCACGCAGTGCGGCCAAGGAAAAAAAATTTTTAATAAAAAGTAAAAATAAAAGAGCTCAGTAAATTATAAGTCATTAATATATTATCTAAACAGAGAAAACTGAAAGTTTTATTTTTTTCTTCCAGTTTTATTGTGATATAATTGACATAATGGCACTGTATAAGTTTAAGGCGTACAGCATAATGATTTGATTTACATACATCATGAAGTGATTATCACAATAAGTTTAGTGAACATTCATCATCTCATACAGATACAAAATTAAAGAAATAGAAAAAATATTTTTCCTTGTGATGAGAACTCTTAGGATTGACTCTCTTAACAACTTGCATATATAACACACAGCAGTGTTCATTATATTAATCATGTTGTACATTATATCCTTAGTACTTACTTATAACTGGAAGTTTGTAACTTTTGACTGCCTTCATCCAATCCTCCCTGCACCCTGCCGCCACCCCCCACACCCCCACCCCCGTCTCTGGTAACCACAAATCTGATCTCTTTTTCTATGAGTTTGTTGGTTTTTGAAGTTTAATTGCGACAACATTGATGGACCTAGAGGGTATTATGCTAAATGAAATAAGTCAGATAAAGACAAGTACTACATGATATCGCTTATATGTGGAATCTAAAAACTATTACAAATGAACAAACATAACAAAACTTATGTTACATTTTTAAAAATGCAAACCAGCATATCAAGTAGATTTGTAGCAACCAATGCCATATAAATTCTTACTGCTGGCTTCTTCTGAAGACATGTGAATAAGAAGTCATGAACATAGTTTATTGTAAGTAAATACTTTTCATACCTGGCATAACAAATCACTTCCACATGTTGAATGGTTTTGTCCTTCCTGCTAAGAGCAATAGCTTCTTCATTTTCAAGGATCTTCTCTTGCCACAGTGTGCATTCATTTACAATATCACTGCTTTCCTAAACAATATACAGATAAGAAATTGTAATTAAATTGGGTACTCTGAACCTCTACTTTTCTGAGAAAATTTATACCTTTCTAAATTCACGCTTTTCCTCTCATCCCATCAAAATGCACATATTACTTATTAATAATAAAGTTTTACATTTTGTTGTTAAAATAGCAGGCCCAAAATTACTTCATTCTGCTTACTTTCAGATTTTTGAAGGTTGGTCACTAGCCGTGTCAAATTTTGATTATATGTAAAAGTATTTTTGAAAAGTACTCAGCCCAGTATAACTAAGGACTTTATAATAATCGACCTGAATATTTTATATTTAGAAATACAATAAAAACAAGAACGTATAACAAAGTATATAAACTCTCACTAAGGATTGAAAGTGGCCCTTTAAGTTTTTCAATAATTCCTAATTATATTTTATGGAGAAAGTTACATGATACAATATTTGAATACAGGGGATTTTTGAAGATGTCAAGATATACATTTTCCAAAGGCCAAGGATCAATTTTTAATCTGTTTAAAATTTTAATCCATTTGTTACACATCTCTCAGAGAGAAAAATGTTTTAATATATTATATATAGTCAACAAACTAGTAGTGAAATATAACTACAGTAGCCTTTGTTTTAAGCAAATTCACCTCAGAAAATTTCTAAAGTTACAGATTTCATAAAGTAGGGCAATAATTATTTTTAAAAGGCTGCATTGTCCTGAATTTAATATTTTAAGCTGAAGAAAAGTAGTGGCAGATGGCTCTTATTATCAAGTGTAATTATTAGACAGCATTAAACATTCCAACGTAAATAGAAGAGGAGGTGAAGTACGGGAACTTTGAACATATAGACAGGGGTTAGCAGCCTGAAAAAAGAACTATGGACCAGGGACAAAGAGTGAAGGGAAAAACGATATGGTGACAGAGTCAAGATGTTGGAGTAAAAGAAGCATTAAAATCAAAGAATCATCTACAAAAATATTTTGTTTTAATAAATCTAACCCATTACCAAAATTTATTTTTTTAAAATCCCTTCACTCACCAAAAATTTTCCATTCAGACAATTAGGGTATTTTTGTTGCTGTTGTTCTGAGAATCTAGACTAAATTTTTGCATGGAAGTATTGAATATGCCTCAACGTGAGGCGATCCTCACACACACTTCCCAAGGATAAGGTTCAAAAAAGGGTTTCTGATCAACATAAAATATTTGAGGCATATTCATTTAAACAGTTAAATGAATCTATTTATAACATTTATTTTCTTGATTTATACATAGTTTGAGTTATTACATGAAATGTTACTTTACAAATATTGCTTGTTTCTCCACACTCTCATTTCATACAATAATAAGATTCAAACTGAATCGTCAGTGCACCTTCAATGTCAATGTCTTTGTCATCACTACACTTTTTGAGTCATATATACCATTAAATCAATCAAGAAAACTAAAATGCTTAGCTTGGTACATGGTAAGTGCTTAGTTAAGTCTCAGCTGTATCATTCTTAGTTAACTGAATACAATTTTCTAGAGTCTATCATCCTCCTTTCCCAAATGTCTGAACCCTTTTGAAATACAGAAGTTTCTGGTTCTATGTATGATGTTCTCAGGAGGAATTCCATTTCAAGCCACATGCACCATTTACATAAAATTAGGACAGTTTTTTTAATGCCTCATAAAAACTGGTAAACTGCATGACAATCAACTCCCCGTGTTAAACGTACGCTGTAAATGATCTCTAAAAACTTCTTTACAATGATATCCAACAGTTGTAGTAGTGAGATCCTACCCCTAGGGAAAAAAAATTACTAAATTTATAGTTTATTTCCTTGCATTTTGTTTTTCTGTCAGGTATGATTCTGTCAGGTGACTTCTATAAATATGTAAAACCACCAATGACTGAGATCATTTCAAATTAATGTATCTTCCCCAAACACTAGGTTTTTTTCCAAAACATACTAACTGAAAGAACAATTAGTAATATGTGAGATTTTATAAGGACTGAAGTATTTTTTCTGAAAGACTGGGAGAAAAAAAATCTTGCGTGATATTTGGGCGTACAGAGTAATTAGCAAATGGTATGAAACATATATGATTTATTCTTCAGCCAACGTTATCTGTTTATACTTAAAAAGTGAAATCTATATTTTAGAGGTATTGGAAAAATATTAGCTGAAAAGGTGGCTGCACAGTTTTTGTTAAATAAGTAAATAAAAATAAGTTATCAATCCTATATTACAGATGAAACTCAGTGTCTTCTTCAATGCAGGGTTGTTATGTGATACAAAATATAACCTAGTAGATTAAAAAATCAGATAAGAACTTTACCTGGTGTTCCTTTAGCCAGGACAACAGTCCTGAAAAGCTAAAACTGGCCCAGTTTCCTCCATAGTAGCTTCTTCTGTAACAATAAAAAATAAGAGTAAAGAAAAGGGTATAAAAAAATCAAGTCACTGATCTTCATCCCATGTCATTTTCAACATTGCTACCCCAGAGTTCAAAAGCACACATAATAGGGATGCTGAGATTAGAGGAGACAGTAGAATAAAATAAATAGAAGTGGGTCTTTCAGATCTCAAAGTCAACTTTTCATTGTATAAGGAGTTAAAAGATCACTTTGGCCCCCTTAGAGCTTTCAGCACTGATCAAGTGCCACTGGATCATGTGATTGTGAACATCCTGATATGGTCACTGAGCAGTATATTTGTTTTAACATAAACAAATCCCACTCCCGGGTTAATAAAAATGGCTGGGAAGAAAATCTTGGCAGATCTCAAAGAAAGCCACTGGAAAAAACTGTTAAGTTTTCCACAAGCAGTAAATATCCACTGCTAGCACCACCACCAAACTCATCTCTCATGCCTAAATAAATAAATAAATTTTGTATATATACATATATAATTGGCTACCCGAGATCTACTGGAAGGCCCTGTGCCATTCTAAGCCTTCAGGGCCACAAATAAAAGTAGATCCTGGGACACAGTCATTCACTTCAAGATTTCTGTGGTAAGTATAACAACAACAGTATTTCCACTGGTAACTGGGTAAACTATTCTTCACTCCACAGTCCTGTGAAGATCACTCCATTTTAGAGAACCCAGAGGTCTCCCAGCTAGGATCAGGTAAACCTTGTAGACACTGGACTTCTGATTAACTTCTGTAAGTAGCAGACTTTTGGCAACCAGAACTCTCAGTACTACATACTGGGCTTCCCAATCCTTGCAAAACTCATCACGTTATACTGATTCTTTGTATGATGAGCCCCAAAGTACACTCAAACCCACCTACAATATCCACTCTAGTTCTGAGAGATTCTTGGTTTTGTTTACATTTTTGCTTCTCTGTATCCTTCTCTAATGAAATAAAAATCTATAAAAGGTCTTCTTGAAACAAAAACTGAAACCTTTAAGATGATATCTAAAATTACTCATCCATAATGCTACTGGATATCTTCTAAAAATTCTGATAGATTTCTCCTCAATCAACTCTTGATTGGTCTCAAGAAGAGTCAGTTTTCAGGCTCATATATTTTACCCAAAATCACTGCTTGCTCTAACAGAGAAAATGGTTAAACTGAACACCTGTGCAGGTAGGTCTATTAATACAGATCACTACTTTACTTATAATCTGATAGTTCTCTTGGGGATGATGCAAATCCCTACACTGTCCAGATCTCTAGAGAGCTTTAAAATTTAGGCAAAATTTCAGCTATACTAACAATTCTAGGTGTTGGAATCAAGGAAGCCTAGAAGCTATGATCCCTTGGATCAGAGACAACAGTGGAAGGAGAAGGTGGGCAATAGCCAGTATAAAGAAGAATGAGGGAAAAGAGAGGGATGTTAGAGTTTTCCCATAGCAAATTTATACTCTCCTCTCCCTTGCCTGAGAATAATACACTTCTGCCATCCCTTCCCATCCTCTAAATATATCACTCAACAAAACTATAAAATATCCTGAGTGTTGAAAAAAATAACCCTGAAACAGTGATAAAAACCACTGTCTTTACATTTTTTGCTGAGATATTTAGATTTCTTTTAAGTCACCATAAGGTCCTAAGTGAGAAGCTCTGACCACTGGGTGAAAGCTTCAAGACCTAAGTAAAAATTTTTAATGGCTACATCAATTTTTAAGTAGTAAATATATATCAGAAATCTGACAATCAGGGTAGACAAAGACTTCTCAGACAGGACACGGAAAGCAATAAAAACTATCGATAAATTAGAATTCATCAAAATGAAAAACTTTTCCACAAAATACGTCATTTCAGAAAATGAATGGGCTAGGCACAAAGTAGGAGAAATATTCACAAAACATATCTGACAAAGGACTGGTATCCAGGATATAAAGAACTCTTTCAATTTAAAAATAAGACAAATATGCAAATTTTAAAGTGGGCAAAGGGTTTGAACAGACATTTCACAAAGGAAGATAGATGTGGTTAATGAACATATGAAAAGGTGCTCAACATCATTAGTCATTGGGTAAATACACATTAAAATAAGCATTAAAAATGAACATGAGATACTGCTACACATACACCAGAATAGGTAAAATTAAAAAGACTTACAAGACCAGGTGTTGGTGTGGATGGCCAGAATGCTCACACATTTTGGTGGGAGTAAAAAATGGTACAAATACTTTGGAAAACTGTCAGGCAGTTTCTTAGCAAACTAAACATATACCAACCTATGACCCAGTAATTCCATTCCTAGGTATTTACACACAAGGAAAGCATATGTTCACAAAAGAGCTGTACAAGTTTTTTCATAGCATCTTTATTCGTCAATAGCTCCAGACTGGTAACAATTCAAATATCCATCAATAGGAGACTAGATAAATAAGCTGTGGTATATCCATATGATGGACACTATTCACTAATGAAAAGGAACAAACTACTGATACAAATATAACAACGTCAATGAATTTCAAAATACGTTATGCTAAGTGAAAGAAGCTTTGCCCCAAAAGAGTGCATTCTCCATGATTCCTTTTATATGAAGCTCTGGAACAAGCTAAATTAATTGATCTGTGGTGAAAAACATCCTAAGAGTGGTTGCCTTTGAGGGTGGGAGTAAGGGCAGGAATTGACTTTGAAGGGGCGTGAGGGAACTTTCTGGAGCGATGGCAATGTTCTTTATCTTGATAAGGTTCTTAGTTACACAAGTGTATGCGTTTGCTAAAACTTATTAAATGGTACACTTAAGATCTGTGCATTTTCTTGCAATTTTATCTCAAAAAAAAGAACCATGAATAACTAGTTAATGATACACATGCTGAAGTGTTCCAGACTGAAGGTACTGGCCTTGTACAACTTACTCTGAAATGCATAAAACAGTAAGATGGAATGATAGATGGATAGAAAAATCAATAAATGGATAATTATATAATAAAGCAAATACAGCAAAATGTTAGTGGTAGAATCTAGGTAGGGGAAACATAGCTGTTCACAGTGCAATTTTCTCAACTTTTCTGTGTATGTCTGAAAATTATCATAATAAAATTTTAGAAAAACAAAAGTAATCTAACATGAGTTTTCAAACACTGACCACAATGTGCCAATTTCCAAGATAGTTTCTGCTATTATTAAAAGTCTTAAAAAGCTCTAAGAAGGGCCATCTTGCTGTTTCTTTCCATTATTAAATGACCTGAGGTCAGTTCATGGTCAAATTCTATTTTTCTCCCCTATACTTGGTCATATGGTTTTTGACAGAGCTAATTGGTTCTAGTATTTTTCCATGCAGCTCCTATTTTCAACTTTTCCTGTTGATGTGCTCTTAACATCAGCATCTGGTGATCTCATCCAATTATGTATGTAAAAGGTGAAACATGGTTTTCATTACTGTGGTCTTTCTGACAAAAGAGGGTAACATAATTATTAATAAACGCACTATAAAACCAAAGCAGATTTTGACTAAATTTACTTTGGTATTTGCATGGTTCTAAGTATTGTTTACAATACCCTAAAGAGAAAGCCAAAGAATTTAGGTAACAAAATCACGACAAAAAGCAAAATAAAAAATCAATACAAGATTGTAATATGCTCTCTAGAACATTATTGCAATAGAAATAGTAATAATTAAAGCCCACCAAATATTTTCTTTAATTTTATCTTTAAAGATATAGCTTCAGAATTCTGACATTCAAATTCAATTATAAAATACTATTTCTACAGTCTTTAAAACTGTTTCTGTAATGAATAACAAGGCTAAGTTACTGGTTTTGTTTTTAAAACCATAGATACGATTTATTTTAAGGACAAAGTGAGAACTTCCTGACTGAGGAAAAAGGGGAATGGAATATTTTCTGCCAATTTTGTGTCACATCTGTCTCTGTACATCAAGTAAAGGAAAAAGTAGTTTATGATGAAGGATGACGTTTATCTCTATTGCCAGGAACACTATTTTATATGATGAAAAAGACTCCCTTAAAACCAGAGTCTCTGTGAAACTAGAGAGTGAGTATTCACAGTATTTAAACAGCAAACATAAAACTATTATCTAAAGCCCTCTCAAGTTTCATGATGGAAAAGTGACCTCTAATTTTTAGCTGGAACAGTAAAAATCACAAACGGACATTTTTTATTTTCAAAGGCAGAAAAGCCCAATTATCACAATACTGAGGTACAGCTTTGCATTGTGTGAAATGTTGACTTTACCATTGTAGAAAACATGGTTTTAATCTTTCTAAAATTTCATAAAGCTTACTCAAAGTACCACCTACGTTTTTCCAGACACACAAAGGAAATGAGTTACACAACTGTCTTCATTAACACCAACCAGTAAGACAGAAAAAATAGTATTAAAAGAGTAACGAGATTTCTCATCGTTTACATAGTGTTTAATATTAAAGCAACATCACTTTGCTTAATGTCTACTAACAGAAAAGAAATACATTACAGGTAGACATAAAGAAAGTTGAGCTGTAAGAGAAGGCAGAGGATGAAACCTATTAATTAGAGCCTATTAATTAAATCCTAATAATGTTCTTTTCTATTGTGCATCATAACTACAAATCAGTATTGAATATTTAGCAACAGCCATAGTTACATGATGCTAAACTGCATCCTGTATTGGGAAATGGCTTCTGTAAACAAGGACAAGAACATTGACAAAAGATAGAGCTACTGACATTCAGGCACATTCATCTGGGAACCATTTTAATTATTAGGAAACTGAGGAGTTGAAAATGTTTTCAGGAAGGTAGCAGATGGAGGGCAAACCTGCTCAACAGAAAAGAGAAGCAGCTTAGCCTAAACTCTAGATGCCTGTATTCTATATTCACTGCTCCTAAATTCCTTTTCCTAGGATAGTAGTAATACCACCTTCCACTGACAGCATCTTTCATTTTCAAAATTGTTTTCACAACTATTTTCTCATGGATTCTTCCAACAATCTTGTGAGGCAGATAAGGGTGTTATTTTACAGATGAAGACACAGAAAACGGTCTATGTAGAGATTAAGTCATTTCAGGGCCACACAGCTACAACTGGCAGGACTGCCACTGAAACTTAGCCTTCCAAACCCTAATCCTGTCTGCTGCAACAAACAATCCCAAACATCTAAGCTGGCTAGCAACATTTAGACCATAGGATACTATAATGGTCGCTGTGGTTTAATGAAGCCAAACACTTAGATATCAAACAGCACCTGGACCCAATTACTAAATTCACCTTTACCAAACTGTATCCCATCAATAACATGGGCTGTTAACAGGGATTCCAAGAAAAAAGTTTCAATGACAAAATAAATTTGGAACATGCTACATTTAAAAGAGTAAAACCACCAGAAAATGGTTTATTTATGGCAGACCTTCTCAGCACCATTAAGTATCTTAATGTCTGTTCTCTCCAAGAAGGAATACATTCAGTTAACCAATGAGCATTTTTTTTCTTGAAACAGCATTTGGTTCAACAGCGTATTTTGAGAAATGCTGGCTTAATTCATGTTAAGGGGAAGAAGAAAAATAGGTACTATATATGTTGAGCTTGTCATTTTCCATTCACTATCTCATTTAATCTTGACAAGAATCCTGAGAGATCAGTGCTATAATTATCCCCATTTTAAAATTAGAAGGAAAAAGAAAAAGACCAACCATGAAGTTGAGTATCTTGTTTTAACTCACTCAGCTAGGAAATGGCAGAGCCGGCCCTTAATTAAGCCCAGGGCATATCAGGCCCCCAAGCCTATGCTCTTTCCACTATATAAAACACTGCCTGCTATAATAAACAGGATTGGAATACTTAAAATTATAAACATAAGCACATAATACAAATCTTGGAATCTGACTTACTGTAAGTAAACGCGATGGGATCTATTGATATTTACAGACATTAGATGGGATGAAGTCTAATTTTTGTTTTGTTTCTCCAACTCATCTGGATAATGAAAATGGAATAATAACTTCATGAATACATCTACTCTAATGCCAAACCTGGAGGGACTATTCATTTCTAGGACCTAAAATACAATCAATTTTATTACATATCTCATATTTAATGTGCACAAATATCTTTATGTATATGATAGGAGTAGGAAAATAATAGTGTGGCATGTCTACTTGTATCAATTTGCCAGCTATACACCATGCACACTGAAAGAGGCTCTATTCTATTTAAATTTGGTTGTAGTATTACAAAGAACCATGACATGTTTGTCTTCCTTGTTGACAAATAACAGAACAGCTCAGGGAATATAATAGACTTACCCCCTACACAAATTCTCATTTACTAAAAGCTCCATATACTTGATACACAAGAAAGTCAAGCTCCTTTCACCATACCCTCATTCTAAGATCAAGGAAGGTCAGCCTCCTTGGTAGAGTATGCAGATGCAGTTCTAATGTTAGAGAGGAAGACCAAGCCCTTACTTGGTTTTTAGAGTCCTATAAAGCTATAGGAAACTGCTTTGGCAATTAAATCAGTCTGCCAGAACGAAATGGCAGGCTGTGTTCCCAGTCATTAGGGCTGGAGAAGAGACCTTCCTATGTTTAGAGTTATTAGTCATTCCACACTAGTCCACCCATTCAAATCCATTTTTAGACAACCAAGCCAGGTAGACGAGTGGGTAATGTACAAAGGCTGCCCTCAATTCTTGTCTTCCTCTATGATCTCATCTATTCCAACTGACTCAATCATCACTTCTCTATCAATGACTCACAAATTGCCATCTCCAATCTGGGCCCTCTGGGGAGAGCTCCAGACTCATAGCTATTGACATTTCTGTACTGAAAATACATATCATGAGTCATTAGCTTACTGGACATCACCCTCCACTAAATATCCCAGATTAATTTTAATCTCTACAGGTCCAAAAGGCAAATTTATTAACTGTCCCCCACCCAAAATTTGGTTTTCCTCCTGATTTCCCCATTTCAATAAATGCCAACACGATTCTCACAGCTGCCAATGCTAGAAAATCTTGAACTCACTCATCATCCCTTACTCATTTGTCAATTCTAGTTAATTTCTCAAACCCTTTCTATCTTTGGATTCTTACAACTGCTGCCTTATTTCAGGCCCTCTCTCTTATCCCATTTTTTTCATTAGCCTCCTCAAAGGTTTCCCTGCCTCTAGTTGCTTCCCTTCCAACCCAACCTTCACATTACTGCCATTGTGATCAGGTCTTGACAGACCACATTATGTCATTCCCTGGCATAAAGATGTTTAATGGTTTACTAATGCCTCTAGAGTAGAGTCCAAAATCCTTGGCATCGCTCTAAGAACCTTCAAAACTTACTTCCAACTTACTGTCCATCTTTATCTCTAGACATCACTCTTCTCTGCCATGCATCCAATACATTAGCCACAACCACACAGTTAACACTGCCTGAGTGAGTCAAGCGCCTGCATGTCTCTCTGCTTTTATTAATGCTATATCCTATACCCAAGGTTATTCCATCACAAAACTAATGGTGGAACTAGTCAAACCAGTCGGAACTACTCAAATCCAGTATCATTTTCTCTGTGAAGCCTTCAGCTCTCCAATATATAAATAAAACTGATCTTTGTGCTTCTAGAGCTCTGCACATACTTCTGTAAGAGCTGTCATACTGTCTTTTTTTTTTTTGGTGGTACGCGGGCCTCTCAACGCTGCGCCCCCCTGCCCCATGCCACCCACGCTGCGGAGCACAGGCTCCGGACGCACAGGCCCAGCGGCCATGGCCCACAGGCCCAGCCGCTCCGTGGAACGTGGGATCCTCCTGGACCGGGGCACGAACCCACGTCCCCTACATCGGCAGGTGGACTCTCAACCACTGTGCCACCAGGGAAGCCCCATACTGTCTTTTTTAATGTGAAAAAAGAAATTCACGTGTATTTACAGGTATAACAATTCATGCATTGATAAAGAGGTAGTAATATGATTGCTTTACTGTAGCGCAGTATAACCGATATGATTGCTTCATGGTAGCCTAGCCTATACACTAATGAATGAATCATACAATTTTTATCTGTCATATTGTCTTGTAATTAGACTGCATGAGTGTTTCCTCTGACTAGACCAGGAGAAACTTAAGGGCAATAACAGCAGTTTGGTCATCTTGGAACCCTTAATGCATGGTCATAATTGTTAACTAAGAGGAGTAAATGCATTGCTATTAATCAAGGCTTCAGGATCATATGGACCTGGGTTCAAACCCCAGCTGTGCCTCTTACTAGCTGTGTGACCTCAGTCAATAACCTTACAGTTACTCTTTAAAAGCCTCAATTTCTTTATCTTAAAAATAGGAATGAAAGCACTTAAAGCAGTGCCTAGTCCATAGTAAGTTATCATCCTCCCCCACCCTCTATACCAAGTGTAGACACAGGAGAACACGCCCACAGGAGTCTCCAGTGCCCTTTTCATTGGCAATTACCAGAGTCCAGTGCCAGCCAGGCATAGCTAGGTTCACTGACAACCCTGAGAAGGAAGGAGAGAGACAAGAATGGGGACTGCTGAGAGAACAACAGAACTGACAAGTCAAAGGACTGAAGATTGCTGACCCCCTCTCCCTTCTTCCCTATCCTCTACTTCATAGTCACAGCTCCTAAAATTTACCCTTGCTTTGCCATGGAAAGGCAAATCAAACTCCAGTTTCATTAATGGGGAAAAAAGGAGAAATTAGAGTGATAAGAAAAAGCTTTAAGCTTTATTGCTGTCGATCACTCTGCTTCCAGCTGTCAAGCTGATTAATAGTCTTCAAAGCTCCAAGGAGCTGGTAAGAACAGTTGCCATTTCAAAGTAAAAACAAAACCCACAAAACCCTCCTTTTCAAAGGAGAAGGAGGGTGAATGATAAAGAAATTGCTCAAGAGGAAGAAGGTGGGGGGGGGGAGGTAGTGAAGAAATACATATGTACATTCAATTATCTTTGCCTGTAGTTTTCTGGTCTATGTGAAAGCTATCCTCATTCAAACGCACTGAATAAAACAAGTCAAAGTTAGTAATATCTAGAGAGATGCTGATATATCATGATTTCTGCAAAGAGCTATCTCAATCAATCTAGCTTCTGTTTGAGCTCTATAGGAAAAAAAAATCCTCCTTATGCAAGAATTGTCATTTGCAAATGAAGCTCCTGTCATACAGATTTCAGTGACCTAAAGATAAAATGACATTTGTCTCAAAACCATAAAAATTCACGAATTGCTTCCAAGGATTTTTTTTTTCCACACTGCCCTCCAAAATAAAGACTGAACATATTCCCAGTGATTCCAAAGTAAAAGCATTTTAGTGAACCTGGTACATATGACTGTCAGACCTTGCTGGCCACACCTCAATTTTTTACATGTATCCCACTGGTCCCTGACAGGGACTCTTCAAGGTAGGTGGTACGCTACGCCAATTTTACCGTTGAAGAAAACAACATAAGTCACATAACTAATCAGTGACAGAGTAACAGCCTGAATTGGGTCTCTTGATCATCAAACCCAGGATTTGTTTGTCTTCCAACCCTACAGCTTATCTTAGTGAAAGAGCATAGGCTTTGCAGTCTAATGGACCTGGCTTTAAATCCTGGTTCGTCCCCTTAATAGAAATGTGACATTGGACAAGTTATTTCAATTCTCTGAGTTTGTTTCCTCATCTGCAGAAGGAGAGAATTTATACTTCTTTTAGAGAAATATAATAAAAATTAAATAGCTTAATATTTGTAAAGTACCTAACACAGTACTGAGCAAATATTCAGTAAATGGTAGCTATTATTATTACATCACGTTGTTTGTAACAGCATATACCATCCTGAATACTACTAGATTACGTTAAGCAACTGAAAACTACTTTCATTCATAAATTAGTGCCACAGACCTCATGAAATGTCTTTAACATGGGGGAAGAGAGAGGGAAAAGCTAGGGTAACACTTGCTTCTTTGATACATTTTTCTCATCCTTACAGGAGACACAGTGAGGTTTTCTTTCTTTCATCTAGGTAATAGAAGGTAAAATAAATTTTTTTTCTTCTAAGTGAGGTTACATTTCTTTTACTTCCCTATCCCTTTATAGTAGTCTTAAATCTAAAACCTTTCAAATACTTATCTTTGAGCTACCTTATTGATATATGTGCAAGTATTCCAGTATAAGAGAAACAGCCATGTTGTTTTATTTTTGCATTAAAAAAAACCATAAACAGACCTGAATTTTCACAAACTAAAACCACTAAAAAGAAACTTCACAATAGGATTAGCTGTTGAATCAATACTGGTTCCTTTTATTAGGAGCCAATAATCATTGAACATCTGAACAGATTATTTTTGTTCTTTCACTGCAGAAGCAAGGCATCAGACCTAAATTTTTCCCACAATTCCACATATTAATTTCCAGGGCAGAAAAAACATCATAGAATTCATTTAACACACAACTGCAGATGCAATTTCTGAGGTGACTCAATGAGGTAGAGTTCTATTAAGCCACACACAAAAAAAATGCCTCTAATAAGAAATCACTTTAACTCTTTCTATAAAAGGAAAATGATGCTAGTTCTCAAAGATCCTTATAGTCCCATATCCATGGTGAGAAGTCAATAAGAAGTTATTGTAACCACTCCCATTCAAGCCACCCTCCTACCACCAAATCTAAATAATGCCCCCATTACTCTCTTAGAGCACTACCCTTTTTTCCTTCATAAGCACAATTTATAATATAAAATTTAAGCATGTTTAATGTCTGTTTCCCCCTACTAGGGTCCAAGGTCATCATGAGGGCAGGAGTCATGATCTGTTTTGTTGTTCACCTCTCAATACTTGGGGACTAGCAATACCCATAATCTCATCCGGTTTTACAACTGGTTTCTAATCATAATGTATACATTTCTTGAGAAGTGACAATTCTTGGCAAATTTTAGTGTCTCCCACCTCAGTGCCAAAACATAAAGATGAAAAATGATATAGAGGAAAAGGGGATGTCAAAATAATGTCAAGTCAATGGTGGAGAAACAGTGAACCCAGAAAGTGTCTTTTGAAATCGTGGTCAGCCATAGCTCTACAACTCTCAAGAAACTTACTGGGATGAATTTTCCTAATACAATCCTATATGATCTCATCTAGTTTTGATCAACTATTTATCGGTGTAAAAATTGTTTTTTAATTGTTTTTTCCACTATTAGTACCATAACATAATATTACTAAATAATATCCTTAAATGTGAAAATAATGTGCAAACAGACACGATGATGAGACACTATTATGGCATATTTTCACCTCATCAATTCAATTCATTTTATCCTTTCACTCATGCATTCATCCATTCTCATAAAACTACCTTTAATTCCACCAGATACAATACACCACACCAACAGTGGTCTCTCGGGAGTGGTATGTGGGCAGAATGACATGTATATTTTTATGTATATGTGCATGTAATATACAGACATATACATTGCTTAAATCTTTATGACAAACATATGTATATTTTTATGATTAAAGGCAAAAAGTTTTTTCAAACAAACAAAAACAGAAAACAAACCAGAGACAAAATAATTGTTTACTTCTCTTTATCACAATTCTTAAATAATTCTTAACTAGACACAGTTGCTAAATAGAAAACAAAAATTTCGTTTGTCAGACCAAAGAGAAATCTAGCCCAGAAACTGATAGACATGTAATGGTGACATCAGTACCTAACCCCACAAGATAATACTATTTAGATTAATATCCTTCTTTGGTCAAACTATTAAAGTATAACAATGTTTTCAACTTTCAGAAATAATAATATGGTTATTACATAAGACTAAAAACATCAACAGCTGTATCTGTGACATTCATTTGGGTTGACATCATAAATCCACTAAATACTGAACAGAATCGGATGTAAAGACTTCAAACACTGAATACTCGTTTTTAAAAAAGACTCTAAGAAACCATGAATTTGGACTAATTCAGTGAGGTAACATCATGATTTTCAATTTATTTAGTTTATGTTCTCTTTGTCTGAAGCAGTTACAGTAGAAAGTAAAGACTTATAGGAAACAAAATAAAACTAAACAATGACATATACGATTAGAAGAAAAGACTGATTGAGGATGTGCAGATGAACAATTATTGGTAGAAGCAGATTCTGTTCAAGTGTAAACTTTTGGTCCTGTTGCACCTCCCTCCAGCAACTTCAAGATTAAAGTAAATGCCAATCTCTACATTCTGAATTGCTAATTGCTTTTCTAAATCACAGCACCTATTCTCAAACTTTCACATGTCAACAGCTCATTAATATCTACTGTAAATGTAGTTCTCTAAAAAGAACCACAGATTTTACATTTATTTAGACAGATCATTGGCACACAAAAATAGGGCTCCTTCAATTACAATTTGGCAGAAGTTAACTTTAATTTAAAATATGCCTGTGAAATTTATGACAACACAGCAATGAAATGACTATTTTAAATGAGATTAGCTGCTGTTGATAGTGATAATGCTTGGATAGTGCTTATAAATCAACAGAGGTTGTACTTAGGATTTTATAATGAGTCATTTCAGAACCATCAACTATCATCACTTAAATGGTATATAAATGTAAACAGTGTCAGGAGGTTAAAGTACTAAGTTGATCTTCACAAAATCATGAATGTAATGCATACACATAAAAAAAACTCAAAGTACATTTTTGCCTGCTGTTATTCCTACAGCTTTTGTCTCAGTTAATATTTAATGTTTTAATATAAGAAAGACTTTAACCAAGATTAGAAAAACAATACCACTCAACAGTTCATCAGGATGAAATAATCAGTTCAGGTCACTATTCTGCTGGCCAGCTACATAAACCTTCCTGCAAAAAAGAGAGAATTTTACCTAATTCCTTATCATAACACTTAAGTTTATTGAGGTACAGCAGTTACACAATCTCATTAAAGTCACTGACTTTGTGAATTTTTAAATTAGAGAAAAAGAAAAATATCATAAGGTGATTTTACAAATATACAAATGTGGTAAAAATTTGGGAAAATATCCTTTTTCCCAATATTAGAAATTTATAAATAAAAGCCATATGTATATGGATGTCCACATTTTGCTTATACAGGAAACTGAAAACAGCCTCAAATACAGCAGTAGAGAATTGGTTAAATAAACTGCAGTGAGTTTGTATGAATAAAATAAAATATAGCTCACTACAATTAATTGGAAAACCACATTTTTGGCAAGTTAAAATGTTGTTTAAGTATAAAACAAAAAAAAGTACATCTTCCCAGGAATGCAAGAATTTTTCAATATCCATAAATCAATCAATGTGATACACCACATTAACAAATTGAAGAATAAAAAACATATGATCATCTCAATAGATGCAGAAAAAGACTTTTGACAAAATTCAACATCCATGCATGATAAACACTCTCCAGAAAGTGGGCATGCAGGGAACATACCTCCATGTAATAAAGGCTATATACGACAAACCCACAGCTAAAATCCATACTCAATGGCGAAAAGTTGAAAGCACTTCCTCTAAGATCAGGAACAAGGCAAGGATGCCTACTCTCACCAATCTTATTCAACATAGTATTGGAAGTCCTAGCCACAGTAATCAGACAAGAAAAAGAAATAAAAGGAGCTCAAATTGGAAAAGAAATAAAACTGTCACTGCTTGCAGATGACATCATACTATACATAGATAATCCTAAAGACGCCACAAGAAAACTACTAGAGCTCATCAATGAATTCAGTAAAGTTGCAGAATACAAAATTAATGAATGGAAATCTGTTGTATTTCTATACACTAACAATGAACTATCAGAAAGAGAAAGTAAAAAAACCCACCCCATTTACCATCGCATCAAAAAGAATAAAATACCTAGGAATAAACCTACCTAAGGAGGTAAAAGACCCATACTCAGAAAACTATAAGATACTGATGAAAGAAACTGAAGAGGATATAAACAGATGGAAAGATATGCTGTGTTCTTGGATTGGAAGAATTAAAATTGTTAAAATGACCATACTACCCAAGGAAATCTAAAGATTCAATGCAATCTGTATCAGAATACCAGTGGCATTTTCCACAGAACCTGAACAAATAATTCAAAAACTTTATGCAAACACAAAAGACCCTGAATAGCCAAAACAATCTTGAGTAAGAAGAACAGATCTAGAGGAATCATGCCCCCTGACTTCAGACTATTATACAAAGCTACAGTAATCAAAACAGTCTGGTACTGGCATAAAAACAGACACATAGATCAATGGAACAGAATAGAGAGCCCAGAAATAAACCATGCACTTATAGTCAATTAATCTACAACAAAGGAAGTAAGAATATACAGTGGAGGAAAGACAGTCTCTTCAATAACTGGTGCTGGGAAAACCAGACAGCTACATGTAAAAGAATGAAATTAGAACATTCTCTAACACATGAAAAGATGCTCAACATCACTAATCATCAGGGAAATGCAAATCAAAACCACGAGATATCACCTCATACCTGTCAGTATGACTATCATCAAAAAGAACACAAATAACAAATGTTGGAGAGGATGTGGAGAAAACGGAAGCCCAGTAGGAATGATATGTGGTGTTCAGAACTTGGTTTCTAAATCCCATTCTCAAATACACAGAGAGAGGGTTCTTGGAAAAGTGGTTGATTCTAGGGCTAGAGCAGGGAAAACACAAGATGAGGCTGGAGCATCTTGCAGTGTCATAAAGTAAGGAAGTGCTCAAACAAGGATAGGATATTTCACAAGGACACAGGAACCAACTGGAAGAAACTCACAATGACCAAAGCTGGAACAATTTGAACAACAAAATAAACAATGGTAGTATGAGATTATAACCCCTAGTATAAAATAAATATCTATGAACCCACAGTGATACATATAATTTAATAAATAAATAAATGAGGAAGAAGAGACAGCTCTTATTTACAGAATAATTGCAATAAATAAGTGAAGATGGAAGAGGAAAATAGAAAATGACCATTAGGCAAACATTAGTGTACCTTGGGGGAGATAATTTGAGACTATTAACAACTAAATGCAAAGTGGGATCCTGGACCAGAACCTGAAACAGAAATATAACATTATTGAAAAAAATCAGTGATATTCAAATTAGGTCTACAGTTTAGTAGTTAGTATTCCACCAATATTAATTTCTAAGTTTTGATAATGGTACTACGGCTACATAAGATGTTAGCATTAGGAGAAGCTGAATAAAGTATATACAGAACACCTCTGTACTAATTTTTCAACTTTACCACAAATCTAAAATTTGTGCAGAAAATCTTAATATTTTAATGCATTTAATGTATTATAATGTTTATAAAATTTACACATGCAGGCAGATGCTCCACTGTTTATCCTTTGGCTTCATATGCCACCACCACCCCAAGCGCCAGAACACCACTACAGTTTGAGAAGCAAGATTCTAATTTATTCAACAGTAGAACTTAATTGAGAAATAAGCAAAAATACAAGGTAATGATTTTCTACTGTGTCTACCAATTAGAGTTAGTTAGAATAATTCAACTAATTGGTTTTTAATATATACAGGTACATCAACAACAAAGACAGTGTGGTATATTTCAAAGAATGTTGGAATAGGAATAAGATCTGAGTTTTTCCCCAGTCATCTGCTTGTTTGACTATGGGCAAACCTCAACTTTCTCATCAACAGATAACTCCCTTCCAAACTACCATGAATCTACCATCTGTAGATGAGCAAGGACCAATGTTGCACTGAGCATATACGAGGTAATTCTAAATTCCCATCACTAGAACAGTGGCTTGGCATATATAATATTTATCAAATATTTATTTAGGGACTGCTGTATTCCAGACCTCTCAGGCACTGGGGGTATAAAGATGACTAAGACATAATCTCTAAGAGTCTAATAGAGCCAAGAGATCTATAAACAATAATAATACTGTGTGAAAAACATTATAAAAATGTACAGAATACTTGAAAGTAGAAGCAAATAGAAAAATTAATACTACTTGGATTATCAAGGAAGACTAGAATACCACTAGAAAGTGGTATACTAGCTGTGTCCTAAAGAAGGAGTACTCTATTCGCATAGAATAGGGACCAGCATGAAAAAAAGCATAAAGATGTGAGAGAATACTGTATACTTAGAGAGAGTACAATGATGGGATACTGTTGAAGCAGGCTGTAGGTGGAAGGGGAAATTTCTATGAGAATTTACAACTGCAAACTTGAACCACAGGTGATTATGGTGTCCTAATGCATACTACTCACGTAAACCAAGAAAACCTCAAGCCTAGAAATTAACATACAAATTGTTTTGAGCCAGTGTAGTAGATGATGGTTCCCCAAAGTTGTCGATGTCCTAATCCCCAGAAGCTGTGAATACGTTATCTTATATGGCAAAACGGACTTTGCTAACATGCATAAATAAAGTATCCTGAGATGGGAGGAATATCCTACGGTATCCAGGTAGGCCCCAATGTAAACAGAAGGTTCCTTATGAGGGAGGCAAGAAGGTCAAGGGCAGAAAAACAAGGTAGCATGATAGAGGATGAAGTGAGGCTCTTGAAGACGGAAGAAGGGGCCATGATCCAAGGAATGAGGTGGCTTCTAGAAGCTGAAAAAGATAAGGAAACAGATGCTCCCCTGAGTCCTCCAAAAGGAATGTAGCACTGCCTGCCTACAACTTGATTTCAGACCCGTAAGATTCATTTCATACTTCTGACCTGCAGAACTGTAAAAGAATAAATTTGTGTTGTGTTAAGCTACAACATTTGTGGTAATTTGTTACAGCAGCAATAGGAACTAATATGGTCAGTAATAGCACTAGCTGACCAGGCAAAAGTAAATGCAAAACCACTTAGTACGAACATACCCCCTCAAACAGGTCACACAGCGTTCCCACAGATAAAGCTCCACTAAAGAAAAACTGGAAATTTTAGGGAAAGGAAATAAGAGAAAGTACTGACCCTGAAGATGGAGAGAAAATGACAAACAGCAGTATTAAACCTCAAAGAACTTCACATAAAATACCTCACGTTTAAAAAAAAAATGAATTGAAACACAAAGAAAGAACATGATGGCTTTAAAAAATAACCCAACAGGACTTCTAGAAATGAAAGTCATTGAAGATAATGATAGCTAGGATAAATAGAAAATTAGACTCATCTAAAGACAGAATTAATGAACTAGAGGTTTGCAAACTTTTTCTATAAAGGGCCAGATAGTAAATTTTTAGGCTGTGCAGACCACACAGTTTTTGTTGCAGCTACTTAGCTCTTTGACTTTGTAGTGTGAAAGCAGCCATAGTCAATATGTAAACATGTATATCTGTAAGTATGTAATAAGCATGGTTGTGTTCCAATATGACTTTATTTAAAAAAAAAAACAAGTGGCTGACCTGTGGGTCATAGTTGCTAACCCCAGAACAAGAAGATAAAGCTGAGAAAACTACTGAGAATGCTGTATCAAAAGGTAAAAAGATGAAAAATATGAAAGTGACATTAAAAGACATAAAGGATAGAATGAAAAGGTGCAATTTATAAGAGAATTTCCAAAAGAAAGAAGAGAGATGTTTGAAGAAACAGTTGAGGGTTTTCCCACCAACAAAAGGCATAAGTCATCTGATTTCAAGAAACAAAACAATTTCTGAACAGTATAAATAGAAATAAAATCCACACCTTGACAGATAAGAGGAAGACTATATAACTATAAAGACAAACAGAAGAATATCAAAGCAATCAGAAAATAAAAAAGAGAATTCACCTACCAAAGTATGACATTTCTCAACAACAACAAACAACAGTATTGTTAGAGTAATATAAGTTAACATTTACTAAGGGCTTACTATGTTTCAGGCACTGTTATAAATCCATTACATTGATTATTTTATTTAATCCAAGAAACAATCTTATAAATTACTATTATAACACACTTTAGATCAAGAAACTGAGTTACAGAAAGATTAAGTAACTTGTCAAAGGTTACACACCTAGTAAGTGAAGAAACCAGGACTTAAACCCAGGTATTCTAGCTTAAAAGCCCATATACAACTTCCCAGTTGGAGCCAAAGCACGGAAAGTTGGTTGAAATGTAAAAGGTACCATTGCTACAGAAAGTAGTAAGGCAGTTCCTCAAAAAATTAAAAATAGAATTACTATATCAATTCTGGGTATATATCCAAAAGAACTGAAAGCAGGATCTTGGAAGATATATTTGCACATCATGCTCATAGCAGCATTATGCACTATAGTCAAGAGGTGGAAGCGAGTCAAATGTTTATAAACAGATGAATAAATATAGTATATACATACAATGGAATATTATTAAGCCTTAAAGAGGAAGGAAATTCCGACACATGATACAAAATGGGTGAGCCTTGAGGATATTATACTGACTGAAATAAGCCAATCACAAAAAGACAAAAAACGTATGATTCCAATTATATGAGGTATTTGGGAAGTAAAATTAATGGAGACAGAAAGTAGAAAGGTAGTTGCCAGGGGCTGGGGGGAAGAGGAATGGAGAGTTATTGTTTAATGGGCATAGAGTTCAGGTTTGTAATATCAAAAGTCCTGAAGATATGCTACACAACAATATGAATATACTTAACATTACTCAACTGTATACACTTAGAAATAGTTAAGGTGGCAAATTTTATGTTATGTGTTCTTTTTACCACAATTTAAAAGTTATTTCAAAAAAAGATATACTCCAATAAAGATTTTTTAAAAAAAAAGAAAGCATGGTAAGGTATGTCCGTGGAATAGAGACATATGTACTACTGTAGATGTAAAGCAGAAATGAAAGGGCTATGGAAGATTGAATCTAACTATGAAGAACCATAAATGCTAAAATGAACAAAAATGAGAAAATATTTAAACCTGGCTCACAGCAGGAAAACATTCTATAAATCAATACCTAGATGTATCTAAACTCTCAAAATCTACCAAGTCTGAGGCTCTAAAATAGAAGAAAAAAGTTTTGTCACTTTGAAATACTATGTATTAAGGTATAAGTTCTTAAAATTATCAAGTCTTTCTAATTGATTCATTGTTAATCGAAATTAGATTTAGCTTCTTATATTCCTAATCAAAACTTACTTTGTAATATCAGTAAACCCTATGTGATTTATAAAATATTCTTCATTGTGTGAAGATCTCAGGTTTTAGAATAAGAAAACACAAAATAAATTTGCATTTAAACTTAGACATGCACTAGCTGGGTAAAGTTAGAAAAATTACTTAACCTCTCTATGCCTCACATCCACCCCCATTTGCTAAATTGGGATAACACCACACTGCTCACTCAGCTGTGATGAGAGTTAAATTATATAACGTGTAAAGAAACTGATATGGGAAGTAGCTTACAGTGCGAGCACAACAAATAACTTTGGGAAATTTAAGATTTTATTTTCAATTTTAGGTTAATTAACATTATCAGAAATAAATTTGAATTTACATTCTTATTAAGCCTTTTTAAAGCACACTGGCCCAGTACCTCAGCTTTCAAGGCAGCAAGTTTTTCAGCATGTGAATCCCTATGTCAAAAAGACTGAATTAAGGCATTAACACAGCAGTTACACACGTGATAGTGAAAGAGAATTCCAAGAGCAGGACTTGAGAACAGAAACTAATTTAATTTAGAAATTTCATCCAATAACTGAGGAGTTATGTTTTGAAAATAAATCTAGAAAGGGTAAATGAACTAATACCACTTTTGGATTCCTACATATTTACAATGGGATAATATATGAGAAGGCACTGTGGACTATAACAAATCTTGTTATTCTTAGTATTCTGACATTCTGAGAAACTTGCAGTTACTATCAAACAGAAAATATAAAGTCATTATTTCTTGTTTCCTTTCTACTCCTATTTAATGAACAATTAAAGGGCCAAAATGCAATGGTCAAAAGCACTAAATAGGCAAAAAGTTAAGGGTTTGTTTCAGGAGGAAGGGAAAGATTTATGCTTTATCTTAAACTTGAATTTTCCATTAACGTCCTTTTTATCATCACATTTAAGGAAAAAGGGGAAAACAAAATTCCAGATATTCTAGATTTTTCTAATAGTTTAAATTTTGATGAATTTTAAGAAAACCACATACTCTTATCAGCCGATTTTTTCAACAATCAAATGCAAAGCCTAAAATACAACAGCATATACAGGTTTTACACACCCACACAGGTATATAATTAAAAGGTCAGGTGTGAGGTTTCCAAGCCTCTTGGAGAATTACCATTTAAAAAAACAAAATCACTCGTGAAAAATAAAATTATGGTACATTTGGTTTATGCTCAAAGGAAACAGAACACTATTTCACAGAGTATAATAGTAAAACCTGTACATTATATAATTCACATGTTTTTGGTGAAAATTAAACAATTCCAATTATTTTCCTAACTTAAAAAGTTTATATAGGACGTATATATATACACACACATGTGTGTGTATATTTAAATTTTAATTTTGTATAGAGGTATTTAGGAAGTATCAAATGCTACCATTGATAAACTTACGAATCAACATGCAGAACCCTCTGGCCACTTCTTGAACATGCAGCTGCAATGATGGATTCAGGCAAACCTATAAAAACATACACCTATATCATTTAGAATGTAGAAATATATATATATATATATATATATAAAACACAAAAAATGTTCACGCCGTCGCTGTATAGAAGAGTTTAACAAAAGAGGCTCATTCTTGTATTCAAAATTATAGTTTGTATTATTATGCTGTTGAATGATGTTTCTTAAACATATACTACTAATACTGAAAATTTTATCATGTGGAAAAGAGGTTTTTAAAAATCAAGTACTTAAATTCTTTTTATCTACCAATTACCATAAATGAGCAACTGTCAAAATATTGTTCATATAGCACTTTGTTATTTAGAAACTATGTTCACACACTAGCTCATGTGATTCTCCCAAATGCACTGAGAGAGAAGGATCTGCATACACATTTTAGAGATGAAGAAGAAACTAGGTTGCAAATTGGTTAACTTGCTGCCCAATGCTTTAAAAAAAAAAAAGTTCTAGAGTTGAAATTTTAACCCAAATCTTAACTCCAAGCCACAGTGCCTCTTTGAGGGAATGGCATACATTTTTCAGTTTAAGCAATAGGTTAACTAATTTAAAAAGAGGCCATTTACATGATATATTATTTTACTTCTGGTTAATACAGCAGTTTGATAAGAATATTACTGTTTGGGAATTAAATTAAGCCACACCATAAAGTTTGTTATCGTAAAAGGAAATATATATATTACTACTACCAGTACCAAAAAAAATTTCCTAAAGATAACAATTTTATAATAAAAAATTCAGATGTTCAGCTACATCAGCTAGTTAATACTCTATGTTGTAAATTCAAGACTCTTCCATAGCTTTTTATCATAAGAGCTACCATTTCAACAGAGGCTATTAAATCTTTTATATCAGTCCGATGAACAAAGCATGTTTTGAAGGTTTAGCGCTGCTACTGTTTCACTACAATGAGATACCCCAGTCCTCTTGGATTTTTACCTAGTAGAAAAGAAATAGCATTCTTTTGGCAAGGGTTTAAACTACACACTAAGTGTCAAGGATTTCAAGAAATGAGAATGATTATCTTCTTTATGTAAAAAGCAATATGCATATGGAAGCAACTGATGTAGTCAATCTGTAGTTAAAACCACATTAAATAAAAGATCCAGCTGCATTCATGGAAGAACTAGAGTTTTCTAGTGGTGAACACTTTGTGGGTATAAAATGTTTGGTTCAAAAGCGAAGTTCTGACCAAATGTACTGAATATAGCCATTAAATATCAATTATTGGAAATAAGCCATCATAAAGTTGCAACCTTAACTTTGGATATAATACATAGGAAAAACAGTTTGTGGTGTAGGAGGAAATAGAAGGAAGAAAGGAAAATTCTAAATAGTTAAGCATACTTAGTTCTTCAAACGGTTAAAACTGTATTGTTCTAATGTCTTTTATCTTAAGACTATCTGAACTTTTTATATCTAAAAAATAACTTTCCTTATTAATGAAATGCAGTCACTATGGTACTGTAAAAGCTGCTAAGTGGCTTAAAAAGGACAATAGCAAAGAAATATTCAGGAAGCAGAATTAGTAGTGTGTTTACGTGTGTAATAATGACTGCATTAATAATACACCACCAAACATCAGTACAGGGCTTTATGATTCACAATGCATTTTCATATACATCATCTCATTTATTCCTCATTATAACCCTGGGAGGCAGGCAGTATTATCCATGTGAAAAAAATGGGATGACAAATGTTAAATAACTTGCCAAAGATCAAGTAATTCAGTAATTCGGCATCACAAATTCAAATTACCATGGTAAATTCACTCTCTCCATCTTGGACAAGAGTCTGAGAATGAGGATGTAAGGGCAGGATAGCAACGTAATGAAATGGGCATGGTCCCAGTCAGACAGAGCTAAGTTTGAATCTTAGTTTTGCTGCTTAACTAGCTATGAGATCTCAGGCAAGTCACTTGCCTTCTCTGAGCTTTTGTTTCTTCATCCATCAATGGGAATATCACCATCTACCTCGTAGCGTTGTTCAGTTGTTAGCAGAGGGTACTTGCTCTATAAAGAATACCTACTTTTATTTTCTTCAGAAAGATATTTTAGAAGCACTACATTTTAACCTAAATACTACTCCAAACATACACCCATTTTTACCAGATGCCAACTCCAATGGCAAACAATAATAAAATTACCCTCCTCTATTTGGATCAAATTAGCTGTTACTTTGGATTGCGATCAACACTGTCAGGAGTCCTGTCTCTGCTGACAAAGCAAAGCCAAGGACAGGTTTCAATACTGAACATGATTTAAGTTCAAATTACATAAAACCAAAATGATTATCATTTGTGTTTTCCCTTAATATTTCCATGCAGACATCCCCTCAAGTTCGTGAAACTGATAGGCTATTTCTGTGTTAAATGGTGAGGGCCTATTATCGTCATGCTTTTTTTTTTAACTGTGAATAAATTTTAGTAAATGGACAGTCATGCAACTACCACCACAATCACGTTTTAGAACACTTCCATCACCACCAAATTTTCCTTGAGCCCCTTTGTAATTAATCCTCATCCCTACCTCATGCCCCAGGAAACCAGTTTTGCCTTTTCTAGAATTTCATGTAAATGGAATCATACAGAACAGTATATATAATTTTTTTTCTGGATTTTTTTTTACTTAATATGATACTTTTGAGATTCATCCATGTTGTTGTATCAGCACTCCATTCTTTCTAGTTGTTACTAATCCATTGTATATCATCATTTTCTTTTTTTATCTGTACATCAGTTGATGGGCATTTGGATTGTTTCCAGTTTGGGACTATCATGAAATAATGATACTATGAACATTGATGTATAAGTCTTCCAGTGGTCATATGTTTTCATTTCTCTCAGATAAATACCTAAGAGTGGAATTGCTGGGTCATATGGTAAGTGTATTTTAACATTTTAAGAGACTTCATTTTTTGAAATGGCTATATAGTTTTGTATTCCCACCAGCACTGTATGAGATTTCCAGTTGCTCCACACTGTCACCAATTCTTCTTATTTTTAGTCTTTTAAATCTTACCAACTCTAGCGTGGGTATAGTGGCATCTCATTGTGGTTTTAAGTTGCATTTCGCTGAGAATCTTTTCATGTGCTTTTTGACCATCCATATAGTTTCCTTTGTGCGGTATCCAAGTATTTTTCTCATTTTATTATTGGATTGTTTTCTTATAATTGAGTTGTAAGAGAACTTTATATTGTCTGAATACAAGTCCTTTTTCAAATATATGCCTTATAGGTATTTTCTCTTTATCAATGGCTTACCTTTTCATTTCTTGTGTTTTTGATAAGTTAATGTTTTAATCTTTATGAAGTCCAACTTACTATATTTTCTTTTATGATTCATGCTTTTTGTATTCTATGTAAGAAACTTTTACTTGATTCAAAGGCACAAAGATTTTCTCCTAAATTCTTCTAGAAGATTTACGGTGCTAGCTCTTAGATTTAGGCCAATGATCTGGGAGTATTTTTGTTTGTTTATGTTTTTTTTATTGGGGTATAGTTGTTTTACAACGTTGTGTTAGTTTCTCCTGTACAGTAAAGTGGAGTTTCCTGTGCTATACAGCAGGTTCTCATTAGTTATCAATTTTATACATATTAGTGTATATAGGTCAACCCTAATCTCCCACTTCATCCCACCCCCACCCTTTCCCCCTTTGGTGTCCATATGAGAATGATTTGTTTTGACTTAAATTTTGTGTATGTTATGAGGAAAAGGTTTAGGTACCTCTCTTAAGGTCGATATCCAATTATTCCAGCATGATTTATTGAAGACTATTTCCTACCTTGGTAACTTTATCAAAACTCAATTGACCATGTCAGTGTGGGTCTGTTTCTGGACTCTCTGTTGCATTAATCCATGTGTCTATCCTTATGCCACTACCACACTGTCTTGATTATTGTACATTTTACGGTTAAGTCCTAAAATCAGGTAGAATAAGCCCTCCAACTTCATTCTTTTTAAATATTGTTTTGGCCATTCTAGATCCTTTGAAGTGCTGCATCTTCAATATGCTTTAATGTTATATAATGCTACACAGTTTTATAGACAAAGAAGCCACAGACACATAGAGGTCTGGACAATTTGTCTGACTTTACAAGGTTGGGTTTCCTGTCTCTTTGTGGCCACAACTCACTTTCCTACTGGAATGTCAGCTTCATAAGAGCAGGGACTGCGTATATTTTATTCACCACTGAATTCCCAGTAAAGCAGCGTTTGTGGTAGGTTTTCAACAAATATGTGTTGAACAGAAGATATCTTCATGCTTAGAATGATTAGAACGACAGACTAATAATACAGTTAATAATGTCTTCCTGGCCAGGATTTCATATTTCTTCCCACCCATTCAATAAACACCGAGTTCCTTGAACAGAGGAGGCACATAGTAGATTCTCTATAAATACCTGTTTAAGGAAAGAAAAGAAGAAAGACATACAATAATGGGGAAAGGGAAGAGAGAGAGTGAGGGATAGAACAGACTGTGATAGGTAGTGAGGGGAAAAAAAAGATAAAGGCATTGCCTAGCCTAAAAGAGCTCAGAGTCTAAAGAATAAGAATTTAAAGGGACTGAAATAATAAAGGTAATTAAAACTGTTAGGGGAACACAAAGGAAAGAAGCATTCCCTCTGTAGAGGGGAGTCATGGAAAGCTCCAAGGAGCAGGGGACACTAACCAGCTGGGTCTTTCAGATCTGTAATAACACAACGGAAAAGTGTAGAAGAAAAAAGCTGAAGGAAAAGGGAAAGTTGAAGGGAATATTCTTGGCAAAGGGTGAAGGAAGAGAGTACCAAAAAGTGATGCCCAAAAGAGTGGTTGGAGCCAAACTTTGGAGTCTGAACTTGAACCTGTAAGCAACAGGGAGTCTAAGATTTTAGCCATAAGAACAAGATCTAATCAGTGTTTCAGAAAAATAACTCTAGGCACAGCACGAAGGATGAGTTTGCATAAAACTGGAGCTTTAGGTTTCACTTTTTTTAAAATTCTTATTTAGGAAAAGTTAACATAATTAAACTTTTTGGTCTTACTTATAATTTAGCAAAATAAGTAAAACAACTAACTGCTTGTTTTGCTTAAATTAATATTTATAAGCTCAATTTTAATACCTTTTAAACCCTTGACTAATCTCAAAATAAAGCCTTTTTTTTTAAAACACTTGGCACCATAAAAAGTGAACGGCTTAGCTTCTGAATCATTACTCAAATTCACACAACATCCTTGTGAGGCATTTATATGGAACATATATAGGCTTATTACAATGAATTATACAGTCTCTCCCACAAGGGAAAGCCAGACATGAGTTAGAAACAAATAATCAGGGTTAAGTCACACAGCATTACACTGGAAACACACCGTAAAAAATGTGAGTACAAATATACAAGGACAATGTTTTCAACTGTAATATAGGGCTAATAATATATCTCATAGGGATATAGGGAGGAATAGGTTAAAAAATGATATAAAACACCTTACACAGTGTCTCCTAGCACGTCGCTGACATTCAATAAATATTGGTTCTCTTCCCTTCTCTTCCTACCCCTTCAATAACAAATCTGAAGTTACCTGAAGTTATACTTAAGTTATTTGAAGGGAAAAAAACTACCATTTGTTTACTATTGACTTAAGTTATCCTCAAAGATCTAACAACTTAAAATAGTTTTTTGAAAAGAAGTCCAATAGCCTTTTCTATACATACACTATAGGGCTTTTCCAGATGTATGCTACAGAAGTTCATCAAATACTTAATACCATTTAAACATTTCACACATTAAATATGATCATTAAATTTATTAGTGAGGCTGTTTCAAAGAACTCTGCCAAAGGATTGTAGGAAAAATGTATAAATCTGATGCAAGATCATCAACTTTTACTGGCAAGTCATTTTTATCAAACACAGGTAAATACTAGGTATTACATTAGCATTTCATAACAGCTTGTAACAGGGGAAACTGAGGTTTGTTACATTACATCCTTCTCAGTTGAGGTTCTGTTATAAAGTTGGCAACCAGAAAAAACATATTAGAAGCTTACAGAATGTTATATGATCATATAACAAACACATAGTCCCAGCTCTATGATTTTCCAAAACCTGTCTAGATAAAATAAAGATGTTTCACTATCAAACGAAGCTAAGCTAAAATCAAGCCCAAAAAGGTATGAAATTAGCGTTTTCAAGAATCTTATCTAAAATATTTTATAGGAACGAAACCATTAATTATTCATTTTTCAAAATCCCCTTTTAATCCAAATCCTTAACGTTGAACCTCATCACTTACAACTAAGTTTACAACTAATTTAGGTTAGCACTCTATGCATAGTCTATTCTTAAAATTGTATTAGTATCTGGAATTGATTTTTTCCTAACACTATACTTACATAAGATAAACATTAAATACTTAAACCACTCCCAGCATATCAAACAATAAATAATAGATTCCCCTGACAGGACTTTGATGACCTGGCAAAGCCTGAGTGCTTTCAGCCCAAATCATATGAAATCATAAATCACTCTTTATTTTATAGAACATTTCAAAATGGATTCCTGCTTTCTACCTTGAAAGTCATTTCATGTGTTATTTATAACTAGTGAAGACCAGAATGGAAAGAAAATTACATAGAACTAGAAAATTTACTGCGACTTTTTATAAAGAATAACTTCTTTTTTTTAGGAATAAAGTAGAATTACTGGCAAGGAAAAACTTGTGAGTATAAGAAGCTTTTAGAGAGCCACATCCTTTACTACTTAAACAACCCTATGTACAGACCTTCTGTACCATCGTAAACAAAGCATAAACAACATTAGGTACAGAACTGACTAGATTGAGCAATGCAAAGGTAAAACGACCCACTTATCTCATGTCACAGCTGCTCAAAAAAAGTGACATCACAAAATTAGACAGAAATTAAATTTCAACCCAGGTTTAAGTAGTTTTGTTCATTCTTATTAAATTATTAGTTAAAAGGTTTATATCTTATATTTACTTTTCAGTGGTTACCTTAAAAAGAAAAAAACTGCCAGTGAAATAGCTTAGGGAAATTCCAAGAAGTATAGATAAAAAGACTGTTTTTAAATTGACAATTATTGTAATTCACTTTGACCTACACGAAATATCAAACATACTAATAAATGTAGTAATTTAATATTTATGGACTTCTTCCTCATGGGAGAAAATACTGTTATTAATATCTATGTAATTTTTAGAACTTTGGATAAATATACTATCCATTAAAATATTAACTCACAAAATTTATGTTAATTTTTAAAAATTCAATATAGTGTGAACTTTTAGGAATGTCTAACAAGAACACTGTTGCAATACTAGGAAAATTGGATTCTTGTTTTCAGGTTTATACTAAATAGCTGAAAAGTCACTTAACCTCTCTGGAATTCAGCTTCCTTATAAATATCCTTATAGATAAAATGAAGAGCTTGAAATAAGTGACCCATAAGGTTTGCTGCAAGTTCTCAAAGGTGATTGCTAGTGATAGATCAACAACTTGGACTCTGTTCTTGTGCAAATTACTTGAACTTAAAAATAAAAACAGGATAAGATGGTATTAGCAGCAAAGTTGCTGAATCTCCCTGAGACCCCATGAAAACAGTGCAACCAGGATACCGAAACCAAACTCCCAGGGACAACATCTACAACAAAGCTAGATGACAAAATATCGTGATGAACTCCAAAATACAAGTGGGTCATTACAAACCTTCAATAGCTATAAGACCAACGTGATACCAGAGACTGTGCAAGAGGAAATGAAGGGAAGACAAAGAAATTTGTGACAGCGCTGAGAGCCAGAGAGCCCCAAAACTGCTGTCAGGCACTCACTGGAAGCTTGCAAGGTCATTGTGAAAATAGCAGCAGAAAGTGGTAGGGGACTTCACACGCTCCAACCTGTGGATGAGTGCAAAGGAACCCCTGTGAGTGCTAGAGTGGTGAGGGAGTGGGAATGGAGTTGGGCCCTATGAACTTAGGAAAATGAAAAACTGTCCTTCTAGATAAATCCCTGCACAGAGGAGTAACTCTTGGGAATATAATCCAAATTCAGCAGAACAGGGAAAATAGGTGCAAAGGGTAGAGAAGGCCCATACAAAACTGGGGGAGGGTGACACAGCTATCAGATCTCAGATCTCAGGCTATTTTTTGGATTACTTAGTGAAAATACAGGAGAGCTCTAGAGCAGTTAATTAGAAAAGCTATCCTGATCCACACTCCCTATTAAAAACACAAGGAAAACTTTTTTTTCACTTAAAAATGAGCAAAACAAAAGGATCTTTGTTGAATCCCATTCAATGCACAGTAAAATATATATATACATAGAGAGAGAGAATAGAAGTGAAATAACAGCCTAACAGACAATGAAAGCATCCCAGAAAGACATGCTTGCAAATTAGATGAAAACTATAACCTAACTATGGTACTATAAGCTAAAAGAAATTAAGAAAATAATAGACGCTCTGAAAGAACATAAATCAGAATTAGAAAAACTTAAAAAGTGTGGTGATTAGATAATAGGAATATTTGAAAAAAGAATAAAATGACTCAAGAAGAAATGAAAGAAAAATCATTTCAGAAATAAAAACTAAGCTAAAAGGAGTACTAGAGCAAAGAAATACAATGGATAAATGCCTTAGGAAGAACTGAAAATGCAAACAAGGGCATAAAGCTACTGTAGTTATGTTTAAAAAGGAGAGCCCTTGTCCTTTGCATATATATTGAAATATTTACAGATGGAATGATATAATATATGGGATTTGCATTAAAATAATCCAAGATTGGATCACGAAATGAGAAGGTGGAGGGTACAGAAGAAAAGAGGCCATAAATTGATAACTGTTGAAACTGGGAGATTGGTACATGGGGAATTATTTTATTCTATTTTTTTATGTTTGAAACTGGCCATAATAAAAAGTTTAAAAAATAAAATTTAATACCAAATTTACAGAGCTAATGAAAGGCTGGATCTACCAAATAAAATAATCCCTTGGAAAGCAGAGATTTAGCATTTTGTTTTTTATCTAAACCGAGAAAACTATATCAACTCAAATCTCTTAATGAAAGTTTTATTAAGTAATGTAAATATTTGCCAAAGACCTATTCCATGCCAGGAAATAAAATAAGCAGATTCCACTACAATTTATTTTTACTTAATTTTCTTAATACTAATATTTCTGTTGTATCAATTTAAGTGACCAAAATGATCTTTTCACAGCAAAGGATATCCCAGTTGAGCTCTCTTCAAACTTAATAACAAATAACATTTAACTCGTGATGAGGAAAATAAGGTTTCTTTAACAATATTTAACTTGTAATGAGGAAAATAAAGTTTCTTTGTTCAGAACATATTTTACTTACGTGCCACAGAAGAAAAAATGACCTTTACTGTATTATTTATAAAGCTATGAGACTAAAATAGATGATGAGACTGTGCTCATTCCAAGAATGTTACAAAATCACACAACAAATAATTTTCCTTCCTTATATGAAATCCTATAATGAAATCCATTTTTTAAAAAGTAGAGAAAAAAAAAAACCTTTTGAGCCTTATAAACTAAATTTGAAAGGGCCTATGAATTTGTTACTATATACCACTCCTTAAGGTAAAACACTTCAAATTAAGTTTTAAATGTAGTCTCATTATGTATCTAAGAGAAAACTGGCTACAGTATCATTGAGAAAACATTGAGGATAATTATCTTATCCTGCTTATTAAAAAGCTGAACAGTGATTACACTGAGTTTATTAAAATAAAACAAAGGATAAAATTTTATCTAATGGGGCTTCCCTGGTGGCACAGTGGTTGAGAGTCCGCCTGCCGATGCAGGGGACACGGGTTCATGCCCCGGTCTGGGAAGATCCCACATGCCGTGGAGCAGCTGGGCCCATGAGCCATGGCCGCTGAGCCTGCGTGTCCGGAGCCTGTGCTCCGCAACGGGAGAGACCACAACAGTGAGAGGCCCGCGTACCGCAAAAAAAAAAAAAAAAAAAAAAATATCTAATGAAAATTACAATTTTATTGCATTAAGAATTTCTTAAATGCTGTAACAAGAGGGATAAACCAAAATCAATGTAAAAGGTTTATGAATCACTTGCCAGTGATTTTACACTTTAAAATGTATATTAAAAAATACTTTAAAATCAGCAGGACAGTTACTTTTTCATTTCCTCTCTTACACTGTAAATATGATACAATGCTAAAGAAAATATTTTAATCAGCCATAACCCGACCCCTAACAAATTTTTCTTTTCGTTTTTCCTTTATTTTCTATTCTTTGTCCACAGGTACACATAAGGCAGTAGAGGATGGGGAAACTGAAAACAGGGGTTAAGTACTTTACCCAAAGTCATATACCCAGTAAATGGCAAAGTTAATACTGGAACCTATCTAGTCTGGCTTCAGGACATCTAAATCTCTTTGTCCATCCCCATCAAGCAAACTTAGAATTAATTCAGCTTCCCAAATGGCTTCAATCTTGGAAATAGGTACTCTAATTGGTAGATACCAGTAATACTAGAAAGGTATGTTCCCTTTTGTAAATTAAAAAATTGGCATTCAGGGGCAGCTATTAAATCAGCTATTAAGCAGCTATTAAGCAGCTATTAAGAAGGAATCAAAGACCTAGAAAAAAACAACATTTTGCAAGTCCTGATGAAAATACTTATTCATATAAGGACTACCTATTGATGTTAAAACAATGCTGTGAATAGCTGGTATCAAATTGAATGCTTGCATAGTGCAAAAAGCAGTATACAGATTATTTTCAATACACAGGGGAGGGGCTTCCCTGTTGGCGCAGTACATCCAAAAATACATCCATACAATGGAGGCATCATATTGTCATCATCCTAATCCTGGGTCAACCTAAGCAACACTCATAGTGGATCAACCAGATATTTTGTCTTCTGGTATGATCCAACACGACATCCATATCACCAAAGATGTTCTAGCCAAAAACATTAACCTTGAATCCAACAAGCCTTTAGATGTAACTTTCAGTTTACAGGAAAAAGACAGTCTAGAGGAACAAGGTAAATGATACTACAAGGAAGAAAGCAGCCAAACCTAAAACGTAAGGATCACCGGCCTAGTCTCTCTGTGACATCTCAGTCATCATTTAAAAAAACAAAAAAAAGACAAGCTAGAATAAAACAGACTTACAGGATATAACAACCAGAAGCAATGCATAATAATGAACTGGACACAAGTTTGTACATATCAGCTGTAAAGGGTATTTTGGGGTGGGAGAATGTAGAAAGTTAAACATGGTCTGTGTGCTACATGGGATAAAACAGTACTGGAATGGAAAGAAAAGTGAGAATTATTGACTGAAAAAGTTGCAGAACGACGTGTACCTAACGATCTTATTTTGTCGTGAATGTGTGTTTATGACATTATACATTTCCTGAGGGAGGCAGGGGCCTTGAAAAGCTGAAAACCAAAGGGCAAATAAATACAATTCTTTTGGTGAATATGCATAACTTACTGAAGTTGAAGATTTGCAAGCCTAGAATACTATATAATAGCTGTGTGTGTGTGGTGGGGGGAGTATGCAGGGGAATTACACCTATATGTATCTGTACAGACGAATCTCACAAGCATAACACTGACCAAGGAAAGCAAGTCACAGAAAGAATACATAGAGTAGAATTCCAAAAGTTAGACAAGGGTCAAAAACAGGAAAAATTAACAACATACGGTTTGGTGATATACATGTGATAAAAAAACACTTTAAAAAAAACCAAGAGGACAATTAAAGCAGTTTACCATAATGGTTACAGCTGTGGGAAAGGAAGGGGAGATGGATGGTGGTGCACCCAGGGAGCTCCTATGGTACTGGTAATATTCTGGTAGTGTTCTGTTTCTTTAGGTGGGTCATACATACATGCCACTCACTTTGTTATTGTCCACTGAAAGAAAGAAATAAAAAAATATGTATACATACACACACATATATTTCATTTGTATGTATGATATTTTGTAATAAAAAATATCCTAGGCCACACTGTAAAACTGCCTACTCAATCAGTCCACCAGAATCCTCTGAGACATCAGGGCTCTTTGATATACAACATTATTTCCAAGCTTTACTATGATAAGCAGCTTTAAAATAGATGTTGTCACCCTTGTAGCTTTTTACCTCTATTGAATGATTTTTCTCACAATAAATTCTCAGATCTGGAGTTACTGAGTCTAAGGGAATGAACATATTGACAATTCTTAGTACGAACTGTTACTCTGCCAAAATGTTGTCCCAATTTATAATACCATCAGCATTTCAACTGAATACAACTTCATCAACAATTAGTGATTACTCCTTTAATTTAGTGTTTTTAATTATCAGGTTAGTTTGCATTTGACTATTAATCAGAAAAAAATATTTTCCCTGCAGTTTGTTGACTATTTGTAACCTCTCTTGTCTGTTTACACTCTCTGCCCATTTACCTGTAGAGATCTTGACATTTTTCATACAAATTTGAAGGTATTATTTTTATGTAATTAGTCCTTTGTTATGAGTTGAAAATGCTTCTACTCTGTTTTCCTTTTTCTTTTAGTTTGCTATTTTTCAGAGTAGATGCTATAATTTTTTATATATTCAAATATTGCCTTGTGTTTCTTGAGATTTCAAAGAGGGAAAGTTATCATTTCTCTACAGATCAGATGACCCAGTCTATTCCCACTTTATAGTTCCCACTACACTAAAAGAGACACCCAGATTACTGGCAGAAAGTCCAAAAACTGATCATATAATTAAAAAAAATAAAGGAAGTATTTCAATTCAGTGGAGAAACAATCGATCGATGGTGTTAGAATAACCAGCTAATGATTTAGAAGGAAAAAACTCTCATATTCTACAACAAAGTAAATTTCAGGTGAATTAAAATTTAAATGTAAAAAATAAAATATTAAAAAAGAAACTAAGCATCAATATTTACTTAATCTCGGAGGGGAAGGCTTTGTATGCATATCTCCAAAGGCAGTAACCATAAAAGAAAAAAACATTTGATAGATTTCACTACGTGAAAATTATAAAGTTTCATACATGAGAAACCACCATAAAAATAGAAGGCAAATTTACAAAATACATGACAAAGATTTAAAGTCTTTAGTATATAAAGAATTATTACATGTTGAAAAGAAAAAAATGGCACAATAGAAACATGGGTAAGGGCAATTTACAAAAGAAACATAATTGACCAATATACCTATTAAATAGTCAACCTCACTTATGATTTGAAAATATGAATGCAAACAAGGAAATATTTTTTTGGCTACGATGTTGACAGTAATTAAGAATAAGACATTCATAGACAATGTTGAAAGACTATGGAAAGATAAGCATTCTCATACTCAGCTGGTGAGATTAGACTGGCAAACTTTCCTTAAGGCAATTCATCAATACAAATCAAAAGCTTTACGTAACCACCCTCTAAAATTCAATTTAACAGTTACAGTTCTAGGTATTTATCCTAAGGAAATAATTAAATACGTACAAAAGATTTAGTCACACCATGTTCATCACAGCCTTATTTTATGAAAGTGAAAAACTGAAAACCTTAAATGTCCAACAAAAGTTGCTAATTTAAATAAATGACAGGACACTTATAGAAAATAATATTTACTAAGCATCTACTTAATATGACATTTAATAAACTTTTGGAAATGACATAATCATAAAGATGAAGAACAGATTAGGGGTTGCCAGAGTTTAGGGATGTAGGTAGGAGGGAGGTGTCAATGACTATAAAAAGGTATCATGAGAGAGTATGATGAAACTGTTTTGTATCTGGATGTGACACCAATCTTCACATGATAAAACTGTACAGAACTAAACACACACAAGTACATGTAAAACTGGTGACATCTGAATAAGGTCACTGGGTAAGGTCAATTACCTGGTTATGCTACATGTAGTTATGCAAGATCTTACTTACCACTGGGAGAAGCTGGGTGAACATACACAGGATTTTCCTATATTATTTCTTACAACTGCATGTGAGTTGAATTATCTCCAAATGAAAAGTTTTTTAAAAAGACACTGAGGAAGAAGATTTGATTAACATGGAATGATGTTCATAACATACTGTGAAGCAAAAAACAGAATAGCAAACACATGGGTCTGGAAGTATACTCGTAAGTGTTAGTTATTAATATTATTTGTTAATGACACAGCCCTTGGAGGGAAAAGATACCACATCTACTCTGTCAATTAAGATGCATCCATTGCAAGTGCTGACAATTGTTGACAATTATAGGAACCAAAAGAAGAGTCAATTAAAAAAAGAAAAGCTTCATAAACAGAACAATGAGTCTCATACTTGATCTTGAAAATTCAATTTATAAGTGCTTAAAACTAAAAGAAAAATCTTAGACAAAATGGCAAACCCTCGCACATGCACAAATAGCCTATAGGTCATTTTTTTTTTTTTTTTTTTTGCGGTACGCTGGCCTCTCACTGTTGTGGCCTCTCCCATTGCGGAGCACAGGCTCCAGATGCACAGGCTCAGTGGCCATGGCTCACGGGCCCAGCTGCTCCGCGGCATGTGGGATCTTCCCGGACCGGGGCACGAACCCATGTCCCCTGCATCGGCAGGCGGACTCTCAACCACTGCACCACCAGGGAAGCCCCTATAGCTCATTTTTAACAATGGTTTTATTTCTGTGGGAAATTACATATCTTGTAATCAAGATATTTTTCCTAGGGAAACAGATTATCACTTGAAATATGACTGTATTTTCTGATCCCATTTCTAGCCATTACTTTAGTGGCTGATTCTGTTTTTTTTCAGTTTTAAGGGATAAACACAACCAAGTCATTCAGTTCACCTTCATCAAAAGGTTTGCAAGTTGACGACAGATGTCATGATGCTGTCAATAATGAGTTAACACCACAAGGCTTTGCTGACATCAGGATTTTAATGTCAACAATGGTAACTCCCCAAAATGAAGCAACTGTCAACTGCTAAGCTAGAACACAATAATCTAATCTTGAGAGTATAAGGTATTTTTTCACATGGAAGAATCCAACCAGCTCAATCTAATACCTACCCAGAGCAACTCCAGTCTTAACAGTTTGACCTCAGTCAAACTTAACTAAGCCTTAGGTTCCACATTTGTAAAATGGAGATAACAATAAGCATCTAACACAGACAAGGTTACTGTGAGAATCAGATGAGATAATGCATTTAAGGGCTTAGCATTGGATTCAGCATAATAAATGCCAGAAATAATTTCATATATTTGTTTAACAGTGTGTTGTACATACTAAATTTAATTCTGTGTCCTCTATTTGGCCTAGATAGCTCATGCCAAAGTAACATAGAAAACTAAGGATTAGAACACAACTCTGCATCTTCCTAATACGCCTGCTATCTGTATGTAAAACCTTCTTTCTCTGTACTTTAGCTTGTGCAAACTTTTCCATAATTATTTTAAATGCATATACAGAAAAGCAGTTTAACAAATGTGCCAATTCAGATCACAGATACATGATCCAAAACAGTTCAAAGCAGTACAAAATGACTAAAACTGCCATTAACCAATAGCCATTGTAACTCAACATCAACACTAGACTGGACAAAAAAGATATGTATGAACACTACTCAGGAGAAAAAGCAGATGTTGGTACTTTTGTAAATGTGATATAAACCAAATCAGTCAAGCGGTATGACATTACCCACTTAAGCTCTTGGTAAAATCTAATATGAGATCAAACACTCATGTGAAGCACTACCCTGGCGAAAAGCTGCCCCTGGTCTCTTCACCTATTTTCAAACTATTTTTTAAATAGTCCCATTATGATAACATGATAGCTCTCATAATCACACTTGGAGAAATCAGTATCTGTGATAAATTATCATCTCTTTTTACACTGCCCTTTAATAAGATTATTAGAAAAGCAAAAAAGAATATATCAATCTTTCAAAGTATCCCTATTTTGTTGGTCACAACTAAATATCCCCAAAATGTTTCCAATCTCTCTAGCATATATACATAATATATACATGTGTATATATTGACACGTATGTGTATATATATGTAGTTTTGTAATATAAACTGGGAACTGATGATTTTTAGACTATTTTACTTTTTAAACCATTTACATACATAGCAGGCACAGCCTAACTTTTCAGTGGAAAGACTGTAGTGAAACTGCACAGATGATTTAGCATGAGTAACAGGTCAATTACATGGAATTATAATTGTTTCTGTGCATTGGGATTTTATGTGAAACATGAGAATGTGATGGTGAGCAGCCGTATTTGATTTTAATTGCTGTATCTTGAGTTCTCCAAAACATCATGATACTGGAGAAAATGAGAAAATGACGTGAGGCATGGGAGATGAAAATGATGCTGCGGAGAGAACTCTGGTAACAGATGCGCCTCTCTCTGAGGGATTGGCTCAAACTTATGATTTACAGGGAAGCGTAAGCCTCTCCAGAGAGTCTTCTCCAGAGTTATATAACTCCCTTTACTTTTCTAGGTATTGAGAGCAGAAAAGGCATACTTTTCCATCAATAAATGCGTGAAGAATTGCAAAGCATTTTTCAGAACAGCAAAACCTGTAAGCTCTCTTTAGCTCCTTCAGCATTCTTACACTGACAAGGAAGAGTTTCACATTATGCCTCAAACAAGACAAATCTGTTCAAAACAAATGACAAAAATGAAAGCTGGTGAACAAAACAGAGTAAAAGAAAAAAATGGAAAGAAAACCGTCAGTTAAGAAGTCTGATAGAAATAGTGGTAACGGACACACAATGGTCTTTCCCACCAAACGGCCAATGGGAAGAGCAGGAAGATGACTCAGACACCTGAATCTTTCCACTGCTCTCCATGAAAACTATGAGCCTTTCCTTGGAAGCATTCATGTAACAGTAGTGGTGATAAAAGCACCTCAGTATGGCATTATGGGCTATAAAAATCAACTACATTTTCTGAGCACTTACTAAGCATTTTACAGAATTATTCCATTGAATCCTCAACACAGCTCTGTGAGATTTATTCTCTTTAAGAGATGAGAAAATTGAAACTTAGACATTAAGGAACATGCGTGAGGTGGCACAAGAGGCATAGCTGACTCAAACACAGTCTGTCCCATTTCAGAGCCACCTTGTCAATCACTACACTATGCTCTCAAATGAGATACATACATGTCAAGGTAAATAAAACATATGGATGGTATAGCATTTGTAAAACCAAATGACTTTTGAAATATTACTTTCATTCCTACTCACTATGTTATTCAGTTAATCAATATTCTCTAAACTTTAAAACTTTTTGCCCCTAGCCACCCCCAAAATATATGTGAATATATGTATGTGTGTGTGCTTCACACAGTGATACACACATGAAATATATGTTTCATGAAACTATACTCATCCTGGGACTTCCCTGGTGGTCCAGTGGTAAAGAATCCACGTTCCAACGCAGGGGATGTGGGTTCAATCCCTGGTCGGGGAACTAAGTGGGCAACTAAGCCCGCACGGTGCAACTACTGAGCCTGCGCACCTCAACTAGAGAGAGAAAACCTGCATGCCACAACTAGAGAGAAGACCACACACCACAACAAAGAGCACGCATGCCACAACGAAGATCCTACGTGCCACAACTAAGACCCAACACAGCCAAAAATAAATAAATATTTTTTAAAATGTTGCATACATGTAATATATTCTAATACGTATTCTATTCTACTTCTGTTTTTTTTAATGCTGGAATTGATTTCATGACCCACAAATAGGTGGCATCTTGCAATTTAAAAAAAAACAACTCTGCTCTAGACTACAGGTTCATGGATTTTTGGAAATACAGGCAGAGAAAGTATGGACATCCTCTGATATTAGAACCACACACAGGCATCCTGGGAGAGGATTAAATAAGATACATATATGAGAAATCACTTGGCAGAGAGTCTGGCATAAAGAGGTATTTAGTAAAAATCAGTTTCCACGATACCTCCTACAACATTACTATCCCCCAACGTTTAGAGAAGTGAAGTTACTCCACCACCATCATAAGCATTATAGTCAATGAGCTGCTGGCCAAAGTTAACCACCTTAAAGTTTCAATGCTCAACTAACATCAAGAAATGGAGCTGTGCTACCTACATGACCTTTCCTGATGAAAGCAGCTTATCATTTCCAAGAAAATGTTTTTTTATGAACCACTTTGATAGAAAAATTTCTGAAGTATATCAAACACTGACTTGACTTCTTAAGAGGACTATACAGAATCGTCTTTTCTCAAGGACCCAGGGTCATAATTATGCACACACAATGGTAAATTTTAGAGCTGGTAGATGCCTACCTTAGAGGTCACCTAATTTAAGTCTCTCACTTTACAGATGAACAAATTGATGTCCCAAGATGTTATGCAATTTGCCCAAAGTTACCCAGTAGGAAGGTTAAGTGATTCCCATTATGCCATGCTGCCACATCGATTTTGGACTATGCTGAGCATGATCTAGCATGGTAGTCAGGATTTAGGAGCAATACTCCTTGTAATTTTCCCCATGTTTGTTATTTTTGTTATCTCACTTCTTTCCCCATACTCTTTAGCAATAAAACTCTTAAATCAAAATAGGATCTATGTGTTTATGCTCTGCAGGAAAAATGTTAAGCTAGCCTACTCCACAGGCCATTTAGGGGAAGAATTCCAAAATATAATATGTGTGGTGTACTTTAGTAAGGAAAGGGATGCAGAATGAATCTCTACGTGGCCTTCAGAAAGCAAGAAGGATGCAATAAAAAGGCCACATTGGCTTAGAACAGCTCTGAGCATGTGACAGTCAGGAACCCCAAACAGCTCCTCAGAATAGGCAACACAGTAAATGTCACAAGGGCAGGGATTAGGCTCTCAGTAAGTGTGGGTTGAATATCCTAAAAAATGTGTAGTCTGTCACTACACTAAATGGTGCCAGGTCATTGTGCTGTCCGATGTAGGTTTGCATTTTAGGTATTTGTCTCTCCCCTTTCCCATAAGGATATGAACTGTCACTTATGTCTAATGACACCTCTGAAACACAGCTTTTGCAGAAGTTGATAACGTTTCCTATATCTTCTAATAAGATGCTTCTAATACACTCTGAGCATGCTAGAATTTTCTAAAATAAGAATGAATATGCTCTAAATAAGAGAATGAGGGATTCCTCTATGTAAGAAGCATGCTGATATTATCCCATAACTCTCATAACTTCCATCTTGTCTGCCCTTCTGTTGAGTGGATGGCTCTGCTGCAGGTTACAGATTACACAGATTGCCAGATAAGTCACCTGCAGTGAGGTATTATGCTACTGGGACTATTTTTAACCTGCAACTGATGATACTTCTCTGTAACCCGCAAAATTATCACTCAAATGTCTTCTTAAATGGCAAAATGCCTTAAAAATGACAACCGTGGGCCTCCCTGGTGGCGCAGTGGTTGAGAGTCCGCCTGCCAATGCAGGGGACACGGGCTCGTGCCCCAGTCCGGGAGGATCCCACATGCCGCAGAGCGGCTGGGCCCGTGAGCCATGGCCGCTGAGCCTGTGCATTCGGAGCCTGTGCTCCGCAATGGGAGAGGCCACAACAGTGAGAGGCCCACGTACAGCAAAAAAAAAAAAAAAAAAAAAAAAATTAACAACCGTGCACCCAAACTGAAGGCCATTTTCTAGACACTTATTACTATATCCATTTTTAAAAATAATTGTCATGATTTTTTCATTAATTTTTTTTTATATTGAACTCACTATATCCATTTTTGTCCTCTCCCTTGAGACTCCATTTGGCACTCCTTCCTTATTCCATTTTCTTCTATATTTTCCATGGTTCAAGTACTTTATCTTATTCTTCTGCCTTTGGGTGTTCAAGTGATAGTTCCTGTATTTTGTAATCAGGAGGAAATGGGCTTAACTAAGAAAATACATACAAAACTTTATTTTCCCATAATCTCTTCAAAACATGATCTTAAGGAAAACGTTGTGTTATGAAGAATGAAAAGAAATACAAATTAATCAAGGTCAAAGGGGTTTAAAATATTATCCACAGATTATTTTACTTGATAAAGCAATTGTCTCTTGATGACCTTTAACTAGAATTAATCTGCTAAAAGAAAAACTGCATCTCATAACCTATTTCTTCATGTTTCTGATACATGCATGATTAATTCTGCTTTTGTTATTAAAACTGAATCTTTGAAACACTGATTTTTCTATGATTTACTCAAGCTAGTACATCTAGTAAGGCAAACACATCTTAAAGACCACTTTCAGCAAACTATTTCAGAACAGAAATATTCCAAACACATTAAAAATCATTCTTATTCAGTAATGATTGGAATTATTGGATTCGTTTATTTGGGAAATGGCTTTTATCCAATTTTTCCACTTTGACTTACCTAAAAACAAAGCTTCATATCATAAATTTAAACAATGTGCTTGAAAAGTAAAATTGTGTTCACTAAGTGATATGAAAAACTTCTAACTCAAATAAGTTCTTCCGATACTTTGAGAAATAACATTACTCTCATGGAAGTAAGTCTAAAATGAATCTTTTTCCAAATACACCAGATACCCCTGATGCAATTTTCTGGATCACTCACAGAATCTTCCTACCTCTATCATAACGGACTCTAACAGGATGGATGTAATCCATATTATGAACTGAACTAGAAGGCAAAATATGTCTTATATAAGAATTAATAGCACTTAATGATAAGAATTAGCACTCTTATCAATTAAAATTTGAATCAAGACAAGAAGAAGTATCTCAATGATTCAAAGTAATTTTTAAAACACCCTAAGTGCCAAGGTAAAACAACAACAACAAAAAAGGCAGTAACATAGGACCCAAGTATGGTATAACAACTATTCTAAACTGGATATTGTTCTAAGTTTTAGGATAGACTGGAGAGAATAAATAGCGTCTGCTGACTCCTTCCAGTTCTCATCCAACGTCTGTTCATAGCAGCTACAGCAAGGTTATCTGTAGCCATGCAGTTTTCAGCTTGAGAATAAACATGTCTGTGCTGTTTTGAAAACAATTACCCAGGTACAACTAGAATAAGATAATTTTTGGTTAGACAACACTGGAAAGGTTATCTAGTTTACCCTCCTTATGTTCAAAAACAAGGAAACTGAGGCTCAGAGAGATTAAGTTCCTAGCCCTAGCAACTCACACAGTTAGTTAGTGGCCAAGCAAGGTCTAGAACCAAGTTTTCCCAATTATTTCTATTAATATGGGTTAACTCTGAGGGTCAGAACCACTGATTCTCCTTCTGGTATGGAATTGACCTTTGGAAATTTACCGGCTGTGTGATCTTGAGCAAATTGCAACCTTTCTAAGCTCTTTTGCCTCCTCTGTATAGTGTAAAGAATACGTACTCTAACAAGGTTGTTGTGAGGATTATATACGGCTTGTAAAGTGCTTAGCACGTCGATTAGCAAATAATAAGCATTCGAAAATAAGCAGTTATTATTTTTACTCCCAACCTGGAAACATGGCTGCTCCTACTGTTTAAGAAGACAATGAACTGAATTCATCAACACAATGGACAGAGTCTCAACCACCGGGGTTCCCCAGCCTACCACGTTCTGTAGACAGGAGAAAACCCCACCCAACAAACTATTTCACCCCATCTAAAATCCACCCTTTACACTGTTAAGAAAAACAAAATACCAACTGCTGCCAAATGTTTTCTGCCACGTGTTGTACGTGTAATTTGTCGACTAGAAATTGCAGGGGGAGTTCTGGCACCACCCAAAACATGAAGAATAAATGATTGGAAAACAAGGGGAAGATAAGATCACACACCTGAACTGGACTCACAGACGCTTGTTCTCAGCTCATTTAGCTGTGGGTAGATAGGTGGGTGGTATAAAGCAAAATGATTTCTTTCAGCACCATAAAGCAGGAATAATGGCCACCACAACAAATTACAGCCCCCTAGGCTTCTCAGCAAAACATAAAAGAATCCGTTTCATCGCCTTAGTAAATTAAAATATACACGGGCAACAACTGAGCAACAAAATGTATCCGAGCTGCACTGCACCCTAGGATTATATAAATATATGAAAAATTCCTATGAAATGGCGAGACAAAATGATGGGGTATATCACCTTGAAATTAACAAGGAGGAAATCATGTCATGCCAAAGGTGTCTCCATTGACAAAATCCTCACCCTCCGTTCTCATGACACTGCAAACCCACCTCCCTCTAAGGAAATTACAGGAATCACCCGCAGCAACCAACCTCAGCAATCGACATCGACCAGATCGACCCCCACTCAAATGGCGCTAAGCACCGCGGGTCCAAGCCCCTCCCTGCAGCTGCCAAGTCCCGCGCTGGCTCCAGACTACTTCGCTTCCTTTCCGTCCTCCCTCTCACGCTCGACCCCCAACATTTCTCGCCGACCCTCGCCACTGACAGAGAAGGTAGGAACGGGAAAGACTTCCTACACTTTGTCCAGGGAGTACCAGAGCCACACATACCCGTCCCTATTACGACCACATCAAACTCCGAAGGTAGATTATCCGCCATCTTGACAGGAAACGTGTCATGTGACTATTGCTTGTGGAAAAGAGATCAAGTTAAGCATCGCCGTTGTAGAAGGCGGAAGGGAAAACACTGCATTCTGGGTATTGTAGTTCCTGGGTGGCGGGTCCAGATAGGCGGCTACAGCATTGTATTTGAAATGTTTTACGCGAATGTTAAAAGCTCTATTCATTTTCCAGGCTGAGTGCAGTAGTGCATTTAGACTGGAGTTTGGGGGTAGAAAAGAGTTGTAGACTTTTACTCTGATGGCCAGGATGAATGTGGGAAGACCTGGGAACCCCTTGACAATGATGAAGCAAGAATTGTTAGGAGACAAGGAGGGCGGAGTGAAATTGAAAGGGGATTGCTTTGTGAAGAAAGGAAATTTTCATTCCAGTCTGGAAACTGTTTGTTTCCCCCAGCATGTCTGTATTTTCGTTTCGGCCTGCGAGGCATAATTTTCACACCAATACCTTCAAATTCTATCCCTTATCTTTTTTTGTCTCTGTCTCCCCAATGAAAACCCACGAAAAATCTCGCCCTAGCTTCGCCAGAATGGAACCGTCACTGCATCTGTATTTGCTCTAGTTAGTCCGATCAGCCACCTTGGCCACATACATATGCAAAATTAGTCTTGCTTTACAGGAGGGAAAAAAGTTATGAAAACATAGTAGTTGCTTGATAGGCGTTTATTGATTCTGAATCTGGTTTTATATATGTATACAAGGAGTTCATACAAGATTTTCCCAATAAGGTACCGCAGAAATGATCAAGGTAAAGTGGCCTTTATATTCAAGTGATTGTATTTGTTGAAGAGGATTTAGATTGCCTGTGCCAAGCAGCTAATGTAGCTCTGATAAGTATTTTCAAGGTCGACCTCCTCCCACCCGTACCCCCAGTCCCATTATTTAAAATGCTTTGCTGTCTGACAATTCCAAAGTAAAAAAGAGGTAGAGAATGCATGGGAGTGAGGGAGGGTAATTTTTGGATCCCAGAAATTCATTGTGTAGTTATTTTACCATTGGTTCAAGATAATTCAGAGAGTGTAGTGGTGGACCTTCCCTTACACCACCTGACTGACCTCTGAGCTGTTTGTGGTTCCCCAGTCACACTGTTGTTCCTTCATCGTGGAATGATCTTCCCGTTCTCTAGCTAACAATTATCCCCAAGGCTCAGAGTCATTTCCACCACCTCCTCTTACATTTCCTCCCTATACTGGGTTATATTTCCCTACATTGTGCTACCTCTCTGTCATAACCTCCCATATTGCACTGAAAAGTATTTCCATTTATGTTTGTTCCCATACTGGACACATATCCCCCAAAATACATACCCAGATATACAATACCCTAAATTATAAGCCCCTATATGACAAGGATTGTGCCTTACTTATCTTTTTACCCCCTGCATCTAACATAAGCCTGGTGTATAGTAGGAATTCAGTAAGTGTTCGCTGAACTAAGCTTGGCTTTGATTCCCCTAATAGATGGTAAGTACTATAGATTCAGAAATTTCCTAACAAATATAATCACACTGTGAAGATACAACTCATTAACTCATTTAATTTTCCTTAAATACTCATTGAGTACCTACTATGTGCAAGGCACTGATTTAGATGCTGGGATTACAGCAATGAAAAAACAGACAAAAACCCCTGTCTTCATGAAGTTTACATCTAGTGAAGTAAAACAAAATAAACAAGTAATTGCGCTGTAGTGCTAATTTTCCACTATGTTTTTCCCCAAATTTAAAATCCTTTTCTTCCCCCTGAGGATAGAGAGCACAACCCTCAGAAAGATAAAAGTGACAGCCTATACTTAGCTTCCCTTTCTTTAAAGTTATCACACCCTCTCTGGGCATAGAAAAGATTATTATATTCGAAAAATATAAAGCATCTGCATGGAGAAAATGCTCAAAATACCTTTTCCTCCCAATGTATTTTTGTTAATTTTTTACAAGGCAAAAATGAATGTGGGAGTTGACAACATCAATAAAATAGAATAAAACAAAGCAGGTTAATTGCTGTCTATTCTATTATTCTAAGGACATCTATTTTTGAGAACTGAAATATTTTATTTGGATAAATCACAATACAATGAGATGATGGATACCTACAATTTGACTACCCTGTTAAATCACTGTGACATTGATTTTTTACTTAATGTTTTCTTGAATTGAAAAATCACAATTCCCTGGACATTTACCTTGTATTCAGAAGTTTATTCAAGTGTGGGATCTGATGTATCATATTTTTACAAACCAGTAATTTAATGGTCTCCTCTTATGCCTTTTCTTTGAGCTCCAAATCCATATATCCAACCCCTTACTCAGTATCTTTTCTGAACATGTCCAATACTGAATTCATGAATACTTCATCTCCACTCCCAAACCTCTTCGTCCAGTGTTCACCAGCTTAGAAATGGTACCACCTTCCCAATGGTTACTCAAGTCAAAAACTTAAGGATCATCCTTGATATATTACTCTCTTTCACCCTTAAACCAATCCATCAGCAACTCTTGCCAGATTTATCTCAAAGATATATTGTAAATATATCCACCTCTAAATCTGTTCTGCCCCCATAATCTCTTCCTAAACTACAATAGATCCCAGCTGGACACCTCATTCATGCTTGCTTCTCCCCAGTCCACACCCCACACTGTCGGTAAACTTTTAAAAATTCAAATCTGATCATGTTCTCCTTTACCTAAAACGTTCATGATTGCCTATTGCTCTTAAAATCTACTCCAAGATTTTCAACGTGTTGTAAAAGGCCCTGCTGAACTCAACAGTCTCATCTCATACCTCTCAATTTTCTCTAAGCTCCAGCCATATTGGCTCTCCTTCCTTTCCTCTGATATCCCATACTCCTTCCTACTTCAGGACCTTCCCACATGCCCTTCCATGTGCCTGAGGTAAACTTTGATCCTGCTTCCCCCTTTCTTCTAGCTTAATCCTCATTTTGCGGTTCATTCGAAACAACACATAATCTGGCAAGTGCCTCGGTCTATCTTAGGATCTCACCCTATATTCCTCCTCTGTTGAACTTTTCATGATGGGAAATATCAAGTTCCTTATGCAATTACACGTTTCATATCTGCCATCCTCTTAGAAGGTAAGTTCCACAAAGTCAAGGACTGTTCCTATATTGTTCATCATTATATTCCCAGTACATCATTCAGTGCGTGGCAAAAAATAGACACTCAAAAATATTTGACTTATGAGTATATATCCAAAGCAAATAAAAACACTATCTTGAAGAGATATCCATATTCACTGCAGCATTATTCACAGTAGCTAAGATATGGAAACAACGTAAGTGTTCATCAATGGATGAATGAAGAAAATGTGACATATATATGTATACTAGATATAAATATTATTTAGCCTTAAAACAGAAGGAAATCACACAGATGAACCTGGAGAACATTATGCTAAGTGAAATAAGCCAGAAACAGAAAGACAAATGTCACATGATCTCACTTATAAGTGGAATTGTAAAACAAAATTTTAAGTCAAACTCATAGTAGCAAAGAGTAGAATGATGGTTACCAGAGGCTAGGGGTAGGAATAAAGGGGAGCTATTGATCAAAGGGTACAAAATTTTAGTTATAAGATGAATAAGTTCTGGAAACATAATGTACAGCATGGTGGCTAGAGTCAATAATAATGTATTATATACATGAATTTAGCTATGATTGTAGATCTCAAGTGTTCTCACCACACACAGACACACAAAAGGTAACTATGGGAGGTAATGAATATGTTAATTACTTTTATTATGGTAAGCATTTCACACTGTATACATATATCAAAACATCACGTTCTATACTTGTATACCTTAAATATATGGAATTTTTGTCAAAAAATAAATTTCAATCTACTTAGTGAATGGATGAATAATACGGTGGAGGAATTCTTCAGGAAACAACACAAGAGTACAAATTTTTTTAGTTTCTGCTTTATAACAAAGTGAATCAGTCATACATATACATCTGTTCCCATATCCCTTCCCTCTTGCGTCTCCCTCCCTCCCACCCTCCCTATCCCACCCCTCCAGGCGGTCACAAAGCACAGAGCTGATCTCCCTGTGCTATGCGGCTGCTTCCCACTATCTATCTACCTTACGTTTGGTAGTGTATATATGTCCATGCCTCTCTCTTGCTTTGTCACAGCTTACCATTCCCCCTCCCCATATCCACAAGTCCATTCTCAAGTAGGTCTATGTCTTTATTCCTGTTTTACCCCTAGGTTCTTCATGACATTTTTTTCTTAAATTCCATATATATGTGTTAGCATATGGTATTTGTCTTTCTCTTTCTGACTTACTTCACTCTGTATGACAGACTCTAGGTCTATCCACCTCATTACAAATAGCTCAGTTTCGTTTCTTTTTATGGCTGAGTAATATTCCATTGTATATATGTGCCACATCTTCTTTTTCCATTCATTCAATGATGGACACTTAGGTTGTTTCCATCTCCAGGCTATTGTGATTAGAGCTGCAATGAATATTTTGGTACATGTCTCTTTTTGAATTATGGTTTTCTCAGGGTATATGCCTAGTGGTGGGATTGCTGGGTCATATGGTAGTTCTATTTGTAGTTTTTTAAGGAACCTCCATACTGTTCTCCGTAGAGGCTGTACCAATTCACATTCCAACCAGCAGTGCAAGAGTGTTCCCTTTTCTCCACACCCTCTCCAGCATTTATTGTTTCTAGATTTTTTAATGATGGCCATTCTGACTGGTGTGAGATGATATTTCACTGTTGTTTTGATTTGCATTTCTCTAATGATTAATGATGTTGAGTGTTCTTTCATGTGTTTGTTGGCAGTCTGTATATCTTCTTTGGAGAAATGTCTATTTAGGTCTTCTGCCCATTTTTGGATTGGGTTGTTTGTTTTTTTGCTATTGAGCAGCTTGAGCTGCTTATAAATTTTGGAGATTGATTTTGTCAGTTGCTTCATTTGCAAGTATTTTCCCCTCATTCTGTGGGTTGTCTTTTTGGCTTGTTTATGGTTTCCTTTGCTGTTCAAAAGCTTTGAAGTTTCATTAGGTCCCAGTTGTTTATTTTTGTTTTTATTTTCATTTCTCTAGGAGGTGGGTCAAAAAGGATCTTGCCATGATTTATGACATAGAGTGTTCTGCCTCTTTTCCTCTAAGAGTTTGATAGTTCCTGGCCTTACATTTATGTCTTTAATCCATTTTGAGCTTATTTTTGTGTATGGTGTTAGGGAATGATCTAATCTCATACTTTTACATGTCCCTGTCCAGTTTTCCCAACACCACTTATTGAAGACGCTGTCCTTTCTCCAATGTACATTCCTGCCTCCTTTATCAAAGATAAGTTGACCATATGTGCCTGGGTTTATCTCTGGGCTTTCTATCCTGTTCCATTGATCTATCTTTCTGTTTTTGTGCCAACACTACACTGTCTTGATTACTGTAGCTTTGTAGTATAGTCTGAAGTCAGGGAGCCTGATTCCTCCAGCTCCGTTTTTCGTTCTCAAGATTGCTTTGGCTATTTGGCTATATTTTGTTTTTCCAAAAATATTTTGAAATTTTTTGTTCTAGTTCTGTGACAAATGCCAGTGGTAGATTGATAGGGATTGCATTGAATCTGTAGATTGCTTTGGGTACTAGAGTCATTTTCATAATATTGATTCTTCCAATCCAGGAAACTGGTATATCTCTCCATCTATTTGTATCATCTTTAATTTCTTTCATCAGTGTCTTATAATTTTCTGCATACAGGTCTTTTGTCTCTTAGGTAGGCTTATTCCTAGATATTTTATTCTTTTTGTTGCAATGGTAAGTGGGAGTGTTTTTTTTTTCACTTTCAGATTTTTCATCATTAGTGTACAGGAATGCCAGAGATTTCTGTGCATTAATTTTGTATCCTGCTACTTTACCAAATTCATTGATTAATTCTAATAGTTTTCTGGTAGCGTCTTTAGGATTCTCTAAGTAGAGTATCATGTCATCTGCAAACAGTGACAGCTTTACTTATTCTTTTCCGATTTGGATTCCTTTTATTTCCTTTTCTTCTCTGATTGCTGTGGCTAAAACTTCCAAAACTATGTTGAATAAGAGTGGTTAGAGTGGGCAGCCTTGTCTTGTTCCTGATCTTAGTGGAAATGGTTTCAGTTTTTCACCATTGAGGTTGATGTTGGCTGTGGGTTTGTCATATATGGCCTTTATTATGTTGAGGAAAGTTCCCTCTATGCCTACTTTCTGCAGGGTTTTTATCATAAATCAGTGATGAATTTTGTCAAAAGCTTTCTCTGTATCTATTGAGATCATCATACGGTTTTTCTCCTTCAATTTGTTAATATGGTGTATCATGTTGATTGATTTGTGTATATTGAAGAATCCTTGCATTCCTGGAATAAACCTCACTTGATCATGGTGTATGATCCTTTTAATGTGCTGTTGGATTCTGTTTGCTAGTATTTTGTGGAGGATTTTTGCATCTATGTTCATCAGTGATATTGGCCTGTAGTTTTCTTTCTTTGTGACATCCTTGTCTGGTTTTGGTATCAAGGTGATGGTGGCCTCGTAGAATGAGGTTGGGAGTGTTCCTCCCTCTGCTATATTTTGGAACAGTTTGAGAAGGATAGGTGTTGGCTCTTCTCTAAATGTTTGATAGAATTCGCCTGTGAAGCCATCTGGTCCTGGGCTTTTGTTTTTTGGAAGATTTTTAATCACAGTTTCAATTTCAGTGCTTGTGATTGGTCTGTTCACATTTTCTATTTCTTCCTGATTCAGTCTTGGCAGGTTGTACATTTCTAAGAATTTGTCCATTTCTTCCAGGTTGTCCATTTTATTGGCATAGAGTTACTTGTAGTAATCTCTCATGATCTTTTGTATTTCTGCAGTGTCAGTTGTTACTTCTCCTTTTTCATTTCTAATTCTATTGATTTGAGTCTTCTCCGTTTTTTTCTTGATGAGTCTAGCTAATGGTTTATCAATTTTGTTTATCTTCTCAAAGAACCAACTTTTAGTTTTATTGATCTTTGCTATCGTTTCCTTCATTTCTTTTTCATTTATTGCTGCTCTGATCCTTATGATTTCTTTCCTTCTGCTAACTTTGGAGCTTTTTGTTCTTCTTTCTCTAATTGCTTTAGGTGTAGGGTCAGGTTGTTTACTCGAGATGTTTCCTGTTTCTTATGGTGGGATTGTATTGCTATAAACTTCCCCCTTAGAACTGCTTTTGCTGCGTCCCATAGGTTTTGGGTTGTCGTGTCTCCATTGCCATTTGTCTCTAGGTATTTTTTTTAATTCCTCTTTGATTTCTTCAGTGATCACTTCGTTATTAAGTAGTGTATTGTTTAGCCTCCATGTGTTTGTATTTTTACAGATCTTTTCCTGTAATTGATGTCTAGTCTCATAGCATTGTGGTCGGAAAAGATACTTGATACAATTTCAGATTTCTTAAATTTACCAAGGCTTGATTTGTGACCCAAGATATGATCTATCCTGGAGAATGTTCGATGAGCACTTGAGAAAAACGTGTATTCTGTTGTTTTTGGATGGAATGTCCTATAAATATCAATTAACTCCATCTTGTTTAATGTATCATTTAAAGCTTGTGTTTCCTTATTTATTTTCATTTTGGATGATCTGTCCTTTGGTGAAAGTGGGGTGTTGAAGTCCCCTACTATGAGTGTGTTACTGTCGATTTCCCCTTTTATGGCTGTTAGTATTTGCCTTATGCATTGAGGTGCTCCTATGTTGCGTGCATAAATATTTACAATTGTTATATCTTCTTCTTGGATCGATCCCCTGATAATTATGTAGTGTCCTTGTTTGTCTCTTCTAATAATCTTTATTTTAAACTATTTTGTCTGATATAAGAATTGCTACTCCAGCTTTCTTTTGATTTCCATTTCCATGGAATATCTTTTTCCATCCCATTACTTTCAGTCTGTGTGTGTCTCTAGGTCTGAAGTGGGTCTCTTGTAGACAGCATATATATGGGTCTTGTTTTTGTATGCATTCAGCCAATCTGTGTGTTTTGGTGGGAGCATTTAGTCCATTTACATTTAAGGTAATTATTGACATGTATGTTCCTATTCCCATTTCCTTAATTGTTTTGGGTTCGTTATTGTAGGTCTTTTCCTTCTGTTGTGTTTCTTGCCTAGAGAAGTTCCTTTAGCATTTGTTGTAAAGCTGGTTTGGTGGTGCTGAACTCTCTCAGCTTTTGCTTGTCTGCAAAGGTTTTAATTTCTCCATCAAATCGGAATGAGATCCTTGCTGGGTAGAGTAATCTTGGTTGCAGGTTTTTCTCCTTCATCACTTTAATTATGTCCTGCCACTCCCTTCTGGCTTGTAGAGTTTCTGCAGAGAGATCAGCTGTTAACCTGATGGGGATTCCCTTGTGTGTTATTTGTCGTTTTTTCCCTTGCTGCTTTTAATATGTTTTCTTTGTGTTTAATTTTTGACAGTTTGATTAATATGTGTCTTGGCGTATTTCTCCTTGGATTCATTCTGTATGGGACTCTCTGTGCCTCCTGGACTTGATTAACTATTTCCTTTCCCATATTAGGGAAGTTTTCAACTATAATCTCTTCAAGTATTTTCTCAGTCCCTTTCTTTTTCTCTTCCTCTTCTGGAACCCCTATAATTCGAATATTGGTGTGTTTAATGTTGTCCCAGAGGTCCCTGAGACTGTCCTCTGTTCTTTTCATTCTTTTTTCTTTATTCTGCTCTGCAGCAGTTATTTCTACTATTTTATCTTCCATGTCACTTATCCATTCTTCTGCCTCAGTTATTCTGCTATTCATCCCATCTAGAGTATTTTTCATTTCATTTATTGTGTTTTTAATCATTGCTTGATTCATCTTTATTTCTCCTAGGTCCTTGTTAACTGTTTCTTGCATTTTATCTATTCTATTTCAAAGATTTTGGATCATGTTTACTATCATTATTCTGAATTCTTGTTCAGGTAGACTGCCTATTTCCTCTTTATTTCTTAGGTCTGGTGGGTTTTTATCTTGCTCCTTCACCTGCTGTGTGTTCTTCTGTCTTCTCATTTTGCTTTTCTTACTGTGTTTGGGGTCTCCTTTTTGCAGGCTGCAGGTTCGTAGTTCCCGTTGTTTTTGGTGTCTGTTCCCAGTGGCTAAGGTTGTTTCAGTGGGTTGTTTAGGCTTCCTGGTGGAGGGGACTAGTGCCTGTGTTCTGGTGGATGAGGCTCAATCTTGTCTTTCTGGTGGACAGGTCCACGTCTGGTGGTGTGTGTTGGGGTGTCTGTGGCCTTATTATATTTTTAGGCAGCCTCTCTGATAATGGGTGGAATTGTGTCCCTGTCTTGCTAGTTGCTTTGCATAGGGTGACCAGCACTGTAGCTTGCTGGTTGTTGAGTGAAGCTGGGTGCTGGTGTTGAGATGGAGATCTCTGGGAGATTTTTGCCATTTGATATTATGTGGAGCTGGGAGTTCTCTTGTGGACCAGTGTCCTGAAGTTGGCTCTCCCACCTCAGAGGCACAGCACTGACTCCTGGCTGCAGCACCAAGAGCCTTTCATCCACCCGGCCAGGTACTTGGGGAGTTTCTTGCCTTTTGGGTGGTCTGAGGTCTTCTGTCATCATTCAGTAGCTGGTCTGTAGGAGTTGTTCCACGTGTAGATGAATTTCTGATGTATCTGTGGGGAGGAAGGTGATCTCCGTGTCTTACTCTTCCGCCATCTTGAAGAGTACAATTTTAAATGGGAATAAAATGAGTTGCTTGCCCAGTAAAATGTTTCATCAGCAGGTTTTGTGTTTATAATTGAACAGGTAATACACACGTGGTGAATAAAAAATTAAATCAGCACAGAATGTCATACAAAGACATATTAGTAAGTCTCCATACCCTCATGGACCCCCTGTTGTCTTCCCCAGAAATAAACATTGTTATCAGTTTCTAGTGAATCCTGCTAAAGATTGTGTGTGTGTGTGTTTGTGTGTGTGTATGAGGGGAGCGGTAATCCCTTTATTTCTTTTTTGACAGAGACAGTAACATGCTGTAAACATTATTCCTTATTTTACACCTTTATTTTTTCGTTTAATACATATTTGGGAGATCCTGTATTCTCAGTACATATAGGGGTGCCTCATTTTTAATGGCTTCCTGTAATTCCATTATATGGATATGCCATGATTTATTTAATATTCCTTTATTGATGGATATTTAGTTTTTTCTAGTCGTTTGCTACTGTAAGTGGTGCTGCAATGAACAGCCTTTTCTTAGAGAGGCAATATAGGATAATGGTTATGAGTTCAGGTTTGAGTCCCTATTCCATCCAACTGAACAGTCTCAGGTAAATTATTTACTCTCTCTGAATCTCAGTTTCCTCATTTGTAAAATGGTGACAATAATATTACTAACCCTCCAAGGTGGTTATGAAGGGTAAATAAATAAAGTGTTTAAAACTACATTTGACTGGTAGTAAGCACTCAATAAATATTATTCTTAATAGTAGTAACCTCAGCAGTAGTAGTAGTCATTGTGAGCATGAGGGAGGTAACAACTTTCACCAATCTGATTGGCAAAAATGAAAATATTTTATAATATGGTATTGGTAAATGCCTGGGGAAGTGGGCACACTGATACATTGCTAATAGAAGTCAAAATTAATATAATTTTTTGGATGGTGATTTGGCAATATCTGTCAAAATGTTAAATGTATATACTGGTGATTTAGCATTTTCTAGTTTGGACTTTATCCTACTTGTGAACTTCTAAATTCTTATTTGTGATACTATAACGCCATATTGATCATTTAAATATTTTTCTGATCCTTGAGTTTCAGATTCGTGTGATCAAAAAATAACTTTTTAAGCAAATAACATTATAGTAAGTTCTCTAAGAGACCATATTTATTTAGTGTAGAAAGGGAGGAATTATTCATGATTCCTATCTTTTGGTCACATATGTTTAGTTTCTTCTTTGTAATTTTCTTGTGGTCTTAAAAAAACTTATGTTTATTCTTTTAGCTGTCATTTATATTTTTGTGAAATGGTGTTTATGAAACAAAATAGAAAAATAAATAACAGAGGTAGTTAATGTACCTGAAAAAAATGACGTTTTATGTTAATAATTATTTTGACATGTAGTACCATAGCATAGATAATCTGTTCTCAAAAAAATATATAAAATGTGTTCCCTCCAAGATGGCTTGGGAACTGAACATATATACATATTTAAGAAAGGTTTATATAAATTCAAGAATCATAAGTTCATGGATAGGAAACTTTGTTCACTGAACTATCCCAAGCATCTAGAAGAATGATTGTAATTGAATAGGAACTCAATAAATATTTCTTAAATGATGAAGGGGTGGAGAGCGATAATACTTCCCTATGAAATCCCTTTAACTACCATGGTTAACCTCTTTCCCAAAGTGTGTTCTGGGAGGAGAAAGTAATTCTTCAGGATATTAATAGGGGTTTCATGATCAAGTACATTTAGGGAGCAATTAAATTTAAATGGTTTCTTTACTGGAGGACTCTTCAAATCTTTTATAATAAATATACATGTGAATTATGAGGATTTCACAATAACTTTTAAGCCACAGAACACACTTTAGAAAACACTGGGCTGGAACTGGTCTGATCCAGAATGGCATTTCTTATGTTTTCATAGATGATGTTATTGCCCCATCATCACTAGGACATGCAAAAGAATTTCTAGGAGTGGTAATGAGCCAGACGAACCAGAACTATTATATACTCTTCCCAGATTTCAGTGTTATTAGTACAGTTTATGATCCAGCAGTCACATAATTTTACACACACACACACACACACACACACACACACACACACAAATTGAATCCACTACAGTAGAATCTCATTCTTACCATATTGTAGAAAACCAAACTAACCAGACACTGATCTTCTACTGTATAAACTAAAGCAAGAGTGTCATACAAACCATCAAAACTCTGAGTTCTTTAAGAGAGCTTCTTAGAAAATAGCTATGTCTGTATGAATGTATAGCTCTTAACACCCCCCCCCAAAAAAAACAAGCAATAACAGTTCAGGAAGTAGATTATTAACATCTTACTACAAGTTCCAGACTTACAAAGGAAAGTTTTTAAAAACGAAGACCTAGTGTTAGAGCTTGCTTTGAATTAAAAATTTTCTGTCTAAGCCTGTTGTTGTAGTGGTAACAAAAATTCACAAGCACAAGTGCTCTGGACAATAAAACATAGCTAAAAGTGGAGAAAGTCCAGTCTACTGGAGCAAACAACCTGAAATTATACAAAGTAGAACTTTTGTGAGCACACAAACTATCTCAGTTTTACAGTATACACAGATGAAGTCAACTTAGACTTTTCCATTTCAAATAAGTATAAGTATAAATATTATTACATCCATTTTCTGCTGTATAAAATTCAGGTTCTTTGAGTTCATGTTCATTTCCATCTTTAAAAAGTATTCAGTGTAATCACAGGAATCATTTCCACTATATCAGAAATATGTTTTAAGTGCTAGTTTTAGTAACAAGATGATTATTTGTCGTAACTATTGTATTTGTCAGTTTCTTCAAAACAGAAATTTTCAGAACACGTTGGCATTTTTTCATATTCCTTACAAAAAAAAACAATAAACTTAATAATTTTGTGGGAATTTCATGAACAATTACAGAAAGCCTTGCTGCTCTTCTTTTAGCTGTTTAATTGTAATGTCATAGTAACAGAAAGCAGCATACCCAATTCTGCATGGATGAATAAGCACATTCAATAAGGAAGATTTAACAGAGTAAATCAAACACTGGATTAAACATTTTATGCATAACAGACCACAAAATGGGCATTCATTTTACCAATGGATCCTTGGCATTAGAAGCAAATAGAAGTGCATACCAACATAATTAAACTGAATATTCAGTGGCCTGATTGTAAAGTTTCCCTATATTTTATCGAACTAATATCCAGTTAATTAGAGTTGTCTAAACATACTCAAGCACACACAATGAAAAGATTAAGTATAAACATTATTCATTTGCATTTCATCATTCAATAAAATAATTTGTTTTCTTCTGTTTTATTATCCCCAAAGTTTGAACGCAGCAAATTTTCTGTTTGGTTGCACAAAGTAAAAAGTTTAGACAAACACATGGAAATCTGCAATATAGGATGGGATGGCTTCCCATTTAATTGTATTTGATTTTTCATTTTTGATAAAAAAATTCTTATTTAAAGAGATAATCTCAAAGGGTGAGCTATTTCCCCCCAAATTTGCTGACACAACATTACATCAGTATTTATAACATGAATATTCATAGTAAAATTTTAAAATATTCTATAATTTGTACCAGTAGTCTCTCCTATTATTTGTGTTTTATTAGTACAGTTTGTTTTTACTATAATACATAGTATTACTATAATACATTCTCAATGCAAAAGCATTTTAAATTAGTCTTTTTCAGGAAATGGTTGAACAACTTAAGATTCTGATCCTCAAGGATAATGTTTTATTAAGTCTATGTATGACTCAAACCATTAGGAATAGAAAGAATCATTTCATATTTGGACTAATTTTGTGACAAGTTTGAATATGGTGAGGTCATTTGAACCATATTTTACATTCTCTATAGGTATAGAATGGGAATCTTGAGAGAAATATATGAAATACCTACTAAAAAGCAGGAATTGTCTCTGTATTTCTGTAGTACCAATGTCTACCATTGCCACTGTACCTCCTGGGAGCTACCACTCCTACATCCTTCCAAAAGGCAGCAATCATGTTTTAAATACCACACAACTTCAAGCCTCTAACCATTGGAGGAAAAGGAATAAAGCTGACCAAAGAGAATCCATGGCTTGCCAAGATTTATGCCTAGACTTGAGGCCTGTTTAAAAAGATAACCCAGGCCAACCAGATTCCCTGTTTGGGAAATTCTAAATAAATGACATAGATAGAAGATACAGTATAAGAGAAGCTGAAAGAAGTATTGAGATTTGTCTTGATGTAAAGTGGGCTGGAGCAGCCATTGTGTAAGGCATCCATGTTGTATATGGCCATAATCAAGATAAATAGGCTACCTGAAGAAAAGGCGTTGTTCTGCAAGAGGAAGTCAACTGGTAGAGAGAAAGGAGAGTGGAGGAGACCTGCAAAAAGAAGTACAGGTGCCATGAGAGCAAGAGCAAGTTCCCGCCCTTGTGAGGAAAGAGTTGTGTTATCTGTCCCATGATGATTGACTGTGTTTTGTTCTTTTATCCTCCAATTCCAGCAGACTCCAGTGTATCTTTACAATAACACCCCCTTTTCTTCACGTAGCCTGGGTGAGTATTGCTACCAAAAGAGTTTTAATTAAAAGATTTTAAAACACCCATGTAACCAAGGACAAATTAGCATATGTGCCCTATAAAATAAGAGACAATTACAGATGGTTCTCTGCAAACTATTTCTCCACCCAAAAATTACAGCTGAAAGAGGTTTTTATTATCACCATTCAAATATTATCACAATTCAAATTTAAATAGTGATCAAGAAATCATAGGATGAGAACAGATCTTAAGAGATAATCTATCTTTTGCCTTCAACCCAGTTCATAGCCAAATTATTGCAGGTGGCTGGAAGAAGCTATTATATTTTGAATACCTCTGGAGATTTGTATTTCATTATTTTTTTCCCATTTCTTAACTGTTAGGAAACAACCACTGCAATGCTGGTTTCTATAATTTTTAATATTAAGTTTGGAGTTCTAAGTGATGTATTAATGACTTATTAACATATCATCATGAAATGATTGAATATAAAACAACTGATGTCAATTCAGCCTAGCATTCAAAACCCTCCATACAATGGTCTGAATATAAGCATGATATCAAGGAGTCTGTGAGAAATGTTATAGAACTATCAAAACATATGAAATCAGCTGCCTTAATGGTGAAAGCTCAGAGTCCTAATTGCCCTACTGCAGTATACAAATTACAGGTTTTCATCAAGACAGAAAATTGAAACTGTGGTAGCCAGCCTCCAAAATGGCCCCAATTGGTCCCACATCCTGGCATTCATGCCCTTGTGCAGTTCTTTCCCATGTAAACTTGGCTGACCTGTGTACAAATAGGATTTTGTGGAAATGATGGAGTGTGACTTCAGAGGACAGGTCATTTAAGACATTGCAGTTTCCACCTTACTCTGTCTAGGATCACTTGCTCTGGGAAAATCTAGCTGTCAATTTATGAGGACATTCAAAACTCTGTGGAGAGGTCAATGTGGCAATAACTTCTGTCCACAGGCAGCAAGGAACCAAGGCCTCCTGCTAGCAGCCATGTGAGTGAATGAGCATTCTTGGAAGTGGATCTTCCATTCCCAGTTAAGCCTTCAGATGCCTGCAACCTCAGCTGCCATCCTGACTGCAACCTCACAAGAGACCTCAAAACAGCTCCTCAGCTAAGCTGTTCCTGAATTCTTGATCCACAGAAACTGTGAAATAATAACTGTCTATTGTTTTAAGATACTAATTTCTAGGGTGATTTCTCATTTAGCAATAGGTAGCTAGTAAAAGAAATAAAGCACTATAATCCACCTCAGGAAGACATTCGATCATGCTATCTCATGGAGAGAGCTGCCACTGCTACAGCCAAGAAATCTATGCCCCTACTTCATCCCAAATGTTTTAGTCAAGTCAAGCCCTAATCTAACCTTCCCAGCTTTATCTACCATTACTTCTCCACTACCTATACTGTATGGTCCACCAAAACTGGTCAATTTCACTATTCCTTGAACATTTTTATGCCTCCATGTCTTCGTTCAGATTGTTTTCTCTCACTGAAAAGCATTTGTTTTTCCCGTCTTTGCTGTGAAAGTCACGTTCCCTTCAGAATTCCTTTCATTTGCCATCTGCTCCATGAAAGCTTTACTGATCTCCCAAACTGGGTGATACAGCTTCTTACTTTTAAGCCCTGTATTATTCAGGACTATTTTAGCTGCAAGTGACAGAATCGCAAATCAAACTAGGTCAAGAAAAAAGGGAATATATTGGCTCACAAAAGTGGGTTAGCCAAAGGGTAGAGATGATTTAACCATGGCTGGATCCTGAGGCTCAAACAATGTCATGATCTCCCTCTCCCCCCACCCCTCTCTCTATCTCTCTTCGTATATAAAGGAAGACTCTGACTGTTCATGTCTATCAGGGTCCCAGCAGGAATTGAGGGCACACTCAACCTGCATAATTTGTTCTCAGAGTTTGGGGAAACCTGCAAAGAATTTTGCAGTAATTACAACTGAGGAGAGATGTTATCCTCACTGGACCAGAAGAGATAAGGGGTGGGGATAGTTACATGAGCCCAGAGAGGGTAGCTGTATGGAGAAGGCCACCTGGCATGTGCTGTGACTTCAGTAGAGGGATGCAGCCAATTCACAGCAAACTTGCAAAGAAAGAACCGCAAGAATAAATATCCTGGCTGGCCTCATTTTCCTCCCTCCCTTATTTTAATTTCTTGAGGCTCCTCACTGGCTGAACCCAAAAAGAAAACAGAGGACAAAGAAGTCCATTAATTTATTTCATGAAGGTCAGCCTTCCAGGGCTCAGAGCAGAATAGAAAAGTGTAGATAATATCAATAGCTCTGGAGAGAGGGAGGGAAAATATTTAGGACACCCTACTTTGGTCATATGCCCATACATAGACCAATCACTGTGGCACAGGACAGGCTAGTCAGGTTGACCAGCTTGTGTCACATGATCACCCTGGGGGAAAGGGACTGAGGTGGGGGCAAAGTGACACAATAATTAACAGAACCACTAGAACTGTAGATTGATACAAAGGTAGTACCCCAAATGATACTGGATAAAAATGTATGTCTAATGCAAACCCAGTTCCGTTTTAGAACTTTTTTGAGGGTATTTATTGATTTCAGTCTTAAGTTCTGACTTCTCTTACCCCACCAATCAGAGTAAAAGCACCTAGAGAACACAACTTATGTGTTTTTTTTTAATCATCTTTGAGTCCCCTGCAGCCTCTATCACAATACCTGGAGCATAACAACTCTTAAATAAAGTTAATGAATATTCAGTTGAAATATCTTTTGTTTATATATTTTGAGAACAGTTAATGGAAATATAAAGTAAAGCACTTATCTTCATTCTATTTTGAGAAGTTTCATATGTTCCAAGTTGGCTCAGAGATGTCTTTTTTAAATGCCTGGTAATGAATGATTTGTATGTTTTTGCTCTTACAAAAAGTTATACCAGAGCTTGCATTGTTGGCACAGATGCCCTTATCTAAGAGTGACATGAGGTTATGATTTACAATCTGTCAGATTTTCTCAGCTGGAAACCCTGCCCCCAAGGTACATTTCCTGAACATACATGGATGCTTTGCTCCATATATTTATGGCCATCTGTTTCTAGGCATTTAGGCATACTAAAAAGTTGGTTTGACCTTTGCCATAGATCTTAAATAATGATGAAGTTGAGAGAGATTAACTGTACTACATGCCATGTGTTATTTCTCCTAATAAAACTTTGAAATGTTTAAATTATCAATACATACACTTATGTGCAAAAAACTATTTGTTAGTGAAATGAAATAGTAATTAATATCTTTATTATCCTGGAGGTATACTTTTATTTTAATAAAATCACAGATCTGTGCAAATTTCATAGAAGTGGCATGATTTGACTTGTCAAAATGTAACATTGGGGCCTCCCTGGTGGCACATCGGTTGAGAGTCCGCCTGCCGATGCAGGGGACACGGGTTCGTGCCCTGGTCCGGGAGGATCCCACATGCCGTGGAGCAGCTGGGCCCATGAGCTATGACCGCTGAGCCTGCGCATCCAGAGCCTGTGCTCTGCAACGGGAGAGGCCACAGCGGTGAGAGGCCCGCATACCACAAAAAAAAAAAAAAGTAACATTGACAAAATTTTGCACATAATCTAATAAATATTCGTTTAAAATCACCAAAAGAGGGCATCATTTTTGAAACTAAAGTTGTAAGTTTGTCTTTGCTTTTCCTTTGCAAACTGCCTGGCTCCATTAGGACCTAGTCTTAGAATAAGAAATAGTGTCATGGCAGTTGAGGTATGAGTAATGTGGGAAATGTTTGTGACCACAATCATACAGTTGTGAGAAGATGTGCAAACACAGATATAAAATGGTCCTAACTTTGGATTTGCTGTAATTAAAAGGGGAAAAAATAAATACTTCAGTTTATAAATGCTATCAAAATTATTCTTTCTTATTTATCCTCTATTTCACACATCCACTTACTCCTTTATTATATTTTCTGTTGTGAGTCTTTTTATTCTAAGAAAACATCAAACAGCTTCTACAAAAAGATATTTTTAATGTGAATATTCAGTCTCAATTATATATTTCCTATGATACAAGCTCATAGGTGTTCTGAATTCTTGTTTAAAGGATCCAACCTATAGTAGGCCTTCAGCTTCTTCTTCAATATCTTTATTTTATTGTGTTTTTATATAGCTCTTTCTTTGCATCTGCCTCTCATTTTATCTTTCCCTAATCTTATGTGGCACATTTCTTTTTCCTTCCATTCAATGAACATTTTAAAAGCACCTATTATTTTCAAAGATGAATAAGAGAGATGAAGGGTCATGATGGAAAGGATGGACACACACACAGATGTTTTATATAATATCAGTCATAAGATGAGTATGATAAGAAAAGTATAAATAAAATAATATGAGCCTGCAGAATAAAGATCTATTCATTCTTTTTTAATTAATTAATTAATTTATTTGGCTGTGTTGGGTCTTTGTTGACAAACACGGGCTTTCTCTAGTTGTGGCAAGTGGGGGCTACTCTTTGTTGTGGTATGCGGGCTTCTCATTGCAGTGGCTTCTCTTGTTGCAAAGCACGGACCCTAGACACATGGGCTTCAGTAGTTGTGGCATGCGGGCTCAGTAGTTGTGGCTCGTGGGCTCTAGAGTGCAGGCTCAGTAGTTGTGGTGCATGGGCTTAGTTGTTCCACAGCATGTGGGATCTTCCCATACCGGGGCTCGAACCCGTGTCCCCTGCATTGGCAGGCATCTTCTTTTTTTATTTTATTTTATTTTACAAATTTAATCAGTTATACATATACATATGTTCCCATATCCCCTCCCTTTTGCGTCTCCCTCCCACCCTCCCTATCCAACCCCTCCAGACGGTCACAAAGAACCGAGCTGATCTCCCTGTGCTATGCGACTGCTTCCCACTAGCTATCTACCTTACGTTTGGTAGTGTATATATGTCCATGCCGCTCTTTCACTTTGTCACAGCTTACCCTTCCCCCTCCCCATATCCTCAAGTCCATGCTCTAGTAGGTCTGTGTCTTTATTCCTGTCTTACCCCTATGTTCTTCATGACATTTTTTTTCTTAAATTCCATATATATGTGTCAGCATACAGTATTTGTCTTTCTCTTTCTGACTTACTTCACTCTGTATGACAGACTCTAGGTCCATCCACCTCATTACAAATAGCTCAATTTCATTTCTTTTTATGGCTGAGTAATATTCCATTGTATATATGTGCTACATCTTCTTTACCCATTCATCTGATGATGGACACTTAGGTTGTTTCCATCTCCGGGCTATTGTAAATAGGGCTGCTATGAATATTTTGGTACATGTCTCTTTTTGAATTATGGTTTTCTCAGGGTATATGCCCAGTAGTGGGATTGCTGGGTCATATGGTAGTTCTATTTGTAGTTTTTTAAGGAACCTCCATACCGTTCTCCATAGTGGCTGTGCCAATTCACATTCCCACCAGCAGTGCAAGAGTGTTCCCTTTTTTCCACAACCTCTCCAGCATTTATTGTTTCTAGATTTTTTGATGATGGCCATTCTGACTGGTGTGAGATGATATCTCATTGTAGTTTTGATTTGCATTTCTCTAATGAGTAAAGATGTTGAGCATCCTTTCATGTGTTTGTTGGCAGTCTGTATATCTTCTGTGGAGAAATGTCTATTTAGGTCTTCTGCCCATTTTTGGATTGGGTTGTTTGTTTTTTTGCTATTGAGCTGCATGAGCTGCTTATAAATTTTGGAGATTAATCCTTTGTCAGTTGCTTCATTTGTAAATATTTTCTCCCATTCTGAGGGTTGTCTTTTGGTCTTGTTTATGGTTTCCTTTGCTGTGCAAAAGCTTTGAAGTTTCATTAGGTCCCATGTGTTTATTTTTGTCTTTATTTCCATTTCTCTAGGAGGTGGGTCAAAAAAGATCTTGCTGTGATTTAAGTCATAGAGTGTTCTGTCTATGTTTTCCTCTAGGAGTTTGATAGTGTCTGGCCTTACATTTAGGTCTTTAATCCATTTTGAGTTTATTTTTGTGTATGGTGTTAGGGAGTGATCAAATCTCATACTTTTACATGTCCCTGTCCAGTTTTCCCAGCACCACTTATTGAAGAGACTGTCCTTTCTCCACTGTACATTCCTGCCTCCTTTATCAAAGATAAGGTGACCATATGTCCATGGGTTTATCTCTGGGCTTTCTATCCTGTTCCATTGATCTATCTTTCTGTTTTTGTGCCAGTACCATACTGTCTTGATTACTGTAGCTTTGTAGTATAGTCTGAAGTCAGGGAGCCTGATTCCTCCAGCTCCATTTTTCGTTCTCAAGATTGCTTTGGCTATTCGGGGTCTTTTGTGTTTCCATACAAATTGTGCAATTTTTTGTTCTAGTTCTGTGAAAAATGCCATTGGTAGTTTGATAGGGACTGCATTGAATCTGTAGATTGCTTTGGGTAGTAGAGTCATTTTCACAATGTTGATTCTTCCAATCCAAGAACATGGTACATCTCTCCATCTATTTGTATCATCTTTAATTTCTTTCATCAGTGTCTTATAATTTTCTGCATACAGGTCTTTTGTCTCCTTAGGTAGGTTTATTCCTAGATATTTTATTCTTTTTGTTGCAATGGTAAAGGGGAGTGTTTCCTTGATTTCACTTTCAGATTTTTCATCATTAGTATATAGGAATGCCAGAGATTTCTGTGCATTAATTTTGTATCCTGCAACTTTACCAAATTCATTGATTAGCTCTAGTAGTTTTTTGGTAGCATCTTTAGGATTCTCTATGTATAGTATCATGTCATCTGCAAACAGTGACAGCTTTACTTCTTCTTTTCCCATCTGGATTCCTTTTATTTCCTTTTCTTCTCTGATTGCTGTGGCTAAAACTTCCAAAACTATGTTGAATAAGAGTGGTGAGAGTGGGCAACCTTGTCTTGTTCCTGATCTTAGTGGAAATGGTTTCAGTTTTTCACCATTGAGGACGATGCTGGCTGTGGGTTTGTCATATATGGCCTTTATTATGTTGACTAAAGTTCCCTCTATGCCTACTTTTTGCAGGGTTTTTATCATAAATGGGTGTTGAATTTTGTCGAAAGCTTTCTCTGCATCTATTGAGATGATCATATGGTTTTTCTCCTTCAATTTGTTAATATGGTGTATCACATTGATTGATTTGCATATATTGAAGAATCCTTGCATTCCTGGAATAAACCCCACTTGATCATGGTGTATGATCCTTTTAATGTGCTGTTGGATTCTGTTTGCTAGTATTTTGTTGAGGATTTTTGCATCTATGTTCATCAGTGATATTGGGGCAGGCATCTTCTTAACCACTGCACCACCAGGGAAGTCCCAAGATCTATTCATTCTGCCAAGAAGGATGGGAGAATGAATACAGGAGATGGTAGCATTTGGGTAGGCCTTAAGGAAAGAATAGAAATTAAACAGATGGAAATGAATGAAACAGGCATTATCAACAAGAGAGAAAACATGATCTGGGATATGGAGGCAGCAAAGTGCATGAGCTTTGAGGAAAAGAATAGACTTATGTGGTTGTAGTATGGAACATGGGGAAGAATTGGTTAAAAATGAGATTTTAAAAGTAGTTACAGTGAGATCATGAGGGACTTGAAAGAGAGGCTAAGAATTGTGGACTTTATAGGTAACTGGAAGCACTGAGAACTTTTGGTACAAGCAAAGGTATAATTATATCTTTAGAAGAAAGTTCTGCTTGTGGTATGAAGGATATAGTAGAAAACAGGAGATAGAACGATCAGTTAGGAGGCTATTGCAACAACTGAGGAAAAGCAAATGAGTAATGAAACTAGGGCAGTGGCAGTGAGAATGGAATGAGAATGAATTTGGGAGACTGATCAGTAGAAATGACACACCAGTCAATATGTTGTGGAATGGATGTGAGGAGAAGTAAGAAGTCAAACTTGACCCTAGGTGATTGGAGGATGGCAATGAAGCCAAAGAAGATTTTATCAAGGCTACCATGTTGCCCAGTTCTAGGAGGCACCACTGACATTGTGTTCTATATAAATGGCATCCTCTGGAGTAGTGCAACACACAGCCTGCACAGCTATAAGCAGGGGTCCTGGTTTCTGTTTCCCTCCTTTATTAAGAAAGTACCATTTACTGTTATTGACCAATAGAAATTTTAATGACATTGATTTCTGAGATGACAAGTAAGCCATATAGTAAAGTGGAAATAAAACAGTAAGAGACTAAAATTTAGGGAACAGCAAGTGAACAAGTTGCATAATAAACCATTGAAGTGACTAGGGATGTGTGTTTAAATGTTATTTATGCATCAGTTTATTATGCTGTTTCATTTGCATTGTTACAAAAAGCAGTTGTCTGGGAATAACAGTGGACTTTCAAACTAGTGTTCTCAGGGTTTAGGACAAAGCAGAGTTTGTTTTAACAGCTTTATTGAGAAATAGTTCATATACCATAGAATTCATTCATTTAAAGTGTACAATTCAATGGGTTTTTAGTTTTTTCACATAGTTGTGCATCAACACCGTTTTAGAACATTTTCATCACCCCGAAAAGAAACTCCATACTCTTTAGCTATCACCCCCTTTTCCCTTTTGACACGCTCCCACTCCCTAACTCCTGGCAATCACTAATCTACTTTATATCTCTGTAAATTTTCCTGTTCTGGACATTTCGTATGAATGGAATCATAAAATACGTGGTCTTTTGTGTCTGGTTTCTTTCACTTAGCATAATGTTTTCAAGGTTCACTCTTGTCATAGCATGTATCAGTACTTCATTCACTTTTATGGCTGAATAACATTCCATTGTACAGATACACCACAGTTTGTTTATTCATTCATCAGTTGATGGACATTTGGGTTGTTTCTACCTTTTGGCTATTATGAGTAATGCTACTTTAGTAATGCTATAAATATCTGTGTACAAGTTTTTTTTTATATGTTGGGGGTAGGATTTTATTAATTATTTTATTTATTTTTGCTGTGTTGCATCTTGTTTCTGTGCGAGGGCTTTCTCTATTTGTGGCAAGCGGGGACCACTCTTCATCGCAGTGTGCGGGCCTCTCACTATCGCGGATTTTCTTGTTGCGGAGCTCAGGCTCCAGATGCGCAGGTTCAGTAGTTGTGGCTCACGGGCCTAGTTGCTCCACGGCATGTGGGATCCTCCCAGACCAGGGCTCAAACCCGTGTCCCCTGCATTAGCAGGCAGATTCTCAACCACTGCACCACCAGGAAAGCTCCCTATGTGTACAAGTTTTTGAATGGACATTTGTTCTCGTTTCTTTTGGGTATATACCTGGGAGTGGAATTGTTGAATCACATGATAACTCCATGTTTAATGACTTGAGGAACTGTCAAGACTGTTTTCCAAAGTGACTGCACCATTTTACACTCTCACCTGCATTGTATCAGGGTTCTGATTTCTCCATATCTTCGCTAACACTTCTTATTATCTGACTTTTTAATGCTAGCCATCCTAGTAAATGTGAAATAGCATCTCATTATGGTTTTTATTTGCATTTCCCTAATTGTTTGGAGCTAATAGCAGACCTTCAAACTAATATCCTCACATTTAGGGTAAAGCAAATGTTATTTTTAAATCTTGACATAGTTTATTTAAGAAGATATATTTACATCATTTTTTTGAGTATGCAAATGAGAAAGAATCAAAAATCGTTAAAATTAAAAGATATATTGAGTAGACCTAGTAGGTACAACACATCAGCAGAGTATAAAAGATGAATAAGAAGTAGACATATCCTTCTTTGAGAAAAGAAACAAAAAGTGGCTTATTATACCAGACATTAGATGATAAGTGCCATTATACAGGAATAAACAAAATGCCATGGACATGCAAAGGAAGGAGTTCTTCCTTCTGCTCCGTGGGCTGGTAGAAGTCTTCAATGAGATTAAAGCATTAAAGTCAAGATATGTCTGAAGAACTAGGAAGAGGTCTGTCCTGCTGTAGCTAAACAAACTGTCAAACTTATTTCTTCACATAAAGATTATTTTAAGTAATAAAACATGTATTCTGGATATCTTTATAATTGTTAGGTGATATAGCCAGTTTCTTCCCTTGATGTAATTAATATATGAATTCTTACATTGTCCATTAAACATTTATGCTGATTAGGACATTGACAAATATAGTTTGAAACAAGTTCCTTTATAACGTGTGGACTATAGGTAGAGTTTTAAATGGCGGAATAATGTGTAATTTTGAACAATGTATATTGAGCTAACAACCTAAGTGTCCATCATCGGATGAATGGATAAAGAAGATGTGGCACATATATACAATGGAATATTACTCAGACATAAAAAGAAACGAAACTGAGCTATTTGTAATGAGGTGGATAGACCTAGAGTTTGTCATACAGAGTGAAGTAAGTCAGAAAGAGAAAAACAAATACCGTATGCTAACACATATATATGGAATTTAAGAAAAAAAATGTCATGAAGAACTTGGGGTAAGACAGCAATAAAGACACAGACCTACTAGAGAATGGACTTGAGGATATGGGGAGGGGGAAGGGTAAGCTGTGACAAAGTGAGAGAGAGGCATGGACATATATACAGTACCAAATGTAAAATAGATAGCTAGTGGGAAGCAGCCACATCGCACAGGGAGATCAGCTCGGTGCGTTGTGACCACCTAGAGGGGTGTGATAGGGAGGGTGGGAGGGAGGGAGACGCAAGAGGGAAGAGATATGGGAACATATGTATATGTATAACTGATTCACTTTGTTATAAAGCAGAAACTAAAACACCATTGTAAAGCAATTATACTCCAACTAAAAAAAAAAAACCAAAACCCAAAAAACTAAATACAATGTGGGACTTCCCTGGCTATCCAGGGGTTAAGACTCCATGCCTCCACTTCAGGGGGTGCGGGCTCAGTGCCTGGTGGGGGAATTAAGATCCTGCATGCCGCATGGCAAAACAAAAACAAAAACAAAAAGACAAAAACTAAATGCAATGAGCTATAATAATAATATTGTAATTGCCATCATTTCTTATGGGGTTGCTGTTAGGTATCTTAAGTACATTATCTCTAACCCTTTGGGGAACTTTACAAGGTAGATATCTTCGTCTTCATTTTGTAGATTAAATAGCTGAGGTTCAGAGAGGTACAAAGGCATTTGAGACATAATTCCTATATTGAACTCTCTCATACATAACTAACTTTTCAAGCCAATGTTTTGGCTTTACACCCCATCTGCACAATGTGACTATAATTTGGCCTCCCGCAAAACTTGACACAAAACTTGACTCCTTCACTGGCTTTCACAAGAATTCCAATCATATTGAGCATATCATTCTTGTTTGTCTATGTTTGCTTTTTTGTTTTGAGTTTTACTGAACATTTGTGGGAACACAGTATGATCACTCTGCACGTTGCATAAAATTTAATGACAAAAATCCTTCTAAGTTTCTCTAGTTGCATCAACAATGTGTGTGCGTGTGTGTGGGTGTATGTGGTGTGCGCTTAGCAGGGAGGGGGCCAGCGATTCTTCCATTCCCTCCTTCCTATTTACTTGCAGTCTTCCTCCTTACTGTCCAGTCTTTTTGACTTGGATCTTCTTTGATCCAAGATCTTTCCCTTGGACCTTTTAACCTTGCTCATTTCTTCAACAGCACTGAGTTTTGAATTTTTCCTCAGCTCTTCCAAACTCATACAGCAGGTATAAATTGCACTGTCCCAAAATTCAGATATGAAACTTCAGAACTTCTATTTTACTGTAATTCAGATTAGCTAATGAATCCCATTTTCACAAATGGCAGAAAACTTAAAACTACCAATTCAATGTAACTCAGTCACCATATTTTTGAATATCGTCAGTGCAGGACTTGAATTTATCACTTCCTCCTCCTTTTATCTTCAAAATTGGTTGCATCAGCACTGTGTTGATCTCTTCTTGGGGTTCTGTAGCACATAGTTGCTTTACAGGCACCATGTTGAGGTATGCATGATGTATGCAGGCTGCCCTGAGGTCTATCTTCCTAAACACCTCCCACCACAATTGCTGATCTACTGCCAAGGTACATCCCTAGGAGACTTTTAGTTTTCAGTACACTACATCTTAAGAAGCTAGGCAGTGGTCTCTGGTGGTCTGCTTTCCACACTCCGAAAAACAAAAACATAACAAAAGCCTCACTTAATGGCTGATGATATCAACTCCGTGTTCTCAGCTTTGGCTCCATATATAAATTTTAGAATGCCAGGAACATTTTTCTTTATCAGCTATACTTAGGTCTTATAAATCAAAATACTTTGGATTTTAAATTATCACGTCTGTTATAAGTTTCAAAATCAGCTCGGTGGTTTGTGACCGCCTGGAGGGGTGGGATGGGGAGGGTGGGAGGGAGGGAGATGCATGAGGGAAGGGATGTGGGAACGGATGTATATGTATGACTGATTCACTTTGTTATAAAGCAGAAACTAATAAAAAATTTAAAAAAAAGAAATAATAAAGGAAATTCTTCAAGCTGAGAAAAAAAATCCAATCAGCAACTCAGTTGACATCTTTAAGACAGCTTCACCCTTCAGGCATGGGCAGGGCATATTGTAAGCTATCTCTGTTGCCCAATTAGTGGGAAAGAATAATGGATACAAGGGATAGAGGCAGTGCAGATGAAGGATCTCAAAATATTAGCTCACAGTAGTTCACATAGACACCCACAAGAGCTCAACAAATAAAGGTCCCTAAATTTACCACTATTCACACTCCCTAAAACGCAGTGGGAAATTTGAAAAAATTTAATAATCATTTCTGTTATACAATAATATAACATTAATATTGAGACATAACTTTAATATTTACTTACTAGAGAAGAGGAAGGAAAAATGACATGTGGAAATATATGTACACTTCATACGTGTTCCACTGAAACTCTGTTTTTGTCAACTTTTGTGAACAAGGACATGAGAAGCATGAGTGTAAACTAGGTTGCCTACCCTGTTATTCTAGGACAGTACGCTCCATGAGGGCAGATATGCTGTCTGTTTTGTTTACTGTTTTTATCCTTGGTGATTAGAATAAGGCCTGGAATATAACAGTAGAAGCTCAATAAATATTTGTTACATAAATGAATGCTGGAATTTGTTTGGTATGCACAGTGTTGACAATAAAAGAATAGTTGCCAATATTTAAAAATTGGAGTATTTCATTTAAAACTACAGATTTTGAGGCTTTCTTGAAAATTCAAGGGATATGGCAATACTGGATCCGTATCCCCACAGGACAACGGAATTGAGTAGCATATTTGCTTCCCAATTCACCGCAGTCCCCACTGATCCTTTGTCTCAAATAGCCCACCTCCTACATTCATATTACCTGCCTTTATCCGTGTAGATATTTGAGTGTGTGATCCTTTCTTAAAGTTATTAATTCATTTCACACATATACACATGCACATGTACACACACACTAAATAACTTTATGTTAAGATATCCACTACTTGACTGAATGAAACAAATAGCCTATGAGGAAATGTACATTTTATCTATTTTCCGATTAATTATTTTTGAAAATTTGAGGTATAAAACTTATTTCAAAAAAGTAAATATAAGCTTCTCGTGTAAGGTTTTAAAAATCCACAGAAATGTTCTCCTTTATTTACCAACAGGACTTCTTAATCATTTGATTCCTTCCCAAATAGCTTAGCTTCTAAAGTCTTCAAGAAAAAGAACAGGATGTCCACTTGTCCCCACAACAATTTTCCTCAGAAGTGTTGTTTTTCACCCACCCCCAGTTTCTTTCGACTCCTAAATCTGTCAGCTTATTTGTTCAGCTTGTCCTGTGGAGGCAACTCACTTTATTCTACATACTTTATTGAGTGTCCTTGAAGTTTTCTGGACTCTTCTGTCAGAACATTATGGTGCTTTGGGTAGATATAAGTTCACAACTTACTACTCCTCACAGACTTCCTGATGATACATTTGTATCAGACAGAAAATCAAACTCAGACTGCCTCAAGTTTAAAGAATTTGTTGACTTGTATAACTGAATATCAAGGAGTGTGGCCCAAACAATGTCACTTCATTTTTCAGCTTTACCTTCTGCTCTATGTCACTCCTTTTTCAGACTGTGGTGGCCCTCCAGTGACTCTAGGCTCTCCTTTTCTAGTGACAAGATGGTTGCTATAGCTTGATCCTCTTAGTTAAATAGTCTTAATAGGGAAGATAACTTACTTTTCTTTCAGTCAACCCAGTAGAAGTCTCACTAGCTCCAACTGGGCCATGTGCCCATCTCTGAACAAATCATTGTGGAAATATGAAGTTCTTAATGGCAAGGATCAAGTGACATAGGTGGCTTGCCTTAGAACTTGGGATGGACTCAGCTCCACCCTAAGTACATAAACTGAATAGAAGAGAAGATAGTACCTCTAAGGAAAATTATGGTACATTTTGTCACAAACCGAGTGCTGAATGATTCCTCAGGAACAAAAGTAATAGACATCTACTATAGCATCTTAAGAGTAGGAAAATATATTGGGCTACATTTTCTATTTTTATTGATATTTTAAACTTGCATATAATTCAATTTCTTTAAGACCCTGTTCATTTCTTTCACATCTCAGAATTCAAGGCATTTACTAATTTACATTATTGTTTATAGTTTCTGGCAATTTAAAATATAACCTTTATTTTCTCTTTTTCTTAGTGCTTTATATTCATGTGTACATCCTGTTAGCATATATTCTATATTTCTGTGGTAGACATGGACAGGATAGAGGAAGAAGCCCCTGGAAAGTGCCTTTCCTGGGAAGAAGTCCCAGGAGTTAATTCTTAAATAATATGACAACTAAGAAAGTTATCACTTGGGATACAGCTTCATTATATTGGCTTGGCCAAAAAGTTCGTTCAGTTTTCCATAACATCTTATGGAAAAACCTGAACGAACTTTTTGGCCAGCCCAATATTTTAGTCTCTCTACAGCTGCCTTAGAGCACAATTTTTAAACCTATATTTTGTCTTAGAGGCTCTCAAAACTAAAATCATACCTAAAATCACCTTTTTATATGGTTTTTGAGAAAAGGTAGACAACAGAAAAAAAATACTGTCATGTTTGTCACTTACGTTTTCTAGATATTTGAGCATAGAGCCAAGATCTGTGGAGTCTAAGATGAAAGCTACTGGAGAAAGAGCTGCAAATGGGCTAGGAAGACTAACATTACTGTCCTGGATATGGGTAACTGGTTCCATCTCACCTGGCATCTGTGTCTAATTCTCAAGGGTTCTATTTGTGGTTTAGGCCAAGACACTAGTAATCCCTTCAGAGAAGTGGATTAAGATTCACTGAAAGGGGCAGAAACTAAGTCAAAGTGACTGAAATTACATGTGGATGTAGGAGGAAAAGATTGCAGCTGGTTGAAAATGCAGGTGCCTGTGGAGCTTCCCTCAGGCATACTGAATATTGGATTAGGGCAGGAGTTCTCCAACATGAGTATCAGAATCACCTGGAGCACTTAAAACAGATTCCTCCACTCATTTACCAAGTTCCTGATTGGATAGATAGGTCTGAGGTGGGGACTGAGAATTTGCCTGGGAATTTTGCAGCAAGTTCCTATGTAATAATGATGCTGCTGCTCTTGGGACTTCACTTAGAGAACTACTGGATTATGGCAACAAGACTAATTACAGACTCTCATCTTCTGGTGGAAATTGAGAGCTCCGGGTAAAATGCCAGGCTTGGTCAAGCATTGTTTTAGGAGGAGATGATACTAAACCTTCAGTCTGAAGGTTTCAATACCTAAATCTTGATAGGGCAGAGTAAGTGGGGACTGACATCTCCTGGGCCATGGTGCGCTGGAGCCGTTCACATCTCTTCCTAGCTCCAGGTTCAGGAATGTCAGCTTGGTGGCTTGAAATCGACCTTGGTGGGAGATTTACACCACACATATTAACCAGCACATCACTGCCTACAAGTGATATTGAGTGGTGGTATATGATAAGGTTAGATACTCTACAGACCCTATAACCCACAAACGCTGCTTTTAAGAACTTATATTCCAAATACAATTATAGCTATCCCATTAAAATTGTGGGGTATTATTCATTCAACAAGCATTTATTGAACATTTGCCATGTGTCAAGAATGGTGGCAGATGATGGGGACACAGCAATGAACCAGAAAATCAAAGTCTTTACCTTCTTGGAGCTTACACAATTCTAGAGAAAAGAAATAGTTGTAATGTGAGTGATTTAGCTTAAATAATTCTTTGTTCAATAACTGCTGAAAGTACATTAGCAACAAAGAGTATAAACTGTTTTTAAAACTCAAAATAATGAAGAAGGTTCCTAGTTGCTATCTTTACAGCCCTGAAGCCCAGTGGAATACTGTAATTATGAAAATTATTTTTATCTTTTGACATTTACTACATATCCAATATGCTTATTGAAAGTGCAGATGTAATTACAGTCTATCTGGCTCTCTCCAATACCAAATGTGTTCAGATTTAGAAACATTGTGGGTACTTACTGCTTCTTAGGTAAATGTTCCCTCATTGCTGGATACAGAGTTCATTGCCTTCACTCTCTGTGTATCATTTTTAAAAAGAAAAACTTGTGCCATCTGGGAGAAAACAGTTGAAGGAAAGAGGCTTAAAGGTTAGGCTTAAAATATTTACATTTTTGCCAAAAGGGTAAATACACGTTAATTTCAAGAAGAAAGTGGTGTGTTTTTTTTTAACATGGCTTGGTTTTGTCGATTATCCTTGTTTCTATTATACAGAGTGACAAATTTTAAAGAAGTAATTATTTAATGTGTGTTAGGTATAGTAGGGCAATTTCTGAAGTAGGTAATGGAGAAGAGGATAGGAGTGGGAATTTAAGAAAGACCTGACATGAACATAAATGTTGCTTCTGGGCTCTACCCTAGGCACCCCTCTATCTCCACTCCCTTGCCTGCTAGAACTTGCCAGGTTCGAACAAGGGTGTCGGAATGGGCAAAGGCCTGCACTTTTTGGTTGCTGGGTGAGTGAGGATATGAAAAAATAACACATTTTTACTCTCATCTCACGGTCTCACTAATAATATTCCAATTGCATAATTAACATGACTTCCTCTACAGTCTTATTATATTCTGAGGCTACTCAAAGTGAAGTCCTTTGACCAGCACCTGACCCCAAACTGTTATGGGCCTGGGATAAGTACAGAAATTGAGAGTTAACATTAACAAACATTTATACGAATTAACAGTAATTTAATGCATATTGAATATAATAATTAAAAACTGGGGCCTGTATTTTATGTCTTTTCATTTTTCTAGTAATCATTGTATTTTACAAGTATCAGTCTGTAATTACAAATTTCTTAAAAAGTTACTTCGCAACAGATGGTTTGAGAAGCAGTTGTCTAAGCAATTTTTAAGTCAATGTACAGTTATTACCTTTAAAATTGTTGATAGGGTGCTACTTTGGGAGACAGATCTCAAGATCTCTTTACCCTGCTCCTTCTCTAGCCATACTTCTCCTTTGAGGCATTAGTGGGATGGTAAGAGGACAGAGAAGATGAGAACGGTAATAGCTTACAAATACTTGTCCTTCTCATGCCATTCATTCCCCCCACATACTGAATGTTAACCATGACCCACTGACTGCTCACAGCTAGAATGCTCTGCTATATCTACATACCTCTGCTCTGCTGGTTGTATACTTAGCAAGAGTCAGTTTATGAAAATGAAATCAAATATCTCAGACCGACTGAATAAAGTTTAGTTGCTTAAAAAAAATGTCGAACTGTGGGGAAACTGCCACAGAGTGGGAAAAACCATAATCTGAAGAATTCTGCACTTAGACTTACTTACAAAGGTCTTTAAGGTTTTTCCTTATTTAAAAGAAATAAATTGAAATAGTAACTGACTGTATAGAACTTGAGTCAGCAGACGTGCTCTCAAAGAAAAGCCTTGGCTTCTATGTCAACAGATCGTCAAATATACATACGTTGATATTATTTACATTCCAACAAAATGTTTTAGATATGTCACATTTTTCACTAAATTTTTTAATGAGCATAGTTGCTTTACAATGTTGTGTTAGTTTCTGCTGTACAGGAAAGTGAATCAGCAAGACATATACATATATCCCCTCTTTTGTGGATTTCCTTCCCATTTAGGTCACCACAGAGTATGGAGTAGAATGCCCTATGCAATACAGTATGTTCTCATTAGTTATATATTTCAGACATAGTATCAACAGTGTACATATGTCAATCCCAATCTCCCAATTCATCCCACCCCCCTTTCCCCCTTGGTAGCCATACCTTTGTTCTTTACGTCTATGTCTCTATTTCTGCTTTGCAAATAAGATCATCTATACCATTTTCCTAGATTCCACATACACACATTAATATATGATATTTGTTTTTCTCTTTCTGACTTACTTCACTCTGTATGAAAGTCACTAGGCCTGTCCACATCTCTGCAAATGACCCAGTTTCATTCCCTTTTATGGCTGAGTAATATTCCATTGTATATATGTACCACATCTTCTTTATCCATTCCCCTGTTGATGAACATTTAGGTTGCATCCGTATCCTGGCTATTGTAAATAGTGCTGCAATGAACATTGGGGTGCATGTGTCTTTTTGAATTATGGTTTTCTCTGGGTACATGCCCAGTAGTGGGTTTGCTGAGTCATATGGTAATGCTATTTTTAGTTTTTAAGGAACCTACATTCTGTTCTCCACAGTGGCTCTATCCATTTACATTCCCACCAAAAGTGTAAGAGGGTTCCCTTTTCTCCACACCTGCTCCAGCCTTTGTTTGTAGATTTTTTGATAATGGCCATTCTGACAGGTGTGAGGTGCTAAGATACCTCATTTAGTTTTGATTTGCATTTCTCTACTACTTAGTGATGTTGAGCATCTTTTCATGTGTTTGTTGGCCATCTGTATGTCTTTGGAGAAATGTCTATTTAGGGCATCTGCCCATTTTTTAATTCTGTTGTTTGTTTTTTTGATATTGAGCTGCATAAGCTGTTTGTATATTTTGGAGATTAATCCTTTGTCAATTGCTTCATTTGCAAATAATTTCTCCCATTCTGAGGGTTGTCTTTTCATCTTGTTTATAGTTCCCTTTGCTGTGCAAAAGCTTTTAAGTTCCAATAGGTCCCATTTTTTGTTTGTTTTTATTTTCATTACTCTAGAGGTGGATCAAAAATGATCTTCTGCAGTTTCTGTCAAAGACTGTTGTGCCTATGTTTTCCTCTAAGAGTTTTATAGTGTCTGGTCTTACATTTAGGTCTTTAATACATTTTGAGCTTACTTTTGTGTATGGTGTTAGAGAGTGTTCTAATTTCATTCTTTTACATGTAGCTGTCCAGTTTTCCTAGCACCACTTATTGAAGAGACTGTCTTTTCTCCATTGTATATTCTTGCCTACTTGTCAGAGGTTAGGTGACTGTTGGTGTGTGGGTTTATTTCTGGGCACCCTATCCTGTTCCACTGATCTATATTTCTGTTTTTGTGCAAGTACCATAATCTCTTGATTACTGTAGCTTTGTAGTATAGTCTGAAGTCAGGGAGCCTGATTCCTACAGCTCTATTTTTCTTTCTCGAGATTGCTTTGGCTCTTTGGAGTCTTTTGTGTCTCCATACAAATTTTAAGATTTTCTTGTTCTAATTCTGTGAAAAATGCCCTTGGTAATTTGATAGGGATTGCATTGAATCTGTAGATTGCTTTGGGTAGTATAGTCATTTTCATGATATTGATTCTTCCAATACAATAACATGTATGTCTCTCCATCTGTTTGTGTCATGTTTGATTTCTTTGATCAGTATCTTATAGTTTTCTGAGTACAGGTCTTTTGCCTCCTTAGGTAGGTTTATTCCTAGGTATTTTATTCTTTTTGTTGCAGTGGTAAATGGGAGTGTTTCCTTAATTTCTGTTTCTGATTTTTTGTTGTTAGTGTATAGGAATGCAAGAGATTCCTGCGTATTAATTTTTTATCCTGCAACTTTACTACATTCATTGATTAGCTCTAGAAGCTTTCTGATGGCATCTTTAGGATTTTCTATGTATAGTATCATGTCATCTGCAAACAGTGACAGTTTTACTTCTTTTCCAATTTGGATTCTTTTATTTCTTTTTCTTCTCTGATTGCCATGGCTAGAACTTCCAAAACTATGTTGAATAAAAAGCGGCAAGAGTGGACATCATTTTCTTGTTCCTGATCTTAGAGGAAATGCTTTCAGCTTTTCACCATTGAATATAATGTTAGCTGTAGGTTTGTCATATATGGCCTTTATTATGTTGAGGTAGGTTCCCTCTATCTCCACTTTCTGGAGAGTTTTTATCATAAATGAGTGTTGAATTTTGTCAAAAGCTTTTTTCTGTATCTATTGAGATGATCATATGGTTTTTATTCTTCAGTTTGTTAATGTGGTGTATCACATTGATTGATTTGTGTATACTGAAGAATCCTTGCATCCTTAGGATAAATCCCACTTGATCAGGGTGTATGATCCTTTTAATGTGTTGTTGGATTCGATTTTCAGGTATATTGTTGAGGATTTTGGCATCTATATTCATCAGTGATATTGGCCTGTAATTTTCTTTTTTTGGGTATCTTTGTCTGGTTTTGGTATCAGGGTGATGGTGGACTCATAGAATGAGTTTGGGAGTGTTCTTCCCTCTGCAATTTTTTGGAAGAGTTTGAGAAGTATAGGTGTTAACTCTTCTCTAAATGTTTGATAGAATTCGCCTGTGAAGCCATCTTGTCCTGGACTTTTGTTTGTTGGAAGATTTTTAATCACAGTTTCAATTTCATTACTTGTGGTTGGTCTGTTCATATTTTCTGTTTCTTCCTGGTTCTGTCTTGGAAGGTTGTGCATTCCTAAGATTTTGTCCATTTCTTCCAGGTTGTCCATTTTATTGGCATATAGTTGCTTGTAGTAGTCTCTCATGATCCTTTGTACTTCTGCAGTGTCGGTTGTAACATCTCATTTTTCATTTCTAATTTTATTGATTTGAGTCCTCTCCCTGTTTTTTCTTAATGGGTGTGGCTAAAGGCTTATCAATTTTGTTTATCTTCTCAAAGAACGAGCTTTTAGTTTCAATGATCTTCACTATCATTTTCTTCATCTGTATGTCATTTATTTCTGCTCTTATATTTATGATTTCTTTCCTTCTACCAACTTTGGGGTTTCTTTGTTCTTCTTTCTCTAATTGCTTTAGGTGTAAGATTAGGTTGTTTATTTGAGATTTTTCTTGTTTCTTGAGGTAGGATTTTATTGCTGTAAACTTCTCTCTTAGAACCGTTTTTGCTGTATCCCATAGGTTTTGGATCATTGTGTTTCTGTTGTCATTTGCTTCTAGGTTTTTTTTTGATTTCCTCTTTGATTTCTTCAGTGATCTCTTGGTTATTTAGTAGCATATTGTTTAGCCTCCATTTGTTTCTGTTTCTTACAGTTTTTTTTCCTGTAATTGATTTCTAATCTCATAGTGTTGTTTTTGGAAAAGATGCTTTGTACGATTTCAATTTTTCTTAAATTTACCAAGGCTTGATTTCTGTCCCAAGATGTGATCTATCCTAGGGAATGTTCCATGAGCACTTGAGAAGAAGGCATATTCTGCTGCTTTTGGATGGAATGTCCTATAAATATCAATTAAGTCTATGTGCTCTAATGTGTCATTTAAGGTTTGTGTTTCCTTATTAATTTTCTGTTTGGATGGTCTGTCCATTGATGTAAGTGGAGTGCTAACGTCCCTCACTCTTATTGTTTTACTGTCAATTTCCCGTTTTATGTCTTTAGCATTTGCCTTATGTATTGTGGTACTCCTATGTTGGGTACATAAATATTTACAATTGTTTTATCTTCTTGGATTGATTCCTTGATCATTACATAGTGTCCTTCCTTGTCTCTTGTAACAGTCTTTATTTTAAAGTCTATTTTGCCTGATGTGACAATTGTTACTCCAGCTTTCTTTTGATTTCATTTTCATGGAATACCTTTTTCCATCCCCTCACTTTCAGTCTGTATGTGTCCCTAGGTCTGAAGTGGGTCTCTTGTAGACAGTATATATATGGGTTTTGTTTTTGTATCCATTCAGCCAGCCTGTGCCTTTTGGTTGGAGCATTTAATCTGTTTACATTTAAGGTAATTATATGTATGATCCTATTGCCATTTTCTTTCTTGTTTTGCATTTGTTTTTGTAGTATTTTTTTCTCTCATGTTTCCCACCTAGAGAAGTACCTTTAGCATTTCCTGTAGAGCTGGTTTGGTGGTGCTGAATTCTCTTAGCTTTTGCTTGTCTGTAAACTTTTGATTTCTCCTTTGAATCTGAATGAGAGCCTTGCTGGGTAGAGTATTCTTGGCTTTAGGTTTTTCCTTTTCATAATTTTGAATATATCATGCCAGTGGTCCAGTATCCTGGACACAGCACTCCCACCCCAGAGGCCGAGGCCCGACTCCTGGCCAGGGCATTAATAGCCCACAAACCACGAGAAAAAAGAAGGGAAAGAAAGGGGGAAAAAAAGCAAAAGAAAGTAGACAAAAGCCAAGACAAATAGCAAAAACAAAAACAAACAGCAACAACAACACACACATACAATAAAAGAAGGAACAAAACAAATGGATACAACAAACTGAAGACAAAGAAAACAACAAAACCAAACTAGCAGAAAAAAGAAGACAGAAAAGAAAAAAAAAGAAAATACAAGACAACAAACAAACATAGGAACTCAAAAATGAAAACAATCAATAAGGACTAAACTACCGAAAACAAAAATTGCAAAATAAGGCAAAAGCAGAAAGCAAACTAAAAAAAAAATGCAAAGAAAACATAAAACAAACACATAAAAATGATCAAAAAATCAAAAAATAAAGAAAAAAGAAAGAACGAAACAAGAAAAAACCAAACAACAAAAAATAAAGTAAAAATAGAAAAATAAAAAAGATATATTAAAAAAATAATAAATAATAATAATGAAAACAACACTGAGCAAAATGAAACAAACAAAAAGAGAATAATAGTAATAAGAATATTTTCCTGGGGCCTCCTCTGTCAGTGTTCTTACTCCCTCAGTGAGCCATGGCCAAACCCCGCCTCCCCAGGAGGCCCTCCAATACATCTAGGTAGGTCTCTGGACCTGCTGTGGGCCCTGTGGGGGTGGCTCAGACTCTGACCTGGCCCAATTCCCACATGTACTTGCCCCCAAAGTCCACTGCTGCTGAAGCTAGACCAGTCTCAGTTGTGGGAACACTTGTTGTCTTTTCACATATTCCACAGACAAAGGATTTACCAAGGAGATCATGGGGATTTAATCTGTGGCTTGTGTAGCTGCAAGGAGAGATTTCTGTTCCTCTTCCTTAGTTGCACCACTCCTCAGGCTCAGCTTTGGTTTTGGCCCCACCTCTGCATGTGCACCACCCTCAGACATCTGTTCCCCTCCCAGGCGAGAGGGAGCAAAAGCAGGGGCTGATTCAGGCACACTTGCTCACTTAGGCCAGGGAGGGTACAGTGGCCACAACTGGGGTGTGTGCAAATTGACTGTGGCAGCATAGACCGGCAGGCAGTTGCAACAGACTGGGGCGCACTGGTGGGAGTCCCTCCCAGTGCCTGCTGAGGCAGGGGCTGGCAGGTGGGTGCTGTGGTGTCCTTGTCCCTTGTGTGACACTCAACAATGGCACCTTGTTTCCTAGGTATACCACGCTTCCTCTAGGGACATTCCTGGCCTCGGAGCCCCTCACTCCTGTCCCCTCTGTTGTATCCACACAGCCAACATTGGTCCTGTACCCAGATCTACTCTCTTAACCCCATGCTTTAGCACTCAGCCCCCATCAGCTTTGGTGGATTCCTGTTTCAGGCAGGGGTGCCCAGGGCTGATTCCCAAGGAGGCTTTGGGATGGGCGGCACTCAGGACCCCAGAGCCTATGCGAGTGGAGGAGGCCTTGGCTTGAGGGGCAGGTGAGCCTGTTCAGATGGGTGCCCGTCCCAGTGCCGGTGGAGGCTGAAGAAGCCAGCAGGTGGGGAAAGGGGTTGTAATGGTGGTTCCGACGCTTGCGCGCCACTCACCAATGACACCTTTCTTCTATGGTGTCCCGGGCTTTTTCTGCAAATTTTCCGAGCTGTGGCGCTCCTTACACTTGTCACTTCAGGCTATCTTTTCACAGCCAACAGCTGTCCCCTCCCTGGGTCCATGCTCCAAGCCCCACTTTCCAACACCCAGCCCCTCTCCACAACAGGAGACACATGACTCAGGCTTGGGTGCACAGGGGTGCAGCACAGACCATGCACGCAGTTCTTTGTCCTGCCTTCCACAGACCGTCTGCTGTATTCACCTTTGAGTCCCTGAACGTCCCTTTCTGTCCTAGCTATTTTCCCCACCATGAGGAGGTTTTTTGAGTGCAGGGACCTCTCTTCACCTTCAGCTTCCCACCAGGGTTGCTGGTCCCTTTTTTGATTCCTCTTTTCTTTTTTTCTTTCTTTCATCCTACCTGGTTGAGAGGGTTTTTTTCTTGTCCTTTTGAGTGTCCGAAGTCTTCCACTAATGTTTAGCATGTGCTCTGTGAGAACTGTTCCATTTGTAGATGTATTATTATTATTTTTTTTTGTGGTATGCGGGCCTCTCACTGTTGTGGTCTCTCCCATTGCAGAGCACAGGCTCCAGACGCGCAGGCTCAGCCGCCATGGCTCACGGGCCTAGCCGCTCCACAGCAAGTGGGATTTTCCCAGACCGGGGCACGAACCCGTGTCCCCTGCATCGGCAGGCAGACTCTCAACCACTGCACCACAAGGGGAGCCCTGTAGATGCATTCTTGATGTACTTGTGAGGAGAGACTATTTCCCCATCCTCCTGTTCTACCATCTTGACTTCTCTTTCATTAATTTTTTAATAGTAACCTCCAAAGTATGGTTCCCAGTTACACTGTTTAAGAGGGCATCTACAGTATGGACAAAGGTATGACAAGTGTTCATAGAATGGAGGGATTATATTGTACTGGAATTTCAGGTATGACATCATAGAATACTTGGAGAGACATTGAAAGATGGGTAGTATCAATAAATATAGTAGTTCAGGAAAAACTGCAGGAGAAAAGGGATAAAGACAGGAAGGCATGAGCATATTTCTGAGGGGTACAGTGGGGCTGGGTCAAACGTGGAGGAAGGTTCATTCCAGGATCATAGACTATTATTGTAGATTAGCTAAAATAAATTCTATGACCTCAGAGCAGCCATCCTGGTTGAGGGCTCTCAGCTGTGCTCTGGGCACAGTTGCTTTCAAACGTTTTGGGGGCAGCAACCCACAGTAAGTTTCTATTGAAACTACATATATAGAAGAATTAAGGAGCATCATCAGGAAGAGAAGGGACCAGTAGGAGAGGAGCAAGAACAGCATAATGACAAGAGTCTGGAGGAATCCTTTAATTCTGATGTGAATAATGAGAGAAAACCAGACAAAGTCAATCTGGGTTTTGATGCCTCATCTAATGTTTAACAGTATCTACAATTCCTTTAGAGTTTTCAAACCAAGCATACTACTTTTTTTCTGAATATTAGAAAGAAACAACTCATGCCCATCATATTACTTAGGCATATATGCATATTTGTGTTTTTGCCGAGAGAAATTGAAGTTGAAGAAAAAAATAGATTTTACAAAGCAACTCAGTACACACATGATGTATTATGTGTACTAGAGTCAAAGTGCTCTGATATTTTCTATTCAATTTGATTTCATTAAAAAATGCTGGCTGGTACCCACTAAACTGATTTCAGTACCCAGTAAGGGTTGTGCCTCTCAGCTTGAAAAGTACGATCTAGGGAAGTGGTTCTCAATGGAGGTACTTTTTTCCCCCAGGGAACACTTGGCAATGTTTACAAATATTTTTTGTTCTTGCAATTGCAAGGGTTGGTGATGAGGTGGGGGTAGCTACTGGCATCTAGTGTGTAGAGGCCATGGATGATGTTAAACCTCCTAAAATGCACCGGACAGTCTCTGTCCCTCCTCTCCCAACAAAAAAATTATCTGGCTCCAATTGTCAATAGTCACAGGTTGAGAAACTCTGCTATAGAGAACCCATTACTGGTATGTGAGAATTTGCTCTAGAGATTTTTATTTTCCCTGAGCAACTAAGACTCTGCTGGTTCCTTTATTGCCATCCTGCAACTTCTAATGAGTACAGCTGGATGAGAATTCACTCTCCTCTTTTCTATTGCTAGGTGCCCTTAGGTCCCTTCTGTAGCACAATTATACAGAGACAAGAGGATTCACTCCTAAGATAGTTAAGATGTCGCTATCCAAATTCTAAACTTCATGAACTGACTGTAGAATGGTTAGATAGGTGCAGTTTATAGTCTTTCATTCCACATTGGTGTTCTATTTAGATTGTTTTGCACATGCCACTGTGCCTTTTCTGAGGCCATAACATTAAATATATTGACTCTGCTTTAAATTTGTTGGATGCTGTAGAAACGTGAAGTTAACACTGGAGGGTAGAACATGGGAGAAGTGTTATAAAGAAAAGGAATGGTTTCTTACAGGAATTTGGAAAGTCAAAAATACAGTCAAAGAAAGGAATTTGTTCACAGTGCAGCATATGATGAAGTGCCAAAGGGAAGTGAGGACATAACTCCTGCCTACAGCCACATGAGTGAAGTTTAAAGTGGATCTTCTTAAGCCTGTCAGCAGCCCGGTGAGTGAACCTAGACATACATCGTCCCCCAGAGAAGCTTTGAGATGGCTGCAGACTCAACCAAACCTTGACTGCAGCCTTGTGAGAGCCCCACAGAAAGTATTCTTAGCCCACAGAAACTGGGAAATAGATGCTTGTTATTTTAAGCCAATACGTTTTGAGTTTAATGTTTGTAAATTATATCTTTATATATCCATTTCCTTTATTTTTTTAAGTTTTGAAGCTTCTTTTGTATTATATATATATGTATTTTTAATTTAATTTATTTTTCTTTTTGGCTGCGTTGGGTCTTTGTTGCTGTGCATGGGCTTGCTTTTTTTTTTTTTTTTAGTTGCAGCGAGCAGGGACTACTCTTTGTTGCTGTGCATGGGCTTCTCATTGTGGTGGCTTCTCTTGTTGTGGAGGACAGGCTCTAGGCACGTGGGCTTCAGTAGTTGCAGCACGCGGGCTTCAGTAGTTGCAGCACGCAGCTCAGTAGCTGTGGCACATGGACTTAGTTGCTCTGCGGCGTGTGGGATCTTCCCGGACCAGGGCTCAAACCCGTGTCCCCTGCATTGGCAGGTGGATTCTTAACCACTGTGCCACTAGGGAAGTCCCTACATCCATTTACTTTCAACCTATGTCTTTTAATTGAAAGTATATCTCTTTTAGACAACAAATAGTTGGGTCTTACTTTCTTTCTATCCATTTTGACAATTTCTACCTTTTACTAGGTGTATTTAGTTCAGTAACTTTTAGTGTAATTATTGACATGTTTGATTCTACCAACTGCTTTTGTTTTCAACTTGCATCCTCTGCCTTTCATTTCTTTTTCCCTCCTTTCTTGACTTCTATTCAATTATTTGAATTTTATAGAATTACATTAAATTTCTTGATGAATGTTTAGCTATAATATGCATTTTATTTCTTTGTCATTTTATTAATCCTTAAATTCTGTAGTCCACTTATAGTTAATAATATCCTTTCTGCTATAGTTGTTATATGTACTATATCTAAATACTTTCTAATGACTGCAAGACAATGTTATTTTTTCATTAAACAGTTATGTGATTTAAAAAACAATTAAGAACAAAAGGGCAAAGACAAAGTCATTTTTGCATTTACCCAGATATTTGCCATTCCAGTGGTTTTTATTCTTTCTAATTGTCTGAGTTTCTATCTGGTATTATTTTCCTTCAACCTGAAGAACTTCCTTTAGCATGTCTTGTCATGCATATACAATAGTGATGGAATTATCTTAGCTTTCTTTTTTTGAAAATGTCTGTATTTCCACTTCATTTTTGAGGAATATCTTTGTTGGATATACAGTAATGGGTTAATGGTTTTCTTTATTTCAGCATCATTTTTTTCTCTCCATTCTTTTCTAGCCTCATTCCTTTCTTTTCTTTTTTTTTTTTTTTTTTTTTTTTTTTTTTTGCGGTATGCGGGCCTCTCACTGTTGTGGCCTCTCCCATTGTGGAGCACAGGCTCTGGATGCACAGGCTCAGCGGCCATGGCTCACGGGCCTAGCCACTCCACGGCATGTGGGATCTTCCCGGACTGGGGCACGAACCCGTGTTCCCTGCATTGGCAGGCGGACTCTCAACCACTGCGCCACCAGGGAAGCCCTAGCCTCATTCCTTTCTGATGAAGCCAGGTGTTAATTGAACTATTGTTCCCCACTACCACCATCACCACCAATATTGTTTTACTCTTGCTGCTTTCAAGATGGGCTCTTCATCTTTGGATTTCAATAGTTTACCTGTGATGTTCCTTGGTATGAGCATCTTTTTGTTTATTTTGCCTGATGTTTGTTGAATATCTTGAATCTTCAAATTTCTGACTTTCATCAACTTTGGGATATTTCAAGCAATTATTTCTTCAAAAAATTTTTCTACCCCATTCTGTTTCTCCTCATCTTCTGGAATTGCATTTTCACACATGTCAAATCACTTGATATCACCTAATGGTTCCCTGACTCTTGGCCTATTATTGTTCAATCTTTTTGTTCTCTGTACTTCACCTTAGATAATTTTAATCAATCTTCAAGTTCACTTACTCATTCCTCTGTCATTTCCATTTGGCTGTCAAGTCTATTCTGAACTTTTAATTTCAGAAAGTATATTTTTTCAGTTCTAAGATTTCCATTTACTTCTCTTTTATTATTTCTCTTTCCTTGCTGAAACTTTTATTTATTCAAACCATATTTTTTCACTTCATTGAGGATGGTTATTATAGCCACTTTAAAACTGTTGTATATTAATTCCAACAACTGATTCATCTTGGGATTAGATCCAATTGATTAGTTTTCTCTTTCTGAAATGGTCCATTTTCTTGGTTCTTTATATGCATCATAATTTTCTACAATATCCTGGATATTTGGATGTTAAATTGTGAAGATTTTGGATTCCCTTATTTTTCCCCATTGAGTGTTTGTTGACTCCTTTGTTTTAGGAGGTGACGTTTTTTGTAGGTGGGGCTGGGCTGAACTTCAAACTCAGTTCAGATTGGATTTAGATATGTCTATGTTCAGGAATTACCCATGACTTGTCAGCTTGCAATCTCTGGTCTACAGTTATATGGTTTAGCTGAGATGTTTTCAGTCTGTTCCATACATGCCCAACTCAGAGATCACTCAGAAACGTGGATGGACAGAGTTTGGGGGTCCACTCTTTGGTTCTTTCCCTTGCAGGATTCCTCCATTCTCATCAGCATTCCCAGTTTCCTGCATTTAATGTTTTTATTTCACAGGCCAGAGACAAGTTGTGTTTTGTTGTAGTTGTTGTTTTTCTACATGAATCCCAGCCAGCTGTGGACTGCAATTAGCCTCAGGCTAAAAACTGAAGAGATAGGAATTTTTCTCCCTCCCCCCAAGTGAGCTTGCCCTGCCAACCCAGAAGAGACTTCTTTTCACTCTCCAGTATGTTCAGATGTGTGCTTTTTGTTTTATGCCCAGATTTTATAGTTATTTTATGTAGTGGGGTGGGGGTGGAGAGTTGTCAGGGAGGGTCATAATCTATCATACCTGGAAGTGGAACTCTATGTAGTTTTAAATTTTTTAATAAAAAATTTCAAACAAAAACAGAAAACAGTACAGTGGATCTCCATATACCTATCACCAGACTTGGTAACTATCAAGATTTGCCTCACTTGCTTCAGCTATCTCTTTTTTGCTTCTTCTAATCTTTCTTGGGTATTATTTTTTATATCTTTATTGGAGTATAACTGCTTTACAATGGTGTGTTAGTTTCTGCTTTATAACAAAGCGAATCAGATATACATATACATATGTTCCCATATCTCTTCCCTCTTGCATCTCCCTCCCTCACACGCTCCCCATCCCACCCCTCTAGGTGGTCACAAAGCACCGAGCTGATCTCCCTGTGCTATGCGGCTGCTTCCCACTAGCTAACTACTTTACGTTTGGTAGTGTACACATGTCCATGCCACTCTCACCCTGTCACAAATCACCCCTCCCCCTCCCCATATCCCCAAGTCTATTCTCTAGTAGGTCTGTGTCTTTATTCCCGTCTAACCCCTAGTTTCCTCATGACATTCTTTTTTTCTTAGATTCCATATATATGTGTTAGCATGCAGTATTTGTCTTTCTCTTTCTGACTTACTTCATTGTGTATGACAGACTCTAGGTCCATCCACCACATTACAAATAACTAAATTTCGTTTCTTTTTATGGCTGAGTAATATTCCATTGTATATATGTGCCGCATCTTCTTTATCCATTCATCTGATGATGGACATTTAGGTTGTTTCCATCTCCTGGCTATTGTAAAGAGAGCTGCAAGGAATATTTTGGTACAAGATTCTTTTTGAATTATGGTTTTCTCAGGGTATATGTCCAGTAGCGAGATTGCTGGGTCATATGGTAGTTCTATTTGTAGTTTTTTAAGGAACCTCCATACTGTTTACCATAGTGGCTGTACCAATTCACATTCCCACTAGAAGTGCAAGAGTGTTCTCTTTTCTCCACACCCTCTCCAGCATTTATTGTTTCTAGATTTTTTGATGATGGCCATTATGACTGGTGTGAGATGATATCTCATTGTAGGTTTTTTTTTATTAGTTTCTGCTTTATAACAAAGTGAATCAGTCATACATATACATCTGTTCCCACATCTCTTCCCTCATGCATCTCCCTCCCTCCCACCCTCCCTATCCCACCCCTCCAGGCGGTCACAAAGCACCGAGCTGATCCCCCTGTGCTCTGCGGCTGCTTCCCACTATCTATCTACCTTACGTTTGGTAGTGTATATATGTCCATGCCTCTCTTTCACTTCGTCAGAGCTTACCCTTCCCCCTCCCCATATCCTCAAGTCCATTCTCAAGTAGGTCTGTGTCTTTATTCCCGTTTTACCCCTAGGTTCTTCATGACATTTTTTTTTTAAATTCCGTATATATGTGTTAGCATACGGTATTTGTCTTTCTCTTTCTGACTTACTTCACTCTGTATGACAGACTCTAGGTCTATCCACCTCATTACAAATAGCTCAGTTTCCTTTCTTTTTATGGCTGAGTAATATTCCATTGTATATATGTGCCACATCTTCTTTATCCATTCATCCGATGATGGACACTTAGGTTGTTTCCAGCTCCGGGCTATTGTGAATAGAGCTGCAATGAACATTTTGGTACATGTCTCTTTTTGAAGTATGGTTTTCTCAGGGTATATGCCTAGTAGTGGGATTGCTGGGTCATATGGTAGTTCTATTTGTAGTTTTTTAAGGAACCTCCATACTGTTCTCCATAGTGGCTGTGCCAATTCACATTCCCACCCACAGTGCAAGAGTGTTCCCTTTTCTCCACACCCTCTCCAGCATTTATTGTTTCTAGATTTCTTGATGATGGCCATTCTGACTGGTGTGAGATGATATCTCATTGTAGTTTTGATTTGCATTTCTCTAATGATTAATGATGTTGAGCATTCTTTCATGTGTTTGTTGGCAGTCTGTATATCTTCTTTGGAGAAATGCCTATTTACGTCTTCTGCCCATTTTTGGATTGGGTTGTTTGTTTTTTTTTGCTGTTGAGCTGCATGAGCTGATTATAAATTTTGGAGATTACTTCTTTGTCAGTTGCTTCATTTGCAAATATTTTCTCCCATTCTGAGGGTTGTCTATTGGTCTTGTTTATGGTTTCCTTTGTTGTGCAAAAGCTTTGAAGTTTCATTAGGTCCTATTTGTTTACTTTTGTTTTTATTTCCATTACTCTAGAAGGTGGGTCAAAAAGGATCTTGCTATGATTTATGTCATAGAGTGTTCTGCCTATGTTTTACTCTAAGAGTTTGACAGTTTCTGGCCTTACATTTAGGTCTTTAATCCATTTTGAGCTTATTTTTGTGTATGGTGTTAGGGAGTGTTCTAATCGCATACTTTTACATGTACCTGTCCAGCTTTCCCAGCACCAATTATTGAAGCGGCTGTCCTTTCTCCACTGTACATTCCTGCCTCCTTTATCAAAGATAAGGTGACCATATGTGCATGGGTTTATCTCTGGGATTTCTATCCTGTTCAATTGATCTATATTTCTGTTTTTGTGCCAGTACCTTACTGTCTTGATTACTGTAGCTTTGTAGTGTAGTCTGAAGTCAGGGAGCCTGATTCCTCCAGCTCCGTTTTTCGTTCTCAAGATTGCTTTGGCTATTTGGGGTCTTTTGAGTTTCCATACAAATTGTGAAATTTTTTGTTCTAGTTCTGTGAAAAATGCCAGTGGTAATTTGATAGGTATTGCATTGAATCTGTAGATTGCTTAGTGAAGTAGAATCATTTTCAAAATGTGGATTCTTCCAATCCAAGAACATGATATATCTCTCCATCTATTTGTATCATCTTTAATTTATTTCATCAGTGTCATAATTTTCTGCATACAGGTCTTTTGTCTCCTTAGGTAGGTTTATTCCTAGATATTTTATTCTTTTTGTTGCAGTGGTAAATGGGAGTGTTTTTTTGATTTCACCTTCAGATTTTTCACCATTAGTGTATAGGAATGCCAGAGAGTTCTGTGCATTAATTTTGTATCCTGCTACTTTACCAGATTCATTGATTAGCTTTAGTAGTTTCCTGGTAGCATCTTTAGGATTCTGTATGTATAGCAACATGTCATCTGCAAACACTGACAGCTTTGCTTCTTCTTTTCTGATTTGGATTCCTTTTATTTCCTTTTCTTCTCTGATTGCTGTGGCTAAAACTTCCAAAACTGTGTTGAATAAGGGTGGTGAGAGTGGGCAACCTTGTCTTCTTCCTGATCTTAGTGGAAATGCTTTCAGTTCTTCACCATTGAGGATAATGGTGGCTGTGAGTTTGTCATATGTGGCCTTTATTATGTTGAGGAAAGTTCCCTCTATGCCTGCTTTCTCCAGGGTTTTTATCATAAGTGGGTGTTGAATTTTGTTGAAAGCTTTCTCCACATCTGTTGAGATGATCATATGTTTTTTCTCCTTCAATTTGTTAATATGGTGTATCACGTTGATTGATTTGCGTATATTGAAGAATCCTTGCATTCCTGGAATAAACCCCACCTGATCGTGGTGTATGATCCTTTTAATGTGCTGTTGGATTCTGTTTGCTAGTATTTTGTGGAGGATTTTTGCATCTATGTTCATCAGTGATATTTGCCTGTAGTTTTCTTTCTTTGTGACATCCTTGTCTGGTTTTGGTATCAAGGTGATGGTGGCCTTGTAGAATGAGTTTGGGAGTGTTCCTCCCTCTGCTATATTTTGGAAGAGTTTGAGAAGGATAGTTGTCAGCTCTTCTCTAAATGTTTGATAGAATTCACCTGTGAAGCCATGTGTTCCTGGGCTTTTGTTTGTTGGAAGATTTTTAATCACAGTTTCAATTTCAGTGCTTGTGATTGGTCTGTTCATATTTTCTATTTCTTCCTGTTTCAGTCTTGGAAGGTTGTGCATTTCTAAGAATTTGTCCATTTCTTCCAGGTTGTCCATTTTATTGTCATAGAGTTGCTTGTAGTAATCTCTCATGATCTTTTGTATTTCTGCAGTGTCAGTTGTTACTTCTATGTTTTCATTTGTAATTCTATTGATTTGCGTCTTCTACCTTTTTTTCTTGATGCGTCTGGCTGATGGTTTTTCAATTTTGTTTATCTTCTTAAAGAACCAGCTTTTATTTATTTATTTATTTATTTGAGGCATGCGGGCCTCTCACTGTTGTGGCCTCTCCCATTGCGAAGCACAGGCTCCGGACGTACAGGCTCAGCGCCAATGGCTCATGGGCCCAGCCACTCTGCGGCATGTGGGATCTTCCTGGACAGGGGCACGAACCCATGTCCCTTGCATTGGCAGGCAGGCTCTCAACCACTGCACCACCAGGGATGCCCAGAACCAACTTTTAGTTTTATGGATCTTTGCTATCATTACCTTCATTTCTTTTTCATTTATTTCTGATCTGATTTTTATGATTTCTTTTCTTCTGCTAACTTTGTGGATTTTTGTTCTTCTTTCTCTAATTGCTTTATGTGCAAGGGTAGGTTGTTCATTTGAGATGTTTCCTGTTTCTTAAGGTAGGACTGTATTGCTATAAACTTCCCTCTTAGAACTTCTTTTGCTGCATCCCATAGGTTTTGGATTGTCATGTCTCCATTGTCATTTGTTTCTTGGTATTTTTTGATTTCCTCTTTGACTTCTTCAGGGATCACTTTGTTATTAAGTAGTGTATTGTTTAGCCTCCATGTGTTTGTATTTTCTACAGATCTTTTCCTGTAATTGATATTTAGTCTCATAGCACTGTGGTTGGAAAACATACTTGATATGATTTCAATTTTCTTAAATTTACCAAGCCTTGACTAGTGACCCAAGATACGATCTATCCTGCCGAATGTTCCATGAGCACTTGGGAATCATGTGTATTCTGTTGTTTTTGCATGGAATGTCCTATAAATATCAATTAAGTCCATCTTGTTTAATGTATGATTTAAAGCTTGTGTTTCCTTATTTATTTTCATTTTGGATGATCTGTCCATTGGTGAAAGTGAGGTGTTAAAGTCCCCTACTATGAACGTATTACTGTCAATTTCCCCTTTGATGGCTATTAGTATTTGCCTTATGCATTGAGGTGCTCCTATGTTGGGTGCTTAACTATTTAAGATTGTTATATCTTCTTCTTGGGTCGATTCCTTGATCATTATGTAGTGTCCTTCTTTGTCTCTTCTAATAGTCTTTATTTTAAAGTCTATTTTTTCTGATATGAGAATTGCTAGTCCAGCTTTCTTTTTGTTTCCATTTGCATGGAATAACTTTTTCCATCCCCTCACTTTCAGTCTGTATGTGTCTCTAGGTCTGAAGTGGGTCTCTTGTAGACAGCATATATTTGGGTCTTGTTTTTGTATGCATTCAGCCAATCTGTGTGTTTTGGTGGGAGTATTTAGTCCATTTACATTTAAGGTAATTATCGGTATATATGTTCCTATTCCCATTTTCTTAATTGTTTGAGGTTTGTTATTGTAGGTCTTTTCCTTCTTTTGTGTTTCTTGCCTAGAGGAGTTCCTTTAGCATTTTGTTCTAAAGCTGGTTTGGTGGTACTGAACTCTCTCGGCTTTTGCTCGTCTGGAAAGATTTTTTTTTTTTTTTTTTTTTTTTGCTGTACGCGGGCCTCTCACTGCTGTGGCCTCTCCCGTTGCGGAGCACAGGCTCCGGACACACAGGCTCCGCGGCCATGGCTCGCGGGCCCAGCCGCTCCGCGGCATGTGGGATCCTCCGGGATCGGGGCACGAACCCGTGTCCCCTGCATCGGCAGGCGGACTCTCAACCACTGCGCCACCAGGGAAGCCCGTCTGGAAAGATTTTAATTTCTCCATCAAATCTGAATGAGATCCTTGCTGGGTGTAGTAATCTTGGTTGTAGGTTTTTCTCCTTCATCACTTTAGATATATCCTGCCACTGCCTTCTGGCTTGCAGAGTTTCTGCTGAAAGATCAGCTGTTAACATTATGGGGATTCCCTTGTGTGTTATTTGTTGTTTTTCCCTTGCTGCTTTTAATATGTTTTCTTTGTATTTAATTTTTGACAGTTTGATTAATATTTGTCTTGGCATATTTCTCCTTGGATTTATCGTGTATGAGACTCTCTGTGCTTCCTGCTCTTGATTAACTATTTCCTCTCCCATATTAGGGAAGTTTTCAACTATAATCTCGTCAAATATTTTCTCATTCCCTTTCTTTTTCTCTTCTTCCTCTGGAACCCCTATAATTCGAATGTTGGTGCATTTAATGTTGTCCCAGAGGTCTCTGAGACTGTCCTCAGTTCTTTTCATTCTTCTTTCTTTATTCTGCTCTGCAGTAGTTATTTCTACTATTTTATCTTCCAGGTCACTTATCCGTTCTTCTGCCTCAGTTATTCTGCTATTGTTCCCATCTAGAGTATTGATAATTTCATATTTTGTGTTGTTTATCGCTGCTTGTTTCCTCTTTCATTCTTCTAGTTCCTTCTTAAATGTTGCTTGCATTTTGTCTACTCTATTTCCAAGATTTTGGATCATCTTTACTATCATTATCCTGAATTCTTTTTTCAGGTAGACTGCCTATTTCCTCTTCATTTGTTAGGTCTGGTGTTTTTTTTTTTGTTTTTTTTTTTCTTTTTGTGGTACGCGGGCCTCTCACTGTTGTGGCCTCTCCCGTTGCGGAGCACAGGCTCCGGACGCGCAGGCTCAGCGGCCATGGCTCACGGGCCCAGCCTCTCCGTGGCATGTGGGATCTTCCCGGACTGGGGCACGAACCCGCATCCCCTGCATCGGCAGGCGGACTCTAAACCACTGCGCCACCAGGGAAGCCCGGTCTGGTGGGTTTTTTATCTTGCTCCTTCATCTGCTCTGTGTTTTTCTGTCTTCTCATTTTGCTTATCTTACTGTGTTTGGGGTCTCCTTTTTGCAGGCCCCAGGTTCGTAGCTCCCGTTGTTTTTGGTGTCTGTCCCCATTGGCTAAAGTTGATTCAGTTGGTTGTGTAGGCTTCCTGGTGGATGGGACTAGAGCCTGTGTTCTGGTGGATGAGGCTGTATCTTGTCTTTCTGGTGGGCAGGTCCATGTCTGGTGGTGTGTTTTGGGGTGTCTGTGGACTTATTATTATTTTAGGCAGCCTCTCTTCTAATGATTAGGGTTGTGTTCCTGCTTTGCTAGTTGTTCACCATAGGGTGTCCAGCCCTGTGGCTTGCTGGTCATTGAGTGAAGCTGGGTGTTGGTGTTGAGATGTTGATCTTTGGGAGATTTTCACCATTTGATATTACATGGAGCTTGGAGGTCTCTTGTGGCCCAGTGTCCTGAAGTTAGCTCTCCCACCTCAGAGGCACAGCACTGACTCGTGGCTGCATCACCAAGAGCCTTTCATCTACACGGCTCAGAATAAAAGGGAGAAAAAGTAGAAAGAAAGGAAGAAAGAGGATAAAATAAAATAAAATAAAGTAAGATCAAATAAAATAGTTATTAAAATAAAAAATAATTATTAAGAAAAAAATTGTTTTAAAGTAAAAGAAAAGAACAACAAAACAAAACAAAAAGATGGATAGAACCCTAGGACAAATGGTGAAAGCAAAGCTCTACAGAGAGAATCTCACACAGAAGCATACACATACACACTCACAAAAAGGGGAAAAGGAGAAAAAATAATAAATCTTACTCTCAGAAACCACCTCCTCAATTTGGGATGATTTGTTGTCTATTCATGTATTCCACAGATGTAGGATACATTCAGTTGTTTGTGAAGATTTAATCCGCTGCTCCTGAGGCTGCTGGGAGAGATTTCCCTTTCTCTTCTTTGTTCGCACAGCTCCCGGGGCTCAACTTTGGATTTGGCCCTGCCTCTGCATGTACGTCGCCAGAGGGCATCTGTTCTTTGCTCAGACAGGGCGGGGTTAAAGGAGCAGCTGATTAGGGGGCTCTGGCTCATTCTGGCCGTGGGAAGGTAGGGGTGCGGATGCGGGGCGTGCCTGTGGCGGCAGAGCGTGGCGGGATGTTGCACCAGCCTGAGGCGCACTGTGCGTTCTCCCGGGGAAGTTGTCCCTGGATCCCGGGACCCTGGCAGTGGCGGACTGCATAAGCTCCCCGGAACAGAGGTGTGGATAGTGACCTGTGCTCGCACAGAGGCTTCTTGGTGGCAGCAGCAGCAGCCTTAGCGTCTCATGCCTGTCTCTGGGGTCCACTCTGTTAGCCGCGGCTCACGCCCATCTCTGGAGCTCCTATAAGCAGTGCTCTTAATCCCCTCTCCTCGCGCACCAGGAAACAAAGAGGGAAGAAAAAGTCTCTTGCCTCTTCGGCAGCTCCAGACATTTTCCCATACTCCCTTCTGGCTAACCGTGGTGCTCTAAGCCCCTGCAGGCTGTGTTCAAGCCGTCAACCCCCGTCCTCTCCCTGCACTCTGACAGAAGTCCGAGCCTCAGCTCCCAGCCCCGCCCGCCCCAGCGGGTGAGCAGACAAGCCTCTCGGGCTGGTGAGTGCTGGTCGGCACCGATCCCCTGTGCGGGAATCTCTCTGCTTTGCCCTCCACACCCCTGTTGCTGTGCTCTCCTCCGCGGCTCCAATGCTTTCCCCTCTTCCACCTGCAGTCTCCGCCCACGAAGGGGCTTCCTAGTGTGTGGAAACCTTTCCTCCTTCACAGCTCCCTCCCACTGGTGCAGGTCCCGTCCCTATTCTTTTGTCTCTGTTTTTTCTTTTTTCTTTTGCCCTACCCAGGTACGTGGGGAGTTTCTTGCATTTTGGGAGGTCTGAGGTCTTCTGCCAGCTTTCAGTAGGTGTTCTGTCCAAGTTTTTCCACGTGTAGATGTATTTCTGATGTATCTGTGAGGAGGAAGGTGATCTCCGTGTCTTACTCTTCCACCATCTTCCCCCTCTCCTCTTAGGTATTTAAGGCAAATCCTAGGTGGCATTATTTTGCCTCTGTGTACTTCTGTATGCATCTGTAAGAATTTTAGATAATCTCTTACATAACCACAATGCCATCATCATGCCTAAAATATTAACAATATTTTTGGTATTATCTAATATCTACTCCGTAAACAAATGTTCCTGATTGTTTAAAAATGTATGTTCAAATTAGGATTCACATGAGATCCACAAACTGCATTTGATTGATATGCCTCTTTGGTCTCTTTGAATCTAAAGTAGTATCTTCTTTCCACCTTTATTTTCCCTACTATTGGCTTGTTGGAGAAACCACATCGGTTGTTCATATGGAATATTCCATATTCTAGATTTGTCTGTCTCCTTCCTTGAGGTGTCATTTTACTTGTTCCTCTGTCCTTTATGTTTCTGTAAATGAGAGTTAATTCTAGAGAGATCAACTTCTTGGCAAGAGTAGTTCACAGATGGTGCTGTGTACCTAACACCACAATGTCTGGACAGGTTAACAATATTTTGCTCTAAACCAAAAGTCACGAATTAATGACAACACATGACCAAATCTCGTACATTGACATATTTGAATTCAATTGTTAATTGCTATTTCTTGTTTTGCTTGCTTTGTTGTTTTTCCTAAAGTAATTCAAAGGAAAACAAACAAAAATAGCTGTAGCTGTTTGTCATCAAGTGTGGGAAAATGGAAGACCATGATTGCTTCCTATTTCAAGATAATTCTTACACCAGAGAGCTTCATTCATTTATATTCCCTGCCAGGCCCCTGTAAACATATGAATGTGACTGCTGCTATACATATTTCCAACCCATCATAGCAGGTACACCAAATCTCTGATCACGTGTTGAACCTACTCTCAGTAGTCAACTCACCTTTACCCAAACCACATAAAATTGTTTTTGGTGTACTGAAAACTCTGTGTCACTGTATAGCTGAACTCCAATTTGATGCTTACATTGTCTTTACTTTTTAAGAAATGGGAAAATTAGGGAAATTAAAAGAAAATATAACCGTCCTACAACCCTGAAAAATAAAATTATATACGACCAAAAAAATCTTTCATAATCCCCAAAGTTTTGAAACTGATTAAACTCCTTTTAGAATTTTACCACATATTTTCCACAAAATTCAGAGGGTTTAAGGTAGTTCGTAAGCTAAAGCACTGATGTCTCTCATATGCAATATCTTAACTTAGACTCTTTAAAAATAAACTATAAACAAAAGGCCATATATGAAATGAGTTTTTACAAACTCAGATTTGTTGAAGAAGACAGTATTTTAAGCTCACAGGGATATAAATAAATATGAAACTTTAGTACCAAACATGCAAACCAGAATGTTGAAAAACATAAGTTACAGGTTAAGCAGCATGTTTCCCATTCCTTCAGGGACAATATATTTATGTAGTGTCTAAATTGAGACAAAAGAAGTTAGAAAGAGGGGGGAATTACCAAAAGAGTGTGTTATAAGTATTCTCCTTGAGATGGTTTTTGAAAGTCTTTAAAAACTGGGTGTGTAAGTTAAAGCTGCTTTTAGCACTTCCTCGACAGCTCACCTTACATTTTGCTAAACTTGGCAGCATGATAGGGGTCATATTTTCACACGGATGCACTCTTCCTGAACAGAATGTATTTGACAGAAACAAGTGTTTCTTTCATGCCAGGCATTTGTGTGTCTGCTTTCCATAACAAACAGAAAGACAAAGCTCACCATTCTGGACTCTCTCTCAATATTTCTATGGGAGAGAGCTATGAAATTTAGCTATGAAAACAAGGTTTTTATTTCATAGTTTGGAGGCGTGACCTTTAAAAGTTAACTCTTTAAGAGAACACAGAATTTTCCCTCAATAAACATTTTATCTTTTATGATTTGACTTTTGTTTTCATTTCTTTACATATCCCAAAGTCTATCCTCAAATCACCTGAATTGATAATGGAGATGTTCTCATAACTTAGCCTTTTTTTTTCCCTCTCACAGAATTTAGCATTTTATTATAGTCCTTATTTGCATTATTTTCTGTTTCAGATACTAAGTCTGATCTCCATAATCAGATTGGGGCAAGCATTTATTTTGTTTCTAGGTTTTTTGACAGAGTCTGCAAGAGTACAAAACTGCCAGAGTTTTGTCTGAAATGGATTGTTTTTCAAGATTTCAGCTGTTTTCATACTCTATCATTTCATAATGAATAGAGTCTGTCCCCAAAAAGGACAAATTATTATGGTAGGTTAGGATCTTAAGTAAAAAAAAAAAAAATCTTGCCAGTCTATATCTAAAATATATGTACAAATATATCACAAGTCTAACTCCAGGAGTTCCAAAGCCAGCATGCCATGCTGCCAGTATTCTGCCTTCCACGGAAGTCAAAGCATCCAGTGAAAACTTTGACCCAAAGAATGACCCTTCAGTTCTTTGTTCTAAAGCAGGTTATTAGAAGGAGACTGGCAAGAAGACCTATTTTTAAAGGGTTACATTCCTCCTAGGAAGAGAGAAAAATGTGGTTTTTTATTTTTAAAAGAAAATGGATGAATTAAAATTGATATTTTATCTGAATATAATTATGTCATCATAAACATCATCATTATCTTTGTGACCCTAAGTGACTGAATTGGAATAGCATGTTAGTATATTTCGCATAACCCCTTAATTTTTACTGTCATGCTTTCCTTTTTAAAATTTGTTTTCTTTAGCTTCTGATGTGTTCAGAGATGCTATTATCATCTTTTTCAGTTCATAGGTCCACATTATTCACTGTTCAAATACAATATAAAACTAGAACAACTATTTTGTGCTGAAATCAATTTTGCCATTTTTCCGGGAGAAAAAAATATCAAGTTTCTTATAGACAGAAAACTGATATACAGAGATATTAATTGATTCCATACTTCATAGGAGTGCTACTTGTACCTGAAATGAGATATTAGAAAACATTAATATGCGTATCATTCTGTGTGACTTCACATCACTAAACTTATGAAAGTCTATTTAGAATAGTGGTGAATTAGATACAAATCAGATGCAAAAGCATCATAAAAAACAATTTTATATCATTTCAATATGAGTTGAAATTTATTTTTAGTCTTTCTCTTAGTGTCCAATATAGTCATTATAAAGCAAGGATTACACTTCATGAACTAGGCCTTGTTAGCATTCACAAAAGTGTGTGATTGTGTGTATAGCTTTCAAGTTTTAGTTTGAATATAAAACTGAACTTTGCTGCCCATGTGTAAAATCCCTGAATTTTCTAGGCTATTCCAGCCTGAGGAGAAAAGTTATATCATCAGAAGAACACCAAAACTAAATTTTTCTGACACTTCTCCTGTAACTATTGCAAGAGACCAGGAAGAAGAAGAACGGGTGGTGTACCTTAAATAGCAATGCCCTTCCTCTCTATTTTTGTCTAGCTAACTCCTGACCCCCATTTTGAGTTAGGTGGCTTGCCTCTGTACATCCATAAAACCTTATGCCTAACTTTATCCGCTTTTCACAGTGTTGATTATAGAATTGTAATAATTGATTTACATATTTGACGCCTTATGCCCTTTCCATCATCTCATTCCTCTTCTTCTTTCTCTCCTCTTTTTCTCATTTCCAAATGACCACACGTACACAAGACTATGAGCTTCTCTCTGGTAGGGACTATGCCTTGTTGGGCTTTGCATTTCTAGCACTTAGAATAATGTCTGGCACATATAATGACCAAGCAATATTTATTGAATGAATATGTATGAATAAATGAATGCTTAGGAACTAGTCATATCAACTATCACCATTTTCTTTGTTTCCTCCAGCTTGCTAGCATAATGTATCCTGTTGCTGCTAATTCCCACTATATTAGTGATGCCCATAACAAAATACTACAGACCGGGTGGCTTAAACAACAGAAATTTATTTTTTCATAGTTCTGGAGGCTACAAGTCTGAGATCAATGTGTCATCAGGGTTGGCTCCTTCTGAGGGCCGTGGAGGAAAGATTTGTTCCAGGCTTCTCTCCTTGGCTTATAAATGGCCATCTTCTTCCTGTGTCTTCACATGTTTTCCCTTTGTATATGTCTGTGTCCAAATTTCCTCTTCTTATAAGGTATAGGGATAACACTCATATTGGATTAGGACCCACCCTAATGACATCATTTTAACTTAGTTACTTCTTTAAAGACCCTTTCTCAAAATAGTCACATTCTGAGTTTAATTTTGGGGAGCGCACATTTCAGCTCATAACACCAAGGGTGCTGCTACTAGTAATAACCATGTCGTTAAGCATGTATTTTCTGAGCACATATTTTGCATCAGAAAATGTGCTAAGTGCTTTATATGCACATCTGTGACACATAAGGTTACCCCCGCACCTACCACAGGCAAGCATACCCACGGAAACCCACCAATATTTTGTCCATTCTGTGGTTTAGTAGCTAACCCCTCTAGAGAAAGTACCCTTTACGTCCATTGGTGTGATACCCTCCTAAGGCAGGTACAGAGAAGCACTGCTCAGTACTATTAAAGACTTAAACACATAGCTCTTTTCCTTTTTTTTTTTTCTTTCATTGCACTCTCCATGTATGATACCTCAGCCATGAGTCCACAGAAGGTAAACCAGGGGACGATGCTGAATGAGAACCTTGGGGCTATACTCAGAATTGTACCTCCCCATCCATTCCCACTTACTGTCTTTATGTGCTTTGATTCCCTCTTCTTTTAGTTTGAATTTCCCCCAGTACTTACATGTAATAGATCCATGGCCAAACCACTTCCTTTATATCTCCAGATATATCTGATTCCTAGAAAATACATAGCCTAAGCTCTCAATTGGAGATCCCAGCTAAATCTAGCTGCAAATTGAGTCTTCACTATGTTTTCTAAAAAATTTTGACCTATGAAATTGTTTTTTCCATTTTAAATATACTGTGAGAGGTGGTGAAGTGGTAACTTTCTTAAAACTGTAAGCATTAGTTTTTTGTTATGAGGATTGAGGAAGTTTGGGCAGAACTGGAAATTGAGAGAACCTGAGTGTTTTGGGGAAGAAAGAGACTGTAATGTAAAGGGAAATAACCTTGTGAGTTCATGTAGTCCATCTTTTTGGAGCTAGATTATACAAATGCCTATATAATAAGCACTTAAGAGCATATTTAACTTCTGCATTTTTCCTTCTCATGAGAAAAAGTTTATACTCAGGTAGTGGAAAAAGAAAGGAGTTGGTACATGAGTGAAAAAAAAAATCAATTCTCTTCTTTTAGTGGTGTTGAGAATAGCTACAACTGTAGCGGCTCCAAAGCTGAGCAAGTCCTGGTAGGTGAATATGTTCTACTTCAGCCTCTCTGTGGATTGATAACAACAGCCTGCATTCAGGGCCAAGGAATGGTTGACTTACTCAGTCCCTCACTATGTGAGTAGAGACAGAGTTGCCCAAGGACTTTATTCACCTAGCTAAATCCTTCCCTCTAAAGATGATTTTGGAAATCCAATTACTCTTGTGTTTTTTAAAAAAAATGAATCCTAAATATACCCTGTAAGCTTTCTTTATTTTAAAAACTTGAAATCAATAGAGAAAAAGGGAGTTCAAAGTTATTTTCCATTCTATAAGGGCTCCACTACACGATTCAATTAGCACCTTTGTATTTATCACAGTTTTAAATTTAATTGACAACATGTTTCATAGTCCTTTAGTACTGTGATTACATTGCAGTACATTAATAATATCAAAACTTTTCAAGCTAGATTACCAAAATTGTGGTGACCTTTGCCAGGACTTGACAGAGATTGTTTCCCCATACTTCAATCCTTTCATCCTGTTTAGTTTACCAGAGCCTCTTATAATTGCTGCTCTTGCACTGTCAGGTAAAATTTCACATCTCTTTGCAGAGTTAAACTTATTGAGTTGGTGTTTCATATGCCAGACCTATACATTTTTTTTCTTATCCTTGGGGATTGCTTATTCACATTAGTGGCAGCTGAGTAAACATATCAAGCAAATAGGAGCCATCCCTTCACTTGAGAACCAGGTAACAAGGGTACAATTATCAGTGCTAGTAGTATTACATCTCCAGTAGAATTTAAAGGATCACTTTTAATTACAGGTAGAGAACTAAACATAGCTGAACTATTTATAAAATTACAAATCCTTTCACAAACATTTTGGAAACCGACTTTTACAAGTTATCATTATCATAAAAATGTATTTTTAAATGTATGCAATTAAAATTTTTACCAACAATCACTGTGGAGAGGAAAAAGTCCCTTAGTATGAATTCTTTAGGAGAAGGCAACACAGCATTTTTTTCACCTGGAATTATAATTTGCAGATCTAATATCCCTGTCCAAAGAAATGCAATTTAGTATAACTTGCAGCAATATGTAACATGCCACTTAGGTGTCCCAAACAAGGTCAATCTCCATCTCAGTGACCCTTAAGTAGGGCTTAAGGACTGACAAGATTTCTTTACAGTTCTAGGCTTTACACTGTTGGCACTTCTCATAGATTGAAAATGCTTCATTAGATCTTAAATTTTCCTAACAATATTATATGATATCTATAGGTGAGTCTTCATGTTTCCCAAGCAACAACAAAAAAAGGGACTATTATTAAAGAGAAAATATTATTAAATTTTCTGTTTGGTATTGATTCCTTTTTTTAATATAATATCTACTTCACAGTATTATTTTTACGCCTAAATAATAAGCCAAACCAAATATATGGCAGGTATAGAGCATAATTTGGATATTTCACTGGTCAGTTCTTTTCCACACCATTATTGGGAACATCATCCTACTGGCTATAGAAGCAAATGACTAAAACTCAAGAAGGCTTATATTATACTCTCATGTATACTCAAAGGGTTTGATGAGAGGAAAAGTGACATGTAAAACCCTGTGTAAATAAAATAATCCTATACTATTCTATGTAGATAGTTCTTTGAGACAAACAACTTATGTTAAAAAGCTCTGTACAGAGATCTATTTTTCCAAGTGTTTTCTGCTTGAATGGCTTTTGATGCTCCCACGAGAAAAGAATAGATGGCCCTTCCTTGTAAGTGTTTTATTGCTTCTGCTGTACTGAGAGTCTGCATTGAGAAACAGTTACAACTGGTAAGAGTTAAATCTAAAAAGGGCTGCCAATCAGTGAGGTCCTACTCTGACCGTGTGATGAGTACATGAGGCAGTTCAAGGAATCATCAGTCTTGAAATAAGGATGCTGTGGCTGCTTTCTTTCACCCCAATCTGATTTTTCTTAGGTTCAAAACAGGGGCATAAGTGTATATTTTATGATTGGTTTAATATACCAAGCTATAGAGCTGCAAATCCTTGTTTTTGTGGTGAACTGAATCTCTTTACATCGTTGTCCTTGAGATATTTATTTTTAACATTTCTTATGTTATCTAATAAGGTGTTGTTATAGATCCATTAAGCAGTCTAAACCTTGTTTTCACTTACCAATTTTTGTGATGAAAATACCTAAAATAAAAAAGAATCTTCAGATGCTTACAGGCAAATATGAAAAGTAATAAGTTTTCTTCCTAAGGTTTAAAGAAAATAAACAATCCACATTTGACTTGGAATTCAGAAAATTCACTTTTCTTAACAAATATAGAGAAAATAATAATAGTCAAATTTCCAATTTGAAATGTGAAATTGATGACAAATATAGAAGTTCCTCTTATCTGTTCTGTTTCTATCCAAATGCTTATTTAAGGAATGTAGATTACTTTGGTTGAAAAGAGCCCTGAACACTGACCAACAATCCAAGGTATTTGTTATTTTTATGAGTTTTCTGATAGAATGGAAATTGCTGAGTTTGTAAGTTATGTTCTCATTCAAGTCATTCCTACCCATGCTGAGAAGAGTGAAGGATAGGGCTCTGTGGTGCAATACAGAGACTTTACTGGTGGTTGATATTAATCCAGTAATTGGTATTTACCCAATTATCCAGCTAATATTTCTTTATTTTACTTATAAAAATGTAACTAGAAATGTGAAAGTTTTCTAATTCATTTGGTTCATGAAAATTCAGATAACTTATTCTTTTAAGTTTCCTTTTTCCACCACTTGGTAGTTTTCTGTGTATTCATCCAGAGCTTTACTGTGTAAATAAGGCATATATACATTTGTGTAAATTTGTGTTCCTTTCTTTTACACAAATAATAGCATACCATGTAAATGGTAGCAGACTATGAAACTGTTTTGCATGTTGCTTCTTTCACATAATACATCTTGGACATTATTCCAGTAAATCTAGATCTGCTACATTTTAAAAGGCTGCACTGTATTGTAATCGTATGGATGTACCATAATTTATTTAGTCACTTCACAGTTGATAGACATTTAGGTTGTTTCCAATCTTTTATATTGCAAGCAGTGTTCAGTAACTATCCTTGCTCATACTTCTTGGTGCACATTTACACTAATACCTATAGAAAACAATCCTAAGAGTAGAATTGTTGAATGAAAGAATACTGATTTGAATAGATTTTGTCAAAATGCTTTCCAACCAAAAATTTATGAGAATACCTGATTTCCTACACTTTAGCACTCCTGTTTTTGTGTGGCTCAATTAATTGTTAAAAGTTTTTTCTTGGGCTTCCCTGGTAGTGCAGTGGTTAAGAATCTGACAGCCAATGCAAGGGACACAGGTTCGAGCCCTGGTCCAGGAAGATCCCTCATGCTGTGGAGCAACTAAGCCCGTGTACCACAACTACTGAGCCTGCGCTCTAGAGCCTGCGAGCCAAAACTACTGAAGCCCATGCTCCTAGAGCCCGTGCTCCACAACAAGAGAAGCCACCACAATGAGAAGCCTGCACACTGCAAGGAAGAGTAGCCCCCGCTTGATGCAGCTAGAGAAAAGCCCGCGTGCAGCAACGAAGACCCAATGCAGCTAAAAATAAAATAAATTAATTTTTTTCTTATACTGTGCTGCAATCTGTTTTTCTGTAATTTCCCCCATTAGTTATAGTATGGACCGCTGGATTCACACATAACATATTCAGTCCCTCTCCCATGTAACAACCCTTTAAGAAGTTAAAGAGCATTATCCTGCCCTGCCCAAGTCTTTTTCCTCTAAGTTTCACACTCTCTATTAGACATCTGCTTGTGGGCTATTGTAGTCATCCCTTGCCCTTCCTTTGTTCTGCCTGAATCACAAAGGGGTTACCTTGTGAGGTTGTTTTCCCCGGGTTCATATGTTGGCTGACTTCTGACTGTGTTCACCCAATGAGAGATAATGGCAGGAGTTTGGAAGAAGGAAATATCTAGTTAGTATTCTAGGTATCCATCTCAAGAAATTAGGAAAAGAACAGCACATTAAACTCAATGAAAATAGATGGAAAATCATAAAAATAAAAGCATAATTTAATTAAATAGAAAGGAGACATACAATAGAGTAAATCCAAAAGATCAAAATTACTTCTTTCCAAAGACTAATAAAATTGATAAACTCCTCGCAAAACTGCTCAAGACAAGAAAAAAAAAAGATAAGATAAATCACCAATATCAGGGATGAAAAGAAGAATACCACTAAGGAGCCTACAGATATTAAAAAGATAGTTTATTTTAAACTTATGATGATAAATTTCAATTTTAGATAAAATAGAAAACTTCCTTGAAAAAACACAATTTACCAAAACACAGAAGAAATAGGGCATTTGAATAGTATCTTATGTATTAAAGAAATTGAATTTGCAGTTAAAAACTCCCTCCTCCACACACGCAAAACTCCAGCCCCAGATGACAGTAAATTTTTCAAACCATTTCAGGAAGAAACAGCACCAATGTCACACAAACTCTTTCAAAGAATAGAAAACGGGAGAATGTTTACCAATTCAGTCTATGTGATCAGAATAACACAAAAAAATCTAACAAGGATATTATAAGAAAGAAAAGTTACAGGCCAATACTGCTGATGCACATAAATTAAAAAATTCTTTTAAGATATTTTAAAATTGATTGCAGTGATATATAAAATGGATGATCATCATGGCCAAGTTAGGTTTATTCCAAGAATTGAAAGGTAAAATGATATGCAAAAAAGTATTCAATTAATATATCAACATTTTGATAACTCTAGTTTTAAGAGTACTGTCTCTTCCCATGATACATTTAACATTTTTCCAAATACTTTAATATAAGCTTATTGAATATTGACTCCATGCTAATAATAAAAATTAACTTTTTGTAATAAATGAACAAACCAAACAAAAACAAACATGTAGATGAAGAGAACAAAATAGTGGTTACCAGAGGGGGAGGGTTTGGAGAGAGGGCAAAATGGGTAAAGGGGATCAATGGTATGGTGATGGATGAAAACTAAATTTTAGGTGGTGAGCATGTGGGGTATACAGAAGTAGAAAATAAGATAAACTTTTTGTAAAGAAAAAAATATTCAATTTATTATAATTTAATTGTATTGATAAAAAGCAATTGAGGGGAAATGAGAAAAGAAGGAGAAATTAGAAGAAGCTTACGACAATCTCAGTGATGGATTACAGTTAAAATTCTACACCCATCTATGTTTAAAAACCCACAAACATTTAGTAAACCAGGAACAGAAAAACACTTCCTGAACCTCATAAGTAGTATATCAAACAAAATCTTAGAGCAAAAATTATATTTAGTGATGAAATATTGAAAGACTTCTTCGTGAGGGTGGCAATAAGACAAGAATACCTGATATTACCACTTATATTCAACATTGTACAAGAAGTCATATGAATGCAATAAAGCAAGAAAAATAAAAGGTAAAAGAGTTGGAAATGAAAAAAATATGGGCATTATTATTTGCACATGACACTTCATGTATGGAGAAAATCTAAAATCATCTACACACATATGTTATAAATAGTAAGTGAATTTAAAAAGTTTTCTGGATACAAGGTCAATATACAAAAATCATTCAATATTAGAATTGAGAAAATACGCTATCTTTTATAACAGCATCAAATACTTAAGAACAAATTTAACAAAATATGTGCATAAACCCTACACAGAATGCTCTAAAACATTATTAAGAAAAATTAAGGAAAACCAAAATTAATGGAGGGATATGCCATGTTCATGTATTGAAACACTCAAAATTGTGAAGATGCCAATTAATTGCAAACCTATATTTTTATCGCCATGAAAACCCCAACAAGTTTTGTATAGAAACAGACAGGTTGCTTCTCAAAATTATATTGGAAATGCAACAGCCCAAGAATAGTCAAGGAAAGAAACCTCAAAGAGGATTAATAAATGAAATTGTGAGATATCAAGACCTATCAATATACTTTGGCTCTTTGACTAGGATAGTATGATATTGGTGCATGCCTAGGCAAAGAGAGGAATGGAATGAAATAGAGAATCATTTATGGTTCCTTGATTTACGATAATGTTTAAGTGCACTGGGGAAAGAATGTTTTGCTTAAATAAATGTGTCACTTTGATATCCATGTTTTAAAAAGACCCTTATATCACAACATAAAAAAATAAATTCTAAGAGGATTGAAAATATAAATATGTGTGAAAGGTAAAATGATAAAACTTGTAGAATATAACATGGGAAAATATCTTCATTACCAGTTGGAGTAAGCCAAGATTTCTGAAGCAGAACACAAAAAGCACTAAGCATAAAGGAAAATATTAATAAATTAGACTTCATCAAATTTAAGATGTCTGTTCTTCAAGAACTCTAAATGCTGCCATTTGGGGATCTGTTTGCTTTACTGCTCAGTCAGCTAATATTGAAGCTTCTGGGTCTACAAGCTCTACCAATGGACACAAAGAACAGAGAAGAGAGGTTAACAAGCTTTTTGAGGAAGCTGAAATGACTGTGCAGGAATAATCTGGTGAGAAGGGATCTTATGAGCATGCTCTCTGCCATATGCTAAGTCAGTTACCACACCTCTATGCACTTTTTATATTTTCCCTTATCTCTTAGGACAGTAATTATACTTTAAAAAAATTTTTTCTTCTGTTCCTAGCCTTTTCTATATTTTCTCCAATTTCCCTTTTTCTGTTTTGGTCTCTATCACAACAAAGGCTTTAAAAAATCCCATTAATATTACTTTACTAGGGTTTCAGGAGTGAAGAGTGGATAAATGTCTTTGTGTATTCTATCATTTTCAACCTACAGTCTCCAGGTGATTTTTTGGGTACACTAAACCTGGAGGACTATAAACTATATCCAACAATGTAATATTAACTGGCCAGAGAGATTATAGAGCTGATTCTGTTTTTATGTCAAACATCTAAAACTTCCAGGATCTAGGTCTTGGGCACTGATTACTATTTGTATAGTATTTTGTTCTTGTTTCATAGCTGCAAAAACTTCTCTCACCTGTCTGAGCATATTATTTATATATTTTACAGTTTTATTCTGTTCCCAGCCTTGGCACTCTTTTTTTCTCTCTCCATGTTGTCTCTGATTAATTTGGTTTCTGTTTTTTATAGCAAGGGTCTTCCTTAAATATCTGATGATATTTGGCTTCCCATTCTTGTTGAAAATGAGACACCACAAAGCTATAAAGCTATTTTCAGATGCACCAGGACATAAAAAGCACCTTCCATGCAGTACTCAGAAAGTGACTGAGGATATGGCCTACCAAGTAAAGGAGTAAATTAGGAAATAAGAGGATTAAAGGAACATAGGATTCAACACAGGATGATGGCAAAGGGAATTCCTAGAACAATAAACATGCAACTGACTTGGAATGAAAGTAACCTAAAACGGAGTAGAAAGGTAAAGTGCTCCAGGAGGGAAGTCTTCTGGGAAAATATGAACTGAGAAATTATTTGACATGTTTGCTTATATGGAAAAAAGTATTGAGACAGTGATGGGGTGTTTGGATCGAATTAGTAATAAGTACATAAAAATCTAAGCATATATGAGGCTATTATCAACATCTGGGGAAACAAGAAGTTGTTAGAGTAAAGAAATGAAATCACAATATACTTACTATTGGCTGAACTCTGAATGAGATGTATATGATCATACCAATGTAAACACTGAATACTGATTTTACCCAAATTGTGATATAACTATACTGGGAGTGTGGGTGAGGGGAAGTATAAGGGTGGAAGTGGAAGGATCCTAAACCTAATCAACTGTAAGAGGAAGTCAAAGGGAAATATTTAAAATTGATTAATCAAGAAATAGCAATATAAGCATATTATTTAGGAATGTGGAGGTAAATGCCAGTAGAAATAACTAAAATATATGAAAGTTGTTTCCTTTTATGAGGAAGTTTAAGGAGTTGGGAATAGATTGGCTGGGGGCCTATTATTTACTGAGGGTCTTTTAGCATTGTTTGACTTTTAAAACTATATTCATTTTCTACTTTTAATAAATTAAACAGATTCACCTGAGCAGTTAATTACAAAGCAGATTCCTGGAGATATGGATTCATTTAGCACACAGGGATGAATCTGCATTTTAAGTAAACATCTCAATTCTAAGAAACACGTCAGTGTAGCCCGTTTTTGTTCTTGTTCCAAATATAACTTTTTTAAAAGGCACGTTTGGAGATTTTACATTGTTCTTCTAATTTTATAGTTGTTATCCCTTCCTTGGCTTGAACCTTCCTAATAGTATATAAATGTGTCATTTAAAAATATTTGTCCTTGAGTGTGTTTATTTTTCCATTTTTTTTGGGGGGGGGTATATGGGCCTTTCATTGCTGTGGCCTCTCCCATTGCGGAGCACAGGCTCCAGAAGCACAGGCTCAGCACCCATGGCTCACGGGCCTAGCCGCTCCGCGGCACGTGGGATCTTCCTGGACTGGGACACAAACCCGTGTCCCCTGTATCGGCAGGCAGACTCTCAACCACTGTGCCACAGGGAAGCCCTATTTTTCCATCTTTTGTATGCCTCCTTTTACAGTCTGAGCTTTTATAATCTGAGTTCATCTGAAAGCTCCCTATAACGTAACATCATCTTTAGATTCACTCTCCCTTTCTTGTACTTGGGGATTATTTTTAGTTATATAGGGAGATTTTCATGTTTGAGAGCTTCCCAACCTCTTAATGCAGTTTCTCATTCCGAAGTACTCCTTGGTGTGAGCCTTCATGGAGTCCGCCATTAGTCCCACCAAGGAGGGGCTGCTGTGTCGCCTCAGGCCAAACAACCAACAGGGAGGGAACTCAGCTCCACCCATCAGAAGACAAGCAGATTAAGTTTTACTGAGCTCTGCCCACCAGAGCAACACCCAGCTCTACCCACCACCAGTCCCTCCAAGCAGGAAGCTTGCACAAGCCTCTTAGATAGCCTCATCCACCAGAGGGCAGACAGCAGAAGCAAGAAGAACTACAGTCCCGCAACCTGTAGAACGAAAACCACATTCAAAGAAAGATAGACAAAATGAAAAGGCAGAGGACTATGTACCAGATGAAAGAACAAGATAAAACCCCAGAAAAAAAACTAAATGGAGATAGGCAACCTTCCAGAAAAAGAATTTAGAATAATGATAGCGAAGATGATCTAGGACCTCGGAAAAAGAATGGAGGCAAAGATCGAGAAGATGGAAGAAATGTTTAACGAAGACCTAGAGGAATTAAAGAACAAACACCTAGAAGAAATAAATAACACAAAACAGAGATGAATAATACAGTAACTTAATTGAAAAATACACTAGAAGGAATAAATAGCAGAATAACTGAGGTGGAAGAATGGATAAGTGAATCTGGAAGACAGAATGATAGAATTCACTGGCACAGAACAGAAAAAAGAAAAAAAGAAATGAAGACAGCCTAAGAGACCTCTGGGACAACATTAAGTGCACCAACATTCTCATTATAGGTGTCCCAGAAAGAGAAGTCAGAGAGAAAGGACCTCAGAAAATATTTGAAGAGATAATAGTCGAAAAGTTCCCTAACATGGGAAAGGAAATAGCCACCCAAGTCCAGGAAGTGCAGAGAGTCCCAGGCAGGATAAACCCAAGGAGAAACACACTGAGACACATAGTAATCAAATTGACAAAAATTAAAGACAAAGAAACATTATTAAAAGCAACAAGTGAAAATGACAAATAATATACAAGGGAACTCCCATAAGGTTAACAGCTGATTTCAAGGCAGAAACTCTACAAGCCATAAGGGAGTGGCACAATATATTTAAAGTGATGAAAGGGAAAAACCTACAAACAGGATTACTCTACCCAGCAAGGATCTCATTCAAATTCAACGGAGAAATCAAAAGATTTACAGACAAGCAAAAGCTAAGAGAATTAAGCACCACCAAACCAGCTCTACAACAAATGCTAAAATAACTTCTCTAAGTGGGAAACACAAGAGAAGAAAAGGACCTACAAAAACAAACCAAAAACAGTTAAGAAAATGGTAATAGGAAAATACATATTGATAATTATCTTAAATGTGAATGGATTAAATGCTCTAACCAAAAGACACAGGCTTGTTGAATGGATAGAAAACAAGACCCATATATATGTTGTCTACAAGAGACCCACTTGAGACCTAGGGACACATACAGACTGAAAGTGAAGGGATGGAAAAGGATTTTCCATGCAAATGGAAATCAAAAGAAAGATGGAGTGGTAATACTCATATCAGATAAAATAGACTTTAAAATAAAGAATGTTATGAGAAACAAGGAAGGACAATACATAATGATCAAGGGATCAATCCAGGAAGAAGATAAAACAATTATAAATATATATACCCAATATAGGAGCACCCAATACATAAGGCAACTGCTAACAGCTATAAAAGAGGAAATCGACAGTAACACAATAATAGTGGTGGACTTTAACACCTCACTTATACCAATGGACAGATCATCCAGACAGAAAGTTAATAAGGAAACACAAGTATTAAATGACACAATAGACCAGATAGATTTAACTGATATTTATAAGACATTCCATCCAAAAACAGCACATTACACTTTCTTCTTAAGTGCACACAGAACATTCTCCAGGATAGATCACATCTAGTGTCACAAATCAAGCCTCAGTAAATTTAAGAAAATTAAAATCATATCAAGCATCTTTTCTGACCACAACACTATGAGATTAGAAATCAATTCCAGGGAAAAAATATAAAAAACACAAACACATGGAAGCTAAACAATACGTTACTAAATAACCAAGAGATCACTGAAGAAATCAAAGAGGAAATAAAAAAATACAAAGAGACAAATGACAACAAAAACACAATGCTCCAAAACCTATGGGATGTAGCCAAAGAAGCTCTAAGAGGGAAGTTTATAGCAATACAATCCTACCTCAAGAAACAAGAAAAATCTCAAATAAACAATCTAACCTTACACCTAAAGGAACTAGAGAAAGAAGAACAAATAAAACCCAAAGTTAGCAGAAGGAAGGAAATCATATAGATCAGAGCAGAAATAAATGAAATACGAACAAAGAAAACAATAGCAAAAGTCAACAAAACTAAAAGCTGGCTCTTTGAGAAGATAAACAAAATTGATAAGCCTTTAGCCAGACCCCATCAAAAAAAAGAAGGAGAGGACACAAATAAATAAAATTAGAAATGAAAAAGGAGAAGTTACAATGGACACTGCAGAAATACAAAGCATCATAAGAGACAACTACAAGCAACTCTATGCTTATAAAATGGACAACCTGGAAGAAATGGACAAAATCTTAAACAGGTATAAACTTCCAAGACTGAACCAGGAAGAAATAGAAAATAGGAACAGACCAATCACAAGTAATGAAATTGAAACTGTGATTTAAAATCTTCCAACAAACAAAAGTCCAGGACCAGATGGTTTCACAGGTGAATTCCATCAAACATTTAGAGAAGAGCTAACACCCATCCTTCTCAAACTCTTCCAAAAAATTGCAGAGGAAGGAACACTCCCAAACTAATTTCACGAGGCCACCATCACCCTGATACCAAAACCAGACAAAGATACTACAAAAAAAGAAAATTACAGACCAATAACACTGGTGAATATAGAAACAAAAATCCGCTACAAAATACTGGCAAACAGAATCCAACTACACATTAAAAGGATCATATACCATGATCAAGTGCAATTTATCCAAGGGGTGCAAGGATTCTTCAATATATGTAAATCAATCAATATGATACACCATATTAACAAATTGAAGAATAAAAACCATATGATTATCTCAATAGCTGCAGAAAAAGTGTTTGACAAAATTCAACACTATTTATGATAAAAACTTTCCAGAAATGGGGCATAGAGTGAATCTACCTCAACATAATAAAGGCCATATATGACAAACCTACAGTGAACATCATTCTCTATGGTGAAAAACTGAAAGCATTTCCTCTAAGATCAGGAATAAGACAAGGATGTCCACTCTCACCAGTGATATTCAACATAGTTTTGGAAGTCCTAGTCATGGCAATCAGAGAAAAAAAAGAAATGAAAGGAATCCAAATTGGAAAAGAAGACGCAAAGCTGTCACTGTTTGCAGATGACATGATACTATATCTAGAAAATCCTATAGACGCCACCAGAAAACTACTAGAGCTAATCAATGAATTTAGTAAAGTTGCAGGATACAAAATTAATACACAGAAATCTCTTGCATTTTTATACACTAACAATGAAAAATCAGAAAGAGAAATTAAGGAAACAATCCCATTTACCATTGTGACAAAAAAGAATAAAATACCTAATAACAAACCTACCTAAGGAAACAAAATACCTGTACTCAGAAAAGTATAAGATACTGATGAAAGAAATCAAACACGACACAAACAGGTGGAGATATATACTATGTTCTTGGATTGGAAGAATCAATATCGTGAAAATGACTATACTACCCAAAGCAATCTACAGATTCAATGCAATCCCTATCAAATTACCAAGGGGATTTTCCCCAGAATTGGAACAAAAAGTCTTAAAATTTGTATGGAGATACAAAAGACCCTGAATAGCCAAAGCAATCTTGAGTAAGAAAAATGGAACTGGAAGAATCAGGCTCCCTGACTTCAGACTATACTACAGTGCTACAGTAATCAAGACAATATGGTACTGGCACAAAAACAGAAATATAGATCAATGGAACAGGATAGATAGCCCAGAGATAAACCCACGCACCTACAGTCACCTAATCTATGACAAGTAGGCAAGTATATACAATGGAGAAAAGACAGCCTCTTCAATAAGTGGTGCTGGGAAAACTGGACAGCTACATGTAAAAGAATGAAATTAGAACACTCCCGAACACCATACACGAAAATAAACTCAAAATGGATTAAAGACCTAAGTGTAAGGCCAGACAGTATAAAACTCTTAGAGGAAAACATAGGCAGAACACTCTATGCCATAAATCACAGCAAGATCCTTTTTGACCCACCTCCTAGAGACATGAAAATAAAAACATAAACAAGCAAATGGGACCTATTGAAATTTAAAAGCTTTGCACAGCAAAGGAAACCATAAATAAAACAAAAAGACAACCCTCAGAATGGGAGAAAATATTTACAAATGAATCAATGGACAAATGATTAATCTCCAAAATATATAAACAGCTCATGCAGTTCAATATGAAAAAAACAAACAACCCAATTAAAAAATGGGTAGAAGACCTAAATAGACATTTCTCCAAAGAAGACATACAGACGGACAAGAGGCATATCATAAGCTGCTCAACATCACTAATTATTAGAGAAATGCAAAATCAAAACTTCAGTGAGGTATCACCTCACACAAGTTAGAATGGGCATCATCAGAAAATCTACAAACAACAAACGCTGAAAAGTGTGTGGAGAAAAGGGAACCCTCTTGCACTGTTGGTGGGTGTATAAATTGATACAGCGACTATGGAGAACAATATGAAGTTTCCTTAAAAAAGCTAGAAATAGAATTACCGTATGACCCAGCAGTACCACTCCTGGGCATATACTCAGTGAAAACCATAATTTAAAAAGACACATGCACCCCAATATTCATTGCAGCACTATTTATAACAGCCAGGTCATGGAAGCAACCTAAATGCCCACTGACAGACAAATGGATAAAGAAGATGTGGTACATATATACAATGGAATATTACTCAGCCATAAAAAGGAAATAAATTTGGTCATTTGTAGAGACATGTATGGACCTAGAGACTGTCATACAGAGTGAAGTAAGTCAGAAAGAGAAAAAAAGATGTATATCAATGCATATATGTGGAATCTAGAAAAATGGTACAGATGAGCCAGTTTGCAAGGCAGAAATAGAGACAAAGCTGTAGAGAACAAAAATATGGACACCAAGGGGGGAAAGCAGAGGGAGGGTGATGGTGGTGGGATGCATTGGGAGATTGGGGTTGACATATATATGCTAATATGTATAAAATGGTTAACTAATAAGAACCTGCTCTATAAAAAATAAATTTAAAAAATGTATAGCTCAAAAAAAAATACAGCTTCTCTCTTGGGATATCAGTCAATAAGTTCAGGTCAAAATTTTTTCTGAACTTAATTGTCTCAGGTTATGTAGACAATCAGAGTTGTCTGAGTTTCAATTTGTTGTCTTTGTGTTAAATTTAAGAATTACCTCTCTGTCTAATTCTTGCCTTATGATGCCACAGGATACAATAATATAGGGCCTTACTGCTTTTCCTGACGCTACAACAAAATCCCCTATTTCTGAGTTTACACATGGGAGGTTTTCATCTGATGGATTACTGTATCCTAACCCCTGACCTACTTGCTGACTTTAAATAAGAAATGCTGAATGAATTCAAAACATGCATTTAATATACTTTATTATTTTTTTAAAATTTATTTATTTTATATTTATTTATTATTTTTGGCTGTGTTAGGTCTTCATTGCTATGTGCGGGCTTTCTCTAGTTGCGGTGAGCAGGGACTACTCTTTGTTGCGGTGCGTGGGCTTCTCACTGTGGTGACTTCTCTTGTTTCAGAGCACGGGCTCTAAGCACACAGGCTTCAGTAGTTGTGGCTCACGGGCACCAGAGCGTAGGCTCAGTAGTTGTGGCGTGTGTGCTTAGTTGCTCTGTGACATGTGAGATCTTCCAGGACCAGGGATGAAACCCGTGTCCTCTGTATTGGCAGGCGGATTCTTAACCACTGCGCCACGAGGGAAGCCCAAAACATGCATTTTAAATGGGAAGCAAAATATCTAGCTTAGAATTGAAGAAACTAACATGAATATTTGGAGAAATTAATCTTTTATTTAATGTCCTTTAATTTCTACTATAACATTCTGACTGATGATTTCTGGACACCAGATAATGTCTTTTTTTTTAACTATCTAACTAAAGCAAAATGTTGCTTCTAATGATTCCTCTTGCTATATTAAATATCTTACTTAGGAAATTTTACCCTTCTTTAAAATTTAAGATTCCCATAATACAGACGAAGTAATGACCACTTGAGGCATCAAGCTGGGAAAATGTACTTCTGATGTTTGAGGCATCTGTGCTTACTCAAATTAATAATTTTAATGCCCTATTAATTTTCACATTAATCATAAAAGATTTTGGATTTTCTTAATGTTGAAACCGTTACATAATTCCTATCACGTTCTTTATTTGCATACATTAAAGCAGAGTTATGTAATATCCAGGATATAACACAGGCACTCATTAAATGTTTCTCAACTTAGATTACACTTCTGGGGTAAAATCATGAATATGAAGACAGAGAAAGATGACCAGGAACAAAGCCTATTTTATATTGCTTCAAATATTTTACATGATGCAAATAGATTGTCTTTTAAATACGGAAAATAAATTTTTATAATTCTCAAATAACAACATAATTGAATCAGCATTGTATGTACTTAATTCAAAATCATTTAAAACATACTCCAACCATAGACCAAATATTCCAATTAATTAGTCGATGTCTATTTCTAAGGCATTAACTGATGCCTTAATCCTTACATTCCTAATATTAGGACTCAGTTATATCACTCTGACATTTCTTGAATACAATTCAATATTAAATTATGAAAGAGCTAAGCCTCAGAAATCTACTGTTACTTTTGTTTTCCTTTCTAGCCCAGATGGAGAAATGGTTATATCACACACATTTTAATGTGACCTCTATAACTTTTTACAAGACAGATTAATGAGATTTTGTTCCAGTGACTCTGTGAAATTAAAAGTGGTTGCTAACCTAGAGACCCAGAACCTACCCATTCATATTTAAGGGTTTTCCTTACTGGCAGAGTGAAAAGAACTGGCCCAATCACCCCAGCAGTTCTTCAACTGATTGAAGTGATTAAATTGCCCATTTGGAGTGATCAGTATCCATGGTAAATATTTTTATCCTGTTCCTTATGGAAAAATGAACTAACTAAAAATATTATACATAGTTCTTTGTATTTTTAAAAAGTGAGGACAGATGGTTTTTAAATAAGCACTATTTGACACTAAATACTAGTTCTTCATAAAATGTGGACATTACCCGGAAGTTGCCATTTGTAGTCAGTAGGGCTGCATTTGATCGTTAAGAAGTCTGAACAGAAATCCTGCAGTACCTCTGTGTTTCCTAGTTTAAACAAGAGGTCACTTTCCAGATTGAGGTTACTGTGTGTGTGACCCTGAAAAACGATAGTAGGGCACTGTTTTTTTTTAAAAAGAAACTTTCTTACTCTAACACAGCTAGATTTTACAGATATATTTAGCACAACTTATTTAATACCCTATTTCTGAAAGAATTCTAAAATATTTTGACCAAATGTTAACACTTTTTTCCTTCAAGGCAATATTTATGTAGACATGAATGCAAGGAAATCATTTGTGACAACATCTCAGGAACCTGCACATACAGAAACTTCTCAAGATAAGAGCTGCGTATGTAAGCACATTCTATAAAAATAGCAAATTATTATTATTGAAAACAATTGGTAAGTCAATAAAAAAGAAATATTATTTCAGCATTGAATTTCAATAAGTTTAAGATGCACAGGAACACATAATATGTAGTTTACATTTTCATCACAAAGTAAAATGTTAACATGCTAGAAACCTGGAGGAAGTCCAATTTATATGAAAACAAAAATAATTACCTTATTTACAGTCAAAGAATGCTGTGGCAGCTATATTGTAGACTGAAGAGTTCTTTCAGAGTCTTTCTATTGATTTTATTGTTTATTTCCATTTTCTTTTACCTTTAAAAATTTTAGGCAATTTAGTTTTGAAAAATAAAAGGATTAAATACCCCTATTTGTCACTAGATGGCGGTAACTCCAGGATGGGTCTCTTGCAGTAAAGCAGTAAAATGGAAATTTTTGTTTGCTTGCACTAAAGATAAAGGTACACCACTAGTTACCTATGATTGAGATTTTAGTGGTAGTGGTAGAATTAGTGTGTGGTTGTGGGAGAAGGGAAGATGGAGGCATGTATGTGTGTGTGTATGTGTGAATGTTTTTGTGTTGAAGACGTTGTCCATGGCTTACAAGAGAATTGAAACTCTGTTTTAGATTACTTTTTTGCATATGTATGAAATTAAAACCAAATAAGGAATTAGAAAAAGATAAAAATTTCATATGGTAAAATACAGAACATTTTCATTTTCATACATTACCCTTTTGTGCAGACATTTAGTATTTATATTCCAAACAGAATGATTTACAAATCATTATTGATGATGATAGCAGGACATCATTTTTATATAAGAGCAGGTCACATCTTCTATTTGGCGTTTTCTTCCTTTTCAGACATTTTGGACTCAGAATGCATAGTTTAGAGAAGTCATTTGAATATGCATGTCTTATTGAGTTTTAAATGAATTTTTGAGACTCCTAGTGAGAAGTGATAACAATGGGAATTTATACCTTGTATGAAGAGCCCTCCCAGGACAATAGAGCCAAGTGTGATTTGCTACAGTAAAGGCCTCATGGTGAGAAATTTTAGTGAGTAGCATGATGAAAAACAGTTCATGCTTAGAGCAAAACTTTTCAGAAGTCAGTATCCAAATAGGATACAAACATCAGTTTATGTTAAACGGTATTTGGTTCTTTCATCAACCATCAGTTATTGGTGAAAAATTTCCTTTTGGAGCACTCAAATTTCCTACTCCAGCCATAAAATTACACTGTGACCTGACATCCTGACCGTTGGAAACAGTTGCATAGAATGTGGAATGTGACATGTTCAAAGAAGAGAAGTGATCAGATTCCTTACTGGAGAAAATCAAAGGCTGATCAGCTCTCACAGAGCAAGGTGAAACCTGTTGAAGGTTCTGAAAGAAGAGAAAGAATTTTGGACAGAGCAGAGCTTTGTATTCTTTTAAGCAACTGTTTTTGCACAACGGCTGCTGTGTTTGCACCTGTCAGACTTCACCGTGAACTTGGAGAAAAGGGTTGATAATTCAAGTAAAGTAACGTCCTTTTCACTTTGTTTTATCATTGTGAAGTTTGAGTTTTGTAGATAATCTGAAGGCCTCACCCCTATATTTCATCACTCTCTCATACTCCTATCCTCCAGCCATATTTACTATTATCTTCATGCCTCTACCTCACACATCTTGCCCCATCCTTCCACCCACTTTCTTCACCTAGCTGACTTCAAGTGATCTTTCATAATGGCTCAAGGATCACCTCACCTGAGAAGCCTTCCCTGATTCCCCCTGTGTAAGGGTTGCCAGATTTAGCAAGTAAAGTTAAGGGAAACAGCTAAACTTGAATTTCAAATCAGCGATGAACAATTTTTTGTGTATGTCCCAAATATTGCATCCTGTATTTTTACTTGCTAAATCTGGCAACCTTACCTTAGTTAAGAGATTTTTTTGTCATTTACAAAATGCAGTGTTTCATTGACCTTATCAAATAATTCCACATGAGAATTCCTTCATCATTATTTGTTTCATATACTAACAAAGTACATGAGTATGGCTTTTGTGAAAGGACTGATTACAAAATGTTACAAAGTGGACTTCAATACAAAATTCTCCATTGTTCCTTTTTGGCCTGATTAAACTATGTTTATATCTTTACTCTGCAACATCTTAGTATGGCAGAGGAATAGCCTACCCTTGCTAATTGATAAGCTTTCAGTGTGATAGAGCAATGTAAGAAAAGAAGAGTTCCTCGGTTTATTTCAACAGAAAGAAGGGTTTATGCCTGAGTATTGTTACTCATAGTTGATAATGGATTAAAATATAGTTATTGTAAGAAGTATAAATGCCTCTATTAGATCTTTGTGAAGAAACCACCATAAATGCCAATCAACAAAAATATCTCTAGTAACTCCTTCTTTTACTTAATAAGGGATATCCCATCTTTAAAACATTAAAAACAGATGTCACTGTGCTTCACTGCTGATGTATGTAATAGAAATGACACACTAATTAATTTAATGCAGTATAAATGTACTGATTATTTATCATGGCTGACAATAAAATTATGAAAACATTCAATTACAATCAGTGGTAATTCATTATTTATTGATTTTACATTATGCACACGTTAATACAATGCACTTACTTACGCAGAAGGGATAATTTTTCTGTTGATATACAGACATTTGAATTCATCAGTTTTATTTAAAAAAAATTAAGTTTGAGTAATAAGAGTTGATCCAAACTGAAATAAGAATGTGCTTGAGATATTAATATCAAACCGATTTGTCTCCTTTAAAGGGATGCCTAAGAAATATAAGCTTCTGAGCAAGATTTCATTAACTTTTAATATGCTGCTCAATTATATATCTCTGAGATGGCCAATGATTTGTCACTTCCTAGAACTGCACAGCTTTCAGCACTTAAACACATACCCTGCACAATGCCTAATAGAATATCTTGTGTACAGTAGGAATGCAACAAATATCTGTTGTCTAAATGTTGATCTTGAAAAAAAATGTAAGAAATTTTTATGATGGAAATGTGTTCTATAGATTTTCGAAGAAGGTATTGTCACCTCTGCCTGTGGCAGTCAGGGAAGACTTTAAAACTGACCAAATACTTTGGAAGATAGATTTTCATAAGCTGAGCGAGATAATTTTAGGCAGAGTAACAGCATACACAAAGGCTTGAAGGCATGGAAGAGAAATGCTTTGAGGATATTGACTATAACAGTTTTTGAGGATATTGACTATAACAGATATTGACTATAACAGTTTGACTTGTAGGAGAGTAGTGAGAATAAAATGTGATGATTCACTGGGGCCAGGCTGGGGAGCAGGACAAGATAAGCAGGGTGTCTAGAAAAGGTGAGTTCTTAGTGGAAACAAGTTCCATCACTTACCAGTGCTACCCTAATAATTGTTCTTCTACCATGCCATAGGCCCCAAGTAGTCCCTTGGCTTGGTATCTTGGCTCAACCTAATATTGTATATATAAATGAATTTTTAAAAGCAAATTATTCTATTTGGTGTAGGTCATTGGAGAGAGCAGGGGGCTTTTTTTTCTTACAGTGCAAGACAGTATTTCTCCTACTTTAAGGTTTCCATTAAACTGAGTTTGATTCAGTATATTAGTAAAGCCAAAACTATAGTGAAACTTCTCCCAATACTATCACCTGAATTCTACACTACAAGCATAATTTTCTTTTTAGTTCTGACAGGAAATTATTTTCATAATCATTTTTCAAAACAGAAAATGAGTGACTCTAATTTAAGCAAAGGAGAAATCAGCTTTCTAGTTGGTGAAAGGGGGGAGGAGAACTATAGCCTCCCTTTCCTACACTTTTCTTCGCTTGATTTTGGGGATGTAACTCACTTAATTGTAAAGGTATACTGTTCGGGTTTCCATTATTTGAACAACTTTCTTTCTGGAAGCCTATTTCCTGTTAGTTTTTCCATATCTCTTATAACCTACATAAATTACTATTCACAGAAAGTTAGAACATGTTTGCATTTATAGAAATTTCTAATGAAGAATATAGTGTATGTACTTCAGGGTCTCCTTGCTTTTCCTGTTCACTGTCAATATTATCAATTCTACTTCAGCACCGGCAAGTTAAGACATTAAACAATATTCCATGTACTACATTTAACTTGAAAATTAACTGAGAATTGAGTTCTTTTAGGGACCAGGCATATGTGTGGCTTTTTTGTTTATACAAGTAGATTTATGCACTTGATGAAGATGATTGCAATAATGGAAATGGATTGAGGAGAAGCAGTATTATAGGTAAAAGTTCTCTGACAAGTATGTCTCTTCTCTCCTTTGCCTGCAACCTGGCAGTCTTAAGGTTGGGTTAAGTTGTCTGTGAGAAGAAATGGTGGAAATGGGAACTCAGGAACACTAATGTGTGAGTGGAGCTTCATAGACAAAACTGATCATTCTGTTATGACTATGAAATCAGTAGAATTCTGGAATCCAGACAGCATGGAGGAGTACAGCACCAGCTAAGGCTTCCTGTTTATTTTTATGCATAGGACCTATTAAAACTAAGTAGTTGAAGGATAAATGGACAAGATGAGGCCCAATCAACAGCCAGATGAGGGATAAGTATGTATCTTTTTTATATAATGTGTTCCAGGAGAATATATATTTTTAAAATTCTTTACCATAAATGAAAATCAAGCAACAAGTGTACTTTATCCTGAATGCATGTGGAGTGCTACCATCATCTCTTCTGACATCATTGGAAATCACTGATAAGTGGTTAAAGTAGGCAAGAAGTGGAGAAGATAGATCCTTCTCCAACTGCGAGGGCAAGGTTCCTCAAAATGTCTTTAACAGAGGTCATATTTGATGAACTTACAACTTTAGGCATCCAGATTTAGAAGCACTGACCCCATGAGTGCACCCAGAAGCCCTTATAAATGGATTTTAAATGTATTAAACTGAGACGATGACTCTGGCACATTAAGAGATGGACTTACAAGGGCTTTTTTCACATTATAAATGACCAATACATAGGACTGCCCAATTAGTGTCATTTGTCGTACTTTGCTCATAAGAAACTGCTCAGAATTTCCTTCTTTCTCCTCTCCCCACTTGAGGTTTCAAGGAGAGGCTTATCACTTTGTTTCACTTTAATGCTGGTTGTGTGCGCATTAGTAGATGGTAACAGTGATCCTCGTTCTCTAGTCTACCATTCAAATGCTCACAGCCTTTCAGGTGTTATGACTCAGTTTCTTTTTTCTCAAGCTGCAGATCTCAGAGAAGCATAGAACCCTGGAAGTTCTAGATGAAAAAAATCTTTTGGGGAATCCTTTAAAAATGACCCCATTTAGAATTAATTTGTTTCAACTCTTCTTCCTACCAAACATGCTGTCGGATCTTCTTGCCTGTATCTCAATTCCCTCCTTCTCAGATGCCTGAATATAATTCTAAGGCCTGGGTTGCTTTCCCTCTGCTTCTTGTATGCCCCCCTGATTGCACTGCAGAAATGTATACTTTGTCTCCTACTCATTTCCCTTTTCTATTACTACTTGTCTGCATTCCTCTCTCCCTAAATTTCTAATTCTTCCCAGTTTGGGGAGTCATAATTTGTATATACTGAAACCGAAATTTTGAAAAAAAAATGTTTAAAGATAAATTATAATAGTTAACAGGAATAGCACTCTGTGACAATCACTATTCTAAGCGCTTTAAATTTGCTGTATATATTAACTCTTGCAATCTCACAAAATTCTATGGGAAAGTACTATTATTATTGTTCCGATTTTATAGATCAGGGAACTGAGGCAAAGCAAAGCTAATTTGCCCGAGATCACCCAGTTTACTAAATTGTGGAGCCAGAATTTGGACCCAGGAAGTCTGGCCGCAGATTCCACTCCCTTATCACTAGGCTAGACTGCTTTCTCAGAGAGGAATAACTAAAATTTAGTCTGAAGGGATCTTAAGGTTGTGGAGGGATTGCTGTATTGTAGAGTTCTAATTAAGCACCAAACAATGAATAAAACAGTCAACTGTAAAGTACCAACAAGTACAATTACTCCTACTATAATGGGACATCTTGAGTTTATGTTCATTTTCATGAAGTATTCCTCTTCATTGGTTGAATTTAAGGCAAGTTTTGGACATGTTGAAAAATTGTCAATAGTTTGGAATGTGCAGATACATTTTTGTGCCATTTTCCCTCACCTCAGAGCTTAGGGATTTCAAATGTAAACTCTGAACTTTGTTTTATTAACATTTAAAAAAAACTTAAACCTGCAATTTATGGTTTGTGTCAACCCTAAGGGGAATGGCTTAAAATCCAAGATAAAAGCTTTATCTAATATTCAGATGGGGTATTTTTTCTAATGTTACAGCCCTTCTATTTCTTAAAATAATTTTCCTATCTTGTTTATTAAAGATGCAACTTTATATTTAAAATATCTGAACTTAAAATTCTTTTAAAATTTAGTGTAGAGCAATATTTTTTAAAGAAATGAAAGTGTAAGCATAGTGCACTGGTTAAGATTTGGGTTTCTAGGGACATATCTGAATATTATTTCCGGCTTAGCCACTTCATATTAGTGTGACCTCGGACAAGTTAATTATTTTAACCCACAGTCTCCTCATCTGAGAAATGGGGATAATAGAATCTACTTTTCATTGCTGTCTTGAAGATTAAATAAGATGACGTACAGAAAGTTTTTAGTACGATGCCTGCACAAAGTAAGCATTCAATAAATGTTAGTTATATAAATAACAGTACAGTAACTTTATTATGAATATTTTACATTTTTAAACAACTCTCAACTATCAGATGGTGTGTATATATATTAACTAGTAATATATTATATTACTAGTTAATATAAGTAGCTAGAGCTGCTTATCTATATGAATTCAGCCAAAAATGCTTCACTCATTTTTGTCTGAATTGTTCCAGCAAAACCTAGGGAAGGCCTTAGCTATGTTTTCAATAACACATCAGTTAGAGTGCTTTCTTTGCTCATCTTTTGCAGAAGAAAAATAACAACAACAAAAGGCAATAATTGCCTAGTATTCTGATGCCTCTGGGAGTATAATGCCTCATGTTTATATTTGCCTCATGTCAAAGAAAGGTACTTATTTCTCTCCTACTCAAGATGAAGAGGGGTACAGTCTCTTTTTTTTTTTCTCAAGTCAGAGCTGGTTATTTTGCATTCAGTAGTAAATTTACATTAGCTTTGTGTAGTTTTAACATCTCCCAGCAATTATTAGAAATAGTTATCATCCCAGCAATATTTAGAAATAGTTATGTCAGTGACTTGCTTCCTCAGTCAAAATACCCTTACATAATACAAAACATGTAGAATAAAAAAGTTAATAAGGTTTCAGAGATTTAAATGTTTTATTACATAATTATGTAAATTGAATATATTTTATTATATTTATTATATTTTATAATATATTCATTGTAAATGTATAACAAAATTTTAGGGTTCATAGAAGCAAACATAACAATGTAAATTTATCATATTTAAAAAAGCTTTTGTGAGGAAATTAATGCTTAGATAAGTAAAAAATTAAATAATTCTTAAGTAATCTGAGAAGCCAGCCATCACTAAAAAGATCTAAAAACTACTAATAAGCAAAATCATCATTCTTTTAACAAAAAAACATATCTTTAATGCACACCAACCTCTTAGACTCTACTTCAAAATTGTTAATAATGAACATTTATATAACTTATCAGCTTATGAATGACTATCACATATAATTCATTTATTAAACACGTATGGGCCCCTACAATTAGCCAGGCACTGTGGTTGGCACTTGAAATGGCATATTGGTTAGATACACGTGATCCCTAACCTGACTAACGTTATTCTAGGAGAGGACCTAATACAAAAGACTGTAATAAAAGGCAGCATGTTTTAACTGCGTTAAGAGAGGCACAACATGCTATGAGAGTTCAGAAGAGAGACAGCCCATTTCTGGCTAGGAAAAAAAAAATGAAGGAGTTCTTTGTGGAGGTGAATTGGAATACAGTCTTAAAGGATGGTTAGTATTTGGATGGGTGGAGGTGAGGTGGCATGCAGCAACATATTCTATGTGGAAAGAATGACATAAGCATTAACACCAAGGTGGGAGGGTATAAGAGGTTTGAGAAGAGTGGAAAGTAATACTCATTTACCAGTGTACAGGCAACATGTCAAGAGTATTGGAGGAAAGGATGAAAGGTAACTCAAAGAAGAAGTTAAATGTCACTCTTAAAAGTTTGGAATTTATCTGGTGGCCAGAGAGCTAATAATGAAGATGTTTAAATAGCAGAGTGAAACTTTAGAAAAAATAACCTGGTATACTCGCTAGATTGCAGTAGGAAGCACCTGAAAGTAGAGAGACTGAGGTAATTGTTGTAATGGTACAAACAACCAATAATGGACAAAACTAAGGTGGCAACATTGAGAATGGAAAAAGGTATTGCTGAAAGGGAAGTCACGAAACTTGGTGACTAATTGGATGAGGGTATAATGGATACAGAGAAATCAAAGGTTTCTTCCAAGTTTCTGTAACAGGTGACTAGCTGTATGGAGAAAGCATTAAGAAATATCAGAAGTGAAAATCAAAGAACAGATTTGAAGGGAGTAAGATAATTAATCAGTTTGGGGCATGCTGAGTTTGAGCTGACCATGGGACATCCAAGTGGAAATGCCCAATTTGCCAGGAGAGTTTTAAGAAAGCTGGAAATAAGGTTTGGGGTAATCTGTAAAGTGGTAGTTGTTGAAGCTGTAGAAAGTTGATGAAATCACCACAAGTAAGACTATAGACATTAAGGAATTTTAGCATTTCAGGGTCAAGAGCAAGGACGTGAAAAGGAAAAGGAGAGTAAGAAAGAGGAGAAGCAGATTACTGGAAAGCCATGAACGCCAAGGGTTAGGTGTTCAAGACTGATGCCGGTAGTGTAAAAAGCTTCAGAATCTCAAAGGATGAGGATTTAGAAAACAACTTTGAATTTGGCATTAGGAGATCAGTGATTACCTCTGTGAAAATAGTTTCAGCCAAGTGGTGAGCAGAAATCAAATTGCAAAAGGTTAAGGCATGGAAGTTTGCTAAGGAAGAAGAGAAACAATTATAGATTTTCAAAAAGTGTGTGAAAGGTTGGTAACTCCAGGGCAAGTGGGTCTCAAAGTTTTGCAGGCATTGGAATCACCAGGGCTTGTTACAATGCAGGCTGCTGAGCCTCACTCTCAGAGTTTCACATTCAGTCATTCTTGGGTCAGGCCTAACAATTTGCATTTCTCTCAAGTACTCAGGAAATGCCAGAGTGGTCCACAGACCACACTCTGAGAACCACTGGTTAGGGTTGAGGAAAGTTTTTGTCTGTCTGTCTAAAGGATTTCTAGCCTTGAACATTTTTAATAATAGTAAAAAGGGGAAAAAAAGATCAAGTAGAGAGGAAGAGATTGGAGATGCCGAAGAGAGTGACTTGGAGGTAAGAGGGGTCATGAATATCAGTGAAGGGAGTAGAGAAGACTTTTTATTTTCTGAGGGATGAAGGAAGAAGTAGAAGATAAGAGGGAATATGGACAAAGCTTTTTAGGGGAAAAAGGAGGTGGAGGGAGCTCCTTTTGAATAACTTTGTGGTAAAATCATAGAGAAGTAGGAGGCAATAGCTGATGAGAGGGAGGGGGAGGGTGACTTGCAGAGTAGAAAAGGGTTGGAGTTGCTGCTGCAGGGAATTTAACAGGGAGTCAACAAAATGAATAAAAGGATACTAAGTAGCAGTGGGCGTCCAGCTGAAGTTAGAATGGCTTGAATTTGAACAGTCAAAAGCCTAAGATTTAAAGGGGAACGATACATATGGAGATAGAGATGGACTTTAAAGTTGACACATCTCCTTCTCCCGTAGAACAGTGCAGTTAGGGGTATGATATGTTGAAAGTTGGCAAGTTCTTATACTTTCTGAGGTGCTTTCAGAGTTTCTTTTTACATTTCAGTTAGCAAATATTCATTTTTTCTTTAAGCATATGATTTTTAACTGTTACTCCTTCAGTTTTGGCCAGTTGTTTTCTCTCTCCAGTGGACCCCCTTCTCCATCTTTGCCTCCCTTGGAACTCATCTTTAATTTATTGTTGAACTGAATGAGAAAAAAGAATTTATATTATAGAAGGCCATTTTATAGCCAGTTTCCTAGGAAACCATATATTCCATTGAGTGGGGGTATACCTATAGGCTTTAGCCTGTTAAACTCTTGATTATATGAATGCTTTCATTTCACATTTATTGCCTTGCCCAATCAACTTCCTTTTATTGTTTGTCTGAAAATGAACCTTAGAGGACTCTTGAGAGGTTCTGATTAGAGGCCATATTAGAGGGTGCAACCTCAGTCATCTGAGGATTTCAAATAATACCATTCATTACCTTGGGTTTTGCTTGAATGCCCATTCTAAAAACCACCCCCTTCAAATGGTTCTCGACATTTCATAATCCTGCATAAGATTGCCAATATATTTATTTATTTTTAATGAAAATGGTGCCTGCTTTCACTGACAATGTGGAACAAGTAGAATGTTTTGCCTAAAGTCACAAATGAGCACCCTCCCCCTCCAAATTGAGCATGAATTAGGAGTAAATGTAAATTGCTAATTAAATCACAGAAGATTATAACATTTCAGTGTATGAGAGGCTACACTTAGGCCCCAAATCATTCCACTGGAATAGTGGCATCTAGAACTTCTTGTTCTGATGAGATATGATATCTGTTTGCATTAATTTTGTTCTTATTTGCTGGAGTGCCTGGAATGCACACACCTTGAGTATTTACGTAGTTTTAGTTTAGTGCCTCTCTCCATAAAGAGTCATCTCCCAAGGGTACTCTGTTTACTGCAGCCTTTATGATTTTATATTGCTTCATGCAGTTCCAACTTACAGGGTGTTGTTGTGCAAGGCTTCCTTGGGCCTTGTAGAAACCCAGACTTATTTAGAAATCTGTTTGGTTTATGGAAGACATTAAAGTCAGAAAGGGATAAAAGCAAACTCTCCATGTGGAATTTGTCTCAATCTCAAAGCCTAGATAATAATAAGAGAAGAAATAGCATAATAGAAATAAAGTAATCAAAATATCAAGAAAACCCAAGGAGAAAACACCTGGTCTATTAGATCTAAATGACTAAATCTTTAAGTTACAAGTATCCTTTATGAAAATTACCAAGTTTATTTTCTAGAAGGCTGCAAACGGGAGGGAATTCAAATAATGAAGCCAATGTTTTTGTGTGTATTTCAAGCTTCCAAGGGACTTTAACCCTTCAATGATCAATTTTAGTCTCTAGTATTTCTACTAGAATTTGGACCTTAATCTCTGGTAATAATCAAAATATTACTACATATCTGATAGATCACATTAAATATATGACATATCTAGTTTGAGCCTTTTCAACAGTTGTTTTCAGTAACAAAAAGTAACTTTTTGTTATTGAAAACAACTTTTGTTTTTCAATATTACAAATAGTGATTGCAGGCTGAATGTTCTACCTTTCCTTTTTATATATCAGAATTTCTTAAATTTGAAACATTGAAATATCTGTGCAACATTCCATTCCTGAAAACTCCAAACCACTCTGCAAATAAAAAGGATTTGATAATGTGAGTGTAGCGATACACAGGGAGCACAGCTTGGCCTTAGGATTTTTAATGCAGTTAGAGAAATTTCTAAAAAAAAAAAAAAAACAAAAACACCCAAAAACCTTCCCTTTTAAAGTCAAACTTATTCATCTCGAAATTTCAATCACACTCAGTTATCAAAGTTGATTTATTTCAGCACACAGCTTAATAGACATTTCTGTCAAAACACTTGTTGAACACAATTTGGGATTTATCTTTAAAAAAACCTGGTAAATACCAACATTTCTATTAGTGCTTTCCTATTCTTTTCTGAAAATCTCTACTTTTCAGAATAATCTGATAATCTTTCTGATAATTTTTATCAATTGTCCTTTTTTGTTCCTTCTTATTTTCTTTCCACAACAGTAGCAAACTAGAAAGAACAATTCAATGTCTTTTGTGGCTGCACCCATTACAGTCTATTATGTTAGAGTCACTTTTCACCATTATTCTAAAAGCAACTATCATCATAACTTCTTAGCATTTTGACTCCATACAATTAAAAATTGAAACTTTAAAGTGACTCAAAGGATAGTTCTTACTACATGGTTGATGAAATGATAAAAGGAGAAAAGATGTTGAAGAGAGAGGCTGAAAAATCCAATTTAGGACATTTATGTCTTACTAAGGGAGGGGAAAAAACGCCCACTTATTCCTACTCTTTGATACTGCTAAGTACAAGGAGATCTGAGTAAAATTCAGTAAGTTGCTAAAATTATTTACATTCTGTAAGAGTATTGGAGACGTTGTCTTAGCTGTATCATTGATAACGTTTTGTAAGGAAACAAAAGCATAGATTTCACTTTCTGAATAACAGCCTCTAGAGGAGAGGAGCACAGGAAAGGAAATACCTTGATCTCAAAGAATTGAAAGGTCGACAAGGAGTCTTCAAACAACTTTGCTAGTGATCTAACCACCATATGGTGTGTGGAAAAGACCATGTCTTTTCCCTGGAATATACCTTGCCTAGACATTTTGCTTATTATGAGCTCTTACAGTGCATTTGAGGGCACTTGACAAGTGGAGAAGGAGAAATCTTGAGCAACACTTCAGGACGTGGAGCTCTAATCACTGAACCATCCAAGCCCACAGATGAGGGAAGAAAATGCAATATTAAAGAGCACAAACCCTGGCTCTTCTCTCATATTCTGTAATGACTGTCTTGAGACATAAGGGAAATTTTCTTATCAATTTTAGCCGAGGATGGGACAGGGCAATCCTGAAACTAAGGGATGGCGACACAGAAAGCCGAGTCTGTTCCAGGATAGCGGCGGAAGTTCCGTAAAAAGAGGCGTCCGTCCGCCACCCAAAAACCAAGTATCTGCCTGTTTCCAAAGTGTTCACAGGCTCGCTGTGCCTGCTGATTGTCAGTGCATAGGAGCGGGTTAGCAACCCGCGACTGTGATTTGAGTGCGATATTGGACGCTGGTTCCTCTGTGCACTGGATGTGGGAGAACTTACACCAAGCGCACTAGATGGGCTGGAGAAAAGCTGACTGTTTACTTCTGAACTCACTGGACTCATCCTCTTGGAAGCTGGGCGAAGCCATTTCTTAGCTCCCGCAGAGTTTGGGAGCCATGTGCAAATGGAATTGGAGCTGCCACCTCTCTTTCCTCGACTGAACCCGGGTGCGGGGTGGCAGCAGATTGGGGCGAGGCACAGTCTGGAATCCCCCTTTGTGTTCCCACCTCGACACTCTTGGGGCGCGGAGGGGAGGAGTTCGTATCCTAGGCCACTTTGAGAGCTCTGCGTAATAATTGGACGTTCTCTCGTCAGACTGCTAGGCATGAAGCAGAGGCACCACACCGCCCCCTTCTCGGGCTCCATCCCCATTCACCCGCTGGCCCTGAACTGCCTCAGGTAGTCGGGAGGCAGGCCAGGAGTCTCCACCTCCTCGTGGGCGGCAGCCATTCGGCGCACTCGGGAGCCGAGGGGTTGGGACCCATTGGCTGGGGGCCGCTGCCAGTCTCGGGAGGGGGTGTGGTGGGGGTGGGGTTTCGGACCGCCACTGGTCTGGGCCGCCTACAGTTTGCTGGGTGGTGGGTGAGCGTGAGCCTAGCTACTGTAGAATTGCAAACAGTTGGGAGCAAGCGAAAGCGCGCCAGAGAGAGAGTGAGAGAGTGAGGGAGAGAGTAGGAGGAGACCAAAAAGAGACAGGGCAAGAAAGCGAAGGCCTGAAGACCAACGATTTGAGACTGAATGACCATGGCCGTCTCCGCACCTCCGGTGATCTCTGCAACTTCCAGCGGCACAGGCGTCGCGGGGGGCTTATTTCGGGCCGAACCCCTGTACTCGACTCCTGGAGAGCCTCCTCGTCTCACCCCCAATATGATCAACAGTTTCATGGCTAATAACCACAGCGGCAGCGCGGGGGGTGGCGGGGTCGGTAGTGCTAGCGGAGGCAGCGGCAACACCAACACCAACGAGTGCAGGATGGTCGACATGCATGGGGTGAAGGTAGCTTCGTTCCTGATGGACGGCCAGGAACTGATCTGCCTGCCGCAAGTCTTTGATCTCTTTCTCAAGCACCTGGTGGGAGGGTTGCATACAGTGTACACCAAGCTGAAGAGACTGGACATATCTCCGGTGGTGTGTACTGTCGAGCAGGTCCGGATCCTCCGCGGGCTGGGGGCCATCCAGCCCGGGGTCAACCGCTGCAAACTCATCACCAGGAAAGACTTTGAAACTTTGTTCACCGATTGCACCAATGCCAGGTGAGATACTCGTTTCTTGGCTCGCTCTTCCCGCTTTGCCCTCTTCTGCATGTCTCATTCTCATCCAACTTTGTAGAGAGTGAGTATTAACTAGCTTGCTCTACTCTTTACGGTGTAAGACGGTGGCGAAAGAGGACTGGAAGGACTCATTAATTGCCTGTCCCTTCTAGTCCGAGCTCAGTGGCAGGGCTTGGGTCTAAGAAAATCCCGCACAAACTTCAGTTTGCGGTCCTGTACTGAAAGTTTTCAGCCTTTCTCCCATATCTTGCATGGCTTTCTGGCTGCTTGTGGTTATTTGTTAATTTTTCTATTTTGTTTTCTTTCTTGCTCTTTTGTGGCCGTACGGGTCGGATAGGTTTTTCTCCTGAACACGGACACCAAGGGCTTTCTGGATGAGTGGGCTGGCTGAGCTGTAAACTGGGCTCCAAGCTGGCAATCCAGAACACAGCATTTGGGGGATGCAGAGGGTCGGAAGTCTAGAATCCATCCCAGAGGGTGATTCGTTCCCCATCCTGTGTGTTTGTTGTGAGAGTGCGTTGGTGTGTGGTGGTGGTGATGGCGATGGTGTGTGTGTGTCTGGGTGTGTGTGTGCGTGTGAGAGAGAGACAGAGAGAGAGAGAGAGAGAGAGAGAGAGAGAGAGAGAGAGAGAGTGAGGACAAGTGCTCACGCCTGCTGCGCAAAGCTTCCCCGTACACGATACAGGAAAGTCGATGGAGCCTTTTTTTTTTTTTTTTTTTTTTAAAGAACGATGACAGATGTCACTTTCCTGGGATCGTCCCTTTGGGTCATCTGCAGAGGGCAATGTGGGGCATGAACGCTGGGTTTGGGACCGGGTTGGGGGTCGGAGTAAAAGTTGGCAGGTTTTCCAGAGAGGATGCTTTCAGCTTTTACCCCCAGGCAAACAGTTGGAAGGATCCCATTCCCCCAAAGAGAGGATTCCATAAATGATGATGGCCAGCTTCTCTGGTTGTAAGTGTACCTCCTTCATATCACAGCTCAGAAGTACATTATAGAACAAATAGCCATTTGCATATATCCATAAGCAAATTTTATTCAATGTTTCTGAGTTTTATAAAAAAAGAAAAGTAAACTATATTGAAGATGATTTGATTTTTTAAGACCTGTAAATTAGTCTTCTTAGTATTTATTCCATCTGCAGTCTGTTAATATCTGTTAGGAAAGTACACATTTGGCAGATGTGATTAACATACAAACTAAACCACCATCACCAGGCTAAAGGGAGCAAAGTGTTTTGTTGTAAAATAGCACTGCTGTTGATCATTTTGCAGAAAACTTCTGCAGAGGTAGACTTTCTTACAATGCAACTTTAGATCATAAGATCTCTGGGTTTATGAACCAAAACTAACTCAGTTGTCACATCTGTTGTAAAAGCCAAATTACTATGTATAGTTGAAGTATACTGGCAACTTGTAGACAAACTCTTGCTGACTGCTACAATCAGATAATGGTACAGAACTTACAAGGCAACCTTTTGTTTTTCTTTTTTTCCCTTTGAGCAATGTTCTCCTGTGTTCTAGCAATTAAACAGAAACCTGTTTATATGAGAACTCCTACCTGATTCATATCTGGGGCTTAAAAACCTGGTTTATTAGATCACATTTTCTTAAGGAAGATGGATGGCCTTAAAACACAAAGGATAACTGCTCCCTCAATAAAATAAGCAAATATAGGTTTTAAGAGTAGAAAGGATATTTTATTTTGACCACAAAGCACCCTACTAATACACAAACTCAGAGGGTTACCAGAGATTTCAGATGAGGGCCATCTAATTTATTTGTTGTCATTTGAAAAGATTTAAACAATCGCAGACCTGAAAACCTATCTTTTCTCCTCCTCCTCCTCCTCCCTCTTTATCTTCTTTTTCTCCTCCTTCTCCTCCTTTCTCCCTTCCCTCTTCTCTCTCTCTTACAAATGCCCACTCTTAAAGAGGAACAGTGATTACACATAGGAAATTCTACGTTCTTTAATAATTAATTTACACACCCTTGAGCAAAATCTATGACTTTCATTAAAAAATACTCATATTTTAATGTGATTTTGATGCTTTCCTCTGTAAATAGAAACTTTAATTTTTATTAGAGCTACTTACTGAAGGCAAAAATGACAAATTTCTCTGTATCCAGAGGCAAGTGTTCTTATACTATTTTTGGACCCTGTTATATGATGTGTTTTTAGGTTATTATTTTTATTCAGTTAAGTTTTATTTAATCCTTATCACAGCATTTACAATGCCAACTTTTTTTGGAGTTTAGATTGCTTTTGTGTATGTGCACATATAAAGGTGATAGAGAAATATTAAAAATGTAAGAATAAATATATATGAGATATGATGCAAGTGCTTCCTATGGCATTTTTTTCTTTATGAGTATTTATTTACTGCATGCATTTTCTATAATTGTGTTACAAGTGTTGCAATAGATAACTGTAAAAATTTATGAAATATATTCTATGAATTCAATCTATAAATAAAGATGAGGAAAACTACTAGAAACATCTATATTGCAGTTTCTAGGTAGTAAACAAACCCTCACAATTTCTGGAAAAAAAACTAATTAACATTACCAAATTTTGTTGCAAAACGCCCTCATCGTCACATAGTTAAAAAACTACAAAATATGATAATGCTTGTAATGAATGCCTTATGACTTGAGGTAACATTACTTACAGATCTGTGTACTTTAAATCATTCCCAACATCTGAATGATTTTATAAAATTGTGAAATTAGTGTTTAAGTAAACATTATTTCTATGACTTTTCTATTCAGTGAAAAGAAAGATGAGGGCTGTAAATAGGAATGAGGCCCAAGAGAGACAAAATATGGTAGATGAGCCACAGAGCCAGTAAGAGAAAAGAGATGTAGGATATGAGCAGAATGATGCCATGAGAGGGAGTGAAAGATGGATCAGAAGAGCTTATAGAGATGCCCAAAGAAGATGAGCGAAGTACCAGTGGAGACTTGGCTAAAGAGGATTGTCTTTCAGGACTCATGACTTCCTAGCACTTTAAGCTAAAAGGGGGAAAAGTACAAGGAAAAAGTCCGAGTGGAAACTCCTACATACTATTCTTATTTGAGAAAAGAGATTCATCTTCATGTCCTGATGGATAAATTTCCATAGTGTATTGTAGAATGGAAGGCCTATTTGTAATGGTGTCATTGGCAATTTTCTTTTCCTACATAACAAACATTTCTCCCCCTCTCTGTCAGATAACTGGGGAAGAGTATAAGTCCTGATTTAGGGTATTTTAATTTGAAATGCTTCCTACACTATTCCAGAACACACAAAATAGACCATTTTCCAATTGGTCATTTTCAAAGACCTTAAGGTATTGCCACTAAGTGACACTTTGATTTAGCTCAGGGCACATTTTTATTAATGCACACTGAAGAAAAATGAATGAGTAAAATACATATATGATTGTTTCTTTGACAGTACTGAAAGCCACAAAAAGAACTCAGTCAGTGCCTTACATTAACTACTTTTATTAGCTAATTATCAAAATACTCAAAGTTGGCTTCCCAGAAAAGAAGTTGGAAAATAATACCTGCCTCAGCTACTAGAGAATAGAAAGACTAAAACTCTTGACTATTCATTGTTCTATTAAATGAGTCAAGCTTTACATCACTGCAGTTGCAGAGGGCTATATAAGTATTTTTCCTTGATACCCTTTAGCTTCAGAAATTAATTGTAAAAAATATTATTTTGATGGTTATTAAGAAATGATAAAAAGACCCAAACCAAATAGGAAAAATTGTTACCTTGTTTTAGATCTTTGTTTTTGCAGATAAAGCACCGTGATTATTTTTTCTACTTCTTGTCCAAGAGAACTTGGAGTTTTAATATCAGAGAATGCAGGCAGGTCAGAAAGCAAATGTCTAAAAATCTCACTCTTATGCAATGGATTTTCCTTGCTAAATTCTTCAAAGTTTAATGTGGCAGTAAAATATTAAATTAAAAATTGGTATTCAGTAAATGTGAAAAATCAGCCAATACATTTTAGTGTTATCTCTCTTTATCTACCTATCTATATAAGAGTTACATTGTCAGATTTCATGATCAACATTTAATTTCATTTGAGGACCAGCTGATTAAATGTTATTCAGTCATTTACATATAGTTAAATGGATGCTTAAAGAAACAAGAATGTATGATTAAGAAAACATTTTAATGCATTTAGAGACATGATTCAATATATATTCAAATTAATAAAGTTCATTTTTAAAGTAAAAATTTAAATGGTCCAGTTGTGGTTTATTGTTATTTTGACTGTGTGAACAGAACATAAATGGGCTTCCACATTAGAATAATTTTATGTGACTTATACTGACTTTTACAACAGTTTAAAACTACTGCTTTCAAGTACTAGAAATATGATTATTTTAAGCATTCAATGAGTTTGGCTTTGTATTCACACTTGATGAATATAGTTCATAATCCATAAAGAATAACAATTTACTTTGAAAATTGATGTTTTCATTCATAGTAAAGTTAAGCAAAATCAAATTTTTGAAGAACTTGCATCACTTTCCTGGGCTAATATTTTGTATGACTTACATTTTCGGAAATGATAAAAGGTTTTAGAAATTAATCTGGGCAGTAAATGCAGACATTTTAATTCATGGGATAATGAGGGGATAGTCATGTCTGTTAAAAGTAGTCACATAGTCAACAATCCACTGTCTTTTATTAGAGAATGATGTCAAGATTATAATTAAAGCAATCTAGTCATGTGCCAGTGCACAGAACTTCCACATGCACATTCATTTTAAATGCACACTTCTGTATAACCAACAATATTTGTATTTATCTAATACTTTAGCTGGATTTCATATTTGTCCCAAACACTCATTATTGGGTGAGGGATATTATATTAAAGAAATGATGCATGGTATCATGGAGAATATCTTTGGATATTTATATATGATATTAACCTCAGTGTATAGTACATGAATGCCAATAAATAATTAGGAAGTGATGGTCTTCAGACACTGATGTTTTAGATGGTTTCATACAGGAAATCCCAAATAACTGTATAAAATATCAAGTCTGAATTGTTTGCTGCTTTCTTAAGTAACCTTATTTTGTCTTAATGAAATCTCTAGATGTTTTAAAAGTGCTTCCAGCTGGCAAATGTAATTGTGAGAAATCCCAATCATAATATATTATATTTCAGTTGGCAATCTATATCTCTAGTGGCACTTTATCTGGTGCATTTCAAGAAACAACTGATTTAGATAGATCCACTCTATACATCTCAAATATACATTAAAACTGCCCTAATTGACAAAAACTGAAAAGATCATGTTTTCAGAGAAAGGACATCAAACCTTTCCCCAAAAGGAAAACAATTAGGTATTAATGATATTCTTGTTGCATATTCAAAAGGTCTTTGGTAGCATTTTTTTCCTCCTTTTCTTCCCTTTCACCATCTCAACCTGCAAAACTCTTCACTGTCACTTCACATCACACAATTCTAAAAAGATAAAACAACATTTAAACACATTTGCTTTGGAAGGGAAATCGAGCATTTGCACCCAATAAGCCTGATTGTGGAACTGCATGCAAATTGTGTTTTGATTTATCTCTTTTACACTTTTTTCCATTTGAATTGATCTTGCATTAATTTCACCAAGCAGCTCTGTGAGGCTGCAGATGTTGCCCTGTGTTTAATAAATCAATGAGACAGATCTGAATGAATCACTTCAGATGGATTCTCTGCTCGGTTTGATGTCTAGATGTTATTCTTAGCTTGTTATCATGACAGATGCATTAATGTTCCCATACACTGCCAGCAATGTCAAAGAGATTGAAGCTTTTAAAGTGGCTGCATCCTTTTTTCCGTTTTCTGCTAGAACAACTAAATTTATTTTATTTTATTTAGGAATCAGAGAAAAAATAACAAACCAATCATAAGTTTCTTCATGGGAAAGATTCTTAATTTTCATGCTATGTTAACTCTTCCAAAATGGTGGAAATCAGTATCTTAAAAGCTAAATATAGTGTAGCTGCTTAATAGTGCCTCCACATTAATATGTAATCATGGTAGGAAAAATGAGAATAAGTAATATATGATTGGGACACATTGAAAGTGTCACTATAAATAGAATAATGCTGTATCCAAATTGATTACAGAAGGGTGTTAGTTTTTAAATCCTTATTAATAAGCTTCTTGTTGGCTTAATGCAGCTGCAATATACTCTTACCAAGGGATTTAGGACTCCTTCAGGATTTAATATTTCTTTTTAGTAAGAAGGAGACAGCCTGTGCATTGTGTATTTATCATTTCCTCACTTTGCAGTGCTGAAAATCTTAGAAAAGTTTATTTCATTTTAGTATGTCTCAACTATTATATTTTGGGTAATTATTTGTAAATTACAAATCATTCAATAACAGTAAGTGCTACTTTTATAATTTAATTTCTTAGACTATAGAAAAACATATGCACTCCAAAAGGAACTTCTATAAATCTAGTGAAATTTATTACCTACCTGCATTAAATATCATCACTATCATACTTTGTTTCATTTCATCCATGGCATCATTGCCTTGGTTTTTGGAGAGAAACAATTCTGTTAATTGTTGTGAAGTATTTTGAGTTTAATGTTGTCAGTGTTATAACTTTTTAGTTAATCTCTGATGTTTGAAAATACAGATTTTAAAAAAGATATTCAGTTTTTCTCTTGTTTAACTTTCTGGAGAATATATATTTTTAAAAATCAGCTTTCAGAGGTAGTTCCTCTTTGCAGGCCTTTACAGTATTCTTTCATCATAATTTTACTGTTAGCTTTATTAGAATAGGAAAACAGGAAACATTGTTAACTGATACCATTGAGGTCTCAAATTCTTCAGGACATTTTTATCTCCAGTGTTAGGCTAATCTTGGAAGCTTAAGATTCATGCTATGATCTACAGTATAGTTTAAAAAGAAGTTTCTAATGAAGTTCAGTAAGTTATGGACAAGAGTTAACTTTTTTTTTTCAAATTTTGCTTAAAGCATGGGAATGTCTTCATGGTGAGATCTTGTCACATCCTTCTTTAAAGATAAATTTATATATTAGAATTGGTGAAATTATTCTACTGAGAATGTGATTATAAGATGTAATATATATTGTTTTATGCAAAATTGGATATAATATAGCTAAAGAGCAAACTGATATATTTATCGCTACCTGTAATGATATCCCTAAAATAAAACTGAATTTTTTACATAAAACAAAACCTTGGATTTGTAATAATAATTTCTGAGGAGTTATCTTTAACTTCAGTAATATTCACTGTAAAACTTTAGTAAGCCTGATATTGTATACATATTAGGCACCTAATTCACATTTGTTAAATGAATACAATCATGGACACACACACACACATTTATTCCTCTCATCAGAATTCTTTACACAAATTGCTGTGCTTTAAAAAAAAAGCTAAGAAGTAGTTATGTAAAGTATACAATTATAAAAAGACACTCATCCTAAAATTTTAATTCCATTATAAAACCATTTGTAATCATGCCATAAAATTTTCACAAATATACATATAAAGCTATCAAAATCTATTACATGAAATTAGAATGTTTAAGTGAAATGTATCTTTAAAGAAAGTGTGACTTCTTGATTTTTTAAAGTGAAAACCCATAGGAGATGTTCTAATATTATTAATAGGCAAAAATTAATAAATAAAACAAGCCTACTATCATAAAATGATTCTCAACTATTTAGATTTATACTACTTGATGTCAGCATTAAACCAGGCAGTTGACTTGATCTTTTTTCAAACAGTGAATGCACGTTTATGAAAAATGAGTTAGTAAGAAGAGGGTTCTCCTTCCTTCTATCTACAGTTTGTGAATAGAAAGAGAAATACTTAAGTATAATGATTTACTTTTTTCTTGGATAATCTCAAGACACATCCAATTGCAACACAAATTTGCATGAAGTATTCCCCCCCATTTAAAGGAATAGCTTAGTTTGTTCCGGTGTAATTAATTTTGAAGAGTAACATTTCCTTTCATCTAGGACCCCTGAGGTTGAAAGTATTCTTACGCATGTACTATTTTGACCCATTACAATTATTTAGTTTATTAGAGCAAATAGTGGTGAAAACTTTGTGATTATACTACTGGAAAAATATATAGTACAGGAAAGTTTAAAAAATAATGAACCACAGTATTTTTATTACTCTATAACCTTTTTATTTTTAAACAGGTTAATAGTGTGTAATGTAGTGTGTATGTTAAGGTATAAAACATTCAGTTGCAATTGTGTCCAATGATCTTATCAGGTTGCTGGCAACTGCTAGCTGCTAACAGCATTTAGGCTACATTTAGTCTATCTGCTATTTATGTGATGGGTTAAAAAGAAAAAAAAGTAATATTGATCTGTTTCTGGATTAAAGTTTGAAATGGGCAACAGCCTGAACACAAAAGGCTTTTTTTTTTAAAGATTTCTCAGCTTGCCATTGATCTCCTGGTTTTATTGCATTCATTATTTATTAAAAGAATTTGCAAGCTAAACATAATGTTAAGCTAGTTTGCACACAGGGACCGCACTTAGGAAATTGAATGGAAATTGCATTAGAGATGAACATCTGTGCTATTTTTCCACTCATGTGTTTATGGGTTTGTATAAAAGGTGTATTGGATTAACAGTTATAACCATTATAGCTTACAGCAATATGTTAGATTCTGAGCTTTTAGTTATTTTGTAAGAAGTCTGTCTCTCAATTGTTTGCCTAAGAAGTATAGTAATATCATCAGAAATAATATTTGGATAAATTTATTTTATTATTATATTTGTTAATGCATTATCTACATTATGTATCAATTGTGAGACTCCCTGCTTTATTGAAGTAAAAACAGTTTTTAAAATGCATACTTAATTATCATGTAAGACTATACTATCTCTTAATGGATTTTGATAGTGGGATACATAGGTGCTATTTACACAGTACCTATTTTAAGAAAATTGAGTTTAATGCCATATTAACGCACACCATATTCACAGAAATTATATAAAAATTTTAATGTGACCATCCGTAAAATGTTATTATATATATATATATATATATATATATATATATATATATATATATATATATATATATATATGTTAGGCCTTGATCCTTCTGAAAGGATAATAAACATTCAGGCACTGAAGACTTGCTCTATATAATACTACAGACAATAGGGTGAGATGCTTTATGATATGGTTCCCCTCTTGAATTCAATCCAAGCTACTTTAATTATAAAAACTCAAGAGGAGCTCACCTGAAATAGTTCTCTGGAGGACATAAGTTAGATCCTAGTGAGTGTCTTCATTGCAATATTGTCTTTAATCTGTAAACTTTTGGAAAATTCATTCTATCCACTTAATCATTAGAATTTAAATAAAACAAAAACTTCTTCACAATAATTTTGATCTCTCATGATTAGATTTGTCATAATTTTGTGTGTGTGTGTGTGTATAGAGTATATTCTGTGGTGCCAGGCAGTGTTTGTTCTGGGTGAAGAGAGTGAACAAAGCAGTCTCTTCTCTCATGGAGCTTACATTCTAGAATCATGCTGTCTTTAGCTTTTATATTTTATATATTTTATATTTTATATCCCCCCTTTTATATTTGTTAAATTGTGAAATCTTTGAGATTACAAATTTTTGCCTTATCCGGTGTTGAATAATTCTTAAATTTCCTTTCTCATATCTGCCTCTTATGTTATATCAGTAAACACTAGATTTTTTTGTCTTTAGAATTATACCAGAAAGGTCCAACTAAAAATAGTCAGTTATTGATATATAAAATATTTTAGTTTTATGAATGTAGGGAATTACTTAGGTTATAAATAAAATATACATCAAGAGGAGCTTGGAATAAAACAGGTATTTCCACTTAAGAATGGCTGTAGTTAATTGACTTTAATATCTTTTCTCTGACATATATTTGTTGCAAGGAATATGAGTCCTTAAAAATTGATAAAATTAGTCATTCTATGAGACATATGCTTTTGTAATAGAATGTGCAACTATGGATTAGAAAAACATGTGTTTTTTTCCCCATGTAAAAAAGCTTGCTTTCATTTATGTTAGAGTTTTAAATAGATCCTCAAGCTTGATTTGCTTTGGTTATAGTGCTATACAATATTATGTGCCAAAAATTAAAACACAGATGAGAAAAAGTTATTTGTTTTTATTTGTTCAGAATACATTGACCCTTACATGTTTTACATTTAAGCATACATAACTCTGGAAAATAAGATCACTTGCAAACATGTATAATTAAATGTTTAATGTTAATGTTAAATTTGCTGCCTTGAAAATAGAATATGATCTGTTAAACTTCTAAATGTATTTTGTAAAAAAGTTTACGAGTACTATCTAGGTTTTTATTTGAGGAAGACAAAAGGGGAATTCATTCATACAAAGAAATTTACTGCATAGTACATTTTATGCATTGAACACAAATTTTTGGTCTCATTTTATAAGCCAGTTAGAATATTCAGTTTGAACACACACACACACACACGTGTATCGTGTGTGTATACGTATATATAATATGTATCTATTGTATATTTCCAATTCACCCCATTTGTCACTTCAACAAATATTAAATAAGTTCCTGCTAATAGTCTGTACAAGGCTACTTTTCAAGGGGAGAGTAGTGATCTTAAGAACTATCCAAATTCTTTTTTGTCTCATCTCCAGATTACCTAGGTAGAGTTTTATTATTACATGGTTAACTTTCAACTAACCTACATTTATGCAACGAATAGTAAAATCGTGGAAAATTAAAATAACATTAATTAGGCTTTGCAGTACGTTAGAAAATGTTTATGGTACCTTTACCTGTCTAAATATATTTTGCTTACTTTATTCTACTATTAAATTGTATTTACATTTTATAAATATGCACTGGTGGGAAGGAGAGATAGCCAAGAAACATGCTAAGGTTGAACTAAATCTGAAATTAAATGCTTCATGTAGAAAACATCTGAAGTGAACAAAGCATAAGCAGACATAGAGCTTATTTGTCATAGCTAACAGCTGTGTACTGTATCATGTTAGTTAGCGCTTAACTAAATTAGTATATTTTGCTTGAATTTATTCTTATGTTGTCTAGGGAAAGACTTATCCACTTAATGGATACAGTACTCATTATAGCTATTAGCAGATCAAAACCTGGCAAACTGCATGAGTCCAGTTGTTGACTTTAACATGCTTTCCTGTACTTAGGACCCCTAAATAACCATCTTCCATAAGTTAAATAAACATTCGTTCACATCAGAGGAATCATGGCTTTTGGGTTAAAACACATTGATAAGTATAGCACTAAATCAGATTTTTGTGAAGTGTTTATGATTGGGATACTTAATCGATATTCCACTTGCAGTTTAAAAAATGGAACATTATAGTCTTGATGCTGATTATGTCTTGCAAGAGTGGGCATTTTGACGATGGGCACATGTTGAACACTGTAATCTCTGAAGAGGGTAGTAACTGCTCCAGAGCTTAATTGATGCAAGTACATTTGGCATAGCTGCTTTCTTGCACTTCCAGTTGTTTTGGATGTGTCCTCGACATACTATAAGACTGACAGGTTTTTACTATTTTAGGGACATGTTCTTTTTCATCAGGTTGTATGATGTTTACATAATCCCCATTCTCCCAGTGTAAAGCTTTTCTTATTCTTTGTAGTTTAGTTCCATTGAATTGAATGACTGCTCTTCTGCGTATTGTTTTGTTTTTTCCCCCCGCAGGGACTCTCAGTTTTTAAATGTAAATACAACTCAAGAAATTCCGCTTTTTAGATCTTTTTCTGTATTAGTGGGAAAAATGTAAAAGTGCCCATCAAAGAAGCGGCAGTGGAGCTCAATAATTTAAAGTTTTCTGTCCAATTAGGAAGGTTCTTGATTTTAAAGATAGGAGGACTCTAATTTGGGTCATGTTAGCATTGATGTAGCTCCATTTGTGCATGGACAACGGAATGAAGTTAAATAAGGGTGAAGAAAACTTGATGAGAAAATATTTCTCATGGAAATATTGAATGGACTACGAACTAGATGATAGATTAGAGGAAGGCAGAATAATGTAGACTGATGAAGTCCTTTCCGTAGCGCTGTTGAATGATCTCTTTTAATTGCATTCATTTTATTTTAGCAGTTAGTTTAAGCAGATTCATGAGCAGGAACAGAAAGGATAAAAATATTAGCTATAAGTAAAGATAAAAAACACTAAAGGTAAAATGTTATTCCATTTGCGGTGAGATGGTAGCATTTGAAACCATAATAGAACATTTGCATATGTGTTGTCACTAAAATAATATTCCTTTACTACACTAGTAAATGTTACATTAATTTTTAAAATGTTTTATGCAGTGTCCATTTATACTTCTTCTGTAAGTTGCCTTACTATTACTGGTCTGTTAGCCTGATTCTAGCTTGCCATAGTAGCACATTTTTGAAACACATGTTGAGTATGAATGTTTTAAAAAGGGTTACATTTTTCCTTTGGGTATGTGTGTGAAGTTTTTATTGTATTCAATAGTAACTAAGTTTGCATTTTAGGGAGTAATTTGAACCACTGCATTCAAGATTGTTTAATGAACATTAAAATTTGAATTAAAGAACATCAAAGTGGCATTTTTGTCATTTTTGTATTTAATACGTACAGTAAAGTTTAAATATTTCCTTCATGCTTTCTGCCTGAAAATATATCTGGAAGTTTAAAATTACTAGCTTGGTGTAATAGTAAAAAACCTTACATGTAGGGCTTCCCTGGTGGCGCAGTGGTTGAGAGTCCTCCTGCCGAAGCAGGGGACACGGGTTCGTGCCCCGGTCCAGGAAGATCCCACATGCCGCGGAGTGGCTAGGCCCGTGAGCCATGGCCACTGAGCCTGTGCTTCCAGAGCCTGTGCTCTGCAACAGGAGAGGCCACAACAGTGAGAGGCCCACATACCACAAAAACAAAAAACAAAACAAAAAAAACTTTACATGTATGTACTGGTTTATAGTTTATATAGTACTTTCATATACATTAGTTCATTTAATCTAATCCTTAGTCTATTTTTGTAATTTTGTTGTGAAATTTCTAAATTTTTCATAAACAGATGGCTGATAACTTTACAACATGATACTTCTGGGGGTCACTTAATCTCATATAGACTTTTTTCACTCAATACTAAATCATCATCATCCATAGTTATATGAAACTTATAATGCTTCTAGGGGAAGAGTAGTAGGAACAAGATCACAGTGGTAATGTTGGGGGGTCATATAGGGCCTTTTAGGACATTTTGAGGACTTTGGATGAAATGGGGAGTCACTGCAGAGTTTTGAGCAAAGCTATCACATGATTTGACCTAGGTTTCTAAAGGATCACTCTGGTTGCTAAGTTGAGAACAGGCTTCAAGTCGGGCAAGGTTAGAATCAGTTAAGATGCTACTGCAGTGAACAAGGAGAGAGATGGTGGTGGTTTAGACCATTGTGGTAGAGTAGAGATAGTAAGAATTGGTCAGATTCTGGGTGAGTTTTGAAAATAAAACCCATAGAACTTCCTGATGGACTAGATACTGAGTATGAGAGAAAGAAAAGAGTCACAGAAAACTCCAAGATTTTGGTGTGAGCAACTGGAAGGATGCATTTTCCATCATTTGTGAAGGGGAAGGCTGTAGGTGGAGCAGGTTTGGGGAGAAAGTTCAGGAGTTCAGTGTTATATGTGTTAGTTTTTAGATACATTTTAGCCTTTTCAGCAAAGATGTAGTCATTGGATGTAAGTTTGGTGTTTGAAAGATATATCTGAGCAGGAAATATAAATTTTGGAGAGGAGTGACTGTAAATAGAAAAAAGGAGAGTTTCAAGGACTGAGTTCTGGGCTCACCAACATAAAGAGAATAGGGAAAAGAGGAGGAATCAACAAAAGCCTGAGAAGTAACATGCAAGGAGGTAGGAGGAAAACCAAGAGAGAATGGTGTCCCGAAAGCTAAGAATAGAAAATGTATCAAAAAGGAGGCAGTGATCAACTATATCAAATGCTGCTAATAAGCCAAAAACCATGAGGACTGAACATTGGTCATTGGATATGGCAATTGCAGTCATTGGTGAGCTTTATGAGAGTAGTTTGGGCAGAATAGTAAGAATGAAAAGTCTGAGTGACGTATTTAAGAGAGATTATTAGGGCTTCCCTGGTGGCGCAGTGGTTGAGAGTCCGCCTGCCTATGCAGGGGACGCGGGTTCGTGCTCCAGTCCGGGAGGATCCCACATGCCGCGGAGTGGCTGGGCCCGTGAGCCATGGCCGCTGAGCCTGTGTGTCCAGAGCCTGTGCTCCACAATGGGAGAGGCCACAACAGTGAGAGGCCCGCGTGCTGCAAAAACAAAACAAAACAAAACGAAACAAGAGATTAGTAGGAGGAGATGAAATAGAGAGAGTATAGACAACTCTTTCCAGGGTTTTGCTGCAAAGAGAGCAAACAACTGGAGGTGGGAGGGAGTAGCTTGAGAGTAGGGGGAATGGATCAAGAGGTTATAGCATGTGCTATTAGGAATAATCCAGTAGAAATTTAAAAAATGATGTTGTACAAAAGAGAGGAGTATTGCTGAAGTGATATTCTTGAATAGGAGATAGCAGATAGGATCTAGTGCACAAGCAGAGGCATTGGCTTTAGGTAGGAGCAAGGTTAGTGCATTTCCATTAACAGATGGTGTAGATTCTGGTTGCACTGGTATTGGGACTCCATGGGAGTCCTCTTCTGAATGTTTCAATTTGCTCAGTGAAGTGGGAAACAAGTCATTAGTTAAGAATGAGGATTGGAAAGGAGGTTTTGGAAATTTGAGGAGAAAGAGAAAATGTAAAATAGCCATCTTTATGAGTAGGAGAGTAAGCTACTTAAAGTTTAGTATGATTGCCAGGCAAGGTTAAATGCCCATTGAGGTTTTTGGTCATAAATTCAGAATAGTCACTATGGCTGTGTGTTTTAATTCCACCATGTAAAGCTGCATCAGCCTGATGCAAATAATGCAAATAATTGGATTTAATAAGAACTGTGGTTTTGCTAAGTCATATGAGTATAGCAAAGCCAGAGGGTGCAAGAGACTTGAGGGTTCATGCAAAAAGTGATTATAATGAATGACAACACACTTTAAACTGGTAAGGAAAAAAGAGGATTTCAAGGAAGTGAGAGACAGTGAAAGGATGGTGGTATCAATGAATTGGAGGTTCCAAGAAAAGGTCAAATTATTTTTGCAGTTGGAGTACTAGAAGGAGTGAACCAGAAAGAAGTTGTGGTAGTCAGAGGGTAGGATGCCTGAAATTAAGAATATGGAGGAGTGGAAGTTATTGCTAATTACAAGGTTTAGGGTATGGCCATGAGCATCAGAAGTAAAGAGAACAAGATCTTTGGACGAGAGGAGGTAAAAAAACGGAAAGGCTAGAATGTTGGTCATTTCATCTATGTGTACATTGTTCATTGAAATTCCTATGGATTAAGAGAGGAGTTTTGATGAGTTTCAAATTTTGTAGTACATACAGTAATGCTGTTAGAGTTTTCTTTGTTAAAAAAACTAACTTAATTTCTAAAATTTTAAAATTAAATTTATTAGAATTAAGAACTCAGGGAGATCAACTTGACAAATGTATTCTTTAAAAATAATCCACATTAACTATATTATGAAGATTTGAATATTTACTTAATAATCCCTGTTTTGCCATGGGCATGCTGTGCTTCAGTTCAGCCGTCTTGAAGAGTATGAAGAAAAATAACATTTTCTAAATAACTGAAATAATGTTTGGTTTATTTCATGTGTAGCTAACATTATTTTACAATAGATGAGGAACTTCATTTTATTATGAACTGATTTTATACCAGAAGCATTATTGGTCCCAGGATGTGTGTTTGTTGATCTTATTAGTGTGTCATATACTCATGAAGAGTACATTAGGCTCCTACTTTCATTTCAACACATTGGTAGTTTATAAACAGAGTAGTACAAAGCTGCTACTCATGGTCCAGAGCTAGGAAATAGTCATGGTTCTTTACTTATAGATGGTTCATAATGTATTCAAAGTGGCATAAACCCAATCAATATATATACTTAACACCTGCTGTTCTGATTCATGTATTATTAACCTCACATGGAATCTACTTAAACAGCTCCTGCTGTAGTCACTACTTCTCCTCACTGCTCTTTAACTCCTTTTGGGATTTCTGTGACCTTGGAGATTTGATGATGAAGAAATAGTTAAGCTTTAAATCAGGTTCTCATGTGAAATCATAGCAGAGAAAAGCTAAGAAGTTGGTGATCTCAGTCTTAATTCCTTGCTAATTACCTAGGAAACAAAGTTTTTCTGGTGGGGCATGCCCAGCCATTCACCTGGTACATTAATGGAGTGGTTGGGAAGAAAGGTTTGGTCAGCTTTTGCAAACTAATAGATTGTGTCACAGATTCTGAGTGAGTTTTAATTTCTGCAGCTGGAGAAGAGCAAGGGAAGCCAGATGTAGTAACATCTGCTCTTAAGACTCTTGTTTAGGGAAAAAAAGGCAGATCCATTGTTAAAATTTGATTTTAGCTCTGTTGGGTTGATTACAAAAAATCTCGTTTCCCTTCTTTATATAGCACTGAAAAGAGATATGTGCATACACTAGACACTGGGTTATCTTAATCAGGATAGGCTGTGCAAAGTGTTGTGGAAAAACTATTTTAGGCACTAGGACCCTAATATCAACTCCACAAAAGCCAAGTAAAGGAACAAGTGATTACTCATCCTGCCCAGTATTTCAAATTTGATGAGTTTAGAACTGCAAATGAATATTTTATGCAAGCATGAATCATTGGCGGGTTTGTTCAAACTGAATGGAAGTGAACTAAAGTAATGTAAACTGCTTAAGAAAACCGAAATCAGAAAATGTTAAGGTTGAGATTCCTTTCCAGGAAGAATTGCATTATAGAAATACTCAAGGTCTTGTTGAAAACAACCATCTTTAATAACTTTTTTTTTTTTTTTTTGCGGTACGTGGGCCTCTCACTGTTGTGGCTTCTCCCGTTGCGGAGCACAGGCTCTGGACGCACAGGCTCAGCGGCCATGGCTCACGGGCCTAGCCGCTCCACGGCATGTCGGCCATGGCTCACGGGCCTAGCCGCTCCACGGCACGTGGGACCTTCCCGGACCGGGACACGAACCCGTGCCCCCTACATTGGCAGGTGGACTCTCAACCACTGCGCCACCAGGGAAGCCCTGAAAACAACCATCTTTAAAGATCTAGCTGAAGCCTTAACTCCCTCTATGAGGACTTCTTTTATCACCTGCAGTGATCTCTTGCTTCTCTGAACTTTGATCTGTAGATAGCCTTTCTTCTCCTTCCCCTTTCCCCTCCCCTTCTCCGCCTCCTCCTCCTTCTCATTTTATAAATTGTTTTAATCTGTATATGTTTTCTCCCTCCCAAAACTACCTTCCAAATTCCTCAACTTCAAGCAGTCTGATGTGTTGTTTTATCATTCATAGCGCCTAATATAGTACATGGATGTAAGTACTCAAAATGTTTTCAGTTTGTTGCTTTGACAGTGTAACTATGATTTATTATAATTAAATGCATTTAACTTAGGGAAATGTTCATATTTTAAGGAAATTTTTTGTTATACCTAAGGGGTGTATTTTTCTGATTCTGTTTGACAGCTCCTCTTGAACAATGAAAGCCTAGGGAATTACTATTCTGTCTCAGATAGCCACATTTTTTCTAACACTTTCTAGATGTATAACCATCTAAGCCTCAGTTTTTTTCATCTAAAAATGGGGATACTCTTAGTCACATAACTTCTGGGCTGGTTAAGAAGATTAATTGAGATCATGTACATAAAGTGCTTAGCACATAATAAGAGCTCAGTAAATGTTAGCTCTTCTTAGTGAAAGTGGTATCACACTACTATGTGTGAGCACACACATACATTCAGAACACAAGAAAAAGAGCAAATCTCAGAATAAAATGAACCAGTTTTCAGAAATTTTTGCTACTAGAACTAAATTAACTGGTTGACTGTGAGTGACACTGTATGCACTTCATTTTCTAGGAAGTTCCTGTCTGTTGACTTTCTAGGCTGATATGGCAGCTGGTAGGCCATTTATTACTAGTTCTATTTTGGTGGAAAATTCAGCCTTGTGTGTCATTTAGAGTTTGTGACACATGTACCCTCCCAAGGCTTAATGAGTTGTCTGCAGATGGGCTGTTATTTATTACAGTCATGTAGAATAAAATTGATTGTCTTCTAAAATTAATTTTTCATTTGCCTCCAGCCTTGCTTTAATAGAGGACACACAGTTGCCTGTTTGCAGAAATACTGTTTAATCACATTAATATCTCAGCCCCCCAGGCTGAAGAAGATAATTGTACAAACGAACAGCAAAATCTGTATCTTTAACTTCTTTTTATGATTAAATTATGCAAATGACTTATCTCCTGCCCTTCCAAGCACTAATCATCTAATTAGGAATGATGTGTTAAAGGGATGGTTTTGAATCAGGAGAGGGATGAATGCAGAAAGCAGAAAATGGGAGCTGACAATGAAACCACTGAAGGCACAGTAATGTGTACTAGATGAATCTACATATATAGTACAAAAAGAAATGGGAAGGCTCATACATACTATCCATAGACCTGACATGTGTCATCTTTTGGCAGGAAATATAGTTCCCTACCTCTGATGACATCTTTTTTGGGATTAACTTCAAATTCTTAGTAAGGCAAGTGTTAAGTTTCCTGCGTTCTTGAAAACTCAAGAGATCTAGGGGTTTTATTACCTCACCCAATGAAGGTGTTGGCTTGCTTTTTGAATCCATGGAGGGTAATCTGCAGCCAGGGAATGGGACTGCATATTGATTATGAATATACACAAGGTTTTCAGATTACTGGTTTAACAAAAGCAGTTCCCCTTTCCCTGAAAATTAAAGTCAGGACACGCAAACCCAGAAAAAATATAGTCCTCCTATTAGGGAACTTATCTTTAAATTCCAAGCATCATTCCAGGTATGTATTTGCAAGATCTTACCTTCTCAGTTTTGTGCTTCTGCTTCCAGACATTGATTGTGAAGAGATTTTAGCACAATTGTCCTATTAGCTGTGGCCATAATTATTCTGTACAATATAGAGATCATTTCTTTATCAATGATAAATACTTATTATGTTAATTAATAACTATAATGATAATAAATAATATTGTTAATGTTCCTTAGCAACCATGTCAAATTTTATACATTGACATAGTACTTATAATGTAAAACAAAACATAGTAAATCAGACCATAGCAATAAAATTACTGTGGGTATTTTAGAGCCTCTTAAAATTCTTTCTTATAGGTACATTTATGAGAGTCAGAAATCATAATGTTTATGTCCTTTTAATATAGTCTTTAATTGATTTGAATTTTGTGTTGGTTATTACAGTGACCTCCAAGGTATTTTCTTCATATAATGTAAACCATTTCCCAACATATTTGAGAACAAAATCTCAAGAAATATATACAAAATAGAACATAATTTTTTTTGTTTTTTTGTACCAGATTTGTACCAAATAAATATTCTCAAGTTCTTGAAAGTCATGAAAGTGCTATCATTCTGTTACTATTTCTCATTGAGCTTATTCTCCTGCATGTGCTGGTTCAGTTCACCGAGAAGACCCAGTGATCACCAGCAGCTGCTGTTTATTGGTGTGTGGCAGATCTTTACTATATTGATGCCAACTGGATATAGGCATTTATTTAACATCTTTTCATGTTAAGAGTAGGCATCAAACTATAGTTTATCTGCTTTTATTGAGGAAAAATGTTTAAGCTGTTTATTCGGACAGTTGAAGCCAATGAGTCTGACTTACTGGACTTTCCAAGGTTGACATTTTTGAACTTTGTTGTTGAGATTTGACATGCATTCCTGTAGAGGACAGCCATTTATATTTAGATTTCTACAGTGAAGAGACCACTGCTTTCAGGATTGCAGTGAATTCAGAAGGGTTAAGTTAGCCTATGGAAGTGAATAGTGAGTCCTTTATAACTTATTTCATTGCCATCCCATGAAGCTTTTTCTCTCTTTTCCCTTTGGAAACTAACATGATTATTACATTTCTCACCCCCCCCAAAGTCGTGCATTACCATATCATATGATAAAAAACAGTGAACTGAATATGTCCCTATTAATACATTCTTTTTTGAGATTGAGTTAATCCTTAGTCACCACTGTGGTTTTCTAATGAGTCTAAATAAGTTTAACAGGACTTCCCTGGTGGCACAGTGGTTAAGAATGTGCCTGCCGGGCTTCCCTGGTGGCACAGTGGTTGAGAGTCCACCTGCTGATGCAGGGGACACGGGTTCCTGCCCCCATCAGGGAAGATCCCACATGCCGTGGAGCGGCTAGGCCCGTGAGCCATGGCTGCTGAGCCTGCGCGTCCGGAGCCAGTGCTCTGCGATGGGAGAGGCCACAACAGTGAGAGGCCCACATACCGCAAAAAAAAAAAAAAAAAAAAGAATGTGCCTGCCAATGCAGGGGACACTGGTTCGATCCCTGGTCTGGGAAGATCCCACATGCCACGGAACAACTAAGCCCATGGGCCACAACTACTGAGCCTGTGCTCTAGAGCTTGCAAGCCACAACTACTGAGCCCATGTGCCACAACTACTGAAGCGTGCATGCCTAGAGCCCGTGCTCTGCAACAAGAGAAGTCACCACAATGAGAAGCCCACACACCACAACAAAGAGTAGCCCCCACTCGCCACAACTAGAGAAAGCCTGCGCGCAGCAACGAAAATCCAACACAGCCAAAAGTAAATAAATAAACAAATTTATTTAAAAAATAGGTTTAACAGACATTCCTTTGGTTTTAAGGGCACCAAAGAAGAATGGTTTGAATATCTGGGAATAGTAGTAATCGATTTTATAATCCCTGGCTTCCAGTAAGTTTTCCACAACATGTCATTTGTATATGATGATAGAACAGTGCTATTCAAACTCATTTTTATTATTTTATTATAATAAAATAAATATTTATATGATTTATCATTTAATTCTTTACAAAAAAGATTAACAGGAGATCTGCTTTAGTTGACTGAGAAACTCAGTCACAACATCAAGTGCTACCCGTATCTTCTGGGCTCTTAAAACACCTTTACAGAATCCTTGGGTTATGAGAAGCAGATTTTAAAACATAGTTTGGAGCAACTAAGTGCATTTTAAGTATTATCAAGAAAATTAGAAAACAGTTTGAATCTAAAACTCCACTATTTTTTCTTCATTTAAGGCCTAGATGCATAAAACAAGCTGACTATCCACCAAATGGGAGATTAGGTACCCTCTACAGGAAGCTTATCTTCTCTGAGAATTGAAAAAACACTCAGAGAAGTTTATCATCTACTGTTACATTATAGTCAGAATTAAGAGATCACTTTCTTAAAATTCCAAACTACAAGCATTTGGGCTTGTAATATGCCTCAGGAGGACTCAGAGGAATAGGAAGCATGGGACATTAATGTGCTACCGTTTTATTTCTCCTCCTCTTCAATGATTGGGAAGGTGAGTGATCTTTGGAAAACCTGAGCTTGCCATCCATTTATGGTGACTTGGTATATGTCAAACCTTAGTAAATCATCTAGTGGCAAAGAATATATGCCTCTGGTGAACCCTACCTGTAAGAGGCAACCTTCTTTATTCCCTAAGAATGTAGAGAAGCACCATCAATAGTTTTTCTCAGTGCTCCTCTCATTCATGTGACTATTTCTTTTCTCTAATCCTTTATACTGTGTAGTGGTAGGGAATCTTAATGAGATGGGACAGGGCCTAACTCCAGGCTGTAATTTCTAGATAATTAGTTTAAATGACTGAAACAGAGGAAGAACATGTCTTTTAGTTTGCTAAAGGGCCTGATTCCTTACCCAGTGCATACTTAACCTTCTGGCATGCCTGGTTCTCTAGAATCTTGCCTTTGGTTGATACCAGTTTTGTGGTAGTGATTAATTTCTGTATTTTTTGTAGGAGCTCTTGAAGTTCACTCATTTTCACAGTTCTAAAAAACCATTCAGAATGATATTTATTCAATGTAGAGCATTATATAGCCTTCTTTCATACATATTCTATATATAGAGGTTATTAAATAAATTTTGAATAACTTTCTAATGCCCCATAGCATTAGTTTCAAAACCTGATTTATTAAATGGCATTCATTACCATGTATCTGTACCCAAACAGACATGGTTGCTGCACTGTAATTAAATGAAAATTTGTAGATTGAAGTTCCTAAAAAAAATCAGTTTGCAATCTTTTTATAGGGTTTGAAGTTATAATAATAATTTCCATTTATTGAGCATCATCTGTGAGGCAGACATGGTGCTTAGGACTTTCCATTCGTTACCCAATTTAATCCTCACAACCACCATACAAGTTTGCTATTGCTAGTCTATTTTTACAGTTGAGAAAGCTGAAGCTAAGGGAAATTAGATAAAAGAGCTAGTCAATGGAGAGCCAGGAATTCTCTGAGAGCAAACCTATGCTCTTTTTGACTATTCTATTCTGTACTAACTAAAATAATACACTAATTAAACATCTGTAAATTGGGTCACCAACTGGATCAGACTTGAGGAAAGGATATTTGAAATAAGGACAGAAAATTGAAATGATCTGTATTTGGTTGCTTAGAATATAGAACACATCTTGATCACTGATATATACTAGTGCATTTTTGAGGGGTAGTAGTGTTGGCAAATGCTAGTTTTCTTCAGATATATTCCCATCAAGCTCTGATTATGAATGGAATAGAGATTGTCATCTGTATAATGAATATCTGTTTATTTTGACAAGTCAGTTATTCATTGAACTTAACAGTAAACATTCCAAATAATGAAAAACATATTGCAGGGGGAAATAGAGTCATTGAACCTACAATTGTTCTCTCTTGTCTACTGCCTTTAAATGATAAAATGGTGTTTTGAAGACAGGTAGTAACAATCCTCTAAAAAATAATTCAGGCAGTTGAATGTTAAGTAGGATGTTTATAGGGAGCTATAAACTGGAAAAAGTCTTACATCTCTACTGCACAGGACTTAATTATGCAATTTGCTGCGACTTCAAGGAGAATGAGAGACCACGTTCCATTCAACATTACAAAGGAAGCACAATGGGGAAAGGAATAGTGAGAATCCATACAAATTGGGGTCCAGACCCCAGGCAGGGGTATAGAATAAATCAATTAACATTTTCCTAATTATAGGGGTGATCTAAATTGTAGGGCATATATGGATTTCCTTTTTCATACATATATTTTCATGACACTTTGTTAAGTTAGTACTATCTCATTTTGCGAATGGAGGCACCAAGTCTCGTAAGGATTGTGTCCTATCAAAGCCAAACTGGCAATGGTGGAAAAAAAATGGTAATGTACTTAATTTGAGTCCTCTATTCATCAGACAATGTTTTCTATAATGTCATTTTCATTGCTATATAACTCAATTTACACAGGGATCTTGGAATAGCTTATTAACAGTAGTTAATGAAGTATTACGGTTACATAGGATGACAATAAAATTTAATGAGAGGTATTTCATTATAATAGAGTGAGATGTCTGACTGGATATTGTGAAAACATGGTCAGAGGTGTCAACTACCTCGAGATTATAATTGATTCTATCAGAGGAAAATTTCTCCTAAATTTCTGCCATGGCATAAACCATTATAAAAGTGTATAGAAAAAGGTTTACTAATGATCTCTCTTTCAAATCTTACCATATAAGGGAGAAACTGCAAGATATTTTAGTTGATATATACTTCCTATTCAGTAGTAACTAATGAGGTAACTTGCCATTTGACTTAGATGGTTTTTGGGAAAACACTTAACAAAACTTTTCCAATTTGAGAACAGGAGGGTACCAGTATGTATCTAAGTCTGAGATTCCACTATGAGAAAGAAGGAAACTCTAGGACATAGAACATCAGAAGGGTTAGAGTAGAGAGGACATACATACCACGGAGATGGGATAAAATAAATAATAATGGGTTTCCAAGATTAATTTATTGTCATATACTTCTAAAATGGTTTGCAAATAACTACTGACCTGTCTTCAGGCAACTATTAATAAGGAAGTGCTATGTCAGTAGGGAAGGAGGTTGTTTTATTGGTTAGACAGTCTGTTTAACTACAAAGAAAGGGAGCTTATAAAATTTTATGTGGTCTGGAACATTTTAGGTATTTTTATCTGTACAACTGATAAAACGAAAGGGATACTCAATAGTAATTCCAGACCAGCCAGTGTCTGCTGATAGTGTAATGAGCATAAATTGTTAAGTCCATTTTCTCTGGTCTTTATTTTCTTTTTTCTCTTCCACTGTTTAAATGCTGTAAATCAAGAACTAAGGGAAGATAGGGAGGATAGTGATTAAAACTCAGGGCAAATCAGTAGTTGGGAAGAGTTGTGTTGACCTTTACTCCCCACCTTCAGTCTGGTTATAGGTAAGGAGATATTCTTTGATGGTGCTTACAATAGAGTATTTCTGTGGCTGCAACACTGATCTTACCAGATAAGGTACTTGACATCAGTTTCTGTCTTTTTAATATAAACCTTGTGGTTGGCTGAATAATGGCTTCCCAAAGATTTCCACATCCTAATCCTCAGAACCTGTGAATATTACCTTATGTGGCAAAAGGGTTTTGCTGATGTGATTAAGGTTAAGGATCCTAAAATAAGGAAAGTATCCTGGATTTTCTGAGTGAACCTGACATAATCAAAAGGGCCATTATAAAACTTAGGTAGGAGTATCAGTCAATAGCAGGAGATGTGATGATGGAAGCAAGAGGTTGGAGTGATGTGAGGAAGGAGCCATAAGCCAAAGAATGCAGGTAGTGTCTAGAGGTCGCAAAAGGAAGGAAAATGGATTCTCCCCTGAAGGAACCAGGCATGCTGATACCTTGAGTTTAGACTTCTGCCCTCCAGAAATATAAAAAAATGCATTTGTGCTATTTTAAATCACTAAGTTTGTGATAATTTATTACAGCAGCAGTAGGAAACTAATATATACCTTAAACTCAGTTGTCTCTTCCCATAATATCTATTATGTGACTGAGTACACGGTAGACAGTAAACATTTTTTGCTTGGCTATATTACCAGAAAAGCTAGTAAAAGATTAACTAGAAGTGACTTTGAGGATCTTTATATAATCAGTGGGCAGTTGTTGAAAAGATTTGGAAAATCTTTGACATTTTTATAAAATGCTGGAATTTGTCCCAGAGAGATTAAGGATTAAGGTAGCTAAATTCTATGCAAAATACTATAGGTCTCCATATTCACACAAATATTTAGAAAGTATAGGAAGTTAGCTGTCATTAGATATTTTGACTGTGTTTTCATTTAGCTCTGGCAGAAATGTCTGAATGCGATGGACCATCCACATTGCTACTTTTATTGCTGGAATTAAAACCAAATTATATTAAATAGGAAGAATGATAACTTTGGGAGTTTGGGGGGCTTTGGTTGCATTCACCTTCATAAACCACTGTCAGTGAGCAAATGTAATTTATTCAATTGCTTATTAAGACTTCATCATATTGATAGGTGCAAATAATGGACAATAGCACGTCACAGATAGGCACGTTTAAAATAACAATAGCCTGTATGGCTCTGTAACAGCCTCAGAATGAGTTATATAAAATACTGTGCTTTTCAGTTTAGTCTGAAGGCCCTTAGGTAGGGTGTATTAGTCATTAAGTAAAGTAACTAAACCAAAAGAATATAGGTAAGACTTTTCTTAGGTCATGGTACCAAAGTTCTAAGTAAAAATGTTACTATGTAGGATATAGCTGAATTAAAAATACACAAAATATTAAAATAAAAAATATGTCATATTCATATTTTAATGTCCCTCTGGCAGTAAAACATCATAAAAATGAAATTTATAATTTTCCTATTGTCAGATGGTCACTCTTTCTACTTTTTCTATCTTGTTAATAGTGTCACCTAATCCCCTAGACTTTCAATCTCATAATAGTTAAAAAAAAAGAGACTTCCTTTGTTTTTCACATCCAAACTACCAAATCCTGCTGCTTCTTTCTTCTCAATATTTCTGAGACCATCTCCTCCCTGGACTCCTATGCAGATCTCTACATTTCATTCTTTGCATCATACCATAAACCCTATACTAACTCCTCTTTTTTCATCCTCTGCATATTTGACCAATTTCATTACTCATTACTCTCCATCATGGAGGCTTTTCTGCAGACATTTTACTGTGCTTCAATTTCCCATACTCAAGAAGCATTCACTTCTGGAAAGCTCACTGCACTCCTTTACACTAATACATGTCTCTTACCCTTTTGAAAACTACTTCAAAACTTCTGTTTTAAAACAATCTCTTTTAATTAGTCTTACTCAACTTTGATTCCCCTTTATTCTTACTGTAGTTTCTAACACCTACTGATTCCATTACTTGTGTTTTGTAGGTGAAGCAGTGCCAGCCCATACTCACGATGACACTCTTCTTGCTAGGTGCTTGGCTCACCTTACCTCTATCAATGTCCCAGACGTGTGTAGTATCTGTTGAGTGTCCTTGAATGCAGTTTCAGATTTATACACAGTCAAGTTTCATAGAACAATGGCCAAAAATATTACTCCATATTCTCACTATTATGAATAGTGTTGATGTAAACAATTGTTTGAAAAAGAATCCAAAAAACCCTAGTTAAAGAAAAGAGCACTTTGTGTATGTGATTGCTGCTTTCTAGGTTGTTATAACCTTGAAATCAATAAGAAGCCTTGTGTGTTTTGATTTTTCCACAAAACAGTGGCTCACAAATAGGAGGTGCTCAATAAGTATTGAGTTTAATCAAAACATTATAATGAATATTTTATTAATGATTAAATGATGCAACTGCTTTTGGTTTTTACTATTCAGTCTGTTTGCAACCAGCTTGACTTTATCAGTGAGAAATACTGCCCAAATCACGATATAGTGAAAAGTCAGTATTTTTTATAAAGTAAGTGTGTGTGGTTCTGTGTGTTATATACCCTGGTAAAGGGCCTGTCACATAGTGAATGCTAGTTTAATGGTAATTGATAAGAGTAGTATTTTTAAAGATCCAGTCTTCCTTTATGGGATGTGAAATAGAGATTTGGTGGATTTTTTTTTTTAGTTTTTTTTTTTTAATTAGTTTCTGCTTTATAACAAAGTGAATCAGTCATACATATACATCTGTTCCCACATCCCTTCCCTCTTGCGTCTCCCTCCCTCCCACCCTCCCTATCCCACCCCTCCAGGGATTTGGTGGATTGTTGCTATAAGTTGTTGTCTTGGTTAACTTCATGTAAACGTCTAAAATACATTTACCAAGTAGGGTTCATTAATATATTTAGCACTAGGACACAGATGGTGGATTCCAAAGCTGTGAATGATCTGCTCCTTTTTCCTACCTTCAATGAATCCCATTGGATAAACAACATCTGCAAATGTGAAACAACAAAAGAATATAATTATCAAAACATGCAATATAGACTCCTTAGGTTCTGTAGAAGTTTAGAAAAGGATCATGATGTTTTCAGTTCCTTAAAAAACGTATGTCTGCTTTTCATTTATTTTGGATGGTGTGGAGAATCACAACCTCCTTATCCTTACACATTTAAACTATACACTGCAAGAATTTGGCTTATCTTTTTTATGCAGTAGAGTGCCCTCTGGTGAATGTTCATTCCAGTGTAAGGATTCTTTTTCACTGACTTTTTTTTTTTTGTAAAATTAGTCATTCTATGCAATATTATTGGAAAATAAATTCTATTTGCTCATCAGTTTCCACAAAGTAAGGACATGTTGAATAAGAGAAAGACAATATCTGATTTATAATTAAAAATTTTAAATGATTGTGACTTAAGCCCGTGTAAATTTCTTTTACTCAGTACAACAAAAATTTGCCTGCCTTCTTTTTTCCATTACCCTCCTATGTGAGAAGTAAATTCAACTCCCTGCATTTATTGACAGTGTTGCCAGTTGTTACTTTTGCATTTCTAAAGATAAAGAGGTTGTACTAATACTGATGGCTCAATAAAATGCAACAACGTCAAGGAAGTTATTATTCTACAGGGGAAAGCATTTGATCTGCAGGCTCAGATATCACAGGTCAAAATTGGGTTGTGTTATTTTTCCCCTTATTTAAGCCATGAATTCTGTTAACCTTTTCTTTAGAACATGCTTGCTTAAGGAAGTAGAATCTATGATTTTGTGGATGTAACTAGAGGATATCTTGTGTTTAAAGTGGCTTTTAACAATATAACAAGTCAGGGAGAATAGATATTTTAGACAGATATGTTTTAAGAATTTCAATGTAGATTTTTATGACCTCAGCCCAATTCTTGACTCTTTTCAAGGAGTAAACCAAACGTCACCAAAACAAGCAAGGTGAATATCTTAAAAGAACAATAATCATCCTTACCAATGATTTTGTCTAGGTACTAAGAACTCCTTTAGACAGTTTACTTACTAAGAGGTATGTGCAGTTAGTCACAAGATAACTAGCTTCAGGTTCCATCTATTATTTGTGAATAACTCTATTGTTTTCCTTATATACCTTTATATGACATTAGTATTTCAAAGATCTTCATATCATTTTTTTAATTGAACATAGGTTGAAGAGAATATACTGTAAATTCTGCTAATTATTCATAAGTCAACTTCGCTGTTCACATCATTGTGATGTGATCTTCTTGCCCCGGTAGTAACCTTTATGTATATAACTTGAAACTGACAGATTGATGGAATTGTTTAGAATTCTGCCCCAATTCAGCTAATTTGACTGAGGGAGACTAAATAGCACTGAGTTGATTTTTTGTAAAAATATCAAAGCCATGGAGAACTTGGTTAAAGTGAAACCCATCTTATGTTGGGGATAGTGCATCTTAGGAAAAACCCTGCATATTCTTCATGAAGAAACTTATAAGCTCATTAAAATGTAGTCTCCTTCCAAGATATAACTAAGTAGAAATATTTGACAAATATTATTTTATGCACTTAAAGTTATTTATTTCAGTTGGTTGTTCATTGTAAAATACTTGTGGTTTCTTAAACTACTCTTCAAGGGAGAAACTATTAAATATTTAACATGAAAAACTTTATAGAATGAAGATGAAAAATTATGGGTTAATAAATAATATATATAAGTTATTTAGTAGTAATTAGTTTTCCTAGATTAAAGTATATTTTATTTGGGTATATTGAGAGAGTAATTCTACCATGATCTCTATTAAATTCAATCTAAATTCATACAACTTGGACAAGTGCTTGCTATGATTTTACCTTTTTCAGACTAGAAGCATACTTACTCTAAGTGACTCAGGTTCTAGTCTGTCCCTTTCCCATTTTTTTTCAGTTTTATTGAGGAATAACTGATAAATAAAATTGTATATATTTAAAGTGTTCAATATGATGAGTTGATATATGTATACATTGTGAAATGATTACTATAATCAAGTTAATAACATCCATCATCTCTCACAGTTAACTTTTTTTTTTGATTCCACTTGTAAGTGATACCATACAGCATTTATCTTTTTCTGATTTATTTAACTTAGCATATAGCCCTCCATTTTCATCCCCATGTTGTCAAAAATGACAGAATTACCTTCTTTTTAAAGGCTGAATAATATTCCAGTGTGTATGTGTGTGTGTGTGTGTATGCCCATGTGTTTGTGTGTGTATTTGTATCAATATAGTCACAGTTTCTCTATCCATTTATCTGTTGGTGGACACTTAGGTAGGTTCCATATCTTGGCAATTGTGAATAACGCTGCAATGAAAATGGGATTGCAGGTATCTCTGGGAGCTACGGATTTCATTTCCTTCAAATACATACTGAGAAGTGGGGTTGCTGGATCGTGTGTTAGTTCTATTTTTAATTTTTTGAGGAGCCTTCACACTGTATTGCACAGTTGCTGCACCGTTTACATTCCCACCAACAGTGTACAAGGACCTGAATAGACATTTTTCCAAAGAAGACATACAAATGGCCAATATGTACATGAAAAAGTGCTCGACATAACTAATCATCAGGAAAATGCAAATCAAAGCTGCAATGAGATATCACTTCACATCTCCTATTATCAAAAGGACAAGAAATAACAAATGTTGGTGAGGATTCAGAGAAACAGGAGCCCTTGTCCTTTTCTAACTTACTGTGTGACATAGGACAAGTCACATATTATTCCTCAGCCCTGTTTATTTGTAAAAGAGGGATAATAACCACCTTACTTACTTCTATGAGTGATTGGAAAAAACTGAATAAAAACTGTGAATGTAGGTTTGCAAAGCATCAATATACATTTTTATATCTGTTTTATCCTTCCGTTCACTAAATTATAAGCTATTTGAATACAGAAACTGTATTATCTCATCTTAATTTTCATTTAGTAGATACCTACTATGTCTAGGCTCTGTTCTAGCTACTTGGAACAAAAAGATTAATAAAATACAGTCCCTATGCTGGAAGAGCATATGCTTTATTTTATGGAGGGAAGGAGGATGGGATAAGAGATTTTGAGGACTTGGCATTGGCAGTGGGGATGGAGAATGGATTTGTTTGAGAGCCATCTCTGAAGTAACATTTGACAGGATTTGCGGACTGAATGAAAAAGTGGAGAGAGCCTTTTTTGGTCTTGTGACTCAGAGCAATGCACCGTACCTTGTACATAGTAAGGGGTCATTAATTTGTTGTCTAACGGGATTGATTAAAGTTTGTTGAGTAATTGAAAAAATGCATGAATGAATAAATGCCAGCTTGTATGTATAATGTTCCATCTAAACAAGGCATGGTGGAAATTTCAAAGACAGCTAAGATCTGGTTCTTTACCTTCAAAAATTTGTAATGGAGTTGTAAGCTCTTACCTGCTGTCTACTCCACATCAATAGCTTTTATGCTTTACAAAGTGCTTTTATATTTATTCTTTCACTGAATCTTCATAAAACTCTATGAAGAACAGACTTTTCCCTCATTTTATAGGGAGGGAAAAAATACTTACCTAGGTTCTACTACTAATAAATGATAGAAGGACTAGTGAAATCTGTCCTGTGTGTGTTGAAAGCCAAACTCTGACCAATCCCTTGCTAGTAATCTGTCACTGATGAACCACACCCACTTTATCATTTTGTACAGTCAGCATAACATATGAATTTGCACTCCTTGGTATATACATTCAATTTTTTCTTAAGTTATTTTCACTGGGGGGTGTTCCAAAAGGAAGAAACTAGGTTTACTTGTTTTTCAAATCCTCTCCTAGTTAGTGTTCTGTCGGCACATGCTGAAGAATTAATGTCACTGAGAATCTTTGGCACCAGATGATGGTTGGGTCTGAGTCTGTTTATTATTTTCCCTTCTTTTTTTATTTTTATTTTTATTTTTTTATTAGTTTCTGCTTTATAACAAAGTGAATCAGTTATACATATACATCTGTTCCCATATCCCTTCCCTCTTGCATCTCCCTCCCTCCCACACTCCCTATCCCTCCCCTCTAGGTGGTCACAAAGCACAGAGCTGATCTCTCTGTGCTATGTGGCTGCTTCCCACTATCTATCTACCTTACGTTTGGTAGTGTATATATGTCCATGCCTCTCTCTCGCTTTGTCGCAGCTTACCCTTCCCCCTCCCCATGTCCTCAAGTCCATTCTCGAAGTACTTTCCCTTCTTGCATTGCCTGTCTCAATGAACACTGTTGGTAAGGTACATACTGCATTTGTAAAATGTAGACTGATTTGCACATGTCTTCTGAAAAATAAAAATACAAAAAATGCCTTCCACTTATCAGGAAGGCATCATGATATAATAGAAAGACACCAGAAACTGGATGAGAGTCAGAAGGCCGAGTTCAAGTCATGGTTCCAGAACTTATAAACATGTAGCCATGGCAAAGTAATTTAGTTTTGCTAACTCTCTTTACTCATTTGTAAGATGGGAATAATAATAACCATCCTGTTTGCCTCATTGAATATAAAGTGTCTTGTTTTCCTCACAGTTTACTATCAGAGAATCTGTCCTTGGACCTACCCCTATAGCAGTTTTCTAAACTAGAGCAATGCCACACACTAAATGGACTTCAGTGACCTGAAAGGTTAATGCTCTTTCATAACATGGGATGTTTGTTCCCATATTTTAGGAGGGAAATCTAGGTGCAATATTGGGTAAGTCCCTTATAATCTTTATTGTAATTCACTTGAAAACTGATAATGTCACTTGATAACATTATAAACCAGTGATTCTCAATGTTTGGAGAGCAGCACAGTCTGCAGTGGACCTTGTACATTTTCATGTGACACCAAAAGATTCAGTGGTTTGCTGTGGGAGAATTGCTGTTACAAACCCTGTTTTAACCATGAAATGATCAAGGAACAAGGAAATAAGGTAAAATGATTTAGTCAAATGTAAAGATTAGTCAGATACATGTTCCCAGTTTGGGGTCTGTTATTTTATGTTCCAGGCCACACTTCTGCCTTCTATTGTCAAGAAGGGGAGAAGTAGATTGGGTGACATTCCCATATGTCCTAGAACACAGATCCACTGTTTTCTCCTTCCGTAGATTCTACAATCCAATCAGTCTTTGTGTAATTTTGCATCATATTGCTTTACACTAGTGCCAGGATCTTTTTAGTTGATGTAGTCCATTCACAAGCTATCAAATTTTTATTAACAAATCTGATGTGGCTGCAGATTTCACTAAGCATATGCTAAAATATGCTGCCATTAAAAATAAATTTTTAGGATTTTGTTACCAATTATGATTCTGGTAGAAGACCATAATAAATCTGGAAACCTTAGACTAACAGCAAACGTCTGTATTTTTAAATAAAACTATATTTTTGTGGACCCGTAAAATGACTGAGAGAATATAATTTGGTTTCACTAAAGTAAAGAGCCAGGTAATGGGTATCGGAGCTGAAGCTTTGAATTAAAACATTTGTAATACATCGGGCCCAAAATGATCTCCTTACACACCTTAAAATGGAAGAAAAATACCTATTTATGTCATAAGATAAGTAGCTTTGAGGTAAAATTTGGACCTAAACATTTCCTATACCATAATACTTATATCGGCTCTACTTTATTCTATTCTATTTTAGTTTTGAATAATTTTCATTTTCATTACTTGATAGAAACCCCATAACTTGCTATATTTGATTTGGGTTAATGAAAAAAATGCAAACAGAAAAACAGAATTCATTCTAGCAAGTTAAGCATTTCAGCCTGCCCTCCACAGTACTTTTCCAGCATGGTAATGATATTTTGCTATTCAAAATTCATATAGTTTATAATTAGAAAAGACTACAGTTCCTAATACAAGGTCCAAATATAATACCATTTCTTGATCACAAATAATAACTTTTTTGAAAGTTAGAGCACCTCAGTGGGGTTTTGGGATTGGGGTTACTTTTCTTTGTCCATCTGTAGATTGATATTTACAAAACTATTGGGCAGACAGTATGTTTGTAGAGGACTTTGAACTCCTAGCAGGAAAAGCATAATTTAAAAAGTAGCTTTTTTGGGCTTCCCTGGTGGCGCAGTGGTTGAGAGTCTGCCTGCCGATGCAGGGGACATGGGTTCGTGCCCCGGTCTGGGAAGATCCCACATGCCGCGGAGCGACTAGGCCCGTGAGCCATGGCTGCTGAGCCTGCGCGTCCAGAGCCTGTGCTCCACAACTGGAGAGGCCACAACAGTGAGAGGCCCGCGTACTGCAAAAAAAGAAAAAAAAAAGTAGCTTTTTATTATCATCGCACAACCATTATAATTGGTACAATTTGTTGTGTTGAGCGCTGAAGATCAGGGTTCGTGGATTGCATTGTCAGTTTTGTCATAAACTTCCTATTTGACGTGAACATCCAACTTCACACCTTTTGTTCCTGAATTTGCCTTCTGTAAAATGTGGATAATAATATTTAACTACATCATACAGGATATTATGAACCTTAACTTTCCTTTTTCAAGATTCTCAAATATAAAGGACCATAACAATTATTAGCACACTTTATTCTGAGTGGCATCTTTGTGGACAGTCTTAGCATAGCATGTATAAATAAATTATAGAGATAAAATCTTCTCCTTCTCTCTAGTATGTAGTTATAGAATTTTTCATATATCTTTCCCCTATATTCCCTCCTCCCACTCATGGACTTGATGGCGGGATCTTGTATTCTTCTGACTTAAGTTGAAATATTATTCATTTCACTCATTATATAAATATTTATTGAACACCTACTGTGTGCCAGGAATTGGGTTTAGTGCTGGAAGTTCAAAAATGGTACTTCCCTGTCTCTGCTTTTAGAAGGCTTAGAAGTATAGATCACAGGTTTCTTCAGCTGAGTTCTGCTGTTCTTCAGGTACATGCAAGAAAGCAGCGTGCTGACAGGGCCCAACAAAGCATGCCAGTTTATCATGCCTATTATTTCAAAGGAGAGAAGCTTGAGGTGCTGGCTCTTAGTTTCCATCATTCATCTATTACCTAGCTGTGTGACCTTGGGCACAGTAGCATAGATCCTTTGCGTCTCAGTTTTCTCATCTGTAATCTTTAAGACCTCATTTAGTTCTGAGTTTCTGTGAGTTTCTGTCGTCCTGCTATAGGTAAGACAGCAGTTCTTAAAGGCAAGGGAGTTTGTTTCTTTTGATTAGCCTTATTAGGCAATCAAGATTGTAGAAGAATGTCTAAGATGAAAGGTCCCCTATCAACCCTTGAATAAATAACACCTTTCATTGTGTATGTAAAGGGAAATGATGAGCTTGGTGATCCTATCTAGCCCACCATAGACACAAACACAAACAGACTCTCAAACTGAGTTTGTTGTCTTCTTGGATTACATTTCCTTAATTTAGAGGACCAACCAAAATTGGACTTTACTTTGAGGCTGTTGCTGTGTGCAGTGTTAAGTGAAGGCAGAAATGAAACATTTTGTTTTCCAAACAGAGGGCTTTATGTGATTTACTCTATCTTTGTTGTAGGCAGATTTATTTTGCTCAGAATATCCTTTTGTTTGTAATCCTTGGAGTCCTAAGAAAACTCATACATAATTTCCATTTCAGTGCAGATAACACAGGCTTTCTAAAAGTTTCAACTTAGAATCTGTATTTTTCTTTCCCTGCTTGACGTGGTTGGCAGGAAGGTTATGGGGGAGGGGTAAGCCTTCTACCACTTGTGTATCATGGCCCAGCAGCTCAACTCTTTGCTTTAGGTGATTATTTCAAAATCGAATATATTCAAACTTTGGCCTCTGAGAGCAGTCGAATCAGTAAACCAGAACAATAGAGTGATAAATATAGAATTGTCATTAAAGAAAAATACTATATTCTGTCATTTTAAATCAATGTTCAGAAAGTGATCTCAGCATTCACAACCTACTATGTGTTCTAGCTTTGTGTTGGTGTAGAAAATAAAGGAATAGAAAAGAAATTGACACTTTCTTTCAGATATTATTGTGGCATAAAGAAATAAGTTTAATATATGCCCAGAGTGAGCTCCACTAACATTGTCTGTTAATTTAATGTGAGTCTCTTTGAGCACTGCATAATTGCTGCCAAGAAAGGTAGTGCAGCTCAGTGAAGAATGGTTTCTGCAGAGCCACCCCAGATTTGTCTGGCTGACTAGAGTAACACAACAGTTACAATTTCTAGTTTTATTTTTTCTTCACAGTATTGGTTCATTTGTGAAGATTAAAAAAGGGGCTCTCTAAAAATGTCCATTTTGTTCAAAAGCATGATTACTATCTATATTTTCCTTGAACTGCTATTATATCATGTTCATATGATATACATTTTAATATAAAAGCTATTTTGTATTAAAATGCATGAACGTTTGCATTTAGGATGTGTATATTTTTTCTGTGTGATTATATCCTTTTAAGAATAAATAATTTAAAAACCACTTTTAATCTTGTGATAGTTTAATTTTTAAAAAATCCCCCAAAGCAAAGGAATGAATTAGTCATAGCTTTATTGTTGTTAGTCTATGGACTTTAGCTCTGTAAACTTCTGTTCAAGATTCCTTTGATTGAGAATTAAATAAGAAAAGTTTAAAAAGATAGACAAGAAACACTGACATAAGCTCCAAAGTTTTTTGCTGACTTTTAGTTAACAAAGCTCTAAATGGCTACTAGTTTTCCACCTGCAATCAAGTGTAATAAACCTTCACAGCAGAAGTAAAATTCTAGGGGAAAAAAGTTGGAAGCTCACACTTACACCATAAAACCTTGTTTATTGCAACCATCAGTCTTCTAAGATATGCCCCACAATGGGATTTGGTAAAGCCATTACAAGGTGCCGTATGAGTTCCATTTGCCTACAGTAAATAGAATGTCAGAAGTGTCAGGGGGAAATAAATATCAGGCTGGTTAAAAGGGAGCAGAGATGGCTCAAAGCATCATTGAGAGGATTGATTTATCTGGCGTGCTGTAATGACTGCAGATGTGGATCTGTTATTCTAGATGAGCAATGAATTTGATGAGCTGATAACACAGGGCCAGAGAGGCCTGGTTTTAATTACTGATGAGGAATTTATCTGTGAAGCACTGTGATTTACTGAGGGTTTGTTCTGTTATTGACAGGTGACCTTGGGGCTTTTCTTTTCTGATGAATCCCCAAAAAGGAGGTTTTAAAAGAAATAATCAAACAAAATGTATTTTATCTGTACTGAGAACACAACGAAGTCATTTGAGATACATTGTTGGGGTGGAAACTACATTTTCTCTACACATAAAAAGTTTGCAGTTCTGAGTATTTGCTGCTTATAAATTACTGCTGATATTTACTCAAGTATATTTTTGTATTTTTCCTTTTAAGTAAACCTTAATTATGTGAATAGATGTTGGCATTTATTAGTGTACCTCTGTCATTAGTATAAACTGTTGGGGCAGATTTGGACAGAACCCTGGGATGCTAGCATAGCTGCTTCATTAAACGATGGCTAATTTGTGTAATTTGAGTTGGGAGTCAGAGAGGAGTTTATGGCTCAGACATAGCTCTCTTGGTGGCCAGCAGTTTCTTGTTCTTATGAATGATGCAGAATATTAAAATTAAAGAAAGGAAGGTCAAAACCACAATGATCATTTGTATTCATTGTATTAACTCCCCTCCTTAAAGTTATAGAATTTGCCTTAAGTTAACTAAATGACAAATTTTGGATATTTGTTGTGCTATTTCTATGCCTTTTATCTTTGTAAAGTGGAGTTCGGTATGGAAATTCTATATATTAAAATATTAAAATGTAGCACCTTTAGGCCTTCATCTAAAGTATACATTCAAAACTATGAGCTCCAAAGCATCACATACCTATTTTACTTTATTTCAACCATCAGGTTACAGAAGTGATTCTGTGGCAAACACAGTAATTTCTGTTGTTGCAATTGTTTGTAAGAAACATTGACCCTGTCCAGTTTACAGATACAGTTAATTGTTTACAAGCTATTTAAAAAAATCACTAAAGCAGGAAAACATCTGGACCTCAAAGGTTCCTAGAAGAGACCTGACTTGCCCTGAGTGGTAATTATGTGTATAAATGGGCTATTAGTTTGTTTGGGAGAAAATCAAGGATCAATCAGTTGAGAGGTAGTCACCTAATTTTCTGTGGCAAACTTTATATCTTATTGTATTTCTTTCTTATTTTGCTTTTATTTCTGAAGAGCTAACAGGCAGTGGCACTGCAATTTCTTTCTGAGGATTGTAATGTTTTCTGCAAAAATTATTATATAATCTAGAATGTTGAAAATCTTCACATATATAAATAAGCTGAGGTTTGTATGTCTGCATTTGCATGCATGTACAGATCAACAACTAACTAAGCTATTTTATTTATAGTGGATTTCATTAACTAATAGCCTGAATATTTTGGATGGGAGAATTTTAGGTGAAAGACAAATGTGAATATTTTAGAATGGATTTATAACTTAAATAGCACCCCAAATTGTGTTATTATAATGTATACTTAATGTATGCATTCCTGAAACTATGATTTTTTGATTTATCAAACCTTCTTGACTTGAATTTTTTTTTCAATTAGAGTAAATTATACTACAAAACTACAGTAATCAAAGCAGCATGGCACAAAAAGCAAACACACAGATCAATGGAACAGAATAGAGAATCCAGAAATAAATCCATGCCCCTATGGTCAGTTAATCTATGACAAAGGAGGCAAGAATATACAATGGAGAAAAGACAGTCTCCTCAATAAGTGGTGCTGAGAAAACTGGACAGCTACATGTAAAAGAATGAAATAAGAACACTCCCTAACACCATACACAAAAATAAACTCAAAATGGATTAAAGACCTAAGTGTAAGGCCAGACACTATAAAACTCTTAGAGGAAAATATAGGCAGAACACTCTTTGGCATACATTGTAGCAATATTTTTTTTGTATCTGTCTCCTAAGGCAAAAGAAATAAAAGCAAACATAAACAAATGGGACCTAACTAAACTTACACAAAGTCTTCAGTGCAGTCTCCTGATAGCATTCTATTAGTCTCCATGGCCAAACTCCAAAAAAAAAAGAAAGTAAATGCCATAAATTCCATTTACTGTGGTGAGACTGAGAAACCAAAATTAAATACTTTTGAAAAGTTGATCCAGTAAAGGAATGAACATAATTAAGAGGCTACTGATAGACAAAGGAATAAAGGTGGAGTAGGCACTTGCTTATGAATTATGTCTACAATGTGATATTTAATAAACACATCAGAATTTCTGTATCTAAACTAATTATTTAGATATAAACATTTCTCACTAATACTGTTCCTGCTCATAACATATTTCAGTCACCATTTTTGCAATTATATTCTAATCATGTATTTCATTTTTCTTAGTCATTGGTGTCAGCCCTTTAGTATGATTTATCTTTCATTATAACATCATAAATCTACATATTAGTGAAAAACTGGAAAACTCAAGTAATCTTTTTCTAAGTCTCATTTTACTTGTTTTTTCTGCAGCCTTTGAGAAGTTTGGAATTCTTTCTTCCTTGCCTTCTGTGACAATATAATTTTCTGGTTTTCTTTGGACTCTTTGATCACTCTTCATCATTTGCTGGTCCCACTGCACCCTCATACCTAATGAATAACAAAATTCTGTCCCAAGCTCTCTGTTCTTCTACCTCTATATTCACTACCTTGGAGAGTTCGTGACTTTAACTGTCGCCTCTTCAAAAACAATCCTCAAACTCCAGAAACAATAGCTTCTCTTTTCTGTCTTAAAATTCTAGCTGCCTTCTGTCATGTCCTACTTCACATATCCCAAACTGAACTTAGAGTTTTCATCTCTAAATCAGCCTTCATAATGTCCTATATTTATTGGTTGTATGTATAATAACTGTATATATTTTTCATAGTTGTGTATAGCATCTCTATGATTTCATTTGACAAGCTTATGATTCCCACTCACACTTTCCTGACTTTTGACACCATCTCCCCCTCCACCCACTTTCCTCTCCTTCCCTACTTTCCATTTCCAGCCAACCATGACATACAATAACTATAATGTTGAAATAGCTTCCTGGCTTTTTCAGTCTCTTCATTTTTCTGGTTTATCCTTCATATTGCCTCTATTGATTTTAAAAATTGTACAGCATGCTGTTATTTTCCTTAAGAATCTTTAGTGACTTTTTAATTGCCTTTAGTATTAAATTTGGACTCCCTAGCTAAGTATTCAGTCCTTTCCATTAGGTGATTACCACCTACCTATAAGTACTTATTTGGCCTTCAGAGTGTTCATTCTAACAGCTTCAACGATCAGTCATGGGCTTGTGGCTAACAAATTAATACCTTAAATTTGATGTTGTAGAAGAATGATGAAACTGGTGAATCAACTCACTTGGCTTTGCCTCTAGCCAAGTAAGTATGAGTAAGTCAGAGATCTCTACAGTGCATGCAGAAGACACTCAAAAAATGTTGATAGAATTAAAATACTGTCTTAAAGTTTTCAGGACTTCCCTGGCGGTCCAGTGGTTAAGACTCCGTGCTTCCACTGCAGGGGGCACAGGTTCGATCCCTGGTTGGGGAACTAAGATCCCGCATGCTGTGTGGTGTGGCCAAAAATATATATATAATAACATAACATAAAATAAAGTGTTTTCTCTCTGTATGATTATTTAAAAATAGTTATCTTTATTTCCATGGATGAACATCTATATCACAACTATAATGAAATCCAGAGAGCTTTCTGCATTAGTTCTAGACCTTCCTTTGTTTTTATTCAGTTTATTATTATTATTATTTAGCCTCAGCTGGCATTGTTCTAGGACTAGGTTAAAGAACAGGTCTTGTTTTGTTTTTTTTAAACATCTTTATTGGAGTATAATTGCTTTACAAAGGTGTGTTAGTTTCTGCTTTATAACAAAGTGAATCAGCTATACATATACATATGTTGGGTGGGCCAAAAAATGCCTTTATTTTTTAAGTAAAAATAAAAGACACATTTTTCATTTTCACCAAGAACTTTATTGAACAACATATTCACCCTTTTGTTCCACTACCTTCTGCCATTTTTCAGGCAACTTCACAATTCCATCTTCCCAAAACTTTTTACCTTTTTGAGCAAAGAACTGTTCCAGGTGCCTTTTACAGACTTCCAGGGAATTGACACTTTTTCCATTAAGAGAATTTTGTGAAGACCGAAATAAGTGGAAATCCGAAAGTGCAATGTGTGGTGAATACGGTGGATGAATCAAAACTTCCCAGCCAAGCTGTAACAGTTTTTCCCTGGTCATCAAAGAAACATGCAGTTTTGCTGTATCCTGATGGAAGATTATGCATTTTCTGTTGACTAATTCTGGATGCTTTTTGTCGAGTGCCGCTTTCAGTTGGTCTAACTGGAAGCAGTACTTGTTGGAATTAATCATTTGGTTTTCCGGAAGGAGCTCATAATAGAGGACTCTCTTCTAATCACACCATATACACAACATCACCTTCTCTGGATGAAGACCGGTCCTTGGTGTGGTTGGTAGTGGTTCATTTCACTTGCCCCATGATCTCTTCTGTTCCACGTTGTTGTACAGTATCCACTTTTCATCACCTGTCACAATTTGTTTTAAAAACGGAGCGTTTTCATTACGTTTCAGTAGAGAATCGAATGCGGAAATGTGGTCAAGAAGGTTTTCTCGCTTAACTTATGTGGAACCCACCCAAATGTCAAAGTGATTCACGTAACCGAGATGGTGCAAATGATTTTCAACGCTTGATTTGTATATTTTGAATATGTCAGCTATCTCCTGCGTGGTATAATGTTGATTGTTCTCAATTATTGTTTCGATCTGATCGCTATCAACTTTAACTGGTCTACCAGACAGCGGAGCATCGTCCAGCAAGAAATCTCCAGCACAAAACCTTGCAAACTACTTTTGACACGTTCGATCAGCCACAGTACCTTCTCCATACACTGCACAAATCATTTTCGCGTTTCAGTTGCATTATTACCTTTCTTGAAATAATAAATCATAATGTGCCAAAAATGTTGCTTTTTTCTTCCATCTTCAATATTAAAATGGCTACACAAAAATTCACCGATTTTGTAAGTCTTTTTTTAAATGCACGCTGATATGACAGCTGTCACATACAATCTATCAAAATTGTTTCGAACAAAGTTAAAGACAACTAAGCGCTACTAGAACCATCTTACAGAAAGAACCAAATGAACCTTTTGGCCCACCCAATACATTTTTCTTCATGCAAGCTACACACAGTATACTACTCTTCTTCATCCTTATACACAAACGTTTTTATTTGTATTTATTTATTTATTTACTAAATGGAAAAAAGTTAACTCTTAAAATATTCCTTATTTTCTTTAACATCTCAGCAGAATTGGGCATTTGATGGCTTCTGGGCATTCTTATTTTGGCTTCTCTGGAATAATATTCTTGATTTCTTCCCTACCTTCTTGATCTCTTTTTGGAGACCCTTTTAAAAACACTTGATGTGTCCATGGCATATGTTTGGAAATAGATCTTTATTTTATTCTAATTTTCTTTGAGGCACCATTTCTCTTAAAATGGCACAGTAGGATTTATTGAATTAGAAATTTTTATGGGATTTTACTTCCTGTCTCTATAAGAGTCAAAATAATGAAAATTAGCAGCTTTCATAGTTTTCAGAGTCATTGGGTTCACAGTGAAGGAACTTGTGGTTGAACTGAATATTCTTGCATCTCTTTAGTTGTTTAGGATGGAGAGAATTACACAGTCATTAAACATTTATATCATGTAAATATAAAGCGAGAGAAACCTAAATTTCTTGTGTTGAAAACAAAATTTATTTATTCAAGTAATTAACATTCTAAAACACAAGGTTGACATTAAATTATGAGAAAAGCATTTGTGATGTCAGTATATGGCATAAGGTGTAAAGAGTAAGATAGTTTCCTTTCTCTTTCCCCTCTTCCTGTCTCATTCTTGGTTACAGTCCTTCCCAGTGTCCCCCAAATTATATTAACTATTTCCTTCTTAGGCAAGATATGTCTTTTCCCACCTTTTTTTTTTTCTCTACACTTTTTGGGAAATAAGCTACCCTTTGGAAGGCACATAGTTGACAAATTGCATCACATCTCTAGAATACCTGGATCTAAGGGAAACATGGAGTTCAACCTCAGGAATTCTACCATTTAAGAATTCTTGATAATATATACCCAGAATGGACTGAAGTTTCTTAGATATTCTTTTTGGGAAGAGTTTGCTAAGCAAAACAGTAATGATAAGGTTGAATATGTATTATTTTAAAAACTATGCAAGACAACTTTCAAATGTTTTAGTCATAGCTAGGTATATACAAACAATGGATGTACTATCCTAAGATGCAGAATATAAATAGACTTCTATAAAATCTAGGTTCTGCTTGAATAGATAGTGGATACATGTGTTAAGAAAAATTACAAAAGGCTATATGGTGTAAAAAGGAAGTCTTCCTTCAATCACCCCCTGTCTGCCACTCACCTAGTTCCCTTTGACTGGGTTTACATTTATTGAAGGTTGTGGCACTTCAGTTCTGAGCACCTGCCCCTTGCAAATTAGCTGAGTAGCCTGAGAAGAGGTTGGTGAGGATGCAGGCACAAGGGCTAGGTTCTTGTATTCTTTTTTTTTTGCGGTACGCGGGCCTCTCACTGTTGTGGCCTCTCCCGTTGCGGAGCACAGGCTGCGGACGCACAGGCTCAACGGCCATGCCTCACTGGCCCAGCCGCTCCACGGCATGTGGGATCTTCCCGGACTGGGGCACGAACCCGTGTCCCCTGCATCAGCAGGCAGACTCTCAACCGCTGCGCCACAAGGGAAGCCCAGTTCTTGTATTCTTGATAGCAGATGAGGGAAGCTCTGCTGTTTGAAATAACTTGACAAGAGTAAGGATAGATCATTACCCAAACTTCTACAAAAAAGAAGTCAGGTTAGCATATGTTAGATTCAAAAGTTTTTATTATGACAAATGTGAATGAGCCGTATTTGAGTATTAAAACAGTACTTCTTGGCAACTTTGTTAGCAGTTCTCAGATATGACTATATGGATCTACCTTCTATAAATACAAAATTTTCACTATATTCAATGACTATTTCCTCCTTTCCTGAATGAGCAAATCTGTGTATATTTATAAAATGATAAACTAAATATATTAATAACTAATCCAACAATATGATGATTTTGTGTGCATTATAACATCCACCTTTAAATATATCATTGATCTCAAATTTGATACAACATTTGATTGCGCATGTATGAACAGGTTGTGACCACCAAATACTGTCAGGGAGATATCATGGTTTTAGGAAATATAATTATAAACAAAAGATTCATACTTTTGGAGATAAATGTTTTTCTGGATACCTGTTTGATAGTTTTTATCTGTGACAGGGAGATTGGATTGAATGCTGAATTCAACAAATACTGCTCCAGTGACTTTTCAAGAGGGGTTTGGAAAATTAATATAGTTGAAAAGAGAGGGAGATAGCAAAAGTGAACAGCAATAGTTATAAACATTGAAAAATAAAGGGACTGTAATAACTATACAGGCACTTCTTTATTCAATATGGTATTGAAATACATTTTACCTTTGAATAATGCAATAATAAAAGAAGCATTAAAGGGAATATAAAGAATGTGAAAGGTAAGAATGAAATAAACATAGTAACTAAAATGCCATGTCATCTATTATACACATCCTATTTGAAAAAAAATAGGTTTATTTACAAACCACTCTGCCCCATTTTGTTCTTCTACTCTTAACTAATAACAAAACAATTATGCATCAGAACTTCTATTCATGAAATTTAAAAATGCCCTTTTTGATAATTAATGTGTAAGCTGTAAATTCATTATTAATAATAAAACTACAGAAAATGTCACTTATCACATCTAAATATTTACAATGGAAACTTGAGACAGTGAAAAGTATTGAAAGAATAAAAGAACAATTTATTTGAATAGTATATTAGTATTTCAGGGAACATACTAATGCACATGCAAAATGCATAAAATATTAGTTAAGTCAGTAATCAAATCTGGTGGTTAAACATGGGTCTGGATTTGAGAATGATAGATAATATCAAAACCACAAAAAAAGAAATAATGAGTCTTACTAAATGTAAAACTGCTTTAAAAAATACTAGTGGTTTAGGGCTTCCCTGGTGGCGCAGTGGTTGAGAGTCCACCTGCCGATGCAGGGGACACGGGTTCATGCCCTGATCTGGGAAAATTCCACATGCTGTGGAGCGGCTAGGCCCGTGAGCCATGGCTGCTGAGCCTGCGCTTCCAGAGCCTGTGCTCCGCGACGGGAGAGGCCACAACAGTGAGAGGCCCATGTACCGCAAAGAAAAAAAAATACTAGTGGTTTAGAAAAAGAAACAAATAATATTAATAACATTATAGAAGAAATCAGTAGATGAAGGAGGAAAGATCATGTAGAAAGCAAAAGAAACAAAATGGTTAGAAATTGTAAACAGAGTGAATACAGGTAACAAATATGTCATGAAAACTCTCAGGTTACACATATCCAAAGGTGAACAGATCCAGTGTTTTTCCAACTGTGGTTCTTGGAATTCCAATATCATGCAGAGTTGCCTCAGGGGCTATGGAGCAGGATGGGGTCTGATAGTTGTAAAGGGGCATTAATTAGAGTAGTTCTGTTACATGTTGGGCTTCCAGGTAGGACTGCTTAGATAAAGGATATAGTGGTGTATCTCCTCAATCTCTTTGTTTTTCTGTCTCTGTCTATCTTCTTGCTCTGGGTGACTGCCCAGCTAATATGAGAAAAAGTCATGAATATCATGCTGTATATTACAGCTAGGATAGTGTGTAAATCAAACAATCTAGGAAGAACATATGAATTTATTCTGCCTCAAAAACATTTCAATCTTCAAAATTAGATCTTAGTTTGTGATAATTTTATAGAAAAAAGTTTATTAATAAATGTTTATCTTGTTATACTAACGATTTACATTGTCTTTAAAGATTATTATATAAATGGTTTCCTCAAAATAACTGTTAAATTACTGTCAATCTTTCCTCAGTTGTTGAAAAATATTTTCCATTTATTGATTTTTCTAAAATTGGTCCTTAGCAGAAAACTTTGTTAGTGAGAGTTAGTGAAAGTCTGCTTTTTTGGTTAACTTTTAAGTAAATGTTATCAGCACTATCACATTTATTGCATGGTTAATACTTTCTGATCACCCTTTGTGCTAAAGTTTGATGGTTGACGGTAAAACTGGAGTATATAATTACATGAATTCTAAAAAAGAATAAAAGACAATTCTTTGGATCACAGTTTACTTGTGGAACTTTAAAATTCATGAGGGCTTATGCCATCTTTCCCCTTTGACTCTTTTTGTGATTTCCCATTAGGATCTGCACATTGTATAAATTGTGGGATTTGAGTAAGGACAATTATTTTTATATTATTTGTATTCCATATAACTTAAAAAATTCAATTTTACTTAAAAATCTATGTAAAAGGAAATACTTCCCCAGTCCCACAAAACTTGAATTCTTAACTCTGGGTTGTAGTTACTGGAAATGTGATAAAAGGATTTTAAAGAAATACATAGAGGGTTGATCTGCTCTCATTTCTTCTTTGATATCCTGAAAGAACTTGGGAAAATAGTTTGAATGTCCTTCAAATACACATTGATAGAAATAAGATGTATGATCCATTTTTATATTTTAGTAATTTTTTTTTAGTAAAAACTAGCACTATGATGAACTACTTAATGTCACTTTTCTAATGTAACATTTGTACAAACTCAGAATGTAAGTTGATGCATTTAGATCGTAATGTTTGGGTTTATGCAATATTTTCGATTGGGGACATTGCATATGAAATAGTTTCCCTCTTAACAATTTCTGAGAAGAAGGTTTATGATCCCTAGGGAACTTTCCATGGAATCATTTTTTTATATCATGTTGTTTAGTACAAAAGAGCTTGTAACCAAACTACTTTTAAATAAAAAATATTTGGTAAGTTGAAACATGAATAGTGAAAATGGTTATCTGTTTTAACACAACATTAAATCTTATATAATGGAATTTGTGGACCAAGTTAGGACATAGAATGTCATTACATTAAAATAAAAAGTTAAATGAGAACACAGCACTATAATGAGTTCTAGTTATTTTTCCTTGAAGGAAACTTAATTTATGATCCCTACCGTCTAATAGTTGGTGCATTTATAGTCATATTTTAAATAAGTATTTATTAACATAAATAACAAACTGGAGCAATACTTAGATCCATAAAGTCAGATGTATTTGTCTACTTAAGCTGCCATAAAAAATATACCACAGACTGGATGGCATAAGCAACAGAAATTTATTTTCTCACAGTTCTGGAGGCTGGACCTTCAAGGTCAAGGTGTCAGCAAGTTTGGTTTCTCCTGAGGCCTCTCTCCTTGGCTTGCAGATGTTTGCTTTCTTCCCTCTGTCCTCTCATGGCTTTTCCTCTGTATGCACAAATGCTAAAGAGAGAAATCTCTGATGTCTCTTCCTTTTTTTATATAGACACCAGTCATATTGTATTGGAAGTCCACCCTTATGACTCATTTAACCTTAATTACCTCTGTAAAGGCCCTATATTCAAATACAGCCACATTAGGGGTTACGGCTTCAACATACAAATTTTAGGGGGCACAATTCAGTCCATAACATCAGGTAAACCTCCTAATATACAGTTTGCTTTACATGAAAATAATGCATTTAATTGGATTAACATATAAGAATAGGAATCTCTCAATCCTCTCAAATATTAGCAGGATGAGTTGGGTCTCTAGAAATGATTGCTTCAGATTGTGACAGGCTGGAGTATTGCGTCAGTTCTAGATGATGAACTGTGATGCATAAAGGGATCTACACATGGTCTATTCAGAATACCATTCTGGAAGTACAGGATGGGCTCTGTCCAACTTAATAGCAGCTCATGAACAAATGGCCTAAGAGCCAACAGTGCAAGAAGGGGATCAAGGTAGGTATCAGTTGGTAATGAGTAGATTCCTTTGGGAATTGGATACAAAACAATCATATGGCAACTAGAGGATGAGAGTTCTGGGGCATGGGGTCAGTTATTGGATGGGAGGGTTTAGGCAGTCAGGGATAACAGAAAGATAGTGCAACTGGTACTGAGAAGGAGAAGCTGACAGTAAAGTGGTAGTTGAAGAGTCCCAAAAGGCAGACATAATTTCATGATTTTACCCAAGGGTGCTAAATGGAAGTCTAAGGAAGAGAATGCAGCATTAGGGAGTGGGACACAAAACAGACTACTTAACCAGGAACGTTGGATCAAGGAAAATGGCCACCAACCAGGAGAGCATTGGAAGGGAGAGAAAAGTCTGAGGAAATGGCATGAAAGAAAAAAGGGAAATTACCATGGTCCTATGCGAAGGGAGTCCAATTTTTTATTAGGCCAAAGTTGAAGATGACCAAAAAAGAAGAAAATACTTTAAATTGTACAATAAAAAAGGGATATGTGTGGGGGCAGAGAGAGAAGTTTAATGTCTAGGAAAGAGGGTACAAACTTTGTGTTATGATGCAATGTGAACCTGCCTCAAAAATTACACTACCAAATAGCTACAACTCCTGCTTACAAAGTGGAGAGTATTCCACAAAAAAGCATATTATTGAATGGTTATATCACAACTCATGGATGAATTAATAACTCATTGCTTTGTAAACAATAAGAACTTAATAAATAATACCTAACTTATATTCAGTCACTGGCCTTTGTGCTATAGCTATTTATCCTATCCATAGGAAGGGACTGAAGTATACCCAGTGTTGAACTTCATATTTTTTATGTATAATGTAATGTCCTTAATAGAGAACTTTGCTTCCTTTTACATCAAACCTCAAAAAGATGTTTTCTTTCTTACCTCTAGATTTTGGTTTCTGTTGGTGTCTTTAAAAATTTTAGCCTGATACGCTTTTTGTTAAATCTCCAACGTTAGCATGATGTCCCAGCAATGAAGAATTCCCCTTCCTGAGCTCAAGTATACTCTGAATTTTGATGCCGATAATTAACCTTACATAGTTATGTATATTATGTAAGTAAATGTGTATTATTTTTATGTGTATATACAATAAAGGGCATCTTCTTTCTTTCCTCATTTATATGGTGCTAGATAAAACAAAACCCTTTTTCTTGTACTGGAAAATAGAACTGGGGATGTCTTTATAATGAGGAGCTTACCATCAGCTCATAGATCATCCTGACAACTTCTGTTTTCAAGGGAAGGTCCAAACAGAAAGGGACATCACAGTTTGTATCCCTGCCAAAGGGAAAGATAGACCTGAGCTTTAAGGAGAAATAGCCTTTTGCTGTTCATCTGGCTGTTGGGGTTGGATTTATTTATCTTCTGTTGTGCACTCATTCTAACACATTGAATGCTGGACTGATGTTCCCATTTCCAGATGATGACCATCTTTTGAGAAGTAGGGCCTTGGTGTATCGCTGTGTGGCTTGTATGTCTTAGTAACATGGAAAGGTGTTTCATCATTTATCAAAGAGGGTTCTCTTTGAAATTCTAGTTTCATAGCTTTCTCCATAATTCTCTTCTCTATGTTTGGAATGTTGTTTCTCTTTTGTCTTGGGCTATTGATCTGGTATTTGCCCTTTCCCGTAAGAAGGAAAACTGTCATTTAGAAATAATGTGAGTTTCTGAGTTTATTGTTTTTTTTTTTTTTCACTTAGGAACTGAAAATGGGCTGAAGTATACACATTTATCTAATTTATCTAGAGATGAGTTCAACTTTAAGAAGTTATTTAAGAACTCGTGCATTTTTGTGTGAAGTTTTGGTTATCTGTTTTAAAAAACAAAAATCTTGATAAGTACCATGGGAACGTATTTGATTCTTGTGTCTGTATTTGCTAGTGTGCTCACTATCTCTCGCTTGAGAAACATATTCCACACATATCTGGTGGTGAACACTGACGCATGTGTATTCTGTAACTTATTAATCACAAACCAGCACTTTCCACACTAACTTGTACAAATACTAGTAGATGACCCAAGTTACCCAGAACTTTCATAATAAGTTTAATAACCATCCTTATTTTCTATTTGAAATGTATGTTAATAACTTAAAAAGTGAGGTGACATCACAAGCCTTTTTCTAAGATTAGGTTTTTGCTTAACATTTTATTGGGAGGCAAAATTTGCAAATATAATTAATAAAACATTTACAAGAGGAAAGGGTTTTCTCAAATGCTGAGAACACCTGGATTTTCTTTTCAACTAATTCAGCATTCTGTTAATCATACTCCTGAAATAATGATTTAATATGCAACCATTTTATACAATTTAAGAATAAGAAAATGCATGGACTTCAAAAAAACATAAAGAGTTTCCCTGTTATTGGCATCACAAATAATATGCTTTACTCAGCAAAGCTGCTTTGTTGTTTCTAATACAACCCCCAGCTCCACCACCACCCCCATACTTGGAGAGTTTAGTTCCTGTATGTGGCAGGAGCCTTCATTGAGTTTCTGAATGATTGGTTAGAGCTGACAGTACTGACAGGGAATGGAGATGTTCTTTGTTAACAAAGGCAGAGATGCTCTTCACTTCCTAGTGTGCTCTGGCCTTAATATTTCTGTAATAAAATTATGAATTTTGCATGCCCTCTCTTGAAAATCTATGAACACTCTAAAATGAGAGCTAATTTGTATTTCCAAATATGCTAATCACCTGCATCCAGAAGTGTAGGGAACATATATATATATAATTCTGTATATGTTTCAACAAATAATTTTGTTGCGATTTTGTTTCAATTCAATATTTCAAAATATTCATCCTCCCCAAATACCATGTTAGGAGGCTAGTGTTCTTTTAAAAAATTCTTTAACTAGCTGATTTTCATGACTGGCAACTAGTGGCTTGGGATGTTTTTATTTCAGATTCAGGCTTGGAATTATCTAGTTTTAGAATTTACCAAAGAGATTTTCCCCCTGTTATTTCTTTTTTTTTTTGCATAAAAGAGGTCTTGGTTTACAAAATGTGACACAGATTTTTCTCAGCGGATATTATTTTGAAGTTTTTGAATATGGATCTGAAATTTGTCTACCCTTTGCTTCACAAGGTTTCTCCTTTGAAAAAAAAAGTCTGGAGCTACAAAGTAGCCTATTTGTCCCAAAACTTATGAAAAGGAGAGGGAGGGAATGTTGGGACTCATCTTGATAACAACAATCATCCTTTGTAAGGTTTCTTTCCAGGCTAATGGCTGGTGAAATTTTTCTGGGTAGCTAAAATGAAATGAAATGAATTAAAGAACATGAAGGAGAGCGAGCAGAATGGTTTATTGCTCTTCTTTGAAGGCACAATAACTATACTCTGTCTCTTTTTGTTACTCATATCTGTGTGGCGGATATTTAAAGCCAGGGTCTTGAATACCATTATGGCTAAATAAGGGCTATAAATCCAGAACTATGGTGCAAAATTCTATGGCTAATAGGTACTAAAACAGGATGCCAAAGACTCCAGTCCCCAAGTTGTTTTAACTGATGAATATTCATAGTTGAAGAAAGGAGCAAGCACAGTTCATTCCCCTCTTTGAGAAACATCATACTAGAAGTGGCAGAACTAATGCCTGATTAAAAAAAAATACACAAATTGAATATGGACATAAGAAAGCAAAGCACTGTCTGAGTCAGAGTTGTTATTTCTTTTGGAACTGTTCAAGAGTTTTCCTGAGAAATCTATAAAGAAGAATGTAGTTTTGAATGTATGAAACAGTCAAGTGGTAGGTGATTTAGTATAATTCAATTAAAAAATTAATCAGCTAGGTGACTTGGATTTTGGAATGAACAAAAATTGGTCTGGAAGCTTGCAGCTATCAATGCAAAGGTTTCATGAATTGGTATAATGCAGCTTAAAAAGCACTTGGTTTTATGGTGTTGTTACACAGCTGAAAAAATAAAGTGTCATATCAGGTTGGGGGTCACATTTGTCTAAGAAAAACTAACAGGAGGATTTCTTTTGTTAACATAGGAGATGAGTTGTATGATAAGGGAAAATTATACTCTCTGATCTACCTTTCTGTTACAGAAGTGACTAGGGATTAAAGCCTCCGTCTGGAGTTGCATTACTTTTATATATTTTTCATGTAAGGCAATTTTTGCAAAAAAATTCTGGCAAAAAGAGTTCCAAATTTCTTTACAAATCACAAGTCTGTTTGGGATTCTCAGTTTTCTTTCTTTCTTTAGTTTTCTGACAAATGGATTTAGAAGGAAAGAAAAGCCAAGTACTCCAAGTCAAGAAGTTGTGTGTATGCATACTATGTGTTTCTAATATGTCTGTATCCATCATAAGTTGTATGTGAAAAACAATTCTCTTATTTTTACTTAAAATAATGGAATGTACATTGTAGTGTCAATATAATTTGTCATTGGCAAATTACACTAATTTCTCATTAAAATATACTTTTAATGTTAACTGGATACAAATTTTGTCATGAAAATATAAAGAGCTTTTTTTGAGAATTTTTGCCCTTGTCATTTGGATATAGAGATAAATTTAGTCAGTCATTTAGTCTGACAGAAAAAAATAGTCTACCTACTCTTCCAAATGTGGAGATCACTATTGTTTTAAATATATGTCACTATTAAAATAATGTAATAGTTGAAATTATTTGACATTTAAAATAATGTTTTACATTTATTGAGCATGTACTATGTGCCCAACAGCAATATAATAAGCTCAAGCTCAATCATCTGAGATGGAGCTCATTGATGAATGAAGTAGGATTATATCCAATATGTTTTAAAAATTATGATACCTGTGCTTGCCTTTTTTTTAATACCACAGATTAGTTGGGTACAAGAAAAGTGCTATGTTGGTTTATAAGGAATTAGCTTCCTACTTCTATAAAGAGAGCTTTTCCCCTATATCCTTTGGTGTGTTTATTCAACATCTTTGCTTGGTTTTCTTTATCTCACCAGCCATCATATATAATTACTTCATTTTTTATCATCCCTGTTTGTATTAAGCATTCTTTTAGCCATACTCTCTGGAATAGGCTTCAAAGAATACTCATTCTGTCAAAAATATTTACCCCTTATGAACTAACTTTGTTCCTGAAATTCTCAATACTAGTCATGTAGGTCCCCCCACCCCGCCAAGATCTTGGCATTAATGCCTCTGTTAAAATGCTGTTCGGTTCTTCAGGGTTAGCTTGGATGTGGTATGCAACCCTGGGCATGTTGGCCCTGGATAACCAGTAGAAGGCAGGCCAATTGGGAGAAATCATGTTGATGATCTTGAAAGATGCTAAAGACAAATCTGCCTCAATTCGTTTGCTTATTCATTACCACCAACCAAGAATGGTGTAATGAGTTGGAATTCTGAACTCTTTGGAGGTACCAAGAATACAACTTCTCTGAACCATCCAGTTAGACCAGTTTCCAGGTTGGGACTTGAAAGCCCATGTTCTGGCAAGAGTAAATTCTATGTGCTCTAGGGTGGGAGATAGTAGTAAGGATAAACCTAGGGAAATAAAGGACAGTGGGTTGTGCCTCTGGGAGAACTTCTTAAGGTAAGTTAGAGGAGGACTCTGTAGATGAAATTCTTTATAGGAAAATGGATAATGAGGAGTTTTTCAGTGTAGGTGTTTGTAATTCAAGATAGATAAACATCTCTCTGCATTTGATTCCCTTGGGAATATATTTTTCAGGGGGGTGAACTTAGAGGACATAAACTTTGGATGAGGAAGATTTTTCTAAATGGTACAAATTATATCATTTGAAGGCTGTGGACACTGACATTTGCATATAGAATGAGTGGTGACCTGGTCAAGAAGACTGAGTATAATTTAATGTGTTTTGAGGAATATCAAGCTGGTCTACCACAATTGGACTGGCTTCTCTGATTCCAGCTATTATTATTTTGCAACATGAACTCTGCCTACAAATTAATCTTACGAACTCAACATTTCCTGAACACATACAGCACTCTACCAAATTTTTACCTTGGCTACCCCGCTTTTTAAAATAGATCTTATTTTTAGAACAGTTTTATATTTATAGAAAAAATGAGAAAATAGTACAGAGGGTTATCATATACCCTATACCTCATATACTCTGTACCTCATTTCCCCTGTTGTACATTAGTATGGTACATCTGTTACAAATAATGAACCAATATTTACAGCTTATTATTAACTAAAATCTATACTTTATCCATAATTTCTTAGTTTTTAACCTAATGTCCTTTTTTTTTCTGTTCTGTGATGCCACCCAGGATGCCATATTACATTTAGTTATTACATACTACATTTAGCCTCTCTTGAGGCTCTTGTTTGTGACAGTTTCTCAGACTTGTCTTGTTTTTAGTGACCTTGACAGTTTGGGGGGATACCAGTTAGGTAATTTGTAGAATGTCCTTAATGAGATTGTCTGATGTGTTTCTCATGATAAGCCTGAGTTATGCTTTTCTCATAATAAGCCTGAGTTATGAGTTATAAGCCCACAGAGGTAAAGTGCCATTTTCATCACATCATATCAAGGATAGATACTATCAACATAATTATAACTGTTAACTTTGATCTTTTAGGATAAAGTTTTAACTCTTGGGTTTAGCTTCCTATCTTGTCTCCTTTTCCACCATTTCCTGCTACCAACCTTCACTGAAGCCACATTGAACTACATGTACTTCACGCTGTTTCACCTCTTTAGACATGCAGTTCCTTCTGTTTACTTTTCCATCTTCATCTAGGTCATGCATTCATGTAGTTCATGCCTTCTCCGGGGTGTCTCTGCTCAGTCAGATTTAGATGAGCCTCTTCTCTGTTGTTATAACAATGTCCATATTCCTATAAAGCTCTTATTAAGCTGTTTGATAGCTGTTTTTACTTGTTTGACTTTCCCACTGGACATAATCTCCAGGACAAGAACCATGTGTTATTTGAGTTTGTATCCTCAACCAGCAAACGATGTCTCATACAAACGATGTCTCATACTTTGTGGGCACATAGTAAATGCTTATTGAATGAATAAATGAATGCAGGAGTGAGTAAAAGAACTATGAAGTTGAAAACACAGTTGTTAACATAAGCTCATACATTTTATGTCTCACATAACTATTTCCCCTATAATTCACTATTAAAAGGAAGCCTATTTAAAAAGGGGAAAAGATACACATCCGTTTCTTGTTGAAAATCTAGAACGGATGAGTTTGATGGAGTATCCTTTGGCAGTACATATTTTGTCCTCTCTTTGTTCTACATTTGATGTGTTCATTGACATACAGAATTATGATCATGTGGTCTTGTGAGATCTTTAATCATTTTAGATTAATGTTGTTCAAGTTTTGAAACAAAAGCAGTTTTCACCTTAATCCTGAGGTAATCAGAATTTCCTAAATCAGAATAATCCATTTGTGGCTCTTTTTGGCTAATCAACGTTCTATTATAGTTTTACTTGACAGATTTTGCAGGGTCATATTCATGGTAATAAATATTTCTTAATTCTAATGATTTGTCGACAATCACTCTTTTTACCTCATTAGCCTCATTTTTGTATGATGATCTTTAGATGCCTTTCGGTAGATTCCCCTTCCTAAACATCATCAATTTTTTCCTAATGATACGGGAAACATTCATAGTATATTTCTGACAATCCAGGTTGGATTAAAAATAAAGGAGGAGGAGGCATTATTTTGCTGTGCTGACCAACTTTTAAATATAACTTTATTTCCTCCTTTGAAAACCTTCAAATATTTAATGGCTATCTGGTAGCACTAGACAAACATGATACATTCTTGCAAGGAAATAATCAAGTCCTTCATGGCAAAAAGACAAATGCCAAACTAGCAGCTTTTTATGGTTATGAAACCTATTCTTAAACTTTGAAAATGATGTATATGTTGGTAAAAATATAATATTCCAGCAAAAGTCATTGCCCATTTATTAAGCTGCTACAACAGTACTGTGTTTACATAATGAAAAGCTGACATTTGGGTAGTGTTTACTTTAATAAAATTGCCCATTGCTTCTCTCTGATTGTATCTGTACTTATATAAAAGAGCAATTCAGATAGAATAATAGTTTGCATGGCATAATGAATGTGTGTCCCTGCCAGTACATAATGCAAGAACATGAAATTAATCAAAATATAAGGTTTTTAAAGTTTCCAATACTGGGTGTATGTTTTTGTCTTGAGTTCAGTTGATTCATGGGATAACTGAATTTTATATTAAAATTCAATAAAAGAGGGTTTTCATTTTAAAATATTAAAATTGTTATTTAAACAAAACAAGCAAATATAAATCATGATAAAATAATTCAGCCATGACAGGATGTGGCTGTGTGTCTATAGTTATATGGATTAACGGGGTAACTGCTAGAAAGTGAAAACTACTAAAAATCAAAGGAAAACAAAGAGGAATCTTTAGGATTTGCATTTTTGTTGCCAGTGAGCCACTTCTCTGCTAATAGAGAAAAGAGTAAGGTCACAATACCAAATTATATCCATCACAGTTTATATCATATTTTATGTAGTATTATTACAGGTAAGAGTGATGAGATAAAGCAGTCATGGTTACTGGTGTGAACTAAGGTAACTAATTAAGGTTGTTAATTTTAGGTTGTTAATTTTCTTTTTATTCCATCTTTTTTTTTTTTTTTTTTGTGGTACGCGGGCCTCTCACTCTTGTGGCCTCTCCAATTGCAGAGCACAGGCTCCGGACGCGCAGGCTCAGTGGCCATGGCTCACAGGCCCAGCTGCTCCGGGGCATGTGGGGTCTTCCTGGACGGGGGCACGAACCCGTGTCCCCTGCATCGGCAGGCGGACTCTCAACCACTGCGCCACCAGGGAAGCCCCCTTTTTTTCCATCTTAATGAAATATACCTACAGAGGAGTGCACACATCATAAGTATACAGCTTGATTAATTTTTGCAAGTAGAATACGCCTGTGCTTGTGAAGCCAGCACCCTGAATTAGAGCATCAGCAACACCCCAGAAGCCTCTTGTTTGCCCTTTTCAGATACTAGCACCCTGCCAAAGGTTAAGCTGTATTCTTACATTTATCATCATATGTTTGTTTGCCTATTATTTTTATAAGTAATACTTCCTTTGTAGTTATTACAGAATATTGGCTATATTCCCCATGTTGTATAATATATCCTTGTAGCTTATTTTATACCTAATAGTTTGTACCTCTTAATTCTGTACCCCTATATTGCCCTCCCTCTTTCCCTCTCTTCCCACTAATGACCACTAGTTCTCTATTTCTGTGAGTCTACTTCTTTTTTGTTATTATTCACTAGTTTTTTGTATTTTTTAGATTCCACATATAAGTGATCACGCAGTATTTGTCTTTCTCTGTCTGACTTATTTAATTTAGCATAATGCCCTCCAAGTTCATCCATGTTGCTGCAAATGGCAAAACTTCATTCTTTTTTATGGCTGAGTAATATCCCGTTATATATATATATCACATTATTTATCCATTCATCTGTTGATGGACACTTGGGTTGCTTCCATATCTTGGCTATTGTAAATAATGCTGGCATGAACATTGGGGTGCATGCATCTTTTTAAATTAGTGTTTTTGTTTTTAGATACATACCCAGGAGCAGGATTGGTGGGTCATACGGTAGTTCAATTTGTAATTTTTTGAGAAACCTCCATACTGTTTTCCACAGTGGCTGCACCAATTTTCATTCCCACTAACAGTGGATGAGGGTTCCGTTTTCTCCACATCCTCTGAAGTATTTATTATTTGTAGACTTTTTCATCATGGCTGTTCTGACTGGTGTGAGGTGTTATCTCATTGTGGTTTTGATTTGCATTTCTCTGATGGTTAGTGATGTTGAGCATCTTTTCTTGTGCTGTTGGCTATCTGCATTTCTGTTTGCCAATTACTGAGCTTCTTCTAAATAGAATCACGATGTATGTAGCCTTTGTATGTATCTGGCTTCTTTTATTCATTGTATCTGTACGTATACAATGTATGCATATATCTGAATGTATCTGTGAGATACATTCATATTTTTATGTTTAGTGATAGTTTGTTCTTTTTTATTGCTGCATAATATTCCAGTGTACGAATATATCACAATTTATTTTGTCATTCTAATGTTGAGGGACTTTTGGGTTGTTTCCATTTTGGAAGCTATTATAAATAGTGTTTCTATGAGCATTCATGCTATATATATAGGTTGTATCATAAGATACTCTTATTTTAAGTTTTATAGATGCTGCCAAATAGTTTTATACTCCCATCACCAAGCAGAGTATGAGAGTTCTGGTTTCTCCACTTTATTATTAACACTTGGTATAATCCATCTTTTTTGTTTTAAGCATTCTAGTGTCTGCTTAATGAAGTCTGTTAAAATTATTAGAAGGGAAAATATGTATCTGCATAGGAATTTTTAAATATAGAAAAAGTTTTATTCAGTCAGTGAAGATCTGTAGGTGATAACCTGATATTAACTGCAGAGTCACCTGGCTGGGAAGAACAAGTGTCCTACTCAGTGTCAGCATTTCTCCACAGAGAAGCTCAATGTCATTCACTTTATTTCAGTCTTTTTATCTCACCAATTTCAACTAAAGCAAGCAACTTCCAAACTGATTCTATTTAAACTGTCATTTGAAACCAGCCCTGTAAGCTAGTGGAATCCTGGAAATGAAATATTTAATAGTCTTGAAAGATTAACCTGATTAAACCCAATTCTGAATTTTAAATATATACTCACCAGGCCAGAGTTTTGACGTTTTTTGGTGATCAACAAGTGGGCTATGCATTTTGAAAGTCTATGTAACTTTTAGGAAATGTCAAAATTGGATACTCTCAAACAAGAGTATACGTAATCACTGTGGCTGCTGTATCAGAATATTATACTTCTTGTTCTTCATTATTTCTCGTACAGTTTTTAAAACTAGATGTCAGTGAAGAGATAGTTACTCTGCCAATCATCATTTTCTGATCATTACCTCTTTAAGAGAGATTATTTTTCATCTGCTTTACCAGATTATCTTGATGTGGTAGGTTGCCCACTACTCAGAGAAAGTGGATTTACACAGAGGCAGAGAATATATTCTTTGGTTTTGTTACCACTCAGGGTTTCTTCCAAGAAAGATGTGTTCTCCACAGTCTCTGGTTACCTTTTTCAGTTAATCAGAATAAATATGTAATTATAACATAGAAAGAGGAGATGTTGAAAGGTACCTGATCATTGTTTATGAAGGCTAATTTATAATATATCAATAATTTCAATCAGGTCATAAATTAACTCAGAGGTGGCATTGTTTTCAGAGTCATGGAATCCATAAGATTTTTCTGTCTGAAGCCACCAGATTATTCACATTTCCACCCCATCACCCTAATATTAGGCAATTGGCAGTATTTTTGTAGCATTATATTTAATATTTTAATATTTGTTAAAATTTTTGTGTTCATAGTTTAAAATAATTTCATTTTTACTTTACCATATGTCAGTATCTGACTATCTGGGAAATTCAATGAGTGTTCTGTATTCACAGAGCGATATTTGTATGTCAGGTCTACACTGTAATATATTTTAAGAATTGGTTATCTTGTATTAAGAAGTGGGGGGTTATTCCTAAAAGGGTTTAATCTGTTATTAGGTCCTAAGTGAGGTCACATTGCAAAGCCACTCAAGAGCACTGGTTACATCAATATGAGTTTATTGCATGTCTACACTGAATTTAAAAAGAGGATAGAAGCTTTTCTATTGTATAATCAACCTCTGAGTCAATTGATTATCCTAATACTACTAATACTACTTCTAATACTGAATAAATATCTTGGAAAGATATAGTTATAATTAATTTATGGATGGAGCAAGGAAAGTTATTTGATTAGATTGAGGTTGAGGTATAGCAGAAGGAAGGCTGGAATAGCTGGTGGAAAATTTATAGTCCTTAGTTGCTATCTGTGTAACATTATGAAAGTCACTTAACTTCTCTTGATCTTAGCTTCTTCATCTGTAAAAGGAGGAAATATTTACCCTTACCATCTTATATATCCATCATAAGCATTAAAAAGATGTGCAAACTTAAAGCACTCTGTAAACGTAGTACACTGTTATTAGGATTTTACGAATCTAGGTTATAGAGATTGGCACTAAAATGTATTACAGGAAGAGAAGAAAACTTTATTTCTGTTGAGTACACATTATATATGATAACTGGTAAAATAATGGAACATAAAACAGAAAAATACATTTGCACCTTGTGTTATGTATATTATGCAATTTTAATTATTGAATAAAAGTTTGCACTATCAGTAAGAGATAGTCTGATAAAGGATTTAAGGCAAGACTATAATAACCAAATTAATATTATTATAGAAAATAATATAGGATATAATGTGATAAAACCAATAAAGCAAAGATATTGTTATAACTATCTTACTTTGAGGAAACATTGAAAAAAATAACTCATTCTGAGTTCTCCACCACCAGTTCTTCCCATCCATGGCAAAGGAATGAATGTAAATGTGAAAATTCAAGATTATCAAAGACAAGCTAACTAAAATGTCATCAGTGGGATCATGTATATGTAATGGCTGGGTATGTTTGAGAACTGATTCTCTATTATTTTGGTACTAGTTTTGGAGGGATATTAAATACTTGCCTATCACTTGGATATTTGTAGCTCAATCAGAGTATTGCTTTGTTCTAGGGAAATAGGTTCATATTGTTTTATGGATATATACAATTAATTGGAGCTATAAAAATGATTATTAATAATATTACATATTTTATGACTGTACTATTTCTTCTTTTTACATCTTTTCTCATTTTCTTCATTTTAGGTTATTATAAATTCTGAAAACGTTATCTGAGTTCTATACATTCTTATTACAAACTCCCTTTATAGGTAACCACAAAGTTCCAGGAGTAGAGAAATTAGATATACCATTCTGAATAACATTTATTTGGTTTTTAATTTAATGTCACTGAAAGACCTCTGCAATATAATAATTCAGTGAATCCACAGTAATTTAACACCAAATAAAGAGCTTATAATATTGATCTTTCTAGGTTATTACATCTGCTTTTAAAGGTAAATGAAGCATTAACACCTGAGGCTACAGCATTGATCATAACAGTGCCATTGTAAAAGCCTCACTGCTGTCAGTTTACATCTAAGATAAAATAAAGGGCAGCCTACCTTTAAATCAGGTGATTAACTTACTGGATGTGCAATGTGAGATTTCCAGTTAGTTGCAACAGAGCACATTTCCCTGTAGGTGTTCTGACTCTTAACTTGTACAGATGCTGCAAGCATCAGATGCTTGCTTGCATTACCTTTCCAGTTATACAATGTATCCACATTTGCTCTGAGTTTTAAAAATATATCATTAAAAGAATTTATGTAAAGCACAGTTGTCTATTTAAAACAGATATATGGGGCTTCCCTGGTGGTTCAGTGGTTGAGAGTCCGCCTGCCGATGCAGGGGACACGGGTTCGTGCCCCGATCCCGGAAGATCCCACATGCCGCGGAGCGGCTGGGCCCGCGAGCCATGGCCGCGGGGCCTGTGTGTCCGGAGCCTGTGCTTCGCAACGGGAGAGGCCACAGCAGTGAGAGGCCCGCGTACAGCAAAAAAAAAAAAAAAAAAAAACAAACAAACAAACAAACAAAAAAACAGATATATGCTTTAAATGAGTCTTGGAGATGCTCTGTCTTCACAGTCTCATAGAAATATCAAAGATGTAAAAGCAGCAAATTTTGTCTAAGTTTCACTAAATGAAAAAATATTTTAGCTTGTTCGAAATTTCTCGTTCACTGACAATCTTATCGCCTCTTAAATGACTACTTCCTAAATTCCCTTCTGTTAAATTGTTGTTGCTCAAATGATCAATATGTGTTGCTTTTTTGCATGTTGATATGCAAATCCAAGAATTTCTAAAAAAAACACCTTCAAACAAGACTAGTGAGATTCAAATTTAACATCTAAATAGCCCTGGAAAATAGAGTTCTAAACCAGTTTTGACATGAGAGGTAAATAATAGATTTTTATGGCTTCAGTTTAAGAATTTTAAGGGAACTTAGTATAAACATGTGACTCAGAGGAATGTGCTAATTGTCAACAAATTTTTTTTTTTTACTTTACTTTCTATTTGCCTTCATCTTTAGTTTAAGAACCAGATGGATTTTGAAAACCAGGAAGCTCTGGGATGGATGGAAAGGTAAAAAAGGCTAAATCCATAAATACCATATAAGCCATCCAGCAATCTGGTTGGATTCTTCATGTTTACTATATTAGGGAGGTGATTCCAGTAAGGAGGTGACAAATATTTGCAGATTATGTTATCTGTACTTGTGATGCTCTGGTCAGTATGCTTCCCATATTTACAGATAAATATATTAAATCCTAACAAATATTTTGTATGGTTGATAGGATTTTCAAATGCTCCCTATGAATATTATAAATCAGGGAATACTAAATTGAAAAGAATCAGCTCCAAGAAAAATCCCTGGGTATAAAAGGGGCATTAAAACTTTTGTTAGGTGATCAACTTTAATCAAAACATAGTTTACTTTGAATATAGTATCTACACTTCAGAACATGGGGAAATTGGTGTTTCTGACAATTGGCTAATACTTTCTAACATGTTTAAATGAATTTGAGCATGTATTATAGATGATCATCAGACACACATATATATGTAACAGCATCACTTTAATATTCTTCTGTCTATTTCAGAGTAAGGCAAATATAATCTTCAGAATTGTTGCTGAAGATGAACGACAATTTATCCATCTTTTCTTTCTCTTATTCATTACCTTTTTAGAAACTTGAGATTCTTATATGATGCTCTCTCCCTTTCTTTGGTGTTTGCTCTCAAATATTTTTTGCAAAGCAATTAAAAGTCTTATTTCAGTAACTAATTTATATCATATGCCAAATTCAAAAATGGTAGCTAAGAATAAAATTCAGCTCTAGCAAGGAGGCTTTTAACAAAGAATCCTTGCATCTATTCCAGTGACTTCCCAGTGGTAATTAAATAATTTCTTGACTCACTATTTCTGCACTTCTCTGCAAATGAAACTTCTCTACTTACTTTTTGTTTTATTTCACAAGAACTAAAGTACTCATTAAAACAAGGAAGGAATGAAAGCTAGTACAACTTAAGATACACTGCCAAGTATGTGGTCTGTCATTCAAATATATATGCGAGGGAGGAGGTTTGTAAAACAAAAATTGTGGAAAATATATTTTCAGTTTGCTTAAAGAAGAACTCACAAAATAAGTTTTTCTGAGATAAAGATGAAAAATGCACATAGAGACAGGTGGTGCCATTAACCTTGCTGTTGGGACTGACGGATCAGTACCCAAGTGGCATCAGGACAGGGAGGCATCAGCTTCAGTAATGGAGAGATGTCTGGGGGAAAGATTGCTCTATCACAGTGATGGGTTCCTAGCATCTTATAAATCGAAGATTGTTCTTTCCTGCCACTGAGATGAGCAGCTCTTTCTCCTTTCCAGAATGAAATGTCGGACAGAGACAGGGAACAGATGAAAAGAAAAATGTAGGAGAAAATTTTATCTCTTTAACATAAATCTCCAGGAGGGACAGAAAGACAGTGTAGTGCCAACCTCCAGCTTAAAAGTGAGGTGAAGAAAATGCCCCCTTGATGCAATTCCTTCTCATCCTCTCATGCAGAATAGTTTGAGGATGATAATAATTTTCTACTTGGCTTGATGTAACTTATTTCTTAATTTTAAAAAGTCAGACACAGAAAAATTTTAAAGAACTCACAGTTTTGGTTTAGCATGAAAGCCATCTTGGGCTGGGATGATATTCAGTTAGAAGAAGGTACAGTATGTAGTAAAATATATAGAGCTCAGGTCTCAATTTCTGGCTAACCACAATTCTACATAAGTAACCCTGCGATTTTAAGCAAGCTACTTATTATTACCCTCTTTGAGTGTAGGTCTCCTCATCAGTAAACTGGGAATAATAATACTGATCTCATAAGTTATTGAGAAAATTCATGGGATGACATATAAAAAGAACCTAGCACAGTGCTTTGTGCATCGTAAATAATTGAAAATGTTAGTCTCTTTCCCTTTCCAATAGCCTGTTAACTTATGTAGTGAGCATTTGTCTTTTCCTAGAAATGGTTAAATGGCAACAAAACCTTTTTTTTCTTATTGTTTAAAAATTTATATTACTGTCATCAGTATGATAATATCATCTAGGATATGTATGTGCATATATATATATATATATATATATATATATATATATATATATAAAATCACTAACTTACGAAAACTGATAGCATTTTGAATAAACAAAATGAAACACACCTAATTTACAGAAGAAAAATTTCCAACAAAGTATCTAGAGTAAATCTGTAACATGAGGAGGGTGGCAACTTAATCATCGTCATTTTAGCCACAGGTTGGTTTTAAATGACTGGGCTAAAACCTCAGAGAGGATTATTAGCAGAGCTAGAAATGAGCAACAAGTCATTTTTCTTTCTATGCAGCACAATCTTGTTTGGTTATATAATTTGTCACTGGGCAAGCTAGATTCACATAGGGATTTTCTTAAAAAAAAAGTAAAAGAGAAGACAAACTAGCAGAAAGAAAGCATGCAATGCAGACTCGGGTACCCTTTTTAGGGAAACAAGAAGAGCATCAGGAGATCCTAATTGATCTATATACAAATTAATCATCATGCTTGTCAACAGTGGAATGCCAAATTACAACTCCTTGAAGAAGAGCATATTGTTCCTAGACCTACTCTATTCTGAGCAAAATAATAGATCATAATTTCCTCGTGAAGAGAGCAATACCACTGGTCTGAGAGCATTTTTAATAAACAAAATGAAAGATACCCTAATTTACAGAAGAAAAATTTCCAACAAAGTATCTAAGTTTGTAATATGAGGAGGGTGGTAGCTTTATCATCATCATTTTAGTCACAGGTTGGTTTTAAGTGACCTGCCTAAAACCCCAGAGAGAATTATAGTCAAAGTATAGAAAAAAATTCTTACAAAGTAACATGTTGAATTAAGGCTGCAGCTCTCAAAGTGTGGTTTAAGGTTTGCCTAGGAGCCCCTAAGATACTTCCAGGAAGTCCAAACTGTCCCCTCCTTTTCCAATTACACACGTGTGTAAGGCTGGATTTTTCTCTGTGTATTTCAACCAAAACAACATAGTGCATCAGACTGAATATAGAAGTAGATAGAGAATTCAGCTATCTTCCAGATATACAAAAATGTAAAACAAAGCCATTCTTCTCACAGAATGTTAAAAAACGTTTTTTTTGTAAAATAGTTATTTTTGTTAATATATATTGGTTTTATTATTGTTATTTATTTATTTATATTTTATTTTATTTTATTATTATTTTTAACATCTTTAAGTATAGTTGCTTTACAATGGTGTGTTAGTTTCTGCTTTATAACAAAGTGAATCAGTTATACATATAAATATGTTCCCATATCCCTTCCCTCTTGCGTCTCCCTACCACCCTCCCTATCCCACCCCTCTAGGTGGTCACAAAGCACCGAGCTGATCTCCCTGTGCTATGCGGCTGCTTCCCACTAGCTATCTATTTTACGTTTGGTAGTGTATATATGTCCATGTCACTCTTTCACTTTGTCACAGCTTACCCTTCCCCCTCCCCATATCCTCAAGTCCATTCTCTAGTAGATCTGTGTCTTTATTCCCGTCTTATCCCTAGTTTCTTCATGACCTTTTTTTTTCTTAGATTCCGTATATATGTGTTAGCATATGGTATTTGTTTTTCTTTTTCTGACTTACTTCACTCTGTATGACCGACTCTAGGTCCAGCCACCTCACTACAAATATCTCAATTTTGTTTCTTTTTATGGCTGAGTAATATTGCATTGTATATATGTGACACATCTTCTTTATCCATTCATCCGATGATAGACACTTAGGTTGCTTCCATGTCCTGGCTATTGTAAATAGAGCTGCAATGAACATTTTGGTACATGACTCTTTTTGAATTATGGTTTTCTCAGGGTATATGCCCAGTAGTGGGATTGCTGGGTCGTATGGTAGTTCTATTTTTAGTTTTTTAAGGAACCTCCATACTGTTCTCCATAGTGGTTATATCAATTTACATTCCCAGCAACAGTGCAAGAGGGTTCCCTTTTCTCCACACTCTCTCCAGCATTTATTGTTTCTAAATTTTTTGATGATAGCCATTATTATTGTTATTTTAAATGAATTAATAAGTTGGAAAGTGATCCTAAGACCAAAAATCTGCTACACTAAGATGTAAGGATTTTTATTTGTGTTTAGAGATTAGATCATCTCATAATTTATGTGTATATATATATATATATATATATATATAGTCTGATTATAAAAGTAAAATATGCTAGAGAACATTTGGGAATCTATATAAACGCAAATATAAACCTCCTATATTTCCACCATCCAGAGGTATTGCATATCTTCTCTCTTTTCTTCTATGCATATATCTACCTATTTATTTAAACAAAACTGTGATTACAAGGCATACACATTTCTCTATTCTTTTTTTCCATTTAACTTTATGTCATTAATACTTTTGCAATGTTTTTCATAGTCTTTAGAAACATTCTATTTACTGATGGTGTAATGATTCCTTATATGTAATCTTTTACATTCTATTAATGGTGATCTTATTATTATCATCTTCATCATCATCATCACTCTTGTCATTATATCAATTATTGAGTTTTACTTATGTTCTAGACACTTTGCTAAATTCTTAACATGCCTTATAGCATTTAATTCACTTCTGAGGTGTCTAGGTATTTCCTCTAAGAAGTAATCTTCTTTCTTTTGTCCCTTGAGTTCTTTCTATCATGGGATATAGTGGGCAGAACATACTTGAAAGGGAGTGAGGTATATTGGACCATCTCTTGCTTTTAGTAAATAAGAAGCAAAGGCAAAAACTGTCTAATCTTTGCAATCTAACTCATTCTAATGAGCACTATCTATATAAACATATTGTGGTTATTATTTTTTTTCTGCTTCTGTTTGATGTGATTAGCTAAGGTCCTCTCTTCCTCTCCAGCCCTTCTTCAGGATTCCTGGAATGGAGGAATTTGCTCTATTTAGTTTGGTTGGAAATACCACAGATATGGCTCCAGGTCTGGTAGGGGCCAGGAAGCCTTAAATGCAGAGAAATCACCTCACAGATATGCAGTGTACTGCTAATTCCAGTCTACTGTGTTAAGAATCCAAATAAAGTCTATAGTTTAATACTACTGTACCAATGGTAATTTCTCAGTTTTCATAAATATACTATGGTTATGGAAGATGTTAACAGTAGGGGAAGCTAAGGAAAGGTATATGGAAACTCTCTGTACTATCTTTACTCTTCTGTAAAGCTAAAATTATTTCAAAATAAAAAAGTTTTTGAAAAAAGAAACAGAAAAGAATGCATACCAGTGGTTATGAAGACAATCAGGCAGGAGAATGTGGATCTCTCAGTACAAGCTCTCCATGAGGGTTGTGGAGTACTAATGACATTTCTTGCATATTGAACAAAAAATATTTTCCAGGATAAGGTGCCAACATAGAAATTATAAGTTTTGACTGCCTCATTTTCATACAATTCTGTTTAAATTATTTTATCAGAAAGTTGTTCATACTTTTTAAGCTTGGCTTTGCACATTAGATATTTTTGAGAGTATTTGGGCACATTCTAAATGGCCCAGACACGAGGAAACTTAAAGCACAAGTTTATTGAAGTGAAAAACTCTGAGAAACAGTTTTCTTTCACTGAATTTAAAATTCGTTCTATTTTGCTTTTGGAAATGTGAGTTTGATTTACTTAGATAGGAAAATCAGAGGCTAATCAGATTTTGCCGCTCCTGTGCATGTGCAATACCAATTGAAATAAGTGATTATTTTTCATTATAATCAAGATTATGTATTATAAATATTTTAAATACCATATCCTATAGTTTAGGCATATATGTTTTAAATGTAACTTCTTAAGAGAAAATCAGGTTAGAAGTATAGCAGCTAGGAGTGAGAATGAGTTCTTAAAATCAATGATAAAAATGCATGAAAGGACAAGAATACTTAGTCTAATACATTTTCCTGGGTACATGTTTATGTGCCATGCTTAACTTCAGAGTTGTATTCTTTGAATAATAACTTGTTATTTATAGAACAAAATAATTTTTCAGAAGATACCCATGTTGCTTGTGGCAAGACTCATTAAACATTTAAATAGTGTTATTTAGTACATCATTAAAATACATGCACAAATTGTTTATTTTAAGTTGTCTATCTGTATATCAAATATAAAATGTTATTAATGTTCTGAGTGGAGGAGATTTTGGCTAACTTTTGAATGGGTTTATTGTCATCTAATATTTTGGGAACCTTTCTTTTCTTTAAGGAGACTAAAGGGAACTTTTATTTCTGTGGGTGATCGTGACATGCACATTTGAAAATGAAATGCTTATAACCAGGACATGGAAGCAACCTAAGTGTCCATCATCAGATGCATGGATAAAGAAGATGTGGCACATATATATAATGGAATATTACTCAGCCATAAAAAGGAATGAAAGTGAGTTATTTGTAGTGAGGTAGATGGACTTAGAGTCTGTCATACAGAGTGAAGTAATCAGAAAGAGAAAACCAAATACCATATGCTAACACATATATATGGAATCTAAGAAAAAAAAAGTCATGAAGAACTTAGGGGTAAGACAGGAATAAAGGCACAGACCTACTAGAGAATGGACTTGAGGACGTGGGGATGGGGAAGGGTAAGCTGGGATGAAGTGAGAGAGTGGCATGGACATATATACACTACCAAATATAAAATAGATAGCTAGTGGGAAGAAACCACACAGCACAGAGAGATCAGCTTGGTGCTTTGTGATCACCTAGAGAGGTGGGATAGGGAGGGTGGGTGGGACATGCAAGAGGGAGGAGATATGGGGATATATGTATATGTATAGCTGATTCACTTTGTTATACAGCAGAAACTAACCCAACATTGTAAAGCAATTATACTCCAGTAAAGATGTTAAAAAAATAATTTAAAAATTAAAAAAAATAAAAATGAAATGCTTAATGGATTCAAGAATAAATGGGAACAGGTTTGTCTGTCAATAATTAAATAGCAGTATTCTTTGACTAATATCAAAATCTAATCTAAAATAGTTTTAGCCATTTCATACAGGTGACATCTGCGCTTAAATATAATTTTTCTCTCCATGTTCTAGCATGACTGTTAATTACTTACTCAATGTAGTTCAACATTTAGTTAATAAATATGTCAAGCTTTTACCATGGTGTTCTTTTTGCAGAGTTGTGAATTTACAATTAGTTTTAGATTTACAGCATGGTGACAGACAGTGCTGTATAAATAGAGGTTAAACACACAATTTACATATTAATTTCATGATTCATTTATTCAATGATTTATGTGGATATAGATTGTATTTAATCTCTGTGCTGTAGTTGTTTCAGGCATGACGATCAGAATCACTATACTAGCAGAGAAGTAATGATGTCTGTATTGAACTATAGGAAGTTGAGAAGAAAATAAGAAACATTTGGAAACACGATTCACTATCTTTAATACTCTCTGAGAGGCAAGTGAAAAGCAATAATGGATTTTTAAAAGGACCATGTCTGACAACACTGAGAGTGGGGGAGGAGGGAAGTTAACCAGCTAGCACAGTGCCTTGCACATAGTAAGCACTGAAACATTTGTTAAATTGCAGCGACTTGAAATTGAAGATCATGATATATTTTTAAGTCTGGATAAAACTTAAGTTAAACTTTGAGAAGTTGTAAGCAATTATCTTTAACTGGTTTCTGTTAATTAACCTTGTTTCCTCGTGACAAGTACCCCCATAGTTTTAGAATTCTCTTATCCATTCATGTACCTTTATTTGATATTCTTGGTCATATTGATATAATGCCAAAATATAGATTACAGTAAGAGATTTTCTTTCTGCTTATTTATATTTGAAATATTGATATATCTGAAGGATTGAAATAGATTGTGTCATGTAATTAAAAAAAAGTTTGTAGTGAATGTGGGTTAGGTTTAAATTGACCTATTTAAAGTTTTCAACATATTTCAAAAAAAGAACTATGTAACATAGGTAAATTCTGTATATACACTTCTTTTTGCAATATCAAACCTTATGACAAAGCAGTTTAAATCAGACAAAACTTAATAGTTGTGGTAATAGTCCTGGATCAGCTTGTGGTCTTCAAACTGACCTCATTTTGTTACTTTTAAATAGGAACCACACTATTGTGGAGAATCCTTAACTTAGTGCTGAGAGATTGACCTTGTTTTGTTTTCAAGAAGGAGATCATGCCCTACAAACCTGATATTCTCAAGGCCCTCTCCTTTGTGAAGGTACAGATGTAAAACCCATTAATGCTCAGCAAGGACTGTGGAATGCTTTCACAGGTCACTGAGCTGGGTTCTCCCAATAGGTAAACTACTTTGGACATCTTTGTATTAAGCATGCACTTTTTAAGTCACTAGGGTTAACATTTCGTGTGAGAATTGGAATTTTTGAAGTGAACTTCTAGTGGCATGAAATAATAACAAAAACCAGGCACCATTTATTTAATTTAATAAAATAAATCTATTCAGTATGCTTTTATTTAATCTCTTTTTTAATGCCAGGTCCTTTTACATACTCAAAAGATCTCATTTAATCCTCAAATACCCCCTCAATAAGGTATTATTACTTCCGTTTTACAGATGAAAAATCTGAGCCTCTGAGAGATTAAGTGGCTTGCCCCATGGCCAATTTATGAGGATTAGAATCCAAATGGGGGTTCAATAGACTTACTTTTTCTTTCACATCATGTTGTTTCCTGTTAAGGGAAGGAGTTTATGTGTTTGCAAAGTTATCTGAAATATCCCAAGAAGTAAAAATGGAGGATCTAACCCAGGTGCTCAATCTTCAGTCTTGGCAACATTGCTTCCACTCTTAATGTTGCTCAGTCTAATAGTGTCTATGATGATTCCAGTAATTTTATCTGATTTACTTAGTGGACAAAGTTGATTACTTCTATTGCCTTTGTTGCCTTTTGTTGGTTCAACTCCAATTATTTCTCAAGTTTGGAGTTCCCATATACTTCAGAAAAGTTCTAAGGGCCAAAAGAGTTGGTCCTTAGACCAATGACAATACATGTTCACACTTTTCCACTCAGTAGTGTCTCAGTTCTTTTCTTGAATGCAGTGGTTTCTTTGACTTCACTCAGAAGTGATGAAAACCTGTTTCCAATAGAGATACTATACAAATCTGTGATATGTGTTCAGTCCCTGGGGTAATCTAATGACTTAATACAGGGGGATATAGTGAAAAGTAAAGCCTTGGTATCAAAACAGTTGGGGTAAAGCAAACAGAAAGTTTCTCAAGCCAGTTCTTTGGTTCCTCTTCCCCTAATGGTTCTTATCTCCTTTCTTCACTCCTGTATTCTATTGCCATGCTGCTTTCCAAAGAGTGAGGCAGGGATTAAGACCTGATTTCATCTGAAAACGTCTTCTGACTACTTAAAATTCACAGTAAGAAGTGCCGGATTTAACATTGTCAAAAGTGATTGACTAGGAGTGGAGGGTGGAGAGGAATTCCTGGGAGGAAAATGTTTAATAGAGTATATGTCATTCTGGGGCCAATACTTGAAATGATAGCTATTTCCATTTGCTGAGCACTTAATAGGAACTTTTCAACTTTAGCAAATGGAGGAGAATAAAATAAGCCTCTTCCCATTAAGAAAACTTAGTTTATTATAGCCTTCTGCACTGTGAGCTGTCTTCTCAGCCAATGAGCAATGCCACCTAGAGCATGCATGTGGAAGAAAATTGAAGTAGGGTGAGTGAAGTGGTCATTTTTAACAGTAGATTGCCTAGAAAAAGGTAATTTGAACGAACAGGCAGGTATTCTTGGTAAGATTTCAAATATGATCTAAAAAATAAACACTTGAATGCTAAGGGCAGGAAAGGGTGCCAAGTCTTAAATATTCTTCTCCCATATAACCCCACAAAGCTGAATCGATTTCATTTCCATTTATTTAAATAATTTGCATACTATCAGCCGTGTAGTCTCATCTTTGTTTATAGATGAGTTTCTTTTTTTCTTAATAGACATAGAGTTAAATCTCACTTTTAAATCCCTAGAAATTGTAATGTGATGAGTAGCTGACTATAGGGAGCAGGTGTCAAACAATATTTAAATGACATTCTCAACAAAATAAATATTGAACCGCCCTGTCACTTTGGTGAGGGAATAATCTGCTCAGAAAAATCCCATTCATTGTATACCGCCTCTGACATTTGTTCTCAGGAATTATTTGCAGTTTATCTTATGAGCTGGAGCCTTTTATCAGCACAGCAGTTGAACTACAGTGTGAAAAAATGGTAATTGAGTATTTTATCAAATGCTTCTAACAAAACGGACTTTGCAAGTCGTAAATGAAGATTAAAACCATTGCTCGCAGGGATGAACAAATTGGAATGATTTATTATCTGAAGCATCAATATGTCATTGTTCAGAAATAAAATAAAAAGAAACAAACAACCCCAGCTCCCCTCCACATTAACACTCCCCTCCACCACCCCACCCCGAGAGATATGCACCCAAAACACCCTTAGTTGCAGCCAAAGCAGTGAAGGTAAGTACAATTGAATTATTTGCGCTGGTGAAACCGCTAAAGAAAAAGACAGGAAAAAAACATCATAATAATAGGCCAGCTGCTGCGGGACATTATGTAAGGAAAAGAGACAGTAATAAAAGAACCGTGTCAAAGGAAAGCAACTATAAATATGTATTTCAGTGCTCCTGATTACAGAAAGAGGATTAAATATAATAAATGGGGCAATTTAGAAAAGTGAATTTACTGCTTATGTTTAACACCTAAGTAGCCAATGCTTTTAAAGTGGGCTTTATCTCACTTATCTAAAATAGCTTTAAAGAATGATGTTAGAAGAATATGCATTGCAGGAGTGCTCTGTCTTAATTATTTTCATTTTGGAATGATTGGATTAAATGCAGCATGTCTGTGTATTCAGACTGTAGCCACCAAGTAGATTAACAACATGAAAATCATTCATAGGGACTTGATATGTTTTTCTCACATTTTATTAAATAAATATTAAGGTTTTTCTTTTTTAAGACCAAAGGTCAGAATTAAGTTGAGTAAAAGAGAAACCTTTTTTGTGATAATTCAAGCTACAAAAAATGGTGTTGTGTGACTCTGGGAATGTCATTGAATGAGAATGTTTAGCTTCCTTCCAGGCTGCCAGCAGGATGCCATTGTCTTTGCAGTTCATTCTCTGTGTGAATCTAAGAGCTTACCACTCGTGACTACTCACTAAGTACAAATCAAATGCGCTTACATCAGGTAGAAATCCAGGCTGGAACCATTTAAGGCATGTGAAAAAGAATTAGGTACAGCTCTTTTGGTTAGGATAAAGGAAGCTTTATTCTCTTCCCTTATTGCCCCCAAACTTCTATCTCTTTCAGATTTTTGGATATAAAATTTAAGAGGCAATTGAATGTTAACATGCCAAGCATAGAATAATTTTATAAAGAATTCATATGTTGTTGAATAATATTTTAAAAAGTTAAAGAATCTTCTCCCTTGCAATAATGCACATGGAAACAAAACAATTTTCTGAATATAGTTTTTGTATAATATATGCTTAAAATATTTATGTGATTTAGATATTGACAGCAACTTGAAAACTGAGTTCATCCAGATAGATGCACAGATTTGAGTAAAGCTAGCAAATTTGTAGAAAAAACAATATAAAATCAGATGTACTAACTTGCACCTGGGAGAGGACATTCTGAATTAATGAAAAATTTGAGTTATAGGATACTCCTAAAAATTACAATTATTAAAAAATAACAAAGGGATACATATTGGAGTCCCCATATTTGAGGTGATGAATATGTTTGTTACCTTGATTGTGGTGATGGTAACATGAGTATATACATATGTCCAAACCAAATTGTATATATTATACCTCAATAAAACTGGGAGAAAAAAGAAATTGTATGCTTCACACGGAAACAAGCATTCATATGTAAATCTATTGCAACATGAGGTATAAACACTACTACACTAGTACTCAATTCACCATATTCATTTGTGACATTGATGAAAAATTTGATCTTTCCAAACAAATTTTGGATATGATTCTCCTTACAGACACAAAACCAAGAAGTTAGTTATATTTCTGCTGAGGAAAAAAAATAAGTTGAATATTTTAATGTTAGCTGGTTAAAATTAGTAAGTCTTGGGAATTCCCTGGTGGTCCAGTGGTTAGGACTCGGCACTTTCACTGTCATGGCCTGGGTTCAATCCCTGGTCAGGAAACTAAGATCCCGCAAGCTGCTCGGCACGGCCAAAAAAAAAAAAAATTACTAAGTCTTATTACAAACTGTACTCTAAAAGTATTGGTAATCACGCCAAATATGTTAAAAAATTAAATTTGAAATGTCAATATTTTTCATGGACACTGAATATAAACTCATTTATTACAATATTTTTTCAATGCTAAAAAGCCAAAAATAAAATCCATCATAGAACAGTGAAAGAAAAAACTACAATTTTTCATGTACATTCAGTAACTTGAATTGCTCTTTTCTGACAGCTATTCTAATGACTATTCTAATGAATAGATATTTATATACATTTGTTGTGGGACTGTGCTTAAGTAGCTTGTTTTCTCAAGTGGGTTAAGTCAGCTCACCTACCACTTTATTTGCACCTATACTAAGTTTTTGCAAATTTGATTTTTGTTAAATAGGATAAAGATATTCAGCATTTTATTTGAGAAACATCAAGATTAAATCCTTTATATTAAAAGCTTGGTATCACCAGCAGTTCTTTCCAATCCACGTTAAATTAGATAGGTTCAAACTCAACAGCTTTTAAAAACCTGAAGATGTTACAAAACTGTTCTCTTACAATGTAACCAACGGTGAGTTACTACAGGTAACAATGTAAAAATCTTTCACTAGATTTCTATATTTATAAAAAATGGGAATATTAGAAATAGTATTATTGAAAGAGAGGCGTTATGATGTTATAAAAAGAGTGGTGGGTTGGACATTAGGAGATGTGAGTTCTGCTGCATGTTGGTCATGTGACTGGAGTAAGCTAACCTCTCTAAGCCTTTGTTGTCTTATTTGTGATACGAGAGAGACTTGATAGATTATTTCCTTTAGCTCTTAACTATCTGTGACTTCCTGAAACTGGGACCAGAACCTTAGCGTCCTGTTTTATAGTTCATGGCACTGTGCTATATAGACTTGTCCCTCACTGTAAAGGTTTCTTTTGGGCTGGAGAAAAATAATTCCCAAGTTCTCAGCTCTCTGTGGGAAATAGGCTTTATCATGATTTTTGCTGAAGTACAAACCTGAGAATAAGATAACAAGAGGACTGTAACTAACATCTCTAGTCATAAAGGTGCATGAGGAGTTGAGAAAGGATGGATAATCTCCACGGTCATTAGGTTCAAAGCCATCTTAAAAGTTTTACCTGATAAGCTCAGCATTGAAATGTACAGAGATCAGTGCATATTATGGGGAGTGAATGTTAACAGTTCCTTGTACTTCCCATGTTTCAATAGAAGCAGTTAGTTTTATAAATGAACACACGTAGGCAATACTACTGTGGGAAGGATGAGTGGTAAAACAGATTATCTCAGTCTTCGTAGAGTGTAGAGGTCTCCTTAAGGGAACATTTATATTTATCTCCAATAGTGCCTGTTGTATTAACTTTCTAAAAGACTAGTGTCACTCTGTATTTTAAAAGACTTGTTACCACTTTTCCCCCCTTTCAGTTGCCTAAAACAAAGGCAAAACGTGAAGGTTATCAAAAACAGAAAGCATTACCTAATTTTTGTCTTTGGTAATCAGAGTTTTTAAAAAATTCAACCTCGAAACAGAATTCCAATAACATTACTGCTTTATTTTTTGAATAAGTACTAGCTGACTAAAGGTAATTTGATGGACATGCCCTGTCTTTGAACCAATATTTTGAATGTTGAATCAGCACATTTGTGCACAGTATAAAATCGGAGAATAAACAAAGCATTAATTGTGCATTTCTATTTCTTTAGTTAGCACACTTCTAGAGTCATTGGTAGTCTAGTAACTTTGCATCTTATGAAAGAAGTGGTGCCTGCTACAGTGTGGTCCACAGATGCTGAGATCAGAGAGAAAGAAGATGCATTTTACTATCTTAAAGAGGAACTTTGGTAGAGGGGAGATTTTCTTTTAAAGGTAGGTGAGCGCGGAGATTGGAATGGAAATATGTCTGGGGTATGGTAGAACTATCTACACAGTACACGTAAATAACATGATCATACCTATTTATGTATATTATGTAGATAATATTAGTTATAATTACATTTATACATATGATCATGTTATCTATGTGTATAATGTAAATAGTATAATGTATATCTATATATGTAAAAATAAAATTTGTGTGTGTGTGAGTATATGAAAGGAATTGTTTCTTATTCTGTCTGTAAAACTAATGGGATTTCAACTAACAAAATGAAGTTGTCCAAAGCTATGACTTGAATTTAGAGGAAAAGCAGGTTCTAGGCCAATGGTTTTCAAACTATCATGGATCAGAAACTCCTAGAAATCTTGTTAAAACACAGATTGCTGAGCCCCACCCCTTCTTTCTGATTTGGTAAGTGTCCTGTGGGACCAAGAATTTGTATTTCTAACAAGTTCCCAGGTGATGCTGATACCACTGGTCTGGGGATCACACTGAGAAACACTGTTCTGGAATCAATCTACTAGATTTTTCCTTCATATCCAATCTATCTTAACTCTGTAGGAAACAAGGACAGGTGCTAGAGTCAACTCAACTATAGGTAATGAAATGATTTTAAACAAGTTCCAGAACCTCCCTGAACCTTAGTTTCTTCATGCATAGAATGAAGGGATTAGACTTGCATAATTTTGAAGGCCACTACAACACTGAAATTCTAAAAATAAAAGAGAGATAATGACAATTGATAATATCAAAGTATATAATTTTACTATATTATATGCCTTCATGAAGTGGTTTATGCAATGTATTTCATGTAAATTTGTAGCATGATCTGGAGGCACCATAGCTTAATAGTTAAAAGTGTAGGTTCTGGAACAGACTGCCTGGATTTGAATGCTGGCTTTGTTGCTAACTTGCAATGTGAGCTTGGGCATGTTACTTAACTTCTCTGTTTCTCAGTTTTTTCAACATGTTATGTGGTTCCTACCTCATGGAGTTATAAAGAATAAATTATATTATCCATGTAAAAGTGCATAAAAAAATTTCCTGATGGTCAATAGGTGCCATATAACTATCAGTTACTAATATTATTAGCCAGTTATATAACTTTATCTCTACAAAATATTTTATGGAATATTGAACTAATTTTTCTGTTTTGTCTTTGATATTCAATATCTTCTTTAGATAAAAAATAATTTAGATAGTAGTCTGAAATAATCATAATCGTGCAGCTCAGATTACTTTCTAAATTATTTTTCTAAATGTTTAAGGCCAAATTTAAATCAATTCAATTTGTTTGATTATTTTTATATTGATGAATGATCATGAGTTTACACTAATGATTAGCCTTGCTTTTGATTTGTAATTTTTGAAAGGAATATATCATTCATTACTGTGGATGAAACCTTCTGTATACATATACTGAATATTCAGTATCTAAATTTTAGAGAATATTCCACTAAGTTCTAGAAGACAAATTGAGATAAGTGAACATAACTTTATTCATTAGAATTTCCTATACTGTTGAGATGCATGTTCATATGAAGGTCTGTGAAGGTAAGAACCTATTTAAGTATAAATAATTATATATCTGCAGACTGTCTTGACTGTGTTGACATGGAGAAGTCTGAAATCTGAAAATTTCAAAAGTTACTGATTCTTTTAAAATATTGTGTTTCTTGAAAATCAGTACCTGAAGTGGAGAGTAATGATTGAATGCCTTCTCCAAGATGAATTCATATGTTTTCTCATGTCACTTCTCCCTGGGTGTCATTAGTCTATTCATTTAGTCATTTTAGGCCTAAGTCACCTCATCTGTAAAATGTGGTCAGAATTAATGGTTTTAAGATCACTTTTAGCCATTATGTTCTGTGATTCTTTTCCTATTAGTACTATAAGAAAGTCATTACAGTAGTGTGCCAAATAGAGATTGTTCATATTCATTGTCTTAATGTTTTAAAACCATTCCTGGCTTAGTATGTTAAGCATATACCTCCACTTTTTGGCACTAAATGTTATAGTTAGATTCATTGTTGACCTAAATTTCACCATACATTGTCTTCATGGCTAATATAGGTAAAACAAGTACTTATTACATTAATGTCACAGACCACAGCCTGCCAGGTTAAATTCTGACACCAGAAAATTTGAGGTCAGTCAGAAGGAGAAGAGAGAGAGTAAGGACCTAAGAAAATATTTGAAGAGGTAATAGCTGAAAACTTCCCTAACATGGGAAAGGAAACAGTCACCCAAGTCCAGGAAGTACAGGGAGTCCCAGGCAGGATAAACCCAAGGAGGAATATGGCAAGACACATAACAATCAAATTGACAAAAAATTAAAGACAAAGAAAAAACATTAAAAACAACAAGGGAAAAGTGACATATCACATACAAGGGAACTCTCATAATGTTATCAGCTGATTTCTCAGCAGAAATGTATTGGGGGGAACAGTAGTGGATGAGAACAATTGGCAGGGAAAACAGATGACTAGAAACATAAGGACTTTTTTTTTTCTTTCAAGGAAATTAATGGTTTCAGCTCTGTGGATGAAAAGAGCTGGGTTAAGTTCATTTTATCATGTGTGAAACTGTAATAATAGATTTTATTGCTTTGTTCATCTCGTGGAAATATAATAATCTCAAATTTCTTAAGTTCCTTGAGAAAAGCTAGTGTGCAAATTAAAAGTAATTATAGTGAGTAGTAGCTAACATTTAGTGAATTCTTACTATGTGCTCGGAATTCTTCTAAGTGCTTTATATATATTGACTCATGTAATCCTCACAACAGCCTTTGAGTTAGGTACTATTTTTATCCCTGTTTTTCAGCTGAGGCACAAATAAGCTAAGCAATTTGACCCATCTCACATGGCAAGTAAACAGTGAAGCTTAATTGAGGACCTAATAATATACTAGTGATAAGAAATACTCCTTAGAGACTGTTATTACTAGGTGCAAAATTACCTTCTTACTCAAAGCTACCTGAGACAAATATACAGTAATAGTAGAGATAATTTTTTTAGAATAAGTTTACAAGACAAAAAAATGATGATTCCTCAAAATTAATACCTAGGCTTTATCTAGGAGGGGAGTTGAAGGTGTGGCTAGGCTGTCCTAGATGTTTGTGCTATGCGCTCTATTGTTGCTGTCTTTGGAGAAATGTAAGTGTTGGTGAAACCCTTTGGCTTATCACCATATTTGGCTTGAACTTTTAGCAGCCAAACCCTACATACCACATAAAGGGACAATCCACTGCCATGTATTTTAGCGACTCTGCCAGTAGTCTGCCTATTTTTAAAAAATGTAAGTTCTGATAATACAGATAATCAAAATTCACAATTCAGAGAATAATCTGGTCTTCTGTAAGGGCAGGGAGAAAATTTTCTTCCGCATATAAAGAACTCAACAATTCACTGGATGCATTATCTTTTTTAATATCCTCAATCCATAGAACCTGATATCTTCTTTTATCAAAGGCAGGACTAAAACCTAAAACTATATTACAACGGGACAAAGTTTATGTAGAAATGAAACGTTAAGTGTCAACATGCTTAACTGTACAGCAGAATGGGCTGAAATTATAGAACTTGATCATTGCTCTCTAATGGGGTTCTTTAAGATTTGTCATTTTGTGTTAAAAATTACTCCCAGACTTTTAAGTCTTTGCTGTTGGTTGTATATATATACTATTTTTATCTATTAGGTTTGAATTTTTAAGCTAATGGAATGATTGTTTCTAAATGTGAGGCTTTCAGAAAAGTGAATAAGTATTAATTCTCCACTCACACCTCTAAGTGGAAAACAACCAAAGATGAAATTCATCTTTTAATTAAATTTTTTCTTAAAAAATTAATGAACTCTCACAGCTATTTTCTAATTTATATTCAGAAAATTCTTCATTTGGGTAAAGCTGGGTTGGGGGTGGGAATGCATGCAGATTGTAGAAAGTCATGTTTTCAAATGGGTGTATTTTGGTCAACACAAAGTTGAATGACTTATAGAGCTTTGAAGGCTGATATTGGAACCTAATGCTGCTGATCCTTAGACTTTGGTACAAAATATGACTTTGAATAGTAAAACCATTGTTTCTACACTGCTATTGAATACAGAAAAGAAACAACACATAGATTTCTTTTTGAGACTATAGCAGGGGACCTATGATTATGAAGCAAGTTGGAGGGAAAATGAGACAATGATTATTAAGTAAATTTCTCCATATGCATACTTGTGAATAGCTCACTCTATATAAAAGAGTTATGAATCACATGTAATTTGCCAGCACCTCTAAAAGTCATTTGGATTAAAAGACATGGTTAGTTAGAAGTTGGATTAATTTCAGGTGAGATTTTTCTATAAATTTATGTTTAATTCCTCAGTAGTCATTGATTCTGATGCTTCAAAACCACAAGAACATAAAAATCTCTTCACTCTTTATACTTGCACATATTTTAACAATTTTTCTTCTAACTCATTGATTATCACTATTGCCAAATTCATTATTATATTTGGATAATAGGAGGACAGGGTATAGACTCAACAGTATTTGAAGTATAGTTTTTCATTTGATTTGACAATGTGCAGATTTCATCTGTTTCACTTTTAACATGTGAGTGAACACAGATATCCTTTTTGGGTGCTGATAAGTTCCCCAAAGAGGGAGATATTTCCTCTTTTTTAAAAAAAACATCAAAATAAATCAAATTAATATTTAGACAAATGTCTAAAAAAACCCTTCAATTTGCATAAATAAATGAATAAACCAATTAACTATTTCTTGGTTGTCCACTATGTGTCTACTCTATAATAGATATTGTAGGGGACATTTATAAGAAATATAAGATGTTTGGGCACTCACACAGCTTATAGGCTCCTGTAGGAGTCAAGACACACAAGAAATAGTACACAACAGCCCTATAGCAAGTAAGTGCAAAATTGTATACTATGGAGAACAAGTGCTCTAGGAGGACAGAGGAGAGATAGTCTCATCAAGACCCCTCAAAAATTAGTTTCTTTGACTCACTGTGTTAATGCTGTCCTTTTTTGTTGATGCTGTTCAGCGCCTCAATATTTCCTGCCCCACCCCCGCTCAAATTTCTACTTGCAATATTTTAAGGCTAATTCAAATATTACCCTTTCCTTGAGTCCCCACAGTTAGATTTGATTTTTCCCTTTTCTGTGTGTAGAATATTGTAACACAATGTTTCTAATATTTTGTTTGTCTCTAGTGCCTATCACAGTGCTTTGCTCATAATAGAACTTCAATATGTTTGTTCAATGGAATTGTTATTAAAGATGGGAACTGTAAAGAAGCTGAGCCCTGAGAGATGAGTAGGAATTGGTTAAGCAGAGAAAAGTAAGGAATACAGCTATGGGGGTGCAATTGAATTTGGCAATGTTATAAGCAGTAGAAAAGTGCATTCTAAAATATAGTTTTATTTGAGTATAATAAAGGTATTTTTACACTTTCCATTGTATTCCTCAGAACCAATGGCTATCAATGTAAGAGCTAAGATATGCTGCCTCAAATTTTATTATGCCCTTGTTAAAATAGTTTTATAAAAAGGTTTGGTGTGTTTTTAATTATCCTTCTTAAAATAATACCTATGATGTTAAATATATTATTTTAATGGAAGAGGGCATTTTGAGGAGAGTGGGGAAAAAAAGTAAAAGATGATAAAATTTAACTTGGATTAAGAAAGAACTTAAGAGTAAATGATAAGAAAGTTAAGTTTATTGTAGAGGTCACTCTCTGAAAGTAGCCAGAGTATAGAGATAAAACAACTAAAAAAAAAAGAACATGAGTAAAACTGCCTTGTGTGAGCATTACTAAGATAGTTTGGATTGGGATAGATTGGACACTTAATTAAAGGGTTGGAAAGATCTCTAGTTATTTCTGATGCAGAGTGAAAATGACATAAACCTGTACCATTGAATAGCAACTAGATTTAGATTGCTGTCCAGTTGAATTGTATGGATCAATTCAGAAGTCAACTCAAGTGAGGTGGTGTACATCAGAGAAAATTCCCTGCAAAGATTTGCTTGATAATTCCACATCATAAGATCAGTTGAAAAATTTTTTTTGAATAAACAAAATCTTTCCCTAACATAGTAAATACTGCAAGACTCTCAATGGGATAATGTAGCTTTTATCAATATATCAGCAAGTCTGTGGCTCTCTTGGTTTTGGTTATCAGTTGTAATAATTTTTCGGTGGGAGAGGACTAAAGATTTTGACTACTGACAGGACCACAAAAGAGCTTCCCCACACTCCAAGTGGTTATCTTCCTCTTTAACAAAGATGACATCCAAAGAGGGGACATACAAATGACCCCATGCCACTCAACAGACAAACCAATTATTTGGTAATAGAGAGATTTTTAAAAAACTATTCATTCATGTCTCTGTTACTATTCATAAACTGTTTTATACTGCCCCCGTTATCTGTATATGTATTTTAGGAAAACAAAATTATAGAAAAAGAAGTTATATGTTTTTACAAATAATATATAGTTATATCTGTCTTTCAAAAGGTCTTATTACTTCACTTTTACTTTCAATTAGCCCTATACATTAATTTCCTATTTATTTATGAAAGAATGAGCATTTCCTTTTTTTTTCTGAAGTCTACTTTATTTGAACAGGATGCCCAGCCAACTTTCCTAGGATTTCTATTAGTTACTGGTTGTTAGTTACAACTCAGTTCTAATTTACTCAGTCAGTTTTAATGTACTCTTTTTGGCCTCTATTTAACACACTTAAATTGTTACATATTAAATGATGCCTTAGTCAGTGTCCTAAAAGAATACACATATTCCTATTTGTCCCTACTGAGAACGCAGACTACAACTAATAAGTGGGAAAAATCTCCTTTAAAACAAATATTCCATCAAATAACATAGAAAATTACTAAAAAGAGTTTCAGCATATCACCATTTAGTTTTTCTTCAGATTAAAAACAAAAGCATGTTTTTGATATAAAGTTAGTAATACGGGATATGGTTTTTGAGAGCTCTATATTATTATGGTACTGTGGGAAATAAAAAAGATTAGTTCACCTGCAAACAAGCTATGCTCTCGATATCAGTAACCTTTGGGAAAATCAGAAATGCTTAGCATTTCCAAATTTTATGATTCTGGTTTAGTAGGGTTACACCCAGCTTCATATTTAAGAGAAACCCTGTAGGTCATAAAAATAATATGCTTATTGCTTTCACAGTTGATTTGAATGTTTAGAACACTTTCTTTTGATCTTTACAGAATGTGCATTTTAGATCTAGGTATCCTATTTTGGTATTTTTATATTTTTCCTTTAGGGAATATTATTCGAGTGCATCTTGCACCAGAAGTTTCAAGGTCAGCATTACTTGCACAGTTGTAATAGTCCCAACAGAAAGATAAATATATATAGACTGAGGCTGGAGTTCCAGTTCTTTCATTTGCTGAAGGTCAACAGCCCCTTAGAGGTACTTTCTAACCTTCAAATGTCTATAGGTTAAATTACTGATGAATCACTGCACTTTTCTAAATGGAGGAAACCTACATTGCACTGGGAAGCAGCCCAATATATTGTCTTTTGACTGATGTAATTCTGAACAAGATGGGAAGCAATTTCAATTCAGGCCCAGTTGCAAAACTTTATGGAAATGACTGTAAAACTGACCACTCAGGCTGAATATACTGGCCAAAAAAATATTTAGTGACACCATTTCTTTTACAAACCTGAGTTGAAATGTTGTCTTAAGATAGATTTAGAATGAGCTGACAATTTAAGTTCTCAATCATGTAAAGATTTTGAATTATGTAATTACTGAAGGCATATAGTATTTAAAAGACTAGGAGTGTTGGGGAAAGAATTAATTAATAAAAACAATAAAGAGCATTACAAAAGAGGGTAATATAAAAACCATCTTCAGTGAATACAAAATGATTTGAAGCTTGAGGTAATTATGTAGCACAGAGTATTGAAGGCAGCACAGCAGGACATAGTAAAACTAAATGAGACACGCCTTTGCACATTTCTACTGGCATGTTTTAGAGAATTTGATCCCTGCAGGTCAGGGTTGAAGGAACTAAACAGGCAGAATAAAGAAGAATTCATTGCAGCTGGTGAATATTTTTCCTCCTACATATAATGAAGTAATACATCACAAAGGGTTTAAACCACAAACCTTATTGTGTAATTTAAAACTTCTTTTTAGTTTAGTAAAATTTCTATTACAGAAAGTTAATACCACAACACCATTTTGATATTGTCCTTTCAAAAATGATTTCATGTTTAATTATTTAAATTTTAATTATAGATTGATACTAATTTAGAATCACTTAGTTAAAATCTTGGATGGAATAATAATTTAAAATAACTTTTTGTAAACTTTTAATTTTATATTGGAGTATAGTTTATTAACAATGCTGTGATAGTTTCAGGTGTACAGCAAAGTGATTTAGTTATACATATACATGTATCTATTCTTTTGCAAATTCTTTTCCATTTAGGTTATTACATAATACTGAGCAGAGTAGGTCTTTGTTGGTTATCCATTTTAAATATAGCAGTGTGTACATGTCGTCTCAAACTCCCTGACCATTCCTTCCCCCTATCTTCCCCCCGGTAACCATAAGTTTGTTCTCTAAGTCTGTGAGTCTGTTTCTGTTTTGTAAATAAGTTCATTTGTATCATTTCTTTTTAGATTCTGCATATAAGTGTTATCATATGATATTTCTTTTTCTCTGTCTGACTTACTTTCACTCAGTATGACAATCTCTAGGTCCATCCATGTTGCTGCAAATGGCATTCTTTCTTTCTTTTTAATGACTAATATTCCATTGTATATAGGTACCACATCTTTTTATCAATTCATATGTCAATGGACATTTAGGCCGCTTCCATGTCTTGGCTATTGTAAACAATGTCCCAATGAACGTAGGGGTGCATGTATCCTTTCAGACCATGTTTTTCCCCAGATGTATGCCCAGGAGTGGGATTGCAGGATCATATAGTAGCTCTATTTTTTTGGACTACAGGCCTTTTGTCTCCTTAGGTAGGTTTATTCCTAGGTATTTTATTCTTTTTGATGTGATGGTAAATGGGATTGCTTCTTGAATTTCTCTTTCTGATCTTTCATTGTTAGTGTATAGAAATGCAACTGATTTCTGTGTATAAATTTTGTAACCTGCAACTTTACCAAATTCATCGATGAGCTCTAGTAGTTTTCTGGTAGCATCTGTAGGATTTTCTATGTATAGTATTATGTCATCTGAAAATAGTGACAGTTTAGCTTCTCCTTTTCCAATTTGAATTCCGTTTGTTTCTTTTTCTTGTCTTATTGCCATAGCTAGGACCTCCAAAATATGTTGATAATAGTGGCAAGAGCTCTCAGCTTTTCATCATTGATTATGGTGTTAGCTGTAGGTTTGCCATATATGGCCTTTATTATGTTGACGTATGGTCCCTCTATGCCCACTTTCTGGAGCGCCTTTATCATAAATTGGTGCTGAATTTTGTCAAGAGCTTTTTCTTATCTATCGAGATGATCATATGGATTTTATTCTTCAATTTGTTGATATGGTGTATCACATTGATTGATTTGAGGATACTGAAAAATCCTTGCATCCTTGGGATAAATCCCACTTGCTCATGGAGTATGATCCTTTTAATGTATTGTTGGATTCAGATTGCTAGTATTTTGTTGAGGATTTTTTCCATCAATGTTCATCAGTGATATTGGCCTGTAGTTTTCTTTATTTGTGGTATCTTTTTTTTTTAAACATCTTTACTGGAGTATAATTGCTTTACAGTGTTGTATTAGTTTCTGCTTTATAACAAAGTGAATCAGCTATATGTATACATATATCCTCATATCCCCCCCCTCTTGCCTCTCCCTCCCACCCTCCCTATCCCAAGCTTCTAGGTGGTCACAAAGCACCGAGCTGATCTCCCTGTGTGATTCAGCTGTTTCCCACTAGCCATCTATTTTACAGTTGGTAGTGTATATATGTAAATGCTACTCTCTCACTTTGTCCCAGCTTACCCTTACCCCTCCCTGTGTCCTCAAGTCCATTCTCTACGTCTGCATCTTTATTCCTGTCCTGCTGCTAGGTTTGTCAGAATGACTTTTTTTTTTTTTAGATTCCATATATATGTGTTAGCATATTGTATTTGTTTTTCTCTTACTGACTCACTTCATTCTGTATGACAGTCTCTAGGTCCATCCACCTCACTACAAATAACTCAATTTCATTTTTTTTCTTTTTTATTGAAGTATAGTTGATTTACAATATTATATTAGTTTTAGGTGTACAACACAATGATTTGATATTTTTATAGAATACTCCATTTAAAGTTATTACAAAATATTGACTGTATTCCCTGTGTGTACATTACATCCTCGTGTCATATTTATTTTATACCCTGTAGTTTTTTTTTTTTTTTTTTTTTTTTTTTTTTTTTGTGGTACGCGGGCCTCTCACCTCTGTGGCCTCTCCCGTTGTGGAGCACAGGCTCTGGACGCACAGGCTCAGCAGCCATGGCTCACAGGCCCAGCTGCTCCACAGCATGTGGGATCTTCCCAGACTGGGGCACGAACCCGTGTCCCCTGCATCGGCAGGCGGACTCTCAACCACTGCGCCACCAGGGAAGCCCTACCCTGTAGTTTTTATCTCTTAATCCCCTGCTCCTATCGGGCCCCTCCCCTTTCCCTCTCCCAATTGGTAACAACTAAATTGTTTTCAGTATCTGTCAGTCTGTTTCTGTTTTGTTATATTCATTTGTTTTAGTTTTTAGATTCCACATTTAAGCAAAAACCTATGGTATTTGTCTTTCCCTGTCTGACTTATTTCACTAAGCATAATACCCTCCAGGCCCATCCATGTTCTTACAGATGGCAAGTAATAGCTAAGTAATATTCCATTGCATGTGTGTGTGTGTGTGTGTGTGTGTGTGTGTGTGTGTGTGTGCGCCTTCCTTATCCATTCATCTCTTGATGGACACTTAGGTTGCTTCCATGTCTTGGCTATTGTAAATAATGTTGCTATGAACATTGACATGCATGTATCTTTTCAAATTAGAGTTTCCTTTTCTTCAGATGTATAACCAGGAGTGGAATTACTGCATCATATGGTAGTTTCTATTTTTGACTATTTGAGGAACCTCCATAGTGTCTTCCATTGTGGCTGCACCAGTTTGCATTCCCGCCAACAGTGTACAAGGGTCCCCTTTTATCCACATACTTACCAACATTTGTTATTTGTGTTCTTTTTGATGGTAGCCATTCTGACAGGTGTGAGGTGATATCTCATTGTGATTATTTTTATTAGTTTCTGCTTTATACCAAAGTGAATCAGTTATACATATATATCTGTTCCCATATCCCTTCCCTCTTGCGTCTCCCTCCCTCCCACCCTCCCTATCCCACCCCTCCAGGCGGTCACAAAGCACCGAGCTGATCTCCCTGTGCTATGCGGCTGCTTCCCACTAGCTATCTACCTTACGTTTGGTAGTGTATATATGTCCATGCCTCTCTCTCGCTTTGTCACACCTTACCCTTCCCCCTCCCCATATACTCAAGTCCATTCTCAATAGGTCTGTGTCTTTTTTCCTGTTTTACCCCTAGGTTCTTCATGACATTTTTTTTCTTAAATTCCATATATATGTGTTAGCATACGGTATTTGTCTTTCTCTTTTTGACTCACTTCACTCTGTATGACAGACTCTAGGTCTATCCACCTCATTACAAATAGCTCAATTTCATTTTTTTAATGGCTGAGTAATATTCCATTGTATATATGTGCCACATCTTCTTTATCCATTCATCTGTCGATGGACACTTAGGTTGCTTCCATGTCCTGGCTATTGTAAATAGTGCTGCAATGAACATTGTGGTACATGTCTCTTTTTGAATTATGGTTTTCTCAGGGTATATGCCAAGTAGAGGGGTTGCTGGGTCATATCGTAGTTCTGTTTTTAGTTTTTTAAGGAACCTCCATACTGTTCTCCATAGTGGCTCTATCAGTTTACATTCCCTCCAACAGTGCAGGAGGGTTCCCTTTTCTCCACACCCTCTCCAGCATTTATTATTTGTAGATTTTTTGACAATGGCCATTCTGACTGGTGTGAGGTGATACCTCACTGTAGTTTTGTTTTGCATTTCTCTAATGATTAGTGATGTTGAGCATCCTTTCATGTGTTTGTTGGCGATCTGTATATCTTCTTTGGTGAAATGTCTATTTAGGTCTTCTGCCCATTTTTGGATTGGGTTGTTTGTTTTTTTTGATATTGGGCTGCATGAGTGGCTTGTATATTTTGGAGATTAATCCTTTGTCAGTTGGTTCATTTGATAATATTTTCTCCCATTCTGAGGGTTGTCTTTTGCTCTTGTTTATGGTTTCCTTTGCTATGCAAAAGCTTTTAAGTTTCATTAGGTCCCATTTGTTTATTTTTGTTTTTATTTCCATTTCTCTATGAGGTGAATCAAAAAGGATCTTGCTGTGATTTATGTCATAGAGTGTTCTGCCTATGTTTTCCTCTAAGTGTTTGATAGTGTCTGGCCTTACATTTAGATCTTTATTCGATTTTGAGTTTACTTTTGTGTATGGTGTTAGGGAGTGTTCTAATTTCATTCTTTTAAATGTAGCTGTCCAGTTTTCCCAGCACCACTTATTGAAGAGACTGTCTTTTCTCCATTGTATATTCTTGCCTCCTTTATCAAAGATAAGGTGACCATATGTGTGTGGGTTTATCTCTGGGCTTTCTATCCTGTTCCATTGATCTATATTTCTGTTTTTGTGGCCAGTACAATACGTTCTTTTTTTTTTTTACATATACATGTTTATTCTTTTTCAGATTCTTTTTTTTCTCACACCCACATTGTATTTTATTTTTACAAGAGATAAAAAAACTGACACGAAGCATTGTAAATGGATGACTGCAACAAAAGCAAAAATGATTGCAGTTACCAAACATGAAACACACTCATGCTATGTCATAATATTGACATTCAGTCCAGTAATCCTCCACTGTAACAGCTCCTTTACTTTGCAGTGAAAATTGATTTGTAAATTTATTGCCTCTGAGTCCTTGTAGGATTTATTTTTTATTCAAACAGAAAGTCACAAAAATTATAATCAGCCTTATCAGTTCACTCAGGCTCATGTAATTAATTTTTTTTCATCTTGATCTTTTGTTAACACTTTTATGAGTTTATCAGTTTTCCAGTAGAATTCTGAAAATGCTTATTCATTCAGTTAAGCAATATAGTCAGTTACCAGAAACCTGTACTTGTCAGAGTCTTTTCCATGAATTCCTTGAAGATGAAACCCTCTTATAGGAACATTTTAGCGAAAGCATCAGAGTACACCCAGAACTTTCTGTAATGACAAAAGACTTAAAAATGACCACGGTTAAAGACTTGATGAAAGTTCATAGTAATGCAATTGATAAAGAAATTTAGTTATTTCTGAGATATATATTTTAAAGTAATAACTAGAATTATGACATAATATTATACCAGAACATATAAGATTTTTAGAAATTTCATGTAATGTCTGAAACATTTATATTAACATATTTCCATACAAATAACCCAAAGAATGTTTAGTATTAGTTTTTTATGGGTTTGTTTTGTTTTTTTATACTGCAGGTTCTTATTAGTCATCAATTTTATACACATCAGTGTATACGTGTCAAACCCAGTCCCCCAATTCAGCACACCACCATCCCCACCCCACTACATTCCCCCCCCCTTGGTGTCCATACGTTTGTTCTCTACATCTGTGTCTCAAATTCTGCCCTGCAAACCAGTTCATCTGTACCATTTTTCTAGGTTCCACATACGTGCATTAATATACGATATTTGTTTTTCTCTTTCTGACTTACTTCACTCTGTATGACAGTCTTTAGATCCAGCCATGTCTCACCAAATGACTCAATTTCATTCCTTTTTATGGCTGAGTAATATTCCATTGTATATATGTACCACATCTTCTTTATCCATTCATCTGTCGATGGGCATTCAGGTTGCTTCCATGACCTGGCTATTGTAAATAGTGTTGCAATGAACATTGGGGTGCATGTGTCTTTTGGAATTATGGTTTTCTCAGGGTATATGCCCAGTAGTGGGATTGCTGGGTCGTATGGTAGTTCTATTTTTAGTTTTTTAGGGAACCTCCATTGTGTTCTCCATAGTGGCTGTATCAACTTACAATCCCACCAACAGTGCAAGAGAGGTCCCTTTTCTCCACACCCTCTCGAGCATTTGTTGTTTGTAGATTTTCTGACGATGCCCATTCAAACTGGTGTGAGGTGATACATCATTGTAGCTTTGATTTTCATTTCTCTAATAATTAGTGATGTTGAGCAGCTTTTCATGTGCTTCTTGGCCATCTGTATGTCTTCTTTGGAGAAATGTCTATTCACGTCTTCTCCCCATTTTTGGATTGGGTTGTTTGTTTCTTTAATATTGAGCTGCATGAGCTGTTTATATATTTTGGAGATTAATCCTTTGTCCATTGACTCATTTGCAAATATTTTCTCCCATTCTGAGGGTTGTCTTTTCATTTTGTTTTTGGTTTCCCTTGTTATGCAGAGCTTTGAAGTTTAATTAGATCCCATTTGTTTATTTTTGTTTTTATTTCCATTACTCTAGGAGGTAGGTCAAAAAAGATCTTGCTGTGATTTGTGTCAAAGAGTGTTCTTCCTATATTTTCCTGTAAGAGTTTTATAGTGTCAGGTCTTGCATTTAGGTCTTGAATCCATTTTGAGTTTAATTTTGTGTATGGTGTTAGGGATTGTTCTAATTTCATTCTGTTACATGTACCTGTCCAGTTTTCCAGCACCACTTATTGAAGAGACTGTCTTTTCTCCATTGTATATTCTTGCCTCCTTTATCAAAGATAAGGTGACCACATGTGTGTTGGTTTATCTCTGGCCTTTCTATCCTGTTCCATTGATCAATATTTCTGTTTTTGTGCCAGTACTGTACTTTCTTGATTACTGTAGCTTTGTATTATACTCTGAAGTCTGGGAGCCTGATTCCTCCAGCTCCATTTTTCTTTCTCAGGATTGCTTTAGCCATTCAGGGTCTTTTGTGTTTCCATACAAATTTTAAAATTTTTTGTTGTAGTTCTGTGAAAAATGCCATTGGTAGCTTGATAGGGATTTCATTGAATGTGTAGAATGCTTTGGGTTGCATAGTCACTTTTACAATGTTAATTCTTGCAATCCAAGAACATGGTGTATCTCTCCATATATTTGTATCATCTTTAATTTCTTTCATCAGTGTCTTATAGTTTTCTGCACACAGGTCTTTTGTCTCTTTAGGTAGGTTTATTCCTAGGTATTTTATTCTTTTTGTTGCAGTTGTAAATGGGAGTGTTTCCTTGATTTCTTTTAGATTTTTTTCGTTAGTATGTAGGAATGCAAGAGATTTCTGTGCATTAATTTTGTATCCTGCTACTTTATGAAATCCATGGATTGGCTCTAGTAGTTTTCTGGTAGTATCTTTAGGATCCTCTATGTATAGTATCATGTCATCTCTTTGTCTGGTTTTGGTATCAGGGTGATGGTGGCCTCATAGAATGAGTTTCGGAGTTTCCCTTCCTCTGCAATTTTTTGGAACAGTTTTAGAAGGATAGGTGTTAACTCTTCTCTAAATGTTTGCTAGAAATTGCATGTGAAGCCATCTGGTCCAGTACTTTTGTTTGTTGGGAGCTTTTTAATCAGAGTTTCAATTTCAGTACTTGTGATTTGTCTCTTTGTATTTTCTATTTCTTCCTGGTTCAGTCTTGGGACATTGTACCTTTCTGAGAATTTGTCTATTTCTTCCAGGTTGTCCATTTTATTGGCATAGAGTTGCCTTTAGAAGTCTCCTATGATCTTTCGTATTTCTCTTCTGTCAGTTGTAAGTCTTCCTTTTTCATTTCTAATTTTATTGATTTGAGTCATCTCCTTTTTTTTGATGAGTCTGGCTAAAGGTTTATCAATTTTGTGTATCTTTTCAAAGAAGCAGCTTTGAGTTTCATTGATCTTTGTTACTGTTTTCTTTTCCTTATTTCATTTATTTCTGCTCTGGGTTTTATGAATTCTTACCTTCTCATAACTTTAGGATTTGTGTGTTCTTTTTCTCTATTTGCTTTAGGTGTAATGTTAGGTTGATAATTTGAGGTTTTTAATGTTTCCTGAGTTAAGACTGTATTGCTATAAAGTTCCCTGTTAGAACTGCTTTTACTACATCCCATAGGGTTTGGATCATTGTGCTTTCATTCTCATTTGTCTCTAGGTATTTTTTTTATTTCCTCTTTGATTTCTTCACTGATCCATTGATTGTTTAGTAGCATATTGTTTAGCCTCCATGTGTTTGTTTACAGTTTGTTTACATTTTTTATTGTAGTTTATTTCTAATCTACTTGCATCATAGTCAGAAATGATGCTTGACATACTTTCAATTTTCTTAAATTTACCAAGTCTCGCTTTTTGGCCCAGCATGTGGTCAATCCTGGAGAATGTTCCATGTGCATTTGAGAAGAATGTGTATTCTGCTGCTTTTGAGTGGAATGTTCAATAAATATCAATTAAGTCCATCTGGTCTAATGTGTCATTTAAGGGCTGTGTTTCCTTATTGATTTTCTGCCTGGATGATCTGTCCATTGATGAAAGTAGGGTGTTGATGTCCCCCACTATTATTGTGTTATTGTTGATTTCTCCCTTTATGGCTGTAAGTATTTGCTTTATATATTGAGGTTCTTCTCTCTTGAATGCATAAATATTTATAATTGTTATATCTTCTTCTTGGGTTGATCCCTTGATAATTATGTAGTGTCCTTCTGTGTCTCTTATAATGCTTTATTTTAAAGTCTATTTTGTCTGAAATGAGTATTGCTACTCCAGCTTTCTTTTGATTTCCATTTGCGTGGAATATCTTCTTCCATCCCCTCACTTTCAGTCTGTATGTGTCCGTAGGTCTGAAGTAGGTCTGTTGTAGACCGCATATATATGGGCCTTGTTTTTGTATCCATTCAGCTAGTCTATGTCTTTTGGTTGGTGCATTTAATCCATTTACATTTAAGGTAATTATCTATATGTATGTTCCTATTACTATTTTCTTAATTGTTTTGGGTTTGTTTTTGCAGGTCTTTTTTCTTCCATTCGTCTCTTGTTCTCCTCTCTTGTGGTTTGATGACCATCGTTAATGTTGTGTTTGGGTTGCTTTTTCTTTTTTGTTTGTGTATCTACTATAGTTTGGGGGTTTGCTATTCCCATGAGGTTTTGATATAGCAGTCTTTATATGTACAATGTTGTTTGAAGTTGCTGGTCTCTTTCCCGCCTAGAGGAGTTCCTTTAGCATTTGTTGCAAAGTTTTTCTGAAGTCTCTTAGCTTTTACTTGTCTATAAAGTTTTTGATTTCTTTATCAAGTCTGAATGAGAGCCTTGATGGTTAGAGTATTTGTGGTTTTAGGTTCTTCCCTTTCATCACTTTAAATATATCATGTCCCTCCCTTCCAACCTGCAGTGTTTCTGCTGAGAAATCAGTTTATAACCTTATGGGAGTTCCCTTGTATGTTATTTGTCATTTTTCCCTCATTGCTTTTAATATTTTTCTTTGTCTTTAATTTTTGTCAGTTTGATTACTATGTGTTTCAGTGTGTTCCTCCTTGGATTTATCCTGCACAGGAATCTGAGCACTTCCTGGACTTAGGTGACTATTTCCTTTCCCATGTTAAGGAAGTTTTCAGCTATTATCTCTTAAAAAATTTTCTCAGGTCCTTTCTCTCTCTCTTCTTCTGGGACCCCTATAATGCGAATGCTGTTGTGTTTAATGTTGTCCCAGAAGTCTCTTAGACTGTCCTCATTTCTTTTCATTCTTTTTCTTTATTCTTTTCTGTGGCAGTGCTTTCCACTATTCTGTCTTCCAGGTCACTTATCCAATCTTCTGCCTCATTTATTCTGCTACTGATTCCTTCTAGTGTATTTTTTATTTTAGTTATTTTATTGTTCATCTCTGTTTGTTTGTTCTTTAGTTCTGAAGGTTTTTGTTAAACACATCTTGCAACTTCTCGATCTTTGCTTCCATTATTTTTCCGTGATCCTGGATCATCTTCACTATCATTATTCTGAATTCTTTTTCCTGAAGGTTGCCTATCTCCACTTCACTTAGTTGTTTTTCTGGGCTTTTATCTTGTTCTTTCATCTGGGACATAATCTTCTGCTTTTTCATTTTGCCTAAATTTCTGTGATTGTCATTTTCGTTCCACAGGCTACAGGATTATAGTTCTTCTTGCTTCTGCTATCTGCCCTGTGGTAGATGAGTCTATCTGAGAGGCTTCTGCAAGATTCCTGATGGGAGGGACTGGTTCTGGGTAGAGCTAGGTCTTGTCCCTCTGGTGGGCAGGGCTGTGCTCAGTAAAACTTTAATCTGCTTGTCTATTGAAGGGTGGGGCTGTATTCCCTCCCGGTTGGTTGTTTGGCCTGATGCGACCCAGGACTTCAGCCTACAGGCTGTTTGCTGGGGCTAATGCCAGCCTGTGGGAGCTCCCACACCAATGAGTTCTTCCAGAACTGCTGCTGCTAGTTTCATTGTTCCTTCAGTGAGCCACAGCTGCCTCCTGCCTCTGCAAGAGACCCACAATACTAGCAGGTTGGTCTGTCCCAGTCTCTTATGTGTCACTTATTTTTTCCCCTGGGTCCTGGTGCACACAAGCCTTTGTGTATGCCCTCCAAGAGTGGAGTTTCTGTTTCCCCCAGTCCTGTGGAAGTCCTGAAATCAAATCCTGCTGGCCTCAAAGCCAGGTTCTCTGGGGACTCCTCCTCCCATTTCCAGATGCTGAACCTGTCACTCTAGTGACAGAACTTCTGTGGTACTGTTGTTTTCCACTTTGTGGGTCACCCACCCAGCAGGTATGGGATTTGACTTTATTGTGATTGCACCTCTCCTACCTTCTCTCTTTTTTTTTTTTTTTTTGTGGTACACGGTCCTCTCACTGTTGTGGTCTCTCCCATTGCAGAGCAGAGGCTCCGGATGCACAGGGTCAGTGGCCATGACTCATGGGTCTATCCGCTCCACGACATGTGGGATCTTCCCAGACCGGGGCATGAACCCATGTCCCCTGCATTGGCAGGCGGACTCTCAACCACTGTGCCACCAGGGAAGCCCCCTCCTACCTTCTGGCTGTGACTTCTACTTTGTCTTTGGATGTAGGGTATCATTTTTGGTAGGTTCCAGCACTTTTCTTGTCAATGGTTGTTCAACAGTTAGTTGTGATTCCAGTGTTCTTATAAGAAGGGGTGAGAGCACGTCCTTCTACTCTACCATCTTGAGCTAATTCCAAGATAACTTTTTTTGTGTGTGTGTGGTACGTGGGCCTCTCACTGTTGTGGCCTCTCCCATTGCAGAGCACAGCTTCCAGACGCTCAGGCTCAGCGGCCATGGCTCACAGGCCCAGCCGCTCCACGCCATGTGGGATCTTCCCGGACTGGGGCACGAACCCGTGTCCCCTGCATCGGCAGGCAGACTCTCAACCACTGCACTACCAGGGAAGCCCCAAGATAACTTTTTTAACAAAAATTATTTGTGAAAGTCATATATGAAATATCTTAATACAACCTATTGGTATAATTTGTGACAAATGTATCACCTCAGTTATATCTAAAATTTAATATTTATTGTTAGTAGAGCATATGTTCAAATTTTCCTATAAAATATAAAAATCAATGGCCATGTCTTCCATAAATTTATATCAGAGGAATAATCTCTTTTTTATCATTAACCTTTTTATTATTAGACACTCCTTGTTATTGTGCTTTCTTTTAATTTGTCTATAAGCTGAATAAAAATGGAATCCTTTTGATTTCAAATAGAGATTTTGAGATTTACATATATATATCATGTTGATTATAAAGGGCTCTGGTGAAATTGATTATGTATGTACTTGTGTTATTATATTTTATAGGGTTTAGTAATTTTATTATACAGGATTATTCTTGAGAATTCAGGTTTTGTGGGATATGTAGAGACTGCACACAGAAGATAAAATTGTAGATGCTACTGGCTACTTGTTTGAAGACAGGGAGCCCAGAAACAGGGATGCAGCACATATATACACACATTCCATAATACACCCATTCACAAACATACTTTTTCTGGTTTCAAAGTCATATACAGAAACATACAATTATATACAGAAGCATAATCTGAGTAGTTAAGGTGATGAAAACTCTCCAATTCTACCAATACAAGTTGTCAATCTGGTATCCTTATAAAGCGTGACAAGTAGCTCCATATTCGCATATCATAGGGTTAAAGAAAAAAAAAAGAGTTTTGACCTTCCTGGATACATTCTTTCCAATGACCAAGGGACAAATGAGACCAAGTTAACAGTCCATGGTCACAGCTGGCTCTCATTACGGTTTGTTACAACCTGTATCACTACCCAGTGATAGAAAGTGCCTTTCTGCTTTTGGTGTAAAAAATTAATTTGTCAGTTGTATTGGTCTGTGAGCAGCTGTCTGAACACTAAAACATACAGCAACCCCATCATAGGAGGTTAGTTTTACTAGGGATAGGTGGTCCTGTGACCATATGATTTCATTTTATGTAGAACATTTCAGAATTTCTGCCTTCTTAATGAAATCGCTTTCTGACAAGAGTAATGACAAAAGGATAATTTATTGGAATTCAGTCAGCATGTATGAGACTGTTAAATTACTCTACTGCAAGTGAATCAGGAGCTAAGTTTGTGAAATTGGAGGTAGCTGAATTGTGAGTGATAATACTCAGTAGTCACACCAAATTATGTTGGCTTAGAAAATGTTTCATGCTGTACTCATACTGCTGTCAGAAGAATAATAGCTGGATAAAAGAAAAAGTAAAGATATTTCCTCTAGTAGATAATTCTACCTATTTATATATGGTCAATGGGATATTAATAGGGAGGCCATATAATTTATCTTCCATACTGGAACATTATTGAGGGTGAAACTGGGAGTGCCATTAATAATTACATCAATTAAATGGGCATAAACTAGGAAGGACTGTTTCAGACAAATTGGGATGTATAAGTACCTTAAGAATGAGATGGAAAACTTTACAAGACAGTTCCACAGATGACTGAGGACTGGCCAATAGTGAAACTCATTGTCATCTGCCTAGTACTGAAGTGACATTTGTATAAATGAATCAATTTCCATATAATATGTATTCACTTTATAACATGAGGATATAATATAGTTCCTGAGCATGTTGAGTCTATGGATTTTTCTTCTGAGACCTAAAGAAGTTTGAATGTGGTAAGGTGTTGCAATATCATTGGATGGAAATGACTCATACAATGGCTGCCATCAAAAGTGATATAATTCTGTAATTTCTACTAGTGTTTTGACCTTTTCGGCCTACTTCCAGTTTCTGTTTCCTTCTTAGAATTTTTGTTTGAGACTGATTTACAATCTAACAAAATGTGGTATGTTTTATTTGCTTCCCCTTTGAACCCTATTTTTTCTGCACATCTGACTAATATGTATATTCTAGTTAAAAGAGAAGCTTGAGCAAAACACTCTTAATTCTCTTGTTTGCTCTGATACTTTCTCACTGTGGCCTCTTAGACAAATGACCAAGTGGTTTTGTTAACATCTTTATGAAGTTTTATAATAAACTGTGAATACATATTATGCAACTTCCTTAGTTTTTTCAGCTGAAAGATGATATAGCCACATGGAGTATTATTATCTCAATAGAACCACAAGCTAAGTGTTTTAGAGGTGTAACAGTCATCCACAAGTCTTTAATTCACTGTTCAAAATGCTGTTGAAAAGATTTTTCTGATTTTGAAAAGGCTGAATTATATCAATTGTTCCGATGCCTCTGAATTATTTTCATAGAAAAAGGTTTCAAAGTTCAGGTGCAACTTGTAAATGATGGCAAAAATTATTTTAGCTGTGAGCTGCTTGGTTAGTTCATATTTGTTTCTGTACTTCTGCACCTTTGATGTAAAACTAGATCTATTTAATTTTCATAATATTTTGAGAAAAAACAATTCAATTAAAATTTTTTTTGTGACTGTGTAACTGTGCTGTTGAAAGATAAGGACACTCACTCCAACCTCTTCATTGGCTAAGAGGAAATGTAATCATCAATGTATTTTCTTAGTTCAGTCCATTGTCAAGTTGCATTATTTCTTAATTTGTATCTTTAGATTCTGAGATATGTTGAGTTTGGAAAGTTCCTCTTTACTCTGTCAACACCTTTGTTTCCTTTTAAATAATTTTCCACTTTTTAACGCACATATTTTAGTAGCCTCAGACTTTACTTTTGTAAGCTACACAACCACTTTACATGAATATATAGTATCTTTTTTTTTGAAGGAGACTAGGTAATGCCAGTTGCATTTTGTAATTAAGTTACTCTGGGTCAACCTTTGCACAATAAGTAAGAAGCAGTTTTATCATGATTCCTATGTTACAGGCAGTTGAGTTCACCTTCTTTACCTCACTCCTCTACCCTAAATGAGGATTTTCATTCTACTTCTGCTTTTTTATATCCAGTGACATGTGAATATAATGATTATGTTTAACTATGCAGTGACTGTGAAAGTGCTCAGCACAAAGTAGGTGCTTCTTTGCTGAATATGATTTGGCCATAAAATTTTGTTTTGTAACTCATAAAGATTTGTATGCTGAGATATGATTACCTAAGGAATATTCAGGACTACCGGGCGTTGTGATGGTTGCTTTAGTCTAGGTTTTACCTATAGTAACAGAAAAAGGTGAATACCTCCTCCAAATCTGTTTCATATTCTGAGAAGTCAGGTTATTCCATAACTTGAAAAAGATGTCATTGCTCATTCAAATGAAGAAACAAATGTTTCCAAATAATGTGCATCCACATAGATCTCAGCTTAAAATCAGGGCCATTTGTAGCATTTCTCCCCATTTGGCCTCTTACATCCATCAGCATTTTGAGAAGGGTGTATGCATTTGCAAGCAAGTAGCCTTTCCATAAAATTTGCAGGTTGCTGACAGTAACAACATAAAATCTATTTTAGAGATTCTCATTCTATACTTTTTTAGTATACAGTCATCCCAGATAAAACACTTAATGAAGAAACTTTAAGGAACTACTACACTTTACTTCTTTGTGAAAGAAAATTGCACCATGGTGATTGCGAAAAAGTTGTCTCTAATTCAGTGTTGATAATGTTAGGTTTTAATGGGATTTCACGTTACTGGTAGAATTTCTCAGATTATGTTACTTTTATTTTAGCCATGAGAGATATTTATTTTTTAAAAAGTTTCCTTTATAAATATACCAGTTTTTAAAATAAAACATTTTAAACTAGTATAATAAAAAAAACCAAAATAAAATCCAAGAGGCTCATCTTAATTTAACTTCCCAGTGGCTTTACCCTTGAATACCTGACTGTACAATTTATAGTAATCTTAGGGTGTGGTACATGAAAATTCAATTTTGCTAGCTTTTCTGCTCATTCAGTTTCCTACAATTTAAAATTTAATTAAATGGAACAAATATTTACCCTCATCTAAGAAAAATTTTCTTTCAATTTGAAACAATGCAAATGTTAATGTCGGTATTGTGACGAATATAATATGAAATGGATTTCTTTAGTGGTCCATATGTTAAGAAAGGTAACAGGAAAAAGGAAAAGGAATACAATGTCTGTGTTATATGTGATCTACCTTGCCCTTAGAATATTGAGCTAACACACTGGACTCAAGCAAGGTAAGAGGAATAACGATCATAAAACATATACAAGCATCCATTACCTGTGGCTTTCAATTATTTCAGTCATGGAAAAATTGGACATGAGAGAGAAGAGTAATGAGATTATTCTATATATTCTGTAATGTTAACAAAGAACATTATAGAAATGTCTTAAAGTTTTCACTGTATTACAATGGATTGGGCAACAGATCAACATAACAGCATAATTTTCTTTGTATTTACCAGAACCAAATATAGATTAATAAATATTTTATTGAAAGCATTTAGTTTTTAAAACCTTGTCATACTGCTCCAGTGATAACAAATTATCCTTGAAATATATAGAAAATTATTCTTGAAATATAAAGAAACTGCCCTGTGGTCAATGATAGTCTTAACTACTTGTCAATCAAAAGCAGAAGTTTGTTGAGACATTTAATTACAAGATAATGTAGTCATCAAAATGTCGTTGTGGTAACTGACAGCTCATTTTGGACTGAAAGCATACAACTACCTCCCCTGAGGTCAGAGATGTTCGGAGGTTAACTTAGTAATGACAAGTCCTTTATTATCACATAATGACATTGAAAAACATTGCAATTATACTAATAAATTAATAACAGTAATAAAATGACAGTCATAATTGCATAATATACAAGTTGTCAACTGCATTTTTGTTACATGGTCGGAATTTTTATCTTATAAGTATATCTGCACTATGTTAATTGTTCTCAATATGGCATAGACAAAGAAAAAGTTCTGAAAATTTTCCAAAGCCATATCTATACTTATGGGAGGGCAGTATATCCATATTTTTGATCCCACTTATTTTCTTTCCTCCTCTCTCTCCTCTTCTATTTTACAAAGCCTTAAAATAAATATGGAGAATTAGTAATTACCACCTGACCCAGTGTAAATATGTAGTTAACATCCTTATTACTTCACCAAGCTTTATCTTCTGTCTTCTTAAGGTTTTTTGGCTTAAATGTCTTCTACTTCATGCATTCAGATAAATGAAGGGAAAAGGACCTGGTTTGACATTTTTCTCTTTTCTTTTATTCTATAACTCTCCTCACTCTTGGGAAGAATACATTGTATTTACCAAACATTTTGCACAAATGTTTTATAAAGTAGATCCACTTTTTATGTTAAAATGAATGATAATGTCAGTAATTACTTCTAAATAGCCAGAGATACAATTTTAGTATTTAGATTAGTCTAAATAGCTGTAGACAAAATCTTTTATTTCCTAACTTTGCATAACTCTAGAAAATAGATCTCTTTAGTATCTGATTTCTTTCTGCTGTGAAATCTTCCAGTTAATCTAATTTAAAAAAGGATAAATTTCTCTATGAGTAGATTAATAATAGATTTATGCGTGAAGTGATCTAGCTATGAGTTTGCACTTGGTGTTTGACATTTATTCATACAGAAAGCCTCTGAAAAAAGGTTTAGATGGCTACTGCTTCCATTGGCCTGAATTACCGAGAATTAATTGTATGTTTTTGCAAACTTTCTCCTGGGATTGGAAATGACCTTTTATAATGGTGAGTTGTTCCTTTTTAAAATATTTTCTTACAACTTTTTCTTTATATCTTCTCTTGAGTGTGCTTAAGCACTCCTGAGTGTGCCAAGGAGAAAAGTTTTCCTCTTTGGTACCCAAAGTCAGAAAGTTTACCCAAGTCACTGCCCAGGCCATAAGATTAATAAACTGTTAAAGATCTAATTTCTTTAAGATAAATTTGAAAGTAGTGCACAATAGCTATATATAAACAAAGAAGCTTATATTGTTTTTCTTTCCTCAGTGGAGAGAAGGAATGCTTATAGTCAAAATACTAATGATAATAATAATAACCAGTATTTACTGAATAAAGTTAACTACGTTCTGGTACTATTTTAAGAACATCACATATATAATCATACATAATCCACCCAAAACTGTATGGGGGAGGTACTACTATTATTGACATTTTGCAGGTGAAGAAACTGAGGCGCAGAGAGGGTATGTACAACTAGTATGTTGTAAAGGTGGGTTCAAACCCAGAAAATCTGTCTCCAGAGTCCATGTTCTTAAGCCACTAAGGATATCATAGGACAATATACTGTAAAGAAGTCTGGAGTGGGAATCAAGAGACCTGGATCCTAATTTTATTTTTACGGTTAGTAAGTAGTCCTATGATCTGCACAAGATTATTCACTGGTCCCAAGTCTCCTCACATGCAAAACTGAAAAGTGCAGGGGTCTCTAATCTGGGGTTATGAGAGTTTCAAAAGCAGACTAATTATTTTGGCATCCACGTCTTGCCCACTGAACTTCTGCTTCAATGCTTAACATTTGTTATATTGTCTATAGAAGGTGAACTTAAAGGAAAAGAGGTTTTGGCTCAAATGTGAAGTAGACCTTGTTAGTCTAAGCTGTCCAAAGATGGAAGAGGCTGACTTAAGCATATAGTGCATTCACCGTCAGTGGAAATTTTCAGGCAGAGGTTTAGAGGACAATATGATGGGGTGCTTAAGAGAGGACTCAAGTACCAATTATACAGTAGGGTAGACTGGATGACATCCACTCAGCTTTATTAAAGTATGATTGACAAATAAAAATTGTATATATTTAGTTTGTACGATGTGATTTTTAAAGTGTATAATGTGATGATATATACATTGACTTTTAATGTTCTTTCTACTCTGAAGTTTTATGATTCTGTAAATCCCATCAACATCTTATTCATTCATTTAAAAAGAGCAATCTATCTATAACTATAGGTACATATATATGATTATGTGAATATACTGTATACATTTTTGTTTAAGAATCTGGCTTATAGAATGAATCTTGCATGAATTTCATCTATTTAAAAAGTTTGTAGATGTTCTAGTTCTAAAGCTAAAATGTAAGTGGCAATTTTGCTTATTTAAGAAAGATAGAATGTTTAAGAATATTGATTTATAGCTTAATATGGCATTATACAGAAGGCTTCAACTATCTATTAAGCAGATATTTTGTAATGGAACATACTCTAAGTAGGTGAAACTACATAAAGAATGGCATTGGAGATAAGTTGTACTCCCTTGACACTTCCTTCCTTATACCTTAATTATAAACAACAGAATGGTTGTGAGTATGGGCCCTAGAGAAAGCATTGTCTAGATTTAAATGAAGGCTGTACCATTACTACCTGTGAAATTTGGGAAGTAATTTAACGTTTTCAAATCTCACTTTCCTCATTTGTAAACTGGGGCTAATAAGGGTCCTGTCCCCTAGGGTTATTGTTAGGATTAAATTATTTAATATGTGGGTCTTTTAGCCAGTATTTTATATCTATGCTTTTTCTGTTTTATTTTTTAAGCTTTATTGAGGTATAATTTAAAAATATGAATTGCATATATTTAAGGTGTGCAACTTGATGTTTGTGTTTTATTTTTTAGTGTGATCCAATATTGACTTAAAGATTGTGATAGAAGATTGATGGTATGTTTAAGTGTCATATAATGTCAATATTGCTACGTGAATACCTGGTATCTAAAGCATATGGCTTTCATGTCAATATACGCTAGCTATCTGCACTCTAGGCACTTGTCATAGAGCTCCTACATAATTGAGTAGTTCACAGCTTCCACCAAAAGTTCAAGAGAAATGAGTGAAATGAGTGAAGTGAGGGATGGAGAAAAAGAGAGACAGAGAGAGAGAGAGAAAGGGAGAGAGAAGGATGAATTAACTAGGTTATTTCAGAGCCATGTTTTTAAATCAAGTTGGATGACTCAAAAGTGTATCTGTAATGTAGTACCTGATTGTTCTTGCAAATGCTCTTACTGAATTGTGATTTAATATTTGAGGCTGTACTTTTATTGAGTATTGAATTAAATTTTAGTCAAATGAACAATAAGCTTGAATCTATTTTTAATATAATTATCTTCTTGTAACTTGATTTTTTATTTTTATTATTTTAGTTTAATTTTCATTGTTGCCATTGGTATTGTAAGGATATTGTACAATCAACTTGGTGCCATTTTAATGAAGCCATTACTACTTATCAGTAGTAATTTTGTTCTTTACAAAGGTGGAAGCTGGGAGTAAAGTCTTTCACAATAACATTCCCAAATTTAGAAGAAGTGTCATTATTTTGAACCGATGGGGGGGGTGTTTAAGAAATAGAATGTTGTTGAATTTAGCTAAATTCTTTAATTAAAACAAGGTGAACAGAATTTTTTGCCTTATAGAGAGACTATTACAGTATAGTGGAAAAGTGGAAGCTTTGAGTAGATAGATGTGGTTCTAATCCTTGCTTGGACACTCACTAGCTGTGATTTTGGGTAAATTACTTAGTTTTACTGAGCCTCAGTTTTTTCATTTTTAATTTGTGTTAGTAATATCTGCTGGACAAAGCTGGAGAACTTCATTAAATAATGCATGTAAAACTTCTGTTGAATACTTGTATGTGAATGACTATTTCTGGAGAATTTAAATTTCTCACCTTGTCAGGCTGCTCCCTTAAATTTCTCCAGTGGTCACCATGTGCACACAATAAAATGTGAATGGCACACCTTGGAGTTGTGCAATCTTCGGCCCTTATTTACATGTTTAAATTTTCTTTCTTAAAGGACCTTTACTTTCTAGATTTTAAAGAGATAAATTTTAAGTTGGATGTGTTCAGAACAATTCTAATGACCCTATCTTCTGTGAGGAGTGAAGAAGCCAAGTGAAGGAAATAATGATCTGTTCATCCATCTATCCATCTACCCATCCATCCATCCATTATTCCATTATGCTGGTATTTTTCAAGAGTTGGCTGTGTGCCAGGCACCATCATAGTAACTCAAATCTGTGTAAGTGGATGAAAAGAAAATATGTGTTTGAACTTGAGTAAGTAAACACCTTGAGGGATAAAATGACACAACTACTTTTTTAAAATAAGGGCTCTCTGCTGTTAGATAAAACTAGGTATTTTCCCTTCACTTAGGACATCTGCCCAATATTCCTTTGCCTGTCACTGTGAAATACTGGGCATTTTTAAATGGATGGTGAAACTTGAAAGGAAAGGAAATGTTAATGTAAATACTTTCTTTCTAATAACTTGCAGATTCTTGTGTTTTCCCCACTTCTGGCTTTCCTTTTCACCAAGAAACATATATCATTCTTAAACCAGTCTTACACCTTAGGCTTTGAGAGAAAAATAGATGTTAGATTGAGATTCCTATTAGTTTTCCAATGGTTGGTTATTCCTGGTGAATCAATATTCTTTACTAAATGCCAATATCAAATAGTAGTGAAGTCAAGAATAGATTATTTTTCCTCTGTTCCCATTACAAAATTAAGCTATTATGAGTGTAAGAGAAAAGATTGGAAAAAATCAGTAATGTATACCTTAAAGCTTTTCAGTGATTTCAGTTACCTTAGAATTTTCACTGATTAAGAGACAGAAGGGACATTAGAGATCATTTAGTTTGATGTCTCATTTTATAGATGAGGAAACAAAATCTAAAAGAAAAATGATATGGCTTGCCTTTCGTAGCTCAGATGTTTAGTAATAGCCACTGGAACCTAGTTTTTGAGACTCAGCCCAGTGTACTTTCTGGCACATCAAGCTTACTCTCCTCAATTTTCCCTTATTATTTCATTTATCTTCAGGACTATAAGGGATAACTAGAACAAATATTTCTTTTCAATCCACATTAAATTTTTATTTCAGTAGTTTTTACTTTCCTTTCTGCATTTGTGTATTTCCCAATCTTCCTTATAATTAGTAGCTTTTCCCCATTCCTACAATACATGTTTTTTTTTTTTTTTCTTCTTCCTTGGTAACTTTCTTTCTCAGCTGGTTTTCTTCTTTTTTTCATTCTTCATTGGAAATGTTTACTATAGCTACATATAAAAACACAGAAACAATTTCATTCACACCTACCATGTTAACTCTGTGGTTTTGATCTCTCTATGGATCAAGAAGGGTACTCTTTTCCTTTTGGTTATGGACACTGTACAAGGAATGAAAGGGTAGAAATCCCGGTCTAATTATATCCTGTGTATTAAGCTTCTTAGGAGAGAAACATGTATTGTATTTGTGAGATTATAATCTAATAAGGTATTAGGAGCATCTCATTGGGAAAGTCATTCACTTGAAGAATATCACTTTCATAGGTGACCATTAACCAGAAAGTGAATATTGGAGGTAAAATAGGATAAGTGTTCACTTAAAATTGAATTTCCAAGTAAGAATCATAAGAAATGTATTAATTTCCTTGCAGCTTTATTTTTAATCAGAAAAATCTTTGATTTTTTTCTCTTTATCTGCCAATATGAACCAAATTGTGTGAAATGTTTACTTCAGTAGAAGTTCCAGAAAAAGAAGGAATTCAGAAAGAAACATGGCCTCTGATTTTGAGGCCTGAGACTCCTACTTTTCAGCTTTCTCTTCAGTCTCTAAAAGTAGTGTTTTGTAGACTGTTTCCATTTGGGTTTGGGAAGATTCTGCTTATACTTAGCTTTCAATTCATTTGCCTTTAATTCTTGAAATTCAATTAGATATAAACATTTTTTTTTCTTGCCCCCACTTCCCTTTTGCTTTTTAGGACAGCAATTTAGAAGGGTTGGGTGGGTAGGTTACCATTTTATCCATCTCTATTACTCTGACTGATAGAGTTATTAAGTAAAGGCAAACTGTAATTCTTTATTATCTGCCTGCCTCATTCTGCTCTTTGCCCTTGAGAAGAGCTGGTTAAAGATCAGAGTATTATTGAAAACTCCTGAAAAATAATAACTTGTTTGGCCACTCAAGCAATGACAATTCCTTGGGAAAACAGGTTTATTGTGTATGTGTGGATGGGAAGGGGTATTCATCTTGAAGTACTTAAGTGATGTGATGGGGGTGGAGAAATTATTCCTCTAGAGTAGTTGAGAAACAGTGGTATTCATAAAGAGAAACTGAGAACATCTATATGATAAATACCCTTGTAATTAGTGAGATCATTAGCATGGACAAAGTATACTTTAGCATCCACAGAGAAGTCTTTAAGCTAAGCAGTTAGCTTCACTATGAAGGGGGGGGGGAAACCAAAATGAGCTATATACAGCTGAATAGGCTTTTCAGAGTCTCTAAGGAGGTGACTTGTCTGTTGATGGCCAGTGGGGGTGGACCGGTGAAATAATTACTTAACAGCATGTAAACAATTTGAGATGTGAAGTACACTTTTCCCCCTTTTACCCCCCTTTTTCATTGAGAGAATTTCTTGTTGCAATGGCACCACTGGGACAGGCAGCAGAGAAATTTGATTAAATGGATGCCTGGAGTCATGACCCTGTCTAAACATGGTGCAGCTCTCAGCATTAATCAAAGAAATTTTTTTCTTACTTAAAAAATTCTGACCTTGCTGTATATGAGTATTAGTGAGCTTTGGATTTGGTTGTGGTTGAATAGGGGGCTTTGTAAGTCCATGTGAGCATTCTATTTACAGATAAAAAAATGGAAGAGGAGGCTGTCTTCAAGGACAACAGAAAAATATAACATTATTTTATATCATGTTAAGGGACTTTCATTTCATAATAGCCTATCAACAGCCAGTGGGATTTGGAGTTCCATTAGAATTCACCAGGACTCATTTATTGCAAACCACTGTTGACATTGATCTGAGTGTTTAGAAGATATTTATAACATTGTAGTTGGTGTGGGATTCCAGTGTTCAGAAATTCTCTGGGAATGCTTTTATTTTGAGCTAGTGTTTGAAAACTCATTGGAAGTGATTTTTCTTGGAAAATAGAGAAATATACATGTTTGGTGACAGAACAACTAGAATTGTGGTCATTGGCGACTCAGATAAAAGCAAGAAAAATGGAACTTTTCCTGAACAGGCATGTGCCATTGTATTATTGTATTATGCCCGAGTAGGCATGTGACATTGTATAATAAGCAGAATATTTGCTTCAGGTGAGATATTTGTTATTCATCCTTGTTTTAGGAAAGAGAACAAATTTGGTATAACTAGATAGATATTTTCCTCACAGGAATTGGCTTATCAGAGTGTAAAACTGATTTTATATCATCAAAATATTACTTGTTTCAAATAAGAATTTTTGTGGAATGTGGACTTACATTAAAAAGCTTTATTAACATGATGGATCAGGTAAGGAGGTCCAGCTAATTGAAGTTAGTCAAATATTTTATTGCTAATCCTTGTTGAAAATCTTTTTAATAATATTGGCCCATTTTATTGCCTGCCTTATGTAGCATAGTACAGTGAACATAAATATAACTTTATTTGGGTGATTAAGCTCTTAGGACCTCAGAATCATCATTCTCTCACCATTTTGATTGTGCAGCAATGTGGATAGATAGAAGTTTGGTTTTTCTGTGTCTTGCAATATGCTTGTAAGTTAGTGATAAAACAATAATAATTTTAAAATATTATTTCTTTATATTTTCTCCTAATCATAGTTTATAATTAAATAAATGGTGTTAATTATTCTAGCTAATTGAATTTTAGATAATCAAGGTATTTAATTTGGGTTTTCCTTGGATGACAGTGATGGAAGTTATGTTTACATGTTTTTGTGTGAAGTAAGTAGACTTGTTACAATACTTTTGACAATAAACATATGGGACCTTAAGAAATACAGACGTGGAAAGCATCACTCCCTTGAGGTAAAAGTATTAATTTAGTGACTTGAATTGAATCATTTAGATTGCTTAGACCATGGCCATGTGGATTTAGTCACTACTTCATGATTTGAACATCTATGGAGAACATGATTTCAAATGTACAGAGATTATTTGAACTTAGCATACATATACATGAATATTTACTTACAAACCCACAATTTCACCGTTACTCTGAGAATGGGGGAGTGTATTTTTCACTACAGAATTATCATTCAAACTGGTGTACTGTAAAAAATAAAACCAGCTTTGTATTTGAACATGGAAATCTACTTAACAATGCTTGTCCATTCACCATGGAGTTTGCATGTCCCAGCAAACAGTTTTTGCTTCATACATCATCGGATGAAAGGCTATCAAGTTGCTACTGTTGGGACAGTTACAAGAGGCGAGGCTGTTGATGTCAGTAAATGTAGACTTCATCAACAAAAGCTAACCGAATGCGGTCAATTATACTGCTTGATGACAACAGGGCTTTAAAATAACAGCAAGGTCACTTGCATAATATTCCAGACAAGAGCCCTTTCCTAGAACCTTGATATTACCTCTAGCTATAGAATATTAAATACTCTAAATTACAATGTAAATCCCTGAAGAAAAAAATGGAAGCAAGTCTGTCTGCAGTCTAATCGTCACTGACTGGTGCCTGTCCTCCAGGTTGACATTGCTATCATATAGGGGATTTTATCTGCCCTCTATTTTTACATAAAAGGTAAATTGGCAGGAAAGTGTACATGTCAGATAATTATTATGGAAACTATCAACGCTTGATTGTAGGTGATTTTTTACTATCAAATGTCTACTTTCACAATTAAAAATCATAGATTAATATTAAAAATAAAATTTGACTAATATAGGTGTCAAATCTTTCAACTCGCAGTGGGTGTGATGGGTGTGGTTTGGAGGAAGGGAAGTAGAGACATTACACAATTCCAGGATCTAACCCTTCTCAAACCTGCAGGTGCTTATGTTAGTGATGATACATGTACTGAGTAAGACCCTGGGAGGTCCTGAGCCATCAGGAAAAATAGGATTGAAATACATTCCCATTCTGAGCTTATAAGGCTCCGTTTGAAAAGATTTTCACCAACTAGGAGTTTTCTGTGTGAAGCTCAGTTAACCTGAAAATTAAGCTTAAGTGAAAACTCACATTTGCCTGAAAAGTATGGTAACTAAGATTTCATTGTAAAATGTTGATAAAGTGTCATAAATGTATGACTCTATAGTCACTGAGCTAATATATAGAAATCTATGCAAGTGGTGGGTAAATTTTTTATGACATATTGGTATATATATCTTAGTACTCTGTGCTACTTATTTCTTACCATTGTTTTTGTGATAAATGAAAAGATTTTATTTTGAAAACACTTTGATTCTTCAAGATCAGTACTGTCTAATTAATAAATACTATTTTCCATGATACTAAATTGTATCTAAGTATCATATTATTGGTATGGCCTCAGATGGCTAGCTATTAGCTCTATTTGTGTATGATCAGATCTAGTACTAAGCAGTGTATTTCAATAAGTACTTTAATCCCTGAAAAGTAAAATGAGGAAAACTTTGGCTGCAGTTCCACCTTTACTACTGAACTCAAGTTCTTAATAGGAGTTAGTCAATCTGTAATTAGTGATTATAGTATCTGTCTTCAGGTACTATTTTTGTATATGTGTATTGAGATAATATATTAAGATCATTTTGAGTTCTATAAAGAAACGTTATTATAGACACATAACACTAACATGTCTAAAATACAGGGACCTGACAAAATGCTGTATTGTTATTATCAGAGGATTAGCTATGATAGTAACAATTATGCTGAACTGAACAATTTTTAAAAGATAGATTTAAATTCTGAATATTTATCTATCTTTTGTGTTTGTTTAGGATTAGAAGACTAAAATTCCATAATGGCAGGCTAAAGAATTTCATCAGTGCAACATACTATAACCTATTCGTTTTATCCCATCAAATTTATAAGATTATATTACAGGAAAAAAATACACTGAGAGTAAGAAAAGCATGTGTATATTTGTGCATGTGTTGTATTTTGCTTAATGCTATCATTTTAAACAAGCGTTAAGTAATTTACACTTATTAGTTTCTCATTGATTTGTTGCTATGACTAGTACTTTATAAATTGATATTATACTGACTCTTTTGCAAAGAAAAGAAAACAACATATGGAAAGTACCTTGTGATTTAGAATATTCAAAATGCAGAGCTATACCACTCTATGATTTAATGCCTCCAGATGTAGACTTCTTATATTTTCATGAGTTTTCTTCTTTTATTCTATTGATTTCCAATTTTTGAAGTTTTTATATTTAGCAAGGACCATTTAATCTCATTTCCTCATTCTTCAAATGAAAGAACACTTAAAAGATGAAGTAATTACATATTTAAAAATCATGCACACTTAAAAAAAGGTGAGCTTGCTGGATAATTTCAAAAGCCTGTGTCACCGAAAGCCTGCATTTTGTTGAAGGGAAAATGCAATAGAGACTTACTTCCCATCCTTGTGTGAATTCTCCAGTGAGTCTGTGGGAAGGAATGACCTTTGCTGATCTTCTCACACTCTTAGCAGTAGCAAGTGTGGTCATTTAGTCTGAACTTGAAGCAAGAGGATGGTGAAGAGAGCTTAAAAGCTAATAATGAGAATTAGTAACTAGTGCACAAGTCTAAACATAGGCAAAATGTGCCCTTGTTGCCTTAAATCAAAGGAGCCTGACACTCCTTTATGTACCAGGTTTCTCTTGATACTGGTCAAAGAGTGGTAGATATTTGGGAAAAATAATGAGATGTACAATTCTATAAGGTTAATCTTGATTGAAATGTTAGTCTTTGATAATTATTTCAACATTAAATTGAAATGACTATAAATATGAATTTCATTAGCTGGCACAAAATGAAACCGGAAATATCGTTAAATCTGGTACTACCTCTCAAAACAATTGCAATACCTGGTGGAACAAGAACTTATTCCTTATAACATTGTTTCACAAGAAATCAGAGCAAGGGAACTCACCAGTCCAGATTTCTACATTTTGAAGTTACATTTAGTAAGTATGGTAGATTTTATAGACTTTCTATCCCCATATATCAAATAAAACAAATTCCCTTTACTCTTATGGTAATGATACTTGGTTTACCAGAATAGTAATTATAGCAGACATTTATATCCCTTACTATTTGCCAGGAATTAACATGAACACCTTAATATATTTTGAACTCATTGAACATAGGCAAAAACCCATGAAATAAATGCTGTCATTATTCCTATTTTACAGATGAGGAAACTGAGGCACGGAAGATTGAATTACTTGGTCAAAGTCACACAGCTAATAAGTGGTGGAATTTTTTTGAATGAAGTTCCTAATCCTGGCTTCAAATTCCATGCTCTTTATTTCTTCACCACAGTGCCTCTTAGGTTTTGTGCAAATTTGCCAAGAAATCAGGAAAAGGGAAGGAAAGAGTCTGAAGGTCTGCAATAGTTTTAAAAACTTCTTTCTGAAAGATTCTATGAAAAATGAGAAGCAGATTCACTATGTGTACTGTGTTTCTTTCCTTCATGAGGTTAAATGAAACTCTAGAAGATAGGAAATTAAATACCCTGATACTGCAACATTGAAATTTTTTAACAGAAAAATATGTCAAGAATTGTTGGCTACATAAAGTACATTAATAAACTTTGTGAATTATCGTTAAATAATTGCCAACCTTTTTGAAATCCGTTTAAAAATGATTTGAAATATTTTCATCACCTTATCACCTGCACAGTTAATAAAAATCAATAAAAACATTGTTTTTTACCTTTTACCTGGCAAATATTTTTGACTTGAGTGATTTTCCTAGGATGCCTTAGACTACTGTGGGATTTGGGTACTAGCTTATTCTTTATCCAGGAAGATAAGTATCAATCAAGTATACATTACTGAATGGAAAAAAGAGTCTGCTTCTGTCGGAGAGCTATTTGTAAGTAATTGAACGTGGTTGTGTGTGTGTGGAGGTACTATTTGTCAGCTTTCTTGGTACTTCAGATAGTAAGTTTCTAACGATTCTTGACAAGGAAATTGGAGACTTAATCCTGTCAGCTGCTGATCTGAGTATGTTTATAGCCTCAATTCCATTTTGCATCATCTGTGCCCAAAACTGTAGGGTGATGTAGAGCCTAGAAAATTACAACAATAGAGACTTCTAATCATATCCAATGGAAAAAGTATCCATTTTTTTAAAAGGCAGAATTCTGCTGCAGTCACCTATTGTCTAGAGGAAAAGAGAGAAAGTAGCCGAAGTAGTAAAGGTCAAGAATAACAACTAAAGTGATAATAACACCCTTGGCATTTTAGGCATTAGAGTTTGGACTTAGAGAGTTCAAGAATAAGGGTAAGGTCTTTAAGGATTTAGCTGGAGATTAAGAGTGCATCACAAAGATTAGCAGGTGAAATTACTTGTGAAATAGTGTTCATTATATTGATACCCTTGGAAGATATAATTTAAAATATTCTACAATCTATTATATATTGGATAGATAGTGGAAACTTAGATTACTATTTTCAAAATTGTAGAATTCTAGAAAGAAACAGCAAATACCAAGGGTTTAATGATATAGCCCCAATCAAAAAGTAACTGAAAGTGTGAATGTATATAGAAATATACATCCTGTTGAAAATTGAGATCCTCTTTGGACCCCTTGCCCATTTCTTTTACATCATTAATTTTCTAGTTCTCTAGGTTCGAAACCATATCTTTACGTTTTTGTCTTTGGTCTCAGGCAGTATATCAACAAGACCTACCAACTTTTTTTTTCTGCATTGTATTTTAGAAAAACCTTTTCTTTTAGTTTTATTTTCTTATTTTTCATACTGACTTAGGCTGTTTTCACTTCACATATGGAACTTCTTTTACCATCTTTTAGTCATATTTGCTTCAGTCCACAGTCATTTTTCCTTTCTAATCCTATTGAAAGATACTCTTACCTACAATTAATTTCTTCCATATTGTTTCTATGCTCAAGTATCTGTGGTGAAAAGTCCGTAGGCTCCTGCCTGACGTTCAGGGCTTTCTGACAGATGTCTTTCCCCTTGTCTAACTGCTGCAGGAGAGCACACACACATCTGACCAACTTCTTTTCTGGTTAGCTTTTATAGGCTTTCATTTCTGGATCCATAAATCCTAATTAAACTCAACCACCTTCAATGAGTATTGCATTTAAAATACTTGCAGGGGCTTCCCTGGTGGTGCAGTGGTTGAGAATCTGTCTGCTAATGCAGGGGACATGGGTTCAAGCCCTGGTCTGGGAGGATCCCACATGCCATGGAGCAACTAGGCCCGTGAACCACAACTACTGAGCCTGCGCGTCTGGAGCCTGTGCTCCGCAACAAGAGAGGCCGCGATAGTGAGAGGCCCACGCACCGCGATGAAGAGTGGCCCCCACTTACCACCACTAGAGAAAGCCCTCGCACAGAAACGAAGACACAACACAGAAAAAAAAAAGATACTTGCAGTTTTATTTGTCTTTTGGATTTTATGTTACTGATGATATCCTTTGGATACTGTAGTGTAGTTATAACCAGGAATTCCAGAGACATATTTGGGTGAGCAGTATTACCATGATATTATTTTTCCTTTCATTTTAAATCATTAAACTTTTCAAGATATTTTCTGTATTCCTATAAAGTTTCTCTCCTCTTTCTGTGAAAAAGAGGTAATTCAGAGCTAAATTTAACTTTAATTAACCAATCAGGGTTGCTGGGGATCAATGTGCTTATCCTGATGAAGTTGATAGTTCAGCTATGGCTTCTTTATCCTTATGGTCTCAGGAAATGGGAAGTGTTGAGGTTGTGTCACACCTTCTTTTTCAAAGCCAATAAACCACATTTTAATAGTCTCGTGAGTTTACTGTTTCACACATGAAATGATGAGAGGTAAGAATACAAACGCTAGGGCCTCCCTGGTGGCGCAGTGGTTAAGAGTCCGCCTGCCGATGCAGGGGATACGGGTTCGTGTCCCGGTCTGGGAGGATCCCATATGCCGCGGAGCGGCTGGGCCCGTGAGCCATGGCCGCTGGGCCTGCGCGTCCGGAGCCTGTGCTCCGCAACGGGAGAGGCCACAACAGTGAGAGGCCCGCGTACAGCAAAAAGAAAAAAAAAAAAAAAGAATACAAACTCTTTTCGTTTATAGATAGATTTCCTGACAAGGATTAGATTGTGTTTTTAAATTCATTGCAGAAAAAAAAAATAAAAGGAAGGAAGAGGAAAGAAAAAAATGGAAAGAAAAGATAGAGGAAGGGAGGGAGCAAGGAGTGAAGTAAAGAAGGAAGGAAAAGAAAGAAAAAAAACAGTCATGTAAGTAACAGAAAGAAGAATAAAACTTATTTGAATCAATATTGTCACTTTCTAGAGGTAAAAGTATTATTCAAGTTTTATTCAATAAATTAATCAAGTTTCTTAGAAAATATAATGGACCATGCAACCTCAAGTTACACCAACTGTCTGACAAGGCAAAGCTGGATTTATGCAAGTCTCCTGTTTACCCAAGAATGCAGACATTTCCCTTACGAAATGAGGCAGCCTTATCTTTATTATTCTAATTAATTTTAGTTTACAGTTGTGCTGTAAACAATATTTCAGAAGCTTACTTCAAGATTCCTAAATAAATGAACAGGAGAAAATAATGCTCAGTGGTGGTAATCTACATTTCATATACTGTATGATTTAAAAAAAGGTATTTCTGGATAACAGAAAAAATAATTTAAAAATGATAGTTGTGCTTTATTTAGCAGAATCTGTGTGAATAATGGAAGGTAAATTGAGCTGCTGAAAAATCTTTGTATTTTCTAAAAAATAAATGTTAGCCAGATTGTGATGACTTTGAAACTCAAGTACTAGGAACATCAAAGAAGACATTCCTATGTCTTTTAATCTATGCCAAAATTGCTGTTATGGTAAAACATTTTTACTTGAGTACTAGTACGCAGTGCACAATAATCTGCCTAACCTCTAGTCAGGGCATAAATTCAACTTGGTCCCATCTCTCTTTCTGTGCAGGTTGAAGACCAGAGTTTTATTTGCTCTGGCAAACATTCCTTGGCGAAAACCAAGTAATCTAATGTTAATTGCATTGCCTTACCCTGATACCCACAGAAAGTGTCATTTCCATATTTCAGGAAAAATTTAGAGTATCTGTGTTGATAGAAAACTATCCATTACATGTCATAAAAATTATGTAAGTTAGACCTGAAAGTATTACTAGCTTCCGAAGATAAAATCCTATAAAATGAAACAGTTCAACATGGGTTGGAGCAGTATATACCACTTTCATCTTAAGATAAAACCCAATAAAATAAAACAGCTGACTTGAGCTGGAACAGGGTGTGCTATCTCTATACTACAAATCTGTTTCTTATTTCCTGTCTATATAACTGAAACATCAGTTGTAAAGTTTTTACAGTATTTCTCCCTTTCCTCCATTCAAATAACACGTTTCCTTGGTAAAGGTGAATTAAAATGTAGATTCCCTATTGAGTTTCCCTTTTTGGTGTTAGTTTTACGCCCTGAGAAGCTATGGGAGAAATTTGACTACATACAATCACTGAGAACATAGACTTTCATTTTAGAATTCAGGATGTTTGGGGGCTCAACAAATAATTATTTAAGTAGTTTTCAGCTTTAAAAATTAATATACTTTTATTTATTTTATTTCATATTTTAAATTCATGTCCTAAGTGCTCTTTAGCATAACTTTTTCAGGGAGAAGTTGTTTGTAGTTTCAAGCACGCAAATGTATTTGCAATTTCCCTTAAATAATAAAGAATTATCAGTGTAAAAAGAATAATATAAAATCTTGGATCGTGATTCTTCTGGTAGAGGTAGTTACTAGTCACACTTGGATTCTATGATGCTCAGTGGGAATTTTATTTTTATAAATACCAAGGAATTTAATTTTTATATAATAATATTATCTATTCACATCCCATATTCAAATGTCATCAATTTTTGCAAAAATGTCCTTTACAGCTAATTTTTTCTTCCAGTTTAATTGAGATATAGTTGACATACAGTACTGCATAAAGTTAAGCTGTACAGAATGATTTGACTTACATCTTGAAATGATTATCAGAATAAGTTTAGTGAACATCTATGATCTCATTAATTTATTTGTTTTTATTTTTATTTTTTAACATCTTTATTGGAGTATAAATACTTTACAATGCTGTGTTAGTTTCTACAGTATAAAAAATTGAATCATTTATACGTATACATATATCCCCATGTCTCCTCCTTCTTGTGCCTCCCTCCCACCCTCCTTATCCCACCCCTCTAGGTGGTCACAAAGCACTGAACTGATCTCCCTGTGCTATGCAGTTTCTTCCCACTAGCTATAAATTTTACATTTGGTAGTGTATATATGTCCATGCTACTCTTTCACTTTGTGCCAACTTACCCTTCCCCCTCCCTGTGTCCTCAAGTCCATTCTCTACGTCTGCGTCTTTATTCCTGTCCTGCCCTTAGGTTCACCAGAAATGTTTTTTTTTTTTTTTAGGTTCCATATATATGTTTTACCATATGGTATTTGTCTTTCTCTTTCTGACTTACTTCACTCTGTATGACAGACTCTAGGTCCATCCACATCACAACAAATAACTCAATTTCATTGCTTTTTATGGCCGAGTAATATTCCATTGTATATATGTGCCACATCATCCTTTATCCATTCATCTGTCGATGGACACTTAGGTTGCTTCCATGTCCTGGCTAATGTAAAAGTGCTGCAATGAACATTGTGGTACATGTCTCTTTTTGAATGCTGCTTTTCTCAGGGTAAATGCCCAGTAGTGGAATTGATGGGTCATATGGTAGTTCTATTTTTAGATTTTTAAGGAACCTCCATACTGTTCTCCATAGTGGAGGTATCAATTTACATTCCCACCAACAGTGCAAGAGGGTTCCCTTTCTCCATACCCTTTCCAGCATTTAATGTTTGTAGGTTTTTTGATGATGACCATTCTGACTGGTGTTAGGTGATACCTCACTGTGGTTTTCTTTGCATTTCTCTAATGATTACTAATGTTGAGCCTCCTTTCATGTGTTTGTTGGCAATCTGTATATTTTCTTTGGAGGAAGGTCTATTTGGGTCTTCTGCCCATTTTTGGTTTGGGTTGTTTGTATTTTTGATATTGAGCTGCATGAGCTGCTTGCATATTTTGGAGATTAATCCTTTGTCAGTTGCATCATTTGCAAATATTTACTCCATTCTGCAGGCTGTCTTTTCTTCTTGTTTATGGTTTCCTTTGCTGTGCAAAGATTTTAGGTCTCATTAGGTCCCATTTATTTATTTTTGTTCTTATTTCCATTTCTCTAGGAGGTGGGTCAAAAAGGATCTTTCTGTGATTTATGTCATAGAATGTTCTGCCTATGTTTTCCTCTAAGAGTTTGATAGTTTCTGGCTTTACATTTAGGTCTTTAATCCATTTTGAGTTTGTTTCTGTGTATGATGTTAGGGAGTGTTCCAATTTCATTCATTTACACGTAGCTGTCTAGTATTGCCAGAACCATTTATTGAAGAGACTGACACTTCTCCATTGTACATTCTTGCCTCCTTTGTCAGAGATTAGGTGACCATAGGTGCATAGGTTTATCTCTGGGCTTCTATCCTGTTCCATTGATCTATATTTCTGTTTTTGTGCTAATACCATACTGTCTTGATTACTATAGCTTTGTAGTATACTCTGAAGTCAGGGAGACCGATTCCTACTGCTCAATTTTTCTTTCTCAAGATTTCATTAACTATTCGGGGTCTTTTGTGTTTACATACAAATTGTAAAATATTTTGTTCTAGTTTGGTGAAAAGTGCCATTGGTAGCTTGATAGGGATTGCACTGAATCTGTAGATTGCTACGCGTACTATAGTCATTTTCACAGTTTTGATTCTTCCAATCCAAGAACATGGTATATCTCTCCATTTGTTGGTATTGTATTTAATATCTTTCATCAGTGTCTTATAGTTTTCTGCACACAGGACTTTTGTCTCCGTAGGTATGTTTATTCCTAAGTATTTTATTCTTTTTGTTGCAATGGTAAAATGGGAGTGTTTCCTTAATTTCTCTTTCAGATTTCTCATCATTAGTGGATAGGAATGCAAGAGGTTCCTATGCATAAATTTTGTATCCTGCTACTTTACCACATTCATTGATTAGCTCTAGTAGTTTTCTGGTAGCATCTTAGGATTCTCTATGTATAGTATCATGTCATCTGCAAAAAGTGACAGCCTTACTTCTTTTCAAATTTCGATTCCTTTTATTTCTTTTTCTTCTGTGATTGCTGTGGCTAAAATTCTAAAACTATGTTGAATAATAGTATTGAGAGTTGACAGCCTTGTTTTGTTCCTGATCTTAGAGGAAATAATTTCAGTTTTTCAGCATTGAGAGCGATGTTGGCTGTGGGTTTGTCATATATAGCCTTTATTATGTTGAAGTAGGTTCCCTCTATGCCCACTTTCTGGAGAGTTTTTATCATAAACATGTGTTGAATTTTGTTGAAATCATTTTCTGCATCTATTGAGAGTTATCATATGTTTTTATCCTTCAGTTTGTTGATATGTTGTGTCATACTGTTTTGCATATATTGAAGAATCTTTGCATTCCTGGGATAAACCACACTTGATCATGTTGTATGATCCTTTTAATGTGCTATTGGGTTCTGTTTGCTAGTATTTTGTTGAGGATTTTTGCATCTATGTTCATCAGTGCTATTGGCCTGTAGTTTTCTTTTTTGTGTGACATCATTGTTTGTGGCTGGTATCAGGGTGATGGTGGCCTCGTAGAATGAGTTTGGGAGTGTTCCTCCCTCTGCTATATTTTGGAAGACGTTGAGAATAATAGATGTTAGCTTTTCTGTAAATGTTTGATAGAATTTGCCTGTGAAGCCGTCTGATTGGTCCTGGGCTTTTATTTGTTGGAACATTTCATTCTTTTTTTCTTTTTTTTTTTACAACTTTATTGGAGTATAATTGCTTCAAAATGGTGCATTAGTTTCTGCTTTATAACAAAGTGAATCAGTTATACATATACATCTGTTCCCGTACCTCTTCCCTCTTGTGTCTCCCTCCCTCTCACCCTCCCTATCCCACCCCTACAGGCGGTCACAAAGCACCTATCTGATCTCCCTGTGCTATGCGACTGCTTCCCACTAGCTATCTACCTTATGTTTGGTAGAGTATATATGTCCATGTCTCTCTCTCTCTTTGTCACAACTTACCCTTCCCCCTCCCCATATCCTCAAGTCCATTCTCAAGTAAGACTGTGTCTTTATTCCTGTTTTACCCCTAGGTTGTTCATGACATTTTTTCCTTAAATATCATATATATGTGTTAGCATATGGTATTTGTCTTTCTCTTTCTGACTTACTTCACTCTGTATGACAGACTCTAGGTCTATCCACCTCATTACAAATAGCTCAATTTCGTTTCTTCTAATGTCTGAGTAATATTGCATTGTATATATGTGCTACATCTTCTTTATCCATTCAATCCAATGATGGACACTTAGGTTGTTTCCATCTCTGGGCTATTGTAAATAGAGCTGCAATGAACATTGTGGTACATGTCTCTTTTTGAATTGTGGTCTTCTCACTGTATATGCCCAGTAGTGGTATCGCTGGGTCATATGGTAGTTCTATTAGTAGTTTTTTGAGGAACCTCCATACTGTTCTCCATAGTGGCTGTACCAATTCACATTCCCAACAACAGTGCAAGAGTGTTCCCATTTTCCACACCCTCTCCAGCATTTATTGTTTCTAGAATTTTTGCTGATGTCTATTCTGACTGGTGTGAGATGATATCACATTGTAGATTTTTTTTTTTTTTTTTTTTTTTTTTTTTTGCGGTATGTGGGCCTCTCACTGTTGTGGCCTCCCCCGTTGCGGAGCACAGGCTCTGGACGCGCAGGCTCCGGACGCGCAGGCTCAGCGGCCATGGCTCACGGGCCCAGCCGCTCCGCGGCATATGGGATCCTCCCAGACCGGGGCACGAACCCGTATCCCCTGCATCGGCAGGCGGACTCTCAACCACTTGCGCCACCAGGGAGGCCCCACATTGTAGTTTTGATTTGCATTTCTCTAATGATTAATGATATTGAGCATTCATTCATGTGTTTGTTGGCAGTCTGTATATCTTCTTTGGAAAAATGTCTATTTAGGTCTTCTGCCCATTTTTGGATTGGGTTTTGTTGTTGTTGTTGTTGTTGTATTGAGCTGCATGAGCTGCTTATAAATTTTGGAGATTAATCCTTTGTCAGTTGCTTCATCTGCAAATATTTTATCCCATTCCAAGGGTTGTCTATTGGTCTTGTTTATGGTTTCCTTTGCTGTGCAAAAGCTTTGAAGTTTCATTAGGTCCCATTTGTTTATTTTTGTTTTTATTTCCATTTCTGTAGGAGGTGGGTCAAAAAGGATCTTGCTGTGATTTATGTCATAGAGTGTTCTGCCTATGTTTTCCTCTAAGAGATTGATAGTTTCTGGCCTTACATTAAGGTCTCTAATCCATTTTGAGCTTATTTTTGTGTATGCTGTTAGGGATTGACCTAATATCATTTTTCATGTCCCTATCAAATTTTCCCAGCACCATTTATTGAAGAGGCTGTCCTTTCACCTCTGTACATTCCTGCCTCCTTCATCAAAGATAAGGTGATCATATGTGTGTGGGTTTATCTCTGGGCTTTGAATCCTGTTCCATTGATCTATCTTTCTGTTTTTGTGCCAGTACCATTCTGTCTTGATTACTGTAGCTTTGTAGTATAGTCTGAAGTCAGGGAGCCTGATTCCTCCAGCTCCGTTTTTCGTTCTCAAGATTGCTTTGGCTATTTGGGGTCTTTTGTGTTTCCATACAAATTGTGAATTACTTGTTCTATTTCTGTGAAAAATGCCAGTGGTAGTTTGATAGGGATTGCATTGATGCTGTATATTGTTTTTGGTAGTAGGTTCATTTTCACTATGTTGATTCTTTCAGTCCAAGAACATTGTATATCTCTCCATCTATTTGTATCATCTTTAGTTTCTTTCATCAGTGTCTTATAATTTTCTACATTCAGGACTTTTGTCTCCTTGGATAGGTTTATTTCTAGATATTTTATTCTTTTTGTTGAAATGGTAAATGAGAGTGTTTTCTTGATTTCACTTTCAGATTTTACATCATTAGTGTATAGGAATGCCAGTGATTTCTGTGCATTAATTTTGTATCCTGGTACTTTACCGAAATCATTGATTAGCTCTAGTATTTTTCTGGTAACATCTTTAGGATTCTCTATGTGCAGTATCATGTTATCTGCAAACAGTGACAACTTTACTTTTTCTTTTCCGATTTGGATTTTTTATTTCCTTTTCTTCTGTGATTGCTGTGGCTAAAACTTCCAAAACTATGTTGAATAAGAGTGGTGAGAGTGGGCAACCTTGTCTTTTTCCTGATCTTAGTGGAAATGCTTTCAATTTTTCACCATTGAGGACGATGTTGGCTGTGCGTTTGTCATATATGGCCTTTATTATGTTGAGGAATGTTCCCTCTCAGCCGACTTTCTGAAGGGTTTTTATCATAAATGGGTGTTGAATTATGTCAAAAGCTTTCTCTACATCTATTGAGATGATCATATGGTTTTTCTCCTTCAATTTGTTAATATGGTGTATCACGTTGATTGATTTGCATATATTGAAGCATCCTTGCATTCCTGGAATAAACCCCACTTGATTACAGTGTATGATCCTTTTAATGTGCTGTTGGATTCTGTTTGCTAGTATTTTGTTGAGAATTTTTGCATCTATGTTCATCAGTGATATTGACCTGTACTTTTCTTTCTTTGTGACATCCTTGTCTGGTTTTGGTATCAAGGTGATAGTGGCCTCGTAGAATGAGTTTGGGAGTGTTCCTCCTTCTGCTATATTTTGGAAGAGTTTGAGAAGGATAGGTGTTAGCTCTTCTCTAAATGTTTGATAGAATTCGCCTGTGAAGCCATCTGGTCCTGGGCTTTTGTTTGTTGGAAAATTTTTAATCACAGTTTCAGTTTCAGTGCTTGAGATCGGTCAGTTCATATTTTCTATTTCTTCCTGGTTCAGTTTTGGCATGTTGTGCATTTCTAAGTATTTGTCCATTTCTTCCAAGTTGTCCATTTTATTGGCATAGAGTTGCTTGTAGTAATCGCTCATGATCTTTTGTATTTCTGCAGTGTCAGTTGTTACTTCTCCTTTTTCATGTCTAATTCTATTGATTAGAGTCTTCTTCTTTTTTTCTTGATGAGTCTGCCTAATGGTTTATCAATTTTGTTTATCTTCTCAAAGAACCAGCTTTTAGTTTATTGATCTTTGCTATCGTTTCCTTCATTTCTTTTTTATTTATTTCTGATCTGATTTTTATGATTTATTTCCTTATGCTAACCTTGGGTTTTTTTTTTTGGTGTTGTTGTTGTTCTTCTTTCTCTAGTTGCTTTAGGTGCAAGATCAGGTTGTTTACTCAAGATGTTTCCTGTTTCTTAAGGTGGGGTTGTATTGCTATAAACTTCCCTATTAGAACTGCTTTTGCTGAATCCCATAGGTTTTGAGTCGTCATGTCTCCATTGTCATTTTCTTGTAGGTATTTTTTTATTTCCACTTTGATTTGTTCAGTGATCACTTCGTTATTAAGTAGTGTATGATTTAGCCTCCATGTGTTTGTATTTTTTACAGGTCTTTTCCTGTAATTGATAACTAGTCTCATAGCATTGTTGTAGGAAAAGATGCTTGATACAATTTCAATTTTATTAAATTTCCCAAGGCTTGATTTGTTACCCAAGATATGATCTATCTTGGAGAATGTTCCATGAGCACTTGAGAAAAATATGTATTCTGTTGTTTTTGGATGGAATGTCCTATAAATATGAATTACATCCATCTAGTTTAATGCATCATTTAAAGCTTGTGTTTCCTTATTTATTTTTGTTTTGGATGATCTGTCCATTGGTGAAAGTGGGGTGTAAAAGTCCCCTACGATGAATGTGTTACTGTCAATTTCCCCTTTTATGGCTGTTAGTATTTGCATTATGCATTGAGTTGCTCCTATGTTGGGTGCATAAATATTTACAATTGTTACATCTTCTTCTTGGATAGATCCCTTGATCATTATGTAGTGTCCTTCTCTGTGTGTTCTAGTAGTCTTTATTTTAAAGTCTATTTTGTCTGATATAAGAATTGCTACTCCAGCTTTCTTTCGGTTTCCATTTGCATGGAATATCTTTTTCTGTCCCCTTACTTTCAGTCTGTATGTGTCTCTAGGTCTGAAGTGGGTCTCTTGTAGACAGCATATATATAGGTTTTGTTTTTGTATCCATTCAGCAAATCTGTGTCTTTTAGTGGGAACATTTAGCCCATTTACATTTAAGGTAATTATCGATATGTATGTTCCTATTCCCTTTCTCTTAATTGTTGTGGGTTTGTTATTGTGGTTCTTTCCTTTCTGTTGTTTTTCTTCCCTAGAGAAGTTACTTTAGCATTTGTTGTAAAGGTGGTTTGGTTGTGCTGAACTCTCTCAGCTTTTGCTAGTCTGTAAAGGTTTTAAGTTCTCCATCAAATCTGAATGAGATCCTTGCTGGGTAGAGTAATCTTGGTTTCAGATTCTTCTCCTTAATCACTTTAAATATGTCCTGCCAGTCCCTTCTGGCTTGCAGCATTTCTCCTGAAAGATCAGGTGTTAACCTTATGGGGATTCCCTTGTGTGTTATTTGTTGTTTTTTCCTTGCTGCTTTTAATTTGTTTCTTTTTATTTAATTTTTGACAGTTTGATTAATATGTGTCTTGGCATATTTCTCCTTGGATTTATTCTGTATGGGACTCTCTGTGCCTCCTGGACTTGATTAACTATTTTCTTTCCCATATTAGGGAAGTTTTCAACTATAATCTCTTCAAATATTTTATCAGTCCCTTTATTTTTCTCTTCTTCTTCTGGAAACCCTATAATTCGAATGCTGTTGCATTTAATGTCGCAGAGGTCTCTGTGACTGTCCTCAGTTCTTTTCATTATTTTTTCTTATTCTGCTCTGCAGTAGTTATTTCCACTATTTTATCTTCCAGGTCACTTGTCTATTCTCCTGCCTCAGTTATTCTGCTATTGTTCCCATCTAGAGTATTTATAATTTTGTTTATTGTGTTGTTCATCATTGCTTGTTTCATCTTTAGTTCTTTTATGTCCTAGTTAAATCTTTCTTGCATTCTGTCTATTCTATTTCCAAGTTTTTGGATCATCTTTACTATCATTATTCTGAATTCTTTTTCAGGTAGACTGTCTATTTCCTCTTCATTTGTTAGGTCTGGTGGGTCTTTACCTTGCTTCTTCACCTACTGTGTGTTTTTCTGTCTTCTCATTTTGCTTATCTTACTGTGTTTCATGTTTCCCTTTTGCAGGCTGCAGGTTCGTAGTTCCCATTGTTTTTGGTGTCTCTCTCCAGTGGCTAAGGTTGGTTTAGTTGGTTGTGTAGGCTTCCTGGTAGAGGGGACTAATGCCTGTGTTCCAGTGGATCAGGCTTCATCTTTCCTTTCTGGTGGGCAGGTCCACGTCTCTTAGTGTGTTTTGGGGTTTCTGTAGACTTATTATGATTTTAGGCAGCCTCTCTGCTAATGGGTGGGGCTGTGTTCCTGTCTTGCTAGTTGTTTGTCATAGGGTGTCCAGCACTGTAGCTTGCTGGTCGTTGAGTGAAGCTGGGTGCTGGTGTTGAGATGGAGATCTCTGGGAGATTTTCGCCTTTTGATATTATGTGGAGCTGGGAGGTCTCTTGTGGACCCGTGTCCTGAAGTTGGCTCTCCCACCTCAGAGGCACAGCACTGACTCGTGGCTGCTGCAGCAAGAGACTTTCATCCACACAGCTCAGAATAAAAGGGAGAAAAATTAGAAAGAAATAATTAGTAGATGTAGAAAGAAAGAAAGGAAGAAAGAAAAGAAAGAAAGGAGGGAGGAAGGAAGGAGGGAGGAGAGAAGGAGGAAAAAAGAAATAAAGAAGACAAAGTAAAATAAAATAAAGTATGATAAAATATAATAAAGTTATTAAAATAAGAAATAACTAAGAAAAAGAAACAAACAACAACAACAACAAAAAAACGGACGGATACAACCCTGGGACAAATGGTGGAAGCAAAGCTATACAGACAAAATCTCACATAGAAGCATACACATACACACTCACAAAAAGAGGAAAAGGGGAAAAAATCATAAATCTTGTCCTCAAAGTCCACCTCCTCAGTTTGGGATGATTTGTTGCCTAAAGGAAGCAAGGAAGGAAAGAAAGAAAGAAAGAAATGAAGAAAGAAAGAAGTTAAAGTAAAATAGAATAAAGATAAAATAAAATAAAGTTATTAACATAAAAAATAATTATTAAGAAAAAAAATTAAAAAAAAAACGGATGGCTGGAACCCTAGGACAAATGTTGGAAGCAAAGGGGTACAAACATAATCTCACACAGAAGCATACACATACACACTCACAAAAATAAGGAAAAGGGAAAAAAAATCATAAATCTTGCTCTCAAAGTCCACCTCCTCAATTTGGAATGATTCATTTTCTATTCATGTATTCCACAGATGCAGGGTACATCAAGTTGATTGTGGAGCTTTAATCTGCTGCTTCTGAAGCTGCTGGGAGAGATTTCCCTTTCTTTTCTTTGTTCTCACAGCTCCCGAGTCTCAGCTTTGGAATTGGCCCTGCCTCTGCCTGTAGGTCGCCGGAGGGCGTCTGTTTTTTGCTCAGGCAGGATGGGGTTAAAGCAGCAGCCGATTCGGCGACTGTGGCTCACGCGGGCCGGGGGGAGGGAGGAGTACGGAATGTGGGGTGAGCCTGCAGTGCCAGAGGCCAGCATGACATTGCACCAGCCCGAGGTGCACCGTGCACTCTCCCAGGGAAGCCGTTCCTGGGTCCTGGGACCCCGGCAGTGGCGGGTTGCACAGGCTCCATGGAAGGGGGGAGTGGACAGTGACCTGCACTCGCACACAGGACTTTTTGTGGTGGCAGCAGCGACCCCAGCGTCCCACGCTCCTCTCTGGGGTCCAAGCCTTGAGCCACGGCTCCAGCCCATCTCTGGAGCTTCTTTAATCAGTGCTCTTAATCCCCTCTCCTCGCGCACCAGGAAACAAAGAGGGAAGAAAAAGTCTCTTTCCTCTTCAGCAGGTTCAGACATTTTCCCAGACTCCCTCATGGCTAGCTGTGGTGCATTAACCCCCTGCAGGCTGTGTTCACACCGCCAGCCCCAGTCCTCTCCCTGCACTCTGACAGAAGCCCGAGCCTCAGCTCCCAGCCCCGCCCACCCCGGCGGGCGAGCAGACAAGCCTCTTGGGCTGGTGAGTGCCTGTTGGCATGGATCCTCTGTGAAGGAATCTCTCCACTTTGTCCTCCGCACCCCTGTTACTGTGCTCTCCTCCGCGATTCTGAAGCTTCCCCCCTCCACCACCCGCAGTCTCCGCCCATGAAGGGGCTTCTAGTGTGTGGAAACCTTTCATCCTTCACGGCTCCCTCCCACTGGTGCAGGTCCCATTCCTACCTTTTTGTCTCTGTTTATTCTTTTTTCTTTTGCCCTACCCAGGTACGTGGGGACTTGCTTGCCTTTTGGGAGGTCTGAGGTCTTCTGCCAGCATTCAGTAGGTGTTCTGTAGGAGTTGTTCCACGTGTAGCTGTATTTCTGGTGTATCTGTGGGGAGGAGTGTTATCACCACGTCTTACTCTTCCGCCATCTTCCCCGGAAGTCCTCTTGGAACATTTCTAATCACAGTTTCAATTTCAGTGCTTGTCATTGTTCTTTTTATATTTTCTGTTTCTTCGTGGTTCAGTCTCAGAAGGTTGTGCTTTTCTAAGAATTTGTCTATTTCTTTCAGGTTGTCCATTTTATTGGCATATACTTTCTTAGAGTAATCTCTCATGATCCTTTGTATTTCTGCAGTGTCAGTTGTTACTTCTTTTTCATTTCTAATTCTACTGATTTGAGTCTTCTCCCCTTTTTTCTTGATGAGTTTCTGGCTAACGGTTTATCAATCTTCTTTATCTTCTCCTCCAAGAACCAGCTTTTAGTTTTATTGATGTTTGCTATTATTTCTCTCTTTTTCATTTATATCTGGTCCGATATTTATGATTTCTTTCCTTCTGCTAACTTTGGGGTTTCTTTTGCTCTTCTTTCTCTAATTGCTTTAGGTGTAAGGTTAGGTTGTTTATTTGAGATGTTTCTTGTTTTTTGAGGTAGGATTGTACTGCTATAAACTTCCCTCCTAGAACTGCTTTTGCTGCATCCCATAGGTTTTTGTTCATCATGTTTTCATTGTCATTTGTTTCTTGGTATTTTTTGATTTACTTTTTGATTTCTTCAGTGATCTCTTGGGTATTTAGTTGTGTATTGTTTAGCCTACATGTGTTTGTATTTTCTACAGAATTTTTCCTGCAATTGATATGTAGTCTCATAGCGTTGTGGTCAGAAAAGACACTTGATACGATTTCAATTTTCTTAAATTTACAAAGGCTTGATTTGTGACCCAAGATATGATCTATCCTGGAGAATGTTCCATGAGCACTTGAGCAGAAAGTATATTCTGTCATTTTTGGATGGAATGTCCTATAAATATCAATTAAGTCCATCTTGTTTAATGTGTCATTTAAAGCTTGTGTTTCCTTATTTATTTTCATATTGAATGGTCTCTCCATTGGTGAAAGTGGGGTGTGAAAGTCCTCTACTATGATTGTGTTACTGTCGATTTGCCCTTTTATGGCTGTTAGTATTTGCCTTATGTATTGAGGTGCTCCTATGTTGGGTGCATAAATATTTACAATTGCTATAACTTCTTGGATGATCCTTTGATCATTATGTAGTGTCCTTCTTTGTCTTTTGTAATAGTCTTTATTTTAAAGTCTATTTTTTGTGTTATGAATATTGCTTCTCCAGCTTTATTTTGATTTCCATTTGCGTGAAATACCTTTTTCCATCCCCTCACTTTCTGTCTGTATGTTTCCGTAGGTCTGAAGTGGCTCTCTTATAGACAACATATATATGGGTTTTGTTTTTGTATCCATTCAGCCAGCCAGTCTTTGTCTTTTTGCTGGAGCATTTAATGCATTTTTATTTAAGGTAATTATCAATATGTATGTCCCTATTACCATTTTCTTAATTCATTTGGGTTTGTTATTGTAGGTCTTTTCCTTCTCTTGTTCTTCTTGCCTAGAGAAGTTCCTTTAGCATTTCTTGTAAAGCTGGTTTGGTGGTGCTGAATTCTCTTAGTTTTTGTTTTTCTGTAAACGTTTTAATTTATCTGTCAAATCTAAATGAGATTCTTGCTGGGTAGAGTAATCTTGGTTGTAGGCTTTTCTCCTTTATCAGTTTAAATATGTCCTGCTACTCCCTTCTGGCTTGCAGTTTCTGCTGAAAAATCAGCTGTCAACTGTATGGGGATTCCCTTGGATTTTATTTGTTGCTTTTCCCTTGCTGCTTTTAATATTTTTCTTTGTATTTAATTTTGGTAGTTTGTTTAATATGTGTCTTGTTATGTTTCTTCTTGGTTTTATCCTGTACGGGACTCTCTGTCCTTCCTGGAGTTGATCGACTATTTCCTTTCCCATGTTAGGGAAGTTTTCTACTATAATCTCTTCAAATATCTTCTCAGACCTTTCTTTTTCTCTTCTTCTTCTGGGAACCCTGTAATTCGAATGTTGGTGAGTTTAATGTTGTCCCAGAAGTCTCTGAGACTGTCCACAATTCTTTTCATTCTTTTCTCTTTATTCTGCTTTGAGGCTGTTATTTGCACTATTTTATCCTCCAGGTCACTTACCCATTCTTCTGCCTCAGTTATTCTGCTATTGATTTCTTCTAGGGTATTTTTAATTTCATTTATCATGTTGGTCATCATTGTTTGTTTGTTCTTTAGTTCTTGTATGTCTTGGTTAAATGTTTCTTGTATTTTCTCCATTCTCTTTCCAAGATTTTGGATATCTTTCCTATCATTACTCTGAATTCTTTTTCAGGTAAACTGGCTATTTCCTCTTCATTTGTTTGGTCTGGTGGGCTTTTACCTTGCTCCTTCATCTGCTGCATATTTATCTGTTTTCTCATTTTGTTTAACTTACTGGGTTTGGGGTCTCCTTTTTACAGGCTGCAGGTTCATATTTCTCATTATTTTTGGTGTCTGCCCCCAGTGGGTGAGGTTGGTTTAGTGCGTTGTGTAGGCTTCCTGTTGGAGTGGACTTGTGCCTATGTTCTGGTGTGTGAAGCTCTGTTTTGTCCTTCTGGTGTCAGGGCCGCATCCAGTGGTGTGTTTTGGAGTGTCTATGAACTTAGTATGATTTTAGGCAGCCTTTCTGCTAATGGGTGGGTTTGTGTTCCTGTATTGCTAGTTGTTTGGCATGGGGCATCCAGCACTGGAGCTTGCTGGCCATTGGGTAGGGGTGGGTCTTACTGTTGAGACAAAGATCTGTTGGAGAGCTCTCTCTGACTGATATTACATGGAGCCAGGAGGTTCCTGGTGGTCCAATGTCCCAGGCTCAACCCTCCCACCCCAGAGGCTCAGGCCCAACAGCTGGCCAGAACACAAAGACCCTATGAGGTACAGGGCTCAGAAGAAAAGGAAGAAAGAAAAAAACAAAAATGAAAACAAAACCAAAAAATGGACAGATAGAACCTTAGGACAAATAGTAAAAGCAAAGCTATACAGACAAAAATTACACAAAGAAGCATACACATACACATTCACAAAAAGAGAAAAAGGAGGAAAAAATATATATATATATGTATAAAAAAGGAAGAATGCCACCATACCAATAAACAAATTCACCAATGATAATAAGCACTAAATACTAAACTAAGATAAACATAAAACCAGAAACTAATTAGACACAGAAAGCAAACCCCAAGTTTTAGTTGCTCCCAAAGTCCATGGCCTCAGTTTTGGGAACATTGGTTTTCTATTCAGGTATCCTTCAGATGCAGCGTTTATCAAGTTGATTGTGGGGATTTAATCTGCTGATGCTGAGGCTGCACGGAGAAATTTCCCTTTCTCTTCTTTGTTCGCTCAGCTTCTGGGGTTCAGCTTTGGTTTTCGCTCTGCCTCTGTGTGTAGGTCGCCCTCAGGCATCTGTTTCCTGCCCAGACAAGAGGTGGTTAAAGCAGCGGCTGATTAGGGCTTTCTGGCTCACTCAGGCTAGGGGGAGGGAGGGGTACGGTAGTCATAATTGGCATGTGGGGCAAGCCTGTGACGTTAGAGGTCAGCATAGTGTTGCGACAGCCTGAGGTGTGCCTTGTGTTCTCCCGGGGAAGTTGTCCCTGGATCACAGGACCCTGGCAGTGGTGTGCTGCACAGGCCCCTGGGGGTGTGTGGATAGTGACCTGTGCTTGCACACAGGATTCTTAGTGACATCGGCAGCAACGTTAGCGGTTCATGCCCGTCTCTGGTGTCTGAGCTGATAGCCACAGATTGCGCCTGTCTCTGGAGCTCATTTAGGCACTGCTCTGCCTTCTGTGGGCACAGGGAGCAAGAATCTCCTCTCCTCGTGCACCATGAAACAGAGGTGTCTTGCCTCCTTGGCAGGTCCAGACTTTTTCCCTGACATCCTCCCAGCTAGCTGTGGCACAGTGCATTAGCCCCCTACAGGCTGAGTTCACACAGCCAACACCAGTCCTCTCCCTGGGATCTGACCTCTGAAGCCTGAGCCTCAACACCCAGTTACCGCCCGCCCCAGTGGGTGAGCAGACTCAGGCTGGTGAGTGCTGGTCAGCACTGACCCTCTATGTTGGAATCTCTCTGCTTTGCCCTCCGCACCCATGTTGCTGTGCTCTCCTCTGTGACTCTGAAGCTTCCCCCCTCTGCCACCCACAGTCTCCACCCACGAAGGGGCTTCCTAATGTGTGGAAACCTTTCCTCCTTCACAGCTCCCTCCCACTGGTGCAGGTCCCATCCCTATTCTTTTGTCTCTGTTTATTCTTTTTTCTTTTGCCCTACCCAGGTACGTGGGGAGTTTCTTGCCTTTTGGGAGGGCTGAGGTCTTCTGCCAGCATTCAGTAGGTGTTCTGTAGGAGCTGTTCCACATGTAGGTGTATTTTTTTTTTGTGTGTGTGTGTGTGGTACACGGGCCTCTTACTGCTGTGGCCTCTCCCATTGCGGAGCACAGGCTCCGGAAGTGCAGGCTCAGCAGCCATGGCTTACGGGCCCAGCTGCTCCGTGGCATGTGGGATCTTCCTGGACCGGGGCATGAACCCGTGTCCCCTGCATCAGCAGGCGGACTCTCAACCACTGAGCCTCCAGGGAAGCCCTAGTTGTATTTTTGATTTATTTGTGGGGAGGAAGGTGATCTCTGCGTCCTACTCTTCCGCCATCTTGAAGGTCTCCTCAGTGGGAATTTTTAATTTAATAAGTTCTAACTGGTGAAATTGCTTAAAAGAATAAGTGAAGGAAATCCAGCAATATTCAAATCATCATTATTCAATTAGTATTGCTTATTCTGTCTCTTGAAGTATTTTCCTCTGATTAAGTGCAATTTGGATTTTTCAAGGCCATAAAATAAGCAATGAATTACCCACAACAGTATAGCTGAAGTAGTCAGAAAGTACAATTTCCTCTCTGTATTCCTGTCCACTCAGCACGTTGGTACACTTTCATACACATACACACAAGGGCACAGACACACACAGCATTTCTTTAGTTGTACAGCCTCACTCCAGGAGGTTTCTCTCTTTCTAATTAAATACACATAATCCATTCGGCACCTTTGTGAAGTTCACAAGTTGATTCCCTCTCGCTCTTTCTCTTGTCTTCTCTGTCTTCAACTAGACAATGAAAACAAAGATACAGTATAACTCATTTTCTCATTATTGATTTCATGCACCAGCTGCCAGCTGTTTTAGCTTGTTCATTTATATAACCCTCTGGGTAACTTTTTAAAAGTACTTTTCTTGGACCATCTGTTAAATACGATTGCTTTAATAATTAAAGACTCACCATCATCTTTCAAAGAAACATAATTGTTGATGTTGCAGCTGAGATATCAACATTTTGGATTCAGATACACAGACGGGTTTCATTCCATGAATCAGTATCAAATCAAATTCTTTGAGACACTAGTACTGCATGATTCCCCTCCTGTTGCCTCCCCCTCCACCACATGCCCTGCCAAACAGTTTATGTTAAGGGGAAAAGTTCCTTAATATTTACAGCTTAAGCTTTCTGTTTAAAGTCTTATTTTCCCCTCAACTTTTGCTTTCAGGTATTAGGGATCAATACTTAAGCCTGTTAAAATCTCATTTTTATGAATACACAGGTAGTTTTTAAGCATATATTCAGGAAGGCACTTCAGGTGTATGTACTCATAAGACCACCCATTGTAATGAATGCAGATATTTTTGTAGAGAGAATCAAGCTCATGGGTTCTAATGTGGAAGTATTGTTTACGAGTCAGCATCTCACCATCTGTCTTTTACTTAGTTGAAGGCTATCTCATGTACAGACAGAATCTGGGAACAAACCTTCTACTCAGACCCTTATCATCTTGGAATGTTGCTAAAATTGACATGATTTGCCATTAGGCTTATGAGTGATGCTCTTTCTTAGTTTTCTTTACTTACCATGGTAGATATCTACACTTTGTGTTATTGACTCAGGATGTGTAGGTTTTTAATCTTTAGTATTGGAAGTGCATTTATTGGGTGATAAGCAAAAGACATCAAACCATTATTTGAATGGCATCACCAGAGTTTAATTCAAATGTGAAAATGGATACAACCTCAGTTTGAACTCTTCTTTAAGGCTCTGACTAGGCCTAAATGTTCCAATGATTTTTTCATTGCTTAAAATGTTTTTTGAGGAAAACTTGCTTATAAAAGCTTTTGCCTTTTGTTTCCAGTATGTACCAGTTCTATAGGGTGAAAAAAGTATATCAATTTTTATGCCACCTCTATACGATTATCAGTACATTTAATTTTTTTACAGAATTATTTGTTCAGACCTATAACTCATTGCTCTAAAATTCATGTTTGCTAAATTTGACATGAGGGAAATTGCAGTATATATATATATATATATATATATATATATATATATATATATATATATATATATATATATATATATATTTTTTTTGTGGCACGCGGGCCTTTCACTGTTGTGGCCTCTTCCACTGCGGAGCACAGGCTCCGGACGCGCAGGCTCAGCAGCCATGGTGCATGGGCCCAGCTGCTCTGCGGCATTTGGGATCTTCCCAGACCGGGGCACGAACCCGTGTCCCCTGCATCGGCAGGTGGACTCTCAACCACTGTGCCACCAGGGAAGCCCGCAGTATATTTTAGATTTTTGAGGTGTAGGTAACATTTTCTTTTTGTGAAATCTAACAAAACAGTTTTCTTCAAAATAGAATAAAGGAAATGTTTTCTTAATACGGTGAGCATAACTTATATTAGCTTCTGTGAACATGAGAATTTAGACTTTGTTTAAAAAAAGCTTTCCCATCTTTAATAATTTTGTCATTATAAACACAGCTCTATTCTAGTCAGCTTTGGACTCTGGCCCCTGTTAATTTTTAAAATGGAAAAGAGTAGGTTGACTTTTCTGAGATAACTGCTTAAATATTCTTACAGATCAAATTGATCTCATTCAGCTTATGGTGTTGTTTGAATGGGAAGCTGCATTTTTACAGTAATATTTGCTTTTCCATGAACCTTCTCATCATAGTTCTTTTACATCTCATGCAGCATAATCATTTTTAGAAACATTATCAAGTTCTAATGAACTATGGAAACTAAGCTGAACAGTGGTCCTCTGAGTTGACTTTCTCTGTGTATTCTTAGTTATATTAACGTGTCTATATTATATTTGATGAATATTTATTAAAGCACTGCATTTATTATTTTTATTCTGTACAAACAGGATTACAAATTGTTTAGCAGTTGATTCTGTGTCTTAGTTTTAGGAAATAGGCACAAAAAAATACTTCCTACCATTTAAAGTTTTAAAATGCCTGGGTACACAACATTTTACACAGTGGAAACAACCTGAGCTCTCTATGAGGAAACATAGGTAAGTGTTCCCCTTATAGAAGCCAGTACAACTTATAGGGTCAGGTCAAAAAATAAATAAATAAATAATGATCTTATCCTTAGGGTGAAATTCTATGATGTAACATTCTTCATATATGTAAATAAACTAGAACAGAGTAGTACCATTTTTCCTAAGCTTTTTCATGGCTTTCCCAAACATGTAGCCTTAATAAGGAGTGCTTGGGTATTACCTCCGTGTTTTTAAACTCATTCTTACATTCACCTGAAATCCAAAGGAAGAAACTGAATTGCTACACCAATGTACACTTGGTTAAATGGAGTGAACTGATTAAAGGATAGCAATAAAGATCCTGTTTATGTATTTCTTTTTTTTCTGAATATACATCAGGCAAAAGTATTGATAGAAATATTCTCCCCTTTATTCCAAAACAAAGGGCTTAGGTCAATCCTGTAGAGACAGAGAAGGTGATAACTGAGTGGAGTTTCTAAGAATGATTAGGAGTTGGCTGGGCAGAGAAGGTGTGTGTGTGTGCACACGTGGGTGTGTCTGTGTGTGTTGGGGGGGCCAGAATTACAGGCAGTGAAGGCACAAGATTAATGGATTACTCTCCTCCTCACACCCTATTTAATCTTTCCTCAACCGTCCTGTCACCTACCCTCCCACCCCAACCCTGTGTTTTTCCCCTCCAGAATTTTGTTTCAGATTATAATTTGAATAAACTCAAGTGTAGTCTAATATTTGCTTAATACCAATATTTCTATATAGAAATAGTTATACCAACAAATTGGACAACCTAGAAGAAATAGATAAATTTCTAGAAACATACAATCTTCCAAGACTGTTCATGAAGAAATAGAAAATCTGAATAGACTGATTATTAATAAGGAGATTAAAACAGTAGTCAAAAAGCTCCCAGCAAACAAAAACCAAGGACCTGATAGCTTCACTGGTGAATTCTACAAACCATTCAAAGAAGATTTAATACCTATCCTTCTCAGAAAAATTTCAAAAAATTGAAGAGAAAAAAATTGAAGAGAAGAGAAACCTTCCAAACACATTTTGTGAAACATTACCCTGATACCAAAAGCTGACAAGGAGACCACAAAAAAAGAAAATTACAGGCAAATATGCTTGATGAACATAGATGCAAAAATCCTCAGCAAAATACTAACAAACCAAATCCAAAAATACATTAAAATGATCATACACCACGATGAAGTGGGATTTATTCCAGGAATGCGAGTATGGTTCAACATCTTCAAATCAGTTAGTGTGATTAACAAAATGAAGGATGAAAATCATATGATAATCTCAATAGATGCAGAAAAAGTTTTTGACAAAATTCAACACCAATATTTGATAAGAACTCTCCACAAAGTGGTCATAGAGGCAACATGCCTCAACATAATAAGGGCCTTATCTTACTCAGTGGCAAAAAGCTAAAAGGTTTTCCTCTAAGATCAGGAACACGAGAAAGATGCCCACTCTTGACACTTTTATTCAACATAGTATTAGAAGTCCTAACCATGGCAGTTAGGCAAGAAAAAGAAATAAAGCCATTTAAATCAGAAAAGAAGAAGTAAAACTGTCACTACTTACAAGTGACATAATACTATATATAGAAAACCCTAAAGACTCTGCCAAAAGACTGGTAGAACTAATGAATGAATTCAGTAAGGTTTCAGAATAGAAAATCAATACACAGAAGCCTGTAGCATTTCTATACACTTATAGCAAACTCTCAGAGAAATTAAGAAAGCAATCCCATTTGCAATTGCATCAAAAAAGAATGAAATACCTAGGAAAAAGTTTAACCATGAAGTGAAAGACTTGTGTGCCAAAAACTATATGACCCTAATGAAAGGAATTGCAGAAGAGACAAAAAATGGAAAGAAACTCTGTGCTCATGGATTAGAAGAAATCTACAGATATAATGCAATCCCTATCAAAATGTCAATGGAGTATTTCACAGAACTAGAACAAATAATCCTCATATTTTTATGCAACCACAGAAGACCTTGAATAGCCGAAATATCTTGAGAAATAAGAACAAAGCTGGATGTATCACACTCCCTGATTTCAAACTATATTACAAAGCTGCAGTAATGAAAACAGCATGGCACTGGCACAAAAAATGACAGATAGATTAATGGAACAAAATGGGGAGTCCAGAAATAAACCCACACATATATGGACAATTAATCTATGACACAGGAGCAAAGAACATATAATGGAGGAAGGACAGTCACTTAAACAAATAGTGTTGGGAAAACTGGATAAGCGACCCTTTTACAACATACACAAAAATGAACTCAAAATGGATAAAAAACTTGAATGTAAGACCTGAAACTGTAAAGTTCTTAGAAGAAAATATAGGTGGTAACCACATTGACTTCAGTCTTAGAGATATTTTTGTGAATTTGACTTCAAAGGCATGGGAAACAAAAGCAAAAGTAAACAAATAGGACTACAGCAAACTAAAAAGCTTCTGTACAGCCAAGGAAAGTCTCATCAAAATGAAAATGCAATCTACTGAATAGAAGGTATTTGCAAATCATATATCCAAGGGGTTAATATGCAAAATATATAAAGAACTCATACCACTCAGCAACAAAGAAACAAGACAATTAAAAAATGGACAAGGAATATCTCAATAGACACTTTTCCAAAGAAGACATACAAATGGCCAACAAACATATGAAGAGATACTCAACATCACTAATTATTAGTAAAATGCAAATCAGAAGTACGAGATGTCACCTCACACCTGTTAGAATGGCTATTATCAAAAAGACAAGGAATGAAAATGATGGAGAAGATGTGGAGAAAAGGGAACAGTTGTGCACTGTTGGTGGGGCTGTAAATTGGTGCAGCCATCATGGAAAACAATATGTAAATACCTCAAAAAATTAAGACCAGAACTACCAAATGACCCAGCTATTCCACTTCTGGGTATATATCTGAAGAACATGAAAACACTAATTTGAAAAGATACATGCACCACAGTATTCATGGCAGCATTATTTACAATTGCCAAGATATGGATACAACCTATGTGCTCATTCACGGATGCATGGATAAAGAAGATGGAATATATATATATATATACATATATATATATATATATATATATATGTATATATATATATATATTCCATATATATATATGATGGAATACTACTCAACCATAAAAAAAGATGAAATCATGCCATTTGTGACAACATGGATGGACCTTTAGGGTATTTTGCTATGTGAAATAAGTCAAATGAAGAAAGACAAATAACATATGATTTCACTCATTTGTGGAATATTAAAACAAAACAAAGAAAAAATGAAAACAAACACATCAATACAGAGAACAGATTGGTGGTTACCAGAGGGGAAGGCAGTTTGGGGGTGGGTGAAGGGGGTCAACTGTATGGTCATGGATGATAACTAGACTTGTTGTGGTGATCACTCTGGTGTTTGCAGATGTTGAACTATAATGCTGTACACCCAAAATTAATATAATAATAATAGTAATAATGGTAGTAGTAATAATACTTAAGCAAAGAAATAATTATATCTTTCAGCCAAGTTGTAAGAGAGAGAAATAATTCACTTTAGAAAATCTGCATTACTAGCTAGGGCTCTTTGAGTTTGTATGTTTCTTCCAATCACTTTCTCCACTGGTTAAATAAACTTGTTTACAGTACTAGTCAGAGTAGATTTAGTTGAGACAAACGTGTGTTTTCCAAATTATCCCCTCTGAGCCTTCTCAAACACATACACACACACGTGCACACACCCACCCACACCCACACACACACACATACTCCAGATCTGGGTAGCAATTATGGAGTTGTTGTAAAACCCCTCTGACCCTGCTGCTAACTGACAATCCTCTTCTTTTTAACCTCTTATTGTTTGGCTTCCTGAAAACTCTATGGAACAGATTCATCTTGAGAATCTCAGCCAGAAGGAATGCAGCAGCATGGTAGCAAAAATGAGTAGGGAAAAAACCCCTATTAGGAGCTCTTTCTTCCTCTCAGCTCATCTTTGATTATTCTTGATTGCAAAAAGAAAAAAAATATATAGTCTCCATTTTTCAAATGACTGATGAAAGGATGCTATGAACATGCTGTTAAGACTGAAATTTTAAGTACTTTCTATGGAAGTCCAGCTTTAACCAGTCTATAGCTGACATATCCTAGTAACAATCTGATTAATGGGGGTTGGAGGAACTTTCAGCTCCTTGGATAAGAAGCTAGGCCTGCAGAATATCATTGAAATTTCCATTTTTGAAACTTTCAGATCAGATTTGAAAATGATGATCTAGTGTTACAGAGCCAGGTTGCATAGCCAGTGGGAAGTGAGAAATGTTAATGGATGTTACATATTGGTCAAGAATGTGCCACAAGAGAAAGGAATAAATAGGACCATTACGTTTTGCCTTGTGTGTGTTTAACTAAAAAGGATATCTTTAGATTCTTACAGATAATTTTATTACAGTTAAGATTAATTAATGTTGCTTCTGATGCTGAATATAAATGCTATTATCAACCTGAAACATAAAATTCAAGGCCAAACGAAGAATTAGGATGAATTATATTGCAATACAAGTTTCATATGAAAATGTCACCTGTGGGCTGAGCTATATTTTAATATTATACATTAAAAATATCCACCCTCCATAATTTGTGACATCTTGCATTATTCTAGAACACAAGATTTTCTAATATCATTACAGCAGGGAAAGGAATCATAAACTTGTATGGTAACGTAGAAGACTAAGAGCAAAGTGAGAAAGTGTTAAATTCTGTTTTCAGTTGACTAGAATGATTCCTCCTGCACATTTGATTCATCTGTTCATTTTAGATTTGTGGTTTCTCTAAGATTGTTTCATCTAATTAAATATTCATTGTTTATATAGCATCCATATAATGGTATCCAATATGTTACATATCTATATGTCTTCTGTTCCTTTAGACACTATAAGCATTTGTAGGATAATAACGTAGAATCAGATGTTTCTATATCACAATCACTACTACCCTGCAGAGTGATCTCATTCCCAAGGATATTTCCCCCACTACTTCAAGCTTCCATTCTGTTGGCATCTTTATATAAAACGCTGAAGGAGTGATAGATGGAGGATAAGAGTGAAACATACACACACACACACATCCAAGCACATGTATTAGAATGGACATTTCTTACTTATACCTTTTTTCTGTTTTTTCCCCAGGAAAATAAGATCAATAAATTTTTCATTCTTGATGACCCTATAAAGGTTTAAGGAAAAAACACACCTTTACATTTCATAGTATCAACAAAATGCATATTTTCACCCTATTGTTTAATAGTTCATTAGTGTTTTTTATATGATTGTTATTTTTCCAAAAGCCTGCAGCTCATGTACATTACTTTTGATTTGAGTGCATCTCCCTTCTATTCTTTCCTAAGAAGAGACTGAATCTCTTTTTATCCTTTTGGTAATGAAAAACTTTAACAAGCCAATGCTAAATGATTTCCAAAACAAAAAATTTGAACACAGATATATGACCAATAAATAACTTATTCAAAAGACACTTTTACCCCAATGGCATTAAAAGAAGCAAAACTTACATGTTAAATAATATTTTACTGGTACCTTAATATTTATCTTTGAATGATGATTCGGAATGCATTGTTATTGATGAGCATATTTTGAGTTATGGTATGCACTTTATTATTCTGAGGGGCCCTTGAAAAACCCATTATTACAATGTTATTAAGTCAAAACACATATAAAACCTGAAATAATCTTTTGGAAATGAAAGAACAGCTTGTCTTTTTTTCAGTCCCATCTGGCAATTTGCTAGAATTTGAAAAACTCTTTAAAATGTACCTGCATTTTAAGCATTTTTCAGCAACAATATATAATTTGTAATACTGTGCATAATTTTATTATTTTGTGTGTAGACCTACTGTCTATCATTTTGTCTTCGTTGTTGTTTTTTAATGTTTTTATTGGAGTATAATTGCTTTACAATGGTGTGATAGTTTCTGCTTTATAACAACATGAATCGTTGTTGTTTTAATTGGAATGTTTAAGGTCACCAGAGGCAAATTGTGAATATTACTTAATATTATAGTTTAAAAAAATGTGGTTGATATCTAAGGATGGTGGTTATTGAAATGATACATTTTTCAGTTTATATATGATTTTTTTTCAGTTGAATAATTTTTATTCCATTATTTAATTCCAGTGTTTCAAAAAGAGAACTCCATTGGCTTTCTTGATATTTTATGACAGGATCTCCCTTTCAAGAGATATAATGGCATTTCAGTGTGTGTAATCATAGCAAGGTTATTATTCATTTTGTTAACACTTTTTCTCTAAGCGAAATAAAATTATTTCATAATTAAGTATAGTGTTTAAAGAAAGGCTTTATTTGGAATGTGTCAAGATACCTTGCAAATTGGTGTACTAAGACTTTATAGTTTTTTATTCAGTAGATGCAAGCATATTTGCACTATCACAAAAAGATATACATTTAATAAACTGCTCATTTTTATAAAATATTCTAAACATAGTGCTCAACTTGCATCATATGACAGAATGATGAATATTTTGACATGAAAATGAAGTTGAAAAGAATACAGAATAAATTATATCTATTTTCTCCTTTAAGTATTGAGTTAAGTATGACAGATTCAAAAGGATTTCTTTTGAAGCATTTAAAAAATAATAGAGACCACCACTCATTTAAAAATTCAGAAATAAGAAAACTAACTTACCATGTGTTACCTTGACGGTTACAATTGTAATAATTATGAAAGAGTAAACAAACATCTGATCCATATTAGTAAATCTCTGTAATACGTCCAAATGATTATACCTATAGTAAAACATGCTGGGACTATTTCAGAAAAATCCTTGGATTATTCTTGCTTTTCACTAAGCAAATATTCATTGTGTGTTTAATGAGTGTTAGTCTTTAGAGCAGTGCTAGATACTTTAGAACAATGCTAGAAACTTAAATATTCAAATAAGGTGTTGAGAGTTTACATAGTCACTATGGCCCAGGGCAAATATGAATATAAAATTTAGAGTCCATGATTTCAGTTATACTGTGAGGTATAAATTCAGAGAAAGAGAGTATCTTTTTGGCATTAATTTTAATAACAGAAGTTATTAAATTATATATAGTTGTGTATATATGTACATGTATACACACACACAGAATTGACAGAAAAATGCAGATAGCCAAAAAAAAAACTTTAAAAAATTGGCTAGGGGTCTTCTCTGGTGGTGCAGTGGTTGAGAATCTGCCTGCTAATGCAGGGGACACGGGTTCGAGCCCTGGTCTGGGAGGATCCCACATTACGCGGGGCAACTAGGCCCGTGAGCCACAACTACTGAGCCTGCGCGTCTGGAGCCTGTGCTCCGCAACAAGAGAGGCCGCGATAGTGAGAGGCCCGTGCACCGCGATGAAGAGTGGCCCCCACTTGCCACAACTAGAGAAAGCCCTCGCACAGAAACGAAGACCCAACACAGCAAAAATAAATTAATAAACTCCTACCCCCAACATCTTCTTAAAAAGAAATTGGCTAAAGTCTAAAGTGTAAAAGTGATGAATTTTAACGAACATCTTTAAAATAAATTAAAACAAATTTAAGATGGTATAGTAAACAAAATAAAGAAGTTTAAAAGGAGGGTTGTTTTGAAAAAATATTCGTAAGAGATATACCAATACAACATATGGATAACTTGGGGGAATTCATTTGCAAAGGAAAGAAAAGTCTTAATTCCTTGACATTCCCCCACTTCATTCTAATAATTGTTTCACGTGAAAGGAAAACATACACTTTCATGTTTTCTAAGACACTTAACCTCTCCCTTTTCTAGAGCCTGTGCAAACAGAAGTGCTTATAACTCCAACATGTTACCAACTTACTAAACTTTGAAAAGACAGTGACTCTGAAATAGTGTAGATTTGCCAGTTGCTAAATAGATGATTTTTCAGTACTATATTGTAGTTAGTCTTACATTTAATTGTGATAATACTTGTATTCTAGAAATCATAGTATTAGCTTAGGAGCAGTTCATCAGTATTTAGCAAAAATCCTTTGGTGAGATGGCATAGACTTGAGACTTCGTGCTTAAATTCTAAGTTTTCTGGCACTTTTGGCTAGTTCAAATATAAGAAAATAAGGCCAGAATCTAGTATATGACACTGATTAATTTTCAACCCAAAGAAAAACTGGTTCTAGGAAAAAAACTATTTGTCAAGAAATTCAGATTGTTTGGAATTTATTCCTATTTAATAACATAATATTTCCCTAATAAAGTTTTTCTAATAAGACATATATGTTTAGATTATACTTTAAGTATATCAAATAATCTAGGGTTTCAAAGTCAAATTTAACTGCTTTATTTGGAATCAGATTTTCTTAAGTTTTTTTTTTTTTTTGAAAACGTAGTAATTAAAGAAGAAGTAATTGACTTGTGGCCTCATTTTTCGTTTGTTAAGGTATTCTTGGTGTTTCAAATAGATTCCACAGAAAATTTTCTGTCTAATTATCATCCTGTTTACAACTTCATAACCTTTAAAAGTTTGCACTAAAATATGATATGGTCAGCATTAAAATATTGTGATCATGTAAAGGATCCTGTTGATATTGTCATGTGACAGCGTGGTGAGGTAAATTTCCCTATGTTGTGACAATGGGCCTTGCCTAACCACAACTTAATCCTAACATTTGAGAAGTTGTCAAAACTATATTATAACTGATTTTCAGAACTCTTCTATGAAGACAGCTTGCTTCTACTTAATTGAAAATATACATGATTGCTTTCACTAGTCTCTTTTTTTCCTTTTAGCAAGAGACCAAAATTGGAATTTTAATGATGACAGTTAATTATAAAATTATCTTTTCCCCTGAAAAATAGTTCAGAAAAATCATGTGGTCTAGTATTAAGTTTTCATTTCTCTGGATGGACCACATACATGTTTATATGTAGGCTTACATTCTACACACACACTATGTTCAGCAGATGAAATGTTTGAACCACAAGAGTATTTAAAGGATATAAAAGGCTATTTGATTAGCAGGCTATTGTTACTTACAAATGAATTTTGTCTCCTACAATTAAAAAAAAACATTTATCCTTGTGTTGCACATGGTTTTCATTTTACTTTTTGATTTTAGTACTCAAAGACTATTAAAATAGGACATTAGTTTCTTTCCTATTAAAAGCCTTTAAAGAAAATGATGTTTTTAAAAGAAAGTCAAGACTTTGAACACCTTTGAGTTTTTCTCCCATTTCTAAATGCTCTGTAAATTGTGTGTGAATAATTGAAGACCTGTATGCTTATATTGTGACATTGCTATTGATTTGTAAAATTTTTGTTTGCTGCAGATTTTAATGGGTAAATGACAAGTGTGAGGTAAGAAGCACATGCTATTTGTGAGCATGACAAAAAATGTATTGTTTCCTACTAGGAATACACCTTCAAAAATAACTGGGTGGTCTTTTATTGCCACTTGATGTGATTTTTAGGGGGAAGCAGTCACAGATACAAAGACATTCTTCAGGATGTGATCACTGTAAGACCAAGGACCTTACAAGTAAGCAGAGTAAAAGCCTAAAGATCTCATGTAGGATTGCCACATTGGTTAGAAGAAAAAAAGGGAAGACCTAGTTGCCCTGGAGAGATGAGGAGGCAGTCTGAAATCTCTTGATTTTTCAGTGTGAAGATTGCTACACTTTCTACAGTGTGGAAGAGAAAGAATGCAGTACTAAGGAGTCCTAAAAAAGGGGTGACTATAGAGACACTAGGAGGAGCATGATGTGATGGGTGGAAAAGACCCACAACACATGCTGGGGAGTATTGAATCATTTCTATTAACAATGATTCATATTCATATAACTAACAGAAGGGTAGAGTCCTTTTCTTTCATTCATTCTTTTATTGTTCTTTTCTTTCATTCTTTTAAAATTTTGTTTGAATTGAGAGAGAGACAAAGTGTTAGGAAGAATTACCTCCAACTACCTGTGACAGTATTGCTGATAAACTTTTAGAAAAAAAAATGCATGGCTGGTGAAGTTTTAGACTTAAGGGGGCATATCTTCTAACAGATGGAGTATACACATAGCTATGTATGAATAAAGAAGATGCTTATGCATTATTTGAGAAGACAGTTATGGGAGTAACCTCTAATAATTTATAAATTGAAAAGGGTAAATATACAAAAGGACTAATACAGACAATTTCTGAAAAGGAGAGAAAAACCCCACTTAGTCACTTAAACAAAGAGAATAACCAAAAGAAAATATTAGGTAGTGAAATAGCTAACAACCTTCATAGGTATTCATTTAGAGCTAATCATAACCCTTGGTGTGAATTTAGCTAAGAGATGTATATTTGAATAAGCTGCCTAGATATCCATATATTGGAAATTTTGTTTGAAGACTTAATGGTGGGCCTGTTTGATTTTGCTAAAATGTTAAAATTGACACCTAAAATACAAGACAGTATCAGAATATTGATTTTCACCAAGGAGAAATAATTATTTTATTTTATTGGGATCAAGTGATAAAGGCAAAAACTTGTATTAAAAAAACCTGAGTGAGGGGCTTCCCTGGTGGTGTAGTGGTTAAGAGTCCACCTGCCGATGCAGGGGACACGGGTTCGTGCCCCGGTCCGGGAATATCCCACATGCCACGGAGCGGCTGGGCCCGTGAGCCATGGCAGCTGAGCCTGTGCGTCCAGAGCCTGTGCTCCGCAACAGGAGAGGCAACAACAGTGAGAGACCCGCGTATCGCAAAAAATAAATAAATAAATAAATAAACCTGAGTGAGATGATACATAACACTTTCGAGGCAACAGAAAACTAACTCTGGAATGTGTGGAAGGACTACAACAATAATATTTAGGGAAGGAAATTTCAGTTGGAGGAAATTTTCTGTAATTCAAAATTCATAATTCATGGCATTGCAACAAGATAAAAAGTATTAAAATCAGATAATATAATAAAATTCAAACTATGTTCATAAAGATTTTAGTAGTATACACAAAAATCTGGAGAATAATGAACATAATAAAGAAATAAAGATTAATTTTATTTTCCATTAAAAAGCAATATTTCATTGCATCAAAGATTTGATATAAGACATGGAAAAATGAGCTTGCTCTTGACATTTACATTTGAAATACATACCATCACCTCAAATACTTTTTATCAAACATGTGTCTTCTAAAGACTTTAATCATGTTTTATAATGTTAGAGCTGATTTTGTTATCAAGGGGGTGTTAAGTAGTTAGGTTTTGTTGTTCTCAAAGAATCACAGCATAGTGAGAGAGACACACATATGACTGAGTGCTATGACACAGGCAAGCACAAAGTGCTATGTGAGCAGAGGGGAAGAAGCCATTGTTAGTTTATGTCTTTAAAAAATGTGAAAAAAAAGAGGCAACCAAGGTTAATGTTAAGATCAGCACATTATTTGACCTCATTTTACTATTAGAAAGGAATAGGGGAACTTATTCAGAGCAGAGGGACAGGAAGTTTCACAGCCCTTCTAAATGTTTGTTTTCACCACTTTGTCTTAGAGGCTTTGTGTACATGGTCTTATTGTTAGACACTACAAGGAGCTATCCAATAGTTATGGTTCTTGCTTTTAGTTGTTTGCATTTTAAATGATAAAACCAGCAGATACTGATGGGGTTAGGTAATGTTGAACATATCAATAAATAGATGAAAATGTACATACTGTTATGTCTTTTCACTTTTATCATAGGTGGAGGAAGTGGGATGGTTGACAGCAGTTAGTGGGAGTGGTGTTTTTTTCTCTGTGTAACTGTTAGGCAAACTATGTCTTTCATTTTCTATGTTTCTAGGAATTTTCCAATGAGGAAGTCCCAGATAAAACTAACTGTCTAAAGGAGAAATGAAAATAACAGTGACTTTCTGGATGAATGACAGCTTATTTTTACCTGCATGCAGGGTTATAGGAAAGACCTGAAATTCTACAGGATAGATGAGATTACAACATTCCTATAACCCCACTCAGAATGTTATGTTTAGTTCTGGTTACCATATTTTTCAAAAAGATGTAGCATTTGAAAAGCGGAATTAGATTGACCTAGAACTACCAGGTATTAACTGTGAAGACAGGATAGAACCCTGAATTTCTGTAATCTTTAAAGAACAAAGGTTGAAGAAGATTTAATTGAAAATAAACTCCCTTCAATATACATATAGATAGAGACATATACATTTCAATAGAAGTGAAACTTGCTTCTGTACTTCTCAGGTTTTCAAGTCAGTTTTTCTGTAGCATGCAAACAGAGCAATACTCTACTGATTTCCTTTGTGAAGTAAAATGTCTGAAGAATTTTCATTCAATACTTTTCTGAAACATAGAAAGGATATGCCCCTTAGCTGAATACCACTGACAGACATTGTGCTAACTATTTATGAATCAAGAAAAAGTATGTCTCAGGAGTGGCAACTAAGTTACAATAGCTACTAATTTCTCAGAGAAATTTTAATTTAATCTACCTGTATTTTAGGCAGGTTGTTGGCAACTCGGAAATCAGAGAACCATAGAGTATTTGAGCTATGATAGGCCGGAGAGGTCAATTTATCCAACCCTGGTTTTACAAATAAGGATACTGGGATGTAGAAAAGGGCAATCATTTGCTCATGATCACACATCCGGTTGCATCATTGATACTAATACCCAAGTCTCCTTATGTCTTGTTCAGTGTTCTTTCTGTGACACTATTGCTTACAGAACAGGTTGTTTGAAAATTCATTTATAACTTGGTTTCATGGAACTTGGAAAGTCAATTTTCATGGAATCAGTCATAAGCTCAGAGTTCTCCTTTGTTCCATTCTATACTTTGTTTCCATGTTAATTTAAGCTTTAAGTCATATTAATGCTAGCTTTAGACTCTCTGTTACACATGTCCATTCCTTTTTATTTTCATCTCTATCTACCTGGTTATCTCATGCTGAGGACATTGCAGTAATCTTCTGCCTGATCTAACCTCCAGACACTCTTGTAGCAATTCATTCTGCCCATCCTGTCAGTTTCCACTTCCTAAAGCATTGTTATCCTCTTTCTTTGTTTTCCAAAATCTATCTATTCCTCTAGGCCCCAATCAAACGTCATCTCTTTCATAATGACTTCACTTACCACTCTAGGTATAAGTGATGGCTTCAACTAAATTCTTATAGCTATTAGTTTATACCACCATGCATTCAACTTTCATTCATCTGATATTTTTAAATGCCTACTCTACACCAGGAAATCATGTGGCGTTTATCACTCACAGACTTTCAATGTAGCAGTCTGTGACTATGATATGTCTCTCGTTTCAGATTGTAATATTCTTGATATCAGGGACCATACTTGAAGATCTTTGTATTCTCCATAGCCTATAGCAGAGAGGCTTTTGTGCATAGTTGATGATCAGTAAGTATTTGTAGATAAATATTGAACTAAGAAAGTGCTATCATAGGGTAAGGAGATAAATGTGGCCTCTGTGGGATCAGTACGAAAACTGTTAGCTATCAATTATAAGTATGTTTGAAGAGCTTCCCTTAACCCTTAAAGAAATTGGTTCTTTACATATCGTGAAAGTGATCAAGCAAAAAAAGTATCAAGAAAAAGGGATATTTCATTCATATTTAGACAGATAAATATTGTCAACAACAGGAAGTGGAAGAACACTGAATCAAATTAAAAACCCTTCAGTCTCAGTTTCTACATATATAAAAGTGGGAAAGTGTTTCAAACCCACTTTTGTGCACAAAATAGTTTTACTCCTTTAGTTAATGATGAGAAAAATGTTCTGTTAACTGTAAAACTATGTAACAATAAGGTCTTATTATTTAACATGAGATTTTGGATACAAAAAGGAGCTACATCAAAAGGTAATTATTTGTAATGTTAAGTATCTGCCTCTGATGTCTTAATTGGTGAGGAACATGTTTTTTATTTTATGTTATCTTATCCTATTTTATCTTATCTTATTTATTTATTTTATTTTATTATTTTTTTTCTTTTTGCGGTATGTGGGCCTCTCACTGTTGTGGCCTCTCCCGTTGCGGAGCACAGGCTCCGGATGCGCAGGCCCAGCGGCCATGGCTCACGGGCCCAGCCGCTCCGCGGCATATGGGATCCTCCCAGACCGGAGGCACGAACCCGTATCCCCTGCATCGGCAGGCGGACTCTTAACCACTGCGCCACCAGGGAGGCCCTATCTTATCTTATTTAATGGTGGTAGAGTGGTCCTTGTCAGAGATTAAATTAAGGGATGAATGTAAAGAATTTAACAGACTTTGAAATAAGTAATCTTCTTCATTCCCACTCCCACCTCTTAGTATTACATCGAGAGCATGTCCAAGCTGAGATTCCTTTGCTCTGACCCTGCTTGATTGTCTTCATCTGCAGCTAGACTAAACCAGATAGGATTACCAGAACGATCAACTGGCAAATGAGCTCATTTTGTTAGAAACAGCTTAGCTGAGTTCTGCTTACAGAACTGTTAGTGTTTCACGTCGAGTTTAAGCTGCACTAAACAAATAAGCCAAATGTTAGAAAAAAATTAAGGTATAATTAAAATAAACTTTAGAATATTCTTTCTCTCTTGAATAACTTTATAATGACTCTATACTTTTCACCCATCAATAATTCAGAATATTTGATGCCATTAACTAAATTTGGGCTCATGATATTTCTGATCAACTTTACCTACTCAGTGAAAATTCACTCATTCTAAAACACACCAGCTATCCTTATATAAATTAAGCCCCATCATCAATGATGTAAATCAGTGTAGCATAGAAGAAATAGGTTCTTAAAATATATTTTATTAGAATAAGCTCGAAGACTCTATACAGTGATGGATTTAAATGAGTAAATTGTCCCTTCACATAGCCAATATTCAGTTCATTGACAAATTTTTACTGAGTGCCTAGTCTGTGAACAAGAAACCTAAACTCATTCTTCAATGGAGATTGCATTTCAAAAGGAAAATAGATCTAAGACATGTAAATAAATAAAATATTTACACATTACTATAAATGCTATGAAGGAAACACCATCTTAATCAGCAATTAACAGTTGGAGGCTGCGACAAAGTTCTCTCCACAGGCAGCATACAATTTAGAAGTAGGCCAATTTACTATCATCTCAGTGTGTTATCAAACCATCAAAACCAAAGTTAACTAAAAGCAGATAAAGCAGTGTTTGCATCCAATGTCTCAGGGGCTTTAATGTACATCTACCATAAATGTTTGGTTTGGCTTCTAGAACATTTACTTAGTGTTTTCTCTGAGCCATTCTGAACATACTATAGAAATACATAATCATCAACCAGAAGACATGAAATATAACTAGTGTAACAGGGTTTAAAAAGTCCCTTACAAAAGGCTGTCTAGAACTCCCATATGGATCAAAGGACAAGATTCAAAGGGTCACTCGTGGTGTCCTTAGCCAAACCTACAAACAAGGAGAAAAATTTCCAACAGAAATATTGTAAACAAATATGCCAGAACAATAAATAATTTAAAATTTATGAAGGCTTTGAAGGATTTTAATGTTAAACTTTATACAGTAGAAATGATTTCAGATAGGTTATCTAATAATTAAAGTTCATTTATGTGACTGATATTTACAATATATATGTATTGAAACCCCCTTCTTACAAACAAAAATTTTAAAATGCTGTAAGCTCATTTATCTTTACTATCAACCCATCCCATATGTAATTTTCCCTTTTTTTCCCTTTAGACTGTGTCTTTAAATCACACTGACATTTAAAGCGTCAAGCTCATGCACCAAACTATTTCAGAAGAAACATATTTAGTATGACCAAGGTTTTTGTTATTCTCAAATAGTTCTAGGAAAAATAAATTTCTGAAAGGAGGAAAATAGTTTTATTTTTCAGGTTCTTGAATTGGAAGATCATGCCTTTAGAGACTTAAGTGATCAAGAGGTTGTTTGGATACCCTCTGGAAACTTAAATAAGCCTAAAATATCCAGGCCTCTTTCAGTTCCTTTTTCTTTTGAAACACATTCTTGTCAAAGAATTTCCAGGATCTCTAAAGAGATTAAACAGGTTTATAAAAGCTGCTGTGGAGCAAGAGTTGACATATAAAATGAATAAAATTATTAGTTAAGAGTGAGGGAAGCTCCCCAAAACCTCCAAAACTGGAAATGCAAAAGTTAACATGACTTAATCATGTCTCCAGAAAGAAACTAAAAAAAAAATTTTACCGACACGTATTTACTGGTCATTCATCCCCTACAGATGAAGTTAGGGGTAGGGGCAGGGCATTGCTTGACTTATGTCCTATTTATTTATCATATTTGTTCCCAAATCAACATTTTGTTTATTGTATTGGGCCGGGAAAATACATTACATGACTAAAAGATCTTGTCTGTGTGAGGAACAGCTAAAGCCTAATTTAGCAGTCCCCAAAATATGGTCATATATGCCAGGTTAACAGGTGACTTCCATTTAAAAGCCTGAGACATTTTTCCAGCTTTACCGAAGTAACTGGCAAATCAAATTTGTGTATTTTTGAGGTGTACAATCATTTTACATATATCAAAGCATAGGAAACATTTTATTGATCTTTTGGAATTTTAAATATATGGTTACTACTCTGATTGAACGATACTGCTTCTGAACAAATTCAGAAATATAGAAGTCACGTTTTAGTTTGAATGTCAAAAATAAAGTATATGTATTTAACTTGTGGTCCCTAAAGTCCTAGAATTATAGCTAGTGTTAGGCAGTATTGTAAAATGTATTCTCACAGTTGACAAGACAAATGAGAAATTTTCAAAAGTCGAGGTAAACTCCTAATTTTCTAAGAAATTTTAAGATCCTTAATAAAAGGACAGTTAACTCACGTATGTTTATATATTTATTGTATAATTCTAACAAGAATGTTTCAGTATTTGGTAATTTCAAAATCTATGCTTAAATAATCTATGAAGCTCAAGCTATAGAAGATTTAAATTATTTTTAACTTAGCATAATTATGTACATATGGTGACAGTCAAAAATGTTGTGTTGTCTTCAGGAAATATTATAGTTAAAAAAGGAGGATCTCTGGTAAAAGGGGAAAAGTCCTCCAATATAAAGCTCATTGGATTAAGGAAGTATGCATTATCATTGACTTGGTATGTATGAATATATTCTACTTTAAGAAAATGTAATTTCAAAACAGGTTGTGTGAGTGAACTATAAAGCAAAATCAAATAGTTCTGACAATCAAGTGACAATCAAGAACACAAGAGTAGGTGAAAAAATGCTCACCTTCCTTCACTGCCACCTCCTTTCCCCCACAACCCCAGATATATGTTTGCATCTGTGGGGTTTTTTTAAAATGTTTCCATAGGCCTTTAAGCAGGGAAGCAGTTGCCTTTCAAAAACAAACAAACAAACACCTGAAATGAGTCTTTTAACAAAAAGGCTATTAGAAGAAGAGATTATGAAGGGGGTGATGAACTAACCATATATATTTGTAGTGGACATTAGAAGGAGGTTTCTGTCTCTATACTACTAAGAAGTGCAATAAGGCTCAAAATAGCCAAATTACACTACTTATAGTTTTTTTGTATCTTGTCATTTTAAATTTCATTGTTCTTTATTAAAGGGTTTAGGAACACCGGGAAATACTATACTACTGGAAATAATGGTTGTTTTGTTAACTAAGATAATTATGTGGGTTTTTAATTGATCTCTTTTGTATGTGTTTAACTTATTTTGTGCAGATGTGTGTATGACTGTGTATGTGTGTTTGTGTCTGAGGGTGTGTGTGTGCATGTGTAACCCTTTTGGGGAAGATGTAAGATAGTTCAGTATTGCTTCAGAAATCAGTATATAGTGAGCTGTGTGATTAATGGCTCCATATTTAGGAAATTAAGGCATAACATTGATATTGGCTTACTTTCATCATCCTGTTGGCCAAATAAAAACGAGAATAAAAAAACTAGAAGAGATTTTTGTTCCCTAAAAAGTGTTGGAATACCCAATGGGATGGGAAGGAAGGCTCTTGAAAGAAAGGGGAAAGACACAATATTGCTGAATCTTGTTTTGGAATTGTTACGACCCGAGGCCATTTTCTTCAACAGAAATTTACAACCATATTTCCTTGCCTTCATGTATAGAAAAGCCCTAAACCACATGACATTTCACATTATTCTATACTCAATGGGGATTAGACTAGAAATGTAATAACATTATTCATATATTTAAAACACTGTCTAATAGCAATTTAGGCTTTCCTACCTTCTTTGTGCTCTTCCCTGCTGGTGTTTCATTGTGTGTAACCTATCTAAAATTTCTGCAGAATTTAAGAAGATTTTTTGTGAAATATAATAAAGCCTTGATTAATTGGAAGCTACTAACCAGAACTCTCAATTAACCAGTTTTATTTATTTATTTTTTGCTACACTCTCCTTTTAGAAGGAAGAGGCAAATGACAAGAAAACAAGCTGTTAACAGGTATTTATGTATTTATTTTTTAAAAATCAACTTCCTGGGAATGTCCTGGAGCCTGTACAGATTCAGCCCAACATCAGTAATTTTATTCCCTGTACTATACTTACTAAGGTAGGAAAGTAGAGCCATTTAAAATTTTCAGCAGCAAATATTGAATCTTGCTTAATCTTTAGTTAATAATAAAAAAATGAAATTCAAATAGCTAATTAGAACCTGTCTATCCATTTGAGGGTTCTAGTTAATTGGGGTCTTCATGGTTTCACTATTGCCAGTTAGTGATCATTCATATGTATTAACTGGGAGTGAATCCCAGGAATCCGAAGTTGGGAGATGACTTCCAGTCACAGAGAGCAACTCCTTCCCTGGGAACTAAAGCAGAAGCTAGAGAAAGGCTGCAAAGTTGATGGGGCTTGAGTAAGGGTCACTGACATAAAAATCATGACATCTATGTAAAATAATGGGAAAGTAATTCACCTGCGCCATGGCTCTGAAATGCTTAGGAAGGTACATTCACTTTTGCAGGGCAGCACAGGCTATTAAGTGTGCTACAGCAATAATGGCAAAAAACAAAACAAAACAAAACAAAAAACCCCAGGCCTTCTAATCTTCTGGAATTTTTCTAAGTATTAAGCACAGATATATATATATATATATATATATATATATATATATATATATAGTAGGCATGCTACTATTTCTAAAATATTAGGAATTATTTTTTCTCTAAAAATACATTTTTTAAATATTTGGAAGTCTAAGATTTATGCTTGAAACTTCCTAAAATATCTATGAAAATTTCAGTTAAATTGCAATCAGAGACACCATACTACTCCAGACTTCATACCTTTTAGGTTGTAATGGGAACAAAGAATGGGCAGTTAACTCAGAGATGAAAGGGAGAAGGAGGGCAACCCATGATTCTAAAGTACAGTTTGATATTGACTGCCACACACCCTTCTCAGGTTAAATCACCTTATGGTGATTTTACCCCCTTCCTTCAGGGCTGCTCATGATGCATGTTTTATCTGTATTTTTCTACAAGAAAAATGTCATAGTATTGTTAGAGAGATGGGGACCACACCATGTGATTTATCCTGGGTTTTCAACATAGAAAATGAAAATCATCATGGTGGTGTTTCTAATATCTGGGGCATTTTCTGTACTAAATATTACTCCTAAATATCATGCACACTAAATAGTACCCAAGTGACCTGAAGCAGTGGATGTGCCTCCTTAAGTGCTAAACGTATTTTTAAACTGTGACTTCAATGCTGGCGGAGACTAGAACCCACTAGATTTCATTAATGAATGACTTTAACTGAAAAAGTTTAAGTGGATTGAGTTTTGAGATTAGGTTTGGGATATTGAAAGTAAGTGCTTTGATTTTATATGAATGCAATTGAATTCAGGCATTGAAATTGACATTTTTTTTAGTAAAATATGTAAATGAATGTCAACTTCTTGTTTTTAATTAAGCATAACAGTAGTTTATAACTGTATGAATTTATTTCTAGATTAATCAGAACACACATTACATATGTGTATATATATATATATATATATATATATACACATATGTAATGAGTTTTTATACTAACTGTAATCTGAGGAAAACTGTGAAATGCTTTTGAAAGTATGTGTGCTGACACTCAAATAAACTACAGAGAAACAGGAGAGTTGCAAACTCTAATGCCTACTGAGACAAGGGTGGTAGCATAAATGAAAGGCCATAAGCAATAGGGAGTGGTGGGGACTATGGTGACCTAGAGAGCATATATTCTTTCCAAAGGTGGCAGCTATTACTCAGCTCAGCTGATTGCTACCAGGTGGGAATGCAGGCCCACTGTTGTTAAGATTTGACTTTTTAAGAGAAACTTGGAATCCAGATTTTTATATGAAATTCTCCAATTCTTAAATGTTGGTAACTAACTCAATAAAAAGCAACACTATGCAGGCAAAGCAAAACCCATCTGTGGTCTGGATCTAGCCCATGGGCTATCAGTTTGCAACCTCTGCTTTAAACTGTAAGTCCTCTAGGTACTGTGGTTTAGAAAATCACAGTATGTTATAAATGCACCCAGAGATCTTGATGATGGAAAATTCAAGTAAAGTAAATAAATAATAAGTGGAGTGCTTGTAAATAATTCTCCTGATACTCAAAATGGTGGTTATGCACTTTGTGATTTTTTCTTACTACATGGAAATAGCCAAGATATTTTCCCCTTAATGTGGTTTGAAAACTAAGATAAAATTATGAATTTTTCATTTTCATATTTATCAGTGCAATGCAGTATGAAAGATAATTTCTTCTATGTCCAAAAGAGAATATTTAAGTTAGGCTCTGTCATATAACATAATTAAGGCTACTACTTAAAGCCCGATTTATGGTGCTTTAATGGGAAGAAAGTCATGTATATAGCATGTGTTGTTTTATTTTAAATTGGCTTGCCTTTAAACAAATTCCCTATTTTATTTGGTGAAATTCCTTTGTTTTTACAAATGGTTAAAGTAAGAAATAAAAGAAATGTAAGTAGTTAGCACAACAAAACTTCATTTGAACTTTTGATAGGCGTTGGCAAAGATAAAACAAAAGCTGGTCATTTGAGATTTTATTGAGGTAACTTTTTGACTGATCTGAGACTTTGTTTGTTTGTCTGTCCTGCCCTGGACCTTAGCACATAATCCCAATGTGCTAAAGTGCTTTTGACATCTGTATGCCCCTTTCATCACTGGCAATCCAAAAGAATATTTGTCTAAAAAGGAAACAATTAAATTCCAACCTCTCTAGCAAAAAATAAATAAATAAATAAAACCGAAAAAAAAAAACCAACACTGCTAAACCTGCTTTAATGACTCCTATGATCTGTACCACAAATCCTTAGTCAGGATGGTAAGTTAATATTGCCATTTTTGTTGGGAAACATTTATCAGAGGACTTAAAAAAAAGAGAAAAGTAAAAAAGAAAGAGAAAGAAAAGAATTCACAATCTCAAATCCTAAATTAACTAAAAAAAAACCCACCCCTCATTTGTTGACATATTATTCTACTTGCAGATTTAACACAAAAGCATATGAAAGATGATAAATTGTTGGACAACTGGTCAACACATATGACAATGTGCAAAATAGCTGATGTTTTACTTAAATAAAATTTGGGTGGGCAGTGCTACCCTTTCTAGATCATCAGATAGTTTTGACCACAGGTAATCTGTTGTGTGATAGGGATGAACTACATTTAAATGTATTAATTAATTAAAACCATTCCCTAAAAACCCTAACAAGTAGAGATTCTTAGTTAATTGGCTAGTCCTGAAAGATACAGAATCTAAGAAATAAGTGACTTTTTGATGCATTTGACCAATGTAGACATATAAATAATGTTATTCAGGATAAATTTTGATGAACTAGTACTTTTTATAATATCTAACATTTTTTGAACATGATATCCCTGGTGTTTTCCATGTATTAGTTCATTTAATCATCATAACAGCCCTATAAGGCAGGTGCTATTATTGTGATTCTTGTTTTATGGATGATGACATTGAGGTACAGAGAAAGTTAAATGATTTATCTAATGCCACACAGCCTACAAATACCAGAGTCAGCATTTGAATCAAGTCCATTTGATTTCAAAGCTCATATACTTTGGATCAATATATTTTATAACCTGACAACTGGAATCAGACTAATTACCAAAACATGTAATTTCATTATATTTATATATATATACATATACATTATATATATATATATATATATATATATATATATATATATATATATATATATATATATTTTTTTTTTCTGACTTATCAAAAATGACATTTCTATTCTGAAATCAATTTTGGTAACATCACTTTGGTAGTGTGTAAAGTTAGCAACATTAATTTTAAAATAGTTCAAATAGAAAGAGCAGGAAATAATGAGAGATACCTGTGGACCAATAATCAGGTCTACATTCTGCTACATTTGATTCAGAGCTCAATTGAAAAAATTACAGATACAGATGTTTCTGTAAAGCATTAGTGATATGATTAACACTAATATTCTTTCTATTATACTTCACCCTTCATTGGAAGTAACCATTATTTTAAAATTGGTGTGTATCATTGCTATGTTTTTAAATTTTATGTGTATTTATACGTAAATAATATGCAGAATTGATTTTTGTGTTTTTAAAATGTACCTAAATGGTTTGGTATTATAGTATCATTTTGTAATTGTTGTTTTTGCATTATGTTTTTGAGATTTATCTGCATTGATACACGTAGATCTAGTTCATTTTTTAAAATTGTCCACTATACTCTTTCATTCTCTGAGTATACCACAGTTTGATTATTTTTTACTGTATTGATGAACACTTAGGTTGTTTCTAATTTTTGTTGTAATGGGCATCATGTTTTCTTGTGCCCCTGTGGGAAAATTTCTCTGGTGTATAAGCCAGAAGTGAAATTGTTGAGCTGTGGGCTATGCACATCTTCAACTTAATAGTTACTGCCAAATTGCTCTCTAAAGCTGTTCTGATTTACCCTCCTACTAGCATTTTACGAGAGCTCCTATTTCCCAAGTTTCTTGCAAATGTAGTAGGTATTTTTAACAAAAACTTCTTTGAAGAAAAAATAATTATTTTTCATTGATTCTCTTTCATGATTATACACAGACAAAACGTTGATTCCGATCACAGTGTGCATGACGATGTTTACTGATACTATATATTTGTGTCATTATTTTTCATTAAAAATATATGCAGTTCAGATAAGCATAAGGATACTACGTAAAATTTGGAAAGTTTTTTCCAGGTTTCAAAGCACTTTCCCATAAAGCCTCATTTGATGAGATATTGTGGTATAGCAGGAAGAGCTCTGGAAAACGAGTCAGAAGTTCATGGCCTGAAAACAACCCTGCAAATCACTCTATGACTTGGGACCTCAGTTGCTGCATCTAAAATTAGGATGTTGGACTAAGCTATCTCTTAGAGACATACTATAACCTTTGATCTATGATACATATCGCCCCTTTTCCTTGAAGCTGTAATTTACTTATTGTGCATAAAACATAAAGACAAAATTGAATCTTATCAATTTGTGAAACTGTTGTAACACACTCTCACTTAGTTAAGATCATGAGTTTATCCTGTTTATCTTTGTGTTTCTCTTAATTCAAGGACAATTGGGGGTGGGGGGGAAGAAGATGGGAGCAGGAGCTCAGCATTATAAGGACTAGTCAGTAGCAACACACCATCTTGAATTAATCTTCAATGTTCCACACTCTGAAGCATTACATTGCAAATGCTGAAAATACAATGAAAGTTCAACCACTATTTTTTGTGGCTTTGTGTTTCTTTTCAAGCTCTTTTTATGCATTTCAGATTCAGAGAAAAGAATATTCAGTATTTTCAGCTCACTTAAGATTTGATTCTATCAGTGCTTTTTTGGTGCTGCACATAGCTACTTAAAGTAGAGGGAGGACTAAGGTTGACTGTTCTGTATTTCTTTTTGGATGGGGGAGGGTAAGTAATTGATTTTGTGTTTGGAGAGACTTTTCATTAGAAAGATCTGGTTCTTTAACCTGAGGCTTAACAAAGAGCTTTCAGGCTTTCTTAGATTCTATGTGTAATGGAAAGAACACTCAGTTAGAAACCTATGTAATATTGTAAGAGATTAAAGTATAAAAGGGAGAGAGTTGAAACTGATTTTATTTAACCTCCCAGAATTGCAAATATACCACACTCACAAACACTCACACATTCACACACACAAGTATATCCTATCTCAAGCACAGAATACCTATTATTTTCAATGGCTTTTAAAAAGGAAACTCAGTTTATCTATGAAGATATTGAACAAAGTTATGTTTTTAGTGAAGCTTCTACTTATGGAAGGTAGCAACTCTGGCAAGCAGAATCTAAATCAGTTAATCTCTGGTGATGAAGACATTTTGGGGGGCCTCTCATTTTTATGAATAGTCCTGGGAAAAAATGTTTGACTACGGCCTTCCTAGGAAGTGAATTGACCTCCTACAGAGATTTAACATCAGATATTACAAGAAAATTGTGGTTCACACACTTTGTTCAGATGATCTCCAGATTAATACAATTCATGTGTATCCCTCATTGTCCAAATGTGACACTAAGCCTAGAGAATCCCACATAAGTTGCTTTTGAGTATTTTTACCCACTTTGACGTATTTGTGAACTGACTGTGGGGCCCATATCTAAGAACTTCCATTGTTATTTTTGCTAATTGGCATCTTGCTTTACAGTTTAAGCATACTCTGAAAACCACTATTTTGCTCATTGTGTTACTTCCACTAGTTCAATGAAGAGGAACTTGTGCCAAGTTAATCTAGACTATTTTTGCCCTGATCTTACTTATCCTATGTGAGGATTTAATCAGGTTATCTAACTTCTTCAATAAGCACTAAATAAATCACTCAAAACACAAGATATTCCAAAGTCTTTCAGCTAGTTTCTGTAGGTCAGAGCATTTTTAAGACAGCACATCTTGGATATAACCACAAAGTAGCTGATTAGACTGTTGGGAAATTACTACTCTACTTTTAAAAAGAATAAAAATCATGGTTCTGAGTGTTTATTAAAAAAACAGGAAAGGAGGAAATAGCATTGCTGTTTTGCCTTTTCATCTTCATTTCTAAAAAGTATTATTTGCAGTTGAGATATTAACGATCTTTATTTACAAAACCGTTTGCTGTTGTTCTATGTACTACTCCTTATTGAGTGCAGACGCTTTTGTTAGCTTGAACGAATCCTTGGCAAACAGCATTTATGTTTTATCCACAAAACATCAAAATCATGGACACTGTTGTCTTTACCCCTGTCTCCAAGAATACCCAGGTGCTCTGCCACTGATGGCATTTAGATAATAATACTATAATATTAGTATGAAAAGATTCCTTTTTGCTTTTATTGAAAACCCAGTTTGAACCTTGAGCAAGTCATTTACATGATGTTTCCTTGGGATTACCTACATTCTTGTCCACTCTGACCTTGTAATTTTGCTCACAGTTGGAAATCTAATGCAGAGTGACTAAGGTAATGTAGTTTACACAGACTTTAAGTGGAGTGACATTATAGTCAAGCAAGTGTCACATCACCCAAAGTGAAGGAAGACTTAATTACCATAATCCCGTGAATACTAAAATTTCTTGGCTATGTGTAGCATAATAATGCAATGTTCTGCATGTTCCATTTAATAATGTGAAGGTGCAATACATTAGGTTTCAGGTTGTGTGTCCCTTTAATATAAAGGAAAGGAAAGTGAATTATAGATGGAAAACGGCCTTTTGTAAGTAGGATACTTGTCTGAATGTTCAGGTGAAGTTGGTCCTTTCTTTTAAACTTAGAAGAGTTGCCTAGTGATGTGAAAATAAAGGGACTGCTAAAATATCCATAAATCTAGACACCAGTGAGTAGAGTGACAGACCATGAATTTCTCTGGAGGGTGCAGGGTAGATTTAACTAAATGACTGAGACAGGATAAAGAGGAAAGGTTGATAACCACCTATTATTGTGCAATGCGGAACATATCATTAATTTACAAAGAGAGTGGTGACATTTTCTAAAAATTGTATAGCCCTATTCTTAAAAGTTTGTCAGTGTAACTAATTAGTTGCTAAAATGGAGTGGATTCTAAGACCCAGTATGAATGCATTTGAAAAGGCAGTGCATTGTCCCTAAATTGGTAGGGTTTGTAATACATCTTGATGAATGCTACAAAATAATGTTCAGAAATGGGACTATTATGCCAAAATGGCCGTTCTTTGGTTTGTAGTCCTTGAAGGAGTTATGTTCCATGGCAACGTGCTCAACAGTCCTGCATACATGTGAAGTGCCTTAAAGACGTGTCCTGCTTTCTGTTTTTGGTAACACTGAGTTTTCAATACAAAGAATAAACTTACTCAAAGTGTTCACCTCCTCCCAGCATATTAGGACTACAAAGATCTGCTGTTACTTTGGATTATTATTGGGAATTTTTGTTTTTTAACTAATTGTAATCTTCAAAAGGGGGCAAGTACAAAATGATTCAGCCACAAAATGTAAAACATTATTTTAAAAAATCCATTAGAAAACTAAGATGTAAAAACTGTATGTAGCCCAATCAACAGATTCATGTAAGTTGGTATCTCATAATTCATGATATAAACTGATAGATCATCTGATATCTAGTATTCTAGATTTTTAAAAAATATTTAAAAGATGTTAAAACATATAAAATATTGAAGCCTATTAATAATAGCAGTCATACTTTGATTTATTGCAATTAGAAGAGGTTAAAGCATTTTAAACTGATTTATCATTACCAAATATTCTCCTTGTGATAATATTTTTATTTAAATATATAAACAAAGTTATTCTTTGATTTCTATTTGATGAAAATCAAATAACTTGGATGTTTTCATTTAAAATAGCTAATTCTAACCAAATAGTATATTTCTACAATACAATTAGTCAGTAGAGCTGTTTACTTATACTGCTTTAAAATGAAATTAGCCTAAATAACAAATATAGCTATTTTATATTCTTTATGCTGCAAGAGTTTTACAAATACCCATTAAATCACATATTGATGTATCTAACATATTATGTATAAAGAAGTTAGTAGTTTTTATTTTTTAATCATGGATTACTTTTGGAAATAAAGCACCCACTGTATTCAAAACATTATATGAAGGGATTTGGGACATCTGTTTGAGGCAGCCCATTAAAAAATTTTACATACATATTTTACTTTTTGGTTGCATTAACTCAAATTGTGCTTTCCTTAATTCGTTTGTCCAGCTCTCCTTCTTCAAAAATCACTGCTTGTGATTTTTGGGACTAAGTTGGACTCCTATTCATGTAGAGATAAAACAGTTTTTAATTAAGTTGGGCTTGGCACAAAAATGGTTAGAGGCAATGTTTGTTTTTTTTTAATGAAGTTTTTATTTTGGAACACTTTTAGATTTACAGAAAAATTGCAAAGGTAGAGCGACTTCCCATGCACCCTGTGTCCATTTTCCTAATTGTTGTTAATATTTTACAATTAATGAATCATTTGTCACAATTAATGAACCAATATTGACACACTATTGTTAAAGTTTATAGTTTATTCAGACTTCTTCAATTTTTTTCCCTAATGTCCTTTTTCTATTCCAGGATATAGGAGACTACCTCATATTTAGTCATCATATCTCCCTAGACTCCTCTTGGCTTGTGACAGTTTCTTAGATTTTCCTTGTTTTGGATGACCTTAACAGTTTTGAGGAGACAGGTTAGGTGTTTGTAAAATGCCCCATAATGGGAGTTTGCCTGGTGTTCTTCTCATTGTTAAATTAGGTTTTTGGAAGGAAGACAACAGAGGTAATATTCCATTTTCAACACATCATATCAAAGGTACATACTATCATTATGACTTATCATTGTTGAGGTTGACTTGATCACCTGGTTCCTGTACTGTTTGTTAGGTTTCTCCACTGTAAAGTTACTTTTTTCCTTTTTCTTGACTGTACTTTTTGGAAGGTTTTGGAAGGGAGTCACTATGTGCAGCCCACAGTTAAAGAGCAGGGAGTTAGTTATGCTTGACATTCTTAAAGGCAGAGTATTTGCAGAAATTATTTGGAATTCTTCTGCAAGGGAGATTTGTCTCTTTTTAATATTTATTCATTCATTTTTTTTCACTATGGTCTCATAAATATTTAATTTATATTTTAGATTATAATCCAATGCTACGTTATTTATTTTATTGCTTAAATTTTTCTAGCTTTGGCCATTGGGCACTCTTTCAGTTGGCCACTGGGTACCTTCTACATGCCTCTATCATTGTAAATTTTTTGAGCCCTTCTTTACTTTCTAGCACTACAAGATACTCCAGGCTCATTTGGTAGATTTACTGCTCTAGTCCTAGAATCAGCCATTAAGGGAAAGTTTGGTTAGAGGAAGATTTGATCTTCTCAATCATGAGCAAGTGTTGGAGGTGGCTAAGAAAAAGGGTCAGGGGGACTCTCTCAGATCCATTTTCTTGTTGGTACCCTAAAGTTTCCATCATCCTGATAATACACATAGACCTCATTGTCTCACCACATATATCTCCTCATTTCTTTCACAATATCTAGTGTTATCATATCATATCTTCTAGATATCATAGTCTTCTACAGTCACACACATTCATGGTCATGCATAGATTTAGAAATGTACTGTGCAACTCTCCAACATACATGTCCTTTCTGCAAAACACCGCCCATGCCTTGCATCCAATATACTAAGTTTATCAACAGTTCCTGAGTCACTGTGGATTAATTTTTTTTTTCTTCAGAGAGGGTTTGTGGTCAAATAAGTTTGGGAAATATGGGGTTCAGTAAAAATAAACAAGTTTGTTTACCACAGGTCTTCTCAGGGTTTATACTTTGTTAATTTTCTCTATGAATGTATAAGATGTAATATATGCAATTTCTCAGTCTTTTTTGATTAAAAGAACCTTTTTGTTTAGAGAACTAGTGTTCCATGAAGTACACTTTTGGAAATACTGTTATAGTGGTAAGAGTCCTGAGTTTGTAGTCAGAGATCTTGTGTTTAATCCCTCACTGCTAACAGCTAGCTCTCTGATGACAAGCAAATCACTTAACATCTCTCTTTGTTTTCTTATTGATCAGATGGACCTATGGATGTCTCTCACAAGGTTGTTGTGAAGGGCAAAAATGAGCAAAATATGCAAGAATTTTTTGGAAAAGCTAAAACGCTTTGGAAATTTAATAACCACTGTGAAGGTGGGGACTGTGCCTTTGTTTTGTTGACCACTGTTATCTCCAGTATCCAGCATATTTTCCTGACATTTAGTCTTCAGTATCCAATAACTATTTATTGAGCAATTGAACATTACTATCACTTACATTATTTTCTATTTTTCTCCTAGTGCTGTATAGCAGCCTATGACATTTTATAAATTGTTTCTGAAATTAGGAGTCTATGTAAAAAATAATAATAATAATAACAGCATGCAGGCACAGTTGAAGTGGCTATATGCATGAAAAAAAAAAACAAACTTTTGATTGCAGCCTTTGTTTTACTGAGCATGTGTTCCCAGCCAATGACTGGCTGCATTCAGATTAGTTTCCATTGCTTCAAGCTGACCAGATTTCCTTTTGAGATAAGGGCACTGGAGCTTTCACCTCGACACTGTGGTGATGTAAAATTCCTGCTGCAGAGTCACTGAGCTGGTGCTAGAAGAAGAGGAGCACCTGTGAGCACAGGCTGTCAGAAGGCCCTCTGAACCCTAGAGTGTTGAGGCTACAGCTGCTGGGTTGAGAAGCAATTGGAAGCGCTTTGTCACTCCTTTTTGTGCAACCGCAGGAGAGCCACTAAAGGATTTTTACTTTCTTTGGATATATAATCTGTGTTGATTAACAGGAGTTATTGGGTGGATCTGTGTTGCGGGTGGCAGGGCAGGCCCTGTTAAGCAACATATTTTGGTAAGGATAGTAGTGTCCAGATAGTAACAGGAACAGGGACCTCACATCATCTGTTTTGCCTAATCCCCCACAAAACAGCATATTCTATAAGTATTCTCAAAGGCAAACATTTTCGGTTCCAGCTTCTCTTTTCAGGAAATCAACTGGAGCATGTTTATTATATTTGATTTTGAAAAATTGTCAGCCTCCCTAGAAATGCTAGGTGATTATTTGAAATGTAGGAAGACACATTTAGCTTTGGAAATTGTAAAAGTATTTTAATCAAGTTCTAGGTTTGTTGGTAATTTAGTGAGACAATAGGCAAGATCAATGCAGGGTTTTTTCCTTTCTTACTATTTAAATCATAATGACACATACTAGCAAAGTTTTGTTCATCATGTAGTTCATGAATGCTGGAAAACAAAAAAAAGCTTTAGTTAAAAAAAGCCTCTATATAGGATACTTTTCACTTTTCACAAGTGTTGGTCAGACATGGAAATTCCACAAAGACAGTTTAACAATTTGTAGAATTGCTCTTATTTACACTCTGAAATAGTTAGAAATATCCCCCATGTCTCCTTCCCCATCAAAAGATGAAGTATATACTTTAATTTAAAGCTTCTATAAAATATGTGTGTGGGTGGAGAAGCGAACGCTTAATATTAGATTATACAGTACTATGACTGTATTGCCTGATGGATGTATTATTTTTTCTCTGAATCTACCTTCACTAAATTATTCATTGCAGATTTTAACCAAATTTATTAGTTCTGTATTTAATTGAATAGATTGTGGGACAAGAGATTCTTTCACATGTGCTCTTGAAAATTTTGCAACTTTTATGTTAAATAGAACCATCTTCTTTAAAATAAGCATTTACATGAAGGGGTTTTAAGCAAGCATTTAAACATTAGTGCAGATATTACATTCTGGAATCTTTCCTTGCACTTTGAAAATTCACCGAGTTTTTTGAATTTATGGAAGCACAGCTAAATTCCAGCAACTGCAAAAATAATTAGTAAAATTAAGTTGAAAATTTTGTAAACAAGTAAAGTAATTATTCATTCTGTACCATACCACAAATGTGGGAGGATATGTTAAATGATAAATTAGGCATGAACTGTTTTAATCTGTAAACTGAACATGTTAGCAAACGGCTTGCGTTTGTAATTAGTATTTACGGCCCCAGGAGAGTGCCTCTTTTAAAACAGTGACAGGAAATTGATCAGTTTAGGTTGTCATAGCAGCCAAAATAGTTCCATTGCTTCTGTTGGGTTTAGTCTATTATGCTATATGCCCATGTTTAGAAATACATTTATGAACTATAAACTACTCAATAATGCAAAAGAGGTTGGGATGCCAAAATGCCAAACTGACAGAAGTCTGAATGAATGCTTGAACACTTCATAACAAGCTTAAGTGTTCTATGGTTGTCATGACATTTCTTTTACAAAGCAAGTGATGTCTGGAAAAAAATCTTAAAACTAGATGAAAATGCAAATCCCTTTATGACAGTATGTGGCTGTCACATTTATAATAACAGACAATAATTGATGATTTATGAGATGACACCATGGCGACAAAGTCTTTCATCATTGGCACCCCTAGGTTACTTTTATATGAGGGGCTTGCGGGTGCCTGTGAAAAGTTTCTAACATGACATACAAGAAAGTCTACTCCTATCTTAATCCATTAGATCTCATTTAATGCAGGTTGGAAATATGGTAGAGATTTTCAAATCATCTGAAAAAGTGAAAGCTGGCAATGTCTTTGGTAAAAAAAAAAGTTAAACTAGTGAGCACGTTCAGTAGCTGAAAATGGACAGATTTGTTTCTGTCACTTAACGGTTCAAAGAAAATCTGTAATGCCGCTCTTAAGTGTGAGTGCAAGCTGTTAGGTTGTTTAAAGTTATGGTATCTGATAATATCCTTATATAGGGAGGTGGGAGAAGGAAAAGGGGGTGCAGTGTGCATTGAACTTGCTTGAACTCAGAAGAAAGAGGATTTTTTAATTTGATTTTAATGTTGAGGTCTTTCTAAAAGTGGAATAAATGTACAATTGCATATTCTAGGTTGATTTTAATATGTGTGGTAGACTGAGGAATAACATGTTGCCATTATTTAAAGAGGAGCATCTATCAGTTTTTCTGTTGTAGGTTATTTAAAATATTGGAAATATAATGAAACTCCTGCCTTGGTTTTACTGTCAATTTATCAAAAATGAAATTATTCGATATTTGGACCTCTAGAAAGTTTCCTGCATTTTTCTGCCACTTATTTGATCAAAACAAAGGGCTAAATAGATAATCATTTTGAGATCCTTTGAGTGGAGTTATCTATGTTTTATAAGGAGCTGTAGAAACATCAAAAATCAGAGATATTGAATGTAAAATGATGAAACTATCTGACTTTAAATGACAGAAATATAACATAAGCATGCATATCAAAGTTAACCTAGCTTTTATACATGAGGCTTTAAAAAAATGGATGTAAGGAATTTTCCAAACACTTACTTCTTATCTAAGTTAAACCTTTCTAAGGATAAAAATACCTAGTACTTATTTCATTCAGAGGATCAGATAAGCCAATTATATAAAGTAGGATCTCTGGTATCTATTCATTAATACCTTTTATTTATACATTTCCTACAAGGCTCTGGTAGGAATATAAAATCCTTAATTAGCTCTGACTATTCGCAGAGTTAGTAATTTTGCTCCCAATTAATAGTTAAGAAAATGGAGTTTACCATTCAATGTCATAATGATTTACCTCCATTTATATAAGAAAATAAGTTAATTTTGATTGCAAATCTTCTTCTAGATGATGGAGAAATCACACAAGAAGACATGATTTTTAATTTAAAATGACACCTGGTCTTAGCTCAAGATTTTACTCAGTGATCTGGAGTATATATAAGATGCAGAACGCATTGTCTCTATTTCCTAGGAGTTTATAATTTAGTTGACCAAGATATTAACTATAAGCATGAATCAACCAGAAAATAAACCCAAAGTACTGAATTAAGAAAGCATAATGTTGTATTATATATAGATCACAGGCATAAGAAGTAAAGCTATTTGTGATAAGGGAAACAGTCTGAAACGGCTTCATAGATGATAATAAGTTAGGAGGTAAGAATATTCTAATTCAGACCGTAAATGAATTTGGGAGATTTGAATTGTCAGAAAAGTGCTACTCTAGGTTTTGAGAGCCCAAATGAACAAAGACACAGAGATAAACGTAATCATGGAATATGATAGGAACATTGTAGAACTCTGTCTGACTTAACACTGAAGTGATAGCACTGGGGACTAGTAAGAACAACACTTTGATATTGAATAGTCACCTTATTTGTTTCTCTACCTCCGTTCTTGACTGATCTTGAGAATTAGTCCATCCTCCACACTGCTGCACATCACTACTCCCCTTGATTTTACAATAAAGTCCAAATATCTTAACATGATTTTCAAAGCCTTTATATCAGTGGCTCTTAACTGGAGGTGATTTTGCTACCACTAGATATTTGGCGATGTTTGGGGACAATTTCGGTTGTCAACACGGGGTGGTGGTGGTGCTACTGGCATCTAGTGGGGAGAAGCCAGGAATGCTGCTAAAATTCTGTAATGCAGAGGGAAGCTCCAGAAATACCAAATAATTTCTCAGCTTAAGTCGTCAATTATGCTGAGCTGGAGAAATGAGAAATGCTACCTTATATGTAACCCCTGCCACCTTTTTAATCTCATCTAAAGCTACTTTCTCCCTTACTATCAATTCCACTGCTTTGGTGCCCTTGAACATTTCAGTTTCTCTCTCACTTTCAGATTTTCATGAATGCTCTTCTCTCTACCTGGAACACATGTCTATTCCCCTTCTTCCCACACTTCTGTCCTTCAACCTGCTAAAACCTATTTACTCTTCTATATATGCCTATTTAAAAGACTCTGAGTGCAGGAAGCATGTTGTATTCATCTTTGTATCCCCATTGCTCAGCATGTTGTTTGAGACACAATAAATTCTTGTTAAAGAAATAACATCACTTGGTAGGGGTTTGGATACTGAGTTAAACAAAGATGGTAAGGACCTGGGTGATTATCTATAATGGCTGTGGGGGTGAAGAGGAAGAAGTAAATTTGAGAGAGACAGCAAAGGGAGAATTTCCTCAGATTGGTAAATGATTTGATGTGGATTGTGACAGGAGAGTCAAAGATGATTTCTACAAACCAGGTAGACTGAGGAAATGGGGAAAGAAATGATGGAGTTCATAAGGAAGCTTGATCTTGAAGAGTCAGGTGATGATTTACTGATGTCTATAAGCAGCGAGAAAAATATTTCAGTCTGAGTGAACTTACTAGCTCTGTGATCATTTAACCCCAGTTTCTTTATCTGTAAGATGGGTAAAGTATGAGTACCTACCTAATTGGGTGGCTGTAAAGATTACATGAGTTAATACAGATAGATCCTATGTTCAACTGTACTGTTATTGAAGAGGTAATAAAGCAGTCTGACTTGAAAAAAAGCACTTATCAAAGTGCTAGACATATAGTTAACACTTAATAAATGTTAGCTATTATTATTATTTTGCTGTAAGTGTCCTTTCCTTCATTGCTCTTTGCCTTTTGTTTTTGCTTATTTTTAATTTTTATTTATCTATTTTAACATCTTTATTGGAGTATAATTGCTTTACAATGGTGTGTTAGTTTCTGCTTTATAACAAAGTGAATCAGATATACATAGGTTCCCATATCTCTTCCCTCTTGCGTCTCCCTCCCTCCCACCCTCCCTATCCCACCCCTCTAGGTGGTCACAAAGCACCAAATTGATCTCCCTGTACTATGCGGCTGCTTCCCACTAGCTAGCTATTTTACATTTGGTAGTGTATATATATCCATGACACTCTCTCGCTTTGTCACAGCTTACCCTTCCCCCTCCCCATATCCTCAAGTCCATTCTCTAGTAGGTCTGTGTCTTTATTCTCATCTTACTCCTAGGTTCTTAATGACCATTTTTGTTTCTTAGATTCCATATATATGTGTTAGCATATGGTATTTGTCTTTCTCTTTCTGACTTACTTAACTCTGTATGACAGACTCTAGGTCCATCCGCCTCATTACAAATAGCTCAATTTCATTCCTTTTTATGGCTGAGTAATATTCCATTGTATATATATGCCACATCTTCTTTTTTTTTTTAAATTAGTTTCTGCTTTATAACAAAGTGAATCAGTCATACATATACATCTGTTCCCACATCCCTTCCCTCATGCATCTCCCTCCCTCCCACCCTCCCCATCCCACCCCTCCAGGCGGTCACAAAGCACCGAGCTGATCTCCCTGTGCTCTGCGGCTGCTTCCCACTATCTATCTACCTTACGTTTGGTACTGTATATATGTCCATGCCTCTCTTTCGCTTTGTCACAGCTTACCCTTCCCCCTCCCCATATCCTCAAGTCCATTCTCAAGTAGGTCTGTGTCTTTATTCCCGTTTTACCCCTAGGTTCTTCATGACATTTTTTTTTTTAATTCCGTATATATGTGTTAGCATACGGTATTTGTCTTTCTCTTTCTGACTTACTTCACTCTGTATGACAGACTCTAGGTCTATTCACCTCATTACAAATAGCTCAGTTTCGTTTCTTTTTACAGCTGAGTAATATTCCATTGTATATATGTGCCACATCTTCTTTATCCATTCATCCGATGATGGACACTTAGGTTGTTTCCATGCAGCTCTATTTACAATGGCCTTTTGAAATTAAACTTCCTCCAGTACATCTACTACCTTTTCCATGAAGCCTTTTATGATGATTCAAGGGAAAGATGATCACCTTCCTCCTCTAAACTCCTATATCATTTTAGTTTAGCAACTTTTTTTTGCACTTCTCACATACTGCCCAGTCCTACATTTGCACATGTATTTACATTGTGAGTTCCTCGAGGGTAGGACTGTGACTTACTCATCTTTTCTCGACATATAGAAAGTGCTAAATAAATGTTAGGTTATGATAATTAGTTGTCATTGTTATTATATTTGGGGAATCATTAGGGTATGATAGTTTACTCTTAGAATTAATGTGTTCTCTCATTTATATTCAGTATCAATGCTCCTAATATTTTCAAAAAGCATCAACTTTGTTTTATGAAATAGTACAGAACATCATTTTAAATTGAGTACTAAGCAATTTGAATAATTTAAATGTATTTAATTGATGCTAGTCAAGTTTCATTATTATTGGAATGCATACTTGATTAAAGAGCATTTTTTAATTAGATATTTTTAAGCTATTATGTAATAGTGAAAGGTCTTTTGTTTATAAGTTATGAAAGACTATTTTTGCTTTTAATGCCAAACCTTTGAAGAAACAGATGTATTAAAAGATTGCATAAAAGATGATGGACTTTTTTAAAAAATGAAATAACCAATGTCCATGAATTTCCAAGAATGCACATCCCTTGTGGTTTCCCTTGAGATTGAAGATATAAAATATCACTTATATAAGTGTTCAGAACTAAGTTCAGAAAATACAGCCCAGGGATGTCTGGAAAGTTTTGTAGTTACATTATGTAACTTAAGAACTTCAGTGTGAGATATTCTTTCATGTCTTTTGCACAGATTTAAGTTCATTCAGTGATTCAATAAACTTCTCTGTGCTTAGGGAACTGTTTTATATTTGTAATTTATTTATTATATGTGGGCATGATTCCTAGTTGGATCAACCTTCTTTTACTATAGATGTGAGTACACCTGCCATAGAATTCAATTGGGACTTCAAGTGCACATCTTAGGGACATACTTTCCCTTTGGTTTACATGTGTAAGCAGGACAGTGTAATAAATGAGTCTTAACTGAAAGGTTACATGAGCATACTCTGATTTATAATGACCAGCTCTAACATATAACATCAAAGGACTAGGTGAAGCCCCATTTGGAAGATGTAATTTTTAATATGTTACAGTATTTCCTTCCAAGCAATTTCATTCTAATCTTATAAAAACAGAACTTTTCCAAGTGTTCAGTAGCCTTGGTTAAGTGGTACATAATTAATCAAGTTATTTTTTTATTTTTTTGTGGTACGCAGGCCTCTCACTGTTGTGGCCTCTTCTGTTGCGGAGCACTGGCTCCGGACGTGCAGGCACAGCAGCCATGGCTCACGGGCCCAGCCACTCCGCTGCATGTGGCATCTTCCCGGACTGGGGCACGAACCCGTGTCCCCTGCATTGGCAGGCAGACTCTCAACCACCGCGCCACCAGGGAAGCCCTAATCAAGTTATTTTTGACATTTGGGATAGTTTCTTTGATGTGATTAGCTATTAGGCAAATGTACATTTTTCAGAAAATGGTGATAGTTTCTTCAAAGAAGAGAAAGGGTGGAGTTACCTGGATGTTGCATGAATAGCATGAAGAATATTAATATTTGTTTCACTATTCACGAACTTGCATCAACAAGCAGTGACATTTAGCTGGTAAAAAAATAACTGAAAGAGGTAAACTAATGAGGCAGTATTCCATAAATATCTATGAATATTTGGTTGACTTCCTCAGAATAGGTGAGACAAGGGCTAGAAATAGATGTAATTTCATAAATGTATAAACACATTGTAGACCAGAAAACATCTTATTATTCAACCTTTTATTTAATCAACTTGAGTGATATTTAAACGTAGCTAAATTCAACTTCTTGAATTATACAGGGAAAAGTGCCTATCATAATTACTTTTATTCTCTGCCTCTCCCATTCTTTAAGGCCTAGATTATGTCACCTCCTCCATATACCCTTCTTGAAGGGAAGGGAACAAAAAAATATATTCCCCCTTTTCTGAACTCTTCTTACATTCTTTGTTGTGTATCACTCATATATTTATTATTTCTTTCAGTTTATTAAAAATATTTATTGAGTACCTATATGTACTATAGGTACTATTCTAGGTACTTGACATACAGTCATGAACAAGGTAGACAGAAAAAAAAAATTCCTGCACACAAGGAACTTACGTTCTAGTGGGTGGAGACAGACAACAAACAAGATAAACTAGTAAAATGTATATATTATATTATATTATATTATATTATATTATATTATATTATATTATATTATACAGTAATAAGTGCTAGAGAAAAAATTAAAGATGTAAAGGGGGATTTGAAATTTGAGGAAGAGGTGAAGAGAAATTTTGGATAAGGAGACTGGGGAGTCTTTACTGAGGTGACTTTTTTTTTTTTTTTTTTTGCGGTACGTGGGCCTCTCACTGTTGTGGCCTCTCCCATTGCAGAGCACAGGCTCCGGATGCACAGGCTCAGCGGCCGTGGCTCATGGGCCCAGCCGCTCCGTGGCATGTGGGATCTTCCCAGACTGGGGCACGAACCCGTGTCCCCTGCATTGGCAGGCAGACTCTCAACCACTGCACCACCAGGGAAGCCCTACTGAGGTGACTTTTGAGGAAATACTTGAAGGATGTGAGTGAACCAGCCATGTGGGTATCTAGGGGAAGAACCCTCCAGGCACAAGGAACAGTAAGTTTGAAGTTCCTCAGGCAGGAGCTTTGACTGATTTCGCCAGAGAACTGCAAGAAGGGCAGTGTGGCTTGAGCGGAGTGAATGAGGGAATGAGTGGTAAGAAAATAGACGAAAGAGGTGACAAGGGGCCAGAACATGTAGAGTCTTGCTTTTACTTTTAAGGAAATGAGAAGCCATTGGAGGGTTTTGAAAAGAGGAGTGACTTATTGTTACTTAAGTTTTAATATAATTATTCTGTGGAAGGATCTTGTCTACTAGGATATTTTAACCAAGGATTATAACAGGAATATATACAGTCAGAGAATGATCCAGGTATCTAAAATCTTCAAAAGATTAGAAAGAATGACCTGTAAATCAGTAGATGAGTCTAAAAGAGGACTATTTGATGAGTATTTTGATAACATGGGGTTCAAAGCTCAATGTTTTACAGAAAGAGTGAAAATGATCTGGAAGCAATAATGAGGAGCAAGGTAGACACCTACTTCACCTCAGGCCCAGTAGTATGAGGGGTGTGGGAGAGTAAGCAGCTAACACTTGAGTAGGCTCATATATTTTAACCATGTAATAATGTCTTTAACTGCAGTCGATGTAGGTCTTATACACTCAACTACACTGCAAGTCTTCTAAGTAAGATTGAATAAGAGTGTGGAAATTCACAGGTCTCCAGGTTATATATATACGTACCTCACTGTATTTGTTAGTTCCTGGGGACAAGGGCAAGGTCAATGTTCAGGAAGTTCTTTGTATAGGAAACAAAACTTCACAAATAGTCACCTTTTAAAATAATGAATCAGGGAATTCCCTGACAGTCCAGTGGTTAGGACTCCGTGCTTCCACTGCTGGGGACCCTGTCCCTGGTCAGGGAACTAAGATCCCGCAAGTCACATGGGGTGACCAATAAATAAATAAATAAATAAAAAGCAAAAATAAAATAAAATAATAAATCATAATATCCTTCAGAGAACAAAGTTGCTTTAAAAAAAGTATTAGTAGTGTAGATTGCAAATAAAAAGAGAAAACATAATTCTATTATGACAGAATGAAGTCATATAAGCATACAGAGAACCATAAGAAAACAATTCTTTCACCTGATGCATTAAATGACATAATGAAAATACTCAAAAATATTATACTTAACACTGTTTTAACAACTTATGAGGATAGAACAAGTCAAGGTTGGTAAAACAAAAAAAGAGAGTACTTTTGCCATGAGTGATTCAAGCAATTAAAAATAAATGTAAAAATGTTTTCTGTTACTCATGGCAATATGAGTCTGAAACAAGTTCAAGTAATAAGATGTGTTATATGTAAGGTTTATTACTTCTTCTCAAATAGGAAAATGCTTTATCCAAAGAAAACTGAGTTGTTTTTGTTTGTTTGTTTGTTTGTTTGTTTTTGCAGTATGCGGGCCTCTCACTGTTGTGGCCTCTCCCGTTGCGGAGCACAGGCTCCGGACGCGCAGGCCCAGCGGCCACGACTCACGGGCCCAGCCACTCCGCGGCATGTGGGATCTTCCCAGACCGGGGCACGAACCCGTGTCCCCTGCATCAGCAGGTGGACTCTCAACCACTGCGCCACCAGGGAAGCCCCACTGAGTTTTTATAGCAAGGGAATATAATAGGAAGGAAAGATGCTCATAGGATTCATTACTAAAAATAACACTAAAATATAGTATTGACAGTATTTTTAATTTAATTAGGAAGTCTGTTAGAGGTGTTGATAATGAAACTGGCATGGTTTTAGTTTATGTTAACCTCATTTAAGGCATAGACATAATTTATGTTTGTTCAGAAATGCTAAGATATGTTCAGAATATATGAGAGAATGACTAATCCCTATAATAAACTTCCAGTCGAATGCTAGGAAAAATGTATTCCAGATTTTCACTTATGTTCTTACATCAGAAACAGATCTACATCCCTATTTTCAAAGTTTCTGCAGAGAACAGCATGTATATCTGGTTAATGGTCTAAAAAATAGTTTTAGATCCAAGTTTTTTTTAAAAAAAACTTATTACAATTACTTACTTTAGATTTTTTAAAAATGAAAGCTTCCTATCTGAAGAATTTTAAAGACCTAAAAGGAAAATGTGGAGGAGGGAAAATGCATGTGAATCAACTCATGAAACACAAACATTAGAATTAGTTTCAGACTGGATTAATTATTTTTCTTCTTCTTTGGTCACATAGAGTAAAGCTACTTGAACACAGAAACATGAACTAACATGATTTAGCCTGAAAAGTTTTAGTTAACATGATAATGTGATAATCAACTAAAACAGTGCATTCATCGATTAATTTATCAACAGTATTGAGAACTGATAGTACTGTGCTAGGTGCAGGAAACAAAGCTTGGAAGTTTGGAAATCTAGTTGGGAATACAACATAGCAAAATTTAATGAGCATGGTAGACCTGGATTTATATCCCCAGCTCTTCCACTTGACCTTCTGCCAGTTACATAATCTTGTTGAGACTCAATTTTCTTATTTATAAAAAGGATAATAATATTCTCTATGATATTGCTTTGTTGTGGGAAAATATGATGCATGTTAAGTACCTACCTATCCTTCAGTACTCCATCTGCAAGGGGTGGATTTTCTTTTTAAATTTCAATCCATTTTCTGTGATTACAAACTTGACATGATTAGTACAGACAAAAGTTTTGAAGAGGGAGAGATCACTGTGGCCTAAAATACTTTGTGACTCCATGGATGAGAGAATGGCATTGAACTTTGGTTGAACGTTGAGTTGTATTCAATGGCTAATGGATGGGGAAGAGCTTCTAAGTGGAGGTACACCATACTCAATGATGTAGAGAAAAGAAGGGAGAAGTTTTTTTAAAAAAAAATTTTTGTGGAAGTATAGTTGATTTACAGTGTTGTGTTAGTTTCTGGTGTACAGCAAAGTGATTCAGTTATATATGTTTGTATATATATATATATATGTATGTATATATATATATATACATATATATGTATATATATATATATATACATATATATATATATATATATATATATACATACATTCTTTTTCATATTCTTTTCCATTATGGTTTATTGCAGGACATTGAATACAATTCCCTGTGCTTCCCAGTAGGACCTTGTTGTTTATCTATTTTATATATAGTAGTTTGTATCTGCTAACCCCAAACTCCTAATTTATCCCTCCGCTATCCCCTTTCCCATTTGGTAACCATAAATTTGTTTTCTATGGGAGTCTGTTTCTGTTTTGTAAATAAATTCATTTGTTTCATATTTTAGATTCAACATATAAGTGATATCATATGGTATTTTTTTGTATATATTTTTATGGTATATATCTTTTTCTGACTTACTTCACTTAGTGTGATAATGTCTTGGTTCATCCTTGTTGCTGCAAATAACATTATTTTATTCTTTTTTATGGCTGAGTAACATTCCATTGTATATATGTACCACATCTTCTTTACCCATTCCTCTATTGATGGACATTTAGGTTGCTTCCATGTTTTGACTATTGTAAATACTGCTGCTATGAACACTGGGGTGCATATATCTTTTCAAATTAGAGTTTTCTCCAGATACATGTCTAGGAGTGGGATTGCTTGATCATATGGCAACTCTATTTTTAACTAAGGAACTTCCATACTGTTTGCCATAGTGGCTACACCAATTTACACTCCCACAAACTGTGTAGGAGGGTTCCCTTTTATCCACACCCTCTCCAGCATTTGTTATCTGTAGACTCTTTGATGATGGCCATTTAACGGGTGTGAGGTGATACTTCATTGTTGTTTTGATTTGCATTGCTCTAATGATTAACGATGTTGAGCATCTTTTCTTGTGCCTCTTGGCCATCTGTATGTCTTCTTTGGAGAAAGTTTTATTTAGATATTCTGACCATTTTTTGACTGGGTTGTTTGTCTTATTTGTTACTGAGTTGTAATGAGCTGTTTGTATATTTTGGAAATTAAGCCCTTTTTGGTCACATCATTTGCAAATATTTTCTCCCAGTCTGTAGGTTGTCTTTTTGTTTTGTTTTGTTTTGTTTATGGTTTCCTTAGCTGTGTAAAAACTTATAAGTTTGATTAGGTTCCATTTGTTTATTTTTGCTTCTATTTCTATTGCCTTGGGAGACCAACCTAAGAAGACATTGCTATAATGTATGCAGACGAGTTTTGATAAGTCAGTTGAGGCAATTTTTTTCTAGGGCCTTGAGGCCCAAAGTTTCAAAGCATGAGTATTACATATGAAAAAGATAGGCAGAATATTCAATCTCAAGGATGGATGAAGATTTTGCAGCACATTTAAACAGCTCTTCAGGAGAATTATTTGAGAAATTGAAAATGATACTTCTTTGACTTTTGTGTTTTCTATTTTACAAAGCTTTCTCCTACTCCCAACTCATTTGTTTCTCAGGCCATTCATTTGAAGAAAGCAATAATAATTGTTTTCCTTCTTTTTTTCAGGTAAGAAAATAAACACTGTGGGTTCTGTAATTAGTAATTGGCAGATTTAGGACTTAAACACATGTCATTTGACTGAAAGCACAATACCCCCTTCACTGCACTGTACCACTGGAGTGCTATTCAATGTCACTATACTATGGGTTCAAAACAAAATGATACTATTTGGACTATATACAATTAACTAGTGATGGATTCTCAATTGCAGTCTTTAGAAACTGTAAAGTCTAGCCTATAACAACAGTTGAATGCACTATGACCATATTTGATAATCTCTGACAAGTATATAATAAACATCTACTATATGCCAGAGACTGTGTTGGATAGAAGGGATACAAAGATGAAAGTAACCTGTCAAGTAGCCCTGTGTATTGTGAATATTAGGTTCAGATAGTTGGAAGAGAATGGGAAGTTGTGGGAAACAGTTTTTTTGTAAGTGTGTTAAATTGTATGCTAGTGGTATGATTCAAGTGCTATGAGAACACATGAGAGGATTCCTTTCCCTACCTTAAAGTTAGGAAAAGAACCTCAAACACAGATAAAGTAGATAACACTACTGGGTCTCTAAAAGTACTGTTCTTATATAAATGTCTTTTACACAAAAAATAGCATATTAGATCACTTTACTAGGATTGCTTCAATTAGAAATTTTAATGCTAACCCCATAGGTAAACCAGCTGCATTTGTGTGAGAATCTTGAGATTTGAGAAGAAGAAGTTGAATTAAAGTGGAGTAGAAAGAAAATATCTGGGAGGAGCTCTCCTGGAATATGTGCTTCCTATCTATTCCTGTTAGGACCTGGACACAAGACAGCTCTTGAATTGCTTTTAGTCACATGCACCATGTATGTTTTGTTTCCCTAACTTAACTGTAAACTTCTGGAAGACAGGTGTCAAGAAACTTGTTTTGATAACCTAGATGCAATAATGTGGACATTAATAGTTGCTCAATAAATAAAATAAATAAATGAATCATCAAATAAATATGAATCAATTTAAAAAATGGTTGAACTAGGGTAGAAGGTGACATTAAATTAAATAGACATATATTGAGTCTTTACCCCAGGTCCTTCAAGAGCCTACCTTCTTTTTCCATCCAGGATAATCCAGGGGAGTAGTTTAATTTTTGAGATTAGTAAAGGGAGAGGAATATTTGGCTAGCTGTCTATTGAAGAGCAAGAACTAACCATTACTCTTCTTTGCTGATGGTTTGTCAAGTTACTCATACAAAGCTGAATAATTTTTAGTTATTTTTACAGACCATTACTTATCCTATCAGCCTTCTTAGGTTACATAGATATGGTGTGTGAGGCAAGTGTTAAGAAAATATATTCATAATTAAGTGACAATTGATTACTGAAACACTTGGAGCAGTAACTGGGCAGAGTAGTACTTCATTTCAATATACAAGGAGTAATACAGAAAATATCGGAAAGGGAGTAAAATATATTTTTTATATAGTTAACCTAAAGCTTGTTCAAATTGATAAATGCCTTCTTTCCAAACAAAAAACTAAACAAAAGCAACTGAAAACTTGCTCTGAAGTAAACAGGTGAACAGTACGTAAGACAAAGCAGTTCCCCAAAGGCATTCTTAGTACATGGTCATTATTTAACCCCTGACTGAAAATAAACAATGCTGACAGAGTGTGTTGGGGAGCCATGATATATGAACAGTGTCAATGCTGTAGGCTGATAACCTATAGCTTGACATCCTTATCTATAAACTTTGACAGATATATCACTTTGTTACTGTCACTATATTAACTTGTTTCTTTGATAGCAAAAGATAATCTTTCCACTGTCTAAAACAGCAATACTTTACTGAGTGAAATATTTGCGAAGCTGTCAGTGATGTTCAGTTTTTACTAAGGAACAATCCTTTAAACTTGGATTCATATTAAATTGCTATTTCTCAATATGGGATTAAGTTGTTTACATATCAACAGTAAACAATAAATTGTTTTGTCATATTGAATTATTGGTGCCAAATAATCATGACAGCTTCCTTTTAAAAATAATGCTTTGCTAGAAAATGTTGCTCTGGTTGCCTAAATTAAACATTGTTGCCTAATAAATTAATATTTTGGTCTTGTGAATTTTAATAGGAAATTAACAGCTGTTCCTAGTTGGAACAGACTACTTGCTTTCCTAATAGTCTTCTACTCTGTGGATACAGTGGGAATTACACAAGCCTCCACATTAACATGGGAAATTAAATTTGTTTCATCCTATTGTGTCTGGGAATTTGAAGAATAGTCTTCTAGTGACCCTTTTTCAACAGTTCAGTTTTTTAATTTTTTGCTTGATGTATTTTCTGCCATTAACCTGATATCATTCACTTGATATTAGATTAATTACTAATTTCAATTTGAAATTTGTTGCCTCAAATCCCAAACCAAACATGTTTGGAGATGGGATGCCGATCCAGATTGTGCTTATTCTTCTCACCTATTCCTTTCCCAAGGAATATCGTAATTTACCTTATTTTCATTAAAGAACATCTTCCCTATTCTACCTCCACAATGTCCTTGTTGTGTCCTGTCTCTGGGAATCTTTAATTGACAGTCCAGTCATCTTTCTGCTACACTTGCTGGATCTGCCTATCCACATTAGTCATACAGTTTATTGTCAAAGTTGTACTTAGGACATGAGAATGGTTTCATGAGCTCTATGGCTTTGGCAAGTGTATGTATCAAGTGTTAGTCTACAAGGAGATGATCTTCTTCTTCTTGTTGAGATTTATTGCCAATATATGCTGAGCACATGTGTCTTATTAAATAGACCAGCGCTGATAGAAAAAAAAAATGAGACTTAAAAGCAGATTGAGATTATTATAGCTAGGAAAGAAAATCAGTCTTTCTTTCTTCTTTCCTTCCTTCCTTCCTTCCTTCCTTCTTTCCTTCCTTCCTTCCTTCCTCCCTCCCCCTCTCCTCCCCTTCCTTCCTTTCCTTTTCTTTCTTTCTTTTCTTCTTTCTTTCCTTCTTTCTTTCTTTCCTTTCTTTCTTTCTTTCTTTCTTTCTTTCTTTCTTTCTTTCTTTCTTTCTTTCTTTTTTTCTTTCTTTCTTTCTTTCTTTCTTTCTTTCTTTCTTTCTTTCTTTTCTTTCTTCTCAAGGACCATTTATGGAGAACATGGTTAGAATTGCTTACTCAAGATCATGCAGTTTCCTCATTGCTCTCTGTGGTGTGTATCAGTCCCTGGAGAACAGAGCCCTGTTGGAAGAAAACTAGTAACATTTGTTCTTATTTTGCTTAATTCTAAATTATCTTTTTCTTTGATTTTTTTTGTGGTAAGAAAAAGGAATTTATGACTTCCCTCTATATTTTTATTCTATTTCTATAGCATCTTAATTTTAGACAACAGGCTCTCATAATTTTTTTTTTTTATTTTACTCCAGGATGTTATCTTGCTTTTGAGTTTGGCTTGGTGCAGTTTTATCTTAAAGTTCTTCCTCATTCACTCTTTCCCTTCCCCTCCATTCTTGGTACTGACATTCAATTTTCTACATCATATTAAAATACTTCTAAGAAGATTTCCCTCAAATTTATAAAAAATAAAATATTACTAGAGTGATTTGTACTCAACACAAAATATCATCTGAAGAAAATATGCACTCCCACTGTACCTTGGCTCAAGTCCAGAATTTCCAGCAAGAGGGAAATTACAATATTTTCTCAACAAGGAGGAAATTGTTAGTCAGAGGATGTCTGAGAGAGTTATCCACCTGATACACTGAGAAACTCTACCAAACTATTTTGTATATATAAGAAGATACGACTGCCTCTATAAACCACCAGGTTTCCGAGGGGAAGAAAGAAAATGGGCTCACTAGTTTTATTTCTCTTTTAAATATTCTCAACCCCTTTCTGTTTATATTTCTGATTTGCAGTCAAACAATAAGTTTGCTGGCCCTTATTGAGAAGCTGGTGGACCAAAGCGAGAGTCGTAACTGGGAAATAGAGAAGTCAAGCAAAATGTGGGAGATTGAAGGATGTAGATTTAGGAATTTAACAAGATTCTATATACAGAAACCTCCTTTTTTTTGTCCCTGAAATGAGATTCCACAGAGGTATGAAGATAAATGTGACTTTGTACTTAGTTGATGAAATGAATGCTCGTTTTTTTTTGGGGTGGTGGGGACTGTGTTGGCTCTTCATTGTTGCATGCAGGCTTTCTCTCTAGTTGTAGTGAGCGGGGGTTACTCATCATTGTGGTGAGCAGGCTTCTCATTGTGATGGCTTCTCTTGTTGTGGAGCACGGGCTCTAGGGTGTATGGGCTTCAGTAGTTGTGGCACGTGGGCTCAGTAGATGTGGCTGGTGGGTTCTAGAGTGCAGGCTCAGTGGTTGTGGTGCACAGGCTTAGTTGCTCCACGGCATGTGGGATCTTCCCAGGCCAGGACTCGAACCCATGTCCCCTGCATTGGCAAGCAGATTCATGACAACTGTTCCATCAGGGAAGTCCTGAATGGTTGGTTTAATTTCTGAAGGGACTGACTGGGTAGGGTGGGAGGAGTACAACTCAAAAAATTGACTCATAGTGAATGGATTCAAATAACTTATCCTCTGGTTTTACTACTTTCATTGCCTTAATTGGAATATATATATATATATATATATATATATATATATATATATATATATATATATATATATATATATATATATATATATATATATAGTGTTTCTTGTTGCAGTTTATATGTGATATTTTTAAATATAAAAGAAAGGCTGTCTGAGGTGTGTGTGTATGTGTAAACTCATTTATTATAAATGAGCTATTTGTTACTTAACAGAGACTTAGGTTCCTTTAAATAGCATTTCTTGGTATAATAGTAGCAAAAGATGCAGAAATATCTGTTCATAAGGAAGGTGGGAATGCAGAACTCTAGATATACTTGATTGTTTAGAAGGCAACTTTCTCATGTTTAGCTTGTGCAATATTGAATGGGAATTTCATGAAAGTGTAGCTCTTGTGGGGCGGGTCTCAGAAAATTTTGTGGAACGGTAACACCAGTAAGTAGTTGCTTTTGTAAGTGAGCTCCTGATTCTTGGATTGAGGCAGGGCAGCCATAAGTTCATACAGGTGATACCCAGCTTCAGGTAGGTAGCATGGTCTAATAGAAAAGGCATAGGTTTTGACATCAGAGGAATCTTGGTTCAAATCCATGTACTATTTCTTCTAGCTATTGGGAATTGGTGAAAATTTCTCACATTCTGTGAGCTCAGTGTCCTCAGCTGCAAAATGAAAATAACATTATCCTAAAGGGTCATTGTGTGGAGATTGAGACCTGACACATATCAGTGCTCAGTAAATGACAGTCTCATCTGCAATGAGCATTCCTAGTTGTACAGTTTGCCTATTGGCTTCAGTTCCCGATAGAGAACAAAAACAGTTAAGGAATAAAGCAGGGCATCTAGTCAATCATATTTACCTCAATGATAGGAAGCTGTGCCAGTAAACGCATGGGCCAGTACTATATGCCAGTTAAATAAACAACTGCATTTTCTGTGTCTATAATTTATTATGCTCTAGGTCTCTGAATAAGATACTTTTCTTTTGACCAGAAATAAACATCACTGATGACTTTATTGTCTTGTGATGCATAAATGAGGAGGCAGACTGTTAATAAATTTTTGTGACAGATGCAGACATGCACACTTACTTTTCCTTGAAGAATTATAAATTAGCATCTTTAGAGAGGGCTTCCTTAAAATATTCCATGGAGTATATGCCTTGTCTAATAAAATCCCAAGTACTGTACATGTATTTGTGCCCAAGCATTTTTCTTTTTGTAATAGAACACATTTACATGAACAAAAAACAGAACCTGTCACATTTTCCCAGAAGTTTATTTTTATTCTATAATTGCGTTACAGAAAGTTTACCCTCTGTGTAACCCTTAATCATATTCACATGCACCTAAACTGTATTGCTTAGTGTCATAAGTTAATAATAATAATATCCTTCATTTACATTAATGTAAAATTGAAAGAACACAAGAAATTATAAACATTTAAAGTTATTTGCTTCATTAAGGCATAAATTAATAAAGGTTTTGAATTTATGAATTCAGTCTCCTAGATATCAGTAATTTTGATTACATTTTATTTTTTAACCATAGAACACTTTGTACAGTTTTAAAGAAGTTTAGTATATTGTATGCTGCCCTTAAGTTTTTAATGACTTTTTACACAATGAATCACATACAAAGAAAAAATATATATAAATAATTATATATTATGTAGGAGTTTCTAGGAACTGACGGTCGAAGCTAGTTTTCAGCCACTTATACAACTATAAAATGTATGTTTCTTCTCTAGACTTTTCCTTTTCACTCCATTTACCATGCACCAAAGCACACAATACTTTATAATGTACACTTGCACTCTGATTTTTAGTATAAGTACATTGTAAATTATGAATGTAAGTTTTATGGCATAACCTTATAGAGCTTGAAGATAAAATATTTCATGGATATGAGCAGATGCTTTCATACATGTGCCCAGCAAGTACTTTTAGAGTGCTTACAACAATAGTTAACATTTGTATAGTGCTTCATAATTTAGTAAGTGGTTTAGCACATGTTATTTCATTGATCTTTAAAGCAGCCCCAAGAGTTAGGTGGTGCCAAGTAAAGAGTCCCTTTAGAGCGACAGATAAAGGATGCCAGGATTATTAATGGCTGAGGGAAGATTTAAAACATAGTATTTGAGCAGTGCCTTGAAGGGTAATTGATTTGAATGGGTGTAGGTTAGGATTAAGGATATTCCAGGTGGAGGGAATTGCACAAGCAAGAGTGAAGTGATGAGAAAGCATAGGGTGTGTCTGAGAAATGCAGAACAATTCTGTTTGGCTATAAAGAGAAACAGGTTAAAGATTTTTGAGTGAAGACCTGGTAAAAGAATTTTCTTTGCCTTGTTAATTTCTTTAAAGATAAATCCAAATTTCCAACACAGAAACTTTTGTTGTATGAATGTATTGGTATCATCTTCCTTTGTCAAATCAACTTCTATTATAAAATAATTCAATTTTTGGAATGCTACTTAGCTTTTAACTAGAGGGGGAAAATTTCTCAGACATATGGAAGAAACACTTTGTTTATCCCAGCTGGTTGTACTGGAAAAAAGTCCTGCTTAGTCATATAGGATAACATTTATAATACTTAAATTCTTATACCATTGACATTACAGCTATGTAAATAGCTTCATAGTTTAATGGAAAATGAGGGAAGCCCCCTGGGGAGAGTTGAGGCAACAGGCCAGAATAAAGTTGAAAAACTTAAACTTATGCCAATAATGTGCATGTAGGAACTACAATGAAAATTGGAGGAAAAAACTCTCACTGTGTAAATATAGTTCATTGTTTGTTAGTATTTAAGGATATGACATCCTTACAATTAAGAAGCTTTTTCTTAAGTTAGTGCAGAACAGAAGAGAACTGACATTTATAGTATGAATGGTGAAATGAGTAAAGTAAATACTCTACCAGGAAAAAAGTTGCAGATCCAAGTTTCTATTTGATCTTTTTCTTTGTCTTTTCCCTGAATCAACTGACAGAATAGTTTTAAAAGACTAATTTGTCCTTGTTTCGTTTTATATCATGATTCCATTATTTATCTTCTTTGGCTATAGTTTTCCTTCCTCTTCTGGAGGAAGTTGACAGTGAGAATAGCATTGCCGTATTTGGAATCTTTTGTGATATTTAGGGGGAAGGTTACCTTGTAATTGATTGTCCTTCATACATGAAAATCACCCTTTTGAGTCTTGCTTTTGATGTTTTTAAAAAAATTCTTTTGTTTTATTTTAGCTCAGTCTATGTTATCTCTTCTAGGCCACGCCCTGTTTTCAATGGTATGCCTTTGCAGAAAACTGACTTAGGAGACAGTCTGTAATTGTTGGTCCACATAGGGATCAAAACCTTTGCTTTGGCCTAACCCAGTGTTCTAACTAACCAGTCTGTATTCATGACGAGTCAGATACTAAATTTCAAATCATCAGCCAACCATTATTACACTTGAGCTGTTATTTATTATACTGCCCTACTGTCCTCAAAGAGTTCATGCAGCCTTCAGAAATAACTTCATACTCTTATGAATGGTGTATAATGGAAAAAAATCATAATGATCAGATTCATCATTTTTATCATATTAAATATCATCCAGTAAACACATATTTACCATCATTTCATGCTAGGTAGAAGCTGTACAGATAATCTAAGTATAGTGATATCTTCCTGAAGGATTTTAAAATTGAAGGCAAATCTAATGCACATCAACACCTAATGGATACATGGCAGGATGAAAACACTGAAGAAATGCAAATAGGTAAAATGTATACATTATATACATGGGAGGGCTAAATGTATTTTAGGTGAGAAGACAGTAGATACATTATTTTTGTAAGTAGAAAGAGGTACAGTTAATTTTGAGAGATCCATATATTGATTGTAGCTGGATACAGGAAGATGATCTCTCCTTCTTTGATCATTCCAGAAAGTTTCAAAAAGTGGAAGGATATTAAGGGGTTACAAGTAGGAATAGCAATGAAAAGGTTTGGCAATCTTTGTAATCGTAGGAGGAGCTTTTCTTGTGCCATTTGGGTGGAGCCCTTGAAGGAGAGGAAAGGAATTTGCCATACTCAACCTAAGTTACAATTAGGGGAATAGGGTTAAAAGATCAGCTTTACTTAGTGTAAAGAGTCCTGGTGAAGAACTATGAAGCACAGATTAAGTAAGGTGATAAGGTAGGGTTAGGTAAGCTTTAAGGTATGGTATGACCCAGATAATGGCTAGGATGACAGCTTTCCTGAAGCAGCAAATAACTATGTTTAGTGGTAGTAAAGGGTGAAAGAACAACTTAGAAATTATACTAGTTGGGGTGAGCAGGTGTAAGATCAAAAAATAAATTAGTACAAAGGAATGCGTGTAATACTGAAAGTGAATGCTTAGGAGACTGATATATTAGGAAAATTATGTAATAATGTTGTGATCTTAAAATAGCAAATATTTTAGCCATGGAATTGCATGATGAACATGGAGCTCTTCTTCTTCCATATTTGGACTTGGTGCGTGCATAGTTAACTAGGCAAAAGCATACTTATCAGAGTATTAAAGTTGATGGTACTGAAGTTTCCATCTGTTGATGGGTGTGACATTACTTATGTGGGGTGTGTGTGTGTGCACATGTGCATACGCACCTAGCAGGTTTCTACCCCACTCCATGTGAGCCCTCTTTTTCCTTTGGTAGCTATAGTTATTTCCTTAAAGTCTGACTTGCTTTCTCTCTCTACTTAAGAACGAGTTTTACCAGTTCTGAGGGTTGATTTGGCTGTGTTGTCTAAGGTGTTTCTCTACAAACTTTTTTAAAAATTATAAGTTCTTTTTTTACGCTATAATTACTAAAGAAACGCTTTTTGTAATATATTCATTAGATAACTTTGAAATGTAATGTATTCTTAACTCTGAACAACTTTGCTAAATTTATAGTTATATAAACTTCCCCCCAATTCTAGATGCTTATTGGAAGAATTAAAATAAATTGTGCCTTGATTTCCCTGTCTGCCTCCAGCTTTCTCTTTCAAACAGAGAGAGGATAATTTCTTGTCATTGTGATTAAAATATTTCAATTCATTATGCTTACTAGAGTGCTGGCTTGTAGAACTAGCATTCTCAGTCTAAGTCTCATTCTTCAGTCTAACCCCAAAGAGACAAGGTACAGATTTCCTCTAGGTATTTATGCATTTTGAATAATTCCGTTTGCCTTTACTTACAAAATAGGATAAAAATAAATGAAAAATAAGCATAAATATGCAAATAAGAAACTAGAAAAACATTTAATGAGAATAAATTATATCCAATTTAGACCCTTTAGAAGAGGTGATATATTTGCTTTCTTTAAATAGATTTCACTTAGAGAGTGCCTATCAGCCAAAATGCAGGAGCAGCATTAAAATATTTAGAGTACATCCCTTTTTGTCAGTTTTCTTTTGTTATTTCTTTTGCCTGATGATTCCGCTTATATCGTTCAAAAGAATTCAATCCAGATGATAGGAGCTCTTTGTTACATTTAATAACTTACAAGAACAATTTACTCTTTTTTTTCCTCCACATTATAGGGTAGTCCTTTATTTTTATTTTTTTTAATTTTAACATCTAATTGGAGTATAATTGCTTTACAATGGTGTGATAGTTTCTGCTTTACAACAAAGTCAATCATCTATACATGTACATATATCCCCATATATCCTCCCTCTTGTGTCTCCCTACCACCCTCCCTATCCCTCCCCTCTAAGTGGACACAAAACACCAAGCTGATCTCCCTGTGCTATGTGGCTGCTTCCCACTAGCTATTTATTTTCCATTTGTTGGAGTATATATATGTCCATGCCACTCTCTCACTTCATCCCAGCTTCCTCTTCCCCTTCCCCGTGTCCTCAAGTACATTCTCTACATCTGCGTCTTTATTCTTGTCCTGCCCCTAGGTTCATCAGAACATTTTTTTAATTTAGATTCCAGATATATGTGTTAGCATATGGTATTTATTTTTTCTCTTTCTGACTTACTTCACTCTGTATGACAGTCTCTAGGTCCATCCACCTCACTACAAATAACTCAATTTCGTTTCTTTTTATGGCTGAGTAATATTCCATTGTATATATGTGCTACATCTTCTTTATTCATTCATCTGTCGATGGACACTTAGGTTGCTTCCATGTCCTGGCTAAACAATTTACTCTTACCTTAATGAGTCTGCCCTTTTTCTTTAAAGACAGTCTGTGTTGTAGATTGAAGTCTAGGGTTGGTTGTATATTGAACATGGATCATGCCTTTTAATTGGTTCACAAAGTATTGTCTTATATTTGAGGGAGAGATGTAGGTTTTATAATTTTTTTCGAAAATAACACTGCGAATTGGGCAAAATCTTTTATAAATTCAGAATTTGAGATTCTGGTCAATAGAAAATTTTTGCAGATTAGTTCTACCACTCCAGGGAAAGATTTTTTCTTCTTTTTCTTATCAGTGATTTATTTCTATGAAATAAATTTGGTCTCAGTATATGATGGATTGTCTGCGGAGAAAAGAATTCCATTCTGGGACTACAAATGTTAGGAATGTCAGTTGTTCTGCAGTCTCTTGGAAGTATTTCCACAGGTTTAGACTATGGGTGGCTTGATACTTGGAAATTCTCTAAACTTTAGGTTTTTCTTTGCTGAAACCGAAGCTGATTCTAGATCCCTGAGAAAAATTTGTTTATAAAAAGAAGTGTTCTTCTAGCCACGGTTGTCAAAAATAATGGTGATCTTTCCAATATAAATGAAAAGTCTTAAACATATAATATTTAAGAAGCAAATACCATTAAATATTTACTAACTTGATTCAGGAAATGGAAATAAAAACAACCAAGGCTAGAAAAATCTGAATCAAGTGACCTACTTGATAATATAAGGGACATTTTTACATATATGTTTGGATTTAAGTTTCCTTGTTCTAGTTCCAGAAAAGATAATGGTTGGAGGTTTATTTTAGAAAGCAAAAGGTTGATGCAGTATAAGTATTTCTTGATTTCAGAAACTGACCTTGACAGTTTTTTAGGTTGAGTGATAAAAAGGTTTGGAGGATTCTTCAAATCCCAATGCATCTAAACAGAAGTTTGTATATTATTTAAAAGTTAGAACACTATTTGTTTATTTCAAGACTGTGATGAAATTTATACTAACTACAGTGAGATTGTTAAATTCAGAATATGCAATAAAGTTAGCAAGAGAGATTAAATAGAACCTTTAGATCCCATATTATACAATTTGCAAATTAATAAGACAGTAGCTTAAATATAATGTAGATATATTGTGTAAAATCCCAAATAAAAGCAGAAAATTTAAGATTAAAAAATAGCCACTGAAACTGATATCATACATATACTCTTCAAGAAATGTCAGTAGAAAAATTCAAACAAAAGGATGAATATAAATACAGATTATTAAATTTATAATTTATAGATGCATATTTTCATAATGTTACTGAATTCAGTTGTTAAAATGCTATTTTGCTTGGTTTTTATTTTTACAAAAGCCACCACTGCTAATGCCTACTTGATTGTTGGCCTGCTTGAGGCGAATGGCTAATTACTATTGATGATATTATGAATTTATGGGCTATTTTAATTCTACAAATACAATTCCTACAGCCAACTGAAAGTGCCTATTTATTAGAACTGGAAAACAGTCAAATGAGTTGCCTAGAGTGAAAGGCTATGTTAAAACTGTCTTCTTTAGCTATTTTAAAAACTTTTTTTGACATCTAATTTACTTGATATAGAATTTTCATTCCAGACAAAAATATATAGTATATTCTTTAATTTGTATTCTTAAATTCCTTATTCACTTTTTTAAAATTATCAAAATCTTTAATAACCTGAATTTGTCTAGAAATTCATGTATCAATACTATGGGAGCTGGTCCCTAAACTTGTTATTTTTAAAGTGTTTTATAATGTTAAGACAATATTGAGTGGTAATTGTCCCCTTTTATACAAATGAAAGATAGGTTGGAAACTTAAGAGCCAAGTATCTAGCTACAGACTCCATTAATTCAGGGCCAGATCTAGCTTGCTTTTTATTGTACCCTTAGCACCTGGTATGGTGCATTGCATATACAGGTTGTTGAATATATAAAGGCCAGATTAGAGTCTCTGAATTTGTCCTTTACAAAATTCAAAATTTTTTGGACTTTTGAAAATGCAGAGGAGACATTTATACTTTTTTTCTGATGATCACAAAAATTGAGAAGCTAACAAACCTGTATAAACAGAGTGGAGAATCTTTCTCTGTGAATTCACTTCCATTTGACCCTATAATTTTTTTTCTTTTTCTCATTGCATGTTCCCCCATACTTTCTATAAATTGTGTCCACTAAGATTCAAGTAAGCAAAATTTTATTTTGACTTAAACACTTGGGGTATTGAAATACATACTGATTTCAAATGTAACCTACAGGTGTTTCAGAGAATTAAGTTCTGTTTTTTACTACTATAATAATGTAACTCAAAAGCTATCCATCAATTCCAACCAATAGTGATAAGAAATATGCTAAGAGTCACTTATGTGATGTTGAAGCCTGAGTTTTGCTACCTAGGAACATTAGCTTGTGGTCCTATTCAATGTAGCAACCTCTGTGCATATTCCCTTCTGTATAAGCATTAACTCTGTTATGAGTGACTAAACTCTATTGTTTGCTGCCTTGAAGTTGTCTAAATTTTATCTATCCATTGAGTAAATTTCCTCTGCTATTTTGGGCTTGCAAGCGAATAATCTATGTATACCAATCATATATAGTGATTTTTTATATGTTCATAGTTCCTCCAAGTAGAGAACAGAAGCTGCGGAAAGGAAAATTATATTACTCATAATGGTCTTTATGAGTTAAAAGTGTGTAGCCACCCTTACGTAAATTTTGTGTCCCTGGGAAAATTGAGGTGATTATTATTTAGCCAAATTGATTTTATTGAATTATTTAAGGATGAAGTAATGGGTTATGTAATGCTCAGAATAATTTTTAAAGCAAATTGAAGAAAATAGGTGAAAAAGAAAAATGAAACAAATGGTGTCTCATTTAGAAAGTAATATTCAAATGGATTTAATTACCACAAAATTTTTTCACAATACATAGTCAGCGATGATAGGGAAGAATAATATGAGCTTTTGAAAACTTGTATCCAACTGAGAACATGAAAGATCAGACAGTGAATGTGAATGTGATGATTGGTGCAAGTAGTGTAGTGGTAGAAATGATACAATTATTTAAATGCATGAGTCTGAGTATCGTACACAGAGTGACTCAACTCCCCTGTTATAATACTATTACTGCCACCACAGAATCACAACAATAATAATAAAAACAGAATAATAACAGTGTAATGAGAGTAATACCAGTGGTCATTTGTACAGTCTCTTAAAATTTCAGGTTCTGAATCATTAGATTATTTACTCAAGACTAGTTGTATAATTTGTACAACCAGTAGACAATGGCTGTTTTGAGTTTTGTACTAGTCATCCATTTGACTTTATATTCTTTTTTTTCTTAATTATTCTTTAAACAGCTCATAAAAGTTGAACCTGTAAAGGTACCATTGATCATTCTATTTGTGATAAAAATATGATATTTGGGCAAAAGGGCTTGGATTAATAAAGACTTTTCTATATTTAGTTAGAGTTTTTCTGGTCTTAGTGAAAAAAAAATTCTTTCTGGATTGTCAGGTCTATAATAAAAAGGAAGTTTTAGGGTCCAGAGAAAACTCACTTAAAACAAAACAAAACAAAACAAAACAAAAAAACTATCTGCTAGTTTTATTTGGATTGACAAGTGTGCCCAGGATACACTGTTGGCTGCCACTGAAACATGCTTCATCAGAGAAGTCAGCAAAATCCCAAGTCAGCTGAAATGTTAAATAACTTAGACTATCGGAATCTTGGAAAAGTTTGAGCAACAGGAAACAAACTGGGTGTTTGTTTTCCGTTCGTTTGTAGGTACAAAAAAGAATTCGGAGAGTATTTACATCTTCCCATGACATTTTGTGCTGCTACAGTTTTAAACAGATTAGAGTATAATATTAAATAAATACAACAAAATGAGCTCAGGGTTCTGTATTCCCTGGTACTGAGTGACAGTAATCCGCTCTGACAAAAGAGGGTTTCTGCCCTTAGTAAAAGCTGTTATGTAGTTTCCTCTATAGCCTGTAATGCACATTGAGAAAGGAGGAATCAGAAATACCAGACTGAGAAGAAATACCATTCATCTGAAGCTTGGAAGAGTAGTCAAGTGTTCCAAATGTTCCAGACAAATATACATTTTTCAAGCTTTATTGAGATATAATTGACATATAACACTGTGTAAGTTTAAGGTGTACAGTGTAATGAAATGATACTCATATGATTTGGGAAGTGTTCACCACAATAAGATTAGTTAATACATCCTTCACCTCACATAATTACCATATTGTTGTTATGCTGAGAACATTAAAGCTTTTACTCTGATAACATTTTTCAAATATATAATACAGTATTGCTAACTATAATCACCATGCTGTACCTTATACCTCTGGAAATTATTTATCTATAACTAAATGTTTTTACCCCTTTGACCAAAATTTCTCCATTTCTCCAATACCTCTGCTGCTGGCAACCAGCATTCTACTCTTTGTTTCTATGAGTTCAGTGTTTTTAGATTCCACATATAAGTGAGATCATACAGTATATTTCTTTCTCTGGTTTATTTCACATAGAACAATCCAGGCAAATATCTTGTTTAGCAGACATTATAGTTGTTGTGTACAACTTACACATAACAGTGTACACTGGAGACTCAAAATGATACATCTCATTTATAGAATGGAATTTGGTATAAGACAGGTCTGTTTTTCTCCATCCTGTGGGTTTATTACTATAAATATCTCTAAAGAACCTAATCTATGAAATTACTTCCATCTGGAGTATTAGTTTTAGGTTTACAGAATTTTGCTCTTGCATGGCCAGGTAAGAGTTGTACCCTAATTAAAAATTGTGCTTGTGGATTTTCAATCACATTATGAAAGCAAAACTGTTAAGACTACAAGATACAATTCTGTTATATGAGAATTGGAGACGATCAGTAAAATCATACTTAGAAGCATAGTGTTGTAGTTGAACACATGGACTCTGAAGCCAGATTGTGGAGACTCTCACCCTAGATTCAGCATTTACTAGTTATGTGATCCTGTCCAAGTTGCTTAAACTGTCTCTTTCAGTTTCTGAATCTGTAAAACAGGGATGGTGATGATAATAATAAGGCTGTTTTAAGAATTAAATGAGTCATTATTTGTAAAATACTTAGGACAATGCCTGTTATGCTGGAAGAGTATATGTGTTTGTTAAACACATACATAAAATTGGGGGAAGAAATTACTTCAGCCCTCACCCATGAAATTATAGGTTGATATTTCCTGTGGTGGTATCTAGAAAAACTTTTCTGATTAGGTCCACATGGTTAAACATATAAAGCTCAAATACAGTATTATTATGATTTCTTTGATAAATATACTGGGTGTTCCAGATTTCCCAGGATAAGTCTTATAGTACATGCAACTAAAATAATGTCCACTGGTAAGAAAAAGAATAGGTGATTCTCAATAATTTAGGGGCTGTTTATAATATTCCTTTTCTTATTTCTTTTTTTTTTTCGTTCACCTTTTGTATACCAAGCTGTGTGCCGGGCATTTAAAACTTTTACTAGAGCATGGGTAGATAATATAAAAGGAGATGAAACTCCATTTTTAAAGTTATCAGTAGCTATGATAGATGGTTTGGCTGAAGGAACCATTTAGGTTGCAATTGTGGGAACAAATGCATGGTTTCATTTCAATTATTATGTCTTTACTTTGGAATTATGTAGCTAGATAATTAAACTGTTCTGTAAAATTAGGCTAAGAAGTTAACCCATTTAATTTCTCATTGGCAGCAGATTATCAGGTATTTACTGTACTAAGAACAAAGAATGAAGAAAAATGATCAGGAGTTTATTGCATTTAACAATGAAAGTCCAAGCAATGCAGAAAAATATCACATATATTCTTGGGTCAAAGGGAGAACAGGCTTGTGAATGATGCAGCGCTCATGGAAGGTTATCTGCAGCATCAAGTGACATGACACACAGAAAAGCATTAATTAATTGGGACTGTGCTATGCAGGGTGTAATTCTTAACTCATTTGGTGTTTTGGTCAAGAGCTTACCTGTATGAAAGAAAAAAAAATCTACCTTTTACCATGCAGAATTTGATTTGTTAGCTTTTAGTGCTTTCATGTATATGATAGCAACTTGACCATTTTTTTCCTCCTCATGTACATGCAATTTTATGCCTACTTTAAAAACTGTGCCTTTTTGAAACTTAAGCTAATTTCTTCACTTATGACTTCCTGATTGGCTACTGTATAATATTTTCTCAATCTTTTCCAGAATAAAAAAAATCATTTATCTTGATGGTTCATTTATCCATCATGATATACTAATATAATTGTGATTCAAGTAAAAGTATAGAAGCATATTGTATTATACAAACTCATTTTGCAATCTGACAAGATTAAAGGATAGTTGCAGAAATTCCTAAACTATCTACATCATGTGTGACCAGGTTCCATTTTGTTTTTGTCACGTGTATCCATGGAAATCCCTTCCCCTCACTACATTTTTATTTTCTTGAATTCTCTTCAAATGGAATTCAGTGAAAAAATATAATTTCTTAGTGAGGGCTAAATTAAAGGAGTGTAATTTGGATAAATCAATTGTGACTTATAAGCTGATGACTGGTATATATCTTTGAAAAATATTTAACTTCTTGATTCTAGCCTCTGTTGTGGCAATTACTTTCCACATCTGTCAAGGTCTTTTAGCATCAAGTTTTTCACATTTTGATTAAATATAGGGTTGTTACAGAAATGGTTAGCAGCTTATATTGAAAACCTGTGTATTCCAAACTTATATCAATTTGAAACTTATAATTCTGTTTGTACATTAGCAGAAACTTAAGTTAAATAATAAAATATTAAAATTTAAATTTGATTTGAGCCAGAGCAAATGTGGCTAAAAATATTATGATGTATTTAATATTAAGTTCTCAAAAACATATGAAGTGTGACTTCAAAAAATTGTCCCAACTGCTTTTTTGGTTTGGCATCCCCAAATAGGGACTATTTGGGATTAATTCTAAAAAGAAAATACAATAGCAGATTTGGATGGAAGGCTGAATGTATTATTTTTAAAGGTCTAGGACCCTGTATCAGTGTACACAAATGAGTTTACATTAGTAAAATGTCAGTTTGTATACTCCCAGAAAACTGGCTAGAAATGGCAGCACAAGATTGTGCATTCATTCTTAAAGCAGTTCTACTCTTTTTACAAATAAATGACACACTCTGAATGTACAAAACAGCATTAAGTGGATAATGACCGTTTTAACATGGGATTAGTGATCCAAAGAAGTGAAATCTGTTTCCACTCAATTTGTGGCATTTTGCATTTATGTATATCTTTATTCCATGGCAATTTTTTTATTAGTTTCTGCTTTATAACAAAGTGAATCAGTCATACATATACATCTGTTCCTACATCCCTTCCCTCCTGCGTCTCCCTCCCTCCCACCCTCCCCATCCCACCCCTCCAGGCGGTCACAGAGCACCGAGCCGATCTCCCTGTGCTATGCGGCTGCTTCCCGCTATCTATTCCATGGCAATTTTTAAGAGGATTGACTGATTTCAAATGAATTTGATATACTAGGAAATAGATTGCAGGATATCTCAATATGCATATCTTCTGTAATTGTCCTGAGGGAGATCTATAGTTCATTAATTAGTCAAATTTTATTAGCTTACAATGTATTCTGAAATATGAGCAGTCCTTTGAATTATAGACTTCCCATTGAGCTACACCATAATCCTGAAATCTCTACTGATATACCATTAAAAATTCAGAAGTTATGCTCATAAGAAAAATTTTATCAACTACTATTTTTTTTTTTTTTGCGGTACACGGGCCTCTCACCACCGCGGCCCCTCCCATTGCAGAGCACAGGCTCCAGACCCGCAGGCCCAGCGGCCATGGCCCACGGGCCCAGCTGCTCTGTGGCACGTGGCATCCTCATGGACCGGGGCACGAACCCGTGTCCCCTGCATCGGCAGGCAGACTCCCAACCACTGTGCCACCAGGGAAGCCCTATCAACTACTATTTTAATTCAAGGATGTAACTGGAACTGTTCAGTAACATCAAAAATCAGTCAACTCTCTTGTTTTTGCCTTTTTCAAGACTAAATTTCTGTGGCAAAGTGGAACTGAGACTAGGTGCATTTTCCTCTCCCTGAGGTTTTTTTTAATAGAGAAAACATAGGTAAGAATAGAATACATATAGTGTTTTCTTTAGCCTGTTATGTGATGGAGTATATAAATTCATTTTCTTTTATTTATGTTTTTAACTGAAGTATAGTTGATTTACAATGTTATATTAGTTTCAGGAGTACAGCATAGTGATTCAGTATATTTGGAGATTATGCTCCATTAAAAGTTTTTACAAGATAATGGCTGTAATTCCATGTGCTATACAATATACTCCTGTTGCTTATTGATTTTATACCTAGAAGTTTGTATATCTTAATCCCATACCCCTATCTTGTCCCTCCCCATTCCCTTGCCCCTTTGGTAACCACAAGTTTGTTTTCTGTATCTGTGAGTCTGTTCTATTTTGCATATACATTCATTTGTATTACTTTTTAGACTCCACATATAAGTGATATATGTTATTTGTATTTCTCTGACTTACTTCACTTAGTATGATAAACTCTGGGTCCATCCATGTTGCTGCAGATAGCACTATTTCATTCTTTTTTCATGGCTGAGTAATATTCCATTTCATATATATACCACATCTTCTTAGTCCAGTTGTCTATTGATGGGTACTTGGGCTGATTCCATGCCTTGGCGATTGTAGATAGTGCTGCTGTGAACACTGGGGTGCGTGTATCTTTTCAAATTAGTGTTTTCATTTTCTTTGGATACATATACAGGAGTGGAATTTCTGGATCATATGGTAGTTCCATTTTCAGTTTTTTTTTTTTGCGGTACGTGGGCCTCTCACTGTTGTGGCCTCTCCCGTTGCGGAGCACAGGCTCCGGATGCACAGGCTCAGCGGCCATGGCTCACGGGCCCAGCCGCTCCGTGGCATGTGGGATCCTCCCAGACCGGGGCATGAACCCGTGTCCCCTGCATCGGCAGGCGGACTCTCAACCACTGCGCCACCAGGGAAGCCCCTATTTTCAGTTTTTTGAGGAACTTCCATACTGTTTTGCATACCGGCTGCACCAATTTACATTCCCACCAACAGTGTACAGGGGTTCCCTTTTCTCCACATCCTTGACACATTTGTTATTTGCAGACTTTTTGATAATAACCATCTGACTGGTGTGAGGTGATATATCATTGCTGTCTTAATTTGTTTTTCTCTAATAATTAGTGACATTGAGCTATGCCTGTTATCCAGCTGTATATCTTCTTTGGAAAAATGTCAATTCAAGTTTTCTTCCCATTTTCTAATTGGGTTGCTTGTTTTTTGCTATTGAGTTGTATGAGATGTTTGTATATTTTGGATATTAACCCCTTGTCAATCACATAATTTGTTATATTTTCTCCCATTCAGTAGGTTGTGTTTTCATTTTGTCAGTGGTTTCCTTTGCTGTATAAAATCTTTTAAATTCAATTAGGTCCCATTTATTTATTTCTGTTTTCATTTCTTCTGCCTTAGGAGACTGATTCAAAAAATGTTGCTACAATTTATGTCAAAGAGTGTTCTGCCTATGTTCTCTTCTAGGAGTTTTATGACTTCAATTTAGGTCTTTAAAGAATTTTGAGTTTGTTTTTGTACATGGTGTTAGGGAATGTTCCAATCTCATTGCTTTACATATTACTGTCTAGTTTTTCCCAGCAACACTTGTTGAAGAGACTTTTTTTTACTCCATTGTATATTCTTGCCTCCTTTGTTGTAGATTAATTGACCATAAATGAGTCGGTATATTTCTGGGCTCTCTATTCCATTCCATTGATCTATGTGTCTGTTTTTGTCCCAGTACAATGTTGTTTTGATTACTGTAACTTTGTAGTATATTCTGAAGTCTGGAAGGGTTATACCTCCACCTTTGCTCTTTTTCCTCATATTCCTTTGGAAATTCAGGGTCTTTTGTGGTTCTATATAAATTTTAACTTTATTTGTTCTAGTTCTGTGAAAAATGTCATGGGTATTTTATAAGGATTGCATTAACTCTGTAGATTGATTTGGGTAATATGACCATTTTAACAATGTCAATTCTTCCAATCCAAGAGCACCAGATATCTTCCCATTTCTTTGTATCATCTTCAATTTCCTTCAACAATATTTTCTAGTTTTCAGTGTATAGGTCTTTCACCTCCTTGGTTAATTTTATTCCTAGGTATCTTATCCTTTTTGATGTGATTTTTAAAAAGGTTTTTATTTTTTACTTTCTCTTTCTGATATTTCATTATTGGTGCATAGAAGTACAATGGATTTCTATATATTAATCTTGAATCCTGCAAACTTACTGAATTCATTTATTAATTCACATAGTTTTGGGGTGGAGACTTTAAGGTTCTTGATGTAAATTATCATGTCCTCTGCAAATGGTGACAGTTTTACCTCTTTCCTTCCAAATAGGATACTTTTTATTCCTTTTTCTTATCTGATAGCTGTGACTAGGATTTCCAATGCTATGTTAAATAGAAATGGCAAGAGTAGTCATCCTCTTCTTGCTCCTGAATTTAGTGGGAAGACTATTAGCTTTTTTATTGAGGATTTTTGCCTCTATATTCATCAAAGATGTTGGCCTGTAATATTCTTTTTTTGTAGTGTCTTTGTCTGGTTTTGGTACCTGGATAAAGTTGGCCTCACAGAATTAATTTCAAAATGTTCCCTCCTCTTCAATTGTTTTGGAATGGTCTGAGAAGGATAGGTATTAGTTCTTCTTTATGTGTTTGGTAGAATTGCCCTGTGAAGCTGTCCAGCCCTGGACTTTTGTTTGCTGGGAGGTTTTTTTTTTTTATTATTACAAATTCAATTTCAATTCTAGTGATTTGTCAGTTCAAATTGTCTGTTTCATCTTGATTCAGTTTTGGCAGGCTATATGTTCCTAGAAATTTGTCCATGTCTTCTATGTTGTCCAATTTGCTGGCATATAACTGTTTATTACATTCTCTTATGATTCATTCAAGAAGACATAATTTAGTATGAGACTTGTTTTGTGGCCTCGTATGTGATCTATCCTGGAGAACGTTGCATGTGTGCTTGAAAAGAATGTGTATTCTGCTGTTTTTCAATGTAGTATCCTGTAAATATCTATTAAGTCCAACTGGTCTATAGCGTCATTTAAGACTGCTGTTGCCTTATTGATTTTCTGTCTCAGTGATCTGTCTGATGATGTCAGTGAGGTATTAAAGTCCTCTACTATTATTGTATTATTATCAATTTCTCCCTTTATGTATACTAGTTTTTGCTTTATATGTTTAGGTGCTCCCATATTGGGTGTGTATATGTTAACAAGTGTAATATTTTTCTTGTATTGATCCTTTTATAGTTACATATGCTCTTCTTTGTCTTTTCTTATAGCCTTTATTTTGAAGTCTATTTTGTCTGATATGAGTACTGCTACACCTGCTTTCTTGTCATTGTTGTTTGCATGAAATATTTGTTTCTAGCCCCTCACTTTCAGTCTGTTTCTTTAGCCTTGAAGTGAGTCTCTTGTAGGCAGCTTATTGAAAAGTCTTGTTTTTTTAATCCAATCAGCCACCTTTATCTTTTGATTGGAACATTTAATCCATTGACAGTTAAAGTAATTATTGATAGGTATGTACTTATTGTCATTTTATCACTTGTATTCCACTTGTTTTTGTAGTCTTTTTCTGTTCATTTCTTTTTCTTTTGCCCATTGTGGTTTAATGATTTTCCTTAGTAGTATGCTTGAATTTCTTTCATTTTGATTTTGTGTATCTATTGTAGGTTTGTGATGTGTGGTTACCATGGGATTCATATATTGACTTATAATTATATCTACTTGATTTAAACTGATAGTCACTTAAGTTCAAACACATTCTAAAAGATCTACAGTTTTTCTCCTTTCCCTCACATTTTTTGTTTTTGATGTCATAGTTTACATTTTCATGCTTATCTCTTCAATGATTATTATAGTTATCACTGCTTTTACAATTTTATGTCTTTTAATCCACATAATGGCTTATTTAAGTAATCTTCAATGTTACTACGTATCTGCCTTTTCTAGTGGGATTTACTCTTTCATATAGATTTTTACTTTTTTTTCCATTTAGAGAAGACACTTACTTAAACATTTCTTTTAGGGTAGGTTAGTATTGCTGAATTATTTTAGAGTTTTCTTGTCTGAGAATTTCTTTTTCTCTCCTTCTATTCTAAATGATAATCCTGCTGAGTGGAATATCATAGGTTTCAGGTTTTTCTTTTTCAGCACTTGGACTATATCATGACACTCCCATCTGACCTGCAAAGTTTCTGCAGAGAAACCAACTGATACCCTTATGGGTATTCCCTTGACATGACTCTTTGCTTTTCTCTTGCTGCCTTTAGAATTATCTTTTTATTCTTAACTTTTAGCATTTCAATTCATATATATCTTCCTGTGGGTCTGTTTTGGTTCATCTTGTTTGGGAACCTCTGTGCTTCCCATACCTAGACATCTTTTTCCTTCTTTAGGTTTGGGACGTTTTGAGCCACAATTTCTTCAAATACATTTCTATACCCTTCTCCCTCTCTTCTCCTCTTGGAACTCCTATAATGAGAATTTTGGCATGTTGCATGACATGCCAAAGATCTCATAGATTTCTTTCATTTGTTTTCATTTTGTTTGTGGCATGGAGTGAGCAGGGCCTGAGTGTTCACTCAGCTCAGACTGGGGAGTGTTGTGAGGCAGCAGCTGCTATGGCAGATCTCTCTCTGCCTTGCCTGGGGTCAAGTCCAGTACCTGTGCCCTCCTCACAAGTGGAGTCTGTGCTTCTCCAGCCTTTCTATCTGTCCCAGTGGTTCTCCAATCAGCCAAAGGGGCTTGTTTCCCACATGTAGGACCCCAGGACTGGGATGCCTAGTCTGTGACTCTCCAGAGTGTCCAGCCGTGCAGTCTCCCTTTTCATTTGAGTCCCCTTCCAGGGTACAGGTCCTGACCTAATCTCTTTTCTTCCAGTCCTACCTGACCACATGTGTATCTTTCTTACAGTCTCAGTTTTTTTTCTTTCCTTTTTCTTTTTCTTTTTTTTTTTTTTTTGTGCTACGCGGGCCTCTCACTGTTGTGGCCTCTCCTGTTGTGGAGCACAGGCTCTGGACGTGCAAGCTTAGCAGCCATGGCTCATGGGCCCAGCCACTCCGCGGCATGTGGGATCTTCCCAGACCAGGGCACGAACTCGTGTCCCCTGCATTGGCAAGCGGACTCTCAACCACCGCGCCACCAGGGAAGACCCTAGTCTCAGTTTTACATGGGTCTTTCTGGTGGTTTCCAGTTAGTTTTCCAGGAGAATTGTTCCACATGTAGATGCATTTTTGTAGTGTTTGTGGGGGAGGTGAGCTCCATATCCTTTTAGTCTGCCAGCTTGATCACCCTCTCCACTTCACATTAATTTATTTTTGAAAGTTGAACCAGCCTTGCATACCTGGAATAAATCCCATTTGTTCTTGGTGTAAAATTATTTTTATACATCGGTGGATTTGATATGCTAATATTTTGTTGAGTATATTTACACCTATGATTATGAGATTTAGTCTTTTTTTTTTCTTTTTGCGGTATGCGGGCCTCTCACTGTCGTGGCCTCTCCCGTTGCGGAGCACAGGCTCCGGATGCGCAGGCCCAGCGGCCATGGCTCACGGGCCCAGCCGCTCCGCGGCATATGGGATCCTCCCAGACCGGGGCACGAACCCGTATCCCCCGCATCGGCAGGCAGACTCTCAACCACTGCGCCACCAGGGAGGCCCTAGTCTTTTTTTTTGGTAATGATTTTGTCTGGTTGTGATGTTAGGGTAATGCTGGCCTCTTAGAATGAGTTATGGAGTTATTTCCTCTGCTTCTATCCTCTGAAAGAAATACTGGAATATTTATATAATTTCTTCCTTAAATATTTGGTAGAATTCACCAGTGAACTCACCTCAGCCTGGTGCTTTCTATTTTGCAAGTTTATTAATTCTTGATCAATTTCTTTAATATATGTAGATCTATTCAGATTATTTCTTTTTATGAGATTTGCAGATTGTGTTTTTTAATGAATTGGTCTATTTCATACAAGTCATCAAAGTTATAGGCATAGAGTTGTTTATAATATTCCTTTATTATCCTTTTATTAAACTTTTAATGTCCATGACATCTGTAGTGACGTCTCCTCTTTCATTTCTCATATCAGTTTATTTGTGTCTTCTTTTTCCTTAGTTCACCTAGTTAGAGGCTTATTGATATTATTGAACTTTTCAAAGAACCAAATTTTGATTTCATTGATTTTCTCTATTGATTTAATCTCTTCAATTTCTTTTATTTCAACTTTACTTATAATTATTTTTTATGTTTTGCTTACATTAGTTTTAATTTGCTCTTTTTCTAGTTTCATAAAGTGGAAACTTAGATGATTGATTTTAAATCTTTACTTTTTAAAAATATATGCTTTCAGTGCTCTAAATTTCCCTCTGAACAATGCAGTCACTGCATCTCATGCATTTTGTTAAGATGTATTTTCATTTTCATTCAGTTTAAAATATTTTTACATTTCCCTGGAGACTTCTTCATTGACATGTGTTATTTGGAAGCATGTTGTTTAATCCTTAAGTAGTCTGGAATTTTCCAGCTGTCTTTCTGTTATTGACTTCTACTTTGAATCCATTATGGTCTGAGAGCTGATATTGTATGATTTCTCTACTTTAAAATTTTTTAAGATGTATTTTATGGCCTATCTTGGTGAATCTTCTATGTGAGCTTGAGAAGAATGTGTATTCTGCTGTTGTTGGATGAAATAGTCTATAGATGTTCATTATATCCAGTTGATTGATGGTGCTGTTGAGTTCAACTATGTACTTATTGATTTTCTGCCTGCAGGATCTGTCCATTTCTCTTAAAGGGGTGTTGAGGTCTATGACTATAATAATGTATTCATTTATTTCTTCTTGCAGTTCTATCAGTTTTTGCCTCACATATTTTGATACTCTGTTGTTAGGGTTAGGTACATACACATTAAGTATTATTATGTTTTCTTGGTCAATTGACCCTTTTATCATCTTGTAATGAACCTTTTTATCACTAATAATTTTCCTTGCTCTGGAGTCTGTTCTGCCTGAAATTTATATAATGACTCCACCTCTCTTTTGATTAGTGTTTGCATGGTATATCTTTTTCCATTATTTTACTTTTAATCTATGTACGTCTTTATATTTAAAGTACATTTAAAGTATATTTCTTGTAGACAACATATAGTTGGGTCTTGTTCTTTGATTCACTGTGACAATCTCTTTTACTTGACATATTTTAGATCATTGACCTTTAAAGTGATTATTGATATAGTTGGATTAATATCTGCCATATTTGTAACTGTTTTCTGTTTGTTGTCCTTGTTATTTGTTCCTATTTTTGTCTTTCACCCTTCTTCTACATTCTCTGGTTTACATTGAGCACTTTTTTTAATTTTTACTTTTTATAAATTTATTTATTTATTTTTGGCTGTGTTGGGTCTTTGTTGCTGCACGTGGGATTTCTCAGTTGTGACGAGCAGAGCTACTCTTTGTTGCAGTGTGCAGGCTTCTCCTTGCAGTGGCTTCTCTTGTTGTGGAGCACTGGCTCTGGGTGTGCAAGCTTCAGTAGTTGTGGCACACAGCCTCAGTAGTTGTGGCCCTTGGGCTCTAGAGTTCAGGCTCAGTAGTTGTGGCACACGGGCTTAGGTGCTCTGTGGCATGTAGGATCTTCCCAGAGCAGGGATTGAACCCGTGTCCCCTGCATTGGCAGGTGGATTCTTAACCACTGCACCACCAGGGAAGTCCCTGTATTGAGCACTTTATATCATTTAATTTTCTCTCCACTTTTGCAAATCAATTATACTTTTTTTTACATCATTTAGCAGTTGTTCTAGTGTAATGGAACATACATTTTGAACAAACCCAACTCTACTTTCTAATAACATTGTACTACTTCCTAGGTAGGGCAACTACCTTATAATAACAAAATATCTCTAATTCCTTCCTCCTGTCCCTTGTATTATTACTGTCATTCATTTCACTTATATATAAGCTATAGTCATTGAATGCATTGCTATTATTTTGAACAAACTCTTATCTATTAGCTAAATTAAGAATAAGAAATGTTAAGGTTTTATAGTACCTTCATTTATTCCTTCTCTAATACTTATCTTTTCTATATGTAGACAGAGTTTCTGACCTACATGATTTTCTTTCTTTCTAATTAACCTATTTTAACTTTTTTGCAAGCCAGGTCTACTGGCAGCAAATTTCCTCAATTTTTGTTTGTCTGAGAAAGTCTATTTCTCCTTTACTTTTGAAGGATAATTTCACAGAATACAGAATTCTAGTTTGGTGGGCTTTTTCTTTCAACACTTCAAATATTTCACTTCACTCTCTGCTTGCTTGCATGGCTTCTGAGCAGAAGTCAGATGTAACTCTTTGCTGTTCTACAATTTATTTTTTTTTTGCAACCTGACTTATATCCAGGTATTTTTCTTAATCTCTGGTTTTCTGAAGTTTGAATATTATATGATATGTAGTCAAATGTAGTTATAATAGCACTGTCTTCTGCCTCCCTATACTTATGGAATTGAATATGAGGATGAGAGCTTGAGAGTTTCAATAATTTATTCAGAATGCAGCCTTATGCTTATGGAAAAAGGAAGAGGGAATAAGATGTCATCTCAGCAGCCTGTGGTACTCAAGGAATTCTGGGTCAGGAGGGCAGATAGCAATTCTGTAAGTAACAGAAGTGGTTGGGATCAGAGTACTACATGGCCTGTTATCTCAGCCAGACTGTGAAAAATCTTCGTGAGGCATGGCCTGTTACAGGATTAACTGTGCTTATTTATGACTGATTGAGAACAGCTAGACATTCAGGGTCAAGGTCACCTACATGCAAGAATCTCACAATCAGTTTAACTTATAGTATTGTGTAAATTTAAGTGTAGGATGTACCTAAAGAAAACCAACTAAATTCATGCTTACTTATTTACTAGTTAAAATTCTCTATTGATCGCATGTGCTAGGTTTAGTTCTAGGCACAGAAACGTAATAATGAACAAAACAAAATTATATTTACATTATAGTTGAGGGAGACAAATGATAAATGAGTAAACAAATAACTTATAAGTCATATGAGATAAGTACTATGAGGAAAAATAAGGCAGAGAAAACAAATGAAAATGTCTTTGGGATATTTTTTCAATTAGGTGGTTAGAGAAGGCTTTTCTGATGAGGTAGCATTTGAGCCTGAATAAAACGAGTGGCAAGCAACCTAAATATTGGGTAAGAATATTTTAGGCAGAGACAGCAGAAAGTACAAAGACTCTGAAGCTAACACTTTAAGGCTTAGTCTGGTGAGAGAAGGGTGAAAATTTTATACGCATTGGTGTTTGTTTGGGGTATGGCAGATCCCCAAAGTGGATTGTCCCCAGCAATACTTACCAACATGAAACTACACAGTGGTCAGTTTTAAATAAAACACCTCACTTCATTTAGTAATTATATTTTAGTCTATTCCAAATCGTTCCAGTAAATTTGATTGACAAATTACATGAAAGAGAAATTTTGGTTTTAGACTCTCTTTCTTTCTTTTCTTTTCTTTTCTTTTTTTTTTTTTTTGCAGTATGCGGGCCTCTCACTGTTGTGGTCTCTCCCGTTGCGGAGCACAGGCTCCGGACACGCAGGCCCAGCGGCCATGGCTCACGGGCCCAGCCGCTCCGCGGCATATGGGATCCTCCCAGACCGGGGCACGAACCCGTATCCCCTGCATCGGCAGGCAGACTCTCAACCACTGCGCCACCAGGGAGGCCCTAGACTCTCTTTCTTGTACGTTGCTCTTTTTACAGTATCAGAGTCTAAACTTATAATTGAACTATCCAAACTCTTCTTACTTTTCAGGATATTTTATACTTTATGCTCTTTTAGTGTCATATTTTACATAATAAAATTTTCATTAAAAAGCTAAATATTGGAAAAAGCTCCGAGTCAAAAAAGATTTTTCAATATGACATTGATGATAGGATTTGTAAGTCTTTAAACAGGACTGGATTAAGACCTTGTGAGTAATGTGAAAGGGTAACACGCAATCTGGAAATAAAACTGTTCACTCAGTCAGGGGCTGATAGAATGTGATTAATGAAGGAGATAATGGACTGAAGAAATATAACAAAAAAGTACATTTGTCTTGGTTTTGGCCTGTTTTTTGATGCAAGCTAAAGAATACAGTTTTATTCCTGAGGGGAAACTAACAGTAGGTAGTCTTAGAACTTCTGATAAGGATGATATGGTCACGAAATAATACAGCGTTTTGGTTCTCAATTAATATTCAGCTTCTGTAAATAAGAGATATTTATTATAATGGGTTGTAGAAGTTGGTTTCACGTTCAAGTCTGTACCAAAGAATTTGTAACAGAAAGAGCCAGATATAGTATAATTGGAAACAATTATAAAGATTTCTTTGAAGGTAAAGGGTTAAGTATGTGAGGCAAAATTTACTATATAGACACATTACTTATTATATAAGGGCTTAAACAATTTTAAAGTAAAAGAAATAAGAGGGATGGTTTTAATCACAAATAATTGGTTTCAAGTTGTGTAAATATTCCAAAAATAAACATTTTTTTCACCTCAAACATGAAAGTAACATGCTATTTTGTTCTTCAGTTGTTTTATAACACATGTTTTACCCTGTAAAACTTGTTTCCCTAAGAAGCTTAAGTTGTAGATTGGAAGAGATATTTATAGAAGCTGTATAAACTTTTAATTTTATTTTCCATTTTTTTTTTACTGGGGTATAGTTGTTTTAAAACGTTGTGTTAGTTTCTATTGTACAGTGAAGTGAATCAGCCATATTTATACATATATACCCTCTTTTTTGGATTTCCTTCCCCTTTAGGTCACCACAGAGCACTAAGTAGAGTACCCTGTGTTAATACAGCAGGTTCTCATTAGTTATCTATTTTATACATATTAGTGTATATATGTCAATCCCAATCTCCCAAATCATCCCACCCCACCTTTTCCCCCTTGGTGTCCATATGTTTATTCTCTACTTCTGTGTCTCTAATTCTGCCTTGCAAACAGGCTCATCTGTACTATTTTTCTAGATTCTACATATATGTATTAATATACGATATTTGTTTTACTCCTTCTGACTTACTTCATTCTGTATGATATTCTCTAGGTCCATCCACATTTCTGCAAATGATCCAGTTTCATTCCTTTATATGGCTTTATCCACTCATCTGTGGATGGGCATTTAGGTTGCTTCCATGACCTGGCTATTGTAAATAGTATTGCAATGAACATTGGGGCATATGTGTCTTTTTGAAGTATGAATTTCTCTGGGTATATGCCCAGTAGTGGGATTGCTGGACCATATGGTAATTCTTCTTTTAGTTTTTTTAAAGAACCTCCATATTGTTTTCCATAGTGGCTATATCAAGTTACATTCCCACCATCAATGCAAGAGGGTTCCCTTTTCTCCACGCACTCTCCAGCATTTATTCTTTGTAGATTTTTTGATGATGGTCATTCTGACTGGTGTGAAGTGATACCTCACTGGAGTTTTAGTTTGCATTTCCCTAATAATTAGTGATGTTTAGCATCTTTTCATGTGTTTGTTGGCCATCTGTGTGTCTTCTTTGGAGAAATGTCTATTTTGGTCTTCCATCCATTTTTGGATTCGGTAGTTTGTTTTTATGATATTGAGTTGCATGAGCTGTTTGTATGTTTTGGAGATTAATCTCTTGTCCCTTGATTCCTTTGCAAATATTTTCTCCCATTCTAAGGGCTGTCTTTTCATCTTGTTTATGGTTTCCACTCCTTAACACCCTACATAAAAATAAACTCAAACTGCATTAAAGACCTAAATGTAAGACTGGACATTATAAAAGTCTTAGAGGAAAACATAGGAAGAACACCGTTTGACATAAATCACAGCAAGATCTTTTTTGGCCCGCCACTTAGAGTAATGAAAATAAAAACTAAAATAAACAAATGGGACTTAATGAAACTTAGAAGCTGTATAAACTCTTAAGGACCATTATAAGGCATCCGGATGCTTCTCAAAAATATTTATGAAAAGATTAATTATACTTTTGCAAGAATTTTAACTGTTTCTTGAAAATGCTGTCTGAGAGAATCCTTCAATTATTTAAAAATGACCTTTGAGCACTCACTGTGTACCTGACACCATGCTGTAGGCTTTATATGTTTGCACATTTGGATTCATGAGGATTCAAACATATTTTACTAACCTCTAAGTTTGTGTGACAAATTAATGATGGAAACAGATATATTTCACTGATATTAAACTTAGCAAACTTAACTTGTAAATATTGAAGATAATGAAAATGCTCTGGTTCATTCTTTGTAGTTTATGCTTTCTTAGATAATGTTTAGTTTTACTTGGAATAAGAGTCTCCTAAATTTCATTTTAGCACATCTAATGATTAGAATTGCAACAATTTTATAACGAAAACATCTCTGATATGATAGTAAGTGTGCAGATCTGGTGCTATTAAGTAGCATACTTAGCTATTTTTAGTCCCAAAGTTACGTTCCTTTACTCAAAAAAATTTTTGATAAAATAAAAATGCCATGCACAGGATAATGAATGTCTTTTTATATATAGGACTATAATAAGAAGCTGCCTTTGTATGATATTAATAATGTTCTCATTACTTACTCTTTACTGTAAAATTGTCCAGTGATTCTCAAAATGTGTTTGTGCAATTGAATTGCTAGTCAAGACTTAATTTGAAAATCAAGTTTGCTCCCCCTTCAATTTTAACAACTCAGAAACTTCTCCATTTTTCTTTCTTTTCAATCCACACATATGATTTTAATTGAGCATATTCATTACTTTGAAGACATTTAGAGAATTATAATAGATCCTTCTTTTGATATGTAACTTTTAGTGTACCATTACTTTGATATAATGACTTTTTTTAAAACAACTTTATTGGAGTATAATTGCTCTACAATGGTGTGTTAGTTTCTGCTTTGGAAGGGTGGGATAGGGAGGGTGGGAGGGAGGGAGACGCAAGAGGGAAGAGATATGGGAACATATGTATATGCATAACTGATTCACTTTTTTATAAAGCAGAAACTAACACACCATTGTAAAGCATTAAAAAAAAAGTGAATCAACCATACATATACATATATCTCCATATCTCCTCCCTCTTGTATCTCCCTCCCACCATCCCTATCCCATCACTCTAGGTGGTCACAAAGCACCGAGCTGATCTCCCTGTGCTATGTGGCTGTTTCCCACTACCTATCGATTTTACATTCGGTAGTGTATATATGTCCATGCCACTCTCTCATTTCGTCCCAGCTTACCCTTCCCCCGCTCCCGTCCTCAAGTCCATTCTCTATGTGTGCGTGTTTATTCCTGCCCTGCCCCTAGGTACATCAGAACCACATTTGTTTTTTTAGATTCCATATATAGGTATTAGCGTATGGTTTTTGTTTTTCTCTTTCTGACTTACTTCACTCTGTGTGACAGCCTCTAGGTCCATCCACCTCACTACAAATAACTCAATTTCATTTCTTTTTATGGCTGAGTAGTATTCCATTGTATATATGTGCCACATCTTCGTTACCCATTCATCTGTCGATGGACACTTAGGTTGCTTCCATATCCTGGCTATTGTAAATAGAGCTGCAATGAACATTTTGATACATGACTCTTTTTGAATTATGGTTTTCTCAGGGTATATGTCCCGTACTGGGATTGCTGTGTCATATGGTAGTTCCATTTTTAGTTTTTTAAGGAACCTCCATACTGTTTTCCATAGTGGCTGTATCAGTTTACATTCCCACCAACAGTGCAAGAGTGTTCCCTTTTCTCCACACCCTCTCCAGCATTTACTGTTTGTAGATTTTTTGATGATGGCCATTCTGATGGGTGTGAGGTGATACCTCATTGTAGTTTTGATTTTCATTTCTCTAATGATTAGTGATGTTGAGCATCCTTTCATGTGTTTGTTGGCAATCTGTATATCTTCTTTGGAGGAATGTCTATTTAGGCCTTCTGCCCATTTTTGGATTGAGTTGTTGTTTTTTTTTTTTTTTTGATGTTGAGCTGCTTGTAAATTTTGGAGATTAATCCTTTGTCATTTGCTTCATTTGCAAATATATTCTCCCATTCTGAGGGTTGTCTTTTCATCTTGTTTATGGTTTCCTTTGCTGTGCAAAAGCTTTGAAGTTTCATTAGGTTCAATTTGTTTATTTTTGTTTTTATTTCCATTTCTGTAGAAGGTGGTTCAAAAAGGATGTTGCTGTGGTTTATGTCATAGAGCATTCTGACTATATTTTCTTCTAAGAGAGAAACTTCTCCCTTGATTCATAACAAATGAAGAGCTGGTTACTTAAAAATAAAAGAGAATCAAAAGCTCAAAACCTCAGCCTACTGTCACATGAGTAAAACATGTTAGGGATCACAGTGGTTTCTTAAAGAAATAAACTTACAAAAAAGATATTTTGGCACTAAAATGTGTAACAACAATTTAGTAAGTTTTATCAGAGGAGAAATTTAGCCTTTGAAATAGAAAAAGATTTTTTACATGTCTCTATATACAATATTATTTAATTACTATAAGATTACTAAATTTCAAACTGCTATCTGTAAACAAATTATGAATGCTATGTTTAAAATGTAAGCTTTCTCTTGGCTTTCTTTTCATAAAGAATGCTTAGTGTACTCTAACCAATTATAGAATTGAATTCCAGTATAATAGAGCTTATTTTTAAAACACATATGTGATTATACAACAGGTCAAATGTCATGTTTAGAAACATAACCAGTATGTGCCTTAATGTTGAATAAATATTATGCATTTAACTATGCAAAATATTGCACTAAGCATTTATATTCTTGTGTTCTAGCATGTATTGTTTACTATCTTAAATATAAGCATCTGAAATTTTTAGATTATAAATTATTCATTATCAGAATGTATCCTTGTTTTACAGGCAACAAAACTCAGTGATCTGAAAGATTTTAAATTTTTCCTGAGAATTGATAGCAAAGGAAATATCTCAACAAATATCGATAGATCATTAGGCAAGGAAACTTACAAAGGAGTCTAGAACAGTGCCACAGTTTGGAATTATATTCTAAATTAGTAATTTTCAACAAATTCACATGTAAAATTAAAAAAAGAGATCCATGATGTTAACAAAATCTTTATTGCCTACTCTCCCACCACAATGAGATATATAATTGTGAACATAACATGGCTTCATTATTGCTTGCCTACTAGAGCCTCAGCCTGTAGACTTAGACTTACTTTACAAGTCTAAGTCAAAGTAATACCCATTTTTAATTTCATGAAAAAAACAAACAACAAAACTAGCCAGGTGCTTAAGGCAGCTGCTAGCTTAAAATTAAATTAAATGGTCTCATATTTTAATTATTCATGCTAAAAAAATCTGTGAATTCCAGTGTAGCTTTTTACACTGAATTCCAGTGTAACCCTCTTGCACTTGAATGCCTCAATAATGTGTGAGGAATAATTTGTGTTATTTTGTCATCATATACCATCCAATTCAAAATACAGTATTCAAGTGTTTGAGGGAAGCACTTGTTTGCATGAATGGATTAAGGACTCATATTTATTTAATTATTCTTTAGTGGATACATTTTGAATGCTGTTCACATACATGTAATATTTCTTAAAATGGGATCAATGCACAACATTAAATCTAAGGAGCATTGAATTGAGATGGTTCTCTTTCCCACTCCCACCTCCTATGTTTGGAAGAAGAATGTTATGCAAGTAAAAGTATGGGAGAAAGGGTTTTTTTTTTTGCTTTCTTTACTTATTGCTAGAAAAGATTAGTGGTATTTTCAAAGTGATATTACCCCTCAGAAAAGGAGTAATGCATCTTTAAAAGCTAAACTACATCTTCTTTACTTTTATCAAATTCTCTATAAATCTTTCATGACAGTTTATTTAACAAAGTGTCATTGAAACTGTATAGATGATTGATGTGACCCATGTAAGATCAACATGAAATGTTTGTAAATGTCAGCAAAATGTGGCCATCTAAAAGCATATAGTGATGGAGTTTCTGTGAAAGTGAAAAACAAACAGAAAAATGTTTATCTTATTCTTTACTTTCTGGTATGCAATTACACATTCATAGAAGAAGTATTGTGTTTAATTTTCCTTGGAGTTCATGTCATCAGAAGTCTAATTTGCTTTTGACATTTATCCTTTCAAATCTTTGGTCTCTTATTCATTGGATAAGTTTCCTCTATCATGTATGAAAAAATACTATAGACCCAGAACTTCTTAGCAAAAAGATAATTATTTTGGAAAGTATTAGCATGACCTTGACCAAAAACCTTTATGGGAGGCTATCCACATAGAGATGCCATTGAAGAGATCCCATCTATATGTGTAGACAAAAAAGTGTTGTTCACTTTCCATTTAATTGAAAAACATTTATGATGTAAAAACAAATGTTATAAGATAGAGAATGAAAGAGAAGGAAAATAACAGATTAAACTATAAATATATGAGTACCTCAGTAGCTCACTCTGACTTGAATAGTTTCTTTATATTTCTCATAGATGTATTTTTGTATAAAACAAACATTATCCTTAGAATAAATTCCTTCCTTGGGAGTGATGTTTTGGTTGTTATATTTTTACATTATATTGACACAAAAGCAGAATGAATAGAGTGAAATTAATGCAGATAATGAATGGGAAATGAATAGTAGAGAATACAAAACTGAAATTTGAATATCAGTTGTCATCGTGCGATTTTCCCATTGAAATGAGAGCATTTTTGCAGGAGGGGGATTGTACATGCATTGTTCACCTAACTAATACATTCTTCACTCCTTTTGGCAAATGAATTCACAAGTCCCCAATACAATGAAGAATTGCAGAATGCCTATTCATCATTATAAGCTGCTTCCTATCATAATGGTTTTGAATGATTTTGTATATATATGTATTTATACATTTGTAAATTTTGTATATATGTATTTATACATTTATAAGTATATATACATATATACTTGCATAGTATATATTTTTAAATGGTATATGGATGCCGGTTGGAAATGCTTGGCAATGTTACAGCAGAACCATGATTAACTGAAAAACAAGTACTTTAAATCCTCAATTAAACAAATTTCTCTGGGGAGTTGTACTTAACTTTGAGGAGAATATGGCAAGATAAGGCAATTCAAGAAGTATCTTGGCATCAGTACCCATTTCATTTCAATTTTATTTGCTCTCTGCATCTCTATGGCACAATGTTTAGTTATGTTCAGAGTGATGACATTAAGCTATAACAAGATCTCTGTTATCTGAGAAAGATTCCATTTTATTTATAAGCTTGTATTTGCAAAAGTAGGAAATTGTTCTAACATATTTCTAAAGATATTAAACTATAGGACTTTAAGCATAATTTAAGTAGTCATTTTGAGCAGATTCAGCAAAGCTCTATGACATACTAACTAAAATATTCCATTCCCTGAACAATTCTGTTAATTATTATACTTTGAAAAACATGTTAACTATCTTTAAGCCTATTATATGTGTATGATTTTATTTTCATGTATATGATAATACTCAAATAACTGTACTGGACATTATAGGAGTATATGTAGGCACATGTTTTTCCTGCTTGACCATTGAATCTAATATGAGAAATAATTCATGTATTTCTGTATTGATTAAATAAAAGGTAAGAAATGTAAATGCCTTAAGACAGGTATAGAAAAAGATAGAGAATAACGTGGCCTCAGAAGGATGAAAGGCTTTTATCTGCGAAGAATAGGAAGACTTACAATGAATAAGAATGACTGAAAGTCAAAGTGTCAATAAGAAAAGAAATATACATTATTAAGAAAAGAACAGAGCTGAGCTCAGTATTATGCATTTTCTTGACTCTTAAATTTCTACAAATCATAATTCAAAACTTAATTTTTATAAATTTACTTTACTGTTTTTCTCTGAAAGAAAATGTATGGATAGTTTTTCTTCCATGACAATATTTGATTTTTTACTCTAGTGAAAATATAAAACTTGAAATATACTACAGCTTTAAATTCAGAGAAAGAGAGACAAATAACAAAATATTTGATAATGTCATAAAGTTCAACTTAATCAAAATGCACAAATGGGAATTTTTGGTATATTTGGAACTCTTCTATCCTTTCAGAAAAGAGGTATGGACAGATATTTGCATGTCCAAAAAAGAGTTGAGCTATATTTGCTTCCTTTGCAAACCCTCTGTCTTGATACTGTCAGGGATACTTGCATGTTCCCAGCAGCTCCGTTTTGAAAGGAACCTGTGGTGTCCATCAGATCATGCTTAAATGCATGGAGCACCCAAGACTATGGCTTTGAATTTGTGACATTCTTGACTAGCAGAATGCACATCCAGATACCATAGTTTCTGACAGATATCTGTAGGTCCTTTGAAGTAAAGGGCACCGGATCCAATGAAACTGGCCATAATTTTGACAACCTGGAAGAGATGTGTACATAATGTTGTGGGATATCACATTGATGCCTTAAGTCTTCTGTGCCCTGACTTGATTCGTACAAGCTTTAAAAAGGTGGTTTAGAGTATCTGTTACTTCAAAAAGAATTACCTAATTTTAATCTCAATACATAGAAAGATTGCTTTAATATATTCATTTTCAATGTTTTTTCAGAATGAATGACCTGAAGAGCTTTGCATTTGGGGCTCTCTGTATAGTAAACACAAAAATGGGATAATGCATTTGTTTTGTCTATATGTTACTGATTTCCTATACTATGACCTTTGAAGACCTTGATAAATTCATTTTATTTTTCCAATTTGGGGCAAGGAAGCTGGAGGTGTTAAAGACCGTGCTATATGGTTCCCCATGGCTGCACAATCTAAATGCAAATCTAACATTGCAGATGAAAGTAGTAGGCTACATGGATAAGTTGTTGAATGGTAGAAGTGGGGTTGGTACTTTATAGTGATAGACAGAATATGGTTTGTGAGGCTTCCTTAAGCTCATAAGGCTATTTTACATGTTGGGGTAACTGGCTACAAATACCTACCCTTGTAATTTAGAAAATGTTCTAAGGGTGAAATCATGGTGTCAGCAGAAATGATGCTGAACTCTCTTTTCTTTTTTCCTAAGTAATATCTTATTGTTTCTTGTTATCAGCAACCAGAAGTGATTAGAAAGTTCCAATTCTGCTTAAGAATGAAAGATGTGAAAGAATTACCAGAGCAAGCCTTGGTTACTGCATTCTTATTTGGACAGTATTTTCAATCTAGAAATATATAGTAACTGTCAATGGTTATGAATCAAGTTCATTTGTGCTTGAATAATAAAATAGAATATAAGCAGAACACCATGAAATATATAGAGCTGCATGTTTACATTTTGGTGTTAGAGTATTGCTGACTACAGTAATGTTCTAAGTACTTGGATGTCATTTAGGGAGCTCCCCTCTTCATTTGCGTACATTTGTAACTTTGTAAGCTATTTCCCATTTTATTCATCTTATTATTTTCTTGTTATTATTTATTAGTATGCCATTTATCATTTGTCCTTATTCCATTTTTAACTGAGCATGTCTTCACTTAATTATTTAATTCTAAATCCTTCTTTTAAGATGTCAGGGACTCTCTTCATTATGTCAGTTGAAAGCTAGTGGGCATATTACCAATTCTTTTTTGAGCTTTTTGCTAAAGATATGAACTCATTTCTAGTTAAGGCATCTGTAAAATACCACTCTATATGCTGACTCCAAGCTTGTTACTCCTAGAAATTAATGCACCCACCGAACAAGTTTAGGGAGTGTGTCTTGTCATCATGTTAAAGACTTGTATTCAAAATCCAACAAAACCCAAAAGACAGTTATAATGTGATATTGTCTAATATGTTGGAAGTTAAAGACTTAGCTGTTTATTTAGCCTGTGTGGCTTAGGAAGGGAAGGGTAAGGACAAAGCGATAAGGACCAACAGTTGGAAGAAGACATATTTAATGTCCTCCATTTTAAACCCCAGTCCACAGTAAGCCTCACAAAGATAACATTGTTGGTAGAAGAGATGTGACAATACATTTTTAGGGAGTTACCTGTGGAAAATTAAAGTGGATTAAATCATTAAGTCATTCAATAAATATTTATTAAGTGTTTACCATATGCCATGAATTCTACTAGGTTCTGGTGATGTGGAAATGTATATACACACATATATACATATTTTATGCATGCACCTATGTTTTTGTGTAAAGTTTCCAAATTCTACTAGATTGATAATGAGTGCTAACCAATGGTGAATATTAATAATTCAATAAGCATTTTCTATATCAAATTGAATGAATTGAGATTGTTATTGCCTTATTCTCAAACTTTGAAAAAGGGAACTTAACATTGTTTCCTACCAAAACTGTCTCTTTCTATCCTGACAGATGCTCTCGGTAAGTTAGATATTTCATTGATATTCAGCTGTGGCACTGCTAATCTTATTTTGATTGAAACAACATTCTGGACAGCAAAATTGATGGGTGCTTATGGTGAGGCTGTTGCAAAAAAGTAGTAAGAAGGTTTCATATTTAGGTGTGCCTGGGGCAAGAATTATGACCTTCTTTAAAGTTATAATTTAGAAAATATTCTGCTTATTGTGTTTCTTTTAGTATAGTATGGATTATCAATATATGTATTTAAGGATTTTTAATATCTATATTTTGATTGACATACCTTTTGTCATTTTAAATGATTTTCTTGCCTAAACAACATATAATAGAGTTTCACAGTCGACAGGACATTTATCTTTCTTGTTAGGTGATACCTTTTCCAACACAGAAGTCGCACTGTCAGCCATATGTCATATAATAACATCATCAGATTCTTGAAGACCACTATCATGTAGCATATTTGTTGCACAAGTTAATTTTAGGACAGTTTTGTTAGATAGAAAATATAAAGAGGAAGTAAAATAAAAATTAATACAATGTGGAAGATATTATGCTTAACTTAAAATACACATTATATGTCAAAAGATAAGAGATATTTTTGCACAGCGCTATAATTTAGTCATTAGTCTAGCTCTTTGCTATTATCTAAAATAAGTATTTGAACTAAACTAAATTATGATCTAAAAATGCAATAAGCCTCACTAATTGGTGGAATCCAAACCTCCAAATTATTATCATTATTATTTTTACTAAATCACAAGCTGAGCTATTTTTTTCTTAATCCAGTGACTCAGAACTGGAAATGAATTTATAGATTTTCTATAACTATTGAACTAGAACAAAACCAGTATATCAAAATAACCTCTAAACTGAGCAGATATCTCATTCAGTTCACTCATTCTTAGCATAAAATATTTTTATACTATACCTATCCTTAAGATATGTTTAAAAATAAACTTAGAACACTGACAACCTTGTGAGTTTTGCCACTTTAATATTTTATTTATAGTGATTGCGAGACTGTTTTCCCCTCTTTATTTCTGGCTTAAAATACCTTTTAATTCACTAGTTAGTTTTAATTAATGTTTAGAATAATGAGTAACTTAGGATGGAGTGTTCTATATCTGGTAAAATGTCAGCCTTGTTATTTGGATTTATGACAATTTTATTTATTAACAAAACTTGAATTCTCTTTGGTTTGAATTCTGCTATGATTTTTCACCTAGGAAACATTTTCCTCCCTATATGAAATAAGGATTTTACCACAGTAAGCATAGGAAATGAAGAACTATTTTCTAATCATTGAATAAGACATTATTCAGTATTAGGGCTGTGTGCACCTGAAGAAATAAAGTTGTGGGGGTATAGTCTTTTTTTTTTTCCTGAAAGAAGGGAGAAATATTTCTTGAAAAGAGACAGATGGCAGCATGATACATTATTCTTCACTTAGGGAGAGATAGTGTAATAAGACAACTTTCAGTTGTAAATAGCAGTTATGATTTAAGTAAAGACCTGTTTTTGTCCTGTAAGGCAAAAACATTATAATAGTAAATGATCACTAACTGTTCAGATATAATCACCTTATGTTGTACATGTCCCCACTAAACTGCATTATTTAAAATAACATATCTCAGATATTATTTAATTAGTTGAGTTGTTTCAATGAATAATTAGTTATTCTAAAAATATGTCCATATAGATTTTTTTTCTGACAGCTTCTTGATCATAATTAAAACCCATGTATGTTTTACAGGGTTCAGAGATGGAGGATTTGAAGAAAACTTGTAAAACTAACAAACACTGAATGCTAGATCATTGGACACATTGAATATCAATTGTTTTGCTAACATTGTTAACTGAACCTGGTGACTCATGAGAGATTTTTTTCGTTCAGAACCAAACTCAAATACTTTTCCTCAGGGTTAAATTACAGCCAGAGAGAGTGACATTACACACACACACACACACACACACACACACTTAATCTTCTATTCTACAGTACTATTTACTCCCATTCCAGATACTAAACATACTGCCTCTTATAGGAATGTTTTACATTAAATTTATATGACAAAAGTAATACACACTTAATACTATTACCTGTTGGGGGAAATCAGGATTTTGAAAATTGAAGAGGATGATAAGAATAAAAGGCAGATATTGTTTTCTGATAGACTAAATCCACTATTATTGCTGTCTTTATTTTCCAACTAATGTGCAGCAACAAGTTAATACCCAATGGCAATTGACATTAAGACTGGCTAATGGTCAATGTTTGATATATGTAAAAGCACAGTTTATACTAAACCAGCTGTACGTACCATGGAAAATCATATATAACTAGAAGATACAATGTTTATCTCATATATTTGTTTTGGATTTTTTCCTGCTTTGAACATTAGCTAGATTCTCAAGCTAGTTTTGATTATGTGATTTTTTTCTAGCAACACATATACTAAAATTGGAATGATACAGAGAAAGATTAGCATGGCCTCTCTACAAGGCATGCACATTTATGAAACAATCTTCACATTTACCATTCTCATCTTTAAGGACCAGATCAAATGCCACCCCCTTTGGTCTCTTCAGGATGAATATTTCTCTCTTTTTGTCCTCGAAATGCATTGTTTATGTCAGTATTTTAGTCCTTAGTGTAAATGTATATTTTTCTTATTATATTTTGAGTTTTCACCATGTATAATGCATCTTTATACTCCCCACAACATCTAACACAGTGCCTTGTGCATAGTGGGTGCTCAAAACATCTTTACAGAGTTGAATTTTTATGAGTCATTTGCTGAACATTAGCTACAGTATGCACATGTGCAAGTACACAGGTTTATAAATTATATAAAATAAATGAGAGAAGATCACTTAAATTTACCAGTTGCTCTAAGTTTTGGAAGTTTTCTGGATGTCTAAATGATAAAGGAATTGGTGACAGATTTTAGAAAGAGAGGAGAAGGCATTGCATATGAAAGGAGAAATATCCCTGGTTCAGGCCTCACTTTTTAAAGCAAGCAGTTGTTTGGAATTCTAAAACAATTATACTGACTATTAAGGAATAGGCTCATGTAAAATATTGTGGCAGTAGCTGAGCTTACCCCATTATGTCATTTGGGTTCTGTGTTTATTTTTGTTATATATCGTGGCTTATAAGTGTACCATTTTCCCTTTGGGACTACTAGAGTGACCTCTTTTCTCAGTATGTATAAAAAGTTAAAGGTACCTTGTAACAGCTTACAGCTCATGGAGAAAATGTGCCTTTGCATCTGTTTGCTTGTAGACATTGTGCTATTAAAGAGTTGCCATTTTTTCCCAAAAATAGTATTTAGGAAAAAACACAGTCTGGAAAAGTTCTGGGCATTTTATTTTCGGCACATCTAAAGCTTTCCAAGTGTTCTGAATGAGCCACTGCACACTTTGATATTTTCACCTTCAAGTCTTTCTGTGTATATGTGTATCTATGTATTATGTATGTATGCACACACACAGGTATATATTTGTTACATTTTTTTTACCTTTCTCAAATATGCCATGGTAAACAAATGGTTGCCTTCTATTAACTTGCAGAGAATATTAGCTTAACTGTTTTGACTGGTGATGCTGAAGCGCAGCAACGATTCTGTATCTTTACTGCAATCTTAAAACTTGCCACGAGTGGAAGAAGGATTGTTGAATTGCCACCACTATACAATTGCACCAAGATTAAGTAAAATGTTCATTAAGTAAAATGTTCACCTCTGTCGAATTTAGCTGAATAGAATCCATCAAATCATGGTCATATTTTTCTAAGTGTGCTTGGAGCTCTGTGGATGTGCAAATGAAGGACCATATGGAGGTGGCTTTCTCCAAGGTACCAGTAGGTATGGTTTTGTGGGTTGCACGTGCCTGTTGGCACTGTTGGCAGTTCATCACCCTGGGAAAGGCATTGCTTTCAAACATGAGTAATTGATGAATTGTACATAATATGCAAATGTGAATGCATAAATCTCCTGAATGACAGCTTAATTTATGTGAGCTTTTAAGAATGTGGGATTACATTTTAATTAAATATCTTCAAAGGCACCCTGACTTATTCAGTTTTTTGGCTGCTGTCTTTAAAAAGAAGTGGGGGAAGGTTTAACTCAAAATTTTACACACACTATTCACATTTTCCAACTAAGTGGTCATTGCTTAATAGAAAAATCAAGGTATTTAAAGAAGAAAAGCATTTGTCTTTAATTATAAGAACACTGCCATTATATTACAATGGTTGCAGTTTGTCATATATGATAGATAGATATAGAAAAATATATGTGGTTTGAAAATTAATGTCTTAAACTTTAAATGTAATTCTTAAACATATTTCAGATACTACTATATATTTTAGTATGCCAAATTGAACAATGGTAATTGTGGATAACATTTCTTAGTATAGATTGTTGGGATAGTAATACTGTATATGACCTCCTACATGTTATTATCTTAAAAATACCTAAAATAAAGAGTCAATGGAGGGCCTCCCTGGTGGCGCAAGTGGTTGGGAGTCCGCCTGCCGATGCAGGGGATACGGGTTCGTGCCCCGGTCTGGGAGGATCCCATATGCCGCGGAGCGGCTGGGCCCGTGAGCCGTGGCCGCTGAGCCTGCGCGTCCGGAGCCTGCGCGTCCGGAGCCTGCGCGTCCGGAGCCTGCGCGTCCGGAGCCTGCGCGTCCGGAGCCTGTGCTCCGCAGCGGGGGAGGCCACAGCAGTGAGAGGCCCGCATACCGCAAAAAAAAAAAAAAAAAAAAAAAGAGTCAATGGAGACAGAGCTGAACTACCCACCTTTGCTCTTAAATATGTAGTGTGTATAGATGTAGTTGTGTGTGTGCATAGTTTTAACCTCTGTTTAATAATAGTATATCAAACTTTATGTAATATGAAGACTAGGATAAAAAGGGTAATTAAAAATCTTTGAAATTTTCCACTTAATCTTTCTAAGTGATCAGATTATGAATTAAAGGGATATAAATTTAATAGATCCACTTAAAGTATGTTGTAAGTGCTGTTAATTCTTTTAAAGTATAGCACAGGGAACTCTACTTAATGCACTGTGGTGACCTAAATGGGAAGGACATCCAAAAAAGAGGGGATATATGTATATGTATAGCTGATTCATTTTGCTGTACAGTAGAAACTAACACAACATTGTAAAGCAAATATACTCCAATAAAAATTAATTAAAAAATAAAATACATTTCAATTTATTTATAGTTTATAGTGAATCACATTGCCCATAAGTAATAAATTTTATAAATCTCGACCAGTTATAGGCTATGCCTAGTTTTTACCTATTTTTTCCTACATATTCATTTTCTCTTAATTTGCATTGAAAAGCTTAATTGTTGACTACAGAGAAGTGGTACCTATATGGCTTTGCTTGACTATGCTTTTCCTCTAATGTATCATTGTAGTGGTTAATTGAACAAACTCTGGAATCATACTTCCTAGGTTTCAAATTCCAGCTCTATCACTACCTGTTGTGTGACTTTGGGCAGATCATTTAACTGTGCCTAAGTTTCAGAATTTCTGCCAGAATGTGGTGACAATATAAATCACTTAGAAATGTGCCTGGTACTTGGTAAGCCCCATGCAACTTATTGTTATTATTTATTTTCACTGTTCCCATCATACTCTCATTTATACCTTGCAAGCCTGTCTCCTCTCTGGTCCCAAGACAGCTTCATTCTTACCTCTATGATTTAGTCTGGAATGGGTGTACCATGCATCTTCTTGTCCAGGTCCTATCCAAATAGAGACCTGGCTAAGGGCTCCTTTCCTCCATAAAATCTTCACTGACTCCTACCTCTGAGACAGCTCCACTTTTCTTAGTTTTCCTCTGTCACAGTCTTTGTTGTTTAATCATTTCCTAATTTCTTTTGTTTGCACCAGATTTACAGTTGTGAAACCTGTAGTCCACTTATTTGGTTTCTGTCATGTAACCTAAAAATTACTCCTAGTGTGAAGTACTAGCCCCCTTTTCTTTTTTGCCTTTACCCAAGTTTAGTAAATCGTGGAGATGCAAGATGTATCAAGCCTCAAATGAGATGAGATGACCAGGCACAACTCCGCCCTTCAGGCCCTGCTTGTTCTATTCCGTTATGGTTGAGTTTGTTTCTTCCACTCTGAAGAGGTGCTCTTCTGTTTATCAGAAATTAAGGAAGTGTCATTTGTCCTACACTAGGTCAAGAAATACATGCATATGATATAGTGGATTTAGAGTCAGACAGATGAGAGCTACAGTTTGTATCTCTTGGCTGGCCTTCAGCAAGTTAACCTTTCTGAGGGTTAGCTTCTGGTCTTAAAATAGGGGTAATAGTACCCATCTTTTGGAATTATTCAGAGAATTAAATTAAGTTGATGTGAACTTTAGCATAATGCTCAGTACATAGTAGGTGTTCATTTGTCAGTACTTTTCCTTCCTTTTAATCATCCAACAACAGTAACAGAACTCATAATAACGGGCTATGCAATGGAATTAAAGCTCTTCCTTAACTGAGATCTGGGAAAGGAACAGTGGAGAGTTTGTCCAGGAGCAGTATGTGACTAAATTTTCAAATTTCTTCTCTGCAGAGACCAGAATGTATAGATGCCTAATTTTAACACATACTATTATTTTTTAAAGGAAATAAAAAGGACCAAAATCACGATGATGCAGCTGTTTGGGGTTTTTCAGTCAGAATATGGACTTAGGTTTTTCCAGGTCTCAGAGAAGACAAACATTACTCCACTGTGGGCTCATAATTGGATTCACTTTAAATATAATTTATCTGGCTGTAGTCATTTCAGCTCTTTGAAACAGCCTATTATATACTCTTTCCTGTTTGATTTTGTGAACTGGGTATACTTTTTCTGTAGTCTAACTCAAACTACATTTGTGTGTAAGATACTATGCCAGGAACTGTGGTGGGCTCAATGATGAAATCGGTAAGCCTCACACAAAACTGTCCATGTGGGCCTAATATGGTGAGGAGATCTTGCAGAGCACTTTGCACTAGCTAGGGTCTCACTAAATATCTATTTAATTTGATATTTCAATTCCTAGAGAATAGAACTTTTTCATAGAGTATGCATGTAAGACTGTTTACCTCTATTCCTTTTTCAAGCTCACTTTTTTTAAATAAATGACAGTTCTATATTTAAAATACTCAATGACAGTTTAGGTTAAAATTTTCTCTTCCACACCATAACATAGATTTTAGTAAAAATAACTTTTTTTTTTTTTTTTTTTTTTTTGTGGTACGCGGGCCTCTCACTGTTGTGGCTTCTCCCGTTGCAGAGCACAGGCTGCGGACGCGCAAGCTCAGCGGCCACGTCTCATGGGCCCAGCTGCTCCACAGCATGTGGGATCTTCCCAGACCGGGGCACGAACCCATGTCCCCTGCATCGGCAGGCGGACTCTCAACCACTGCGCCACCAGGGAAGCCCAACTTTTTAAAAATAATAAAATGTCTAATTATAAATGATCTCTTAATTAAAACCATTCTTATCAACTACTCGTAAATTAGAAAAATAAATTATGATCTTTGCTATAAAAGAAAAGCACACAAAGTTTTTTTCTCCATGAGGTAAAAGTTGTAAAATATTTTCATATTGCAACCACTACTCAGATAGTACAAAGAACATAGGAATTTAAAGTCAAGCAGACCTGATTTTGAATTTACTTACTAGCTGTGTGACATTCGGCTGGTTATCTGATCTCTATGAGCCTCAGATTCCTAATCTGTAAATTGAGGACAATAATATCTACTAGCAGAGTTTTGGTAGTTATTATATATGTTATATCCATATATCTATATTATCTATATCTCATTCTATCCATCTATCTCTCATCTATCATACTTTATATATCACACTTTATATCTCAGTGTTTCCATTTACTTTTGCTTGTATACAGTCAAATTCAACTCAGATAATTATAGACATGCATCATTTTTAGTAGTCCAAATTGGAAAAATGAAGCAAAGGAGAAATGCTTAAAGGGATTATAATGATTATTATGGAAAGACCCATGGGCTGGAAATCAGTAAACATGGGTTGCAATCATGGTTTCTTTCTAACTAGCTGTGTGATCATAGATAGGCAAGCCATTTCATCTCTTTGAGCTTTAGTTTCCCTATTTGTATGAGGAAGAATTTGCAGTGTCTCCTCAGGTTCCTTATAGCTTTAACTTTTTAGGATTATTTAGGTTCTTTGACTCTTGAGTTAGCATAGCATGGCAAGTCAGTGTGTGGGACCAAGATTCAGATTACCTGGGCTCTAATCTCAATTACCCAATGTAATAGCTGTATGACTTGGGAAAGTCACTTAATCCCTTGAGCCACAGTTTCCTGATCTTTACAATGAGCAGGACAATAATCATATACACTTTGTAATGTTGTTAAGAGTATTAAATGATTTGACATACATAAAGAACTTAGAAGAATTCCTGATACATAGTAAGTACCTACTAAAAATTACGTTATTATTACACAAAACTGCAGAGGAGGTATACTAATGAAATATGTCCTGCTTATCTCATATCCTGATGATACAAGCATATATTCATAAGTCCAGTGAGTATAGCCATTAATCCAGCAGGATAGTTCACCCATCTGTTTCAATATTGAGATCTTACTTTGAATCTGCACAGAACTGAATAACCTGTATTTAGGTCCAATATTATATTTCCTTATATTGTTAGACATCCCTTCATTAATTCATATCTTACATTTGTAAAGTACTTGAAAGCAAAATTCACATCTTATACTTTCTATTGTCCCTCATTCAGATCATCTGAAATTGGACCTTACTCCTAGTAGATGCTCATGAATAGTCGACTGATGATACAGGTTTTAATCCTTCCCAGAGTAGCTGCATTAAAAAAAAAAAAAAACTCCACAGTTCTCATTTTAAGTTTAATATGACTCTAGATACATATTTATGGAAGAATGCACCCTGAATCATCATGAGCAAATAACAATACTGGGCAGTATGGATGATAAAGATTACAGATGACCTCAATTTATAAATCACATTTTAGGCTAGACTACTTTCACCATCACATTTCTGACTGATTTTTTCCGAAATAATGTATCCTTGTATATTATATTTCTAGATGTTAAATGCTCACTGTTGTGCTATAAGATTGGAAAAATATTGTCTTATTGTTAGAAGAAGAAAATTCTGCTGATTAAAAGAATTAGAAAGTCTCTTTAAATCTATTCTTTATAATTATTTAGAATGTTTACTTAGTATGGTTTGCATGAGGCTTTAAAACAAAGAGACTAGAAAATTACTAGAAAATAGCCTCTTTGGGCAACAAGAATATTTGCTCTGTCATTAATGTTTACTTAAGGAAAAGCTATGTAATTAAAGTCAGGAAGTCACAGTATACTTTAGAAGGAATCTTAAACTCTTTTTGCCTGCTACCATTTGGACATAGTTGCAGAGCGCATCCATGTATTCTCTTATTCATTTTGCAATTTATTTCCTCTCCATTTGTTTTAATTTTCAGAGCACTCACATTACGTGCACTGTAAAATGGAGACAAGTTGTTTTGTATTCTTTGTTCCTAAGTAGAAAAAATAACAAGTACAGACATCTCCTTAAAATATTGTATGTCTCATTCTAAAAACAAACCAAGCCCAGGCTAATTTTGTAGAATGCAATAGTGAACAAAAAAGGGTAAACTTCCATTACTGGTCCCTGTGCTGGGGGCAGTTGTGGATCTTAGAGCAATGTACCATCACTGGTCTCGTAATCTGGAGGCAATACAGGAGATGGCTCTCAGAAACAAAAATAGAATGTCAGATAGTCTGACTATATCTGAATAATAATGCCAAGAAATGTAATGCTGGTTACCAGCAATCGACCTAGGTCAAGTTTGTTCATTTCTAGTAGAATCAGACCAAGCCCAGATACTTCATTCCCTTTTAGTTATCCGAGTTTGAGGAGGCTATGTGCTGGGTAGGTCATATAATGATTTCCTGTGGCTTAAAACTCACCTTTAAAAGAAATTCAGTAGGTCTGGAGTAAGGCCTAGGCAGCTGTAATTTTTAAAAGCCTCACAGGTAATTCTGATAAGTTTCTCAGATTGAGAATCACCAGGTTAATCTTTTCTATGATAAAAATTGTCTCCCTTTTCCATTTTCTTCAGGATGAACTGCTTTCCCAGTGAGACTATAAATTAAGTGAGCAATGGTTTGCTGTAATCATTAGAGTCTTAACACTGGTAGATTTTTTTAGGTAGTGAATTGTAACCCATCTCTTATAGATGTAGTCAGGTCCTTTCAATTGATGCGTGTATGGATTCATGAATACAGTTGTATGTGACTTGATTTGGAGGATTGGAGTTGAAGACCATTAGCTAAAATGGTAACATAAAATACGTTAAAATCAGCCTAGATACAGAAATAAACTCCAAGTAGAAGGAAATTGAGTTTCTTAATATGTACTATGCACTCAGTAGACAGAAATCCTTAGAATACAGAATAATTCCACAAGAAAATACAACTATAGCCTAAAATGTAAAAAGTTTAGTCAGCCAGTCTGTCTTCTGGCTATTTGATGTACACAATACCTTGTACTCCAGATGTTTTACTTACATGAACATAACCATTGTACCGGACAAACTTCTTAACAGGATGACTGAATTTCTCATTACTCATGTAGGTATTTTGTTGCAATACAGTTGCCACTTCAGATGTTAAATCTGTTTTGAAATACACGGATCCCTAATTTCTTTACAAAACAAACTCTATGCACAATGATGTCACTAAAAGTGGCCATAATCAATATTCAAATAATGTATACAATAATACAAAATATTTCATTTAACAATGTTTGCTTCTATATGAAAAAAGAAACAAACCTTTATTTTGGCAGCAAGCATTTCCAAAGGAAGCAAATGTTTTAGTCACTGTGGCCAAAATAAATGTTTTCTTTAAGGCTGTTAAGGCAGCCAAATGTTTTCGTAGCATTTTCAAAATGTTTCCACCCTTTATTTTCACAAAGAGAGTCTCTCTCCTTCCCACCCATCACCCTATGGAAATATTTTGAGAATGTATTTTGACCATGAAAACAGCAAAAACATTTTGAAAATGTTATCTTTGTAAGTGTTAGAAGGATGCTCTCAAAGTTTAAGGAAGTTTAACCAAAAATGACAGTATAGTGCAGTTGAAAGAATACTAGAAGTGATGGAAATAGATACTGGCTTTGACTCTGTAGCTTACTTGTTAGGTCATCTTTAACTGATCACCTCACCTCTCTCAGGTTTCAGTTTATTAATCAGCAAGATGAGGGAGTTTTACTAAATGCCATATAATTTGCATTTCAGTAAAATATCTATTGAATACATCGCGACAGGCAGGGACTTGGGACCTGGGACCTGGGACCCATTGCCGCAGTGCTGCAATGCTTGCACCTGGACAAATCTCTCCTTGAGCAACAAAATACAAAGAAACTATAGGGTCTAAAAATAACTGCGCGCATGCCCAGTTGGGGCAAATTCTAGACAGAAATATACAAAAGACTAAAAAACCCAACTGCCACTTCTGAAGAGCCCAAGGCAAAAACTGGGCATTGGGAGCAAAAGCAGGGTACTGCGCATGCCCCCTGCACACACCATCACCTAAGGGGTGGGCACACCACCTAAGCCACCCCTCCAGCCTGACCCCTGGACACACCCCTACCCTCACCCAATGTAAGGAACAAGCTTGCACCCCCCCACTCAGGGAGCCAGTGAGTGAGCAAGGGAACCTGTTACTTGTTCTTGCTCCCCAGCAGGGGCCCCAATAAACCCTTGCCTGAATTTCTTGTCTGGCCTCTGGTCAACTTCTATTGATTGGGGAAGACCAAGAACCCTGGTCAGTATCAACATGAGTCTTCAAAGGTCTAAGTATCTTCTATATTTTTAAATAAAACGCGACCCATATCATAATTTTATTTTTATAATGGTAAATTCTCTTGCCCTTATGTTTTATTTAAATAAAAACAAAGAAACAAATAAAACAAACAGTATTCTGAGACCTGAATTAAGCATTTCCAGTTATGTGTAGGTACTATAAACCTGAGCAGCTATGGATGGATTCAAGTGTTTTCCAGCACAATACAACCGTCTCTAAAACCAGTTTAAATGATTTTCCTCTTTGTCTCAGTTTCCCGGACTGGGCAAGTAAAAATACCTGCATCTGTCTTAAATTTGATAAAGAGGAAAAAAAGTGAATATAAACACTAAATGAACCATGAGTAGTATTTTTTTCATTGTTCTGTCACTGTGGTTTAAAACTTTAGGCTGCTTATGGAATTCTAAGGAGATTTACTCAGACAATATGGATAAGAAATTTGAGAAAAGCAAAATATGATGCTCATTATGTACTATACTACAGTGAAAGAAAAATGTTATACCAATTAAATAAACTGCATCAATTTAACAGTTCTAAGGTTCTTAATTTCAAGACTACTACCAATAATAGCTGTCAAATTGTCAAGCACAATTATTAAAGACTATGTACCAGGCACCACTCTGCAGGCATACTTTGTCTCTCATGTGTGCTCATGTGTGTGTGTGCTCGTGTGTGTGTGTGTCTTTTCTATAACTCTGAGAGGTAGGTGTTAATACTTCTAATTTGCAGATTAAGAATCAGAGACACATAGAGGTTAAATGACTTGCTTAGTATCAAATCACTTGCCTAGGTACAGCTGGCAATAGGCTCAAAACCTGATCTACATGATATTAAAGGAATTAAAACATCTGTGTTTCTTTGTCATACAACTGCTGCAACTAACAGCCTTTATAATAGTAATGCGATAGATAGGTGAAGGGTATGAGCTGGACAGTTTCATCAGTTCCTAGAGACCTTTTCACTTGGACTTTAGAATGAGACTAAGACAGAAGCAATCTTGATTGTCCTGACAAATGATCTGTCCAAAGCAAGGCTCCAAAGTCAAACTCTGGTCATAATTCTTGGAGGTCTATATCATGCCTTTTGACTTAGAAGGCCACAAGGTGCTTTCAGCCCATTAGTGTGGCCTAAATGGAGAGGGTGTTAGCCCTGCTCTAGTATGACCATGGATGTTATCTCTGCCTAATTCTGAATGACAGTGAAATCCATATGGCTGCAGGTGAGCAAATAGTATAACAAACTTACAGGAAGATGTAGCCGTGACATTTTGCATACAAGGAGCAAGACTGTAGCAACTGAAGAAAGGTATCTGGAGGTGCATTTTAAAAATTTATTTGTTTGTAAGGACTGCTCTTGATTTGTAGTTGTTCCTAAATTAGAAATTTTCCTTTCTGTGTCAATTTTTAAAACTCACAAATATTGAGTGACTACTAATACCCCAACAATTTTTTAGCATCAATAATGTATGTAAGTAAATATAAAGATGCAGGGATCCTCAACGAACTTGAAATACAGTTACGGAAATAAAACATTAATTAAATTTTAAATTGGAGAGACATGAGCACGTCTGACTAAGATATAAGAAATGTCACAATGAAGCTGAGTGGAATGAACGAATAAAGTAACTTCAGAGCTGTGATTGGGTGCTTAACTCCCAACTTCAACATCTTCCAATCAATATGTTTAATCTTGTAGTTTTTTTCTGGAATAAGCCACTATGCATATTTCTTTTCTACCGCTGAATCACCAAGTGACAACTTTATCTCTCTTGGTTTCATCTTGTCTTTTTCAGACTCTTTTTTTTTTTAATATCAATGAAATGAGGTTTAAAAAACAAAGATCATTTGATGCACCAATATTTACAGACGACTATATGTATTCTAGACCAGTGTTGTCCAATAGAAATATGATGAGCCACAAATTTGATCCCCATGTGTAATTTTAAGTTTTCTAGTTTCCACATTTAAAAACTAAAAAGAAATAGGTAAAATTAATTTTAATACATTTTATCAATCCCACTATATCCAAAATAATATCACTGCAACATATAATAATATAAAAATATTAAAGATATATTTTACATTATTAATTTTTTGTACCAAGATTTCAAAATCCAGTGTGTATTTCAGTTACACAATATCTCAATTTGCACTCACCATGTTTCAGGTGCTCAATAACCACATGGGGCTACATAGTATTATAAGGCATATTTTGATGTGTAAATTTCTATACTTCAGCTGTAATTATTGTTATAGTTAAAGAACAGTTTAAATGAAAGAAGTGCAATGCTTATAAAAGCTAGAACTATGATAAACTATTCCTTCAATACCAAAATCCATTCTTATTAAACAGGCAAATAAAAGTGAGTGACCATAGTTTTAGCATACGGCTGAACAGTGACACTGCAAATATAGTTTGCATTACAGGTAGATGATTTACCGAAATATCGATAGCTAGGTTGCTAGCATAGATATGGTATTAGCATTAAATGTTTTGGAAATGCTTTTAATTGCTGCACATCACATTATCTGTACTTTCCACCATGTGAACATACGTATTGTAAATAATTCCTTAGAACTGTCCCTGTTTAGGAGACTGGCAGTTACTTAGCAGTCAACTTAGACTTTTTTTTGAATGTTGCATTTTTAATTTAGGTAAGAATCATACCTGTTTTATAGTTATGACTTCCCATAAATTATCATGAATTATCACTAAATATGGAGATGGCCTAAACCAATTTATTCATATGCCAATATTTTCTCTTTAGCACTTGAATGTATACTGTTTGGCCTGCCTGTTGAATAGCATTTTTCTCAAAAGTGTATAAACTCAAAGTCTTAAATATTAAATCAATTCGTTCTTGTCTTTGTCACTCTAAATCTAGTCAATTTTGATTTATATATTACTTATAAATATTTGTTTCTGGTTAAAGGCTGATAACTTACTTGCTTTGTGTTTCTTTGCTGATATATATTATACTTAGAGAGTTTTAAAAAATCATCACCATTTTAAACGTTTGCATCATATCAAAAATTTAATGTTAAAAAATTAATGTAGTAACATTGTACATTAACTACCAATGTGTACATAGGCAGCTTATTTCTTTTGAAATATCCTACTCAGATTACAAAAAACAATTTTGGATTTGAAATAGCTAATTTTAACTGGAAGTAAGGACATTGTTGCTCAGAATACAGTTGGATTAATTGGCTACCCATTTACCTTTGTGGATAGTTAATGCACAGAAAAGAAGAATTCTTGATAATGTAGGAAGATCCAATAAAAAACCTCGAGACTCTGAAGGGTGAGAGTTGCTATTGAATTCTCCATAAGCCATGCTGACTGTTATTGTCCCCCCATAAAAAGACAGGAAAAATTGACCCATATGGAGGCAAGTGAAGGCTTTGGTATTATCCCAAAGATCCTATAATATTAAATAGAAGGAACAGAAGTCATTTAACCTGACATCTTCAGCTTACGAATATAGAGGAATGGTGTCCAAGGGGTGGGGTAACTCACCCAAGATTGTGGAGATTATAATGGCAATTCCAAATCTGTTGTAATACTCTTATGCTTCTAAATATGCTCATTTCCAGGACTACTAAATGTTTAAGAAAAGAGCTTTCCATATATTTTGGTATATAGATATGTTTCTCATAGTTAAGTTTTGCTGAAATCAGATACTTTACACTGTGTTTCTCCATGATTTTTCATTGCAGATATAATAGTTTTATCTTCAGTTATATAAAATATGAAAATGGCAAGGTCAAACAAAGAATTATTTGATTTAGAAAACATGACAACCATGGTTTCCTTTCAGACAGTTATGTTCTGGTAAATGTTTAACAACTGGCTGCGGGTTAGGGTGGGAGTGGAGCTCTGATTTGTAGTACTGGCTGATTTCCGTGGTGTAAATACTCCCAGCACGGCCTATTTCAAGCTACCGACATGAGATCCTCAATGTGAAGTTAGGAGTTGCTGCATATAATTGGTGCTCGAAAGCTGGTAAAAATTGGTTCGGGCACATCACTGCTTTCAGAGCCCAAATGACAGACTGGGGATCTGATTCAGGGTCTTTTTTTTCACTTGGGTTCTGAGTTTTAGTTTATATACTTATACACTCACTGATACATACATTCAACTTCTGAATTTCATGATTTTGTCTGTATTCTCTTTCAACCTGATGCCGACCAGGGTTCTTGGCCTTCCCCAATCAATAGAAATTGAGGTCAGATAAGAAATTCAGGCAAGGCTTTATTGAGGCTCCTGCTGCAGCAGGGGGGAGCAAGAACAAGTAACAGGTTCCCTTGCTCACTCAATGGCTCCCTGAGTCGGGGGGTGAGCTTGTTCCTTATATGGGGTGAGGGTAAGGGTGTGTCCAGGGGTCAGGCTGGAGGGATGGCTTAGGTGGTGTGCCCACCCCTTAGGTGGTGGTGTGTGCAGGGGGCATACGCAGTACCCTGCTTTTGCTCCCAATGCCTAGTTTTTGCCCTGGGCTCTTCAGAACTGACAGTTGGGTTTCTTAGTCTTTTGTATCTTTCTGTCCAGAATTTGCCCCAACTGGACATGCACACAGTTATTTTTAGTCCCTTATAGTTTCTTTGTATTTTGTTGTTGGAGGAGATGTGTGCCTTCGTGCAAGTATTGCAGTACTGCAGCAAAGGGTCCCAGGTCCCAGACTGTCTCAAACCCAATATCCATCACTTTGGTAATGGATTACTATTTCTCCATATATTAAAAATATTACCTTGAGTAGTAATAGATGCTTGCTCATAGGAGGATGTAAACCTTAACATTAATCAGGACATTTCTTGATTAAAAACAAAACAAAACAAAAGGAATTTCCCAACACTACAAGTAGCAATATTTGAGCAAAACCCTCATGTCTTTGACTTTGACGTGAGGTCCTAAATAATATGACATACTTCCTCTAAGAACATCCTTTATTCATATCCCACACTACCATTCACTCCTTCAAGGAATGAAGTTGTAAAAAAACAATGCCATTTAAAGTAGAAATCTTGAAAAATAAACTATGAACTTCCAGTGTAATGTTTCAGAGGACGGAAACATCTTGTATTCATTGCAATTTATCTGGAACACAACTTACTTAGACTTTCTGTAGTACTCTTAGTCAGAGGTGATTAACCACCAATTTTAGAGCACTGACAGTTGCACAATGTTAATGTTTAATTAGCTAAAGGGAAACACCTGTAGTGTGGAGGAAGAGACTAAGATTAAACTATATGCATTCAGGTTGTAACAAAAGGCAAATTAAATGAGCGTACTATTTATCTTCAGGGAAAACATAGTTGCTAAATCGTTGGACATCCCCAACTCATGGGAAGTACAAGCAGTGAGTAACCTTTTGCATGTATATTTTGTTGCTGGCTTTTTACCAGTAAATTCCAATGAGGAATGTTTGTGAGTTTTCCTGTCCTTCCAGCACAAAGGCAGGCTGATTTTGTTCGGGACGTTTAGACAGATCTATCACACCTTCAGTTTAATGTTTCATGCCTTGCACTTGACATGTTACATCTCACCCAAAGAATTGGTTTGCCTCCCTTTCCTTCTCTTCTTCATCAGCCTTCCTGTATTCAAATGGAGGGGATTATTCTAAGTGCTTTCTGAACACCTTTCCTTTGCTGCTACTTTCACATTTATAATTATCCTTTCACGAAAGGATAAAAAGATTTAAAATGATTATTCTTGGCAACAGGCCTAAGGTGAAACCCTGTTGTAGTTAACGTGTAAATTATAATGTGTGCAGTTGTGAAGATGGGTTTGTGAAATGCTCCTCTAAACGCAAGAATTTAAAGGAAGCTGTCATAGAGTTTGTACTCTTTAACGGCTTATAGTCATTGAAAAGCATCTCAAGATATGTTATATCTGAAGGGTAAATGAAGAGTTTAAGTTAAATACAACCACTAACTTTCTGGAAGACAGGAAGATAAAGGATACAATAGCCTCTCAGCAAGGGTTTAGGAAAATGCAAAACCCCTTCCTTCCTCACTGTTACTTTGAAGTTTATTTGGAATGATTAATTTTCCTGTGGCTTAATGTAAATTGAGAATTAAATAGAAACTGTGTTACCTCACTGACTTTGCTTCCCCAGTTTTCAAACTAAGCTTGTGGATGGCTTTTCTAACCAAGTGCATTACAAGTAGAACAAATCCTTTCATTTAAATAGGAAACTAAAGGAAAATACTTTTCGATTTTTATATCCTGCCAATTTTCAAAAAAGTTTTCTTTCAAAAGTTTAGATTGCAAAAAATATTCGGTGTGATTCTCTCCTGTTGCACTAATTGTAAACCTGCCACCTGTTAATATTTTTTTATTTTAAGCCAGTTCTGGGAGAGTTCAGGAGCCAAATATATTTGGCTCTTACTTCTGCCTCCAAAGCTCCAAAGCAATCTAACAAAAGCACTTCCATAGCATAGTACAAAGAATCCTGATAAAACATGAAAAATAATTCTCTTTCCCTCCCTCCATCCTTTCCTTCCTTCCTTCCTTCTCTCCTAGATGATGTTTACTTTGTACCAAGAATTTTGTTAGGTACAATCAAGAACTACATATTCAATAAGCTATATAGTTTCTATCAATAAGAAATTTAGAGTTAAGACAAGTAGCTATATTCTAGTTACATCTTTTTTTTTTTTTTTTTTTTTTTTTTTACAACAGGCAGAGTGGGACAAGCTGCTAACTTTACCATGGTGCTGAGATGAATTTAATTTACATTCATACAATGCCTGAAAGGATGAAAGTGTTGTACACATGAAATGCAAGGAAATGCTTTGCTGTTCCGAACATAGAAGGAACATTAGAGTGAGGGTCATCATCAGCTCTTTTGTGAGGTGGATGTTACATTGCTCTCAGTACACCCCACTGATGGGGTTAACTTGCCAAGAGTCTTTAAGAATTTTAAATTTTCTGTGGTTTTGACCTCGATAAATGTTATTTTTTTCCCAAAAAGGAGAAGCAGTCAATAGGTTTTCACTGCTTAGAGCAGGCTTTAAATTATATTTAATAATTATGTAATAGAAGCATGTTAGTTGAATTTATCTTGGAAAAAATATCAGTGATAAAACACTTCTTTTTGAAATACTTCTAATTTTAGGTTATAAAAGTTTATTTCTATCTAATCCTCCTGCCTTGAGGCAAGTGTTATTTAACAGCATATTTGTTATTGTTTAGCCTGCTGTGCCAGAAAATAGCATTCTCTCAAAGAAGAAAACAACCTCCAGAAAGAGAAAGTCCAAAGACAATGAATACATACACTCTGAGATTCTGTCACAAAAAGTATTTTCTAGTACAATATTTATAATAATATTAATATAAGAGTAATGGTCTAGATAATGGCATGAATCAAAAAACAAAAGCAAAACCACACAGAATAAATACATTTTTAATAATAAATAAATACTCATTTCTTATTTATAAATACAGTTCCCTCTTGTAAACTTTGAAAAAGTTTCTAATGTTTTTTTACTCCATTTCCCTCCCTATATTTTGGGATAAATTTTGTGAATTCAAGTGTTAAACAGTGAACATAAGTGTGTATATATTCATTTTCTCACAGTAAAACTATGGTTTTCTATTTTGAGCTGTGTCAGGCATTTTTCTAACCTTGAACTGTGCTGTGGGTTTAGCCATCAGGAAGGAGCCCACAACAACATATCCTACTCTTAGAGGCCTATATAGGCTTTGAATCTAAATCTAACATATGGATAAGCTGGTGAAGTTTGATTTCAAGTTTATCTCACATTAGTTAGAAGTCAGTCTAAAGGACTTGTATCACATTGCCCTTTTTGCAACCTTGTTTTGTTGCCAGTAGGAGCTATAGGGTCAAATTGTCATCAGTATTATCAAGAAATCTCATCTGAAATGGAGACCCACATTAGCCATGGGTGCTATTAAATTCCATTTTGCTTCAGAAAGTGGTAAAACATTCTAGTGAGAGTCAAATGTACTTATGAGGGAACATTAAAATATGCAAATTGCATTGATTTTATTTTCTTATAGTTAAAGAAGACATGTAAGTTATAGGTATGGGGGAAAATAACCATGTTTTTTGGAAAAGGTTCTCTTTTACAGGAAGAGTTTATTCACACTGGGTGAGGGGAACCTAGAAGGAAATAGGAAAATAATCTTTGCCAGCAGTTGGATTTGTTAAGTTTGTTTGCTTGAAGACAGTGAAGTAAAAGGTTATTTTGAGAATTCCATACTGAAAGTGATAGTATTTTTGACTTAGAACAGCTAATTGAAAAACAAAAAAACAGCTTCAAGTATACCCCTATAAAAACATTATCAAAGTAATTGTATGCTGCACCACACCACTACTGTATAAAGTGAGAATCTGTTTAAATTGGAAAATTCTGCTCAAAGATGCTCACACATTATCTATTTCTTTTCCCTTCTTGCATATTATTTTATTGTGGAGGATTTTAGAGAGGGGAGTTTCCCTTTCCAATTCTTCATAATTCCTTGAATCAAATCATTTTGATACCCATTTAGCAGATGATAAAACTGAAGCATAGAGAAGTTGAGTTTCTCAGGGTCACAAACTGGATCAATGGCACAGATAAATTCAGTTTCTGGGTTCATAGTCGCTTGCTGGGCTATTGAATTTTGCTGCCTCACGGGAACAATGATTTAGGAAGAAAAATGACTTTTAGAAAAGTGTGTTAATGTGCATCCAGGCCACACTGTGTCAGGATTTACTTGTGATATTTGAATCTACCCAAATTTACCTGACTTCAAAATGAAAGGGAGGGTGGGCAGGGAACCTTATAAATGCATGTCCACTGCCATGGCCACCTTGAAGACCTTCATGCCTATTTATAAAAGTTTAGCAACTTATCCATGACTATGCTACAGTCAGCAGCAAAGAAAAATTAGAATTTAGTTCTCTATTTTCTAGTCAACTGCTATGAGCTATTCTGTCTTTGATGAAAATTTTCTTTATTATTTCGAAGCGGGAAAGAGGTGGGGGGCAAAGGTTTTTAGGGGGAGGAATACCTAAAAAAACTGTTTTCCTATCAAGGTAAGGAATGGGGAAGGAAAATGAGAAAGAGATCTGTATATAAACATGTATTACATGTATTACAGTTACCTTAAGGAAAAATTAGAGTTGTGAAATTAAAGTGTAAAGGTTGAGCTCTTGAATTTTGCCTTACAAGTAAGGACGTATTGGGACGTAAATTAAGTATGTAGTAGGAGATGGTTGGGAGAGTTGGAAATTCTTTCAGTACTATCATTCAGATGAGACAACTACTTTTCTAACATGTAAACTGCAGGATATATCTCTCTGGCTAGACTTATTTTGGCCTTCAAAATTATTTCAGTGGAAATTTAACTCAATTAATAACTGCAAGCATAGTAATATTACTGTTGAATTTATATAGCACTTTAAAAATTGTGGTAAAATACATATAACATAAAATGTATCATCTTAAGCATTTTATTTATTTATTTTAAAAGAATTTTGGTAAAATACATGTAATATATAACTTACCCTCTATACCATTTTAAGTGTATAGTTCAGTAATATTAACTGTAATCACATTGTTATGCAACAGATCTCCAAAACTTTTTGATCTTGCAAAACTGAAACTCTATGCCCATTGAAGAACAACTCGCATTTCCCCCCTTCCTCCCAGCTACTGGCAAACACATTTCTACTTTCTGTTTCCATGAGTTTAATTACTCTAGATACCTCATATAATTGCAATCTTATAACATTTGTCTTTTTGTGACTGTCTTATTTCACTTAGTATAGTGTCCTCAAGGTTCATCCATGTTACAGTATGTGTCAGAATTTTCTTCCTTTTAAGTTGTATAGCACTTTTAGCTTTTCAAACTGGTGTTCACATATATTGATTAATTATCTACACACAACTCTAAGCTGAGGATAATGCTATAGTATTATGCACATATTTTGCCCTTTTTTGGGGTAATTTTCCATAGGACCAATCCAGCAGCTTTACTTAAAATATGAGCTAAAATAGACATATGAGAAAGTGGAAAACTATGTATACTTAGAAGTTAATGAATTATCTGCTTTTGACCAGAAATGTAGCATGATTGTAATGATCAGATTAATAGATTATTTAGTTTACATCTCTAATCGTAAAATGAGATAACATATTTAGAATAGTCATGTAATTTGCCTGAGGTCAAACAGCTCAATAATGGCAAAACTGGTATATTAGTTTTCTGTTGCTGTGCAACAAATTGCCTCAAATTTAGCAACTTAAAATAACAACCATTTACTGCTCACAATTCTATCTGTCAGAAATCTGGAGGGGCTTGACTCTGTTCACAGTCTTACAAGGCTGAAATCTAGGTGTTGGTCAGGGTGGGCTGTTATCTGGAAGCTCTGCAGTAGAATCTGCTCACAAGCTCATTGACATTGACACAAGCTAGTTCATTTCAACTGTAAAACTTGTGTACCTGTTTTCTTGCTGACTGTCAGCCCAGGGTTGCTCTTGGCTTCTAGAAGCTACCTGCATTCCTTGACATATAACGCTGTCCATTTTCATACCAGCAATGGTGTGTTCTCTAATTTTCTGTTTTTAAAGGGTTCATATAATTAGATTAGATCCACCTAGATAATCTCCCTTTCAATTAGCTCAGTCATGTGATTTGTTACCTTAATCACATGTAGAAAATCACCTTTGCCATGTAATATAACTTAATATCTCATTACATTCACAGTTTTAGCAGTTAGGGTTGGAAATCTTGGGATGGAGGAGAATTTTGGAATTCTGCCTCCCACAACTGAGATTAGAACTCAGGTTTAAGTCCTAGTGCTTTCCACTGCATTACACTGAATATCTAAGATTGTTTAAAGTAGTTTTATTTTAATATGGGTTGCTAATATTTATCCACATAGAGCAAAATTTTAAAAATATTTTAAATCAGCAAGGAAACTGGCTTCTGTATTTATCAATTAAATATGTGCTTCCAGGCTGTATTCCTAACCACAGAGACTAGTGCAGTCAGGTTAATAGTGATCAGCTTCCTAAAAATCTTACTCAACTTCCTAAGCCCTCCAGAGTTGTGATATTAACACCATACTCCTTAGATTTCTGATTGACATTCAAACATGAAATGTTAACTCTTGAGATCATCATGGGATTATGCACAGACTGACAATTACCAATGGGACTTCCTTTGCCAGACATGAAAAATAATATTTTGGCTAGTTGTAACACACTACCTTAATGCTGGTACTGAGTTCCCTTTGTGATAATCATTAAAGAGATCCTGTATGATGACACAAAGTAAAAGGCAGTGGCCTTTCAGAAAAACAGCACCGTTTACAGCAGGTTATACTGAAACCTTCCCAAGACAGTGGAGCTTAACAAAATTTTTCCCCAGGAACCCTAATACCTTGAAGATATTTCACAGTGGAAGGGTTCTAGTGTCAAATACTATGCTTAGCAGATAGTGAATCTACTCATCCAGCTGGAGAAGAACATTCATTTAAGAAATAATTAGAGAAAAGGGAAGAAAGATATATTGAGGCAGATTGCTAGACCAAGGCATTTAGAATTTATTTTGTATGCACTCAGGAAGTATTGAGGGTTCTAGAGCAAAAGATGACATAATGAAAGGATGTTTCACCAAAATTCAGATCACAGTTTATGTAGAATGTATTGGAACAATGAAACAACTTGTTGAACATAACCTGGGCATGAAGTGATGAGGGCCTGAAGTAGGGTGTTAGAGATAGGAATGGATAGAGATGGAAATTTGCAACATATATTACAATGGAACAAAAATATTGGAGACTGAAAATGAAGGGAGAGGTGGAGGGAGAATCAAAATTACCCTGAAGTTTATAGTTTTGGCAACGAAAAGCATGCCTATATTGCTGACAAAACAAGAGAAGGAAGGTGTGGGGAGTGGGATTTGGGGAGGCATATTTTGAATTTGAGATGCCAGTGGAATGTATCCAAATGTGAATGTTAACTTCTTAACATTCTCTTAATATCAAATTTTTGAACAGTGACACATTCTTTGAATTCAAGGATGCCTGTATTTTAAAAACATTGTGTCTGACAGTGATATGATACACTTTAGAAAGGGAAATGGTTCTTTTTTAAGCCTTTTATTTTATTATTATTTTTAACATCTTTATTGGAGTATAATTGCTTTACATTGTTGTGTTAGTTGCTGCTGTACAACAAAGTGAATCAGCCATACGTATACATATATCCCCATATCCCCTCCCGCTGGCGTCTCCTTCCCACCCTCCCTATCCCACCTTTCTAGGTGGTCACAAAGCACCTAGCTGATCTCCGTGTGCTATGCGGCTGCTTCCTACTAGCTATCTATTTTACATTTGGTAGTGTATATATGTCAATGCCACTCTCTCACTTCGTCCCAGCTTACCCTTCCCCCTCCCCGTGTCCTTAAGTCCACTCTCTACGTCTGCGTCTTTAGGGAAATGGTTATTTAATTTGATTCACTCTAAGATTTACTACGGTGCAATGATTCTATCGATGTTAATCGGAATTACATAAGCAGAACGAAAAGAGGCTACTAAGAATTCGTCATATGCCAGCATTTCTGTTATACAATCTTTGTTAATTATACTAAGACGTTTATTAGAATTCAGTCAATTTATGACAAAAACTAAACTTGTTTAAAGGTGCTAACACCAGGCTTAGAGCACATTTAATTTAAATAGGGAGCAGAGTTAAGTAAATGAAGTATAAAATAGCTTCACATTTATACTTTCTAAGAAGTGAGTAGTCAACCCTTAAATTGTCTATTACATCAGATTTCTTTTTTATTGAAGGAAAAATAGAAATTCAGCATTAGAAAAGGAATTAAATATCACCATTTAAAATAATAACTATAAACTATCCAATTTATTACAATCATAAGATTAATGCTAAACATGAATTATTCTACATGATCCTTGGTACTGTAATACATGACCCTAACAAGGAAGATTTTCCCTCATCCCCTGAACACCCTTATGTTAAAGATAATTTCCTTAGCTTCCCTAACTCTAATGGAATGCTGGTATTGATGCTTTTAATGTATTCAAATTTAAGATTTGGATATGCCTATAAGAACTGAAAAAGGGAGTAAATGGTAATGGAATATAAATGACCTTGCCTCTGGTGTGTTTTTTTGTTCCTTGTGTTGATAACTCCTAGGAACATGATGAGCCACACTTTAAGTTCCCATAAACCAAGAGCTGATTGACGCCCAGTTTAACATAAGCACCATTTTATGAGAGTTACCATAGTGACCAGGTTCCAGTTATCAGCTTGAACAATTTCATATATGATTAATGTTAATTGCCCATTTTGCATGGATGACTTTTTCCCGGGTGCTGAATTGGTTGCTGCTGCCTTTGATCTGGTTGAGAATACAATCCAGTGCAATAGTTAGACAAGTGATCAGTTTGCTAACACTGAGAGAAGATGGATTTAAGTTGCTGTGAGGTCAGAGTTTGTTTCTCTTCATAAACACTGAAAGGTCAGGTAGAGTTTAACTGCCATTGGCATCCTTGAAATGTTGTAATAAATGTCAGGCCTAAGAGATTATTATTATCCACAATGCAATTAAAAGTCTTATTGTTCTGATAGAAAGATTCTTATTCAATTTAACAAGCATATTGAAAAGTCAGAGCAGCATTCTCACAGTCAGGTAAACAACACCTTCAAAGCTAATGGCATTCTTGGTTTTCTTGGTTTCTAATGTAATTGAAAAAACGACACATTCAGGGACTATCCCAAGGGATTTTAAATATCAGTGATGGCTCTGAAAAGTGAATCCCAGGTCATGGCTCGCAGCTCCCACTTCAGGAATCCAATTGCAGCGATCTTTATAAGTTGCTGCTAATATCACAGTTAACTGCCACTATATCCTCAGTTTGTCCAAGAATGTTATGAGTGTTTCTTTAAAGAGTAGTAAGCCAAACTTTCATTGAAGAGGATAACATGACTTGTGGTTCCTCGCTAAATCATGTGCTGACCATATATGGTTTACATTAAATATCTTGAAGTCTCATGACATCACTAATTAATTTATTAATAAGATATTTTCTTTGACATAAAATTACTCAATTGTTTACTCCTTGATTCATATACAAATGGCTGATGATACAAGATAAAAATAACTCCAACAGTGAAATTTCATAATCTTAATGAGCAAAGTATCAGCTACTTTATTACAACTTGGAATAGATATTTCACAGACTGTGGCATATCTTGTTGACACCAGAAGACCTACTGAATTTCTTTCTTAGGGACCCGTCAACTCTACAGAGTTTATAAACTTTGAGGTAACGCTCTGATGGTAATCCACTTTAACTGCAGAAAAAAAAATACTGTTGATACATATTTCAATTTTTTTTCTTTAATCTCAGGAAGCTGAGTTACTATTTAATTTCTCCTGAAGAAGTTTACAGAGTGAAGGGTAAAATACATATCAGGATAAATTATGTTATAGGATGAACTGGACCCAGAGAAAATCATGATTCTTTGATATAATTTCCTTCCAAACCACCTATAAATGTTACACCTAATGTTGATTTTATAAAGCTAATGATCTCAAAGATTTAGCTGAGCTTTTAAATAAGAGTTTTGCTATTTTGGCGGGTTGTTTGCCTTGTACCATAAAGTATTGTTTATGGTGCTCATGGGTGATATATCCACTGAGCCATTTGAGTGGGAACTTTAAAAAGGGCCTGTTTTATTTTACAGAGTACAAATAACCTTGTAATTAAACTGAAAACAAATAATTGCCAACAAGCAATTATCATTCATTTAAAGAGTAATTACATGGTTATTTGTGCCCTGTAAAATAAAGCATTACTGAAATCAGTAACACAATCAATATTTTAACAGAAACAGGATGCTGCAATGATGAACCTTTCAACCTATGCTGATTAAACTGTCACCCAAATAACAGTTTTCTAGTTAAATCACCACATGTTTATTTGTCTTGATTAATATGTAAATATCTGCCTAATGCTAATAAAGCTCTTAAAGATAAGAAGTGTGGTAAGATCATCTATCAAGAATATTTCCCAACTTTCTACAGAGTCCTCCATAGTCTTTCGTCATGTTGTCAGGCTTGTGTTCTTTGAAAAGAAATGCAAGAACTTTATTGCTAGGAATGTCTTACTACTGAGGGTTATTTGGTCTAAAAGTAAGAATAAATCTATCTTGTATTAGTATGGAGCTCTATTGATTATAAAGCACCTTCACAAATTTTATTCTAATTAGTTTACCCTAGGGGCCCAAGTCTTCTTTCCAAGAGTATAAACAAAGACATCTGAATATGATTTTTCTCTCTGATAAGTTTAAACAAGTGTGGAAGGATACATCACACAACCATACTCACTAAAGAGTTAATCATAAATTTTAAATAGCAGGTCAAACACGCATCTCTATCACTAGACCTTAAGCTCTTCAAAGGCAGAAGCTGTTCTAGGTTCTCACAATATGTCAATGAACAAACAGACCAAAACCCTTGCCCTTGTCAAGCTAACTTTTTAACCTTGTAACCCTGATACCTAGTTTCAATGCCAGATACACACTGAATGGGCACTTAGTGCATGTTTGTTTATTGGATGATTGAATAAGTGAAACTGTCTTTACACATGAATAACTGCTGGAACCTTCAGCCCTTGAATAGGTCTTGAAGTTTGTAGGAACTTTCAGACGTAAGACAGTATCTATCATCTACCCTTCTTTAACCTTGTAAATAGTCAGATTGGACTGGATCATATTTTGAAACTCTTATAATTGCTGTAAAGTGCAAAGTTTAAAAGTGATTACCTGATGATTAAATGATGGCTTTCAATTTATTTGGTCAATAATAGAGCAATCTAAGGAATATTTGGAAACTGTAGCCATGGCAAAATAATGTGTCCTATCATTACTTATTAACTGATTTTATTTAACCATTTACCAGCCCCTACTGTGTGCTAGACACCATGAGAATTGCTCAGGGTACAGTGACAAACAAAAACAGACATATGTGCTGCCTTCATGACCTTATATTTTAGTTGGGGAGGCTCACAATTAATCATATCAACATCATAAAATTATAAACTGAAAATAATGTTAGGATGGAGAATATGATCCTCTTGGCTTATAGCATTTGTAGTAAATACTACCGAGCCATTTGTGACATTAGCCATGAATTCCCCAATACGTAATCTGATGGTGGGAAATTTGACCGAATTTTTCAAATCTTGGAATTTAAGGTAGAACCATCAGACTAAGAGGCCTGTAATCTAGTGCCCCCCAAGCCAGAGTCAGCTTACAGGAAAAGAGCTACATCAAATTGTGAGATTGACCAATAAATTTAGAACAGAACTATTTAAAACTTATAGCTTCCAAAGTATACTGTCAACAACTGTCTCAGGGAAGTAGAGTGAGCATCAGGCTGCTTTCTTCTGGAGACAGCCTGTCTGAAATTGATTATGAGCATAAAGACAGCACTGAAATTTTTATGCTGGAAAAGTACAGAGTTATCAGGTGGTCTTTAATAAAGGTAGTAGGCTTGAATTCTGACAAATAGAAAGATACAAAGAATCACTTGGAAAGTACAGACTTGGTGACGATTATTCAACAAAAAGTGCCTTTTTCTAATGACTGCACATAACCTGATGAATATTGTTCAGTGACCTTGGTATCCTTTAGGGTATTAGAAGTAAACTGGATATTTTTCTTATCACTATTCCTTCAAAGAGTTAGGAAGCCATAAAACAGGGCAAGGACAAACAGGATAACAATGCTGAATTAAAGAAAATAAATTATAGCCCAAACTTGAGTAGAAAGAGGGAGAGGAGATTCAGTTTATAAAACTGAAACATTAAATGAGAAAAAAAGAAACTTTCATGCTAGATTGATATACAATACTGATGTACAATGAAAGAAAATAACATCAGCACAGTGTATGAAAATGAACGGGGTAATAGTACCTCTGTGTAAGGTTGCTAAAAGTTGTCTTCATTTAAAAGCAGAGTTTGTCTTACATTGATGGAGCACTTTGCTACTGCAAAGTTGATAGAGTGAGGTTTAACTTAAATTTCTTTGTGAACAAAAAGTCATTTTTGGAAATGTTCCCTATCTGAACCTTATAAATTTTTGCAGCTTGGGTTATTTAATATAGTATTTTGCAGTATTTTGTCAAAATCCCTCTTATTCAGCTTTGTAAACTGAATTTCTACTAAGAAGCAACAGCAGTATTTTAAGTAACGTTAAGAAAGTAATATTTGAAATACACTGCATGACTTGAGAATGACTTGATCCTAATGTTCAGTGACATAAGTCTGTTCATGTGGTGACAGCTTCTAAATGATATATTCAGTACACTGACTGTATTAGGGTACAAGATGGAAGCCTGATACTGACTTTCTATTTCATTATTTTATGGGTTAACATTTGCAACTGCAAACTGTTCACACCTGGGTGAAGAATGTGCAAATAGAATAGGTTAGGTTAATGTGTTAAGTTTAGCATCAACTCATCAGTTAAAAATACCAATTAATCTGTGAGACAAAACAACCTAGATTGCAAAGGTGGCAGGTTTCCTTAGTACAGCCACTCCAAGAGAGTGTACTGCTGGTTATACAGCCTGGTTTAAATAATAGGTATGAAAAAAACCTGAGGGCAGGGGTTCTTTGTTCCTTGTGGGCTCCCAGCAGCTGTGGAAATGTTAATAAATATCAGGTCTTATTCTACATGTCAGCTTTTTACCCCTCACCTCTGGCATGCTGAGCAGAGACTTAATCACTTCACATTCTATACGATCCTAATTCTGTGAGCCCCTATCTCAGATCTCAGTTGCATGTATTAATACCAGGGATCAAGTGTACCTTTAAGAGCGGGGGTAACTTTGGGTTTCTCACAACAGGTAAGCTGTATTGCAAAGTGCTGGCTTGTAAATAAAATCTAAACTAGAAATTGATCTCTTATGGTTTTAATGCTTGCCATAATTATTTTGGAAGTTTAGTATAAAGTATTGGTGCTTTAGTAATCAATGAAAATAGTCTTTAATATAAAATTCTATCATTCTTGGCAATTAAACAAGATTTAGGCAAATGTAGCAAGTGATGGTATTTCCAAAGAGCATATTTTAACCTGATCTTTGTCTGTTTTTCAACAGTTCAAGGCCTGGAAGGCCTCCTAAGCGTTCTTTGGGAGTGTTGCAAGACAATGCTCGCCTTCTGCCCCATTCAGTCCCAGGCCTCTTATCACCAGGACTTATCACTCCGACAGGTAATAAAATCCATCCGATGATCAGCCTTGTCTCTTCATACTGCCCAGCATTTGAAATGAACTAATATTGATCTAACTGCCTTGTCCTTCAGGGCTTTTCAAGCTCTACTAAAGGTTACATTATTGAATTTTTTTGAGTATTCATGAAAACATTTTGTTATTCCAGTGACTCAAATCAAATGGACATGACTTAAAAATTAATTGTCATTTCCTTGTAAGAAATCTCTTTCAAGGCCTTATTGTGTGTATGTATGTATGTTTTTGTGTGCTGTGGGCAGAGATGGTGGGGGGTGGGGGAGACTGGCCAAACTAGCATTTTCTCAAAGCCTCCTATGGGATGTAGTATACCTGCTTGTTGATATGTCTCAATAATATTCCTTTTGTTTCCAAAAGTTCTGGGCATCTGTGTATCTTTTCCATGTTACTTCTCTAGGATAAAATGTAGAAATAATATGCATCATCCCTGGTAGTACCTTATGATTAGAAAAGAAGAAAGTGCAAGTAGTAATTGTCTTAAATAATGATTCAGTGTTTTTCATCGAACACTGTGATAAACAGTACTCCCCTAAAAATACCAGTCTCATAAATTTGCATTTTTGAATCTCTGAAACAAAGAACATAAAAGCACATAAAACACTCAAAAATAAGCTTGCAACTATACCTCAATTAAAAAAAAGAATTGAAAAGAAATAAGCTTGCTATTTCTCTAACTGAACCTTTAAAAATCATTAAAGCTACTGTGTGGTAGAAAGTGTATTTAATGGCAATATGATCTTTGTATCTTCAATAATACATAAAAATAAAAAAAACTAATGCATTTTGGGTATTAGGTCCTAGGTAATGCAAAATTATATGAGCAGTAGTCCTTGTCACAGTAGAATTAGGGAGAAGGTCATGTAAACTAATAATTTCAATTTCATTAAAGTATGATAGAGACTATAATACAAGTACATACAAGTTGCTATAATATCACAGAATGGGAGCAACTAAGTCAATTTGTTGAGTAATGCTCATAGAGATTTGAGTTATGTCTTATAGGCTGAGTGTTGGACAGATGGAGAATCAGAGGAAAAACATCCTCTGTAGACAGATATACACTGATGAGAAAGGGCCTGGTATGCTAGGGGGAATAGCAATTAAGTGGAAGAGACTGGAGCAGAGATTTAAGATGGGAGACTTATAGGTGATACAGTTAGAGTTAGAAAGAGTGGGAAAAACCAGCTTGTGAAGCTATCTTGTTTAACAGTTTAGGATTTTCCCTATAGACTGATGGTTTTCCAAAGGATCTTTCAAGGACTTTCCTTACTGGCTGACATGGGATTGGAGAAGTACTTCTAGGTTCCCCACTTCTGCCTCAGAATTTTACATGTTCTATTTCATATAGGATTTTGTTCAAATAATAAAACAAATGCTGCTGTAGGTAAAAGGAACCACTGATAAGTAACTGAGTAAATACTTTAAAAACAATTGCTGTTGAAGGTAAGTAGCAATGAAGGGAGAAATACTGAGGACCTGAATTAAGGAGAATTCAATAGAGTAGAAAAGAGATTCATAGTTGCTTCATAATTAGAATTAATCACACTTGATAACTGATCAAAATAGAGAGCGAGAGGATGAAATCTAGGATGATTCATGTCTAGCCTAGGTTATAAATTGGATGATTATGTCATTAGCTAAGATAGAGAATTTAGGAAGAGACTCAGGCTTTGGGGATTAAATAATGATTTTTTTAGACTTTAAATATTTATAAACAAATTCTGATACAAGAAGAAAGCAGCCCTGTGCATATAAATGAATATAGAGGGCATAACAGTGCCTGAAATATATTACCTTGGTGCTCAATAAATGATAATCTATTTATTGACTTCTAAAATACATTGACAGAGCCTAGAATCAGTACCATGTAAATAATCAGGTCTCTGTCCTGATGAAAGATGTATCCTGTGTAGATGGAAGAAAAAAAAAGATTTTATAATTGGTTTGAGGCTAATGTACTCTTGAGTAAACTTCGGTACCTTATCTGTTGAGAAAAACCTGTAATATATATTAAGTTTCTATTATGTACCAGACATGGGTGCTAAGTGTTTTATATAAACTTTATTTAATCTTATAGTAACCTTATGAATATTGTCTTCATTTTTCAAGTAAACAATGTATGGCTCAGTGAGTTTAAATTAATTGTTTGAGGTTACAGAGCAACTGAGTGGCAGAACTGGGTTTCAGACCCAGGTCTTTTAAAGTCCAGGGCCCATACTTTTTCCTCATCATAATGATGTCTTATAGTAAATGTTAAAATCCAGTTTGAGGTTTTCATCCCCTCCTAATTTACTTGGCATGTATGCTTCAATTCCTACAAAATAACGGAGCCTCCTTCCTTGGATTAGAGCCTTGGCCTTCCGTCTTACAACTTGGATTTACCACAATGAGAATTATTGGAACAAAAAAAGACTCCTCAATTCATAACCCTTTGCTTGTGCCTAGAATGAGATGGTAGAGACAGATAAAGGATTGAGTAGGGAAAGGCATGAATACTTCAGTCTAAATGGCAGACAGTAGAAAAATCATTAAACGAGAAGGAAGAGGAATCTGCACAGCTCTATAGTAATTTATCTTCTTAGAATACATTAATTTATTTCACATGCTCAAGGATATCCTACTCAATTACAGTCATATAAGAAGAAAAATGCCCTGTAAGCCAAGTAGAAATAATTCTGGGATTATGCATTATTTTGTATTAGACTCGCTTCTTCACTCCTCCATTAGCAAAGATAATTGAGATAGAATCAATTCTCAATTTAGCTATCAGTAAGTTTTATATTTGGCATTATACTTACTATCCATTAAAAACTTAACTTTCATTAATTTTACTTAAATATACTTTTGAAGAATTCAGTTGATATTTTTAATGATCTGTTATGGGTTGAGAATTATCCTTTTTTCCCCAAATGATTGTTAAAATGCTTTACAGTATTTTCCTCTTTCAGGTCCTTATGTCTCAACATTTTTTTTTGTAAAGAAAGAGGTAATATTTTACAGCTCTGTATAATTTTACATACAACTGTCAAATTAATTATTGATAAGAGTCTGCTGTTATCTTCTGTTTCAATGTCATATGTCTGGGGAAGCCTCTTTGAACCCTGCTGAGTTTGCCTAAGTAAATGAACCTTGTTCTCCATTTGTTTATATTATTTCTTTGCATATGCAACTTGAAAATGGGGTCTAAGGGTAACAAAATACAATGATCATGACATCTCTTTTTAAATATAGTGGTGTTTTGTATATTATTTTTGCCTTTAAATTGTTATTTCCCCCCCCCAACAGTTGCAAGCAAAAAAGTGCAAGTAAAAAGGTTGAGAAATGGTTAAGTCATCATGCTTAGATGTGAGAAGAGTTCTCTATTTATTCATATAGCTTGACATGTAAATTCTTAAAAATGCAGAATAATATCAGGTATGCCATATTGTTTTAACTGCTTAGCATAAAGGTATTTCAAATTTTCTACTTCATGTGATTTTATTTCCTTTTTTTGATGTGTATCGTTTTTCCATTTCAAAGATGTTTATTTTCCTCTTCGTTATATTTCCTCTATATAATGGAAACTGATTCATTCAAACCCCACTAATTCAGATCTTGAGATAATTCAGAGAGTGGCTATGCTAAAGTCTCTGGTATTAATAAATGTATCTCATTTAGCAAATGAAAAGTATAAATAAAAATGTGTGCGTGTGTGTGTGTGTGTGCATTGGTGTAGGGTCATTAAAATACTTGGGAAACTTAAATGTACTTAGGTATCTAAAAATTACTTCAAAAATTAATTTCTATAAGTATAATCAACATACTAATTACTGATGATAATTCTTTTCTTCACTAAGATAGGACCCCACAGGTGCTATTCTTGACAATATTGTCTGATATCCATTTAGAGATTATATCTATGTAACTACAGACCAAGAGATATAGTATATATGTATATATGTATGTATCTATCATCAATTAATACCTGTCTATAGATAAAAATGTATATGAATTCATGATTTTCATTTAACATATGTTTCTTTTTTTAAATTGGAGTATAATTGCTTTACAGTGTTGTGTTAGTTTCTGCTGTACAATGAAGTGAATCAACTATATGTATACCTATATCCCCTCTTTCTTGGACCTCCCTCCCACACCCCCCCATCTCACCCATCTAGGTAGTGATAGAGCACCGAGCTGAGCTTCCTGGGCTTTATAGAGTGTTCCCACTAGCTATCTATTTTACTCATAGTAGTGTATATATGTCAATCCTAATCTCCCAGTTCATCCCACTCTCCCCTTCCCCTCCTGTGTCCATATATCTGTTCTCTATGTCTATGTCTCTATGCCCATTCTGCAATAGGTTCCTCTGTACCATTTTTCTAGATTCCACATATATGAGTTAATATATGATATTTGTTTTGCTCTTTCTGACTTACTTCACTCTGTATGACAGACTCTAACTCCATCAACATCTCTACAAATAACCCAATTTTGTTCCTTTTTATGGCTGAGTAATATTCCATTGTATATATGTACCACATCTTCTTTATCCATTCATCAGCTGCTGAGCATTTAGATTGTTTCCATGTCCTGGCTATTGTAAATAGTGCTGCAATGAACCTTGGGGTACATGTGTCCTTTTGAATTATGGTTTTCTCAGGGTATATGCCTAGTAGTGGGATTGCTGGATCATATGGTAGTTCTATTTTTAGTTTTTTAAGGGACCTCCATACTGTTCTCCACAGTTGGCTGTATCAATTTACATTCCCACCAACAGTACAAGAGGGTTCGCTTTTCTCCACACCCTCTCCAACATTTATTGTTTGTAGATTTTTTGATGCTGGCCATTCTGACCAGAGTGAGGTGATACCTCATTGTAGTTTTGATTTGCATTTCTTTAATAGTTAGTGGTGTTGAGCATTTTTTCATGTGCTTCTTGTCCATCTGTATGTCTTCTCTGGTGAAATGTCTATTTAGGTCTTCTGCCCATTTTTTAATTGGGTTGTTTGCTTTTTTTGATATTGAGCTCCATGATCTGTTTGTATATTTTGGAGATTAATCCTTTGTTGCTTCTTTTGCAAATATATTCTCCCATTCTGAGGGTTGTCTTTTCATTAACATATGTTTCTTGAACATCTGTTCGGCACCAAACATTATGAGAAAACATTACAACGCATTGAAATAAAATTCATTTTGTGAGTCAGATTTTTCTCAAATTCCATCTAGACTTTTATTGAGTTACTACAAAATGATGAAATTTAATATTTTTGCCTTCATATATTGCACTGCTGATATTCTCATCTCATGTTTCTGTCTCTGTTTCTATTGTACAATCTGTGTGTCTTAATTCCCTGATAAGTCATTAATACAAAATAATCCTATTACCTAGTATTTTCTGTAAAATATTTTGAGTTATAGAGGGAAAAAGAAGAAGGACTTTTATCCCCATCTTTCTCTGCAGATCTGGAGAAGTGCTGATATCCCTGGATCACACTCAAAGCACGGATTAGTCATGTGTGCCTTTGAATTTCCCAAAATATGACTACCCCCCTTTCCTCAGTTTATGAATCATTTCAAACAAACAGACATGGAATTTGTCCTGAGAGAGATTTAAACTGACAGCTTACAAGGAAGTAATAAAGTGCTTCAAATGAAATTCCTGTAGTGTTCACTCTTTAAAAGATAGCAGATTCTTCATCTTTTTTTTTTCCTTCGAGTTCTATTGTGACAAAATATTTTTAGGAATTTCAGGTGCCATCCAATTCCTGGGAAACTGAGCCTGTGAATATCCAATCCTGTAATAGTAGCTACAACAATCAACTCAGGATTGGCAGAGCCATAAGTAGAATCCTGCCAGGTCTTTGCAGTGAGATTTTAACTTCATGATATGGAATAATGCCAGTTAGCCTGATAGCATGATTGGAATCAGCACCCTTCCCTTTTCAAGATGCATTTCATGTTCTTACTCAGTTGGCTTGGATGCTAAGAAGTGGTCATAAGGAGGACAAAGTGGTCCTAGGCCTTTCTTCTGTGAGTGTAAGACAGGCGAGATCTATCTAGAAAGTACCAAACCAACCTTTTCAATGGTCAACTTAAGAAATTTCTGTTTCTGTGACTATCTTTGACGTTTTCAATGAGTAATATTGTAAAGCATGCTTCATGTCACACAAATGGTAACTACTTTCATGTCATTGCATTTTCTTTATTTCTCATGTGTCCAGGAAGAACCATTGGCCTAATAGGAGCCAGAGTTGAATGACTAAAATTTTCTAATATAGAGTTTAGACTAACATACAATTTTGGTATCTCTACTAAACAAAAAGATTAACTACATCAGTTTAATAACAGGAACTTCATTCATTATATTAGCTAAATCTGGGTTTCCATAACACTGATTTCTATTTAAATATTTGTCAGTGCTTTTTTCTATATATATTATAATTATCCTAACCTAAAAATGTCTCCACCCAATGTTTTTAGATGCCTGCGATGGCTCATAGAGCAAAAGCCATTGCTTATTTCCAATGTAGATGGAGGAGAAAACTTGGAATTTAAGCAAACCTTACAGGATGGTGATGGTGATGATGATGATGATAAGCTTTATAGTGCTTTTTTAAGTGCTCCCAAATCTTTAATGTGTGTCTATGTGTATGTAGGTAGCTAAACTTTAAGCTTTAAAAAAGAACACTTTTCAAGGTCCATCCATGTTGTCACGGATGATGGGATTTTATTCCTTTTTATGGCTGAGTAGTATTCTATTTTATATGTATACCACTTCTTCATTATGCATTCATCTATTGATGGGAACATAGGTTTCTTCCATATCTTGGCTATTTTAAATAATGCTGCAATGAATATAGGGGCATAAATATCTTTTCAAAATAGTGGTTTTGTTTTCTTTGGATAAATCTCCAGGAGTGGAATTGCTGGATCATATGGTAGTTCTATTTTTAATTTTTTGAGGAACCTTCATACTATTTTCCATAATGGCTACACCAATTACATTCCCATCAACAACACAGAGCAGTTTGCTTTTCTCCACATCCTTGCCAATATTCGTTTTTTGTTGTCTTTTTCATAATAGCCAACCTGATAGGTGTGAGGTGATACCTCATTGTGATTTTGATTTGAGTTTCCCTGATGAATAGTGGTGTTGAGCATTTTTTCATGTGCTTGTTGGCAATCTGTATGTCTTCCTTGGGGAAATGTCTACTCAGATTTAATCAGGTTGTTTGTCCTTTTGATGTTGAACTGTATGAATTTTTGTATATTTTTGGATAAGAACTCCTTATCAGATATATCCTTTGAAAATATGTTCTCCCGTTCAGTAGGTGACATTTACATTCTGTTGATAGTTCCTGTCACTGTACAAAAGATTTTTACTTTGATGTAGTCCCATGTGTTTATTTTGCTTTTGTTTCCCTTGCCCGAGGGGATGTATCAAAAAAAATATTATTAAAACCGATGTCAAAGAGCTTATTGCTTGTGTTTTCTTCTAGGAGTTTTATAGTTTCATGTCCTACATTTAAGTCTTCAATACATTTTGAATTTATATTTGTTCATGGTGTGAGATAGTAATCCAGTTTGATTCCTTTGCAAGTAACTGTTAAGTTTCCCAACACTATTTACTGAAGAGGTTGTTTTTTCACCATTGTATGTTCTTACATTCTCTGTTGTAGATTAATCGATCATAAGTGTGTGGGTTTATTACTGGGCACTCTGTTCTGTACCACTGATCTATGTGTCTGTATTTGTGCCAGTACCATACAGATAGGATTACTATAATTTCATAGTATAGTTTGAAATCAGGAGTGTGACATCTCCAGTTTTGTACTTTTTTTTTTTCTTAATATTGGTTTAGCTATTTGGGGTCATTTGTGTTTCCACACAAATTTTAGAATTTTTATTCTAATCAAAATGAGGAATTATTTATTACACTTCTATGAAAAATTCCATTTGTATTTTGTTAGGGATTGCACTGAATCTGTAGATTGCCTTGGGTAGTATGGTCATTTTAACAATATGAATTATTCCAGTCCATGAACATAATATATTTTCCATCTGTCGGTGTCATTTTCAATCTTGTTCATCAGTGTCTTATAGTTTCTTAGAACAGGTCTTTTCCTACTTAGATTTATTCCTTGGCATGTTATACTTTTCAATGAGATTGTAAATGGGATTGTTTTCTTAATTTCTCTTTCTAATAGTTCATTGTTAGTGTCTAGAAATGCAACAGATTTCTATATATTAATTTTATATCCTGCAACTTTACTAAATTCACTGATGAGTTCTAGTACTTTGGTGGTATCTTTAGGATTGTCTATATATATTATAATGCCATCTGCAGAGTAACAGTGACAGTTTTATTTCTTCCATTCCAATTTGGATTCCCTATATTTCTTTTTCTTGTCCGACTGCAGTGACTAGGACTTCCAAAACTATGTTGCATAAAATTGGTGAGAGTGGGCATCCTTGTCTTGTTCCTGATTTTAGAGGATATATTTTCAGTTTTTCACTGTGGAGTATGATGTTAGCTGTGGGCTTGTCATATAAGGCCTTTATTAGGTCAAGGTTTGTTGCTTCTATGCCCATTTTGTGGAGAGTTCTTATAATAAATGGATGTTGACTTATTAAAACAATATTTCATTGAAGTTTAGATGATTTATGTTTTCTGTATTTCTACTGTAGAGCTAAGTGATTCATATATATATATATATATATATATATATATATATATATATATATATATATATATATATATATTCTTTTTCATATTCTTTTCCAGTATGGTTTATCACAGTATATTGAATATAGATCCCTGAGCTATAAAGTAGGACCTTGCTGTTTGTTTCGTTTTTTTCTTTTTTTAACATCTTTATTGGAGTATAATTCCTTTACAGTGGTGTGTTAGTTTCTGCTTTATAACAAAGTGAATCAGTTATAAATATACATATATCCCCATATCTCTCCCCTCTTGCATCTCCCTCCCACCCTCCATAACCCCCCCTCTAGATGGTCACAAAGCACTGAGCTGATCTCTCTGTGCTATGTGGCTGCTTCCCACTAGCTATCTATTTTACATTTGGAAGTATATATAAGTCCATGCCACGCTCTCACATCTTCCCAGCTTACCATTCTGCCTCCCCATGTCCTCAAGTCCATTCTCTACATCTGCATCTTTATTCCTGTCCTGCCCCTAGGTTCTTCAGAACCATTTTTGTTTTAGATTCCATATATACATGTTAGCATATGTTATTTGTTTTTCTCTTTCTGACTTACTTCACTCTATATGACAGACTCTAGGTCCATCCACCTCACTAAAAATAACTCAATATCATTTCTTTTTATGGCTGAGTAATATTCCATTGTATATATGTGCCATATCTTCTTTATCCATTCATCTGTTAATGGACACTTAGGTTGCTTCCATGCCCTGGCTATTGTAAACAGAGCTGCAATGAACATTGTGATACATGATTCTTCTTGAATTATGGTTTTCTCAGGATATATGCCCAGTAGTGGGATTGCTGAGTTGTATGGTAGTTCTATTTTTAGTTTTTTAAGGACCCTCCATACTATTCTCCATAGTGACTGTATCAATGTACATTCCCACCAAACTTCTATGAGGGTTCCCTTCTCTCCACACCCTCTCCAGCACTTATTATTTGTAGATATTTTGATGATGGCCATTCTGACAAGTGTGAGATGATATCGCATTGTAGTTTTGATTTGCATTTCCCTAATGATTAATGATGTTGAACATTCTTTCATGTGTTTGTTGGCAATCTATGTATCTTCTTTGGAGAAATGTCTATTTATGTCTTCTGTCCATCTTTGTATTGCATTTCTTTTTTTTTTTATATTGAGCTACATGAGCTGCTTGTAAATTTTGGAGATTAATCCTTTTTCAGTTGCTTCATTTGCAAATATTTTCTCCCATTTTGAGGGTTGTCTTTTGGTCTTGTTTATGGTTTCATTTGCTGTGCAAAACCTTTTAAGTTTCATTAGATCCCATTTGTTTATTTTTTGTTTTTATTTCCATTTCTCTAGGAGGTGGGTCAAAAGGATCTTGCTGTGATTTATGTCCTAGAGTGTTCTGCCTATGTTTTCCTCTAAGAGTTTGATAGTGTTTAGCCATACATTTAGGTCTTTAATCCATTTTGAGTTTATTTTTGTGTATGATGTTAGGGAGTGTTCTAATTTCACTCTTTTACATGTAGCTCTCCAGGTTTCCCAGCAGCAATTATTGAAGATGCTGTCTTTTCTCCATTGCATATTCTTGCCTCCTTTATCAAAGATAGGGTGACCATATGTGCGTGGGTTTATCTCTGGGTTTTCTATCCTGTTCCATTGATCTATATTTCTGTTTTTGTGCCAGTACCATACTGTCTTGATTACTGTAGCTTTGTAGTATAGTCTGAAGTCCGGGAGCCTGATTCCTACAGCTCTGTTTGTCTTTCTCAAGATTGCTTTGGCTATTTGGGGTCTCTTGTGTTTCCATAGAAATTGTGAAATTTTTGGTTCTAGTTCTGTGAAAAATGCCATTGGTAGTTTGATAAGGATTGCATTGAATCTGTAGATTGCTTTGGGTAGTATAGTCATTTTCACAATGTTGATTCTTCCAATCCAGGAGCATGTTATATCTCTCCAGCTATTTGTATCATCTTTAATTTCTTTCTTCACTGTCTTATAATTTTCTGCATACAGGTCTTTTGTCTCCCACGGTAGGTTTATTCCTAGGTATTTTATTCTTTTTGTTGCAAAGGTAAATGGGAGTGTTTTCTTAATTTCACTTCCAGACTTTTCATCATTAGTGTATAGGAATGCAAGAGATTTCTGTGCATTAATTTTGTATCCTGCTACTTTACCAAATGCATTGATTAGCTCTGGTAGTTTTCTGGTAGCATCTTTAGGATTCTATATGTATAGTATGTCATCGGCAAACAGTGACAGCTTTACTTCTTTTCCATTTTGGATTCCTTTTATTTCTTTTTCTTCTCTGATTGCTGTGGTAAAACTTCCAAAACTATGTTGAATAATAGTGGTGACAGTGGGCAACATTGTCTTGTTCCTGATCTTAGTGGAAATGGTTTCAGTTTTTCACCATTGAGGGTGATGTTGGCTGTGGGTTTGTCATATATGTCCTTTATTATGTTGAGGTAAGTTCCCTCTATGCCTATTTTCTGGAGGGTTTTTTTTTTCCATACATGCGTGTTGAATTCTGTCAAAAGCTTTCTCTGCATCTCTTGGGATGATCATATGGTTTTCCTCCTTCAATTTGTTAATATCGTGTATCACAGTGATTGATTTGCATATATTGAAGAATCCTTGCATTCCTGGGATAAACCTCAGTTGACCATGCTGTATGATCCTTTTAATGTGCTGTTGGATTTGGTTTGCTAATATTTTGTTGATGATTTTTTCATCTATGTTCATCGGTGCTACTGGCCTGTAGTTTTCTTTTTTGTGTGACATCTTTGTCTGCTTTTGGTATCAGGGTGATGGTGGCCTCGCAGAATGTGTTTGGGAGTGTTCCTCCCTCTGCTATATTTTGGAAGAGTTTGAGAAGAATAGATGTTAGCTCTTCTGAAAATGTTTGATAGAATTCACCTGTGAAGCCATCTGGTCCTGGGCTTTTATTTGTTGGAAGGTTTTTAATCACAGTTTCAATTTCAGTGCTTGTCTTTGGCCTTTTTATATTTTCTGTTTCTTCCTGGTTCAGTCTTGGAAGGCTGTGCTTTTCTAAGAATTTGTCTATTTCTTTCAGGTTGTCCATTTTTTTGGCATATAGTTGCTTATAGTAATCATTCATGATCCTTTGGCTTTCCCCAGTGTCAGTTGTTACTTGTCATTTTACATTTCTAATTCTATTGAATTGAGACTTCTCCCCTTTTTTCTTGATAAGTCTGGTTTATGGTTTATCAATCTTGTTTATCTTCTGAAAGAGAGAACTTTTAGTTTTATTGATGTTTGCTATTGTTTCCCTCATTTCTTTTTCATTTATTTCTGGTCTGATATTTATGATTTCTTTCCTTCTGTTAACTTTGGGGTTTCTTTTGTTCTTCTTTCTCTAAGTGCTTTAGGTGTAATGTTAGGTTGTTTATTTGAGATGTTTCTTGTTTCTTGAGGTAGGATTGTACTGCTATAAACTTCCCTCTTAGAACTGCTTTTGTTGCATCCCATAGGTTTTGGGTCATCGTGTTTTCATTGTCATTTGTTTCTAGATATTTTTGAGTTATTCTTTGATTTATTCAGTGATCTCTTGGTTATTTAGTAGTGTTTTGTTTGGCTTCTATGTGTTTGTATTTTCCACAGTATTTTTCCTGTAATTGATATGTAGTCTCATAGCATTGTGGTCAGAAAAGACACTTGATATGATTTCAATTTTCTTAAATTTACCAAGGCTTGATTTGTGACCCAAGATATGATGTATCCTGGAGAATGTTCCATGAGCACTTGAGAATCATGTGTATTCTGTTGTTTTTGGATGGAATGTCCTATAAATATCAATTAAGTCCATCTTGTTTAATGTGTCATTTAAAGCTTGTGTTTCCTTATTTATTTTTATATTGGATGATCTGTCCATTGGTGAAAATGGGGTGTTAAAGTCCCCTACTATGATTGTGTTACTGTTGATTTCCCCTTTTATGGCTGTTAGCATTTGCCTTATGTATTGCGGTGCTCCTTTGTTGGGTGCATAAATATTTACATTTACTAAATCTTCTTGGATTGATTCCTTGATCATTATGTAGTGTCCTTCTCTGTCTGTTCTAGTAGTCTTTATTTTAAAGTCTATTTTTTCTGATATGAGATTTGCTACTCCAGCTTTCTTTTGATTTCCATTGCATGAAATATCTTTTTCCATCCTCTCACTTTCAGTCTGTATGTGTCCTTAGGTCTGAAGTGGGTCTCTTATAGACAGGATATATATGGGTCTTGTTTTTGTATCCATTCTTCCAGTCTTTTACTTTTTGTTGGGGCATTTAATGCATTTAACTTTAAGGTAATTATCAATATGTGTGTCCCCATTACCATTTTCTTAATTCAGTTGGGTTTGTTATTGTAGGTCCCTTCCTTCTCTTGTGTTTCCTACCTAGAGAAGTTCCTTTAGCATGTGTTGTAAAGCCTTTGTTATTGTAGGTCTTTTCCTTCTCTTGTGTTTCCTCCCTAGAGAAGTTCCTTTAGAGTGTGTTGTAACACTGGTTTGTTGATGCTGAATTCTCCTATGTTTTGCTTGTCTGTAACAGTTTTAATTTCTCTGTTATATCTGAATGAGATCCTTGCTGTGTAGAGTAATCTTGGTTTTAGGTTTTTCCCTTTCTTCACTTCATATATGTCCTGCCACTCCTCTCTACCTTGCAGAGTTTCTGCTGAAAAATCAGCTGTTAACCTTATGGGGATTCCCTTGGCTGTTATTTGTTGCTTTTCCCTTGCTGCTTTTAATATTTTTTTCTTTTTATTTAATTTTTGATAGCTTGATTAATATGTGTGTTGGTGAGTTTCTCCTTGGATTTGTCCTGTATGGGACTCTGTGCACTTCCTGTACTTGATTAACTATTTCTTTCCCTTATTAGGGAAGTTTTCAACTTCAATCTCTTCAAATATTTTCTCAGTCCCTTTATTTTTCCCTTCTTCTTCTGGGACCCCTATAATTCGAATGTTGATGCCTTTAATGTTGTCCCAGAAGTCTCTGAGACTTTCCTCGATTTTTTTCATTCTTTTTTTTTTTTTATTCTGCTCTGTGGTAGTTATTTCCACTATTTTATCTTCCAGGTTACTTACCCGTTCTTCTGCCTCAGTTATTCTGCTGTTGATTTCTTCTAGATAACTTTAAATTTCATTTATTGTGTTGTTTATCCCTGTTTGTTTGCTCTCTATTTCTTCTAGATCCTTGTTAAGCCTTTCTTGAATTTTCTCCATCCTATTTCCAAGATTTTTGATCATCTTTACTATCATTACACTGATTTCTTTTTCAGGTAGGCTGCCTATTTCCTCTTCATTTTTTTGTTTTGATGGGGTTTTACCTACTCCTTCATCTGCTGTGTGTTTCTCTGTCTTCTCATTTTTCTTAACTTACTGTTTTTTGGGGTCTCCTTTTTGCAGGCTGCAGGTTCATAGTTCCCATTGTTTTTAGTGTCTGCCCCAAGTGGGTAAGATTGGTTCAGTGGGTTATGTAGGCTTCCTGGTGGAGGGGACTGGTGCCTATATTCTGGTAGATGGGGCTGGATCTTGTCTTTTGGTGTGCAGGACCACATCTGGTGGTGTGTCTTGGGGTGCCTGTGACCATATTATGATTTAAGGCAGCCTCTCTGCTAATAGGTGGCATTGTCTTATGGTCTTGCTAGTTGTTTGGCATAGGTTGTCCAGCACTGTAGCTTGCTGGTCGTTGAGTGGAGCTAGGTCTTAGCATTCACATGGAGATCTCTGGGAGGACTTTCACCATTTGTTTTTTTGTGGAGCTAGGAGGTCTCTGGTGGACCAGTGTCCTGAACTCGGTTCTCCCAATTCGGAGGCTCAGGCTTTACTCCCGGCTGCATCACCAAGACACTGTCAGCCACATGGCTCAGAATAAAAGGGAGAAAAAAAGAAAGAAAATAATAAAATAATATTATGAAAATAAAAAATTATTAATAATTAAACAAATTAAAAAGTAATAAAGAAAAGAAGAGTCCTCTCCCCGGCCCTGACGGGTGGGCAGGCTGCCCTGAGGAGGCGGGGAGGGGAGAGCTGGGCTGGCCGGCGGGCAGACGACGATGCCGAACTTCTCTGTGGTCCCCAACTGCCCGTGGAAGCGCACACAGTTGGACCTGGCCTTTTTCTGGTTCCCGTGGGATCCAGCCAGATGCCAGAAGTGGGTGGAGAATTGTAGGAGAGCAGTCTTAGAAGATAAAACACCTGATCAACTAAGTAAACATTATCGATTGTGTGCCAAACACTTTGAGACTTCTATGATCTGTAGAACTATACATTTTGCAGAGGCATTAGAAAACTAAAGAATGATTGGGTTATTTTATTTCTCAAAATTAATTGAAGCAGATACTTGTGAAGTCATTGGGAGAGCCCTTATAGGACAGTTCTTTGAGATAATGCAGTACCAACAATATTTGATCTTACCAGCCATTTGAATATTCCACACAGTAGACACAGAAAACGAATAAAAGAATTGAGTGAAGATGAAATCAGGACACTGAAACAGAAAATAATTGATGAAACTTCTGAACAGGAACCGAAACATAAGGAAATAAACAACAGCAATGCTCAGAACCCCGGTGCAGAAGTGGGTGAAGAGCAGGAGGAAGACATTTTACCTCTAACCCTTGAAGAGAAGGAAAACAAAGAATACTTAAAATCTTTATTTGAAATTTTGATTCTTATGGGAAAACAGAACATACCTCTGGATGGACATGAAGCTGATGAAATCCCAGAAGGTCTCTTTACTCCTGATGACTTTCAAGCAATGCTGGAGTGCCGGATCAATTCTGGTAAAGAGGTTCTGAGAAAGCGCTTTGAGACAACAGCAGTTAACACATTGTTCTGTTCAAAAACACAGCAGAAACAGATGCTAGAGATCTGTGAGAGCTGCATTCGGGAAGAAACCCACAGGGAAGTGAGAGACTCTCACTTCTTTTCCATCGTCACTGACAATGTGGTGGACATAGCAGGGGAAGAGCACCTGCCTGTGTTGGTGAGGTTTGTTGATGAATCTCACAAGCTGAGAGAAGAATATGTGGGCTTCCTGCCTTATGAAGCTGATGCAGAAATTTTGGCTGTGAAATTTCACACTACAGTAACTGAGAAGTGGGGAGTAAACATGGAGTACTGTTGTGGCCAGTCTTACATTGTGTCCAGTGGTTTTTCTTTCAAAATGAAAGTTGTTGCTTCTAGACTTTTAGAGAAATATCCCCAAGCTATCTACACATTCTGCTCTTTCTGTGCCTTAAGTATGTGGTTGGTAAAATCAGTGCCTGTTATGGGAGTATCTGTCACGTTAGGAACAATTGAGGAAGTTTGTTCTTTTTTCCATCAATCACCACAACTGCTTTTAGAACTTGACAATGTAATTTCTGTCCTATTTCTGAACAATGAAGAAAGAGGCAAAGAACTGAAGGAAATTTGCCATTCTCAGTGGACAGGCAGGCATGATGCTTTTGAAATCTTAGTGGACCTCCTACAAGCACTAGTTTTATGTTTAGATGGTATAAATAGTGATGCAAATGTAAGATGGAATAACTGTATAGCTGGCCAAGCATTTGTACTCTCTAGTGCAGTAACAGATATTGATTTCATCATTACTATTGTTGTTCTTAAAAATGTTCTATCTTTTACAAGAGCCTTTGGGAAAAAATCTTCAGGGACAAACTTCTGATGTCTTCTTTGCAGCCAGTAGTTTGACTGCAGTGCTGCATTCCCTAAATGAAGTGATGGAAAATATCGAAGTTTATCATGAATTTTGGTTTGAGGAAGCCACAACTTTGGCAGCCAAACTTGATATTCAGATGAAACTCCCAGGGAAATTTCACAGAGCTCAGCACAGTAACCTGGAATCTCAGCTAACCTCTGAGAGTTACTATAAAGAAACTCTAAGTGTTCCAACAGTGGAACACATTATTCAGGAACTGAAAGATATATTCTCAGAACAACACCTCAAAGCTCTTAAACACTTATCTCTGGTACCCTCTGTCATGGGACAGCTCAAATTCAATACATCAGAGGAGCATCATGCTGACATGTACAGAAGTGATTTACCTAATCCTGACACACTCTCTGCTGAGCTGCATTGTTGGAGAATCAAGTGGAAACACAGGGAGAAAGATATAGAACTTCCATCCACTATTTATGAAGCCCTTCATCTGCCAGACATCAAGTTTTTTCCTAATGTTTATGCATTGCTAAAGGTCTGATGATCTTCCTGTGATGAAGTTTGAGAATGAATGCTATGAAAGTGGACGAAAGCATCTCAAAGCATACCTGAGGAACACTTTGACAGACCAAAGGTCAAGTAACTTGGCTTTGCTTAACAAAAATTTTGATATAAAACATGATTTGGATTTAATGGTGGATACATATATCAAGCTCTATACAAGTAAGTCAGAGCTTCCTACAGATAATCCAGAAACCATTGAAATACCTAAGAGAATTTTAAAATAGGCTTTCTCTTATATTTGATATTTGAAAAAAATCTGTAAGAAATTTGAAAATATCTTACAGAAAAGTTGTAAAGTGTACGTAGGCCACTTAATCACTGAATATCTTGACCTGTAGACTCCCATTGAGTACATTAGTCATTGATAATCTGCCTGTTTAAATGGCCCGTTTGAAGTCCCATGCTTTGGAGACCTAACTGTTCTTCCAGAAGATAGCATTGAAAGTACCATGTTACACTCTGTGTGATCTCTGCTAATGGCACTTTGAAATTGTATTAAGTCATTTTAGATATAACATTTGTTACTGTGGATCCAATTGTCAGGTACTTAGTTATCAGTTCTTTGAAGAAATAAATTTTGAGGAGGTATGGGGGGAAGGAATACATTTTATAAAACATTACAGTGAAGCTCATGACTGACCTTTGAATAGTAGGAGTTTTAAGTATGCTGTTAAAAATCTGTAAGGGATCATTAAAATGATCAAACTTGTAAGAGAAACGTGTGAGCTCACCAAACTAGGATTTCAGTGTAGATTTTGCCTTTATCAAATGAAGTTGAAGGAACAAGTTATAGTTAAAGTTTGAATGGAAGAGCCTTCCATTGTTGTTCCATATCTGATTGTTGCTGTTTACGTTCCTTTATTGAGCCTACATCTTCATAAGCTTTTTGACAGGTATATGTTGAACACTTCTGTTTCATGGTCAAGACAGGATCAGAGACCATGGATACTGCCAACTGATTTGTCTGTTTTCTTCTGTCTTTTTCCATGACTATATCTACTGCCTCATCTTGATTTACAAGCAAAACCTAGAAAACCTACAAAAATAAGTGTTTTGTGGTTTGTCTAGGAATAATATAGAAAATATTGCTGTTATTTTTGGTGAAGAAAATCAATTTTGTATAGTTTATTGCAACCTAAATAAAATGTGAATTTTGTTTAAAAAAAAGGAAAAGAGAGAAAAAAAGAAAGAAGAGAGAAACCAAACTAAAAAACAAATCCACCAATGATAACAAGAGCTAAAAACTATACTAGAAAACAAACAAACAAATGAAAAAAAAACAAAAAATGGACAGACAGAACCCCAGGACAAATGGTAAAAGCAAAGCTATACAGACAAAATCACGCAAAGAAGCACACACACAGTCCCACAAAAAGAGAAAAAGGAATATATATATATATATATATATATATATATATATATATATTAAAAGGAAGAGAGCAACCAGTTCAATAAACAAATCTACAAATCATAATACACTCTAAATACTAAACTAAGATAAACATAAAAAAAACAGAAACAAATTAGAGGCAGAAAGCTAACCCCAAGTCTACAGTTGCTCCCAAAATACACCACCTCAATTTTGGGATTATTCATTGTCTATTCAGGTATTCCAGAGATGCAGGGTAAATCAAGTTGATTTTGGAGATTTAATCCGCTGCTCCTGAGGCTGCTGGGAGAAATTTCCATTTCTCTTCTTTGTTCACACAGCTCCTGGGGTTCATCTTTGGATTTGGCCCCGCTTCTGCATGTAGGTCGCCTGAGGTTGTCTATTATTCGCTCAGAGAGGACGAGGTTAATGTAGCAGCTGATTAGGGGGCTCTGGCTCACTTTGGCCAGGGGCAAGGAGGGGTACGGAATGTGGGGTGAGCCTGTGGCAGCAGAAACTGGCATGACATTGCAACAGCCTGAGGCGCCCTGTATGTTCTCCCGGGGAAGTTGTCCCTGGATCACAGGACCGTGGCAATGGTGGGGCAGCATAGACTCCCAGGAGGGGAGGTGTGGAGGGTGACCTGTGCTTGCACACAGGTTTCTTGGTGGCTGCAGCAACAGCCTTAGTGTTTCATACCCGTCTCTAGTGTCTAGGCTGATAGCCGTGGCTCACGCCCATCTCTGGAGCTCATTTAGGCAGTGCTCTGAGTCTCCTCTCCTCGCACACCCTGAAACAATGGTCTCTTGCCTCTTAGGCAGGTCCAGACTCTTTCCCGGGCTCCCTCACGGCTATCTGTGGTGCACTAGCCCCCTTCAGGCTGTGTTCACACAGCCAACCGCAGTTCTCTCCCTGGGATCTGACCTCCAAAGCCCGAGCCTGAGCTCCCAGCACCCAACCCCCCACCCGGCGGGTGAGCAGACAAGCCTCTCAGGCTGGTGAGTGCTGGCCGCCACTGATCCTCTGTGCAGGAACCTCTCCACTTTTCCCTCTGCACCCTTGTTGCTGCACTCTCCTCCATGGCTCTGAAGTTTCCCACCCCCTCCACCCACCCCCTGTCTCCACCAGTGAAGGGGCTTCCTAGTGTGTGGAAACTTTTCCTTCTTCACAGCTCCCTCCCAGAGGTGCATGTCCCATTCCTATTCTTTTGTCTCTGTTTTTTCTTTTGTCTTTTGCCCTACCCTGGTACATGGGGAGTTTCTTGCCTTTTAGCAAGTCTGAGGTGTTCTGCCAGCATACAAAAGGTGTTCTGTAGGAGTTGTTCCACATGTAGATGTATTTCTGATGTATTTGTGGGGAGGAAGGTGATCTCCACGTCTTATTCCTCCGCCATCTTGAAGGTCTCTCCTGGACCTTGCTGTTTGGGTGTTGAATTTTGTCAAAGGTTTTTCTGCATCTATTAAGATGATTATATGATTTTTATTTTTTAATTTGTTAATATGGGGTGTCTCATTCATTGATTTTCAGATTTTGATCCATTCTTACATCCCTGGGATAAATCCCACTTGACCATATTGTATTACCCTTTTAATGTATTGTTTAATGTATTGTTGTGGATTTTTGCATCTGTGATTATTAGTGATATTGGCCTGTGATTTTCTTTTTTTTGATATCTTTGTCTGGTTTTGGTATCACTGTGATGGTGGCCTCATAAAATGAAATTTGAAGCATTCCTTCTTCAGCAGTTTTTTGGAATAGCTTGAGAAAGATGGGTGTTAACTCTTCTTTAAATGTTTATTAGAATTCACCTGTGAATATATCTGGTCCTTGAATTTTGTTTGTTTTTGTTTATTATAGATTCTATTATATTACCTGTAATCGGTCTGTTGGTATTTTCTATTTCTTTCTGGTTCAGTCTTGGGGGATTGTACATTTCTTGGAATTTGTCCATTTGTTATAGGTTGTCTATGTTATTTGTGTATAATTGTTTGTAGCAATCTCTTATTATCATTTGTATTTCTGTGGTGTAAGTTGTGTCTTCTCCTCTTTCATTTCTAATTTTATTGATTTCAGCTCTCTCTCTTTTTTTTTCTTGATGAGTATCTCTAAAAGTTTATCAATTCTGTGTATCTTTTCAAAGAACCAGCTCTTAGTTTCATTGATCTTTTCTATTTGTTTTAGTCTCTATTTCGTTTATTTCTATTCTGATCTTTATGATATCTTTCTTTCGTTTAACTTTGAGTTTTGTTTGTTCTTCTTTTTCTTGTTACTTTAGGTATGAGGTTATGTTGTTTGATATTTTTCGTTTCCTGAGTTAGGCTTGTATCACTATACAATTCCTTTTAGAAGTGCTTTTGCTGTATTCCATAGTTTTTAGATTGCTCTGTTATAATTTTCATTTGTCTCCTGGTGTTTTATGATTTCTTCAGTGATCCATTGGTTGTTTAGTAGCATATTGTGTAGCCTCCACGTGTTTGTGTTTTTTGCAGTCTTTTTCTCAAAGGTGATTTCTAGTCTCATAGTGTTGTGGTCAGACAATATACTTGATATAATTTCAGGTTTATCTAATTTAATGAGACATTTTGTGGCCTGGCATGTGATATATCCTGGAGAATTGTTCCATGTGTACTTGAAAAATATGTATTCTGCTGCTTTTGGGTGGAATAGTGTATATATATTTCTTAAGTTCTTCTGGCCTTATGTGTCTTTTAAGGCCAGTGTTTCCTTATTGATTTTCTTTGTGGATGTTGTGTCCATTGATGTACTAGGGGTGTTAAAGTCCCCTACTATTATTGTCTTATTGTCAAATTCTCTCATTATATCTGTTAATCTTTGTTTTATGTGTTTAGGTGCACCTTTGTTGGGTGTATATATACTTACAATTGTTATATCTTCTTGGATCAATGCCTTGATCATTGTGTAATGTCCATCTTTGTCTCTCGTTATTCTTTGTTTTAAAGTCTATTTTCATGGATATAAGTATTGCTACCCTGGCTTTCTTTTCATTCCCATTAGCTGTAATAACTTTTTCCATTCCCTTACTTTCAGCATGTGTGTGTCTTTAGATCTGAAGTGAGTCTCTTGTACATAGCATATATATGGGTCTTGTTTTTGTATCCATTTAGTCCCTCTATGTGTTTTGATTGGATCATTTAGTTCATTGACATTTAAAGTAATTATTGATAAGTATGTACTTATAGTTATTGGTTTGATTTTGTAGTTCTTTTTTGTTCCTTTCTTCTTCTTTTGCTTTTTTCCCTTGTGATTTGATGACTATCTTGAGTGTTATGTTTGGATTTCTTTCTTTCTCTCTCTCTGTGTGTGTGTCTATTATAGATTTTTAGTTTCTGGTTACTATGAGGTTTGTATATCACAATCTCTCTCTCTATCTCTCTCTGATTATTTAAGTTTCTGATTTCATAAGTTTAAACACATTTTAACAACCTTGCATTTTTACTCCACCCCTCCATGTTTACCATTTTTGATATCATATTTTACATCTTTATTTGTGTGTATCCCTTAACTATGTATTGTGTATATAGATGATTTCATTCCTTTTCTCTTTTAACCTTTCTACTAGCTTTATACATGCTTGATTTTTTACCTTTACTGTATATTTGCCTTTACCCATGAGATTTTTCCTTTTATAATTTTCATATTTCTACTGTGTCCTTTTGGTTTTCATTTAAAGAGGTCTGTTTATTTCTTACAAAGCTGCTTTTATGGTGCTGGACTCTTAGCTTTTGCTTGTCTGTAAAACTTCTCTTTTTTCCATCAAATCTGAATGAAAGCTTTGTTGGGTAGAGTATTCTTGGCTGTAGGTTTTTCCTCTTCATCAGTTCAAATATTTCATGCCACTCCCTTCTAGTCTTTAGATTTTCTGCTGTAAAGTCAGTTGATATCCTTATGGTCATTTACTTGTACCTAACTGACTGCTTTTTCCCTCACTGCTTTTTAATATTCTCTCTTTATCTTTACTTTTTACTATCTTAATTACAAAGTGTCTTGGTGTGGTCCTCTTTGGATTGACCATGTTTTGGACTCTCTCTGTTTCCTGGACATGGATGTCTGTTTCCTTTCCCAGTTTAAGGAGGTTTTCAGCTAATATGTCTTCAAATACGTTCTCTGCCACTTTCTCTTCTCCTCCTGGGAGCCCTATAATGCAAATGTTAATATGCTTGATGTTGTAAATGTTTCTTAAAGGGTCCTTATTTCTTTTTATTCCTTTTCCTTTTTTCTGTTCAGCTTCAGTGATTTATGCTAATCTGTCTTCCCACTCACCAATCAGTTCCTCTATATCATCTGAACTACTGATTATTCCCTCTAGTGTATTTAAATATTTCAGTTATTGTATTCTTCATCTCAGTTTGGTTCTTCTTTATATTTTCTAACACTTTATTAAAAACTTCTATCTTCTCACTCTGTTCATCCATTCTTCTCTTGAGTTCTTTGAACATCTCTATAATTGTTATGTTGAACTCTTTATTGGGTAGATTGCTTATTTCCACTTCACTTAGTTCTTCTTCTGGGATTTTATCTTTTTTCTTCAGTAGGAACATATTTCTCTGTTGCCTCATTTTGCCTAATTTTTTTTATTTCTAATATTTTTTATTTCTATGTATTGGTAGGTTGATTACTTTTCTAGACCTTGGAGAAGTTGCCTTTTATAGGAGACCTCCTATGCTTCCCAGTAGCACACTCCCTTCTGCTCATTAGAGTTATATGCTCTAGGGGTGTCCCCTATGTGGACTGTGTGGATCCTTCTGTTATGACAGGCTGCCTACTGTGGTTAGTCTGGTAGGTGTGACTCACCCCCATTTCAGTTGGTTGCCAGACCTTGCCTTGTGCGGAGGCTGTCAGTGCTGGTGGGAAGGGCTGGGTTTGGAGGCGCTGCTGTGCAAATACATGTTCTGGAGTAAATGGTTGTGGCCCTTGGAGTTCTGGATCTACTGTTGGCCTGCTGGTGGATGGGGCTGTTTTCTGACATGGTTGGCTGCAGGTTCCATGGTGTTGAAAGCTGGTGGTGGCCTCCTGGTGAGTGGGACTAGATCCTGGGCCAGCTGGCTGTGAGATCCAAGGTGTCTCAGAGCTGGCATTGGGCTGCTGGTGGGTGGGGCATTGCAAAGACATGTCCTGGGACTGGTGTCAGCCTGCTGGTGGGGGCAAGGACTGAGGCCCAGGGCATCCCAGAGCTAGAGCTCACCTGCTGGTGGGGTTTTTGGCTGCAGGACCCTGAGGTCCTGGAGCTGGTGTTGGTCTGCTGGTAGGTACAGCCAGATCCCAGGGTGGCTGCCTGAGGGGCCCAAGGTTGCCAAATCTCCTGTTGACATGCTGTTGGGCAGAGCAGGGTCCCAAAGAGTCCCAGAGTTTGTGCTACCCTGCTGGTGTCTGGGCTGTTTCCTGACATAGTAAGCTATGTGGCTGTGGTGGTCCTAGGTCTGGTGCCTGCCCACTGGTGGGTGAGGCTGTTCCCAGGACTAGTTCTGGCCCATTGGTGGGTAGAGCTGCATCCTGAGGTCTCTGGCTACAGGGTCCTCAGAGTCCTGGTGCTCGTGCCATTGTACTCGTGTGTGAGCCCAGGTCTTGTGACGTCTGGTGGGCAAGGCTGGGTCCTGGTGCTAGTAAGCTAGAGTGAGGATTACAAAAATGCACTTGCCAGCACTGGAGTCCTTGTTGTAGAACAAGCTTCCAAAAATAGCTGCCTCCAGTGTCTGTATCCTCAGGGTGAGCTCCAGTTGTCTCCTGCTTCTCCTGGAGGCTCTCCACGATAAGTAGGTAGGTCTGACCCAGGTTCTTGTCAAATTACTGCTTTTGCCCTGTGTCCTGGAGCACATGAGGTTTTGTGTGAGTCCTTTAAGTGTGGAGTTTATTTCCCACAGCCCTCTGGCTCTCCCAAAAGTAAGCTCTCCTGGCCTTCAAAGTCAAATGTTCTGGGGGCTCTTCTTCCAGGTGCAAGATCCTTGAGCTGGAGAGTCTGATGTGGGGCTCAGACCCCTCACTCCTTGGGGAAAACCTCTGCAATTGTAATTATCCTCCTGCTTGTGGGTCATACACCTAGGGCTATGGGTCTTGATTATACTGTGTCTCTACCTCTCCTACCCCTTTCATTGTGGTTCCTTTTTTATATGTTTAGTGGTAGAATATCTTTTTTGCTAGTATTTTGATCTTTCTTATCAATAGTTATTCTATAAATAGTTGTAATTTTCGTGTGCCTGTGGGAAGAGGTGAGCTCAGGGTTTTCCTGCTCTGTCATGTTGGCCACTCCCCCATACTACATTTTCTTTAACCATTTCTCCATCAATGGGCACTTATGTTGTTTCCATATCTTGGTTGTTGTAAATAATGCTGTGTGATTTCACTCACATGTGGAACCTAAAAATAGACAGAAACAGACAAAATAAAAACAAACTTATAGATACAGAGAACAGATTAATGCTTACTAGAGGGGAGAGGGAGTAGGGGGATGTGCAAATTGGGTGAAGGGGGTCAACTCTATGGTGATGAATGGTAACTAGACTTGTGGTGGTGATCACATTTTAGTATATACAGATCTTCAATTATAATTCTGTACACCTGAAATTTATATAATAATAAAAATTAAAAGAATGATTTTCAAATATTTTCTCATGTGATACTCGTAGCAATCCTGTAAGCTTAGCATTAATATTTCTTATTAACAGATGAAGAAATTGACTGTTCAAGAATTTAAATGATTTGCCTCAAATCTTAGAGACACTAAGAGGTGGAGTCAGAATTTCAAAGCCCAGGTCTCTTGACCATTAATACCATAACTTTACAAATACACTGAGCTATATCTTTCATGCAAAAACTTGACATTGAAAATTGAGGCTATAAATCTTCAGGGTCATATCAGAACTGCTTAAGTTAAATATGAGAGATAGGATGTGTCATGTTTTGGAAGTAGGAAATTCTTGGAATAATCCATATAATTAACTGTTGGTGATTGTATAACTTCAATAAAATAAAACCTTGATCTTCTCCTTTCCTTTTTTGATCATTCTTATAGAAGTTTACAGTGTGGGACAGCTATTATAATTAGATATGGCTATAGTTTTCTCTCCAAGAAGTATAAAAAAAAATCTTTTGAATGATTGCAACTTACTTTTCCTGTAGAAAAAGGTAACAGTTATAAATTATTTCTTGTGACAACTCTTGAGTGAATTACTTTGATATATCTGGCTAATGAATTAATATGATTAAGTTAATGAGAAATAGAAATGTTGCCAAACTCCATTAGTCTGGCTGTAATGTTTCTCCACATATACAGTTCTAGCTTCCCCCTATGTTGAGAGGATAACCACACACTGTCATTGTGATAAATGATATATTGCATATTGCCCTGCTTTCCATCTGGTCAATACTCAAACCATCCCCAAATGAGAAATCTTATAAAAATCACATTGTCGCAGGCCAAGTCTAGTGGATTGTAGAAAGATACATTTGTCTTTCCAGGACCCATCCCCCAACACTGTCTTCTCAATCATAGGCAACGTACATGAAATGAAATATACAACTCTTCACCTACTACATGTGTGACTCTTTCAGTATCTGCTCTTTATGCTGGCTTGTTTTTTCCCAGGGAAGAAAGAGTCCATTTAAGTAGCACAATAAAACTTTCCATTGTACAATATGCCTGACAGATGATAAGCTACTTTGTCACCACTTTATTTTATTGGCTGCAGTGGAGGGCTGTATTGAAATAACCCATTATAATACTAAAGCATGTAGTTAGATTAATCAAAAAATATTCTGTATAGTTATTAAAAAATACTCTGAGTATCAGTCATTCAAGGAACTCTACAGAGCAAAATATTGAATACATTTCATACTATTTTCAATTAAAGAAGTTAAGGGTAATAAGATTTAGCACCTGTAGGCATCATGTTCATATTGTGACCAGCAATGAGTAACAAAAATTAGCCTCAATACCTGGTTCCCACCTTTAAAAAAAAATCTATAGACCACCAGATATCTTTCTTTTATTATCAGCCAAAAGTTGGAGGTAGGGATTGATTACTGTGGTGTTCGAGGCGGTGAAAAAGTTTTGTGTGACTTCTTTGTCCGCCCCCCCCTTTTTTTTTTTTTGCTATACACGGGTCTCTCACTGTTTTGGCCTCTCCCGTTGCGGAGCACAGGCTCTGGACGCGCAGGCTCAGCGGCCATGGCTCACGGGCCCAGCCACTCCACGGCATGTGGGATCTTCCTGGACTAGGGCACGAACCTGTGTCCCCTGCATCGGCAGGTGGACTCTCAACCACTGCGCCACCAGGGAAGCCCCTTTGTTCCCCTTTTTGCAATGTATAAACTCTGGATCATATTTTGAACTCATTTTGTTTATAATCAATAGAGGCAAAATCCTGAGAGTTCTCAAAATGGAAAAAAAAAAATTATTGTGTTTTTGTACACATGCCTGAGTCATTGTAGAGAGTGCCCAAATATAGAACTTAAAAATGCTACTAATCCAAAAGACAACCCTCAGAATGGGAGAAAATATTTGCAAATGAAGCAACTGACAAAGGATTAATCTCCAAAATTTATAAGCAGCTCATGCAGCTCAATAGCAAAAAAACAAACAACCCAATCCAAAAATGGGCAGAAGACCTAAATAGACATTTCTCCACAGAAGATATACAGACAGCCAACAAACACATGAAAGGATGCTCAACATCTTTACTCATTAGAGAAATGCAAATCAAAACTACAATGAGATATCATCTCACACCAGTCAGAATGGCCATCATCAAAAAATCTAGAAACAATAAATGCTGGAGAGGGTGTGGAAAAAAGGGAACACTCTTGCACTGCTGGTGGGAATGTGAATTGGTACAGCCACTATGGAGAACAGTATGGAGGTTCCTTAAAAAACTACAAATAGAACTACCATATGACCCAGCAATCCCACTACTGGGCATATACCCTGAGAAAACCATAATTCAAAAAGAGACATGTACCAAAATGTTCATAGCAGCCCTATTTACAATAGCCCGGAGATGGAAACAACCTAAGTGTCCATCATCGGATGAATGGATAAAGAAGATGTGGCACATATATACAATGGAATATTACTCAGCCATAAAAAGAAATGAAATTGAGCTATTTGTAATGAGGTGGATGGACCTAGAGTCTGTCATACAGAGTGAAGTAAGTCAGAAAGAGAAAGACAAATACTGTATGCTGACACATATATATGGAATTTAAGAAAAAAATGTCATCAAGAACATAGGGGTAAGACAGGAATAAAGACACAGACCTACTAGAGCATGGACTTGAGGATATGGGGAGGGGGAAGGGTAAGCTGTGACAAAGTGAAAGAGCGGCATGGACATATATACACTACCAAATGTAAGGTAGATAGCTAGTGGGAAGCAGCCGCATAGCACAGGGAGATCAGCTCGGTTCTTTGTGACCGCCTGGAGGGGTGGGATAGGGAGGGTGGGAGGGAGACGCAAAAGGGAGGGGATATGGGAACATATGTATATGTATAACTGATTAAATTTGTAAAATAAAAAAAAAATAAAAAAATTAAAAAAATAATAATAAAAATAAAAAATAAAAAAAAAAAATGCTACTAATATATGCTTTTAGTCTCAGAGTGATTTCACTTAATCCTTTTAATGTATACCTGAAATTACCAGGTGAGAAGTTTTAAAAATCTTTCTGTAAAATAAATCTGGGTCAGCAAATCATTTAATATTCTACTTACATTAACACTGGAAATAAAAGTTATAATTCTGACTTTAAATGACAACATAAAAAGGGCCAGTTAAACTCTGACTGAGTTTTCTCTGTTGTCTGATTCCTCAAAAGTAATGTTTTCTTTTTCAATATTGTTACTTCTGTAACCCAAGCACCAACAGAGAAGAACTATCTTTTTAACCATATAAAATACCCTTTCCCCTTGTATCCCATGTGAAGGTACATAAAGTTACTTAAATCACTGTAATAAAAATAAATAAAAACATCTATACAGGATAGCAATGCATATTAATTTGAAGTCAGGGTGAGAAAAGATGGGTAGTTTCTCATATAGAAACTGGCATTGGTGAAAAAGGGCAATTGGCAATAATCAATTGGTGGATAGAGTGTCATCATATGCAACTGAGGATTGTTGCCTATGTATCTTTATTTGAAAAAGATTGAGAATATTCCTTGCTAAAAATACATTCTTTTTAAAAAGGTTTTTTTTTTGGTGGCATAACTTTCATAGAATAAACTTTACATATCTAAATGTACAATTTGGTACTTTGACATATGTGCATACCCACAAAACCATCATCACAATCAAGAATGTGAACACATTCAATACCCTAAACTTTCCTATTTCCCCAACCGTACTTCCCTGTCTGTCTCCCAGGCAGCCATCAATCTGCTTTCTGTCACTATAGCTTGTATTTTCTAAACTTTTATATGAAGGGAATCATAGAACTTGCATTATTTTTGTCTAATTTATTTTACTTAGCATAATTATTTTCAGATTCCAAGTTGTTGTGTGTATTAATAGTTCTTTCATTTTTATTGCTGAGTAATATTTCATGGTATGGATATACCACAATTTATTCCTACATTTCCCTCCTGTAGATATTTGAGTATCTAAGTTTTTGGCTATTGTGAGTGATATTGATTTAATCCTTTGTCTACCCATTTTTCTGTGGATATGTATTTTCATTTCTCTTGAATAAATATAATACTGGGATTACTTGGTTGTATGGTAAGTGTATGCTTAAGTTTATAGGTAACTTTAAAACTGTTTTTCAGAGTTGTACAATTACATTCCCATCAGCAATGTGTAAAAGTTTCAGGTGCTCATATCATTGCTCACAGTTGGGATGGCTGGTTTTAGAAATACATTCTTTGACAATCTATCCATAAATCCTGAATTCAAGCCTTTGCACCAAATACTGTACTGTTTAAAGGTTAATCCTTGAATTAAAGTAAGTCATACTTTGTTTAATCATGAGACCTTAGTATAAATGGGTATCTATTTCTGCCTAAATGCAGGATTATAGTCAATGAGGAATGAAGATTGAGGATCAGAGTGAAGGGCCTATCCTTCTGGGGTGATAAGTGGTTTCTTTCTGTGTAACATCATGGACCTTGACATTGTGAAGTAGAACAAAAGAAGGGACAGGGGAGAGAAGCCAATATTAGAAAGATAGGAAAGATACCCAAACATATTCTTCCTACCTCATGGTTTGCCTAGAGTCATCACAGGGTAGAATTAGACAAATATTTTCAAGCTGAAAGTTGGAATCATACATTTTATGACTTTCTTATTTCACAGTTTGCTCTTTGATTGGGATCACACTTGAAAGCTGAAATAGATATTTCTGGGGGGAAAAAAGCAACTTCTCATAAGGGTAAAGAAGAAAAATATATTTTTTTTAATTCATTTATGTGAAGGGCTTTATGTACAGACCACATACTTTGGGCTTAGATGCTTTGGTCACAAGGGGTAAAAAACCCAAGTCTAGTTTTTCAGGAAAAGCTCTCAAGATATTACACCTCACTGTGAAAGTGTGAGTTGAATTAAAAGCTTAATTAAACTAATTAGATAAATGGATTAATAGCAAAGAACATTGTCCTTAAACTGTGAGAAATATGTGGTATTCCATCACACTATCAAAGAAAAAATGAAGTTTGAAGTCAAACATTTTCTGGTGTGTATTTTAGTGAAGAATATATGGTCTATGGAAGTGGACCTTTACATTTTCTGAGCATAACTTCTATGCCTACTACTAAAAAAAACAAAAACAAAAAACTTTTGTGTGTCCCAGGCTGATGTTGATATCTGTACATTTGATTTTATTTTAGGACTACAATATCTGTTGAGTGTTTTGTGAAAGATAACTAAAATGACCGAGGGTGTGGAGAGGCTTGCATAGGAAGCAAGTTAAAATGAATTGCACCCTTTATGCAAGATAGATAAAATTTAGAAGAGAATATGGTCTAAGTATACTAGCCTGTTAAAGACATGTACTGAGTGATTGAAGACCTGTTTACTAATTTTTATAATACGAAACAAATATCTTGAAGATTGGAGGAGGATATAGGAGTAATACTTGAAAACTTTATAGGCTGAAAAGGAGAGAAAGATATTGATTTTTTGGTTTAGAAGTGTGTTTGTCTCAGTTATAGTCCAGTGAATTGTCTGTTAGACTTATTCAGATAACAAAGTCATAGAGAATGATTAAGAAATCTTAGGAATGTTCATGATAAACCCATTTTCCCCCAAAGGTGACATTTGTTGAAGTAAATGATCATGATTTCCCACAAATCATCCTTGAGTGTCCTATTAGAGGTAGAACAAAAGAAAGGCCTATTTTCTCATGACATTGCTTACATTGTTCATTTCTAAAGAAATAACATTGTTTAAAAGAGGTATGTAAAATAAAGTTCTTTTTGTCCTTTTGTATGTTTTTGAGGAATTCCAGCTAAAAATATGTTTGTTTAAATATTACCTTTGTTCATTTGAGCAGCAATGAACACTGCTTTAATAAGTTACATATTCAAATTTATTTTATATTAGTAATTTACAACTAACAGTAACTGATATATTGTGGTTTTCCAAAAAATTTAACATAAAAGTTAACTGAAGATAAAATACATAGCTTCCAAAGTTGTGTCCATGTTTAAAATCCCAAAAGGAGAGTACTTTAACATTAGTCCTAGTTGTAGTCGACAGATCAACCCTCCTGTAGTCAACCCTCCTGTAGCACTTCTGATCTTTCAAAAATACAAATCTCTTATTACCCCTTGCTTGAAACTCTTCTATGGCTTTTTATTGACAGCAAAATAAAGTTCCTTAACATGGAAAAAGAGTCTTTCTGATCCAGGCTCATCATAATTTTTTACCATCATCTCCTGCAACTCCTTCCTCAAACATCATGTACTGTATAACCTCATTAAACGTCTCTCTATTCTTCAGATACCCCTTGCTCTTCCACACATCCATGACTTTTTGTATACTCTTCCCTCTGGTCTGCTCTACTTATGAAGGTGAACAAAAGCTATTATGTCAAAACAGAATCAATTTTGACATAGGAATGTCTGAATTAGCATAGCAAGATATTAATTGTATACAATTATTTTATTCTCTTTAAAATAAAATACTTGAATAGTGTGACCATTTCTGTCAGTTTACTATGAGTATCAAGCTCTTTCAACGAAAGTATTTAATGAATACTTATTGAGCATGATTTACATTTTGACTCTTACAACCTCTTTGGTGCCACTAATTTATGCCATTTTAAGGTTTTGATTCCAGAATGGCAGGACTAATGATGCCACACAAAGCCAAATAATATCTCTGGTGTTTCAAATGTGTGCAAAAGTAAGAACATCTATGATGCGATCTCCATTGATTTGATTACTTGAAAAAAGGCACTGCCAACCTTTGTGAAGTCCTAAGAATTACTTACTACACATGCTCGGTTACCCAGAAAAATGGACTGACAACTTGAGACTGTTAAAAGTACTCTGGAACATTGATTTATCTGCTAGCAGCTCCCCTGTAGCCCGATTACATTTTTATTTTTAATTTATTAATTTGAAGCCCCAGCCATTTGTCTGCACTATTGCATGATGGAGTTGGGGAGAGCAGCTGGAAGGAAAGTAGAAATCAAAGATGGTGGAGAGAAAGTACCCCAAGATGAAGCTTCACCACAGTATGACTACCATTGTATGAAGTTACAGAAAGGGAGGGAGGAAGTTAATTGTCCCTTTTGTGTTTGTCTAGCTAGTAAAAAATATGGGTTGTATGCAGTGTTTCCATTCACAACATAGGAAACTGAAGAAGTTCTGAATTTTATCACCTGGGTTGGGTATAGTATGATGACAAACAAATAGATATGGAATTAACAAATTGTTTGAAAGGGACAACATCTCTTCTCTTTCATTAACATTCTTCCATATTAATCAAACAAAAATTAAAAACCTATGTGCATTGAAGACTGTATGACCAACATTTTGTAATCAAGTCCTACTGGCCAGACCATATTCACCTTGGGTTAAACCATGCATTAGATTACACTTATAGTTCTTGCCAGACTCAGGAGTACTCCCCTTTCTTTCTATGGTTGGTCCATCTAAGAATGACCTAAAACTCTATTTCATGTAACCCCATGACTTTAATAAAATGCCATTTCTTTTTAAATTGTATATTTTCCTTTATGGATCTTCAGTATTTGACTGTGTCTTTCTTCTCGAAAACCTTATATGCTTTTGGCTTTATGATTGTACACTATTCCTAATTTTTCTCTTAATCCATCCTATTTTCTGCTTACTCCATTTTTGTACCGTTTAAATATTATTTCTGGCAACTTATTAACTATTTGTTATTTTTAATTGTTTATCTTTTTTCAAAATAATTAATCTCAAATTTTCAATTTATCTCATCAAATTTACCCTGATCCTCACCTAAATATAAAGGAAATCCAGTTATCTGACTACACTGAACTTGTTTATAATTTTCCTGTCACATACAAATTTCCTTAATAAAAGCAAAGAGATAAAAGGGACAGCCAATATGTAGAAATTTCTCAGTTAATTGTGATATGCCAAACAATACATAATTTAAAAGTTATTCATAGCTCTTTTTACAAAGCATTGTTTTTAAAAAATGTTTTGTTTTTTGAGGTGGAAGTAGTAACTTCATCTATGTAATGTCTCATTCATTCAACTCATTTATTTAGTATTTAGTCAGTGGGGATTTGAAGTTTAGTATAACATGAGACCTGCCTTCAAATAACTCACCCTCCAAGTTGGGAGACTGTCTCAATAAACTTGCAGTTATGAGATAATTGTATTTAGGTCTCTTTGCATATGAAAGAGAGGACACCATAAAAGAGAGACTGAGACTGTTTTAGACCAAAGAAATAATTTTGTAATTGAAATCTTTGAATGTGTAGGGAGACAAAGGAGTTTACCATAAGAATAAGGGTGGGGGGCACATTTCTCTAAGTATAACGAGTGAAAAATGGAGAGAGTCATGACATACTTTCCAAAAGACAGATATCAGTGTTCACCATAGGTATGTGTCCTTTTTGAGGACAACTCCAGAAAAAAGACCTCGAGTGTATCACCTTCCCACTTTCATTTTATAATAGCTTGAAACAGTTTGTTTTGTTGCTGATGATGATTACTCTCTTAAGCATGCGTAGTACCTTAGAAATTTAAAAGAATTTTGGTGACTACTACCACATTAAATCCTTCAAGGTAAAGTGGAGTATTTACCTCAACACTTTTGTTGATAATGAAACTGAGGCTTAGACAAATTAAATGGTTTGCTCAAGAATACAGAGTTGGGGCTTCTCTGGTGGCGCAGTGGTTAAGAATCCGCCTGCCAATGCAGGGGATATGAGTTTGATCCCTGGTCCGGGAAGATCCAACATGCTGTGGAGCAACTAAGCCCATGCCCCGCAACTACTGAGCCCACACACCACAACTACTGAAGCCCACGCACCTAGAGCCTGTGCTCCACAACAAGAGAAGCCACTGCAATGAGAAGCCCGCACACCGCAATGAAGAGTAGCCCCCGCTCGCTGCAACTAGAGAAAGCCTGCACGTGGCCAAGAAAAAAGAATACAGAGGTAATAGAAGTAGAATCAGAATAGAAATATAACTTTTCTGGGTCCATATTTAGTGCTCTTACAATGGCAAAAATGTGAAAACTGCTATGTTGAGAACTGAGTGCATTTAAATGTGAGGCACACAAAGGTGTTATATAACTAGCTCTATGACTGTGAGCCTATTTTTCTTTCTTTTCTGTACCTGACTTTCCTCACCTGTAGAAAGAAGATAACAATAGTGCTGGCCTAATAAGTGTGATGTAAGAGTTAAGTGACATTATGCATGTAAATAACTTAGCATGGTGTCTGGAATAATAAGCATTCAATAATGGTCAGCTATTACTATCATTATTATTATTTGGGAAATATGACTTAAAATCATGTAGCCATGGCATAAAGGTACTATATTACAGCTGATCCATCTGAAAGGGGGTCTTTCCATTTACAACTTCACTTGGGAGGTTTAAGAATCAGCAAAAATAATTTAAAAAAATGAATGATTGTAAAATTATGGTCATAAAGCAGTCCCATTTTTCTCAACTTAAAAAAGTTATACAATAATGTTTCGTTTAGCTCTGATAAATTCAATACATCTTTAAAAAAATCTCTGTCTAAACATAACATTATTTAATTTTTTTTGTCTGGGCATTTTAGAGAATGTATTGGGTTGGCCAAAAAGTTCATTCAGGCTTTCTGTAACATGAAAATCCCGAACGAACATTTTGGCCAACCCATTTGATTCATCACTTTTCCACTACTGGGTAGTTGCTGCCTGCCAATTTCCGGATAGTCCTAAGTACCTCTCAATTGACCTTTTTCTACATAAGAGGAAAATCAGGAGTAGCCAGCACATATAAATATTCATCAGTTTATACTGGGCCTACTACTATCTGAAATAAAATGCCAGGAAGATCAAAAACTAAGAAACAGGATGTAGAATGTGAAAGACCCTGAGGACAGAGGCTACAACCATGATGGAAGGAAAATTTGCATCACCTAACCTGTGTGAGAAACATTAGCAGCTTCACATCCATTTTTGTAACCACATTTGTATGCATAAGAAGTAGCCCAATCAGCAGAGTCATTGTCAAGTATGAAGGGTGATACCATGTGTCTTGATCTCTTCTGCTGGCACATTCAGTACTGTTACATCTTTTGGTGAATACCCAAATTATGGCTGCTGATCTGGAAATTAAATTGCTGGACTGGTAGCTGTTCCTCAGCTGGAAAATGGTATGAGTTATTTATTTATTTATTTATTTATTCATTCATTCATTCATTATGTAGCATAGAGCTGATTCACTTAGTTTCAAAATTACAAACTCCAAATTAGATAAATATTTGCTTTATGTTGTAATTTTTAGTGTTATGATTGCTATAATTTGTTGCTCTTCTGACAGTCTGTGAAAAAGATGTGGGTCTTTAGTACATAAAAATACAATAAATTAACGGAAACTACTGTGTTAGAGAAGTAATAGTCCATATGTTTATGACTGCTGATGGGATGCCTGGTTGGCATCCAGGAATGTTAGGGCTAAACAAAGTTTTCATCCAATAATGAATATCATCTCTCACTCTTTGGTCCTGATGAGCCAAGGGACTGAAATATTCATGACCAAATGCTTACCTGTGAGAAAGCCATGTATTGTAAAAATGTGGGTGCTAATATAATGATTACAGTGTTTAGTTAATCCTATGTCAGAAATACATTGATATGCAAAGCAGATTTCCTTTCTTGCTGTAAAATCAATTTTTTGACTGAAGACATATCAGGTTCTCATTCCTACTGTATTGAATTTACAAAATGCAATAGAATATGTAACTGTTACTTGATGATGTTAGAATGTGTGCTCCATATCACAGAGTTTTGGCCTCCGTGATAGTGCTTCTTTACATCTATACTGAATAATAGTTGCTTTCTTCCCACACCAGTTTATGGGCTCACTGTGGTCCAAGTCTGTTTTATTCTCTCCCATCCCCTCTCCCCACCAGTGTCTAACATTGTATATTACCTTTAATAGTTGCTGAATATGTGTTTGTTGAATTGCAATATGCATATAAAGATATGCATATCACATATCTAGGCTAAACTCGAACAAAGAGTTTAAATTTGGTTACCTATTAACTCTTTGTCCTTGATAAAAGACAACCCAGGCTTCCTTGGGTTAACAGTTATACACCTTAATTTGTAAAATGGAAAAAGGGAAAAGTCTGATTTTAGTCCAAGAATTATTATTAAAAAAACAGGAAAAGAGATCAATAATACTAAATTTATTTAAGATTATATTTGTGAGAAAAAATAATAGATAACATTTATTGAACACTTTGAATGCCCAGTACTGTACTATACACACATCATCTCATTTAATCTTCACAACAACTATATGAGATAGGTACTGTTACTATTTTGATGTTATAGATAAAGAAATTATATAACACTAATATGGGGTGTGGTGATGTGATTTTTCCCAGGAAACAATGTGCCATAAATGTTGGCCATAAGATTTCAACCCAGCAGTCCTGACTCCAGAGCTTGTACCCTTAACCTTTGCATTTTTGGGAAAAAAATAAGTTTTTTTTTTTTGAGTGTTAGGGGATGATTAATCATTATCTTAAGAATTTGCTACTTTTTACATTTTAGAATAAATACCCCATCTCCAGCCAATACTTGCCCCATGATTTCACTATGAACAGTTTGTTTGTTTGATTGCAGAGATAGTGATGTAAAGATGGAGGACACTTGTCTGCCTTTTGTCTACATCTCTGCTTGTTTGCTTCTCCACTGGACAGGTAAGGGTAGAAAAAGAAAGCAAAATTCCCTGGAGCAAGAGTAAGGTATCAGATTTATTTTGCATTTCAATCACCCTTCCACTCAATAACACAGATAATCTAAAATTTAATATAATCCCTCCAGTCTGAAAAAACAACTAAGGGCAAAAATGTTAAAGTGATTTAGAGCCCATGATCTTTTTTGTAAGCATCAAAATTTTCATCCAACTCTTAGTCTATTTTGGCAAGTTAAATACGTAATGTTACTCTTATTTTCATACCTGTAATTTAAATTAAGAGTGAGACATTTTTTAGGAAAAAGTTGTTAAGAACAGATCATATATATATATATATATATATATATATATATATATATATATATATATATATATATATATATTTAGCCTCCAACATTTTATTTAGTTTTTTTATTTTTTTAACATCTTTATTGGAGTATAATTGTTTTACAATGGTGTGTTAGTTTCTGCTTTATAACAAAGTGAATCAGTTATACACATACATATGTCCCCATATCTCTTCCCTCTTGCATCTCCCTCCCTCCCACCCTCCCTATTTCACCCCTCTAGGTGGTCACAAAACACCGAGCTGATCTCCCTGTGCTGTGAGGCTGCTTCCCACTAGCTATCTATTTTATCTTTGGTAGTGTATATATGTCCACTGCCACTCTCTTACTTTGTCCCAGCTTACCCTTCCCCCTCCCCGTATCCTCAAGTCCATTCTCTAGTAGGTCTGCATCTTTATTCCCGTCTTGCCCCTAGGTTCTTCTGGCCATTTTTTAAAAGAACAGATCATATTTCATAATATTTTTTGTATCTGAGAAATATGGGCAGATTAAAAAGTGAACCCTAAAGGGAAAGAATAAACTCAAGAAATGAAAGATATAATCTTTCATAATTTCTACACTGTCTTATTAAATTAGGCAAAATTACCTTTTCATTTTACTAATGTAGATGGTTTGTGTGGTTGTGTACTTTATTCCTAAGGAAAAAGTGCATGAATCATATCACAGAATAAGAAATAAAACATGGGCTAAAATAGTAGTAATTTAGATGGCATTTAATAGTATTCGTTATTTTTCAATTATTTTTGTAGCAGGTTTTTCCCTTGAAAGGCTCAATTAATATGGGAATAAATCATGTGCAAATTGATTGGCTATCCCTTTCAAATGAACTATTTCCAAAATTCCACCAGCAGGTGGATTCAGCCTAAGGTGGTCAGTGTTCAGTGTTTGGCTTGGTGAGCTGAACCTCTTGCTTCTGAAACCTTGGGGAGGGGCAGATGCCGCTAAGCTGTTGTTTGCCCATATATACCTTTTTTTTTTTTTTTTTTTTTTTTTTTTTTGCAGATTGTAAACCAATTGAACTGTGTCTTCTTTTACTTTCCTTAGTATTAGCAGGTGGGACTTGACCTTCTCCGCCCTTGTCCTGGTATTGTCAACCTCAACCTCACTCTTGAAGCCCCTTTATTTAGACATTGGACGTATAGAATATAGAAAAATTTGGGTCACATGTCTGTGGATTAGAGGAACCTGTTTTTTTTTTTTTTTTTTTAGAGGGACCTGTTTTTAGTGGAGGTGTGAAAGCAATGTAACATTCTCCAATGCCCCAGTCTAGTTATTTTGCCTGATGCCCTTTTGCCATGCCAGAGAGAATCTCTATTACATAAAAGAAAGAGGTTAACTTGTAGAAACACATGTATATCCATTCAATGAAATGCTATTGAACACCGACTAAGTGCATGGCAATTAAAGTAAACCCTAGGAGTTTCCTTAGATACTATTTATAATTACATTGGTCAGTGAGAATGTCTATTATGCATTGGTAATAGATGGAAATACATTTTGCAAAGGTCACCATTTATGAATCAAAGTTTGTATATATAAGTCATTGATGTTGTTCTCTTAATTGTTCCTATGATCATTTTGACCTTGTCATTTGATGTATTGTTTTGCTTTATGTTGGGATGGTGCTGCCTCAGTCAGCTTTTAGAAGAAATGAAGCCTAAAGTGCTGCAGCACACACATACATACCACCACCACCACCATCATTGACACCACACATACCCCACACACCAAGCAGCTGCTTACAGTAAAACACATTATTGACATGAGTCAATTTTGAGGGAAAGATGGTGTCACAGTGTTTTCCTTTGTACCATTTCTGGTTGATTTTAAATATGTATTTTAAAATCTATTAGTAAAGGAAGCAAACCTACCATTGTATGGCTGATTGGTATGGGTGGTAACTTGGGGATGTAAGGTGGCTAACTCCTTTTCACATTACATATTACATGGTAAGGAAAGCACAGTACATTAGGAAGAGTTAATTCCCACTATCATTAACGCTAAATGGTTCTGCACATATATGCAGAAAGCTGTTTTTGTTACTCCCTGCACACACTCAGTGCTCATTGGAGTGCAGTTGACTTGGGCCTAGCAATCACTGAGCAGGTGACTTGATGACACTGAAATCAGGCAGAAAATGTCCACTTCTGGCCACTCAAGTGAATCACTCAAATTATCGAGTGGCAAAACTAATTCTATGCCTTGGGACACCAGAGCTGCCACATCCTATAAGTCAAGCCTTCACTTAGAGTAAAATTGTTTTTTATTTTATTCTCTTTCATTTATTATGCTTATTTCAGTTAAACCACTTAGTGAATGTGAATCAGTCAGTGTGCTTGGGTAGGTTTAAATATTCAACCTCCTCATCTACTGGTGCCAATACTTTAGAGTTGCAATGCATTTAGGAAACATCCAAAATTTATTATGATTCTTACCATTATTAAATACAAACAATGCTATAATTTTAAAATGAGGCACAATAGGGAAGAAAATATTAAATAATATGAGCTTTAATGAAATTTTACTCCTACTACATTTTTCTTAGTAGAAGTACAGACACAAGCTTTAGAAAACGGGACATACTTTCAGTTAAATACAGATTCTTAAGTGAGAGATAATTTACTCTTGGTTAAACAAACAGTGCCTCCTGCCCATCTCTGAAGCAAACCTCCATGCAGTTTCTTACCCACTTTTGAATTTCTGGATCAGATTTAACTCTTTTTAACAGAATCATTGTTATATTTGTGCATATGTGTAGAAATTAAAGTGCACAATAGAATCCTTATATACATATCAACTTCTATTTATCATTTTAATGGGACAAAGAAAATGTAACATCTTAAAATATGTAACAAAAATTTTATGTAACGTGCAGTTTTCTGTCTACTTCTGCTTATTGCTTGTATATAATAGGAAAATGTACTATTTTGTAGCAGTCAAAAACCTGAACTTAAGACCAACATTTTAAAGAATAGGCAGTAGTTGCATATGTTTCTGTGATTGGGAGCATTTTCTTAGTGACGTGGTAGACTATTTGAAGATTTGTTCTCCTACTACAGAATGTCCCTTAAAATTTTGTTGGGAAATGACAGTTGAATTGCTGAGAATTTTCTGCCTATGTATGTTCATTTAACAATATTCAGTTGCACTTGCAAAAGTGGATGAGTTATAGTGTAGGATGTTAGATGTCACATGTCAGATGTCACACACACGCATTTCTTCAGCTTGGCAGCTGGGAAAAAAATACCATGTTCTACATATTTTGTTTGACATCTCAAGAGGCATTTGTGTATTTTGAGATATACAGGTATGAGTCCTTTTCTCTGGGAACAATGTATCCAAATTATACATGATATTTTTGTATTGATAATAATAATGATGTTAATTTCCCACTTTAGATAACACAGTTTAAAGCCATAATGAATGCTTTGTTCCTGGTAGAAATGTTTTAAATTTCTGTAAGGCAGTTATTAAGAAATAGTTTTTGGCATGTTTAATAGCATTTTCCACAATTTTGAAGTATAGTATTATATAATTCTAGTAACATGTAAGAGGAATATTTAAAATCGTATTTAAAATGCATAATGCATGAATACTGCTTAAACTATGCCCTGATTTAACAACTGTTAAAATTTTCAATGAATTCTGTTAGGTATACAGTGAAATAATTTTAAAAAAAATATTTATATGTAAAAAAGATCAGGTCAGGAGAAAAAGATTTTTTCTCCTTTATATTCTTTCAGGTGTAAGTTAAAAACACTATTTTTCTTCATAACAAGATTGGGATTATGAAGGCTTTTTTAACCTAGAAAATCCCTAAAAGTATAGTCAGACCTACCACTTATATTTTATTAAATCTACATCTGACATTACTGGTATATTCCTAAGAATAATTGGAGTAAAATGCATTTACATATTAAGATGTTTAATTTGAATGTTCACTTTTCAACTTAATTTCCATAAATAACTTTTGGAGTCAAGGAATACATTAATTTAAAATAGTTATTAATCAACCCACACTTACTTTTAATAAGTGACCAGATTTATACTAAGAATGTAAATAGGCCTCAATCATCACTTTCTGTGAAAACTATTATTTATCAACAAAAGATGAGGTTTATTTTCCTGGCTTATAAATATGCAGATTCATAGAAATAATTACAGTAATCTTTGTGTTGAAAATTGGAGTCTTTGGAGTCTAATGGAGGTTACCTTTGATTGCAAAATTATATGCCTTCATGAGATTAGAACTTGAGTGTTGCAAATTTCTTAGTGATACTGAGAAAATTATATTGAAATAGTTGGATCTTTTAAAACTTAAATGAAGCATATGAAGACTCTTGAAAAGTATACAAGGCAATACAGAGATGATAATTTTGAATGATTTGATTTTAAATATTTGGAATTTTGCAATATCTTATAAAAGAAAATTGAATTTAATCTATGGAAAAGTTTCATTTCAGATGAGTATGTTTGGTTTTTCTCCTCCATGACAAGATGGGAGAAATATGTTTGTGTAATCTAACTGCAGAATAAAAGCTTCTAGGATTAAACTATTAGATAGATGAAATGAAGTGTTCTATAGCATAAGTGCTAATTTTTTCCCTGTGTAAGTTAGCAATGGAAACCCTCATTGAGTGTAAAGGCCAAAAAAAGAAAAACAAGTCCTTTATTTTTCTTCAAATTGGGGCCATTTTGTTATGTCCTTATGCCATTCTCAGGTTGTGATAGCCCAATGATGTCCTTCCTGGAGGGAAAAAGAAATCCTGGTCTCAGAGATTTTTATGCGTAAAAAACAGGTTGTAGGTAATTCTATCTGCTTTCACTTTATCAGTTACAAGAAGAAAATGCCCCACAAGGAGGTCAGTGGTGAATACTCTCTTCAAGTGTTTGGGTTCTGCTACTAAAAGACTGACTATAACTGAGACTACTGTCATGAAAACTGTTGAGTATTATGTGGAAAATGGTCTAGTTATTGTGTATCTGCTAAAATTAATTCCCAGAGGTTTGTTTTACATGGAAAATATGATTCTTACAACAAGCTTTTAAAAAGTGAAGGAGTGAAGTGGGAGGTGGAAGTATGGTTTCAGCATCCTCTCAGTGGCAACAAATAAAAGATTTGTTCTTCATTAAGCCATTTCTTGATGCTTCCCAATAGATTTTGAGTTGAACACTTGTTAATCCCAAAGCTCTGACAAACGAGGCCTGCAGAATTAGGCCAGCCACAAATAGTGTACATGAAACGGTAATCATTGCTTTCCAGTCTATTATTAGATTAACTTCATAGGGATTGCTTTTTTCTCCTGTGAGTTGATGCATAAATGACATGCTTTACCCTCCAATAAATCTAATAGCAGAGTGGCTAAGGCATGATGTTCATAGCCCTTGGTCCCATGACAGATTATTTTTGATTGCTACAGGAGCTTGGAGCAGCTTAAAGCTATTAGAATTTAAAGGCATCATTGAAATGTTACAGCATACCTGCCTCATACAGAATACTGCTGATTCTGAGTTATGTTCACAGCTTTTTGCCCCATGATCTCGAATATCACTTAGTAACTAACTTAGGAGACTGATTACAAATCATCAAGTTGAAAAACAATTTTACACCAAGTCGTAATAAGAGTGATGCCTCTGTCCCTTGAGGACTTTTAGCATTGCTAAATGTCACCGTGAAGAGTTTCTGTCAATACTTTGTATCTAACTACATTAAAACTTCCTTTTCCTCTTATTAGTTATATTAGGAAGGCATGATATTGGATGTCAAGCCTCCTATACAGGTAATTCTAAATACATTATTTCTGTAGCAGAAAAATTTTATTTTTTCAGAGAATCGGTAACTTGTTTCGTGTTGGTATTTCCTTCTTACCTCAATATATGAATTTTTTTTCTCCTGATGACTCAAATCCAATGTGTTTATCACTTCTTATCTTGTGGAAATGGCTTAGATAAGTGCTTAGTAGAAGATGTGATCTGAACGTGCTTTTTCTAGGTTGCGGAAACCTGAAGATTTGCAGGCCTGGTTCCAAGTGCTTCCTGACTCCCTTACAATTTAATTTTAGGAGATCTATGTATTAAAACTAGGGTGATTCATTTTTCTGAGATTTTCTTGGTCTATGCTTGGTCTGATGCCCTGCCTGCTTTTGTGTTTTATCACTCTCAAACGTGCCTTTATTTGAAAGATAAATTGTACGGTTATCTTAGTTATTAAGCCATCTAATTTTTATACGAGTAAATTTATCTTGGTGCCTTTTGAAGCTTAACATGTATAGAAGTGAATTCTAACATTATTTATTGTTCCTCTCACTTACATAGCCAATAGCTCTCAATTAACACTTTTCTGACTGTAAGAAAATAAAGAGGCATATTATGCATAGCAGGCTACCTCATTTCAGATATTCTTATGGAGACAATGGGAATGTTAAAATGGGTATTAAAAAGTTAAAAATTGTTGTACCCATCATTGACCCTCACCTTGCCCATGGCTAAACTAACTGTAAAGTAGCACTTTAAGTATTCCATATTTTTTGTATATCATCATAATGTGAAGTGCTAAGACATATTTAATGATATGTTTCTATTCATTGTATTAGGCACTGGCATTATTGCAAAACACCCCAGGCAGCACAACTAATGAGGGATCTAAGGATGGGTCTCTTTTTTTTTTTTTTTTTTACATCTTTATTGGAGGATAATTGCTTTACAATGGTGTGTTAGTGTCTGCTCTATAACAAAGTGAATCAGTTATACACATACATATGTTCCCATATCTCTTCCCTCTTACATCTCCCTCCCTCCCACCTTCCCTATCCCACCCCTCCAGGCGGTCACAAAGCCTCGAGCTGATCTCCCTGTGCTATGAGGCTGCTTCCCACTAGCTATCTACCTTACGTTTGGTAGTGTATATATGTCCATGCCTCTCTCTCGCTTTGTCACAGCTTACCCTTTCCCCTCCCCAAGAACCTAGGGGTAAGACAGGAATAAAGACACAGACCTACTAGAGAATGGGTCTCTTCTTAGGAAAGATTAAAATGCAAAGCAAGTTTGAATCGCTTTAATCAGAAATTTTGAACACTTAAAAATGTTAAAGGTAACGATAAAATTCATGCTATGCAAATGCATGGTATGCTTGACTATAGCTACATATGAAGTAAAATGTGCTATAATTTGGTTGAAAAATGCCTTCATTAAACTTATAGCAGGATTTGTTACACACAGAATGTAAAGCTAATGTGAATCTAATCTAATCCAATGGCTGTTAATTACCCCTCCTGTCTTTCAAAATAAATAATAGACTTTCCTGGCTTCCATATTCAGTGTATAGTAGTACCTTGACAGCATTGAAAGTCCCATAGGAAAACAAAAATATTCCTAACGTAATGGTTGTTGTTACTTATGTAATACATTTTAATAACTAAATATGCATCCGATGATACACTATGTAGTATATAATCAAGATCCAAGAAACACACATTTAAGGAAGGAAGTTTACTTCAAAGAAAGAAAAAATGTACATAGCAATGGTAGATAAATATGTGAGTTTAGATGCTTCGTAGATAGGTAGAAAAGTTTAGTAAGTAGGTAGGTAAGTTTAGAAGTCAAATGTATTGGATATGATTTATTTCACACAGTGAGTTGTAAAGTCCAAACGTGATGAACGGTTGATTCCTGTTTCCAGGGTGCTTAGATCTTTCTGGTGGCTAATAGCCTTTCTTGACCATCAGTTAAAAAACATCTTTAACCTTATTTGCCGAGTTTAAATGGTTCATGGATAAAAATAGGACAAAAACAACAACACATGTCGGAGTACTGAGGTCAGAGCACCACATTCAGTGACTATTCAACACAATTATTTTTGTTTGCTAATGTGCTTTAAAACAGGTTTCTTGTGTGTGTGTGGCAATATTTGATTTCCCTAATACAGCTAATTTAGAAACTTTTTAAAACATCTTTATTGGAGTATAATTGTTTGCAATGGTGTGTTAGTTTCTGCATTATAACAAAGTGAATCAGGTATACATATACATGTATCCCCATATAACCTCCCTTTTGTGTCTACCTCCTACCCTCCCTATTCCTCCCCTATAGGTGGTCAAAAAGCACTGAGCTGATCTCCCTGTGCTATATGGCTGTTTCCCACTAGCTATCTATTGTACATTTGGTAGTATATATATGTCCATGCCACTCTCTCTCTTCGTCCCTGCTTACCCATCCCCCTCCCTGTGTCCTCAAGTCCATTCTCTACATCTGCGTCTTTCTTCCTGTGCTGCCCCTAGGTTCTTCAGAACCATTTTTTTTTTAGATTCCATATATATGTGTTAGCATACGGTATTTATTTTTCTCTTTCTGACTTACTTCACTCAGTATGACAGACTCTATGTCCATCCACCTCACTACAAATAACTCAATTTCGTTTCTTTTTATGGCTGAGTAATATTCCATTGTATATATGGGCCACATCTTCTTTATCCATTCATCTGTTTATGGACACTTAGGTTGCTTCTATGTCCCGGCTATTGTAAACAGAGCTTCAGTGAACATTGTGGTACTTGACTCTTCTTGAATTATGATTTTCTCAGGGTATATGCCCAGTAGTGGGATTGCTGGGTCGTAGGGTAGTTCTATTATTAGTTTACAAGGGAACCACCGTATTGTTCTCCATAGTGGCTGTATCAATTTACATTCCCACCAACAGTGCAAGAGGGTTCCCTTTTCTGCGCACCCTCTCCAGCACTTATTGTTTCTAGATTTTTTGATGATGGCCATTCTGACCAGTGTGAGGTGATACCTCATTTTAGTTTTGATTTGCATTTCTGGAATGATTAGTGATACTGAGCATCCTTTCGTGTGTTTGTTGGCAATCTGTATATCTTCTTTGGAGAAATGTCTATTTAGGTCTTCTGCTCATTTTTGGATTGGGTTGTTCGATTTTTGGATATTGAGCTACATGAGCTGCTTGTATATTTTGGAGATTAATCCTTTGTCAGTTGCTTCATTTGCAAATATTTTCTCCCATTAGGAGGGTTGTCTTTTCATCTTGTTTATGGTTTCCTTTGCTGTGCAAAATCTTTTATGTTTCATTAGGTCCCATTTTTTTAATTTTTGTTTTTATTTCCATTTCTCTAGGAGGTGTGTCAAAAAGAATCTTGCTGTGATGTATGTCATAGAATATTCTGCCTATGTTTTCCTCTAAGAGTTTGATAGTGTCTGGACTTACATTTAGGTCTTTAACAAAATTTGAGTTCATTTTTGTGTATGGTGTTAGGAAGTGTTCTAATTTCATTCTTTTACATGTAGCTGTCCAGTTTTCTCAGCACCACTTATTGAAGAGGCTGTCTTTTCTCCATTGTATATTCTGGCCTCCTTTATCAAAGATAAGGAGATCATATGTGCTTGGGTTTATCTCTGGGCTTTCTATCCTGTTCCATTGATCTATATTTCTGTTTTTGTGCCAGTACCATACTGTCTTGATTACTGTAGCTTTGTAGTATAGTCTGAAGTCCAGGAGCCTGATTTCCCCAGTTGCATTTTTCTTTCTGAAGGTTGCTTTGGCTATTTGGGTTCTTTTGTGTTTCCATAAAAATTGTGAAATTTTTTGTTCTAGGTCTGTGAAAAATGCCATTGGTAGTTTGATAGGGATTACATTGAACCTGTAGATTGCTTTGGATAGTATAGTCATTTTTACAATGTTGATTCTTCCAATCCAAGAACATGGTATATCTCTTTCTGTTTGTATCATCTTTAATTTCTTTCATCAGTGTCTTATAGTTTTCTGCATACAGGTGTTTTGTCTCCTTAGGTAGGTTTATTCCTAGATATTTTATTCTTTTTGTTGCAATGGTAAATGCGAGTGTTTTCTTAATTTCTCTTTCAGATTTTTCATCATTAGTGTATAGGCATGCAAGAGAATACTGTGCATTAATTTTGTATCCTGCTCCTTTACCAAATTCATTGATTAGCTCTAGTAGTTTTCTGGTAGCATTTTTAGGATTCTCTGTGTATAGTATCATGTCACCTGCAAACAGTGACAGCTTTATTTCTTCTTTTCCAATTTGGATTCCTTTTGTTTCTTTTTCTTCTCTGATTGCTGTGGCTAAAACTTCCAAAACTATGTTGAATAATACTGGTGAGAGTGGATATCCTTTTCTTCTTCCTGATCTTAGAGGAATAGGTTTCAATTTCTCACCTTTGAGAACACTGTTGGCTGTGGGTTTGTCATATATGGCCTTTTTTATGTTGAGGTAAGTTCCCTCTATGCCTACTTTCTGGAGGGTTTTTATCATACATGGGTGTTGAATTTTGTTGAAAGCTTTTTCTGCATCAATTCAGAGGATCATATGGTTTTTCTCCTTCAATTTTTTAATGTGGTTTATCACATTGATTGATTTGCATATATTGAAGAATCCTTGCATTCTTGAGATAAACCCCACTTGATCATGGTGTATGATCCTTTTATTACATACAGGTTTTATAAACCTTAATGAGAAGTTAATACAATTGTTTTGATGCTTTAGTTGGATTCATTATTGCTTTCATAAGTATCAAGAGGAAAGGTGTAATCGTATCGCCCAGAGGCAGTCTGTATTAATAATAATAATAATAATAATAATAATAGGGATAATAACGATGATTATGATATATTATACAATTTATAGCTACCTTCTTTTTGGAAATGTATTTTCTGGTTTATTCTCACGATTTTAATTGGTCAATACATTTTATTTTTAATATTTTTGCCATGCACATGTACAAGATGAAACACTGTATCAAATGGAAAGTTCTACTTCCAATTCAATTTTTTTACAGGAGCTTTATTGGCCTATATTATGTCTTTTATGATTGAAATGAGGGCATATATTATTTTTCCTCAGAAATTATAAATTGGGATGGAGCTTGTCAAGAGGAAGTAGTTATGCTAGCTTCTACAATTACTTAGAGAAAATCATGATATATCTTTTCTTCTGACTCTGTTATGGCAGCATGTTGCTGTAGAATGAGACTGGATTGGGTCCTAGCTAACAACCAAATAAGTATCATTTCTGGTAAGTCATATTTATCTTCTCCAAGGAATATTTTTCTCATCTGAAAGATGTACGAGGTCATGCTTGCCTTGTTCATTTATTCAGTTATTACGAGTTGCAAATGAATGTATTAATTATGTTTGAAAATGCTTTGAATGATGCAAAATACTGTATTCAGTACTATTCTTACTTTTGTCAATGTTTTAATATGAACGTATGCTACATTATGGAATTAAGACATAGATTCATTGTAATGTGAAGGAAAATATTTTGATTTTGTGGCTATCGTAGACTAACCCATGAGCTGAATCATTTTTTCCTGACCTATGAAGTATATTTCATTACCACAAAAATGTATCATTCATCCACTGTTTGTAAACCAGATGGCTAATAACATATGGAATAAATATTCTACACACCTGCCATTTAACAGTTTCCTCGTGCTATAGCATAATACCTTAAGTAATACCAAAGCATACTTCTAATGACTTCAAAGCTATCCAAAATCACATTCATACTGAAAACATTTTATTATTTGTAATTTTGGGGCTTTTCTATATTAAATGCAAAAGAAATGAGTTTTGTAGAAAGACATTCCTTTCCATATGTGAGAAATATAATTTGAAGCTCACATATGCTCTCAGGAGTTAATGTTTTCAATATTTACAAGAGCAAATCATTCTGGAAACCATACATGCTATGTATGCTATCAGTTGGGCAGTCAGCCACCATTTAGAAAAAAGTATTCTTATTTCTATCATCCTATAATTTACTCCAGTAAAAAACTAAAACATAATTTGTATCTTTGAGAAGAAAAAATGCTAATTGAAACCATGTAATAAAGTATAATTTAGTAAAAATATTAGTTTTGTATTTTTACTATTTTAAGCCTATTATTTTAAAAATTACTTTAGTATTAAAAAGGCTGTAAACTTGTGCTCAGTGTCAGCAAATTATGTCTTAAAACACATTTTAATTCTCATTTTCTTTTGCTTAAATAGAAAAACTATAAATTAGAAACTAAAATTAATTGAATAAACTCCAATTGAATGCTTTTATATTTTTGTATGCATTTTAAAAAGTGCATTGTAGGGGCTTCCCTGGTGGCGCAGTGGTTGGGGGTCCGCCTGCCGATGCAGGGGACACGGCTTCATGCCCCGGCCTGGGAAGATCCCACATGCCACGGAGCATCTGGGCCCGTGAGCCATGGCCGCTGGGCCTGCACATCCGGAATCTGAGATTCGCGGCGGGAGAGGCTACAACGGTGAGAGGCCCACATACCGCAAAACAAAACAAAACAAACAAACAAACAAAAAAGTGCATTGTAAATTTTTCAGAGCTGGTGACAGTGGCTAACGTGTTCAACCCTTCCAAATTTAATGCAGTGCAAGGGAAAATGATGTGTGAAGCACAGTTTATTTTCAGTTTTTAAACCTAATGTGTTTACTAAGTTAATATACACTTTAATTCCAGCATCTACAATATCTAAATTAGATTTGACCAGCATGATTTCCCAACCAATACAGAAAGTATGATTTGTACAATAGTTATTTTAACCCACAGGCTCCCCAAATACCTTAAGTATTACCTTAATGAGTAAATACCTTAATACCTTAATGAGTAAAAGTAAGGTATCCAATTTAAAGGCATCCTTTCTCTATGCTAAGGATGCTTCTATTCATTTTGATAATAGAACTCTTATAGAATCCTAGAAAGCTAGAGTTTTCCATCACTCATATGGTACACAATGCCAAATTCCAGTACTGGAGAATGGGGGTGATGGAAGTTTACAATAGGGAAAACGCTCCTGTTTTTCACACAAGTAAACACTCATTAGAAGCAGGTAGTTGTAAGGGAGAGGATGCTAATTAATGGCCTAAAAGAAAACTGCTGCCTACTCTATAGTCAGAACAGGAAATTCTTTTTAATTTAAAGAGTATATTAACGTAGTCATTCTCTTAGTCAGTTTGAGCTATAAAATATACCATAGACTGGGTGGCTTAAACAACAAGTATTTATTTCTCATAGTTCTGGAGACTGGGTGGTCCAAGATCAAGGTGACAGCAGATTCGGTTCTTGGTGAGGGCTGTCTTCCTGCCTTGTAGAGAGCTGCCTTCTCGTTGTATTCTCACATGGCTGAAAGAGGTGGAGAGAAGGAGAGTGAGAGAAAGGGAGAGAGGGAGAGAGGGAGACTGAGAGAGAGGAGAAAAAGATAATAGTTTTTCTCTTGCTATAAGGACATTAATCCCATCATGGGGCTCCCCCGTCATGACCTAATTCATTTCTGAAGGCCCCACCTTCAATATATGAATTTTGGTGGACACAAGCATTCAGTCCATAGCAGTCATGTAACAACAATAGAAAAAGCTTCACAAGTGTTTACTATATGTCAGGAACGGTGCTGGGTGCTTTATATCCATTATCTCACTTAACGTCAGCAAGAACTTATGAGTCATCATTATCCTTGTTTTATAGATGAGGAAACAGAGATTCAGAGAAGTCACAGTGCTAGTGAATCAGTGTTAAGTCTATCTGGATTTTCCAAGATCCTGCTCTTAACTACTGGACCACATTACCTTTTTCAGGTTCTAAGTTCCAGGTGTGGTATATGCTAGTAGCTGTGGGATATTGGAATAACAAAAGGAGCAGGTACTCTTTCCTTGCTGTGCCTATAGTCAGATTTCGAACTGGGACAAATTGCTTAACTTCACTGTGCCTCATTTCCTCATCTAACAAATCGGGATGATAATCTGTCTATAGGTCATTGGGAGAACAAAATTAGGTGAGAGATGTGGGTGGGCTCTGAAAAAATATTTTGAAGATACTATATAAATGAGTTTATATTCCAAGGCAAAACTTCCCAATAACACGTTTCTCTTATTTTCCTCATTTTTAAATATTTAAGAGTGAGGTGGCATTTTATTATTTTTCTGTTCATGGGGGTGGGTACTATTATATTGCTGCTTGTCTGGAAGTTTGAGTTTTCAAGAATAAGGTGCATTTCTTTGCCTGTAAGATTTGTTTTGGTTATTCATTTTTTTCCTCTCAATTTTTCTGTGACAATGAGATTGTCTGTTTCACTGCAAAGAGACAACACAATCTCATTTTGTTTGAAACAACTTAGGGTGCTTTCCCAGTTATATGCTTCTTATGAAGGGTACATGGCTTCAAAGGAAAGATTAGGAAGGTTGGAGAAATGAAAAGCTCTTCCTTTTCTCATTATAACCAGACTGTATACCTAATCATATCAATGTTTCTGAAACCTCTTAATATAAATGGCCTATATTTCATATTTGAGCCACCTACTTAATGTTACTTAAAAGTATATATGCATATAATACATACACATTCACACCAAAGTAATGGAAAATATGGAAGCCTATTTTATTAATTTGGTGTGGAGATATATACATATATATCTATATATTATCAATCTTTGGTTTCCTAACTAAATTTTTTATTGAAGTAACATTGTTTTATGACATTATGTAAGTTTCAAACAAAAATCAAAATAAATGGTTTTATAACTTTAATCCAAAAAGTAAAATGGTTTACTAAAATTAATCCTAAATTTGAATGGTAACCCAGGAGGTTTGTGTGTGAACAAAGTGCATTGATAAGCAGTTAAAAAAGGGCACATGGTCTTCCAGACACTTCTTTTGTAAGTTATAATTCCTAATGACTACAAGATTTGTTGGTGATATCATAAATGTGTTGCATCATTAATGCATTTTTATCATTTTTATTTCCTTATTCAAAATCCAACATTTATTGGAAAGTAAATAGATGAAAAGAATTCAATAACAAAAATATGATTGTATTCCCATTTCTTTTAATATTCAAAGATAGAAATTATAGATAGCCAAATATTAACTTGACAGGCATATGAAGAGGATTTGGACTTTATGAATATATTTCATTGCACAAGGTTTTAGATTGATCTGGGTTTCTCAAAGAAAAGGGTCAGGAAAATCTATATTTGTTTCTTGTTAGCCTTTTGTAGGGGAATTATGTTTTTTCTGAAATGGAATTTTATAATACATAATATGGGTATTCAGGAGAGACTGTGAATTAAATTTCTGCAAAATAGTAGGTGGTTTTTATGGAGTCAAAGCTGCTGAACTAATTTTAAGGATATTCTATTATTTCATGTATGCTTACTGCACCAATATAGAAATATCACAATTATTTTTGATTAGAAATTAGTGTTAAAGAAAGAATATTAATTTTATAGTCTTGACCATTTAAATGTGTATTGCCATCTTGGAAGTCCTACTGATTATTATAAAGAGTTTGGCTAAAAAATAACAATTGGGTATGAATCAGGCAATTGTATCATTGAAAACAAGTGTAATATTAATTTGAAGGTACAATATTAAAAGTGTTACAGGGAAATATTTTAGACTTCTTTGGGACATAAAATTCTACATATAATATTATGTTTGTTATTTACAATGAATGTCAACTCTATTTAATTTGGGAACAAAATGGAACATAAATGTTGGACCAAGAGACCATATGTAGTTATGCAAACAGCCCCATGTTTTGTCTTATTTCAGGCACTAGCTCTGTATCTTGGGGCAAATCTTTTTATTCTCTTTAGCCCTCAGATTTCAATATGCACTATTATTTCTCAAGTCCCCCCTAAGTTCTTTATCCATTGATCCACTTCTGTAAAACAGTGCACTAACATAATACATGATTATTGTTGGTGTTATAAGACAAATTGTATTGCCAGCATTATAACCAAAAACAAAGCACAAAAATTATATTGATCATCTAAATAAATTTCCTGATTTCCACATGTTTGTTTTACCTTTAAGGAAACTGCACCTCTTAGTTTTAAAATTTTCTCAGTTAACCCTTCACATGTACTACATCTTATATACCTGTCACAGCAGACAGTGATATTCAGGAGCAGCCAATAAAACTTAAGATAATTGAAGGAAGAACACTTTGATAATTTCCCATTTTCTTTCCTGAACTGTAGTACAAAATCCAAGTCAATGCCATATTGACATAGCTTTTCTATTTGCTATCAGTTATAAATGCTGGGATTACCTGAGTGATTGTTTTCTCAGAAAGCCATAATGTAATCTCAAACCTAATACTCCAACAACCATGCACTAATTAAAACTGAAATTATATTTTTGCTCAAACAAAATGACTTAATAAACATTATCACAAACTGTTTACCCTTCCCCAAAACAATTTATGCTCTCTAATACAATTTCCCATTAAAACTGCTGCCAGGTAAATTAAAAACTCTTGAAATAGTAAGTAAGTGGGAAATTAATTCAACAGTTTAATCTAGATCTAATAACAGTTGCAAGCTCAGAAAAAGATTGCTACAGCGGGGAGTTAATTAACAGCTTATCCCCCATTGGATAAAAGTAATCCACTCTAATTCCAGTGTAATTTACCTCAATGCAATATAAAACCACAAGCTGCCTCGGGTGCTGGTAATTATTAGCTTTGTCCTGTGGCCACATTGACAATAAAAGTCAGCTGTATCTTAATAATAAGAGGTTGTCTGCTAAATGCCCACAGTTAAAGACGTAATATGAAATCTTCCAATAGCAGCAACCATGTATATTGCCACACAAGCAGAGGTCCCAGTTTAGAGTTAAACTGCATTTAATTGTTCCATCTAGTTCTACGAAACAGGTGTGCCATGCGAAAAGTAAGCATTTCATTGGCTTCATATAGGGAAGCATAGGGAAATTAGGTGACGAATCCATCCCATTCTTTCAAGCCCTAATGCCACTTAGTAGAACTGTCATCTCTTTTTACTTGGACAATTGTACAAATTTATGTAGTTTTTCTGCGCAACCCAAACACCAACCCATTCTCTGTGTAGCGACCTGCAAGAATCTCATCTTGTAACCACCTTGGATACCTATTGCTGCAAGATGCTACCTATTGTCTGCAAGATGAAGTTGAAATTCCCTAGCATGACATAAAAATTATTTCATGTTCTGGCCCTTAATCTACAGTTTAAACCTTACTTATCAACTTGGAAAATAAATGAAGAAGATAAATTCTGTTGCCTGCAACTCCCTTTCCTGATTTATCAACACTTTCCTTGCTTATCTACCACCTCCTCTGTCAAGTTTTCTTTGACACTCCCCAACATTTCATCACCCCTTTTTCCTATTCTATTACAACACTTTAGATTCTTCTATCATTTCACTTATTTTATTGCCTTTTATTTCTGTTAGCATGTTTGCCTCCAACCACTAAACAGTCTACAAAGTGTGGTCCCTGAACCAGCAGTATCTGCAGCATCTGGGAACTTGTTAAAAATGCAAATTTTCAGGCTTCATCCCAGAACTACTGCTTCAGAAACTCCAGGGTTGGGGCCTTTCAATCTGTTTTAACAAGCTTGCAGGTGATTCCGATGGACAGTAAACTTTGGGAGCCGTTTAAACGGTGGGCATCTTGGGACCATGGACAATAGCTTATGCATTTCTAAAATCGTCATCACATGGCCAATTATAGCACATAGTAAGGACTAAGAATATTTTTTCAATGAATACATTAAGGGAAGATGTAATAAATGGTATGAAAAAATGGCAAATCTTAGAGAAGCTATGGAAGATACAAGTAATTTTCAAATTGCCCCTTTCTCCAACAAAAATGCAAAATCTATGTTTCCCTACGTGTGTGGATTCTTTATTTTAGATAGTGAAACCAAGATCATAAATTATCAATACATCAATTCCTTCTGTGCAACAAAAGATAAATCCCACAAAAGTATGTTTGTATGATTACTGATATTCTCAGAAGGTTAATATAGCTATTTTATCTTTGGAAGTAATGTTGTGGGTGAAAAAATATTGACTATCTTATGCAGCAAAGATAGTCTAATTCGTTTAAATGTTGATATTAATACTCTTTAGTTAAACTCATAACTTTCAGCTAACACTTGAGCATTTCATGCTATAACATATGTTGTATGTTGGCTGTGGGTACAAAGGTTCTATAAAATTGATTTGTTATTAAGTGAATACATTAACATAGATAAGTAATATATAGATAAATAGGACCAGTAAGAATATAGACGTTATCAAACTACAATGAAGTCATTGAAAAGTACATTTTTATTTCTTAAAGTACATTAATCTGAACTATAAAAATAATGTATGTTATTATCCTATTACATTAGATGTTAACAAGGGTTAAGTGTTTTTCTTTCCCCTGTATTAGGTATAACATTTGTTTATAACATGAATCTACTTGAGCAGCCTCCTTCTAGACTTTTAACACATTTTTTATGAATATAACGTATTTTGGGAGGAGCTCCATCAGATAGAAAAGTCAAACAAACTCAAATGATATTATAATGTAAACTTTCTCTTTAAAGTTTATATTGGAGTATAACTGATTTATAATGGTGTGTTAGTTTCTGCTTTATAACGAAGTGAATCAGTTATACATATACATATGTTCCCATATCCCTTCCCTCTTGTGTCTCCATCCATCCGTATCCCACCCTTCCAGCTGGTCACAAAGCACCAAGCTGATCTCCCCGTTCTATGTGACTGCTTCCCACTAGCTATCTATTTTGCATTTGGTAGTGTATATATGCCCATACATACACGAACACTGTCTCACTTTGTCCCAACTTACCCTTCGCCTCCCCATGTCTTCAAGTACATTCTCTAGTAGGTCTCCGTCTTTACTCCCATCTTGCTTCTAGGCTCTTCATGACGATTTTTTTTTTTTAGATTCCATATATATGTGTTAGCATATGGTATATGTTTTTCTCTTTCTGACTTACTTCACTCTGTATGACAGACTCTAGGTCCATCCACCTCAATACAAATAGCTCAATTTAGTTTCTTTTTATAGCTGAGTAATATTACATTGTATATATGTGCCACATCTTCTTTATCCATTCATCAGTTGATGGACAGTTAGGTTGCTTCCATGTCCTGGCTATTGTAAATAGAGCTGCAATGAATATTTTGGTACATGACTCTATGAATTATGTTTTTTTCAGGGTATATGCCAAGTAGTGGGTTTGCTGGGTCATGTGGTAGTTCTACTTCTAATTATTTAAGGAAGCTCCATACTGTTCTCCATAGTGGCTGTATCAAGTTACATTCCCACCAACAGTGCAAGATGGTTCCCATTTCACCACACCCTCTCCAACATTTATTGTTTGTAGACTTTTTGATGATGGCCATTCTGAAAAGTGTGAGATGATATCACATTGTAGTCTTGATTTGCATTTCTCTAATGATTAATGATGTTGAGCATTCTTTCATGTGTTTGTTGGCAATCTGTATATCTTCTTTGGAGAAATGTCTATTTAGGTCTTCTGCCCATCTTTGGATTGTGTTGTTTGTTTATTGATATTGAGCTACACGAGCTGCTTGTAAATTTTGTAGATAAATCCCTTGTCAGTTGCTTCATTTGCAAATATTTTCTCCCATTCAGAGGGTTGTCTTTTCATCTTGCTTATGGTTTCCTTTGCTGTACAAAACCTTTTAAGTTTCATTAGGTCACAATTGTTTATTTTTGTTTTTATTTCCATTTCTCTAGGAGGTGGGTCAAAAAGGATCTTGCTGTGATTTATGTCATAGAGTGTTCTGCCTATGTTTTCCTCTAAGAGTTCGATAGTGTCTGGCCTTACATTTAGGTCTTTAATCCATTTTGAGTTTATTTTTGTGTATGGTGTTAGGGAGTGTTCTAATTTCATTCTGCTAAATGTAGCTCTCCAGTTTTCCCAGCACAATGTATTGAAGAGGCTGTCTTTTCTCCATTGTATATTCTTGCCTCCTTTATCAAATGTAAGGTGACCATATGTGGGTGGGTTTACCTCTGGGCTTTCTATCCTGTTCCATTGATCTATATTTCTGTTTTTGTGCCAGTACCATACTGTCTTGATTACTGTAGCTTTACAATATAGTCTGCAGTCCAGGAGCCTGATTCCTCCAGCTCCATTTTTCTTTCTCAAGATGGCTTTGGCTATTCGGGTTCTTTTTTGCTTCTTTAAAAATGGTGAAATTTTTTTGTTCTAGTTCTGTAAAAATTGCCAGTGTTAGCTTGATAGGGATTGCATTGAATCTCTAGATTGCTTTGTGTAGCATAGTCAATTTCACAATGTTGAGTCTTCCAATCCAAGAATATGGTATATCTCCCCATCTATTTGTATCATCTTTAATTTCTATCATCAGTGTCTCATAATTTTCTGCATACAGGTCTTTTTTCTCCTTAGGTAAGTTTATTCCTAGATATTTTATTCTTTTTGTTGCAATGGTAAATGGGAGTGTTTTCTTAATTTCACTTTCAGATTTTTCATTAGTAGTGTATAGGAATGCAAGAGATTCCTGTGCATTAATTTTGTATCCTGCTACTTTACCAAATGCATTGATTAGCTCTAGTAGTTTTCTGGTAGCATCTTTAGGATTCTCTATGTATAGTATCATTTCACCTGCAAACAGTGACAGCTTTACTTCTTTCCCAATTTCGATTCCTTTTATTTCTTTTTCTTCTCTGATTGCTATGGCTAAAACTTCAAAATTACGTTGAATAACAGTGGTGAGAGTGGGCAACCTTGTTTAGTTCCTGATCTTAGAGGAAATGGTTTCAGTTTTTCACCATTGATGATGATGTTGGCTGTGGGTTTGTCATATATGACCTTTATTATGTTGAGATAAGTTCCCTCTATGCCTACTTTCTGGAGCATTTTTATCATTCATCAGTGTTGAATTTTGTCGAAAGCTTTCTCTGCATCTCTTAAGATGATCATATGGTTTTTCTCCTTCAATTTGTTAACATGGTGTATCACATTGATTGATTTGCATATATTGAAGAATTCTTGCGTTCCTGGGATGAACTCCACTTGACCATTCTGTATGATCCTTTTAATGTGCTGTTGGATTCTGTTTGCTAGTATTTTGGTGTGGATTTTTGAATCTATGCTCATCAGTGATATTGGTCTGTAGTTTTGTTTTACTATGACATCTTTGTCTGGTTTTGGTATCAGGGTGATGGTGCCCTCATAAAATGAGTTTGGGAGTGTTCCTCCTTCTGCTATATTTTGGAAGAGTTTGAGAAGGATAGGTGTTAGCTCTTCTCTAAATGTTTGATAGAATTCGCCTCTGAAGCCATCTGGTCCTGGGCTTTTGCTTGTTGGAAGATTTTTAATCACACTTTCAATTTCAGTGCTTGTGATTGGTCTGTTCATATTTTGTATTTCTTCCTGGTTCAGTCTCAGAAGGTTGTGCATTTCTAAGAATTTGTCCATTTCTTCCACCCATTTAATTGGCATAGTGTTGCTTGTAGTAATCTCTCATGATCCTTTGTATTTCTGCAGTGTCAGTTGTTACTTCCCCTTTCTCATTTCTAATTCTATTGATTTGAGTCTTCTCCCTTTTTCTCTTGATGAGTCTGGCTAATGGTTTATCGATTTTGTGTATCTTCTCAAAGAACCAGCTTTTAGATTTATTGATCTTTACTATCATTTCCTTCATTTCTTTTTCATTTATTTCTGATCTGATCTTTATGATTTCTTTCCTTCAGCTAACTTTGGGTTTTTTTTTTCTTCTTCCTCTAATTGTTTTAGGTGTAAGGTTAGTTTTTTTATTTGAGTTTTTTCTTGTTTCTTAAGGTAGGATTGTATTGCTATAAACTTCCCTCTTAGAACTGCTTTTGCTGCATCCCATAGGTTTTGGGTCGTCGTGTTTTCATTGTCATTTGTTTCTAGGTTTTTTTTTTATTTCCTCTTTGATTTCTTCTGTGATCTCTTGGTTATTAAGTAGTGTATTGTTTAGCCTCCATGTGTTTGTATTTTTTACAGATTTTTCCTGTAATTAATATCTTGTCTCATAATATTGTGTTCAGAAAAGATACTTGATACAATTTCAATTTTCTTAAGTTTACCAAGGTTTTAACTTCTCCATCAAATCTGAATGAGATCCTTGCTGGATAGAATAATCCTGGTTGTAGGTTTTTCCCTTTCATCATTTTAATTATGTCCTACCACTCCCTTCTGGCTTGCAGAGTTTCTGCTGAAAGATCAGCTGTTAACCTTATGGTGATTCCCTTGTATGTTATTTGTTGTTTTTCCCTTGCTGCTTTTAATATATTTTCATTGTATTTAATTTTTGATAGTTTGATTAATATGTGTCTTAGTGTGTTTCTCCTTGTATTAATCCTGTATGATACTCTCTGTGCTTACTGGATTTGATTAACTATTTCCTTCCCCATATTAGGGACGTTTTCAAGTATAATCTCTTCAAATATTTTCTCAGTCCCTATTTTTTTTTCTCTTCTTCTTCTGGGACCCCTATAATTTGAATGTTGATGCGTTTTGTATTGTCCCAGAAGTCTCTGAGACTGTCTTCAATTCTTTTCATTCTGTTTTCTTTTTTTCTGCTCTGCGGTAGTTATTTCCACTATTTTATCTTCCAGGTCATTTATCCGTTCTTCTGCCTCAGTTATTCTGCTATTGATTCTTTCTTGAGAATTTTTCATTTCATTTATTGTGTTGTTCATGATTGTTTGTTTGCTCTTTGGTTCTTCTATGTCCTTATTTAACATTTCTTGTATTTTCTCCATTGTATTTCCAAGCTTTTGAATCACCTTGACTATCATTATTCTGAATTCTTTTTCAGGTAGACTGCCTATTTCCTCTTCATTTGTTAGGTTTGACAGGGTTTTACCTTGCTACTTCATCTGCTGTGTGTTTCTTTGTCTTCTCATTTTGCTTAACTTACTGTGTTTGGTGTCTCCTTTTTGCAGGCTGCAGGTTCGTAGTTCCCGTTGTTTTTGGTGTCTGCCCCCAGTGGCTAAGGTTGGTTCAGTGGGTTGTGTAGGCTTCCTAGTGGTGGGGACTAGTGCCTGTGTTCTGTTGGATGAGGCTGGATCTTGTCTTTCTGGTGGGCAGGTCCACGTCTGTTGTTGTGTCTTGTGGTGTCTGTGACGTTATTATGATTTTAGGCAGCCTCTCTGCTAATGGGTGTGTTTGTGTTCCTTTCTTGCTAGATGTTTGGCATAGGTTGTCAAGCACTGTAGCTTGCTGGTCATTGAGTGGAGCTGGGTCTTGGTGTTGAGATGGAGGTCTCTGGGAGATTTTCACCATTTGATATTATGTGGAGCTGGGAGGTCTCTGGTGGACCAGTGTCCTGAACTTGGCTCTCCCACCTCAGAGGCACAGTCCTGATGCCTGGCTGGAGCACCAAGAGCCTGTCATCCACACGGACAAATGGAAATATATATATATATGTTTTCTACCAAAGGCCACCTCCTCCATATAGGATGATTCATTGTCTATTCAGGTATTCCACAGATGCAGGGTACATCAAGTTGACTGTGGAGATTTAATCCTCTTCTCCTGAGGCTGCTGGGAGAGATTTCCCTTTTTCTTCTTTGTTCTCATTGCTCCTGGTATTCAGCTTTGGATTTGGCCCTGCCTCTGGGTGTAGGTCGCCTGAGGGCGTCTGTTCTTAGCTCAGACAATTCGGGGTTAAAGGAGCAGCTAATTTGGGAGCTCTGGCTCACTCAAGCCTGGGGGGAGGGAGGGGTACGGAGTGCGGGCGTGCTTGTGGCAGCAGAGGCCGGTGTGATGTTGCACCAGACTGAGGCACATCATACGTTCTCCCGGGGATGTTTTCCCTGGATCACGGGCCCCTGGCAGTGGCGGGCTGCACAGGCTCCCAGGAGGGGAGGTATGGACCTATGCTTGCACACAGGCTTCTTGGTGGCTGCAGCAGCAGCCTTAGCATCTCATGCCCGTCTCTGGGGTCTGCTCTGATAGCCGCAGCTCGTGCCCATCTCGAGCTCCTTTAAGCAGCACTCTTAATACCCCTCCTCGCACACCAGGAAACAAAGAGGCAAGAAAAAGTATCTCGCCTCTTTGGCAGCTCCAGTCCTTTTCCCGGACTCCCTCCCAGCTAGGTTTGACACACTAGCCCCTTCAGGCTGTGTTCATGCAGCCAGCCCCAGTCCTCTCCCTGGGTTTCGACCTCTGAAGCCCGAGCCTCAGCTCCCAGCCCCAACCCGTCCTGGCGGGTGAGCAGACAAGCCTCTTGGGCTGGTGAGTGCTGGTTGGCACTGATCCTCTGTGCGGGAATCTGTTTGCTTTGCCCTCTGCATCCCTGTTTCTGTGCTCTCCTCCGCGGCTCTGAAGCTTCACCCCTCCGCCACCCGCTGTCTCCACCCGTGAAGGGGCTTCTAGTGTGGAAACCTTTCCTCCTTCACAGCTCCCTCCCACTGGTGCAGGTCCCGTCCCTATTCTTTTGTCTCTGTTTTTTCTTTTTTCTTTTGCCTTACCCAGGTACGTTGGGAGTTCCTTGCCTTTGGGGAGGTCTGAGCTCTTCTTCCAGCGTTCAGTGTGTGTTCTGTAGGAGTTGTTCTACGTGTAGATGTATTTGTGGGGAGGAAGTTGATCTCCACGTCTTACTTTTCTGCCGTCTTGAAGCTCCTCCTCCTCTAATGTAGCCTTTTTGTCTTTCTATTTAGATGTATGTGCTTTTCAGAAGAAGAAAATAAATCTTGGAAGATTAAAAAAGTTAACAATTGTGTAGGAGCAGCATAAATCATATTTGTCATGTAGATGTAGGTGAAAACAGTTATTTGTGAGATATGAATTTATGTGTATGCCCATACCATATGGTTATATTTACTGTGGCTTTTAATGGGGATAATGTTAAAAATGGACAACTCTCTCTATATACACGTGAATATTTGCGTCATGATAATGTCATAGTAAAACCTTTATTTGTTTCTAAATATTTTCATATTCAATTTCTTATTTCATTCTCACAATATCATGTAAGGTAGTCGACACAGATATTATTCTTATTTTATAGATGAAGGAACCAAGACCCAGATAACTGAAATGACAAAACTGGAATTAGAACCCAGGTTGCCTGAATGCTAGTCGAGTGCTCCTTCCACTTTGTTATACTTCTCCCATACTTATACAGATTCAGTTCTATTCACCAAAAATGTATAGACTGACTGCTGTCTGCCCGACATTATGCTTGGATATATTTGGGTATGATGCATTCCAATGTCTTGAAGGATATTAAGTAAAAAGCAAACAAGTCTAGCTTGGAGTTATGACATAATAAAAAGAGATGTGGTTTAAGCCAAGGCATATTGAAGAATGAGTAATGAATGATTAATGCACTTTGGAGAGGAGTGGGGTATTGGAAAGACAGATTAATTTTGGTTTTAATAAGTGTACTGTTCCAAAGTGAAGTTTGAACCTTATAGGAAGCCAATGAATCTCTTTTGAATAGAGGATGCTGGAACAGAAATTTTCTGCAGATTTATCTGGCAGTTATAGGTAATTATATTGGAACAGAGAAGTAGGTGGGAGGAGTGTCTAGAGTTTTTGTCTCTAATTACAGGTTGCCATTATCCCAATTTGAGAAGGTGAGGCCTGAGCCAGAACCTCAGCAGTGACAATAGAAAAGAGTGATATGTGTTTTCCTCATCTGTACATGTGTTGAGTGTGCTGTCTCTCTTCATTGTTTACAAGATCCTTGATGATTCCTATGTGCAGTTTTTAAAATTTCTACACGTTTCCCCTACAGCTTGGCAAATAAAGTGCTTTGCTTATTGTAGATGCCTGATAAATATTGTTAACTGGCTAGCTGTTTGAAACGTTCATTGTGTTATAGTAGATGAGGTTATAATGACATTTATTTTTATAACTTTAGGGTTGGGCTTTGAGTTTTTAAAAATTCCACTTGTAATTGAAACTTTAGTTTTAGCTTACACATGAATTAAGGGACAGTAAGGTTAGAGTGGAAGGTTACACTGAATATTTGAATTACCTGTTTTTAGAAAAGTAATATCAAAACTTCCTATTTTTTCCATAGTTTATATGGATGAAAATGTAACGTGTGAAATGTCACATTTTGTATGTGACTCATGTTTCCTGCATATTTGGTGCCTTTATGCTAGATTCCTGATGACTGAATGCTGCTGTATAGATCTATACTCTAGACAGTGTTTGATTACTACTTGACAAATATGATGGTTTTGCCATTAACAAAAGTCATTATGCAGGAAGGAAAATATGTAGATAAATGAAATATCAAAAATCCAAAGTTATTGAGAAATGGATTTGGGAAGAAGTTAGTTATATCAGTCATGATCACTCCTAGTGTTACCTTTTGGATCTTTTCTGCTGGTGTGGTAATACCTTTCCCCTATCTTCAGTACAGAATCTCCTATATATCTGAACAGATTTATAGCTCATAAAGTTTTAAATACATGAATATGTTTTTTTTAAGTCTGATCTGACAGAGGATTTAGCCCAGTCTTTGGATGCATTACTAGCAGATTGTACTATGAGTTGGTTCTTCAGAGCTTTGATCAGGCAGACTCTTTTGTTCCTGGTTGATATTCATTTATTACACCAAGCACATTTTTTCTACAGTACATTAGGTTTGGTTAATGATGACAATATGCTAAGGCAGGTATCTCTCATCCTTGATGAGCTCCACAATTATCCTAGGGAACTCCTAGCAGCTCACTTTAATGTTGTACAGATCTAATAGGCTCCGAAATTAAGGAATCATCCATAGTTTGTGACAAAAGTATAATTGGAGGTACTGTCTTCATGCTTATTACTCTTTAGTTCCCAGTTAATTGTACTACCAAAAACAAACTAACCACAATAAAATGAAAATTCATCCTTCCTAAAAAAATAAGAGGAAGTGACAGAATACCATCCTAGACCTCTCTCACCTAAGCTCCAGACTATATGTTCACCCTCTTTCTGGGTACCTAGATTTCTAAAATACCACTTAAACCCAACATATACAAAACCAAGTTCATTGTCTTCACCTTCATTATTTTATCCTCCTCCCTGAGTTTTCTTTCTCAGAGAAAGTGGTACAACCCTGGCCAAACCAGAAATCTGGAAGTCATCATTAACTTCTCCCTGAAGTGAACAGTCAACTTATCCTATAGATTTTACCTTTTAACCCTCTCATGTCTATTTCTTCCCATCTGTTCTCACTACCAATACCCTAAAAATGCCCTTCACTGTTTTCATAGGCAACAACTTACGCCCCTTTAACGGATTTCAACTGATCTCTATAGAAGCCCCCCTCCCTTTACTGGGGTATAATTTACAAACAATAAATATTGTCATTTTATATGTACCGAGTGATGAGTTTGGCAACTGTATGTAGTAATAATCACCACAATCAAGATTTAGAACATTTCCCACCCCTTTTGCAGTCCAGTCCTCTCCCCTGATCTCAGTCCCAGTCAACCACTGATTTGCTCTCCATTACAAGCATACATGATGTAGTCTTTTGCATCCAGCTTCATTCACTCAGCATAGTCCTTTTGAGATTTATGTATGACATTACCTGCATCAGTAATTCATTAAATTTTCCTTTATGGACATACTGAAATTTGTTTATCCATTCATTAGTTGATGATGATTGGCTTGCTACCATTTTCGCTACTATGGTCTTATGGTGTTATACTTACAAGTCTTTGGATATATGTTTACATTTCTCTTGAGTAAAAACTAGGAATAAGACTTTTGGGTCAGATGGTAAGCGTATGGAACTTTAGAAGAAAACTGCCAAATTGCTCAAATGACTCAACTAATTTGCATTTCTACCAGCAGAATAGGAGATCCAGTTGCTCTACTGGATTATTATTATTGTTTCTAAATATTTAATCAGATTCACCAGTGAAGCTATTTTGTTCCGGCATTTTGATTTTGGAAAGGTTTGAATTCAGATTTTATTTATTTAATATAGAGCTATTCCTGTTTTCTCTTTCTTCTTAGGTCAGTTTCAGTCATTGTAAGGTCCTTTCTGTAACATCTTTATTGGCGTATAATTGCTTTACAATGGTGTGTTAGTTTCTGCTTTATAACAAAGTGAATCAGCTATACATATACATATATCCCCATATCTCTTCCTTCTTGCATCTCGCTCCCTCCCACCCTCCATACCCCATCCCTCTAGGTGGTCATAAAGCACCGAGCTGATCTCCCTGTGCTGTGAGGCTTCTTCCCACTAGCTATCGGTTTTACATTTGGTAGTGTATATATGTACATGCTACTCTCTCACTTTGTCCCAGCTTACCCTTCCCCCTCCCCTTGTCCTCAAGTCTATTCTCTAGTAGGTCTGTGTCTTTATTTCTGTCCTGCCCCTTGGTTCTTCATGACCTTTTTTTTTTGTTTGTTTTTTGACTTTTCGTTTTATGTTGGAGTATAGCCAATTAACAATGTTGTGATAGATTCACATGCACAGCAAAGGGACTCAGCCATACATATACATGTATCAATTCTCCCCCAAACTCCCCTCCCATCCAGGCTGCCACATAACATTGAGCAGAGTTCCCTGTGCTATACAGTAGGTCCTTGTTGGTTATCCATTTAAAATACACCAGTGTGTACATGTCGGTCCCAAACTCCCTGAATATTACTTCCCCCTACATTTCCCTCCGGTAACCATAAGTTTGTTCTCTAAGTCTGTGAGTCTGTTTCTGTTTTGTAAATAAATTCATTTGTATCATTTCTTTTTAGATTCTGCATATAAGGCATATCATACGATATTTCTCTTTCTCTGTCTGACTTACTTCACTCAGTATGACAATCTCTATCCATATTGCTGCAAATGGCATGATTTTATTCTTTTTAATGGCTGAGTAATATTCCATTATATATATATATATATATATATATATATATATATATATATATATATATATATATATATATATACCACATGTTCTTTATCCAGTCCTCTGTCGATGGACATTTAGGTTGCTTCCATGTCTTGGCTATTGTAAACAGTGCTGCAATGAACATTGGAGTGCATGTATACTTTTGGACAATGTTCTTCTGTGAATACTTGCCCAGGAGTAAGACTGCAGGGTCATATGGTAGTTCTATTTTTAGTTTTTTAAGGAACTTCCATAGTGTTCTCCATAGTGGCTGTACCAATTTACATTCCCATTTTACATTATTTATTTTTAAAAATGTAATCAGATTCACCAGTGAAGCTATTTTGGGCAGGCATTTTGAGTTTGGAAAGGTTTTAATTCAGATTTAATTTATTTAATAAAGCTATTTCTGTTTTCTTTTTCTTCTTAGATCTGTTTCAGTCATTGTAAGACCCTTCTTGATCTGACTTCTGCATGACTCTTCATTCTCATCCTTCACACCATTCCTTCATCACAACTCTTTGCTTTAGTTGTTATATATGTATCAGGTTGCAATTCGTCTGAACGTAACATACTGCTTCAAACTTCCTTTACACAAATTTATTGATCTGTTGTTTGGAATGCTGTGTCCTTAGCTTCATATAGCTAATTATAAATTCTTTAATGCTCATTTCAGGATGCTCCCCTTTTCAGGGAAAACTTCAGTGATTTCACTTGATGTTTCCTTTGCCCACACACTTCTTTCTTTCCCACTGCCAGCTGTCTTAAGTGTTCTTCCTTGGTCCTCCCCCGAGTACCATGTGTATAATGCAAGTGTAGCCCTTCATATGTGTAGTAATTGTGTTTTCCTTCTTTTCTTATGAGACTTAGGTTACTGCAGTTAGGGACCTTGAGTTTTATCTCTGTATTTTTTGTGTCAAGCACATGGAAAATATTCAATTAGAATGAAAGAAGGAAAGGAGGGAATGAGGAAGGAAAGAAAAGAGGGAGGGAGGGAGGGAGGGAGGAAGGAAGGAAGGAAGGAAGATCACAAAGGGAGGGGGAGAAAAACAGAAGATGTTTAAAGATGGTTTCTGTATCTGGGGCCCAGGCTGCATAGCATGGGAAACAAAAGCAGCTTTCAGGCAGCTATACCAAAACAGTTCTTCTTTAGTAGCTATACAAACAATCTCTGTCAGTTGCCATAATTTTTACAGTCAATTAAAAAATATGGACCAATATTACTTGATGTGATGACATTTAATTGGTGAGGCCTGCCTGAGCCATTACTGTTATTATCTGACCCATTGATCTTTATAAGTACAAATCTAAAGATACACCTACATATATTAACAAATGCATGTGTCCAAGCATACAGATACACATAGGGTCATTTTGGAGATTTTCATTGCATATCTTCTCTCTTTTATCATACCCATCTCTCTATATATATGCAAGGGCAGGCATTGAGAACTATGCACATAAATACTGCACATTTTAAACTTAAGATAAGTATTTTAAATATTAAAATAAAAGAAGGTAGTGTTACATATAGAAGTTTTGCATTACAGTTGACCTTTGAACAACACTGGTTTGAACTGCAGGGTCCACTTATATGTGGGTTTTTTCCCAATAAACACTACAGTACTACACGACCTGTGGTTGGTTGAATCCCTGATGTAGAACCACAGATAGGGAGGGCCAACTATAAAGTTATACATAGATTTTCAACTGCTGGGGGGTGCCCCAACCCCTACTTTGTTCAAGGGTCAACTGCATTTATTAAATATGTATATCCAATCAGGTTGGGGTATCTACTTTAGTGTGCTCTTATCCTGAAGCAATGCTGTCCAATAGAGAAAGTCAGAAGATTTTAGGTTCAATTCTCGACACCTAAACTCTTTCTTATGAGGAGTATATCAAGTATTGATGAGATGTGCACATCAAAGCCTCACAGGGCAGAACACACAATACAGATCCATGGTAGCATGATCTAGTGAAAACTGTTGGTCATCTACAAAAGTGGGGGAAAATCATAGCTTACTTTTCTATGCCATAGTTACTTCATGAAAGTAAATGATTTGTGGGAGATACAGGCCAGGAAAGTTATTTAATTTAAAAATTTTGCTCATTTTATTGTGGAAGGCCCTGAATGTATAAAAGTTTGAAAGGTAAGTTTATGATCAGATATTCAAATGCACTGCTTTTCCCCGGTCATTTTGCTTACACTCCTTCAGGACCTGAGAAGTATTTCCTCTTTTCTTAATAAAACTATCAAACATAATTTTAGACTTGTTTTCCTTTCAAAATAAATGTCTCAATTTCCAAGGAGGTCCTGTATGTTTCAATATCAGGGAATGTAAGTCAGTGATTAAGATAGATAATCAAGGAAGCAGGGGGGCCTGACCAGAGCCTCCTGATATACTCAGTTAATTACTATTTCTTTATTTAAAATATCTTTGTTAGTAGCTAAAGGAAGAACAATAAAAACTCAAGTTAAAAATAACTCTCATGGTAAAATAAAAATAGCACATAAACATTTGTTACTAGCAATTACTTGGTGATTAATGTTTTATAGTTGATATAGCAATATGAGAAATAGATGAGAAATATATTTGTTTAATAGAGGGAAGGAATTTCCTTTTTATCTGAATGTGGGTCATTGGTTTGCTGATATGCCATGTTGGGCTCTTGCTAGTAAGGAACTGTGTTTCCATTATAAAGAGCATTTTAGTGAGTTAAAGAGAAAAATAAACTATGAAGACTAATACCAACTTTAAGCTCATTCTATAATAGATTTGGCACTTGAGAGTAATTTTTTCTTTACAAATTTTAATGACCAAAAAATTGATCTGGCTTGCTTTTGAGTTACAGCGAATTAAAACAAATTGTTAATTATGTTCAGCTGCAGTTTGGGGAGGGTGCTTAAAAACACAAACAATGAATATGATTTCAATCAAAGTTGGCAAGTGATGAGCCCAGAGTTTTAGTTGGGTTGTATGTTCCATTTAACAGAAGGCACCTAAGCAGGAGATTGAACCTTGGAGAGTACTCTACTTAATTTGCAAATGAATTTTATGTGGTACCTTTAACCTTTTCTTGAATTCCCTGGAACTCCAGTATAACATAATTTTTCATCAGAGCAGAATTCACTAAATCCTGAATCTCTCTTATGCTTAGAAGGGGGTGGGTAGTTATTGAAATAATAGAAGAAAAACACATTAGAACACAATAGAAATACAAGGCTGCTCACTTAAGCAAGTTCATAATAAATAATTATTGATTGAACTGCAATATTAAACAGAAGCTCCAGTGTACTTTGACAATAGGGTATTGCTGTTCAGTTCAGCTAGATTTCACACTATACATATAAGGCATAGGTTGTAAGACTTTTGGGGCAGTTAGTTCCATGGCCATAAATTGTGGCTCCCCTCAACTAGCTGTTTTGAAAATATGTGGTACTGGTCACAGAAAAATGAGCTATATAAACTAGAGATAGTACAATTATAATCTCTCTCCATTAGTGTTGAAAACTACCTACTGGTTTCACATATGCATGCACAGACGCACAATGAAGCTGCACAGTGTTACTCTTTGAAGTCAAATGTTCAAAAGAAATACAATGGCAATAATTATTCATTTATTCATCCACTAGTTCATTTATTCAACGTATATTTTATGCCTTTAAGGTCCAAGCACTGTGCTAAACACAGAGCATTAATAAAGAAGATAACATTTGCCCTTAAAGAGCTTAAAATTTTGGGGGGTCTAAGGTACTTCATAAATAGTCAATACTGAATATAAATACTATAAGAGAGAAGCAAAGAAAAGAATGATATAGTTTGTGAAGGGATCAGGACATGTATTATAAAAGAGATATGATAAGGCTAGATATAAGAAAATCGTATTTGATTTTGCCTAATATGCATTAACATATTTTACCCTAACTTTACAAAGGGAACCTATTTTTAACATACATTTTTATATATAATAAACTAAATGGTTTGTCCTTAAATTCACATACAATATAGAACACAACATAAAATATGTAGAATAGTTTTGGGTTAGGAAATATTTACAATAATTGCTAATTTCTACTCTAGCCATTCTGTTCCCTTATCTACATGATAGGTCTTATCTCAAAACAACATTTTAAAATTCTTTTTCAAAAGTAAGTTTAACCTAAGTATCCATCGACAGATGAATGGATAAGGAAGATGTGGCACATATATAAAATGGAATATTACTCAGCCATAAAAAGAAACGAAATTGAGTTATTTGTAGTGAGGCAGATGGACATAGAGTCTGTCATACAGAGTGAAGTAAGTCAGAAAGAGAAAAACAAATACCGTATGCTAACACATATATATGGAATAAAAAAATATTTATGAAGAACCTAGGGACAGGACAGAAATAAAGACACAGATGTAGAGAATGGAATTGAGGACATGGGGAGGGGGAAGGATAAGCTGGCACGAAGTGAGAGAGTGGCATGGACATATATACATTACCAAATGTAAAATAGATAGCTAGTGGGAAGCAGCCACATAGCACAGGGTGATCAGCTCGGTGCTTTGTGACCACCTAGAGGGGTGGGATGTGGAGGGTGGGAGGGAGACACAAGAGGGAGGAGATATGGGGATATATGTATATGTATAGCTGATTCACTTTGTTATAGAGAAGAAACTAACACACCATTGTAAAGCAATTATACACCAATAAAGATGTTTAAAAAAATAGTAAGTTTGAGCCTCATATCAAATGCTAGACATCATTTACTTTCATTATTATACTACTAGTTATATTCAATAAATATTTACTTTTTTACTGTATGTCAGGTATTGTAATGAATGCAACATCTAATTTAGATGAAATAATGCACCATTAGTGACAGTTGCAATTATCTTTATTTTCTAAAGGTTTTTGATGTTTGATTGTGTTTGCTTCTGAGGGTTTGTTTGTGTGTCTTGGAGCAGGAAAGAAGGAGTTAGGCAAGGTAGAAGCAAGTAGGAATGAAGTAGATGGCTGTCAAATTTTTGAAAATAGGCTATTATAATTAATTCTAGAGCTGTTTTACAGTAAAACACTCTATTATTCAGAATCTAGATCTGCTGTATTCCTCAATTTAAAAAAAATAAAATACTACTTTAAAATAATATCGTAGTGTCTTTTGGTATAGTGTTGTATAGATAGTTTAAATAAAGTATTTAAAAATATTTTGAGACTTACAGAAAAGTTGCAAAGATGGAAATGAGTTTCCTTATGCTTGCACCCAGTTTTTCCTTTTATTAGCACCTTAGATTACTACTGTATATTTGTCACAGATTTTAAACAAATATTGATACATTATTACAACTAAAATCCATCCTTTATTCATATTTTAAAATTTTTAAATTCAGATTTATTTTGTTTTTACCATTTTAAGAATGTCATATAATTGGAATCATAGTATATCTAGCCTTTCCAGACAAGCTTCTTTCAGTTAGCAATATGCATTTAAGACTCATCTATATTTTTGTGTGGATTGGCAACTCATTCCTTTTTATCTCTAAATACTATTCCATTGGATGGATGTACCACAGTTTATCCAGTCACCTATTAAAGGACATCTTGGTTGCTTTCAAGTTTTGGTGATTATGAATAAAGCTGCTATGAATATTCATGTGTAGAATTTTTTCATACATAAGTTCTCTATTAACTTGGGTAAATATCAAGAGCATGATTACTGGGTTGTATGGTAATGTTTAGCTTTATAAGAAGTTGCCATATTATCTTTCAAAGTGTGTGTACCTTTTTGCATTCCCATCAACAATGCAAGAGTTCTAGCCACTCTTCAGCCTTGCCAGAATTTGGTATTGTCAATATAGTTTAAAAATTAGCCATTCTAGGGCTTCCCTGGTGGCACAGTGGTTGAGAGACCGCCTGCCTATGCAGGGGACACGGGTTCGTGTCCCAGCCCAAGAAGATCCCACATGCCACGGAGTGGCTTGGCCCGTGAGCCATGGCCACTGAGCTTGTGTGTCCAGAGCCTGTGCTCCGCAATGGGAGAGGCCACAAGAGTGAGAGGCCCGTGTACCGCCAAAAAAAAAAAAAAATAGCCATTCTAATAGATATAGTGGAATAAATCTCTGGGTTTAATTTGCATTTCACTAATTGCTGATGATGCTAATTATCTTTTCATGTGTTATTTGTTAAGAGTTTTTATCATGAATATATGTTAAATTCTGTCAAATGCTTTTTCTATTTATTGATATGATCATATGATATTTTTCTTTTCACTTTCTTAATGTGATGTATCACATTTATTGATTTGCATATGTTGAACCATCCTTGCATCCCAGGTATAAGCACCACTTGATCATGGTGAATGACTCTTTCAATGTGCTGCTGAATTCGGTTTGCTGGTATTTCACTGAGAATGTTTGCATGTGTATTCTTACATATATTGGCCTGTAGTTTTCTTTTCTTGTAGTGTCCTTTTCTGGCTTTGGTATCAGGGTAATTCTAGTCTTTATCTTTCTTGACCTATGTAATGGGCTAGGATCTCCAGTACTATGTTGTATAGGAGTGGTGAGAGTAGACATCTTTGCCTTGTTGCTGTTAGGGGAAAGTATTTACTTCTTTTGCTGTCAGATGTGATGTTAACTGTAGGATTTTTGTAGTGCCCCTTATTAGGCAGAGGAAGTTACTTTGTATTCCTATTTTGCTGAGAATTTTTACCATATTTGAATATTGGTTTTGTCGAATTCTTTCTTGCATCAGCTAATAAGATCACGTGTTTTTTTCTTCTTTAGACCACTGCTATGATGGAGTATATTGTTTGATTTTCAAACATTGAACCAGCCTTGTATCCCTGAAATAAACTCCAATGGGTCTTGGTGTATAACTATTTTATATAGTTGAATTTTATTTACCAATATTTTTTAAGGATTTGTGTACCTATATGATGAGAGATATCTATCTGAATTTTTTAAAAAATATTTTCTGGTTTTGGTATGAGGGTAGTGTTTGCCTTCTAAAATGAAACAGGAAGTGTTTCTTCTAGAAAAATTATGTAGAATTGGTGCTACTTCTTCTTTAACTGTGTGCTAGAATTCTGCAATGAAACCATAGAGTCTTGGAAATTCCTTTTTTTTTTTTTTGTTTTGGAAAGATGTCAACTATCAATTCAATTTTTTTTTTTTTTTTTTTTTTTTTTGCGGTACGCGGGCCTCTCACTGTTGTGGCCTCTCCCATTGTGGAGCACAGGCTCCAGACGCACAGGCTCAGCAGCCACGGCTCATGGGCCCAGCCGCTCCGTGGCATGTGGGATCTTCCTGGACCGGGGCATGAACCCGTGTCCCCTGCATCAGGAGGCGGACTCTCAACCACTGCACCACCAGGGAAGCCCTCAATTCAATTTTTTAATGTTTAGAGGAATAAACTATCTATAAACTATCTTTATCACTGTGAGTGAATTTTGGTGGTTTGTGGTTTTCAATATATTGGTCAATTTCTTATGAATTGTTGAATTTATGTACATAAAGTTACTAATATTATTTCAATATTTTAAAATTTTTCAAGTGTGTGAGCTAGTCTCTTTTTCATTTCTAATATTTTCTCTCACTTTTTCTTTTTCATGCTTGATATTTTTCTATTTTATTCATCCTTTAAAAGACAGTTTTTGTTTTCATTGATTTTTTCTATTTTTCTGATTTCTGTTTCTAATTTTATGTTTATATAATCCTTCCTTCTGTCTTATTTTTCTCTTCCTAAATTCTTAAGGTGAAAGCTTAGATTATTAATCTGAGATTTTTTTCTAATATAAGCATTTAATGCAATATTTTTCTCCTCAATATTGCTTTAGCAGAATCTCACAAATTTTAGTGTGTTTTATTTTTATTTTTGTTCAGTTCAAAATATTTTCTAATTTATCTTGATATTTCTTCTTTGATCCATGGATCATTTAGGAGTGTGTTGTTTAATTTCTAAGTGATTGGATATTTTCTTATGAATTCCATTATTTATTTCTAGTTTGATTCCAGTATGATGAGACCTTACTTGTATGATTTCAATTCTTTTAAATTTGTTGATGTTTGTTTAATGATGCATACTATGTTGTAACTTGATGTATGTTCCATTTGTGCTTTCTGCTGTTGCAGAATGAGAATTCTATGAATGTCAGTCAGATCCAGTAAGTTGATGACATTGCTTAGTTTTTCTATATTCTTGCTGATTTCTTTCTTCTTGTTCTATGAATTATTAAAAGAGAACTATTGGAGTTTCCAAATACAGAAACTTTCTCACCATATAGTTTCCTTTATCCTCCCCTTTTATGTTTCTTTATATTTATATAGGTATAAATATATAGGTATAAATTTATATATATTTATATATAAATATTTATATACGTATAAATATATAGATTATATTTGTATTTTTAAGAGCTTTATTGAAGTATAATATTCTTAATATGTGTGTATTATGGCATATGCATACACAGAAAAGCTCATGAAGCAATGCTACAACTTTTGCCTTTATTTGTCAAATCTACTTTAAAAATCTCAAGACAGGAATAACTGTTATATTTACCCACATATTTAAGCATTTCTGTTATTCTCCCTTCATTCTTGATATTAAAGGTTTCTTTCTTTTAAAATTACTTGGTCTTCCCTGGTGGCGCAGTGGTTGAGAGTCTGCCTGCCGATGCAGGGGACACAGGTTCGTGCCCCGGTCTGGGAAGATTCCACATGCCGTGGAGCAGCTAGGCCCGTGAGCCATGGCCGCTGGGCCTGTGCATCCAGAGCCTGTGCTCCACAACGGGAGAGACCACAGCAGTGAGAGGCCTGCATACGACCAAAAAAAAAAAAAATTCCCTAAAGAATTTTCTTTTGCAATTCTTTTGGAGCAGACCTACTGGCAATATTTTCTCTTTAATTTTTCTTCATTTGAAAATATCTTTATTTTACCTTAAGTGAAGGGTATTTTTCAGTGGATATAGAATTATATAGAATATTTTTTCTTTCAGTGCTTATAAATGTTGTACCACTTCATTAAGTTCTCCACAGTTTCAGATAAGAAATTCAAGGTCATTCATATAGTTGTGCTTATTTAGGTAATGCATAATTTTTGTTTAGCTGCTTTAAAAATTTTTTATGGTCTTTTCCTTTCAGTAGTCTGATTATGATGTGTCTGGCACAGATTTCTTTGGGTTTTTTTTTTTGCTGTTCAAGGTTCATTAAACTTCTTTAATTAGTAGGTTTATGTATTTTGACAAACATGGGAGGTTTTCAGCCATTATTTCTTCACATATTTTTCAGCACTGCTCACATTCTTTTCTCTGGGACTCAGATGACATGAATATTACACCTTTTGTTATTATTCCACAGATCTCTTAGGTTCTGTTCAATTTTTTTCAACTTCTTTCTCGATGGTTCAGATTGGATAATTTATATTGATCTAGCTTAATATTCACTATTTCCTTTGTAATCCCTATTCCCCTATTGAGTTTCTCCACTGAGTTTAAAATTTTGATTATTATATTTTTAAGTTCTAGAATTTCCATTTGTTTTATTTCTTTTGTTATCTATCTATCTATAGATATAGATATAGATATAGATATATTAAAAATTTGCATTTGTTTCAAGAGCATGCATGATAATTTTGTTGAAGCAATTTTATAATAGTTGCTTTTATATCTTAGAGAATCCTAACAAACTATAGGATCTTGTCATTGGTATCTCTTAATTATTGCATTTTTAAGAGCTTTATTGAATATAATACACATACCATACAATTTAGCCATTCAAACTGTACAATCCAGTGATTTTTGTTTATTCCCAGTTAAGGTGAATACAATTCCCCAAGGAAATCCTGTACATATTAGGAGCCATTCTCCATTCCCTCTGTTCCCCTATGTGCTAAGCAAATACTAATATAATTTATGTTCCAATAGATAAGCCAACTCTGTACATTCCATATAAATGGAATCATACAATATGTGGTCCTATGTGAGTTGTGTCCTTCACTTAACATAATATTTTCAAGACTTATTTATGTTACAGCATATATACTTTATTAATTTTTATTTCCAAGTAATGTTTTATTGTATGAATATACCATATTTTGTTTATTCATTCATTAGTTGATAGACATTAGGGTTTTCTCCACACTTTTTGGCCATTATGAATAAAGATACTATGAATATTTGTGTACAAATTTAACTGTTGCTTTGATTATACACATCCTAATGGTGTTATCTCACGGTGTTTTTTTATATTTTGAATCAATAGACTATTTTTTCAGGCCAGTTACAAGTTTACAAAAAATCTGAGTAAAAAAGATAGAGTTCCCATATACCCCTCTCCCCTCACACACAGTTCCTCCTATTAATAACATTTTGCATTAGTGTGGTACACGTGTTATAATTTGATGAGGCAGTATCAATATTCATACATTATTAAGTAAAGTACGTTAAGGTTAACTCTTTGTGTTGTACAGTTCTGCAATTTTTCACAAATGTAAGGCATGTATCCATCATTATAGTATCATGCAGAATAATTTCACTGACCTAACAGTCTTCTGTGCTCCACCCATTCATCCCTCCTTCACTTCCTCTGAACCTCTGGCAAACACTGATCTGTGTACTGCCTCTATAGTGTTGCCTTTTTCAGAATGTTATATAGTTGGAATAATACAGGATGTAGCATTTTAAACCTGGATTCTTCCACCTAGCAATATGCATTTAAGGTGACTTTATGTCTTTTCATAGGTTGATAGTTCATTTTTTTTAACTTGGTGAATAACATTCCATTGTATGGATGTATCACAGTTTGTTTATCCATACCTATCGAATGACATCTTGTTAGCTTTAAAGTTTTAGCAGTTAAGAAAAAAAAAAGAATGAAGCTACTATAAATATTCTCATGCAAGTGTATGTATAGACATGAATTTTTAACTCATCTGGGTAAATACCAAGGAACACACTTGTTGAATCACATGGTAAGAGTGTGCTTACTTTCATAAGAAACTAACAATCTATCTTCCAAAGTGGCTGTAGCATTTTGCATTCTCACCAACAGTGAAAGTGAGTTCCTGTTGCTTTACAGCCATACCACCGTTTGAAGTTGTCAGTGTTTTGGATGTTTACCATTTTAATAAGTGTGAAGGGAATATCATGTTTGTTTTAATTTGCAGTTCCCTAATGATATGTGATATTGAACATGTTTTCATATGCTTATTTGCCATCTGTGTATCTTTGGTTACATCTGTTCGAGTCTTTGGCCACATTTTCGATTCGGTTGCTTGTTTTCTTACTGTTGAGTTTTAAGAATTCTTTGTATATTCTGAAACAAGCACTTTGCAAGATTTTCTTCCCAAATATGGGAGAAATCCCAAAATGTGCCTTTTTATTATGTTAAAAACCTTTTTGGCAGATAATAAGCTTTTAATTTTAATTAAGTACAAATTATCAAATTTTTTTCATAGATTACGCTTTTAACGCTGTGTCTAAAAAGACATCACCAAACCCAAGGTAACCTAGATTTTTCCATCATGTTATCTTCTAGGAGTTTTATAATTTTGTTTTACATTTAGTTTTATGATCCATATTTAGTGAAATTTTTGTGAATGATGTAAGATCTATGTCTAGATTCATTTTTTTGCATGTGGATGTCCAAATGTTCTACCAGCATTTGTTGAAAACACTATGATTTCTCCATTTAATTGTCTTTGTTCCTTCATGAAAGATCAATTGGCTATATATGTATGAGGTTATTTCTGGTTTGTCTACTATGTTCCACCGATCTGTTTGTATAAGGTAAGTCTAAAAGTGATGTAGTGTTCATCCTTTGGTTTTCTTCCCTACATTTGAGTATCATGTTGCTTATACTGGGGCTTTTGCATTTCTGTATACTCTTTAAAATTAGTTTGTTGATTCCACAAAATAGTATCCTGAGAGTGTGATTAGGATTGTGATAATTGTATAAATCAAGTTGAGAAGAAATGACAATGTAATATTATTGAGTTTTAGATGTATCATCACAAAATCTCTCTATTATTTAGATCTACTTAGGTTTCTCTCATCAAAGTTTTGTAATTTCTTCCTATATTTCATATACATATTTTGTTAGATTTGTACCTAAGTATGTCTTTTTTGATGCTAATATAATATATAATATATAATCCTTTATCTGGTGCATTTGCAAATATTTTCTCCCATTCTGAGGGTTTTCTTTTTGTCTTGCTTATGGTTTCCTTTGAGGTGCAAAAGCTTTTAAGTTTCATTAGGTTTCATTTCTTTATTTTATTTTTATTTCCATTTCTCTAGGAGGTGGGTCAAAAAGGATCTAGCTGTGATTTATGTCATAGAGTGTTCTGCCTATGGATTCCTCTAAGAGTTTGATAGTGTCTGGCCTTACATTTAGGCCTTTAATCCATTTTGAGTTTATTTTTGTGTATGGTGTTAGGGAGTGTTCTAATTTCATACTTTTACAGGTACCTGTCAAGTTTTCCCAGCTCCACTTATTGAAGAGGCTGTCTTTTCACCACTGTATATTCTAAGTGTCCATCAACAGATGAATGGATAAAAAAGATGTGGCACATATATACAATGGCATATTACTCAACCATTAAAAGAAACGAAATTGAGTTATTTGTAGTGAGGTGGATGGACCTAGAGTCTGTCATACAGGGTGAAGTAAGTCAGAAAGAGAAAAACAAATACTGTATGCTAACACATATATATGGCATCTAAGAGAAAAAAAAAAGGCCATGAAGAACCTAGGGGTAAAACTGGAGTAAAGACACAGACCTACTGGAGAATGGACTTGAGGATATGGGGAGGGGGAAGGGTAAGCTCTGACAAAGTGAGAGAGTGGCATGGACATATATACACTACCAAACGTAAAATAGATAGTTAGTGGGAAGCAGCCACATAGCACAGGGAGATCAACTCGGTGCTTTGTGACCACCTAGAGGGGTGGGATAGGGAGGGTAGGAGGGAGACACAAAAGGGAAGAGATATGGGAACATATGTATATGTATAAATGATTCACTTTGTTATAAAGCAGAAACTAACACACCATTGTAAAGAAATTATACTCCAATAAAGATGTTAAAAACAATTTTATTGGCATATATTTGATCCACAATGCTGTGTTAGTTACAGGTGTAGAGCAAAGTGAGTCAGTTATAAATATACATATACCCACTCTTTTTACATTATTTTCCCATATAGGCCATTACAGAGTATTGAGTAGAGTTCCCTGTGCTCTATGGTAGGTTCTTATATAGTTATCTATTTTATATATAGTAGTGTGTATATGTCAATCCCAATCTCCCAATTTATTCCTCATCCCCTTATCCCCTGGTAACCATAAGTTTGTTTTCTACATCTGTGACTCTACTTCTGTTTCATAACTAAGTTCCTTTGTGGCTTTTTTTTAGCTTCCACATATAAGCGATATTGTATGATATTTGTCTTTCTGTGTCTGACTTACTTCACTCAGTTTGATAATCTCTAGGTCCATCCATGTTGCTGCAAATGGCATTATTTTGTTATTTCTTATGGCTGAGTAGTATTCCATTGTATATATGTACCACATCTTCTTTACCCATTCCTCTGTTGATGGACATTTAGGTTGCTTCCATGTCCTGGCTATTGAAATTGTGCTGCAGTGAGTATTGTGGTGCATGTATCTTTTCAAATTACGGTTTTCTCCAGGTATATGCCTAGGAGTGGGATTGCTGGGTCATATGGTAGTTCTACTTTTAGTTTTCTAAAGAACCTCCATACTGTTCTCCATAGTGACTGTATCAGTTTGCATTCCCACCAACAGTGTAGGAGGGTTCCCTTTTCTCCACACCCTCTCCAGCATTTATTTTTTGTAGATTTTTTTGATAATGGCCATTCTGACCAGTGTAAGGTGATACCTCATTGTAGTTTTGATTTGCATTTCTCTAATAATTAGCGATGTTAAGCATCTTTTCATGTGCCTTTTGGCCACCTGTATGTCTTCTTTGGAGAAATGTCTATTTAGATCTTCCCACCATTTTTTGATTGGGTCATTTGTTTTTTTGTTTTGATATTGAGCTGCATTGAGCAGTTTGTATAGTTTGGAGATTAATCCCTTGCCAATTGCTTTGTTTACAAATATTTTGTCCCATTCTGAGGGTTTTCTTTTTGTGTTGTTTATGGTTTCCTTTGCAGTGCAAAACTTTTAAGTTTGCTTAGATCCCATTTGTTTATTTTTGTTTTTATTTTCATTACTCTAGGAGGTGGATCAAAAAGATCTTGCTGTGATTTATGTCAAAGAGTATTCTGCCTATGTTTTCCTCTAAGAGCTTTACATTGTCTAGCCTTATACTTTAATATATTTTGAGTTTATTTTTGTATATGGTTTTAGGGAGTCTTGTAATTTCACTGTTTTACATATAGCTGTTCGGTTTTCCCAACACAACTTATTAAAGAGGCTCTCTTTTCTCCACTGTATATTCTTCCCTCCTTTGCCAGAGATTAGGTGACAATAGATATGTGCGTTTATCTCTAGACTTTCTATCCTGTTCCTCTGATCTACATTTCTGTTTTTGTACCATACTCATACTCAGTACCATACTCATACTGTCTTGATTACTGTAGCTTTGTAGCATAGTCTGAAGTCAGGGAGTCGGTTTCCTCTAGCTCCGTTTTTCTTTCTCAAGATTGCTTTGGCTATTCGGGGTCTTTTGTGTTTCCATACAAATTGTGAATTTTTTTGTTCTAGTTCTGTGAAAAATGCCATTGGTAGTTTGAAAGAGATTGCATTGAATCAGTAGATTGCTTTGGGTAATATAGACATTTTCACAGCATTTATTCTTCCAGTCCAAGAACATGGTATATCTCTCCATCTGTTTGTGTCATCTTTTTTTTTTTAAAAATCAGTATTTATAGTTTTCTGACACAGGTCTTTTGCCTCCTTAGGTAGGTTTATTCCCAGGTATTTTTTTTTCTTTTTGTTGTGATGGTAAATGGGATTGTTTCCTTGATTTCTCTTCCTGATCTTTCATTGTTAGTGTACAAGAATGCAAGAGACTTTTCTGTATTAATATTGTATCCTGCAACTTTACCAAATTCATTGATGAGCTGTAGTAGTTTTCAGACAGCATCTTTAGTGTTTTCTATGTATAGTATCATGTCACCTGCAAAGAGTGACAGTTTTATTTCTTCTTTTGCAATTTTGATTTCCTTTTACTTCTTTTTGTTCTCTGATTGTTGTGGCTAGGACTTCCAAAGTTATATTAAATAATAGTGACAAGAGTGGACATCTTTGTCTTGTTTCTGATCTTAGAGGAAATGCTTTCAGTTTTACACCATTGAGAATGATATTTGCTGAGGATTTGTGGTATATGGCCTTTATTATGTTGAGGTAGGTTCCTTCTATGTCCACTTTCTGGAGAGTTTTAATCATAAATGGGTGTTACATTTTGGCAAAATCTTTTCCTGAATATACAGAGTTGATCATATGGTTTTTATTCTTTAATTTGTTAATTTGGTGTATCACACTGATTGATTTGCATATATTGAAGAATCCTTGCATCCCTGGGATTAATCCAACTTCATCATTTTGTATGATCCTTTTAATGAGCTGGATTCTGTTCGCTAGTATTTTGTTCAGTGTTTTTGCATCTATGTTCCTCAGTGATATTGGCCTATACTTTTTTTTGTGTGCGTGTGTGATATCTTTGTCTGTCTTTGGTGTCAGTGAGATTGTGACCTCATGGAATGAGCTTGAGAGTGTTCCTTCCTCTGTAATTTTTTGGAAGGGTTTGAGAAGGATAGCTGTTAGCTCTTCTGTAAATGTTTGGTAGAATTTTCTATGAAGACATCTGGTCCTGGACTTTCGTTTGTTGAAATATTTTGAATCACAGTTTCAATTTCATTACTTGTGTTTGGTCTGTTCATATTTTCTATTTCATCCTGGTTCAGTCATGGAAGGTTGTATCATTCTAAGAATTAGTCCATTTCCTCCAGGTTTTCCAATTTATTGGCATATAGTTGCTTGTAGTACTCTCTTTATGATCCTTTGTACTTCTGCAGTGTCATTTGTAACTTCTCCTTTTTCATTTCTAATTTTACTGATTTGAGTCCTCTCCCTTTTTTTCTTGATGAGTCTGGCTAATGGTTTATCAATTTTCTTTATCCTCTCAAAGAACCAGCTTTTAGTTTCATTGATCTTTGTTAATTTTTTTGTCTCTATTTTGTTTATTTCTGCTCTGATCTTTATGACTTTTTTCCTTCTACTAACTTTGCATTTTGTTTGTTCTTCTTTCTCTAATTGCTCTAGGTGTAAGGTTAGGTTGTTTATTTGAGATTTTTCTTGTTTCTTGAGGTAAGATTGTATTGCTATACACGTCCCTCTTAGAACTGCTTTTCCTGCATCCCACAAATTTTGGAGTGGCATGTTTTCATTGTCATTTGTCTCTAGGCATTTTTTGATTTTCTCTTTGACTTTTTCAGTGATCCATTGGTTATTTAGTAACATATATTTTAGCCTCCATATGTTTTCATTTTCTACAGATTTTTTCCTGTAATTGATTTCTAATCAAATACCATTGTGGTCAGAAAAGACGCTTGATATGATTTCAATTTTCTTAAGTTTACCCAGGCTTGATTTCTGTTCCAGGATGTGATTCATCCTGGAGAATGTTCCATGTACACTTGATAAGAAAGTATATTCTGCTGCTTTAGGATGGAAAGTTGTATAAGTGTTAATTAAGTCTATGTGGTCTAATATGTCATTTAAGGCTTGTGTTTCCTTATTAATTTTTTCTCTGGATGACCTCTCTATTGGTATAAGAGAGGTGTTAAAGTCCAGCAATATTTTTTTGTTACTGTTGATTTTGCCTTTTATGGCTGTTATCCTTTGCCTTGTATATTGGTGTGCTCCTTTATTTACAATTGTTATGTCTTTTATTTTGGATTGATCCCTTGATCATTATGCAATCTCCTTCCTTTTCTCTTGTGACCGTCTTTATTTTAAAGTCTATTTTGTGTGATATGTGTATTACTACTCCAGCTTTCTTTTGATTTCCGTTAACATGGAGTATAATTTTCCATCCTCTCACGTTCAGTCTGTATGTGTCCTTAGGTCTGAAATTGTTCTCCTGCAGACAGCATATATATGGGTATTGTTTCTGTATCCATTCAGCCAGTCTATGTCTTTTGGTTGGAGCATTTATTCCATTTATATTTAAGGTAATTATTGATATGTATGTTCCTATTGCCATTTTCTTAATTGTTTTGGGTTTGTTCTTGTTGGTCTTTTTTTCTGTCCTTCCTCTTTTGTTCTCTTCTCTTTTGTTTCCTGCCTAGAAAACGTCCTTTAGCAATTGTTGTAAAGCTGGTTTGGTGGTGCTGAATTCTCTTAGTTTTGCTTGCCTGTAACACTTTTGATTTGTCCTTTGAATCTGAATGAAAGCTTTGCTTGGTAGAGTAATCTTGGTTTTAATTTTTTCCCTTTCGTCAATTAAAATATACTCTGCCACTCCCTTCTAGCCTGTAGAGTTTCTGCTGAAAAATCAGCTTTATTCAGATTACCTTGTGTGTTATTTGTTGCTTTTCCTTTGATGCTTTTAATATTTTTTCTTTGTATCTCACTTTTGTTAGTTTGATTGATATGTGTCTCAGTGTGTTCCTCCTTGGTTTCATCCTGTATGGGACTCTCTGTGCTTCCTGGATTTGGGTGACTATTTCCTTTCCCATATTATGGAAGCTTTCCACTATAATCTCTTCCAATATTTTCTCAGGCCCTTTCTATCTTCTTCTTGGACCCTGATAATTCGAATTTTGGTGTGTTTAATGTTGTCCCAGATATCTCTGAGACTGTCCCCATTTCTTTTCATTCTTCTTTCTTTATTCTGTTCTGCAGCAGAGATTTCCACCATTTTGTCTTCCAGTCACTTATCCGTTCTTCTGCTTCAGTTATTCTTATATTGCTTCCTTCTAGTGTATTTTTTGTTTCAGTTATTGTATTGATCATCTCTGTTTGTTCTTTATTTATCCTGTCTTTGTTACACTTTTCTTGTATCTTCCTGATCCCTATCTATCTCCATTCTTTTTCTGAGGTCTTGGATCATGTTTACTATCATTACTCTGAATTCTTTTTCAAGTAGATTGCCTATCTCCTCTTCATTTAGTTCATTTATCTTGCACCTTTGTCTTCAAAATATTTATTTGTCAACTCATTTTGTCAGATTTACTGTGTTTGAGGTCTCTTTTCCACAGGCTACAGGATGGTATTTCCTCTTTCTTCTAGTGTCTTCCCCCTAGTGGGTGAGGTTGTTCCAGAGGCTTGTGCCATTACCCCTTGAAAGGGGGATTAATTGGTGTTGTAGAGACAAGAGCCTGCCTTAGACATTGAGTTGAGCCCCCCCTTTGTTCTGCAGTTGTCACTGCCCTGTCAGGGGTGGGGTCTGCTCCCTGTTTGTTGGAGTAGAGGCCCCCAGATCTGTTTCTTAGCTGAGATTCTGATATGCAGTGTGAGGTAGGCAGGATTGGAGCACTCCCAGTGGGAGATAAGTCACTGAGTATCCCTCCTCTGGAGCTGTTCACCTGTGAATGTGCTCTGTTGTGTCCCCTTTCACATGCTGTGTGGGCTCATAAAGTACACAGCTGTTTGCATTGCTCTCGGTCGTGCCTTAACTGTGGGTATGCTGGCAATTAGACCTGGTGACTTTCAAACATTGTTTCACAAGGCCACTAGTACAGATCCACTGAGGTCAGGTCCCAGGACTGCAGTAGTTGTGCACCTGGACCCAGTGTCAGTGCTATGGAGGAAGCCCAGGTACTGGTCTGGTGCAACCCCTGTGGGTCTGTGCCCACAAAGCCCACAGCTGCTAAGCCAGACCCATCTGTGCTGCCGAAGCACTTGTTGTCCTTTAGGATGTTTTGCAGGCATCGAATTTAGGAAGCTGTCAACAGAGGTGTGACTCCGCAATTTGTGCAGCTGCGAGCAAAGATTTCAGCTCTTCTTTCTTAGTCACACAGCTCATGGGGCTCAGCTGTGGTTTCAGCACCTCTTCTGAGCATATTTACTAGTTGGGGTAGCTATCTGTGCCCTCCCAAGGCATTGTGTGCAGGTCCCAGCACCCACTGGTGGATTTCCTAGTGGGGGTGGTATCCATGTACTTCTGGGACAGCAGTTCAGGGTCTGGGACCCACTGATGTATTTCCTAGTCATGGTAGCTCTCTGCACCTTCCCTGGACAGTGTGAGCAAGTCCTGAGGCCCACTGGTGGGATTCCTAGAGGCAGGAGCTTTCCACGCCCTTCCTAGTCAGTGGAGGAGGATCCTGTGGCCTGCTGGCAGAATTGCTAGTGGCTGGAGTCGTCTGCACCCTTCTATGGCAGCAGGGATTGATCCTGTGACCCGCTGGTGGAATTCCTAGTGGGAGAAGCTCTCTGTGCCCTCCTGGGACATCAGGGCAGGTCCTGGCACCCACTGGTAGATTTCCTAGTAGCAAGAGCTATCTGCATGCTCCCAGTACAGCAGGGCAGGTCCTGGCACCCACTGATGGATTTCCTAGTCACTGAATCTCTCTGTGCCCTCCTGGGATAGCATGGGCACGTCCTGGGGACTGCTAGTGGAATTCCTAATGGTCAAAGCTGTCTGTACCCTTCTGGGCCACCGGGGGAAGGTCCTGGAGACCGCTGGCTGGTTATCTATTTAACTATAGCTGTGTATACATGTCAACTCCAAACTCCCAGTCTATCCACCCCTTCCCCCTGGTCCCCCACCCTTCCCCCCAGTAACCATAAGTTTATTCTCTAAGTCTGTGAGTCTGTTTCTGTTTTGTAAATAAGTTAATTTGTATCATTTTTTTCTAGATTCTGCGTATAAATGATATCATATTATATTTGTCTTTCTCTTTCTGACTTACTTAGCATGATAATCCCCAGGTCCATCCATGTTGCTGCAAATGGCATTATTTCATTCTTTCTAATGGCTGAGTAATATTCCATTGTATATATGTACCACATCTTCTTTATCTTTTCATCTTTTGATGGATATTTAGATAGCTTCCATGTCTTGACTATTGTAAACAGTACTTCAATGAAAATTGGGGTGCATGTGCATGTATCTTTTCAAGTTAGTGTTTCCATTTTCTTCGGATAACCCACCCAGGAGTGGAATTGCTGAATCATGTGGTAGTTCTATTTTTGGCTTTTTGAGCAACCTCCATAATGTTTTCCACAGTGGCTGCACCAATTTACATTCCTACTAACAGCATTCTAGAGCACTCTATTCTCCACATCCTCTCCAACATTTGTTATTTGTGGTCTTTTTCATAATAACCATTCTGACAGGTGTGAGATGATATCTCATTGTGGTTTTGATTTGCATTTATCTGATGATTAGTAATGTTGAGCATCTTTTAATGTACCTGTTGACCACTTATATTTCTTCTCTGGAAAAATATGTATTCAGGTCTTCTGGCCATTCATTAGTTGGATTGTTTGTTTTTTTGATATTGAGTTGCATGAGATGTTTATATATTTTGGAAAAAAAACATTATCAGTCATGTCATTTGCAAATGTTTTTTTTTCCCATTCATAGTTTGGCTTTTTGTTTTGTCAGTGGTTTCCTATGCTGTGGAAAAAGCTTTTAAATTTAGCTAGGTCCCATTTGTTTAGTTTTTCTTTTGTTTCCTTTGCCTTGGGAGACAGGTCCAAAAGAATTATTGGTATGATTTATGTCAAAGAGTGTTCTGCCTATGTTTTCTTCTAAGAACTTTATGGTTTCCAGTCTTACATTTAGGTCTGTAACCCATTCTGAGTTTTTTTTTTTTTTTTTTTTTTTTTTGGTGCATGGTGTAAGAAAATGTTCCAATTTCATTCTTTTAAATATAGCTGTCTAGTTTCCCCAGCACCACTTGCTGAAGAGACTGTCTTTCCACATTGTATATTCTTACCTCCTTTGTTATTGGCTAATTGAACATAAGTGCATGGGTTTATTTTTGGCTCTTTATTTTGTTCCATTGATCTATGTCTGCTTTTGTGCCAGTACCATGCTGTTTTGATAATTGTAGCTTTGTAATATAGTCTGAACTCAGGGAGAATGATACCCCCAGTTCTGTTCTTCTTTCTCAAGATTGTCTTTTTTTTTCCACACAAAGTTTAAAATTATTTTTTCTGGGCTTCCCTGGTGGCGCAGTGGTTGAGAGTCCGCCTGCCGATGCAGGGGACACGGGTTCGTGCCCCGATCCCGGAAGATCCCACATGCCGCGGAGCGGCTGGGCCCGCGAGCCATGGCCGCGGAGCCTGTGTGTCCGGAGCCTGTGCTCCGCAACGGGAGAGGCCACAGCAGTGAGAGGCCCGCGTACAGCAAAAAAAAAAAAAAAAAAAAAAAAAAAAATTATTTTTTCTGGTTCTGTGATAAATGCCATTGGTATTTTGATAGGGATTGTATTGAATCTGTAGATTGCCTTTGGTAGTATGGTCATTTTAACAATTTTAATTCTTCCAATCTATGAATACCATGCCTCCTTCCATCTGTTTGTGTCATTTTAAATTTTGTTCATTAACCTCTTATAGTTTTCTCATGTCAGGTTTTGCATCTCTTCAGTTAGATTTATTCCTAGATATTTTATTCTTTTTGATGCAATTGTAAATGGGGTCATTTTAGTAATTTCTCTTTCTCATAGTTCATTGTTAGTGTATAGAAATGTGACAAATTTCTGTATATTAATTTTTTATCTTACAACTTTATTGAATTCATTGATGATCTCTAGTAGTATTTTGGTGGTGCCTTTTGGATTTTCTATGTATTATATCATGTCATCTGCAAACAATGATGATTTTACTTCTTCCTTTCCAATTTGGATTCCTTTTGTTTATTTTTCTTGTTTGATTGTTAAGGTTTCCAATACTGTTAAATAAAAGTTGCAAGAGTGGACATCCTTGTCTTGTTCCTGATCTTAGAGGAAATGCATTCAGCTTTTCATTGTTAAGATGGTGTTTCCTGTGAGCTTATCATATATGGCCTTTATTATGCCAAAGTATGTTGTTTCTATACTTACATTTTTATTATAAATGGATGTTGAATTTTGTCACAAGCTTTTTCTGCATCTTTTAATGTGACCATATCATTTTTATCCTTCCTTTTGTTAATGTAGTGTATCACATTGATTGATTTGTGGATATTGAACCATTCTTGCATTCCTCTAATAAATCCCACTTGTTAATGTTGTATAATCCTTTTCGTGTATTGTTGAATTTGGTTTGCTAATATATTTTGTGGAATTTTGCATCTATATTTATCAGTGATATTGGCCTGTAATTTTCTTCTTCTGTGATCAGTTTGGTTTTGGTATCAGGATGTTTCTGGCCTTGTAGAATGAGTTTGGAAGCATTCTTTCCTTTGCAACTTTTTGGAATAGTTTGAGAAGGATACATGTTAATTCTTCTTAAAGTGTTTTGTAGAATTCACCTGTGAGGCCATCTGGTCATAGACATTTTTTCATGGTGAGATTTTTTATTATTCAATATCATTCCTGTTAATTGTTCTGTTCATGTTCTATATTTCTTCTTGGTTCTGTGTTGGGAGATTGTACATTTCTAGGAATTTGTCCATTTCTTCTAGGTTGTCCATTTTATTGGTATATAGTTGTTTATAGTAATCTCTTTTGATCCTTTGTATTTCTGTGGTGTTGGCTGTAACTTCATTTTCATTTCTGATTTTATTGATTTGAGCTCTCTTTTCTCTTATTGAGTCTGGCTAAAGGTTTATCAATTCTGTTCATCTTTTCAGATAACCAACTTTTAGTTCCATTAATCTATTCTGGGTTTTTTTGGTGTCTATTTCATTTATTTCTGCTCTGGTCTTTATGATTTCTTTCCTTCTACAAACTTTAGGCTTTGTTTTTTTCTTCCTTTTCTAGTCTTTTAGGTGTAAAGTTAGGTTGTTTGGGTCTTTTCTTCTTTCTTGAGAAGGCCTGTATCATTATACATTTCCCTCTTAAAACTGCTTTTGCTGTGTCTCACAGATTTTGGATTGTTGTGTTTACATTTTCTTTTGTCACCTGGTCCAGGTGGTGCTGGGGCTAGTGCCAGCTTACTGGTAGGCATAACTTGACCTGGGGTCACTGGCTGCAGGGCACTGGGGGTCCTGAAGCTGGTGTTTGCTCATTGGTGGTTGGGGCTGAATGCCATGGGCCACTGGCTGAGGGGCCCAACGTGTCCCAGAGCTGTTGCTTGACTGCTGATTGTCAGGAATGAGGTCAGGGTGGGGGTTCCATGTCTGGTGCCAGTCTGCTGGTGGGTGTGCTGGGTCCTGCCATGGCAGGCTGCATGGCTGTGGTGTTCCTGGAGCTGGTGTCCATCCATGGGCGGGTTTACATTGGCTTATTTTTTTTTATTTCAGCAGAAAATCACTTAGTTTATAACCATTAATTATGATGTTAACTGTAGAATTTTTGTGATGTTCTATAACAAGTTGAGGAAGTTCCCATCTATTTCTACCTTATTGAGAGTTTCTATCAAGAATATGTGTTAGGGCTTCCCTGGTGGCACAGTGGTTGAGAGTCTGCCTGACGATGCAGGGGGAATGGGTTTGTGCCCCGGTTCGGGAAGATCCCACATGTCACAGAGTGGCTAGGCCCGTGAGTCATGGCCACTGAGCCTGTGCATCTGGAGCCTGTGCTCTGTAATGGGAGAGGCCAAAACAGTGAGAAGACTGCATACCGCAAAAAAAAAAAAAAAAAGAATATGTGTTAGATTTTGTCAAATGCTTTTTCTGAATATATTTATATAATCATATGACTTTTCTTCTTTATCCTCTTGATGTGACAGGTTACATTCACCAATTCTCATATGCTGAGGCAAACTTGCATAACTGCAAGAAATCTCATTTGATCATGGTGTATAACTTTTTATAAATTGTTGGACTCAATTTACTAATATTTTGTTAAGGACATTTGTGTCTAAGTTTATGAGAGATATTCATCTGTAGTTTTTGTTTCTTTTAATAAAAGAAAATATTTGGTATCAGTGTAATGCTGGCCTCAAAGAATGAGTTAGTAAGTATTCCCTCTGCATCTATTTTCTGTAAGATATTGTAAAGAATTGGTGTAATTTCTTCTTTAAATGTTTGGTTTTATTCACTAGTGTAACAACTGGGCCTTGTGCTTTCTGATTTTGAAGTTTATTAAGTATTGATTAAAATTTTTAAAAATATATGGGCCTATTATCTATTTCTTATTTGTTTATTGAAGTATAGTTGATGTACAAAATTATGTTAGGTTCAGGTGTAAAACATAATGTTTTGACATTTAACTACTTTACAAAATGATGACCATGATAAGTCTAGTAACCATACAAAATTATTCCAGTATTACTGACTATATTCCTTGTGTTGTATATAACATACCTGTGACTTATTTATTTTATAACTCCAGTATGTACCTCTTAATCTCCTCCTATTTCATCCAACCCTCCACTCCCCTCCCCTCTGGCAACCACCAGTTTTTTTTCTGTATTTATGAGTCTGTTCCCTTTTGTTATATTTGTTAATTTGTTTTGTGTTTTTTAGATTCCACATATAAGTGAAATATAGATTTTGTCTTTTTCTTTCTGACTTATTTCACTTAGCATAATACCCTCTAGATCCACCTGTGTTGTCACAAGTGGCAAGATTTCATTCCATTTTATGCCTGAGTAATATTCCATTGAGTAATATACCATATCTTCTTTATCCTTTCATCTATTGATTATGTTGCTAATCCTAGGTTACCTTCCATATCTTGGCTCTTGTAAATAATGCTGCAATTAACATAATGGTACATGTATTTTTTCAAATAAGTGTTTCTGTTTTCTTTGGGTAAATACCCAGAAGTGGTATTGCTGCCTTGTAGGAAGTCCTATTTTTAATTTTTTGAAGAATGTCCATACTGTTTTCCATAGTGACTACACGAATTTATATTCCCACTGATAGTTCACGAAGGTTCCCTTTTCTATAAGTCCTTGCCAACTTATTATTTGTTGTATTTTTGACAAAAGCTATTCTGACAGGTGTGAAGTGATAGCTCATGGTTTTGATTTGTGTTTCTTTGATGATTAGTGATGTTGAGCATCTTTTCATGTGTCTGTTAGACATTCGTATGTCTTCTTCAGAGAAATGTCTATTTGGGTCCTTTGCCCATTGTAAAATCCTGTTTTAATGATTTTATTTTTGATATTTAGTTGTGCGTTTTCTATTTATTTTTGTTATTAACCCCATATCAAATATATCATTGGCAAATAACTTCTCCCATTCAGTAGATTGCCTTTTCATTTTGTTGATGGTTATCTTTGCTGTGGAAAACCTTTTAAGTTTGATGTAGTCCCATTTGTTTATTTTCACTTTTTTTGCTTTCAGTAATTTGTGTCTTTCTAGGAATTTTTCCATTTCACTTATGTTATCAAATTTGCAAACATAGTAATTTTCAATATTTCTTTATTAGTTTTTAATGTTTACAGGATCAGTAATAATGGCCCCTCTTTCATTTATGATATTAGTAATTTAATTCTCTCATCTTTTTTCTTAGTTAGGCAGGTTAAAAGTTTTATAAATTTAATAGACCTTTTCCAATAATCAGGTTTTGGTTTCATTGATTTTCTGTTTTCAATTTCACTGATATTTTCTGTAATTGTATTATTACTTTTCTTGTGCTTTCTTTGGAATTAATTTGATTTTCATTTTTTTAGTTTCCTAAGATGAAAGCTTGAATAATTCATTTTATGTCTTTCTCTTTTGTAATATACTAATGCAATTTCATAGGTTTCCCTCTAAATCCCGCAGTCATCACACTCCACAGATTTTGATAAATTGTATTTTTATTTTCGTTCAGTTCAAAATACTTTTAACTTATCTTGAAATTCTTTTTGATCCACATGTTATGTAAAAATATGTTATTTAATGTCTATATGCGGCTGCTTTCCAAGTATCTTTCTATTATAATTTCTAGTTTATTTTCGTTGGGAACTGAGAGCATACTTTGTATGACTTTTAGCCCTTTAAATTTGTAACAGCATGTTTTATGGACCAGCATGTGGTCAGTCTTGGAGAATGTTCAAAATAGTCTGAGAAGAATGTGTATTCTCCTGTTGTTGGATAAAGAATTTGTAAATGTAAACTAGATCTAGTTGATTGATGGTGCTGTTCAGTTCAACTCTCTCCTTACTGATTTTCTGCCTGCTGGATCTGTCAGTTACTGATAGATGGGTGTTGAATTCTCCAACTATAAGAGTGGATTAGTTTTTTTCTACTTGAAGTTCTATTAGCTTTTGCCTCATGTATGTTGATGCTTTGTTGTTAGGCACATTCACCTTAAGAATTAAGACTTTCTTGGAGAATTGACCCCTTTATCATTATGCAGTGCCTTCTTTATTCTTAAGAATTTTCCTTGCTCTGAAGTCTGTTTTGTCTGAAATTAAGAAAACAACTTCGGCTTTCTTTTGATTGGTGTTAGCGTGATATGTCTTTTTCCATCTCTTATTTTAAATCTATCTGTGTCTTTATATTTAAAGTTGGTTTCTTATGAATAAGATATAATTAGATGTTTTTAATACACTTTGATAGTCTCTGCCTTTTAATTGGTATATTTAGACCACTGACATTTAAAGTGATTATTGATATAGTTGTAATAATACTTATTGTATTTGTAGCTTTTTTCTTTTTTTTGAAGCTTTTTTAATTCATTTTCCTTGTTTTTTGTGTCTGCTTTTGATTCCTACTCTTTTTCTGCCTCTGAATTTAACTGAGCATTGTACATGAATCCATTTTATCTTCCCTTTTAGCATTCCAATTATATTCTTATTTTGCTATTTTTTTGTGCTTGCCCTAGAGTTTGCAATATACATTTATGACTAATCCAAGTCCATTCTCAAATAATACTACATCCAAAATTTTACAGTTAGTGCAATTACCTTATAACAGAATATTCCCAATTCCTCTCTTCTCTCCCTTACAATATTGCCATTATTCATTTTTGCATATCTGTATGTTATAAGTTGCCAAGTGAGTCAGTGGTATTACTATTTTGAAGATACTGCTAACTGCTAAATCAATTAAAAATGAAGAAAATAAAAGATTTAATTTTACCTTCATTTATTCCTTGTCTAATGCTCTTCCTTTCTTTACATAGTTCCAGATTTTAGATATATATCATTCTCCTTCTTTCTGAAGAACTTCTTTTAACATTTTTTGCATGGCTAGTCTACTAGTAAAAAATCCCCTCAATTTTTGTTTGTCTAACAAATCTTTATTTCTCCTTTACTTTTGAAGGATAATGCCGAGGAGTAAAGAATTTTTGGTTGGTGTTTTTCTTTTCTTTCAACACTTTAAAAATCACACTTCACTGTCTTCTTGCTTGCTGGTTTTTGGAGGAAAAGCCTATATAACTCTTGTCCTTGCTCCTCTATAAGTATGGCTTTATCCACCTACTTCTTTAATTTGTGATTTTCTCTTTGTTTTTGATTTTCTCTAGTTTGAATATGATATGCCTAGTTATAGTTATACATACAGTTGACCCTTGAACAACGTGGGGGTTATGGCTATGACTCCCCACACACAGTTGAAAATATGGATAAAACTTTATAGTCAGCTTTCTGTATCACTGTTTCTGCATCAATGGATTCAACCAACAACAGATCATATAGTACTGCAGTATTTATTGAAAAAAGTCCACATATAAGTGTACCTGTGCAGTTCAAACCCATGTTCTTCAAGGGTCAACTCTGTGTGTGTGTGTGTGTATACACACACACACACACACATACACACATATATAGATGTAGATATAGATATAGATAGATAGATAGTGCTTCTTGTTTTCTGAGCTCCCTGGACCTATAATTTGGTGTCTACAGTAATAATTTCATTATTACTTCAAATATGTCTTCTGTCTCTGTCTTTCTTTTCTTTCTGATACTTCCATGAAACATATATTACAACGTTTGTAGTTTTCCCACAGTTCTTTGATGTTTTATTCCATCTTCTTCATTCATTTTTTCTCTTTGATTTTAAGTTTTCAAAGTCCATATTGACCTTTCTTCATGCTCACTTATTCTTTCTTTGTTTCTTTCCAGTCTATAGATGATCATATCAAAGACATACATCATTTTGTTACAGTTGTTAAAAACTTTCTAGCATTTCATTTTGCATATTTCTTGAGTTCCCATCTCTTTACCTACATCAGTTCACCTTTTCTTGCATGTTGTGTACTTTGTCTATTAGTATCCTTAGCATATGAAACATGGTTATTTTTAATTCTCAGTCTGATAATTGTTAAATCTCTGCCATATCTGAGTCTGGTTCTGATGTTTGCTCTGTCTTTTTAAACTGTTTTTTGTTTGTTTGTTTGTTTTTGTTTTTGTTTTGTCTTTTATTGTGTCTTGTGATGTTTTGCTGCAAGCTGGACAAGATGTACTGGATAAAGGAATTTAGATAAATAGGCCTTTTAGTGTGAGGTTTTATTTTTATCTGGGTGGTTGCTAGCCTGTGTTTAACGTTTGCTATCTTTGTAGGTGTAAGAAGCTAAAATTGTCTCTATTTTCCTTGTTTTTGTCTACTGTGGGCCTTGGGTTTCCCTAGAGCCTACTTCTTAAATATTGTCTAGACATGGAGATTTTTCAGAGCTATCTGGAGTTAGGTTTTTCCCTTCTCCAGGTCAGTTAGTTTCCGGTAAAACTCCAGTCAGTTGGGTTCTGGTAATATAGTCTCCCTGAGGTCATTTTTTTATTAGAAGAACAGAATGCTCTGGATGTATTTAAAAATGGCTACATTCCCCCTCTTCTGGCCAAAAGTACTAGGGGATTTTTCTCTGATCTTCACTATGAGGACCTGGTAGATCTCGTGGAGGTAAAACACCTAAAAGTATGGGGGACCCTCTAAGACTGTCCTTCCCTGGCATTTTTAACTCTCAAGCTTGTCTACTTTGAGCCTTCAGCAATTTGTCAATTACAGTTTAAGTTTTCTGCCTTGGTATTGGCTCTAATAGTAAAATTCTTTTTCTAAGCCGCTGTTCTAGTAAGCTGTAAGTCTGTATATTCGACATCTTTCATTATGGTTTTAACTTGCATTCCCCTGGTGGATACTGATACTAAACATGTTTTCATGTGTTTATTGGCTATTTGTATATAATTCATTAGAGAAGGGTTGATTCAGATCTTTTTGCCCATTTTTTAATTGGGCTATTTGCCTTTTAATTATTGAGCTGTGTTTTAGTTTTCAGAGTATTCATTTTTCACTTCTTTTGTTAAATTTATTCCTAAATATAGTATTTGTTTTGATATTATTGTAAATTAATAGTCATTTCAATTTCATTGTGTTATTTTTAGGTGTTTATAGAAATACAATTATTTTATATAATGATTTTGTATTCTACAACCTTGTTGATCTACTTTATTAACTCAATAGCTTATAAAATTGAATTCCTTAAGATTTTCTATATACAATATCATGTGATACAAGAGTAGAGATAGTGTTATGTCTTCCTTTCCAATCTCATAGCTTTTTATTTTATTTACTTCACTAATTCCTATAGCTTGAACCTCCAGTACACTTTTCAATAGAGGTGGCAATAGCAGGCATCCTTTTCTTTTTCATGATCTTAGGGGCAATGCATTAATTATGATGTTCTGTGAGATTTTGTATATGCCCTTTATCTGGTTAAGTTCACTTTATTCCCAGTTGTGGAGTATTTTGTTTTACTAAGAAAGAGTGTTGTATTTTGTCATTTTTTTTGCTTCTATTGATATGATAATATGGTTTGGACCCTTTATTCTATTAATATGGTATATTACATTAATTGGTTTTCTATGTTAAGCCATTCTTGAATTCCTCAGATAAATCTTAATTGACCATGGTGTATACTGCTTTTTATATGTTGCTGAATTTGGTTTGCTAGTATTTCGTTGAGGACTTTTGCATTTGGATTCATAGGAAAAATTGTTTTTTAGTTTTCTTTTCTTCTGATATCTTTGATTTTGGGATTCTATTTACTTAAATTAGTATAAAACTTTCCTCAGATGAAGAGCTGGGGATTGTTCCCTCCTCTTCTATTTCTGTAAAGGGTTCATGAAGGATTGTGTTAATTCTTTTTTAAAAGCTTGGTAGAATTCTCCACGGATGTTATTGGATTTAGGGCTTTTCTTTGTGGGAAGTTTATTTCATCTCTTTTCTTGTGATAGATCTAGTCACATTTTCTATTTCTTCTTGAGTCAATTTTGATAGTTTGTTTCTGTTTCTAGGATTTTGTCCATTCCACCTAGGCTTATAATCTTTTTTATTTCTATAAGGTCTTTAGTAATGTCTTCTTTTTTATTTCTGATTTAAGTCAATTGAATCTTCTCTCTCTCTTTTTGTCTGTCTATCTAACAGTTTGTCGATTTTGTTGATCTTTCAAAGAAACAACTTCTGATTTCCTTGATTTTATTTATTGATTTCTATTCTCTATTTCACTTATTTCCCCTATAAACTTTACCATTTTCTTTCTTCTACTTGCTTTGGGTTGAGTTTTCTCTCCTTTTATTTCTGGTTTCATAAGGTAGAAGGTTGTTGTTTTGAGATTTTTTGTGTGGAAAAATACACATAACATAAAGTTTAGAAGGAGGAACTGTCTATTTTCCCTTTTATTCTCTACCTCAAAGATTCAACTTTTCTATTTTTATTTGAATTTATAATTTATATATATCTACTGCTAAGTACAAGTTAAGATTACAAAAAACAGCACACTTACCATAAACACCAGAAGTAGAAAATTAGTGTATGAAGGTGAGAAAAAGCCTACTAAAAACTTGGGTTAATACCATTGCAGTGTTTATGCTCAATCATGGGATCTAGCCATTCTTTTCTAATTTGGTGAATTTGTGGATGTAGGGATGGGTCTACATTGGGTTAACAAAATGAACATCTTAGTTAAAGTTTTGAGGGATCCAAGTAAATGAAAATAAGTTTTAAAGGCAAAAAATTTTTACCATTTTAACCATTATAAAGTGTACAATTCAGGAACATATGTACAGCCACAGCATTGTACAATCACTATTTTGCTCCAGAATTTTTTCATCATCCCAAAGTGATACCTTACCCTTTAAGCAGTCACTTTTCATACTCACTCTCCCAGCCCCTGGCAGCCACTATTCTGTTTTCTTTCTCTGTGGATTTGCCTATACTGGATATTTTATGTGAAAAGAATCATACAATATGTGGCCGTCTGCATCTGGCTTCTTTCACTAGCATAATGTTTTCAAGGTTCATCTATGGTGTAGCATGTATCAATATTTATTATTTTCTATGTCTATTATTTTCTATTTTTTATTATTTTTATAGATATACCACATTTTGTTTATCCATTTATCAGTTGATGGACATTTGGATTATTTCCATCTTTTGACTACTGTGAATAGTGCTGCTATGAACATTAGTGTACAGGTTTTTTAGTTAAGACCTGTTTTCAATTATGGTATAGACCTAGGAGTGGAATTCCTTGCTCAGATGGTAATTCTATGTTTAACTTTTCCAAGAACCACCAAACTGTTTTCCACAGTGACTGCACCATCTTACAATCCTACCAGCAATGTATATGTGTTCTAATTTCTCCACATCCTCCCCAATTCTTACTTATTTCTTTTTCCATATGGTCATCCTCATGGGTGTGTAGTGGTACCTCTTTGTGGTTTTGAGTTGCATTTCACTAATGACTAATGACATTGAGTATCTTCATGTCCTATTTGGCTGTTAGTATATCTTCTTTGGAGAAATGTCTACTCAGCTCCTTTGCCCATTATTTAATTGTTTGTCTGTTTTTTGGTTGTAAGAATAATTACATTTTCTGAATACTAGAATCATATCAGATATATGATTTGTAAATATTTTCTCCTGTTAAGTGGGTTGTCTTTTCACTGTTTTGATAGTGTTTGATGCACAAAAATGTTTAACTTAGTAAATTACAATTTACGTAGCTTTTCCTTTTGTTCCTTGTGCTCAGTGTCATACCTATGAAACTGTTGCCAAATCCAAGATCATCAAGGTTTACCTTTATAATTTCTTCTAAAAGTTTTAGAGTTAGCTCCTGTTGTACTAGCATCATTTGTTGAACAGACTATTCTTTCCCCACTGAATGGTCTCTTCACCTTTGTGTTCATAGATGTGTGGGTTATTTCTGGATTCTCAATTCTATTCCATTGACCTAGGTATTTATCCTTAAGGAAGTACCACACTGTCTTGATTACTACAATGCTGTAGTAAGTTTTGAAATTGGTAAGTTTGAGTTATTCAACTTTGTTATTGTTTTTCAAGATTGTTTTTATTTTTTTTCTATTTGGAGCCCTTTGCAATTCCATATGAATTTTAGGATTGTATTTTCCATTTCTGCAGGAAAAAAAAAAAGAGCTGTTGGCATATTGATAGGAGTTGCATTGAATCTATAGATTGCTTTGGGGTGTATTGCCATCTTAACAATATTAAGTCTTCTAATCCATGAACATGGGGTGTATTTCCATCTTCACATTTAATATAGTCATTTACATCTACAAATTTCCCTTTAAACACTTTTTTAGCTACATTCAATAAGTTTTGGTATGTTGTGTCTTCATTTCATTCATCTCAACCTACTTTCTAATTTCCCTTGTGATCTTGTGTTTCAACCATTGGTAATTTTGGAGCATGTTTTTTAGTTACCTCATATTTGTGAATTCCCCAAACTTCTTCATTTTATTTATTTATTTATTTTAAAATTTCTTTCTTTCTTTCTTTCTTGCTTTCTTTCTTGCTTGCTTTCTTTCTTTCTGTGTTGGGTTTCCGTTGCTGGGCACGGGCTTTCTCTAGCTGCAGCATGTGGGGGCTACTCTACATTGCAGTGTGTGGGCTTCTCACTGTGGTGGCTTCTCTTGTTGTGGAGCATGAGCTCTAGGTGTGTGGGCTTCAGTAGTTGTGGCATGCGGGCTCAGTAGTTTTGACACATGGGCTTAGTTGCTCCGTGCCATGTGGGATCTTCCTGGACCAGGGCTCGAACCCATGTCCCCTGCATTGGCAGGCAGATTCTTAACCACTGCACCACCAGGGAAGTCCCTTTCATTTTATTAATTTTGAGTTTAATTCTACTGTGTTCAGAAAGTAAAAATTGCATGTTTTCAATTCTTTTAAATTCACTGATATTTATTTTACTGCCTAGCATATGGTCTATCCTGGAGAATGTTATCTGTACTTGAGGAGAATGTTTTCTGCTGGTTTTGGGTGTAGTATTCTATAGATGTCATTTAGGTCTACTTGCTTTGTAGTATTGTTCAAATCTTGTATTTCCTTGTTGACCTACTACCTAGTTGTTCTATCTGTTATTGTAAGTGGATTACTGAAGTCTCCAACTATGATCTGAATTATCTATTTTTACATTTATTATTTCAGGCTTTGCACTATGCATTTTGGAGCTCTGTTTATAGGTGCACATGTATCTATAATCATTACATCTTTGTGATTTATTGAACATTATTATTATAAAATGTCCCTCTCTATTACTAGTAACATTTTTAAAATGTTTATTTTATTCCTCCTCAGAGGGCACAGCCTTTAGCATAAATACAGTCACTATGGGATGACAAGGTTTTATCATGGCTCTCTTTGACTGTCACTTTCTCTGATATCTCTGTCAAGCTGTTTGCCTCTGTTGATGTCTCACCCATCCCTTAGCCCTGAGTCATAACCAGATGATTTTCTCTTATTTTTGACAATGCATTGAGGGTATAAATACTACATATAGTCTGACCCAATTATATTCTGGCCACTCTGCAGGGGTTGATTTTATAAGCTATTCTTTGAGGTTTGTTCTGACCCCAGGAGGGATCTTCTTAATTGTTTATTTCCCTGGTTTTCTCTTGTCAGCTAGCTGGCCTGTGGTTTAATTGGTTGTACTCATGGAGTTATTAGCCTCCTCTTTATTGCTTACATCTAAAATATCCATTATATTCAACAGCACCATGAAGTTCTTTTTTGTTTGTTTTTGTTTTTTGCGGTACGCGGGCCTCTCACTGTTGTGGCCTCTCCCGTTGCGGAGCACAGGCTCCAGACACGCAGGCCCAGTGGCCATGGCTCACGGGCCCAGCCGCTCCGTGGCATGTGGGATCTTCCTGGACTGGGGCACGAATCCATGTGCCCTGCATCGGCAGGCGGACTCTCAACCACTGCGCCACCAGGGAAGCCCAAAAGTACACTTTGTTTGTTTGTTTGTTTGTTTGTTTGTTTTTGCATACCATGAAGTTTGAACTGTCCAAAACTCTTCCAAATAAAGTCAGTTCCCTTGGGAAGAGCTTCTTAGTTTTCTGTTATTATGGCCCACCTCTGTCTCTCCAGTAAACAATTGTGCACCATTTCTCTGGATTTGGGGACAGGGCGGTGGCTCACTTCTCTCAGAATAACACCCCTGCTTCACATAGCAGTAACTTCTGCTCTTCTTCACTTGCCTTTCCCAAGATAGAACCTTTGTCCTTTGAGTGGGCTGGGACAAAAGTGATCTGGGCTACACTGTTTCTGTTCTGCTGCACCTTGTTAGAGCTTCTGCCTTGTAAATTGTGGCTAGGTGGAGGAAGAGAGACCTAGAACATTCAGAATTTAATAGAGCTTTTGCAACATGGAACTGAGGAGGATGAGAAATGTCTTTCCATCCTCAGAGATATAGCCCTTAACTGGGATCTGGGAGAAGAGACAACCCTGTGTTTTTGGTCACACCTGCTCATAGTGGAGCTCCTGTCCTGCTGAATTGAAGCAGAGGGGAGGGAGAGAGGGTTTCCTGGCTCAAGTGTCACTGACTCTTGCTGTTCTTATTGGGATTTTGTATATTTTTTGGGGGGGATAAATGTTTCTTCTTTTGCTGTATTTAACTGGGACTATTTTTACAGACTTAAAATTTTTGGTTTCATATAATTCTTACCAATTATGCTTTCCCCTTGGGAGCAGTTCTGCAGAGCTCCTAACATCACTGTCCTAGAATTCATCTCTTATTGATTATTTCTTCCATGCAAGCTCAGTCTTTCCTTGTTCTTGTGTATCTAATAACTTTGGATTTTATTCTATATATTTTGAATATTATGTTAGATTTTAGGACTTATTTAAAGCCTATGCAGAATGTTGCCTGTGCAGAATGTTGATATTTTGTTTTATCAATGAAACGATCTTTTTATGTTCAGGCCACAACTTCTCATCCACACTGTGTGTGTTGTGCTTTCAATGTAATTGTTGTTAAAAGTCTGTGCAGTGATTTTCAAATCTATCATTTGTGTGCATTACCTAGGGCATTCTGGTGCTTGGCAGTGGTTTCATTTAGTTTATTTCTCAAAGTCTTTGGTATGCAGAATAAGATCAGATCCCCATGCACACACAGTTCAGAATTGATACCAGGATCTCATAAACTATTTTATAGGCTCAGTGTCTTGAGTACCTCCCTCTTCTTGATTTCTCCTGTGATTTCAAGTTCTTTGGGTCTCCTCTTTTCAGACCTTTGGACAGATATTTGTGACTTAGTTACTTAACCATATTGAGCACTTCCATTCCTGTGCCTGTGTTCATTTTCAAGTGGTGGGGAGTCAGAAATAAAAAAAAAAAAACAATATCAATGGGCTTGGCCCCACGTTCTTGGTACCAGATCTCCTCTGATCAGAAGGGGAACTTCCTGTACTCTTGGTTCCATACTACAGATTGAGAGCTAGGACATGAGGGATTGGAGAAAGGAAAACAAAGAAACAAAACAACAAAAGCAAAAAATCAAGGATTCCCAGTATCTCTGAATGGTAGGAGTTCCCTTTCCTGCTCCTTAAGCCAGAAGCAGAGGGTTTCTCCTATTTCCCTCTCTGTCTGCACCAGTGCCCATTTATATGTTTCAGGCTATGTTGAGTTCAAACTAGAAGATACTGGAAGGGAAATTGTGCAAACCTACTACCAGATCAGTAGTACTTTGAATTCTGAAGTTCTTACTCTATCCTCCTGCTAATATACTATTCAGAATTCTCAAAGAGCTACATCATGCATTCTGTCTAGGTATCATTGTGTTCTGTGAGAGAGAAAGGGTGGTATGTGTTTACCTGTTCTGCCTAGAAGCACCACCAACTTTGTTACAGCATGTATTTTGGCCTTTCCCTGTATGGCAAGGTACACCATTTCTGTACCACTAATCACACAGGTAAATTATGGTATATGATTTTAGTAGTCCTTGCTGCACATGTAACAAAGGCTCTGAATTTTGATGAACTTTCATTTGGATTACCCATCAACTTACTGATTTCCCCTTACAGTCTTAAGGGAAAGAGGAAATTCATACTACTATGGAGTACAATTAAACTCACAGCCTTTCCTTCACAATTTAAGACCTTGAAATTTATTTCATTTGCTTCTAGTAATGTTGGCAAACTATTAAGTTTGTAACTCAAATGTTTATTTTAGTGAATATTTTTATTTAATTTGAAACCATTATTACTTCATTAGAGTAAAGCAAAACTGTGTTATTACTGTATATCTTCTATTACAGGTCTTTAATATAATAAAGATCTGTAATGTGACTTTAATATTGTTTCGATTTTAATGTCACAGAAAAATACTCTGAAGATGAAATAGTTCTTATTTACTTTTCACTGTAATGAATAGTATGTCAAGGGAAAACAGACATCTTTTCCTTCTGTTCAGATAGAAAGCAAATATGTAGTCATCTGTGAATAGATACATTTGGAAATTATGATTGAGGCCAATGGAAACCCAGGCATACAGACTTCCTTTCTCAATTAAAATAAAAATCCTGACTTAAAAAAAATAAGAGCAGGCAGTAAACTGTCCAGTTTTCATGATTTCTGGTTGAAGATCTTCATTATAGGTTTGTTATTTTTACTGCAATATACAACACAGATTCCTTTCATTATTGAGGATCATACTATTAAGTTCTTTCAAATAGAAAAGAGCTTATTTCCTTGGGAGGGTGTGCTGCTGCTACTGCTATTGTTTTTGTAGTTTTTCAGTCTCAAGGACAGAGTTATATTTTTATCTTTTGAACAAGTATTTAATATAGAGGATGCATTGAAAAAAGGGAAATGTTAACATCTAGAGACTCGGTGCTTATTTCAAAATGAATAGGTGGAATAAAATGTACCTTAGTTCTTTTGTGTCTATAAAATTATAGAACTCTACTCTCTTGTGAAAATTCTTAATTTCCACTTGTCTTGCTTTAAAGTTTTTCCATCCTCTTCCTCCTCTTCATTTATTCCATAAACACTTATTGCATGCAAATGTTTCTTTTGTTCTATAACAATTTAGTGAGAATATATACAAATCAAAATTTGATTTAGAAGAGAAGCAACGTGAGGAGTCAGTTGAGCACTGAAGCTCATTGAAACAGGCCACCATGGCCCTCCGCAACCCACAGTATATTTCTGGAGATTTTAGCCCTGATGAATTCCATTAGTTCTTTGTGACTCCTTGTTCTTTGGTTGAGCATCGTCTATGTGGTGGAGCAGTTCTGCCTGGTGCATAAGCTGCTGATGAGCTACCTAATGGAGAAGACTATTAGATAATTGAATTTGGTGTTAATGAAATAACTGAACCCACTGACACTTTGCAAAGAACTCCCAACTACATACAGTATTTCAAGCACATTGAATCCTTAGGCCCCTGAATTTATCCTTATTTGCACAACTTCCCAAAAGATCCCTGATGACATAGATACAGAAGTGAACTCTAGCTCCACCAACTACCAGTACTCAGGCTCTGCCCTTGCTCTGGATGGCAGCACTAACGTGGAGGTGGAAGTTTTAGAAAATGGTGGCATCTTGGGTGGTCTTGGACAAAGGGAGCGTAAAAAGAAAACAAAAACAAAAAAAGTCCACCTGGGTAGAGTTACTTGAAAGATGGCAGCGAGTGTAGCACTTCCACAGAAGCCCTGGTCAATGGCCATGTCAATCCCAGAGTCCAGAACAATGTAGGCGCAGAGGATGCAAAGTTGGTGGGTGATGTGCCCCTGTCAGGGACACCCAGAACTTGTGGCAGCCCCCAGGATGCCACGGACTTCAGCAGTGATGCTGTGCCTAGTGGTTCTTTCCCAGAGCCTTCATCAGCAGGGCCAAGACTGCAGGGGCAGCCTGAGGGTTGCCTGTCGTGGGGCTGACCTTGAACCATCTTGCTACCCCACAGAGGCTGCCAGGGACACCCTCTTGAGGACAGCTGTGGCTCAGCCTTAGGTTGGGACTGATACTACTGAGAACCTTGGAGGTGCCAACGGACAAATACTTGAATCCTTGGTTGAGGGCACAGCTGCCAACAGGGTGCAGTTGCACACTGTGCAAGCTCAGACACGGACCCTGTGAAAGCTAAGAGCACCTCCCCTCCTGCAGATGCCCAGGCCTCTGTGGTAAGTCCTGTTGCCACCAGTTGGCCTGCAAAGTCGTGGGCCAGTCTTTTTCAGGATTCTAAGCCCTCTTCCTTATACCGCCTCCCGTCCCCTCTCCCTCCTCGTCTGTGGTTTCCATGGAAACTAAGTATTCCCCTCCCACCACTTCTACCCTGGTCTCTGAAAAGCAGGTTGAAGTCAAGGAAGGGCTGGTTCCAGTTTCAGAGGATCCTGTAGCCATAAAGTTTGCAGAGTTACTGGAGAACATAACCTTGATTCATAAACCAGTGTCATTGCAACCCCACGGGCTGATCAATAAAGGAAACTGGGGCTACATTAATGCTACACTTCAGGCAATGGTTGCTTGCACTCTGATGTATCACATGATGAAGTTCATTCCTCTGTATTCAAAAGTGTAGAGGGCTTGTATATCCACACCCATGATTGATAGCTTTGTTCGGCTAATGAATAAGTTTACTAATATGCCAGTGCCTCTAAAACCCAGACAAGCTCTTGGGGATCATGAGGGATATCCGCCCTGGAGCTGTCTTTGAACCAACGTATACTTATAGACTCCTGACAGTTATCAAGTCGAGCCTTTCTGAAAAGGGTCACCAAAAAGATGCTGAGGAGTACTTAGGCTTCATTCTAAATGGACTTTATGAGGAAATGCTGAACCTAAAGAAACTTCTCTCAGCAAATAATGAAAAACTTACTATTTGCAATGGACCCAAAAGCCACTCAGTGAACAAAGACGAGCAGGAAGAATGAGGCAAAGGAAGTGAGGACTAATAGGAGCAAGTTGGTCCCTGAAATAAGACCTTTTTCATTCACCAGGCGGATTTTGTCCAGGCCCCAATCACTGGCATTTTTGGTGAACACATCAGGTCTGTGGTTTACCAGCAGAGTTCAGAAGAGTCTGCCACCCTACAGCCGTTCTTTACTTTGCAGCTGGATATCCAGTCGGACAAGATACACACCGTCCAGGATGCATTGGAAAGCTTGGTGACAAGAGAATCTGTCCAGGGTTATACCACCAAAATCAAACAAGAGGTTGAGATCAGTTGAAGAGTTACTCTGGAAAAACTCCCTGTTGTTCTCGTGTTGCACCTGAAATAGTTAGTTTACGAGAAGACTGGTGGAAATCAGAAGCTTATAAAAAATATTGGATATACTGTGGACTTGGAAATTAATAAAGAACTGCTTTCTCCAGGGGTTAAAAATCATAATTTTAAATGTCACAGAGCCTATAGGCTATTTGCAGTGGTCTACCACCACAGCAGCAGCAACACTGGTGGCCACTACAACATGGATGTCTTCCAGATTGGTCTGAATGGCTGGCTGCACATCAACGACCAGATGGTCAAGGTGATTAACCAATACCAAGTGTTGAAGCCCACTACTGAGCACACAGCCTACTTCTTGTATTACTGCCATGTGGACCTGCTGTAGCTGTTACTGTCTGTGCCCAACACTGCTTGTTGAGCACCAAGTCTCACCGACTTCCCTCCTATCTTTAATGATTCTTTAGAGAGAAACTCATTCTCCCTGTTGCAAAAATGGGCTAGAATGAAAGGGGACGCCTTGGAGTTTGTGCACAACATAGTTTATGTTGACTTCTAATTTCCAAATCAAAATCATTTGATTGAAACAGATTGTCACTTGACTTAACAAGATACACAATCTGTATATCTTCTTTGGAGAAATGTCTATTTAGATCTTCCACCCATTTTTGGATTGGGTTGATTGTTATTTTGATATTGAGCTACATGAGCTGCATGTATATTTTGGAGATTGTCAGTTGCTTCATTTGCAAATATTTTTTTCCCATTCTGAGGGTTGTCTTTTCATCTTGTTTATGCTTTCCTTTGCTGTGCAAAAGCTTTTAAGTTTCATTAGGTCCCATTTGTTTATTTTTGTTGTTATTTCCATTTCTCTAGGAGGTGGGTCAAAAAGGATATTGTTGTGATTTATGTCATAGAGTGTTCTGCCTATGTTTTCCTCTAAGAGTTTTACAGTGTCTGGCCTTACATTTAGGTCTTTAATCCATTTTGAGTTCACATATGAAAGGATGCTCAACATCACTAATCATTAGAGAAATGCAAATCAGGACCACAAAGAGATATCAGCTCACAGTGGTCAGAATGGCCATCATTAAAAATCTACAAACAGGGCTTCCCTGGTGGCTCAGTGGTTGGGAGTCCACCTGCCAATGCAGGGGACACGGGTTTGTGCCCCAGTCCAGGAGGATCCCACGTGCTGCAGAATGGCTGGGCCCATGAGCCATGGCCGCTGAGCCTGTGGCTGAGCCTGTGAGTCCGGAGTCTGTGCTCTGCAGTGGGAGAGGTCACAGCAGTGGGGGACCCGCATATCACACACACAAAAAAATCTACAAACAATAAATGCTGGAGACGGTGTGGAGAAAAGGGAACCCTCTTGCACTGTTGGTGGGAAGGTAAATTGATACAACCACTATGGAGAACAGTATGGAGGTTCCTTAAAAAAATAAAAATAGAACTACCATATGACCCAGCAATCCCACTACTGAGCATATACCCTGAGAAAACCATAATTCAAAAAGAGACATGTACCACAGTGTTCAGTGCAGCACTATTTACAACAGACAGAACATGGAAGCAACCTAAGTGTCCACTGACAGATGAATGAATAAAGAAGATGTGGTACATATATACAATGGGATATTACTCAGCCATAAAAAGAAATGAAATTGAGTTATTTGTAATGAGGTGGGTGGACCTAGAGTCTGTCATACAGAGTGAAGTAAGTCAGAAAGAGAAAGACAAATACTGTATGCTAACACATATATATGGAATCTAAGAAAAGAAAATGTCATGAAGAACCTAAGGGTAAGACAGGAATAAAAACACAGACCAACTAGAGAAAGGACTTGAGGATATGGGGAGGGGGAAGGGTAAGCTGTGACAAAGTGAGAGAGTGGCATGGACATATATACACTACCAGACGTAAAATAGGTAGATAGTGGGAAGCAGCTGCATAGCACAGGGAGATCAGCTCGGTGTTTTGTGACCATTTAGAGAGGTGGGATAGGGACGGTGGGAGGGAGGGAGAAACAAGAGGGAAGAGACATGGGAACATATTTACATGTATAACTGATGCACTTAGTTATAAAGCAGAAACTAACTCACCATTGTAAAACAATTGTACTCCAATAAAGATTAAAAAAAAAGAAATTTTAAGGGAAAAAAAAACAAACCATATTTCTGAAATAATGCTGATTCTCCATCTAACTGTACAGTAGAATAGATCCTGCTCCAGTAACAACACTTTTAAATTTGTGGAAATGATTTTTTTCTTTCCTTAAAAAGTAAATGTTTTAGTACATCACACTTTCCTCCCCCACCATTTAACTTTTTGATAAATGATAAAAATGAGCTGTTATCAGAGAAGAAATAGTTTTTACTTCAAAAGATAAATAAACAAAAAATAAGTTGCTGTTTCCTAATAGGAAAAATATGCTAACAATTGTGTGATGAGAAGCTGCTTATGTGCACATTGCAAATGGAATATTGGAGTTAAGATGTTAGCCATATAGATGGGTGCTTGTAACTTTATTGCCATTAAGAGATTTCAAATTGCATTCATGCTTGTGTACACATAATGAAAAATGGGCAAAATAATGAAGATTGACATTGCCCTATGTCTGCTGTTTAATTCTGCTGCCTGCTCCTCTATGATGCTACATCTCTAATTGTACACAGCTAGTGATACCTAGAGTCTAAAGTTGTCGTCGGTCAGTAAAAAAAAAAATCATAGAGCTGGTTTAAAAAAATGTTTATCCTCATTTTAAAAGAAGTTTATTTTTTTGCAATTTAAAAATTGTAATTTTCCTAGTTTGGAATTGTAGCTTTCTGTATCTAGAAGAAGAAGAAAGTAATTTATGACTTGAATCATATTTGTAAAATGGTAATTATAGATTGATAGATGAAAGTATATCTTAATGAGGGACTTCCCTGGTGGTGCAGTGGTTAAGAATCTGCCTGCCAATGCAGGGGGCAGGGGTTTGATCCCTGGTCCAGGAAGATCCCACATGCCATGGAGCAAGTAAGCCCGTGTGCCACCACTACTGAGCCTGCACTCTGAGAAGCCCACACACCGCAACAGAGAGTAGCCCCTGCTCTCCACAACTAGAGAAGGTCTGCACGCAGCAATGAAGACCCAATGCAGCCAATAAATAAAACAATAAATATTTTTTTAAAGTATACCTTAATGAGAAAATGAAAAGATAGCATTCTCAGTGTGGTTTTGAAAACCATATCAAGGGATATAAATACACCGCATACTTTTCATTCCTGAAATCTGAGGAAAGTATTAGATATTACAGAAAAGTTTCCTGGCTTTCTGTTGAGACAAATATTGGTTTAAGAAATATGAAAAAAACTAATAAATGTATAATAAAATGTATTAAGTTGTATGAACTGTTTATATATTTAGGATATTAAAACTTGTTGGACATATTATTTGTAAATATTTTTTCCTATCCCATAGGTTTTCTTTTCTTTTTGTTGATGGTTCCCTTTGCTGTGCAAAAGCTTCTAATTTTAACTAGGTCTCCTTTGTTTATTTTTGCTTTTATTTCTTTTGGCTTAGGAGACAGATCCAAAAAAATATTTCTCCAATTTATGTCAAAGAGTGTTCCTCCTATGTTTTCTTCTAGGAATTTTATAGTTTCAGGTCTTACATTTAGGTCTTTAATCCATTTTGAGTTTATTTTTGTATTTGGTATGAGTAAATGTGCTAATATCATTGTTTTACATGTAGCTGTCCAGTATTCTCAGCACCACTTGTTGAAGTGACTGTCTTTTCTCCATTTTATTTCCTTAGCTCTTTTGCCATATATAAATTGACCATAAGTTCATGGTTTATTTCTGGGCTTCCTATCCTTTTCCGTTGATCTTTGTGTGTATTTTTGTGCCAGTACCATGCTGTTTTGATTACTGTAGCTTTGTAGTATAGTCTGAAGTCAGGGAGGGTGATACATCCAGCTTTGTTCTTTTTCTCAAGATTACTTTGGTAAATTCATGGCCTTTTGTGGTTCCATATGAAATTTAGGATTATTTGTTCTAGTTCTGCAAAAAATATCATGGGTATTTTGGCAGGGACTTCATTAAATCTGTAGATTGCTTTGGGTGGTAGGGCCATTTTAACAATATTAATTCTTGCAAAGTAATAGCATAGGATAACTTTCCATTTCTTTATATCATCTTTGAATTCTTTCATCCGTATTTTATAGTTTTCCGAGTATAGGCCTTTCACCTATTTGGTTAAGTTTATTCTTAGATATTTTATTCTTTTAGATGTGATTTTAAATGGGATTTTTTTCTTACATTCTCTTTTTCTGATAGTTCATTATTAGTGTATAGAAAAGCCACAGATTTCTGTATACTAATCTTGTATCCTGCAACTCTACTGAATTTATTTATTAATTCTAGTGTTTTACGGTGGAGACTTCAGTGTTTTCCACGTATAGTATACTGTCATCTTCAAATAGTAACAGTTTTATTTCTCCACATCCAATTTAGATGCCTTTTATTTCTTTTTCTTGTCTGATTTCTGTAGCTAGGACTTCCAATACTATGTTAAATAGAAGTGGTGAGAACACTACTTCTCACCTTGTCTTGTTTCTGAATATGGAGGAAAGGATTTCAGCTTTTCACCACTGACAATGATGTTAGCTGTGAGTTTTCATAAATGGCCTTTATTGTGTTGAGATATGTTTCCTGTATACCCACTTTGATGAGAGTTTTTATCATGAATGGATGGTGAATTTTGTCAAATGCGTTTTCTGTATCTGCTGAGATGATAATGTGATTTTTATCCTTCCTTTTGTTACTGTGTCACATTGATTTGTGAACGTTGAAACATCCTTGGGTCCCATGAATAAATCGAACATGGATCATGTTTTGTGACCATTTTTATATGTTGTTGGATTCAGTTTGCAAATATTTTGTTGAGAACTTTTGCCTCTATATTAATTAAAGATATTAACTTGTAGTTCTATTTTATTGTAGTGCCTTTGTTTGTTTTAGTATCAGGGTAATGGTAGCTTCATATAATGAATTTAGGAGTGTTTCATCCTCTTAAATTTTTTGGAGTAATTTGGGAAAGACATTATCTCTCCTTTCTATATTTGGTAGAATTTCCCTGTGAAGCTGTCTGGTCATGACTTTTGTTTGCTAGGAGTATTTTTTATTAAAAATTCAATTTCACTACTAGTAATTGGACTGTTCAAATTGTCTGTTTTTTCTTGACTCAGTCTTGGCATGTATGTTTCTATAATTTTTCCATTTTTTCTAAGTTATCCAATTTGCTGGCATATAACTGTTCATAGTATTCACTTATGATTTTTTGTATCTCTGTGGTATTGTTAATTATTTCTCCTATTTTATTTCTTATTTTGTTAATTTGGGTTCTCTCATTTCTTCTTGGTGAACCTTGGTAAAGGTTTAATCTATTTTGATTATCTTTTCAAAAAACTGCCTTTTGGTTTCATTGAACTTTTCTATTATTTACTCTCTATTTTATTTAATTCCTCTATGATCTTGATTATTTCCTTCCTTCTGCTGACTTTGATCTTTCTTTGTCATAATTTTTCTAATTCTTTCAGGTGGTAGGTTAGGTTGTTTGTGTGAGATGTTTCTTCGTTCTTGATGAAAGCCTGTATTGCTATAAATTTCCCTCTTAGAAGAGCTTTTGCTGCATCCCAGAGATTTAGGAATGTTGTGTTTCCATTTTTATTTGTCTCCTGGTATTTTCTGATTTCTTCTTTGATTTCTTCATTGACCCATTGGTTTTTTACTAGCATGTTGTTCAGTATCTATGTGTTTGTTTGTTTTTTCATTTTTCTTTATGCAGGTGTTTTCCAGTTTCATACTGTTGTGCTCAGAATATACGCTCGATACAATTTCTGTCCTATTAAATTCGTTGAGGCTTACTTTGTGATCTAGAATGTGATCTATACTGGAGAATGGTCCATGTGTACTGGAAAAGAATATGTATTCTGCTGTGTTTGGATGGAATGTACTGTAGCTCTCTAGTAAGTCCAATTAGTCTATAGTGTCATTTAAGGTCACTGTGGCCATATTGATCTTCTGTGTGGATGATCTGTCCATTGATGGAAGTGAGATGTTAAAGTCCCCTAATATTATTGCACTCTTGTCAGCTTATCCTTTAATGTCTCTTAGTATTTACTTTGTATATTTAGGTGCTCCTGTATTGGGTACATATGTGTTAACAAGTGTGATATTCTCTTCTTGTACTAATCTCCTTATCATTGTATAATGCCCTTCTTTGTCTTTTGTTATAGTTCTTTGGGTTAAAGTCTATTTTGTCTGAAATTATTATTGCTAACTCCACTTCCTTGTCATTTCAGTTTGCATGAAATATCATTTTCCATCCCATCACTTTCAGTCTGTGTGTGTCTTTACTTCTGAAGTTATTCTCTTGTAGGGCACATAGAGATGGTCCTGGTGTTTTCTTTTATCCAATCAGTCACTCTATGTCTTTTGATTGATGCATTTAGTCCATTGACATTTAAAGTAATTATTGATAGGTATGTCTTATTGCCATTTTATTAATTGCATTAGGGTTCATTTTGTAGTTCTTCCTTGTTTACTTCTTCTTTATGTTTCTTTCCTTGTGGCTTGATGATTTTCCATAATGGTATGCTTGAGATCATTTATTTTTGTTTTTGTGTATCCATTGTGTGTTCTTGATTTGTGGTTGCCATGGAGTCCATATATGTTGACACATAATTATATCCACTTGTTTTAAACTGGTACTCATTTAAGTTCAAACACATTATAAAATATCTACATTTTTTACTCTCCCAACTCATATTTTGTGTTCTTTTTACATCTTTATTGGGGTATACTTGCTTTATAATGTTGTATTCCTTGCTGCTGTATAAGATAGTTAATCAGCTATATGTATATATATATCCCCATATCCCCTCCCTCTTGAGTCTCCCTCCCACACTCCCTATCCCACCCCTCTAGGTGGTCACAAAGCACAAAGCTGATCTCCCTGAGCTATGTAGCTGCTTTGCACTAGCTATCTATTTTACATTTGGTAGTGTATATATGTCAATGCTACTCTCTCACTTCATCCCAGCTTACACTTGGCCCTCCCCATGTACTCAAGTGCATTCTCTACATCTGTGTCTTTATTTCTGTCCTGTCCCTAGGTTTGTCAGAACTGTTTTTTTTTTTTGATTCCATACATACATGTGTTAACATACGGAATTTATTTCTCTCTTTCTGACGATCTTCATGACAGACTCTACGTACATCCACCTAACTACAAATAACACAATTTCGTTTCTTTTTATGGCTGAGTAATATTCTATTGTATATATGTGTCACATCTTCTTTATCCATTCATTTGTCTATGGACATTTAGGTTGCTTCCATGTCCTGGCTATTGTAAACAGTGCTGCAATGAACACTGTGGTACCTGTCTCTTTTTGAATTATTTTTGTCTCAGGGTATATGCCCAGGAGTGGAATTGCTGGGCCAAATGGTAGTTCTAATTTTAATTTTTTAAGGAACCTCCATACTGTTCTCCATAGTGGCTGTATCAATTTATATTCCCACCAAGAGTGCAAGAGGGTTCCGTTTTCTCGACACCCTCTCCAGCATTTATTGTTTGTAGATTTTTTGATGATAACAATTCTGATTGGTGTGAGGTGATACTGAATTGTAGTTTTGATTTGCATTTCTCTAAAGATTAGTGATGTTGAGCATCCTTTCATCTGTTTGTTGGTAATATGTATATCTTCTTTGGAGAAATGTCTATTTAGGTCTCTGCCTATGTTTGGGTAAGGTTGGGCTTCTTTTGATATTGAGCTGCATGAGCTGCTTGTAAATTTTGGAGGTTAATCCTTTATCAGTTGCTTCATTTGCAAATATTATTTTCCCATTCTGAGAGTTTTCTTTTCATCTTGTTTATGGTTTCCTTTAGTGTGCAAAGATTTTAGGTCTCATTAGGTACCATTTATTTATTTTTGTTTTTATTTCCATTTCTCTAGGAGGTGGGTCAAAAAGGATCTTGCTGTGATTTATGTCACAAAGTGTTCTGTGTATGTTTTCCTCTAAGAGTTTTACAGTGTCTGGCCTTACATTTAGGCCTTTAATCCGTTTTGAGTTCATTTTTGTGTATGGTGCTAGGAAGTGTTCTGATTTCATTCTTTCATATGTAGCTGTCCAGTTTTCCCAGCACCACTTGTTGAAGAGGTGGTCTTTTCTCCATTATATATTTTTACCTCCTTTATCAAATTTAAGGTGATTATCCATGCATGTGTTTATCTCTGGGCTTTCTATCCTGTTCCATCGATCTATATTTCTGTTTCTGTGCCAGTACCATACTGTCTTGGTTAATGTAGCTTTGTAGTATAGTCTGAAGCCAGGGAGCCTCATTCCTCCAGCTCTGTTTTTCTTTCTCAAGATTGCTTTGGCTATTTGGGGTCTTTTGTGTTTCCATATAAATTGTGAAAATTTTTGTTCTAGTTCTGTGGGAAATGTCATTTGTAGTTTGATAGGGATTGCATTGAATCTGTAGATTGCTTTAGGTTGTATAGTAATTTTCAAAATGTTGATTCTTCCAATGCAAGAACATGGTATATCTCTCCATCTGTTTGTATCATCTTTAATTTCATTGATCAGTGTCTTATAGTTTTCTGCATACAGGTCTTTTGACTCCTTAGGTAGGTTTATTCCTATGTATTTTATTCTTTATGTTACAATGGTAAATGGAAGTGTTTCCTTAATTTCTCTTTCAGATTTCTTGTCATTAGTGTATAGGAATGCCAGAGATTTCTCTGCATTAATTTTGTATCCTGCTACTTTACCATATTCATTCATTAGCTCTAGTAGATTTCTGGTATCATCTTTAGGATTCTCTATGTATAGTATCATGTCATCTGCAAACAGTGACAGTTTTACTTCTTGTTTTCTGATTTGGATTCCTTTTATTTCCTTTTCTTCTCTGATGGCTGTGGCTAAAACTTCTAAAACTATGTTGAATAAGAGTGGTGAGAGTGGGTCACCTTGTCTTTTTCCTAATCTTAGGGGAAATGGTTTGAATTTTTCAACATTGAGAGCGATGTTGGCTGTGGGTTTGTCATATATGGTCTTTATTTATTTATTTTTTCTCATTATTTGCAGTCTATTTTTTCATTTGCTCAATTCTAGAATACACATAAAATATTTAAAAATCATTAGCCTCTACACATGTGAAAAATAAATTTACTAACAAGTTCAATATTTGTGTACATTTCTTTTTGTCTTTAGCTTTTCAGTATATATTGTGCACGGTTAATTACAGTATATTAAAATACTGTTTTCCAAAGTTACTTAGGTTAGCTCTTTCCCACCTCCTTCAGTGTGTTTTTTTTCTTCTGCAGTGTGAGGAAATCCAGTACTTTGTGTTCAACTCAGACTACCGAACCAGAACTTCTAGCAGAAAATGTGATAATCCATATGTGCAATAAGATCCCCACGTGATTCTTTTCATTGGGGAAATTTGAGGAACACTGCTTGACATCTCTACAATTAAGATGTCTAAAATGAAACTTCAATTATTCCTTCTTCCAAACTGTCCCATCCTGCAAATCTTTTCTTCCTCAGTGAATGGTGCCATGATTCACACAAAAACTAACTCAATGCATTTTTGCATCTGGGAATGATCCTCAATTCCTTACTTTTCTTCACTTTCTGCATAGACTGCGTCATTAGGTCCTCTGGAATCGTCTTTATTATGTTGAGGTAAGTTCCCTCTATGCCCACTTTCTGGATAGTTTTTAATGATAAATGGTGCTGAATTTTGTCAAAAACTTTTCCTGCATCTATTGAGATTATCATATGGTTTTTATCCTTCAGTTTGTTAATATGTTGTATCACATAGATTTACTTGCATATATTGAAGAATCCTTGCATTCCTGGGATAAACCCAACTTGATCATGGTGTATGATCCTTTTAATGTGCTGTTGGATTCTTTTTGCTAGTAGTTTGTTGAGGATTTTTGCATCTATTTCATCAGTGATAGTGATCTGTAGTTTTCTTTTTCTGTGACATCTTTGTCTGGTTTTGGTATTAGGGTGATGGCGACCTTGTAGATGAGTTTGGGAATGTTCCTAGCCCTGCTATATTTTGGACGAGTTTGAGAAGGAAACACGTTAGCGCTTCTCTAAATGTTTGATAGAATTCACCTTTTTAGCCATCTGGTCCTGGGATTTTGTTAGTTGGAAGATTTTAAATCACAGTTTCAATTTCCGTGCTTTTGTTCATCTGTTCATATTTTCTATTTCTTCCTGGTTCAGTCTTGGAGGGTTGTACTTTTCTAAGAATTTGTCCATTTCTTCCAGGTTTTCCATTTTATTGGCATATAGTTGCTTGTAGTAGTCTCTCATGATCCTTTGTATTTCTGCAGTGTCAGTTGTTACTTCTCGTTTTTCATTTCTAATTCTATTGATTTGAGTCTTCTCCCTTTTTTTCTTGATGAGTTTAGCTAGTGTTTTATCAATTTTGTTTACCTTCTCAAAGAATCAGCTTTTAGTTTTATTGATCTTTGCTACTGTTTTATTCATTTCCTTTTCATTTTTTTCTGATCTGATCTTTATGATTTCTTTACTAACTCTGGGTTTGTTTTTGTTGTTGTTCTTCTTTCTCTATGTGCTTTAGGTGTAAGGTTAGGTTGTTTATTTGAGATATTTCTTGTTTCTTGAGGTAGGATTTTATTGCTATAAACTTCGCTTTTAGAACTGCTTCTGGTGCATCCCATTGATTTTGAGTCATCCTGTTTTCTTTGTCATTTGTTTCTAAGTACTTTTTGATTTCCTCTTTGATCTCTTCAGTGATATCTTGGTTATCAAGTAGTGTATTTTTTAGGCTCCATGTGTTTGTATTTTTTACAGATCTTTTCCTGTAACTGATATCTAGTCTCATAGCATTGTGGTCAGAAAAGATACTTGATATGATTTCAATTTTGTTAAATTTACCAAGGCTTGATTTGTGACCCAAGATATGATCTATCCTGGAGAATGTCCCATGAACACCTGATAAGAATGTGTATTCTGTTGTTTTTGGTTAGAATTCCCTTTAAATATCAATTAAGTCCATCTGGACTAATTTGTCCTTTAATGCTTGTGTTTTCTTATTTATTTTCATTTTGGTTCATCTGTCCATTGGTGAAAGAGGGGTGTTAAAATCCACTACTATGATTGTGTTCCTGTCGATTTCCCCTTTTATGGCTGTTAGCATTTACCTTATGTACTGAGGTGCTCCTATGTTGGGTGTATAAATATTTACAATTGGTATATCTTACTCTTGGATTGAACCCTTGATCGTTATGTAGTGTCCTTCTTTGTATCTTGTAATAGTGTTTATTTTAAAGTCTGTTTTGTCTGATATGAGTATTGCTACTCCAGCTTTCTTTTAATTCCATTTGCATGGAATATCTTTTTCCATCCCCTCACTTTCAGCCTGTATGTGTCCCTAGGTCTGAAGTGGGTCTCTTGTAGGCAGTATATGTACAGGTCTTATTTTTGTATCCATTCAACCAGTCTGTGTCTTCTGGTTCGAGCATTTAATCCATTTACATTTAAGGTAATTATCAATATGTATGTTCCTATTACCATTTTCTTAATTGTTTTGGGTTTGTTATTGTAAGTCTTTTCCTTCCCTTGTGTTTCCTGCCTAGTGAAGTTCCTTTGGCATTTGTTGTAAGGCTGGTATGGTGGTGCTGAATTCTCTTAACTTTTACTCGTCTGTAAATGTTTTAATTTCTCTGTCAAATCTGAATGAGATCCTTGCTGGGTAGAGTAATCTTCATTGTAGTTTTTTGCTTTCATCTGTTTAAATATGTCCTGCCAGTCCCTTCTGGCTTGCAGAATTTCTGATGAAAGGTCATCTGTTAACCTTATGGGGATTGCCTTGTATGTTATTTGTTGTTTTTCCCTTGCTGCTTTTAATATTTTGTCTTTGTATTTAATTTTTGATAGTTTGATTACTGTGTGTCTTGGCGTGTTTCTCCTTGGATTTATCCTGTGTGGGACTCTCTGTGCTTCCTGGAATTCACTGACTATTTACTTTCCCATCTTAAGGAAGTTTTCAAGTATAATCTCTTCAAATATTTTCTCAGACCCTTTGTTTTTTTTTTCTTCTTCTTCTGCGACCCATATAATTTGAATGTTCGTGTGTATAATGTTGTCCCAGAGGTCTCTGAAACTGTGCTCAATTCTTTTCATTCTTTTTTCTTTATTCTGCTCTGGGGCAGTTATTTCCAATATTTTATCTTCCAGGTAACTTATCTGTTCTTCTGCGTCAGTTATTCTGCTTTCGATTCCTTCTAGATTATTTTTAATTTCATGTATTGTGTTGTTCATCATTGTCTCTTTCCTCTTTAAGTCTTCTAAGTCCTTGTTAAATGTTTCTTGTATTTTCTCTATTCTATTTTCAAGATTTTGGATCATCCTTACTATCATTACTCTGAATTCTTTTTCAGGTAGACTGCATATTTCCTCTTCATTTGTTTGGTCTGGTGGGTTTTTACTTTGCTCTTTCATCTGCTGTATATTTCTCTGTCTTCCCATTTTGCTTGACTTACTGTGTTTGGGTCTCCTTTTCACAGGTTGCAGCTTCGTAATTCCAGTTGTTTTTGGTGTCTGCCCCCAGTGGGTAAGGTTGGTTCAGTGGCTTGTGTAGGCTTCCTGGTGGTGTGGACTGGTGCCTGTGTTCTTGTCATGGGGCTGGATCTTGTTATCCTGCTGGGAAGGACCACATCCAGTGGTGTGTTTTGGGGTGTCTGTGAACTTAGTATGACTTTTGGCATCCTCTCTGCTAATGGGTGGGTTTATGTTCCTGTGTTGCTAGTTGTTTGACATGGGCCATCCAGCACTGGAGCTTGCTGTCCATTGGGTGGAGCTGGATCTTAGTGTTGAGTCAGAGATCTCTAGGAGATCTCTCGCCAATTGATATTATGTGGGGCCAGGATGTCTCTGGTCATCCAATGTTCTGGACTCAGCCCTCCCACCTTGGAGGCTCAGGTCCAACACCTGGCCGGAGCACCAAAACTGTGCCAGACACAAGGAAAAAAAAACACCCATGAAGAGACAGACCCCTAGGACAAATGATAAAACCAAACATAAGGAGACAAAATCACACAAAGAAACATACACATACATACTCATAAAAAGGGAAAAAAGAATAAAAAGAAAAAAGAAAAAGAAAAGGAAGATAGTAACCAAACGAATAAACAAATCCACCAATGAAAACAAGCACTAAAAACTAAAGTAAGTTAACATACAACCAGAAGGAAATCAGATGGAGAAAGCAAACCCCAATTCTACAGTTGCTCCCAAAGTCCACCACCTCAATTTTGGGAACATTCATTGTCTATTCAGGTATTCCACAGATGCAGGTTTATCAACTTGATTGTGTGGATTCATTCTACTGCTCCTGAGGCTGCACAGATGAATTTATCTTTCTGTTCTTTGTTCACACATCTCCTGGGGTTCAACTTGGGTTTTGGCCCTGCCTCTGCATGTAGGCTGCCCTAAGGCATCTGTTCCCCGCACAGACCAGAGTGATTTAAAGTAGCAGCTGATTAGCTCTCTCTTGCTAACTCAGGCCATGGAGAGGGAGGGGTACGGTAGTCATAATTGGAATGTGAGGTGAGCCTGTGGCGGCAGAGGCTTGCATGACATTGCAACAGCCTGAGGTGCACCATGTGTTCTCCTGGGGAAGTTGTCCTTGGATCACAGGACCTTGGCAGTGGCATGCTACACAGGCTTCTGGTGGGGGGGTGTGAGTAGTGACATGCCCTTGCACAAAGGATTGTTGGAGGCTGTGCAGCAGCCTTAGCATCTCATGCCCATCTCTGGGGTCCAAGCTGATAGCTGTGGTTCATGCCCATTTCTGGAGCTCGCTTAGGCAGTGCTCTGCCTTCTGTGGGCACATGCAGCAGAAAGCCCCTGTCCTCGCACACCTCAAAACAATTGTATGTTGCCTCTTTGGCAGGTCCAGACTTTTTCCCTGACTCCCTCCTGGCTGGCTGTGGTGCACTAACCCCCTTCAGGCTGTCTTCACACAGCCAACCCTAGTCCTCTCCCTGGGGTCTGACCTCTGAAGCCAGAGCCTCACCTCCCAGTCCCCACCTGCCCCGGTGGGTGAGCAGACAAGCATCTCAGGTTGGTGAGTGCTGGTCAGCACTGATTTTTTTTGCTGGAATCTCTCCACTTTGCCTTCTGCATCCCTGTTGCTGTGCTCTCTTCTGTGACTCTGAAGCTTAACCCTCCCCACCCCCCATCACTGCCTGTGAAGGGGCTCCCTAGTGTTTGGAAAATTTTCCTCCTCCACAGCTCCCTCCCAGAGGTGCAGGTTCCATCCCTTTTCTTTTGTCTCTGATTTTTCTTTTTTCTTTTGCCCTACCCAAGTATGTGGGGATTTTCTTGCCTTTTGGGAAGTCTGAGGTCTTCTGCCAGCATTTAGTAGGTGTTTTGTAGGAACTGTTCTACATGTAGAAGTATTTTTGTTGTATTTATGGGGAGAAAGGTGATCTCTACATCTTACTGCTCCACCATCTTGAAGATCATTTCTGACCCAGTACCCAGGGAAAATCAGTAGCAGGTCAGCTATGAGGCACTGGACTCTTCGGGAGAAAGCCTTCCTTCCCGGCATCCTCTCAGTCACAGTGCCTTCTGGGAGAGCACATTTTGTGTTTTTGATGTCGTATTCTACATCTTCATGTTTATCCCTTCACTGTTTATTGTCATTCTAGTTGATTTTACAATTTTTTGTCTTTTATTCTCCATACTAGTTTATTTAAGTGGTTGATACTCAATCCTTACTATATAGTCTTTCCTAGTGGGATTTTCCCTTTCCTATAGTATCCTACTTCTTCAGTTAGAGAAGACCCTTCAACATTTCTTTTAGGGTAGGTTTAGTATTGATGAACTCTTTTAGTTTTTGCTTTTCTGAGAAGTTCTTTATCTCTTCTTCAATTTGAATTGATAATCTTGCTGGATAATGTATCCTAGGTTATAGGTTTTTCCCTTTCTGCACTTTGAATATATTGTGCCTCTTCCTTCTGGCCTGCGAAACGTCTGCAGAGAAATCAACTGATAGCCTTATGGGGGTATTGTAAATGACTCTTTGTTTTTCTCTTGCTGTCTTTAGAATTCTCTGTCTATCATTTTGCTATTTTAATTATTATATGTTTTGGTATGGGTCTGTTTCGGTTCATCTTGTTTGGGAACCTCTTTGCTTCCTGTACCTGTATATATGTTTCTTTCTTCAGGCTCAGGATATTTTCAGCCATAATTTCCTCTAACACATTCTTGACCCCCTTTTCTCTCTCTTCTCTTTCTGGTACCCCTATAATGTGAATTTTGGCATGTTTAATGTTATCCCAAAGATATCGCAGATAGTTTTCATTTTGTTTGTGGCATGGAGTGAGTAAGGCCAGGGTGTTCACTCAGCTCAGACTGGGCATTGTGGTGAGGCAGTAGCCACTGTGGCAAACCTATAATGCAAATGTTGGTATGTTTAATGTTTTTACACAGATCTCTTTGTTTTTCTTTTTCCTATACTGGTTTGGTGGTTTCCATTATTCTATCTTCCAGATCATTTATCCATTCTGCTTTATCACTTAGTGTGCTATTCATTCCTTCTAGTATACTTTTTTTTTCAGCTGTCAAATTATTCATTTCTGATTGGGTCTTTTTTATATTTTCTAGTTCCTTATTTAAGTGTTCCCTATGTACATGAATTCTTTTTCCTAATTCAGTTAACTTTTTTATTACCAGTGGTTTGAATGTTTTTTCTGATAAATTATTTATTTGTTTCATTTTTTTAAATTTTTTCTCTTGCTCTTTCATTTGAGAGTAGTTCCTGTGCCTTTTCATTTTGGTTAACTTTCTCTGCCTCTATGATTTTACTTGAAACAGTTACCTATTGCTGTCTTGAAGGAACAACCTTATGTGGGAGCATCCCTATACAGACTGTGAGTGCCCAATGCCCTTGGTGGAAAAGTCGGATTTGATGTGGCCTCAGGTCACATCTTTCCTCAGTGTGTGCTGGAAGCTCTCACCTTGGTAGGGAGTGGAGCTGGAGATGGAGTAGCTAGAGCTGGTGCCAGTGTTTAGGTGGCACTTCCCCTCTGGTCACTGGCTGTCACCACCTTATCAGGGGTGAGGTCTGCTCTCACACTGATGGAGCAGAAGCCCTGAGTGTCAGGCCTGAGCTGGTTCTGTACCTTTAAGTGTGTGTTTTCCTTCTTCTTGTACTGAGACCCTTGCCCTGGAGAAGGGGAGTGCTGAGGCAAGTGGGGCTTGTGTGTCTTTTGGCTCATGTTGGCCATTGACTGACATCCAGTGCACTGCCTGTGGAGGCACCCACAATTGTTTCCCTTGCTCCACTCAGACACAGCATAGGGCGCAAGTTTCCTTTTCCCTTGCAGCTAATCACTGCTTCCAGCCTTTGCTGCCAGCACCCTGTTTTAGAATTGCTCTGTAGTTCACGAGGGGCCCACATGGCTGCTTGGCTTGTATACAGAGGACAGCTGTGATTGATGGAGAAGCTACTGTCAGAGATCTGGGCTGCTTCTGAGTCACTGCTTGAATAAATACCAATAATGGCCACTGTTGTCCCACCCAGGCTCCACCTTGTGACTGGGTCTCCTCTGAGTCCATGGTCAAATCTTCTCCGTGGTCATGTTTGCCCCAGATCCAGTGCTGTGCTGTGTTATGGAGTGGGGCCAGAGTGTTCACTCAGCTCAGGCTGAGATGCACTTGCCCCTGGGGGCATGCCTGCATGCTTGTGCTCCTCAGGAGTACAGTCCAGGCTTCCCAAAACCCTTCTATTAGTTCCAGCAGTCCTCCAACCAGCCAAGGGGGCTTTTTTTCCCTTATGTAGGACAGAACTGGGGCATCCAATCTGTGGCTTGAGCTACTAACTCCCCAGGGCAGATGTCCACCCATGTAATCTCCATTTTCCGCTGAGTTCCCTTCCAGGGGCACTGGTCCCAACCCGATCACGTTTCCTCCCATTATACCCAGTTTAATATGTCCTTTCTTACAGTGTTCATTGCACAATAGTCTTTCTGTCAGTTTCCAGTGAGAATTATTCCACATGTAGATGTATTTTGATGTATTTGTGAGGGGAGGTGAGCTCCACATCCTCTTACTTTGCCATCTTGATCCCACAGTTTATTTTTTTTTAAGAATTATGTTTATTAATTTTATCTAAGAAATCTTTGCATAATCCAAGGTCACAAGGTTTTCTCCTATATGTTGTTCTAAAATATTTTATAATTTTGGGTTTTACTACAAGTTTATTATATTAGTTTGCTAGGGCTGTTATAACAAAGTATCACAAGCTAGTTGGATTAAATAATATAAATGAATTTTTTCACAGTTCTAGAGGCTGGTAGTCTAAAATCCAAGTGCCAGCACAGTTTGTTCTGTTTGAAGGCTGTGAGGGAGTGAGTGAATGATCTATTCTATACCTGCCTTCTTGGTTTATAGATGGCCTTCTCTATATGTCTCTTCACATTATCCTAATTGTATGCATGTCCCTGTGTCCAAATTTCCTCCTTTTATACGGATATCAGTCATATTGGGTTAGAGCCCACCCTAACTGACCTCATTTACTTTTTTTTTTTTCCTTTGGCCACGCTGCATGGCTTGTGGGATCTTAATTCCCCGACCTGGTATTGAACCTGTGACCTCAGCAGTGAAATTGTGGATTCCTAACCACTGGACTGCCAGGGAATTCCCATAACTGACCTCATTTAAACTTGATTACCTTTATAAAGACTCCACCTTCAAACGAGACCGTATTTTAAAGTACTGAGTGTTAGGGCTTCAACATACGAATTTTGGTAGAGGGGACACAGTTCAACACATAACACTCTGCCTTCTGACCCTCCCACTAAATTATCATTTCTCACATGAAAAGCACATTCACCACCAACTCAACATCCCCAAAAGTCTTATTCCATTTCAGCATCAATTCTAACTCCAGTATCTCATCTAAACCTCATCTAAATTGGCTGTGGGTGAGACTCTGGGAATTATTTATCCTGAGGAAAAATGCCTCCCCAACTGTGACCCTGTGAAACCAGACAGCAAATTATCTGTTTCCAAAATGCAATGGTGGGACAGACACAGGATAGACATTCACCTTCCAAAGGGGAGATACCAGAAGGAAGAAAGGGCTCAGAAGGTACCAAACAAGTCAGAAACCTAAGAGGGACAATTCAATTAGATTTTAAGGCTTGAGAATAATTCTTTTTGGCTCTATGCTCTGTCACCTGGGCCCACCAGGTGGCGACCCCACCCCTTGTCTCTGAAGAGCAGTCCCGCCCACTCAGCCTGCACCTTCTTGCATGGAGTGGCAGTGGCAACCCCACTAGGCCCTGCATCTGTGGCTGTGTCCTCAAAGTCATTCTTCCTTTATTTTGTCCCATCTCTGTTTACTTAATTTAGGCTGACAATGTTTATATTGGTATAACATTCTCAAAAACTTTGTTAGCCCCTTGTGTAGTTCATGGGAGTCCAAGCCATTGAACAAGAAGGTCCTCCACGTATATTTTCTGAATAACCAAATATCTGTTCCTTGCTTCTGCTAAGAAGGTTGATTGGATCCATGAGTCACAGGCTTATAGCTCTTTAGTTGTCCAGCCTCAGCCTTGGCCCTGTTTCTGGAGCACTTTATCTGGATAGGCTGAGAATTTTCATTTTTGCTTAATAATCTGCCCCCCCCCCATTTTACTGTAGATTGCAAGTAGAAATCAGGTTGCTCCTTCAACACTCTGTTTAGAAATCTCAGCTAAATACCCAAGTTAATTGTTTTCAAGTTTCACCTTCCATCCAACAGAACACAATTCATACAATTTCCCTACTACTTTATAACAAAGATCACCTTTCTTCCCGTTTCCAATAACATCTTCCTCATTTTCATCTGAGATCTCACCAGAAGCACCCTTAACATTTATATTTCTAACAACATTTTGTTAATGACAATATATGTATTCTCTAAGATGATAGAAGCTTTCTCTACAGTTCTCTTTTCTTTCTGAGCTCTCACCAGAATTGCCTTTAACATCCATATTTCTACCAACAGTTCCTTAAAGGAAATCAAGGCTTTTTATAGCATGCACCTAAAAATTCTCCCAGCCTCTGCTCATTACCCAATTCTACATTTTTATGTTTGTTACAACAGAGCCCCACTTCCTGGTACCAAAATCTGTGTTAATTTGCTATGGCTGCCATAAAAAAATACTACAGACTAGGTGGCTTAAACAACAGAAATTTATTGTCACAGAGTCCTGGAGGCTGGAAGTAAGAATCAAGTTGTAGACAGAGATTGTTCTTTCTGGGGCTGTGAGGGAAAAAATATCTATTCTATGCCTTTCTCCTTGGCTTGTAGATGGCCATCTTCTCTATCACTTGACGTCTTCCCTCTATGCACATTTCTATGTCCAATTTTCTCCTTTTTATAAGGACATTAATTATATTGGGTTAGTACTTTAGAATGTGACTGTATTTGGAGATAGGGCTAATAAAGAATTTATTAAGTTAAAATAAGGTTGTTAGGGTGGAACCTCATCCAATCTGATTGGTGTCCTTATAAGAACAAGAAATTTTAACACAGAGATGCCAGGGGTATGTGCATATACCTGAATGACCCTTTGAGGACACAGCAAGAAGGCGGCCAACTGCAAGCCAAGGAGAGAAGCTTCAGAAGAAGCCAAACCTGCTGACACCTTGATCTTGGACCTCTAGCCTCCAGAAGTGTGAGGAAAAAATTCTGTTATTTAAGCCACTGAGTCTGTGGTATTTTGTTTCAGCAGCCCTAGGAAACTAATGCACCCACTCAGCTACCCCTATCTTAATATCTTACAGTAGTATGGCAGATTTGTTGCAATTAATGGACCAATATTGATACATTATTATTAACTAAAGTACATACTTTATTCAGATATCATGAGGTTTTACTTAATATTCTTTTTCTGTTCCATGATCCCTCCAAGAATACCACATTACATTAGTCACCTCGTCTGTTTAGGCCCCCTTTGCTGTGATAGTTTTTCAGACTTTCTTTGTTTTTGATAACCTTGACAGTTTTGAGGAGTACTGGTTAGGTATTTTGTAGAATACTTCTCACCTGGTATTTGTTTGATGTTTGTCTTATGATTAGACGGAGGTTGTGCGTTTTCAGAAGAAAAACAACAGAAGTAAAATGTCTTTCTCATCACATCACACCACTGTTGATGCTAACCTTGATCACCCGAATGAGATATAGTGTTTGCTGTGTTCCTCCACTGTAAAGTTACTCTCTGGTTGCCCCTTTCTATACTGTATTTTCTGGAAGGGAGTAACTATACACAATCATACTAAAGGAGGGGGGAATTAAACTCCACTACTTTGAGGGAAGAGTAGCTATGAAAATTATTTGGGCTTTGTCTACGTGGGAGACTTGTCTATTCTCCTTCATTTAATTGTTTATGTAACCACTTATATCAATATGGAGTCATGACAAATTATTTTATTTTGGGTTATAATCCAATACTACTTTATTTCTTTTATTACTCAATTTTTTCTAACTTTGGCCATTAGAAACTTTTATTTGCTGCTATGTCCCCAACATTGTGTTTTTTAGTTTGTCTTTTGTTTTTCTAAGCACTTTCTTATTTTCTGGAGCTGCAAGATGCTCCAGGATCATTGTGTATATTTCCTACTACAGTCCTAGATTAAACTATATATCCAAAAGCACTGGTTTTTCTTATTATAGAATGGTATTTAGAACCCAAGATCTGAGTTTTAGGTGCGAGTATATTGTTAAATTTCTGATTTACTAAAGATTTTTTCTTTTAAATCAAATGGCTGCTGAATTTTGACAAATGCTTTTTCTGTCTTTTGAGATGATCATATGTTTTTGTTGTGTTTTTAATCTGTTGATATGTTGAAATACATTTACTGACTTTAGAAAATTGATCTGACCTTACATTTCCTGGATACACTCTGGTTGGTCATGATATATTACCTTTTTTTTTGTATTGCTGGAATTGCTATGCTAATTTCTTGAATTTTTGTACATAAGATTTCCCCCCAAGATTCCTGTCTCCTGGTTCTTCAAACAATATAGGTTTTGCTGTGAAGGCATTTGAACATATAATTAAAGTTACTAATCAGCTGATCTTAAAATAAGGAGATTATCTTGGATTATCTTGTTGAGCCCAGTGCAATCACATGAGTACTTAAAAGAATATGGTGAAAGCAGAAGTGTCAGAGGATGTAGAGAAAGAAGAAGGGGAAAGAGATGACTCAGAAAAAGTCAGAGATATTCCAAGGATAAGGATTTGAAGCTCTGTTGCTGGTTTTGAGATATAGGAGGCCATGTGTGGGGACTGAACAGAGGCCATTGGGAGCTAAAGGCAACCACCGACTGGAAGCCCGGCAAAAGTATGGGGAACTCAGTCCTATAACTGCAAAAACTTGATACAAATATAAACCTGAATGACCTTGAAAGTGGATTTCTTCCCAGAGCCTTGAGTAAGGAATCCAACCCTTCTGACATCCTTATTCTATTCCTGATTCTAAGTCTTGTGTCAGACTTCTGACCTACAGAAACCAAGATAATAAATTTGTGTTGTTTTAAAGCACTGTCTGTTCATTTTTTTTACATGAGCAATAGAAAACAAATGCACTTTCGTTATAGTCATTTCTACTTTCCTCAAGTAGTTATTGTATATTTGGTGGCATATTAAAGGTCAGATAATAATTAAAAGAATGCTGATATATATATACACACACATGCACACACACACACATATATATATATGTATACACACATATATAAATATATAATTATGGAAAAGTTGAAGCAGTGACATACATTATTTAATAAAGTAAGACATATATTGCTAACCCTGGAACCTAGTCTAAAATCCTCTTCTAACAGATGAGATAACTGAGGCATAAAGAAATTCAGAGACTCAATCAAAGACAAATAATGAAACAGTGGAAAAGCAAGGTTTATAATGCAAGATCTTTCTCCCTGAATCTTTGTTAAGGACAAAAAAAAGGGGCTATTTTAGTCAATATGTTCTTCAGGTGTTCATAAAAGGATGTAGGATAAAGTTGCTGGGAATAACTTCACAGATGAGACTGAAGTAGGTACTAAATTATGGGTAAGATTTATGTAGTTCAACAAACAAAAAATAGAAGTTTAGATACAAGAATGAGCCTGGTACATTAGAGAAGCTTGGGCAGTGGGTTAAGAATTATAGAGGTCTGATGGGAAGAAATGAAGAAGAGCATTGAACATCAGAAAAGTTTGTACTTTATACTGAAAGCTGTAAGCATTTCATTTTTTTAAAAAAAACTACATGACCAGCCAGGCTGGCATTAATGCAAACTCCAACCAGGCTTTCCACAAAGCTCAGAAACCTTCTTATTTGTCCTTGATCAGCTTGTTTTCTTTCCCCACAGCAGCTATTTTATTTTTTTTAATTTATTTTATTTTATTTATTTATTTATTTATTTTTTGCTTTACAACAAATTTAATCAGTTATACATATACATATGTTCCCATATCCCCTCTGTTTTGCGTCTCCCTCCCACCCTCCCTATCCCACCCCTCCAGGCGGTCACAAAGCACCGAGCTGATCTCCCTGTGCTATGTGGCTGCTTCCCACTAGCTATCTACCTTACGTTTGGTAGTGTGTATATGTCCATGCCGCTCCTTCACTTTGTCAGAGCTTACCCTTCCCCCTCCCCATATCCTCAAGTCCATTCTCTAGTAGGTCTGTGTCTTTATTCCTGTCTTACCCCTATGTTCTTCATGACATTTTTTTCTTTAAATTCCATATATATGTGTCAGCATACAGTATTTGTCTTTCTCTTTCTGACTTACTTCACTCTGTATGACAGACTCTAGGTCCATCAACCTCATTACAAGTAGCTCAATTTCATTTCTTTTTATGGCTGAGTAATATTCCATTGTATATATGTGCCACATCTTCTTTACCCATTCATCCTATGATGGACACTTAGGTTGTTTCCATCTCGGGGTTATTGTAAATAGGGCTGCTATGAATATTTTGGTACACGTCTCTTTTTGAATTATGGTTTTCTCAGGGTATGTGCCCAGTAGTGGGATTGCTGGGTCATACGGTAGTTCTATTTGTAGTTTTTTAAGGAACCTCCATACCGTTCTCCATAGTGGCTGTACCAATTCACATTCTCACCAGCAGTGCAAGAGTGTTCCCTTCTTTCCACACCCTCTCCAGCATTTATTGTTTCTAGATTTCTTGATAATGGCCATTCTGACTGGTGTGAGATGATATCTCATTGTAGTTTTGATTTGCATTTCTCTAGTGAGTAAAGATGTTGAGCATCCTTTCATGTGTTTGTTGGCAGTCTGTATGTCTTCTGTGGAGAAATGTCTATTTAGGTCTTCTGCCCATTTTTGGATTGGGTTGTTTGTTTTTTTTCGTTATTGAGCTGCATGAGCTGCTTATAAATTTTGGAGATTAATCCTTTGTCAGTTGCTTCATTTGCAAATATTTTCTCCCATTCTGAGGGTTGTCTTTTGGTCTTGTTTATGCTTTCCTTTGCTGTGCAAAAGCTTTTAAGTTTCATTAGGTCCCATGTGTTTATATTTGTCTTTATTTCCATTTCTCAAGGAGGTGGGTCAAAAAGGATCTTGCTGTGATTTATGTCATAGAGTGTTCTGCCTGTTTTCCTCTAAGAGTTTGATAGTTTCTGGCCTTACCTTTAGGTCTTTAATCCATTTTGAGCTTATTTTTCGGTATGGTGTTCGGGAGTGATCTAATCTCATACTTTTACATGTCCCTGTCCAGTTTTCAAAGCACCACTTATTGAAGAGACTGTCCTTTCTCCACTGTACATTCCTGCCTCCTTTATCAAAGATAAGGTGACCATATGTGCGTGGGTTTATCTCTGGGCTTTTTATCCTGTTCCATTGATCTATCTTTCTGTTTTTGTGCCAGTACCATACTGTCTTGATTACTGTAGCTTTATAGTATAGTCTGAAGTCAGGGAGCCTGATTCCTCCAGCTCCATTTTTCGTTCTCAAGATTGCTTTGGCTATTCAGTGTCTTTTCTGTTTCCATACAAATTGTGAAATTTTTTGTTCTAGTTCTGTGAAAAATGCCAGTGGTAGTTTGATAGGGATTGCATTGAATCTGTAGATTGCTTTGGGTAGTAGAGTCATTTTCACACTGTTGATTCTTCCAATCCAAGTACATGGTACATCTACTTGTATCATCTATAATTTCTTTCATCAGTGTCTTATAATTTTCTGCATACAGGTCTTTTGTCTCCTTAGGTAGGTTTATTCCTAGATATTTTATTCTTTTTGTTGCAAAGCTAAATGGGACTGTTTCCTTGATTTCACTTTCAGATTTTTCATCATTAGTATATAGGAATGCGAGAGATTTCTGTGCATTAATTTTGTATCCTGCAACTTTACCAAATTCATTGATTAGCTCTAGTAGTTTTCTGGTGGCATGTTTAGGATTCTCTATGTATAGTATCATGTCATCTGCAAACAGTGGCAGCTTTACTTCTTCTTTTCCGATTTGGATTCCTTTTATTTCCTTTTCTTCTCTGATGGCTGTGGCTAAAACTTCCAAAACTATGTTGAATAAGAGTGGTGAGAGTGGGCAGCCTTGTCTTGTTCCTGATCTTTGTGGAAATGGTTTCAGTTTTTCACCATTGAGGACGATGCTGGCTGTGGGTTTGTCATATATGGCCTTTATAATGTTGAGGAAAGTTCCCTCTATGCCTACTTTCTGCAGGGTTTTTATCATAAATGGGTGTTGAATTTTGTCGAAAGCTTTCTCTGCATCTATTGAGATGATCATATGTTTTTTCTCCTTCAATTTGTTAATATGGTGTATCACGTTGATTGGTTTGCGTATATTGAAGAATCCTTGCATTCCTGGAATAAACCCCACTTGATCATGGTGTATGATCCTTTTAATGTGCTGTTGGATTCTGTTTGCTAGTATTTTGTTGAGGATTTTTGCATCTATGTTCATCAGAGATATTGGCCTGTAGTTTTCTTTCTTTGTGACATCCTTGTCTGGTTTTGGTATCAAGGTGATGGTGGCCTCGTAGAATGAGTTTGGGAGTGTTTCTCTCTCTGCTATGTTTTGGAAGAGTTTGAGAAGGATAGGTGTTAGCTCTTCTCTAAATGCTTGTTAGAATTCGCCTATGAAGCCATCTGTTCCTGGGCTTTTGTTTGTTGGAAGATTTTTTATCACAGTTTCAATTTCAGTGTTTGTGATTGGTCTGTTCATAATTTCTATTTCTTCCTGATTCAGTCTTGGCAGGTTGTACATTTCTAAGAATTTGTCCATTTCTTCCAGGTTGTCCATTTTATTGGCATAGAGTTACTTGTAGTAATCTCTCATGATCTTTTGTATTTCTGCAGTGTCAGTTGTTACTTCTCCTTTTTCATTTCTAATTCTTTTGATTTGAGTCTTCTCCCTTTTTTTCTTGATGGGTCTGGTTAATGGTTTATCAGTTTTGTTTATCTTCTCAAAGCACCAGCTTTTAGTTTTATTGATCTTTCCTATCATTTCCTTCATTTCTTTTTCATTTATTTCTGATCTGATTTTTATGATTTCTTTCCTTCTGCTAACTTTGGGATGTTTTTGTTCTTCTTTCTCTAATTGCTTTAGGTGCAAGGTTAGGTTGTTTATTCGAGATGTTTCCTGTTTCTTAAGGTGGGATTTTGTTGCTATAAACTTCCCTCTTAGAACTGCTTTTGCTGCCTCCCATAGGTTTTGGGTCGTCGTGTCTCCATTGTCATTTGTTTCTAGGTATTTTTTAATTTCCTCTTTGATTTCTTCAGTGATCACTTCGTTATTAAGTAGTGTATTGTTTAGCCTCCATGTGTTTGTATTTTTTACAGCTCTTTTCCTGTAATTGATATCTAGTCTCATAGCATTGTGGTCAGAAAAGATACTTGATACAATTTCAATTTTCTTAAATTTACCAAGGCTTGATTTGTGACCCAAGATATGATCTATCCTGGAGAATGTTCCATGAGCACTTGAGAAAAATGTGTATTCTGTTGTTTTTGGATGGAATGTCCTAGAAATATCAATTAAGTCCATCTTGTTTAATGTATCATTTAAAGCTTGTGTTTCCTTATTTATTTTCCTTTTGGATGATCTCTCCATTGGTGAAAGTGGGGTGTTAAAGTCCCCTACTATGATTGTGTTACTGTCGATTTCTCCTTTTATGGTTGTTAGTATTTGCCTTATGTATTGAGGTGCTCCTATGTTGGGTGCATAAATATTTACAATTGTTATATCTTCTTCTTGGATCGATCCCTTGATCATTATGTAGTGTCCTTCTTTGTCTCTTCTAGTAGTTTTTATTTTAAAGTCTATTTTGTCTGATATGAGAATTGCTACTCCAGCTTTCTTTTGGTTTCCATTTGCATAGAATATCTTTTTCCATCCCCTTACTTTCAGTCTGTATGTGTCTCTAGGTTTGAAGTGGGTCTCTTGTAGACAGCATATATATGGGTCTTGTTTTTGTATCCATTCAGCCAATCTGTTTCTTTTGGTGGGAGCATTTAGTACATTTACATTTAAGGTAATTATCGATATGTATGTTCCTATTCCCATTTTCTTAATTGTTTTGGGTTCGTTATTGTAAGTCTTTTCCTTCTGTTTTGTTTCTTGCCTAGTGAAGTTCCTTTAGCATTTGTTGTAAAGCTTGTTTGGTGGTGCTGAACTCTCTCAGCTTTTGCTTGTCTGTAAAGGTTTTAATTTCTCCATCAAATCTGAATGAGATCCTTGCTGGGTAGAGTAATCTTGGTTGCAGGTTTTTCTCCTTCATCACTTTAATTATGTCCTGCCACTCCCTTCTGGCTTGTAGAGTTTCTGCTGAGAGATCAGCTGTTATCCTGATGGGGATTCCCTTGTGTGTTATTTGTTGTTTTTGCCTTGCTGCTTTTAATGTGATTTCTTTGTGTTTAATTTTTGACAGTTTGATTAATATGTGTCTTGGCGTATTTCCCCTTGGATTTATTCTGTATGGGACTCTCTGTGCCTCCTGGACTCGATTAACTATTTCCTTTCCCATATTAGGGAAGTTTTCAACTATAATCTCTTCAAATATTTTCTCAGTCCCTTTCTTTTTCTCTTCTTCTTCTGGAACCCCTATAATTCAAATGTTGGTGCATTTAATGTTGTCCCAGAGGTCTCTGAGACTGTCCTCTGTTGTTTTCATTCTTTTTTCTTTATTTTGCTCTGCATCAGTTATTTCCACTATTTTATCTTCCACCTCATTTATCCGTTCTTCTGCCTCAGTTATTCTGCTATTGATCCCATCTAGAGTATTTTTCATTTCATTTATTGTGTTTTTAATCGATGCTTGATTCATCTTTAGTTCTTCTAGGTCCTTGTTAACTGTTTCTTGCATTTTGTCTATTCTATTTCCAAGATTTTGGATCTGGGAAATAGAATCTTGGATCATCTTTACCATCATTATTCTGAATTCTTTTTCAGGTAGACTGCCTATTACCTCTTCATTTGTTAGGTCTGGTGGGTTTTTATCTTGCTCCTTCTCCTGCTGTGTGTTTTTCTGTCTTCTCATTTTGCTTATGTTACTGTGTTTGGGGTCTCCTTTTTGCAGGCTGCAGGTTCCTAGTTCCCATTCTTTTTGCTGTCTGTCCCCAGTGGCTAAGGTTGGTTTAGTGGGTTGTGTAGGCTTCCTGGTGGAGGGGACTAGTGCCTGTGTTCTGGTGGTTGAGGCTGGATCTTGTCTTTCTGGTGGGCAGGTCCACGTCTGGTGGTGTGTTTTGGGGTGTCTTCGGGCTTTTTATGATTTTATGCCACCTCTCTGCTAATGGGTCGTGTTGTGTTCCTGTCTTGCTAGTTGTTTGGCATAAGGTGACCAGCACTGTAGCTTGCTGGTCGTTGAGTGAAGCTGGGTGCTGGTGTTGAGATGGAGATCTCTGGAAGATTTTCGCCATTTGATATTATGTGGAGCTGGGAGGTCTCTTGTGGACCAGTGTCCTGAAGTTGGCTCCCCCATCTCAGAGGCACAGCACTGACTCCTGGCTCCTCAATTTGGGATGATTTGTTGTCTATTCATGTATTCCACAGATGCAGGGTACATCAAGTTGATTGTGGAGCTTTAATCCGCTGCTTCTGAGGCTGCTGGGAGAGGTTTCCCTTTCTCTTCTTTGTTCTCACAGCTGCTGGGACTTAGCTTTACATTTGGCCCCGCCTCTGCATGTAGGTCGCCGGAGGGCGTCTGTTCTTCACTCATACAGGACAGGGTTAAAGGAGCAGCCACTTCAGGGACACTGGCTCACTCAGGCCGGGTGGGAGGGAGGGGCACAGAGTGCGGGGCAGGCCTGCAGCGTCAGAGGTCGGCGTGACGTTGCATCAGCCCAAGGTGCGCCGTGCGTTCTCCCAGGGAAGCCGCCCCTGGATCCCGGGACCCCGGCAGTGGCGGGCTGCACAGGCTCCCGGAAGGGCGGTGTGGACAGTGACCTGCGCTCGCACACAGGCTTCTTGGCGGCGGCAACAGCAGCCCCAGCGTCCCACGCCCGTCACTGGGCTCTGCTCTTTCAGCCGTGACTCGCGCCCGTCTCTGGAGCTCCTTTAAGCAACGCTCTTAATCCCCTCTCCTCGCGCACCAGGAAACCAAGAGGGAAGAAAAAGTCTCTTGCCTCTTCGGCAGCTCCAGAGTTTTCCCGGCCTCCCTCCCGGCTAGCTGTGGCACATTAGCCCCCTTCAGGCTGAGTTCTCGCCGCCAGCCCCAGTCCTCTCCCTGCACTCTGACCAAAGCCCGAGCCTCAGCTTCCAGCGCCCCCCGCCCCGGCGGGTGAGCAGACAAGCCTCTCGGGCTGGTGAGTGCCGCTTGGCACTGATCCTCTGTGCGGGAATCTCTCCGCTTTGCCCTACCCAGGTATGTGGGGAGTTTCTTGCCTTTTGGGAGGTCTGGGGTCTTCTGCCAGCGTTCAGTAGGTGTTCTGTAGGAGTTGTTCCACGTGTAGCTGTATTTCTGTTGTATCAATGGGGAGGAAGGTGATCTCCGTGTCTTACTCTTCCACCATCTTACCCGGAAGTGTGTAAGCATTTCTGATAATAATCATTTCTGATAATAAAACCATTGATTATAAGTATTTTGTTACCTTGACAATTAGGTAGTAATATGAGCACTGATAAAAATAACATTTATGGAGACATTATTTTATTCAAAATGTGTTCAAAATTGACTTAAATTTAAACTCTGTATATAGAATTTTCATGGATACTGGAATTTTGATCTATGTTTCACATGGTCTCAATGATTCTGCTGCTCTGTAGATGGCCATTAAGTCATTTCCCCGATTCTCAGTAAAGAACTGAAAAATTTTGTAGGAACTCTTTCCTTCAGGAGCTGGTGAAAAGTGTTTGTTGTCCTCTCAAACTGTTTCTGTTCATCAGTTATTTGGTGGTCTTCTGGGGTTCATCAATCATGGAAACAAAATTACTAATGCCTTTTAAAACCACAAATTTGTGTTAGGAGCTTGTTTTTGCAGGCTTTTAATTTTATTTTTAACATCTTATTCTTTCTGAGAAATGTCAGCTTGAGTCCTTGAATGAATTAAGGAAGAGAAAAATAGGCCATCAAGGAAAGGAAGGGTAGGTAGTTTTCAGTTGTTTTCCAAAATAGCTAGTAGGAATTGTGGGATATGGGTATTTATGTTTAATGAAAGTTGACAGTGACACTATCTAATAATATTGTTAGTTGCTTACCCCATATACCTACCTGATTCCCAGGAAGTTAGATTGAACAGAATAAATATGTATTTGAGAGATTATTTCTCTTCTTCAACTTTGTGGCTGAGACAAATAAGAATGTTAGATTACACTGTAATTTTTTTCTATGGCAGTAAGGAAACTAAACAGACATAAAAACCCATACTAATTTTTAATTTGTGTTTAAAAAACACACGATAACTCCCATTTCCCACCAAGGTACTTTTAAAGGTTTTAATGGCCAAGTCCATCCTTAAAATCTCTAGAGATACAGCTATAATCACTTGTGGTTCATTCTTACTTCTGTTTTTTCCCTTCAAACAAGAATTAGAAGCGCTGTCTTTTTGTATGGAAAAAATTGGAAGTTGAGAGAATTTGCTTGTCAGCTATTTGTGATAACAGAGCTTGGTTTCTATGGTAAGAGTAAGATATTATTACCTGCAATGTGTTGGAGCTGGAAGATAAACTTGGAAGTATTTTTTTTAGCTTTTATTTTTTTATTAGTTTCTGCTTTATAACAAAGTGAATCAGTCATACATATACATCTGTTCCCATATCCCTTCCCAGTTGCGTCTCCCTCCCTCCCACCCTCCCTATCCCACCCCTCCAGGCGGTCACAAAGCACCCGAGCTGATCTCCCTGTGTTATGCAAGGTCATTTAATTCAACCCTCTCATGTTTCAGATCAGGACACCAAGGCACATACATGGAATTGTGACGTGCCCAAATTTACAGAGGGAATCAGTGACAAAGCCAGGACTAATGTTCCTGTGTACTGACTGTCAGACAAATGCTTTTCCTCTATAGTATTCTATCTATTATTGCTGGGAAAATGTTAGTGGATTACTTTACCAAGTCCTAATTCGTGGATTAGTGATCACATGATAGATTTATTCCTCATAGGAAAGGGCCAGTCAAATTATCCCAGTGCATATTATCTCCTGGACACTTCTCAGAAGTTCTTTGACTTTTTCTGGAAATAATTTACAATTAAATGATCCATAGACATCTAGAAATATTAACATATTATTTAAATCATCCAACTTATTCTTAAGAGATCTCTTTCTTGTCTTAAGGAAGAATACAGGGCAGCAAAGAAAGTATTTGCTGACAGCCTGTTGTATTATCAGACTCTGTACTAGCCATGTCAGAGCTTATGTTACTTCAGCTAGTTTTAAAAGATAGATATTATTTTACTCATTTTTCTAGGACTTCAAATTGCTTTTTAAAGTTTCACAATATTTACCATCAAGAAATTTATCTTTATAACTGATCTTAATTTGTTTTTCAATGTTGTTTTCCTAGCTAAACATCTAGTTTTATGTATCAGGAGTTGAATGCATATTAACATGAGTAAGTAGTAGAATATATTTTATTATATAAATCTTTACAATTTGCAAGCTCTTTAATTCTTAATACAGAGATTTTGTGCTCATTTATCAGCAAATTATAAGCTTTGTCTTTTCAGTAGTTTTCGGTTTTAAATAACCTATCATTTATTTGTGGTTAAAAAAAGGCTCTGTCCCTTAGATCAGGGGTCCCCATCCCGCAAGCCACAGACTGGTATTGGTCCGTGGCCTGTTAGGAACCAGGCCGCACAGCAGGAGGTGAGCGGCAGGCGAGCGAGGCACGCTTCATCTGTATTTACAGCCACTCCCTATCGCTTGCATTACCACCTGAGCTCCACCTCTTGTCAGATCAGGAGAGGCATTAGATTCTCATAGGAGCATGATCCCTACTGTGAACTACGAGTGCAAGGGATCTAGGTTGCCCACTTCTTATGAGAATCTAATGCCTGATGATCTGAAGTGGAGCTAAGGCCGTAATGCTAAGCACTGACGAGTGGTTGTAAATACATATTATCATTAGCAGAGAGGTTTGACTGGACAGAGACCATAATAAACCAATTGCTTTCAGACTCATAACAAAACCCTATTGTGAGTGGCAAGTGACAATTAAGCTGCATCTTATGGAGTAGACCGGACATAAGCAACACACTTCAGGTGTCACTGTCTCCCGTCACCCCTAGGTGAGACCATCTAGTTGCAGGAAAACAAGCTCAGGGCCCCCACTGATTCTGCATTATGGTGAGTCGTATAATTATTTCATTGTATATTACAATGTAATAATAATAGAAATAAAGTGCACAATAAATGTAATGTGCTTCAATCGTCCTGAAACCACCCCCCCCCATCCTGGTCCATGGAAAAATTGTCTTCCATCAAACTGGTCCCTGGTACCAAAAATGTTGGAGACTGCTGTCTTAGATGAAAGGGTCTTTCCCACTTCCCATCTCTTGTTAGTGTAGGTGTTCCTCTCTCACCTTTCTCTTTCATCTCCATCTGTGAATCTCTTTTTTTTTTTTTTTATTTTTTATTTTTTATTTTTTATTTTACAAATTTAATCAGTTATACATATACATTTGTTCCCATATCCCCTCCCTTTTGCGTCTCCCTCCCACCCTCCCTATCCCACCCCTCCAGGCAGTCACAAAGAACCGAGCTGATCTCTCTGTGCTATGCGGCTGCTTCCCACTAGCTATCTACCTTATGTTTGGTAGTGTATATATGTCCATGCCGCTCTTTCACTTTGTCACAGCTTACCCTTCCCCCTCCCCATATCCTCAAGTCCATTCTCTAGTAGGTCTGTGTCTTTATTCCTGTCTTACTCCTATGTTCTTGATGACATTTTTTTTTCTTAAATTCCATATATATGTGTCAGCATACAGTATTTGTCTTTCTCTTTCTGACTTACTTCACTCTGTATGACAGACTCTAGGTCCATCCACCTCATTACAAATAGCTCAATTTCATTTCTTTTTATGGCTGAGTAATATTCCATTGTATATATGTGCCACATCTTCTTTACCCATTCATCCAATGATGGACACTTAGGTTGTTTCCATCTCCAGGCTATTGTAAATAGGGCTGCTATGAACATTTTGGTACATGTCTCTTTTTGAATTATGGTTTTCTCAGGGTATATGCCCAGTAGTGGGATTGCTGGGTCATATGGTAGTTCTATTTGTAGTTTTTTAAGGAACCTCCATACCGTTCTCCATAGTGGCTGTACCAATTCACATTCCCACCAGCAGTGCAAGAGTGTTCCCTTTTTTCCACACCCTCTCCAGCATTTATTGTTTCTAGATTTTTTGATGATGGCCATTCTGACTGGTGTGAGATGATATCTCATTGTAGTTTTGATTTGCATTTCTCTAATGAGTAAAGATGTTGAGCATCCTTTCATGTGTTTGTTGGCAGTCTGTATATCTTCTGTGGAGAAATGTCTATTTAGGTCTTCTGCCCATTTTTGGATTGGGTTCTTTGTTTTTTTGCTATTGAGCTGCATGAGCTGCTTATAAATTTTGGAGATTAATCCTTTGTCAGTTGCTTCATTTGCAAATATTTTCTCCCATTCTGAGGGTTGTCTTTTCGTCTTGTTTATGGTTTCCTTTGCTGTGCAAAAGCTTTGAAGTTTCATTAGGTCCCATGTGTTTATTTTTGTCTTTATTTTCATTTCTCTAGGAGGTGGGTCAAAAAAGATCTTGCTGTGATTTATGTCATAGAGTGTTCTGCCTATGTTTTCCTTTAAGAGTTTGATAGTGTCTGGCCTTACATTTAGGTCTTTAATCCATTTTGAGCTTATTTTTGTGTATGGTGTTAGAGAGTGATCTAATCTCATACTTTTACATGTCCCTGTCCAGTTTTCCCAGCACCACTTATTGAAGAGACTGTCCTTTCTCCACTGTACATTCCTGCCTCCTTTATCAAAGATAAGGTGACCATATGTCCCTGGGTTTAACTCTGGGCTTTCTATCCTGTTCCATTGATCTATATTTCTGTTTTTGTGCCAGTACCATACTGTCTTGATTACTGTAGCTTTGTAGTATAGTCTGAAGTCAGGGAGCCTGATTCCTCCAGCTCCATTTTTCGTTCTCAAGATTGCTTTGGCTATTCGGGGTCTTTTGTGTTTCCATACAAATTGTGAAATTTTTTGTTCTAGTTCTGTGAAAAATGCCATTGGTAGTTTGATAGGGATTGCATTGAATCTGTAGATTGCTTTGGGTAGTAGAGTCATTTTCACAATGTTGATTCTTCCAATCCAAGAACATGGTACATCTCTCCATCTATTTGTATCATCTTTAATTTCTTTCATCAGTGTCTTATAATTTTCTGCATACAGGTCTTTTGTCTCCTTAGGTAGGTTTATTCCTAGATATTTTATTCTTTTTGTTGCAATGGTAAATGGGAGTGTTTCCTTGATTTCACTTTCAGATTTTTCATCATTAGTATATAGGAATGCCAGAGATTTCTGTGCATTAATTTTGTATCCTGCAACTTTACCAAATTCATTGATTAGCTCTAGTAGTTTTCTGGTAGCATCTTTAGGATTCTCTATGTATAGTATCATGTCATCTGCAAACAGTGACAGCTTTACTTCTTCTTTTCCCATTTGGATTCCTTTTATTTCCTTTTCTTCTCTGATTGCTGTGGCTAAAACTTCCAAAACTAGGTTGAATAAGAGTGGTGAGAGTGGGCAACCTTGTCTTGTTCCTGATCTTAGTGGAAATGGTTTCAGTTTTTCACCATTGAGGACGATGCTGGCTGTGGGTTTGTCATATATGGCCTTTATTATGTTGAGGAAAGTTCCCTCTATGCCTACTTTCTGCAGGGTTTTTATCATAAATGGGTGTTGAATTTTGTCAAAAGCTTTCTCTGCATCTATTGAGATGATCATATGGTTTTTCTCCTTCAGTTTGTTAATATGGTGTATCACATTGATTGATTTGCGTATATTGAAGAATCCTTGCATTCCTGGAATAAACCCCACTTGATCATGGTGTATGATCCTTTTAATGTGCTGTTGGATTCTGTTTGCTAGTATTTTGTTGAGGATTTTTGCATCTATGTTCATCAGTGATATTGGCCTGTAGTTTTCTTTCTTTGTGACATCCTTGTCTGGTTTTGGTATCAAGGTGATGGTGGCCTCGTAGAATGAGTTTGGGAGTGTTCCTCCCTCTGCTATATTTTGGAAGAGTTTGAGAAGGATAGGTGTTAGCTCTTCTCTAAATGCTTGATAGAATTCACCTGTGAAGCCATCTGGTCCTGGGCTTTTGTTTGTTGGAAGATTTTTTATCACAGTTTCAATTTCAGTGCTTGTGATTGGTCTGTTCATATTTTCTATTTCTTCCTGATTCAGTCTTGGCAGGTTGTGCATTTCTAAGAATTTGTCCATTTCTTCCAGATTGTCCATTTTATTGGCATAGAGTTGCTTATAGTAATCTCTCATGATCTTTTGTATTTCTGCAGTGTCAGTTGTTACTTCTGCTTTTTCATTTCTAATTCTATTGATTTGAGTCTTCTCCCTTTTTTTCTTGATGAGTCTGGCTAATGGTTTATCAATTTTGTTTATCTTCTCAAAGAACCAGCTTTTAGTTTTATTGATCTTTGCTATCGTTTCCTTCATTTCTTTTTCATTTATTTCTGATCTGATTTTTATGATTTCTTTCCTTCTGCTAACTTTGGGATGTTTTTGTTCTTCTTTCTCTAATTGCTTTAGGTGCAAGGTTAGGTTGTTTATTCGAGATGTTTCCTGTTTCTTAAGGTGGGATTGTATCGCCATAAACTTCCCTCTTAGAACTGCTTTTGCTGCATCCCATAGGTTTTGGGTCGTCGTGTCTCCATTGTCATTTGTTTCTAGGTATTTTTTAATTTCCTCTTTGATTTCTTCAGTGATCACTTCATTATTGAGTAGTGTATTGTTTAGCCTCCATGTGTTTGTATGTTTTACAGCTCTTTTCCTGTAATTGATATCTAGTCTCATAGCATTGTGGTCGGAAAAGATACTTGATACAATTTCAATTTTCTTAAATTTACCAAGGCTTGATTTGTGACCCAAGATATGATCTATCCTGGAGAATGTTCCATGAGCACTTGAGAAAAATGTGTATTCTGTTGTTTTTGGATGAAATGTCCTATAAATATCAATTAAGTCCATCTTGTTTAATGTATCATTTAAAGCTTGTGTTTCCTTATTTATTTTCATTTTGGATGACCTGTCCATTGGTGAAAGTGGGGTGTTAAAGTCCCCTACTATGATTGTGTTACTGTCGATTTCTCCTTTTATGGCTGTTAATATTTCCCTTATGTATTGAGGTGCTCCTATGTTTGGTGCATAAATATTTACAATTGTTATATCTTCTTCTTGGATTGATCCCTTGATCATTATGTAGTGTCCTTCTTTGTCTCTTCTAGTAGTCTTTATTTTAAAGTCTATTTTGTCTGATATGAGAATTGCTACTCCAGCTTTCTTTTGGTTTCCATTTGCATGGAATATCTTTTTCCATCCCCTTACTTTCAGTCTGTATGTGTCTCTAGGTCTGAAGTGGGTCTCTTGTAGACAGCATATATATGGGTCTTGTTTTTGTATCCATTCAGCCAGTCTGTGTCTTTTGGTGGGAGCATTTAGTCCATTTACATTTAAGGTAATTATTGATATGTATGTTCCTATTCCCATTTCTTAATTGTTTTGGGTTCGTTATTGTAGTTCTTTTCCTTCTGTTGTGTTTCTTGCCTAGAGAAGTTCCTTTAGCATTTGTTGTAAAGCTGGTTTGGTGGTGCTGAACTCTCTCAGCTTTTGCTTGTCTCTAAAGGTTTTAATTTCTCCATCAAATCTGAATGAGGTCCTTGCTGGGTAGAGTAATCTTGGTTGCAGGTTTTTCTCCTTCATCACTTTAAGTATGTCCTGCCACTCCCTTCTGGCTTGTAGAGTTTCTGCTGAGAGATCAGCTGTTATCCTGATGGGGATTCCCTTGTGTGTTATTTGTTGTTTTTGCCTTGCTGCTTTTAATATGATTTCTTTGTGTTTAATTTTTGACAGTTTGATTAATATGTGTCTTGGTGTATTTCTCCTTGGATTTATTCTGTATGGGACTCTCTGTGCCTCCTGGACTTGATTAACTATTTCCTTTCCCATATTAGGGAAGTTTTCAACTATAATCTCTTCAAATATTTTCTCAGTCCTTTTCTTTTTCTCTTCTTCTTCTGGAACCCCTATAATTCGAATGTTGGTGCGTTTAATGTTGTCCCAGAGGTCTCTGAGACTGTCCTCTGTTCTTTTCATTCTTTTTTCTTTATTTTGCTGTGCAGCAGTTATTTCCACTATTTTATCTTCTACCTCACTTATCCGTTCTTCTGCCTCAGTTATTCTGCTATTGATCCCATCTAGAGTATTTTTTATTTCATTTATTGTGTTTTTAATCGATGCTTGATTCATCTTTAGTTCTTCTAGGTCCTTATTAACTGTTTCTTGCATTTTGTCTATTCTATTTCCAAGATTTTGGATCATCTTTATCATCATTATTCTGAATTCTTTTTCAGGTAGACTGCCTATTACCTCTTCATTTGTTAGGTCTGGTGGGTTTTTATCTTGCTCCTTCTCCTGCTGTGTGTTTTTCTGTCTTCTCATTTTGCTTATGTTACTGTGTTTGGGGTCTCCTTTTTGCAGGCTGCAGGTTCGTAGTTCCCGTTGTTTTTGGTGTCTGTCCCCAGTGGCTAAGGTTGGTTTAGTGGGTTGTGTAGGCTTCTTGGTGGAGGGGACTACTGCCTGTGTTCTGGTGGATGAGGCTGGATCTTGTCTTTCTGGTGGGCAGGTCCACGTCTGGTGGTGTGTTTTGGGGTGTCTGCGGACTTTTTATGATTTTAGGCCACCTCTCTGCTAATGGGTGGCGTTGTGTTCCTGTCTTGCTAGTTGTTTGGCATAGGGTGTCCAGCACTGTAGCTTGCTGGTCGTTGAGTGAAGCTGGGTGCTGCTGTTGAGATGGAGATCTCTGGAAGATTTTCGCCGTTTGATATTGTGTGGAGCTGGGAGGTCTCTTGTGGACCAGTGTCCTGAAGTTGGCTCTCCCACCTCAGAGGCACAGCACTGACTCCTGGCTCCTCAATTTGGGATGATTTGTTGTCTATTCATGTATTCCACAGATGCAGGGTACATCAAGTTGATTGTGGAGCTTTAATCCGCTGCTTCTGAGGCTGCTGGGAGAGGTTTCCCTTTCTCTTCTTTGTTCTCACAGCTCCTGGGTCTCAGCTTTGGACCTGGCCCCGCCTCTGCGCGTAGGTCGCCGGAGGGCGTCTGTTCTTCGCTCAGACAGGACAGGGTTAAAGGAGCAGCCTCTTCGGGGACTCTGGCTCACTCAGGCCGGGCGGGAGGGATGGGTACGGAGTGCGGGGTGAGCCTGCAGCGGCAGAGGTCGGCGTGACGCTGCACCAGCCCGAGGCGCGCCGTGCATTCTCCCAGGGAAGCCTCCCCTGGATCCCGGGACCCCGGCAGTGGCGGGCTGCACAGGCTCCCGGAAGGGCGGTGTGGACAGTAACCTGCGCTCGCACACAGGCTTCTTGGCGGCGGCAGCAGCAGCCCCAGCGTCCCACGCCCGTCTCTGGGCTCCGCGCTTTCAGCCGCGACTCGCGCCCGTCTCTGGAGCTCCTTTACGTGGCGCTCTTAATCCCCTCTCCTCGCGCACCAGGAAACCAAGAGGGAAGAAAAAGTCTCCTGCCTCTTCGGCAGCTCCAGAGTTTTCCCGGATTCCCTCCCGGCTAGCTGTGGCACATTAGCCCCCTTCAGGCTGAGTTCTCGCCGCCAGCCCCAGTCCTCTCCCTGCGCTCTGACCGAAGCCCGAGCCTCAGCTCCAGCGCTGCGCGCCCCGGCGGGTGAGCAGACAAGCCTCTCGGGCTGGTGAGTGCCGCTCGGCACCGTTCCTCTGTGTGGGGATCTCTCCGCTTTGCCCTACCCAGGTATGTGGGGAGTTTCTTGCCTTTTGGGAGGTCTGGGGTCTTCTGCCAGCGTTCAGTAGGTGTTCTGTAGGAGTTGTTCCACGTGTAGCTGTATTTCTGGTGTATCCGTGGGGAGGAAGGTGATCTCCGCGTCTTACTCTTCCGCCATCTTACCCGGAACTTGTGAATCTCTTATCTATTCCATGCTGGCTACTGCTCTACTGCTTCTGCTGCCTTTCTATTTCAGTATATATGTGTATGTGTGTGTGTGTGTGTGTGTGTGTGTGTATATATATATATATATATATATATATATATATATATATATAGTTGGCCAGAAAGTTCATTCAGGTTTTCCCATAATATCCTACGAAAACCCAAATGAACTTTGTGGCCAACCCAATATATTATATATAATATATATAATTCCTCTTTAAATTATTATCTTATTACTATTGATAAAATCTATTAGTAATGTCTTCACTTAAGAATAAAATATTGTCTTATTTGGTATAATCCATGGGCAATAACTTCCTAGTAGATTATGCTGTCTTGGATTTGGGAAGATGAAACAAATTATTTCCAGTGTTTAGTTTTGCCTACCTTAGCAGAACCTCATAATTAAAAGAAAAATTGTTCAATTATTAAGTTATCTGGATTCTAGTATTTACTGAGAATAAAATACTGTCATTGATGCCTTCTTACCAGATGGTATGATCCCTTGATACCTCTTATAAAATATAATACATAAGCATATATATCAATAATTCAGGACCCATGGCATAAATCAGTCATATGGTCTGTTCCAGCAGGTGGGGCAGGTTCTTCTATTTTCATACTTAAGATCTAAGTCATAGCACATTATTCAGGCTATTTCTACATAATCCTCATATAATCATAAAGGAGAAGTGCATAATATACTTTCTGGTATAAACTAATGTTGACTCTTCTGAAAAACATTACTGTAGACCCATACAAATATTACTGTATTACACAGTTCAGCATTTTACTCAAAGACAAACTACAGTATCACAATATAATTTTCTTAAAGAAATTTATTTTTCAAGTGAGAAATTTGATTTGTTGGAAAAAAAATTGATTATTGTTTTTTTCCAGGCTCCTTGACCAAATAACTATATGATTTAGATGGGTAGGTGTATATTTATCAGTACTGAACAATAATCATGTTAAGATTCATTAACTTAGCTGGAACTTGATAGTGTTTGGGGAATCTTGAACTCTACGTCTAACAAGCAATCTTATTAATGGGAAACATAATTTATTTGTAATACTCTACTCAGACTTTTGAAAAATGATTCTTAAAATGATATTCAAGAAATAGAAAAAAATAAGAAAAATATGATATTGGGACTATTCAGAAAATTCTTAAGAAAAACACCTATCTTGGCTATAATACTTTAATGTTTACAAAAGTATTTGTCATATCTCATATCTCATTGACACCTCACAATAAATCTGCAGAGAAGATGTTATCTCCATTCTATAGGTAAGGAAATTGAAGCTTAGAGTTTAACATTATTCCCTTGATTCTGTATTCAGTGTTCTTTCTACTACTTTCACATCATATTTTTTAGTTTTAGCAGGCCACTGCTATTTATGTCATAGCAAAGGGCTTAGAAAGGGTTGGGGGAACATACTGTGGTTAAAGGAAAATTCTAAAAATCCAACTGCCAAAAAATTTTGAGGGAACACAGCTCAATCATTAACAAAAGTGCGTTAATTCATATCTTCATTTAAGGCAAACTGCACCTAGGAGGTTAAGCAGTTTAAGATGCCCAAATCTAAAAACAGAAAAATAACATTTACAAGATTACTTTTATGTCATTGATACAAGTTCTCGCCCAACATTTGGCAAAGAATAGCAAAGTTTCTTGAATATGTCTATTAAAATTCTGTACTTTTTCCATACAAAGCCTTCTTTGGGAGAGGAACACAATGAATAAGTCCATACAGTATTAGATCACTTTGAAAGCTTCTAAAGCACTGCATCAGGGCCTAATGTCACCCTTTCCTTTTAGTCCTTTCTGAAAAAGACTTTAACACAAACCAGAAAAGGAGAGTTTCTTCACCTGGAGGTATTGCTGTCAGAGTGTAGATTTGAGTTTCTTGAAGCAATTCGACAGCATTTTTTATCTCTTTTCTCCTTTAAAGTGATATTTCATGTCTTTCTGGGACAAAATTAGCAAGTAGAAATCTTTTATAAAGCAAACTATCCTGTCTTCAGCTTATTACTCACAACACTGATTGGATATTGTTGCTCCTGTCTACATACGAAGAAACTGGAGTTCTGACACGTAAAGCGAATTGGACAAAGTAAAGTGTTAGAGCTGAAATTTGAGACCGGATTTACATATCTCCAGATCACCATGGTCTGGTGGTGGAAACTAGACTACATATTTCAAAGACTACTACTAACAATAATTATACTCTGTGTATATATTTATTATATTTATTGATTGCCCAGTGTATGCAGATGTTTTATTTTCATAATCCATCTTAATCCTCACAGCAACCACACAAGTTGTAAAGTATCATTTTCTTTATTTTATAAGTGAGAATACTGAGAATTTGCACAAGATCATACATCCACAAAGTAACTAAAACAGTATTTGAATGTAAATCTCTCTGCCTACAGAGCCTATAATCTTTCTTCTATGCTACATTGACCTTATAGAGAGATAGCAGCCATTTAATTGCCTAAAGTTTTAGCATAAGAATTTTCTACCCAAATTGGTAGTAGTTTATTTTCTACAAATATTGGTAATATTTGTGTCAACTTACATATGGTACATGTTAAGCACACATAAAGTAGCCAAATGTTATTAGAAAAAGTTCCTTTTTTACCATAAAAAAACTCTCAAATATAAGTATGATAAAAAAACATTATTTCTCAGCACAGAATACGGATTTTTCAACTTAAAAAGCCCAGTTTTGAACAATGCATCATGAAATAGCCTTGTGTATTAAAACATTAGACCATAGTGAAAACTTTTGCACTCAATTCTGCTTCCACCATCATTTAGTTATATGAATGGGCCAAGATTTTAACTTGTCTGCATTTCACTTTCCTTGTCTGAAAAATGAGACAACGTTCAATTCCTTTGGAATTATTGGGAGAATGAATTGAGACAGTGACAGTGTATGTTTAAAAAGGTATCATATTGCCAGACACAGTTTATGAGCTCAATGAATATTATTTTGGTGTTTGGTGGTTCAGTGCAAAATGTACTACTATATTTTGTTCATCATGAATAAAAAAGAAAATGTAAGAAAGCATCATTATTTTATAAAAACTTTTCTGTGTTTTTATTGTGTTTCTCTATGATATTTGATATCATAGAGATATAAAATGGATACATATATCTTATACAGTGCATAATATATATACTTGTTGAAATGTGCTAAGCTTAAATTGGACTACTTTGTAGAAATTTTCTGATGCTTAAATAATGTTATATATGTGAATGTTTTATGTAAACTATGAATCTATATATAGATGTAAACTATTATTAGTATTGATCTTTTAAATGGACAAATACATAGGTAGACCATAATATACAAAGTTAAAAGCCAATATTTTCTTTCAGATTTTTTATAAGTAGTTTTATCTTTTTATAGTTTACATTAGATTTCTTATAACTAAATGCCTTGTGTTTCGTCTAACTCTCAATTATATTTCAGTTATTTGGAAATAAATACACCTTTTAAAATTGAATGTTTTGGCAGATTTGGGAAGAAAGAAGAGTATATACTTGCTCATTTATATAAGCTACATGGAATTTCACAGTTGAATTGGCTTACCTACCATGTTTTATACTTTACTTACAACATCTATTTGCTCATTTTTTAATGTACACAGAATCGTCTCTCATGATGACTTAGATTCAGCTCTAGCTTTTTAAATCTCATACTTTCTGTCATGTGTTTTCTCCCAAACAGTCCAATTATTCATACTGATTTATAATTTTCTATGAAAATATACCTGATAGTCTAAAATGAATTTCCTTTAACTGGAAAATTATTTGTAAATGCTGGGAAAGAAACTTGATCATCAAGTATAACCAGGATCTCTAAAATATTTTTTTTTTAAAGGAAGAGAAGTTGAAATAGTCAAATACCTGTTTGAATAGGTCTTTTAGGAACCCTACCACATAAAAGCATAAAATAATTCTATGTAAAAATTTCCTTTGAAAAAGCAATGTCTGTTGTAATTGAATACTATGGTTTAGACTCAGGCAATCGAGATATGTCATATTTTATTTTCTATACATTAATCAAATATTCCCGAAAACCAGAAAATCATTCCCAGGCAAATGTTCTGTGTGAATTTCTTTTTACTGAAGTCAACAGGGACAAGCGAGGATATGGGAGAAATGGTTTTTAACCTAGTATCCTAAATACCTGTGAAATACATCAACCTATTTACCTCAAGAATATCTACCTATAAGGAATAAACTGTTTTGAAAATCATCCTATGCTCTCTGTGGCATTAACATAAACTCTTGAGACTTCTTCAAGCCATAGATCCTGACTGACATTGCTATTAAATAAAACATGGTCCTCAGGATTTGAGATGCTGCATAATACCCACCTATCATTTTTCCTCACAGGAACTGTGCGAGTGAATTACTGAATGAACAGAAAGACACAGTATCAGTTGTGCTTGGACTGATAATACAGTGTTTTGCCTTAGTCACTGTACCATTAAATGTATTACAATCACTCTGATGGTTTAATCACATTTAAAAATGGAAAATGTTTAGAGTTCTGCTAATGGAGGCATGCATTAAACACAATACCGATTCATTATAAACAGAGAAATTGCAATGCAGTTGGAAGGTAGACGTGAGGAGAAATAGTGTTCTATTTGTTAAGGCTCTAGCAACTAAAATATAAAATATTCCAATTAAATGTCCGTCAAAAAGATAAAAATGTTTTTACTAGTCACAAATTTTTATCATAATTTTAACATTAAGAAATATTTTAAACTCAAATGAACTTATTTCAATCTTTGATATGTGTAGCTAGCTTTCTAATGACTAGTTTTTTTATTGAGAAAAATTGCAACAAAAGTAAAATATGTTTTTTTTTAATTCACTGACTGCTTTACGTAGGTTGCAAATTTTAACTCTTATAATGGAAACATAACCATGATTGTTTGAAGGATGACTTTTCAAACTTATTCAATCAAATATCCATAGAATTAAAGTGGTTGAATTTTCATTTATTTAGATCTTCAGTGATTGAAATGTTCCATTTCCCCTTCCCCCACCTCTACCCTTCGGCACTAAAGGTAAAATCATTCCAGTCAACTGTTAACTGTTCCTTTATGGTCATAACTTTTAAAATGGAAAATCTAGTTACCTTTAAAGTTGTACATAGACAAAGGACATGAAATTGAATGGCCTCTTCTCATCAATCAAGTAACTGCTGAGACTGTCACTTGTGCTTTGTTCCCTGTCGCTTTCAGGATTAGAGTTGGCTAATTGTTTTGAAATATGGAAAATAATTCTTCCTTCTCCATGGGCAACATGGATAGCACCCTTCCCTAGCTTCCTTACCATCATTCACATAAAAAAAGGCATCAGAGAAGATAACCACTAAATGTTAATTGTATGCTTTCTGTCTTTTACATGCTTCCTCCTACTAGAGCTTTTTACCTTGAAGGATTGAAAAAAAAACCCTCAATGATCCCCTGACATATTGGTCTGTATTTTTTTTTGAAACTAGAATGCCAAACATATTGTAAAATCTGAGTCTCAAAAGTATTTTAATCTGAGCCTTCTATCCTCAGGATGTTTATATTTTGATTTGTTCCCGAGAACAGTTAGAAAGTTCTTTTGCTATTTTCTCTACTGTGCTTTATGTTTGTGATCGAGACAGACTGTGAAAGTGCTAGGGTAGAGGACTGAGGAGTGGGACAGTGCAGGAGAGGAAGAAATGGCACTGAATAATCTTTTGACAAGCAAAGAAAGAAAATAAAAGAAAGGAGAGAAAGAGGGTATCCTAATCTACCTCATGTTTTTCAAAGACAAGTAGATTTGCAGAGACCTCCAATTCTGGTTAGCTGTCAGTTTTCAGTACAGAGAGTCCTTAATCTTTTTGATTGACATCCACCTTTTTAGAGGCTAGTGTGACATAGGAACTATGGGTCTTTCTTTTAATAAAGTTGAAAAGTTTAAGATCTGTTGAAAAGAGGCTGTTGTATATGATGTTTCCTTTGACTTTTGTTTTCCCTTCTAGAATCATTTGCTAATCTATTCAATATTAATTTGGAAACTCAAGCTTCTCTTTAGAGTCACTGATCTTTGTGGTGATCCTTGTCTTAAAAAATTCCACTGGGTAAAGTCTTTTGATAGATGATGGGAAGCTGTCACTTAGAAATCTCTTACTCTTTTTTTTTTAAGCATTACAAGATGTAGATACTTAAAGACAGCTTGCACCTGCTAAGAGAAGTGGCACATTAGACAATTATTAGGATTACTCAAGAAATAAAACACAATATCTTAAACTTTCAGGCTGATAATCTGTAAGGTTTTGACAAAAGTTAATTTGGGGAGGCATGCATTATCTAGACAAGTGCTTGATAAATTAAATAGTATAACTCATCCCCACATCTCAAATAATGGCCTGTATTGTATACATAAGTCTATCAAATTATTGTAGTTTTAAGAATCATTGATTCATGGAACTAAGAAAAGTAACTCTTTTTTTTTCTAGCATTTTAATAATTAAAGAGCAGCATGGAAATGATAGAACTTTGGAGTTAGATAAAGCTTGGTTCAAAGCTCTGCCTTATTACTTATTCACTATATGATCTGACAGAGCTAATTAGTTTCTTCTACTCTCACTTTCCTCATTTGTATTATCTGCATAATAGTCCTTGCATTTTCATAGGGTGGTTTTGAAGATTAAATAAGATAATGTATATAATGTTCCTACATGGTACCTGGCATATAGTAGTGAGCTTAGCTTTTTGGTCTTCTTTTACATTGGCATTGTCCAATGATGAGCTACAAAGTAACAATAAAACTCTTCCAGCTCATGGAAAATGTACATTCAAGTGTGCTTAAAATTAAGAAGGCTCTTTGCTATTTACAAATTTGTGGTGGCTTCAATGATGCTTTTCTTTGAAGAACATTTCATAGGAAACTTTTGGGTTTTGAGTTCCCTTTTATGTTTTTTGAAAATATATCATGAATATCATTTGATAGTGGCACTTATAGATGAAGAAAATGTGTTTGCCACTATTATTTTAATACTAGCTAACAAAGTAGGAATCTCTTTTACTAAACTTTGCTAAATGCTAAAGTAATACAGAGCTATTAAATCCTCAAGAAGAAAGCCAATTCATTTCAGTCATGATATCACCTAAAACTGAAGTATTATATAAAAGCTAAACAATGCCAAATGGATTTGGCTGAGATCAAAAGCCAAACCTATTTCTTTTCTTTCATCTTCAGTGTTCCATTTCCTGGGAGTATGACCTTAGTCAAACATCTATTAAAGTTACCTTTTGATCTCAACCCCCTTTTGGGGTAAAAGAAATGTCAATCTTTAAATTTTTCTTCTAGAGACAATCACTCTATTGTGTTTTAATGTTCCAGTAGTGTGTGAGTAAATAGGATTCTCTGATATATGTGATAGAAGACTGGTTAAATGGGACAATCATTTTTGTGTCAGAGACAAGAATCAAAAGGAAGCATTCTTCAGAAGCTATTAACTGGAAAAAAATTCCCCCAGGTTAGTAGAAACATGTTAACTGGTCAGTCTGCTGCCTTTTTAGGTCCTTTGATGAAAATGCCTTGTAATTTGATAACAGGTAGCTGCTCATTTGTAATGTAATTTTCTCCTCACCAGTCATAGCTACTACATGACTAATCAGAGGAGAATACTTTTTCTCCACAGATTTTGTTAAATAAAAACTTTGTTTTAAAAATATCTTAAAATCACTAGGAAGGATTATGTACTTCTCATTCTTTCTTTCATATATTAAGTAAACTATAAGGAAATTTCCACGACATATAAAAGACAGAAGAGACATGACAGCACATGGTGATTATTTGAATTAAACAGAAAAAAGTGGTGTTTGATGTCAGTGTATGTATGTGTGTGTGAGTACTGTTTACCCGTATGTATGACTACATTCTGAGTATTGAAGATCTTTATAACACCTTTTCTAAACCTTTTTCTACATAATGGTAAATTCATTAGACATACATTTATTAAGTACTGCCTACAGCAAGGCAACATTCTATATCCTGCTATGAGTACAAAACTGAGTAAGACATAATGCCCTGCAGTAGCCTTCACAACCTTCTTCTTAGGTGGGAAAGTGATATAATCATAATAAGGCAGAAAGTAACAAATATGTTTATATAAATGTGTCTATATAAAGTACTGTGGGAATGTTCAAAGAAGAAGATTATTTCCAATTATAAGAATTAAAGCTTTTTGTAGTTGATGGCATTTAAGTTGTGCCTTAAAGATTGTTTAGGCTGCAGCTGTCAAGACAAGAATAAAAGCATTCCAGACAAAAGAGACAACCTACAGAGGTGTGAAGATGAGCTAGTACTGGTTTTGTATGAGCAACAGAGTGTTCAGTCTGGTTAGAGTGTGCAGTATATGATGGAAAAAAAGTGGAGCTTTACCTGTAGAGTTGGATGGGAGCAGATTGTGGAAGGTTGTAAATACCAGATTAAGAGCTCTGGACTTTATTCTATAAGAAGTGGTGGACCACTAAAATTTTTTTATGTGGGTGAGTAATGTGAAAATAATGCTATTTAAGAAAACATTACTGAGAAGTAAGAGATTATGGAATGTACTGGAGGTGGGGGAGAATTAGAGCCTGGGAGATTACTTAGGAAGTTCTTTAAGTAATCGAGCTAAGAAGGAATGTAGACCTATAAAAAAGTGATTGTGAAATTCTTAGTTCATTTTACAGAATCAAGATACCCCTTTTAGATTCATAATGTATGAGTTTGTAGTAATGTTGTTTAAAATTTGCTGTGTTTGAAATTACTGGTAACAGGAATACTAACTAAAAAGTAAAATGCACTTTTTGTCTATAAAATCTGATTATTTCATGCGGAACGTTTTGAAGTTCCTATGCTCTCAATTCAATTGCAACCAGCCAAAGGAAACCTTTTTTTTTTAATGTATCAGTCTTCCTGAGATACAAGGCAAAAAAAAAAAAAAAAAAAAAAAAAAAAAAACAGCACACATAACTAGACTAAGGCTCTGTTCCTTACAAACGTAGAGAGTAATAACTTGTTAAAAAGTTGTTTAATTTGACAGTGTTGAAGGGGCTTCATTACTAGGATCAGCAACAGGAAGAATAGTGATATAGATCATGTTGAAATGATACCTTTAACTAGAGAAAGCCATTATTTATGACAATCTGTTTGCACAAATTACTACACTCTTAATGGAAACACGGTCTTCCAAAAATATCAGAGACCTAGGAGGATAAGAAAGAAAAAGGCACAAATACATTGAAATGAAAGGGAATAAATAGAACATAGTTTGGAGAGCTGGAATCTGGGATGATGATTCTGTTCTTATTTATTGGTTCCGGACATAGTATCTTATTCACCAGAACAAAAGCCATGGAAATTTACAAGCCGCAAAAGATGGAGTTCCTTGTCTCATCATCAACATGGTGTAGTGTTCCTAACATTTTTCTGGACTGATCTGTCTGCATCTATCTCCCAGCTGTGTGTGTTTGCTTATCTCTAGCTATAGCAGTTTTGAGGTCAGACATTATTACCAAAATGTTTGGAATTCTGTCTTTAAAAATGGTTAGAAAAGAGACACATTTCTTTAGGGCTTCTATTTCATTTGATCCCTTTGAGTTAGTGCCCCCCTTTAGCAACCTCAAGCTATTGGTTGAAGCAGAAAAAATGGTTTGTATCTCTCTCTGAATTTATTGTTAATAGGACTGTGATGGAATTCGGGAAACCAGAAAGTATGTGCCACCTTATAAGTCATTCATTAGCCCCCAGCTCTGTGAAGAATCATTTTTATTGTGTGTGCATGCTTGTGTGTGTGTGTGTGTGTGTGTGTGTGTCCCCTCTATTAATGATCTGGCCTAGTTTTTTAATTTCAAATTATTTTTCTGTCACCCAAGCACTAACTAACTCGTGTCATAACTCGTGAATGATCAGATAAAGATGCTTCTGAGCAGGATGGATAGGAGTCAGAATCCTCCTTTGTAACTATTTGTTCTACTGGGCTATAATGAAATATTGCATGCTTGTAGTTCAACTATGTCACCTTAGTATCTTAACTGAGGATAATATTCTCCACAGAAATTTTAGGGGAAAATCATGCCCACTGGATATTTTTTTAGTATTGTATGGAAATACCTCATAATTCCCTAAACCCTGCCCATCTTGGCAATGATACTGCTCTCAGAAGAAAGGCAGCTCAATTTAAAGTAAAACTTCATATGTTGTGGAAGAATGCTTAGCCATGTCAACACTCTGACAGCCAGGTTTTTCTGGTCTTAGAAATTTAGAGAGTGTAGTTTTAATATGGAAATAAGAATATAAAAATCTTTTATTATACTTGGTTATTAAAAATGTAATGGACTGGTATGTTTCAAAAATGACAAAGGTCTTGAGTTATCACACTGCATTTTTTGAGGCAAAGTAACGTAAACTTTGAAAAATAATCTTGCAAGCTACCTTGTGTCCTTTGAAGATTCAAAAATAAGAACCAGGTTCTCACGGTACCTATTTACTGTGCCTTGTAACTCATATAGCAAATGTTCATGTTGTTGTTGGTTGTTTCAGGTAGTTCCAAGTAATTATACATTCTGATAGATAATAGAGGCATAGTTCTCAATATATTTATATTTCAAAACATGTAGGAACATATACATACAATTGAATATTATTATCATAGTGGGCATAATTTAGACTTTCTTCTTTTGTCTATATTTCTCCAGAGTTTTAGAATTAATCTCTTTAAAGTTTTAGATTTAAAAGAATTAGCATTCACATTTATTAAAATATTATACAAATGGAAGCCTCTGAGATGTGACCATTCATTTATTCATACGTTTGCATCAATACACCTATGGTTAACTTCATGTGCTCCTTAAATTGCAAATAAGATTAACTCTGTTGCAAAATTTTTCACATAATTATGTTTAATATAGCACATTGCTTTTCCTTCTAAAACAGATTCTTGACATATACTTCTTCAGTAAGCATAAGCATAAGCTGATGATAAAGAATGGCACCATCAGACAGTGAAAGAGTAAAACAAACACAGACCTATTGGCAGTTCCAGTGTTTGAGTGAACCATCTCTTTCCCCACTTCTTATGCTTGTTGTCATGTCTTGGCAGGAAGGTCAGGCAGATTGTGATTGTGGAGAGAATGCAAAATAGTCCTACTACTAGAAAACCATGCACAATTATTAGCGTTGGGCAAGTAAAGTAGACCTTTTTCTTCCTTCTGGCAGTGTCCCTCACAATACCCATTGGTTATTCTGCAGTCATTCACTGGGCACCACCAACTACCCACTACTATGTCAGGCACCAAGGAATGCAAAAAGTTAAGAATAATATAAAAAAAGAATAATATGTAGTTTCTTCAAGTAATGAGCTTGCAGCCTAGATAGGGGAGACATGATTAACATATAAAATTAATATATGACAAGTCAATAAATTGTTATCTTGGAAGTAATTATTCCATGTAGACTCATTGAAAGTTAATGGTGGATTGAACCTCATATTTTTAGGGACACTATTTTTAGAGTAGTTTTAGGTTTATAATAAAGTTGAGAGGAAGGTATAGAGATTTCCCATAAACCCCCTACATCCACAAATGCATAGTCTCCCCTATTATCAATATCACTCAGCAGAATGGTACATTTGTTACTAAGGATGAACCTACATTGACCCAACATTATAATCCGAAGTCTATAGTATACCTTAGAGTTCATTCTTGGTGTCATGCATTCTGTGGGTTTGAACAAATGTATAATGACATATATGCATCATTATGATGTTACTCAGTATTTTCAGTGCCTTAAAAATTCCCTGCTCTCCCTATTTGTCCCTGGCCCCTGCCTCCCACCCTGGCTCCATCTCTGACAACCACTGATATTTTTATTGTTTCAGTAATTTTGCCTTTTTCAGAATGTCACATAGTTGGAATCATACAGTATGTAGCCTTTAGGACTGGCTTCTTTCACTTAGTGATATGCATTTAAGGTTCCTCCATGTATTTTCATGACTTGCTAACTCATTTGTTTTTAGCGCTAAATAATATTCCATTGCCTGGATGTACCACATTTTATTTATCCATTTACCCATTGAAGGACATCATGGCTGCTTCCATGAACCTCATTTTTAAGAAAAGAATATTGATTCTGAGAGAGTGTAAAGTGACTCAGATAGGCATATAACTAACTATAGGTAAGTCCAGATTTAATATCCAGACCTTCTGATTCCTCATACAGTATTTTTTACATCATAATTTGGGCCACACAAGCACTCTTCTTGCAATTTTCTCAGGTCTTTCCTGATGTTATATATTACACCTTGATTATCATAAATATGCAGATTATCTTAAAATGCAGGGTTTTCTGACCAATCAACGTTTCAAGATGTTTTGCTGGATTTTTTGGTTTTTATATAAGTAGTATATAAATATTTAGGATGCAAATGTCATAATGTTGAATACAAATAACAAAGAATCATTTTAGTAGCTCTATGGGCAACAGACCATGGCAGTGTTTGAGAACTACTATCTAGAAGAGTGGAAAATCCATTGCACAGTTGATTCTCTGGCACTTATGGCAGATACAAGGGAAAACCAACTACTTACAAGCCATGAGTGGCAGTGATCTTCAAGAAGCCAATTACCTTTCTGGAAGGTGGTTTGTTATCAGTGTTTAATATTCTCATAGTGGCAGTTTAATATCTTTTAATGAACACAAAATACATTTGAATTGTCATTAGCTACTACACAGAAGTTAGCACTGCAGCTTAATTTTAGACCAAAATAAATTTGTAATTTGAGGCTAAGTTCCTATTTATTTTATTTCTAAAGGAAAATGGGTAGGAAGTTTTCCTCCTGAATTTGCCTTCTAAATAAATATATTTTATTTAATCTAATTCTGAAATGTATTGCTCGTTTTCCACACAGGCAAAACTGGCTTTCCAAAAAGCAGCAGGAATTCAAGTCTTATAGCTGCAGTGAGCAGAACAAATCATGTAGAGAAAATGAAATTCCACAAAAATCACTGATCACTTTTTTATATTAATATCCTTAGTGAGAAGTCTTAAACTATATCTTCCTAAACATCTTCTGATTACCTGAAATGCATATTTCAAAAATACATTTAGTAAACTGAATTTCCTTTTCAATCTGGAATGTATCTGAAGGCAAATGACTTTTATTATAAATTTGAACTTGGCTAGGTTTGTTTCTCTTTCTCTCCTATTAATTCTGTAAATGCTAATCTTGCTCATTTCTATTAATTGGTGATACCTGCTGCAGAGCAATACCAAATCATCTAAATGTAGGCCTCACTTCAGTTGATTACTGTTATTATTGATTTGCTACTCAAAATTAAATTGAGCTAATGGATCACTATTTGTTTTTCAGCTTTCTTCTAAGAATGTGACTTTTTTCTGTGGCTGTCTGTTTCTATAAATTAAAGTTATAGTTCAGATATTATATATTTTATTGTATAATATATATTTTATTGGCACCATAGAGTCAAGCACACTGCAAAATAGAAATTAATTTTGGTTAACATGCTTAAACTTAAACTTAAATACTTTCTTTGAGCAACTATGGGAGAAAAATAGCCACAAATTTGGTAGTATGCCAGAATTAATAATCTTTTTCTTCTTTTATATCCTTGTTATCAGTTTTGATTCATAAGAGATCACTGACTTGACCAAATATGTTTTCTTTTGCTCTGATAAAATACACATAGCATAAAATTTACAATTTTAACAATACTGTTCAGTGGTATTTAGTACAATACATTCACACTGTTGTGTAACTATCACCAAATATGTGGAACATTCCACAAACTTGCATTTTATCCTTGTGCAGGGGCCATGGTAATTTTCTCTGTTTTGTTCTAATTTTAGCATATGAGCTACTGAAGCTAACACCTAAATATGTTTTATAAAGTGTCAAAAATCTCTTTGAGACTAAGTAGAAAAAGTAAAATAAGTTGACTAGTGAAACAGTATTCAAACTCATTTTGGTATATAAACTGTTAGCTTTTAAGTATTTATCTGGCTTATTGAATTTGATAGGTATCTGAGAGACCATATTTCATAGACTGGTAGGTAGGTTTCTTATCTGGTGGGATGGTCTATTTGAAGAAATCCTGCACTTGAGGATGGAAGGGCTCTGGAAGGAGGTTGCTGCAACAGTTCTTAGCTTCCTGCCTTCTTGAGCTAACTAGTTATGGGGACAGCTACTCTTGTCCTAATGTCAGAAATTTGAGGTGTTTTGTCACCCTTAATCTATATCTAATGCATACCCTCTCCTAGACTTACGATGGGATTTGCTGGGTGTGCCATTGCTGGTTTGAAAATCAGACCAATGGGAAGTCAGGGCTGCAAGGCATTAGAAATTATCTTGACATGTCTACTCTATAATACTCTACAGAAATGCTCTAATAAGGTACCTAAGGACGTGTATAACCTACAAGAAGTTGTACGTACCATTAGAAGAATTTTCATAGCTCAAATTTTCATAAATAAGAAATGGTCTATTGAATGGTACCAACAACATAATTAATAATTGTCAGTGATTATGTTTAAAAACCTGGAACATTTCTAATTTAAAAGGATATCACCAAAGTCAAGTATAACTGATGATTACTCAACAAGATAGTAGTTAGCTTTGTGTAAACTGTGAAAATTCCTGATATATATCAATATATATTGAATAGGTATTCCATGAAAATGAGTTTCATTATTCAAAATGTTTAGAAAATGTAGTGTGCTCTCTGCCTCTTTTGGAAAATCACAATAAATATTAGCATATTATAAGCTTTGAAACTACCTGCATTAAAGAAGCCTGGAGCCAATGTGCCTGAGTTTAAAGCCCAACTTCAAGGTTTATTAGCTATGTGACATTAGACATGTTTTTCAGTTTCTGTGATTGTTTCCTTATCTGAAAAATGGAAATAGTGATGGTACTTCCCTCTGAAGGGTTTTGTGAATATTAAATAAATAAATATGTAAAGAACTTACAACAGTGTGTGGCATATGATAAGTGCTATATGAAGTTTGTTATTTTCAACCCAGTTTTCTCAGTTGGTCATGGAACTCCCTCACCTTCCCTTTTTTTATTTAAACAATTCTCTTTTGACATTTTATGAAACAAGCAGGCAAATGGAAAATAATTTGGAAGATGTTGGTATAGGTTCAATAGGGTGTTTCTTTCTTGCTTTTAATCTTTTAACATTAGATATAATTGGAACATTTGAAGAGATTATTAGACTTTCAAAGGCATTTAAAAATGCCTTTTATGCATTTTCAGAAGGGTCTACAGGAAAATAAACAGTTGCTTGGCAACCTGGAATTTTGTTCTAAACTGCTTTTCATTTTTGGAGGGATATTATTAATGCAACACTTCGTTAATTTAATTAAATGCTATTTTTAAAATATAAAACCATGTTGCAGTGAACTGATTTACCATTTCATTTAATTGTAAACCTCAAGATTTGATTACTCATAATTCCCCTTTAGTTAATTTACTTATTCACAGTTTTGAAAGAAAAGCTTTCAAACTAATATGAAGAGATAGGCACAGTATAACCAATTAGGAAACTATAAAATTGCCTTAATTTTTGTTCAATCATTGCTGCAAATCCAAATTCACTTTTTTCCCCCTGTAAATTTTTCTATGAACCATGGATTTTTTTTCCCACTGCACTTCTAGGTTGAGGACTATAGATCACATAAAGTTATAAGTCTAATGCTTGTTTACTAGTGAGAAAGGAGTGCAAGAAAAAAATTGCTTTAGAGCATGCATGGATAACATCAATACAAAACCAGAAGTTTGACAAAACTATACAGTACAAAGTAAATCTAGTCAGAATTATTGCTTCATAAAGGACTGCAAAGACCACTTAGTCTAACCCCTTCATTTTTCATATTGAGTAATCTGAAGCCTTGAGAAGTTATATGACATGATTTCTCCCTTGTTCTGGTCAGTGACTTATAATGCCTCTCTTCAAACCCATTTAGAGAGTTTTAAAGAAATTAAAATCAAGATTAAGAAGGTTGGATTTAGTGGACAAAGCACTAAGGGTACATGTCAGGAGACATGAGTTCTCATCCTAGCTCTACTGTCTGTGTTGTATTAAGTCCCTCACTTTTTCTCTCTAGGATTCAGTTTTTCATTTGTAAAATGGAGGGGTTGGTTTAGATATTCATTAAAGTTCTTGTGACTCTTAAGAACTATTTTCACCACTCTAAGTCTGAATTTGGAGCTTGTATACTTACCAACTGTAATAATAATCAATCACACACACACATGTGTGCACATGTGCATACACATGAAATTATGATATGTTGGACACTTTCATATTGTTATGTTGAATTTTAGATTAGGAAGTGAATGTAAATGATCATAAAGGCTGTACATTATGACTTGGTCAATAATTATAGTGACTAGACATGAGCCAATTATGAAAGTAGGTGAACAAAAATGAAAGGTGCTGAGGTTACAGAAGTAAATGTGCAAGTATCAGAAAATGCAAAAGGTGAATATTTTCCCAGTAACACTGAGCCTCTGCCTTGACAAATTATATTCAATCAGTTAAATATATGTAATTTGAACAAAATGTAAAAATTACCATTTTCAAACTCAGTCACTGAAAAAGACAACTTTTATGCTTCTAGATATTTATATAGATATTTACCTATAATTATAGCATTTTCATTTTTAAAGGCATGTTTCATTCTCATTAAAGTATTTTCTACTTGTCTAAAGTGAGCTGAAATTCTGGTTCCCAAGTAAAATTTAACTCAGCAGCTCCTAAATCAGCTTGTTCTTTGTATGTGTTATTCCAGGGCTGCATTTTGAGAACTTGGTGCCAGGAGCTAATTTGCTGTTTTAAATCCATCTTTGTTACACTGAGCCACATCCTGAGGTTAAGAATTTAAATGGACAGTTGAATAAAAGGATAAATTGCTAATAAAATATCAAATAAACCATAACATCTTTTCCATTGCTTTCCATGTGTTTGATTATGGTTTTCCCCAAAGACAGATATTCAGATGCTGTACTGAAGACTCAACAAATAGGATTTAAGATTTCATATGTTTGAAGTCAATGCAATATGGACCATGAGGCAATATGAAACATAAATTAGAGGCTAGGCCTCTAAACTTCAAATCAAATGTAAGGAGATATAAAAATACAAGTAATAATATGAGACTGTATGTGATAAGGGAATCATATCCGTTTAGAGATTTTCATTAATTCATGTTTGAACTACTTCAGTACTTAAACAAATACATCTAGATCCCATCAGGAAACTTGAGTTTTGGTCCATATTTTCCCCTAAATAACTTGTCTATGACATGTCATTGTGAGACTATTTCCTCATCTTCAAAATGAAGAGATTGAACTAGATGGTTCCTAAATATCTTTGTAGTGCTATTATATTATGATTCTTTACCACCTTAATGTTACTTTCTGAATTTACTCACTGATTTTTTCTTCACTGATATCATACAGATAACATTTGCTTGAAAGAATGCATAGATATTGGAACTTAGCACATTTTTTATGAATTAAAAATATGAGGGGACTCTTGCTCATTAATTCTTAGTGTCATTGTGTGAGACACACATTTTACCTGGAATTTCTTGTCTATATTTTGTCAACTTTTATTTTTCACAGTGCAAGAATCCATACAGTGTTCACAAAAATCCACTATTTATACTTCCAATAATGGAACAACTAATAAGTTAATAATTATTAGAGTCAAGATCCAGTTCTGAATTGCTAGTCAGGGGAGCTGATATAAATTTTGGAAACATTTTCATTTTTGGGGTGCTCAGCCCTAGCAGTCCTAAGCAGGATCCCTTTGTTTAAATCATTGCCATCATATTTTCTGCCCAGAGTTACCCTAGGATTTTGGACAGGCCAATTTGAGCGATTGTTATTCAGTAATGCCAAATATGGCAAGAAAATCTCTGGGGCTATCTAGGAAATGTGCAAATGTATACCATCATTTCAGATATTAAAGCAATTTTCTTTCAGATACTTTCTTTGCCATGATTCATAGACAAGCTAGTGTGGTGAAAAGTTTGCTTCATTTTGTGTTTTCCATGTATTGTAAAAAGTGCAGAGTGGCAAAGCAGAACTGCAGTGATTCCACCAAACATAGACAGTAAGATGTTCTAGGCTGTACTTACTTCCCCTTACACCTTTGATAAGGATTCACTCTGCCCCTTAGAGTCAGATTTTGCTAATAATAGTAGTTATATATTCTTTTCTTTTTTTAAAAAATTGGGGTATAGGGCCTCCCTGGTGGCGCAGTGGTTGAGAGTCCGCCTGCCGATGCAGGGGATACGGGTTCGTGCCCCGGTCTGGGAGGATCCCATATGCCGCGGAGCAGCTGGGCCCGTGAGCCATGGCCGCTGGGCCTGCGCATCCGGAGCCTGTGCTCCACAACGGGAGAGGCCACGACAGTGAGAGGCCCGCATACCGCAAAAAGAAAAAAAAAATAAATAAAAAAAAATAAAAATTGGGGTATAGTTGCTTTAAAATGTTGTGCTAGCTTCTGCTGCACAGCAAAGTGAACTAGCCATATGTATACACATGTCCCCTTCTTTTTGGATTTCCTTCCCATTTAGGTCACCACAGAGCACTGAGTAGAGTTCCCCGTGCTATACAGCGGGCCTTCATTAGTTATCTATTTTATACCTAGTGGTGTATATATGTCAATCCCAATCTCGCAATTCACCCCACCCCCTCCTTACCCCCCGGTCCACATGTTTGTTCTCTACATCTATGTCTCTATTTCTGCTTTGCAAGTAGGTTCTTTTGTACCATTTTCATCTATACCACTCATCTGTACCATTCCACATATGTGTTTATATACGATATTTGTTTTTCTCTTTCTGACTTATTTCACTCTGTATGACAGTCTCTAGGTCCATCCACGTCTCTACAAATGACCCAATTTCGCTCCTTTTTATGGCTGAGTAATATTTCACTGTATATATGTAACACATCTTCTTTATCCATTCATCTGTTGGTGGACATTTAGGTTGCTTCCATGTTCTGGCTATTGTAAATGGTGCTGCAGTGAACATTGGGGTGCATGTGTCTTTTTGAATTATGGTTTTCTCAGGATATATCCCAGTAATGGGATTGCTGGGTCATATGGTAGTTCTAGTTTTAGTTTTTTAAGGAACCTCCACTCTTTTGCAACAACCAATACATGCCTTCTTTTCTTTGATTTGCATTTGCAGGGGAGAATGATTTCACTGAATTCTAAAATACTGTTTTAAATCTGCCTGATTTTTTTTTTCTTTTTGGCCTGTGGTACCAGTGCCCCAGTAGATGGTTAGGGATTTCAATACTATTTAAAAATAATTTAGTTGAATTCACTAGACGTTTTGAAGGGCATTGGTGGAGTACAGATTGATCTATTTTAGTACCTATTTCCTGATATATTTCTATGGTTTTGCTGGATATAGACTTCCTATGAGGAAGAATTTCACACTTATGCACTCATATTTTATCTTTGGGTTTTTTATTCCTACCTCTTTGTACCATTATATAGAGTTTTAAAATTGCATTGTATTAATACAAAAGAATGTAATTATACTACAAGGGCTGGCACACTTTCAGAGGTGGCCTGCCAGGTTTTCATTTATTTGTTTCCTCAGTATATAAGAAGGAGACCAGTAAAAGTGTATAAAGACTACTTTGTGTTTCCTCCCCTTAATTCTTCTTTCTAAGGTAACTCTTGCAAGGAAGGTAGCCCATTCTTTAGCAGAAGTGCCAGCAAGGATATTCACTAGAAAGTCGCTCCTTCTAGCATTTCAGAGTGCTTCTTCCGACAATGTTTTAAATGGATTTTAGTGCATGGTGAGCTCTGTCTAAAACAACTGTCCAGAGCTCTTAATAGACACCAGAACACATTAGCAAGAGTTTTGGAATTTCTCAGACAATTTTCACATTATGCTGTCTGTTTTCTCTGTGCTGTTTTCAATTGGGAATCAGACCCATAATGCTTTTTCAGATTTTCAAACTGTCCATTGTAAGAAGAAGTTATTACAGGAGTTGAAAATTACTTTGTTAAAGGATATTATTCATAAATCAGACTTGGGTTTACTTTTGGCTTGTGCTGTGCAGCACAGGCCTGTTAAAGAAATGTATCCAGTCTTCAGTCACATTAAGAAATGGTCCCTGTTTTAAAAGGAATGGTTCTGCTTTTAGGTATAACAGCTGCAGCAATGGCTGAGGCAATGAAGCTGCAGAATATGAAACTTATGGCTATGAACACTCTTCAGGGAAATGGAAGCCAAAATGGGACCGAATCAGAGCCTGATGATCTTAATTCTAATACAGGTGAGTGTCTTCAGGAATCCAAAGCAAATGACTCTCATTGCTTTACTCTGGAAAGGGAGAGAGGAAGGCTGAGGGGAGAGGAGAGAATAATATGTATACTTTGATTATCAGCAGTTAGTACAAAAGGAGGCTTAACGTTACCTCTAACTTGTACATTGAAATTAGAAAATTATTATGGGTCAGAATCCCATTTCAGGAAACATTGATTTATCTCCATTGTTTTGTTGTGGTGGGGTTAAATTCTAATTTTTATAGTGCTAACTATTGCACCTTTTGATTGTGAAAAGCTGCCTCCTTCAGTTTCACCTCAGGCTTCTTCATTTTTCTGTAAATAATTTGCCACTGAAATGCAGTTCTGAAAATCCACCTTTGCTTCAAACCAGAGTACCACCTCCTTAGATACGTGAGGGTGCTGGGAGACTTGAGGAATTATTGGCAGGGGCTAAAGATGTAGAACAAGAAGAAGCAAAGAAAAAAAGATGGAAAAAGGAGAGACGAGAAAGATGCCTGTGGAGTGGAATGTCCCCTCCTTTCTTAGTAACTGGATTTTTTTCCTTGACCCTGTGATAACTGTACCTTGACTTGATCATAAGATCACCCCTGAGATCTCTTTTGGAAGTAGGTGGGATTATAACTATCAACATACATGAATGGATAAATAAATAAATAAAATGTAATTTTAGTGGGGAATAATAAGGGGCAACCTAGGATGGTCTTAGGAGCCACAGGCTTCCAATCTGCGTTTGCAGTTAAATTCAATATAATGTGATAGGCAAATAGGTAGCAGCCTTTTCTCTCTTCTTTTCATCTTCTAGAATTTCAAGCATGGTAAGTCTTTATTTTGGAGGGAAAAGGAGAGAGGAATTAAAGAGGGACATTATTGAGTCAAATCAGTATGATAAACTCATTTAAAGCTGAAGTGTTCATGGTGAATTATAGAGTGAGAATGGTCTTCAACCAGTGCTCACATTGGGGAATAAATGGAAACATGTTCAGTTTTACATCATATAAGTTTGAGGTGTACAAAGTGTTGATTTGATACACTTATACATTACAATATGATTATCACAACCGTGTTAACTAACACCTCTGTCATGTCATAATTATCATTTCTTTTGTGTAATGAGACATTTTAAGATTGTATCTCTTAACAACGTTCAAGTATTTAATGGAGTATCATTAACGCTAATCACAATGTTGTACATTACATACCCCAAATTTATTCCTCTTCTGTCTCCCATGTTAACTCATTTATTTCTTACCAAATTTTTGGAAAAAAGGGAAATTTTAATATTCCAATTTTTTTTCAGATTGGGAAACAGAGGAACAGAGTGTTTTGGCTTTGCCCATAATCACAAAGCTAGTAAGTGGCAGAGCTAAGTATCAATCCCATATATGGTTAAGTCCAAAATGTTTAATATTTTCACATTCTTCCTCCACTTCAGTGTTGTTTTGCAACAGGAATTTTTTAAAATTTATGTTCATTTTTGACTGTGTTGTGTCTTCATTGCTATACATGGACTTTCTCTAGTTGTGGTGAGCGGGGGCTACTCTTCATTGTAGTGTGGAGGTTTCTCATTGCGGTGTCTTCTCTTGTTGTGTAGCACTGGCTCTAGGCATGCGGGCTTCAGTAGTTGTGGCACGCTGGCTCAGTAGGTGTGGCTCATGGGCTCTAGAGCGCAGGCTTAGTAGTTGTGGCACATGGCCTTAGTTGTTCCACGGCAGGTGGGATCTTCCTGGACCAGGGCTCGAACCCATGCCTCCTGCATTGGCATGAAGATTCTTAACCACTGGGCCACCAGGGAAACCCAGGAATTTTATTTTATTTAACCTCTGGAATAAAGTTTTTATGATGAGGATACAGTAATAAACTTATGATCAATTTCCTAGTCTTAACACCTCTCTTAACTGATACTGGCTTTAAAATTTTTTGGTGTCTTGGAAGTGACCAACATTTTACAGGAAGCCACTTGCAAATAAAAATAATGTTTTGTACCAATAAAATTAGTAGGATCTCAAGGAATAATTTCTGTCATGTTTTTCTCAGGTATACCAGTTTCTGAAAAAGACTTTCTATAAAACTTCTATGTTGTTCCTTTATAAAAAGACAACAAAAATATTTTGAGAACTATACTGGTTACCTAATTTCTGACTTAGTAAATAGTTAATTTTCCTGGTTAACTATAAGCTGACTTAACTCCAGGTATCCATCGTTGTGAAAAAAGAAAGTAGTAGGTTTCCATCTATGTATGTTATACATGATGTTATAGAAATGGAATTAGAGTAGTCACTGTGCTTGACTTTAAGTGTAAATGGATTAAACGCACCAATTAAAATGCACTGAAAGGGTGAATGGATAAAAAAAAAATAAGATCCAGCAATATGATTAGGTTGAAAGTGAAGTGATGGAAAAAGGTATACCATGCAAATGGTAATGAAAATAAAGTAAAAGTGGCCATGGTTATATCAGAAAAAATGGACTTTAAGTCTTAAACTATTTTTAGAAACAAAGAAGGTCATTATATAATTATAAAAGGGTTAATTCAATAAGAAGCTATAACATTTATAAATATATGTGTACCCAGTAGCAGAACACTTAAATGTATAAAGAGAACATTGACAGATCTGAAGGCAGAAATTGACAGCAATACAATAACAGTAGGGAAATTCAATATCCCACTTACAATAATGGAAACAACATCCAGACAGAAAAGCAATAAAGAAAAATCTTACTTGAACAACACTATAAACCAAATGGACATAACAGAAACTTACAGAACTTTCTACCTAACAGCAGAAGAATACACATTCGTTTCAAGCACACAGAGAACATTTTTCTGGATAGATCCCATGTTAGGTCACAAACCAAGTCTTGACAAATTTACCAAGATTAAAATTATATCAAGTATCTTTTCCAACCACTGTGAAATAAAACTAGAAGTCAATGACAGCAAGAAAATGGGAAAAATTATAAATATGTGGAAAATAAGCAATACTCTCTTGAGCAACCATTGAGGAAAATCAAGAGAGGGAATCAAAAGAACATTTAAAAAATATCTGGAGACAAATAAAATTGAAAATAAAACATACCAAAACTATGGAATGCAGCAAAAGTAGTACTAAGAGGGAAGTTTATATTTAAAAAATACAAAGTATCAAATAAACAATCTAATTTTACACCTCAAGGAACTAGAAAAGGAACAAACCAATTCAAAAGTTAGCAGAAGGAAATAATAAATAAATTAAAATAAATAAATAAATAAATAATAAATCAAGTGAAGGATTAGAAAGCAATAGAAAAAAAATCAACACAACTAAAGTTGGTTTTTTTTGAAAAGATAAAATCAACAAAACCTTAATTAGACAAAGATAAAAGAGAGAAGACTTAGATAAATAAAATCAGGAATAAAAGAGCAGGCATTTAAATGGTACCTCAGTAACATAAAGGATCACACAGGACTAATAAGCACAATTATACATGAACAGACTGGATAACCTAGAGCAAACTGATAAATTCCTAGAAATATACAACCTACCAAAACTCAATCAAGAGGAACTAGAAACATGGATAAATCAATTATTAGTAACGAAGTTGAATCAGTAATCAAAAACCTCCCAACCAAAAAAACAAAAACAAAAACAAAAAACAAAAAAGCCACCACTGCCACCAACAATAACCCAGCTCCAGATGGTTTCTCTGGTGAATTTTACCAATGTCTAAAAAATTAACTCCAATCTTTTTCAAACTCTTCCAAAAATTGAATGGGAGGGAGTACTCCCAAGCTCATTTTACAAGCTCAGCATTACACTGATAATAATTCCAGATAAAGATGCTACAAGAAAAAAATTAAAGGCAAATATTACTGATGAGTACAGAGGCATAAATTCTCAGTAAAATACTAGCAAACCAATTTTAACAGCACATTAAAAGGATCATACACCATGACCAAGAGGGATTAATCCTTGGGATGCAATGTTGGTTTAACATATGCAAATAATCAGTGTGATACAAAAAAAATAAATGAAAGAATAAAGCCACATGATTATCTTAATGGGCAAAGAAAAAACACTTGACAATGTTCAACATCCACTTATGATTAAAACTCAACGAAAAGGTGTAAAAGAAAATTAACTCACAGCTTATAGACCATATATGAAAAGCCCACAGCTAACATCATAATCAATGGAGAAAAACATAAAACTTTCCCTCTATGTTCTGGTACAAAACAAGGATGCCCATTTTCAACACCTGCTCAACATATTACTGGAAGTCCTAGCCAGAGCAATTAGGTAAGTAAAAAGAGTAAAAAAAGCACCCAAATCTGAAAGGAAGAAGTAAAGTTATTTCTATTTGCAGATGATATGATCATATATGTAGAAAACTCAACAACGACAATAAAATAATTAGAACTAAAAAATGAATTCAGTAAAGATGCAGTATACAAAATCAATATACAATATGTTAAGATGGCAGAGTAGGAGGACACTGAGCTCACTTGCCCTCATGAGCACATCAAGAATACAACTACATGTGGAACAGCACTTTCTGAATATGAGCTGGAGATTGGCAGAATGGCTTTTCTGCAACCAAGGCTGTAAAGAGAGATCCATGCAGAGTCGAGCAGGAAGGGAGGAGAAGTGATCTGCTTGGGTCCCACATCCCTAGCTGGCGACCCAGAAAAGGAAGAGGATATCATGTGCTCTGGAATCCTCTCTGGGGAGTGAAGGGTATGAACCACATATTAGGCACCCCAGCCATGGGGTCTGACAAGGAAGATGAGCTCCCTTAGCTTGTTTGAAAACCAGTGAGGCTTACTGGAGATCTATAAGAAACCAAGACTGCTCTTGAAGAGCCCATGCACAAGCTTGCTTATTCCTGGTCACAGTATGATGACAACAGATTGAAAAGTTCCTGGGGCTCTGGCTGGCCTGCCAGGACAACCCCAGTATGCCCAAGCCTGCACGAGGCTCTTACTCCAGTCTCTCTTGCCATTGCTAATGAGAGAGTGCACACTTGGAAGGAATGAAGCTGGCTTGGACCCTGGCCCTGTCTCTGACAAGGGTGGAAGCGGCCGTTGCTAGCAAGTGTGTCCTTGCCCCTTTTGTGGGGAGCAAAATTGGTTCCAAGGTGGAGACCGTCATTCCCAGTGGACTGAAACCAGCTCAGTAGTGTGGCACCAAAACCTCTGGTTCCAACCCAGTCTCTAACTAAGGTGCACATGGTGAGGAAAAAGTTAAGCCAGCACAGAAGTGCAGCACCAAGCCCTCAGGCCCCAGTCATGACCCCAATCTAGAAAGAGACTAACATCAAAACCTGGAGACAAAAAAAAATCTACCTCGGGGCTCATGCTACAAACCCCTTGGTCCCTGCCCCAGCCCCAGCCCTTAAAGTGGTAGTGGCCACTGAGCCTAGGAGAAACCCTGACTCACACCTGGTTCTGGCTCTAGCCTCTCTAAATCCAGTCTTACCAATGAAGGTGGTGGCTGGACATCCGAGGGGAAGACACAGCCTGTGCTCACTTCAGATCCAGCTCTCTAACCAAAGCCACAGGGCACACACAGACTGCATAGGGGTGTTCCCACACAAGGACATGCCTTCGAGATCAGGATAGGTACTGTTTCACATAATTTCATAGAGACACAGAAAGTTAAACAAAATAAGACATAGGAATATGTTTCAAATGAAAGATAAAGAAAAAAAACTGAAAAACTCTAATGAAACAGAGATAATTTACCTGATAAATAGTTCAAAGCAATAGTAATAAGAATACTAACTGAACTTGAGAAAAGAATAGATGAACACAGTGAGAATTTTAACAAAGAACTAGAAAATAAAATAAAAATATAACCAATCAGAGCTGAAGAATACAATAACTGAAATAAAAAATACAATAGAAGGAAGTAATAACAGATTAGATGATACAGAAGAAGACATAAGTGATCTGGGAGATAGAATAACAGAAATCACCCAATCAGAAGTGCAAAAGGAAAAACAAATTTTAAAATATAAGGATCATTTAAGGGACCTTTGGGGCAACATCAAGAGTACTAATATTCACATTATAGGGGTTCCAGTAGGAAAAGAGAGAGTGAAAGGGGTTGGAAATATATTTCATTAAATTATTGCTGAAAATTTCCCACATATGAAGAAGGAAACAGATATCCAGCTACAGGAAGCACAGAGTTCTCAAACAAGATGACCCCAAAGAGACCACAGCAAGACATATCATAATTAAAATGGCAGAAGTTATATAAAGAGAGAGTATTAAAGGCAGCAAGAGAAAAACAGAGTCACATACAAGGGAACTCCCTATAAGTCTATCAACTGATTTTTGAGCAGAAACTTTGCAGGCCAAAAGGGAGTGACATGATATAGTTAAAGAGCTGAAAAGGAAACATTTTCAACCTAGGACACTCTATCCAGGAAGGTTATCATTCAGAATTGAAGGAAACCTAAAGAACTTCTCCAAAAACCAAAAACTAAAAGAGCTAATCAATACTAAACCAACCTTATAAGAAGTATTAAAGGGTCTTCTTTAGGAGAAAACGTAAGGGCTACAGAATTAAACAAGAAAATATAGGAAAGGAAAAATCCCACAGGTTAAGGCAAATATATAGTGAAGGCTGTGAATCTACAACTTAAATAAGCTAGTGCAAAGGTTAAAAGACAAAAATTGTAAAATTGATTAACAGTTAAGCGATAGGCATGAATATGTATAATATGACATCAAAAACACAAAAGTGGATGAGGGAGCAAAAAATATAGCTCTTCTAGAATGTGTTTGAACAGAAATATCAGATTAAACAAGTAAATATAGTTAGAGGTCAATGTATATGACCTCCATGGTAACCACAAATCAAAAGCCTACAATAGATACACAAAAACTACAGAGAAAGGAACACAAGCATCACACTAAAGGAAATCATCAAACTACAAAGGAAGAGACTAAAAGAAGAAGAAAAGAACAGAGAACTACAAAAATGACCAGAAAACAAGCAAAATAAATGGCAATAACTACATGCCTATCAGTAGTCACTTTATATGTCAATGGACTAATTGCTCCAATCAAAAGACACAGGGTGGCTGATTGGATAAAAAAAAAAACAAGATCCATCTATATGCTGCCTAAAACAGACTCATTTCAGAGGTAAAGACATGCACAAACTGAAAGTGAGTGGGTGGGAAAAGATATTCCATGCAAATGGAAATGAAAATAAAGCTGGGGTAGCAATATGAATATCAGACAAAGTAGACTTTAAAACATAGTCTATAGCAAAAGACAAAGAATTGCATTAGTAATGATACATGTATCAATACAAGAAGAGGATATAACATTCATAAACATATATGTACCTAATATAGGAGCACCTAAATATACAAAGGAAATATTAACAGAAATAAAGGGAGAAATTGACAGTAATACAATAATAGTCAGGGACTTTAACACCCCACTGGTATCAATGGACAAATCATCCTGACAGAAAATCAGTAAGTCAACAGTGACCTTAAATGAAACATTTGACCAGTTGGACTTAATAGATTTCTTTGGGACATTCCATCCAAAACCAGTAGTATACATATTCTTTTAAAGAGCACATGAAACATTCTCCAGAGTAGATCAAATGCTAGGTCACAAAACAAGTCTCAACAAATGTAAGAGCATAGAGATTATATCAAGCATCTTTTCTGACAACAACAGTATGAAATATAAATCAATTAAAGGTAGAAAAATGGGAAAAACACAAACAAGTGGAGTCTAAACAATATGCTACTAAAAAAACAATGTGCCAATGAAGAAATCAAAGAGGAAATCAGAATATACCTTGAGACAAATGAAAATGAAAGCATAGCTTTTTGAAATCTATGGGGTGTACAAAAGCAGTTGTAAGAGGGAAGTTTATATCAATATAGGCCTACTTAAGGAAACAAAAAGCTCAAAAAAAAGCAAGCTAACCTACCCCCTAAAGGCATTAGAAAAAGAAAAACAAAGCCCAAATTCAACAGAAGAAAGGAAATAATAAAGATCACAGAGGAAATAAATAAAATAGAGACCAAGAAAACAACAGAAAAGGGGAAGTTTTTTGAAATGATAAAATTGATAAGTGTTTAGACTCATTAAGAAAAAAAATTGAGAGAACACTAATAAATAAAATAGGACATGAAGGAGGAGAAATAGCACAGAGATACAGATAATCAGAAGATGATACTATGAAAAATTACATGCCAACAAACTGGACAATTTAGAAGAAACAATAAATTCCTAGAAACATACAAACTTCCAAGCTTAAATGAGGAAGAAATTGAAATTCTAAACACTCAATTACGTGTACTGAAATTGAATCCATAATCAAAAAACTTCCAACAAACAAAAGTCCAAGAGTGGACAGATTCACAGGGGAATTCTACAGATCATATAAAGAAGGGTTAATACCTATCCTCAAACTATTCCAGAAAATGAAGAGAAGGGAACACTCCTAAATTCATTCCATAAGACTACCAGTACCCTGATAACAAATCAGAAATAGACACTATAAAAAAAGAAAGAATTACAGACCAATATTTCAGACTACTGTAGATGCAAAAACTCTTAACAATATACTAGCAAACTGAATTCCACCATATATTAAAAGCATCATACACCGTGATAAAATGGGATTTATTCCAGAGATGCAAGCATGGTACAATATCCACAGATCAATCAATGTGATACACCACATTAACAAAACGAAGGCTAAAAGTCATATGATCATCTCACTAGATGCAGAAAAGCATTTGACAATATTCAACATCCATTCATGATTAAAACTCTCAATAAAGTTGGTATAGAGGGGACATATCTCAACATATTAAAGGCCATTAATGAAAAACTCATAGCTAACATCATATTTATTTGTGAAAAGCTGAAAGCTTTTCATCTAAAATCAGGAAAAATAAGAGGATGACCACTATCACCACTTTTATTTAACATAGTAGTATAAGTCCTAGCCACAGCAATCAGGCAAAAAAAAAAAAGAGAAATAAAATTCATCCACATTAGAAGGATGGAAGTAAAACTGTCACTATTTACAGATGACATGATACTTTACACAGAATACCCTAAAGTCTATGCCAAAAAGCTAGTAGAACTAATAATTGAATTCATTATGGTTGCAGGCTACATAATATACAGAAAAATGTTACTTTTCAATGCACTAATAATGAACTATCAGAAAGAGAAAGCAAGAAAACAATCCAGTTTAAAATTGCATCAAAAACTAATAAAATACCCAGGAATAAACTTGACCAAAGAGGTGAAAGACCTATACTCTGAAAACTATAGTACATTGATGAAGAAATTTGAAAATGCTACAAAGAAATAGAAGGATAGCTTATTCTCTTGTATTAGAAGAATTAATATTGTTAAAATGCTCATACTACCCAAAGCAATCCACAGATTTGATGCAATCTGTATCAAAATACCCATGACATTTTTCACAGAACTAGAACAAATAATATTAAAATTTATATGGAACCACAAAAGACTCCCAATTGCCAAAGCAATCTTGAGAAAAATAACAAAGCTGGAGATATCACATTCTCTGACTTCAGACAATACTACACAGCTACAGTAATCCAAACAGCATGTTTCTGGCACCAAAAACAGACACATAGATCAATGGGGTAGAATAGAGAGCTCAGAAATAAATCCACACACCTATAGTCAATTAATCTATGACAGAGGAGGCAAAAATGTACAATGGAGAAAGTAATATCTCTTCAGTAAATGGTGCTGAGAAAACTGGACAGCTACTTGTAAAAGTATGAGATTAGAACATTTCCTCACACTATATATATAAAAAAACAATTTATTAAAGATCAAAAGGTAAGACCTGAAACCATAAAACTCCTAGAAAAGGACATGGTCAAAACACACTTTGAAATAAATTATAGGAATATTATTTTGAATCTGTTTCCTAAGGCAAAAGAAATGAAAGCAAAAATAAACAAATGTGACTTAAACTTAAAAACCTCTGCACTGAAAAGGAAACCATTGACAAAATGAAAAGACGACCTACTGAATGGGTGAAAATATCTGCAAATGTTATGATTAATAAGGGGTTAATATCCAATATATATAAACAGCTCATATAAGTCAATAACAGCAACAAAAACAACCCAATGAAAAAATGGGCAGAAGACCTGAATAGATATTTTTCCAAAGAAGACTTGAAGATGGCCATCAGGCACATTAAAAGATGTTCAACATCGCTAATTGTCAGAGAAATGCAAATCAAAACTACAGTGATATATTACCTTACATCTGTTAGAATGGCTATCATGAAAAAGAACACAAGTAACAAATGTTGGTGGGGATACAGAGAAAATGGAACACTTGAACACTGTTGGTGGGAATGTAAGTTGTGAGTAGACTAAAAATAAATCTACCATATCATCCAGCAATTCCACTCCTGGGTATATATCTGAAGATAACAAAAACACTCATTCAAAAAGATACATGCACCCCAATGTTCATAGTAGCATCATTTACAGTAACCAATATATGGAATCAACCCAAGTGCCCATCAACAGATAAATGGATAAAGAAGATGTGGAATACATATACAAGGAATATTACTCAGCCTTTATAAAAAGAATGAAATTCTGTCATATACAACAGCATGCTTGGGCCTAGAAAATATTATGCTTAGTGAAATAAGTCAGACAAAGGCAAATACTATATGATATAACTTACATGTGGAATCTAAAAAATACAGAAAACTAGTGAATATGACAAAAAAGAAAGAGACTCACAGATATAGAGAACAAGCTAGTGGTTACCAGTGAGGAAGGGGAAAAGGAGAGGGACAAGATAGGGTTATAGGATTAAGAGATACAAATTACTATGTATAAAATAGATAAGATACAATGTGTGTAATGTACAGCACAGGAAATATAGTCAGTATTTTATAATTACTTTAAATGAAGTATAATCTATAAAAATATTGAATCACTAAGCTGTATGTCTGAAACCAATATAATATTGTAAATCAACTATAATTCAGTATAAAAAGGAAAAAAATTGATATACAAAAATTAGTTGTGTTTCTATACACACACAATAAACTATCCAAAAATCAATTAAAGAAACAATCATTTACAATAGCAACAAAAAGAATAAGGACTTCCCTGGCGGTCAAGTGGTTAAGACTCTGAGCTTCCACTGCAGGGGGCACAGGTTCAATCCGTGGTCAGGCAACTAAGATCCCTCATGCCATGCGGTGCGGCCCCCCAAAAATTAAATACTTAGGAATAAACTTATTGGTTAGGGTAAAAGACTTGTACACTGAAAATTACAATATAGTGAAAGAAATTAAAGACACAGATAAGTGGGAAAATACCCCATGTTCATGGATTAGAAGAATTAGTATTGTTTAAATGTTCATACTAACCAGTGTGATCAGCAAATTCAATTGCACTCCTTATGAAAATTCCAATGTCATTTTTAATGGGCATAGAACAAACAATCCTAAAATTTTTATGGGACCACAAAATACCCTGAATAGCCAAAGTGGTCTTGAGAAAGAAGAAGAGATCTGGAGACACCACACTACCTGATTTCACAATATACTGCCAAGCTATAATTATCAAAACAGTACAGTAATGGCATAACACACACACATATACCAAGGAAAAGAATGGAAAGATGAGAAATAAATCCATGCATTTATAGTCAACTGATCTGTGACACAGATGCCAAGAACACACAAATGGGGAACGAATAGTGTCTTTAATAGATGGTGTTGGGAGAAGAAGATATCCGCATGAAATTAATAAAATTGAATCCTTATCTTGCACCATATACAAAAATCAACTTCAGATGGATAAACGCTGAAATGTAAGACCTTTAAAAGTAAAACTACTAGAAGAAAACATAGGAAAAAGTGTTTCTTGATGCTGATTTGCGAGATGATTTTTTGAGTATGACACCAAGAGCAAAAGCAACAAAAGCAAAAATAGACAAATGGGATTTCATCAACCTAAAAAGCTTCTGCACAGCAAAAGAAGCAATCAACAGAGTGAAAACCCAATCTATGAAGTGGGAGAAAATATTTTCAAACTATATATCTGATGAGGGGGCTGAAATCCAAAATATATAAGGACCTCAAACAATTCAATAGCTATAACAACCCCCCCATAATGGGCAATGGATCTGAATAAGCACTTCTCTAATAAAGAAATACAAATGACCAACAGGTATTTAAAATTGTGCTCTACTTCAGTAATCATTATGGAAATGCAAATCAAAACCATGAAATATTACCTCACACTTGTTAGAATTGCTACTATCAGAAAGACAAAAAGATAATATGTATTGGCAAGAATGTGGAAAGAAGAGAACCCTTGTACACTGCTGATTGGAATGTAAATTTATACAACCATTATAGAAAATAGCATGGAAGTTTTTCAAAAAAATTAAAAATAGAACTTGTTTATGATCTAACAATCCCATTTCTGGGTATATTTTTAAAGGCAATGAAATCAGGATCTCAAAATGATATCTGCACTCCCATATTCATTGCAGCATTATTTGCAATAGCCAAGATATAGAAACAACTAAAATGTCTCTCCAAAGATGAATGGATAAAGAATTTTGTATATATATATACAAAATGAAATATTATTCAGCCTTTAAAAAAACACAAATCCCTCCATTTGCAAAAACATGGATGAACCTGTAAGACATGCTAAGTGAAAGAAGCCAGATGCAGAAAGACAAATACTACATGACCTCATTCATATGTTGGATTATAAAGTAGTCTAACTCATGGAAGAAGAGAGTAAAGTGATGGTTACCAGGGGCTGGGGGTGGGGGAAATGGGGTGATCTTGGTCAAGGTGTACAAAGTTTCAGTTTTACAAGATGAAAAACATTTGGAGATCTAATGTACAACTATGTGACTACAGTTAACAATTCTAAATTGTATACTTGAAATTTGCTAGGTATTCTCACCACAAAAAATGAAAAAAATAAATAAAATCCTAACTATACAAGGTGATGGATATGTTAATTTACTTGATTATAGTGATTATTTCACAATGTATATGTATATCAAATCAAGTGTATATCTTAAATATATACAATTTTTATTTGTCAGTTATACTTCATTAAACGGAAGAAAGTTTGGATAAATGAAATCTGTGTTCACTGGAAAATAATAAGCTACAGTTTCAAAGTGATCATTTACAAATGGAAATTCATATCAAGAATGTTAGATATGAAAATTTTTGATAATCCATGTACTAGTATATCTTTGATGCCCTTTGGGTATCCTATTACAGGATTTAAACTGGTTGTATTCTTTAACTTGTTTGAGGTAAAAGACTGGGCTTGATTTCTCTTTTTGAAAAATTTCCATGGTTATAACCTTTGATTTATTTTAGTGTATTCCAAGAAAGCAAAGAACCAGGTAGACAGTGAAAAGGAAGACATCAGTTAACAGCATTTAAGTCTGATTACTGTTAATGGACATGATCTTTCTGAATGTTTCGGTTCAAGCATTAATGGGAAATCAGATATTCAAACCAAAAAAAAATAATAAAACTGTTTGGAGAAACACAAAGGCTCTATTTACAAGATAGGTACTAGATCCAATCAGGCAAAGAAAAATCAGTCAATGCAGTTATAATATTCAATTAAATTGTGAGGTATCATATGAGGAAAAAAGATATTGAATGTTTTATATAATTTGTGTGTTCACCTAGAGGCTGAGCATTAAATTATGATCTAATGTGATTATGAATTCCAGTGGTATGGTTGAAGTGACTAGCAAATGATAGACATTCCTAAATGTCCAGTATGTGAATGAAATAAGCCATATAGCTAGTGACCATTAATTGCCACTCCATAAGGGATTATAGTAATTCTTGAATAGTTTTTTAACTAAATTCAATTTTCATCCACAATGTACAATATTCCAACAATGAAAAAAAAGCAATACATTGACACTTTGAGGAGAAAAGACAAAAATTATTGACTTTCAAATGCTTATGATCTAGGAGAAGAAACATTAAAGTGAATCAATGAATAAATGACCATACTCTGAGAAGACGTGATAAAAGCAACGAGAGGAACAAGGAACTGTGAGACTATAGAGAAAGAAGGAAATTCTTCTGAATAAGAGAATCAGGAAGGAATTCAAGCTTAGGATGTGACATTTGAACTCATCTTTGAAGGATGTCAAATTGAAAATGAGAAAAATGGATAGATTTAAGTTATGTGTTAAGGAGACTGTATAAGTGATTCCCCAGGACAGTCATTTTCAAATAGTGGTTCTCAGGGCCTTGGCTTATCTCTAAGAGTTGGGTAAGAGTTGACTTTTTGTTTGAGGAAATATTATGTTTGATACCAGAAAGTTTTAATTAATTGCTCTTAGGTTAACTATAAAGCAACTGTTGTTTACATTTTTATTGGCAAGTATTTCTAAAATTAAATTTTAGAGATCTAAATGACTTGAAATAAAGTACAATCCCCTCATACTACAGATGATGCTTGGAGGATGAGAAATTGGCTTATTTGTGGTCACACAGATAGGTAATGAAAGAGCTGGCAGTGATCTTTCTGCTATAACATTATGCTTCTGATATTTGAACTGATTTTCCAGTATAGTCTAAGGTATATAATAAAACTTATTTCCTTTATATTGAGTCTTAATCAATCAATAAGCCTGGAGATGGAGATGCAGCTGATAAAGGAGACTGTCCCTAATTTAGACTGACCAAAGTTCTATTTACATGGTCAGCCCTAAGGTCAGACTTGACCTGACCTCAGGATCTACTGTGGGTATTACTATTTTGACTCTATTTCTGACAGGTGTTCTTTCTTGATATTATCTTCTTTCTCATAAATTAAGTGTGGTATAGAACAGAAGTGTTTATAGTTCTGAAACTGGGTTCAATTAATTAAGCCTTAAAATATGCTAAACCCACAAATATTCCAAATGAAGAAAAATGATTTAGAATTTTCTATCATTTTAAAAATATAGCTCAATGACTTATATATCAGATCTTAAATCAATCTGAGTGAATGTTTTAATTTTTCCCTCATGAGCAACATTTGTTTTTATAAGGCAAATTTGTAAATAGGAATTAATAATCTCTCTTAATCCCATCTATCTGTGGCCGTGTGAGCATTTTACCTTAGAGGAAGATGTTTAGCTCCTATAAGCCATTTTCACAACCATCTATATAATCAGAAAACTCAAGAAATGAGGAGAATTCTTTTCATTTTAGAAAGAACATGCTCTATTTTAAACATCATATTGTGGCAGGATTGCCATTCAATTTCATCCTTGTTACTAGTTGCTAAATCCCCGAAAATAAAGTATGACAACTGTAAAAATATATCAAATATTCAATGAAAATTTTGTATTGGTGTTAATATGTTTACAGTTTTGTCATTTAAAAGATGATTATATTTTAGTTTGCACATTTCTCATAACTTTTTTTTTTTTTTTGTGGTACGTGGGCCTCTCACTGCTGTGGCCTCTCCCGTTGTGGAGCACAGGCTCTAGACGCACAGGCTCAGTGGCCATGGCTCACGGGCCCAGCCGCTCCATGGCATGTGGGATCTTCCCGTACCGGGGCACGAACCCATGTCCCCTGAATCGGCAGGTGGACTCTCAACCACTGTGCCGCCAAGGAAGCCCTCTCATAACTTCTTATTCCAACCCCCATTACATGCTTGACTCTTGTCATTTAACTTTTGTTTATGATAAATTTTATCAAAATAAGGAGTGAAACATCACCTTTTCCATACTTAACAGGAAATGTGCAGAATGTGACACTTTCCTCCAGGGTATGGGATCAACCATTGCCTATTTTGTTCTTCAGATAACCAACAAGGGTAGTCACAGAGCACGTGCTCCATGACCCAAGGTAATTTTCAAATCTATTGACATCCTGAAATAAGCAGGACAGGAAGCCTGTATTTAGTTGAGATGTTTGAATGTGAGTAAACAGGAATTTTCCTTCTGTGAATTCTTATATCTCCTTCTGTTTGGTTAAAATTGATATTCTTGGATGATTCTGTAAGAATAGAGCCAAAAAATATGAAGTTATAGTTCATAACACTAGACTTTAAAAGGAAAAGCAAACATAGATGTTAGAGGATCCTTAGGCAAGAACAACATTTTCTCTTTTGAAGACCTATAGTTTCTTTGATTCGAGGTTTTGTTTAATAGCTTCTATAATGGCTGCACCATGACTCTGCATCAAGATTTCAGCATGAATAACAACCTGCTCGTGTTTCATTTAGCTCCAAATAAGAAATTCTGTCTTTTATTGTTTTAGGAAATTAGTCTGTGTACTATTGCTCCTGGAGCTTTATAATTAATCACACTAAAGGTTATGGCTGTGGAGAATTTGTGGGAAATAGATGCTTGAATGATTATAATTGTAGCTATCAAATCAGAAATATAGTTATACAGCAGCAGGTCCTTTTTTTTTTTTACTATAACAAAGATTTCAAGAGTTGCCCATTTACTTGTAGAAAAAATGGAGTATTTTTAAACTGCATTGCTTATTTCAGGAAGAACTTTGCACAGTGACTTCCTCTGGAGAATCCAAGATGATTTTCATGTAAATCTTTATCTTTTGAGTCCCTGCTTGTTCTGACTTTTGTGTTGGTTTAGCTTCTGAGCAGATGTTAAGTATTTTACCTTTAGAAAATATAGTTTATAGTGGAAAGAATCAAAGTATATGTGGTTGATTAACTTGCAAAGTAGAATTAGAAAATACCAAGGTTACCGTTTTTCTTTATTTTATCCAAACACCTCATTGGATATGGAGCAAGATGTTTCTAGATAATCAAGTGAGGCATGCTTGTTTTCATTAGATCCTGGCACTAAGAACTGTTTTTAGATGGCTTTTCTCATAGAACTGTAAACTTTTAGCACACTATCCATCTTTCTTCCATGTCTATGGCCCCTTAAAAAGGATGTAAACAAGGAGAACTCATTGTATTTTTAAGGACCCTTCTAAAAATTTATTCCAGGAATAAGCAACTCTCACTATTGGATAATTATGATGTCCACACTTAATAATTCATGTAGTGGATTAAGAACTTGTTTTGTCAGTGTTACTAAGGCAGTTTGTGTAAAAATACCTCCACGCTAATCCTAACCATTTCATCTTCTTTACAGTGAATAATTTGAAATGATGTGATATTTCCTTATAGATCTTATTTGCCAACCTATAATCATTCTGTTTTTTTCCCTTAATCTTCCACCTTCCTCCTGCCCCATATAGAATATCATTAGAACAAAGGGCAGAAATCTACTTCTGAGGAAGAATCTAACCAGTGTTGGGTCTACTGTCTTGGTTCCTACAGGTTATATACTCCTTAAGCATTTCTGTGTTTTTTTGTGCATTAATACTAAATACCTAGCTCTGGTACAGTTTTGTCCTCTACTTTTGAATGAGTCCTTTCCTCTCTTTGGGCCTTAGATACAATGAAGGAGTTTGAAATAGTATTTATTGCCTTTGAATTCTAATCTTCATTTCTATGATTCTCAAACATCATCTGTTTGTACCCATAGTCTGCTTGTATTGTTTTTACTTAACAGATGCTCTCCAGAATCCAGTGCTCTGACATTCCATATCATTCATTTCTTATTGAGTCTTCATTTAGTGATGTCACTTCAGATTCTGAATTCATCTTCAGAAGTTTTGGGCTAGTGTCACCTGATCAAAATTATGCCTATGTCCATATTCAGGGCACTGATACAAACATTTGCCTGCCCTTGGGAATCTGGGAGATATTTTGTATTGTAACGCCGGACTGACATTTATCCACAGGTGACCACACTTAGAGTGCTCTCCTCCTGCCTCCTGAGAACTCTATGTAGGTGTATAACCTGCTTGGATTTTCACAGTTTATTGATGAGCCAATTGTTTAGTCTGGTCTCAAAAACCTTGATAAAGTCAAAATAAATTGCATCTATTGCTTCCCCTCTATCTCTCAGGCTGTCATTCTGTCACAGAAGGAGATTAGATTTGTCTGACAAGACTTGATCTCTAGGAAGCTATGTTGGGTTTGCCCAGCATACTTTTCTCTTCAAGGTATTTGCAAATTGATTTGCAGTATCATCTAGAAAACACATGTTTTCATTACAGATTAAATGCAAACAGGTGAAAAGTAACAGAAAAGGAAAATGTAAATGATAGTTCTTAAACTGGACCAAAAAATAGAATTTTAATTGTTTTCTCTAAAACCTTTGGAGAAATTATTGTAAATAATTTGTTATATATGTTGCTTGAGAGATTGTGTTCATAAATGGAGTTTATAATAGCTGACTGTTGTACATTTTATCATTTTAAAGATCATTTGTGAATTAATTGGAACTTGGCAAAAAATTCGATAGTAATTTGCTTATTACAGTGCCAGGTTTCAAAAGCTGATTTACAGCATATATCTACCGCTTAAGAGTATATGTGTAACTACAAAATTAAAATAATAGTTATTATAAACTGTCATTATTGTTCCTATTTCTTTTATAAATGACAGCTTAATATACATAAAATTTTACATAGAACTGGGCACATTAAATATTTTCTCACATTTAATGAATATTCACATTTAGTGAACACATTAGTGTATGGGACCCAGAAATAATCACTATTTTTTTTCTAAATTCTATCCTTTATAATTATGTGGTACTTGGATATCATCATTTCTTCAGTATGAATATGACCAGTGTATGCAATGAACCTAAATGCATGCATTGAACCGAAGTTCAATAAATACTTGTGTCTCTTTTGGAAAGTTTAAAAGTTTTCTAGCATCCAAAATGAATTTTTTATCTTGTAAAAGCAGCTTTTATTATACAGAAACAATTTTGAAAGCAATTGTTCAGAAAGTTTCTATCATTTTGTGGCTCAAATTAATGTTAGTCTATCAACCACAAATACTCTTTTCTGCACTTTGGAACTAGAAAACATAATTATTTAACCTTTGTTAATTGAGATATAATTGACATATAATATTATATTAGTTTCAGGTGTAACATAATGATTTCATATTTGTATATATTGCAAAATGATCACCATTATAAATCTAGTAAACGTCTGTCACCATACGTAGTTACAAAATTTTTTTGTGTGTTGAGAACTTTTAATACTCTTTAGCAACTTTCAAATATGCAATATAGTATTAAATCTAGTCACTATGCTGTATATTACATCCCCATTACTTTAGTTATTTTATAACTGGAAGTTTGTACCTTTTGATTCCCTTCACCCATTTTGCACATCCCCCCTCCCTGTCTCTGGCAACTACAAATCTGTTCTGTTCTCTGAATCTATGAGCTCTTTATTCTTTTTTTTTTTTGGTTCCATATATAAGTGAGATAATAGTATAATTGTTTTTCTCTGTCTAACTTATTTCACTTAGCATAATGCAATCAAGGTCCATCCATGTTGTCACAAAGTGATTTTTTATAAGTTTTATTAAAGTATAAGACATATACCACAAAATTCACCCTTTTAAAGTATACAATTCAGTTGTTTTAGTAAGTTTACATTTGTGCAACTATCACCATTATCTAATTCCAGAAATTTTTATCACCCCTGAAAGAAACCCCATAGCTATTAAGAGTCAATCCTGTTTCTCCTACTCCCAGCCCCTGGCAACCACTAATCTACTAATGCATTATATTGTCTCTATGGATTTTAGATATTTCATATAAATGGAATCATACAATATGTGATCTCTTAAGTCTGACATCTTTACCTTGATATGTTTTTAAGGTTCATCATACTTTAGCATTCCTTTTAATCCCTGAATAATATTCCATCATATGAATGAATATTCTACATTTTGTTTCACAGTTCATATGTTGATGGACATTTAGGTGGTTTCCACTTTTTGGCTATTATAAATAATTCTGGTATCAATGTTTTCTTTGTTTTTTTAACATCTTTATTGGAGTATAATTGCTTTACAATGGTGTGTTAGTTTCTGCTTTATAAGAAAGTGAATCTGTTATACATATACATATATCCCCATATCTCCTCCCTTTTGCATATCCCTCCCACCCTTCCTATCCCACCCGTCTAGGTGGTCACAAAGCACAAAGCTGATCTCCCTGTGCTATGTGGCTGCTTCCTCTAGCTAGTTATTTTACATTTGGTAGTGTATATATGTCCATGCCACTCTCTCACTTTGACCCAGCTAACCCTTCCCCCTCCCCATGTCCTCAAGTCCATTCTCTATCTGCTATCAATGTTGATGTGCAAGGTTTTAGGTGGACACATGTTTTCATTTCTCTTCCATATATACCTAGAAGTGGAATTGCTGAGTCAAATGGTAACTTTATGTTTAATATTTTGAAGAAATCCCAAACTGTTTTCCAAAATGGCTGCAACATTTTACATTCCTAAACTAAATTTGTGGTTTATATATCCACAGATTGGTTTCAAAAATTACATTTTAATATATCACACATTTGTTTGGATACTCTTCATTCTGTTGTCTTTGTTGTGTAAATTCCATAGCATTCCAACGTTAAAATTCCCCTTTTTAAAGGGAAGCTGATCCTGCTGAGTAGCAGAAACTCCAGTGCCCCCAAGAATGTTAAGAAGAGCAAAGGTTGTGACTTTAAAGAAAAGTTAAGAAGTGAAATATGATAGTTCGGTTGATGTAGGGAGAGAGGAATTGACCTCTGACTTTTCTAAAGTTTCTAGTACATAAATATACAACAGAGAAATAAATCATACGACAAAGGGATCGTTATAGCTGTATTGTCATCAAAACCAGTGCTTTCATAGATAAAATCGTCCTAGAATTAGACTGGCATTCTAAAACTTGGCTACTGGTCACAGGTGGAGGAAAGATTGTTCAGAGAGGAAAAGGTTCGTCAAAAGAGTGAGAAGAGTACTACTAGCAGGGATAAAGCCATGCCTATTTGATTCTGGGTTGGGGAGAGCAAGGAGGGTTGTGCAAGTCTTTCCTACTGAAACAGCATGAACAAGGCAAGAAGAATTCATATACTGTAGAGTTTGTCACTGGCTGAAAAGTCTTAAGATACATTGTTTATGGATTCAGGTATGTCCTCAAGGGAGTTATTATATCCTCAGGACTTTTCCTTTCTCTCCCAGTTTACCATGTAGAATTAGGCCTGAATCTTAAACAGTTAAATAAGAGCCCTTTCAAGGGAATTGTCACACCAAAAATCACACACACACTTTTTTTTAAATCTGTATATAAGCACATGTATCGTCCTAATGATAAAACGGTAAGGCTTATACATAAGTAATTATTAAAATACTCTCAGTATATTTCTGCTTAAATTTTATTAACAAATAATTAAGTGGTAACATAGAAAGCTGTGGAAAAACAAAGCAAAACACAAATCTTAGTGCACACAGTGAAAATGATTAGATCTTCAGGAGTAAAAGAAGAATATATTTGGAGAACATTTCCAGAAATCTCAATTAAGACCACCGACTCTTAGGGTAGAAGCTCAGTGTAGAAACTTAATGTAGGCACTCACTGTAGGAAATATTTATTTCCCTTATGTGTAAGAGTTTTGATTTCTGACTTACTGAGAGAAGTTGATTGGGCATGGATTCTCATAGAGCATGTTTCCTTTAGCAAAATTAGATTCAATTAATTAAGTAATATAAAACACTTCATCAGAGCCGGTCTGATCTGTAAGTAAGATGATTTCATGGACTCTGGGAAATCACATCAGTGTTTGTGCCATTGTCAACTCTCCTAGTACCTGTCTAATGCAAAGTATAAATTCATTTCAAAGCTCCCCAGGGCATTATAATTTTCACACTTATCAGTTGTTTACATCTTAGTGCGAATGAAAGTTTGAGAGTTGTTGCTGATGAAAGGAGGGAGTTCCCTGGGCAAAGCCTAACAGCTAGAGATTGTGTGCAACCAGAAGAGAGAACTGAAGTTTAGGACCCCAAACACTTAGTCTGACACTTTCACATTTAACCTCATTCTTTTCTGAACCCACAATATTTCCTAAGGAAAGGTATATCTAAATTTAAAAAATTCTCAATTTGAAAATGCCTAACTTCTCTTTCTTGCCAAAAAAAAATGAAAGTCACTTCACAAGGATTATTCTCCATGTGCAAACTGAGTCCATGTCTACTTTACCTAATGTATTCCCAGTCCACGTTTCTTTTTCTATATGAATCAAATTGTCAAGCCTCTTTAGCTGGGTCATGAATAGTTACAAATACCTTCTCTAGGTGATCATTATAAGATCCTAATATTTATCTTAAATGGCTTGCAGAAATTTGTGAAGCAACCTCTAGAAACCCCCAGGACTTATTTGCATCTAAATCATTCTTAACCAAGAGGCAAGTTTGTTTCTCCAGATGTTCAAGGTTTGCATTATATGGGACAGCAGGTTCTGTGAAAAATATATACCTCATTATAAAAATAGAGCACAAATGCTCTTCCCTTCAAACTTTCTGGCTTTTAGACTGCTTTATCCTTCTGGGAAATAATCAATGGAACATCGATGCATTGTACTGGAGACCAAACCTGCTCCCATAAAGGACTGAGCAAGGAACAAAGCATTTGTTTTCCTTGTGTACCCTCTGAAGTTAACATGCATGGTTTAATAAATGCTTTTGTATTCCCAGTAGAGATACTAAGCAGTACTAAATATTTCAGTGGTATTTCCTTATGAAATTCAAATGTTTTGAATGTGGACCTTTTTTGGAGAGGGTAAGATGGGTGACATTTGAGGAATCCAGAGAATGGAGAGAAGTGTCCTGTTATAAAATTTTATTGTTGTTGTACCTTTTTTCCAAATCTACCTGCCATGGAGTTTTCTCATAAATGCAAACATCCTTCACAATCTGTTTTTAAAAAAATACACAAATACATCACTCAGAGGAATATTTAAGGAATCGTCAGGAGGGGAAAAACTCATTGGTTTAATGGAATGCTGTCAAGTCAGATCAGCCTCACAAATGGCACTGGGGCAGAATTGATACTTTTGCACTGACATGTTAAAAGAAAAGCCCATGCATTATTTAGAAAACCCAGAAATCTGTCAGCTGTATGATTGCCGAGTTAGCAGAAGCAGGAGGATGCTGCTCAAGTTGAAAAGAAACGCGTAGACACAGATCCATATTGTAACCTTTCATGTCTACACCCACCATGAATAGTCAGCTATTATGCGGTCAGCATTTTTGAGTTTTTCTCTTTTAAATTTTCAAGTGCTTCAAAAGGCAAAAGAGGTAGGTCTTTTATTCTAAAAAATCAACATGTCTAGGCTGTTTTTTTAGTGTTAGAGTAAAGATGACAAGACCAAACAAAGACTGTTTTTCATCTTTATGAATGCTGTGCATGTTTCCCAGGAATGTTTTAGTGTTGTTAAGGTAGGTATTATTTTTACACATTTATCCCATGGACAAAGTATTATTTTAACCATTTTCCTTTCAACAAACAGGAGAAGACACTTTGATTTAATGTTTTAACCACACTAACATACCATTTATAAACATGGAAAGTTTTATCCTGTACTAATATAAAATGAATATATAGATACTATATATATGAACATTTAAAATAATTCTATTAAATACATAATGGTGTCATCTTTCTAGTACTATATTGCAAAATATAGTTCTTGACCTCATCATGCCCTTGCATTACCCCTGTGAGGCAAATAAGAAGCCAGTACTCTTCCTGTTATCCTATAAAAGACAGGCACAAACAAATCCAGTGCCTTCTTTAAGGTTACAGAGTTTTACAATAGGAGAAAATTAATGGTAATAGAGACAAGATTTTATGTTTTCAACATAGTGAGCCTAGTGGGCTTTCTATGCTACTGTTACATCCAGACTTTCCTCTGTAAGTTGCTGTGCATTTATGGGTTTAATTTGTCTCTGTGCCAGAAAACACTTAATAAAAATCTTCTATTCCATATTAGCTGATAATTTATAATCAATGAAGAAAGAATCACATAACTACCTGATCAAGAGTAATGGCATAAAGTTGGAAAATAAGATTTTCAGTGTCATCTATATTTTGGAAAACTCTGTCCAGATAGGTTGTAGAAGTTAAATTGCTAATGAGATCCAGTTTAAAACTGCACCTTACTTTGGTAGAAAATTATAAACCTTTGATGTTATTACCACTGGAAATAATGAATACGAGTAATTTATAGAATGCATGTTATTCCTTGTTTTCTGCATCTCTAGCCTCTCTATGGAGAGAGATGTGCATATTTTGGCATATAAATGCTTAAACTTTCCTTTCATAAGTTCTTATGGGTTTTGTGTTACAAAGACTCCTTTGGGACGAGCATCAATTTATACTTCTTATTTTCAGAAAACTCGTCATCATTACCATTACCTGCTATTTCAACTGACTAAATCACAATAAGTGAAATTCTCAGGGAGCTAAATTAATATTTTCAGTCTACCTGTGGAATGATCTGAGGTCTAAATTACCACTTTATCTAGCTTCTTTGTCTCTTGTTGATGTTTTCTAACTCTATCTTCTCCTTTTCCTCTTCACCAACCTCTTTTTACCCTCCTTCTGAGCTGTGTCTACCTTTGGAATTAATGGCCATCTACATTAATAAGAGAATTTCATATCCTGCAGTAATGTTTCTGGAGGTGTGTGTGAAAGAAAGAAAGAGAAAAGAGAAGAGGGAGAGAGAGGTGTTCCTCCTAGGCAAAGTCTTCCTGACTATTTCTGATTATTTCCCACTTTGAATGGTATCATTATTTGTTACAGTTATTTTTCAAAATATATTTGGTACATACTGCATTTTATGAAATAGTTGTGTTGATTGAAGATAACTGGATTATATCTGATCAAACTGAAACCCTGCCCTCAAGCAAGAAACAAGAACTGCCAGGAATGTTTGGAAATGAGGGAAAATAAGAGAGTACATTTGAGGTTAAGTTGTAAATTTGCAGACAAAGCCAGCAGACTATTAAATGTTAGGAGATCTGGGTTCTAGAACCAATTCTGCCAAGAAGCAGCTGTGAGACCTTAAACAGTTCTCTTCCTGTATCTGACCCTGTGCTTTTCGACGTGTAAAAATAGGAAGTGGAACTAGATGACATTTAAGGATAATTCCAGCTGTGGTAATTCTACCTTTGTGCACAGGGTAGAATTATTTCTGGCACTCTAATTTCAGAAGGGGGAAAGAGAAGTGTTCTATGTATAGGTAAGTGTGGCTGTTTAGTTCAGAGACTACCTGTAAATATATTTTAGAAAACTAATAATGCAGATATGGTTTTATTGTGAACCCTCTGTTACTTTTCTAGAATTTTAGTGTAACTGGAGTACATCTTCTTCATACATATTAGATAAAACTGAATTGTTATGTAGTGTTTCTCAACAGTACATGATAAAGAAAGTGGCCCTGGCCCAAATCCCCTTGCCCTCACAATAAAGGGTAAAAGTATTAATATAATATATGCCAGAAGAAGAATTGGGTTTGCCACTGTTCTTGAAAGAGTTAAAACTCAGATGAGAAGCCTTCTATCTTCTTTGCTTGTAGGACCAGATCAATTTTATTTATCTCCTTCAGTTTAGAAGAATTCTGATTTCCATGAGCTGTATGGCTTAACATACTATGAACAGCAACACTTTAAAGCTCTCTTTGAACTACCTGAACAGGCTATCTGTGGGAAAAGTTGTAACTAAATAAAGCACAATAGATTGTATACTTCAGCTGTACAGCAGTGCTTCAGGGTATAGTCTTCCCTGGATGCATTAACGTTAATGGGAACTGCATGCACTCATTGAAGGAAAATATATACCTTTTAGTTTGTATTTCAGGCATTTAGGCATATTGCATGATCTACTTTACTTGATTTATCTAGTCTGTAACCTTCCTTGCATTCTAGAAACTGGCACTGTGTTTTAATAGCAGAAAATATAACTTTGTCTCATTGAATCAAAATTACCTGCTTGCAAGTAATCTATTTTCATATGTAAGCTTTGTTGTACCAAATTTACTTTGAAGTATAAGGAATATGTCTTTGTAGAACATAAAGAAATACCTCCAGGCACCTGACAAGTAACAGGGAAGGAACCTTTCAGTATCTTGCTATATTTACTACAAGAACAAAAGGCAGTGCAACGAAAACTAATGATAAAAATGCAAGTAGCACAGTTATACTGTTTAGAATGAAGCACTTTACATGTCTATCACCTTGCTGATCTTCTACAAATTTATGGGCTCTGAGTACAGAGCATAAATCTTCAAAGCTTAAAAAACAGAGTTGTAGCATGAACTAATCTTCATTTTTCCCCCTATCTTCTTACAGCAGCACTAATGGAAATGTATTTTGTTTAATGACTCTGAAATCCTGTTTGTAATTAGATGTGGGAATTGGTCTTACTTTGTAACAGATGATACTGGAATAATAATATGAGAGATGCTACACTGAGACCACTATCCTCCTAAATCTATATAATTGTTCATTTTATTTACAGGAGATATGTGCAAGGAACAAATAAATTGATTTTTAAAAAGAGGAAAATAAGGTCTAATAAAACCTTCCAATCCAAATATTTTAGTGTTACTTTCAATATATTGCAGTGCGGGAGGGAAAGGGTACGTACCTTGTTTTTAATTTTAGGATACAAGGGTTTTGGATTTGTTGTTTTGTTCCTGATAATGATCTTTGAATGTTATTGCAAAGACTAGGTAGAGAAGTTTAATTAAGTGACAGAGATCATATCATTGAAGCATGTATTATATGTTAGGATGATTATACAAAATAATATCATCTTCTAAAGAACACATTTTATATTTAAACAAAGAATTTAAAGAGTGGGCAGACTGAAAGCAACAGCTGTTCTGTACATCATGTTCTTCATTGTCAGTAAATGCTACCATCACAAATCATTCTGGTCACTGAAGATTTAGTAATGTTTGTAGATATTAGATGTTTTTACATTTAATGCTAATGGACTGCAGGAGCCACAAAAATACTTACAAAGAAATTAGTTGTGTTATGGATAGGTTTCATCTTCTCTTCAAACACATGTGTTATTGCCATATATAATAGTAAGAATGCTTGGACATTTTCTTGGAGATTTTGATTAGTATGTACTTAATAGTATATGTTCATCAATTGAGGTGTTAATGAATTCCTTTGCTTTCTAATTTATGTGTTGGACTCTTCTTAGTAGATCTAAGACTTGTCAAAACAGAAAAAATATTGTGGATCATTTCCTCAGAAGCTCAAACTTTTTAGCGATTTACTTTACAAAGTGATTTTTATATCTATTTGTTTCCTTTGGTTATCACAAAACTCCTGTAAAGTAAGCAGAACATGTATTATCATTATCCCTTTTTGGTAGCTGAAGAAACCAAAGTCCCCAAAGGCTCAAAGATTTGGCTAAGTTCAAACAGATAATATATGTTCAAATACATTACTTTTAACTCCAAAGCCAACATTCTTCCATGGCAAAATTACTCACTGTGAAGAAAGTAAATCGAGAACACATATGGTTCCGTCAATATACAGGTTAATAGATTTTGGTGACTCCAAGATGGATAAGAACACAATGTAATTAGAAAATTTTCCCAAACCTTGGGCTCGTAACTCTGCTCACATTTTAAAGCAATGGAGTGGATTTCAATTCACTGATGGTAAACAGAATATTTTCTGCGCTGTAATAACTAGCATATTTTTTCATGAAACGTAGGACCACCACTGGGTTCCCTACCCTTTCCTTGCAAAAGAAATCAAAGATCATATCAATGACAAAGCAACAATTATAAAATCCTTGTTCTTTAAGATTAAAAAAAAAGCATGTGCGCTTTACTTCTCCTATTGTAATTTATTGCAAACACCAACATATTTGTATTGAAGGTTTTCATTAGATTTTCTTTTCCTAATTTAAAAAATCAATTTCTTTGTTATTTGTACATATAATCAGTTAGCTATAAGGGCTAATAAAATGACCTGTTTGAGTTCAAAAGTACAAATTAACTGTAGGGATTCTAGCTGCTTTATTAAGAAATAGTAGAAAACTCTTTATACTTATGCAGCAATACAGTAAATGTCTCATTTTCCTGTTTATATTCATTAGCTTAGAATAATATCTTAATATAAAGTTGTATGGTAAACACATAAAGGATGTATCAATTATCAACTTTAACCGATGTTCCTAGGATGTAGTAGGTACTCAGTAAATATTTACTGAATGCAGATTATGTAGTGTGCATCTTATTCTATACATTACACTGGAGTGCTATGGATTACTACACTATATTGTCATTCTAGCTCTGTCTTCATTATTGACAAAGATACTTTTGTTAAGAAAAACAAAAAAAATGCATTTCCCTGCAAAGTCCAAAATAAATACATAAATGAAAATGTTATGACTAACATTATTTTGCCTTCTAAGCAGCCTACAGAAAAGTATACCTAAAAGTAAAATAGTTATAATGAACAATTATGTTATAAGTTTCAACTTAGAAACTTCAAAGGAAAATGTTGAATTTGTTGCCATGATTTACTACTACAAGCAAAGTCAGTCACAAAGTACTTATCAATGGATTATTTTGAATCACTTCCAATTTGAAAGATAAGTTGTCTTAGTGATGGGAGCATTAGTACAGGAAAGTTTAGGTATTAAGCATGGAAGGTAACATATAAAGGTGATCATAGAGAATTTGGAAAAAATTCAAACCACTGAGAGCACTAAAGTTTAACATATTTTGACCTGTTGCTGATAGTTTTGATAGCATGTGTCAGAGTAAGTGGAAGAGGGCAGTGGTGGGTGTTGGCCAGTAGACATAAAGCTAGACAGAGTTGGAACAACATAAACCAAACCAGTGGAACCTAGCTATCCCCAAAGCAAAAGTCAAGTGATGGTGGAAATGGAGTCAGTGGAAGTCTGTGAAAAGTCATGATATTGAATATAAAAGAGGCTCAAATAAAATAAATCCAGGAATACTGGATTAGAGTGATCAGTAAAATAAGCAAAGAAAAAAAAATAAAAGCAAGTGTAGGCATATCTATATTTTTCACCCGTTTATTTAAGCACTTAGAGAATCTCATGTCTGAGTTGAATTCAGTTATACAAAGTATACTGAATTAGGATATTCCTAAAGATAGGAATGCAATATAAGTCAGAAAGGAAATAGTCCTCAAACTATAATGCTAAAGAAGAATACAGGCAAGATTGTATACTTAACCATCTAAAACATCATTACATATGTAGAATTGGAGAGACAGATTATAGATACATTGTCAAGAAATACCATAAAAGTAAATAACAAACTGCTTCTTTTTTTATTCATTTACACATCCACACAATTGTTGACCTTAAAAAACAAAAGGGCCAGTTCTTTACCAGCAAAATGTGTTTATTCAAGAATAGCAGAGAATTGTAATTTGGGACAAGCAAACTATGACCACCATAGGGAAGTCTGAAGAACAGAGGAAGGGGACTTGCTTTTATAGAGGAAAAGAGTAAGTTGGGAGTGGCTATTTCTAAGAGGGCGGTAATGGCTTCTAAATGTCTAGGCTGTTGCTGGGCAAGGAGAAATTCTTTCCTCCTGGTGGGGTCTGAGTAGTGGTGCCTGAAAGCTCTGCCTTCAGGGTTTTCTGACTCCATTTTAAATGAGGTTTCCTATATTTATTTTCACACAATCTGTTTATTCTTCTTTCCTTTAATTCATGTATTCATTCAATAAACATTTATTGATTGCCTACTCTGTGACATTGATGGTAAGGAAAGGAAGAGTCTCTTCCCTAGAGATACTCGTAGAATTGTTGTGAAGATCAAATGAAATAACAGCTTTGAAAGTGCTTTCAAAAACTACAAGTACTTTACAAATGCTAAGTGTTGTTATTGCAAACTCCCAGTATGTATGATGACTATCTCATAAACCTGGATAATGTATACAGACAGTTCATTTGAATGAATTAGGCCTCATGACTATCTTTTTCTTAATTTTTAAGGTAATTCTGGGAAATATATGTTGGTGGAAAAGTGAATAGAAAGCTTTTCTGTATAACTGCAGTAATATTTTGTAGTTATATAGAACTTTTATTTCAAAGCTGTTTCATCTCCATTATCTCACGAGTTCATGTTGTGAAAATCAAATGAAATTATGGATGTGAAATATACTTTTATAGATTCTAATTGTCAAACATATGTGCGGGGTAATTATTTACTTTATTTAAGAATGGAGATTGTTTTTCTCCAAGAGGAGAGATATCACCTTCATATCCCCTGTGAAATCTACCCTAGTTCCCAACCTAAGCTCGATACCTATTCTGACCCTTCATCCTTGTGCAGAGTACACTTCTGCACTTATATTTTTGGACTGATGAACAGAAACAGGTTTTAGCAGTAAATTAATGGTCCAGCCACTAAGTGACAGTGAGATCTTGATCTTCCTCTGTGTGAATCTCTGTTTCTCCCATCTAAAAATGATCATCTTGGGTTTCCCTGATGGCGCAGTGGTTGAGAGTCCGCCTGCCGATGTAGGGGACACGGGTTCGTGCCCCGGTCCGGGAAGATCCCACATGCCATGGAGTGGCTGGGCCTGTGAGCCATGGCCGCTGAGCCTGTGCGTCCGGAGCCTGTGCTCCACAACAGGAGAGGCCACAACAGTGAGAGGCCCGCGTACCACAAAAAAAAAAAAAAAAAAAGTTCCTTCCAGTTGAAATATACTGTTACTATAAGTACAAATGAGAATTTTTTGTTGCTCTTTTTACGTTTAACATGAAGGAATAGGGTATGGGTACTGCTGTAGTTAACAAACTAGGCAGTATATTTTAACTCACACCTTATTGTGACTCAGTTGTCTTTTCTGAGGAGTTACTGCTACCTAGCTATTTAGTGCAGATAGACTTTCTGGTGACAGAAATCAATGGAGCAGGGGTGTTTTCAATAAGATATACTAAAGATGACAATAGTAATGGCCTCACAATCCAAATTTTTAACGTGTATTCACTTGATTGAATTGTTTCCTTTATTTTATTGGCATAACAATTAAATTTTATTTGGTACAGTGACAAAAAACTCTGTATGTCATATCTACTAAATGAGTAGAAAATAGACGAAACTAAAAATAAATAAATAAATATAATTATTCTCTAGCACTACAGTTCTCAGTCATCTTAACTGTATATATGTAATACCTTCTAATTCAAGTAAGATCAGCTATATTCCACATTAGCTTGTTAAAATCCATGCATTGTACTAGCATTAATTTATTAATTAAATTTTAAAGGCATTAATTTATTAATAATAATTTGGCTAGTTCTAGCTCATTAACCTTGACACCAAAAGTGTTATAGTGGATAATTTTTGGATAATTTTGTTCCCTACATAATTCCCCAGAACTCTGAAGACGTTTTGCAACCCTCTGCTCTTTTCTTTGCTCTCTCAGATAGAGCCAAAATTCATCAATGGTTCATTTTTACATGTGTATTCAGAGGGCATCCTTTATTACTCTTATTTAGAAGTCACCTTCACAGACTCTCAAAAGAGAAAGCATTTGCCTCTACGTAGCCACAATCTCGCATTTGACAATTTTGGAATTCACAATTTATTGGACTTTATTAGCCACAGGGCTCAGGAAATATGTGACTGGAAATTTAGAAACCATAAGTGTCCAAGTGTTCTAGCAGCAAAGAAGGCTGTGGCCCCAGTGTCAAGCTTGTTCTATCTTGAATTGATTTTTATCGGTGTATACATACAGTTGGTTTTGATCTTTTACAGCTGAATGGTCCAAAATGCAGAATAGTGTCATATTTGATATAAATCAGGACCCACTCATTAAGATGTTGTACTTATTAAGGTTAAGTAACGTCATAGTGGATAGAAATCTTTTGGGTTTTCAGTGTTTATCTTCTCTGGCTTAGGAATGCCATTGCACAAATTAAAAATCAGTCTCTCTTCTGCATTTTGGTTTGTCTTATTTGATAATTGATAAAAATACAAGATTTCTACCTCATAAGGAAATGACAGGTATTTTAAGCTAGTTTTGTTCACTCTGTGAAACCTGGATACATCTACTCCTCTCCCATCAGTATTTGGTTAAAAGAAGTCTTGCCCTTAAGTTCATGTACCACATCCTAACATTAAATAATTTGTCTTAGAACCAAATAGAGTAGCCAGAGGTCATTGTGTGTATTTTTCCCTTTATTATTATTATTAATTTTTAAATTATTTTATTATTATTATTATTATTATTATTATTATTATTATTATTATTATTATTTGCGGTACATGGGACTCTCACTGCTGTGGCCTCTCCCGCTGTGGAACACAGGCTCCAGACGCACAGGCCCAGTGGCCATGGCCCACGGGCCCAGCCACTCTGCGACATGCGGGATCCTCCCGGACTGGGGCACCGCATCAGCAGGCGGACTCCCAACCACTGCATCACCAGGGAAGCCCCTCCCTTTATTATTTTTAAAGAAGAGTTGAAATACAGAAAACAAATATGTAACATATATGTAAATTATGAAGTGTAATAATATAAATATCAGTGAACCCACCAGGCAACTCAAGAATTAAAACATACAAAACTTGCATTTATTTATGTGCCCATCTCTTTTCCCATCCTGCCTCCCCACAAACAGTAAGCACTTTCCAATATTTTGTGTTTAACTTCTCATTTTTTTTAAACTGCTTACTTTAAAGGAAATATTTATTTACAGGAACAACTTACAGAATCATAGAACACCAGAGCTGGAATGCTCTTTTGAGATCATCCAGCTCAACTCCATTATTTTACATAAAGAAAAACCAAAATCCATAGAAGGTAGAATGAGGATGTTAGCTTATAAGTTAGAGTATTATCATCATTTGGAGGTTGGAAAAATAGTAATATTCTATGAATCTACTATCCAATCAGTGATAACCACAATCAAAATAATTGATATTGAAAAACTTAACAATAAAACTAGGTGTTATAGTTCGCAAATTAGGAGTCTTGGTAAGTTAAAAATATAAAAATTATATACGGATGTATTTTCAGAAAAACTGCTTATAAATTAAAGTTATATATATTGTATATTAGTCTCTTATTTATATTATAAACACAGCATCAGTCCCATTGGAAAGGAGCAAACTTTAAATTGTGCAGTAAATTCTTATAAAAGAAATATCTCAGTGAAAAATAACTTTTGATGAAAATATTAATCTGCTCTGATTTTCTTTAGAATTATATTGCTGCATACATTAAAATAGCGTGGTGAACTACTGAACTAATGTGATAAGTTCAAGTATGTGTGCATATTCTCAGACCAGCGAAGCAGAGTATTAATTTCCAAAACTATTCCTAGAAATTGTAGCACATTATTCCTTTGTTATCACAGTCATCTTCTTATAGAATTGATAATTAAAGACTTCTTTCTGATTCCTTGTCATTTTCACACTCCATATGTTGGCTACTGGATTCATTTAAGGGGCATTGTGAGTAAGATGGCACTGATTTAGCTAAATAGTCTTGCTAAAGTTTTTCAGAGTCTTAAAAAGACCATCAAACTTTTAGAGGGAATCATAGGCAGAACACTCTATGACATATATCACAGCAAGATCCTTTTTGATCCACATCCTCAAGAAATGGAAATAAAAACAAAAATAAACAAATGGGACCTAATGAAACTTAAAAATTTTGCACAACAAAGGAAACCATAAACAAGAGGAAAACACAACCATCAGAATGGTAGAAAATATTTACAAATTAAACAACTGATAAAGGATTAATCTCCAAAATTTACAAGCAGCTCATGCAGCTCAATGTCAAACAAACAAACAGCCCAATCCAAAAATGGGCAGAAGACTTAGACATTTCTCCAGTGAAGATATACAGATTGCCAACAAACACATGAAAGGATGCTTAACGTTGCTAATCATTAGAGAAATGCAAATCAAAACTACAATGAGGTATCACCTCACACTAGTCAGAATGGCCATCATCAAAAAATCTACAAACAATAAATTCTGGAGAGGGTGTGGAGAAAAGGGAACCCTCTTACACTGTTGGTGGGAATGTAAATTGATACAGCCACTATGGAGAACAGTATGGAGGTTCCTCAGAAATCTAAAACTAGAACTACCATACGACCCAGCAATCCCACTACTGAGCATATACCCTGAGAAAACAATAATTCAAAAATAGGCATGCACCACGATATTCATGGCAGCTCTATTTACAGCAGTCAGGAATTGGAAGCAACCTAAGTGTCCATTGACAGATAAATGGACAAAGGAGATGTGACACATATTCCGAAGAATCTAGGGGCAGGACAAGAATAAAGACACAGACGTAGCAAATGGACTGGAGGACACAGGGAGGGGAAAGGGTAAGCAGGGACAAAGTGAGAGAGTGGCATGGAGATATATACACTACCAAATGTAAAATAGATAGCTAGTGAGAAGCAGCCACACAGCACAGGGAGATCATCTTGGTGCTTTGTGACCACTAGAGGGGTGGGATACGGAGGGTGGGAGGGAGATGCAAGAGGGAGGAGATATTGGGATATATATATGTATATATATATATATATATATATATATATATATATATATATATATATATATATATATACATATATATATATAGCTTATTCACTTTGTTATAAAGAAGAAACTAACACAATATTGTAGAGCAATTATATTCCAATAAAGATGTTAAAAAAAAAGAAAAGAAAGACACTGGTGTTTTGTAAACTTATCATAATGTGTTTCTAATTGTTTATCATCTGAGTTTATTTAAATTGGAGCTTCTTGCCCTCCTACTGAGGAAATTAAAGGAATTCTGAATCCTTTTGTAACTTGAAGACCCTGTATTTGATTTACCTGTTTTTAAATTCATAGTTTTGCCTAAAGTTCAATCTCACCAGTTTGTATTAATAAGGAGGTAGTAAGTCTGAAATATAGACCAGCACTGACCAGTAGAACTTTCTATGATGATGGAAATGTTTTTACATGTTGTCCACACTAGACACATGTGGCTCTATAGCTCTTGAAATGTGGTGAGATTGACGCATTGAATTATTAATTTAATTTATTTGAATAACTTAGATAGCAACATGTAACTTTTGGCTACCACATTGGAAAGATCAGATAAAAATTAATAAAAGGTTAACTTGGCTATATTCAAGAAATAAGGATATAATCATAAAGAGACATCCTAATGGACATATTCATCTGAGTAGATAAGCATCTGTAATGACTATAATGTTTGTTTTAAAATAAATAATTTTAGGTTAGTTTCTTATGTAAGTAAAATAAATAAAAAATGAAAAAGTGTTTACCTTAATACATTTCTTTTCATAGAGTGGGGAAAGATATCCATCACCTCACACTTTATTAGTACAGTTACATATTCTAAATTTATTAGTGTAGATTTGTCATTTTCTCACAAGGAGTAACAATGGAGGGGGACACAGTGATATGATTCTCATTTAACACAAGGAATTATAAGAATAATTTCAAAGACAAAATAGAGGAAAGCCTACCAATAGAAATACTGGACCTCAAAATATTTAGTTCCTATGATAGCATCCTTAACTAAATACCCTGCATGACCATTTTTGTGATTAGAAAAAGGGATCTTAGAATTAGGTTAATTAGTTCCTAAATATTTTAACAGGTAACTTTTTCCTGAGTTGCCATTTTAATTTAGGAAGCATAATAATAATGACAATAAAAATTTTAATACGAATATGTAAATTTTATCCTTGAAATTATTGGTTTTGCCAATCTCTGAAGATCCCTTAAAGCTTCTTTGAAAAGCTAGCTCTGCCATTTCATTGAAAACTATCAAAAAGAATGTTATTTTCTGACTATTTTCCTAAAATTAAAAGAGAAGCTTCTTTCCATTGACTAAAGAGTTCTCTTGCCTTTTAATCATGTAAAAATGAAAACATTGCCAATCTGTCTTAAACTCTGGCCCACAATTAAGTTAAAATAGGCTTTGGGTTTTCAATATACTCAGGTTGTAAATAGTAGTTTGACATCAACTGAAAGCAAAATATGGGGGGGGGGGTGTATGGGGGGGCATTATTCCTAAAGTATAGCAGGTGCAGTAGTCCTGTGTGATAGGGACATTAGGAGACCATGTTAAAACAACTTTATCAAACAACCAACTTAGTTATTCGAAGTAAAAAGTGAATTCTCAAGTTTTACAAAGTACGAGAGCTTTGGGAAGTGTGTATTTGTCATTATAGTTAATATGCACATACCTCACTGAAGAAAAGGCCAGGGGAGCTAGGCTGAGAACACAGCTGTACAGGCAGCTCAACTAATTGCCTTTCCATCCTCAACCTCATTTATCTTCATTTCTTCCCAATTATACCAAATTATGAATAGCCTCTTTTGCATCAGAGTCTTAATCCCCTTTATTCAGGCAGCATTAGATAGTGACAGATGAATTCTTGGAGGGAGTCAGGGTAAACAGCCATGAAATGCCACCTCTGGCAGATGGTATTGCTCACAAGAAATGTGACAAAACATTTGGAATTTGTAACTGGGCATTGGTATGAAGAGGCAAGCTGTTAATATTTTTTTTAAAAGATAAGGTGGTACGTGGTAAAAATGTAGCCCGTATTTTAAGGAGAAAATACAAAGGTGCAAGTGTTCACATTTCAGAAGATTAATATATTTTTAGATGTTATATTCCCACTGAGCACTGTAGCCATGAAATCCTTTCAGGCCATGATATTTTATGATAATAAGTGGCTTATTTTCATTTGAAACAAGGTACACACATTCTGTATTCAAAGACAAAATATTATTTATTTTTCTTTCCAATCGAATAACAGAATGTGAAATATTTATTGTGTCTATTGCCAAACTGAAAATGTGCTTCAAAATTGGAAAACAAATGTAACATCAAAAAGAAAACATATTAGTGAGACAGCAAAGTTTGAAAACATTTAAGTTTTTTATTTGGTAAAAATAAGACAATAAGAATTCATGTTTGTATCATTTACAAAATATCAGTAGCAGAAATCTAAATAACTTCATTTGATCAAAAAAATGTTGATTTGCGGCAGTAATTGCATATCAAGTATGTTTTATAAATTTGACTTTCAGATGCATATGACCTATAGACATTATTACATAGGTGTAATAGGATAAATAAATAAATAAGAGCAACCTTTAAAATAAAATGTAAAATAGTAAAATAGACCATCTTAGTGTATTTTATTATCAAGTCAAATACATATGTACAAGAGCTAGTGAATTTATCTTTGAACTTTTCTGCCCTGGTTAATGAGTAGTTATCTCATTCATCTTTGTCACCTGCATACTAGATGCTGAATTCAACTGAATGACTTCAAATTAGATCCCTTTGGTCAGTGACAGAGAAGGGGGAATAAGGGCAAATATATGGAGTTACCTGCTCCCTTGGCATCCCAGCTTCCATATCTCCATGTCCTTTTCTCTTCTTAGTCTAGTCCTGGGCAACAATCTTACATCATCCTCCATCAAGTTACACCCCAGAAATGTTCCTTCTCATCTGAGTTTCTACAATAATTTAAATTTTGCAAGTTTACTTTATAAAATGTGTCTGAACAATCTAGACTGCATGAAGTAAACAGATATGAATTGAGCTGTTAATCAAGCTTGGGAAATAATAATTTCTAACCTTTTTAAAAAACTTGCTCTTGTGGCTCCTTAATTTGAAACCCATTTTCCGAGGCTACTTTGTATTGTGCTGTGTTAGGTTGGGAAGTTTAAGGAAATTTGTGTAAATGTGCAAGGCTGAATTGCCCCTTCCCCCACCAACAGAACTATCAAGAGCTCATCCCCCTCTTTATTTAGTGATCCTATGTTCTGTTTTCTGTTCTAAAACCTGGGAAAAACATATATTACTACTATTGAAAACAGCACAAAAAAACAATTGTAGACAAATTCAAAGTTTTAAGATGTCTATAGTTTTATAAGGTCAATAAGTTTGAAGCTACTATTATTTTATAAAACTTCAAAAAGTTAGTTTTAAAATTTAATATACAGACTTTGATTTCAGTGCCAGGCATAGATGATGTATTGTTTTTTTCCAAATGTATTCATCACACCAGATTCTCAGCCTTGGAAACAAAAGTCTGTAAACTGGCCAAAAGCACCAGACATTCTTTGGCTATAAGTCTTTGCTACCTTTGCTGCATTGCCAGCCCTAATGAGCTGAACCTGTGTGGTGTGAAGTGCATATTTAACCTTTAATCCTTACAGGAATGAATCTGAGCTTAATGGTGGTTAAGTATTGAGATTTTGTAGCCCGTGAACAATAAATAGAGAATCTCATACTAAATTACATTATGCAACTGAATCAGGGCTTGTATGTGAAAAAATCTGTGGTCTATTAGTAATTCACAAGAGATAAAATACATATTTAGGCAAAATAGACCCATTTGTTTAAATTCTACTCTGTCTTTTCTGAGCATATCATACATATACGAAGAGATCAAGTCAAAGAATATAATGATTGTAAAATACTCAGTTCTTAATTGAAAAGTTCCAAGCATACTAAATTGTATTATTTTTATTTTTAGACTAATTTCACTCTTCCAAATCCTTCTGAATTTTGAAAATGAACACTGAAACATAACTAAAATATTCTAAAACTTTTCTAATTATTGCACTGCTCCTGAATAACTAAAACTTGTTCAAGTTAACTAATGATCATCCAGCCATTAGTGAAAAATATATAATCATATTTTTGAAGCATCTGCCTGTTACACATCTGTGTATGTGTATGTGTAGTAAAAAAATTACAGCTAAACTATTAACATATTAAGGATTTTATGCAATGTTTTATTTCTTTCTTTGAAAAATGTATTCAAAGGAACAACCTGAAATCAGAAAAAAATTATCAGATACTTTTTCTTGCTATCCTGCCTATGGTACAGTGAATGGCCATTTGTAGATCAAATCAGTAGTACTTCTCCTTGATCACTTGAAAATGTAACGTATATCTTAACTACACTCATTATTTTCTTTAAAAAATTTAGTGGCTTTAGAGTCAGTAAATTTATTTTACTTATTTAATCTATAATGACTCATTTCCCTTGGTTTTAAAACAGGACATTTCTTTATCTAGGACTCAGTTCACAGGGAGTTGAGACCATGTGTTTCAAACTCATAAATCGGTATGTATGTCTGATTCCATTCTGTCATGTTTGATATGATTTTCTTGAATTTGTTTCTTTATGATATGGTTAGCATATAATATCAAAAGAATGCAGCTACTAAAAGGATGTGCTCTCGTTTTCCATCAAGAAAACATACAGTCTTATTTCTAATGTCTGTCTAATGCACTACTTGAAAAATAATTCCTGTTGGTTAAATAGAGGTTGGAATTGAGGTTAAAAAAACAAAAAACAAAAAACAAACAAAAAAAAACCTGGAGTTTGATTCAAGATAGCGGAGTAGAAGGACATGAGCTCACTCCTTCATGCAAGAGCACAAGAATAACAAATAACTGCTGAACAACCATTGACAGGAAGACAAGGTAACTCACCGAAAAAGATACCCCACATCCAAAGACAAAGGAGAAACCGCAATGAGATGGTAGGAGGGGTGCAATCACAGTAAAATCAAATCCCATAACAGCTGGGTCGGTGACTTACAAACTGGAGAACAATTATACCACAGAACTCCACCCACCAGAGTGAAGGTTGTGAGCCCCAAGTCAGTCTTCCCAACCTGGGGGTCCAGCAAAGGGAGGAGGAATTCCCAGAGAACTGATTCTGAAAGCTAGCAGGATTTGATTGCAGGGCTTTGACAGGACTGGGGGAAACAGAGACTCCACTCTTGGAGGGCACACACAAAGTAGTGTATGCATCAGGACCCAAGGGAAGAAGCAGTGACCCCATAGGAGACTGAACCAGACCCACCTGCTAGTGTTGGAGGGTCTTCTGCAGAGGCAAGGGGCAGTTGTGGCTCACCACAGGGACAAGGACACTGGCAGCAGAAGTTCAGGGAAGAACTCCTTGACATGAGCCTTCCTGGAGTCTGCCGTTAGCCACACCGAAGAGCCTGTAGCCTCCAGTGCTGGATCACCTCAGACCAAGCAACCAACAAGGAGTGAACTCAGCCCCACCCATCAGCAGACAAGCAGATTAAAGTTTTACTGAGCTCTGCCCACCAGAGCAACAACCAGCTCTACCCACCACCAGTCTCTCCCATCAGGAAGCTTGCACAAGTCTCTGAGATAGCCTCATCCACCACAGGGCAGACAGCAGAAGCAAGAAGAAATACAACCCTGAAGCTTGTGGAATTAAAACCACATTCACAGAAAGATAGACAAAATGAAAAGGCAGATGACTATGCACCAGATGAAGAAACAAGATAAAACCCCAGAAAATCAACTAAATTAGGTAGAGATAGGCAACCTTCGAGAAAAAGAAATCAGAATAATGATAGCGAAGTTGATCCAGGACCCCAGAAAATGAATGTAGGCAAAGATCGAGAAGATGCAAGAAATGTTTAACAAAGACCTAGAAGAATTAAAGGACAATTGAAGAACAAACAATTGATGAACAGTACAATTACTGAAATGAAAAATACACTAGAAGGAAACAAGAGCAGAATAACTGAGGCAGAAGAAAGGATAATTAACCTGGAAGACAGAAGGGTGGAATTCACTGCTATAGAACATAATAAAGAAAAAAAGAATGAAAAGAAATGAAGACATCCTAAGAGACCTCTAGGACAATATTAAATGCACCAACATTCACATTATAGGGGTCCCAGAAGGAGAAGAGAGAGAGAAAGGATCTGAGAAAATATTAGAAGAGATTAGAGTCAAAAATTTCCCAAACATGGGAAAGGAAATAGCCACCCAAGTCCAGGAAGTGCAGAGAGTTCCAGGCAGGATAAACACAAGGAGAAACAGGCCAAGAAACATAGTAATCAAATTGACAAAAATTAAAGACAAAGAAAAATTATTAAAAGCAACAAGTGAAAATGACAAATAACATACAGGGGAACTCCCATACTTAACAGCTGATTTCTCTGCAGAAACCTTACAAGCCACAAGGAAGTGGCATGATATAGTTAAAGTGATAAAGGGAAGAAGATGCAACCAAGATTACTCTACCCAGCAAGGACCTCATTCAAATTCGACAGAGAAATCAAAAGCTTTACAGACAAGCAAAAGCGAAGAGAATTCAGCACCACAAACCAGCTGTACAACAAGTGCTAAAGGAACTTCTCTAAGTGGGAAACACAAGAGAAGAAAAAGATCTACAAAAACAAACCTAAAACAATTAAGAAAATGGTCATAGGAACATACATATTGATAATTACCTTAAATGTAGATGGATTAAATGCTCCAACCAAAAGACAGACGGGCTGAATGGATACAGAAACAACACCTGTGTATATGCTGTCTACAAGAGACCCACTTCAGACCTAGGGACACATAAAGACTGAAAGTGAGGGGATGGAAAAACATATTCCATGCAAATGGAAATCAAAAGAAAGCTGGAGTAGCAATACTCATATCAGACAAAATAGACTTTAAAGTAAAGACTATTACAAGAGACAAAGAAGGACACTGCACAGTGATCAAGGGATCAATCCACGAAGATATAATAATTATAAATATATATGCACCCAACATAGGAGCACCTCAATACATAAGGCAAATGCTAACAGCTACAAAAGAGGAAATTGACAGTAACACAATAATAGTGGGAGACTTTAACACCTCACTTACAACAATGGGCAGATCATCCAAAATTAAAATAAATAAGGAAACACAAGCTTTAATTGACACAATAGACCAGATAGATTTAATTGATTTTTATAGGACATTCCATCCGAAAACAGCAGATTACACTTTCTTCTCAAGTGCACATAGAACATTCTCAAGGAAAGAACAGATCTTGTGTCACAAACCAAGCCTCGATAAATTTAAGAAAATTGAAATCATATCAAGCATCTTTTCTGGACACAATGCTATTAGATTAGAAATAAATTACAGGGGAAAAACATAAAATACACAAACACATGGAGGATAAACAGGACATTACTAAATAACCAAGAGATCACTGAAGAAATCAAAGAGGACAGCAAAAAATACCTAGAGAAAAATGAAAATAAAAATACGATGATTCAAAACCTATGGGATACAACAAAAGCAGTTCTAAGAGAGTTTATAGCAATACAATCCTACCTCAAGAAACAAGAAAAATCTCAAATAAACAATCTAACCTTACACCTAAAGGAACTAGAGAAAAATCAACAAACAAAACCCAAGGTTAGTAGAAGGAAAGAAATCATAAAGATCAGAGAAGAAATAAATGAAATAGAAACAAAGAAAACAATAACAAAGATTAATAAAACGAAAAGCTGGTTCTTTGAGAAGATAAACAAAATTGTTAAACATTTAGCCAGACTCATCCAGAAAAAGAGAGAGAAGACTCAAATCAATAAAATTAGAAATGAAAAAGGAGAAGTTATACCTGACACCACAGAAATGCAAAGGATCATAAGAGACTATTGCAAGCAAATATATGCCAATTAAATGGACAACCTGGAAGAAATGGACAAATTCTTAGAAAGGTATAACCTTCCAAGACTGAACCATGAAGAAATAGAAACTATGAACAGACCAATCACAAGTAATGAAATTGAAACTGTGATTAAATGTCTTCCAAAAAACAAACGTCCAGGACCAGGTGGCTTCACAGGTGACTTCTATAAAACATTTGGAGAAAAGCTAACACCTGTCCTTCTCAAACTCTTCCAAAAAATTGCAGAGGAAGGAACACTCCCAAACTCATTCTACGAGGCCACCATCATCCTGATTCCAAAACCAGACAAAGATACTAAAAATAAAGACAATTACAGACAAATATCACTAATGAATACAGATGCAAAAGTCCTCAACAAAATAATAGCAAACAGAATCCAACAGCACATTAAATCATACACCATGATCAAGTGGGATTTATCCCAGGGATTCAAGGATTCTTCAATATTCCCAAAACAATCAATGTAATACACCATATTAACAAATTGAATTAAAAAATCATATGATCATCTCAATAGATGCAGAAAAAGCTTTTAACAAAATTCAACACCCATTTATGATAAAAACTTTCCAGAAAGTGGTCATAGAGGGAACCCACCTCAATATAATGAAGGCCATATATGACAAACCCACAGCAAACATCATTCTCAATGGTGAAAAACTGAAAGCATTTCCTCTAAGATCAGGAACAAGACAAGGATGTCCACTCTCACCACTATTATTCAACATAATTTTGGAAGTTTTAGCTATGGAAATCAGAGAAGAAAACGAAATAAAAGGAATACCAATTGTAAAAGAAGAAGTAAGGCTGTCACTCTTTGCAGATGACATGATACTATACATAGATAATCCTAAAGATTCCACTAGAAAACGTCTAGAGCTAATCAATGAATTTGGTAAAGTTGCAGGATACAAAATCAATGCACAGAAATCTCTTGCATTCCTACACACTAACAACGAAAGATCAGTAAGAGAAATTAAGGAAACAATCCCATTTACCATCCCAACAAAAAGAATAAAATACCTATGAATAAACCTTCCTAAGGAGGTAAAACACCTGTACTCAGAAAACTATAAGACACTGATGAAAGAAATGAAAGATGACACAAACATATGGAGAGATATACCATGTTCTTGGATTGGAAGAATCAATATTGTGAAAATGACTTAGACAACCCAAACAAATCTACTGATTCAATGCAATTCCTTTCAATTACCAATGGTATTTTTTACAGAACTAGAACAAAAATTCTTAAAATTTGTATGGAGACACAAAAGACCCTGAATTGCCAAAGCAATCTTGTTGGTAAAAAATGGAACTGGAGGAATCAGGCTCCCTGACTTTAGACTATACTACAAAGCTACAGTAATCAATACAATATGGTGCTGGCACAAAAACATAAATATAGATGAATGGAACAGGATAGAAAGCCCAGAGATAAACCCACAGACCTATGGTCGACTAATCTATGACAAATGAGGTGCAGATATACAATGGATAAAAGACAGTCTCTTCAATAAGTGGTGCTGGGAAAACTGGACAGCTATATGTAAAAGAATGAAATTAGAACACTCCCTAATACCATACACAAAAATAAACTCAAAATCGATTAAAGACCTAAATGAAAGAGTAGACACTATAAAACTCTTAGAGGAAAACATAGGAAGAACACTCTTTTCCATAAAACACATCAAGATCTTTTTTTGTGTGTGTGTGGTACACGGGCTTCTCACTGTTATGGCCTCTCCTGTTGCGGAGCACAGGCTCTGGACGCACAGGCCCAGTGGCCATGGCTCACGGCCCCAGCTGCTCCACGGCATGTGGGATCTTCCCAGACCTGGGCACGAACCTGTATCCCCTGCATCGGCAGGCGGACTCTCAACCACTGTGCCACCAGGGAAGCCCAGCAAGATCTTTTTTGATCCACCTCCTAGAGTAATGGAAATAAAAGTGAAAATAAACAAATGGGACCTAATGAAACTTAAAAGCTTTTTCACAGCAAAAGAAGCTATAAACAAGATAAAAAGGAGCTCTCAGAATGGGAGAAAATATTTAGAAATAAGTCAAAGGACAAAGGATTAACCTCCAAAATATATAATCAGCTCATGCAGCTAAATATTATTAAAAAAACCGACCCAATTAAAAAATGGGCAGAAGACCTAAATAGTCATTTCTCCAAAGAAGACATACAGATGGCCAAGAGGCACATGAAAAGCTGCTCACCCTTACTAATTATTAGGGAAATGCAAATCAAAACTACAATGAGGTATCACCTCACACTGGTTAGAATGTGATTATTTGGGGCATAATCAGAAAATTTACAAAACAACAAATGCGGGAGAGGTTGTGGAGAAAAGGGAACCCTCTTGCACTATTGGTGGGAATGTAAACTGATACAGCTACTATGCAGAACAGTATGGAGGTTCCTTAAAAAACTTAAAATAGAACCACCATATGACCCAACAATCCACTATTGGGCATATACCCTGAGAAAACCATAATTCAAAAAGACACATGCACCCCAATGTTCATTGCAGCTCTATTTACAATAGCCAGGTCATGGAAACAACCTAAATTCCCATCACCAGATGAATGGATAATAAAGATGTGGTACATATGTACAATGGAATATTACTCAGCCATAAAAAGGAATGACATTGGGTCATTTGTAGAGACGTGGGTGCATCTAGATACTGTCATACAGAATGAAGTAAGTCAGAAAGAGAAAAACAAACATCATATATTAAAGCATATATATGGAATCTAGGAAAGTGTTACAGATGAACTGTTTTACAAGGCAGAAATAGAGACACAGATGTAGAGAACAAACGTATGGACACCAAGTGGGGAAGTTGGGGGTGGTGGTGTTGGTGGTGGTGGGATGAATTGGGAGATTGGGATTGACATATATACACTAATTTGTATAAAATAGTGATTAATAATAACCTGCCATATAAAAATATATAAAATTAAGAAAAAAACTATCTAGAAAATTTTCTATAGTTATAGCATTTTTATTGTATTTCTAATAAGGTATATTTTCATTACTTTAAATGCATGGCTTTTTCTAAAAATTAAACGAGTGTTAACAATCATATTGGATGCAGTAATGTTGCCTTTTCCACTTCAGTTATTCTTTTCAGTTGTGGCACTAGGCCTTATATGTTCTGTCCTCTTTTCAGGGATTGTCTTCAAAGAAATGCCATTATTTTTCCACTCTTTTTTTCTCTTCATGCATCAAGCTGGCCTTTTTCCTCTTGATGCTTTGCAGCCTCACCCACATTTTCAAAAGACAGAGAAAACACTACCCAGAGTTAGACCATATGATTTATGTTTTTCAAGACTTGCTTTTAATAGAGTGACCTGAATACAAAAGCTTTCCTACCTGCTTGTGTTTGAGAGGTTTTCTTTTTTTTAAATAAATTTATAAATTTATATATTTATTTATTTATGGCTGCATTGGGTCTTCATTGTTGCATGTGGGCTTTCTCTAGCTGTGATGAGTGGGGGCTACTCTTCTTTGTGGTGCGTAGGCTTCTCATTGTGGTGGCTTCTCTTGTTGTGGATCATGGACTCTAGGCATGCAAGCTTCTGTAGTTATGGCACGTGAGCTCAGTACTTGTGGCTTGCAGGCTCTAGGGCACAGGCTCAGTAGTTGTGGCACACGGGCTTAGTTGCTCCATGACATGTGGGATCTTCCCAGACCAGGGATCAAACATCTGTCCCCTGCATTGGCAGGTGGATTCTTAACCACTGTGCCAGGAGGGAAGTGCCAAGACGTTTTCTTTAAAGGCCTTCCAACTTCACCACTCATGGGTCTGCTCACTACAGATCTTGGTCTAGTCTAGTAAGCCTTTTTATTTTTTTAAAATTTTATTGGAGTATAGTTGATTTACATTTTTGTGTTAGTTTCAGGTGTACAGCATAGTGATTCAGTTATACATATACATATATTCATTCTTTTTCAGATTCTTTTCCCATATAAGTTATTACAGAATACTGAGTAGAGTTCTCAGTGCTATATCATACGTCATTGTTGGTTATCTGTTTTATACATAGTAGTGTGTATATGTTAATCCGAAGCTCCCAATTTATTCCTCCCCCTCCCAAGTTTCCCCTTGGGTAACCATAAGTTTGTTTTCGAAATCTATGAGTCTGTTTCTGTTTTGTAAATAAGTTCATTTATATCATTTTTAAATTAGATTCCAGTATGAGTTAGGCTGTCTTTAAAACTCCCATTTTCTCAGTTATGTTCACCAAGCACCTCATTTTGCTCCTTGGGGTTGAAACAGAGTGCATATGCACAAACAAAGTTTTAGTTGAAAGTATTTATATCGATATGACTTGTGTAAACAATGGTTGACAAGAGTAGTTTAGTGTGTGCATTCTGGAGCCCGTTTTGGTTCAATTCCTTACTGGCTATGTAAGCTTGGGAAAAATACTAAATCTTTTTGAGCCCAAGTTTTCTCTATAAAATATGACTGATTATAATACTACTCTATAGGGTTCTTCTGAGGACTAGATGAGTATTTTCTGGCACATAGTAAGTGTTCAATAAATGTGATTCCCACAGATATGAGATATGTATTGCTATGCTTTTCTAAGTAGTGGCTCATAACTATTAATTGTAGTTTTAATTTCTAACATAGTTATAAAGTTCATTTGTGAGCTTTTTTTGATACCATCAGCAGTAACTCACAAATACCCTCATAATAAATGTGAAAGATTCATTACATATATCCATAGGCATTAAGAACCCAGACCTAGTAAATATTTCTTATCAAATCCATAATTGTTATGTATTGTTATGGTTACTTTGATTCTTTAATTATTCATTTCCCTTCTCCTACGCCATTTCCTTCTCCGTTCTGTTCCTTTTCCCTTTTAAAAGGCTGTGTTCTTCTATCATCTTTTTTTTCCATCTAAAATATATATTTTTATATTCACTCTAATACCTCTACTTAACAAAATATATGTTTTTCCCTTTGTATTGTTATCCTAGGTTCTGCCTTGTATTTCAATTTAATCCATTTTGCCAAATTTTATAGCTTTCTGTGAATTTTGGTCTTTAGCTATAAGCCCTATACCTGTTATCTTGTTTCTCTAGTGTAGATTTTTTCTTTAAGTAAAATTATGACTTTTTTTTCCTGGTGAAATTCTCCTTTCCCCTGGATCTTGTACTTTTACATTGTTTGCCTACTTACTTTCTCTGTTATCTTTTATTATGTTTTGCATTCATTTTAGAGTGACATTAAAACAATTTTAAAAGGTTATAATCCATTTTTTTTCTACCAACAGTCTCCTCATTTTAGTGCTTATTTCATCTTTTTAAATATGTTGCTCTTTCTTATGGTTCTTCTTTCAAGAAATCCTAGGATTAATACCCACTGTCTGCCATCCAATCTCAGTCTCCTCTGTACAGAAAGAAAGAAACAAACAATCTCCTTCTGCTTTCCCAAGACCAGAATATTTGTACTTGTTTAGATCTCACTCAACCTCAACACGCTAAGCTGTTTTGTGAATAACTTTCTGAAATGCCCACTATTTTCAGTATCTCTTTTTGTATCTGCTTCTGAGAAAAAGTCTGATTTTGCTAATAGGACGTTTTTTAAGAAAAAGTTGGGAGTATACATTTAATTATTCAAAGGTATTTTATTGTATAATTATCAATAGATTCCTTTACCTACCTTGTGAAAGGCATATTTTTTTTAAGTATGACTGACTGACGGACAGATTGGGAATTGCTGAATTAATGGGCACATTTCAAATCCTTGGCAAGGCTTGGTGGTAATTACATCTGCTGAACCACTTGATATGTTGTTGGAAGTAGCCCAGTAACTCATATTGGAGTTTTTGATTTTAAGTGCTTTAACATACCTGATTATACAGATCATTTTAAGGACAATATGTTAAAAGGCATATGGCCATGCAAATAAATGCACTACCCACAAAAATAATGAAATTTTACCTTTGTGGATTATTCTTTTAATCTTTGGAGTCCCTGGTGCTCTTCCTCATATTGGTAGTATTGTTAAAAAGATATTTACCCTATAGACAACTTAATGATATTAATAACTAAAAATAGTTTACTTTGTCTTTTATATTCTAAAATAATTTACATGATAATTGCTTACACTTATTTCATGCTTATTATGTCCAGATAGTGTGCTGTTATACATGTTCTATCTCATTTAATCCTTACAACAACCATAAAGTGGTTAAATAATATTGTCTCTATATTAGATATCAAAAAACATAGCTATTAATTGGAGGAGGCTAGATTCAACCCTTGGTCTGTCTGATGCTCTTTCTACTATGCTATTCTAGTTTGGGGAGGATATAGTTCTTCCTTCTCTTTTTTGCAACTGTCTCTATCTGCCACTATTTTTCTTAGACCTTTACCAGTTGACAACTACCAGTCAAGTAAGATCATTCTAACCTCACCACTCCAAGGCATAAAAATCTCCACAAGCAAAGTTACTGTATGAGTAATAATTAACTCTCCTCATCTGCTCCAAAAGATCAAAACAGCTTCACTTCAGTTTCCTGGGCAAAATTAATTATATTATGTAGAGACTACTTTATGGTTCCCTCAAATAATTTTTGTTACTCGTAAGGATTACTCTGCAGGAAAGTGGAATTACTTGTAGGGATAATATTAATATACATGTATTATACATGTTACTCATATGTATACATATGGTAATTATGTATATCATATTTGATGGGGGCTAAAACCCAGAAAAGGTGAATTCATCTGCCTCATTCCATGTGGCCAGTCTTGTCTTTTGCTTTTTTAGGTCTAACTCATTAGCTTTAAAAGTATGGTTTATTTGGTTAGGTTAACAGTGTAATAGAAGCATTAAATGGCATTGTAAATGGCAGGTTTGTAGATCATAGCTCTAGTGTGTAAGAAAATGAAAAATGAGAGTTGTAAAAATTGAACATTGTGAATACATATTTTGAGAGGATTTCTGATAGATTGTGAAAACAAATTTAAGTTTGTGCTTCCTTTTTAATTTTTTTCAAATTAAGGCAGTTTTCTGAAAACTTTTGTTCATGTACCCCATCAGATAAATAATGAGCATGCTCTTTTAGTATGCATAAGTTGAATTATAAGCTTTATACTTGTACTAACATATGTACACAAGGTAGAAATTAAATGTTTACACTAAGATTATAAAATAAGATTTCAACTAAAGCATTTTATTTATCAATGATATAAAAACTTTAAAATATATTATTAATAGCAATAAGAACAATACAACTAATATGTCCTATCTGATGACCCTGACAATATTTTACCTCTTAATGAAGGTGACAAAAAGTTACTACCAAAAGGAAAAGTATCAGCTCTGCTATTTTTCTGTTCATCTCCTGTGCTTCCATTATCTTCAATCTGTGCTTGTGTTGTTCATTAAGTAAGACATAGTTTAGTTAAAAATGAATAAGGTAGCCCATTAATCCACTCAATTGGGCATACATAGATCACATCACAATGAGGTAGGAGTAAGTGTAACACTGGAGTTGCCAATCGTCAACCACTTGCTCTGCTTCAAACTCCCACTTTTCCTTTGAGATACCTCTAGCACTTGAATGGTGAGGGCATCAGTGATAATCCATATCTTAAATATTAGCAAAACATAATGTTGTACATCCTTTTCAGTTAAAATAGAAGGAAAACATTGAACATCTTGCTTTATCTTCATCTTTTGTATTTCCTAGGGTATGCATACCTCACGTTAGGGACCTCCAGTTTAAAATATATTTCACAAAAGAACATGTCACAATTTATGAATTCTAGGACTCATATCTTTATAATAAATTCTTAACATTTTTCTCAGCAGTAGATATTCAATATTTCAGAAATATGACAGAAAAAAGGGAAAAGATAGATATTGGTATTATATGATTATTTATTGCAAAGTGACGATAGTATGACTGTCATTTAGACAGGCCTCATGCTGTTAAGGGTGACAAAGAAAACTCAAATTCAGATAAGGATGTAATTTCAATGGCTTGAAATTGTATGTTTTTGAGAATCTTTCAACTTTTACTACTTATAGTAGCAAGAAATGAATCCAAATTTCAAAAATACTGTCACGTCACATACAAAAAAGTTCTGTACTAGCCACAGCACACAGTTTATATGAAATTGAAGGACTTTTAAATTTGACTCCAAGAAACCAAAGTTATACCAGATAAATACAAGGACAACTTAAAAATCTGTGGGGTTCACAGGAATGTATCAATAATTAAGATAAGTGTATCATTTGGAATTACAAAATAATAGCAGATAAAACTCCATTTTCTTCCTGTCTTCAGCAAAATTCCTTTTAACCAGAGTCTTTTTCAAGTTATACAGACTAACAGTTTGCAAGAGTTTCTGCGACCCTGTCATCACACTCAGCGGGTCGTACAGGTGAGCACTGTGCCTTCATTACATGTGACTTAATTCCCTATATATCTGAATTAATCTTTGAAACTCAATAATGTGATGTTCAGGTTTTAGCTACTGTGCTCTGAAGTGGCACACAGGGAATATGCACATCTTGTAGCATTTTAATTTAGAAACAAATGTGCTAGGACTTTGCTTGAGTTTTACATTTACTTAGTGAAACATGTCAGCCTAATTCTTAGAATGATGTATGAGTCAGGTGCAATTTATTTGGGTAAGCCTGAAATGACTACTTAATTTTTAATTATTAAATACACTTTTAAGCAATAATTTTCCATTAATTCCAGATATAAACTTTTGGGCTTGACTTCATATCCTTTAGGGTGGTGATGATGATAATGATAAAAATGTAAAATTGTTTTATTTTCCTAGTTAGGGTGGTGCTGATACATTGATACAACAGCTATAGAGCATGCCTGTCCATACTCACTCTTCTGTACTAGCGTTCATTGTATCTAAACTTGGTGGTCATGGAACCAAGGTATTCCTTTCTTGCTTTCCGGATACTGCTCTTCTGTTTTCCCCCTACTTTTCTAATTATTCTTCCTGAAACTCCACCTTCTTTATTTTGGTTTTTGATAGCTTATTTTGGCAGCAGTGACAAGGGTCACTTGTAGAAGAAGATCCAAAAAGATCTTCAGGTAGGAATGTCAGTTAAGAGACTCTTGAGATAAGTGATAGAGTAGCAAGGGTCCAAATGAAGGTGGTGACAGTGGGAATGGAAATGGAACAAATGCAAGGTCAATTCCAGAGACTCGGTCACTTTAGCAGGGAGTGAAGAGATAGAGAGATGTCAATGATACTTATTAGACAGAGATCTTTGAGGACAAGGACTCTGTTATCTCTGTTTTCTCAGTGCCTGAGAATGGCACCTGACACATATTGGGAACTCAAAACGTTCCATTTAAAACAATTAAATTATGCAACTACCAGATATAGAGAGTAAAGGGACTAGATCTTTTTCATTGAATAAGTGTCAATTTAGTATTGGATATGAATATTGGATAAATTGATACTGAAGATGCTGTAGATACCTCTATGTATTAAGTTGTTTTACACAAACTGCTGACTCCTTATACTCTAGAATAGCACTATCTAATATAACTTTCTACAGTGAAGGAAGTGATCAATATCTGTACCTCCCAATATGGTAGTCTCTAGCCATATGTAGCTTTTGAGCACTTGAAACGTGATTAGTGCAACTGAGGAGATGAATTTTTAATTTTATTCCATTTTACCCTATTACAAATAAAATTTAAGTAGCCACATGTGAAGACTGGCTACTGTATTGGAGAGTGTAGCCCTAGAGATCCATCAACAAACTGCCATTTTTACCTCTGAGGAAACTTGAAACTCCTAGCCTATAGTCTTAGGATGTGGTTGTTCCTATAGGCAACATTTCAAATCAAATAGAAGACAAGCTTCTTTAGAGACCTCTTCAACATTTTTGAATGGATACTTGTTATCTATTTTCTATAAATATCAGTTGAAACTCCAGAGACAGTGTATATTTTACATTACCAATCTGGACCAATCTAGAAAGTTGCTAAATGTTCATTTTTGTGAATGCATATAAGAAAACCAAATAAAAACATAATAACAAAGTATGTAGATTGTAGCAGATCTGCACACATACTCCTAGCTTTCCATTCATATATTGCCACTTTTTTAAAATTGAGGAATAATTGACGTGTAACATTATATTAGTTTCAGGTGTACAGCATAATGATTTGTATACACTGATAAATGATCACCACAATAAGTCTAGTTACCATCCGTCACCATTCAAAGTTAAAACATTTATTTATTTGTGATGAGAACTTTTACTCTCTTAGCAACTTTCAAATATGCAAAAAAATATTATTAACTGTAGTCACCATGCTGTACATCACATCCTCATGACTAATTTATTTTATAACTGGAAGTTTGTACATCTTGAACTCCTTTGTCCATTTTTTGCGTGCACCCCCACCCCCCATCCTGTCTGGCAACCACCAATCTGTTCTCTGTATATATGACTTTTGCTTTGTTCTATTTTGTTGTTCATTTATTTTTTGTTGTTTTTGTTGCCTTTTAGATTCCATATATAAGTGAAATTATATGGTATTTATCTATTTCTGTATGACATAATACCCTCTAGATCCATCCATGTTGTCACAGATGGCAAGACTTCATTCTTTTTTCTGGCTAATGTTCCATTGTATATGTATACCAATTTTCTTTGTCCATTAATCTATCAATGGACACTAAGATTGTTTCCATATCTTGGCTATTATAAATAACGCTGCAATGAACAAAGAGGCATATATATCTTTTCAAATTAGTGTTTTTGTTTTCTTCAGATAAATACCCAGAAGAGGAATTGCTGAATCATATGGTAGTTCTATTTTTAATTTTTTGAGGAACCTCCATAATGTTATCCATACTGGCTGCACCAATTTACATTCCTACCAACAGGACATGACAGTGACCTTTTCTCCACATCCTTGCCAACACTTGTTGTTTGATGTCTTTTTAAGAACAGCTTTTCTGACAGGTTTGAGGTGATATCACATTGTGGTTGTGATTTGCATTTCCCTGATTAATAGTGAAGTTGAGCATCTTTTCATGTGCCTATTGGTCATCTGTATATCTTCTTTGGAAAAATGACTATTCATATCCTCTGGCCATTTCTTAATCCAGTTTTTTTGTTTCTTTGAGGTTGAGTTTTATGAGTTCTTTGTATTTTGGGATGTTAAATAATTATATATGATTTGTAATTTTTTTCCATTCAGTAGGTTGCTTTTTCATTTTTTTGATGTTTTGTTTGCTGTGCAGAAGCTTTTAGTTTGATAAAGTTCCACTTGTTTATTATTGCTTTTGTTGCCTTTGCTTTTGGGGTCAGATCCAAATAATCATTTCCAAGACAAATGTCAAAGTGTTACTGCCTGTGTTTCCTCCTAGAAGTTTTATGGTTTCACGTCTCACATTCATGTCTTTAATCCATCTTGAGATAATTTGGGTGTAAACTGTAAGATAATAGTCTAGTTTTATTCTTTTGAATATGGCTGTCCAGTTTTCACAGAGCTATTTATTGAAGAGACTGTCCTTTCCCCATTGTGTATTCATGCCTCCTTTGTCATACATTAATTGACCATGTGCATGGGATTATTTCTACACTCTTGATTCTGTTCCATTCATCTATGTGTCTGCTTTTATGCCAATACCATATTTTTTTGATTATTGCAGCTTTGTAATATAGTTTGAAATCAGGGAGCATGATGCCTCCAACTTTGTTCTTCTTTCTCAAGATTGCTTCAGCTATTCAGGGTCTTTTTTGTATCCATAGAAATTTTAGGATCTTTTTGTTTTATTTCTATGAAAAAAGTAATTGATTTTGAGAGGGAATGCATTGCATATGCAGATTGCTTTGAGTAATATTGATATTTTAACAGTATGAATTCTTCCAATCCATGAGCACAGAATATCTTTCCATTTATTTGTGTCTTCTTCAATTTCTTTCATCAGTGTATTATAGTTTTCAGTGTATAGGTCTTCGACTTCCTTGGTCAAATTTACTTCTAGCTGTATTATTCTTTTTCATGCACTTGTAAATAGAATTGTTTTCTTATTTTCTCTTTCTCATAGTTAATTGTTAGTGTATAGAAATGAAAAAAAAATCAATTTTGGTATATTGACTTTGTATCCTGCAACTTCACTGGATTCTTTTATTAATTTCAACAGTTTTTCTATAGAGTCTTTAGGATTTTCTATATATAAAATCATGTCATCTGCAGACATTGATAGTTTCACTTTGTCCTTTGTAATTTGGATGTCTTTTATTGCTTTTACTTGCCTAATTGCTCTGGCTAAGGCTTCTACTACTATGCCGAATAAAAGTGTCTTGTGATTTTAGAGGGAAAGATCTCAGCTTTTCAATATTGAGTGTGATGTTAGCTGTGGGCTTGACATATATGGCCTTTATTATGTTGAAGTACCTTCCCTCTCTACCCACTTTGTAAAAAGATTTAATCATAGAAGGGTGTTGAATTTTTTCAAATGCTTTTCTGCATCTATTGAGATGATCATATGATTTTCTTTGAACATGATATTTCTTTCCATTTACTTGTGTCTTCTTTAAATTCTTTCATTAATGTTTTGTATGCTTTTTAAAACATCTTTATTGCAGTATAATTGCTTTACAATGGTGTGTTAGTTTCTGCTTTATAACAAAGTGAATCAGTTATACATATACATATGTGCCCATATCTCTTCCCTCTTGCATGTCCCTCCTTCCTGCCCTCCCTATCCCACTTCTCTAGGTGGTCACAAAGCACTGAGCTGATCTCTCTGTGCTATGCGGGTGCTTCCCACTACCTATCTATTTTACATTTGGTAGTGTATATATGTCCATGACAGTCTCTCACTTTGTCCCAGGTTACCCTTCCCCCTCCCCATATCCTCAAGTCCATTCTCTAGTAGGTTTGTGTCTTTATTCCCATCTTGCCCCTAGGTGACCATTTTTTCTTTCTTTTTCTTTCTTTTTTCTTTTCTTTTTTTTTAGATTCCATATATATGTACCAAAATGTTCATTGCAGCTCTATTTACAATAACCAGGACATGGAAGCAACCTAAGTGCCCAACAACAGATGAATGGATAAAGAAGATGTGGTACATGTATACAATGGAATATTACTCAGCCATAAAATGAAATGAAATTGAGTTATTTGTAGTGAGGTGGATGGACCTATAGTCTGTCATACAGAGTGAAGTAAGTCAGAAAGAGAAAAACAAATACTGTATGCTAACACATATATATGGATCATATGATTTTTATTCTTCAGTTTGTTATTGTGACATATCACATTTATTGATTTGTGGATATTGAACCACCCTTGCATCTGTGTGATAAAACCCATGTGACTGTGTTGTATGATCCTTTTAATGTATTCTTGAATTTGGTTTGTTAATTTTTTGAGGAATTTTGCATCTATGTTTATCATTGATATTGGCTTGCAGCTTTTTGTGTGTGTGTGTGTGTGTGTGTGTATGTGTGTGTGTGGTGTCCTTGTGTGGTTTTGGTATCATGGTAATGTTAGCCTTGTAAAATGAGTCTGGAAGCATTTACTCCTCTTCAGTTCTTTAGAAGAGTCTGAGAAAGATAGGTATTAAATCTCTGAACATTTAGTAGAATTCATGTAGTCCTGGACTTCTGTTTGTTGAGAGATATTTGATTACTGATTAAACCTCCTTACTAGTAATCAGTCTACTCAGATTTTCTATTTTTTCGTGATTCAGTCTTAGACAATTGTATGTTTCTAGGAATTTATTAATTTATTTATCTTGTCGAATTTGTTGGCATATAATTGTTCATAGTAGTCTATTATGATATTTCAGACTTCTTTGGTGTCAGTTGGAAATTCTCTTTCATTTCTGATTTTATTTGAGTTCTTGTTCTCTCTTTATTAAATAGTGAGTCTAGCTAAAACTGTCAAATTTTCTTTTTGCTGTTCTGTTTGGGTGAGTTCCACTGCCCTGTGTTCCAGAGCAATGATTACTTCTTCTGCTTCATCTAGTCTGCTGTGAAACCACTCTAGTGTATCTTTCAGTTTATTTATTGCGCTCTTTAGCTCTGTGAGTTGTGTTTTGTGCTTTCTTATATTTACTGTCTCTTTGTTGAAGTTCTCACTGTGTTCGTCCATTCATCTCCTGAGTTTGGTGAGCATCTTTATGATCATTACTTTGAACTCTTTACTAGGTAATTTATTGCCGTTTCATTAGGTTTTTTTTCCTGATGTTCTATCTTTTTCTTTTATTTGTAGCATATTCCTCTGTTCCTTCATTTTGCTGTGTTTCTTTCTATGTATTAGGTGAAACAGCTAGCTCTCCCACTCTTGAAGGAGTGACGTTGTGTAGAATATGAACCTTAACGTTCAACCTTGCTCTAGCTCTTGGTTGTGTTCTGAAATTTTGTGAATGTCTAAGCAGCTTGATTTATCCTTGATAGGTCTTGGTTATTGAGTGTGTGCCAATACCTGTCAGTGTTGCAAAGGGTTAATCTTAGCACCTAGTTTCAGGTTGAGTGGAAGTCAGATTCTCAGGCTGCAGCTTTTAAAATATGCAAATATATACAGTCTTGTGGGACCCAGTTGTAAATCCTGCTTGCCCCCTGACTAGGTTATCTGCAGATGTCTCCTGAGTGATAGTTTCAAAATTTGGGGCAGTTGAGTGTATAAGCTCCTTTCTGGGAATTACCAAGCTGTAATGAGGCCAAGGAAAAATGAAAATATGACATTCCCTAGCCTATGTTTCCTGAGAGTTCCTCCATAGCCTCTAGAAGTGTGGCATACCTGAAGCCTGCCTCTCAGGCTGAAACTCAAGGACAAGTAAATAAGCCCTTTTCCCAGGAAAACTGGGGATGTGTGTCAGTTTGCTGTGAAGTGTCCTGTAGCCCACCAAGAACTGTCTCTCCAATTGTTTTAGTCATGTGTGGCTTAGCAACACAAGTCCCCCTGGCCAAAAGAGCCAGGCAAGCTAGTGGCGTCCCCTGTGTGGACTCTGTATGCCTGCTGGCTTTTACCAAGGCAGGGGAAGAGTGCAGGGCTTGGGCATATCTGCTGACTTCAGCTTTAGTGAGGCAGCAGAAGAGCACAGGGTTAGGGCCCACCTGCTGGCTTTAGCAATGCAGGGGAACGGTGCAGGGCTAGGGTACTCCCGCCTTTTTAAATTAGCAAGTGGGAGAGCACAGGGGTGGGGCATGCCTGCTGGCTTTAGTGGGACAGTGGAAGAGTGCTGTGACTGTGCATGCCAGTTGGTGCTACCATGGTAGGGCAACAGTGACAAATTCGTGCTGGCCAGTGTCAGTGCCAGCCAGGTAGAAGTAGAGGGCGAAAATGCCACCCTCCAGTTCCTCTGTCCCTGGACAGAGTCCCACCAGACCCATACCCTTTCACCAGATGCTTTAAGATTAGCAAATAAATCTCCTTCACATATAGTTTAGGCGCTATTCAAACTGCTGCTTTTGTGCTGGGTCTCGGGGTGAGTGAGTCTTTGAGTGAGCACTTTAAGAGTAGAATCTCAGTCCCCTACATCTCTTTGGGTTCCTGCATGTAAACTTTGTTGCTCTTCAAAGCCACACATTTTGGAAGCTCATGTCTTCAGTGTAGGTCTCAATGTTTGGGGTGCTGACATTGGGTACAAACCCCTTACTCCTTAGGGAAAGCTCCATAATTTTTAGATCACTCCCAATTTAATGATTTAATTATGACATTTTTGTACTAAAAGCTACATGCTATTTAGAGTCATCAAGCAATGTGCATTCAACTACAACTCTAGCTAAACAAAATAGTCTATGAATGAGAAAACAAGCTTGACTTAGGTCATATGCTACATAGACTTTGCTTCTTATTTGGCTTCTTGCTTTGCACCTTATGTATATAAGATTACTGGAAGCATGATCAATTTAGGCACATATTTCAAATAGTCTGAGTTATATGTTTTGTTCTGGCTACAAAAGGCTAAAATTAAGGATAGCTTGTTATAAATATTTATATTTTTTCATATCCAAGACCATACTTTTAGATTTCATAATTAACTTATATTTTCTCATAATAAGTAACATTTACATTTTTGCTTTCCAATTTATATTAGCAACTCCTACTATATTATTCTTCTTAAACTGCAAAAGACACACTCAACTTTAGTGAGAAGACAGAGATCATTTTTTTTAAATATGAAATCCTTGTAGATGACTCACTTAAACCTAGTAGTCTTAAAAGCTCAAGCACACAGTAGTAGTAGTTTATGAACTTATAGAGGATTACTCACCCCTAAGGGGGTATGATGATCACTGATTACTAAATTATCCTGATACCCTTCACTGTGATTTCTGTCAATGTTTTATTAGCTCCTTTCCACTCGTTCTTAACAGCAAAGCACATTAAGAAAGTGAAGACCAGTAGTCAGGTAAAATGAGAGTGTTATGGTTAAGAATGATGTGTGGTATTGGTGCTTAGAGCCTTACTGGTTGGTTTCTTTTATACCCATTTGAAATAAATTGAGGGTTTTGGCTTGTAGGCCTATGATAATTTGTTTGAAACATATACTATTTTCCATTACTTTTCATGAACCTGACCACAGTAAACATTCTGTTATTAGGTGTGTCAGAAGAGTGGGGGGTTGGAAGAATACTAGTTAGGCAAAATTTTGGTGAATTAAAATACTGCCTTGGGTCCTACTCATGTTCCTGCTTCTTTTCAAAATTATTATTTTTAAGTAAATGGATATAAAGGTTCTGTCCATCTCTGAAATTCTATGTGTCTATTGCAAAGTCCCCATGATTCAGAACCCTCTTCCTTCTGGCCACTTCTCCCACAAGGAAAAAGCAGAAAAAATAAACAATCCTCTGGGAACCCTAACATTTCACAATGGGCTTTAAAGAAAAAATAAATTGCAACTTAAGAGTTTATAACTAAGACAACAAAAGTTTGTCAAATGCTTTGTCAAATTAATATTTCCTCATAGTTCATTACTTAATTATTCTTATGCTGATTCTAATTAAGAATATGTTTCTACTAGGTGGAAAGTTATAAAAATGTACTTCTTTCTAGCTTTCTCATAGGAAAGACTGGGATCATATTAATTAGTTAACTATAGTATTAATGTATAACAGTCCTTATACTGCTTATTTCATAGTTTTAGTTTTTCTAAGCATTGAGCTAAAATAGTGATAAGTAGATGATATGGAAAAGCTGAAATCATTGATTCAATTCTTGAGGATTAGCTGTGTTTTCTACATTTTCTTTCTCTACTTAGGACTGTGTTGTGTTAGGTTTATACTTAATATGAAGTTCCTTGAAGTAAAGATGAAGGCTTTGATAAGTCTTCTCTGTTTGCCGTAACTACTGCCTATTTGGTTTCTTAGACATGTCTTGTTGAAATGTTGCCCAGTTTTTCTTCTCTTTACTAGAGGGATTCCCTCTTAAAGCTAGTATTATCTGATTCAATAAAGGGTACATACTCTTGGGTTATGGGCTGAATTGTATATCTCAAAAATTCATATGTTGAAGGCCCGCAATACCTCAGAATGTGACCATTTGGATATAACATCTTTAAAGGGTGATTAAGTTAAAATAAAGCCCTTAGAGTGGTCTCTAATTCAATCTGCTTGGTATCCCTATAAGAAGATGAAATTTGAACACATAAAGAGACATCAGAGATACACACACATAGAAGAAAAACCATGAAAGGGCACAGGGAGAAGATAGCTATCTGCAACCCAAGAAGAGAGGCCTTGGGAGAAGCCAAATCTGTTGACACCTTGATCTTGGACTTCTAGCCTCCAGAACTGTGAGAAAATTATTTTTTGTTGTTTAATCTGCCCACTGCATGGTATCTTAGTCCATTTGGTCTTCTATAACAGAAATTCCATAGATGGGTGGCTTGTAAACAACAGGGAATTTATTTCTCACAGTTCTGGAAGCTGGAAGACCAAGATCAAGATGATAGTTGATTTAGTATCTGGTAAGGACCCACTTCCTGGTTCACAGACAACCATATTTTTGCTGTGTTCTCACATGGTATAAGGGGGCTCAGGATGTGCCCTTCACATAGTGGTAGAAGAAGGTTGACTCTAGATTACATTGGTAAAAGCAATTTTTTAGCTTTAAGTGCAGTGGATGTTATTACAGATTGGCACAAGGGCATAGGGTAATGTGAAGTTTTGGGCTACCAAAGCCTCCATACTGAGTTATAAGTCAATTTGTATAAACTTTAAAATGGTAAGTATTTTAGGTCAAAAGACAAAAATGTGTCCAGAGGTTCCTTTGCAAATATCAAGGATGTCCCATACTCCTTTGTCACTCACTTCATATATAGTTGCCTTAAGAATGCAGGATAATTTCATATATTTATACTTGGTGAAGATGGGCACAGCTGGTAACCAGCTTCCTTGTATCATTTTTAACCCAGTAGTTAAAAAGATGAGAATTGTTGGGAAAAGTTCATCTAAAGCTCTCATAAAAGCAGGCACAAAAACACCTGGAATCCTTTAATGAAGTTTAAAAATCATTTATATTCAAGTTATTTGGAATATGTAATATATAAAATATTAGACAATATTTAATGTACCATTTTTATTGAAAATTGACTAAAGGATTTTCAATTTATAAAATAAATATTAACATAATCTCAGCCCTAGTATTGTTGCATGCTGTTGCTGCTGTGATGGTGCAATACCATGTTAATATCAATGGTATAATTTAGTGTCTTCTAAATGTATCTTTCTTTGTCAATGTGTTGCTCATCATTTTAAAAATTACAGTTCTGTAATGGTGAGATAATTCATATCTTAGACATAGTGCTAAAATGATGGAGTTTTTCTGTTTTTGCTCAGCAATTGATCTTCCAAAATTTTGCATTTTCTGGTATTAATCATGTTTATGGGCCCAATGTTACTATAAAGAATTCTCAGTGTTGCAATGTGGTTACTTTCATCATTTATTAAGATATTCCCCTCATCCCCCTCCACCATTCTTTTTCATTACAGCATAACAATGCCATATTGATTTTAATTGGAATTTCAAATTTGTGAATGCTAAGTTATGTCAATGCACCAACCATAAAATATCTCCCTGCTCTTAGACAGTGACTAAACAACAGCAAACATCTGGATGAAAAGAGAGAACAATTGGTGTAATCATAAGGGTGTTGCATGTTTTCAGTAAACACACCAAACCTCAACATGATCAAGGGAATGATTTCTGGTCCATTAAGCCAATCTATCAATTCAACCAAATTTCCTATCTTTAAGCTTCCATGCATGTTAATTGAATGGCTTAAAGCAGAAACTGAACAATTAGCTACTTATTTCTTCCCCATTTGATTGGAAAAACTTTGTTTTTATAAGCATAGCCAAGTACCCCTCAGACTTTATATATGCTGATGGAGAATCTAGTGTTTCCTTGTCTGAAACTTGTCTAATTGGAAATTGGCCAAGACTCCCACTTTTGGATTAGGAATTGACTTTGGCCACAAGATGACTTGAAAGAGTCCAGCAGAGGGGATTAATTCCCAGAAGTGGGATAAGGGCAGATGAATGGGTAAAAAGGTTAAAAAACAAAACAAAACAAAAGCAAACAAACAACTAAAAGCCTCCCAGAGATTCTAACAGTTTGCTTAAATAAAATTTAAATCTTCAGGGAGAACACCATTTTGCCTTGAACATATTTCCCTAAAAAGTCTACAACTCTAAAAACTGATTTTGCAAATGTGATACTTGAAGGCAAAAGAATAAACTAAGTAAATACTATATTTTATAAATAAAAAAATGCAACCTCTTTGACCCAGAAATCACACTCTAGGGAATTGATTGAGTCTAAGGAAATATTCAAATGAATGTTGTTATTACAGTAAATTTATAATAGTGACAAATTCGAAACAAATTTATAATCCAATATTTAATAAATTATAGTACATTAACTCAGTAGACTGCTATGTAGCCATTACACTTTGTAAATCTGATACCTGAAGCAACATGGCAGAGATGTTTATAATGTATAAATGAGTATCCATATGAACAAAGCCTAGGAGGGAACTCAAAGAAGTGAAAAAAATTACAATGTTGAATGATAGGAATATGAACACCTTGATTTCTTTCTACTTTTTTCTTAAGCCAGTAAGTGCACATATTTTACAGAATGCTCAAGATCCCCAGGCCTAAATCTCTCCACAAAACCTGGTCAATGTTTTGGCAATCAGATGAGATAGTCAGCCAGGTGGAGATGCTAATGTCACAATTCCAGCATGGAAATAAGAGCAGAAACACTGATCTCTGAATTAATGAAATACATCAAGTGAATAGATGGGGCTGCCCACACAACCATTTTGTTTTCTAAAGCCAGACTGTGTGCTACTGCAGTGATTGGAATTCAACACTTACCCCTCTGTTAAAGTATTCTTCTTAAAAGGATGCCCTGGAAATAATTTTATGGTTGTTTCCTATATGCTTTTAAGCAATGGTTCTGGCCCACTGTATGCTAAGTGCCAGATGAAATAGCTATGCCACTGTAGATTATTATGATGATATAGTATAGTAGTCTGCATTTATGCATACTTTACTTCACTCTCTAGCATGGATGATCAAAGAAAAGCACAATTTCAAATTGAGAGCTGTGGTTTTATGTTTTATCCAGCTTATTTTGTATAAAAGCCTGCTGTGTATGAAGAGATTAACTTTTAGAGGGCTGGATCTGAGAACAAAATAACTGATCATTTTGTATCTTACCCCATATTTCTGCATGTCATCATGCTCTTATGAATGTGTTCATTTAGAGTGAACAGCAACTGCTCTTCATTAAGATATAGCACACGTATGTTAGAGGGTTGGAAGGAGAGGCAGTAGTGTTCAGTTAAAGGCCTTCAACATATAAACGCTTTCAAAAGTTATTCATTATGCTTCCAGATTTTTTAGACTACCTGTAAGGCAAGTGAGCCTATATTATTAGTGAAAGCTGTTTAGTCTTCCCAGAGTCAGCTTAAATCCAAGGCTATTGAAAGTTTTTGAAACCATCATAAAAATGAGTCACTTATGTTTAATAATAATTTTCTATATAGTAATATTAATAATTATAACCCTCAAAAGGGAGTTTAAAAATCCTTCTCATGGAAAGTTGTTAACTTGCAATCTGTTTATATGAATGTTTTTCAGGTGGAAGTGACTCTTCCTGGGATAAGGATAAGATGCAGTCTCCTCTTGCTGCTCCTGGACCCCAACATGGAATTGCTCATGCAGCCCTGGCTGGCCAGCCAGGCCTTGGAGGAGCTCCTACACTCAATCCACTGCAGCAGAACCAGCTACTCGCCAATAGTATGTATACTGTCCTCCCAAAATTTGGTGTGTAAGAAAAATACCACCCAAGACACACTGGACAACTTGCAATACCAGGGATGGTTTATTTCTCTTCAATAAGGTTTAACAATTTGAAGCTAGGAAGGTAGATAAAGAGGAATTCACTTGAAAGGGTGAGGTTTTTAGAACAGAGATATATTGAGTGGCCATATAGCAGAGTAGAGGAGGAGGCTATGTAAGAGAGTAGTTAAGAATTGTGGCTATAGTCACATAAACTTGGGCTTGAATTCCACATCTTTTGAATTCTGTATCACTGTCTGGTTCTGGAGAAATCAGATAAATTTTCCAAGTCTCAGTTTCCACAACTACAAAATAGGAATAAAAGTATACCTAGGCATTAAGGTTATTGAGAGGGCTAAAAATAATAAAGGAAAAACTGTTAGCAGTGACTTGCATATGGTAAGTACTTATTACTCAGTAGTCAAGCTACAGCTGAATTATACAAATTCAGGTTTAAATAATGTTTTTAGGAACTTCAAAGACTCAGAAATCTTTCTGTAGGAAAGCAGGCCTTATATATCTTGCTTAGTTAAAATCTTACTTTTCTTATAGACAGGAAATCTGGGAGAAGAATTCCATTATTCCTTTCTCTGAGACTTTCATTTCTCCACTAGGATTAAGACAACAGAGGAATTCTGAGATATTTTAACATGATGTCCTAAATCTTAATGAAATTCATCAGTTATTAAGCATATAAAGTAAGTTATGGTGTCATCCTTTAAGGAGATTATAATCTAAAGGATAAAATGTCTCATAAAAAATGTAATGTTAAGCAAAGACAAATAAAATGAATGCCAGAAAAGTTGTAAATATTATAAGTCAAAACCAAGTGATTAAGATAGACATGTCATAAGGAAGGGGAACCTAGAGAACTTCTTGTTTCTGGTCTGACATATAAAGAGCTTATAAGTTGTCATTCTTGTCCTGACAACAAGAAAAAAAAATGGACAGTCTGAAAATCAACAGCTCTTTTAAATCCATCAGAGACTGAGTACACAGGGTACAGTTATCCCCTAAACTAGATAGATTGGCAGATACAGAGAATCACAGATTATAGGGAGAAGAAGCCAGAGCTAGAGCCTGGTAGAAGAATTTAAAGAGTAATTGAGTTATTTCTGAAGATTCAGAGTGTATCTAGCTTGAGAGATAAAAGCTCCTGGGGGCCCACGCTAAGGGGGTCCCTACAGTTTCATGAGTTTTACCTCCAGAGCCCCATGAAGTTCTCAGGATGAAGACTTGAGAAAGTTGTCTTCATGCTTCTAGAAGAGGAGAGAAAAAATAACCATTTCAAAATATGTCCAGAATGTTCTCTTCTCCTTAACAGAAGACCATCCTCAAAGGAAACTACTTTACCAGAGCTTAAACTATTTGGTTTCACCACAGCCTGACTTGGTGGAAGGGATACAGTAAACTCCAGTACCCTGTAGCCATTGATGTGAGGGAATAGAGATACAAAACTCCATCCCCTTTAGTTTTTCATGTGGGGAAAGAGAAATACTCATCTCTAGTCCCCTCTAGCCTTCCTGTCTCATCAAAGAGGGCAAAAAGGCAGAAAATAACTTGTGAAAGTCACAGCTCAAGGGCACAATCTCACTAGGAGGCTGAGACTTGATCATAAGATTATAGACCATTTCTTCTCTCTACACATTAGGGCTCTGCCTAATAACAGGGGGTTACAACTGAAAGAACAGAAAACCTCAGAAAGACTCTAGGAAAAAACAAAGACAACAGGGAAGATAGGAAAATACAGCTGCTAATATGACAGCTACAGCAAACAGTAAACAGTCTAACTCCTTGCCAATAAACATAAAACTTCCCAATAAAGGTCTGTTTATGTCACTTCCCTTTACCCAACACACAATTTCTGGCTTTAAACAAAAAAATTACAAGGCATGTAAAAGACAAAAAACAGTATGAAGAGAAAAAACAAGTGACAGTACCAGAATTACATATAGCAGATATTTTAGAATTATCAGACTAGGAATTTTAAATAACTATGTTTAATATAATAAGAGAATGGGAAAAGTGGAAAACAAAAGTATTCATGGAAATTTTAAGCAGAGAAAGGGAAAATCTAAGCATCAAAAGGAAATACTGAAAATCAAAAATACTCCAATAAAATGAAGAATGCCTAAGATGGGTTCATCAGTAGACTGGCCAGGGTCAAGGCAAGGATTAGGAAACTTGGAGATATGTCAATAGAAACTTCTCAAACTGAAAAAAAAAGCAAAAGTGAATGAAAAAACAAACAAACAAAAACAAACAAACAAACAAACAAAACCAGAACAGCATATCCAAGTACTGTGTGGCAATTACAAAAGGTGTAGCACACATGTAATGGAAATACTAGAAGGACAAGATTGAAGGAAAGAAAGAGAAGAAGTATTTGAAGTAAGAATGGCTGAAAAATTTCCCAAATTAATGAGAGACTCCAAACTACAGATCCATAAAGCTTACAAAACACTAAGAAAGATACATATTAACAAATCTACTGCTATGTATATTATAATCAAAATGGAAAATCAAAAAGAAAAAATCTTGAAGGAAGACAGAGGGGGAAAAAAAACTCTTTACATATACAGGAACAAAGAGAAGAATTACTTTAGACTTACTTTCAGAAACCAGGCATTAAAGAATAGAGTGATGTGAAATTGTTGGTGATGAAAGAAAAAATTCCACCAACCTAGAATTTTGTATCCAGTGAAATTTTCCTTTAAAATGAGGAAATAAAGACTTCCTCAGATGAGCAAAAGTTAAAGGAATTTGTTACCATACCACCAGATCTGCCCTGTAAAAAATGTTAAAAGAAAGCCTTCAGAGAGAAGGAAAATGGTATAGGTCAGAAAGTAGGATCTACAAAAAGAAAGGAAGAGAGTTAGAGAAGGAATAAATTAAGGTAAATTATATGTGTGTGTGTGTGTGTGTGTATGTGTGTGTGTGTGTGTGTGTGTGTGTATATATATATATATATATATATATATATATATACTTAATCGAACAATTAAACTGTTCCAAATAACAATAACAATGATATATTGGGTAATTACACTTTATGGATAAGTGAATAAGTGATATAAATGACAGTGATTTTATAAAGGACAGGAGGGAGGAATTGGAAATACTCTGCTATAAGGTAACTTCACTACCCATGAAATGGCTTAGTGTTATTTGAAAGAAGATTTAAATAAGTTGTAAAATGTATATTACAAACTCCAGGGAAATCACTTAAAATTTTTTTTAAATAAGTATAATTAACATGATAAAAGAGGAGAGAAAAATGAATCATATTAAATGGTCAGTTAACACCAGAGATGGCAACAAAAGAGTGGAAGACAAGATTTAAAAAAAAGAAAAAGACAAGGACATGAATAGAAAACAGTAACAAATATGATAGCTACCTATCCAAACTATCATAATCACTTTAAATATGATTGGTCTAAATACACCAATTAAAGACATAGACTGGCCCATGAATATTAGTGACCTGGGATATTGATGATTTTGCTTGTACTTAAAATATTTCTTGTATAATCAGGTATCAAGTAAAAAAAAAAGGAAAAGAAAAAGCAACAACAGCAAAAAGAAAAAATAATGGAGACAAAGTAGATAAGAAAACCCAGGAGCCAGACATGCTGAGAACCACCCTCCCACCAGTGGGCTGGCACAATCCCTGGGACTGCCTGAGCAGTGCAGCCAGCCCAGTCAACACCCAGCCCTACACACCAGTGGGCTTGAAGCCATTGCACAATGAAAGGCCTGGCAGCCAAATGGGCTGGGGACTAACCCCACCTACCAGTGTGCCCATAGTAGTTGAACCCATCACAACAGAAGGGCTCATGCAGCCCAGACAGAAGGCACTCCTAGAGCACATAGCTCTGCCGACCAGAAGGTTTATGCTGCTGTGCCCCATAGGACGTCTCCTATAAAAGGCCAATTTTCCAAAATCAGGAAATGTAACCAACCTACTTAATACATAGAAATATACATAGAAAATTAGGCAAAGTGAGGAGACAGAGGAATGTGTTCCAAACAAAGGAACAAGACAAAACCACAGAAGAAGAACATAGTGAAGTGGAAATAAGCAATCTACCCAATAAAGAGTTCAATTTAATAATCATAAAGATGCTCAATGAAGTCAGGAGAAGAATAGATGAACACAGTGAGAAGCTTAACAAATAGTTACAAAATATAAGTAAGAAGTAAACAGAAATGAAGAATACAATAACCTAAATAAAAAATGCACTAGAAAGGATTAATAGTAGATTAGATGATACAGAGGAATGCATTGGCAAAATGGAAGACAGAGTAGTGGAAATCACTCAAGCTGAACAGAAATAAAGGAAAATAATTTTAAAAAATGAGAACAGTTTAGAAGACACCTGGGACAATATCAAGCATTCTAACATCAGCATGCTGTGGGGGGGGGCAGGAGGAAAAGAGAGGGCAGATAAATTATTTGAAGAAATAATAGCTGAAAACTTCCCTACCCTGGGAAAGGAAGTGAACATCCAGGTCCAGGAAGCACAGATAGTCCCAGACAAGGTGAAACCAAACAGATCCACACCAAGACAAATTATAATTAAAATGGCAAAAAATAAAGAAAACAGTAATATGCAAGCAGCTGGTTACTTTGAAAGGAACTTCCATAAAAATATTGGACACTTATCAGCAGAAACTTTGCAGGCCAGAAATGACTGGCATGATGAAAGTGATTAATGGAAAAAACCTACAATGAAGAATAAACAATCTGGTAAGGCTGTCATTCATATTTGAAGGAGAGATAGTTTTACAGACAAGCAAAAACTGAAGAGTTCAGCACCACTAAAACTGCTTTGCAAGAAATGTTAAAATAACTTCTTTAAGCGGAAAAGACCACAACTAGAAATATAAAAATTATGAAAGGAAATGTCTCACTGGTAAAGACAAACATACAGGAAAGGTAGTAGATCAACCACTTAAAAGCTGGTAGTAAGGTTAAAAGATAAAAGTAGTAAAATCATCTATATCCACAATAAGTAGTTAAGTGATATAAAAAACAAAAAAATGTAAAATATGACATCAAAAACATTGCCTGTGAGGGATGGAGAATAAAGTGCAGGGTTGTTAGAATCTGTTTGAACTTAAGAGATCATCCACTTAATATATGAACCACATGGTAAACACAAACCAAAAACCTATAATAGATACACACAAAAAAGGAGAAAGTGTTCAAACATAACATTAAAGATAGTCATCAAATCACAAGGGAAGAGAGCAAAAGGTAAGAAAGGAACAAAAGATAACTTCAAAAACAATCAGAAAACAAAATGACAGTAAGTACATATCTATCAATAATTACTTTAAATGTAAATGAACTAAATATTCCAACCAAGAGAAACAGGTTTAGTTATATGGACTAAAAAACAAGACTCATACATATGCTGCTTATAAGAGACTCACTTCAGATCTAAAGACACATACAGACTGAAACTGAGAGGATGGGAAAAGGTACTTCATGCAGATGGAAATGAAGAAAGCTGGGGTAGCAATACTTATATTAGACAACACAGACTTTAAAACAAAGACTGTAGCAAGAGAAAGAAGGGCGTTACATAATTATAAAAGGATCAATCCAACAACTAGACATAACAATTATAAATATATGTGAACTCAACATAAGAGCACCCAAATACATAGCAAATGCTATCAAACATAAAGGGAGAAATTGACAGTAATAAAATAATAGTAGGTGACATTTACACCCCATTTACATCAGTGGATCTATCACTCAGACAAAAATCAATAAGGAAACATTGGCCTTAAATGACACATTAGATCAGATGGAATTAAAAGATACATACATAGAACATGCCATCCAAAAGCTGCAGAATAACATTCTTTTCAAGTGCACATGGAACACTTTCCAGGATAGATCACATGCTGGGCCACAAACAAGTCCCAATAAATTTAGCAAGGTTGAAATCATATCAAGCATCTTTTCCCACCACAACGCTCTGAGACTAGAAATCAGCCATAATGAAATGAACTGCAAAAACACAAAAATGTGGAGGCTACACAATATGCTACTGAACAATCAATGTGTCAGTAAGAAATCAAAGAGGAAATTAAAAATACCTGGAGACAAATGGAAATGGAAAAAAATAATTCAAAATCTATGGAAAACAAAAGCAATTCTAAGAGGGTTGTTTATAGTGATATAAGTCCATTCCTGGAAAGGAGAAAAATCTTAAACAACTTAACCTTACACATAAAGGAACTAGAAAAAAAAAAACCAAAGTTAGTAGAAAGAAAGAAATAATAAAGATCAGAGCAGAAATAAATGATATAGAGACAAAAATAGTAAAGATCAAGGAAACTAAGAGTTGGTTCTGTTAAAAGGTAAACAACATTGTTAAACCTTTAGGCAGACCCATGAAGAAAAAAAGGGAGAAGACCCAACTAAATAAAATCAACAATGAAAAAGGAGAATTTAAACCAAAACCATAGAAATACAAAGGATCCTAAGAGTTTACCTCAAACAATTACATGCCAATAAAATGGACAACCTAGAAGAAATGGAAAAATTTCTAGAAATGTACAATCTCCCAGGATTAACTCTGAAAGAAATAGAAAATATGACCAGACCACTAAGGAAATCAAATTAATAATAGAAAAACTCCCAACAAATAAAAGTCCAGTACCAGATGGCTTCACAGGTGAATTCTACCATACATTTAAAGAAGAGTGAATGCCTATCATTCTCAAACTATTCCAAAATATTGAAAAGGAAGGAATGCTTCCAAACTAATTCCATGAAGCCAGTGTCACACTTATACCAAAATCAGACAAAGACACCACAAAAATAAAATTAGAGGCCAATATCATTGATGAGCATAGATGCAAAAAATCTCAACAAAATATTAGCACACTGTATCAGCAATTGTTTAAAAAGATCATACACCATGATCAAGTGGAGTTTATTACAGGGATGCAAGGATGGCTCAATATCTGAAACTCAGTCAACATAATACACCACATTAGCAAAACAAAAGATAAAAATCATCTCAATAGATGCAGAAAAAGCTTTTGATAAAATCCAACATCCATTTATGATTAAAAACTCTTAATAATATTGGTATAGAGGGAAGATACCTCAACATAATAAAGGCCATATATTACAGACCTACATCCAACAGAGTACACAATGGTGAAAAGCTCATAACACTTCATCTAAGGTCAGGAACAAGACAAGGATACCCACTCTCGCCACTTTTATTCAAGATCATTCTAGCCACAGCAATCAGATAAGAAAAAATAAATAAGAGGAACCCAAATTTGAAGGGAAGTAAAAACTGTCACGGTTTGTAAATGATGTGATACTATATAGAGAACACTCTAAAGATACTACCCAAAACTATTAGAGCTAAAAATCAAATTCAGTAAAGTTGTAGGAAACAAAATTAATATACAGAAATCTATTGCATTTATATACACTAACAATGAACTATCTGAAAGAGAAGTTAAGAAAACAATTTCATTTGCAATTGCATTAAAAATAATGAAATACCTAGGAATAAGCCAAATCAAGAAGTTAAAAGATTTGTACTCAGAAAACTGTAAGACATTGATGAAATAAATGGAAGATGACACAAACAAATACAAGGAAATGCTATGCTCATGGATTGGAAAAATTAATATTGTTAAAATGACCATACTACCCAAGGCAATCTACAGATTCAATGCAGACTCTCAAAATACCCATGGCATTTTTCACAGAACTAGAACAAATAATTCTAAAATTTATATGGAAAAACAAAAGACCCCCAAACAATCTTGAGAAAGAAAAACAAAGCTGGAGGTGTCATGCTCCCTGATTCCAAGCTGTACTTCAAAGCTACAGTAATCCAAACAGTATGGCACTGGCATAAGAACAGACACATAAATCAATGAAACAGAATAGGGAGCCCAGATATGATCTGAGACTCACATGGTCAATAAATCTCTGGAAAAGGAAGCAAAGTTTACAATGGGGAAAAGATAGCCTCTTCAGTAAATGGTGTTGGGAAACTGGACAGCTACATGGAAAAGAAGCAAACTGGACTACTTTCTCACACAATATACAAAAATAAACTCAAAACAGATTAAAGACTTAAAAGAAAAACCTGAAACATAAAACTCTTGTAACAAAACATAGGCAGTAAGATCTTTGACATCAATCTTAGCAATATATTTTTGGATATGTGTCCTCAGGCAAGGAAAACTAAAGCAAAAATAATCAATTGTGACTAACTAAACTAAAAAAAAAAACACTTTTGCACAGTGAAGGAAACTATTAATAAAAGAAAAGTCTGCCTACTGAACGGGAGAAGACATTTATAAAAGATATATCTGATAAGGCATTAATATCCAAAACATACAAAGGACTCATACAACTCAACATCAAAAAATCACTTGATTAAAAAATGGTCAGTGGACCTGAATTGACATTTTTCCAAAGAAGACATGCAGGTGGCCAACAGACACATAAAAGTATACTCAACATCACTAATCATCAGGGAAATGTAAATCAAAACCAAAATGAGATCTCACCTCATGCCTGTCAAAAAGACAAGAAGTAACAAATATTGGCAAGGATTTGGAGAAAAGGAACCCTCATGCACTGTTGATGGAATGTAAACTGGTGTATCCAATATGTAAAATGATATGGATATTCCTCAAAAAATTGAAAATAGAACTACCATACCATCCAGTAGTTCCACTCCTGGGTATTTATCTGAAGAAACCAAAAATACTAATTTGTAAGAAAAAATATGTACTTAACTGTTCATAGGATTATCATTATTTTTTTTTAATTGTACATGATGTTTTATTATTTATTATTTTTTTAACAAGATCTGTCCTCAAGGGAAGCTATTTTATTTTTTTAGTTTCTGCTCTATAACAAAGTGAATCAGGCATACATATACATCTGTTCCCATATCCCTTCCTTCTTGCGTCTCCCTCCCTACCACCCTCCCTATTCCACCACTCCAGGTGTTCACAAAGCACCGAGCTGATCTCCCTGTGCTATGCAGCTGCTTCCCACTGTCAATCTACCGTAAGTTTGGTAGTGTATATATGTCCATGCCTCTCTCTCACTTTGTCACAGCTTACCCTTCCCCCTCCCCATATCCTCAAGTCCATTCTCAAGTAGCTCTGGGTCTTTATTCCTGTTTTACCCCTAGGTCCGTCATGACATTTACTTTTTCTTAAATTCCATATATATATATATGTGTTAGCATATGGTATTTGTCTTTCTCTTTCTGACTTACTTCGCTCTGTATGACAGACTCTAGGTCTATCCACCTCATTACAAATAGATCAATTTTGTTTCTTTATATGGCTGAGTAATATTCCATTGTATATATGTGTCATATCTTCTTTATCCATTCATCTGATGATGGACACTTAGGTTGTTTCCATCTCTGGGCTATTGTGAATAGAGCTGCAATGAACATTTTGGTACATGTCTCTTTTTGAATTATGATTTTCACAGGGTATATGCCTAGCAGTGGGACCGCTGGGTCATACAGTAGTTCTATTTATAATTTTTTAAGGAACCTCCATACTGTTCTCCATAGAGGATGTACCAATTAACATTCGCACCAGCAGTGCAAGAGTGTTCCCTTTTCTCCACACCCTCTCCAGCATTTATTGTTTCTAGATGTTTTGATGATGGCCATTCTGACTGGTGTGAGAGAATATCTCATTGTAGTTTTGATTTGCATTTCTCTAGTGATTAATGATGTTGAGCATTCTTTCATGTGTTTGTTGGCAGACTATATCTTCTTTGGAGAAATGTCTATTTAGGTCTTCTGCCCATTTTTGGATTGGGTTGTTTGTTTTTTTGCTATTGAGCTGCATGAGCTGCTTATAAATTTTGGAGATAAATCATTTGTCAGTTGCTTCATTTGTAAATATTTTCTCCCATTCTGAGGGTTGTCTTTTGGTCTTCTTTATGGTTTCCTTTGCTGTGCAAAAGCTTTTAAGTTTCATTAGGTCCCATTTGTTTATTTTTGTTTTTATTTCCATTTCTCTAGGAGGTGGGTCCAAAAGGATCTTGCTGTTATTTATGTCATAGACTGTTCTGCCAATATTTTCCTCTAAGAGTTTGATAGTTTCCTGCCTTACATTTAGGTCTTTAATCAATTTTGAGCTTATTTTTGTGTATGGTGTTAGGGAATGATCTAAGCTCATACTTTTACATGTCCCTGTCCAGTTTTCCCAACACCACTTATTGAAGAGGCTGTCCTTTCTCCACTGTACATTCCTGCCTCCTTGATCAAAGATAAGTTGACCATATGTGCGTGAGTTTATCTCTGGGCTTTCTATCCTCTTCCATTGATCTATCTTTCTGTTTTTGTGCCAGTACCACACTGTCTTGATTACAGTAGCTTTGTAGAGTAGTCTGAAGTCAAGGTGCCTGATTCCTCCAGCTCCGTTTTTCATTCTCAAGATTGCTTTGGCTATTCAGGGTCTTTTGTTTTTCCAAACAAATTTTGAAACTTTTTGTTCTAGTTCTGTGAAAATTGCCAGTGGTAGTCTGATAGGTATTGCATTGAATATGTAGCTTGCTTTGGGTAGTACAGTCATTTTCACAATATTAATTCTTCTGATCCAGGAACATGGTATATCTCTCCGTCTATTTGTATCATCTTTAATTTCTTTCATCAGTGTCTGATAATTTTCTGCATACAGGTCTTTTGTCTCCTTAGGTAGGTTTATTCGTAAATATTTTATTCTTTTTCTTGCAGTGGTAAATGGGAGTGTTTTCTTGATTTCACTTTCAGATTTTTCATCATTATTGTACAGGAATGCCAGAGATTTCTGTACATTAGTTTTGTTCCCTGCTACTTTGCAAAATTCATTGATTAGCTCTAGTAGGTTTCTGGTAGCATCTTTAGGATACTCTATGTATAGTATCATGTCATCTACAAACAGTGACAGCTTTACTTATTCTTTTCTGATTTGGATTCCTTTTATTTCCTTTTCTTCTCTGATGGCTGTGGTTAAAACTTCCAAAACTATGTTGAATAAGAGTGGTGAGAGTGGGCAGCCTTGTCTTGTTCCTGATCTTAGTGGAAATGGTTTCAGTTTTTCACCGTTGAGGACGACGTTGGCTGCGGGTTTGTCATATATGGCCTTTGTTATGTTGAGGAAAGTTCCCTCTATGCCTACTTTCTGCAGGGTTTTTATCATAAATGGGTGTTGAATTTTGTCGAAAGCTTTCTCTGCATCTATTGAGATGATCATATGGATTTTCTCCTTCAGTTTGTTAATATGGTGTATCACGTTGATTGGTTTGCGTATATTGAAGAATCCTTGCATTCCTGGAATAAACCCCACTTGATCATGGTGTATGATCCTTTTAATGTGCTGTTGGATTCTGTTTGCTAGTATTTTGTTGAGGATTTTTGCATTTATGTTCATCAGTGATATTGGCCTGTAGTTTTCTTTCTTTGTGACATCCTTGTCTGGTTTTGGTATCAAGGTGATGGTGGCCTCATAGAATGAGTTTGGGAGTGTTCCTCCCTCTGCTATATTTTGGAAGAGTTTGAGAAGGATAGGTGTTAACTCTTCTCTAAATGCTTGATAGAATTCGCCTGTGAAGCCATCTGTTCCTGGGCTTTTGTTTGTTGGAAGATTTTTTATCACAGTTTCAATTTCCGTGCTTGTGATTGGTCTATTCATATTTTATATTTCATCCTGATTCAGTCTTTGCAGGTTAGGCATTTCTAAGAATTTGTCCATTACTTCCAGGTTGTCCATTTTATTGGCATAGAGTTGCTTGTAGTAATCTCTCATGATCTTTTGTATTTCTGCAGTGTCAGTTTTTACTTCTCCTTTTTCATTTCTAATTCTATTGATTTGAGTCTTCTCCCTTTTTTTCTTGATGAGTCTGGCTAATGGTTTTTCAGTTTTGTTTATCTTCTCAAAGAACCAGCTTTTAGTTTTATTGCTCTTTGCTATCATTTCCTTCATTTCTTTTTCATTTATTTCTGATCTGATCTTTATGATTTCTTTCCTTCTGCTAACTTTGGGGGATTTTTGTTCTTCTTTTTCTAATTGCTTTAGGTGCAGGGTCACGTTGTTTACTCGAGACCTAGCAGCATTATTTATAGTAGCCAAGATAATGGAAGCCACCTAAATGTCTACAACTGATGAATGGTTAAAGAAGAGGTGGAATATTACTCAACAATAATAATAAAGAATGAAATCTTGCCATTTGCAACAACATGGATGGACCTGGAGGATATTATGCTTTGAGAAATGTCAGACAGAGAAAGACAAACACTGTATGTTTTCACTTATATGTGGAATTTAAAAAACAAATCAAATTAACAAATATTGCAAAACATATGCAGACTCACAGATTCAGAGAACAAAATAGTTGTTACCACAAGGGGCACGTGTGGGCAGAAGGGCAAATTAGGTGGCAGGGATTAAGAGGTACAAAGTACAGGTTATAAAACAAATAAATCTTAGGGATGTAATGACCAACACAGGGAATAGGGTCAATATTTTATAATAAATTTATATGGTGCATAATCTATAAAAGTATAAAATCACCAAGTGTACACCTGAAGCTAATATAACGTTGTAAGTCAATCATATTTCAATTAAAGAAAAGAAATAGTCCAATTAAAAATGGGTCAACGACCTGAACAGACACCTCATCAAATAAGATATACAGATGACAAATAATCATATGAAAATATACTCAATATCATATGCCATTAGGGTGTTTCAGATTAAAACAAAATAAGATACCCCTGCACACGTATTGGAATGGCTAAAATCCAAAACTTCATCAACATTAATTGCTGGTATGGATTTGGAGCAAGAGAAGCTTTCATTCATTGCTGGTGGGAATGCAGTATGGGACAGCCATATTGGAAAGCATTTGACAGTTTCTCACAGAACTAAACAGAGTCTCCCTTGTTTATCAAATGAATTGAAAATTTATGTCCACACAAGTATCTACATACCAATGTTTATAGAAACTCTATTCATAATTGCTAAAAGTTGGAAGCAAACCACAGTGTCCTTCAATAGCTGAATGAGTAAACAAACTGTGGTATATCCATGCCATGGAAGAATAGTTAGCAATAAAAACAAATGAGTTGTGATGCTTGGAAAAGACTAGTGCATATTTCTAAGTGAAACAAAGCCAGTCTGAAAAAAACAAATACTGTATGAGTCCACTTATATGGCATTCAGGAAAAGGCAAATCTATAGAGACATTAAAAGCCAAGTGTAAGAGGAGGAGTGAATAGATGGAGCAGAGGGGATTTTTAAGGCCTGATAAACTAACTATTCTGTATTATACTATAATGGTAGATACATGATACTGTGCATTTGTGAAAATCCTTAGAATTTGCAACACAAAGAATGAACCCTATTGCACACTATGGACAGTAGTTAATAATAATGTATCAATATTGATTCATCCATTGTAGTAAGTGTACCTCACTAATCCATGATGTTACTTAGAGGGAAAACTGCTGGTGGAGGGGAAGTATATGGAAATTCTCTGTAAATTCTGCTCACTTTATTTTCTGTAAACCTAAAACTGCTCTAAAATTAAAGTCCATTGATTAAAAAGAGGAGGAGGACTTTTACCATACCCAAGTAAATGCATTAGAGTGGTAGATTCCAGAGAGAGGCATCAACAAAAGTGAAGGCTAAGGTAAGTTAAAATTGCAGAGAGCTACAACTAGTCCAGAGGGGTTAGAGTAGAGCATACACAGAGGGATATAGTGAGATATCAAAGATAGAAAGATATTTTCACATGAAACCAAAGAGCTTATATTTTATTCTAGAGACCATGAGTAGCCACTTAAAGTCTTAAAATTGGAGTGGAAAGACAAATTAAATGGCATAGGAAAACCAGGAAGACAGGTTACCTTCTAGGCATGGTGGGATTGGTGCCTGACTGTAGAATGCAATATATCACAGAGGAAAACATGACTTGGAAACCAAATGAATGTGATATTTTAGAGGGAAGATTAGAGTATTATTGAAGTTTGTAACCTTAATGGCTGGGAGGAGGTGGTGCCATGCACTTACATAAAAGTTATAGGAGTTGCCAGAATACCAAGATGCATTAGAAAGAGTGCTTATAGTCCTCTTCCTGATGCCCTTGTGGTTGACAGGGAAGAAAAAATCCATTTTGGTGATTTTTAAAAAGAGTTTGTCTTCATTACCATTCTATTAAAAGTTGCTGTACATGTCTGACATGTGACTAAATGAGCCAGACTGCTGGAGTGTTGTATACTATTGATGACTCTTAATGTTTCCAGCTTTGGGAAAAGGTTGACTTACATAATTCAGTATTTGCATATGCTTTACATGTGCAGGTCAACTGGGGTCACTGTTAAACTTGCCTGTAATATAAATATTAGCTTAAATTCCAGGGTACTATAGTCAACTCATGGTTAGTTATTGTAGGTCATGATATGACATTGTGACTTTTAAGCACTTCATGGTTATTTGAAATGTTTGATGAATTGTATTTTAAAACTGTCAGTGGGCTGTTAAATTCTGTTTGTAGTTGCATTTAGTTTGCATGCCAATTGGACTTTACGTAGGCATATGACTTGATACCGCCAGATGTTATCTGGATGATGCTGGAAAACTTTGGAGAATGAGGAAAGATTATTATACTGCTAAGGGAAATGTAAATTGAACAAAAGTTTATTTAAGCATTTGAGAGGTAAATGGAAGCACTGATGGCTACTTTTCATCTACGGTATGATCAATTTTCTATTAAAATACTGAGTACATAAAGAATTGGAAGTCTATAATTATCTTGGGTTTGTGGTAAATGAGAACCTTATATAGAAATCTATGTATGTTATTGATGGTTGGTATTATATGGAGCATAAAGTGAAGGTTGTTAGGGGAAGATAAATAGTGATTAATTTATGTTATGGAATATCCTATCATTATAGCAAAGCTGTATGATGGTTAATGTATAAAATGCATATATATCTAAGTAATTTTGAAAGCTTAACTGAAAATAAACCAATTTAAAACGGGGTGCAGAAATCCATTTTGAATTCAGTGTTTACATTGTGTTCAGGTTTTAAATTAATTATCACAGGAAAAAAGGTTTCACAACTGAAAAGTATGTTTTGATAGACTGCTCCTAAAAAGGATTCAGAGACTGAGCCATAAGTGAAGTGATAGGGAAAAGTTTAAAATATGTTATCAATATTCTTTGGGGATTTGGAGTCATAGGAAGTATAGAATATGTTTCCCTTCTGGGGTTCCATGCAAAACTTGTTTCTAGCTTTTTTATTATTCTTGTGTAATTCTGATAACAGTGCATTTTGTGGCTATCTTTATCAGAAATATTGGTAATAGTTGTATTCTTTATTTATGAGTTTCTTTAATAGAGATAACCACTTTAATGTATGAGACCTGTCATATCTGGAAGTTTGTCTTATTGTGCTGCTTTTGAAATTGTTTTGTTAATGACTTTAATTCAACCATTATTGTTGAACCCAGAAGATGGACTTCAAATCAATTCACAATGTTTCTTCCTTCTAGCCTCCTTTTTGTCCTAAAAATATGTGTGTAAAGTGTTTGAATTACTGTTACTGTTGTTTTGAGGAATGATATTTAAGGGGCCTGTGAATATATTTCCTATAAATTCATTGTTGTACACTTGCTGTTGTGATATGGGAAGCAATAAAAAATTAGGGGATGGCAAAGAGGAAAAAGGGATGTTATTAACAGTTGATAATTGTGTGCAAGACGAACACAAACATTGCCCATAGTAGAATGTTAATAGTCTGTAATAATTTAGGAAAATTTTAGGCAAGCATGTTTTAGAACATCTGTTAAAGATTGCTAGTTTCTGGGCTCATGTCCAAAAGAAGGCAAGATTACTATCAAGACAATAGTTAAAATACATTATACATTGCTATGATTTACTTATTGTAGTCATGTTAACATCCGTAAAGTTAGGCTAACTTTCCTTATCCTCTGTTCAAAGGTATTTATTCACAAATCCCAACCTTATAAGGGGAAAGTAGACAACTATTTTAATTTGTTACCATTTTCGTGATGACATATCTGTGGCTACCACAAGTGTAATGTGGATAGTACTTGAAAGATATTAAGAAATTCAAAATATGTGAGAAATATTTCACATTGCATAAGAAAACAAATGGAATTCTTGACACTACTCAAAGGTATTGGTATTTGTTATTAAACTGGAAAACAAGCTGATATTTTGATAAGGGAGTTATTCCTTACAGACAAAGTCTCCAAATTAGAGCTATACACATTCATTTTAGAGATTTATAACTAAAAGAGTAGGACATATTCCCAGTCTTATTTTCTTCAATAATTCTGAAGCCTAGAGAATCTATATCTTATCATACCAGCGCCACTATTGTCTGCTAAAGAAAGAGTTAAGCTAGAAACTATCTACACATCAGTACATTATAATGTTTAAAAAGAAAGTTACTTCTTTTTGTTAAACAAAGTGATGTTCAGCTCAAAGATTTCTGTTTGTTTTTATAAGCAAAAACGTTTGAACCTTGTAACTATTTTGGGAGTGAGAGCATGAACAAGGAATATTGTTAAATAAAAGTCTGTGGATATAGGAACTTTTTTTTTTTTTTTTTTTTTTTTTTTTTTTTGCGGTACATGGGCCTCTCACTGCCGTGGCCTCTCCCGTCATGGAGCACAGGCTCCAGACACGCAGGCTCAGTGGCCATGGCTCACGGGTCCAGCCGCTCCACGGCATGTGGGATCCTCCTGGACCGGGGCACGAACTCGTGTCCCCTGCATCAGCAGGCGGACTCTCAACCACTGTACCACCAGGGAAGCCAAGGAACATTTTTAAATTATAAAAAAATGTTAAATCCCATAAGTACTAGTAATTTCTCAAAGACATACTAGGATATATTAAAAATTCATTTTAAAAAATTCAACAAGAGTGAAATATAGATTTTTTTTACTATTTTATAGGATCAATTTTGATGTGATTTCCCTTTGTCCAAACAATGTAACTAATGTAATAATTTAACATGTGCTGTCTCTTTTAGGACTTGATCTGCCATTTATGATGATGCCTCATCCCCTACTTCCAGTCAGCTTACCTCCTGCATCAGTTGCCATGGCAATGAATCAGATGAACCATCTCAATACTGTTGCCAACATGGCTGCTGCAGCCCAGATTCACAGTCCACTCTCCAGAGCTGGGGCCTCAGTTATAAAGGTAAGAATCACGATTCAGAAGAGGACAAAGGTGTTAATTACATGTAAATTTTGATAAAATAATAGCAATACCACTAGATCTTCAGTATAAACACCCAGCTCATTGACTCAGTTGCTTACCATAAAGTATTGATGAGTTTGATTTCTGACTAGGCCTGCTAAGGTGTTATTTATTTATTTTTTGTTATTCTTGTTGTTTGTTTTCATTAAATGACCACAGATATGACCTTTATTTCTAGCTTCCTGTCTTGCATTCATGAGAACAGTGTGTGGGAGGTGTGCCCAGCTAAGGACAGAGTAGAAGAATGTGCAAAATCCTCTCCCATTGCTAGTGTAAGACAAAGTAACCACTGCATCTTTCTGTTGTTTGTGATGCAGTTGTGGAGTAGTATATACCATACAAGACTTATAGTCAGAAAGACCTGAATTTCAATTCTTATTCTTCCAATTAATAGCTGAATGACCTTGGATATGACAATTAACCCTCCTGAACTTGTTTCCACAACTGTAAAATATAGGTGATAGTAATGATCTATACCACTTATTTCACTGGCTGTCTGGAGATAATATGAGTAAAATAGAGTTTAAAACTGTGAAACATTAAATAAATACTTATGATAATTTATATCATTATCATCATATTCTAGAATAAACTTTTTCAAAATTTCAGGACAACTGGGTAATGAAACACAAATAATATTTTATAATCCTCCTTATGTCTCCTATTAGTTTGGCACATGGTCTCTCTGTCCTCTAAGTAACACGTGAACTAAACTCTTTAATATATTTTTCCTTTTGTTGAGGAGATAATATAAGGGTATATAGGATCAAAAGAGTATAGCTAATCAGGGCATCCCTTGAGTTGTTCCTTTGTTCCTCCATTTATTCAACAAATATTATACTCTTGATATATACACATCTCAGAGAGCAATATAGGACACGAATAGGACATAATTACTGACTTCCAGGACTCACAAACAAAATTTAAGACAAACAACAAGTACTATTTAACTTACATAACAACACAGACTGTGATGGATAGCATAGAGAATAACCAAGTATTAGAAGAATTTAGAGGAGGGAGAGATCAAACTTAGATTGGAGAAAGAGGGAGCAGGAATCACAAATGGCATTACAGTTGATAGATTTGAGCTGGACCATGAAATATTGATATGATTGTAATAGATGCACATGGGAGTGAAAGAAGTGAAGGCAGAAGAAATGTGAGATTCTAGACATTTTTGTTCCATTTTAAATTGGCTTCCAGTTTGGGGGACTTCTAAAACAATGAAGAATGGATAAAAATGATGTGGCACATATATACAATGGAATATTAGCCATAAAAATAAACAAAACTGAGTTATTTGTAGTGAGGTGGATGGACCTAGATTCTGTCATACAGAATGAAGTAAGTCTGAAAGAGAAAGATGAATACCGTATGCTAACACATATATATGGAATCTAAAAAAAAATATATTGTCATGAAGAACTTAGGGGTAAGATGGGAATAAAGACACAGACCTACTGGAGAATGGACTTGAAGATATGGGGAGGAGGAAGGGTAAGCTTTGACAAAGTGAGAGAGTGGCATGGACATATATACACTACCAAACAGAATAGTTAGCTAGTGGGAAGCAACCGCATAGCACAGGGAGATCAACTCGGTGCTTTGTGACCACCTAGAGGGGTGGGATAAGGAGGGTGGGAGGGAGGGAGACACAATAGGGAAGAGATATGGGAACATATGTATATGTATAACTGATTCACTTTGTTGTAAAGCAGAAACTAACACACCATTGTAAAGCAATTATACTCCAATAACATGTAAAAAAAAAGAAAGAAAGAAAATTTAAAACATAACCTTTGTAGGAAAGGAAAAGAAAAACTGATAAATTTTTATTAAGCTCCATATATATTTCCATGGCCAAGAGGCAGTGTGCTTCCTGTAAATATTGTGGTCCTCAGTGAATTAGTCTACCCCAGCTAATCAGAGCTCTGTTTGAATACTTGATCAGAACGTAAACCAGGAATTGGAGTTGTCTTTGAGACAAAAAATCATCCATGAACATTATTTAAAAGATCGAATAGGGGCTTCCCTGGTAGCGCAGTGATTGAGAGTCTGCCTGCCGTTGCAGGGGACAGAGGTTCATGCCCCTGTCTGGGAAGATCCCACATGCCATGGAGAGGCTGGGCCTGTGAGCCATGGCTGCTGAGCCTGCGTGTCCAGAGCCTGTGCTCCACAATGGGAGAGGTCACAACAGTGAGAGGCCCGCATACCACAAAAAAAAAAAAAAAAAAAAAAAGGAATAAATTTCCTATGATTTTGAAACTGGATGGCTACTACATAAATATGACCCCACACGAAACAGGGAAACTCTATTATGAAAAAAAATATGATTTACAGTAATGGAATTGTCACACTTACTTTGAAATGATGAAAAAATACTCTCAGTAGAGACATGATTATGGCTCTTCAGAGGTACCTTTGCTTACTTTCTTAATGACCATTACTCAGACTGAATCAGCTACATTTTGGTTGAATGTTTGGGACTTTTGATAGCTTTGTGATGAATTTGGATCAAAGAAGCACTTGGGGATGGAGTTCATGACTAGTATTTGGTTATTGGTGGAGATAACGATTGAAATGGAAAGGATAATTATCTTTTCCTTTAATAATCCAAATATTATTCATGTATAAAAGTAATATAGGTATATTTTTGTTTATTGCTGATTTGTCTATTTCATATGTGACCTATTTTAAGAGGAAGTCAGAGCCCACACAAACACAATTGGATGCTGTTTTGTAAAAGTTGACATGGATCACATGGTTATTTAAGTCCTGCAAATATGCAGAAACCATTTTACGCTGAAGAAGATTACATCTACTTTCATATAGTTATTTTGACTAAAGTCAGTTGGAAACAAAATATTTATTTTGAATTCCTTTTGATAAATTTCTCTGCAAATCTATTGAAATAGATTTCCATCAGAGGATGAGAAGGAAATTAAAGAAATATTTTTTACAAAGAGTTGATTTCAGTGAATACATAGTGAGAAGCTTTTAATATAGTTGCCAAATTTTTCTTGTTTATTTTTACAATGGTGCTATTGTATGATAGTAACATTATTAGTTTTAATATAATAATTCACAGGAACAACCATAACAAAAATATTTTAATTAATTGACAAATTAGGTGTTCATATGTTAAAGCCTCACCCCTTCTTTCAAGAACAGTTATCAATATGATACTAACTATGTGGTACCCAATTATATGGACAGAAATTTCACACGTCTGTTGATCTATATTTCAACGGAAATTTGTTTTCAATGTGCTTCTTGGTGAAGCACATTTTCAAAGTTCAAACTATTAGAATATCACATGCAGTGGGCAAACCTATGAATTGAGAGTTTATCATGTACTACTACTTGTTGCATACAGGAACTATTAAAAAAAACACTTTCTCTGTTACATTTACAGATTATTTTTATCCTGGTAGTTTGTCATAAAAAAACAGGTATTTAAATTTGTATTACTCATTGTAATTACTCACAAAATATTTGCATTGAAGTCATCAGGTCTTTTATATTATATTTACCATTTAGAAGTAAACTGTACTTCCAAAATTTGAATGATCAGAAAATTTAACATTTAGAAATAAATGACATAATTATGGAATTTGATTTTTTTCTGACAAATCCACTATGAATTAAGGAATGCCACAACAGCTTGATTCACAAAACCCTCTTTGCTGTGTATTACATTGTCTGAGCTCAGGCGGTCTGCTATAACAAAATATCATAAACTAGATGGCTTAAGCAAGAGAAATTTCTCACAGTTCTAGAGGCTGGGAAATCCAACACCAAAGTGCCTGCGATTATGTTCCTGGTGAGAGCTCTCTTTCTGGTTTTCAGACAGTCATCTTGCTGTGTCCTCACAAGGTGAAGAGAAAGAGAGGAAGCTAGCTCTACCATGCCTGTTCTTATAAGGGCACTAATCCCAACATGAAGTTTACCCCCTTATGACCTATTACCTCCCAGAAGCCCCATCTCTAAATACCACCACATTTAGGTTTAGTTTCAACCCATGAATTTTGGGGAGACAAGCTTTCAGTCCATAGCATAGACAATCTAATGTGATTATAGAGTCATCTAGGAAAGCATCTCTGTAGTTAAAAGTCGGCTAGTATTTCCATTATATCCCTACTTTCAAGTGATTTAAAACACAGCTGCAGAAAAAAATATATATATATATCAGAAACTTGAGATTCACAGTAAGAGATTATAACACATTACAAAAAGTATGAAATATGTGTTTAGTTGTATTAAAATTTACAAATATGCACAAAAAGAGCTGCCAAACTTATTGATGTGTTTAAATTATTCTTCTTGTTCATATATCTTATTTTTTTTACTTTCAAGTAAAATTTTTCCTATTTTCATATCATTTTTTTAAATCTCTGGAATTAAAAACATGCTGTGATATTGTTTTCAGAATCCTTCTAAACACCTGCTACTCTCCTTTAGCATAGTTTGTGTTAAGCTGGTGCCTGTGTGTTGTCACTGATGCTCATGAGACTGTGATCACAATTTCCTTTGGAAGCTGGACTTGCAGTATGTGCTTTGAATATATGAGAAACAGAGAATATCAAGTTAGTGAATGACTTGCTCCATAAACCATATTTAATTTCCAGCACTTAGCATTTCTTTTTTTATATTTCACATATTTTGACATTTTATTGTTAAAGGGTTTTATTTTATTCTTTTTCAAAATATTTTCCCATTTGGTTATTACAGAATATTGAGCAAAGTTCCCTGTGCTATACAGTAGGTAGCTGGTTAACTATTTTAAATACAGTAGTATGTACATATGTGTCCCAAACTCCCAGTCTATCCCTCACCCCCACCCCATGCTTCCCTGTGACAACCATAAGTTCTTTCTCTAAGACTGTGAGTCTGTTTCTGTTTTGTGTATAAGCTCAGTTGTATAATTTTTTTTAGATTCCACATATAAGTGATATCATATGATAATTGTCTTCCTCTGTCTGACTTACTTCACTTAGTATGATAATCTCCAAGTCCATCCATGTTGCTGCAAATGGCATTATTTCATTCATTTTATGGCTGAGTAATATTCCATTGTATATATGTACCTCATCTTCTTTATCCATTCATCTGTTGATGAACATTTAGGTTGCTTCCATGTCTCGGCTATTGTTAACAGTGCTGCAATGAACATTGTGATGCATGTATACTTTTGAACCAAGTTTTTCTCCAGATATATACACAAGAGTGGGATTGCTGGATCATATGGTAGTTTTATTTTTAGTTTTTAAAGGAACCTCCATACTGTTCTCCATAGTGGCTGTACCAGTTTACATTCCCACCAACAGTGGAGGAGAGTTCCCTTTTCTCTACACCCTGTTCAAAATTTATTGTTTGTAGATTTTTTGCTGATGGCCATTCTGACTGGTGTCAGTTGATATCTTATTGTAGTTTTGATTTGCATTTCTCTAATAATTAGTGATGTTAAACATCTTTTCATGTGCCTCTTGGCCATCTGTATGTCTTCTTTGGAGAAATGCCTATTTAGGTCTTCTGCCCATTTGTTGATTGGGTTGTTTGTTTTTATACTATTGAACCACATGAGCTGTTTGTAAATTTTGGAGACTAATCCTTTGTTGATTGCATCATTTGCAAATATTTTCTCTCATTCTGTGGTTGTCTTTTTGTTTTGTTTATGTTTTCCTTTGCTGTGCAAAAGCTGTTGAGTTTAATTAGGTTTGTTTATTTTTTGTTTTTATTTTCATTACTGTGGGGGATGGATTGAAAAAGATATTGCTGCCATTTATGTCAGGGAGTGTTCTGCCTATGTTTCCCTCTAAGAGTTTTACAGTCTCACATTTAGGTCTTTAATCCATTTTGAGTTTATTTTTGTGTGTGGTGTTAAAGAGTGTTCTAATTTCATTTTTTTAAATGTAGCTGTCCAGTTTCCCCAGCACTATTTATTGAAGAGACTGTTTTTCCTCCATTGTATAGTCTTGCCTCCTTTGTCATAGATTAATTGACGATAGGTGCATGGGTTCATTTCTGGGCTTTCTATCCTGTTCCATTGATCTATGTTTCTGTTTTTGTGCCAGTACCATACTCTTTTGATGACTATAGCTTTGTAGTATAGTCTGAAGTCAGGGAGCCTGATTCCTCCAGTTCCGTTTTTCTTTCTCAAGATTGCTTTAGCTATTTGGAGTCTTTTGTGTCTCTATACAAATTTCAAGATCTTTTTGCTCCAGTTCTGTGAAAAATGCCATTGGTAATTTGATAGGGATTTCATTGAATCTGTAGATTGCCTTGGGTAGTATAGTCATTTTCCCAATATTCATTCTTCCAATCCAAGAACATGGTATATTTTTCCATCTGTTTGTGTTGTCTTTGATTTCTTTCATCAGCATCTTATAGTTTTCCAATACAGGTCTTTCTTCTCCTTAGGTAGGCTTATTCCTATGTATTTTATTCTTTTTGATGTGATGGTATATGGGGCTGTTTCTTTAATTTCTTTTTCTGATCTTTTGTTGTTAGTGTATAGAAATGAAACAGATTTCTGTGTATTAATTTTGTATCTTTCCACTTTACTGAATCCATTGATGAGGTCTAGTAGTTTTCTGGTAGCATTTATAAGATTTTCTATGTATAGTATCAAATGTATAGTATCATGTCATCTGCAAACAGTGACAGTTTTGCTTCTTCTTTTCCAATTTGGATTCCTTTTATTTCATTTTCTTCTCTGATTGCCATGGCTAGGACTTACAGAACTATGTTGAATAAAAGTGGCAAGAGCGGACATCCTTGTCTTGTTGCTGATCTTAGAAGAAATGCTTTCAGCTTTTCACTGTTGAGTATGATGTTAGCTGAAGGTTTGTCACATATAGCCTTTATTATGTTGAAGTTTGTTCTTTCTGTGCCCACTTTCTGGAGAGTTTTTATCATAAAGCGTGTTGAAAGCACTTAGCATTTCTGATTGACCTGCCTGGGAGGAAATATTTTAATATTCCTGTGCTTCACTTTTTTCTTTCTGCAAACTAGACCTCTCACATTCTTTACACTTCATTTCTATGTTTCCATTTCTTCTGATTGAGTCTACATCAGAAAACTGGTTAGGCTAATCTATAAGTCATGTTAACTCCTAATCGTAATTCAGGTTAGCCAATTTGGCATTTGTTAGCAAGTATATTGTTAGCTATTTGAATCAGAAGAAGCCACTGATATCTGGTTTAAAGCCATCCATATTTTTTGTTCTCCATTGATTGAGTCCCTATTATGCATCAGGTGTTTTTTAAGGCTTATAACCTAATGGGAAGATACAAATAATGAACAGAACTCTTTATTAAAAATTTAAACAGATAAAATGAACTAATATGTACTATTTTGAAAACATGCTTTTGCTGATTTTGTTTTATACTCCATGAGACCAGGATTCCTGTCATAAAAAAAATGGAAACTATGTGTAATGATTTAAGTTTTCCTACTTTCTCTGTGCTTAAAAGGTTACTTGTGGATGATTGTCAGTGTGCCATGTTTGTCCTTAATTGTTCAGGTTATTTAAAAGGACCAATGTAGAATGCATACAACTGTGATTGCATATTTGCATAATATTTGTTTTAATAATGTGACAGTGTACTTGAGTTCGTTTGAATGCTCATAGACTCAAATGAATGCAACACTTAGTGTACTTATACATAATCTTGTTATTTGCCTAGTGTGATAATGCTAAACAGTAGAATGAAATAAAAAACTTTCAAATCCCTATAATAGACTTAAAAGTTCAGTGTTTTAGAATTTATATTTGGTCCAGCATCGAGTGGTGTGTCTGTAAAGCAGCTCTTCATAAACAAAACAAAAGAAAAAAGAAAACCTCTGATTTATAACACTTGCCAATTTCTAAGGTGGCTCACAGAATTTCTGGCTCACAGAATTACTGTATATTTAACAATTATCTCTAGCTTGAGCAAGACAACACTCTCCTTTTAAATCATTACATGAAATATGAAATGTTTATCAAATCAAACTTTCTATACCAATATTCTCCCACATCCATTAAGCAAATCAAAACAAAATCTTTTCAAAGCAGTTTACCTATTATATTTTCTTTCTTCAGAAAGGCATAACATGTGAGTCAAAGTTTGAGAAATCTCTATAAAATGAATGAATAATTAGTTTCTTTGACAATTGATATTATACCAGCTTAACATAGAATAAAGTCAAATTGGAAAGAGCATAATTGCATTTGTGACTTTTTCTTCTACCAGTGTGTAAATATTTCTACCCTAGTGTGAAAAAATTAGGTGATTAGAGGTGTTGACTCCTGCAAATGTCCTTAGATAGTGAAAGCTAACCCAAGGTAGACTAGACCTGGCTTCGTCTTTTTCATTTCTTTTTCACAGGTAGGAGAGAAAACCATAGCTTTTTAGAGCTCTGAGAAGTGATGTGACTTTTAGAAGCTTAGAATCTAAAGAAAATATATATTTGCTTATGGTTTAATAAATTTCCCCACCTCCATGGTGGTACACAATTAACAAAGTATCTTAGGCAGATGCATAGCACATACCTACTATAGCAACACTATTCAATATAGTAACCACTAGCCACATGTGGCTATTTCAATTTAAATTAATTAAATAAAATGAAAACTTCAGTTCCTCAGATTCAACTAGCCACATTTCAACTGCTCAATAGTCACATGGTTCTTGACTACTGTATTAGATAGCACAGGTAAGGGACATTTGTGTCACTGCAGAAAATTTTATTGGACAGCACTGTTCTAGAGCATTAGATAGGATGGTTGGAAAGTTCAGAATCACTAGTAATCTTTGGGAAAAAAAAGGATAATACAGATTGAAAAATCAGCAAGTGTATTTCAATTAGCCTTGAATTTGGCCAGAAATGATAGCTGTTGCTGAATATTGTCTTACTCCATTATTATTGTCAGCTTTTTCTATTAGGAAACAGAGAGCAAGAACACAGAATTCACTGATTTAGCAAAGGTCTAATATGTGCAAAAGATCATGTTACGTTGCTTTATCAAAAACACAAAATGAAACAGACAGATGCCCCATCCCCAAAATAATTTATAGAATTATATAATGTTTCTGGCTAGAGCCATCATAGTTTGTCAGCTAAGTAAGATGCATTGAGATTTCACTTGAGGCAGTATGGCATGATGGGTAAGAACACAAGCTCTGAAGTCAGATTGTCTTCCTGTATTTGAATGCTGGTTTCAAAATTTCTTTTTATATGACGTTAGGAAAATTAATTAACCTGCCTGTATCTCAGTTTTCCTTATTTCCCAATGAAATGGGGATAATAATTGTACCTATTTCATAGTGTTAACAAGAGACTTAAATGAGACAAACTTGTTAACATACTTAGAGCACTGTCTGACATCTAGTAAATACTCAGTATATATATTAGCTAATATTATTTTCTTTTATTATTTTTATACTTATGTTTTCTTTTATTATGTTTTCTATACTCATATAGAAATAGTAATAAGTAGAAACCAAAATCATGGCAGAGAGCTAGCCTGAGAAAGAAGTAGCTTTCCCTATATACATTTGTCTGTGCAACTTCTTATCAGTACCAGGACCAAGGGCTCCCCACCATTAGATGCATATACAGGTATTGGACCCGCCCTCTAGAGAGCATCTGTTCATGTTCAGTGGCTGTTTTGATCTCAGTGCCACAAAAGAAAAGTTAGGGATCTGGTGGGGACTGGAGAGAGGTGCCCATTCTGATATCAAAATTGATCTAATTTGTATTTTATTTTAACCTATCTTTAAATGTTTATATGTGGATTATTTAGTCTTTAGTCTGAACTATGAGCATCTACACACCATATGAAGACACTCATAGGCCTTTCTTTCATCCTCAATGGGTATATTAGCCACTCAATAAATGTTTGTTGCATGAATTAATGAAAACTAATGATTCATCGGATATTAAACTTTGGGGAGTGTTTTCAACATAAATGATCATTAGTGATACAGACGTTAATTCCCAAGCTGGAAAAGACATTAAAAGTTGCGAACAAATTTTTTTGGTTTTGGTTTTGTTGTTGTTGTTTGTTTCTGCTTTTTGGCCAGAAATTAGTTTGGGAATATTGTTATGCCAGGCACATAGTCTTTAGGTCTGGCTCAGGTCCCTTTACTGTTGGCTCAGATATTACCATTTGTAGCTAGTAACAAATATAACTATAACATGAATTTAAAATTTGCATTAAGATCATTAGGCTTTCAAAGTTTTTCATCCTTCAGTTATATGACTCAATGTGGCAAAATCCTGAGAGAATAATAGGTAAAATACCTGACTGATATGAAAATATATTTTCCTACATTTAAATATTTTATAATACAGTCTTTCTCTATTTGTGGGAAACTTTGTCATATCAGTGTGCCATAGTTTTCTCTGATAACAAATTTAAGAAATTTAAGTAGGAAGCTGTTATTTGGCTGTTTACCAGTATCATCTGATTAGCTGTGTTTTTTGTTTAGCTGAGCAGCTGGCAATTAATGAATTGATTGGAAATGGTCACAAGGCAATGGCATTAGCTTGTGAACATCTGGTATTAAAATTAGTCAACACAGAGAGGGTTTTTTTGTGATAATTCAAATTCACTGAAAAAATCACTAGTTGAGTCTTATTCTAAGTGCTCTGTGGAAAGACAAAGCTATTACTGTTTTTAGAACATGAGCTGAAGATGCACTGAGTGAGAATTAAGGTGTGTGTGTGTGTGTGTGTGTGTGTGTGTGTGTGTGTTTGGATGGGTGACAGAGGTCCAAGCCTACAACATAATTTGCAAGCCATACATATTCCCACTGAACTGTCCATTCTCCCACTCGAGGTGATTTACATGCTATGAACAGATATTATGGCTGATTCCCTTCAGCTGTCAGCCTATTCCAGAACAAGTTTCAAATTGAAGAGGTGAAAGGGTCCTTTGTCCAAATATTACATAGGTCACAGTTAGGGCATGCTTATGATTTTGGACTCTCTCATGGTTACATGTTCCAGTTGCACCCCCCTCATCTGTCTGTTTTTTTTCTAAATTCATGAAAACCCTGCCATATCCATCTGTGTTAACTTAAATACATTTGTAAATTGTTGATTATGGAACACATACTCATTCTTAAACTGATTCATAAAAATTAATAAAGTGTCATGCATTCAATAGTATTCAAAGATAATAAATCTGATCATCAAATTCTTCCTCAGGACTAATGGTAACCCAAGTTAGCAACAACAATGAACAAACTTATTTTCTTGTTCCTGATTTTATTATTTAAGTCTGTCAAATTACAATCTGTTCTGTTTCTGCATACCTCTGGTGACAGTACAGAAGGAACACATCAATTAAATATGAAATATCAAGACAAATGCATGAATAAAATATCTAGCATTCAGATAAACTTCCAAAAGCCACTCCTAAGCAGTGAAATGCCATTAAATCCTTTAGAAACTCATTAATAGATTAACATTTGGAAGAGTAGTTACAGTGAGTTAAATTCCAATTAAATAAAAATAAAAAGACAAATTGTGTGTTACATAACCCCACTGAATGCTTGAGAAGAATCAATGTCATAAAACATCAGAGGTACAATTTAACATTGAGATAGGTGTTTTAAAAAGGCAACTACGCACATGAACACATACATATAAACACGTTTAATATGCGTGTATTAGTACTTCACAAGTTCTGCGTATATTATATTTCCAAAGATGTAAAGAAATACATTGAGATGAATAAAGGATCTCCATGAAAATGGGCAGACTTGATACCTTAGTGCCAACAAACTAAATCCTATACCAAAATGACTGTGTTAAACCTTGTATAAAACTGATTATTCTCAGCTTTGACCCTGGTTTTTATTAAGGTTCAAATGTACTTTCAAATGATTTAATATGATGAACATCTCCTTTGACCATATGTACCCCCGAAAAAGGGAAACATTGTGATAGAAGAGGGAATAATAGGTACTAATTAAAAACGTTTTCTATAATGACTCTTTCTTCTTAGGCACAAGCCTTGAACTATGTAAGTACATGCTAGAATTTGAGTTATTATTGCAGATAATTTAACTAATTTCAGGGGAAAGTGGGGATTGATTGGGTAAGTATGTATTAGTTTTGGAAATCTCCCTCCTTTGCTACTTTGACTGAATATGGAGAAAACTTTCACAGTGTTTCAGAAGAGCTACAGCTGTTTTTGATGGGGCACGAATGAAATGAAGAGTTACAGTGTTGTAAAAGTCATAAATGCCAAATAAAATTAAGTCATCAATGAGTAAAATGATTGGAGTTATAGATTTGCAATTTTCCTTTTTAAAACGCCCTTATTGATTTGTTGCAAATACTGTTAAACCTGTATTTGGCAAATGGTGAAGACATTATCACTTGTGTTCTCATTTGTAATAAAACAGATTAACTTGCTGTGAAAATTTAACTAGGCTGAGCCACAACAGTAGCTACCTAATGAACCAAAACACATTGCAGTTAAGTAGCTAAATAGATGCATACTGATTACAGGGCTGTAAAATGGATCTGTTTACTTGCAAAGTAGAAATTGTTTATAGAACTATTCATTATTTTAGGAGAAATTAAACATTCCCAGTTTCCTACAGATGTTTTTTTTGAGGTATGCGGGCCTCTCACTTTTGTGGCCTCTCCCGTTGCAGAGCACAGGCTCCGGACGCGCAGGCTCAGCGGCCATGGCTCACGGGCCCAGCCGCTCCGTGGCATGTGGGATCTTCCCGGACCAGGGCACGAACCCGTGTCCCCTGCATTGGCAGGCGGACTCTCAACCACTGCGCCACCAGGGAAGCCCCTGATATATATATATATATATATATATATATATATATATATATATATATATATATATATATTTAACCCACCTAATTCTTAATCAGTATAAGGCACTGGATTCATCTAATGTTGTTTACATGGTGAAAAATGTCTGACCTCTGTGAGGTCTTAAGAAACAATAACAATGAATTGAAGCTTGATCGAATTTGGAAAGTGCAGGCTACAAAATATTAAAGCAGAAGTATGACTTTATGGAAAATGTTACTGTAGCTCTAAGTCATGTTTTCAAAGTTAATTTATTTTTCCACCTAATGTACTGTTCAAAATGTCAAAGAAAGAGTTTAAGAGTAAATTATTAGAGTTCATATTATTTGTTCATATGAAAATTTTAAACATTTTGGAGGATTCCTCTTTATAGCATTGTATTTTTTCTCATTATTTATAGTATTTTCTATTTGTGTAGATGTTCTTCCATTTTTTTTTTAAAATTCAGCATGAGCTTTCATTTTTTAAGCAGGGTGAGCAAGATCAAGTATCACTGTCACTTGAATTCTCTTGCTTTTCCAAACCATCAGCTTTATGAACCACCCCCAAATTTTCCATTTTTATTATGGCAGCATATATTGCTGTGTATTATTCCTGTTTGCCACTACACAGTGATTTTGTTTGTTCAGTTCTATTTTTGCTCAGTAACTGTTGTACTTTGTCCTTATCCATTCACTTACAGGTCCATTAGAGATAAACATAGCTATTAAATTACATATTTTTCAGCAAACATCCAATGTTAGAATTCAAAGACTGAATGGACATATTTTAGCATAGAATCATTGAAACTACACAACAGTGAAAATCAAAAAATAATTTTGACCTCATATATGAAATTCCATTCGTTGGGGTGCATGTGTGTATGTACACATGCTATTTAGGGATTATATTTTTAATCACTACACTTTAGGTTGAATTTCACAGCTGATGAACTACTAGTCTTTTCAAAAAGTAAACGATGTGGTATAAAGTCTATATATAACTTGCTGCCCATCTCCATACCTTCCCTCCAAAATACAAATATAATTATTTGGGAAAAAAATGATTCTCTTATTCTGCTTTGCTTATATGTGTCTTTTGATCTTGCCCTGTGTACATAGTATTGCAACTGTATACTTAACTGTATACTAAATATAAATGAAATATATATTTCTCTGTCTTAAAACATTGTTTTTGAATCATGACAAAAGTTATAGAGCCTTTAAGGTGTAGTATATATTTACAATTATTGGTATTTAATAACTATATCATATTGCAGCTAATATACTCAAAGTCCACTATTCATTTCATTAAAATTATCAAATGTTAGCTAAATGCTAAATAATAATATATAAAACACCATTTAAAAATGAACATACTACATTGATGACTGTATTAGTTCTTTATTGCTTCTGTAACAAATTATGACAAATTAAGTAGCTTAAAACAATGCAAATTTATTATATTACAGTTCTGTAGGTCAGATGTCTGACATGGCTATCATTGAGCTAAAATCAAGCTGCTGGAAAGAGTGCATTTCTTTCTGTAAGCTCCTAATAAAGAATCGATTTCCTTGCCTTTTCCAGCTTATCTCTCTGACCATTCTTCCATAATCATATCTTCCTCTGATTTTCCTTTCTGCCCCCAAGATAATCCAGTGGAATAGCTCTATCTCAAGGTTCTCAGTCACATCTGAAAAGTCCATTTTGCCATGTAAGATAACATATTCACAGGCTCTAGCTCTTAGGATACAGACTAAACATCTTTGGCGGGGCGGGGAGGCACTATTCTGTCTGCCACAATGATAGACATTGCAAAATGTTAATTTCCACTAATGAAATAATAACCTTTAACTCTCATAATATTAATTTTGCATTAGCAGTTTTTCTTTAAGGAGTTTATCTGTTTTGGGCCTCTTGTGCAAAATCATTGTGAAAATGTATAAGCACGTATTTGACAAACTAATTTTTAATGTTATGATTAGAATACTGAGGTTGTAATTACACATAATTACACAGAACATTTAATTTAAGAAATTTTTTTATGGATTAATTAAATATTTTATAGAATAAACATTCTCTGTCCCAGCATGTCTATCACTGAGTCACATTTATTGCATATATGGATAAACACTACAATGTGTTTTTTAATTAATCAAATTAATTAAATGGTTTTCAGATTTATTCATCAGTTTGTGATGCATAAGCACAGTGAATAACTTCAGAGTTTTTAGCAATATTCATTATCACAAAAGTCCTGAGAACTATAACCATTACTGTTGAGATATATAAAAGAAATATTTTATTTTTATTCAAATTCATAATTTAAAACTATAAAAATCTAAATAATACTAATGAACTGATATTGATAGGTCTTAGTGTTAGTTTCAAAAACCCATCATAGTGTCCTGTGACTATCAAACTATTTTGTTTGCAAAATTCAGCATGAATTCCTAAGGTCTGATAGATCACAAGTATATTATTGCCATAAGTTTTGTCAGTGCAGAAAGACACAACGTGTACCAGACGCCACTATTTGTAAGTTTTACTCCAGGGTTCCAGGTGTTTACCTTTGGGGGATCTTCTTACTCAGACAGTAAGCTCACCCTCCAGGTTATGGTCTGAACATTATATCAGTGTAGAAGCTTACAATAACAAATTTTCAGTAACAATAGTCACTTCACTTCGTAATTCTTGATGAATTTCCTAGGAAAGGAAATGGAAACTAACCTTTCTTGAGCTCTACCATGTATCTGGCATAGCACTGAGCCTTTCCATCTTTCTCTCTTATTTAACCCTCACAATATCCCATTAATTTTCCAAGAACAAAACATATGGTTTTGTCTGAAGATATGTGTTTAAGACCAAGTATTATGAATGTATACACTTTCAGGATGAGAGGTCAACATTTCAAATGTTATGGTCTCCACCAACGTGAAAAACTTGGTGCAAGATGACATTTCCTTTTGTTTTTCCTTTCGTGTAAGGAACGGATCCCAGAGAGTCCTTCTCCTGCTCCTTCTCTGGAAGAGAGTCATCGCCCTGGGAGCCAGAACTCCACTCACCCCAGCAGCAGCGTGTCCACCTCTCCCTCTCAGATGGATCACCATTCAGAGAGAATGGGTGAGTATCTCACCTGAAGCAAGGAACTGAAAGATAATCTTTCAGGAAATTCTTCATTAGGCAATAGAGAGGGGAGAAAAACCTGGGGGAAATGATGCTTTTTGAAAAGTGGTGATTCTTTATTACTGAAGCAATATGAACAACAAAAAAGGTTTTAGAAGTTTGTTCTCTGGAAGAGGTTTCATTTACTGTATCACTGGATCTCATGGGAACAGTTTGATGGGATTTTTGTAGAGCATATGTTAATTCAATATGCTGGTATTTGGCAGCTAGTGTGATACAAATCACTTGCTATTTTCACAGCACCCTTTGAATAATGGAAGATAAAATATCCTTTGGACAGTTGATCATGTAAGAGTGATTAAAAAGTGAATCAATATATGATTTGCAATCATCTCAGCAATTTAGATCACAAAATTTAACATGATTTTTCCTACGTTTCTTTTTTATTGTTTCAGAAGTCTTACACCACAGACACTATTCCAGAAATATTATAATGTTATTGTCAGTGATCTGGCATATTGGAGACTTGAATCTAGACACAGTCTGGCACTAACTAGCTATGAGATCTTGGGCATGTCATTTAACCACAATGAGTATCTTTACCTAACATATGGATATAATTACTGCTCTGCCTATTGCACTGGAGTTTTATGAGGTCAAGTGAAATAATATGTAGAAAAAAACACTTCAGAAATTTAAAGTGCTAAGGAAATGTGAGGGATAAGCGCTAATTTTCTCTGTGTGGTTTTACCTTGATTGCTTATCGTCTCCTGATGTTTGATCCTACTCAGGTATACAGACATTACCCAGTGCATTCAGCTATAACAAATTCTCATTTGGTTTATAATAAGTATGAACCAAGTGAGCTAGGTAAAATCTTCATTAATCTTCTGTACCTACACAATCCAATTTCCTAAGTATCCATTTCCTTTAGGGAAAATAATATCTTCTCTTCTTTTAGTCTTACTATAGGGACATTTTTAATGTAAACTCTAAATTTTTACACTTCATAAGAGTGATTGCTTCAAGACTCTCCAAAATAATGTTTTTATGGGGGAGGAAAGGAATTTGAGGGATTAGGGAAGGTGTTAGGTTCTGGATTTGTGGTGGGGAAGGACAAAGATGATTTCTCTCTTGTGGAAATTCATCCAAGTCTCACTTAGCTTCTCAATATTATATATTCTTTGTAACTATTTAGCTTCATACTGAGCCCAGTGGGTCTCAAATCTGGCTCCCCATTATAATTGCCTATGGAGCACTTACAAATCTGGATGCCCAGACCACACGCTCAGGGTCTCATTTGCCTGGTCTGGAATAGAGCCTAGAAGGAGTGTTCTGTTTTGCTTTTCAGTATCTTCTCAGGATATTCTAATGTGCAGCCAGAGTTAACCACTGAATTAGAACTTGTAGCTAATGGCCATAAGGGAGTAAATTTAATTCCTGGAAGAGGTGACAGAGGTTTTCTAACTTTACTCTGTTTTGTGGATACAGACTAACCTACTAGTTACAATATTGTGTGCAACAGATTCAAGGGAGTCTGAGCAAAACCTGTGGGGGTAGCCAGATGACCATAAAGGAATCAAGAAACATACATTCTTCTATTAGGATAATCTTTGTACTGATGAGGGAGGGCGGTAGAGTGGAAAAAGAGAGAGAATTATTTATTGAGTGCTGGCTAAAAGCAGAGCACACAGGGAAATATGTATACTCTGTAATAGACATATCATAAGAGATGTCATACTTAGAAATAAACTATATCCAAAGCAATATAATGTTATAAAAAAATCTTGACAACATAAAACATTTCTTATTCCACCAGCAGTAATTATACTCTCTATGCTCATTCCACAATTGTCCAAGCATGATAGTGAGATTGTCTATAAGTGAATTAAAAGGTTTGATGATTTTTGGTTTAAAGTGACCATACTTTATTGATAGTGCTATATAACATTTTAATCAAATATAACTAAAGAGAATTAAATGATAAACTGAAATTGACATGATTTTCCTCTTTCAATATGTCTTGCAAAGAAGCACTTACAATTACTAGAAAATTATATTTTATCTATTAATTTTGCTATATATTTGCAAAAACTACAAAGTAAACTAAATTCATAATTATTTTAAACTCATGAGATTATGTGCAAAATTCTCTCTGAAGCATTTTGGGAAATATATCATTAATTATGGAGGTAAATAACTAATTTGTACATGAATTTCAAAAGAGGAAATATTTTAAATGATTTAAAGAAAATATGTTGGAAATTATATATGTACTATGTATTAATTATACTTTAAAATTCATATGATTAAGCAGCTTATTGATTTTTAAATTGTATGATAATCAGAACAACAAAAACATTTTCACTTGTTTAGAAGTAGAAGTGTATAAAATTCATGTTGTTATTGGAGTAAAATAGGTATTTATGTAATGGTTTTCTGCTTTTCTTTTGGGTGTTTTGAAATAAAATTACTCAGTTATATCTCTTATTCATAGTTATGATGCCCAACAATAGAGAGGAACTTATTGTTGATCAGGATAATGGACCAACCATCAAAAAATTCCAAAGAGAAAATAAAGGTAAAATGACTTTTGCTTATTTGATGTACATATAAAGATCAGATATTAACTCAATTAACATCCCATTGCTGTATATTGTATCCACATTTCCCTAAGTCAGAATAGATCCATACTGGCTTTGGATAAATTCTTTTAGTAGTAAAAAAATAATATTTACCTGAAGCTGGTTTATTTGATGTTATAAATAACATATTAGCCCAAAGTTTCTCTGTGCCTATGGTTGGAAACTACCCTAAGCCCTTTTATTATGCCTGATCCGAGACATCTGATTCTCTTTTTATTGTGTATGCACTTTGTTGACTATATTTAAATGAATCACCATTTGATGGTTATGTTTGAAAAACTTGAGTTGCTGTCATAGAGGAGAGATGTTCCCTTCAACAATCAAAAGTGATTTTAAAAGTATATGCTAATTTGGACATTTCAGAGGAAAGTTTAGCAAGCAGCTCCAATCAGGTATTTACCTATAATATTGATAGGTATGACATCAACCTGGCTTGAAATCAACTGACAAACGTGTCATTTCGGCACAGTATCCACTTTTTTCTTAGGATATCTGTTTAAAGGAGGTAGGGAAAGTAAGAATTTCAAAGACATGCTTCCTTGATATGAAAACTGAGTACAACTTTATTTAAAAGGCCGTAAAGGTAAGAGTAAAGGAAAATATATTAGCATATGTTATAGGCTATGCATTATTACTGTCACCATGAGTTAGTAACTCTAAGCTAAAGAATATAAGCTAACATGTAATTTATCAGATCATCAGATGGTCTGATTGTACTTCACTATAGGGTGCATTTTTCCATCTTTAATAAAGATGCTCATAATATACAGAAAAAAACACTCCATGATCTGAAGAGTTAATGGAGAATTTTTTTATTTCTTCTCTAGACTGAACTTGCTTTCTACCTACTTAGATGAGCATTTTAGTTAGAATTTGGAATAATGTATAATTTTAATTTCATTGATCCATTGTTGGTTTCCTTGCCACATGTTTTGTCTTTTCTTATCCAAACACTGAAAGACTGTACCCTTTGGGGCCCCAAGATATAAATGCTTGATTTCAGAAAAGTGGTCAGAATGGAAGTCAGGTTCAGTATATTAAACTACCCAAACTCTTACACAGGTAATGGAATTATAGTTAAAGATGAAATTTCATTCATAACTCAAAAACAATTTGTCCCTGAAACTTCTTTCCAAGCAAGTCATGACTATTTGAAGGACAGCTTGGAAGTAAAGCATATTTTCTAGGAAAATCTCAAGCTGTACATGATACATATGATTCTGTCAGAACTGCAAACCCCACAAGTCAAAATGGCATTTAGGACTGCCCTGTTTGCTGCAGTGTTCAAGTACACACTGCTGTGTCTTATTAAAAATCAGCTGGAGTGATAGTACAGATGTACAGTAGCCGATTTTCATAAAATACACAGTGGTATGCACTGGCATTTCTGAATCTCTTACTGTAGAATGGCACAGTTATACTCATTTCAAATAGGTTGGTCACACATCCTGGTGAGGACATTAATAGACCAGAGTGGCATGTTAAACTGTATTTCTCTGGTTATAATGGAAAACTTTCTTTTAAATGAAATTTTCTATGTTAAGTTCTACCAGTTACGTTTGTACTTAAGATAAAATATGCTTTCTTCAAATAGATTTTAGTTCTTAAAAGGGAATGCAGTTAAAGTAGAAGTCTCAACATTTATTAAATTTGACAAGTAGGCAGTTTATACAACTGTGGCAAACATATGTTTTCACATCTGTTTTGAGTAATATCGTGATTTTAAAAATGATTTATAGCTCTGGAAATTATAAAATGCCAGCTTTGCTGTTATGTGGAAATTTTCAGAAAATGATTAGAGTATGCTTCATGTAACCCGCCTCTTACTCTACCTTGTAAAATTGGGTGACAGCTATTGTGATACATATCTCAAATGGTAATTTGTATTCTGCCTTTAATTTTCATATGCAGACATTTCAAAGTCTATATGATCTGGGCTTTCATGCAGTGATTTCCATTTTTACTGTGTCCAACATGACTTACCAAAATTGCTATTTTAGTTTTGACTCAAGTATTTTGACTAAACTGACTTGTCAATCAAATAAAGCCTTTGATTTTATTTTTCCACAGACTTAGTCAAACAAATTGACCAAATCAATCACCTGTTATGACATGGTGTTACATAATTTTTAGCAATCAGTTCTGGGATTCTTTAGAGTAGAGACTTTGGGACTATCCACCTTACTTCACCCATGTGGAAGCAAAGGTCCAAAACAAGACCCTCTTCCTTTGGCAGCCACTGGTCTCCCAAACTGCTGTCAGGAATAGGGGCTTTTTGATATTTTGCATTTTGTATTGAATGTATCTATTGAAAACTTTATATGTACAAGAAGTATTGATGATCAAATTTGGAATGCTGTATAAACATTGGAACAATAAATTTATCATCTAGCTACTGAAACATTACATGACTTGAGTCCACTGAAACATTACATTTTAAATCAGTCCACAGGTTACAGATGAAAAGCTAATAGTTTTAACATCCTTTGATCATAAGACTCTAAAGTATATCTCATCTAAAATATAGGTACTATCATATTTATTTTTATATAAATAGGCTAATTTCTGTTTAGAGGAGGGCTTGGGCTATATATTGACATTATAATAATGTAAATACTTTCTATTCAATCAGATGCTTCTTCCTCTTAATCTATTCCTGAGACAATCTCAGATACTACACTAAATCATTTTTAGAAGGTGTTTGGAAATGCTTATGACCCTGGTGAAGATGGAAAATATATCTGATGAATATTATATTTTTTGAGTAAGAGAGACTAAAATATTGGACCAACTAAAATATAAACATCATTACAAATAAACTTTATGATGACATTAAAATACATAAAGGAAAGTGAAAGATATAATTTTGTGCATTTTATGCCATTCAGTGATTCCAAATAGAAATGAGAGAAAGAAGAAACATATCTTATTGGAAATTTTCTTTGAATTACCTTCATTTTTAAACCTTTTTATTTAGAAAGTTGTGGACTCAAATTAAGTTGCAAAAAGAATACATAAAGATCTTATGTAAACCCTTCAACCAGTTTCCCCCAATGGCAAAATCTTATATAATTTTACCCCGATATGAAAATCAGAAGTTTTACATTGCTATGTCCACAGACGTTACTCAAATTTCACCAGTTTTACACGAATTCATTGGTGTGTATGTCTGTATGTATCCTTCTATGGAATTTTATCACATGTCTAGATTTGTATAACCACCAGCACAATCAAGATATAGGACTGTTCTATCATCACAGGGATGCCTCTCCTGCTATTCCATTATTATCTCCCTCTGAACTTCATGATCCCTAACCCCTGAAAATGACCTTTTTTCATCTTTATAATTCCATCATCCTAAGAATGTTCTAAAATTGAAATCATGCAGTATATGACTTTTTAAGATTGACATTTTTCCACTTAGAAAAATTCCCTTGATATTCATTCAGATTGTTGCATGTGTCAATAGTTTTTCCTTTTTTATTACTGAGTAGTATTCTATGGTATGCATGTACCAGAGTTTGTGTAACCATTTATCCATTGTACGACATCTCATTGTGTCCAGTTTTTGTCTATTATTAATAAAACTTCTAGGAACACTTATGTACAGGTTTTTATGTAGATATAACTTTTAATTTCTCTGGGACAAATGTTCAAGTTCTGGGTCATGTGGTAAGTTTATGTGTAGTTTTATAACAATCTGCCAAACTCTCTCCCAGAGTGGCTGGATCATTTTTATATCCCCACCAGCAATACATGAGTGGTCCATGATCTCCACATCTTTACTAGCATTTTGTGTGGTCCTTTTTTAAAAAAAATAAAAAAAATAGCTCTTCACATAGGTGCATGTAGCGATATCTCATTGCAGTTTTAATTTTCATTTCTCTAAGGGCTAGTGATATTGAACTTCTTGTTTGTATACCACATTTGATGAAATGTCTCTCTTCAGGTATTTTCCCCATTTTCCAATTGGTTTGTTTTTATTTTGTTGGATTATGAGAATTCTTTACATATTCTACATACAAGTCCTTTTTCAAATATGTAGTTTGCAAATATTTTCCCCACTCTGTAGCTTATTTTTATAATCTGTTAAAAGGGTCATATGCAGAGCAAATTTTTTTTAATTTTGATGAAGTCCAGTTTGTATTTTTTTTCTGTTATGGTGCTTTTCCGGTCAAGTCTAAAATCTCTTTACCTAGGCTTAGGTCCTGAAGATTTTCTCCTGTGTTTCCTCTCTGTGTTTTACGGTTTTGCTTTTTACATTTATGATCATTATCTCAACTCAATGTTCTTTTTGTTTTTCTGCTCCAGCACCATTTGTTGAAAAGGCTATTCTTCCTTCATTGAATTGCTGTGGTGATTTATCAAAAATCAGTAATCTGTACTTATTCAGGACTATTTCTTTATTCAGTTTTACCAATCTATGTATCTATCCTTCTACCAGTACCACAGTCTTGATTATTGAAACCCCATAGTAAGTTTTAATATCTGATAGAATTACTCCTTCTATTTTATTCTCTTTTTTTCCAAGATTTTCATGGCTATTCTAGAGACTGTGGCTTTTCCATATACTTTATAAAATATACTATATGTCTATAAAAAACCTTGCTGTGGTTTTGATAGGAATTACATTAAAACTACAGATTAACTTGGGAAAAATGAAGTCTTTACTATTTTGAGTCTTTCAATACATGAGTACAGTATGTCTTTCCATTTATTTAGGTTTTCTGTCTTTCATCAGCAAAGTTAGCTTTTGGCATACAAGTTCTGTACAAGATTTGTTAAATTCATACTTAAGTATTTCATTGTTTGTATAATTATAAATGGTTTGAATCACTATAATTTTTTTTGTATTCTCAAATTCAGTTTTCACACTACAGCTTTCTTAGTATATAGAAATACTGTTGATTTTTATGTTGGTCTTGCATCCTGCCATCTTACTTGACCTCACTTATTAGCTCTACAAGTTTTTTGGTTGGTTTTAATCCTTGGGATTTCCTACATATGCATTCAGGCCATGCCATCTGTAAATAAAAACAATTTATTTCTGCCTTTTAAATTTATGGGAACTTAATTTCTTTTTCTTGCCTTATTGTCATGGCAGGGACTTTTAGTACTACATTGAAAAGCAGTGATGAATGTAGACTTCCTTCACTTCTTTCTGATTTTAGCAGGAAAACGTTCAGTTTTTCAACATTATGTATGATATTATCTGTAGATTTCTTTGTAGATACTCTTTATCTAGTTGAGGTAATTTAGCTCTGCTGTTAATTGGCTGAAAGTTTGTATCACGAATGAGTGTTGCATTTTGTCAAATGAATTTTCAGCCTATGTTTATAGGATAGTATGACTTTTTCTTTTTAATTTTTAGCCTGTTGATATGGTGAAATACATTGATTGATTTTTCAATGTTAAACCAGCCTCATATACCTGGAATAAATCATACTTGGTTACGGTGTGTAATTCTTTTTATACATTATGGTATTTGGTTAGATAATATTTTGTTTGCAATTTTGCACCTATATTCAGGAGGGATTGATCTGCAGTCTGTTTTTGACAATGGCTTTGTATTTAGTGTCAGAGTAACACTTTTCTCATAAAATGAATTGGGAAGGGTTTCTTCTCTTTCTTGGAAGAAATTATGTAGAATTGGTGTCAATTCTTTTTAAAATGCTTAGTTAGAATTATTCAGTGAAACCATTTGGGTGCAAAAGTTTCATTTTGGGGATATTTTAAAATTCTGGATTCAATTTCCTTAACAGTCATAGGGATACTCAGACTATTTTTCCTATTAAGCAAGTTTTGGTAGTCTGTGTTTTTAAAGAGTTGATCTATTTAATCTAACTTATTGAATTTATGTGCATAGTATTGTTTGTAGTATTCCTTGTTATCCTTTTGATATCTGTGGAATACTGATAATGGTAATTTGTGCCTTCTCTTTTGTATTTGTCATTCCAGCTAGAGGTTTTCAAATTTTATTGATCTTTTCAAAATATCAGTTTTTGTTTCTTTGATTTTCTTTATTGTTCCTTTGCTTACAATTTCATTTATTTCTGCTCTTACCTTTATTAGTGCCCTTTTCTGCTTGATTTGTTTGTTTTGCTCTCCTTTTGTTTTTTTAGTTTCTAAGTGGGAGCTTAGATAATTTATTTTACCCCTTTTCTCTTTTCTAATATGAGTATTTAATATTATAAAATTTCTTCTCAGTACTGTTTTAGCTAAGTTTTACTTATTTTGATATGTTATATTTTTATTTTCATTCAGTTCAAAGTGTTTCATAAGTATTTACTCATAATTTTCTCTTTCTGTTGTTCTTTATTTCTTCTTGATGTTCAAATTTTCCTTCTTTTATTTCCTTTTTGTTTAGACAATTTTCTTTAGCCATTCTTTTAAAGTAAGTTGGCTGGCAACAAATTCTCTTAGTTTTCCTTCATCTGAGAATTTCTCCATTTCCCCTTCATTCCTGAAGGATATTTTCACCAGATGCATAATTCTGGGTTGATGATTATTTTGTCAGCACTTGAAAAATGTTGTCCCATTTCCTTCTGGCCACCATGGTTTCTGATGAGAAATCCACTGCTGTTTGAACTGCTTTTCCTCTGATAGGTAATGGCTGACTACTTTCAAGACTTTTTCTTTGTCTTTGGTTTTAGAAGTTTGACTATGATGTGTCTTGGTGAAGATTTCTTTGGATATATCCTGTTTGGAATTTGTTCAACTTCTTGAGTCTGTAAATGCATGTCTTTTGACAAATTTGGGAGGTTTTGGGACCTTATTTCTTAGAGTAGTTGTTTAACCTTGCCCTCTTTCTCCTCTCCTTCTAGGACTCTAATGACACAAATGTTGGATCTTGTGTCATAGTTCCACATACCCCTGTAGCTCTTTCTCTCTCTCTCTCTTTTTTTTCCCAAAGTGTGTTTTCTCCCTCTTGTTCAGATTAAGAAATTTCTATTTTTCTATTTTTAAGTTCACTGATTCTTTCATCTGCCCTCTTCACTCTATGTATTGAGCCTGTCCATTGAGCTTTAAAATTTTGGTTATTTTAGTTTTCAGTTCTAAAATGTCCATTTGCTTCTTTTTGAACATTATTATTATTATTATTATTATTATTTGCTGTAACTTTCCATTTCTTTGCTGATATTTTCTATTCTTTCATTTGTTTCACACATCTCTGTAATTGTTCATCAAAGTATTTTTATAATGACAGCTTTAAAATCATCTGTGAAATCTTAGGGCTGGTGGCTGTTCATTGTCTTTAGTCATTCAAGTTGATATACTCCAGGTTCTTGGTTTCACAAGTGATTGTTTTATTGAAACATGGACATCTTAGGTATTATGAAACTCTGGATCTTATTTAAATCTTGCATTTTCTCAGGCACCTCCTGACACGGCTCTGGTGGGGCAAGGGAGGCAACACTGCCTCGTTTCTACCAGGTGTGTATGGGAGTCCAGATTCTCCACTCTGCCTCCATTGAAATCCTGGGGTGAGCTAGTGCTACAGTAGTGCTGGGTGGGGGTAGTAATTCAGGCTCCTCATTCTGTTGATACCACCCTGTCTGGAAGGAGTTACTACTCTCCTTTGTGACCTTGCCTTACATTGCACATGACCTCATTCCTACTGAGCAGTGGCAAAAGTCTTGACTTTCCAGTATATCTTCTCTGATATCACCCAAGATGGTAAAGGGTACTAGATAGAAGGTGGAAGTCTAGACTCTCCATGTAGTCTTTACTGATACTGTGTGTGAGGGAGTGGCCTCATTGCTGCTAAACACTGCTAAAGTCCTGAATCTCCATTAAGCCTTCTTTTCTGACACCACCCTCACCAGCGGTGGTGGGGTTTGAAGGGCATTGGCACAGCTCATTATAGGCTGGGAAGAGTGAAGTTTAGGAGGTAGGGCTGCATATTTTTCTGGGGTGTTTGTCTGAAGTAGAGCAGTTATTGTTTAAAAGTTTTTAGTATTGCTCAGCTACCCATTCCTGGTCCTTTGGCTAGAGAGAACACACTTTTCTGGGGGATTGATTTGTCTGTGCCTATTGGTGTTTCTGGATTGCTGGCTTTTCGAATAGTCAGTTAGGGATATGAGAGGCAAAGAGAGATCCCAGGCTATTCACTACTGTGTTATTCCTCAGGTTCCAATGTCCCTAACTGGTCTACCTTTTCTCTACACCTTCAGAGTCTTCTTATATTTGTTTTGTATATAATGCCCAGGGTTCTTAGCTGTACTTAGAGGGAGGAATAAGAAAAAGTATATCTTCTCCCTCTTTTGGAGGCAGAAGTCTCTTTATCTCTCCTTCATTTAAAAAAAATGAGATGTACCACATATATAATAAAACTCAACCATGTAACATGTACAATTCGGTGTTTTTCATTATATTCTCATGGTTGTACAAAAATCACTACTATTGAACCCCAGAACATTTTCATAAACCAAATAAAATCCTGTACTCATTAGTAGTCACTGCCCATTCCCCTTTACCCAGGCCCTGAAAATCACTAACCTGATTTCTATCTCTATGGGTTTGCCTAATCTGGATTTTTCATATAAATGAAATCATACAATATGTGGCCTTTTGTAGCTGTCTTCTTTCACTAAGCATGATGATTTCAAGGTTCATCCTTCTTATGTGTGAATATTATTCTATTGTATGGATATGCTACATTTTGTTTAACCATTCATTAGTTGATGGACATTCAGGGTGTTTCCCTCTTTTGGCTATTATAAATAATGCTGCTGTGAACATTCGTTTACAGTTATTGTGTTCACTTATGTTTCCATTTGTTTTCTGTGTATACCTAGGAGTTGAATTGTTGGGTCATATATATGGTAACTCTATATTTGACCTCTCGAGAAACTACAACACTGTTTTCCACAGTGGCTACGGAATTTTATGTTCCCAATAGCAATGTGTGAGCGTTTCAATTCTCCCCCATCCTCTTCAACACTTTTTATTATCTGTTTTTTTGATTATAGACATTCTAGTGGGTATGAAGTGTTATCATGTGGTCCTGGCATGCATTTCCTGATGAATAATGATTCTGTGTATATTTTCATGTGCTTATTGTCCATTTGCTTATCTTCTTTGGAGAAATATCTAGTTAAGTCCTTTTTTGTATTTTCAAATTGAAATGTTTGTCTTTGATGATTTCAAGTTTTTTAAGAGTTCTTTATATATTCTGGATACAAGAACCTAGTCAGATATATGATTTTTAAACATTTTATCTCATTCTGTGATGTTTTTTCCTTTTTTCATAGTATTGTTCATAACAAAGTTTTTAATCTTAATAAAGTTCAATTTATCTATTTTTTCTTTTGCCACATATGCTTTTGTTGTCATATCTAAGAATACTTTGCTAAAACCAACTTTCTAAAGGTGTACTCCTGTCCTTAGATCTTTGAAGATTAAACCACACTCCTTAAAGATATACTACTAATTCTTTGATTTAAGAGTGTTATTTTAGCTCTCACACTTAAACCTATAACCTCTGTTGAGTTAAGTTTTGTGTTTGGTATTAGGCAGGGAACTACTTTTATTCTTTTGCAGTTGGGTATCCAATGGTCCCAGCACAATTTATTGAAAACACTATTATTTCCCCCATTGAGTTAGCACCCTTGTCAAAAATCACTTGACCATAAAAGTTAAGGGTTTATTTCTGGACTCTCAATTCTATTCCATGATCAATATGTCTATCATTATGACAGTATTACAATGTCTTGATTACTGTAACCTTATAGTAAGTTTTGAAATTTGGGAATATGAGTACTCTAATTTTGTTTTCTTTTTCTTATTTTTTCAAGATTATCTTGGACATCATGGGTCCCTTATATTTTCATAAGAAATTCATAATCAATTTCTACTAAAATGCCAACAGGAATTTCTATAGGGAGTATACTGGATCTGTAGATCAATTTGGGGTGCATTGCCATCATAATATTAATATTTTGATCCATGAACATGGGATGTGTTTCCATTTATTATAGGTTCTCTTTAATTTATTCAATAATGTTTTGTAGCTTTCAGAGCATAGTTTTGCACCTGTTTTGCTAAGTTTATTCATATTTTATTTTGAATGTTTTGCATTCAGTTGTAAATGAAATTGTTTTCTTAATTTCAACAATTTTGAATTGTTCCCTGCTAGGGTATAGAAATACATTCTATTTTTCTATATTTAATTTGTATTCATCAGCCTTGTTGAACTTGGCTATTAGCTCTATGGGTTTTCTGTAGATTCTTTAAGGCCTTCTACATATAAAACCATGACATCAGAAAATGAGATAGTTTTATTTCTTCTTTTCCAATCTGTATGCTTTTCTTTTTCTGACCTAATTCCCCTGGGTAAAACATCCAGTACAATGTTGAATAGAAGTGGTGAGAGTGGACATCCTTGTATTTTTTTCCAATCTTAGGGGTAAGGTGTTCAGTCTTTCATCAAGTATAATGTTATCAATGGGTTTCTCATATGCCTTTTATCGGATTGAGGAAGTTTCTTTCTAGGTCTAGTTCATTGAATGCTTTACCATGAAAATATGTTAGATATTGTCATATTATTTCTCTGCTTCACTTGAGATGATCATGTGGTTTTTGTCTTTTATTCTACTAATAAAATACTTTACATTGATTTTTTAAATTTTTAAAGGAAATTTTTTATAATAATTATTATTGTTTTGTTGTGGTAAGAACATTTAACTTGAGATCTATCCACTTAACAAAATTTTAAGTGCACAATACATTATTGTTATTGTAGGCACAAAGTTGTACAACATATCTTTGGAATTTATTCATCTTACATAACTGAAACTTTGTGCCCATTGAACAGCAACTTCCCACTCCCCTCCCTCTAGCTCCTGACAAACCACCATTCTCCTCTCTGTTTCTATAAGCTTAACTATTTTAGATACCTCATATTGTGAAATCATATACTACTTGTCTTTCTGTGACTGACTTATTTCACTTAGCATGATGTCCTCCAGTTTCATCCATGTTGTTGCATATGACAGGATTTTCTTAGTTGTGACTGAATAATTGTCCATTATATATATATACCATATTTTCTTTATACATTCATCTGTTGATGGGAATTTATGCTGTTTCAATATCTTGGCTGATGTAAATAATGCTGCAGTGAAATTGGGAGTGCAGATATCTCTTCAGGTTCCTGATTTCAATTATTTTGGATATATACCCAGAATCCATCACATAGTAGTTATTTATTTTTTTTAATTTTGGGGAACCTCCATACTGTTTTCCATATTGACTGCAGCATTTTACATTCCCACTCAACATCATACAAGTGTTTCAATTTCTCCATATCCTCACAAACATTTGTTATCTTTTTAAAATAACTGTCTTAACAGGTTTAAGTTATATCTCATTTTGGTATTGATTTGAATTTCCCTGATGTTTAGTGAAGTTGACAATATTTTCATATATTTCTTGGCCATTTGTATGTCTCCTTTGGGTAAATGTCTAAGTACTTTTTAAAATCAGGTTATTTGTTTCTCTCTCTTTTTTAAAATGGAGTTGTAGTAGTTCCTTCTATATTCTGTATATTAACACCTTAACACATATATAGTTTGCAAATTTTTTATTCAGTTCTGTAGGTTGTCTTTTTACTATTTTGATTTTTCCTTTGCTGTACAGAAGCTTTTTAATTTGATGCATAACTACTTATTTTTTGCTTTTATTGCTTGTGCTTTTGGTGGCATAACCAAGTAATTAGTACCTAGACAAATGTCATGAAGCTTTCCCCCTATGTTTTCATTTAGGAGTTTTACAGTCTTGGGTCTTTAATCCATTTTGAATTGATTTTTGTGTATGGTGTAAGGTAAGGGTTTAATTTTATTATTTTTTCATGTGGATATCCAGTTTTCCCAGCACCATTTTTTTTTTTTTTTTTTTTTTTTTGCGGTATGCGGGCCTCTCACTGTCGTGGCCTCCCCTGCTGCGGAGCACAGGCTCCGGACGCGCAGGCTCCGGACGCGCAGGCTCAGCGGCCATGGCCCACGGGCCCAGCCGCTCCGCGGCACATGGGATCCTCCCAGACTGGGGCACGAACCCGTATCCCCCGCATCGGCAGGCGGACTCCCAACCACTCGCGCCACCAGGGAGGCCCCCCAGCACCATTTTTGTTGAAGAGACTATTCATTGCTCATTGTGTATTCCTGGCACCTTTGTCAAAGTCAGTTTACCATATATGCATGGGTTTATTTCTGTGTTCCATTGGTCTATACTTATGCTAGTACCATACAATTGATTTCTACAGGTTTGGGATGGGGTTAGTGTTAGGGTTGGGTTTAGGGTTAATTTTAAAACAGGACTATGATGCCTCCATCTTTGTTCTTCTTTCTTAATATTCCTTTTGCTATTTGGGGTCATTTGTGTTTCTATATGAAGTGTAGAATTGTTTTTTTTCCTATTTCTATAAAAATACTATTAAGATTTTGATAGGAATTGCACTGAATTTCTAGATCACTTTGGGTAGTATGAACATTTTAAGAATAAAAGTCTTCTAATTACTGAACATGAGATGGTCTTCCATTTATTTGTGTCTTTAATTTCTTTCTTCAGTATTTTGTAGTTTTTAGTGTTCAAGTCTTTCACCACCTTGGTTAAATTTATTCCTAAGTATTTTATTCTTTTTGATGCAGTTGTACTTGGTAATGTTTTCTTAATTTCTCTTTCTGATTGTTGTTTATTAGTGTATTGAAACACAACTGATTTTTGTATGTTGATTTTGAATCCTGCAACATTAATGAATTTGTTTATTATTTCTGATAAGCTTTTTGTGGAGTTTTTGGGGTTTTCAACATGTCACATCATGTCATTGCAAAAAGAGATATTTTCACTGTCTTTTTTTATGTTGAGCTAAACTTTTGTTTCTTGGATAAATTCTTCTTGGTCATGATGTATAATTATTTTTATATGTTGATGAATTTCAATTGCTTGTATTTTGATGAACATTTTTTGAACTTATATTCATAATTGATATTGTTCTATAGTTTTTTCCTTTCTTGTGATGTCTTTGTCTAGTTTTAGTATCAGTGAATTACCACTTCATAGGATGAATTGGGAAACTGGCCTTACAGAATTAGCTGGGAAGTGTTCTCTAACTTCATTTTAATCTAACATATTCCGTGAGTGGAAAAGTATATTGTACAATTGAGATACTGCTTTGACAAAAAAGAATTATTTTTTTTACAGTGATGAAGGAACTATAGATAAAACAAGTGCACAACACCTGAAACAGCAATAGGCAAATGTGGTATGGGGTTTAATTCTCAGAAGTTTTCTAACAATTAACTGAAAGCATCCAGATGAGGTGAACAAACCACAAGCAATGAGCTGAGAAACCAAGGCATACATTAAATTCAAAGATTTTAAAAGGCAATGTTATTTTATAACATCTGCACATTGTTTGGCTTATTACTAGTTTGGATCAGTTGTGATCTGTGAACTAGACTTTTTCATGCCATTTTTAAGGTAAATAGTTCAAGGCATGATTTTATATGTGTCCTCAATGATGTTTTTGCTGATAAATATATGTATACACACACACACACACAAACACACATATATATATATACTATGCATATATATTTCTAATATAAATATATCTCCAGATTAAAAATGTCATTCTTTTTTCCCATTGTGAAACATCATGACAAAATACAGCCTTTAATAACAATAATTTAACATTCTAGATTAAAATGACAAGGAGTTTTTAAATAACTTAAACTAGATATATCTCAATTTCTATTGCCCATAGCTGAAAATCATGTTAGAACAGAGTCTGATGCTGCTTATAAGGATGTGGTGGCTATAAGAGCATTTCAGGGAATATTTTGACAAATCTCAAACCAGACAGATCAAGCTAGTAGTTTATATCTTTTAGAAACCCCTTTCTCATTATTATTTCCTTCTTATCAAAATTTGTCAAGATAAGCTACAACACTTTTGACACTGTCTGACCTGTTTTTTTAAAATTATTATTTTATTTTTTATTAGTTTCTGCTTTATAACAAAGTGAATCAGTCATACATATACATCTGTTCCCACATCCCTTCACTCATGCATCTCCCTCCCTCCCACCCTCCCCATCCCACCCCTCCAGGCAGTCACAAAGCACCGAGCTGATCTCCCTGTGCTCTGCGGCTGCTTCCCACTATCTATCTACCTTACGTTTGGTAGTGTATATATGTCCATGCCTCTCTTTCGCTTTGTCACAGCTTACCCTTCCCCCGCCCCATATCCTCAAGTCCATTCTCAAGTAGGTCTGTGTCTTTATTCCCGTTTTACCCCTAGGTTCTTCATGACATTTTTTTTAATTCCATATATATGTGTTAGCATACGGTATTTGTCTTTCTCTTTCTGAGTTACTTCACTCTGTATGACAGACTCTAGGTCTATCCACCTCATTACAAATAGCTCAGTTTCCTTTCTTTTTATGGCTGAGTAATATTCCATTGTATATATGTGACACATCTTCTTTATCCATTCATCCGATCATGGACACTTAGGTTGTTTCCAGCTCCGGGCTATTGTGAATACAGCTGCAATGAACATTTTGGTACATGTCTCTTTTTGAATTATGGTTTTCTCAGGGTATATGCCTAGTAGTGGGATTGCTGGGTCACATGGTAGTTCTATTTGTAGTTTTTTAAGGAACCTCCATACTGTTCTCCATAGTGGCTGTACCAATTCACATTCCCACCAGCAGTGCAAGAGTGTTCCCTTTTCTCCACACCCTCTCCAGCATTTATTGTTTCTAGATTTCTTGATGATGGCCATTCTGACTGGTGTGAGATGATATCTCATTGTAGTTTTGATTTGCATTTCTCTAATGATTAATGATGTTGAGCATTATTTCATGTGTTTGTTGGCAGTCTGTATCTTCTTTGGACAAATGCCTATTTAAGTCTTCTGCCCATTTTTGGATTGGGTTGTTTGTTTTTTTGCTATTGAGCTGCATGAGCTGTTTATAAATTTTGGAGATTAATCCTTTGTCAGTTGCTTCATTTGCAAATATTTTCTCCCATTCTGAGGGTTGTCTTTTGGTCTTGTTTATGGTTTCCTTTGCTGAGCAAAAGCTTTGAAGTTTCATTAGGTCCCATTTGTTTATCTTTGTTTTTACTTTCATTTCTCTAGGAGGTGGGTCCAAAAGGATCTTGCTGTGATTTATGTCATAGAGTGTTCTGCCTATGTTTTCCTCTAAGAGTTTGATAGTTTCTGGCCTTACATTTAGGTCTTTAATCCATTTTGAGCTTATTATTGTGTATGGTGTTAGGGAATGATCTAATCTCATACTTTTACATGTCCCTGTCCAGTTTTCCCAGCACCACTTATTGAAGAGGCTGTCCTTTCTCCACTGTACATTCCTGCCTCCCTTATCAAAGATAAGTTGACCATATGTGCGTGGATTTATCTCTGGGCTTTCTATCCTCTTCCATTGATCTATCTTTCTGTTTTTGTGCCAGTACCACACTGTCTTGATTACTGTGGCTTTGTAGTATAGTCTGCAGTCAGGGAGCCTGATTCCTCCAGCTCCGTTTTTCGTTCTCAAGATTGCTTTGGCTATTCGGGGTCTTTTATTCCTCCAAACAAATTTTGAAATTTTTTGTTCTAGTTCTGTGAAAAATGCCAGTGGTAGTTTGATAGGCATTGCATTGAATCTGTAGATTGCTTTCGGTAGTAGAGTCATTTTCACAATATTGATTCTTCCAATCCAGGAGCATGGTATATCTCTCCATCTATTTGTATCATCTTTAATTTCTTTCATCAGTGTCTTATAATTTTCTGCATACAGGTCTTTTGTCTCCTTAGGTAGGTATATTCCTAGATATTTTATTCTTTTGGTCGCAATGGTAAATGGGAGTGTGTTCTTGATTTCATTTTCAGATTTTTCATCATTAGTGTACAGGAATGCCAGAGATTTCTGTGCATTAATTTTGCATCCTGCTACTTTACCAAATTCATTGATTAGCTCTAGTAGTTTTCTGGTAGCATCTTTAGGATTCTCTATGTATAGTATCATGTCATCTGCAGACAGCGAAAGCTTTGCTACTTCTTTTCCAATTTGGATTCCTTTTATTTCCTTTTCTTCTCTGGTTGCTGGGGCTAAAATTTCCAAAACTAAGTTGAATAAGAGTGGTGAGAGTGGGCAGCCTTGTCTTGTTCCTGATCTTAGTGGAAATGGTTTCCGTTTTTCACCACTGAGGACAATGTTGGCTGTGAATGTGTCATATATGGCTTTTATTATGTTGAGGAAATTTCCCTCTATGCTTACTTTCTGCAGGGTTTTTATCATAAATGAGTGTTGAATTTTATCGAAAGCTTTCTCTGCATCTATTGAGATGATCATATGGTTTTTCTCCTTCAACTTGTTAATATGGTGTATCACATTGATTGATTTGTGTATATTGAAGAATCCTTGCATTCCTGGAATAAACCCCACTTGATCATGGTGTATGATCCTTTTAATGTGCTGTTGGATTCTGTTTGCTCGTAGTTTGTTGAGGATTTTTGCACCTATGTTCATCAGTGATATTGGCCTGTAGTTTTCTTTCTTTGTGACATCCTGGCCTGGTTTTGGTAACAAGGTGATGGTGGCCTCGTAGAATGAGTTTGGGGGTTTTCATTCCTCTGAAATTCTTTGGAAGAGTTTGAGAATGATGGGTGGTAGCTCTTCTCTAAATGTTTGATAGACTTCGTCTGTGAAGCCATCTGGTCCTGGGCTTTTGTTTGTTGGAAGATTTTTAATCACAGTTTCAATTTCAGTGCTTGTGGTTGGTCTATTCATATCTTCTAATTCTTCCTTATTCAGTCTTGGCAGGTTGTGCATTTCTAAGAATTTGTCCACTTCTTCCAGGTTGTCCATTTTATTTGCATAGAGTTTCTTGTAGTAATCTCTCATGATCTTTTGTATTTCTGCAGTGTCAGTTGTTACTTCTCCTTTTTCATTTCCAATTCTAATGACTTGAGTCTTCTTTTTTTTCTTGATGAGTCTGGCTAATGGTTTGTCTATTTTGTTTATCTTCTCAAAGAACCAGCTTTTAGTTTTATTAATATTTGCTATCATTTCCTTCATTTCTTTTTCATTTATTTCTGATCTGATCTGTATGATTTCTTTCCTTCTGCTAGCTTTGGTTTTTTTTTTTTGTTCTTCTTTCTCTAATTGCTTTAGGTGCAGGGTCAGGTTGTTTGCTCGAGATGTTTCCTGTTTCTTAAGGTGGGATTGTATTGCTATAAACTTCCCCCTTAGAACTGCTTTTGCTGTGTCCCATAGGATTTGGGTCGTGGTGTCTCCATTGGCATTTGTTTCTAGGTATTTTTTAATTTCCTCTTTGATTTCTTCAGTGATCACTTCGTTATTGAGTAGTGTATTGTTTAGCCTCCATGTGTTTGTATTTTTTACAGATCTTTTCCTGTAATTGATATCTAGTCTCATAGAATTGTGGTCGGAAAAGATACTTGATACAATTTCAATTTTCTTAAATTTACCAAGGCTATATTTGTGACCCAAGATATGGTCTATCCTGGAGAATGTTCCATGAGCACTTGAGAAAAATGTGTATTCTGTTGTTTTTGGATGGAATGTCCTATAAATATCAATTAAGTCCATCTTGTTTAATGTGTCATTTAAAGCTTGTGTTTCTTTATTTATTTTCATTTTGGATGATCTGTCCATTGGGGAAAGTGGGGTGTTAAAGTCCCCTACTATGAGTGTGTTACTGTCGATTTCCCCTTTTATGGCTGTTAGTATTTGCCTTATGTATTGAGGTGCTCCTATGTTGGGTGCATAAATATTTACAATTCTTATATCTTCTTCTTGGATCGATCCCTTGATCATTATGTAGTGTCCTTCTTTGTCTCTTCTAATAGTCTTTATTTAAAGTCTATTTTCTCTGATATAAGAATTGCTACTGCAGCTTTCTTTTGATTTCCATTTTCATGGAATATCTTTTTCCATCCCCTTACTTTCAATCTGTATTTGTCTCTAGGTCTGAAGTGGGTCTCTTGTAGGCAGCATATATATGGGTCTTGTTTTTGTATCCATTCAGCCACTCTGTGTCTTTTGGTGGGAGCATTTAGTCCATTTACATTTAAGGTAATTATTGATATGTATATTCCTATTCCCATTTCCTTAATTGCATTGGGTTCGTTATTGTAGGTATATTCCTTCTGTTGTGTTTCTTGCCTAGAGAAGTTCCTTTAGCATTTGTTGTAAAGCTGGTTTGGTGGTGCTGAACTCTGTCAGCTTTTGCTTGTCTGTAAAGGTTTTAATTTCTCCATCAAATCTGAATGAGATCCTTGCTGGGTAGAGTAATCTTGGTTGCAGTTTTCTCTCCTTCATCACTTTAATTATGTCCTGCCACTCCCTTCTGGCTTGTAGAATTTCTGCTGAAAGATCAGCTGTTAACCTTCTGGGGATTCCCTTGTGTCTTATTTGTTGTTTTTCCCTTGCTGCTTTTAATATGATTTCTTTGTGTTTAATTTTTGACAGTTTGATTAATATGTGTCTTAGCGTATTTCTCCTTGGATTTATTCTGTATGGGACTCTCTGTGCCTCCTGGACTTGATTAACTATTTCCTTTCCCATATTTGGGAAGTTTTCAACTATAATCTCTTCAAATATTTTCTCAGTCCCTTTCTTTTTCTCTTCTTCTTCTGGAACCCCTATAATTCGAATGTCGGTGCATTTAATGTTGTCCCAGAGGTCTCTGAGACTGTCCTCTCTTCTTTTCATTCTTTTTTCTTCATTTTGCTCTGAAGCAGTTATTTCCACTATTTTATCTTCCACCTCACTTATCCGTTCTTCTGCCTCAGTTATTCTGCTATTGATCCCATCTAGAGTATTTTTCATTTCATTTATGGAGTTTTTAATCGATGCTTGATTCATCTTTAGTTCTTCTAGGACCTTGTTAACTGTTTCTTGCATTTTGTCTATTCTATTTCCAAGATTTTGGATCTTGGAAATAGAATCTTGGATCATCTTAACTATCATTATTCTGAATTCTTTTTCAGGTAGACTGACTATTACCTCTTCATTTGTTTGGTCTGGTAAGTTTTTATCTTGCTGCTTCACCTGCTGTGTGTTTTTCTGTCTTCTCATTTTGCTTATGTTACTGTGTTTGGGGTCTCCTTTTTTCAGGCTGCAGATTCGTAGTTCCTGTTGTTTTTGGTGTCTGTCCCCAGTGGCCAAGGTTGTTTCAGTAGGTTGTGTAGGCTTCCTGGTGGGGGAAGTAGAGCCTGTGTTCTGGTGGTTGAGGCTCGATCTTGTCTTTCTGGTGGACAGGTCCACGTCTGGTGGTGTGTTTTGGGGTGCCTGTGGCCTTATTATGTTTTTAGGCAGCCTCTCTGTTAATGGGTGGGGTTGTGTTGCTGCCTTGCTAGTTGCTTGGCATAGGGTGACCAGCACTGTAGTTTGCTGGTCGTTGGCTGAAGCTGAGTGCTGGTGTTGAGATGGAGATCTCTGAGAGATTTTCGCTGCTTGATATTATTTGGAGCTGGGAGGTCTCTTGTGGACCCATGTCCTGAAGTTGGCTCTCCCACTTCAGAGGCACAGCACTGACTCCTGGCTGCAGCACCAAGTGCCTTTCATCTACCCGGCTCAGAATAAAAGGGAGAAAAAGTAGAAAGAAAGAATTAGTAGAAGAAATAAAGAGAGAGAAAAAGAAAGGAAGAAGGAAAGAAAGGAAGGAAGAAAGGAAGAAAGGAGGGAGGGAGGGAGGAAGGATGGAAAGAAAGAAAGGAGTGAGAGAGGGAGGAATGATAGAAAAAGGAAGAGTGAATGGAAGAAGGGAGGGAGAGAGGGAGGAAGGAAAAAAAAGAAAGTGAAAGGAAGAGTGATGGGAGGGAGTGAGGAAGGAAAGAAAGACAGGAGGGAGGGAGGGAGGGAGGAAGGAAAGAAAAAGAAAGTGAAAGGAAGAAGGGAGGGAAGGAGGAAGGAAAGAAAGTGAGAAAGAAGGAAAGGAGGGGCGGAGGGAGGGAGGGAGGAAGGGAAGGTAGGAAAAAAAGAAAAAGCAGGTAAAGTAAAATAGAATAAAGTATGAAATATAGTAGCGTTATTAAAATTTAAAAGTAATTATTGAAAAAAAAACAGACCGATAGAACCCTGGGACATATGGTGGAAGCAAAGCTATACAGAGAGAATCTTACACAGAAGAATACACATACACATTCACAAAAAGAGTGCAGGGGGAAAAATCAAAAATCTTGCTCTCCAAGTCCACCGCCTCAATTTGGGTTACTTTGTTGTAAAAAGAGGAAAAGGGCGAGAAGTCTGTAATCTTGCTAAGTCCACCTCCTTAATTTGGGATAATTCGTTGTAAAAAGAGGAAAAGGGGGGAAAGTCTTAAATCTTGTCCTCAAAGTCCACTTCCTCAAATTGGGATGATTCGCTGTCTATTCATGCACTCCACAGACGCAGGGCACATCAAGTGGACCGTGGAGCTTTAATCCGCTGCCTCCGAGGCTGCACAGAGAGATTTCCCTGTCTCTTCTCTGCTCTCACAGCTCCCGGGTCTCAGCCTTGGACCGGCCCCGCATCTGTGTGTAGGTCGCCGAAGGGCGTCCGTTCTTCGCTCAGACAGGACGGGTTTAAAGGAGCCACTGATGCGGGGGCTCTGGCTCACTCAGGCAGAGGGGAGGGAGGGGCGCGCAGAGTGGGGCGGGCCTGCGGCGGCAGAGGCCGGCGTGACGTTGCACCAGACTGAAGCGCTCTGTGCGCTTTCCCGGGAAAGCCGTCCCCGGGTTCCGGGACTGCGGGGCGCACAGGCCCCCCGGAAGGCGGGGTGGACAGTGACCCGTGCTCGCACACAGGCCCCATGGCAGCAGCAGCAGCAGCAGCCCCAGCGTCCCACGCACGTCTCCAGGGTCCGTGCCTTTACCGCGGCTCGCGCCCGTCTCTGGTGCTTCCCAAAGCAGCCCTCTTAATGCCCTCTCCTCGCGCACCAGGAAACAAAAGGGAAGAAAAAGCCTCTCGCCTCTTCGGCAGCTCCAGACCCTTTTCCCGGACTCCCTCTGTGCTAGCCGTGGTGCACTAACCCCCTCAGGCTCTCTTCCTGCCGCCAGCCCCAGTCCTCTCCCTGCGCTCCGACTGAAAGCCAATACCCGAGCCTCAGCTCCCAGCCCCGCCCGCCCTGGCGGCCGAGCAGACAAGCCTTTTGGGCTGGTGTGTGCCTGAGGGCACCGATCCTCTGTGCCAGAATCTCTCCACTTTGCCCTCCACGCCCCTGTTGCTGTGCTCTCCTCTGCTACTCCGAAGCTTTCCCCCTCCGCCACCTGCAGTCTCCGCCTGTGAAGAGGCTTGTAGTGTGTGGAAACCTTTCCTCCTTCACGGCTCCCTCCCACTGATGCAGGTCCCATCCCTATCCTTTTGTCTCTGTTTATTCTTTTTTCTTTAGCCCTATCCAGGTATGTGGGGAGTTTTTTGCCTTTTGGGGGTTCTGAGGTCTTCTGTCAGTGTTCAGTAGGTGTTCTGTAGGAGTTGTTCCACGTGTAGATGAATTTCTGATATATCTGTGGGGAGGAAGGTGATCTCCGCGTCTTACTCTTCCGCCATCTTCCTAGGGTCCCCGTCTGACCTGTTTTGATCATTATGCCTGGATTTCACATGCCCCATTCCTCAAAGTGTGAAGGCACCACAGGAAGGAAGGACTGACAGAAGGCACAATCTCTATTTTTAAAAATTATTTGCACCTGATGTAGAGATTTGTTATAGGTCTCAAACATCCTTATTTGGATCATGAGCTTAAAAGCCAGTAATAACACATAAAACAAACTGGATGTAACCAGAATGTATTTCTGTTATTTTTAACTAAGAGCCTTTCTTAAATAATGAATGAGCCATGGTGTGTATGTGTATGTGTGTGTGTGTGTGTACATGTGCATACTCGCCTTTTTAAGGGAGCTAAGTTCTAAGACCAGTATTTGAGATTGTATTTAATTACAATGTGAGAGCTCAATTAAGATAAACTTACTTGTTATTACAAACTTACTTGTTATTACTAATTCTACATTAATAGTCTCATAGTCATATTAATAAAGCTCAGGCCTAAGAAACTTTCTATGATGTTATTAGAGTAGTATTATTAGATTACACAGTTTATATTCAGGTTTAAGCTAATTGAAAGTATAGACATTTGAATACAAATATAAAAAATAGGTTGGTTCACTTGGTTCTTCTCTATTATAAAAAAGCACTTTTATTTTTTTTAAATCAGTGTGTTAACTATTTTTTAAAAAAACATTTTATTTATTTATTTATTTATTTTTTGGCTGCACTGTATGTTATTTCTGGCATGTGGGATCTTTCGTTGCAGTGTGTGGGCTTCTCTCTAGTTGTGGTGTTTTGGTTTTCTTTCTCTAGTTGTAGCACATGGACTCCAGGGCACGTGGGCTCTGTAGTTTGCAGCACATGGCCTCTCCAGTTGAGGTGCGTGAGCTCTCTAGTTGTGGCATGTGGGCTTAGTTGCCCTGTGACATGTGGGATCTTAGTTCCCTGACAAGGGATCGAACTCATGTTCCCTGTATTGAAAGGCAGATTCTTTACAATTAGACCACGAGGGAAGTCCCAATAAAACGGCACTTTTAAAATACATTTAATCTCTTTTCATTTCCCAAGATTCTATAGTTATCCATCAATCTAGGAATATTTGTTATGCAAGGAAAAATTCTGCTCTTGGTATTTAGAAAAGTGATATACTCTGATCCAAAACAATTTATTTACAATTCCAGTAACAAATCAAAAAGTCATAGTAATGTATTTCTATTTATTTTAATTTAGTTATCCTTGTCCTTTAGAATTTATTTGTTGAGATAATAGCATCACGTATTAATTACTATAACCAGAGAATGATCATGTGTATTTTTAAAACTCAAACCTTCAATTGTTAGGTTTAATTCTCTAATAATAAACAGTTTTGTCAAGGTTTTAAATTATTTGTTCTGGATGTACTTGTTTGGATAACTGCATTATACAAAAGTCCCCAGGTAAAACTAAAAAATATATATATTTAAAATTCTTTATTATGAATGAAAGTATAGTTAAACATGTTAATTTACTGTGTATATTTCCACAAACAGAGTAATCTTGATGATTTCCATGGTTACAATAGATCAGAACAGATCTTGCTAAAGTACTGTAATAGAGAATGCTATAAAAATCTAATTAGCATTTGATGCTGCAGTGATAGAATAACAAGAAGAGAACATACATGCATAATTTTCTCAAGGTCAAAATTTGGGCCCTTCATATGATTTCAATAAATTATCTTTGTAAATAATGCTTTCTGTGTCCCACACTATTTCAGATGCTTGGAACGTAATGATGACAGGACCTTGTTCTTGTACTCAAGTAGCTTGAAAATATATTCTTTAAATAGAGATTGTGCCTTCTGTCAGTCCTTCCTTCCTGTGGTGCCTTCACACTTTGAGGAATGGGGCAGCACCTCTGGCCCACCAGCACCACCTGAGGATACCAGGAGCTGGAGAGCTTTGCCTTTATCATTTGTCCTAGGGTTCTGTCTGTCCATCTATTTTTTGTGTTTTGTTAATTTTTAGTATAGATTTACAGCTTTTTATCATTGGTGGATTTGTGTTTTGGTTTGGATGCACTCTTCATTTTTTCTTTTGAATTACTTTTTAATTTATTATTTTTAATAATATATTTTTTATTTTAATAACTTTATTTTATTTTATTTTATTTTTCTTTCTTTCCTTCCCTTTATTTCTTTCTTTCCTTCTGAGCCATGTGGCTGACAAGGTCTTGATGCTCTGGCCAGGTGACAGGCCTGTGCCTATGAGGTGGGAGAGCCAAGATCAGGACATTGGTCCACCAGAGACCTCCCAGTCCCATGTAATATAAAATGACAAAAGATCTCCCAGAGATCTCCATCTCAACATGAAGAACCAGGTCCCCTCAACAACCAGCAAACTACAGTTCTGGACATGCTATGCCAAACAACTAGCAAGAAAGGAACACAACCACACCCATTAGCAGAGAGGCTGCCTAAAATCATAATAAGTTCACAGACACCACAAAACTCAGCACCGGACATGGTCCTGCCCACCAGAAAGACAAGATCCAGCCTCATCCACAGGAACAGAGACATCAGTCCCCTCGACCAGGAAAACTACACAACCGACTGAAACAACCTTACCAACTGGGGGAAGACACCAAAAACAACAGGAACTATGAACCTGCAGCCTGTGAAATGGAGACACCAAACACAGTAAGTTAAGCAAAATGAGAAGACAGAGAAACACACAGCAGATGAAGGAGCAAGGTAAAACCCCACAAAACCAAACAAATAAAGAGGAAATAGGCAGTCTACTTGAAAAATAATTCAGAGTAATGATAGTAAAGATGATCCAAAATCTTGGAAATAGAATGGAGAAAATACAAGAAACGTTTAACAAGGACCGAGAAGAACTAAAGAGCAAACAAACAATTATGAAGAACACAATAAATGAAACTAAAAACTCTCTAGAAGGAATGAATAGCAGAATAACTGAGGCAGAAGAACGGATAAGTGACTTGGATGATGAAAGAGTGGAAATAACTGCTGCAAGCAGAATAAAGAAAAAAAGATTGAACAGAATTTAGAACAGTCTCAGAGACTTCTGGGACAACATTAAACACACCAAAATTTGAATTATAAGGGTCCCAGAAGCAAAAGAGAAAGAAAAAGGGACTGAGAAAATATTTGAAGAGATTATAGTTGAAAATTTCCCTAATATGGGAAAGGAAATAGTCAATCAACTGTAGGAAGCACAGAGAGTCCCATACTGGATAAATGCAAGGAGAAGCACTACAAGACACATATTAAACAAACTATCAAAAATTAAATACAAAGAAAAAATATTAAAAGCAGCAAGGGAAAAGCAACAAATAACATACAAGGTAATCCCCATAAGGTTAACAGCTGATCTTTCAGCAGAAACTCTGCAAGCAAGAAGGGAGTGGCAGGACATATTTAAAGTGATGAAAGGGAAAAACCTACAACCAAGATTACACAGCAAGGATCTTACTCAGATTCGATGGAGAAATTAAAACTTTTACAAACAAGCAAAAGTTAAGAGAATTCAGCAACACCAAACCAGGGTTACAGCAAATGTTAAAGGAACTTCTCTATGCAGGAAACACAAGAGAATGAAAAGACTTACAATAACAAACCTAAAGCAGTTAAGAAAATGGTAATAGAAACATACATATCGATAACTACCTTAAATGTAAATGGATTAAATGCTCCAACCAAAAGACATAGACAGGCTGAATGGGTACAAACAAAGACCTGTATATATGCTGTCTCCAAGAGATCCACTTCAGATCTAGGAACACATACAAACTGAAAGTGAGGGGATGGAAAAAGATATTAAATGCAAATGGCAATCAAAGGAAATCTGGAGTAGCAATTCTCATATCAGACAAAATATACTTCAAAATAAAGACTATCACAAGAGGCAAAGAAGGACACTACATAATGATCAAGGGATCAATCCAAGAAAAAGATATAACAATTGTAAATATTTATGAACCCAACATAGGAACACCTCAATACATAAGGCAAATGCTAACAACCATAATAGGGGAAATCGATAGTAACACAATCGTAGTAGGGGACTTTGACACCCCATATGACCCATGGACAAATCATCCAAATTAAAATAAATAAGGAAACACAAGCTTTAAATGATACATTAAGAAAGATGGACTTAATTGATATTTATAGGACATTCCATCCAAAATGAACAGAATACACTTTCTACTCAAGTGCTCATGAAACATTCTGCAGGAGAGATCATTTCATGGGTAACAAATCAACCCTTGGTAAGTTTATGAAAACTGAACTTGTATCATCAAATATCTGTTTTCAACCACAATGCTACGAGATTAGATATCAATTACCAGAAAAAATCTGTAAAAAATAACAACCCATGGAAGCTAAATAATACACTACTAAATAACCACGTGATCACTGAAGAAATTAAAGAGTAAATCAAAAAATATCTAAAGAAAAAAAAACGACAATGAAAACACGATGCCTCAAAACCTATGGCATGCAGCAAAAGCAGTTCTAAAGTGGGAAGTTTATAGCAATACAATCCTACCTCAGAAAGAAGAAACATCTCAAATAAACAAATTATACACCTAAAGAAATTAGAATACGAAGAAAAAAATAACCCAAAGTTAGCAGAAGGAAAGAAATCATAAAGATAAGATGAGAAATAAATGAAAAAGAAATGAAGTAAATGATAGCAAAGATCAATAAAACTAAAAGTTTGTTCCTTGAGAAGACAAATAAAATCGATAAACCATTAGCCAGACTCAAGAAAAAAAAGAAGACTCAAATGAATAGAATATGAAATGAAAAAAGGAGAAGTAACAACTGATACTGCAGAAATACAAAGAATCTTGAGAGATTACTAAAAGAACAATATGCCAATAAAATGGACAAACTGAAGAAATAGACACATTCTTAGAATAACACAACCTCCTGAGGCTGAAATAGGAAGAAAGGGAAAAAATAAACAGACCAATCCCAAGAAATGAAATTGAAACTGTGATTAAAAATCTTCCAACAAACAAAAGCCCAGGACAAGAAGACTTCACAGGCGAATTCTATCAAATATTATGGAAGAGCTAACACGTATCGTTCTCAAACTCTTCCAAAATATACCACAGGGAGGAACACTTCCGAACTCATTCTATGAGGCCACCATCACCGTGATACCAAAACCAGACAAAGATGGAACAAAAAAGAAAACTACAGACCAATATCACTGAGGAATATAGATGCAAAAATCCTCAAAAGAATACTAGCAAACAGAATCCAATATCACATTAAAAGGATCATACACCATGATTAGCTGGGGTTTATCCCAGGAATGCAAGGATTCTTCAATATACACAAATCAATCTATAAGATAAACCATATTAATAAATTGAAGGAGAAGTCCATATGATCATCTCAATAGATGCAGAAAAAGCTTTTGTCAAAATTCAACACCCATTTATGATAAAAACTCTCCAGAAAGTAGGCATAGAAGGAAGTTACCACAACAAAATGAATACCAAAGATGACAAACCCACAGCCAACATCCTTCTCAATGGTGAAAAAGTGAAATCATTTCCACTAAGATCAGGAACAATACAAGGTTGCCCACTCTAACCACTATTATTCAACATACATTTGGAAGTCTTAGCCACAGCAATCAGAGAAGAAAAATAGATAAAAGGAATCCAAATTGGAAAAGAAGAAGTAAGACTGTCCTTCTTTGCAGACAACATGACACTATATATGGAGAATCCCAAAAATGCTCCCAGAAAACTACTAGAGCTAATCAATGCATTTAGTAAAGTAGCAGGATATAAAATTAATGCACAGAAATCTCTTGCATTCCTATACACTAATGATGAAGAATCTGAAAGAGAAATTAAGATACCACTCACATTTACAATTACGACAGAAAGAATAAAATACCTAGGAATAAACCTACCTAAGGAGACAAAAGACCTGTATGCAGAAAACTATAAGACACTGATGAAAGAAATTAAAGAAGATACAAAGAGATGGAAAGATATACCATGGTCTTGGATTGGAAGAATCAAAATTGTGAAAATGACTATACTACCCAAAGCAATGTACAGGTTCAATGCAATCCCTATCAAACTACCAATGGCATTTTTCAGAGAATTAGAACAAAACATTTCACTATCTGTATGGTAAAACAAAAGACCCTGAATAGCCAAAGCAATCTTGAAGAAGAAAAACAGAGCTGGAGGAATCAGGCTTCGTGACTTCAGACTATACTACAAAGCTACAGTAATCAAGGCAGTATGGTACTGGCACAAAAACAGTAATATAGATCAATGGAACAGGATAGAAAACCCAGACGTAAACCCATACATGTATGGTCACCTTATCTTTGATAAAGGAGGCAAGAATATACAATGGAGAAAAGACAGCCTCTTCAATGTGTGGTTCTGGGAAAACTGGACAGCTACACGTAAAAGAATGAAATTAGAACACCCCCTAACACCATACACAAAAAGAAACTGAAAATGAATTAAAGACCTAAAAGTCAGGCCAGACACTCTAAAACTCTTTGAGGAAAACAGGCAGATCACTCTATGACATACAGCACAGCAAGATCCTTCTTGACTCACTTCCTAGAGTAATGGAAATAAAAACAAAAATAAACAAATGGGACCTAATGAAACTTAAAATTTTTTTTCACAGCAAAGGAAACCATAAATAAGACAAAAAGACAACCCTCAGAATGGGAGAAATATTTGCAAATGAAGCTACTGACAAAGGATTAATCTCCAGAATATACAGGCAGCTCATGCAGCTCAACATCAGAAAACAAACAACCCAATCCAAAAATGGGCAGAAGTCCTAAATAGACATTTCTCCAAAGAAGATACACAGATTGCAAAGAAACACATGAAAGTATGCTCAACATTACTAATCATTAGAGAAATGCAAATCAAAACAATAATGAGGTATCACCTCACACCAGTCAGAATGGCCATCATAAAAAAATCCACAAACAATAAATGCTGGAGTTGGTGTGGAGAAAACGGAACCCTCTTGCACTGTTGGTGGGAATGTAAATTGATACCACCACTATGGAGAACAGTATGGAGGTTCCTTAAAAAACTAAAAAATAGAACTACCATATGACCCAGCAATCCCTCTACTGAGTATATACCCTGAGAAAACCATAATTCAAAAAGAATCATGTACCATAATGTTCATTGCAGCTCTATTTTCAATAGCCAGGAGATGGAAGCAACTTAAGTGTCCATCGACAGATGAATGGATAAAGAAAATGTGGCACATATATACAATGGAATGTTACTCAGCCATGAAAAGAAACGAAACTGATTTATCTGTAGTGAGTTGGATGGACCTAGAGACTGTCATACAGAGTGAAGTAAGTCAGAAAGGGAAAAACAAATACCGTATGCTAACACATATATATGGAATCTAAAAAAAAAAAAAGTTCTGAAGAACTTAGGGGCAGGACAGGAATAAAGATGCAGATGTAGAGAATGGACTTGAGGACACAGGGAGGAGAAGGGTTACCTGGGACGAAGTGAGAGAGCAACATGAACATATATACACTACCAAATGTAAAATAGATTGCTAGTGGGAAGCAGCCAGATAGAACAGGGTGATCAGCTCTGTGCCTTTTGTACATCTAGAGGGGTGGGATAGGGAGGGTCAGAGGGAGACACCAGATGGAGGAGATATGGGGATATATGTTTATGTATAGCTGATTCACTTTTTTATACAGCAGAAACTAACACACCATTGTAAAACAATTATACTCCAATAAAGATGTTTAGAAAAAAAGCCAGCAGAAATGAAACCACATTCTAGTGCCTTATGTACTATACCAGGAGAACTGATATCTAGGATATCTTCTTCATGCTCTTGCAAAACTCAGAAATAAACGTTTGTGATTACAACATGATCTGTCCTGCAGAAAGGCCTGCTTCTAGCTCTTAACCCATTTCCGCTGTTGGAGTCCCTGCAAAAACCTGTATTTTCTAATTAATTCCCTCTTTTATTTACACTGAAAAAAGAAATATATTTTAAAAAATAGAGATTTTTTTCTGTGAGTTTAGTATTTTCCATAAGAGTCTATACATTTACATGGATGTTTCTAATATATATATACATATATTTAATCGTGTTTATTTTAGAGTATTTAAAACTGTTTCCACAGCATTTTGGTAATTGTCTTCTAAAGTAATGTTTTGCATAAATGTTTTATAAGGTACAGTGAGCTCAAACACACAGTGACATGTTTATTCATTCATTGTAAACATGCATTGAGAATTCTGCTTCTAACAATATGTCAAGTTAGATACACTAAATGGCTCTCCTGCTACAATGAAATCCTCATTAAAGGAACATATATTTAAATGCATATTTAAATACATTGTTTGATTCACAAGAGGCAAATCTCAGTGAACCAAAAAAAAAAAAAAGAGAGAGAAAGACAGACAGAAAGAGAAAGGGAAGGATGGAAGATGGGGAGGAAAGAATGAAGAAATGGAAAAATAAAAGGAAGTATACACAGAACTGAAAACCAAGTGTAAGAAAGCAGCTATATGCAGTAAGTAATAAATTAATAAGTAAGCTTGGTTGTCATAGAGATGAATATCTGTATAGTAGTGAGATCAAGAGACAAAGCTTTGAGCTAAAAGCAAGGTGAGCATGCTGAACTTGAGACTCCTGCATTAAGCTAGGATCTTTATGTCAGTAGGACTTCTTGGTTCCTAGCATAAACCAATACATTTTTTCCATTAAAGTAAAGCTTCTCTATTTTAGGTTCTTGGGGTTCTCACAATTAAATTTAACCAAATATGATCTCACTCACACATACACAAAAATTGTTTAAACACCCAAGGAATCAAACCACCATAAGAGAGAATCACAGAAACAAACAAACAAACAAAAAACCCCATAGATTTAGACCCCTAAGGAACTCAGATATATAGTCATTTGATACCTTATGAGAACTGCCTAAAGAAATAAAAAATGAGATCAAATTAATGTTCAAGAAACTGCTCAACGTATTTTTTAAATTACAAAACAGAATTGTTAGAAATAAATATAATATTTAAAATTAAAAGCTTGATGCATATGTTAAACAACAGATTAGATGAAACTGAAGAGAGCAATAGTGGACTGGGAGACATCTCTGAAGAAATTATCTAGGATGCAGTACAGATAGACAAGGAGATGGAAAATATGAGAGTTTAAGAGAAATAGGGGTAGGGCAAGGAATTCCAACACCTATTTAGGTGGATTCTCAGAAGAAGGGAATAGAGAACACAGAAGAAAAGAAATATTCAAAGAGAAATGGCTAAGAAATTTTCCATAACTTGTCTCTGGAACCAGAATTAATATAATTAGATAACTATGTTGTCTGAAATTGGAAACAGCATGTGTAGACTCCCTTTAATAGAGTTCAGCAGTCATGAGAAGGAGAGAGTGGATAGTGGCATGAGGGTAACAGACTTCAAGATTGATTTTTTTTTAATGGAGAAACATTTTTTCTTGATAGAAGGTTAGAAGCCATTGTGAAAAATATGTAACTCAAATCATCTAGCTAATGAAATTGTGTCCAGTAAATGTTTGGGTAACCCAAATCCTGGGAAGAAAAGAAATCCCACACTTTCTTAATAGCTTAGCTGGATTAGGTTATATTAAGTGATAATACAATGTTTTCACATCAGTGTATTAATTATCCTCTACATTTAGGACAATTATCTTGCTGAATTCAGTAACCTTGACATGGCTAATGGTTTATTTCTGTGAATACAGAATACATATTAGACATCTATTTGCTTGGATTTATGTGTTGAAATCTTTACAAAATAGACAATACAGAGAGAGATGCAAAATGAAAAAGTATATGAAAAGCTAATCTTTACTGTTCTGAAAAAGACGTAGAAATTGAGAGCCACTGAAGAGAGTAGCTAAAGTGTCAATTAGTATTTCAACTACTTTAATCTCTAACATACTCCTTTGATCAAATTTGTAACCAGCATGCTACTTTGAAACACTATCTGATTTGCTTACTTCTGCTGTTTTAGTCCATACAGGATTTTAGCACCAATTTCCTGTTTGACAGAGTGCATTTCTTCTCATAGAAAGCAATTGATAGCTTAATAAAAGTTAATAGAGATATGAACAGCTTAAACATGGGCTCCATTAAGCTACTCTATTTGAAGATATAGGATGTTATGAGAAAATAATGTTTATATAGATGCATTCTGATAGATACATATTATAAATCTGTGTTAAACTTGATATCATTCTATGTATATCTATAGCCATATATCTAATATTCTGCCTTCCAAGAAAAAGAAAGGGAATTTGTAAAGATAAATGCAAGTATCTATTTATCTTTTGACATACTTATCATAATGCCTCAGGTATTATAAATTAAAGAGAATTCAGATGAAAGGGAAATTTAAAAAATTATTTTTATCCATTCATCTGTTGATGGACACTTAGGTTGCTTCCATGAACGGGCTATTGTAAATAGAGCTGCAATGAACACTGTGGTACATGACACTTTTTGAATTATGTTTTTCTCAGGGTATATGCCCAGTAATGGCATAGCTAGGTATGGTAGCTCTCTTTTAGTTTTTGAAGGAGCCTCCATGCTGTTCTCCATAGTGGCTGTACCAATTTACATTCTCACCAACAGTGCAATAAGGTTCCTTTTCTCCACACCCTCTCCAGCATTTATTGTTTGTATATGTTTTGATGATGGCCATTCTGACTGGTTTGAGGTGATACCTCATTGTAGTTTGGATTTGCATTTCTCTAATGATTAGTGATGTTGAGCACCCTTTCATGTGTTTGTTGGCAATCTGTATATCTTTGGAGAAATGTCTATTTAGGTCTCCTGCTCATTTTTGGATTGGGTTGTTTGTTTTTCTTATATTGAGCTGCATGAGCTGCTTATAAATTTTAGAGATTAATCATTTGTTAGTTTCTTCATTTGCAAATATTTTCTACCATTCTGAGGGTTGTCCTTTCGTCTTGTTTATGGTTTCCTTTGCTGTGCAAAAGCTTTGAAGTTTCATTAGGTCCCATTTGTTTATTTATTTATTTTTTTAATTTTCATTTCTCTAGGAGGTGGGTCAAAAAAGATGTTTCTGTGATTTATGTCACAGAGTGTTCTGCCTATGTTTTCCCCTAAGATTTTTATAGTGTCTGGCCTTACATTTAGGTCTTTAATCCATTTTGAGTTTCTTTTTGTGTATGGTGTTAGGGAGTGTTCTAATTTCATTATTTTACATATAGCTGTCCAGTTTTCTCAGTACCACTTATTGAAGAGGCTGTCTTTTCTACATTGGATATTTTTGCCTCCTTTATCTAAAATAAGGTGACCATATGTGTGTGGGATTATATATGCAATGGAATATTACTCAGCCATAAAAAGAAACAAAATTGAGTTATATGTAGTGAGGTGGATGGGCCTAGAGTCTGTCCTACAGAGTGAAGTAAGTCAGAAAGAGAAAAATAAATACTGTATGCTAACACATATATATGGAATCTAAATTAAAAAAAGTTTCTGAAGAACCTAGGGGTAGGACAGGATTAAAGATACAGACCTAGAGAATGGATTAGAGGACATGGGGAAGGGGAAGGGTAAGCTGGGACGAAGTGAGAGAGTAATATGAATGTACATATACTACCAAATATAAAATAGATCTCTAGTGGGAAGCAGCAGCATAGCGCAGGGAGATCAGCTCAGTGCTTAATGACTACCTAGGGGGGTGGGATAGGGAGGGTGAGAGGGAGACCCAAGAGGGAGGAGATATGGGTATATATGTATATATAGCTGATTTACTTTGTTATAAAGCAGAAACTAACATACCATTGTAAAGCAATTATACTCCAATAAACATGTTAAAAATAATAACAAGAATTAATGGGAGCAGGTCATCAATTTATTACTTAGACTCATCTGGAGTAGCTGAGTAATTTGATATATTACTTAAAAGTACTTATAAATAATGATTTATGACTATAAAAAAGCTAGAAATGTGACAAGTACAAGTCACATATTACACTATATTGTGACATTGTTTACACAGCATTAAATAAATATGCTTTTAAAGCTAAACAGAAAATATTATTGTTAAAGGTAAAAGTAGATGAACAAACCAAATATTAAAACTATCAAGGATTCAAACCATCATTTCACTGCAAATGGATCAAAAGAGAGAGGTGATTTTGTCACCTCTTGAACACACTGCAAAAACGCCCTCAAATAAGTGTAACCTGAAAGCCATTACTTAGATCACTGGAAAAATAAGAACTAAAATAAGTTATATCTATAAATTAGAATCTACAAGCAGTTATTTTCAAATAAATAGTGTTTTTAAAAATAAATCCTCAGAGACCTTTAATATAACAGAGGAGTGAGACGTGGAGATTGCCTTCCTCCCCACAAATACATCAGAAATACATCTACATGTGGAACAAGTCTTACAGAACATCTAATGAATGCTGGCAGAAGAACTCAGACTTCCCAAAAGGCAAGAAACTGCCCACGTACCTGGGTAGGGCTAAATAAAAAAGAAAAAAAAACAGATACAGAAGAATAGGAATGGGACCTGCCCTCTGGGAGGGAGCTGTGAAGGAGGAAAAGTTTCCACACACTTAAAAACCCCTTCACTGGTGGAGACTGGGGTGGCGGAGGTGGGAAGATTTGGAGCCACAGAGGACAGAGCATCAGAAATGGTGCAGAGGGCAAAGCAGAGAGATTCCCACACAGAAGATTGGTGCTGACCAGCACTCACTAACCTGAGAGGCTTGTCTGCTCACCTGCAGGGGCAGGTGGGTATGGGGAGCTGAGGCTCCAACTTCGGAGGTCAGATCCCAGGGAGAGGAGTGGGGTTGACTGCGCAAACACAGCCTGAGGGGGCTATGGCACCACAGCTAGCAGGGAGCGAGTCCGGGAAAAAGTCTGGAACTGCCAGAGAGGCAAGAGACTATTGTCTCAGGGTGCACCAGGAGAGGGGATACAGAGCACCACATAAACGAGCTCCAAGGACTGGACTGAGCCACGGCTATCAGCATGGACACCAGAGACAGGCGTGAAATGCTAAGGCTGCTGCTACAGCCACCAAGAAGCCTGTGTGCAAGCATAGGTCACTTTCCACACCTCCCCTCCTTGAAGCCTATGCAGCCCACCACTGCCAGAATCCGGTGATCCAGGAACAACTTCCCAGGGAGAATACAAGGCACGTCTCAGGCTGTTGCAACATCATGCTGGCCTCTGCCACTGCAGGCTCACCCCACATTCCATACCCCTCCCTTCCCCTAGCCAGAGTGAGGCAGAGCCACCTACTCACCTTCTACTTTATTTTTATTTTTTTTTCCATTTTTTTATTAGTTTCTGCTTTATAACAAAGTGAATCAGTCATACATATACATCTGTTCCCACATCCCCTCCCTCATGCATCTCCCTCCCTCCCACCCTACCCATCCCTCCCCTCCAGGCAGTCACAAAGCACCGAGCTGATCTCCCTGTGCTCTGCGGCTGCTTCCCACTATCTATCACCTTCTACTTTAACCCCGACCTCTCTGAGTGAAGAACAGATGCCCTCAGGTAACCTACACCCAGGGGTGGGGCCAAATCCAAAGCTAAACCCCAGGAGCTGTGCGAACAAAGAAGAGAAAGGGAAATCTCTCCCAGTAGCCTCAGGAGCAGCAGATTAAATCTCCACAATCAACTTGATGTATGATGCATCTGTGGAATACCTGAATAGGCAACAAATCATTCCAAAATTGAGGTGGTGGACTTTGGGAGCAAAAATATGTACTTTATTTTTTTCCTTTTTCTCTTTTGGTGAGTGTGTATGTGTATTCTTCTTTATGTGATTTTGTCTGTATAGCTTTGCTTTTACCATTTGTCCTAGGGTTCTGTTCATCCATTTCTGTTTTTTGATTTTTTTTTTTTTAGTGTAGCTTTTAGTGCTTGGTATCATTGGTGGTTTGGTTGCTCTCTTTTTTCTTTCTTCTTTTTTTTTTGTTTCTTTTATTACTTTCTAATTTTTCTTAAATTTCTAATAATTAATTTTTATTTTTATTTTAATAACTTTGTTTTACTTTATTTTCTTTCTTTCTTTCTTTTTTTCTCCCTATTCTTCTGAGCCATGTGACTGAAGGTTCTTGGTGATTCGGTCGGGGGCCAGGCTGGTGCCCCTGATGTGGGAGAACCGAGATCAGGACACTGGTCCACCAGAGACCTCACAGTTCCACATAATATTAAATGACAAAAGATCTTCCAGAGATCTCCATCTCAATGCTATGACCCAGCTCCATCCACTGATGAGCAAGGTACAGTGCTGGACACCCTACGCCAAACAACTACCAAGACATGAACACAACCCAACACATTAGCAGAGAGGCTGCCTAAAGTCATAAGTTCACAGACACCCAAAACACACCACTGGACATGGTCCTGCCCACTGAAAGACAAGATCCAGCCTCATCCTCCAGAACAGAGGCATCAGTCCTCTCCAGCAAAAAACCTACACAAACTACTGAACCAAACTTAGTCACTGGTGGCAGACACCAAAAACAATAAGAAATACAAACCAGCAGCCTGTGAAAATGAGACCCCAAACACAGAAAGTTAAGCAAAATGAGAAGACAGAGAAACACGTAGCAGATGAAGGAGCAAGGTAAAAACCCACCAGACCACCCATATAAGGAGGAAATATGCAGTCTACTTGAAAAAGAATTCAGAGTAATGATTGTAAAAATGATCCAAAATCTAGGAAATAGAGTGGAAAAAATACAAGAAATGTTTAACAAGGACTTGGAATAATTAAAAAGCAAGCAAACAATGATGACCAGCATAAAAATGAAATTAAAAATTCAATAGTAGGAATCAATAGCAGAATAATTGAGGCAGAAGAAAGGAGAAGTGACCTGAAATATAAAAGGGTGGAAATAACTACTGCAGAGCAGAATAAAGAAAAAAATAATGAAAACTATTGAGGACAGTCTCAGACACCTCTGGGACAACTTAAAATGGACCAACATTCGAATTATAGGGGTCCCAGAAGAAGGTGAGAAAAAGAAAGGGACTGAGAAAATATTTGAAAAGATTATAGTTGAAAACTTTCCTAATATGGAAAAGAAAATAGTTAATCAAGTCCAGGAAGCACAGAGAGTCCCATACAGGATAAACGCAAGGAGAAACACGCCAAGACACATATTATTCAAACTATCAAAAATTAAATGCACAGAAAAAATATTAAAAGCAGCAAGGGAAAAACACAAAATAACACATAAGGGAAGCCCCATAAAGTTAACAGCTGATCTTTCAGCAAAAAACTCTGCAAGCCAGCAGGGAGTGGCAGGACATATTTAAAGTGATGAAAGGGAAAAGCCTACAACCAAGATTACTCTACCCAGCAAGGATCTCATTCAGATTTGATGGAGAAATTAAAAACTTAGGGAAAACCAAAAGTTAAGAGAATTCAGCACCACCAAACCATCTTTACAACAAATGCTAAAGGAACTTCCCTAGGCAGGAAACACAAGAGAAGGAAAAGACCTACAATAACAAAACAATTAAGAAAATGGAAATAGGAACATACATATCAATAATTACCTTAAATGTAAGTGGATTAAATGCTCCCACCAAAAGACATAGACTGGCTGAATGGATACAAAAACAAGACCCGTATATATGCTGTCTACAAGAGACCCACATCAGACCTAGGGACACATACAGACTGAAAGGGAGGGGATTGAAAAATGTATTCCATGCAAATGGAAATCTAAAGAATCTGGAGTAGCAATTCACATATCAGTCAAAATAGACCTTAAAACAAAGACTATTATAAGAGACAAAGAAGGACACTACATAATGATAAAGGGATCAATCCAAGAAGAAGATATAACAATTGTAAATAATTATGTACCCAACATAGGAGCACCTCAATACATAAGGCAAATGCTAACAGCCATAAAAGGGGAAATTGACAGTAACACAATCATACAAGGGGACTTTCACACCCCACTTTCACCAATGGACAGATCATCTAAAATGAAAATAAATAAGGAAACACAAGCTTTAAATGACACATTAAACAAGATGGATTTATTGATATTTATAGGACATTCCACCCAAAAACAGCAGAATACACTTTCTTCTCAAGTGATCATGGAACATTCTCCAGGAGATATCATATCTTGGGTCACAAATCAAGCCTTGGTAAATTTAATAAAATTGAAATTGTATCAAGTATCTTTTCCGAATGCAACACTATGAGACTAGATATCAATTGCAGGAAAAAAAACTGTAAAAAAATCAAATACATGAAAAATAAAGCATACACTACTTAATAACCAAGAGACCACTGCAGAAATCAAAGCAGAAATCAAAAAAACACCTAGAAACAAAGGACAATGAAAACACGACCACACAAACCTACGGGATGCAGCAAAAGCAGTTATAAGAGAGAAGGTTATAACAATACAAACCTACCTCAAGAAACAAGAAGCATCTCAATTAAACAACCTAACCTTAAACCTAAAGCAATTAGAGAAAGAACAAAATACCCCAAATTTAGCAGAAGGAAAGAAATCATAAAGATCAGATCAGAAATAAATGAAAGAGAAATGAAGGAAACAATAGCAAATTTCAATAAAACTAAAAGCTGGTTCTTTGAGAAGACAAAAAAAAATTGATAAACCATTAGCCGGACTCATCAAGAAAAAAGGGAGAAAACTCAAATCAATAGAATTAGAAAATAAAAGTAACAACTGACACTGCATAAATACAAGGGATCATGAGAGATTACTACAAGCAACTATATGCCAATGAAATGGAAAACCTGGAAGAAATTGACACATTCTTAGAAAAGCACAACATTCTGTGGCTAAACCAGGAAGAAACAGAAAATATAAACAGACCAATCACAAACACTGAAATTGAGACTGTGATGAAAAATCTTCCAACAAACAAAAGCTTACACCCAGATGCCTTCACAGGCGAATAGTATAAAACATTAAGAGAAGAGCTAACAATGACTGTTCTCAGACTCTTCCAAAATATAGCACAGGAAGGATCACTCCCAAACTCATCTATGAGGCCACCATCACCCTGATGTGAAAAACAGAAAAAGATGTCACAAAGAAAGAAAACTATAGGCCAGTATCACTGATGAATATACATGCAAAAGTCCTGAACAAAATACTAGGAAACAGAATACAACAGCACATTAAAAAGATCATACTCCATGATCAAGTCGGGTTTATCCGAGGAAATCAAGGATGTTTCAATATATGCAAATCAATCAATGTGATACACCATATTAACATATTGAAGGAGAAAAACCATATGATCATCTCAAAAGATGCAGAAAAAGCTTTTGACAAAATTCAATATCCGTTTATGATAAAAATGCTCCAGAAAGGATGCATAGAGGGAACTTACTTCAACATAATAAAGGCCATAGATAACAAACCCAAAGCCAACATATTTATCAATGGTGAGAAACTGAAAACATTTCCTCTAATATCAGGAACAAGACAAGATTGCCCATGCTCACCACTATTATTCAATATAATTTTGTATGTTTTAGCCACAGGATTCAGAGAAGAAAAATAAATAAAATGAATTTAAAAAGGAAAAGAAAAAGCCAAACTGTCACTGTTTGCAGATATCATGATACTATACATGGAGAATCCTAAAGACACTACCAGAAAACTACTAGAGCTAATCAATGAATTTGGTAAAGTAGCAGGATACAAAATTAATGCACAGAAATCTCTGGCATTCCTATACACTAATGATGAAATATCTGAAAGAGAAATTAAGAAAACACTCCCATTTACCATTGCAACAAAAATAATAAAATACCTAGGAATAAACCTACCGGAAGACACAAAAAAACTGTATGCAGAAAACTATAAGACACTGATGAATGAAAGTAATTACACAAACATATGGTGAGATATACCATGTTCTTGTATTGGAAGAATCAACATTTTGAAAATGACTCTACTAGCCAAAGCAATCTACAAATTCAATGTAATCCCTATCAAGCTACCAATGGCATTTTTCACAGAACAAGAACAAACGATTCCACAATTTATAAGGTAACACAAAAGACCCCGGATAGCCAAAGGTATCTTGAGAAATAAAAACGGAGCTGGAGGAACCAGGCTTCCAGACTTCCGATGATACTACAAATCTACAATATTCCAGAAAGTATGGTATGGCACAAAAACAGAAATAGAGATCAATGGAACAGGATAGAAAGCCTAGACATAAACCCACTCACTTTTGGTCACCTTATTTTTGATAAAAGATGCAGGAACATACAATGGAGAAAAGACATCCTCTTCATTAAATGGTGCAGGGAAAACTGGACAGCTACATGTAAAAGAATTAAATTAGAACACTCTGTAACAGCATACACAAAAATAAACTAAAAATGGATTAAATACCTAAATGTAAGGCCAGACATTATAAAACTCTTAGAGGAAAACATAGGCTGAACACCCTATGACATAAATCACAGCAAGATCCTTTTTGGCTCTCTTCCTTGAGAAATGGAAATAAAAACAAAAATAAACAAATGGGACCTAATGAAACATAAAAGCTTTTGCACAGCAAAGGAAACTATAAACAAGACCAAAAGACAACCCGGAACCCTCATGCACTGTTGGTGGGAATGTAAACCATTACAGCCACTATGGAGAATAGCATGGAGTTTCCTTAAAAAAACTAAAAATAGAACTACCATGCGATGCAGCAATGACACTACTGGGCATATACCTTGAGAAAACCATACTTCTACAAGAGTCATGTACCACAATGTTCATTGCAGCTCTATTTACAATATCCAGGAAATGGAAGCAACCTAAGTGTCCGACTGATCAATGGATAAAGAAGATGTGGCGCATATGTACCATGCAATATTACTCAGCCATAAAAAGAAACAAAATTGAGTTATCTGTAGTGAAGTGGATGAACCTAGAGTCTGTCATACAGAATGGAGTAAGTCAGAAGGAGAAAAGCAAATACCGTATGCTAACACATATATATGGAATCTAATAAAATTCGTTATGGAAAACCTAGGGACAGGACAGGAATAAAGATGCAGTTGTAGAGAATGGACTTCAGGACATGGGGAGGGGGAAGGGTAAGCTGGGACGAAGTGAGAGAGTGGCATGGACTAATATATACTACCAAGTGTAAAATAAATAACTAGTTTGAAGCAGCTGCATAGAGCAGGGAGATCAGCTAAGTGCTTTGTGACCATCTAGATGGTTGTAATTGGGAGGGTGGGAGGGAGATGCAAGAGGGAGGAGATATGCGAATATATGTATATATATAGCTGATTCACTTTGTTATAAAGCAGAAACTAACACACCATTGTAAAGCAATTATACTCCAATAAAGATGTTTAAAAATATAAAAATATAAAATAAAAACGAAATCCTCATAAATCTTGTACTACTCTGTGGGTGTGGAAATGAGAGAAAGATGAGTTTATTTTCCACCTTTTCATATTTTTTCTTTGAGTGTATTCCATTGGTAATGTGTTTTACTAGTCCGTGGAATCTGGAAGCCAGCTCCCAGATAGTTGGGAAAATAGAGTATTTTTTTATTCTCTATAATGAATAGAAATAGTAGAGATCTGTCTGCATGTTGCTAATTCAGTATGGAAGGCACAGTCTTTTTTAGGATGTCAACATCCCACTTAAAAAAATATTATTACAAGCAAATTATCAGAGTGGGAAACATATTTGAATTAAAAGCTCTAAGTCCTTTGTCACTGTTTTCCAACATACTAGCTAATGTATCTAGAAAATAATTGACCTTTGATAATATAAATGAATTAGTTAAGTAATTAATCAATGAAAAATTAGACAAGATAATCTCTCTAAGCCTTAGTTTCCTTATCTGTAAGAAGGAAATATGTGGCATCTCAGTGTTGGTCTGAAAATCAGTTGTATTGATGAATATGAGACTATTTTTTTTACATTGTCAATTTAAAATTATTTATATGTAGGATAGGTTTGTATTCTGTTTGTTTTAAAAATGAAAATGTCAAAGATAGAATTTCTCCTTAATTATTATTAGGATCCTTTCATAATTATTAGTAAAATAAACAATTAAAAGCAAATTTTTGAGCACTAAAGAAACCAATAGAAGCAGATTCATATCTATCAAGGTCTCATTTCCATCTCTCATGTGCCTTACATCAGCATAATTAAATATCTTCAATATCTTGCCAGTGTAGCTGTTTCTCTTTCAAAATACTTAGCTATGATTCTCTTTCCAGATATGTAATCTGAATTTGAATTTCAGAAAAGAAAGAAAACCTTTACATTTAAGCCTCCATTAGATTCCTACTTGATTTGAAATATCTGTTGTTTCATATATTTTAATTGATCTAACAAATAATTATGTTTTATTTTCCTCAGTGAAGCACATAACAAATGAGAATGGTTGCAAGTTTTTTGGTGGCTGCATTTTTTATAGTCACAGATAGCAGAGAGATGATCCTTATGAAGTCCAAGTGTTATCTTTATTCATCTTTTCAAGAAAAATTATAACAAAATCTGTAGAAACTTCTGTATATAATAATTTATTATAAATAGTATTAGTCTTCTATTGCTACCATAGCCTAATATCTCAAACTTACTGGCTTAAAACAATACAAATTTATTATCTTATATTTCAGTAGGTTGGGTAAGTCTAGTATGGCCTTTACTAGACTAAAATCAAGGTGTTGGCAGTGGGTTTTCCTTTCTGGAGGCTCTAGGGGAGAATCTATATCCTGGTCTTTTGGATTGTTGGCAGAATTCAGTTCCTTGTGGTTGTAGGACTAAGGTCCCTGTGTTCACACTGGCTATCATGTGAAGGCTGTTTCCAGTCTCTAGAGGCCATCTGCATTCCTTAGTTCACATCCCCCTTCCTCCATCTTCAAAGCTAGCAATGGTGGGTTTAGATCTTCTCATGTTGTATCTTTCTGACCCACTCTTCTCCCTTCGTGTTTAATGACCATGCAGTTACACTAGGCCCATCCTAATAACCCAGAATAGTCTCCTGATCTCATGTCCTTAAGCTTTATCACATCTACAAATTCCCTTTTGCCTTGTAAGGTAATGTATTAACAGGTTTTAAGAATTAGGATCTGGACATCTTTGGAGTAGGGTCATTATTCTGCCTATCATAAAGAGAGACATAAAGATTCTTAGTTCCAAAGATATGGTAAAAATGAACAACCATGACCTAACATTAGATTGGACATCTGAAAAACAAAGACAATGATACCACAATGTGAGGTTAACTACAAAATAAAGGAATAGAAAGTGAAAAAAATGAAGTAGCTATTGTTATTTTTTCAATCTCTTGAGTCCATTTTTTTGTTATATGAACAAGTAAGAAGTATCAGGTAACAGTATCTGGCAGCAATTAATGTTTCCTGTTTGTTTGTTCTTTTCTAGAAAATTAACTATGAGGAAATTATGAGAAATAGAGTATAATGATTTCTGAAAAATATGTTAACAGTGCTTGAGTTTTGAGATAAGAACTTGACAAATGCGTAAATTTGATGCAAAACTGCTTTTGAAAACGGGAGAGATTGCCATTCTTTATATTGTGTGCCAAGATTTGTGCATTTCCACTGTTAGCATTTGGTCTGATTTCAAAACTGATAACTAATGATATTTGCTATGGAAACAGCTTTGCAAATTTTTTTTTTTTTGTGGTACATGTGCCTCTCACTGCTGTGGTCTCTCCCGTTGTGGAGCACAGGCTCCAGATGCGCAGGCTCAGCGGCCGTGGCTCACGGGCCCAGCCGCTCCACGGCATGTGGGATCTTCCCAGACCACGGCATGAACCCATGTCCCCTGCATCGGCAGGCGGACTCTCAACCACTGCGCCAACAGGGAAGCCCTGCAAAAAATAATTTTAAAAGACTATCCTTTTTGCTTCTTATAATGGTTATATTCAAGTTATTGAAAATGTATCATGTTCATATAAAAAAATCTGTTTGCATCTGTAAAACAGATTTTAAATCATTCTAAAATATTGATGCTCACAAAAAAACCTGCTTATTTTGTTTGAAATTTTATTCCTTGTTATTATTGTTTCTGAATGTAATTTGGACTATCATTACATCTGTTATAGCTGTTTCAAAAACTTGTAAATACTACTTTTTAGATGGTGGCACTCTATAAGGAGGGTCTATTTACATTTAGTTAAAGGCAAAATATAATATTATGAGCACACGTCAGTGATTTATCTATGAAACTTACTGTTCCACGTTACATGGAACAGTTAGTAAGTTCCAGCACATATTTATCAGAGGGCCATCAATCCAGAAAGATCTCAGCCCCACATAAAAACACAATTAACTGTTGAATATCAGCAAGTGGGTTTTGCTTTCAACAATGCAGTAATCTAAGTACAGTAGTTCCCCTTTATCTGCAGTTTTATTTTCCATGGTTTCAGTTACCCAAAGTAAACCATAGTCTGAAAATATTAAATGGAAAATCCCAGAAATAAACAGTTCATAAGTTTTAAATTGCACGCCATTCTGATATCATGATGAAATCTTATGCCACCCTATTCCATCTCATCTGGGATCCCCAACCATCAACATCTTCTGCTCCTGACATCCAACCATCCACATAGTTATGGCTGGATGATCCAAGATCAACTGAAGCAGATGATCCCCCTGATCTATCATAAGAAGATCAATAATAGCCTAATACTATGTCACAATGCCGATGTCATTCACCTCATTTCATCTCATCATGTAAGCATGTTATCATCTCACATTATCACAAGAAGAAGAAGTGTGAGTACAGTAAAATAAGATATTTTAAGAGAGAGAGAGAGACCATATTCACATAACTTTTATTACAGTATATATTATAATTTCTCTATTTTATTATTAGTTATTGTTGTTAGTCTATTACTGTGCCTAATTTATGAATTAAACTTTATCATAGGTATGTAAAAAACAGTATATATGGGGTTCAGTACTATCTGCGGTTTCAGACATCCACATGGGGGTCTTGAAATGTATTGCCCTCAGAAAAGAGGTGGGTGCTAATGTATCTAGCATTTATTAAGAACTTGTTATGTGCCATGTATTGTTATAAGTGCTTTGCATGGTTTGTCTCATTAAATCTTCACATTATGTTTCTCATTTACATATGAGAAAACTGAAGCCCAGGGAAGTAAAATTTCTTGCCCAAAGTCACACGCAAGAAGAACTAGGTCTCATACACAAGTCATTGGACACATTCTTATTCACTATGTCTTAGTCATTCCCAGTATATCAAGACACTATACCAAATCATTAAGTTTAGGTGTTAACTCAATTAAGGAGCATGGCTCTGCAATTTAATAAGGACTAAGACATGGGGAAGATGTGAAACAGCATATTGTAGGAAAAATAATTCTGCACTTGGAATCAGAAAGCCTGGGTTCTAGCCCCACACTCTTCATTTGTCTGATGTGTGACATTGGATAAATCATCTAACATTTCTCAACCTTGGTTACCTCATTGGTGAAACGGGAATAATACTTCACTGTGTTGTTAGAAAATTTAAATGAAATGATGTTTATGAAAGTGCTTTGCACTATACACATTTTAGATATCTATTATAGGTCTTTAAAAAGGTTGGGTGAGGGCTTTTTGTCAGTAGTAGAGCATGTGATAGTAAAAATTATGCCAGTGTAAAACCACAGCAACACCATTTTTAATGCATGGTGTTTAACATGGTGGCACTGAATCATTATGCTTTTACTCTCTTCTTCCTTTTCTTTTACATATGAATTGGTATTTAAAATAAGATTATTATAGACCTTAATGACATTCTAGGAAAACCCATTCTACACTTGATCTTTTGTTTCTCAATATAATTGTAGAACTATGTGTTATGTAGTATATGTACAGAAACCTAGTAGTGTACACAACCCAAAGCATGTCATTTTGCCTATTTTCCCCATCAGGGGCTTTTATAAATCTGAAATTTGGAACCTAATGTCTTTCTTTCACCAGTAGCACTTCATTCTTGAACCTGCCTTCTTTCTTCTATGACTTGGCTCTATCCTGACATTCTTTCCTTTCTGGCTACATTTTTTTCTATATTTCATTGGTCAGCTTCTTTCTCTCCTCCAAATTTAGATGTTCCCTAACATTCTTTCCTCAGAACTCTTTTTTTTTTCTGTAAATATTTTCTCTCTTAAAAATCCTGTCCATGTCTGCGGGTTTAACTTCCAGCTCTAGGGAAATTATATCATTTGTGATATATCACAAATTTAATCATTTGTCTCCTAAAATTCTCCAATACCTCACACTTGTTTCCTAAGATAAATATTTTCCTGACCCTGTCATTGTAATTCTTAAACACAGTAGTGTCCTGAAAAAAGTTCGTCAACTGGCTCTCAATAAATAAATAACAAACAGTGCTGATTTGGAGCATTTGCCAAATTCTGTGGTGTAAATTCTTCTGCTATGGCCAGTTTCAAGCTAACAATATGATGTCACTGAAAGCAGACATGAAAAGAGATGCTAATAGTCACCTCTGGCAAATTAGTGAGAACCATTTCCAATACGCCACTACATTTACCACGTATTCAAATTTTATCTCTAGCTTTATTGCCTCTTTCTGCACCAAATTAGATTAAACAATTGTTTGCTGAGTGTGCACCACACATTTCTACCTGTATACTTTATAAATTGCTATTTTGTTCATGTTATTGACTAAATTTGGAAAAGCCTCACACTCCACCTTTACCTAAATGAAATCCTAATCAGCTTTTAAAAGAGGGTTCCTTGAAGATTGTTCTGGTATCAACACTAACTTACTCTATAATGTTTTCTTTTGTGAGTTGCTTTTACAAAATTCCAAACCTCTCTATCTTTTTTCCACCATCAAGGTTCTTAATCTCTTGAGTCCAGGGATTTTTTCTTCCTTCCAGTAGTACTCAGCCCAGCCTTGCTTATATCCTTAATGCCTACAGTTGAAACAAATTGATAGCTGATGGACAGACCGCTATCTCACTTGCAGCTAATTGATATGGTTTGATTTAATCTAGTGATACATTTACACTCTCTCCTTCCCCATTTTGTAAAGTAGCAGAAACAAATTTTCCTGAAACAGATCACCAATACCCCACCAAAAAAACACTTGTTTAACCTTGTGTAGATTTGACCTATATCCAGTGAATCATTGCAGTGCACAATTGTCTTTAATAATTGATTTAACATTAGATTTAATTGATCATAAAATTTCACTATTGTAAGAAAATTAATACCACCAAAATCCCTGTGCTTTATCTGCTTTTGGGCTGCATAAGATTTGAATGGGGTTAATTCATTGGGTAGAACCTCTGAAGCAATATTTATCTTCTATAATGCTCCAAATTTGTATTTTATTTATAACATTATTCAAACATATATTTCTCTCCTTCCACCCTAGTTTAAGCAAAATATCACAAAGAAAGAAATGTTCCTTAAGTATTCAAATGATAGTTGCATTTTCTCTAGAAAGCATCAAGAAAGGAGGGAACTTGACAGAAATGTGGGTGAGTGGTACTCTGAGAATCCATGTGTGTAAATAATTAGAGTACAGGCTTTTAGAAACTTCTCCAGTTACTACTAACTAAACTATAACTGTTGCCAACTCTTAATTTGACCTTTTCTGTTATTTGCCACTCTAAATTCTCTTTGGCAAATTTATATCTCAAGCTAACTCAGGTGGCCTAGGATATATTTAACTACATTTAATGAATTAAGCAATCAACAAATACACACAAAATGCTTATAATATAGTTTCTGCTCAAAGAACATGGTGAGACAATTGAGGAACAGAAAGAGTAGGCAATTTGGCCACTTTGACATAGCTAGTAAGCATTACACCAAAATCGGAACATAGGTGTGCATGTTCTTTGCCCTATAATTAATTGCCTGACCACCTTCATAAAATATCTTCTGGATACTGAGCGTGCTGTTTTTTCCCTGTTAAGAAAAGGGTTCATCCATTAGAGACTTCTAGATGACATGGCAGGAAAGGTCAGTGGGATCCAGCTGTAGAACATCAGGAGTTTCAGGGAAAAGTGTTAATATTTTATTTTACAGGTCTAAGAGTCGTGTGATCAAAACACTGTTTTTGAAAGGTAAATCTATTTGTCATTTGCAGGATGGATTAGAATGGGGGAAATTAAGTCTGCTTTTGCTCAGAAAATTGAGATTTGGGAGCATGCTATAATTTAAGCAAAGCAGTTAGAAAGGAAAATTATCTTAAAATTATATAACATCTTTCACAATCAAATGAATTCGCTGCTTTGAATTATCCTCTGTATTAGATTTTCCTTTCTTTGGCATCTTCCTTTTATGGATAATTAAAAATTGGCTCTATTATTGCTATAATATATCATGAGAAATATTTTCCCTGTAGGGTAGTATATGGAATAGTATTTCTAAGTAACAAATCATTCACAGCTTTAAGCCAAACTTAAACATGGACTCTCTCATCACATTTGATATTTGTAAAGTGATTAATGGATTTTTTTGGAAGATCAATAAATTATCAATATAAAAAAATAAAGAGAAAGATTGTGTGTTTGGCAGAGCTTCGTGATTAATAGTGTCCTCTTCTGAAAGTAATTATATTTACATTTCCTTTTTAAGGCTGCACATTTTTCAACTTCATTCTAGGTAAAACACTGAAAACTGTCAGCTCTGTTTTTCTAATTGTCTCTTTCTATTTGGAAGAAAACCAGTAGAATGTAGAAAGAGTTTGTTAGCAATTATTGGAAAATAATTGATCTTGGAGAGGGTTCAGTAACCTTATGATAAAAAAGAACTTAAATGATAAATCTATATATCTTAAAAAAGATTATTTTGCATATATTCCAACTAATTTTTATAAAAAATGACAAGATATGTATATTACTAACTAATTTGATATAATTTGGAGTGTTACAATATGACTTTATGATTTTTTAAAATTCTATAATCATGTAAACATATAGTCGTATAGTCATATAAGAATCAAAGACATAGACATTTTCATATTCTAGGCAGTATCGCAGTAGGTTGAGGTAAAGTTATTTCACCTTATGTGTCACATTTATTATTTTAAGGACAGGAGGCTGTTATTGATTTTGACACCCAAAATGATACCAGAAGCTCTGTGAGATTCCGCAGGTATACCAGTAGTAGAAGACTGTAATTACAATGACCTTTTACCCTGCTCTCATTTTATATAGGGAATGCTCAGTGACATCACCATTAATTTTAAAGCACAGATACATACATAAACACATACCCAACAGTGACTGTATATGAGCCACTTGCTTATTTTTTATTCAAGCACCAATATACAATATTCATGTGGATGCATGAATTTCCACAGCAAAATTATAGTGGTCAGTAATTCTTGGCTTTAAGAAAACTGTGGAGTCCAAAGAAGAAACATCTCTATCCATTCCTCTGTCGATGTACATTTAGGCTGCTTCCATGTCCTGGCTATTGTAAATAGTGCTGTTATGAACATTGGGTTGCATGTGTCTTTTTGAATTATGGTTTTCTCTGGGTATATGTCCAGTAGTAGGATTGGTGGGTCATATGGTAGTTCTATTTGTAGTTTTATAAGGAACCCCCATACTGTTCTCCATAGTGGCTGTACTAATTCACATTCCCACCAGCAGGGCAAGAGTGTTGCATTTTCTCCACACCCTCTACAGCATTTATTGTTTATAGATATTTTGTTGATGGTCATTCTTACCAGTGTGAGAACCTCATTGTAGTCTTGATTTTCATTTCTCTAATAATTAGTTATGTTGAGCATCTTTTCACATGTTTGTTGGCCATCTGTAAGTCTTCTTGGAGAGATGTCTATTTAGGTCTTCTGCCCATTTTTAAATGTGGATTATTGATTTAAGAACATTCTACTTTTGTAATATATGAATTTAAAGCAAGAAATTTTCTCTAAAAATACTTTACCTGCATCCCCCCTGAGTTGGCATGCTATAGTTTTATGCAATTCATTTTTTTCTAATTTCCTTTATAATTTCTTTTTATCACTTTTTCCAATATAATTATGTTTTGCCTAGGTGACATAGTCTATAGGAATTCGATTTTTTGGCATTCTATAATATTAACACTTAATTTATAGACTCATATAGTCTATCTGTGTCAACATTTTATCTACACCTGAAAACAATGTGTCCATTAATACTCAAATCTGCAGCATCACCATATTAATGCTTCACTGCATGCCTACTGTTTTTTGTTTTTTTACATCTTTATTGGAGTATAATTGCTTTACAATGGTGTGTTAGTTTCTGCTTCATAACAAAGTGAACCAGTTATACATATACATATGTTCCAATATCTCTTGCCTCTGGTGTCTCCCTCCCTCCCAAACTCCATATCCCACCCTTCTAAGTGGTCACAAAGCACCGAGCTGATCTCCCTGTGCTATGCAGATGCTTCCCACTAGCTATTTTACGTTTGGTAGTGTATATATGTCCATGTCACTTTCTCACTTTGTCACAGCTTACCTTTCCCCTCCCCATATCCTAAAGTTCATTCTCTAGTAGGCCTGTGTTTTTATTCCTATCTTACCCCTAGGTTCTTCATGACAATTTATTTTTCTTAGATTCCATATATATGTGTTAGCATATGGTATTTGTCTTTCTCTTTCTGACTTACTTCACTCGGTATGGCAGACTCCAGGTCGATCCACCTCACTACAAATAACTCAATTTTGTTTCTTTTTACGGCTGAGTAATATTCCATTGTATATATGTGCCACATCTTCTTTATCCATTCATCCAATGAGGAACACTTAGGTTGCTTCCATCTCCTGGTTATTGTAAATAGAGCTGCAATGAACATTTTGGTACATAACTCTTTTTGAAATATGGTTTTCTCAGGGTATATGTCCAGTAGTGGGATTGCTGGGTCATATGGTAGTTCTATTTTTAGTTTTTTAGGAACCTCCATGTGGTTCTCCATAGTGGATTTATCAATACACATTCCTACCAGCAGGGCAAGAGTGTTCCCTTTTCTCCAAACTCTCTCCAGCATTTATTGTTTCTAGATTTTTTGATGATGGCCATTCTGACTGGAGCGAGATGATATCTCATTGTAGTTTTGATTTGCATTTCTCTAATGATTAATGATGTTGAACTTTCTTTCATGTGTTTGTTGGCAATCTGTATATCTTCTTTGGAGAAATGTCTATTTAGGTCTTCTGCCCATTTTTGGATTGGGTTGTTTGTTTATTTGTTATTCAGCTGCATGTGCTGCTTGTAAACTGTGGAGATTAATCCTTGGTCAGTTGCTTCATTTGCAAATATTTTCTCCCATTCTGAGGATTATCTTTTGGTCTTGTTTATGGTTTCCTTTCTGTGCAAAAGCTTTGAAGTTTCACTAGGTCCCATTTGTATATTTTTGTTTTTATTTCCATTTTTCTAGGAGGTGGGTCAAAAGGATCTTGCTGTGATTTATTTCGTAGAGTGTTCTGCCCATCTTTTCCTCTAAGAGTTTGATAGGGGCTTCCCTGGTGGTGCAGTGGTTGAGAATCTGCCTGCTAATACAGGGGACATGGGTTTGAGCCCTGGTCTGGGAAGATCCCACATGCCGTGGAGCAACTAGTCCCGTGAGCCACAACTACTGAGCCTGCACGTCTGGAGCCTGTGCTCCACAACAAGAGAGGCCGTGATAGTGAGAGGCCCGCACACCATGATGAAGAGTGGCCCCTGCTTGCCACAACTTGAGAAAGTCCTCGTACAGAAACGAAGACCCAACACAGAAAAATAAATAAGTAAATTCGTACCCCCAACAACTTAAAAAAAGGAGTTTGATAGTTTCTACCCTTACATTTAGGTCTTTAATCCATTGTGAGCTTATTTTTGTGTATGGTGTTAGGGAGTGTTCTAATCTCATACTTTTATATGTACCTGTCCAGTTTTCCCAGCAACACTTATTGAAGAGGCTGTCCTTTCTCCAGGGTACATTCCTGCCTCCTTTATCAAAGATAAGGTGATCATATGTGAGTGGGTTTATCTCTGGGCTGTCCATCTTGTTTCATTGATCTAAATTTCTGTTTTTGTGCCAGTACAATACTGTCTTGATGACTGTAGCTTTGCAGTATAGTCTGACGTCAGGGTGCCTGATTCCTCCAGCCCCATTTTTCGTTCTCAAGATTGCTTTGGCTATTTGGGGTCTTTTGTGTTTCCATACAAATTGTGAAATTTCTTGTTCTAGTTCTGTGAAAAATGCCAGTGGTAGTTTGATAGGGATTGCATTGAATCTGTAGCTTGCTTTGAGGGGTAGAGTCATTTTCACAATGTTGACTCTTCCAATCCAAGAACATGGTATATCTCTCCATCTATTTGTATCATTTTTAATTTCTTTCATCAGTGTCTTATAATTTTCTGCATACAGGTCTTTTGTCTCCTTAGGTAAGTTTATTCAGAGATATTGGATTCTTTTTGTTGCAATGGTAAATGGGAGTGTTTTCTTAAATTCACGTTCAGATTTTTTCATCACTAGTGTATAGGAATGGCAGAGATTTCTGTGCATTAATTTTGTATCCTGCTACTTTACCAAATTCATTGATTAGATCTAGTAGTTTTCTGGTAGCATCTTTAGAATTCCCTATATATAGTATCATGTCATCTGCAAACAGTGACAGCTTTACTTCTTCTTTTAGATTTGGATTCCTTTTATTTCCTTTTCTTCTCTGATTGCTGTGGCTAAATCTTCCATAACTATGTTGAATAAGAGTGGTGAGAGTGGGAAACCTTGTCTTGTTCCTGATCTTAGTGGAAATGGTTTCAGTTTTTCACCAATGAGGATGATGTTGGCTGTGGGTTTGTCATATATGGCCTATATTATGTTGAGGAAAGTTCCCTCTATGCCTACTTTCTGCAGGGTTTTTATCATAAATGGATGTTGAATTTTGTCAAAAGCTTTCTCTGCATCTTTTGAGATGATCATATGGCTTTTCTCCTTCAATTTGTTAAAATGGTGTATCACGTTGATTGATTTGCATTTACTGAAGAATCCTTGCATTCCTGGAATAAACCCCACTTGATCATGGTGTATAATCCTTTTAATGTGCTGTTGGATTCTGTTTGCTAGTATTTTGTTGAGGATTTTTGCATCTATGTTCATCAGTGATATTGGCCTGTAGTTTTCTTTCTTTGTGAAAACCTTGTCTGGTTTTGGTATCAGGGTGATGTTGGCTTTGTGGACTGTGTTTCAGAGTGTTCCTCCCTCTGTTATATTTTGGAATCGTTTGAGAAGGATAAGTGTGAGCTCTTCTCTAAATGGTTGATAGAATTCACCTGTGAAGCCATCTGGTCCTGGGCTTTTGTTTGTTCGAAGATATTTAATCATAGTTTCAATTTCAGTGCTTGTGATTTGTTTGTTCATATTTTCTATTTCTTGTTGATTCAGTCTTGGCTGCTTATGTATTTCTAAGAATTTGTCCATTTCTTACAGGTTGTCCATTTTATTGGCATAGTGTTGCTTATTGTAATCCCTCATGATCTTTTGTATTTCTGCAGTGTCAGTTGTTACTTCTCCGTTTTCATTTCTCATTCTATTGATTTAATTATTCCCCCCTTTTTTCTTGATGATTCTGGCTAACAGTGTATTAATTTTGTTTAACTTCTCAAAGAACCAGCTTTTAGTTATACTGATCTTTGCTATCATTTCCTTCATTTCTTTTTCATTTATTTCTGATCTGATCTTTATGATTTCTTTCCTTCTGCTAATTTTCGTGGGTTTTTTTTTTTGGCTCTTCTTTCTGTAACTGCTTTAAGTGCAAGGTTAAGTTTTTTATTTGAGATGTTTCCTGTTTCTTAAGGTAGGATTGTATTGCTATAAACTTCCGTCTTGGAACTGCTTTTCCTGCATCCCATAGGTTTTGGGTCATCGTGTCTCCATTGTCATTTTTTTCTAGGTATTTTTTTATTTCCTCTTTGATTTCTTCAGTAATCACTTCGTTATTATGTAGTGTATTGTTTAGCCTCCATGTGTTTGTATTTTTTACAGATCTTTCCCTGTAATTGGTATGTAGTTTCATAGCCTTGTGGTCAGAAAAGATACTTGATACAATTTCAATTTTCTTAAATTTACCAAGGCTTGATTTGTGACCCATGATATCATCTATCCCGGAGAATGTTCCATGAGCACTTGAGAAAAATGTGTATTCTGTTTTATTCTGGATGGAATGCCCTATAAATATCAATTGAGTCCATCTTGTTTAATGTATCATTTAAAGCTTGTGTTTCCTTATTTATTTTCATTTTGGATGATCTCTCCATTGGTGAAAGTGGGGTGTTAAAGTCCCCTACTATGATTGTGTTACTGTCGATTTCTCCTTTTATGGCTGTTAGTATTTGCCTTATGTATTGAGGTGCTCCTATGTTGGGTGCATAAATATTTACAATTGTTATATCTTCTTCTTGGATCGATCCCTTGATCATTATGTAGTGTCCTTCTTTGTCTCTTCTAATAGTCTTTATTTTAAAGTCTTTTTTTTTCTTGTATAAGAATTGCTACTCCAGCTTTCTTTTGGTTTCCATTTGCATAAAATATCTTTTTCCATCCCCTTGCTTTCAGTCTGTATGTGTCTCTAGGTTTGAAGTGGGTCTCTTGTAGACAGCATATATATGGGTCTTGTTTTTGTATCCATTCAGCCAATCTGTGTCTTCTGGTGGGAATATTTAAACCATTTACATTTAAGGTAATTATCAATATGTATGTTCCTATTCCCATTTTAATTGTTTTGGGTTTGTTATTGTAGGTGTTTTCCTTCTCTTGTGTTTCTTGCCTGGAGTAGTTCCTTTAGCGTTTGTTGTAAAGCTGGTTTGGTGGTGCTGTACTCTCAGCTTTTGCTTGTCTGTAAAGTTTTTAATTTCTCCGTCAAATCTGAATGAGATCCTTGCTGGGTAGAGTAATCTTGGTTGTAAGTTTTTCTCCTTCATCACTTTAAATATGTCCTGCCAGTCCCTTTTGACTTGGAGAGTTTCTGCTGAATGTTCAGTTGTTAACCATACGGGGATTCCCTTGTGTGTTATTTATTGTTTTTCCCTTTCTGCTTTTCATATGTTTTCTTTGTATTTAATTTTTGAGAGTTTGATTAACATGTGTCTTGGCATGTTTCTCCTTGAATTTATCGTGTATGGGATGCTCTGTGGTTCCTGGACTTAATTATATATTTCCATTCCCGTATTAGTGAAGTTTTCATCTATAATCTCTTCCAATATTTTCTCAGTTTCTTTCTTTTCCACTTCTTCTTCTGGGACCCCTATAATTCGAATGTTGGTGCATTTAATGTTGTCCCAGAAGTCTCTGAGACTGTCCTCAGTTCTTTTCATTCTTTTTTCTTTATTCTGCTGTGCAGTAGTTATTTCCAGTATTTTATCTTCCAGGTCACTTATCCGGTCTTCTGTCTCAGTCATTCTGCTATTGATCCCTTCTAGAGTATTTTTAGTTTCAGTTATTTTTTTGTTCATCATTGCTTGTTTCCTCTTTAGTTCTTCTATGTAGTTGTTAAATGTTTCTTGCATTTTCTGTATTATATTTCCAAGATTTTGGATCATCTTTACTATCATTATTCTGAATTCTTTTTCAGGTAGACTTCCTATTTTCTCTTCATTTGTTAGGCCTGGTGGGTTTTTATCTTGCTCCTTCATCTGCTGCATGATTTTCTGTCTTCTAATTTTGCTTATCTTACTCTGTGTTGTGTCCCTTTTTACAGGCTGCTGATTCGTAGTTCTTGTTGTTTCTGGTGTCTGTCCCCAGTGGCTAAAATTGGTTCAGTGGGTTTTGTAGGCTTTCTGGTAGAGGGGACTAGTGCCTGTGTTCTGGTGGATGAGGCTGGATCTTGTCTTTCTGGTGGGCAGGTCCACGTCTTGTGGTGTTTTTTGGGGTGTCTGTGGACTTATTATGATTTTAGGCAGCCCCTCTGCTAATGGGTGGGGCTGTGCTCCTATCTTGTAGTTGTTTGGCATAGGGTGTCCAGCAGTGTAGCTTGCTGGTCGTTGAGTGAAGCTGGATGTTGGTGTTGAGATGGAGATCTCTGGGAGATTTTCACCATTTGATATTATGTGGAGCTGGGTGGTCTCTTGCGGACCAGTGTCTTGAAGTTGTCTCTCACATATCAGAGGCATAGCAGTGACTCCTGGTTGCAAAACCAAGAGCCTTTCATCCACACGGCTCAGAATAAAAGGGAGAAAATGTAGAAAGAAAGAAAGAAAGAGGGTAAAATAAAATAAATAAAGAAAAAATAAAATTATTAAAATAAAAAATAATTATTAAGAAAGAAATTTTTTGAAAAGTAAAAAAAAAAAAAAATGGACGGAGAGAATCCTAAGACAAATTGTGAAAACAAAGCTATGCAGACAAACTCTCACACAGAAACATACACATACAAACTCACAAAAAGAGAAATAGGGGAAAAATAATAAATCTTGCTCTCAAAGTCCACCTCTTCATCTTGGGATGATTCATTGTCTATTCAGATATTCCACTGATGCAGGGTACATCAAGTTGATTTTGGAGCTTTAAACTGCTGCTCCTGAGGCTCCTGGGAGTAATTTCCCTTTCTCTTCTTTTTTTTTTTCACAGCTCCCAGAGTTCAGCTTTGGATTAGGCCCTGGCTCTGCATGTAGGTCGCAGGAGGGCATCTCTTCTTTGCTCAGACAGGATGGGGTTAAAGGAGCCACTGATTCAGTGGTTCTGGGTCACTCAGGCCGGGGGGATGGAGGGGCATGGAGTGCGGTGCGAGCCTGTGGTGGCAGAGGCCTGTGGGACATTGCAGCAGCCTGAGAAGCACTGTGTGTTCGCCCGGGGAAGTTGTTCCTGGATCCTGGGACCCTGGCAGTGGCGGGCTGCACACTTGGTCATGTTGTATGATCCTTTTAATGTGCTGCTGGATTCTGTTTGCTAGTATTTTGTTGAGGAGTTTTATGTCTATGTTTATCAGTGATATTGGCATGTAGTTTTCTTTTTTAGTGTCATCTTTGCCTTGTTCTGGTATCAGAGTGATGTTGGCCTCGTAGAATGAGTTTGGGAGTGTTCCTCACTCTGGTATATTTAGGAAGAGTTTCAGAAGGATAGGTGTTAGCTCTTCTCTAAATGGTTGATAGAATTCGCCTGTGAATCCATCTGGTCCTGGACTTTTGTTTGTTGGAAAAATTTTCATGATAATTTCAATTCCAGTGCCTTTGATTTTTCTGTTTATACTTTCTATTTCTTCGTGGTTCATTCTCAGAAGGTTGTGATTTTCGAAGAATGTGTCCATTTCTTCCAGGTTGTGCATTTTATTGGCATATAGTTTCTTGTAGTAATCTCTCATGATCCTTTGTATTTCTGCAGTGTCAGTTGTTACTTCTCCTTTTTCATTTCTAATTCTATTGATTTTTGTCTTCCCCCTTTTTTTCCTTGATGAGTCTCGCTAATGTTTTATCAATTTTTTTATCCTCTCAAAGAACCATCTTTTATTTTTATTTTTATTGATCTTTGCTACCATTTCCTTTATTTCTTTTTTATTTATTTTTGATCTTATCTTTATGATTTCTTTCTTTCTGCTAACTTTGGATTTAGTTTGTTATTCATTCTCTAGTTACCTTAAGTGTAAGGGTAGGAGGAAAACATAGGCAGAACACTTTTTGAAACCAAATGCAGCAAGATCTTTTTTGAACCACCTCCTAGTATAATGAAAATAAAAACAAAAATAAACAAATGGGACTTACTTAAACTGGAAACCTTTTGCACAGAAAATGAAAGCATAAACAAGACAAAAAGACAATGCTCAGAATGGGAGAAAATATTTACAAACAAAGAAACTGACAAAGGATTAATCTCTAAATATACAAGCAGCTCATGCAGCTCAATATGAAAAAACAAACAGCCCAATAAAAAATGGGTGGAAGCATAGCACAGGGAGATCAGTTCGGTGCTTTGTGACCGCCTGGAGGGGTGGGATAGGGAGGGTGGGAGGGAGACGCAAAAGGGAGGGGATATGGGAACATATGTATATGTATAACTGATTAAATTTGTAAAATAAAATAAAAAAAAATTAAAAAAAAAAAAAAAAAAAAAAAAAAAAATGGGTGGAAGATCTAATAAGACATTTCTACAAAGAAGAGACACAGAGGGCAAACACACACATGAAAAGATGCTTACCATCTCTAATTATTAGAGAAATGAAAATCGAAACTAAAATGATATATCACCTCACCTCAGTCATAATGGCCAACATTTAGACATCTAGAAAAAAAAAAGCTGGATAGGGTGTGGAGGAAATGCAACCTTCATGCACTTTTGATGGGAATGTAAATTGATACAGGTACTATGGAAAACAGTATGGATGTTCCTTAAAAAACTAAAAATGGAACTATCTTATGACCCAGCATTCTCACTACTTAGTGTATACCCTGAGAAAACCATAATTCAAAAAGTCATGTGCACCCCAATGTTTATTTCAGCACTGTTTACAATAGCCAGGACATGGAAACAACCTAAAAACAGAGAAATGGATAAAGTAGATGTGGTATGTATATACAATGGAATATTACTCAGCCGTAGAAAGGAATGGAATTGGGTCATTTGTAGAGATGTGGATGAATCTAGAGACCGTCATACAGAGTGAAGTAAGTCAGGAAGAGAAAAACAAATATCGTATATTATTGCAGATATGTGGAACCTAAAAAGATGGTATAGACAATGTTATTTACAAAGCAGGAATAGAGACACTTATGTAGGGAACAAATGTATGAATACCAAGGGGAAAGGGAGGTGGGTGCGAGGAATTGGGAGATTTGGATTGACACATATACACTACTTATAGTATGTGTTAAATAGATAACTAAGAAGAACATAATGTATAGCACAGGGAACTCTACTTAATGCACTGTGGTGACCAAAATGGGAAGGAAATCCAAAAAAACAGGGTCTACCTGTATATGTATAACTGATTCACTTTGTTGTACAGAAGAATGTTACAGAACATTGTAAAGCAGCTATACTCCAATAAAATTAATTAAAAAAAGAAAATTTCGGAGATAAAATTTTGATTTGGGACAGGGCAAAGATTGCTAGAAAAATTCCAAACCACAAGCCATGAAACAAAAAGAAAATGTTTTCGTGGACTAAATAAAAATTAAAAAAAATAATTGCTATGGATGGAAGTCAGTGGCGACTGCTGCAGCTGGCTCAGCTGTGCAGGCTGTATCCTCCCTCAGCCTGTGAGAGGAGGAAGCTAGTGGAGGACCTGCACCAACAAAACCAAGGAGGAAATCAAGTGTCATCCCTCTTCTGAATGAGTTTAACCTGCTCCACCAGGAAGGGGCTCTCCCAGGAGTTACAGTGTTGGGGCTCTGTGGGGGCAGAATCCAGGGCATGCAGGTCCACAGGTTCCTGGTTCAAGTTCTTTTCCATGAGCACGGTGGCTCCCAATTAGTCTTCAGTTTTAGCCCACTCATGTTGTGGAGGTTTCTTGTTGTCTTGGATGACAGGGTGGCCACCGCACTGGTTTTGCATTTTCAAGACATTTGGCGCCCTCGTGCTTGTCCTTGGACAATTTCCAGAAAAGAGGCCCACACTCTCCAGAGCCACATCATAGATATAGAAGCCCAGAGTGAGCCGTGTGTCTGACAGATTCTTGGTGCTCTAGCTGGTTGTAAGGCCTGAGACTCTGAGGTGGAAGATCTGAGTTCAGGACATTGGACCACCAGAGACCTCCTGGCCTGATGAAACATCAATCAGCGAGAGTTCTCCCAGAGATCTCCATCTCAACACTTAGACCTAGCTTTACTCACGACCAGAAGGCTACAGTGCTGGACACCCCATGCCATACAACTAGCAACACAGGAACACAACCCCACACATTAGCAGAGAGGCTGCCTAAAATCTTAAGTTCACAGACAACCAAAAAACACCATTGGACGCAGTCTTGCTGACCAGAAAGAAAAGATCTAGCCTCATTGACCAGAACAAAAGCACTAGTCCCCTCCACCAGGAACTCTACATAACCCACTGAATCATCCATACACACTGGGGGCAGACACGAAAAACAACGGGAACTAAGAACTTGCAGACTGCAAAAAGGAGACCCCAAACACAATAAGATAAGCAAAATGAGAAGACAGAGAAATACACAGCAGATGCAGGAGCAAAGTAAAAACCCACCAGACCAAACAAAAGAAGAGGAAATAGGCAGTCAACTTGAAAAATAATTCAGAGTAACGATAGCAAAGATGATAAAAAATCTTGGAAATAGAATGGAAAAAATACAAGAAATGTTTAACAAGGACATAAAAGAACGAAAGAGCAAACAAACAATGATGAACAACAAAATAAATGAAATTAAAAATTCTCTAGAAGGAATCAATAGCAGAATAACTGAGGCAGAAGAGTGGATACATGACCTGGAAGATAAACTAGTGGAAATAACTACCACAGAGCAGAATAAAGAAAAAAGAATGAAAAGAATTGAGGATATTCTCAGAGACCACTGGGACAACGTTAAGCACAACAACATTCAAATTATATGGCTCTCAGAAGACGAAGAGAAAAAGAAAGGGACTGAGAAAATATTTGAAGAGATTATTGTTGAATACTTCCCTAATATGGGAAAGGAAATAGTCATTCAAGTCCAGGAAGTGCAGAAAGTCCCATATAGGATAAATCCAAGGAGAAACTCGCCAACACACATATTACTCAAGCTATCAAAAATTAAATAAAAATAAAACATAGTAAAAGCAGCAAGGGAGGGCTTCCCTGGTGGCACGGTGGTTGGGAGTCCGCCTGCCAATGCAGGGGACATGGGTTTAATCCCTGGTCTGGGAAGAACCCACATGCTGTGGAGCACCTGGGCCTGTGTGCCACAATTAATAGCCTGTGCTCTAGAGCCTGCAAGCCACAACAACTGAGCCGCATGCTAAAGCTGCAGAAACCCATGTGCCTAGATCACATGCTCCGTAACAAGAGAAGCCACCACAAGCAGAAGCCTGCACACTGCAATGAAGACTAAATAAATAAATTTATTTAAAAAAAATCAAATGTGTACATTTAGAAAAAGAAAAAAAAGCAGCAAGGGAAAATCAACAAATAATACACAAGGGAAACCCTATAAGGCTAACAGCTGAACTTTTAACACAATCTCTGCAAGCCAGAAGGGAGTGGCAGGACATATTGAAAGTGATGAAAGGGAAAAACTTACAACCAAGATTACTCTACCCAGCAAGGCTCTCATTCAGATTTGACAGAGAAATTAAAGCATTTACAGACAAGCAAAAGCTAAGAGAATTCAGCACCAAAAACCCAGCTTTACAGCAAATGCTAAAGGAAATTCTCATGGTTGGAAACACAGGACAAGGAAAAGACCTAAAATAACAAACCAAAAACAATTAAGAAAATGGTAATGGGAACAAACATATCAATAATTACCATAAATATAAATGGATTAAATGCTCCAACCAAAAGACATAGCCTGGCTGAATGGAAACAAAAACAAGACTAATATATATGCTGTCTACAAGAGACCCACTTCAGACCTAAGGACCCATACAGACTGAAAGTGAGGGGATGGAAAAAGATATTCCATGCAAATGGAAAACAAAAGAAAGCTGGAGTAGCAATTCTCATATCAGACAAAATAGACTTTAAAATAGAACTATCACAAGAGACAAAGAGGGACACTATGTAATGATCAAGGGATCAATCCAAGAAAAACATATAGGTATTGTAAATATTTATGAACCCAACATAGGAGCACCTCCATACCTAAGGCAAATGCTAACAGCCATAAAAGGGGAAATCGACAGTAACACAATAATAGTAGTGGACTTTAACACCCCACTTTCACCAATGAACAGATCAACCAAAAAGAAAACAAATAAGGAAACACAAGCTTTAAATGTCACATTTCACAAGCAGTTCTTAATTGATATTGACATTCCATCCAAAAACAACAGAATACACTTTATTCTCAAGTGCTCAATGAACATTGTCCAGGATAGATCATATCTTGGGTGACAAATCAAGCCTTGGTACAGTGAAGAAAACTGAAATTGCATCAAGTAACTTTTCCGACCATAACACTATGAGACTAGATATCAATTACAAGAAAAATTCTGTAGATAATACAAAAACATGGAGGCTAACCAATACACTACTAAATCACCAGGAGCTCACAGAAGAAATCAAGGAGGAAATCAAAATATCTAGAAACAAATGTAATGAAAACACAACGACCCAAAACATATGGGATGCAGCTAAAGCAGTTCTAAGAGGGAAGTTTATAGCAATATAACCCTACCTTAAGAAACAAGAAACATCTCAAATAAAAAAGCTAACATTAAACCTAAAGCAATTAGAGAAAGAAGAACAAAAAACACCAAAACTTAGCAAAAGCTAAGAAATCATAAAAGTCAGAACAGAAATAAATGAAAAACAAATGAAGGAAATGATAGCAAAGGTCAATAAAACTAAAAGGTGGTAATTTGAGAAGATAAACAAAATTGAAAAACATTAACCAGACTCATCAAGAAAAAAAGGGAGAAGAGTCAAATCAACAGAATTAGAAATAAAAAAGGAGAAGTAACAACTGACACAGCAGAAATACAAAGGATAATGAGAGATTACTACAAGCAACTCTATGCCAATAAAATGGATACCCTGGAAGAAATGGACAAATTCTTATAAAAGCACAACTTTCTCACACTGAACCAGGAAGAAACAGAAAATATAAACAGACCAATACAAGCACTGGAATTAAAACCATGATTAAAAATCTTCCAACAAACAAAAGCCCAGGACCAGATGGATTCACAGGTGAATTCTATCAAACATTTAGAAAAGAGCTAACACCAGTCCTGCTCAAACTCTTCCAAAATATAGCAGAGTGAGGAACACTCCTGAACTCATTCTATGAGGCCACCATCACCCTGATGCCAAAACCTGAAATAGATACCATAAAAAAGGAAAATAACAGGCCAATATCACTGATGAACAACAATGCAAAAATCTTCAACAAAACACTAGCAAACAGAATCCAACAGCACATTAAATGTATCATACACCATGATAGAGTATGGTTTATCCCAGGAATACAATGTTTCTTCAATATGCACAAATCATTCAATGTGATAAGCCATATTAACAAATTGAAGGAGAAAAACCATACGATCATCTCAATAGATGCAGAAAAAGCTTTTGACAAAATTTGACATCCATTTATCATAAAAAAACTCCAGAAATTGGGCCTAGAGGGAACTTACTTCAACATAGTAAAGGCCATATATGAGAGACCCACAACCAACATCGTTCTCAATGGTGAAAAACTGAAACCGTTCCCACCAAGATCAGGAACAAGACAAGGTTGCACACTCTAACCACTGTTATTCAACATAGTTCAGGAAGTTTTAGCCACAGCAATGAAAGAAGAAAAGGAAATAAAAGGAATCCAAATTGGGAAAGAAGAAATAAAACTGTCACTGTTTGCAGATGACATGATACTATTCGTAGAGAATCCTAAAGATGCTACCAGAAAACCCGTAGAGCTAAAGAATGACTTTGGTAAAGTAGCAGGATACAAAAATAATGCACAGAAATCACTTGCATTTGTATACACTAATGATAAAATATCTGAAAGAGAAATTAAGGAAACACCCCCATTTCCCATTGCAACAAAAAGAATAAAATACCTAGGAATAAACCTACTTTATTAGACAAAAGGTCTGTATGCAGAAAACTATAAGACACTGATGAAAGTAATTAAAAGTGATAAAGACAGAGAGATATACCATGTTCTTGGATTGGAAGAATCAACATTATGAAAATGACTCTACTACACAAAACTATCTGCAGATTCAATGCAATCCCTATCAAACTACCAATGTTATTTTTCACAGAACTAGAACAAAAATTTCACAATTTGTATGGAACAACCCAGACCCTGAATAACCATATCAAACTTGAGAAAGAAAAATGGAGCTGGAGGAATCAGGCTGCCTGTCTTCAGACTATACTACAAAACTACTGTCATCAAGACAGTATGGTACTGGCACAAAAATAGAAATATAGATCAATGGAACAGGATAGAAAGTCCAGAGGTAAACCCACACACATATGGTCACCTTATCTTTGATAAAGGAGGCAAGAATATATAATGGAGAACAGACAGCCTCTTCAATAAGTGGAGCTGGGGAGAGTGGACAGCTACATGTAAAAGAATGAAATTAGAACATTCCCTAACACCATACACAAAAAATAAACTCAAAATGGATTAAAGACCTAAATGTAAGGCCAGACATTATAAAACTCTTAGAGGAAAACATAGGCAGAACACTCTATGACATAAATCACAGCAAGATCCTTTTGAGCCACCTTCTAGAGAAATGGAAATAAAAACAGAAATAAACAAATGGGACCTAATGAAACTTAAAAGCTTTTTCACAGCAATGGAAATCATAAACAAGATGAAAAGACAACCCTGAGAATGGGAGAGAATGTTTGCAAACAAAGCAACTGACAAATGATTAATCTCCAGAATATACAAGCAGCTCGTGCAGCTCAATATCAAAATATCAAACAACCCAATTCAAGAATGGGAAGAAGAGCTAAGTAGACATTTCTCCAAAGAAGATGTACAGATTGTCAACAAACACATGAAAGTGTGCTCAACATCACTAATCATTAGAGAAGTGCAAATGAAAACTACAGTGAGGTATCATCTCACACCGGTCAGAATGGCCATCATCAAAAAATCTAGAAACAATAAATGCTGGAGAGGGTGTGGAGAAAAGGGAATCCTCATACACTGTTTGTGGGAATGTAAATTGATACAGCCACTATGGAGAACAGTATGGAGTCTCCTTAAAAATCTAAAAATAGATCTATCTTATGACCCAAGAATCCCACTACTGGGCATATACACTGAGAAAACCATAATTTAAAAGAGACATGTACCACCATGTGCATTTCAGCACCACTTACAATAGCCAGGATATGGAATCAACCTAAGTGTCCATTGACAGATGAATTGTTAAAGAAGATGTGGTACATATATACAGTGGAATATTACTCAGCCATAAAAAGAAATGTAATTGATTTATCTGTAGTGAGGTGGATGGACCTAGAGTCTGTCATACAGAGTGAAGTAAGTCAGAAAGAGAAAAACAAATACTATGTGCTAACACATATATATGGAATCTGAGAAAAAACATGGTTTTGAAGAGCCTAGGGGCAGCACAGGAAGAAAGATGCAGATGTAGAGAATGGAATTGAGGAGTCTGGAGGGGGAGGGGGAGGCTGGGACAAAGTGAGAGAGTGGCATTGACATATATACACTACGAAATGTAAAATAGATAGCTAGTGGGAAGCAGCTGCATAGAACAGGGAGATTAGTTCAGTGCTTTGTGTCCAACTAGAGGGGTGGGATAAGGAGTTTGGGAGGGAGACACAAGGGAGAGGGGATATGGGGATAAATGTATATGTATAGGTGATTCACTTTGTTATACAGCAGAAACTAACACACCATTGTAAAGCAATTATATGCAAATAAAGATGTTAAAAAAGGATTAATTTCACAAAGAAAAGAAATATGACAACTGTAAATATTTATGCATCTGCCCATTTTTTGATTGGGTTGTGGGTTTTTTTGATATTAAGTTGCATGGTATCAAAAAAACAACTCAGTCAAAAAATGGGTCCATCAACAGAGGAATGTGTAAAGAAGATGTGGTACATATATACAATGGAATATTACTCAGCCAGAAAAAGGAAGGAAATTTGTTCATTTGTAGAGACGTGTATGGACCTAGAGAGTGTCATACAGATTGAAGTAAGTCAGAAAGAGGAAAACAAATATCGTATAATAACTCACATACGTGGAAGTTAGAAAAATTGTATAGATGACCTTGTTTGCAAAGCAGAAATAGAGACACAGACGTAGAGAACAAATGTATGGATACCAAGGTGGGAAGGGGTGGGGTGGGAACATTAGGACATTTTGACCAACATATATATACTATTGATGTTATGTATAAGATAGACAACTGATGGGAACATAGTATGTAGCACAGGGAACTCTACTTAATGCACTCTGGTGACCTAAAAACCTAAATCCAAAAGGGAGAGAATATATGTATATGTATGGCTGATTCATTTTGCTGTGCAGTAGAAGCTAACACAATATTGTAAGGCAACTATACTCCAATAAGTATAATTAATAAAAAACAAAGAAGAATCATAAGTTCACAGTGTCAAAGACTTCTCAAATGCCAGCCCATTGGCTTCAGAAACATCTTTTGAAGAATCATGAAGAATTATTGGCTGTGTTAGTCTTGAGGTAGTTGTAAATATTTCATTTGAATTGCCTCTGGTTTCCCCACATCAGATTAGCTCATTTTCCCGAGTCAACTGTAAACATAAAGCAAAATTCTGCCTTTTCGCCCTGACCAACTCTCATCATCAAATGGTGCTCAAAGGTAAATGATACATTTATAAATCCATCAATTCCATTACTCAGAGATGGTTACAGTGTTATCTTTCTTGACCGTTTCAATCAATAGCTGGTCAGGTGACAAGGTCAAACTCTCAAATGTGGCCAAATACCATATTTTTCAGAGGAAAATAACATGTTTTGGATATTAATCATAGCCAAAGAATCAAATGAATGTTATTTTAATTCTGGGGCCCTAATAATAAGAGCAACTAAGATATAAAGCATTCCTTGAGAAATACTATGTTATTTTCAGTTGACATGTTGGTGCCTAATACAGCATCTTACTTCTGATGGTATGCTCCAGATGCTAGTTAAGTATATAGAAGTTTGTAAAGTGCTCAGTGCATAACTCACTGGAAATGGCTAATGTCCTCAAATTTTAATCCCTTAATATGTAGCATCAGTACATGTTTACATACTATATGTTAACTATTTTATTCTTGTGGTAGATTTTGGGTTTATGGTGACACTTAACCGGGTAACACTTTTGGAAAACAGAACAAAAATAGTATGGTCTTCATTTGAGCACCATAAAAATGTTGTATGGCTTGCTTGAAACTGAGGCTTATAGTGACACAGTATCCAGGAGTTGGGCTCTGAGTTACTTACAAGTCAGCTGGATGATGAGTCTGCTAAGGTTGCATTTGAACTGCTTTGGTTTGCTTGTTTGCTTATTAAATTGATTTTTTATGCCTTTCATTTGTGATTGATCTAAAGTGAGAATGAAAATTATGATATTCCATGTTTAACTACATTGTCTCTTACTGCTAAACAAAATATACAAAATATTTAAAGATAAACACTGAAAAGGCTTTTTAAATTACAATTCCTTAAAATATAAATTCAAGCCATGGTTTCATAAATATCTGAAGTAGATCTAGAAATTATGGTTTTCATTAGCCAGAGAGATACTAACGTTTGTACCAATTGTTTGCTTTGAAAGCATAACTTGAAGTTAATATTGATGCCAGAGTATGAAAGTGTTTAAGTGGGGAGGTAATGTTAACTCAGCAGTATCATTGCTTTGATCTTTGTTTAGTCTTATAAAACTAGATTGGTATTTAATTGACAACATTGTCAAGAGTGAATGAAGACTGACACCATAATATTGAAAATGCAAAGTTTAGAAAACTTGAAACCCAAGTTTTCTCATGACACTGCTTCTTTTGTAGAAGACTACATTTTACATTGTTTTAAAATAAATGTGTATGTTACTAGATACAGCTAAACCTGGTGGGTGTTAGGTCTTGGCTTCTTGAATCCTGTTCACCTACTTAAACACATAGTTTAGGTGTGTCCCTATTAGCAAACATGACTGAGGATCTTTGCTGTAAGGAAAACTCAAAAACCAAAACCTCAACATCCTAGCATGTGTTCTTTTTCAGAATATGACTTTATGGGTTTGTGAAATGTTGATATATTAGTACAGTGTATCACAAGCCAGGCATTATGCTGTGTAGTTAAGAGACAGTTGTTAAGATTTCAGAATCTGGAATCAGACAGAAATGAGTTCACTTCTGAGCTTTGCTTTGTGATTTGGGCAAGCATCTTTAACCTCTCGAAGTCTGTTTCCTGAGCTAGAAAATGGGAGAATAATAGTACCAATCTTATGCTGTTGTTATGAGGATTAAGTGAGATAATGAGTGTAAAGTGCTTAGCATAGTACTTGGCACTTGTATAACTATTACTGTTACTATAGGGCTTTTTGTTGTTCCTAATTTTGACCTTATAGAAGTATTCATGCTTTGCAAGTAGAGTGCAAAGTACCCATTCATCTTCTTTATATATAGCTGCAAAAATTGTGAAAACATAGAGATTATGAAATCATTATAAAATAAGGCATGGTTGTTTTGTTTTTTCCTTCATCTGAGAAGAGTGGTGATAGAACACTATATTTAAATAGGGTGAGAGACAAGGGAAAAAGACACTGCCAGGGTTGTTATTCCCATTTTAATTGCCAGAAATATGCCCTATATTTCTACTCCCATTGCATAGAATTAGTGTTCTGAAATGGCTTCCCTAAACATACAATGTGAAATGAAATCTTGGGTTGAATTGCCTTAATGGAGTCACACCATCATCAGTAAAAGACATTTATAGAATTCCTAAGGACATATTTTTCCCTACTATATGAGAAAGGCATATTTATGTTATTATTGTTTTAAGGAAGTTATAAGCCCACGCACATTGAGAATTTGATCAGGTGTTTTGTGGAAGTACACAAACTACACAAGTCTATCATCTCCTACTTTCCAGGAGCTTAAAATCTAACTGAGAAAACTAAAGTTTCCTCTATAAATCCAACCTCAAAATATTTCTAACTGTGGTAATGATTCTTTCTAATGCAGAAAACCAATTTATGTAGGTAACCAGCTCACCATATTTTTACCTTTCTAAACCATTACAAGCCATTTAATGCTCTGAAAAGGACTCCAGTTTTTATTCTAACTTAGTGGAACCTGAAAGAGTCTCTCATAATGTTTAATAAGGAATCATAAATCTTGGCTAGGAATATGAATGCCTGGGTTACAAGAACACCTAGGTAATTAGCTTAGTATTCATTGCTTGCATTTTCTGTATGGAATTTTCAGAGTAAAATTTAGGTATTAGTTTTAGTGCAACAAAATTGCATCGTTCCTGAAGGAAACAATTCTGATAGAATGAAGTGCTGAAATTATTTTGTTTATATATAATACCTATGCTTTAGGCTTGGTTTACTGAAAATCTTATTTTAGCCCAGTATATTTTATTAGCAAATAATTTTTCATTTTCTTTCAAAGTATTTTTCAATGTCATGATTTGATTATTTTGACACTTTTATAACTTGAATTTACAGCTTGAATTATCCACTTGTAAATATCAACATAGCAATAATGAGAACAATTCCAAGTCTGTGATATTTTTCAACATTTATGCTCTTTGTTTAATATTTCAACACATTCTCACAGTCACCCATCAGTGGCATTGGAAAGAGGCAATGAAACTCATTAGACTTACACCTCACTGTCAGCATCTTTACCACCACAATACTAACACATATCAGAGCCTTTCAGCATCAGCTTTTGTAATTTTCTTTTCTTTTTCTGATTATGCCCATTTTTTCTCTTTATAATTTATTCCTATTTCTCATCATCTTAGAAAATTGTAGAAATATTCTAAATTAGGCATTTAGAAACTAATTAAGTTCTGCTTTGAAAACAAATATTCCTATGGTGCTTCACTCAAGTTTACAAAAGCTGTTAATTTTTTCCACTGATAATTGTATTTGCAAATGAAAATAAATTCCTATGTAAACAGCAGTTTAAGTATCTCCATGGTGTTTTGAGCTTAAGACATTTCCTTAAAAAGAGATAAGTTTCTGCCACCCGTTTAAAACATGAGTCTTCATTTGCTGTTTTCTTTCATCTGTTGAAATAATTACTTTTGTTTTCTGCCTTCAAGAGTTTGTTCTAGTCATTAACATTTTAAAATTAAGTTTGAAAGGTGCTTTCAGTGTTCAGATAGACTGCAGTGCACACTTTGCTGTTAAAATCAACCTACTTAAAGCTGAACTAATGTTTTAACACTCACAGCTATATGAAGTAGTTCACTGCCCAGTTTAATGGTTCTGCCAAGGGCAATGAGCATATTACCTGCTATTATATTTTGGAGGGTTTGTTATTCCAGTAATAAAGACAATCAGTGGCATTTCTGAACACAGTGGCTCGAGTCCTTTACATAGTGCTTTCCCACTAACAAGCTGCAAAATGCGATTTCAGTGGAAACGGTAAGTGGGAGGCATTAGTTGAGTTCTTTTTCATGGCAGTTCACTGAGAAAAGAAACTATTCACGACACTGTTGATAATTGTGTATGTGCATGCTTATATGCACACAAGTGACAATGCATTTCTGTGTGTGTGATGAGTATAAACTCATTAGACAGGTTTCTTTTTGTATATGAAATTTAGAGAAATCAATCTTATTATATTATTACCTTGTACAAAATAGAGTAAAACATAATCAACAAATAATCATTGTGAATATATAATGTCTGCAAAGCAGTTTTCTAGGTGCTGTAGGAATGTAAAGAGGTTTAATAAAAAGCTCTCCCTATAAAGACCTTAAAAGTATATTTAGGAACAATAAGGACATCAGGAAAGGGAATGACACAAAGCAGGAAAGGATCACTTTGCTAATGACTAGTATAGCCAAGCGATGTGCTGTGAGTGCAGGTAGTCATGAAAGCCTTTATGGAGGAGGTGGGACTCGATTTAACTATGAAAGGAAGACTATGTTTGGATTAAGTAGAGTTAAGATATGAAATGTTCCAGATGACATGAATAAATGTACAGTGAATGATAATATCCTCAGCCCATCTTGTTATTGAGCAGAGCAGAACAGTAGAAATCTAGTAGCAGAAAAAAATGTCTAAAGTACAGTGCTGCTTGCTACCAAGGAAATGTTGAACTCACGTTTAGAGTTTGTTCTTCTTACACATTATCCCATCCAAAATATTTTTGAAATAATATTAATAGCAATAAAAACCTAATAAGATCTTACTTCAGGCCAGACATGGCTCTAAGGACTTTACAAGTATTCACTCATTTAAACTTCAAAATAACCTTATACAGTAGGTACTATTTCAATCCCCATTCCACGGATGATAAAACTGAGGCCTAGGGGGAAGAAAATTTCTCAAGGTCACTCAATAAGTCGTGGAAACTTAATTTGAATCCAGACCATCTGACTCTAGAACTTGCATGCGTAATGGCTAAAACATGTTTCTTTCTAGACTGTCTGGCCTAGGCATGAGACGAGGTAAAGGAGATCATGCACTACTTTCCTGAAAATATCAGAATGGCATATACTTTAAGATATCTGAGAATGGTGGATAAATTGGAAAGTTCTGGTTTATGTTGAACAAGTATATTTTCTTAGAGTTTATCCTTTTGTGAAAGAGAATATTTTGGACTAGAATTCTTGTGTACACCTTCATACCTGTCCCTGCAGATTAATAGAGTCCTAGAAGAGGGTGTTCTCACTGGTGGCTGGGAGGAAGCATTAACTTTTGAAAATTTACTGATAGACACTCTTCCTGACATTAAGGGACTCTCTAGTTTCTGTTTTTTATTTCAGATTATATCTTATTTCCTTAAATATCAGTGTTTTGATGAAATACAAGAAAAATATGTTATATATTTGCCTAAAAAGTGCATACTCATTCATAATATTTATGTTTATGTCTTTTAGATAGTTTTAAAAATCCCCAGTGCATTTTTTTTGTCTCTCTCTGAATAGAAGTGACATATTTAAATGGTTTACTTAAAAAAAATCAGCTTTCATTTCTGGAACAAATAGCTTGTCAAACTCACTTTCTTCTATCAGCATTTTCCAAATTCCTTTGAATGGCCAAACTCTATTCTGCAACCCTAATGACAATGCAGCATATGTTTAATATGAATATAAATAGATAATATCTAAAAGGATACCTCAGGTAACATATAGAAATTTCATCTCAAAGCTTTTTCAAAGCAAAGTAAAAATCAGACAAACATGTCAATTTCAATCACCTTTAAGTTGTATGCATCATCAAATAGTCATTAAGCATGCTATACAAAGACACTAAATGTATAATGCAAAAAAAGTGGAAGCAATAGTGTTTACTCCCAACAAATTTTTATAGCTTAGTTAAGGAAATAAGTCAAATGCATGCAATGCTCAGTAATAATGAAAGACCTAACTACTGGTTTAGGATTTTAGAAAAGAAAATGAATCCTAATATGTATATTATTAAATGAATAATATTGTGTAAAAATGAATAATATTCATGATGCCCAGATTGAATAGAGCCATAACAGTGCTTTAATTTTTGCTTCATTAAATTAACTAACATTTATTGAATGTCTACTATGTGCCAGCCAGTATTCTATGTGCAACATATACAGCATTAAATAAAGGAGCCACAAATATGTACTCCTAAGGAGGTTATATTTAGTTGGAAAAGATAGGTCATAAAGTAAATTATATATATTATATATATATGCATATCCATGTTTATATATAACTATTATCTGTCTATTGAATGTTACATGGTGATAAGTGCTATGGAAAGAAAAACTACAAAAGAGGGATGGGCTGTGTTGGCAAAGGTGAAAGACATTCCATTTTAAATAAGGTGGCTATAAAAGATCTCGCAGAAGGTAACATTTGAATAAAGAGGTAAAGCAGGTGAGGGAGCTAGCCATACTGATACTGATGTCTGAGGGAAGCTCATTCTAAGCAGGGAGAATAGAAAATGTAAGGGTCCTGAGGACTGAGTATGGCTGAAGCAGAGTGAGTAAGTGGGAGTGTAGTAGGAGATACAAGCAGAGAGGTAAAGGGAGCCAGATCACCTAAGAGCATTTAGCGTCTTTGAAGGATTTTAGCCTTTCCTCTGTGATTGGAAGGCATTGGAGTGTTCTGAAGAGAGAAAAGATATAGCTTTACTTACGTTCTTAAGGATCACTCTGAGTACTCATTTAAGAAGTGCTGAAACAAAGAGTAGTCAGAATGAAACTGCAGTGATGTGATGTGAGACTATAGTGCCTTGGCAGGGAGGAGGCAATGGAGGTGGTCAGAAGTGGTCTGATCCTGGATATGCTTTGAAGTAGAGACCAAAGTGTTTGTGAAAAGAGTTGTTATAATGTGTGAGAGAAAGAAGAGAATCAATGTTGATGCCAAAATTTTTTATTCTAAGCATTTGGAAGGATGCATTCGTTTTTTTTTTTGTTGTTGTTGTTGTTTGTTTGTTTGTTTTACATCTTTATTGTAGTATAATTGCTTTACAATGGTGTGTTAGTTTCTGCATTATAACAAAGTGAATCAGTTATACATATACATATGTTCCCATATCTCTTCCCTCTTGAGTCTCCCTCCCTCCACCCTCCCTATCCCACCCCTCTAGGTGGTCACAAAGCACTGAGCTGATCTCCCTGTGCTATGTGGCTGCTTCCCACTAGCTATGTATTTTACGTTTGGTAGTGTATATATGTCCATGCCACTCTCTCACTTTGTCACAGCTTACCCTTCCCCCGCCCCATATCCTCAGATCCATTCTCTAGTAGGTCTGTATCTTTATTCCCATCTTACCCCTAGGGCCTTCATGACAGTTTTTTTTTCCCTTAGATTCCATATATATGTGTTAGCATATGGTATTTGTCTTTCTCTTTCTGACTTACTTCACTCTGTATGACAGACTCTAGGTCCATCCACCTCACTACAAATAACTCAATTTTGTTTCTTTTTATGGCTGAGTAATATGCCATTGTATATATGTGCCACATCTTCTTTATCCATTCATCCAATGATGGACACTTATGTTGCTTCCATCTCCTGGTTATTGTAAATAGAGCTGTCATGAACATTTTGGTACATGTCTCTTTTCGAATTATGGTTTTCTCAGGTTATATGCCCAGTAGTGGGATTGCTGGGTTGTATGGTAGTTCTATTTGTAGTTTTTTAAGGAACCTCCATATTGTTCTCCATAGTGGCTGTACCAATTCACATTCTCACCAGCAGTGCATGAGTGTTCCCTTTTCTCCACACCCTCTCCTTTATTGTTTCTAGATTTTTTTGATGATGGCATTGTTATTAGCTGACATGGAATGTCTCTAGAAGGAACTTTTTTTTTTTTCGGTACGCGGGCCTCTCACTGTTGTGGTGTCTCCCATTGAGGAGCACAGGCTCCAGACACACAGGCTCAGTGGCCATGGCTCATGGGCCCAGCCACTCCACAACATGTGGTATTTTCCCGGACTGGGGCACGAACCCGCATCCCCTGCATCGGCAGGTGGACTCTCAACCACTGCACCACCAGGGAAGCCCTAGAAAGAACATTTAAATAGAGGCTATAAGGAGCTTCGTTTTGGTCATGCAAATTTTTAGTTACTTATTAGACACCCAATGAAAATGTTTATTAAGCAGTGGGATATATAGTCTAAAATTTAAAAGAAAGATGCAGGCTGGAGATGTAAAATTGGAAATAATCAGCCCATAGATGGTGTTTAATGCCATGATATTTAATGAGATCAACAAAAGGAATGATTAAAGAGAAAAGAGAACAGGTCTAAAGACTGAGCCCTCAGGCATCCAAAATAGGTCTTGAAGATGAAGAGGAACTTATGAAGGAAACTCAAAAGTCACAGTAAATGAAGTAGGAAGAAAACTAACAGAGAAGTGTGTCCCAGAATTCAAATGAAGGATGGACTTTAAGAAAGATGGCATGACCAACTGTGTCAAAAGCTGATAAATAAGACTGGGGCTAAAAATTGTTATTTGCATATGACCATGTAAATAATTAGTCACCTTTATAAGAGTAGTGTCTGTGAACAGGTGGGCACAAAAACTTAATACCAGTAAGTTCACAAGAAAATCAGAAATGACAAACAAACAACTCTTTCAATGATTTTTGCTATAAAAAGTCAGAAGACAAGTGGTATGATAGTTGGGGGTATGGTCAAGAAAAGGTTCTTTTCAAGATGAGAAAATTTTAGAAGCAAACTTCATAATTCAAAGACAAGGAGACAAGAGGTACAATTGCAGAGAGCCAGAGTTTATAAACTTGATAATTCCAAAAGCATTTCTCTATATATGTCACATATATGCCATATATGCTTCCCCAAATTACAATTTAGAGAATCTTCTCATAATTTTGAAGAAAAAGATAAACCAAGATGACTAGGTCCCAAAGATGGCTATGTACAAAATTAAGTTATTTCTTTTTTTAAAAATTGTATTAGTTTCTGCTTTATAACAAAGTAAATCGGTCATACATATACATCTGTTCCCATATCCCTTCCCTCATGCATCTCCCTCCCTCCCACCCTCCCCATCCCACCCCTCCAGGCGGTCAAAAAGCACCGAGCTGATCTCCCTGTGCTCTGCGGCTGCTTCCCACTATCTATCTACCTTACATTTGGTAGTGTATATATGTCCATGCCTCTCTTTCGCTTTGTCACAGCTTACCCTTCCCCCGCCCCATATCCTCAAGTCCATTCTCAAGTAGGTCGGTGTCTTTATTCCCGTTTTACCCGTAGGTTCTTCATGACATTTCTTTTTTAATTCCATATATATGTGTTAGCATAAAGTATTTGTCTTTCTCTTTCTGACTTACTTCACTCTGTATGACAGACTCTAGGTCTATCCACCTCATTACAAATAGCTCAGTTTTTTTTCTTTTTATACCTGAGTAATATTCCATTGTATATATGTGACACATCTTCTTTATCCATTCATCCGATCATGGACACTTAGGTTGTTTCCAGCTCTGGGCTATTGTGAATACAGCTGCAATGAACATTTTGGTACATGTCTCTTTTTGAATTATGGTTTTCTCAGGGTATATGCCTAGTAGTGGGATTGCTGGGTCACATGGTGGTTCTATTTGTAGTTTTTTAAGGAACCTCCATACTGTTCTCCATAGTGGCTGTACCAATTCACATTCCCACCAGCAGTGCAAGAGTGTTCCCTTTTCTCCACACCCTCTCCAGCATTTATTGTTTCTAGATTTCTTGATGATGGCCATTCTGACTGGTGTGAGATGATATCTCATTGTAGTTTTGATTTGCATTTCTCTAATGATTAATGATGTTGAGCATTCTTTCATGTGTTTGTTGGCAGTCTGTATATCTATTTTGGAAAAATGCCTATTTAAGTCTTCTGACCATTTTTGGATTGGGTTGTTTGTTTTTTTGCTATTGAGCTGCATGAGCTGTTTGTAAATTTTGGAGATTAATCCTTTGTCAGTTGCTTCATTTACAAATATTTTTCTCCCATTCTGAGGGTTGTCTTTTGGTGTTGTTTATGGTTTCCTTTGCTGTGCAAAAGCTTTGAAGTTTCATTAAGTCCCATTTGTTTATCTTTGTTTTTATTTCCATTTCTCTAGGACGTGGGTCCAAAAGGATCTTGCTGTGATTTATGTCATAGGGTGTTCTGCCTATGTTTTCCTCTAAGAGTTTGATAGTTTCTGGCCTTACATTTAGGTCTTTAATCCATTTTGGGCTTATTTTTGTGTATGCTGTTAGGGAATGATCTAATCTCATACTTTTACATGTACCTGTCCAGTTTTCCCAGCACCACTTATTGAAGAGGCTGTCCTTTCTCCACTGTACATTCCTGCCTCCATTATCAAAGATAAGTTGGCCATATGTGCGTGGGTTTATCTCTCGGCTTTCTATCCTGATCCACTGATCTATCTTTCTGTTTTTATGACAGTACCATACTGTCTTAATTACTGTAGCTCTGTAGTATAGTCTGAAGACAGGGAGACTGATTCCTCCAGCTCCATTTTTCGTTCTCAAGATTGCTTTGGCTATTCGGGGTCTTTTGTTTTTCCAAACAAATATTGATATTTTTTGTTCTAGTTCTGTGAAAAATGCCAGTGGTAATTTGATAGGGATTGCATTTAATCTGTAGATTGCTTTGGGTAGTAGAGTCATTTTCACAATATTGATTCTTCCAATCCAGGAGTAGGGTATATCTCTCCATCTATTTGTATCATCTTTAATTTGTTTCATCAGTGTCTTATAATTTTCTGCATACAGGTCTTTTGTCTCCTTAGGTAGGTTTATTCAGAGATATTTTATTCTTTTTGTTGCAATGTTAAATGGGAGCGTTTTCTTGATTTCATTTTCAGATTTTTCATCATTAGTGTACAGGAATGCCAGAGATTTCTGTGCATCAATTTTGTATCCTGCTACTTTACCAAATTCATTGATTAGCTCTAGTAGTTTTCTGGTAGCATCTTTAGGATTCTCTATGTATATTATCATGTCATCTGCAAACAGTGACAGCTTTACTTCTTCTTCTCCAATTTGGATTCCTTTTATTTCCTTTTCTTCTCTGATTGCTGTGGCTAATACTTCCAAAACTAAGTTGAATAAGAGTGGTGAGAGTGGGCAGCCTTGTCTTGTTCCTGATCTTAGTGGAAATGGTTTCAGTGTTTCACCACTGTGGACAATGTTGGCTGTGATTTTGTCATATATGGCCTTTATTGTGTTGAGGAAAGTTCCCTCTATGCCTACTTTCTGCAGGGATTATATCATAAATGGGTGTTGAATTTTGTCAAAAGCTTTATCTGCATCTATTGGGATGATCATATGGTTTTTGTCCTTCAACTTGTTAATATGGTGTATCACATTGATTGATTTGCATATATTGAAGAATCCTTGTATTCCTGGAATAAACCCCACTTGATCATGGTGTATGATCCTTTTAATGTGCTGTTGGATTCTGTTTGCTAGTATTTTGTTGAGGATTTTTACATCTATATTCATCAGTTATATTGGCCTGTAGTTTTCTTTCTTTGTGACATCCTTGCCTGGTTTTGGTATCAAGGTGATGGTGGCCTCATAGAACGAGTTTGGGAATGTTCCTTCCTCTGAAATTGTTTGGAAGAGTTTGAGAAGGATGGGTGTTAGCCCTTCTGTAAATGTTTGATAGAATTCGCCTGTGAAGCCATCTGGTCCTGGGCTTTTGTTTGTTGGAAGATTTTTAATCACAGTTTCAATTTCAGTGCTTGTGATTGGTCTATTCATATTTTCTGTTTATTCCTGATTCAGTCTTGGCAGGTTGTGCATTTCTAAGAATTTGTCCATTTCTTCCAGGTTGTCCATTTTATTTGCATAGAGTTTCTTGTAGTAATCTCTCATGATCTTTTGTATTTCTGTCGTGTCAGTTGTTACTTCTCCTTTTTCGTTTCTAATTCTATTGATTTGAGTCTTCTCCCTTTTTTTCTTAATGAGTCTGGCTAATGGTTTGTCTATTTTGTTTATCTTCTCAAAGAACAAGCTTTTAGTTTTACTGATATTTGCTATCGTTTCCTTCAATTTTTTTCATTTATTTCTGATGTGATCTTTATGATTTCTTTCCTTCTGCTAATTTTGGGGGTATTTTGTTCTTCTTTCTCTAATTGCTTTAGGTGCAGGGTCAGGTTGTTTGCTCGAGATATTTCCTGTTTCTTAAGGTGGGATTGTATTGCTATAAACTTCCCCCTTAGAACTGCTTTTGCTGCATCCCATAGGTTTTGGTTCGTCATGTCTCCATTGTCATTTGTTTCTAGGTATTTTTCAATTTCCTCTTTGATTTCTTCAGTGATCTCTTCGTTATTGAGTAGTGTATTGTTTAGCCTCCATGTGTTTGTATTTTTTTATAGATCTTTTCCTGTAATTGATGTCTAGTCTCATAGCATTGTGGTCAGAAAAGGTACTTGATACAATTTCAATTTTCTTAAATTTACCAAGGCTTGATTTGTGACCCAAGATATGATCTATCCTGGAGAATGTTCCATGAGCACTTGAGAAAAATGTGTATTCTGTTGTTTTTGGATGGAATGTCCTATAAATATCAATTAAGTCCATCTTGTTTAATGTATCATTTAAAACTTGTGTTTCCTTATTTATTTTCATTTTGGATGACCTGTTCATTGGTGAAAGTGGGGTGTTAAAGTCCCCTACTATGAGTGTGTTACTGTCGATTTCCCCTTTTATGGCTGTTAGTATTTGCCTTATGTATTGAGGTGCTCCTATGTTGGGTGCATAAATATTTACAATTCTTATATCTTCTTCTTGGATCGATCCCTTTATCATTATGTAGTGTCCTTCTTTGTCTCTTCTAATAGTCTTTATTTTAAAGTCTATTTTGTCTGATATAAGAATTGCTACTCCAGCTTTCTTTTGATTTCCATTTGCATGGAATATCTTTTTCCATACCCTTACTTTCAATCTGCATGTGTCTCTAGGTCTGAAGTGGGTCTCTTGTAGACAGCATATATATGGGTCTTGTTTTTGTATCCATTCAGCCACTCTGTGTCTTTTGGTGGGAGCATTTAGTCCATTTACATTTAAGGTAATTATTGATATGTATGTTCCTATTCCCATTTCCTTAATTGCTTTGGGTTCGTTATTGTAGGTATATTCCTTCTGTTGTGTTTCTTGCCTAGAGAAATTCCTTTAGCATTTGTTGTAAAGCTGGTTTGGTGGTGCTGAACTCTCTCAGCTTTTGCTTTTCTCTAAAGGTTTTAATTTCTCCATCAAATCTGAGTGAGATCCTTGCTGGGTAGAGTAATCTTGGTTGCACGTTTCTCTCCTACATCACTTTAATTATGTCCTGCCACTCCCTTCTGGCTTGTAGAGTTTCTGCTGAGAGATTAGCTGTTAACCTGATGGGGATTCCCTAGTGTGTTATTTTTTGTTTCTCCCTTGCTGCTTTTAATATGATTTCTTTGTGTTTAATTTTTGACAGTTTGATTAATATGTGTCGGCGTATTTCTCCTTGGATTTATTCTGTATGGGACACTCTGTGCCTCCTGGACTTGATTAACTATTTCCTTTCCCATATTAGGGACGTTTTCAACTAATCTCTTCAAATATTTTCTCAGTCCCTTTCTTTTTCTCTTCTTCTGGAACCCCTATAATTCGAATGTTGGTGCATTTAATGTTGTCCCAGAGGTCTCTGAGACTGTCCTCTGTTGTTTTCATTCTTTTTTCTTTATTTTGCTCTGCATCAGTTATTTCCACTATTTTATCTTCCACCTCACTTATCCGTTCTTCTGCCTCAGTTATTCTGCTATTGATCCCATCTAGAGTATTTTTCATTTCATTTATTGTGTTTTTAATCGATGTTTGATTCATCTTTAGTTCTTCTAGGTCCTTGTTAACTGTTTCTTGCGTTTTGTCTATTCTATTTCCAAGATTATGGATCTTGGAAATAGAATCTTGGATCATCTTTACTATCAGTATTCTGAATTCTTTTTCAGGTAGACTGCCTATTACCTCTTCCTTTTTTAGTTCTAGTAGGTTTTTGTCTTGCTCCTTCACCTGCTGTGTGTTTTTCTGTCTTCTCATTTTGCTTATGTTACTGTGTTTGGGGTCTCCTTTTTGCAGGCTGCAGATTTGTAGATCCTGTTGTTTTTGGTGTCTGTCCCCAGTGGCTAAGTTTGTTTCAGTAGGTTGTGTAGGCTTCCTGATGGGGGTGACTAGAGCCTGTGTTCTGGTGGTTGAGGCTCGATCTTGTCTTTCTGGGGGACAGGTCCACGTCTGGTGGTGTGTTTTGGGGTGCCTGTGGCCTTATTATGTTTTTAGGCAGCCTCTCTGTTAATGGGTGGGGTTGTGTTCCTGTCTTTCTAGTTGCTTGGCCTAGGGTGACCAGCACTGCAGTTTGCTGGTCGTTGACTGAAGCTGGGTGCTGGTGTTGAGATGGAGGTCTCTGGGAGATTTTCGCTGCTTGATATTATGTGGAGCTGGCAGGTCTCTTGTGGACCCGTATCCTGAAGTTGGCTCTCCCAATTCAGAGGCACAGCACTGACTCCTGGCTGCAGCACCAAGAGCCTTTCATCTACCCAGCTCAGAATAAAAGGGAGAAAAAAGTAGAAAGAAAGAATTAGTAGAAGAAAGAAAGAGAGAGGGAAAGAAAGGAAGGAAGGAAGAAAGAATGAAAGGAGGGAGGGAGGGAGGAAGGATGTAAAGAAAGGAAGGAGAGAGGGAGGAATGAAAGAAAAAGGAAGAGTGAATGGAAGAGGGGATGGAGGGAGGAAGGAAAGAAAGAAAGAAAGAAAGAGAGACAGGAGAGAGGGAGGGAGGATGGAAAGAAAAAGAAAGTGAAACGAAGAGGGGTGGGAGGGAGGGAGGAAGGAAAGAAAGACAGGAGTGAGGGGGTGGGAGGAAGGAAAGAAAAAGAAACAGTGAAAGGAAGAAGGGAGGGAGGGAGGGAGGAAGGAAAGAAAGAGAGAAAGAAGGAAAGGAAGGGGGGAGGGATGGAGGGAGGAAGGGAAGGTAGGAAAAAAAGAAAGAGCAGGTAAAGTAAAATAGAATAAAGTATGAAATATAGTAGTGTTATTAAAATTAAAAAGTAATTATTGAAAAAAAAAACAGACCGATAGAACCCTGGGACATATGGTGGAAGCAAAGCTATACAAAGAGAATCTTACACAGAAGAATACACATACACATTCACAAAAAGAGAGCAGGGGGAAAAATCAAAAATCTTGCTCTCCAAGTCCACCTCCTCAATTTCGGATACTTCGTTGTAAAAAGAGGAAAAGGGTGAGAAGTCTGAAATCTTGCTAATTCCACCAGCTTAATTTGGGATAATTCGTTGTAAAAAGAAGAAAAGGGGGGAAAGTCTTAAATCTTGTCCTCAAAGTCCACTTCCTCAATTTGGGATGATTCGCTGTCCATTCATGCACTCCACAGACGCAGGGCACATCAAGTGGACCGTGGAGCTTTAATCCGCTGCCTCCGAGGCTGCACAGAGAGATTTCCCTGTCTCTTCTCTGCTCTCACAGCTCCCGGGTCTCAGCCTTGGACCTGGCCCCTCCTCTTCACGTAGGTCGCCGGAGGGCGTCCATTCTTCGCTCAGACAGGACGGGTTTAAAGGAGCCACTGATGTGGGGGCTCTGCCTCACTCAGGCAGAGGGGAGGGAGGGGCGTGCAGAGTGGGGCGGGCCTGCTGCGGCAGAGGCCGCCGTGAAGTTGCACCAGACTGTGGCTCTCCGTGCGCTTTCCCGGGAAAGCCGTCCCCGGGTTCCGGGACCCTGGCAGTGGTGGGGTGCACAGGCCCCTCGGAAGGCGGGGCGGAAATTGACCCGCGCTCACACACAGGCCCCACGGTGGCGGCAGCAGCAGCAGCCTCAGTGTCCCACGCCCGTCTCTGGGGTCCACGCCTTTAGCCGCGGCTTGCGCCTGTCTCTGGCGCTTCCCAAAGCAGCCCTCTTAATGCCCTCCCCTTGCACACCAGGAAACAAAAGGGAAGAAAAAGCCTCTTGCCTCTTCGGCAGCTCCAGACCCTTTCCCTGGACTCCCTCCGGGCTAGGCATGGTGCAGTAACCCCTTCAGGCTTTCTTCCTGCCGCCAGCCCCAGTCCTCTCCCTGCGCTCCAACTGAAAGCCGTTACCCGAGCCTCAGCTCCCAGCCCCGCCCGCCCCGGTGGCCGAGCAGACAAGCCTCTCGGGCTGGTGTGTGCCTGAGGGCACCGATCCTCTGTGCCGGAATCTCTCCACTTTGCCCTCCACACCCCTGTTGCTGTGCTCTCCTCCGCTACTCCGAAGCTTTCCCCCTCTGCCACCTGCAGTGTCCGCCCGCGATGGGGCTTGTAGTGTGTGGAAACCTTTCCTCCTTCACGGCTCCCTCCCACTGGTGCAGGTCCCGTCCCTATCCTTTTGTATCTGTTTATTCTTTTTTCTTTTGCCCTATCCATGTATGTGGGGAGTTTCTTGCCTTTTGGGGGGTCTGAGGTCTTCTGTCAGCATTCAGTAGGTGTTCTGTAGGAGTTGTTCCACGTGTAGATGAATTTCTGATGTACCTGTAGGGAGGAAGGTGATCTCCGCATCTTACTCTTCTGCCATCTTCCCAGGGTCCCCCTCAAAATTCAGTTATTTGTATCTCAGAATTTGACAATTACATCATGAGAAGCAAATCTTTTTAGGAATATACAGGAGGAACCAGGGAGAGAAGAAATTGGAATTCCCCTCCTTCTTTCATTAATCCCAAATACAGACCATAAACTACTCCCTAACACCAACCCATCGTATATACCCTGGTCATGGACTTTGGAGAAGGGTAGGAGAGAGGAGGCAGAAATGAAGTAAGGCAGGTAAAAACCACTTTGAAGTGGGGTGACAGAATTGAAATAAAAAGAATATGAATCTTGGCTCCTTTTCCTCTCTCTTCAAACTGGAGCACAAAGAGAAGAATCAGAAGTTCCAGGAATAGTAAGTAGGAGAGTGGAAATGCACATGCACGAATGGACCTAAAGAGCAAGCTGCTGCCCATTAGGTTGTGAGTACTTGGTAATGATTATATCACAGCTGATACATCTGCAACCTGCAGGGACCAAACCACAAACAGTCAGTGCTAGTGTCATGGTTATCATCATGATAAGGAGGCGGTCAAACTAATTACCGTAAGTGATGGATGAGGATGTAGATGGAAACAGCATGCCCAAATTAGTCTGATGAAAATTCTTACTGATTTTTTGATAAAAGAAAAAGAAAAAAGCATCTCAAATGTTCACAGTAGTCCTGGTTAATTGTTTACAAACCACTTATAAATACTTGTAAGTAATATTTTTTGTTAGTATTTCCTGTTCCAGTTGCAACACAGCATTGTGATTACTGGATTGTGAAAAGGTTTTCATTTAATGAACAGGAGCTGTGAACAAATTTAAGACTAATGTAGTAAGCAATATTTTCCTCGAGAAATAATTTTCTTTCATCATCATTGCCTTTAATGAGGGGCTCAAAATAAATCTTCAAATGATGCCACCCAAATCTAGTACCAACAAAGAACCTCTCTAGAGGCTTAAATGGAAAACAATTTTGTGTTTTGACACCTTTGAGTGAAAATTAAAAGATTCATTTTACTCTGTCAAGGCTAGAAAAGGAGTTAATTTTACAAAAACATAGACACACTGGCTAGAATCTGACACATAACAAATCCTATTTCTGTTCTCAAGCACATAGCTATGATGGAACATATTATTTGAGACCCCAGTCAATGAAATTCAAATTGCTTTTACAAGTTATATGCCTTGTCACAATTGTTGAACTACAGTGATACACAAAATTTGTAATTATGCCACTTTCCAATTTGCATTTTTCTATGATTTCTTTATTTTAATTGATAATGCCCACAGTTCAAGCAAATGAGGATTTCCCTTTTCCCTTACCGTAACTTAATGAAGCTTCTTCTCTTCCCAATGCCTGAATTACAGAGGTGAGGAGAATAATAGCTCAGACACAATCAGACAGTAAAAGAAAACTTATTTGTATTTACATTACACAAAAGGTACCTTTAAATTACTGGAGACTCACTTTTAAATTTCTCCTTTGTTTTTTTCCCATCTTGATAAAATACCTACTTAATTAAAGTTGAATCAGGTTCTAAGAATATGTAGGAGGTATTCATTTTTCAACATAGGCTGTTTCTACTCCAAAGGTTAAACTAATTATACTTTTCCATACTGATTAGTCCTTAGATGTGGGGCTAGCATTCCAACTTGTGAGAATTTCAATATGTCTTTTTGAAAAAAAATTTCCATGTATCTACATTTGAGGATTTATATTTAAGTTTTATTCCCCTAGGACAAATCTTTATTTTCAACCTATATAACTCTAGGTAATTTTTACCATGCATGTAAAACTGTGTGTAACCATGATTAATGATTCATGAAAGAAAAGCAAAGTTGTTAATGTTATTGAAAATGGTTAAATTTTACAGACTTCTCTGTGGTTTCAGTAATGGAGAAGGACAGTGGCTCCCACAGGGTAATTTTATCTTCCTCATGAAAGGAGAAAATCACCCTTGTCTCTGATGGATATTTTTGCATGGCTTTCCAGTTTCAGGTATTTAATAGTAAGTTAGGTTTTAAAGGGGTAATCGACTATTTGGACTGTGGGTTTTTTTGCATGGCTAACAGAGGTACATTTCCCCTAACTTTTAGGTTGTAACAACCTCTTGAAAATCGTTAAAACCCAAAAGGTTACATCTGGTGTCAGTAATTCTTTTATTTAATTAATTAAATAATTAATTTTTTTTTTCAGTATGCAGGTCTCTCACTGTTGTGGCCTCTCCCATTGCAGAGTACAGGCTCTGGACGTGCAGGCTCAGCGGCCATGGCTCACGGGCCTAGCCGCTCCGTGGCATGTGGGATCTTCCCAGACCGGGGCACAAACCCATGTCCCCTGCATCGGCAGGTGGACTCTCAACAACTGCGCCACCAGGGAAGCCCAGTAATTCTTTTAGTTGCAAAACCAATAGATGAAGCCTATTTCAAATGCTACGCACAATTTGGAAAACACATCTCTGCCTTTACAGTATCTTCAATTACAATGTTAAAATACTGTGTTTAGGGCTTCCCTGGTGGCACGGTGGTTGAGAGTCCGCCTGCTGATGCAGAGGACACGGGTTCATGCCCCGGTCTGGGAAGATCCCACATGCCGTGGAGCAGCTAAGCCCGTGAGCCATGGCCACTGAGCCTGCGCATCTGGAGCCTGTGCTCCACAATGGGAGAGGCCACAACAGTGAGAGGCCTGCGTACTTCAAAAAAAAAAAAAGAAAAGAAAAAAATACTGTGTTTATTCAAAAGGCATAAAAAGTCTTATATGTATTAAGCCCTAAATAATAGCATACAGCACTATCTATCCTGGTCCTTCTAAATTAATTTGAATAAGGTTTAAGATATTGCATTATGTTCAACACTGAAGGGGGATCAGAGACAAAAGGCAGTTAATACTATACATTTATGTGTAATTGTCTTGTTTGTACATGGAGATACTGCAGCATAGAATTAACTTTCATTTCTGCTTTTGAAATACAATGACAAAAGGATTTATAAAGCTACCTTTTTCTAAAGGTACTAGAAATAGATGTCACCTATATCCCAATTGATGTACAATTTGACAAAAGTTGAGGGTTGGAATCAACCAAAGAAAACAACAATAATTGAATTTCCCAGTTGTAATTCAATCTGAAGGAATGCATCAGTGGTACAGAAGTTCTTTCATTTTTGCATAGAAAAAAATATTTCAGATGTGTACTATATTTCTTGGTAGAAATGAAGATGACTTCAAGTTTTATATGCACTTGACTCAATCCACATGCATATGCACACACAGAGTTTAGTCATTAAAATTGAATTGAACAGTCAATTCAATCTGAAAACATGTCTACTCTAAGATAACTACTATGATTTCTTTTTATCTCAATTTACTAAATGTTTTATACCAACTTGTTTCAGTAAAAAGGATTAAAATAGTTGCATGTGTAGAAACAACTCAAGATGTATACCACTATAGTTAGTCTCTTTAGAAAGTGTAGTATTCAGGAATAAATTATATTTTGTTCTACCTAATAAAGAACAAGTACATAAGAACTTAAAACCTACAAATTTAAATTCACTTTTTCAAAATATTAAAAGTTGAATTGAGGAATAACTCCAGTTTAGATTATAAATCTTGTGTTGTTAGTAAGGATAAAAAACACTTATGTAATCACTGTCAAAGAATGAGAATCTAGTTCCCACCAAGCATAGAATGTTGGTTAAAGAAATGTTCTCAAGTAATGCTGTGAAAATCATACATTTTCTTTTCAAGCTCTAAAAACTTATTCATTTTGGATTTAGAAAATTGTGATTTGTTCAGTAGTGAATCAGTACCTCAAAATCTTATTCTTACCACTAGACATGTCTACAATTTCTAACAATCTCACTCCAACCACAAAATAGGTGTTATCCCATTGAGTGTTCTTTCCTTAAATTGGGATCATGGAAAGTTTCTAAGTATTCAGAATCTAGAGATCTATTTGCCTTTGTTGCTTCTGTGTTCTAAGTCTTGATATGTGCTCTCTAGATAGCCCTAACCTCTTTAACATATTCTTATTGTTTCAAGTTCTAAGTAATTTAGAAATCAAACTGCAAATATACATTGATGTCAATTGTGTGTATGGCAAAATGGTAGTCTGTGAAGAGGAAAAAGAGAAAACTAATTAGGCAATAGTCCCCGTACTCAAATAATTTAATGTCTGACTAGGGATTTAAGGTAATAACATGAATATTTAATTACAGATAAAAGCTGTAAATAGCATTATGGGAAACATATTTTAGTAGATAGCACAAGTTTCTATATGTGTGCTTCAGACGATTATCTCTGAGAACTGTAAGGCTATTGTGGGCTAAGATAGTCAGGAAAATATTTAATGAAGAATATTTATTTAAGATCTTAAAGATGGATGACATTTCAAAATGTTTAGTTGATGTGGTAATATTTTAGTCATGTGTGTTGAAGAAAAATTATAGAAATTAGAAAGCTTTGTGAGTAGTAGGTAACAGGGAGACAAACAGGTTGAGTACAACTGAGAATTTTGTAGGGGAATATTTTTGGATGAAGCACAAAAGGTAAGGTAAAATGAGATCCTTGAGGGCCTATTTGTTTGTTCACAGGGGATTAAATTGATTGGGGGCAATTTAGTCTGGTGGGTAGTGTCCAAAATGGAATAGGGTAGGGAAAAACCAAAGCTATGGACTCTAGTTAAGGAAATTGTTTTAACTAACCAAGTGCGAAGTGGTTGGGACAGGAGATATTTTAATAGTACTAAGAGGAGCTGTTTAGAAAGGTTAGATATGAGAGAGGTAAAAGAGAGAAAAGAGTCAAAGCAATTAGGAGGAATCAAGCCTTGGTAAGAGATGGTGAAAGTGACAGAATGAAAATGACAAAATAAGAATCAAGATATGAAGTCATATTTGGTTGAGTCCTGTGCTTGGATGATAATTGGCCTTAATAAAGTGATAGGTTTGCTTTCTCAATATTTTCATGTAATAACTGAATATTCCAGTGGAAGTGTCTAGCAGAAATGGGAAAGTATAAGATTGGACCTAAGAGTAAAAAAGTCATTGCTAAAAACACAGATTAGACAGTTATTAATTCTTTCTCTTTCAAAGAAAAATAAAAAATGGAACTATACCTTTTCTTTCTTCAATGGTATGGACAACTTTAAGAGTCAGGAAAGAACAATTAATACTTATGACATATTTAAGAGGTTTCAATATTTTGGCAGACATATAATATAATTGATAAAAAAGACAGCTGGATAAGTAGAAGTTGGTAAAGGTTTTATATTTCATGATAATAAATATATTCTTTTGGAAAAACAATTGGGAACCATTAGTCAATTTTGAGGAAAAAACTAATTAATTAAAAAGTGATTAATGAAATGCATAAAAGAGAATAAATTCTTTGGGATAAAACAACGATGTGGAAAGAGCCCTTTTACTTTATCTTTTCTGTGATTCAATATTTTTATAGATTATATTCCATTTAAAGTTATTACAAAACAATGGCTATATTTCCTAATGTGCTGTACAATATATCCTTGTTAGCTATTTTTTTTATTTTTGATAATATTATTAAAATAATGTAGCTCCCCATTTATTTAGGTTTTATTTTATATTTTTCTACAGTCATGTAATTATTGATAAAGGATTTGTCCATCTTTCATTAGATTTATTCATAGAAAACTTGTTACTTTTGTTGCTGTTGTGTGTTTTTCATGTTCTAATTTCTAATTGCTTGTGTATTTGAATGAAATTTTAGCAAATCAATATTTTATCCAGTAATCTTGACAAATTCTCCTCTTATATTCCACAGTTTGTCTTGAAGAGTTTCCTGAATTTACTATGAAAACAATCTTATTTTTACATCATCTTTCTTTCTTTCCAGTCTTTTTATCTTTAATTTCTTATTGTGCTGGCTTGTACTTTCAATAAACAGAGAATAGAGGTAGTGAAAGCAGGCACGCTTGGTTTGTTCCTGACTCTAAATAAATGCTTCAAACATTTCTCCAATATGCATGATGTTCGTTGTAGATTTTTGGTAATCTGTACTAAGACATAGATGTTCCCTTCTATTCCTAGTTTACTAAGAGTTTTCATCATGAATGAGTGTTGAATTTTATCTGTTGGCTTTCCAGTATCGAGTGAGATGACCATATGACTTTCTATCAATGTTAAGCCATCACTGAAATCTTGAGATCAACCCAACTTAGTCATTGTGTATTTTTTATTTGCTAATATTTAATTAGAATTTTCACATTTATATTCAAAACTGACTTGACTTTATAATTTTTCTTTCTCATGGTGCCATTGCCTGGTTTAAATACCAAACTTAAGCTAGCCTCACCATATGAGTCTAGAGGCTTATTGTATATTATTCGAAATCAATCAATGTTTCATAATTTTAATGGCTTCACTAATGTTTGTATCATAATTTAATTACAAATCAAAGAAGACACTATATATATAGTTTGTCAGTGATTTTAATAGTGAAGATGTTATATATTTAACAAACCCAATTTTAAATAATCTGTTATTTTCCTAATCTATTTGATTCTACCCTTATTTCACAAAGGTTTTCAGGTCAAATGGGTATGGCTGGCACTTACTTTTTTTGTTGAGGTTCAGTTCCTCCTCCAGAGGACTGTCATACTTGCTGCTCTGAAGATGGAATCATTTCAGATGACTCAGCTTGGCCCAGTGAACTTGAGGTTGGCCTTTGACTTACTGGGCCATCTTCTCTCTATCCCAAGACTATGCTAATACATTTTCTTCCATTACAATATGAAGGCTTTCTCTGCCTTCTGTGCTCCCCTGAGTCCTCTACTTTCTCTTATATTTAAAAAAATGTTTTACATGCATTTATTTTAATTATTATTTTAATTAGAGTATAGTTAATTAACAATGTTGTGTCAGTTTCAGGGGTAGAACAGAGTGATTCAGTTTTACATATACAAGTATCTATTCTTTTTTCAAATTCTTTTCCCATTTAAGTTATTGCAGACTATTGAGCAGAGCTCCCTGTGGTATACAGTGGATCCTTATGGTTAACTCTTTTAAATGTAGCAATGTGAACATCTCCATCCCAAACTCCCAATCTATCCCTCCCCCTCCAACATTTCCCCCTGGTAACCATAAGCTCATTCACTAAGTCTGTGAGTCTCTTTCTGTTCTGTAAATAAGTACATTTCTATCATTTTTTTACATTCCTCATATAAGTGATATCATATGATATTTGTCTTTCTCTATCTGACTTACTTCACTTATTATGATAATCTCCAGTTCCGTCCATGTTGCTGCAGATGGCATTATTTCATTCTTTTAAATAGCTGAGTAATATTCCATTGTATATGTGTACCACATATTTATCCATTCATCTGTCAATGGAAATTGAGGTTGCTTCCATGTCTTGGCTATTGTAAACAGAACTGCAATGAACATTGGGATGCATGTATCCTCTTGAACTATGTTTTCTCCAGATATATACCCAGGAGTGGGATTGCTGGATCATGTGGTAACTCTATTTTCAGTTTCTTAAGGAACCTCCATACTGTTTTCTATTGTGGCTGTACCAATTTTCATTCCTACCAACAGTGTAGGAGGGTTCGCTTTTCTTCACAACCTCTCCAGCATTTATTATGTGTAGACTTTTTGATGATGGTCATTCTGACTGGTGTGAGGTGATATCTCATTGCATTTTTGATTTGCAGTTCTCTAATGATTAGTGATGTTGAGCATCTTTTCATGTGCCTATTGGCCATCTGTATGTTTTCTTTGGAGAAATGTCTATTTAGGTCTTCTGCCCATTTTTTGATTGGGTTGTTTGTTTTTCTTGAATTTGAGCCACATGAACTGTTTGTAAATTTTGGAGACTAATCCATTTTCAATTGCATTATTTGCAAATATTTTCTCCCATTATTTGGGTTGTCTTTTCATTGTGTTTATGGTTTCCTTTAATGTGCAAACGCTTTTGAGTTTATATAGGTCCCATTTGTTTACTTTGTTAAAATTTGCATTACTGTAGAAGATGGATCATAAAAGGTATTGCTGCAATTTATGTAAAGAGTGTTCTGCCTATATTTTCCTTTAAGAGTTTTATAACATCCACTCTTTCATTTAGGTCTTTAAGCCATTTTAATTTTATTTTTTATGTGTGGTATTGAACAATGTTCTAATTTCATTTTTTTTCCTGTAGCTGTCCAGTTTTACCAGCACCACTTGAATCTGTAGATTATCTTGGGTTGTAAGGTCACTTTGATGATAATCATTCGTTCAGTCCAGAAACATAGTGTATCTTTCCATCTGTTTGTGTCATCTTAGATTTCTTTCATCAGTGTCTTACAATTTTAAGAGTACAGGTATTTTGCCTATTTAGGGTTTTTTTAACCTTTTTATTGGAGTATAATTGCTTTACAATGGTGTGTCAGTTTCTGCTTTATAACAAAGTGAATCAGTTATACATATACATATGTTCCCATATCTCTTCCCTCTTGCATCTCCCTCCCTCCCACCCTACCTATCCCACCCCTCCAGGCAGCCACAAAGCACTGAGCTGATCTCTCTGTGCTCTGCGGCTGCTTCCCACTATCTATCTACCTTACGTTTGGTAGTGTATATATGTCCATGCCTCTCTTTCGCTTTGTCACAGCTTACCCTTCCCCCTCCCCATATCCTCAAGTCCATTCTCTAGTAGGTCTGTGTTTTTATTCCTGTCTTACCCCTAGGTTCTTCATGACATTTTTTTTCTTAGATTTCATATATATGTGTTAGCATACGGTATTTGCTTTTCTCTCTCTCTTTTTTTATTTTTTAACATCTTTATTGGAGTATAATTGCTTTACAATGGTGTGTTAGTTTCTGCTTTATAACAAAGTGAATCAGCTATACATATACATATACATATATCCCCATATCTCTTCCCTCTTGCGTCTCCCTCCCTCCCTGTGCCACCCCTCTAGGTGGTCACAAAGCACTGAGCTGATCTCCCTGTGCTATGTGGCTGCTTCCCACTAGCTATCAATTTTACATTTGGTAGTGTTTATATGTCCATGCCACTCTCTCATTTTGTCCCAGCTTACCCTTCCCCCTCCCCATGTCCTCAAGTCCATTCTCTAGTAGGTGTGCATCTTTATTCCCGTCCTGCCCCTAGGTTCTTCATAACCTTTTTTTTTTTTTTAGATTCCATATATATGTGTTAGCATATGGTATTTGTTTTTCTCTTTCTGACTTACTTCACTCTGTTTGACAGACTCTAGGTCCATCCACTTCACTACAAATGACTCAGTTTTCTTTCTTTTTATTCCTGAGTAATATTCCATTGTATATATGTGCCACATCTTCTTTATCCATTCGTCTGTTGATGGACACTTATGTTGATTCCATGTCCTGGCTATTGTAAATAGAGCTGCAATGAACATTTTGGTACATGAATTTTTGAATTATGGTTTTCTCAGGGTATATGCCCAGTTTATTCCTAGTTATTTTGTTCTTTTTGATGCAATGTTAAATGGGGTAGCTTCTTTAATTTCTTGTTCTGATCTTTCATTGTTAGTATATAGAAATGCAACAGATTTCTGTCTATTTATTTTGTACCATGCAACTTTACTGAATTCTTGATGAGCTCTAGTAATTTTCTAGTAGCATGTTTAGGATATTCTATATATAGTATTGTGCCATCTGCAAAAAGTGACAGTTTTACTCCTTCTTTTCCAGTTGGATTCCTTTTCCTTGTTTTTCTTCTCTGATTGCCATGGCTAGGACTTCCAAAACTCTGTTAAATAAAAGTGGTGAGAGCGGACATCATTTTCTTATTCCTGAACTTAGAGGAAATGCTTTCTACTTTTCCCTATTGAGTATGATGCTAGCTGTATGTTTGTCATAAATGGCGTTTATTGTATTGAGGTATGTTCCCTCAATGCCTAATTTCTGAAGAGTATTTTTTTTTATCATAAATGGGTGTTGAATTTGGTCACAAGTTTTTCTGCATCTATTGAGATGGCAATATGTTTTTTTTCCTTCAATTTATTGATGTGGTGAATCACACTGATTGATTTGCAGATATTGAAAAATGTCTTGCATCCTTGGGATAAATCCCACTTGTTCTTAGTGTATGATCCTTTTAATGCATTATTGGATTCAGTTTGCTAGTACTGTGTTGGGTATTGTTGTGTCTATGTTCATCAGTTATATTGGCCTGTATTTTTCTTTTTTTATGGTATTTTTGTCTGGCTTTGGCATCAGGGTGATTGTGGCCTCATAGAATGAGTTTGGGAGTCTTCCTTCCTCTGCAATTTTTTGGAGTAGTTTCAGAAAGATAGGTGTTAACTCTTCTCTAAATGTTTGATAGAATTTTCCTGTGAAGCCTTCTGGCTCTGGACTTTTGTTTGTTGGGAGTGATTTAATTATGCTTTCAATTTCAGTACTTGTGATTGGTCTGTTCATATTTTCTATTTCTTCCTGGTTCTGTCTTGGAGATTGTCCTTTTCTTAGAATTTGTCCATTTCTTCTAGGTTTTCCATTTTATTTTCCTATATTTGCTTGTAGTTGTAGCTCATGATCCTTTGTATCTCTGTGGTGGCCATTGTAACTTCTCCTCTTTCTTTTCTAATTTTATTGATTTGAGCCTTCTCCCTTTTTTCTTGATGAATCTGGCTAAAGGTTGATCGACTTCATTTATCTTTTCAAAGGACCAGCTTTTCGTTTCATTGATCTTTTGTATTGTTTTCTTTGTATCTATTTCATTTATTTCTGGTCTAATATTCATGATTTCTTCCCTTCTACTATGTTTGGGTTTTCTTTGTTCTTTCTGTAGTTGCTTTAGCTATAAGGTTAGGTTGTTTATTTGAGATTTTTCTTGATTCCTGAGTTATGATTATATTGCTATAAACGTCCTTTTAAGATCTGCTTTTGCTACATCCTATAGGTTTGGGATCATCATGCTATCCTTTTCATTTGTATCTAGGTATTTTTTTATTTCCTCTTTGATTTCTTCAGTGATCCATTGGTAATTTAGTAGCATATTGTTTAGCCTCCACTTGTTTGTGTTTTTTACAGTTTTTATCTGTAATTGATTTCTAATCTCATAGCATTGATGTCAAAAAAGATGCTGGATATGATTTCAGTTTTCTTAAATTTACCAAGACTTGCTTTGTGGACCAGCATATGATCTATCCTGGAGAATGTTCCATGTGCAGTGTTTTCTGCTGCTTTTGGTTGGAATGCTCTAAAAATGTCAGTTAATTTTATGTGCTCTAATGTGTCATTTAAGGCCTGTGTTTCCTTATGGATTTTCTTTCTGGATAATCTCTCTATTGATGAAATTGGGATGTGAAAGTCCCCCACTATCATTTTGTTACTGTTGATTTATCCTGTTTTGGCTGTTAGTAGTTGCCATATATATTGAGGTGCTCCTATGTTGGGTGCATATGTATTTACAACTGTTGTATCTTCTTCATGGATTGATCCGTTGATCGGTATGTAGTGTCCTTTTTTTGTCTCTTATAATAGTCTTTATTTTAAAGTCTATTTTGTCTGATTTGAGTATTACTACTCCAGGCTTTTTATTCTTCCCATTTGCATGTAATACATTTTTCTGCCCCCTCAGTTCCAGTCTGTATGTGTCCCTAGTTCTGAAGTGGGTCTCTTGTAGGCAGCATATATACAGGTCTTGTTTCTGTATGCATTTGGCCAATCTTTGTCTTTTGGTTGGAACATTTAATCCATTTGTGTTTAAGGTAATTATTGATGTGTATGTTTTTACTGCCATTTTGTTAATTGTTTTGGATTTGTTTTTGTAGATGTTTTTTCTTCCCTTCCTCTTTTGTTCTCTTCTCTTGTGTTTTGATGACTAACATTAGTGTGTGTTTGGATTCCTTTTTCTGTTTTGTGTGTGTATCTATTGTAGATTTTTGGTTTACAGTTACCACGAGGTTTTGATATAGAAGTCCATATATAAACACGTTGTTTTTAAGTTGCTGGTATTTTAGTTTCAAATGCATTTCCAGCATTCTGCATTTGTTCTCTCCTCTCTCACAAATGCTGGTTTTGTTATCATATTTGTGTGCAGATGACTTCCTACCTTTACTGTATGTTTGCCTTTATAGGTAAAGTTTTCTGTTTGTAATTTTTCTTTTTTTCTAGTTGTGGCCTTTCCTTTTCTGCCTAGAGAAGTTCCTTAGCATTTGTTGCAAAGCTGGTCTGGTGGTGCTGAATTCTCTTAGGTTTTGCTTGTTTGCAAAGCTTTAGATTTCTCCATCAATTTTGAATGAGAGCCTCGATAGGTAGAGTATTCTTAGTTGTAGGTGTTTCCTTTCATCATTTTAAATATATTGTGCCACTCCCTTCTGGTCTGCAGAGTTTCTGCTGAGAAATAAGCTGATCACCTTATTAGAGTTCTTTTGTACATTGTTTGATACTTGAAATATTTTTTCTTTATCTTTAATTTTTCTCAATTTGATTGCTACGTCTTGGCATGCTCTTCCTTAGGTTTATCCTTCCTGAGACTCTCTGCACTTCCTGGACTTGGGAGACTGTTTCTGTTCCCATGTTAGGGAAGTTTTCAGCTATTATCTCTTCAAATACTTTCTGAGGTTCTTTCTATTTCTCTTCTCCTCTGGTACCCCTTTGATGCAAATGTTGGTTTGTTTAATGTTATCCCAGAGGTGTCTTAGACTGTCCTCATTTCTTTTCATTGTTTTCTTTATTCTGTTCCATGGCAGTGATTTCTACCATTCTGTCTTCCAGCTCACTTATTCATTCTTCTGCCTCAGTTATTCTGCCATTGATTCCTTCTAATGTATTTTTCATTTAAGTTATTGTATTGTTCATCTCTGTTTCTTTTTTTAGTTCTTCTAGGTCTTTGTTAAACATTGCTTGTATCTTCTCGATTTATGCCTCCATTCTTTTTCTGAGATCTTGGATCATCTTTACTATCATTACTCTGAATTCTTTTTCATGTAGATTGCCTATCTCCACTTCACTTAATTGTTCTTCTGGGGTTTCATCTTGTTTCTTCATCTGGGACATATTCCTCCGCTGTCTCATTTTATCTAACTTTCTGTGATTCCGGTTAGGCTGCAACATTGTAGTTCTCCTTACTTCTTCTCTCTGCCTCCTGGTGGATGAGGCTGTCTAAGAGGCTTGTGCAGGTTTCCTGGTGGGAGGAACTGGACCCTGCTCACTTGTCGGTGCAGCTGGTCTTGTCCCTCTGATGGGCAGGGCCATGTCAGGGGGTGTGTTTATCAGACAGCTGTTTATTCAGGAAGACTTGAAACAGCCTGTCTCTTGATGTTTGGGGATGTGCTGCCACCCAGTTGGTTGTTTGAACTGAGGCATCCCAGCCATGGAACCTACAGGCTGTTGGTTGGGGCCAGGTCTTGGTGAGAAAATGGTGGTCTCCAAGAGGGCTCACACCAGTGAGTACTCAGCACAGTACCAGTGCTGTCACTGACAGTATCCTTGTCCCCACTGTGAGCCACAGTCACGACTCACCTCTACAGGAGAACCTCCAATACTAACAGGTAAGCCTGGCCCAGTCTTTTATGAGGTCACTGCTTTTTTCCCTGCATCCTGGTATGCACAAGACCCTGTGTGCTTCCTCCAAGAGTGGAGTTTCTGTTTGTCCCAGTCCTGTGGAAATCCTGTGATCAATCCCCACTGGCCTTCATAGCCAGATTCTCTGGGGACTCCTCCTCCTGTTGTCAAACCCCCTGGCTGGAGAGCCTGATGTGGGGCTCATAACTTTCACTCCTGTTGGAGAATTTCTGTGGTATAATTGTTCTCCAGTTTGTGGTTCACCCACCTGGCGTGTATGGGATTTCATTTTATCACTATTGAGTCCTTCCTACCATCTCGTCATGGCTTCTTCTTTGGATGTAGGATATATTTTTTTGGTAGGTTCCAGCATTTTTTTCCCAGTGGTTGTTCAGCAGTTAGCTGTGATTTTAATGTTTCCATAAGAAGGGCTGAGATCACATCCTTCTATTCTGCCATGTTGTCTCCAGCTTCTGCTTACCTATTTTATATAGTAGTTTGTATATTTTAATCCCATACCCCTAGTGTGCCCCTCCCCACTTCCTTCTCTTTGCCGATAACCACTAGTTTCTTTTTTATATCTGTGTATCTCTGTTTTGCTATATACATTCATTTGTATTATTTTTTAGATTCTACATATAAGTGTTATAATACAGTATTTGATGTTCTCTTCCTGACATATTTCACTAAGCATAATACCCTCTAGGTGCATCCAAATTATTGCAAATGGCAAAATTTTATTCTTTTTTTAGGGCTGAGTAATATTACATTGTATATATATATATACCACATCTTCTTTATCCATTAATCTGCTGATGAACACTTAGGTTGCTTCCATATCTGGGCTTTGTAGAAAATTCTGCTATGGAGATTGTGGTGCATGTTTCTTTTCAAATTAGTGTTTTCATTTTCTCTGGATGTATGACCAAGAGTGGAATTGCTGGATCTCTGGATCTAGCTCCTCTATCTCCATCCCCACCCTTTACCAGGATGATAACTGCCATCACATCATGAGGAAATATGTGACTGTAGTCCACATCAAATCTAGCCTTCCTACCATAGTCACTGGGCACACAGAGTCTGCATAGGGATACTAGCACATAAGAACTCCCATTCAAGACCACAATAGATAACTGTTTCACCCAAATTCACAGAGGCAGACAGAGTTAAACAAAATGAAAAGACAATGGAACTATACTCAATTGTAAGAGCAATAGAAAACCCCTGAAAAAATAAATAATGAAAAATAAATAAACAATTTACCAGATAAAGAATTAAAAATATTGGTAATAAAAATGTTAACTGCATTAGAGAAAATAATGGATCTAAATACACATAATTTTAACAAGGAACAAGGAAATATTAAAAAATTCCAATTATGAATGAAGAATTCAATAGTAAAATAAAAAACGCACCAGAAAGATTGAATAGCAGACTAAATTATACAGAAGAACACATAAGTGATCTAGAAGAGAATAATGGAAATCACCCAATAACAGCAGCAAAAAGTAAAACTAATTGAAAAAGTGAAAACAGTTTAAGAGATCTCTAAGATAACATTAAGCATACCAACATTCAAATGATAAGGGTGCCAAAATGAGAAAAGAAAGACAGGGTTTGAAAATGTATTTGATGAAATTATGGCTGACAATTTCCCAAGCTTGAAGATTGAAGCAGTATCCAGGTACAAAAGCTGAGGGTCCCAAACAAGATGAACTCAAACAGACTCACAACAAGACATATCATAATTAAATGGCAAAAGTTAAAGATAGGGAATTCTAAAGGCAGCAAGAGAAAAATAGAGTCATATAGAAAGAAATCCATATAAGGCTATCAGCTGATTCCTCTACAGAAACTTTGCAGGCCAGAAGGGAGTGTCATTACATATTCAGAGTGCCGAATGGGAAACCCCTGCAACCTAGGATTCTCTATCCAGAAAGATTATCATTTAGAATAGGAGGAACATAAACAACAAGGATTTACTGTATAGCACAGGGAACTATAGTCAACATCTTGTAATAACCTATAATGTAAAAGAATTTTTAAAAAGAATATAGATATAGATATATACACATATTTATGTATAACTGAATCACTTTGCTGTACACCTGAAACTAACACATTATTGTAAATCAACTGTACTTCAGTTAAAAACAATACAAGGAGAGATAAAGAACTTCTCAGACAAGCAAAAGCTAAAAGAGTTCAACAATACTAAACCTACCCTAAAATAAATGTTGAAGGGTCATCTTTAAAGGGAAATGAAGTAAGAATCTATAATAAAGGCAATATCCCACTAGAAAAGACAAATATAAAGTAAGGATTGAAGATCACCCACTTAAATAGGCCAGTATGTAGATTAATAATTATAAAAGCAACTATAGCTACAATAAACAGTGATGGGATAAATATGAGGTTGTAAAATATGACATCAAAAACACAAAATGTGTGTGGGGGGTAAAAATATTGATCTCTTAGAATGTGTTTGAACTTAAGTGCATTTATTTCTTCTGTCTTAGGAGACATATCCAAAAAAAAATATTTCTACACTTTGTGTCAAAAAGTGTTTTGCCTGTATTGTCTTCTAGGAACTTTAGTGTTTTGGGTCTTACGTTTAGGTCTCTAATCCATTTTGAGTTTATTTTTGTATATGGTGTGAGGAAATTTTCTAATCTCATTCTTTTACATGTAGCTATCCAGTTTTCCCAGCACCACTTATTGAAGAGACAGTCTTTTCTCTATTGTATATTCTTGTCTCTTTTGTTTTAGATTAATTGACAATAAGTGTGTGGGTTTATGTCTGGGCCCTCAGTTACCTTCCATTGGTCTGTGTGTCTGTTTTTGTTCCAGTACCATGCTGTTTCAATTACTTTAGCTTTGTAGTATTGTCTGAGTTCAGGGACCATCATACCTCCAGCTTTGCTCTTTTTTCCTTAAGATTGCTTTTTATGTTCAGCGTCTTTTGTGGTGCCATATAAAATTTAAGATTATTTGTTCAGTTCGGTGAAAAATGTCGTGGGTATTTTGACAGAAATTGTATTAAATCTGTAGATTGCTTTGAGTAGTATGTACATTTTAACAATATTTATACTTCTAATCCAAGATAATGGGATATCTTTCCATTTTTGTTGTATCGTTATCAAGTTCCTTTATCATTGTCTTATAGTTTTCAGAGTATATGTCTTTCACCACCTTGGTTAAGTTTATTCCTAGGTATTTTATTCTTTTTGGTGTGATCTTAAATTGTATTATATTCTTGCTTTCTCTTTGTGATAGCATTTTATTAGTGTATAGAAAGCAACAGATATTAGTCTTCTGTCCTGAAACTTTACTAAATTATTAGCTCTAACACTTTATTTGTAGATACTTTAGAATTTTCTTTATATAGTATCATATCATCTGCAAATAGTGACTGTTTTACTCCTTCCCTCCAGTTTTACATATTCCCAGTTTTCATCCTTCTCCTTACTAATTTGGATGACTTTTATTTCTTTTTCTTGTCTGACTAGAGTGTCTAGGATGTCCAATTTTGTGTTAAATAGAAGTGGAGAGAGTGACATTTTCGACTTGTTCTTGATTTTAGAGGAAAGGATGTCAGGTTTTCACAGCTGAGTATGATATTAACTGTGGATTTGTCATTAATGGGCTTTATTATGCTGAGCAATATTCCCTCTACACCAACCTTGATGAGAATTTTTATCATGAATGGATGCTGAATTTTGTGAAATGCTTTTTCTGCATCTTTTGTAGTGATCATATATATATATATATATATATATATATATATATATATATATATATATATATATATTTTTTTTTTTTTTTGCCATACGTGCACCTGTTGTGGCCTCTCCCACTGTGGAGCACACGCCCTGGATGCACAGGCTCAGTGGCCACAGCTCACAGGCCCAGCTTCTCCGCGCCATGTGGGATCCTCCTGGACTGGGGCATGAACCCGTGTCCCCTGCATTGGCAGGCGGACTCCCAACAACTGTGCCACCAGGGAAGACCCGATCATATATTTTTTTATACTCCATTTTGTTAATGTGGTATATTACATTGAGAGATTTTCAAGTATTGAAGCATTCTTGCATCCGTGGAATAAATCCTCCTTGATCATGGTGTATGACCCTTTTTATATATTATTGGATTATTTTGCTAATATTTTGTTAAGGATTTTTGCATCTATAGTCATCAGACATATTAGAATGTAATTTTCTTTTTCTGTAGTGTCTTTGGTTTTGGTATCAGGGTAATGGTAGCCTCATAGATTGAATTTGGGTGTGTTCCATCCTGTTTAATTTTTTAGAGTATTTGAGAAGTATAGGTACTAGCTTTTCTTTATATGCTTGGTAGAGTTCCCCAGTGAAGCCATCTGTTCCTGGATTTTTGTGTGCTGGGAGGTTTTTTTGTGTTGTGTTTTTTTTTTTTTAATAATTCAATTTCTCTACTAGTGATAGGTCTGTTCAAATTGTCCTTTTCTTCTTATTTCAGTTTTCATAGGTTCTATGTTCTAGAAAATTTCCCATTTCCTTGTATGTTGTCCAATTTCTTGGCATATAATTGTTCACAGTATTTTGTTATGATATTTTGGTATTTCTGTGTTATCAGTTTTTATTTCTCCTCTTTCATTTCTTATTTTCTTTGCTTAGGTCCTTTCTTTTTTTTTTTTTTCTCTTGATGAGCCTGGCTAAAGGTTTATCAATTTCATTAATCTTTCCAAAAAAAAAAAACAAGCTATTGGCATCATTGATCTTTTCTATCATTTTTATCTCTGTTTTATTTTTTTATTTATTTCCTCTCCTGTCTTTATTATTTCCTTCCTTCTGCTGATTTTGGGCTTTGTTCTTCTTTCCCTAATTCCTTTAGGTGATAGGTTAGGTTGTTCATTTGAAATTTTTTTTGTTTCTTAAGGAAGCCTGTATTGCTATAAACTTCACTGTTAGAACTGCTTTTGATGTGTCCCATAGATTTTTAAAATTCGTGTATTCATTTGCATTTCATTCTTGAAGTACTTTCTGATTTCCTCTTTTATTTCTTCATTGAACCATTGTATTTTTATGTAGCATGTTCTTTAGTCTCTACATGTTTGTGATTTTCCCATTTTTCTTTCTGTAATTGATTCCTAGTTTTATACAGTTGTGGTCGGAAAAAATGCTTGATATATCTTCTAATTCTTAAGTTTGTTGAGACTTGTTTTGTGGCCTAGCATGTAGTCTAACCTGGAGAATGTTCCTTGTGCACTTGAGAAGAATGTGTATTCTACCGTTTTTGTATGTAACGTCCTGTAGATATACATTAAGTTCAACTGGTCTATTGTTTCATTTAAGACTGTTGCCTTATTGATTTTCTGTCTGGATGATCTGTCTATTGATGTAAGTTGGGTGTTAAAATTCCCTATTATTATTGTTTTATTGTAAATTTTCCATTTATATCTGTTAGTATTTGCTTTATATATTTAGGTGCTCCTGTATTGGGTGCATATATATTAATGGGTATAATATCCTCTTCTTGTGTTCATCCCTTTATCATTATATAATATTCTTCTTTGTCTTTTATTATAGATTTTGTTTTAAAGTCTATTTTTTTCTGATATGAGTATCATTATCCCTGCTTTCTTGTCTTTCTGTTTGCATGAGATATTTTTTTCATCATGTCACTTTCAATGTCTTTAGCTCTGAAGAGAGTCTCTTTTAAGCAGCATACAGATGGGTCTTTTATTTATCCAATAAGCCACTCTATGTCTTTTGACTTATTCTGTTGACATTTAAAGTAATTATTGATAAGTATGTACTTATTGCCATTTTATTATTTATTTTTCCATTGTTTTTCTAGTTTTTCTCTGTTCTTTTCTTTTCTTTTTGTTTCTTCTCTTGTGTTTTGATGATTTTCTTTAGTGGCATCCTAGTGTTCATTTCTCTCTAGTTTTTGTGTATATGTTGAGTACCATGGGGTTCATATATGTTGATCTATAACTGTATCTATGTTTTAAAAAGATAATAGTTTAACTTCAAACACATTTTTAAAGATCAATGTTTTTTACTCATCTCCCCCACGGTTTGTGTTTTGATGTCATACTTTACATCTTCATGTTTATCCCTTTACTGATTATTGTAGTCATAGTTAATTTTACAATATTTTGTCTTTTAATTTTCACACTAGCTGCTTTAAATTGTTGATCCTCAGCCTTTACCATATATTTGCCTTTTTATAGTGGGATTTTTACTTTCCTATGGATTTTTACTTTTTGTTATAGACTTTTTTTCTTTTTTTTTTCTTTAGGGAACACCTTTAACATTTCTTTTATGGTAGGTTTAACATTGATGAGCTCTTTTAGTTTTTGCTTGTCTGAGAAGTTCCTTGTCTCGTATCCTAAATGAAAATGTTTCTGGGTAGAATATTCTAGCTTGCAGGGTTTTCCCTTTCAGCACTTTAAATATATCATGCCACCTCCTACTGGCTTACAAAGTTTCTGCAGAAAATCAGCTGATAGCCTTATGGGAATTCCTTTGTGTATGACTCTTTGCTTTTCTCTTGCTGCCTTTAGAGTTATCTCTGTCACTTTTGCCATTTTAATTGTGACATGGGTCTCTTTGGATTTATCTTGTTTGGAAATTCCTATGCTTCCTGTAGCTGGATATCTCTTTCCTTCTTTGGGTATGGGACATTTTCAGCCATAATTTTATCAAATATATTTTCAATGCCCTTCTCTCTCTCTTCTCCTTCTGGGAAACCAGAATGTTAGTATGCTTGGTGTTATTCCAAGATTTCTTATACTGTTCTCACCTTAACTTTTTTTTTCCTTTCTGCTGTTCCCTTTGGATGACTTCCATTATTCTTTCTTCCAGATCACTTATATGTTCTTGTGTATCATCTAGTCTGCTATTATTTCCTTCTAGTGTGTTTTCCATTTTAGTTATTGTATTTTTCAGTTCTGACTGGTTATTTTTTTTGTATTTTCTAGTTCCTTATTTAAATTCTTACTGTGTTTATCTATTCTTTTCTCTAATTCAGTTAACATTCTTATTACTAGTGCCTTGGACTATTTACCTGGTAAATTGTTTATTTCTGTTTCATTATTTGTTTTTTCAGGGTTGTTTTCTTGCTCTTTCAGTTGAAACCAATTCCTCTATTATCTCATTTTGCTTAACTTTCTCTGTCTTTGTGAAATTAAGTAAAACAGATACCCTGATGAGGTCTTGAAAGTGTGTCCTTATACTGTCTGCTTTTGCCCAGTAGCTTTAGTGGGAGAGCTGGATATGACATGAACTTGAGTCATGTCTTTCCCCCAGGGTGTCCTGGAAGCTATTACCTTGGTAAGAGGTGAAGCTGGAGATGGAAGGACTAGGGCCAGAGCCAGGCATGAGCTGGGGCTGCCACTCTACTAAGTGACTTCACTGCCCTATCAGGTGCAGGCTCAGGTCTTAAGTTGCTGGATCTGAAGCCCTGAGATTCGGGTCTGAGCTGACTCTGTTGCCCTCAAGTGTGTTCTCTCTCCCTTCCCAGTCCTGGCACCCTTGTCCCTGAGGGGAGCAGTGCAAGAGTAAGAGATGTTTATGTGTGTTCTGGGAATCTCATGGTGCATGGCCTATGGCAGTCAAGCCACAGACAGAGGTCAGGGCTATTTCTTTTTTTTTTTCTTTTTTCGGTATGCGGGCCTCTCACTGCTGTGGCCTCTCCTGTTGCGGAGCACAGGCTCCGGACGCGCAGGCTCCGGACGCGCAGGCTCCGGACGCGCAGGCTCAGTGGCCATGGCTCACGGGCCCAGCCGCCCCGCGGCACATGGGATCCTCCCAGACCGGGGCACGAACCCGTATCCCCTGCATCGGCAGGCAGACTCTCAACCACTGCACCACCAGGGAGGCCCAGGGCTATTTCTGATGCACTGTCTGTGTAAGCACCAGCAATGGCTGCCCTGCCACACTAGATGCCTTTTTGGGTCTGAGCCCCCTTTGTCCCTCACAGACAATCTCTCCCCTTGGCCTCTGCTGCCTCTGCTCTGGTGTGGAACTGCACTGCAGGGCAGGCAGGGTCTGTGTGGGCTCTCAGCATGTGTCAGGGCTCAGGCTGTGGAAGTTCAGCCACAAACAGATGTCAGAGCTGCTACCAGTGTACTCCCTATATAAGTGCCAATAATGGCTGCTCTCACCCTGCTCAGACAAAACTTTGGATCTTAGCCAGTTCTGTTTCACAGCTGAGCTTTTTCCTTGGTTAGGCAGCCCTTGTTCCAGTGTGGAGCTACAATGTGAAGTAAGCAGGGCTAGAGATCTCTCATGGCTCAGACTAGGCTGTATGCTGCTATGGTCACAGGAATCCAGTCAGCCACCTGTGCAGTTTTAGTCTTCCCTCTCTGCCCTGCTTTGTGAGCAAGCATATGTGTGTGTGCTCCTCACAAGCAGAGTTCAAGCTTCCCAAAGCCCTCCTGTTACTCTCACCAGGACTGTTCCTTCAACCAGCCAAGGGGGCCATCTTTCCTGTGTCAACCCCAGGACTGGGGTGCCCAATATGTGACTTGAACTGCTCACTCCCCAGGGAGGATATCCACTTGCATAATATCCCTTTCCCTCTGAATCCCCTCCCTAGGACACAGGTTCCAAACTGATCACTTCTCTTCCCTTCCTATCTTATCATGTGTGTATCTTTCTTTCAGCCTTGCTGGTACAGGAGTCCTTCTCCCAGTTTCCAGTTAGTTTTCATTGAGAAGTGTTCTACTTGTAGATATATGTGTGATGTGTTTGTGGGGTAAAGTGAGTTCCACATCCTCTTACTGAGCCATTTTGATCTCCTTCCCCTCCTTTTACATGTCTTGAATGTTAGGGGAGAATACACACAAATATATGCATACACACATACACTTAACATTCCCTGTTGACAAATATGGAAATGAAATTTATGAGGCCTGAACAGAGGCAACATGTAACAGTGAATAACTTAATTTTTAAATAATTCATGATTTTCTAAAAAATTGAAAAAGCATAAAAACAAAAACATATATTCCAAAATTCAATTCTTATAATCCAGAATTTAGGACTTGACTGTCTTTGCTTCTAAGTTAAACCCTAAGTATACTACCATGAAGAATGCATAGGCCATTTTTTCCCTACTTTGACTCATTTCTACTTTATAAAAATATACAGCACACTGAGTATGTAAAATGTCATTTTTCTTTGCTAAATTATAATCATCAAACAATATCTCGTGCAGAAATAGTAAAAGCTATGCAGAAGGAAAATGCATTTTTTGCCTTCGTTTTGGTAAATGTATTGTAGTATTGCAAATTGGCAGCCAGATTATTCATTATCATATTAGCATACATATTGCATTGCACTTAAAATCTTTTTAAATTAATGAACAAGGCTTATGAAAAATCAAGGAAATTATAAAGAGTTTGAGCTGTAGTGTATAAGAAGACTTATTCTATTCTAGCTCTTAAAATTATTTAAACAAGTGCTTTGGGAAGCCATTGCATTTATAAGGCTTTTAAGATATTTACAGCAAAACATTTTTCCCTGTGATAGAATTTTTCAAAGTACTAAGATATCATGGAGAAATATATTTTCTAACAGTTTTATGGCTCCCTAGATACATTCTCTACAAGTGTTGTACCTGCTTGGACACAAACAATATTACAAAAAGGCCATGTAATTTGAAAAGGGTATACAGCTTTGAAAGGGTATATGCAACATACTAATGGGAATGCCAGTATCATTAGTGTAATACAGTTTTAAGACGTGTATTTTATTATAGTGGACCTGAGTAATTTGTTCCTCTCTTATATCTCCATTTTATTAGAGGTATTTTACATCTGTGGAAATACAACTACTGTGTGTCTTTACTTCTTGGCTTCAGAGGATAGCATGGGATATGCTATTTAAGAAGTCTAAGCAGGGAAAGACATAATAGCAGAATTATCCTTTATAAAATGTTTTATTTCATTGAAAAGTAAATAATAAATATTATCTGGGACCTGAAAATTCAGCCTCTATATACTTTAAATATTTGGAAGGGCTTACAAAGTTTAAAAAACTATGAGGTGTTGTTAATAGAATTTTGCTAACCGTAGAGCCCACTTTCTAGGCAAATGGGAATGGTAACACATATTATAAGTATCCAGATAAGAAAGTATCTCATGGGATGTTGTAAGCAATAAATATACATTAATGTCTAAACTTGAATAGCATATTGTGTTGCCTTTACCCTCTGAAAGCTTTTCTTAAAACATCAGATTTTCTCACAGACAGTGTTAAATTAGATTCGATGGTTACTTGGGTTATTAGTACATTTTTCCAGGAAACTATAATACAGATTTTGCTTGAGAATCACAGGCTAACTATAACACATTTTACTATCTGTTAATACAGGTGTTTTAACTGAAGGTAGGATGGAATCCATTGTCAGTAACCAAAAGTAGGAAGTGATTTCAATATTGTATAAAAATATGATATTTTCACACTGGAAAAATGCCAAGTGGAAACTGAATAATGGCTGGGAGGTGACAATGGGCCCAGAGGCAGTGATCAATTCCCTAGTGATCAATTCAGATTAGGAAAATGACAATCTCTGAAGGAACTGGATGAACACAGCTGCTCAGCGGATGGAGTCATGTTCCTTAAAGCTATCCAAAGCAAATATGAAGACATGTGCAGGTCAAATACAGAAATGGTTAATATATGGTACTAAAATGAATATAATTTCATTGGAATCGAATGTTATAATGTTGCTCTTTAAAGCACTTTACCCAAATAAGTGAATCATAAAAGAAAACAATTTCATAGTATTGGAATCTAGAACAGAAAGTTTGGGCAATATATTCAAGTCTGATTACAACACATTCATAATGCAAGATATTAGGTATTATTTCTTAATTTCTTTTTTTTTTCTGTTTATTCTCACTACATGATTCCTCTGTCTGAGTTCATAATATTTTAAACATTCATAGAAATAGAAAGTGTTAGAGAACTGCATTTAATGTTAACTGTTTGTTTTTGTTGGGCTTTGTGCAAAGTGAATCTTAAAAATATAAGTTTTCCTCAAAAGAAATGTCATTGATTATGAGTATGTATAAGGCTGGGATGAGATAAGGAAAGAAAAAGGAGAAAATCAGAGGGACCTAAACTGTCACTGGAAGTTGAGAGCTGAGAAATAACCTGGGAAGTTCTGATCAGTTTGTGCAGTATTATAGTAATTTTGATCACCCAAACAATTATTCCCTTTGTTTCACACTTTGAATATATATATATATATATATATATATATATATATATATATATATATATATATTTGCAAGGTATTAAAAACATCAAACTCTATTTTGTCTGCATAGACCCAGTTTCAGCATAGACAGAGTCTTATAATAATTCTAAATATTATATTCAGTGAACGTTTTGGATTTTTTATTCAGACCTGAGCTTTTATGATAGAAGATGAAAAAAATCCTCAAGTACCAGGGTTATTAGTGAAAGTGAAAAATACCTGCAGTGTCTCGGCTTCAACATCTGCCATTCCATATGGATCCATAAATATTTGTAACAGATAGTATGTGAAGGAATTTCAATGTTAATAAAATAAGGCTGAATTTGGCAGGAATACTTAAGATAGATTTTTCCTGTTTTCTTTTTCTTTTCAGTAGAAAGCACACTTATTTTAAACTTACAATTCTCCATGGAATAAAAATGTAGCCTCAATTAAATTTAAGGGAAAATATGTGACTCAAATTATGTGAATCTGAAGTCTTCCAACTACCTTGGAACTAATCTGAGAGATTTTAGTTACAAAACTGCAAGTTTGTTTTTTGTCTGGTTATTAGGAAAACAAAATACAATGCTACAAAATCTTAATTAATGGTTGCTACATTAACTAAATCTTTCAATCAATTTACCATAAGAAATTTAAAGAAAAAGAAATTTCATGGGTGAGTCAGTGTACATTTAGTTCAATCATTTTTCTTAAGCATTCCATATTTAGAAGGCTAGCATAGTTTCAGATTTAGCCAATTTTTACTAAGGGCCTACTATATGCTGAGTACAGTGTTAGGTCCTTCCATGTTCCTTTTATCATGTAAAACTCCCACAAACACTCTGAAGTAATTCTTCCTATTCTACAAATAGGGACACTGAAGTTTAGAGATGTAACATTCGAAGACACAGAGAGATTCAGTCATGTTCATTGTGTTTTAAGTAGAACAGCAGAATCATACATTTTAGTCAAAAAATAAAAATAAAATAAGAAACTGGGAGTATCTGGTGATTAACCTTTCAGTAACTATTGAAGTTACTGTGAATGATACATTTGTGAAAACTTTCCAATTGTTTCAGATTTCTAATATAATTATTAGAGGAAATCACTACAACACTTTTCAATTTACAAATCTGTGAACTCATAATTTACACCAAAATACCAGGCATAACTTACTCAAATGTTTCCGATAAATGTCACTAAGTTAGATGTGAATATTGATATAGAAGAGAGTAAAATTGAAACAAACCCCACAGCCTAACTAGAAATGTAGATGAGGAAGAGGCAATGTTAAAACACGAAAGAAAATGGCACACTAATTTGTTCTAGTGAAGTTTACCTCTCCCTGTTCTCCTGCTTATACCTTATGAATTATTTTATTATTATGATCATTTATTATTATCATTTTACCAAAAACAAACTTGTTCACCAGATGGTATAGGCGTTCATAACAATAGACAATATCTAAAAATATCATTGTGCATTTGGTGAAGGTTGTTGACTTGAGCATTATTAACAGATATCTGCTTCTTTGATAAAACTTCAGAGGTTTCCAAAGGAGAAGCAACAGTTTTGATGGTCTTAATGCCGACATTACACAGAAAAGGAAAACTGAAAATTGTAGTGCTTTGCTCTAATAATTAACATTTATTTTAAAGAAAATTCAGTTTTGTAAAATAATTAAATTAAATGATTGGTGTCATTTTGAACTGGCTAGGTTTACAATAGTGTAGTCATTGTGATTCCAAAACTCAACTATTAGAAAAACCTTAATTTTTTCTATTATAAAAATATGGTGCCTCAGTGCCTCAACATTTTAGTTCCTAGCTGAAACAGAAAAATCAGTATATATTCTCACCAATGTGTGTGCATGCATTCTTGTGTGTCTGACAGAGACAGAGACAGAGAGAGAAGAGAAGAGAGAGATAATTAATGAATAAAATAATGTTCTCAATTTTATATCATTGGTACTGAGGAAACATCAAAAATATAAATATTCACAGACTATAAGCAGGTATAATTGCAGAGTTATTAGTGAGCATACACATATAAATGTCAAACCTGTATAATTATCTACATATTCCTTATTACAGAGTTTATAGGAGTTAACAAATTATAAACTGCTATATAGACTGTTCTTTCCAAGTTCTCCATGAGAGTGTCATTCTGATTTTAAATCATCTTTAATTTTTAACCTTAACCCTACCAAAATACCCACTTTCCATCTTTCATGGATACAAAGAAATAGTACTCAAGGATTAATCCATAGAACTGCTTACTGAACAGTTGCTTATGTTAAATTCATTCTTGGAAAAGTATTTTGTTTTTACCTGTATAGACTCACTAATTGTTTTTACTGTTTTGTTTCCTGATTCTATGCTGCAAATAGGTTCCATTATACTTTTTTTTTCAGTGCAATGAAAATTGGTTTTCAGAATCTCTAGGTCTGTAGAACAGGCTAGTTGATGTATTTCTAATTTTATGCAATTTCTTGACGCTGTGGAAATACATACTTAAAATTAGGTAACATTTTGAAATTTCTTAAAATGGCAAAGGCAACTATTTTTAAAAGGTACTATAATAGGAAACAATATTAATCATCTTTAAATGTAGCAAATTTTACTTTTATATAGCTCAGTGGTTTATCAAACTGTGGTCCCCACACCAGGAACATGAAACATCAACTGGGCACTTAGGAATTCCAGTTGCTAGGTCCTACCCTAGACCTACTGAATCAGAAATTTTGGAAGTTGGGGACGATTTTTAAAAGACTTTCAGGACACTCTGATGTATGATAAAGTTTAAGAACCACTGATGTTAAGGTACTGGATGAATAACTTGCTCCCTTGTACCTTCTACTGATCCACTCTACTCAGATATGTTAACTAAGTCAAAAAAAAATAAATCAGTGATTTTAAAGTTAGGACCTGAACTGCCAGGTCACAGCAGTAAATTTCTCTTCCTGATTTGTGCCAGATAAAGGAGAGAGCTTTCTTCCCTGGTTGATGGAAAGGATTGCACATTTCCCAGCCTGGAAGCAAAGTGAAAAATCTGCTTTACAGCCTCTGCAGTTAGCTAGATGACTGAACCCCTAGTAAGGGTAAAAGCGGGCTTATATTAGAACCATGAGACCATTTTACAGATAAACCAGGACAATGAAACATTGTCCCCTGGAAGGGTAAGCTGATTGATGGAAATATGTGCACTCTCCCCTATTTTTCCTAAACACATCTCATTAAAACATCAGCTTCCTTCGCACTTTACCTCTATGCCCACTCCTGCCTTCTGCTTGCCAATTTCTAATGTAAACTCTTACATACTAACTTTTCACCCATTTAATGTTCTTCTCTCTGCAGCCTTTTTCACAGAGGTATCCAGGCTTGTTTTCTGGAGAAGGGACTTGTACATGCCTCTGGTGCTGTTTGGTTGTTTATATTAGAAACTCTTGTCTGTCTTGCAGTTTTTAGATGAAATTCTAGTCTCTGTATGAAACTTCTTTGTATTCCAAGTCCCCAGCCTTTTTCTATTTCTAAGCTCTAGAAAATACAGATGTACTTCAAAAAAAAATTCAGTCAAGTTTTCTTTATCTTTGATGCAATAATACATCATCTCAAAGATGATAAGAAAGTATGTGTATGGGCCAGAAATATTTATACTTTTACTATCTTTAGTCTTCAAAGGACTATGATATGCAGACAGGTTAAATGAATATACAATAGTCATCCTTTAATAACTATATCAACTATTTTTCAAAATTGTAATATTTCAGTTTATCACAATATCTGTAGACTACAGTAATCATTTATTTTATTGGAAAGGCTAAGAGTTGATAAGAAACTCTTTAGTTCGACGCCCTCTTTCTTCCTTCCTTTCACCACAAACTTGTAAAATAACTTAAAATTATATATACACGTATTTATATAATTTTACCTTTTAGGAATAGAAAGAAAAAAAAAAGGAATCAGTCTGATAATCAGGAAACTTACCTCACACTTTAAGATTACTGGTACGTAACTAAAGTCATTACAATTGTTGTAGACCCTAGACAGTTACTATTCTAAATGCCGAGAAGATAGCAATGGGAAATAAAAAAAAACAGGAAAAGTCCCCACTTTCATGGAGAGTATATTGTAGTAAAATGAAATGTAACAAAATTAGTGAATAAATAAGTTATATTGTATATTAAATGGTGACAAATTTTATAGAAAAATGCATGTTAAGTGGATGGAAATAAGGGTGCAGGCTGCAGTGTTAAACAAGATGTTTGGTGTAAGTTTCATTAATAAGGTGATATTTGAAAAAAGAACTGAAGTCAGGAACCTGAAATTAAATGCACAAGAACTCTAAAATATACCTTGTAAAGTACTGTGTTAGCTCTACATCACTGATTTGATCTTATTGTCTTATTAAGCATATTAACTCTATAGAAGAAGTTTAGTACAGAAAGGGAGAACTAGTGAACTGTTCATTCATTGAGATTTTCCTATGTAATCTTTTTTTTTTTTTTTCTTTTTTTTTTTTCTTTTTGCGGTATGCGGGCCTCTCACTGTTGTGGCCTCTCCCGTTGTGGAGCACAGGCTCCGGACGCGCAGGCCCAGCGGCCATGGCTCACGGGCCCAGCCGCTCCGCGGCATATGGGATCCTCCCAGACCGGGGCACGAACCCGTATCCCCTGCATCGGCAGGCGGACTCCCAACCACTGCGCCACCAGGGAGGCCCCTATGTAATGTTTTTTACATCATTATTGGAGTATAATTGCTTTACAATGGTGTGTTAGTTTCTGCTTTATAACAAAGTGAAACAGTTATACATATACATATGTTGCCATATCCCTTCCCTCTTGCATCTCCCTCCCTCCCACCCTCCTTATCCTACCCCTCCAGGCGGTCACAAAGCATCGAGCTGATCTCCCTGTGCTCTGCGGCTGCTTCCCACTAGGTATCTACCTTACGTTTGGTAGTGTATATATGTCCATGCCTCTCTCTCGCTTGGTCGTAGCTTACCCTTGCCCCTCCGCATATCCTCAAGTCCACTTTCAAGTAGGTCTGTGTCTTTATTTCTATCTTACCCATAGGTTCTTCATGACATTTTTTTAATTCCACATATATGTGTTAGCATACGGTATTTGTCTTTCTCTTTCTGACTTACTTCTCTCTGTATGACAGACTCTAGGTCTATTCAACTCATTACAAATAGCTCAAATTTGTTTCTTTTTATGGCTGAGTAATATTACATTGTATATATGTGCCACAACTTCTTTATCCATTCATCCGATGATGGACACTTAGGTTGTTTCCATCTCTGGGCTATTGTAAATAGAGCTGCAATGGACATTTTGGTACATGACTCTTTTTGAATTATGATTTTCTCAGGGTACATGCCCAGTAATGGGATTGCTGGGTCATATGGTAGTTCTATTTGTAGTTTTTTAAGGAACCTCCATACTGTTCTCCATAGTGCTGTACTAATTCACATTCTCACCAGCAGTGCAAGAGTGTTCCCTGTTCTCCACACCCTCTCCAGCATTTATTGTTTCTAGATTTTTTGATGATGGCCATTCTGACTGGTATAAGATGATATCTCACTGAAGTTTTGATTTGTATTACTCTAATGAATAAAGATGTTGAGCATTCTTTCATGTGTTTGTTGGCCACCTGTATATCTTCTTTGGAGAGATGTTTATTTAGGTCTTCTGCCCATTTTTGGATTGGGTTTTTTGTTTTTTTGCTGTTGAGCTGCATGAGCTGCTTGTAAAGTTTGGAGATCAATCCTTTGTCAGTTGCTTCATTTGCAAATATTTTCTCCCATTCTGAGGGTTGCCTTTTGATCTTGTTTATGGTATCCTTTGCTGTGCAAAAGCTTTGAAGTTTCATTAGGTCCCATTTGTTTATTTTTGTTTTTATTTCCACTTCTTTAGCAGGTGGGTCCAAAAGGATCTTGCTGTGATTTATGTCATAGAGTGTTCTGCCTATCTTTTCCTCTAAGAGCTTGATAGTTTCTGGCATTACATTTAGGTCTTTAATCCATTTTGAGCTTATTTTTTTGTATGGTGTTAGGGAGTGATCTAATCTCATATTTTTACATGTACATGTCCAGTTTTCCCAGCACCACTTATTGAAGAGGCTGTCCTTTCTCCACAGTACATTCCTGCTTCCTTTATCAAAGATAAGGTGAGCATATATGCGTGGGTTTAGCTCTGGGCTTTCCATCCTCTTCCATTGATCTATCTTTCTGTTTTTGTGTCAGTACCATACTGTCTTGATTACTGTAGCTTTGTAGTGTAGTCTGAAGTCAGGGAGTCTGATTCCTCCAGCTCTGCTTTTCATTCTCAAGATTGCTTTGGCTATTCGGGGTCTTTTGTATTTCCATACGAATTGTGAAATTTCTTGTTCTAGTTCTATGAAAAATGCCAGTGGTAGTTTGATAGGGATTGCAATAAATCTGTATATTGCTTTGGGTAGTACAGTCATTTTCACAATGTTGATTCTTCCAATCCAAGCTCATGGTATATCTCTCCATCTATTTGTATCATCCTTAATTTTTTCATCATTGTCTTATAATTTTATGCATACAGGTCCTTTGTATCCTTAGGGAGGTGTATTCCTAGATATTTTATTCTTTTTGTTGCAATGGTAAATGGGAGCTTTATCTAGATTTCACTTTCAGATTTTTCATAATTAGTGTATAGTAATGCCAGAGATTTATGTGCATTAATTTTTGAATTCTGCTACTTTACCAAATTCATTGAATAGTTCTAGTAGGTGTCTGGTAGCATCTTTAGGATTCTCTAAGTAGAGTATCATGTCATCTGCAAACAATGACAGCTTTACTTCTTCTTTTCCGATTTGGATTCCTTTTATTTCCTTTTCTTCTCTGATTGCTGTGGCTAAAACTTCCAAAACTATGTTGAATAAGAGCGGTGAGAGTGTCTTGTCTTGTTCCTGATCTTAGTGGAAATGCTTTCAGTTTTTCTCCATTGAGGACGATGTTGGCTGTGGGTTTGTCATATATGGCCTTTATTTTATTGAGGAAATTTCCCACTATGCCTACTTTCTGCAGGGGTTTTATCATAAATGGGTGTTGAATTTTATCGAAAGCATTCTCTGCATCTATTGAGATGATCATATGGATTTTCTCCTTCAATTTGTTAATATGGTGTATCACGTTGATTGGTTTGCGTATATTGAAGAATCCTTGCATTACTGGAATAAATCCTACTTGATCATGGTGTATGATCCTTTTCATGTGCTGTTGGATTCTGTTTGCTAGTATTTTGTTGAGGAATTTTGCATCTATGTTCATCAGTGATCTTGGACTGTAGTTTTCTTTCTTCGTGACATCCTTGTCTGGTTTTGGTATCAGGGTGATATTGGCCTCTTAAAATGACTTTAGGAGTGTGGCTCCCTCTGCTATATTTTGGAAGAGTTTGAGAAGGATAGGTGTTAGCTCTTCTCTAAATGTTTGATAGAATTCGCCTGTGAAGCCATCTGGTCCTGGGCTTTTGTCTGTTGGAAAATTTTTGATCACAGTTTCAGTTTCAGAGCTTGTGATTGGTCTGTTCTTATTTTCTATTTCTTCTTGATTCAGTCTTGGCAGGTTGTGCATTTCTAAGAATTTGTCCATTTCTTCCAGGTTATCTATTTTATTAGCATAGAGTTTCTTGTAGTAACCTCTCATGATCTTTTGTATTTCTGCAGTGTCAGTTGTTACTTCTCCTTTTTCATTTCTAATTCTATTGATTTGAGTCTTCTCCTTTTTTTTCTTGATGAGTCTGGCTAATGGCTTATCAATTTTGTTTATCTTCTCAAAGAACCAGGTTTTAGTGTTATTGATGTTTGCTCTCATTTCCTTCATTTCTTTTTCATTTATTTCTGATCTGATTTTTATGATTTCTTTCCTTCTGCTAACTTTGGAGGTTTTTTTTGTTGTTGTTGCTGTTCTTCTTTCTCTAATTGCTTTAGGTACAAGGTTAGGTTGTTTATTCGAGATGTTCCCTATTTGTTAAGGTAGGCTTGTATTGCTATAATCTTCCCTCTTAGAACTGCTTGAAACAGCAGTTCTCAACCAGTATTGACGTTTATGCCAGATAATTATTTGCTGGGGATGGAGACAGAGGGCAGGGAATCCCTGGCCTCTACCATTAGATGCCAGTAGCACACACCCCTACCTCCACAGGTGTGACAGTCAAAAATGTCTCCAGCCACTGCCAAATGTCCTCTGGGCAGCAAAATTGCCCGTAGTTGAGAACTACTGACCTTGACTTAGGACGACTCCTCAGACCTTTGATAACTGAGAAAGTAACATTAGCCTTATTTAGGGTGAAGCCAGGCTCATCCAGTTATTACCTAGAAGAGGATCTTTACAAAAGGTCTTTCATGAGGTGTTAGTGGATGCTTAGGTGGTCAAATATGTTACTATGTTCTCTTCCACTCCTGGGAATTTTCAATTAACAATGTGTTTAACAAACATTTATATTGCATTTACTTTGAGTAACTTTACAAATTTTAGCTTATTAATAATTATAACAGCCGTATAAGATAGGTATTATTAGTATCTTAACTGTACAGATGAGTAAAGTGTGGCACACAAAGATTAAGGAATTTTTCCAGGGGCTAGCAAATCATAGAACAGGGTTGCAAACCTAGACAATCAGACTCCAACATCTTATACTCTTTGTCACTATGCTCTCAGCTATCTAATTTAACATGTAACATATGTTAATATTTAGAATTAACATTTTAAATGCTCTGAGATATTCAGATTTAATAAATTTAGCCAATTTGGGGATCTAGTTTTTCTTTTCCAAATTTGATGCTGGCAACACTTGAGTCATTGTTCTACTCAGGCCATGAACACTTCTTCATATTCATGCAGGTCAGATTATTTCACAGCAGCTGGTCATTTTGCTGTTGTTATTGATCCTCATTTTGGAAGAGGGAAGCAGGTGTCTTGCTTTTGCTGAATGTAATACTAATGACACCAATAAAGGAGAGTCCCCTGGCTCAGCTTTATTTAGGGGAAAGCTCTTAAATCAAATAATGAAATATAGTTTATTTGTTAAAGAATGAAAACTGCTGACCTGGTAGTTGGATGTATCTTTCCACTGTTGAGTTAGTCTGCTGTGTTCAATTTCCATTCTTGTATCAAAATCCTCAAAGCCCAGGGGAAAGAGGAAACCCACCTACATTAACCCAATATAACGGTGGGAAAACAAGCACTAGTGTCATACAGAATGGTTCCAGCATCTTTGACTTTAATTTTTAGTGGGACTTTTCCATCCTGAGCATTTACCATATGGTTTATCTTTTTTTTTTCTACAAATACACTTGTCAACTTTTACATCTATTCATCTGGGCCCTAGGTAAGAACTTAAAATTAAAAGCTTGTTCTCTAAATGGATTTCCAAGTGCTATTACAAAGTATGACAGGCTTAACAAACAAGTTCAATAAAATCAGTCTCCAATTTGCTTCAATAAATTAAGAGGTTGTTCATACCCTCAGCTAGATAGTGGTTGTCCTATTTTTATCTTCTAGGTTATATCATTGCTTCATAAGTGTTGATAAATATTTTAATATATACATTTTGAACACTAGCCTTTTTAAATCAAAATGCTCTGTCAAAACCCTTTCTCCCTGGATTACAAAGAGATGTTCTTATTTCACTGACAATCTATATTTCTAGTACTTGTTATATTTTATTTCATTGCCAATTAGTATTTCTCAATCCTATCTAATAAATCCCTACATAACAGTGCACCAATTCAAACTCTGAGGAAAATGTAGATGGCATTCAGATGTGAAAACTTATTACAAGATTGAAATTGATTTCTAATGCATTTATCATTCATTTTTGTAGCATGTGATTTAAATCAGAAAAAAATGATGAATGGCTTGACAGTTTCCACTCATATACACCAAACATAATACACATCGACTAGTTTTTGGCTATTATGGACCTTAACATTCAATGTGACCTTGGTCTGGAAAAGCATGTTTGGTTTGCACAGAAACTTAATCGTAAGAAGTCATAAGTAGAAATCTTCTTCTTTACTGTCCTTTTCTAGGACTAGGAAATTTATTGTTTGTGGGACAGGTAAGACATGAACAATGGGCCAAATAGAGTCCAGGGTTATCTCATCCATGTGAAATCTGCTGCTGAAAATCGATGTGACCTCTGCTACACTGTCATCCCAATTCCCACCCTCTGTGTCCTATTTGTCTTTTGGTAGAAGCTTAGATCTGTGTGCTGTCTCTATGTGTCTCTCTTGGGCCAGATTATCAAAATGAATCATTGCCTGCACACCTCTTATATTTCTATTTATTTTCCTGGTGTTGACTAGGTCTGATGAAATATGATTCTTTTTGCATTTGATCCTCACTGCAGCAAGCAGCACCTAATTCAGCTGTGTCTATCTCTTTAAAGAAGAGTAATACTATTTTGAAACTTCAATCTTCTATACAGCAACATTACAAACCATAGACCATACAACCTGTCTTCATAGACAATAGTAATCTTACTTTCAGCCAATTTAATGGCATTTCATTCATCTCCAAATAGAAGAATTCTGATGATTTTAATGTAGTTCTAGTTTTGTTTTATGCATACTTAAAGTATTGCTTTCATTTTCAGGTATTTTGTTTGTAGAATACCCTGATCACTGAGGTTACATGTGTGTGTAGAGTGATACATGACAAAGAATCCATAATTTTAAGAAGTCTCCCCTGATGCAAAATATTTATTCAGGAGAAACATTATATTATCTCGGAATCAGCAGGAAGTCAATGTTCTAAATTTGTGGTGGTTTATTTTATAAAAATAGATCTTCCAGGCTACATAAATTCATCTTTAAATTTATAAACATCAATATAAAGATGTTGAACCTCCCCAATTATTATTAATATTGATAGATCATAATGAAGTCATTCTACCTATCCACTTAAGGCACTCATGTGCAGAAGACAAAATACTAGCTAAATACAGACTTCAAGTAACACAAATAAAGCATAATATTGCTTCGTTAGCTGTTGAGAAATATCCCTTAGAGACATTAGAGCTGGTGCCTAAGACATATTTTAGAACTTATATTTTTAATGAGATATTTCCAGTGTTCAAACCTTGTACTTGAAGTAGATCACAGAACATGTGCTCACTCCCTCTGGAATACTTTGCCTCTCCAAAACTACTACTGACAAAGAAGGAAGGGAAGGAGGGAGGGAGGAAGGAAGGAAGGAAGGAAGGAAAGAAGGAAGACATGTTCTATAAGAGGTTAGGGTTAATTTTACAAGTAAGTTGTATAAAATACATGCATCAGGCATTTATGATCAACATATTATTTGTAAATTTTACTAAAAAACAATTCCTGGGAATATGTTCATTATAGTTTCCTGAGCTAAAAGAAAATTAACAGGCTATTTTTTGCATACTATTGAATTCTTTAAAACTGATAAACAAATACATTTTGGATTCTAATAATGTGAAACTGTTGATTCTCTAAAATAATCATTAGCATTTTTATCCCTATAGGTTTTAGAAAGTTAGAAATTATAAAAGTGATCTATATCAAGAGTATTTTATTCAGAGATAATGCTATCCCATTAAGTAATCCCACAGAAGTTCCCGCAATTGTATGCCACAATTTCCCACACAAGAAATCCCACAGCAAACCATGATGACTGTGAAATCAATAGGGTACAAGACTCTGCTCACTAAATATATAGGCTGCTTGCAATTGAAAAATGAGTTCTAACTGTATTACAAATCCATATTCCTTTCCCTACAATGACCAGACCAATAGCTAGATTTTTGTTTTCAAACCATGTGAAAATTGGTTAAGTCTAGATTCAAGCCTAATTTATTTCCTGAATGAGTCTCAAAATATATGGAGTCACTGAAAATTTTTATGACCAGAGAGATACATATTTTCAAACGTTGCTTGTGCTCAGCTACTGGTGAGTAGAGTAATTTTGTTTGAGGTGCTGTGATCAACTCATTGTGCACTGCTATTGAAGCCATTTAAGAATGGCAGGGTTTCTTTGGCTACATTTCAAGATTACCTCTGTAGCAGTTTATTTTTACATATATCAAAAAAGCCCCAATTCCTAATTGCAGAGGTAATTTTGCTATCTGTTTCATACATCTCACAAAGATTTTCAACAGAATTCAAGTATATAGCCAAGTAGTTAGCTTCTCAAAGCAAGAGGATATTCCTTTTGTAATTAGATGTATCTGTGTGAAACAAATCTGAAATATCTTATTAGAGACAAAAATTCTATTGGTATCTCTTCATATGAAGCTAAGAGGGAATCTCATTAAAGTAATTAGTGTGTGGGAGAAGTTAATATAAAAAATATAAGGGGAGAAAATATACACTTTTTTGTTTTACACATGGGTGGTTATTTTTTTCATAAGAAATATTCTTCAAAATAAAAGGTAACACTGGAAATAACCCAGATGCCAAACTAGTGAATGATTAAACAGACAGTCATGTATCCATGCAATAGAAAACTTTTCAGCAATAAAAAGGAAAAAAAAACACTGATACATGCCACAACATGGATGCACCTCAAAAACATTATGCTAAGTGAAAGAAGACAAACACAAAAGATCACTTACAATATGATTCTATTTATGTAAATATCCAGAGAAGGCAATCCCATAGAGACAAAAAGGAGATTAGTGGTTTCCAGGAGCTGGGAATGGGAAAGGAGATTAATTGTAAATGGGCATGAGGGGTATTTTGGGGGTGATTGAGGTGTTCTAAAATAGATTTTTGGTAATGGTTGTACGATTCTGTAAATTTACTAAAACTCATCGATGCATACAATTAAAATAGATGAATTTTATTACATGTAAATTATACTTCAATAAAGGTGTTAAAATATGGACATGATAGATATAGACAGATTTAAAGAGAAAAAATAAATAAAGCAATTAGTGTTTTACTAGGAAGTGATCTGATTATTTAATATATAGATATTAATAAGCATGTCAAATTTGTTTCTCCTAATTTTATGCCAATTAGCAGTAAATGTTGGTTCATTTTTCACTGATTCTTTACTGAAACATTTATTTTGAGAAATGAGAGGCAGCTGGGAAATAGGTATGACTTCCAGTTATGAGTTTTCCATCATTTAGCTTTAGAAACAAAATCTTTATAGAGGTAAAGGAAACATAGTGAAAATTTTGAGCTGTTAGTTTATGAACCTTCTGATATTAATTTTGTTTCTTGCAGAAGAGGTACCCATTCAAATTCCAATGATGAAGTCACCCCTGGACAAGATCCAACTGACTCCTGGGCAAGCATTGCCTCCTGGATTCCCTGGACCATTCATTTTTGCTGATAGTCTGTCCTCTGTGGAGACTCTGTTGACCAACATTCAGGTCAACAATATTTCTATAAACAAAATAAATGTAATACAAGACATTAGCACCTACATAAATTATTTCATATTTGAGAAATTAAAACAGATAAGATGAACTGCATGTCATTTGCTGTATTTTGACAGGGTCTACTGAAAGTGGCTTTGGATAATGCTCACATCCAAGAGAAGCAGACTCAACAAGAAAAAAAGGAACTGCGAATGGAGCTCTATAGAGAGAGAGAAATTAGAGAAAACCTTGAAAGACAACTCGCAGTTGAGCTTCAAAGCAGAAGTAAGTTTAACAAGTTCAATATAAGTGAATAAGGTAAGATTGTGTTGGAGATATTTTCAGTACTAATAGAAATATTCTCAGGGATAGCCAGGAACTGCTGAAAACAAATGACAAGCTAAGAATCAAATACTGTGTGCAATCCACAAAGTAAAATGTTTACACTATTTCTCTTTGTAATTAAACATAATGAGCAAGATCTACACTTCATTTCTGGAAAAATGAATATGCTTACTTCTCTCACAATTTCACAAAATACTCCTGGAGATATATATATATATATATATATATATATATATATATATATATATATATATATATATATATATATATATATATTTGAACAATTCCTTATGTATTAAATGCTTACACTTTGCCAAGAACAATGTCAGATTCTGGGGTTAGAAGATAAAACTCAGTCCCTGTCCTTGAAAGATTTACATTTCAGGAGACTAGCACAACCAACCAGCTAATTATAAGACAAAGTGGAAAGAACAATGATGTACATCATATATGCTTATATAGAGAGGGGGTAGATAGCTCAGCTTGGTGGTGTGGGGAATTGATGGTCGAAGGTTTTCTGATGCTGACACTTGAACCTGAGTCTTGAAGAATCAGTAAGCCAAGAAAAGAATGAGAGTAACTGAGTGATCTGGTCATTCTAGAACAATGAACATAGGCATGGAGGCAAGAAGCCTCAAACATGGTCAAATATATACAGTGTATTAATACCATGACTTTGAGTTTTATGAAGTGAATGTTGGGGAATAGTGCATAACAAAAGTAGAGGGTAAATTATAAAGGCCATTTTCTTTTGTTAACAACTTTATTGGAGAATAATTGCTTAACAATGGTGTTTAGTTTATGTTTATAACAAAGTGAATAAGCTATACATATGCATATATCCCCATATCTCCTCCCTCTTGTGTCTTCCTCCCACCCTCCCTATCCCACCCCTCTAGGTGGTCACAAAGCACCAATCTGATCTCACTGTGCTATGCAGCTGCTTCCCACTAGCTACCTATTTTACTTTTGGTAGTATATATGTCAGTACCACTCTCTCACTTCGTCCCAACTTGACCTTCACCCCTCTGTGTCCTCAAGTCCATTCTCTACGTCTGCGTCTGTATTCCAGTCCTGCACCTAGGTTCTTCAGAAAAAAAAATTGTTTCTTTTTTAGATTCCATATATATGTGTTAGCATATGGTATTTGTTTTCTCTTTCTGACTTACTTCACTCTGTATGACAGACTCTAGGTCCATCCACCTCACTACAAATAACTCAACTTTTTTTTTTTTTTAAAGCAGAGTAAAATTCCATTGTATATATGCATCACATCTTCTTTATCCACTCATCTGTCAATGGACACTTAGGTTGCTTCAATGTCCTGGCTATTGTAAATAGAGCTGCAATGAACATTGTGGTACATGACTCTTTTTAAATTACGGTTTTCTCAGGGTATATGCCCCATAGTGGGATTGCTGGGTAGTATGGTAGTTCTATTTTTAGTATTTTAAGGAACTTCCATACTGTTCTCCATAGTGGCTGTATCAATTTACATTCCCACCAACAGTGCAAGAGGGTTCCCTTTTCTCCAAACCCTCTCCAGCATTTATTGTTTGTAGATTTTTTGATGATGGCCATTTTTATTGGTGTGAGGTGATACCTCATTGTAGTTTTGATTTGTATTTCTCTAATGATTAGTGATGCTGAGCATCCTTTCATGTGTTTGTTGGCAATCTGTATATCTTTGGAGAAATGTCTATTTAGGTCTTCTGCGCATTTTTGGATTGGGTTGTTTGTTTTTCTGATACTGAGCTGCATGAGCTGCTTGTAAATTTTGGAGATTAATCCTTTGCCATTTGCATCTTTTTCAAATATTTTCTCCATTCTGAGGGTTGTCTTTTCATCTTGTTTATGGTTTCCTTTGCTGTGAAAAAGCTTGGAAATTTTTTTAGGTCCCATGTGTTTACTACTTTTTTTAATTTCCATTTCTCTAGGGAGTGGGTCAAAAAGGATCTTGCTGTGATTTATGTCATAGAGTGTTCTGCCTATGTTTTCCCCTAAGAGTTTTACAGGTCTGGCCTTACTTTTAGGTCTTTAATCCATTTTGATTTTTTTGGGGGTATGGTGTTAGGGAGTGTTCTTAATTTCATTCTTTTACATGTAGCTGTCCAGTTTTCCCAGCACCATTTATTGAAGAGGGTATCTTTTCTCCATTGTATATTCTTGCCTCCTTTATCAAAAATAAGGTGACCATATGTGTGTGGATTTATGTCTGGGCTTTCTATACTGTTCCATTGGTCTATGTTTCTGTTTTTGTGCCAGTACCATAATGTCATGATTACTGTATCTTTGTAGTATAGTCTGAAGTCAGGGAGCCTGATTCCTCCAGCGCCATTTTTTTTTTCCCTCAAGATTGCTTTGGCTATTCGGGGTCTTTTGTGTTTCCATACAAATTGTGAAATGTTTCGTTCCAGTTCTATAAAAAATGCCATTAGTAGCTTGACAGGGCTTGCACTGAATCTGTAGATTGCTTTGGGTTGTATGCACATTTTTACAGTGTTGATTCTTCCAATACAGGAACATGGTATATATCTCCATCAGTTTGTATCATCTTTAATTTCTTGTGTCAGTGTCTTATAGTTTTCTGCATACAGGTTTTTATCTCCTTAGGTAATTTTATTCCTAGGTATTTTATTCATTTGTTGCAGTATTAAATGGGAGTGTTTCCTTAATTTATTTTTTCAGATTTTTCATCATTAGTGTATAGGAATGCAAGAGATATCTGTGCATTAATTTTGTATCCTGCTACTTTACTAAATTCACCGAACACTTCTAGTAGTTTTCAGGTATCGTCTTTAGGTTTCTCTGTGTATAATATCATATCATCTGCAAACAGTGACAGATTTACTTCTTCTTTTCCAATTTGGATTCCTTTTATCTCTTTTTATTTTCTGATTGCTGTGGCTAAAACTTCAAAAAGTATGTTGAATAATAGTGGTGAGAGTGGGTAACCTCTTTTTCCTGATCTTAGTGGGAATGGTTTCAGTTTTTCACTATTTAGAATGATGTTGGCTGTGGGTTTGTCATCTATGGCCTTTATCTTGTTGAGGTAAGTTCCCTCCATGCCTACTTTCTGGAGGGTTTTTATCATAAATGGGTGTTGAATTTTGTTGAAAGCTTTTTCTGCATCTATTGAGATGATCATGTGGTTTTTATCCTTCAATTTGTTATTATGGTATATCACATTGACTGATGTGTGTATACTGAAGAATCCTTGCATTCATGGGATAAACCCCCCTTGATCATGTAGTATGATCCTTTTAATGTGCTGTTGGACTCTATTTGCTAGTATTTTGTTGAGAATATTTGCATCTTTGTTCATCAGTGATATTGGTCTGTAGTTTTCTTTCTTCGTGACTTCTTTGTCTGGTTTCGGTATCAGGGTGATGGTGGCCTCGTAGAATGAGTTTGGGAGTTTTCTTCCCTCTGTTATATTTTGGAAGAGTTTGAGAAGGATAGGTGTTATCTCTTCTCTAAATGTGTGATAGAATTCGCCTATGAAGCCATCTGGTCCTGGGTTTTTGTTTGTTGGAAGATTTTTAGCACAGTCTCAATTTCAGTGCATATAATTGGCCTGTTTATATTTTCTATTTCTTCCATGTTCAGTCTCGGAAGGTTGTGCTTTTGTAAGAATGTGTCCATTTCTTCCAGGTTGTCCATTTTATTGGCATATAGTTGCTTATAGTAATCTCTCATGATCCTTTGTATTTCTGCAGTGTCAGTTGTTATTTCTCCTTTGTCATTTCTAATTGTATTGATTTGAGTCTTCTCCCTTTTTTTCTTGATGAGTCTGGCTAATGGTTTATCATTTTTTTTTTGTCTTCTCAGAAAACCAGCTTTTAGTTTTATTGATCTTTGCTATTGTTTCCTTCATTTCTTTTTCATTTATTTCTGATCTGATATGTATGATTTCTTCCTTCTGCTACATTTGGGGATTTTTTGATCTTCTTTCTCTAATTGCTATAGGTGTAAGGTTATGTTGTTTATTTCAGATGTCTCTTGTTTCTTGAGGGTAGGATTGTATTACTGTAAACTTCCCTCTTAGAACTGCTTTTGCTACATCCCATAGGTTTTGGGTCATAGTGTTTTCATTGTCATTTGTTTCTAGGTATTTTTTGATTTCCTATTTGTTTTCTTCAGTTTTCTCTTTGTTATTAAGTAGTGTATTGTTTAGCCTGCATGTGTTTGTGTTTTTTACAGATGTTTTCTTGTAATTGATATCTAGTCTCATAGCATTGCAGCTGGAAAAGATACTGGATACAATTCCAATTTTCTTAAATTTACCAAAGCATGTTTTGTGACCCAAGATATGATCTCTCCTGGAGAATGATCTCTCCATTGGTTAAAGTGGGGTGTTAAAGTCCCCTACTATGACTGTGTTACTGTCTATTTCCCCTTTTATGGCTATTAGATTTTACCTTATGCATTGAGGTGCTCCTTTGTTGGGTGCATAAATATTTCCAATTGTTATATCTTCTTCTTGGACTGATCCCTTGATAATTATGTAGTGTCCTTCTTGTCTCTTGTAATAGTCTTTATTTTAAATTCTATTTTGTCTGACACGAGAATTGCTACTCCAGCTTTCCTTTGATTTGCATTTGCATGGAATATCGTTTTCCATCCCCTCACTTCCAGTCCGTATGTGTCCCTAGGTGTGAATGGGTCTGTTGTAGACAGCATATATACAGGTCTTTTTTTTTTTTTTTTTGGTATGTGGCCCTCTCACTGCTGTGGCCTCTCCCACTGTGGAGCACATTCCCCTGACATGCAGGCTCGCCAGCCACAGCTCAGGGGCCCAGCTGCTCCGCAGCATGCAGTATCCACCCGGACCAGGGCATGAACTCATGTCCCCTGCATCGGCAGGCGGACTCTCAACCACTGAGCCACGAGGGAAACCCCACGGGTCTTGTTTTTGTATCCATTCAGCCAGTCTGTGTCTTTTGGTTAGTGCATTTAATCCATTTACCTTTAAGTTAATTCTTGATATGTATGTTCCTATTACCATTTTCTTAATTGTTTTGGGTTTGTTATTGTAGGTTTTTTCCTTCTCTTCTGTTTGCTGCCTAGAGAATTTCCTTTAACATTTCTTGTAAAGATGGTTTGGTCGTGCTGAATTCTCTTAGCTTTTGCTTGTCGATAAATATTTTAATTTCTCCGTCAAATCTGAATATGATACTTGCTGGTAGAGTAATCTTGGTTGTAGGTTTTTCCCTTTCATCACTTTAAATATGTCCTTCCACTCCCTTTTGGCTTGCAGACTTTCTGATGAAAGATCAGCTGTTAACTTTATGGAGATTCCCTTGTATGTTATTTGTTGTTTTTCCCTTGCTGCTTTTAATATTTTTTCCTTGTATTTAATTAATTAATTAATTAATTTTTATTTTATTTTTTTTGCGGTATGTGGGCCTCTCACTGTTGTGGCCTCTCCCGTCGCAGAGCACAGGCTCCGGATGCGCAGGCTCAGCAGCCATTGCTCACGGGCCCAGCCGCTCCATGGCATGTAGGATCTTCCCGGACTGGGGCACGGACCTGTGTCCCCTGCATCGGCAGGCAGACTCTCAACCACTGTGCCACCAGGGAAGCCCTGTATTTAATTTTTGATAGTTTGATTAATATGTTTTTTGGCATGTTTCTTCTGGTATTTATGCTGTATGAGACTCTCTGTGCTTCTTGGACTTGATTGACTATTTCCTTCCCATATTAGGGATGTTTTCATCTATAATCTCAAAATATTTTCTCAGTCCCTTTCTTTTTCTCTTCTTCTGGGACCCATGTAATTCAAATGCTGGTGCAAGTAAGGTTGTCCCAGATGTCTTTGAGACTGTCTTCAATTATTTTCATTCTTTTTTATTTATTCTGCTCTGCAGTAGTTATTTCCAAAATTTTATCTTACAGTTTGTTTATACGTTCTTCTGCCTCAATTATTCTGCTATTGATTTCTTCTAGAGAATTTTAAATTTCATTTATTGTGTTGTTCATCTTTGTTTGCTCTTTAATTATTCTAGGTCCTTGTTAAACGTTTCTTTTATTTTCTCCATTCTATTTACAAGACTTTTGATCATCTTTACTATCATTACCCTGAATTCTTTTCCAAGTAGACTGCCTATTTCCTCTTCATTTGTTTGATCTGGTGGGTTTTTACCTTACCCCTTCATCAGCTGTGTGTTTCTATGTCTTCTCATTTTGCTTAACTTACTGTATTTGGGGTCTCCTTTTCACTGCTGCAGGTTTGTAGTTCCCATTGTTTTTGGTGTCTGTCCCCAGTGGCTAAGGTTGGTTCAGTGTGTTGTGTAGGCTTCCTGGTGGAGGGACCTAGTGTCTATTTTCTGGTGGATGAGGCTGGATATTTTCTTTCTGGTTGGCAGGACTGCGTCCGGTGGTGTGTTTTGGGGTGTCTGTGTCCTTATTATGATTTTAGTCAGCTTCTCTGCTAATAGGTGGGGTTGTGTTCCTGTCTTGCTTTTTGTTTGGCATAGGGTGTCCAGCACTGTATCTTGCTGGTCATTGAGTGGAGGTGGATCATAGCATTGAGATGGAGATCTCTGGGAGAGCTTTTGCCATTTGATATTATGTGGAGGTAGGAGGTCTTTGGTGGACCAATATCCTGAACTTGGCTGTCCCTTTGTGCCCAGAGCACCAGGACCCTGTCAGTCACATGGCTCAGAAGAAAATTTAGGAGAAAAGAAAGAAAAAAGTAAAATTAAAAAATTAAAAAGTAATAAAAAGAGAAAAAAAATAAGAAAGAGAGTAGCAGCCAAACCAAAAAGCAAATCAACCAATGATAAAAAGCACTAAAAACTATACTAAAAACAAAATAATACAAACAAAAAAACCAGACATACACATCTCTAGGACAAATGGTAGAAGCAAAGCTATACAGACAAAATGACACAAAGAAGCATGCACATATACACTCACAAAAAGAGAAAAAGGAAAACTATATATATATATATCATTGCTCCCAAAGTCTACTGCCTAAATTTTGGGATGATTCTTTCTCTATTCAGGTATTCCACTGATGCAGGGTACATCATGTTGATTGTGGAGATTTAATCCAATGCTCCTGAGGCTTCTGGGAAAGATTTCCCTTTTCTTCTTTGTTCACACATCTCCTGGGGTTCAGGATTGGATTTGGCCCCGCCTCTGTGTGTTGGTCACCTGAGGGCATCTGGTTTTTGCTCCATAAGGATGATGTTAAAGGAGCAGCTGATTAGGGAGCTCTGGTTCACTCAGGCCAGGGGGAGGGAGGGGTATGGATGAGGGGCGAACCTACAGTGGCAGAGGCCAGTGTGACATTGCGACAGACTGAGGCACACTGTGTGTTTTCCCGGGGAAGTTGTCCCTGGATCACAGGACCCTGGCAGTGACAGGATGCAGAGGCTCCTGGGAAGGGTGGTTTGGAGGGTGACCTGTGCTTGCACACAGGCTTCTTGGTGGCTGCAGCAGCAGCCTTAGTGTTTCATGCTCATCTCTGTTGTTCATTCTGATAGCCGCGACTCAGGCCCATCTCTGGAGCTTGTTTAGGTGGTGCTCTGAATCCCCTCTCCTCACGCACCCAGATACAAATGTCTCTTCCCTCTTAGGCAGTTTCAGACTTTTTACTGGACTCCCTCCTGGCTAACTGTAGCACACTAGCCCCCTTCAGGTTGTGTTCACACAGCTAATTGCAGTCCTCTCCCTGGGATCTGAACTCTGAAGCCCGAGCCTCAGCTCCCAGCCCCCACCCATCCCAGCCAGCAGGTGAGCAACCAAGCCTCTCAGATTGGTGAATGCTGGTCGGCACAATCCTCTGTGTGGGAATCTCTCTGCTTTTCTCTCTGCTTCCCTATTGCTGTGCTCTCATCTGTGGCTCTGAAGATTCCCCCACGCCACCCCTATTCTCTGCCAGTGATGGGGCTTCCTATTCTGTGGAACCTTTTCCTCCCACAGGCCCCTCCCAGTGGTACAGGTCCCATCTTTATTCATTTGTCTGTTTTACTTTTTTTCTTTTGCCCTACCCAGGTACATGGGGAGTTTCTTGCCTTTTGGGAAGTCTGAGGTCTTCTGCCAGCATTCATTAGGTGTTCTGTAGGAGTTGTTCCACATGTACATGTATTTCTCATGTATTTTGGGGGAGAAAGGTGATCTCCACGTCTTACTTTTCCACCATCTTGAGGGTCCACGCATAAAGGCCATTTTTAATCATGTAAAAGATTAGCTTAGACTTTGTCCTGTAGGTTATGGGAAGTATTAAAAGATAAGCAGCGGATTGATCTGGTCTGCTTTCAATCAGATAGACTACTCTGGTGTTGGGAATAGATTAGATGGGACTTGGAGTAAGACTACAAACAAGGAAACTATGTAAAAGGGGATTGCCCTTATCTAGGCTGTGGTGATGAGGGCTGAATAAGGTAGCATAAGTATGGATGGAGACAAAAGTGAGAGAACGGAAAATATTGTTCACAAATAGAAATAACTTACTAACAATTGGTAGGCATTTGATAATCTATAGATGTGGATAGTGAGACTAACATATCAAAACCAGAGAAAATTCAAAACTTTAACCAACAATTTTCACCTCTTCCTTATATTTACCATAAAATACAAAACAGCAGCAAAAGTGACTATTGTGCTTTTCAGCTTCTTTCTCTTCTTTGCTTATTCTTCTATAGAATGATCACAAAGCAAAAGTCAATTAAAAGAGTTAAAGAGTGGGAATGAGAGGCAAAAAAGAAGAGAAAATTCACAACCCAGAAAATGCCTCCCTAAACTAGGAAGAATTACTCCAGTTGAGTGAAATCCACTAACTTTATACTATTCCAATATAGCATATTATATTCTGAAATTTGCATCAAGAAATTGAAATTTTACTGTATGTTTTCCTTAAGACCTAAGAATTATTAGTTCAGTTCAAAATGGAAATTCAGTCATTGCATCTAAAAAGAATTAAACCTCTTCTTATCTTGCCAAAGTCATTAAATATTACTAAACAGAAGCTAAATTGTCTTTTTAAAGTTTGGAGAAATTAGTTTATTTCTGATATTTGGGATGCAATATATATTATTATGATTAGGAGTCATAAAAGCACATTTCTTTAGTAGGGAAATTATTTATACTAAAGTACCTAATATGTTAAATATAATAACATTCACAAATTGACTTAGGAAAATCTACTACATATAGTAAAATTGGCTTCTAACTTTTAGGGATCTACTCATACCGATTTCTATTTACTAACTTCTTATAGAGTCTTCGGGTCTGTCTTTATAATTGGTATCATAACTATTGTCTTTTACAAAGTCTTAGACATTGTAGGTGTAATATTGTATCTATTATCAGATTTACTATGAAGCATTTATATTTAATAAATTTAGCAATTATTATGATATAATAATTATACCACTACTAATATTCTATCATCATTACTACTACTGTCATTACTGTCACTACTACTATTACCATCACTACTACTACTACTACTACTACTAGTACTACTACTACTAGTACTAGTACTACTACTACTACTACCATCACTAGCTAATGATTATCAATTGTCTGCTATGTGCTAAGCACTGTTTTTAACATTTTTCATCTTATGACTAGCATAATGAAAAGAAACTACTCTGTTATCCTCATTGATTTAGAGAAACTATCTGCTTCATCTCTATGAATCTCAGCATCATCATCTATTACAATAGTTGACTGCATGATCACTTAAATTCCTTTCTAGTTGTCTAAATATCTCCTACCCAGTAAACCTACTTTTTAGGACAAAGGGTGAAATATTTATCTAAAGTCATATGATTGAAAAGAAAAATGGAGAAAATTGATATTGTAGTTAAAAAGTAATGTCTCTCTAAGTTTTTAGAAAAAAATGGTAGCAACATAGATACATATATAAAAATCATATGTAGAACTGTATATACATATATAGTAAACTATATATATATATATATATATAATTATATATATAGTAAGAATCCCTATGAGTATCTTTTTTTTAAGGAAAACATTATTTCACACTTATATATTCCTTCTAACTACTTTTTGTTCCTAGCCAGAATGTGTTACTTGAAATAAATATATGTTATAATATTCTTTGCAGTTTAAACACTTAGAATCAAAGAATGATAGAGCTACAAGAGAGCTTGGAGCTCATCTGTCTTGGTCCTTGATGAACTATATGGTCCCCAGGCTTTGAAACAACTACCTATATGATCTTTGGCCCTCAAGCTATGAGAACTACTAGTTCTGGGATCTTGAATAAATTTCTTGACCTCTCAAGGACTCAATTCCCTCATCTATAAAATGGAGATAACAATATATTCCTTGCTGAGTTGTTGTAAGTTTTAAATGAGATATAGTCCTAGAAAAATGTTCAGTACATGGTAGGTCCTAAATAAATTAGAGTTATTATTTTTATATAATTTTAATGTAATATTCTGTGGCATTGTTTATAATATATGGAATCATAAATTTCAAGGGAATCAACATATGGAATGTTTTTGAATAAATAATTTTACTAGAAGCAAAATTTTGTCTTATCAAGGACACTGCTATACATTAATTTGAATAAATCTATGCTTTTGATTTAAATAATTTACTAAAAGCTTTATTTGAATGATGATAATTAAGTATAATTATGATAGTAAAATATTTTTATGCTTAACCTTATTTAATAGTATTTTATCAAAAATAACAGAAACCAGACATTCTCGGTGTCTTTATTCCAAGATTCCCATATTGTTATTACTTTAGTCCTCTGAATTTTTGTCTTAAATGAACATAAATTTAGATGAGTAAATGACTCTCTTCAAGTTGCTGAAGGTAATTTATATGAAAAGACATTGAACTGTTAGATAAATACAACTGAAACTCAAATTAGCATCATATTCACTTTAGTGCAATCAAAATATTTTGATTATATTTGAATAATTTTAATATTTTTAAAATGTCATATACTTTGTAATTTTGTTTAATGTTCCTTGAATATTTTTCTATTGTCCTAATATCAATATCTTAAATTTTTACAACTGATTTAGGAAGAATGTGAAGATCGGTCTGCTTAGAACCCTGCAATGAACCAATATATTGCTGGAGCCCAGTAATTCTGTTTGAGAAATTATCACAGATTTCAAGGTTTCAGAGAATAGTAACAATCATACATTAGGGCAGTTAAAGTTTCTAGTTAAGACATAAGGCCTTGAGAGTTGAGTTTTAATTGTTTTTACTTCTTCATTGCCTTTTCTGCTTATGAAAGAAATGTTGTTGTGCCTTTACAGATTGTTTAACATAATCATTGCTGAAAGTTATTCTCTTTAAAATGTAGAGATAGATTCAAATATAAATATATGGAGAGAGAGAGAGAGTCTGATGATATGTGCATATATTTAAAGAGACAGATATTTGCCCTAAAAACTGGTAACATCTCAAAGAAATAGACCCTTGACACTGTAAGTTTTAAAAGACATACCCTGTTTTTTCTTTTTCTTCCATACATCTTTTTTTATTTTCATTTTTATTGGAGTATAAATGCCTTACAATGTTGTGTTAGTTTCTCCTGTACAACAAAGTGAATCAGCTATATGTATACATATATCCCCATATCCCCTCCCTCTTGAGCCTCCCTCTCACCTTCCCTACCCCACCCCTATAAGTCATCACAAACCAGTGAGCTGATCTTCTTGATCTATGCAGCAGGTTCCCACTACCCATCCATTTTACATTTGGTAGTGTATATATGTCAGTGCTAATCTCTTACTTCATCCCAGCTTCCACTTCTCCCCATGTGTCCTCAAGTATGTTGCCTATATCTGTATCTTTATTCCTGCCCTGCCACTAGGTTCATCAGTACTGTTTTTTTTTTAGATTCCATATATATGTGTTAGCATACAGTATTTGTTTTTCTCTTTCTGATTTACCTCACTCTGTATGACAGACTCTACGTCCATCCACCTCGTTACAAATAACTCAGTTTTGTTCCTTTTTATGACAGAGTAATATTACACTGTATACATGTGTCACATTTTCTTTATCCATTCATCTGTCGATGGACATTTAGGTTGCTGCCATGTCCTGGCTATTGTAAATAGTGCTGCGATGAACATTGTGGTACATGTGTCTGTTTGAATTTTGGTTTTCTCAGGGTATATGCCCAGGAGTGGGATTGCTGGATCACATGGTAGTTCTATTTTTAGTTTTTTAAGAAACATCCATACTGTTCTCCATATTGACTGTATCAATTTACATTCCCACCAACATTGCAGAAGTGTTCACTTTTCTCCACACCCTCTACAACATATACTGTTTGTAGATTTTTTGATGATGGCCATTCTGACTCATGTGAGGGGATACCTGATTGTGGTTTTCATTTGCATTTCGCTAATGATTAGTGATGTTGAGCATCTTGTCATGTGTTTGTTGGCAATACATATGTCTTCTTTGGAGAAATGTCTGTTTAGGTCTTCCACCCACTTTCAATTGGGGTGTTTGTTTTCTTGATATTGAGATGCATGAGCTGCTTGTTTATTTTGGAGATTAATCCATTGTCAGTTGCTTCATTTGCAAATATTTTCTCCCATTCTGAGTTGTCTTTTCATCTTATTTATGCTTTCCTTTGTTGTGCAAAAGCTTTTAAGTTTCATTGGGTCCCATATGTTTATTTTTCTCTCTTACTCTAGGAGGTGGGTCAGAAAGGATCTTTCTGTGATTTATGTCATAGAGTGTTCTGCCTATGTTTTCCTTGAAGAGTTTGATAGTGTTGGGCCTTACATTTAGCTCTTTAATGCATTTTGAGTTTATTTTTGTGTATGGTGTTAGGAAGTGTTTTAATTTCATTCTTTTACATGTAGCTGCCCAGGTTTATCAGCACCACTTATTGAAGGGGCTGTCATCCCTCCATTGTATATTCTTGCCTCTTTTATCAAAGATAAAGTTATCATATGTGTGTTGGTTTATCTCTGGGGTTTCTATCCTTTTCCATTGATCTATATTTCTTTTTCTGTGCCAGGACCATACTGTTTTGATTACTGTAGCTTTGTCATATAGTCTGAAATCAAGGAGCCTGATTCCTCCAGTTCCATTGTCTCTTCAGGGTCTTTTGTGTTTCCATACAAGTTGTGAGGTTTTTTGTTCTAGTTCTGTGAAAATGCTATTGGTAATTTGTTTTTATTAGTTTCTGCTTTATAACAAAGTGAATCAGTTATACATATACATCTGTTCCCATATCCCTTCCCTCTTGCATCTCCCTCCCTCTGACCCTCCCTATCTCACCCCTCCAGGCGGTCACAAAGCACCGAGCTGATCACCCTGTGCTATGCGGCTGTTTCCCACTAGCTATCTACCTTACGTTTAGTAGTGTATATATGCCCATGCCTCTCTCTCACTTTGTCACAACTTAACCGTCCCCCTCCCGATATCTTCAAGTCCATTCTCAAGTAGGTCTGTGTCTTTATTCCTGTTTTACCCTTAGTTTCTTCATGACTCTTTTTTCTTAAATTCCATATATATGTGTTAGCAAACGGTATTTGTCTTTCTCTTTCTGACTTACTTCACTCTGTATGACAGACTCTAGGTCTATCCAACTGATTACAAATAGCTAAATTTCATTCATTTTTATGGCTGAGTAATATTCCATTGTATGTATGTGCGACTTCTTCTTTATCCATTCATCCAATGATGGACACTTAGGTTGTTTCCATCTCCGGGCTATTGTAAATAGAGCTACAATGAATATTATGGTATGTGTCTCTTTTTGAATTATGGTTTTCTCAGGGTATATGCCCAGTAGTGGGATTGCTGGGTCATATGGTAGTTCTATTTGTAGTTTTTTAAGGAACCTCCATACTGTTCTCCATAGAGGCTGTACCAATTCATATTCCCACCAGCAGTGCAAGAGTGTTCCCTTTTATCCACACCCTCTCCAGCATTTATTGTTTCTAGTTTTTTTGATGATGGACATTCCGGCTGGTGTGAGATGATATCTCACTGTAGTTTTGATTTGCATTTCTCTAATGATTAATCATGTTGAGCATTCCTTCATGTGTTTGTTGGCAGTCTGTATATCTTCTTTAGAGAAATGTCTATTTAGGTCTTCTGCGCATTTTTGGATTGGGTTGTTTGTTTTTTTGCTATTGAGCTGCATGAGCGGCTTATAAATTTTGGAGATTAAGCCTTTGTCAGTTGCTTCATTTGCAAATATTTTCTCCCATTCTGAGGGTTGTCTTTTGGGCTTGTTTATGGTTTCCTTTGCTGTGCAGAAGCTTTGAAGTTTCATTAAGTCACATTTGTTTATTTTGTTTTTATATGCATTTCTCTAGGACGTGGGTCAAAAAGGATCTTGCTGTGATTTATGTCACAGAGCGTTCTGCCTATGTTTTCCACTAAGGGATTGGAAGTTTCTGGCCTTACATGTAGGTCTTTAATCCATTTTGAGCTTATTTTTGTGTATGGTGTTAGGGAGTGATCTAATCTCATACTTTTACATGTACCTGTCCAGTTTTCACAGCACCAATTATTGAAGAGGCTGTCCTTTCTCCACTGTACATTCCTGCCACCTTTATCAAAGATAGTGTGACCATATGTCGATGGGTTTATCTCTGGACTTTCTATGCTGTTCCATTGATCTATCTTTCTGTTTTTGTGGCAGTACCATACTGTCTTGATTGCTGTAGCTTTGTAGTGTAGTCTGAAGTCAGGGAGCCTGATTCCTCCACCTCTGTTTTTCGTTCTCCAGATTGCTTTCACTATTCAGGGTCTTTTGTTTTTCCAAACAAATTTTGAAGTTTTTTGTTCGAATTCTGTGAAAAATGCCAGTGGTAGTTTGATATGGATTGCATTGAATCTGTAGATTGCTTTGGGTAGTAGAGTCATTTTCTCAATATTGATTCTTCCAATCCAGGAACATGGTATATCTCTCCATCTATTTGTATCATCTTTAATTTATTTCATCAGTGTTTTGTAATTTTCTGCATACAGGTCTTTTGTCTCCTTAGGTAAGTTTATTCCCAGATATTTTATTCTTTTTGATGCAATTGTAAATGGGAGTGTTTTCTTGATTTCACTTTCAGATTTTTCATCATTAGTGTACAGGAATGCCAGAGATTTCTTTGCATTAATTTTCTATCCTGCTACTTTACCAAATTTATTGATTAGAATTAGTAGTTTTCTGGTAGCATCTTTAGGATTCCCTATGTATAGTATCATGTCATCTGCAAACAGTGACAGCTTTACTTCTTCTTTTCCAATTTAGATTCCTTTTATTTCCTTTTCTTCTCTGATTGCTGTGGCCAAAACTTCCAAAACTATGTTGAACAAGAGTGGTGAGAGTGGGCAGCCTTGTCTTTTTCCTGATCTTAGTGGAAATGGTTGCACTTTTTCACCACTGAGGATAATTTTGGCTGTGGATTTGTCATTTATGGCCTTTATTATGTTGAGGAAAGTTCCCTTTATGCCTACTTTCTGCAGCGTTTTTATCATAAATGGGTTTTGAATTTTGTCGAAAGCTTTCTCTGCATCTCTTGAGATAATCATATCATTTTTCTCCTTCAGTTTGTTCATATGGTATATCACATTGATTGATTTGTGTATATTGAGGAATCCTTGCATTCCTGGAATAAATCCCACCTGATTATGGTTCATGATCCTTTTAATGTACTGTTGGATTCTGTTTGCTAGTATTTTGTTGAGGATTTTTGCATCAATGTCCATCAGTGATATTGGCTTGTAGTTTTATTTCTTTGTTATATCCTTGTCTGGTTTTGGTATCAAGGTGATGTTGGCCTTGTAGAATGAGTTTGGGAGTGTTCCTCCCTCTGCTATATTTTGGAAGAGTTTGGTAAGGATCCATGTTAGCTCTTCTCTAAATGTTTGATAGAATTTGCCTGTGAAGGCATCTGATCCTGTGCTTTTGTTTGTTGGAAGAATTTTAATCACAGTTTCAATTTCTGTGCTTGTGATTGATCTGTTCATATTTTCTATTTCTTTCTGACTCAGTCTTGGCAGGTTGTGCATTTCTAAGAATTTGTCCGTTTCTTCCAGCTTGTCCATTTTATTGGCATAGAGTTGCTTATAGTAATCTCTCATGATCTTTTGTATTTCTGCAGTGTCAGTTGTTACTTCTCCTTTTTCATTTCTAATTCTATTTAATTGAGTCTTCTCCCTTTCTTTCTTGATGAGTCTGGCTAATGTTTTATCAAATTTGTTAATCTTCTCAAAGAACCAGCTTTTAGTTTTATTGATCTTTGCTATCGTTTCCTTCATTTCTTTTTCATTTATTTCTGATCTGATCTTTATGATTTCTATCCTTCTGCTAACTTTGGGGGATTTTGTTCTTCTTTCTCTAATTGCTTAAGGTGCAAGGTCAGGTTGTTTACTCGAGATGTTTACTGTTTCTTAAAGTTGGATTGTAGTGCTATGAACTTCCCTCTTAGAACTGCTTTTGCTGCATCCCATAGGTTTTGGGTCATCGTGTCTCCATTGTCATTTGTTTCTAGGTATTTTATTTTATTTCCTCTTTGATTTCTTCAGTGATCACTTCGTTATTGAGTAGTGTATTGTTTAGCCTCCATGTGTTTGTATTTTTTACAGATCTTTCCCTGTAATTGATATCTAGTCTCATAGCATTGTGGTCAGAAAAGTTACTTGATACAATTTCAAATTTCTTAAATTTACCAATTCCTGATTTGTGACCAAAGATATTATCTTTCCTGGAGAATGTTCCATAAGCACTTGAGAAACATGTATATACTCTTGTTTTTGGATGGAATGTCCTATAAATATCATTTAAGTACATCTTTTTTAAAGTATCATTTAAAGCTTGTGTTTCCTTAATTATTTTCCTTTTGGATGATGTGTCCATTGCTGAAAGTGGGTGTTGAAGTCCCCTACTATGAGTGTGTTACTGTCAATTTCCCCTTTTATAGCTGTTAGTATTTGCCTTCTGTGTTGAGGTGCTCCTATGTTGGGTGCATAAATATTTTCAGTTTTTATATCTTCTTCTTGGATCAATCCCTTGATCATTATGTAGTGTCCTTCTTTGTCTCTTCTAGTAGTCTTTATTTTAAAGTCTATTTTGTCTGATATGAGAATTGCTACTCCTGTTTTCTTTTTATTTCCATTTGCATGGAATATCTTTTTCCATCCCCTGATTTTCAGTCTGTATGTGTCTCTAGGTCTGATGTGGGTCTCTTGTAGACAGCATATATATGGGTCTTGTTTTTGTATTCATTCAGCCAATCTGTATCTTTTGTTGGGAGCATTTAGTCCATTTACATTTAAGGTAATTATCGATATGTATGTTCCTATTCCCCTTTTGTTACTTGTTATGGGTTCATTATTGTAGTTCTTTTCGTTCTGTTGTTGTTCTTGCCTAGAGAAGTTCCTTTAGCATTTGTTTTAAAGCTGATTTTGTGGTGCTGAACTCTCTCAGCTTTTGCTCGTCTGTAAAGATTTTAATTTATCTATCAAATCTGAATGAGATCCTTGCTGGGTAGAGTAATCTTGGTTGCAGGTTTTTCTCCTTCATCACTTTAATTATGTCCTGCCACTCCCTTCTGGCTTGTAGAGTTTCTGCTGAGAGATCAGCTGTTAACCTTATGGGGTTCCCTTGTGTGTTATTTGTTGTTTTCCCCTTGCTGCTTTTAATATGTTTTCTTTGTGTTTAATTTTTCACAGTTTGATTAGTATGTGTGTTGATGTATTTCTCCTTGGATTTATTCTGTATGGGACTCTCTGTTCCTCCTGGACTTGATTAACTATATCCTTTCTCATATTAGGGAAGTTTTCAACAATAATCTTTTCAAATATTTTCTCAGTCCATTTTTATTTTTCTTTTCTTCTTCTGGAACCCCTATAATTTGAATGTTGGTGCGTTTAATGTTGTCCCAGATGTCTCTGAGACTGTCCTCATTTCTTTTCATTCTTTTTTCTTTATTCTGCTCTGCAGCAGTTATTTCCATTATTTTATCTTCCAGGTCACTTATCCGTTCTTCTGCCTCAGTTATTCTGCTATTGATCCCTTCTAGAAAATTTTTAATTTTATTTGTTGTGTTGCTCTTCGTTGCTTGATTCATCTTTAGTTCTTCTAGGTCCTTGTTAACTGTTTCTTGCATTTTGTCTACTCTATTTCCAAGATTTTGGATCATCTTTACTATCATTATTCTGAATTCTTTTTTAGGTAGACTGCTTATTTCCTCTTCATTTGTTAAGTCTGGTGTGTTTTTATCTTGCTCCTTCACCTGCTGTGTGTTTTTCTGTCTTCTCATTTTGCTTATCTTACTGTGTTTGGGTGACTCCTTTTTGCAGGCTTCTGGTTCGTAGTTTGCGTTGTTTTGATGTCTGTCCTCAGTGGCTATGGTTGTTTCAGTGGGTTGTGTAGGCTTCCTTTGGACAGGACTGGTGCCTGTGTTCTGGTGGATGAGGATCAATTTTGTCTTTCTGGTGGACAGGTCCACGTCTGGTGATGTGTTTTGTTGTATCTGTGGCCTTATTATTATTTTAGGCAGCATCTCTGCTAATGGGTGGGTTTGTGTTCCTGTCTTGCTAGTTGTTTGTCATATGGTGTGCAGAACTGTAGCTTGCTGGTCGTTCAGTGAAGCTGGGTGCTAGTGTTGAGATGGAGATCTCTGGGAGATTTTCGCCATTTGATATTATGTGGAGCTGGGAGGTCTGTTGTGGACCAGTGTCCTGAAGTTGGCTCTCCCACCTCAGAGGCACAGCACTGACTCCTGGCTGCAGCACCAAGAGCCTTTCATTCACTCGTCTCAGAATAAAAGGGAGAAAAATTAGAAAGACAGGATTAGTAGAAGTAGAAAGAAAGAAAGAAAGAAAGAAAGAAGGAAAGAAAGAAAGAAAGGAGGGAGGGAGGGATGGAGGAAGGAGGGAAGGTAGGGAAAAAAGAAAGATGGAAGATAAAGTAAAATAGAATAAAGTATGATAAAATATGAGTTATTAAAATAAAAAAATAATAATTAAAAAAAGCGGATGGATAGAACCCTGTGATAATTGGTGGAAGCAAAGCTATACAGACAAAATGTCACTCAGATGCATACACATAAACATGTACAAAAAGAGGAAAAGGGGAAAAAATCATCAATCTTGCTCTCAAAGTACACCTCCTCAATTTGGGATGATTCATTGTAAAAAGAGGAAAAGGGGAAAAAATTATAAATCTTGTTCTCAAAGTCTACCTCCTCAATTTGGGATGATTTGTTGTCTATTCATGTATTCCACCGTTGCAGGGTACATCATGTTGATTGTGGATGTTTAATCCGCTGCTTCTGAGACTGCTGGGAGAGATTTCCCTTTCTCTTCTTTATTCTCACAGCTCCCGGGTCTCAGCTTTGGATTTGGCCCCGCCTCTGCTTGTAGGTCACCGGAGGGAGTCTGTTCTTTGCTCAGACAGGATGGTGTTAAATGAGCAGCTGCTTCAGTGACTCTGGCTCACTGAGGCTGATGGGAGGGAGGGTTACGGAGTGCAGGGCGAGCCTGTGGCGGCAGAGGCCAGCGTGAGTTGCACCAGCCTGAGGCATGCCGTGCGCTCTCCAGGGGAAGCTGTCCCTGGATCCCAGGACCCTGGCAATGGCGGGCTGCACAGGCTCCCTGTAAAGGTGGTGTGTACAGTGACCTGTGCTCACTCACAGGCCTCTTACTGGCAGCAGCAACAGCCCCAGCATCCCACACCCGTCTCTGGGGTCCGCACTTTTAGCCACGGCTCACGCCCGTCTCTGTAGCCTCTTTAAGCAGTGCTCTTAATCCCCTCTCCTCGTGCACCAGGAAACAAAAAGGGAAGAAAAAGTCTCTTGCCTCTTCGGCAGGTCCTGTCATTTTCCCGGACTCCCTCCCGACTAGCTGTGGTTCACTAACCCCTTCAGGCTGTGTTCACGCCGGCAACCCCAGTCCTCTCCCTGCTCTCCATCCCAAGCCGGAGCCTCAGCTCCCAGCCCCGCCCACCCCGGCGGGTGAGTAGACAAGCCTCTCGGGCTGGTGAGTGCTGGTTGGCACTGGTCCTCTGTGCGGGAATCTCTCCGCTTTGCCCTCCGCACCCCTGTTGCTGTGCTCTCCTCCACTAGTCCGAAGCTTTCCCCCTCCATCACCCGCAGTCTCCGCCCGTGAATGGGCTTCCTAGTGTTTGGAGACCTTTCCTCCTTCACGGCTCCCTCCCACTGGTGCAGGTCCCGTCCAGTTCTTTTGTCTCTGTTTATTCTTTTTTCTTTTGCCCTATCCAGGTACGTGGGGAGTTTCTTGCCTTTTGGGAGGTCTGAGGTCTTCTGCCAGCATTCAGTAGGTGTTCTGTAGGAGTTGTTCCACGTGTAGATGAATTTCTCATGTATCTGTGGGGAGGAAGGTGATCTCCACGACTTACTCTTCCACCATCTTCCCCTCTCCTCCTGCCATTGGTAATTTGATATGGATTGCATTGTATCTGTAGGTTGGTTCCAGTGCCATAGTCATTTTCACAGTGTTGATTCTTCCAATCCAAGAACATGGTATATCTCTTCATCTGTTTGTATTGTCTTTGATTTATTTCAACAGTGTTGTACAGTTTTCTGCATACAGTTCTTTTGACTCCTTAGGTAGGTTTATTCCTAGGTATTCTATTCTTTGTATTGCAATGGTAAATGGGAATGTTTCCTTAATTTCTATTTCTGATTTTTCATTGTTAGTGTATAGGAATGCAAGATTTTTCTGTGCATTAATTTTGTATCCTGCTACTTTACTAAATTCATTGGTTAGCTCTAGTAGTTTTCTGGTAGCATCTTCAGGATTTTCTATCCATAGTATCATGTTATCTGCAAGCAGTGACGGTTTTACTTCTTCTTTCCCTGTTTGGATTCCTTTTTTTGTTTGTTTCTTTTTCTTCTCTGATTTCCATGGCTAAAACTTCCAAAACTATGTTGAATTATAGTGGTGGAGTGAGCACCCTGTGTTGTTCCTGATCTTAAAGGAAGTGCTTTCGGTTTTTCACCAATGAGAAGGAAGTTAGCTGTGGGTTTCTCATATATGGCTTTTATTATGTTGAGGTAGTTTCCCTCTATGCCCACTTTCTGGAGAGTTTTTATCCTAAATGGGTGTTGAATTTTGTCAAAAGTTTTTCTGCATCTATTGAGATTATCATATGGTTTTTATTCTTCAATTTTTTAGTATCACATTGATTGATTTCCATATATTGAAAAATCCTTGCATTCCTGGAATAAACCCCACTTGATCATGGTGTATGATCCTTTTAATGTGCTGTTGGATTCTGTTTTCTAGTATTTTGTTGAGGATTTTTACATCTATGTTCATCAGTGATATTGGCCTGTTTGTTTTTTGTGACATCTTTCTTTCGTTTTGGTATCAGGGTGATGGTGGCCCCATAGAATGTGTTTGGGAGTGTTTAAAGACATACAAAGTTTTGAAACTCAATAAATATCATTAGATTTTCTGTGTTTTGTAATATGTATAGGAATAACCTGATGAATAATAAGAATATTTTTCTTAATCAATTTATAAAATGTTTCAAGCTATCACTAAATTCCTGTAGTCAAAGTAGAAAACAATCTTCTGCTACTACTACCACCACCATACAAATACATGTATGGTGGTGGTAGAGTATACTTACTGGAGATGTGAAAGCAAAAATAAGTTGGTTGCGAGATAGAATACTCTTTGGTTGAGTCTAATGATAATTGGAATCAAAAGAAGGTAATCTTATGTTGACTCATACATTTATATATCTCTCTGTATCTGTATCTATGGTTTTTAATTCATCAAAACCGGCAACCTGATTTCAGTGATTGAGCCTTTTCAAACTATTTCCGTTTCCATATTTTAGCTACCATGCAAAAGCGCCTGAAGAAGGAGAAAAAAGCAAAGAGAAAACTACAAGAAGCCTTGGAATTTGAATCAAAGCGAAGGGAGCAAGTGGAGCAAGCATTTAAGCAAGGCACTACCAGCAACAGTGGATTGAGGATGTTGAAAGGTAATGTCTGTATTGCATCTTCACACTCAAGGTACACAAAGCAGAGAGAGGGAGAGAGCCAGGGAGGGAGAGAGGGAGAAGGAACAGAAGGAGGGAAGGAGGGAGTGAGGGAGAAACTTTGTCCAGGAATACAGTAATTAAAAAATCAATTTGAGGCCAAGTGCTTTAGTTCATTAATTAAATCTGTCAAAATAAGCCCTATTCTGGGAGATATAAATAGTCTAGGAACAGGAAATCCTGCTGCTTTTTGCAGAAGAAGTAATATTGATAACTTCCCTGCACTTAAAATGTAAGTGTTTTAGGTCCATTCGTGTTAAAATATGCTGATGTTTGGTGTACTTTATTTTAATGAGCTTTGGAATGCTGGTTCATTTAATGCAGATTGCATCAGTGATGAGGGCTTAAAGAGTGCTTGGTTGAAAATGAATGTTCTAAGTAAATTCATGTAGCTCCTGTGAGAAGAGGTGCTTCTGTCATAAAATCTCTTGATTCCAAACTTTTCTGATTCCATTTTAAATTATGAAACCCCACAATATAATTTCATTTCATAGGCTATTCAAGTTTTTCTTTTAGAGCACACTAACAGCTGGTATATCTAACTGATGTGTGTGTGTAACAGGGATGAGCCTAAGAATATTATACACATGCATACACATACTACATACCTAATATGACACACACATGAACTAAAAGAGGGTTGCTTCAAGTGTCCCCTACTAAGAATGAATAGAGAATACTGTACAATATTCAATCGTATTTTTATCTTTCCAAAAGTTCAGTTCCCTTTTTACTGTGACTGTCTTGGATCATTGTCCTCACAATCGATAGAAATACAGAGGTAGATTATTAGCTCATGATAGCCATGCCTCACTGAGAAGCAGGAGAGAGAAGATAAATAATAATACATCAATATCTCATACTGAGGAACATCTTAGACAGTGGGAGCCAGCAATGGGACCAACATTCTATGCACTCTAATTATTTGAGTCTCTGAACATGTAGCTCTGAGGAGGTTTGTCATTTTTCTTTTTATGTATTTAAAATGAACCCATATGTGAATTCCACTCTAGCTCCAGTGTTCTCTGTTATAAAGGAAAAGCAGCTGTTTCTACAACATGATGGTAACTTGTAGTCAAATCATTTCTTTCTCACATCAATCCTTGATGGATGATATATGGGCGCCTGTTATCACATTACCCAAGGGTGTCTGAGCAAATGTATATATATAGAAATGGCCATATTAAACTATGCTTCATGTATATGAATAACTTTTAGATAACACATTTCATATTTAAAATTGAAAATAAAAAAGAAAACAACTCTTTGTTTCTTTTTCTCAACTTTTTTTTGAAACAATTCATGTATCTCTTGGCCCCTAGGACCAGTAGTAAATAAAGACCACAAATCATAGCCTGTGTTTTGGTGTTCATGTGCATTTATCATAGAGATAATCTCATCATCTATCACATTTAACAAATGGAAAATATACCATAAGAATGGGGCACTTCTACTTATGCAATTATATTCAATTTTTTTTTTTATTTCACAGTCAGGGAATGTTACCTGATAGTCTGAGGGGGTTTTATGGACAGATTATTTTCCTGAGTTTTATCTTTAGAGTGTAAAATGAATAAATAAGTATTTACTATATACCTGGAAATATATGCCCAATTGTAAAATTCAGCTATGGTTTATAATTCTCCCTCCTACCATTAAAAACATATAGACATACAAAAAACAAAAACAAAATGCCACACAAAGTCTCATGTTATCTATAGGACCAAAACACTGGTGAACAGAGTTTTCACTTTAAATGGAATCAGGAAAAATAGAAATGTACCTTAATATTGAATGTCACTTCTTTCAGATGCTGGGATTCCAGATATTGAAATAGAAAACAGTGGAACTCCTCATGATAGTACTGCTATGCAAGGTACAGTAAACAGTGTACTTCTTTCTGTAACTGCTTAATATGTGACCCCTGGGTGTGGGAAGGGGATAAGCTCCTATGTTGATACTTTTCATATAAGGAAAATAAATAAGTTTAACTTTTCTTACTTCATGATAGAGGAAAAAGTTTGCAGTGTTTATTGAAACTATGTATTTAGGGACTAATAATTTTACATACACAATGTGAGCAAGTTTCTTGTATGTTTATCCATTAAAAGGATGTACATTTATATGTTAGGCATATTCTAAAAATGCAAAATGTGAATATAATTTACCTTTCAGAAGTATAAAATAATATATTTTTTAAATCTTACTACTGTACTGTTTGTAAAAGTCACAGGTACAATAATCCTAACCTATCAATATTTGCAAAGTATTCTAGGCAACATTTTTATCAGTATTTAAGTCCTGATGCTAATTTTAGATACTTTTCAAAACCGACTAAATATGAAAATAAGAGCAGATCTTGTAATACATAATTTTCAGGATTCCCACAGCTGTTTAGATCCTTTATAATATTTTAAAAAGTAGTTAGTAGTAAGAAAATAGGGAAAACAAATCAATATAGAGTCTCATTGGAGCGCAAAGAGAGCTAAAAATAAAAATTGACCACTGGAGTTTTTCAGTGCCTTTCTAATGCAGTTTTCTAGCCCTCTGTATGCAGATTACATTGATTTTCACATTTATGTCTCACTCTAATAAAAAGGAAAAGGCATCTCCTTGAGAAAACGACTTCCTAACTTTCAAAAAGGAAGACAGCCATAGAAAGGTTGCCTGCTGGATGTTTAACTAATCAGTGCATTTCCACGGTGTAATGACAGATATCTATGAAGGCAACAGAACTGGATGTGACCAAAAGATCCATGTGGGTTCATCTTTGGGTTACTATTTTGTATGGCAACTTCAGAAAATTTAGAAATCCTGACTCATGTAGTTTTGCACATCATCTTTGCAAAACCAGGAGTGTTAGAGATCATGGATCTTCTGGTAATGCCGGATTCTGCTGCAGCTGGATAGACCTAACTAATGCATTAACTTTTGTGAAAGCATGCATGCTTAGCTCACTCAATAAAGTTTTTTTCTGTTCTTTGTCCCTCTTTTGCTTACCTGCTTTCTTCCCTCAACTTAAAGGCTCTGTCTGTGTGAGCAAAGCCAATTTTGATGGGACTCAGTGTTTATCCAATCAGTACACCACAGTGAAACATATAAATAAAGCCCCACTAGTTGTGGTTGCCACCATAGATCTAAGATAGGGTTGAACAAGTCTGAAGCATTTGATCCCTTCTGAATCTGTGACACACGCACATAGACCCAGTCTTTAAGGAGCATTGAGCTTGATTGAACCTTTCTTTGTGGGATGTAAGGTCAGCTTTGTAACTGTAAGAGGTAAACAATCACCGGGTTGTATCTTTATTATCCTTTAATTATCCTTCATTATCCTTTAATCCTATACTCCCAATTTATTGCTGTTTGTTTAATATATATATATATATATATAAATATATAAATAAATATATATATATATATATATATTTATATATATATATATATATATAATTCTTTTAGTTCACAGTAGTAACATCTTTCTACTAACTTTCTAACTCTGAGATAAATATAAATTTTTGAACTCTCCTAAAGTTGTTGCTTCATTTCCATTAAACAAACAACAGATAACTTATCCATGGAAGGTCAGTTAGGTGATATAAGTAAAAGCTAGATTCACTATTTGGCTCAGTTTTTTTATTTTAATGGAGTCTGCAAAGAATGGCTTTTACATATTAATTTGTGATTAGGAGAGGACACATTTAATATTTGTTTTCAGTGAGCATGCTTTTACTAAACTCTCCTAGTTTTTACTGGGTAAACAAGAGAGAATTAGCTCTACCTTTAAAATGATTGAGATGGAACATATTTTAAAGCAAGGGGATTAACTTTTATATATATATTTTTCAAATTACCTAGCATTTGTGATTAATATTTTCAATATATGGTAAAGTATGGTGAGTTAATAATTCTTACTAAATGTCTGCCTTTTAGGTTATGTTAAATAGTATTCTTGATAAAAGTGGTAAAAATGAAAAAGTACACATTCTCACATCTCTTAGCACAGCATTTAAGCATGGTAAATGATAAAGTTCATATCATGAATTTATGAAAAACTAGAGTAAATGCCTTGCATTAATATGAGAGTAGAGTCAAAATTTAATATCTAAAATAAATTATTTTATGAGCAAAACCAATTTATTCTATTCCAGGTGAATAGGTGCCAGACAATATTATCAGAGTTAAATATAATTCATCAAATCAATCAATTCAAATAATTACCAAAAAAACTCAATAATATTACTTTTTTGTTTAAGATGTTCAGAATTGAAAGATTACTTTTATATGTACCTATGAACTAGAGAAAATATATTATGCTTGGAAAACAAAATGCAAGCTTAACCATTGTTTTTCCATTCTGCCTAATAACTTTGTTCTTGTGTGTTATCGTTCCTTTCTTTTGTGACATATTTTGATACTGTTTTCATCTTTTTCACTTCCCTCAATTACCCATTTTTTAACTTGGAAGCTTATTTCCCAGCATTGTTTGTGAGGTTCAATTAATGCATACCAATCCAATGCCATTTCCCCAACTCATTTCCATCACAACAAACAATTCCAGCATCAGTGAAGTCTTTTCCTATTGTCAATAGCTCTACTGGATAGAAATCTATTATTCTCTTTCTCTGAAATTCAGTTAGTTGCTTTGAGACATTTCCTTAAGAGGACTTGGAAGAATGTTGCTTGGCCATCATTAGAAGTAATAAAGTCATATATGGGAGCCATCGCTGGAGGTCCAGTGGTTAAGACTCCATGTTTCCAATGCAACGGGCACAGGTTTGATCCCTGGTCAGGGAACAAAGATCCCACATGCCACGTGGTGTGGCCAAATAAGTAAATAAATAGTAAAATAACTAAAAAAAAAAAAACCAAAAAAACCCCTAAAAAAGCTCATATATAGTTTTATGATAATTTCCACAAACTGCCCATGTACTAGTATTCTTATATGTATTCTAAATCTCTTCAGGTTAGTTATTTTATGTCTTTTATGCTTTGAATGTTTGACAGACAAGGTACCATGCATAGACCACTTTCTGATAAAAGGGTTTCTGTATCCCTGATATTTTAGTAGTCTATGATAGCAACTCCTCCTGTATATTTTAAGGTGATTAAAACATGAATACGCACCCACTCTGATAGCGGTGTCCACTATTGCTGGCAGTGAAGGATATACACTAATATCCTCCCACACATATTCCCATAACTCAGTTGGGGGCCCATAAGACAGAACATCAACCATCTTACCAACCAATCTCCATTTCACATAAAATAAACACACCAGGTGTCATTAAGTGTACCTTCAGATCAATGATTTTTGCAAATGACATTCAAGTACCATTTGTGTAGTGCATTTTTGCTGATAAAAGCAAATTAAATTAGCACAACAACAAGTGAGCTGATAAAAACTAAAACCGAACAGCAGTACCATTAGCTAACAAAGTAATATTTTCTCTTTACTGCATTCTGCCATTTAGTTATTATCCTATTGGAAATCTAATTATAATCCTTTTACTCCCTAGTCAAACTTCACAGTTTTTGCAAGCTTAGCACTGACAAGTGATTTCATTACCTTTGATTGCCTGTGCCCCGATTGACTTAACTTCACTTGGAGACCTAAAAGCCCTCTCAGTTTCTTAGATTCCCTGTTTGCACATTACAACAACAGCTCCTTTAATTAATTAGCATGAACAGCAGTAACATGAACTGCTGAACAGAAAATAACATCATTTTATGATCACAGGGAGACTTCTCCTTTTGCATGTTTATACATTAGTTAACTTTTGTATGACTATATTTCATTGTTAGGAGCTACTGGTACAGTGCATGTTTCTTTAGTTTTTGAAAATTGATATCATGATCTTAATAATAATAATATATAAAACAAATCCAGAATATGAAACTTCTATATTTTAGAAAACAGACAACAGCCTTCATGAACTGACTTTCTAGTAACAAAATAAAATATTTTTTAAAAAAGTTCAGAGGAAATAATATCATAAAGTACAAGGGCACACAATGACACATTGCTCCCATTTCTGCCACTGCATTTGTTTGGGAAAAAGAACAAAACAATACAAAAAAGCTAGGAGCTGCTTTTGCAAGAGGAATGTCAATATCTTTGAATAATTTTTACATTAGCTTTTTTGCCTACATGCTTGACAATGACACAAAATGGTTTAACACTGGAATATATTTTTCATCTGATATTTTTTTCAGATATATGGTGGAATCTTGAATAATTTTCCCTTCTTTTTGATACTAACACACCAGAAGTAGATAAGAAATCCAACCTACATGTCAAAGCTAAGCAAAATTTGATGTAAAAAATAAACATATTAAACCATTTGTTCCCTCGGAACCATTTCTGTTTAGAAAAAAAATGTGGGAGCTTATTCAAAGAGTATAAACTTACCGTTCTGATATGTAAAATCCATGATCTCATCTATGCAGCATTTGGTGAAGATGCCACTGAAGAATTAAAGCAAAGTGAAAAAAGTGTTATTTGACTCTAAAAGCAACAAACACAATTTTTACATCTCTATGTTAATAAGAACACATATTTTACAATGTAATTTAATATACATATATTTATAGTATAGAATTTTAAATATATTTATACTATGAAATATATATGAATATGCATATTCTTATCCATCTTCTCAAAATCAATTTGAACAGTGTTTATCCTTCCTTGACCTTTGATACCTCATTATCTTCTCTCTTTGCTGCTCACTTGGTAGCTAAAACTACATTTTTCCAAAGAGCTTAAGATGCCATACCAATATTGATTGAAAACAATTACCCTTGGGCTAAGATTGTCATTGCAGGATTTGATAAAATAGCAAGGAAAGTGATGGTAGAGGCAAGTAAGGGGACTGGAAAAGAGAAATCAACATATGATTTCTTGCCATGTATGTGATATGACAAGAAAAACTAAAAGGAGAACAGATAGAATTTCTCTACAGGCTTTTCTCCTAACTCCCACCAGAGTGTGGTTTACATCTTTCTCTAGGGGGTCTATAGACTATTTCCTGCCCTACCCTCATAACCATTTATTTCCCTCCCCTTTAATGTCTTCTCCTGTGTTGAAAGATATACATAAGCACTATAATATTCCCATTGTTAAGTAGAAATGTTCTCTTACAAAGTAGAAATACATAGCATGCCAGCGATTAGAAGGATTGTGGGAAGTGGGTCATCTTTTCTCATAAATATGTCCTTAAAGAGCGGGAGACTTTTACCACCCAGAGAAACTTTACTGCAACTGCCATCATAGAGTGTGAAAAGGCTGTAGCACACACCCCACAGAAAAAAATCCTAGCATCTTTCTCTAAAGCAGCAACATATTTTTCCTGTAAGATTCATTAGATGGCCTCATTCTTTTTCCTTTCTATCCCAGGAAGTATTGTCTTTCATTTTCTTCATCCTCCACAGGATCTTTATTTTAACTGATTGTACCTCCCAGCCCATGTCATACTTCTTTGCTGTGAAATACCTGTCAGATTATAGAACACATTATGATTCTATTTCTTTATTAGGAGAATGTGATAAACATTACTTGATACTTTAGGGCCTGGTTTTCATGGAGTAGCTTGCACCACTTACCACTGTATTGTTAAAAGAATATTTGCAGTGACTAAAAGGCTGTCATGCTAATTATGATGATAACATAAAATATCATCTACAGATCTAAGACTTACAAGTCTAGCTATATCTCACTCACATAATAGATGAAATTGTAGTTGTAGGGATAGCAAGATAGCCAGACTTGCAAGACAAAATATCAATAGGTTTTTCTGCTACTAAGCGTTTTAGAGTCTACAGGGCTAATTCATTAATTAACAGGTCTTTCTGACTATAGTATAGGAAGAGTTGTTTTTCTGACTATAGTATAGGAAGAGTTGTTTAACTCAACTTGTATAACTGTTTAACTAGTCACTTTATTCCCCATCCTCCTTACATATGCAATAATTTTTTTAAGCTGAAGAGTCACCCTATCCCACTTACCAACCCAGATACACCTAAGGAAAATGCAAAAGGAAAGCCTTTCTTGAATTAAGTTTAAGTTTTATTTTTCACTTTCACATCTCTGTTTTAAATAAGAAAACAGAGAGCATTTTCATAGAAGGCTGTAATCAGAGGCCACTGTTGTCACATCACTGAAAAAATAGAATTATTACATTACTGACATGTTGATGTGTGATGGTTCTATGCCAAGATGCTTATCACTCTTGGAATGAGGAATTGATATTCTAAAATTGGAACAGTGAAAAAGAAAGACAATACCTAATATTTGTAAAACCTGGTGAAATTTTGCCTTTTTTTTTCTTTTTTGGGGGGCTTAATTTTAAAAGGTAATTTATTGGGTGACTTAACTGACACGTCGAAGGATAGATTCAGACCTGGCTGGATCCAGAAACCCAAATAATAAATCCATTCAAAATGTCTCCCTTCCCAGTTTCTCCCAGTTTCCCTTCACTTTGAAGACTTTGATATTTCCTTTTTAGAGTTGGCTAGGTTTTCTTGTTCCATTGCATAAAATGTTGCAAGTCCAGGCTTACTGCTAGCTCTCTCATTGGTAACATATTCCATCATAAAGAAGAACTTGTCTTTGTGCCTTTTTTTTTCTTTTTTTTATGAATTCAAAATTTAGTACACAACTGTAGTTAATCAAACCAATGTGTTACCAGCATAAGAATAGATATAGAGACAGATGGAATACAATTAAAAGTCCAGATTTTAACTAATACATCTGTGTCCAATTGATTTTTCTTTTGTATTTTAACTTATTTTTTATTAGTTTCTGCTTTATAACAAAGTGAATCAGTCATACATATACATCTGTTCCCACAACCCTTCCCTCATGCATCTCCCTCCCTCTGACCCTCCCTATCCCACCCCTCCAGGTGGTCACAAAGCACTGAGCTGATCTCCCTGTGCTCTGCGGCTGCTTCCCACTATCTATCTACCTTACGTTTGGTAGTGTATATATGTCCATGCCTCTCTTTCGCTTTGTCACAGCTTACCCTTCCCCCTCCCCATATCCTCAAGTCCATTCTCAAGTAGGTCTGTGTCTTTATTCCCGTTTTACCCCTAGGTTCTTCATGACATTTTTTTTTTAAATTCCATATATATGTGTTAGTATACGGTATTTGTCTTTCTTTTTCTGACTTACTTCACTCTGTATGACAGACTCTAGGTCTATCCACCTCATTACAAATAGCTCAGTTTCGTTTCTTTTTATGGCTGAGTAATATTCCATTGAATATATGTGCCACATCTTCTTTATCCATTCATCCAATGTTGGACACTTAGGTTGTTTCCAGCTCCGGGCTATTGTGAATACAGCTGCAATGAACATTTTGGTACATGTCTCTTTTTGAATTATGGTTTTCTCAGGGTATATGCCTAGTAGTGGGATTGCTGGGTCACATGGTAGTTCTATTTGTAGTTTTTTAAGGAACCTCCATACTGTTCTCCATAGTGGCTGTACCAATTCACATTCCCACCAGCAGTGCAAGAGTGTTCCCTTTTCTCCACACCCTCGCCAGCATTTATTGTTTCTAGATTTCTTGATGATGGCCATTCTGACTGGTGTGAGATGATATCTCATTGTAGTTTTGATTTGCATTTCTCTAATGATTAATGATGTTGAGCGTTCTTTCATGTGTTTGTTGGCAGTCTGTATATCTTCTTTGGAGAAATGCCTATTTAAGTCTTCTGCCCATTTTTGGATTGGGTTGTTTGTTTTTTTGCTGTTGAGCTGCATGAGCTGTTTTTAAATTTTGGAGATTAATCCTTTGTCAGTTGCTTCATTTGCAAATATTTTCTCCCATACTGAGGGTTGTCTTTTGGTGTTGTTTATGGTTTCCTTTGCTGTGCAAAAGCTTTGAAGTTTCATTAGGTCCCATTTGTTTATCTTTGTTTTTATTTCCATTTCTCTAGGAGGTGGGTCCAAAAGAATCGTGCTGTGATTTATGTCATAGAGTGTTCTGCCTATGTTTTCCTCTAAGAGTTTGATAGTTTCTGGGCTTACATTTAGGTCTTTAATCCCTTTTGAGCTTATTTTTGTGTATGGTGTTAGGGAATGATCTAGTCTCATACTTTTACATGTCCCTGTCCAGTTTTCCCAACACCACTATTGAAGAGGCTGTCCTTTCTCCACTGTACATTCCTGCCTCTTTTATCAAAGATAAGTTGACCATATGTGCATGGGTTTATCTCTGGGCTTTCTATCCTCTTCCATTGATCTATCTTTCTGTTTTTGTGCCAGTACCACACTGTCTTGATTACTGTAGCTTTGTAGTATAGTCTGAAGTCAGGGAGCCTGATTCCTCCAGCTCCATATTTCGTTCTCAAGATTGCTTTGGCTATTCGGGGTCTTTTGTTTTTCCAAACAAATATTGATATTTTTTGTTCTAGTTCTGTGAAAAATGCCAGTGGTAGTTTGATAGGGATTGCATTTAATCTGTAGATTGCTTTGGGTAGTAGAGTCATTTTCACAATATTGATTCTTCCAATCCAGGAGTAGGGTATATCTCTCCATCTATTTGTATCATCTGTAATTTGTTTCGTCAGTGTCTTATAATTTTCTGCATACAGGTCTTTTGTCTCTTTAGGTAGGTTTATTCAGAGATATTTTATTCTTTTTGTTGCAATGTTAAATGGGAGCGTTTTCTTGATTTCATTTTCAGATTTTTCATCATTAGTGTACAGGAATGCCAGAGATTTCTGTGCATCAATTTTGTATCCTGCTACTTTACCAAATTCATTGATTAGCTCTAGTAGTTTTCTGGTAGCATCTTTAGGATTCTCTATGTATAGTATCATGTCATCTGCAAACAGTGACAGCTTTATTTCTTCTTCTCCAATTTGGGTTCCTTTTATTTCCTTTTCTTCTCTGATTGCTGTGGCTAATACTTCCAAAACTAAGTTGAATAAGAGTGGTGAGAGTGGGCAGCCTTGTCTTGTTCCTGATCTTAGTGGAAATGGTTTCAGTTTTTCACCACTGAGGACAATGTTGGCTGTGAGTTTGTCATATATGGCCTTTATTGTGTTGAGGAAAGTTCCCTCTCTGCCTACTTTCTGCAGGGTTTTTATCATAAATGGGTGTTGAATTTTGTCGAAAGCTTTCTCTGCATCTATTGAGATGATCATATGGTTTTTCTCCTTCAATTTGTTAATATGGTGTATCACGTTGATTGATTTGAGTATATTGAAGAATCCTTGCATTCCTGGAATAAACCCCACTTGATCATGGTGTATGATCCTTTTAATGTGCTGTTGGATTCTGTTTGCTAGTATTTTGTTGAGGATTTTCGCATCTGTATTCATCAGTGATATTGGCCTGTAGTTTTCTTTCTTTGTGACATCCTTGCCTGGTTTTGGTATCAAGGTGATGGTGGCCTCATAGAACGAGTTTGGGAGTGTTCCTTCCTCTGAAATTGTTTGGAAGAGTTTGAGAAGGATGGGTGTTAGCCCTTCTCTAAATGTTTGATAGAATTCGCCTGTGAAGCCATCTGGTCCTGGGCTTTTGTTTGATGGATGATTTTTAATCACAGTTTCAATTTCAGTGCTTGTGATTGGTCTATTCATATTTTCTATTTCTTCCTGATTCAGTCTTGGCAGGTTGTGCATTTCTAAGAATTTGTCCATTTCTTCCAGGTTGTCCATTTTATTGGCATAGAGTTTCTTGTAGTAATCTCTCATGAACTTTTGTATTTCTGCAGTGTCAGTTGTTACTTCTCCTTTTTCATTTCTAATTCTATTGATTTGAGTCTTCTCCCTTCTTTTCTTGATGAGTCTGGCTAATGGTTTCTTAATTTTGTTTATCTTCTCAAAGAACCAGCTTTTAGTTTGGTTGATCTTTGCTATCATTTCCTTCATTGCTTTTTCATTTATTTCTGATCTGATCTTTATTATTTCTTTCTTTCTGCTAATTTTGGGGGTATTTTGTTCTTCTTTCTCTAATTGCTTTAGGTGCAGGGTCAGGTTGTTTCCTCGAAATGTTTCCTGTTTCTTAAGGTGGGATTGTATTGCTATAAACTTCCACCTTAGAACTGCTTTTGCTGCGCCCCATAGGTTTTGGGGCGTCGTGTCTCCATTGTCATTTGTTTCTAGGTATTTTTTAATTTCCTCTTTGATTTCTTCAGTGATCACTTCGTTATTGAGTAGTATATTGTTTAGCCTCCATGTGTTTCTATATTTTACAGATCTTTTCCTGTAATTGATGTCTAGTCTCATAGCATTGTGGTCGGAAAAGATACTTGATACAATTTCAATTTTCTTAAATTTACCAAGGCTTGATTTGTGACCCAAGATATGATCTATCCTGGAGAATGTTCCATGAGCACTTGAAAAAAATGTGTATTATGTTGTTTTTGGATGGAATATCCTATAAATATCAATTAAGGCCATCTTGTTTAATGTATAATTTAAAGCTTGTGTTTTCTTTTTTATTTTCATTTTGGATGACCTGTCCATTCGTGAAAGTGGGATGTTAAAGTCCCCTACTATGAGTGTGTTACTGTCAATTTCCCCTTTTATGGCTGTTAGTATTTGCCTTATGTATTGAGGTGCTCCTATGTTGGGTGCATAAATGTTTACAATTGTTATATCTTCTTCTTGGATCGATCCCTTTATCATTATGTAGTGTCCTTCTTTGTCTCTCCTAATAGTCTTTATTTTAAAGTCTATTTTGTCTGATATAAAACTTGCTACTCCAGCTTTCTTTTGATTTCCATTTGCATGGAATATCTTTTTCCATCCCCTTACTTTCAATCTGTATGTGTCTCTAGGTCTGAAGTGGGTCTCTTGTAGACAGCATATATATGGGTCTTGTTTTTGTATCCATTCAGCCACTCTGTGTCTTTTGGTGGGAGCATTTAGTCCATTTACATTTAAGGTAATTATTGATATGTATGTTCCTATTCCCATTTCCTTAATTGCTTTGTGTTCGTTATTGTAGGTATATTCCTTCTTTTGTGTTTCTTGCCTAGAGAAGTTTCTTTAGCATTTGTTGTAAAGCTGGTTTGGTGGTGCTGAACTCTCTCAGCTTTTGCTTGTCTATAAAGGTTTTAATTTCTCCATCAAATCTGAATGAGATCCTTGCTGGGTAGAGTATTCTTGGTTGCAGGTTTCTCTCCTTCATCACTTTAATTATGTCCTGCCACTCCCTTCTGGCTTGTAGAGTTTCTGCAGAGAGATCAGCTGTTAACCTCATGGGGATTCCCTTGTGTGTTATTTGTTGTTTTTCCCTTGCTGCTTTTAATATGATTTCTTTGTGTTTAATTTTTGACAGTTTGATTAATATGTGTCTTGGCGTATTTCTCCTTGGATTTATTCTGTATGGGACTCTCTGTGCCTCCTGGACTTGATTAACTATTTCCTTTCCCATATTAGGGAAGTATTCAACTATAATCTCTTCAAATATTTTCTCAGTCCCTTTCTTTTTCTCTTCTTCTTCTGGAACCCCTATAATTTGAATGTTGGTGCCTTTATTGTTGTCCCAGATGTCTCTGAGAATGTCCTCTGTTCTTTTCATTCTTTTTTTCTTTATTTTGCTCTGCATCAGTTATTTCCACTATTTTATCTTCCACCTCACTTATCCATTCCTCTGCCTCAGTTATTCTGCTATTGATCCCATCTAGAGTATTTTTCATTTCATTTATTGTGTTTTTAATTGATGCTTGATTCATCTTTAGTTCTTCTAGGTCCTTGTTATCTGTTTCTTGCATTTTGTCTATTCCATTTCCAAGATTTTGGATCTTGGAAATAGAATCTTGGATCATCTTTACTATCATTATTCTGAATTCTTTTTCAGGTAGACTGCCTATTACCTCTTCCTTTTTTAGGTCTGGTAGGTTTTTATCTTGCTCCTTCACCTGCTGTGTGTTTTTCTATCCTCTCATTTTGCTTATGTTACTGTGTTTGGTGTCTCCTTTTTGCAGTCTGCAGGTTCGTAGTTCCTGTTATTTTTGGTGTTTGTCCCCAGTGGCTAAGGTTGTTTCAGTAGGTTGTGTAGGCTTCCTGATGCGGGGGACTAGTGCCTGTGTTCTGGTGGTTGAGGCTCGATCTTGTCTTTCTGGTGGACAGGTCCACGTCTGGTGGTGTGTTTTGGGGTCCCTGTGGCCTTATTATGTTTTTAGGCAGCCTCTCTGTTAATGGGTGTGGTTGTGTTCCTGCCTTGCTAGTTGCTTGGCATAGGGTGACCAGCACTGTAGTTTGCTTGTCGTTGACTGAAGCTGGGTGCTTGTGTTGAGATGGAGATCTCTGGGAGATTTTTGCTGCTTGATATTATGTGGAGCTGGGAGGTCTCTTGTGGACCCGTGTCCTGAAGTTGGCTCTCCCAATTCAGAGGCACAGCACTGACTCCTGGCTGCAGCACCAAGAGCCTTTCATCCACCCGGCTCAGAATAACAGGGAGAAAAAGTAGAAAGAAAGAATTAGTAGAACAAAGAAAGAGAGAGAGAAAGAAAGGAAGAAGGAAAGAAAGGAAGGAAGGAAGAAAGAAAGGAGGGAGGGAGAGAGGAAGGATGGAAAGAAAGAAAGAAAGAAAAAAAGAGGGAGGGAGGAATGAAAGAAAAAGGAAGATTGAATGGAAGAAGGGAGGGAGGGAGGGAGGAAGGAAAGAAAGAAAGAAAGAAATACAGGAGGGAGGGAGGGAGGAAGGAAAGAAAAAGAAAGTGAAAGGAAGAAGGGTGGGAAGGAGGGAGAGAGGAAATTAAGACAGGAGGGAAGGAGGGAGGGAGAAAGGAAAGATAAGGGAACAGTGAAAGGAAGGAGGGAGGGAGGAAGGAAAGAAAGAGAGAAAGAAGGAAAGGAGGGGTGGAGGGAGGGAGGGAGGAAGGGAAGGTAGGAAAAACAGAAAGAGCAGGTAAAGTAAAATAGAATAAAGTATGAAATATAGTAGTGTTATTAAAATTAAAAAGTAATTATTGAAAAAAAAAACGGACAGATAGAACCCTGGGACATATGGTGGAAGCAAAGCTATACAAAGAGAATCTTACACAGAAGAATACACACACACATTCACAAAAAGAGAGCAGGGGGAAAAATTAAAAATCTTGCTCTCCAAGTCCATCTCCTCAATTTGGGATAATTCGTTGTAAAAAGAGGAAAAGGGCGAGAAGTCTGAAATCTTGCTCTCTAAGTCCACCTCCTTAATTTGGGTTAATTCGTTGTAAAAAGAAGAAAAGGGGGGAAAGTCTTAAATCTTGTCCTCAAAGTCCACTTCCTCAATTTGGGATGATTCGCTGTCCATTCATGCACTCCACAGACGCAGGGCACATCAAATGGACCGTGGAGCTTTAATCCGCTGTCTCCGAGGCTGCACAGAGAGATTTCCCTGTCTCTTCTCTGCTCTCACAGCTCCCGGGTCTCAGCCTTGGACCTGGCTCCGCCTCTGCACGTAGGTCGCCAGAGGGCGTCTGTTCTTTGCTCAGACAGGACGGGTTTAAAGGAGCCGCTGATTCGGGGGCTCTGGCTCACTCAGGCAGAGGAGAGGGAGGGGCGCGCAGTGTGGGGCGGGCCTGCGGCGTCAGAGGCCGGCGTGACATTGCAGCAGCCCGAGGCGCTCCGTGCGCTTTCCCGGGAAAGCCTTCCCCGGGTCCCGGGACCCCGGCAATGGCCGGGTGCACAGGCCCCCTGGAAGGCGAGGAAGACAGTGACCCGTGCTCGCACACAGGCCCCGCGGCGGCAGCAGCAGCAGCTGCCCCAGCGTCCGACGCCCGTCTCCGGGGTCTGAGCCTTTACCCACGACTCGCGCCCGTCTCTGGCGCTTCCCCAAGCAGCCCTCTTAATGCCCCTCCTCGCGCACCAGGAAACAAAAGGGAAGAAAAAGTCTCTTGCCTCTTCGTCAGCTCTAGACCCTTTCCTCGGACTCCCTCCAGGCTAGTCGTGGTGCACTAACCCCTTCAGGCTCTCTTCCTGCCACCAGCCCCAGTCCTCTTCCTGCACTCCAACTGAAAGCCGATACCCGAGCCTCAGCTCCCAGCCCCACCCGCCCCGGCGGCCGAGCAGACAAGCCTCTCTGGCTGGTGTGTGCCTGAGGGCACCGATCCTCTGTGCCGGAATCTCACTGCTTTGCCCTCCACACCCCTGTTGCTGTGCTCTCCTCTGCTACTCCGAAGCTTTCCCCCTCCGCCACCTGCAGTCTCCGCCTGCGAATGGGCTTGTAGTGTGTGGAAACCTTTCCTCCTTCACGGCTCCCTCCCACTGGTGCAGGTCCCGTCCCTATCCTTTTGTCTCTGTTTATTCTTTTTTCTTTTGCCCTACCCAGGTATGTGGGGAGTTTCTTGCCTTTTGGGGGGTCTGAGGTCTTCTGTCAGCATTCAGTAGGTGTTCTGTAGGAGTTGTTCCACGTGTAGATGAATTTCTGATGTATCTGTGGGGAGGAAGGTGATCTCCACGTCTTACTCTTCCGCCATCTTCCTCCGGGGTCTGTGCCTTTCTTAATACACACACCCTCTAGCAGGATTATTCCTGTGTGATATTTAAGAAAGGTATAATTAACCCCTATTTTATAAGTAGGAAAATAACCCAAGAGAATTTAATTGGCTTGCTATTGGTAATGGGTTCTAAAACACAGGAATATTAACTCCCTTACCCATTGTTTTCACTATCAATCCATATTGATAATATCACTATCAATCCAAATCTGTAAAAATCTCTCATAGTTAGTAAGCTAGCTAGGATATTTAACTAGACTTTAATATTCTCCCATGCAAAACAATGCAGCAGTGCTGGGGTGGGGAAAGGCTTCTCCAGTTTGTAGTTAATTAACCAAAATAGACTAAAGCCAACTATAATTTAATAATCACTTCTGCCTTAAAACTTTGCAGAGATTGGAGTAATACTTACAAAAATTACACAAGTGCAATCTCTCTTTTCTATATAAAACTGTGTAGAGAAGCTGAAGTAGGAGTAGAAAAAAACTTTTCTGTTTGTGGCTAAACTCACATCACCCTATTGGAACTAGATCTTAACAGATTTTCAGTTATCTAATTTTAGGCTAGGATTCCTTTCTGTGGGCCATTAGCAGAAAGTTTTATTTGTTGCTCTCAGGAACTTTTTTCTCATTTTTTATGGCCATGTAACATTCAATTTTGAAAATTAAAGTGAATTTAAAGGAAAACGTTGTTTATAATTTTTTACAGACCTCCTTGACATTCATTAATCTGTTAATCACAAAGTGCATGATTTACTTGTTTAATGTTTGAAGGTTAACACCAGTAGTAATCCACATACTTAAGTTGGAATCTACTTTACCTCAGTAATACAAATGGTTATTTGGACAATGCTTTCACCAATTCCTCTATTAGATTTTAAGAAAGCATCATTTTTTTATAAGCATTTCTTCTCTATTTTCCTATTCTCCCATAATTTAAGTGCTCTTATTTTCTTTAAAACAATACAAATGAATGTCATGTTGATCTTAGCATTGATGAGTAACTATTTAAAATGAGTGAGACCAGGGAGATCAGCTCCATGCTTTGTGACCAACTAAAGGGTTGGGATAGGGAGGCTGGGATGGAAGGAGATGCAAGAGGGAAGAGATATGGGGATATAAATATATGTATAATTGATTCACTTTGTTATAAAGCAGAAACTAACACACCATTGTAAAGCAATTATACTCCAATACAGATGTTAAAAAAAAAGTTAAAAATAAAATGAGTAGGCAAAACCTGCAACTCAAATCTTACTATCTCTTGGTAACTGCATTTCAACCTTCTATGGGAAATGTTGGATGTGGTCATTTTTAACATAGTTCAAATTAACATTTAATGTTTTTCCATTACTCTCATTTTCATTTTTCTCCATATTTTGATTCCGTTATATGATTACTTTGAATTGAGAAATTACAGTGTTTTTCTAACAGTTCAGTATACAAAAGGAGTAGTTAAAACTTATACAAAGAAGAACATAGTTCTACTTTTAAATATTACATTAAGAATTTTCCTAGTGGTCCAGTGGTTAAGACTCTGTACTTCCACTGCAGGAGGCACGGGTTCAATCCCTGATCAGGTAACTAAGATCCCACAAGCTGAGTGGTGCAGCCAAAAAATAAATAAATAAAAAGCTAAAACCAGCCTAAAAAACAAAAACAAACAAAAGGTAAAACTAAAAAGCTTCTAGAAGAAAACTTAGGAGAGTATCTTTGCAAACTTTGGTTAGGCAAAGTCTTTTTAGAAAGGACATAAAAAGCACTAACCATGAAAAATTGTTAATTGGGTTTCATAAAAGATTTTAAAATCTGTTCATCCAAAGGTGTCAAGAAAATCAAAAGACAAGTCAAAGACTGGGAAGAAATATTTGCATTACATACAGCCAATGAAAGACTTATGTTAGAGTATATAAATAATTTGTACAACTCAATAATATAAATAAAAAAATAATTATTACATTAAAATATTTCCAATATGCATCCTATACAAATCTCAAGTAAATTTGACCTTACAAAACCATTTTGTAACTATGTACTTATGGAAGGTAGGTGATAATGACCGTAGATTTTTTTATAGCAATGACATAGCACGTAAGTAGCTTACCTCTTTTTACCATGACATAATCTACAACAAGAAATAGTGAAAGAATATGGCATTCCACATATGACATAAGTGCTTAGAATGACTTAGTATGGCTCCTAACATAGTCAGCATTCCCTGAATACTAGTTTTTATTTATTCTCCTTTCCCTTTCTTTCTCTTCCCTGCTGGAAAGTAGAGTTCAAATATTTCTAGAGTTCTTAGTGTAGCTCAAAATTTGCAGGTCTGTGTATTGAACACATGCACTTTTGTTGCTATTTTATAACTGGTCTATAGGAGGCACAATGAAGTTATGGGAAGAAGTCTAGTAGTCAAGGTTTCTCAGTTACTAATTCACTAACTCAGTTAACTAACCCTGAGAAGTCATTCAATTTCTCTCTCCCTTAATTTTAGTAAAATAGTAATATTTCCCTAATCCTCCTCATCAGTAAGTTAGATCCATACACGTTGACAAGTACAGTATATTATTACTACTATGCCCTATAAAATACATATGAATTTAACAGTTATGTTTGTATATGTAGATTTTAATAAGGGTGAAATAATTGGCATATGATTGATATATAAAACCATCTCTAAATCATATGTTCTTCAGTGTATAGTTGTGGTAAATATAGTTTTATATTTTATCCCCATATGAGAATAGGAAGATAGCCATATCCCTTTCTAGGGTGTTTCTTACAAGAACTAGAGATTAAATAAAAGAGAAAAGCATATATTAAAGAATTAATTCACAAAAACAAAGTGAGTTAAATGCAAGTAAGAGAGGTTGATACGCCATTATTATACAATTTGCAAAGAAAAGATGACTTGTACTGGTCTTTGTTTTTATTTTATTTTATTTTACTTTATTTTATTATTTTTTACATCTTTATTGGAGTATAATTGCTTTACAGTGGTGTGTTAGTTTCTCCTTTATAACAAAGTGAATCAGTTATACATATACATATGTTCCCATATCTCTTCCCTCTTGCATCTCCCTCCCTCCCACCCTCCTTATCCCACCCCTCTAGGTGGTCACAAAGCACCGAGCTGATCTCCCTGTGCTATGCAGCTGCTTCCCACTAGCTATCTATTTTACGTTTAGTAGTGTATATATGTTCATGCCACTCTCTCACTTTGTCACAGCTTACCCTTCCCCCTCCCCATATCCTCAAGTCCATTCTCTAGTGGTCTTTGTTTTGATTAAAATATAAGTCAGAAATTTTTTAGGGCTAATAAGGCTAAGTGGTTATTATTTTCACTAAACCCCCATTTTTTGAAAAAGTGCTACATTATAAAAATAAGCACTAGACCTTTCTGAAAAATGACTCTAAAACTATGCTTTTCTCTAGAGAAAGAGGAATCAAATGCTATACTTTTATTTATCTGCCCCTATCTTGCAAAAGTCTACTTTTCCTACTCTCAGATTAGAAGCACTGTATTTATATTATTGTACTAATATCTAACTGGACCCCCAAGTAACCTCACTACTGTTGCTTATTTGATTTGAGTATGTCCCATTGTGAACATGTTTGACAATTGAAGTAAACTTCATATAAATAATTGCATATTTAATTTGGATTGAACCTAAGAGTGGAGCTCTAACCAGCATTTTTGTTTTCTTTCTCTTACTCAGATCAGGAAAACATGATCTTTTAAATGTGATCTTATTTAGTGCCAAATAACATAATGCCCATTTGAAAATTAGAAACATATCACTAATTAAGCAACTTCAAAAAAACAGAAAGCATAAAACTTAATACTTAGCAGGAGAAATCGTTTATAAATATTGGCATCTGTTCAAGAATAAGTTAGCTACCCACCAAAAAAAAGGTCTGATAGCTCAAAGTATGCCTGTGATGAAGCCTAGTAGTTTTTAAGGAAATCCCTTTGTTTATATATGTGAATTAGTGGTGAGGCAACACTTGGAAGGAAATATGAGCTTTGGGTAGAAAATATAATTTTTTCTAAACTTATATTTAAGCCTTCAAAAGTGTTATAGACATGTTTCTTGGTAGTTTTCAAAAAAATAAATAGTGAGAAGTTACTTTTAAATAACCATCCTGTCAGGGAAGGAAATCTCATCCTGAAAGGAAATTGCAATCATTAACAAAGATTTTGATTCAGAGAAAACGGCGTGGATCTTTACTCATGTTTTAGACTGTGAAGGGGAAAAAAAAGCTTTTTAAATGGTTTGCTTATTAAGCTAGTCATGCATTTCACTGCAGGTTGTAAAGCAGTAGAACATGCACAAGAGGCTCATAAGCATATTTTAGAGATAGGAAATATCATTTATACCATTTTTATATCATTAATATCTCACCTAGAGAATTTGCTTAAGCTTCAAATTACTGTAAATCTACAGTTTTGCTCACCTTTGTATAATTTTGTTTTTAATAGAATGAGGCCCACATCAATGAATATATGATTAAGGGATATGTGTAATAAAATAATACATTTATTACACAGAGATTTATTCAAATCTTGAACATATATAGCAAACAAAATACTATAAAGCCCATTTGTGGTTTTTAGTGAAGTTCATTGAGTAGATTTTGGATTTTCTTTGTTGGAATGAAATTTTGACCGGTTTTATTGTTTTTTTCTGTGCAGCCTGAACACTGAAGCCGGAACTCCAACTTATCGTAGGCACGAATAGGGTGCGGTAGAAGTTACCTGTTTATCTAATGCTGTAATTCTTTAAAATTCATACTTAAATTCTTAAAATATGGAACCATCTATTACTATTTGTTCATTACTGATAATTAGAACCTGGCACGTACAGGAAAAATGTGTTAGAGAATGGGTTTCACAAGTGTTTAGGGTATAATCATAATGATGATTGAACATGATACTTTACACTTCTATAACCCCTTTCTTCCATGGAGTTCATAGTGCTTCATAAACATTATCACATTAAACCAGAGAGCATCCTAGTGGGGTAAGTAGGTGGAAGAACTTTTAAGATATAGAAAATTCTATTTCTAAATGCTGTGACAGAAATTAAAATGCAGACACACCCACTTTAAGCTGTGATTACTATGAAATAGCTTTATATTTGGCTGACCCGAGATTTAACAGGAATTAACATGAGGAGGTAATTCATTTGTGCATATGATCCATATTTGTTAGCATTGCTTTGGACATCACCTTTCTGAAAGAAACACGTTGCCTGTACAGTTCTCTAAGGAAATATGGAGAGCGCTAGTTTGTAGGTTTTACCACACTTAGTTCTTCCTTTGATTTGTTGATGGTGGAGCAAGTCATTTAACACCTTTCTATTAGCATATTCCTTACTGTAAAGAAGGCAATGATAAAAACACATACCTAAGCAACTAAAAATACCTCTTTTATTTTTTTGTGCTCTCCTTACATCTCCAATACTGTTTCCTCTTCATTAAGCTATCAACAAGCAAACAGACTGAAAAATCTATACACCTAAGAATGGAGAAAGGCAGATATGATGGGTCAGTCACACCATGGATATTTTCCACTGCTCAACCTCTGGTCTAGACATGGCCAGATGCCTAAGATGTTCCAGTCATTAGAACCCAATGGGTCATTTGGCTTGAATTGCCCAGGAAATGGCCTTAAATATTTTTAACTGTTTACTTAATGGAGACCTGGCCAAAGGCTGGTGGCAAATACTTGTCATCATTATTTTCATGCCTCCTAAGAATCTAATAGTGCAGTATTCCAATGTGCTAAATGGTAGTCTAGTGATCAAAAAAAAAAAAATTAACTCCCCTCCTAAAGTGCCCTCCTTACACCAAGCAAAACCTAATCCATTGTGTTATTTTTACATCTGCCCTCGAACTAAATTCTGATGTGACAGAAGTATCACTCATCCTATGCAAAAGTCCAACTGAGTTTTTATCCATTCTCCAATAATCAGTTCCCTGTGGCAGTACATGCAATTTCTACTGGAATGCCCAGCTTCCCTACACATTTTAAAATATCACATTAATTCATATCAGTGTGACATTCCAGTCATTCTATGCTCTGAAGGAATTTTTTCTAAGGCTTCTGGTTCTCTCTACATACTGTAGATCTATTTGTGTAGAGTAGGTATATTGCTTTAACCTAATTCAGTGAAATAGTGCCAAATTAGAAATAAGTCATGGAGAAGGACCAAGGCAAATAACATTTTTTAGAACTTTATTACTATCAAATATCTGAATTGAATAACAAAGAGGTGTGACTTAATAAATAACATCCAGAAACGTCTCAGTATTTGATAGTCAAAGAGGATATATTGAACTATAGGGGAAATTGAACAGCATTTTCAAATTAATTAAGTTACTGAAAAATAAATATCTTTTTAAAAATAGATATGTTAATTGACTTTGGTTGAACTATAAGGAATCCTCGTGCATTGTCTTCTGGCCTTTTTCTACATACCTACTTTTTTGTGATGCCTGATTTTAGCTTTTTTGTTTTTTTTTCATAAGCTTCAGATATATACCACAAAACGCAAGTCTCACACTTACTTGAGTTTGTGACAACCAGGTGTGACCCTTTAAAGATAACTTATCAGCAGAGGCTCATCTCCTGTATGCAGGAGGACACACCAGACTTCTGTGCCACGGGGTATGCCCATATCAGGCAGTGCTGTGCTAAGCCAGGGACTGTATGGGCCTTCTATTTTATTTTTAAAATGGTCACATTTGTGTGTATTGAATCCCCCTTTTACTTATCTGATACATCTTAAAGCAATAAACTCTGCCAGCTCTCCTGAAATGTCAGTGTGTGTCACTCCTTGTAAGTTCCCAAGCTCCCTAACATTCCTCTGGAGAGGCTTTGTTCATTGCTCTTCCTGATCTTTAATCTTGTTTACATCCAGAATGCATATTAGATCATCTCTGTTTGGAGCTCAAGTGCAAACCCTTTTAAAAACATGAAACATTCAATTACTAATTAGCTGTTTCCTGTTCCTAATGAAGTGAGCATGCCAGGTTTGGATTAAAATTCAGCTACTGCTCTCCTCTGTTTATGGTTCCAGATGTTTTTGTTTTATCTAGAAGTTTACTTTGACAGCTGCTACTAAATGATAAATCACTCATATTATAGCTGAAATGCATTTTGAAATTGAAATGTGACAAACTTTGAGATTGCTCCAAGGATCCGTGTCAGTTAGCAGGTCAATATTGGCTCCTTCCATATGATCACAGTAGTGGCATATGTAAAAGAGTAACAGAATCTGTGTCAACATTGTACAGCATGCTACACAAGAATCTATTTTGCTACTATCCTCTAAATTAGGAGAAACAAGTTTAACTACAGTGAAATCTCAACTTATTTTATTCTACGTAGAAAAATTGATTCATATTAATACTGTCTTCTGCTGGCCTAGTTTTTCTTTGGATTTTTGAACTGCTGTGGAAACACTTCCTGGTAGGCCTTATAAACTGGCATATTTAATGAAGGGTGTAGGCAAATATGTTTGTCTTTTTTAACAAAGACAAAAATTAAACATAATAAAGGAAGGCAATTTTTCAGAAACTGCATTTTTCTAAAGGAAGATGGTGATTGCTTTTTGCCATTTGTTACTGTGTTTATGTACTTTTTTTTTTACAGGATGTTACTTTTACCATTGCTTTCAAATTTGTAGTGTTCTCAATTTGTATTGCATGATTTAAGTTTTAACTATATTGTATAAATTTCAATTCTGGTAAAATGAGTGTCTGCTGTTTGATGTTGAAGAGCTTTCTTTTGACATTTAGGCTGTGTATACAGAGGACGAGGTAGACTGGAAAACAAGCAACTATCTGGTGAATTTTATCAGAATAAATATTCTCAGACACAACAAAGGAGTCTGAGCAATTCTCTGGGGTGACAGACTACTACACAGTTTCCCAAAATTCAAGCTTTGTTTTCTTCTTCCCTGGAAAAGTTCCAGTGAATTCCATGGGCTCTTAAGCAAAATGCCTGGTTGCCCTCTAATGAAGTCTGAACCTCCAGGTGGTCTAACATAGAACCACATTCTTTTATTCTTCTATTACCTTACCACATCTTTATTTTTGGTTCTGAGGTATTATCCAGAAAACTCCACTGACTCGCAATACCTCTGACACAGAAAGAAAAATATTTTAAAGATTTTATACATTAAGGGGGGTATGTCTTCCTCCTGACATTACTAAGCTTTGACTAGACTGAATTAATATTTTAGATGAGGCATATCAGTCCAACAATGATAATGTATTTTTCTTTATATGTGAAGATGATACAACAAAGACTTTAAGTGTTTTTTAAGCCTGGGTGATGGATTTGTACTGATCATACACACTTTTTTCCCTTGTTCCGCTTTTGTCACCAAAAGCCAATTTTTATGAGGTAGCTGGATAGAGACTGGGGCTATAAGCCACGGCTATGGAAAAGAGGAAAGTTAGACAAAAATAGGTGGACTTGTTTTTGGAAATTGTTTCCAACTATAACTTTTACCCACACCATCAAATATTTTCTAACTCTAGAATGGTATGGATTCTTTTGATTACCCATATTTAAATAGATACCAGTTTCACTAAACACTGTGGTTAAATGATATTCAGAATGTGTCTCCCTTCATGCAGTATACATGGACAGTTAACCTGGGGAGAGGAAACAAAATGTTTCATCAAAGCTGTTATCACCTTAGATCATAACCAGACATTCTTTTTTCCTTGTTTTGGTAAACCATCTGGATCTCAAACATAGCATTCTGTACAAAAAGAAAAGTAATGTAGATAACAATAGACATCATAGTTTATGAAGAGTCTTCTCAGTCTTTGATGTCTTCAGTGTAGTGGAAAGAAGAAAAGAAGCTGTAGCACACAACTTGAAGGATCTTTGAAAACTGACACATTAACCTATAGAAGTGTTAAGAAATTTTAAATTTTACCAATATTAAATCAAGCCTGTAACATCAGATCATTTAAGTTCTTGAAGATAGAAGTTTAGTATTTTAACGCACATATTAGAATTATTCCTCAGAAAAACTAACTTGTTTTCTTTTTTTTAAAGGAGGTAACTATTACTATTTAGCAATGGCACAACAGTTTTATTCATCCTGAAAGGTCCTCGCTGGCTTTACATAAATGAAGATGCTTGTGATTCCAGGTTATCTCTGAAACTATTCAACATGGAGTTAATTCAATTGTATTTATCAGCAAAGCTTTGTTTACTGAAGCAGTTATTCAATCTATATTACATTTTTTTAAAGAAAGAATGTGTGTACATTTTAAAAGCAATGACGTAAATTTTGTTTTTGCAATTGATTGACCAATTTAAGAATATGAGCTAAATTCTAATGACTAAAGTAACTTGACCATATTTGATGCTTTTCTATGCTCACTTCAGCTTGGCTTTTTGTCTTTTAAGGGAAAAATGCGGTAGTGTGTTAGAGACTAGAAACATATATATGGTTTCTCTGTTCTAACATATATTAAGTTAAAGTACACCTTCTTTGTTAAAAATGTACTTGCTAAACTTCAGCAAAATAAAAACATTTTGACTTTGTCAATTGAACTGTGTTTATTTTCAAATTGCCAACTGTAATTATTGAAGTGGAGTCAGAGCACAAATCAAAATATAGGAACTAAGAACATGTTTACAAAGCTTTTTCTGGTTTGATTATTTCTAAACAAATATGAACATGCATCTTAGTCCATTTCACCTGTTGAAACAATTGTCTCCAATTGTTCTTATTGAATCGCACAAGACATTGCCTTTTCCTGGCTGTGTGTGCTTAGTAAACCTGCTTCCAGGGGGAAGGGTTGTACTGGGAAGCAGGAAAATTGTGGTGAATCCAGCTGGAAAAATATTTTCTGAATATCTATTATTTCAAAAGAGTTTCACCCGTTTTCAGTGGTGAATGAAAATATTAAGGGAACATATCCACTTGGGCCCAAAGAAAATCCAGGTCTCCCTCTACCTCCAAATAGTTATTATAGGCTGATGAAAAATGAAAGCAAGTGAAAAAAAGAGCCTAATGATAAGCCAAAACCATAGCCCTGCCCTACAGTTTATCTAATCTGTCTCCACTTTCTCCTTGGCTCATTTCCACTAATATCCTGGAGGTCACCCAAATTCTGGTTCACCAAGGAACCCACAGTTTTTCCTGTGAAGTGCCACTTCCACTCCTCACCCTTTCTTATAAAGGGTGTGTTGTATCACAAAATGCTTCTAGCTGGCCAGCCAAAGACTGTAGGTCTTCTGTTTGGGAACTGCTTTCTTCCACAAATATTTCCTCTCACCATAAGCTCATCATCATCCTTGTTTATGGAATTTTTAAGAGTCCTGAAAAGGCTAAAGCTCTTCCTCTGCTCTAAAGGATAGAGATTCTTAAGGATTTTTGTTGGTCAAACAGATGTGCTCTGGTAGTGTACCCTGTCCCCACCATAGCACAATAAGCCGGGTACCAAATAGTTAATCATATGATATTCAGGGTTGCATTATTTAAAGCTTAATGCAATGACCAGAGGAGGTCTGTGCCATTAGCTGCCCAACTCTCAGGGGTCCAGGTGCCCAGTACTATCTGTGGTTTAGCCTCATCTGCTGGAATTTATCCACACTGGCTTAACATTGATGAGAGTGATTTGATTCTGGGTCACATAGGTAAGTGGGACTTGTTGAGAAGTGGTGCAACTATAGGAATCTCCTGGTTATTTGGAGCCCAGTTAATTAGCCCATCTGGAAAGAGCCAGTTAATTACCTGGAGTGAAACCCACCGTGCACCATCATGTTTGCTGGGATAAGATTGTTTGCCATTTCAAAGCAAACCCTTGACCACACTTCCACAGTCTCCTCCTCACTACTTCTTTCCTCCTCCAACAACATAAGAACCTTAAGAAAAGAAGCTGGGTATAGGATAAGAATTCCTTCATTGCAGGGAAGTGGTTTCACTCTATGTCAATTCTTTCTCAGGTATAGACTGTCTTCTAGGGTTGGGAGGATCACTGTTACATCATTGTCCTTGCACTTTCTTTGAAAAACATACAGATTACATTCATCCTGAGACTATGGCTAGAGGAGCTGGATCAGTCTCATACAAACTTAAGGGACTCTGATCTCAAGTTCACTGCTTGTGGAGTAATGGTGGGAGAACACAGCTGCTCTCACCTCCACACATACTCACAGTACCTTCATGTATAAATACAATCCTAGTATAAGAGAAGCACCTAACCTTTTGTGGGATCCAATTGTTGTCACCTTCCCAGCTAACTAATACATGTATAAATTAACCCCAAGGGATTTTGTCGTGAAGGCCCCCTCCACCAACAAACACCAACATTGTGCCTTCTTAATCAGGGAAAAGTGTCTCTGCGAATAGCATTGCAAAAATAACTTACAGGGACTTCCCTGGCTGTCCAGTGGTTAAGACTCCATGCTTCCAATGCAGGGGATGAGGGTTTGATCCGTGATTGGGGAACTAAGATCCCACATGCCACGGGGAACAGCCAAAAAAAAAAAAAAAAAGAATAACTTATAATAGAATGTTAGATTAGGAAATTAGTGGGAGGGTCTTCAAAAGCTATCAATTGCATGACATCTCAATAGTAGGCACACAATTACAATTATTTGAACAATTATAATGACACAGAGCTACTATTTGTTAGAGAGCTCTCAGTTTTAGAAAGGTCAAAACTGATATTGAACCAAAATTTTGCCACTTCAACTTGAACTTGGTGAAAGAAAACCACACCCAATTACACACATAGCTAGTCACTCCTTATTTAAAATGATAGAAGTACATCAGATATTATAGGTATTAGAAAATGAATAAGCATAGTTTCATTCCTCTTTGCATTCATGTGTGTGCATGTGTGAACACACACAGTATATACACACAAAACATGTATTCTTTTCTTTGTCAATGAATTATTGAAATCTAATTTGGACATTTAAAATTTTTCACCTGATTCAATTCTCCCTTGAAGTATATGAGCAGCTAAATTATGAGATACAAAAAGAAAGTCAAGTGTAGAGATAGTTGATTATCATTGGGTAGGGTGGTAGTCCTTTCAAATATAAAATGCCTAAATGTTGATGATAATTCTGAATCTCAGCTCTTTAAAGGTTTAAATAAAAAGTCCCCTTTCTCGGCCTCCACTAGCCATGTAAGATTTCCCCTTTTTACACATTATCTAAGTATATTGTAATACTTCTCTAAAGTTTCTAGTTTTAAACTAAATAATAATAGAATTGGAAATACAGACCTGGGACCCTGATTTAAGCCATGATACATTAGAAGTACAGGAGGCAGAAATTCCAGAAAGGCAAATGTACTGATTTAGCAATGGTAAGGCTGTCTGCTATATCAGGCATATTTATTAAAATCTTTGGAATAAATCTGTCAACAACTTCTCTCACTTACTTTAATCAGGGAGCCATGGTGACCAGTATGCACTACAATAAGCACAGATGCAGTTGAACTCAACCAATGAACTTTTCAGGCCGTGCCATGATAATTCACTATATTATGATGGGGAAAATATTTCTTTACCTTTGGATGATTTTTTTAAATAAAACGAGTTAAAACTCTTTGGGTAAAATGTATGCTTAAAAATACATTAGAGCTTGACTCTTGGGTTGCCATGGCATCTGAGATTAGCAGAATGTGAATGAAGATCTTTGAAATTCCAGAGCAACATGAACACACCAAAATTTCTATCTTAATTAGTCAAAGAGGAGAATGAACATTAAAAGAAAGTATTTAGGTGCAATTCAATGTCAGACACTAAACATTTAATTTTTATGTAACAAAAAATCCCAATAGAGTTAAAGCAACTTCCAATTGAGTTAAAGGGTTTACATTATAAATAATTAGAAATCACTCTAAATGCTAAATAATTAAATGTCAATATGCATGGTACAAAGGTTAAAGGAGAAAGAACATGTTATATGCAAGGATAATGGGCAGTCATTATGAAACTTGAATAGAGCACTAAAGAACAAGTAGGACTAGGGGTGGGTGAAGATAAGAGATCAGCACCTGCTAAGCCAGAGAGTAAGAAATTTAGTGGATTGACATATGCACTCTAATATGTATAAAATGGATAATTAATAAGAACCCGCTGTATAAAAAAATAAATAAAATAAAAAATTTGAAATAAAAATCATGTACAATGCAAGGGGCATTTATGATTCTTAAGCTGAATCTTATGTAATGGTTTAAAATAAATACATCCTTATCAAAAGAAAAAAGAAAAAAAATTGGAGTGGTATGTACTATTCATGAAACAGTGAGGAATCCACTAAAAGGAAGCACAGAATCTTGTCCAACCTTAGTGGGAGATAAGGTTTTGTAGTTAAGATGGGACTAAATTACAGAGCACCTTGAATAGCTAGCAATAAGCATATAATAGGAACCCATTTGAGAGATTAATCTGAGAGTAGTGTAAAATGGATTCAATGGATGGATTGAATTAATGGTACAGGAAGAGAGACAGTTACAAGCCCTAAAATAATACTTTCATATTTTCCTCTACATATTTTTAATTTGTAAGCAGTATTTGTTGTAATTAAAGATGACACACTCACTATTAATTTCCATAGATGGTTAAAATCTTAGTTAACTGTGAAAATATCAGGTATCCTGTGGGTCAGTCAATATGAAGGATATGTTCTTGGTATGATCTAATATTTGGATTTAAGCTTCTACAAACATCAAAAAAATCATAAGCTATAAACTGAGTTTTATTTGAAATAAGACATTTCAGCTGAAGGCTCAGTTAAACTAATTCTTTCACCTTTACTAATACAAGCAACCCTTGAATTCTAAGCAGCATAACAGTGTATGAAAACAGCTCCAGCTTTCCTTCATCTCCTTTCCTACTATCGAAGGTTTCACTGTTTTTGCTACTTGTAGATGTAGACTGTTGTACCACCTGAGAAGAGAAGTTCCCAATGAACGCTTGCCCATCCCCTACCACCTGTACTTCTGTGTCCAGGCTAACCCCAAAGTCAGGGCCTCTAAAACATTCACAGCCCATGAAACTCCTTGCTTCCATCACTCAGTAGCCTGAAATGGGAAATAAATAATTCCATATCCTGCTGCTAAAGATACACTGGTTTCTATATACTTCAGGTCTAATATAAAACTCAACATAAGGCTGATTTTTTTCCCATGGACAAGACTGCTAGATTTGATAGGTAACTGGGAGTTTTAAATGACTTATTGTTCTATCTACAGATCAGATATCCAATTGGTTTAATTGTATTTTTTGTTGGTTTTAGAAGGTAAACATTGTAAATGACAAGATTGATAGGGAAAATTTATATTTCATTTGGAACAACTTAGTCACCAATGAAACTATTGAACACATTCTAGGTGGAAATCAAGGGTTGCCTAATAGTAATACCACACAATTAGCCTTTGACAGGGAACAAATTATGGTCCATAAATAAATTTTCCCAACAGCTAAAATTATTATTTTTTGTAGTCACTATGTTGTACATTGCATCCCCAGAAATTATTCATCTTATATCTGGAAGTTTTTATATTTTGATCACCTACCCACATTTCATCTACCTGCCATGCCCCACCTCTGTCAACCACCAATATATTCTCTGTATCTATCAGTTCAAGTTTTCCAGATTCCACGTATAAGTGAGATAATACAGTATTTGTCTTTCTTTGTCTGACTTTTATCACTTAACATAATGTTGTCAAGGTCCATCAAAGTTGTCCATCCAAAAGGCAAGATTTCCTTCTTTTCTATGGCTGAATTATATACATATATCACATTTTCTTTTTCCATTAATTCATTGATGAAGACTTAGGTTGTTTCCATGTCTTGTCTATTGTAAATAATACTGCAATGAACATGGAGGTACAGGTATGTTTTGAAGATGGTGCTTTTGTTACCCTCAGATAAATACCCAGAAGCGGAATGGCTGGATCATATGGTAATTCTAATTTTAATTTTTTGAGGAAACTTCATACTGGTTCCCATAGTGGTTTCACCATTATACATTCCCACCAAAAATGCACAAGTGTTCCCTTTTTATCATATCCTCTCCAACACTTATTTCTTATCTTTTTTATAATAGCTGTTCTAACAGGTATGAGGTAGATATCTCATTGTGGTTTTGATTTGCATTTCCCTGATGATTAGTGATGCTGAGCATCTTTTCATGTACCTGTTGACCATTAGGATATCTTCTTTGGCAAACTGTTTATTCAGTTCCTCTGACCATTTTTTAATCAAATAGTTTGTTTTTTTTGTTTTTTTGCTGAGTTTTATGAGTTCTTTATGTATTTTGGATATTAATCCCTTATCAGATATGTGATTTACAAATATTTTCTCCCTTTCCATAGGTTGCTTTTCATTTTCTGATGCTTTCCTTTGCTATAAAGAAGCTTTTTAGCTTGATGTAGTCTCACTTTATTTATTTTTGCTGTCGGTGTCAAATCCAAAAAATCATTACCAAGACAAACGTCAAGGAGCTTTCATCATATGTTTTCTTCTAGGAATCTTATGGTTTAAAGTCTTACAGTCAAGTCTTTAATCCATTTTGAGTTGAGTTTTGTGTATGGTGTAAGACTGTGGTCCAGTTTCATTCTTTGTATGTGGCTGTCTAATTTTCCCAACACCCTTTATTGAAGAACCTATCCTTTCCCCATTGTATATTCCTATCACCTTTGTTATAAATTCATCGACCATATAAGTGTGTATTTATTTATGTGCTCTCTATTCTGTTCCATTGATATATGTTTCTCTTTTTATGCCAAACTTTACTGTTTTGCTTACTAAAATCATTATTTTAAACACTAAAATATTGGGGGGAGGACTAATTGAAAAATCAATCACATATATACCATATATGTCTCACTTCCACATGTTCTAAGATCTAATTTATATTTTCTTTATGATTCAGGATTGTAATTATTGTTTTCTTATGGACTAACATGCGGGGAATCCAGCATTTCAGTTTGCTTGACTCTTCCTTCTATGTCCAGCAGGCAACTATAACTTTTACTGTCTCTGTGACTGGTTCTAATAATGTCCATTCTCCGCTACCTACCTTTTGGCTGGTTGAAATCTCCTGTTGCATTCAGAATCTCCTGGTGTGGGTCTCTAACAGTTTAATATGCCCATTTATGCAAAGACTCTGATTCTTTCAAAATAGACCATATATTCACTCATTTCTTCCATACATATATTCAGTCTTTCATACAAATACTTATGGAGCTCTATGCCATATGTTGGGATGTGGTGATGGATAAGGTAGCAATGGACCCTGTCTGCAGGAACCTCACAGTCCTTACAAATAATTATACTGTTTTGTGTGATGTTGGGGTGGCGGGTGGGAATAAAGGTTTCTGGGGGAGCACCCAGGGGGAACATTATTTAAGACCTGGAAGTCAAGGAAGACTTCCTGGAGAAAATATCATCTCACTTGCAACCTGAAGGACAAGCACCATTAACTAGGTGATCAGAGAAAAGATACAATTTATTTCCAGAAAAACTCTACCTCTGTTCCCTAAAATCCTTCCTTTTTTAATATCTTCATACTCTAAGAATAAATAAGCCTAAAGTGTCCTCATCTCTATTTATCCCTTGATTTTCCCTTCTCTGTGATCCACTATTTCCTCAAAATTAGAGATAGCCCCAAATACAAGATACTCACTCCATAGTCCATAGGGATTGAGGGTTTCTGAAGCCCCTAAAAGCTTCCAGTGCTTCAAGGCTCAAACATCTTCCCAGGTTAAATCACCCTTCCTTATTTCTTATGATATTTGCAACTGTGAGAAGAGAAAATATGTGTTTTATTCTCTATCCTCAATGATGAGGGTGACAAGTTTTATCTTACATGACTAAAACCATAGCAGATATTTGTGTAGGCATTTGACAAGTTGTCTTTACATAAATCATTTCATTTAATGTTAACTATTCAACACGTTTTTAAGGAAATATTAATTCCTTTATTTCCATATATCCCTTCATTATACATCCCTGATGCTTCCCAGAAGTTTTCTCTAAGAAGTATGGCATGAGTGACATGGGTCTCAGGGATGTATACTCAAGCTGATTTTATGTTAATAAGAATAAAACTTTAGATCATATCCTAAAGGAATACATGCTATGGTTTTAGTCCAGAGACATTGTGAACAATATTTTAGCTTCTCAGGCTGATTTTCTTATTTTGGAATTAGAAACTACTTGTGAAGAAGACGAATGGCCAGAAATCAGAGAGAGATAATTCAAAATTGTTGCCGAAGTCACAACATATAGTCTTACTGGAACACAAACATTTCTGGGCTCATATTTCCAAGTGTCTGCTGTACTTCTCCATTTGCACATTACACACACAGGGTATGAAATATATTCAAAACAAAAATTTTGATCATTTCTTTGAAACATGCTCCTTTCGGTATAATCTTTTTCTTAGTTAAGTCATAACCATCCCTGAATCTCTCAAGTTAGAAACCTCAGAGACATTCTTGAATCCTTCCTTTTCTTTATTACCAACATAGAATCAGCCAGCAAATCCAGTCAGTTCTGTCTTAGAAATATCTTTCAAAATCATTTTCTTCCAAATTGCCACTGTATTAGTTCAAACCCTTGTTTTCTCCTACCCAGATCATTTCAGAGCCTATCTGGTCTTTCAGATTCTAGTCTTTCTCACTCATTTCATCATAAACCCACCTACTAGAGAGATCTTTCCAGGATTTTATTTGGGTCATGTTATTATTAGTCCTAAACTTTCAATGCCTTCTCCTTAATTGGGGATGACATACAAGGCAGTCTTACTTTTTCCACCCCAGTTCCTACTACATTCCCTTACATACCAAACATGCACCCACAACCTAAGCAAGATGAAAGATTTAATGCCTCCACTTCCGTATATCTCATGTTATTTCTGCCTAAAATGATTAGCACCTAAGGCCAGCTACATAAGTTTTGAGGCCCAATGAAAAATGAAAATGTATGACCCTGTTCAAAAAGCAGGGAAAAATTGCCATTAAATGTACATATAAACGCTTTTCCTTTCTACCACGGCCTCTCCCTAATCCTGACATGATGTTTTTTAGTTGCTATTTAATATCACTCTATGAAAAATAAAATTATTAGCATGCATTTTTTACATTCAACTTTATTATGTGTGTTGTCAGTTTTCAATACAAAATTTAGCCTGCCAGTATCTCTTCTCCATCTGGTGAACTCCTACCTCAACCTTTGAAACTCAGCACAATTATTTTCCTCTCTGTAACTTCTTCACAAAGCCAATTTTTTATTGACTTCATAACGCTTTACACTTTTCCCTGTTAATGTACACAGGCTTTGGAACCAGATAAATAAGTTTGAGACCTGAAGCTATCTCTGTGACATTAGACAAAATATTTAATTATTCTGAGTTTTAATTTGTCTGAAATGTAGGTAACAGTATGCACTTCACAGGATTGGTATGAGGCTTAAAATCATTTAAATAATTTGAACAGTGCCTAACACTTAATATAACGGTAGCTTTTAATGCCGTTATTAGCGGGTGACAGTATACTGATTATTTGTATTGTATTCATCTCCTCACTAGACTAGAGATCATCTGTACACCATAATTACCCCAATATCTACAACAGCTCTCAGAACACTCAATAAAAGTATGCTGAATGAATGAGATACTGCTTTTATTGAGCACTTAGCACAGCACCTGGCACACAGTACTCATTCTTTTAATGTGTGTTGTATTACCTGTGAAGGAATGGTTGAATGTTTTAACCACCATGATGTGCTTTCCAGTTGAAGCTGATATTGAGTGTTAAAAATCCACAATAAATTTCAATTGTGGATCCTTCTCAAAACAGATTTTTCTAGAACTCAGAAAAATAGCTATTCACTTACCTCCTAAAGTCACAGTTCTCAGTTGCAGCCAAACTTAGGAAACAAAGGATATAAGTGGAGGGATTGAAAGGAAGAAATTTTCCTTTGCACTCCAAGGAAATAGAGTTATATTTAAAAGAAAATATTGAGGAGAGGAGATTATCAAATGTCTCCAGTCATTCCTGTCTTAGGGGATGCTGGAGTTTTTAAAAAATTTCTGACTTAGGCCAAGATTTTTTTTTTCATTTTTAACATTTCTTTTAATACCATAGCACAAGATGCCCAATGGAAGGCTTTGTTTTTCTTTCCTTGTTGAGACTAGATCTTAGAATTCCACAATAAAATAATTAGAGATTATAAACTATCTTTCTGAATTCCAAGTTGTCAATGTTCCTGTTATGCTCAAGTAGTAAAAGAAAATGTTGATGGAATGACATCTGATGTTCTGTCACAGTGCAGCAAACTTTTCGACACACCTAGAATGTCAGTTCAGGCCCATCTGTATCATTAACCTTCCTTGAACTGTTAGCATGAAGCCTCTGGGCATAAGCTTATCAAATCTCACACTGCTGATTGAAGGAGCAGTACTATTTTCTCTTATGACTAAACTCCCAGTGAATTTTCATTGGTATAACCTAAGGATTAAAAATAAAGTTTAATGGTAGGCATTTCATAAAGAACTTCAAGAGCCAACTGCCTGCATTTTCTTTAACTTCCCACAACTGTAATTTTAGTATTTTCCCTCAAACCTTGCTTTACATTTCTCTAAACTACACTGATATTAGCTTGGTGGTATGTCATTGACTTCTAATTCACCCTTCCAAGAAGAGGTTTAAACATCAAACTACTGGCAAATGACATTTAGAGAATTATTAGGCTTTATAGGAGAAATCTATAAAGGTCTTATTAGCTTGCTACTGATAAAGATTGACAGGCCAGGATATAAAGCACAAATATCTCAGCCTTACCTAATTAAATGGTTTGTAACTAATATTTTGTTTTGCTGAGTTTTTCATACATTCAATATGACCAAATTAGGATTATCAGTGAGCAACCACTGGTTCCTAAATATGACATTCAAATTAATTAATAAGAACACAAATGTTACCTTTGTGTAACTCCCATGTCAATCAGGCTGCCAGAAAACATCCCTACATGATGAATAATATTTCCATTTCAAGGATGTCAAAGAGCTCCATAATAGTAATGTTTCTCAGTGGGATTGTCTTTCATGGTGAATGTACCCTATATCTGAGGGAGCCCCAGTGACGAATACAGAAAAGAGTAAACTGTATATCTGTGACTTCAGTCCAGAGAGATCATCTGTAGAGACCCTAAGGCACTGCAGCAACTTTCATGCCATAAAAGCATAACTCCAATAACCATCTGCACAGAATTACTTATTACACAATTTAATGTTTAAAATATTCATTTGTAACATGGCCTGTCTCACAATACCTAATGACAAGTTGCAACAATGGATTGCTGTTGAATGAATTTAGATTTATTTTTCTAAAAAAGAGCAGTTTCTTTGCAGGACAACAATCTCCAGTGAAAAGCTGAAGACAAAGCATATTACTTTTATACAGTACTAAGTGATTCCAGTTTGAAAATTAAAATGTTCCAGTTATGTACAGATTAAAAGCCACAAGGAACTATTTAATGTTAGTTTTCTTTAACTAAATGGATAAAAGTCATCAGCAGCATCATCATCAGGACAGGCTTATTGGATCTACAAGTTATCTAAAATAGTTACTACAGGAAATTTTAGTCGATAATTGGTATAGAAGATCTACGGCAGTTAACAAGAGTACACTTTCCAATTACATGGTCTATTTTGACTGTATGGAATATAACAATACATATAAAAGTGTTACTATGATTTTAAATGAGCAGTCCTCAAATGTATGTAAGTGGATTAATGCCATGCTGAATGTGTAAATCCAGAAATGTTTTGAAAAACAACCACGGTAGAATGTTTTAGGATATAACCATGATGACAAGTGAAAAATTACAGCTAAAGCATCAACACGTCATTAACATGTATGTGCACATATCCTTATACTGACAATATAGATGCTTATAAAGGAGAGGAAAAAAAAAGAGTTGACTTGCCTACATACATACAGATATACATGTATATCTGTATCTATGCAGAATATTATGCTTGTAGTTGTAAAATATTTAAAAAATATACTAGTAAACATTCTCTTTAAGATTCACAGTCATTTGCTTCATTATGAGATGTATTTAAATGTGCCTACATGAAATTTGCAAGTATAATGACTGCTAACTTTAAAAGTCTCATTTTTTAAAGAAACCATAAAAGTAATTAAATTAATACAGATTAATATCTATATTGTGTTGTGAAGCAGGCCTCTCTAAGCATAACTCCTGAGGCAGAAACCATAAAGGGAAAGACTTACCGATTTGACTCTTGGCAATAAAATATACCTGTATATTAAACATAATATAAAACAAAATTTAAAGAAAAATAACAGGTAATATATTTGCAAAACATACTGAGAAGAGGTTTATTACTTTAATACATAAAGTTAGTGATGATAAATAAGAAAAGTTAAATAAAAAATGGACAGATTCATCAATTTATTAGAACATTCAAATGTGAAACATGTCCAACATCACTTGTAATAAAATGCAAATTGAAATGAGAAATCCTCTTTTACATATAATATTAACAAAATGAAATAATAATTATCTCTAGAGTTAATGAAGATGTGTGGAAAAAATCATTCAAACATTGCAGTAGATCATGTTTATTGTTACCATTTTGCAGGATAATTTATCAATATGTTTTAAAAGCTTTATAAATATGCATACAATTTAACTTAGTAATTCTCTTTCATAATTTTTTCTATTAAATCCTTGCCATAACTATATGAAAATGAATATGCAATATTTCTCACAGTAGATTTTTTGTATCAAGAGAAAATAGAATCTAGGGGTGTCATAATCACACAGAAACACACACACACACACACATATACACACACAGACATCTGTAAATCTGTAAGTGCTACACTCCAAGGTTGGAAATTGTATTGTATATAGAGTTAATATTTTTCTTTTTCGGATTTCCTAACCATGCTACAATGATTATGGAATATTATTATAGGTATTTAATTATTTATTTATTTATTTATTTTAACATCTTTATTGGAGTATAACTGCTTTACAATAGTGTGTTAGTTTCTGCTGTATAACGAAGTGAATCAGCTATACATATACATACATACCCATATCTCCTCCCTCTTACATCTTCCTCCCACCCTCCCTCTCCCACCTCTCTAGAGGGACACAAAGCTACGTGTTTATTTTTAAAACTTAAACTAGGTATTAATAAGCTTTCTGCTAAGAAAATCTAGAACCAGGGCTAGCCATGCTTTATTATTCGACTTGAGTCCTGACATTCATAGGTAACTTTGTCCATAAATGTTAGACACCAATTTATAAAATGCACAAACCTTCCCAATTGCATTGTTACTTTGATAAAATTTATTTTTTCTCATTAGAGAAATAATATCTCATTATAAATAATTTTTAAAACATGTAAAAGGAAAATTAAAAATTTTAGCCTAGAATTTTACCACTGATATACAATCACCAATAACTTTTGATCTTTTCATCTTGCTTCTATTTATTATCAAGATAAAGTAGGGAAAGGTATCTAAAGCTTTTTTAAAAAATGTAATTATATTGTACATACTTTTTAATAAAACATATAGTTGTGTCATGATATTCACTTTAACAATTTGTCTTTTAATTGGCATATTTAAACAATTCACATTTAGAGTAATTATTAATATAGTTGGTTTAATCTTAATCGACTACATTTTTACATATGTTCAGTCCATTTCCCTTGTTATTTGACACTCATTTTGTGTTTTGGTTTCTTTTGCTTTAATTGAGCTTCTTTTTTTTTTTTTTTTTTTTTGCGGTATGCAGGCCTCTCACTGTTGTGGCCTCTCCCATTGTGGAGCACAGGATCCGGACGTGCAGGCTCAGCGGCCATGGCTCACAGGCCTAGCCGCTCCACGGCATGTGGGATCTTCCTGGACTGGGGCACAAACCCGTGTCCCCTGCATGGGCAGGCAGACTCTCAACCACTGCGCCACCAGGGAAACCTTAATTGAGCATTTTCTATGATTTAATTTTTACCTTCTTACTTAGCATTTCAAATAAGCTTATTTTAATAACTTCTAAGTGGATGCCCTAGAGTTTGCTTTATACACTTACAACTAATCTAGGTCCACTTTCAAATAACACTATACCTCTTCATAGGTAGTATAAGTATCTTGTAACAGATTATTCCCAATTCCTCCCTCCCATCTATTATAATATATTTGTTATTCACTTTTTTATCCATAAATTATAATCACCAAATACATGGTTGCTATTATTATTTTGAAATAAATGGCTATTTTATATCTGTTAGATCATTTCTTTTCATTTCAGTTTTGGAAGTATCTATGGGCACATCTTCAAGCTCACTGATTCTTTCCTTGGCCATGTCTACTCTACTGATGAGCCCATCGAAAACATTCTTCACTTCTTTTTACAGTGTTGTTGATTTATAACATATCATTTTGAATTTTTCTTATTATTTGCATCTGTCTTCTTACATTACCCATGTGCTATCCCACATTGTCCATTTTCTATTAGAGTTCTTAGCATATTTATCATAATTATTTTATTTTTAGTTATTTATTTATTTTTGTGTGTGGTAGGCAGGCCTCTCATTGCTGTGGCCTCTCCCGTTGTGGAGCACAGGCTCCGGATGTGCAGGCTCAGCAGCCATGGCTCACAGGCCTAGCCGCTCCGCAGCATGTGGGATCTTCCCGGACCGGGGCATGAACCCACGTCCCCTGCATCAGCAGGTGGACTCTCAACCACTGTGCCACCAGGGAAGCCCTGTTGTTTTGTTTTGTTTTAGGAAGGGCCATGGTTAAGGAGAACAGAATGCTCTGGGTGTTTTTCAAAATGGTTATTTTTCTCCTCCCTGTGCCAGAAGCATGAGAGGATTTTTCTCCAGCCTTCACCCTGAGAACTTGTTGGGGCTCCTAGAGATAAAACTTTCAAAGTTTTGGGAGCTGCACTAAGACTAGTCACACCAAGTTTTTAACTCTCAAGCTTGTTCTCCCTGAGCCTCTAGCAATTCATCCATTAGAGTTTAATGTTCCAACCTCTACTGGCTCTAGGGGCAGACTTCTGCTACTGGTAAGCTATGATTCTCAGCATCCATCTCTCCAGTTTTCCTGGCAGTTGTTCACCCTCCAACCTCAATTCTCTGATGGGTATAAGAAAAAGTGTTGATTTTCAATTCACGTTTTTGCTTATTGTGATGAAGATAGTGACAAATTCTAAGCTTTTTACATGTCAGACCAGAAATCAGAAATCTCCCTGTACATTTAATTTTGGAACCTCTTTAATTCACATAACATCACATCATTTTCTACAATACAGAATATTTTTAAATGACTACATTCCATTCTATACTTCAGAGGTATAATAGTTTAAGCTCATATTAGTAGATCCTTAGGTTGTGCAAAATAATATAATTTTGAGAAAGATGGCAATATAGTAAGTTCCCTACTCATATCCTCTGACAATAACAACAATTTTGCAGTCATCTATGGACAAAAGTACCTTTGTGGGAGCTTTGGGACCCATGAAGGAGATGGTGAAACATTGATTCAGTCCAAGACCAAACAGGAATTATTAAGACTACTATCATCAATTATATGCCCCCAAAACGGATAACTTAGAAGAAAATAATAACTTCCTAGAAACATACAACCTATCAAGATTGAATTATGAAGAAATAGAAATCTGAAATGTTCAATAATGAGTAAGGAGTTTGAAGCAGTAATAATATACCTCCCACCAAAGAGAAGTCCAGGATTAGTTGGCTTCATGTGTGTATTATACCAAAAATTAAGGAAAATTTACACCAATCCTTCACAGACTCTTCCAAAATATTAAAAAGGATGAAACATTTCCAAACTAACTTTATGAGACCAGCATTATTCTCAAACCAAGGCCATAAGGGCATGACATAAAAGAACATTACAGGCCAATATCCCTGATGAATATAGATGCAAAAATCCCCCTCCCCCAAATACGAGTAAACTGAATTCAATAACACATTAAAATATCATAAAGCATGATCAGTTGTAATATCTCTTCTTTCATTTCTAAATGTTACAATATGCTTACCTTTACCAGTGTCTTATATATTTGCTTATGTTTTCATGTTACTAATTAGAAACCTTTTGTTTCAGCCTAAAAAACTTCTTTCAACATTTCTTGTGAAGCAGAAGTAGTGGTGATGAACTCTCTCAGGTTTGGTCTGGGAAAATCTTTAACTCACCATCATTTCTAAAGGACAATTTTGCTGAGAAAAGTATACTTAGTTGGAGGTTTCTTTTTTTCAAGACTTATATCCCATTCACTCCTGGCCTGTAAAATCTCAGCTGAGAAATCTGTTGATAGTCTTGTGGGGGTTCCATTGTATGAGAGTATTTTTTTCTACTGCTGCTTTAAAAATTATGCTTTTATTATGATTTTAAGCAGATTTCTTATAATGTGTCTTGGAAAAGATTACTTTGGATTGAAATTTTGGGGTGAACTATTAGCTTCATGAACTTGGATGTACAAATCTTTCCTGACTTTTGGGAAATTCTCAGCCATTATTTCTTTAAATATGCATTCTATCTCTTTCTCCCTCTATTCTCCTTCTGGCACTCCAATGCTGCCTATATATATATATATATATATATATATATATATATATCATGATTTCCCATAAGTGCCATAGGCTTTCTTTATTCCTTTCCATTCTTTTCTTTTTTTGTTCCTCTGATTGAAAAATTGCAATGGATCTGCCTTACAGATCACTAAATCTTTCTTCTGCCTGGTCAAGTCTGCTTTTGAAGCTCTCTATTAAAATTTTCAGTTCAGCCATGTTATTCTTCAGCTCCAAAATATCTGTATGATTCTGTTTTTTTTTTCTATTTCTTTGTTAAGTTCTCATTTTGTTCTTGTATTGTTTTTTTTTAATATTGGAGTATAGCTGCATTACAATGTTGTGTTAGTTTCTACTGTACAGCAAAGTGAATCAGCTATAAGTATACATTTATCCCCTCTTTTTTGTATTCCTTCCCATTTAGGTCACCACAGAGCACTGAGTAGAGTCCTCTGTGCTATACAGTAGGTTCTCATTAGTTATCTATTTTATACATAGTATCAATAGTGTTCATATGTCGATACCAATCTCCCAATTCATCCCACCCCCACTTCCCTCTTCTTATACATACGTTTGTTCTCTACATCTGTGTCTCTGTTTCTGCTTTGTAAATAAGACATCTATACCAATTTTTTTTCAGATTCCATACACATGAGTTAATATACAATATTTGTTTTTCTCTTTCTGACTTACTTCACTCTGTATGACAGTCTCTAGTTCTATCTATGTCTCTACAAAGGACCCAATTTCATTCTTTTTTATGACTGCATAATATTCCATTGTATATATGTACTACATCTTCTTTATCCATTCCTCTGTTGATGGACATTTAGGTTGTTTCCATATCCTGGATATTGTATATAGTGCTGCAATGATCATTGGAGCTCCTGTGTCTTTTTGAATTATGGTTTTCTTTAGCTATATGCCCAGTAGTGGGATTGCTGGGTCACATGGTAGTCCTATTCTTATTTTTTTAAGGAACCTCCATACTGTTCTCCATAGTGGCTATACTAAAGGGTTCCCTTTTCTCCACACCCTCTCCAGCACTTATTGTTTGTAGATTTTGTAATGACAGTCATTCTGACCAGTGTGAGGTGATATCTCATTGTAGTTTTGATTTGCATTTCTCTAATAATCAGTGATGTTGAATGTTTTCTCATGTGTTTCTTGGCCATCTGTATGTCTTCCTTGGAGAAATGTCTATTTAGTTATTCTGCCCATTTTTTCATTGGGTTGCTTTTTTTTATTGAGCTGCATGAGCTGTTTGTATATTTTGGAGATTAATCCTTTGTCTTTTGTTTCTTTTGAAAATATTTTCTCCCATTCTGAGGGTGGCCTTTTTGACTTGTTTATGGTTTCCTTTGCTGTGCAAAAGCTTTTGAGTTTGATTAAGTCCCATTTGTTTATTTTTATTTTCATTACTCTAGGAGGTGGGTCAAAAAAGATCTTGCTGTGATTTATGTCAAAGAGTGTTCTACCTATGATTTCCTCTAAGAGTTTTATATTGCCTGGCCTTACACTTAGGTCTATAATCCATTTTGAGTTTATTTTTGTGTATGGTGTTATGGAGTGTTCTACCTTCATTCTTTTACACGTAGTTGTCCAGTTTTTCCAGCACCACTTATTGAAGAGGCTGTCTTTTATCCATTGTATATTCTGGCTTCCTTTGTCTTGTATTAGGTGACCATAGGTGTGTGGGTTTATATCTGGGCTTTCTATCCTTTTCCATTGATCTATATTTCTGTTTTTGTGCCAGTACCATACTGTCTGGAGGCTGATTCCTCAAGCTCTTATTTTTTTCTAAAGATTACTTTTGTTATTCACGGTCTTTTGTGTTTCCATACAAATTGTAAAATTTTTTGTTCACGTTCTGTGAAAAATGTCATTGGTAATTTGATAAGGATTGCATTGAATCTGTAGATTGCTTTGGGTGGTATAGTCATTTTCCCAATATTGATTCTTCCAATCCAAGAGCATGGTATATCTCTCCATCTGTTTGTGTCCTCTTTGCTTTCTTTCATCAGTATCTTATAGTTTTCTGCATACAGGTTTTTGCTTCCTTAGGTAGGTTTATTCCTAGATATTTTATTATTTTTGTTGCAATGGTGAATGGAAGTGTTTCCTTAATTTCTCTTTCTGATCTTTAGTGTTAGTGTATAGGAATGCAAGAGATTTATGTGTATTAAATTTGCATCCTGTGGCTTTACTAAATTCGTTGATTAGCTCTAGTAACTTTCTAGTAGCACCTTCAAGATTTTCTACATAGAATATCATGCCTGCTGCAAACAGTGACCATTTTACTTCTTCTTTTCCAATTTGGATTTCTTTTATTTCTTTTTTTTCTGTGATTGTGGTCAGTTTCTTGATATATTTAAATTGTTTATCTGTGTTCTCTTATAACTCTCTGAGTTTCTTCAGAACATTATTTTGAATTCTTTGCTGGGCATTTCCTGGATCTCCATTTCTTTGAGGCCAGTTACAGGAAGATTGCTCTATTACTTTGTTGAAATCATGTTTCCCTGATTCTTCATGATTCATAAGCTTTGCACAGGTTTCTGTGCATCTGAAGAAGCAGTAATCTCTTTCAGAGTTTAGTGATGACTTTAGTAAAGGAAGATTTTTCACCACAGGTAAAGGCATATTGGAGTGTCCTGTGATCCTCTGTCTAATAGTGCAGAGTGTCAAGTGTAAGACAGTGTGGCAGCAGCAGGTCTGGGAGTGTGTGATATCCCTTTTACTTAGGCCACTGAGGTCCACAGCATCAAGAACTGTGGTCCTTTATGAGCATTATGATGAGTCTGCAGTGGCTGTATGATCTGTTGGGATTCTCAACAGTGCCTCCGTAACCAATAGCTAGGAACCAGGGTGGCAGTGGTGGTGGCTGGAGCTGGTGGTATGCACACACTCCCCTGTGGGGGCAAGTTTCAGGTGTCTGTATAGTGGGAGGAGTAAGTTGCAGAGGCACACAGTGTGAGTGGCAAGGCAGACAGCATGGTTGTGGTTCAACTATGGGCTTGCTGGCAGCTGTGAGTGTGAAGTACAATGGCTGCTGGGTTTTACCCTGGGTTCATGGCAGTGGAGGCCAGTGATGGGGGTCATGACAGATATACGTATTTGCACAGTTGGAGGCACTAGATGCTGGTAAGCACAATGGTGTAGGCCAGTGACATAAGACAGAGCCTGCTGATCTGGACCCATAAGCAACTGTGGATCCCTGGCGGTTGGCATACTCTGATTGTGGCTGCACAGTCTCCCCTCAGTGGAGGCAAGTTATGGGCATCAGACCAGCAGCATGCAGATGTATTCTTGGAGGAGCTACCCCCAAGCATGTGCATGGAAGTAGGGGTCAGCCAGAGAGCTCTAGATTGGTGTCTTGCATTTGCATAGCTACAGAGGCCTGGGCTGGCTGTTAGTGTGGTTTCCAGGCCCCAGCAGAGATGGGATGGGTAAGGAGAAGCTAGGGACCCAGACAACTGGCATCAACAAACAGGTGGAGTGAAAGTTGGTGAAATCTGCTGGCTCTTGGTTTCTTAAGTACTAAAAGCTGCTGAGTTTGTCTGCAGAGAAGGTCACTGTGAACCATAATTGTTCCTGCTTTGTGGCTGTTACTGGAAACCCCTGCTTTTCTTCCTTGTTCCTGGCTGTCTCTATACATCTCAGTTTTGCTGATCACAGTGGGGTGAAACTAAGGCAGAACTTTCTTGTGGTTCCCTGACCAGCTAGAGAAGCTCGTCCCCCACTCTGATGTTCCTTTCCTGGTGAAAGAAACTCTTATATCTGGGAAGTTCTGTCTTGGCACTGAGTAATGACAGCTTGGGTGATGAGATTATGCAGGCCAAATGAGGCTGTATTCCTTCTCTTCCTGTGAAGTTATTCTCTGTTTGTTTTTATTCCCACTGTGTTGTTGAAGTTTCATGAGTAGACTCTAGTGCTCTCCCAGAGATGTTTTTGTTCATGGATACCTGTCTAATTATTGATCTTTGCAGGGAGATTGCTGGGGTCTCCTATATCGCCATTTTGGTGACATCATCTGCAACATCACCACTATTATCCAACATAGTTTTGGAAGTTTTAGCCACAGCAATCAGAGAAGAAAAATAAATAAAAGGAATCCAAATCAGAAAAGAAGAAGTAAAACTGTCACTGTTTGCAGATGACATGATACTATACATAGAGAATCCTTATACTTTTTTAATTACTTAACTATATTTTATTGTATGTATATACATTTTATTTATTCATTTGCCTGTTAATGGACATTTGTAATGTTTCCACTTTGTGGCCATTTATAAATAATTCAGCAAAAACATTTGTGTACAACTTTTTATTTTGAACACATGTTATAAAGTTTTGGTTATGTGTATAAGAGTGAAGTTGCTGTATCATATGGTAACTGTATGTTAAACTATTTGAGGAACCTCCAAACTGCTTTCTACAATGGCTGCCCCATTTTATATTCTCATCAGCAATGTATGAAGGTTCCAATTTCTTCACATCTTTGCTAACAATTGTTATCTCCTTTTTAAAATTATAACCATGCTAGTGGGTTTGAAGTTGTATCTCACAGGTTTGGTTATCAATAGTAGTGTTGGTTTACTTCTATGCTCTCTAGTCTGTTATATTTGTCTGAATGTCAGTTTTTATGCCAGAAGCCTACTTTTTTTAATACTGTAGGTTTTCAGTAAATTTTGAAACCAGGAAATATGAACCATCAAACTTGATTGTTTTGGCTATTCAGGGAAACTTGCATTTTCGTATGATTATTAAAATAAAATTTTCCATTTCTCCACAAAAAAACAGGCTTTTGGAATTTTGATAGGAACTGCTTTGAATTTATAAATTAATTGGTAAGAATTGTCATCTTAACAACCTCAAGTCTTTTGATCCAGAAACATGGGATGTCTTTCCATATATTTACATCTTTAATTTCTTTCCACAATGTTTTATAGTTTAGGTATACAAGACTTGAGCTTCTTAAGTTAAATTTATTCTTAAATATTTTATTCATTTTGATGCTATTTAAATGTAATTGATTTCCAATTTAATTTTCAGATTGTTTATTACTAGTGTGTGGAAATACAACAAATTTTTTATATTGATCTTTTATATGGAAAAATGTATGAAATCCGCAGGGGAAAAACTATTAGAGCTACTAAATGAGTTTATTATATTTGCAGATACAAGATTCACCCAATCACAGAATAATACACCTTCTTCTCAAATGCACATGGAACTTTCTTCAGAATAGACCATGTGATCGGCAACAAATTGTGTTCCAATAAACATTACAACAATGAAATCATACAAACTGCCTTCTCAAACCACAATGGAATTAAGCCACAATAGAATTATATATGTTGGGCTTCCCTGGTGGCGCAGTGGTTGCGAGTCCGCCTGCCGATGCAGGGGACACGGGTTTGTGCCCCAGTCCGGGAAGATCCCACATGCCACAGAGCGGCTGGGCCCGTGAGCCATGGCTGCTGAGCCTGCGCATCCGGAGCCTGTGCTTCACAACGGGAGAGGCCACAACAGTGAGAGGCCAGCGTACCGCAAAAAAAAAAAAAAGAATTATATATGTTACTGATATTGTGGTTAATGGAATTAACCACAGTATCAATAACAGAAGGAAAACTGGAAAATTCACAAATATGAGGAAATTAAACAATACACACTTTACCACATTATTGACTGGCGTATTTTTGCAGAAACTAATTCCTGTGGCCATAATATGTCTCTGGTCAAAACTCTGTTAAAATCAATGGATCAAAGAAGAAATCACAACAAAAACTTGAAAATACATAGAGGTGACTGAAAATAAAAACACAATGTATCGAAACTTATGGGATGAAGTGAAGATAGTACTCAGAGTAAAATTTATACCTGTAAATGGCTAATTATAAAGAAAAAATGAACTCATATGAATAAGGCTGCTTTACAACTAAAGGAACTAGAAAAAAGATGAACTAAATCCAAAGTTAGCAGAAAGAAGGAAATAATAAAGATTGATGTAGAGATAAATAAAGTAGAGAATTGAAAAACAATAAAGGGAATAAAGGAAACCAAGTTTCTTTCATTTCAAAGTTGTTTCTTTGGAAACAACAACAAAATCAAACCTTTAGCTAGACTGACAATAAAGAGAGAGAAGATGCAAACAACTAAATTCATAAATGTAAGTAGATACATTTCTGCCACCATTAAAGAAATAAAAATGGTCAAAAGACTATACTATAAACAATTATGTCAACATATTAGACAATTCATATGAAATATAAACATTCCTAAATGACTGAAGAAAAAACAGAAAATTCTCAAAAGTACCATAACAAGTAAAGACATTGAATCAGTAATCAAAAATTTTCCAATTAAAAAAAGTTCAGAACTGACACAGAGGGCTCAGACAGCTTACCCCAATAGGAATTCTGCCAACAGGCCACAGAACCTGTCCCTGCTGACCTGGAAGGGTGTGAATAGCTCTAGCCACTAAGATTCCACCAGCCAGTGCCAGGACCTGCCTATGCTGTCCCAGGAGGGCACTGAGAGCTTCCACAACTAGGAAATCCATCAGTGCATACTGGAACCTGCCTGGCTGTCCAAGCAGAACGTGGATAGTGCCCTCCCACTAAGAAATCAATCAGCAGGTGCCAGGACCAGCCCATGCTGTCCCAAGAGGGCATGGATAGTTCCCCCACTAGGAAATCTTCCCAGTAGAGGATTTGAAAACACAGATGAGCCACAGGGGCTGTGTGGCTAAGGAAGAAGTGCAGAAATCTCTCCTCATGGCTGCATGAAATGCAGAGTCACACATCCATTGACAGCATCCTAAATTCAGCACCTAGGAAACATCTGAAAAGACAAGTACTCCTGCAGCTGAGATGTCTGGCTTTAGCACCTGTGGGCTTTGAGGGCATGCAAATGCAGGGGTTGGGTCAGGCCAGAATCTGAGTTGCCTCCAGAGCCCCCACAGTGGGTACAGGTGCACGACTACTGCAGTCCTGGGACCTGACCTTAGTGGATCTGTGCCCGTGGCCTGCTGAAAGCAATGCCTGAGAGTCACCAGAGCCAATTACAGGCATACCCACAGTTAAAGCAGGAACAAGAGCAGTGCCAACTATAGGGTACTTTGTGAGCCAGCACAGTGGATAAAAGGGGACACAACAGAACATATTCACAGGTGAACAGCTCCAGAGGAGGGATACTAGGTGACTTCTTTCCTATTGGGAGTGCTCCAATCCCACCTACCTTGAACCACAGATCAGAATATCAGCTAAGAAATAGATCTGGGGGCTTCTACTCCAACAACTAGGAAGCAGACACTGCCCCTCACAGGGCAGTGACAACCACAGAGCCAAGGGGAGGCCGTGATCAATATCTAGGGTAGACCCTGGTCAACACAACGCCAATCAAACCCTTATCAAGGAGATAATGACACAACCCACTGCACAAACTGTACCCACCAGGGGGCAGACACAGAAGCAAGAAGAACTAGGATCCTGTAGCCTGAGAAAAGGAGACCAAAAACATGGTAAGTCTGACAAAATGAGGGAACAATGACATATGCTGAAGATGAAGGAGCAAGATAAAAACCAACAACAACAATTAATGAAGAGGAGATATGCAATCTACCTGAAAAATAATTCAGAGTAAAGATAATAAAGATGATCCAAGATCTCGGAAAAAAATGGAGGCTCGGATTGAGAAGATAACGAGAAATGATTTAAAAAGACCTAGAAGAACTAAAGAGAAAGTAGAGATTGACAACACAATAACTGAAATGAAAAATACACCAGAAGGAATCAATAGCAGAATAACTGAGGCAGAAGAAGGGATAAGTGACCTGGAAGACAGAATGGTGGAAATCTCTTCCACAGAACAGAATAAAGAAAAAAGAATAAAAAGAAATGAGGAAAGTCTTAGAGACATCTGGGGCAACATTAAATGCACCAACATTCAAACTATAGGGGTCCCAGAAGAGGAAGAAAGAGAAAAGGTCTGAGAAAATACTTAAAGAGATTATAGTTGAAAAGCTCCCTAACATGGCAAAGGAAATAGTCACCAAAGTCCAGGAATCACAGAATCCCATACAGGATAAACACAAAGAGGAACACACTGAGACATTAACAAAACTAACAAAAATTAAAGGCAAAGAAAAAATATTACAAGCAGCAAGGGAAAATCAACAAATAACATACAAGGGAATCCCCATAAGGTTATTAACTGATTTTTCAGCACAAAGTCTGCAGGTCAGAAGGGTGTAGCAGGATATATTACAAGTGATGAAAGGGAAAAATCTACAACCAAGAATACTCTACCCAACAAGGCTGTCATTCAGATTAGACTGAAAATTCAAAAACTTTACAGACAGGCAAAATTCAGCACCAACAAACCATCTTTACAACAATTGCTAAAATAAATTTTCTAGGCAGGAAACACAAGAGAAGAGAAAAAAAAAGGAAGGGAAGGAAAAAGACCTGCAAAAAGAAAACCAAAACAATTAAGAAAATGGAATTAGGAACACACGTATCAATAACTGCCTTAAATGTGAAAGGATTAAATGCTCCAACAGAAAGACATAGACTGGCTGAATGGATAAAAAAGAAATCCCATATACATACTGTTTACAAAAGGCCTACTTCAGACCTAGGGACACATACAGACTGAAAGTGAGGGGAAGGAAAAAGATATTCCATGCAAATGGAAATCAAAAGAAAGCTGGAGTAGCAATTCTCATATCAGAAAAAATAGACTATAAAAAAAGAATGTTATAAGAGACAACAGAGGACACTACATAATGATTAAGGGATCAATCCAAGAAGAAGATATAACAATTATAAATATATATGTATCCAAAATAGGAGCAACTCAATATATAAGTCAAATGCTAATGGCCACAAAAGGGGAAATTGACAGTAACACAATAAGAGTCAGGGAATTTAACATCCCACTTACATGAATGGATAGATCATTCAGATAGAAAATTAATAAGGAAACACAAGCATTAAATAACACATTAGACCAGATAGACTTAATTGATACTTATAGGACATTCCATCCAAAAGCAGTAGAATACATTTTCTTCTCAAGGGCATATGGAATATTCTCCAGGATAGATCACATCTTGGGTCACAAATCAAGCCTCATTAAATTTAAGAAAATTGAAATCATATCAGACTTCTCTACCAACCACAACACTATGAGATTAGAAACCAATTAAAGGAAAAAAGTATAAAAAAACACAAACACATGGAGCCTAACAATATATTACTAAAAAACCAGTGGATCACTGAAGAAATCAAAGAGGAAATAGAAAAATACCTAGAGACAAATGACAACAAAAACACGATAATCCAAAAGCTATGGGACACAGCAAAAGCAGTTTTAAGAGGGAAGCTCATAGCAATACAATTCTATGTCAAGAAACAAGAAAAACCTGAAATAAACAACCTAACCTCACACCTGAAGCAATTAGAGAAACAAGAACAAACAAAGCACAAAGTAAGTAGAAGGAAATCAATCATAAAGATCAGAGAAGAAATAAATAAAATAGAGATGAAGGAAACAATAGCAAAGATCAATGAAATTAAAATCTGATTCTTTGAGAAGATAAGCAAAATTGATAAACTTTTAGCCAGACTCATCAGAAAAAAAGGGAGAGGGCTCAAATCACTAAATTTAGAAATGAAACAGGAGAAGTTACAATTGATATCACAGAAATACAAGGGAAAATAAGAGACTACTACAAGCAACTATAAATATATGCCAATAAAATGGACAACCTGGAAGAAATGGACAAATACTTAGAAAGGTACAACCTTATATATATTCTGTCATTAAGTCCGTCAAGTGTCATTTTTAGTTATTGTATTTTTCAATCCTAAAATTTCCATTAAGTTCTTCATTATATCTTCTATTTTTTCTTGAAATTTTCTATTTTACCATTTGTTTGTAGAGTGTTCATGATTACTTATTCAAGCATTTATATAATAATTGCATTAAAGTCTTGATCAGACAATTTTAACATCTGTTTTATCTCATTGGTGTTTCATTATTTTCCCATAGAAACTGATATTTTTGTGGTTCTTCATATGCCAAGTAGTTTTGAATTGTATCATGGACATTTTGAACAATACCTTTTGTTGCTCTGGGTCTTGTTTAAATTCTGTGGAGCAAGTTGATATTACTGTTTTAAAAGAAAATTGATCTGTTTCATTCAGACTGCAAGTTAAAAACTGCCTTTCGTGGGCTGTGGTTTCAGTGTCGGTTCTTTTTCCAAAGCCTTTACAGTGCGATTTGGATTTGTCCTGCATGTCTGTCACCCAGTGGTCAGTCCAGGGCCTAAGTGGAGATCTATGTTAGCTCAGTTTTCAAAAGCTTTGTTATGCTAATTTAGATTTGACATACTCAGGTCATGGGTGAACTCAGGAGTTCACAAACAGATTTGTAAGTTTGCTTTTCTGAACTTTTCCCTTTACACTATATCCCAAGAATTTTCAATTCCCTGGGGTTCTCCTTTATAGTCATGTGGCCAGAAACCACTCACTTCTGAAATTATAGTTCAAGAATGGGAGAAGTGAGAGAGAGAGAGAGAAAAAGACAGTGCTTGACTTTGCCCTCTTGCTTCAGCTCCACCTAATGTAGAAGAATATTTCTTATCTTAAGAATTTTGGCTCTGTTAAATTCCCATTGCTGGCTACTATCACTGCTGCTTGGTATTGCCTGGGGCTGGGGCACAAGAGAAAAGAGAAAAAGGAGAGAAAAACAAAGGCGATCTTGTTTCCTCTCTCTGAGACTCAGAAGTTCACTTTCTCACTCTTAGAGCCAAGTTTACCCTTATTTTTTTACCTCTGTGTTCACTTATATATTATGTATTGCATGAATTTAGACCAGGAGATACTGTAGGGAAGAAATGGTAAACTCACTGCCAGTTAGTGATTCTTCATATGCTAGTGTATTTCCCTTAACTGCCTGTTGCTATTCACTTTTAAGCGTTCTCTAATAGCTGGGCCATGCATTTTGTTATAGCTGCATTCAATGGGAGAGTAAGGTAGTGTGAGTTTATTCCATCTTACTCCAAATTGAAACTATCTTAAAGTTATATTTTAATGCTAAATATCCTAATCCAGTTGCATGAATTAAGTTTCTGGGCTGGTGAAGAGTTAGGAAAAATTTTATTCCTTCAATCATTCATTTATTTGTTTATCCTATGTTCATTGAGTCCCTGCTATGTGCCAAATACTATTCTAATTACTAGGGTTATAGCAATGAATAAAACAATGACTCTATTACAGATGTTTTTTATTTTAGTAAGGGAAGATAGATAACAACAAAAAGCAAATAAAAATATATTATGCAGCAATAGAGTTTGAAGAAAAATAAAGTAGTATATGCTTTTGTTAGGGTTAGGCTGTTGTCTGTAGGTGGTTAGGAAAGACATGTCAGTGAGGGGAAAATTTAACATATATTTGAAGGAAATTAGGTGGTGAGTCATACAGATATATGGGGCTATATAACTCCAGAAAGGGGAGAAAAAAAAACCAATGCAAATGTTTTAGAAGTAGCAAGACAAAGTATCCTACTCTTGTCAGGTTATCTGTTACCTTAGTATATCCATTAATAGTACTCACTTATACTTTCCTTCAATCACATTAGCAACCTGGCTTGGACAATACCTTAGGTGATCACCCTATCCAAGGCAGGAAATAGTGTGGCTTGTTTAAGGAACATTGAGGAGGACAGTATGGCTATATAACAGTTAGTGAGCAAAATAATTTATTTTATGCACTGCAAGTGTATTGAAAAGTTGGAAAACAGGCCAGCTACATGTAAAATAATGAAATTAGAACACTACATAACTCCATACACAAAAATAAGCCCCAAATGGATTAAAGAACTAAATGTAAGACCAGACACTATAAAACTCCTAGGGGAAATCATAGGAAAGATACTCTTTGACATAAATTGCAGCAAGATCTTTTTTGACCCATTCCCTAGAGTAATGAAAATTTAAAAAAAAATAAATAAACAAATGGGACCTAATCAACTCAAACACTTTCGTGCAGCAAAGGCAACCATAAACAAGATGAAAAGACAACACTCAGAATGGGGGGAAATATTTGTTAATGAAACAATAGACAAAGGATTAATCTCCAAAATATACAAACAGCTCATGGAGCTCAATATCAAAAAAAAAACCCAAACAATCCAATTAAAAAATGGTTAGAAGACTTTAATAGACATTTCTCCAAAGAAGACATACAGATGGCCAGTGGGCACATGAAAAGATGCTCAGCATCACTAATTATTAGAGAAATGCAAATCAAAACTACAATGAGGTATCACCTCACACCAGTCAGAATGGTCATCATCAAAAAGTCTAGAAACAATAACTGCTGGAAAGGGTGTGGAGAAAAGGGAACCTTCCTGCAATGTTGGTAGGAATGTAAATTGATACAACCAGTATAGAAAATAGTCTGGAGGTTCCTTAAAAAGCTAAAAACAGAACTACCATATGACCCAGCAATCCCACTACTGGGCATATACCCTGCAAAAACCATAATTCAAAAAGAGAAATGCACCACAATGTTCATCGCAGCACTATTTGCAACAGCCAGGACATGGATAAAACCTAAATGTCCATTTACAGATGAATGGATATAGAAGATGTGGCACATATATACAATGGAATATTACTCAGCCATAAAAAGAAACAAAATTGAGTTATTTGTAGTGAGGTGGATGGACCTAGAGTCTGTCACACAGAGTGAAGTAAGTCAGAAAGAGAAAAACAAATACTGTATGCCAACACATATATATGGAATCTAAAAAAAAAAATAGTACTGATGAACCTAGTTGCAGGGCAGGAATAAAAGTCGTAGACATAGAGAATGGACTTGAGGACATGGTGGGGGAGGGGGATGCTGGGGAGAAATGAGAGTAGCATCGACATATACACACTGCACTACCAAATGTAAAATAGCTACTGGGGAACAGCAGCATAGCACAGGGAGATTAGCTAGGTGCTTTGTGATGACTTAGAGGGGTGGGATAGGGAGGATGGGAGGGAGGCTCAAGAGAGAGGGGATATGGAGATATATGTATGCATATGGCTGGTTCACTTTGCTTTATACAGAAACTAACAATATTGTGAAGCAATTATACTCCAATAAAGATCTATTAGAAAAAAAAAAGTTGGAAACCACCCAAATGTCCAGGAGTAAATCATAGTTTAAATAAATTATGGTGTATCTGTATAAATAAGTAGTATGAACCTATTAAAATGTCATCAGAATGTCCATTGGTTTCAAAAGATGTTCACATTATGTGGTTAATTAAAAAGACTAAAAGCTAGCACTCACATTGTGCTGTTCCAAGTACTTTATTTATATTAACTCCTTATAATAAGCTATCATGTAAGTGCTATTATATCTTTATTTCACAGATGAAAAACCTTAAAGCCCATATAGTTTGGCTTTCCCAATGTCACATAATTAATAAGTGGCAGAAGTGGGATTTGAGCTCAGTCCACATGCTTAACCAAGAGAAAATATTTTATTTAAATACATTTAAATACTCAACCAGAGTAACTTTTTAAAAAACATAAGTCAGAGCATGTCATTTCTTTGTTCCAACCCATCCAAAATCTTCCCATCTCATGTGGAACAAAACTCATGTCCTTTCTATGGCCTATAACATTCTGATACACACTGGATCCTTTTTTCTTTGATGTCATTAGTTGTTACCACTATTCACTTCACTCTAGCACACCAGTCTTCTTGCAGTACTTTCTTGCAATACCTTCACAGGTTTTCCTCCTTCTGTCTAAAAATCTCCGACCCCAGATATATACGTGTCTCACTCTTCACTTTTTCAGGACTCTGCTCAAATATTACTTTAGCAGAAAAGCCTTCCCTGACTATGTTTTATAAAATAGGACATTGTCCCTCTCAGTTTCTTTACATTGCTTTATTTGGTTCATATAACTAGCTGACATTATATGTCTTTGTTTATTTTATGTTTGCGTTACAAACATTTAAGCTTCATGAGGGCGGGAATTTTGTGTGTTATTGTGAACTGCTAAATCCCCTCCATTTGGAACAGTACTTGGCACCTATTTTTGTGGAATGAATGAATCACTGTACAGATAGATGGCAAACTCCAAATCTAAAAGGTTGATATTTATCCATTACTTTCACAAATATTTATGGGACACCTATTATGTGTTAGGAGCTTCTGGATATACAGTGTACTCAGGTAGCATAATTTAGTTTTCATCCAGATTAAGAAAGATTTGATTATTTGTACTTTTAATTCAACATAAGAAACAAAACTAAAATAATTTGGTATTTTAAATATATCTTAATATTTGTAAAATTTTTCCTTAGCTTGTGCCCTTTATGAAATAGAGCCTGAGTCAAAAACATATGGGATAATACTTTATTAAGGAATGCAGTCAAGGAGCAGGAATGAGTTAAGGATGAATGAGGTTAAGGAAAGAAAGTTGAGTACATCAGTCTCTGTTAAAATAATATTACCATGAAAAGGTGTAATAATTTTAGCTGTTACTCTTAGTAAAAGAAAAATTATGGGGAAAAGTTTACAAGGAAACAAGTATGCAGATAATGAGGGCAGAGTCACTACTGAGTCCAAGTGAAGGGTACAAAATGGGAAATTTGAGGGAAATAATGACAAAGATCATTTATTTCACTCTTATTTTTCTAGAGTAGCCCTGATTAAAGTGATGTTTTTTATATTTTTCCAGTCAAGGAAAGTTACTATTGTTTCAAATGTTTGTTCTTCTGTTAACTGAATTGCAAGTTATACCAAAGAAAAAAACCCAACAAAGTCACTACCTGGATATTCATGATGGTGGTTGAATGCCTTTGTTTATGAAGGAAAGTAGTTCATCTCTCCACCTTAGGAAATCCTTTGTATCTGTGATGGCCTCCAGTTAACCTCTAAAAGTTTGGATGTTACACATGAATTTACAGGATGAGGCAGCCCAACTACTCTGATTCACTAAGAGAATTCCCTGAGCTGCTGAGCACAATAAGGTGGGAATCACCATATTGTTGGCCAAATGACAGACTAGTTCACTTTAAGTGCATGGAAATTTGGGAACCAGATTTCATTCATAGTGATAGTCATTAAGAAGAAACTTTAAAAGGAAAATCATTTTTTCAAAACATATTAGAACCACAATGAGAGTTTTGCCTATTTGGATAACTTCCTTAAGTATTTTTCTGTCAGTGATAATTAGGCCTCCTCACTCTTCTTTTATTCTCCATGATATTTCTGTCATTGCTGGGTGTAAAGCAAGGGAAGAATAATCCTTTTGGCATCGATAGACTATTGCATATCAGTGTTTGGGGGACGATGATCTGTAGAGAAATGAAAATATGAAAGTGTGGCTTATGAATATTACCATTACAATATGACAGGTAGAGTAATGTAAAATGAGTTGATAAACGTCAAAACATTTTTATGTTATACTTGAAAGGTAATTCTTTTATAGACATCTTTTGTTATCACATAAGTAGTATGTTGCATTTATACTTACATTAGATACATTCAAAACTTTTATTTGGTTTTCACTTTTAACACTGAATCCTTTTCATGAATTAAGAAACAATGAAAAAGATAGTCCTTCAAAGCATAATCAATAAATATACTCCCCCAAATTTCTATCACTGGGCTCATTCTCCTTATCCCATTTTTGGGCAAACGTGTTTTCTTTCCATTTCTGGACTCCCCAAAATATCCCTGCCCTTTTATTTATTTATTTATTTATTTATTTATTTATTTCGCATTTTTTTATTAGTTTCTGCTTTATAACAAAGTGAATCAGTCATATATATACATCTGTTCCCACATCCCTTCCCTCATGCATCTCCCTCCCTCCCACCCTCCCCATCCCACCCCTCCAGGCAGTCACAAAGCACCGAGCTGATCTCCCTGTGCTTTGCGGCTGCTTCCCACTATCTATCTACCTTACGTTTGGTAGTGTATATATGTCCATGCCTCTCTTTCGCTTTGGGAGGGAGGCAAATATGGAGGGTAGGAATGGAAAGTGAGATGAGGTTTAATCTACTAAAAATATGTCCTCAGGCCCCATAGTGGTCACTGAAGAGTCTCTGTTACATAGGAAAAAAACAAACAAACAAACAAAAAAAAAAAACTTTTGATGAACAGACAACTTCTAATTTCTGTATGAATAAAGGGATCCTAAATTACTTGCAGTCATTATTCCAAAAGGAAAAATTAATTGTAAATAACTAGAAGTAAATTAAACAGGGCTCTGCCAGGTAATGCAAATCTTTTATAGTTTTGTTTCAGTTAACTGCCTCATTAATGCTTTATAGATGTGTATACAGCTTTGGGAACCATAGCATTATCTAATGCACTCAGATAATAATTACATATGAAAAGAACTATGTAGCTCAAGGGAAAATCTCTGAAATTACTTACTCCCTTAAATTTAACCATATTAAAATGCAAAGCATTTAGAAATAGATTATGATGTTTTATCATGTTTTTGACTCATAATGTTGTCAATTTTTAAAAGAAAAACTGGGATTTTCCATCATATTAAAATGTTTACATACTTCTCCAGTGCACAGCATGCAGAAACATTAAGGATTATTGAACAATGAAAGTAAGCAATTTATTTAGTATTTAGGAGACCAATTCATAAAACATTTCTTCTCTTTGTGTATTTTTTATATATGAAGAGTAAAATTTTTCACAGTAAGACAATTTATAAGCCAAAAATATAATCTTTAGTCTTTTAAAGTTATTATACTAGAACACAGGTAATTTTAAGATAAAAGTCATAGCACATCAGTTTCCCACCAGATTGCATCCAGTATTTAGGGCAATACTTTTTATTACATCCACTATTTCTTTACCTCCAGATTTTCCCACATTTATTTTAACATCATTTGTTTAAATCCTTGTCCGTTTCTTCTTTGGTGACTATATTTCCTGCATTTTAACTGCCTAAATGATATATATCACCAATGATTTCTTGCCTGCTTTTTCTTCTGTGTTTGATGAACATATATATTATTTTGAACATCTAGGTTCTTAATTCTGACTTTATATTTACAAATAATGTGTATTCACAATTTCAGAGACTTTTATTACCTCAGTGAAGCTTCAAATATTAACAAATTTCAGGTTTTTTGGGTATGTTGAAACAGAATAGAAATTGATAAGCAATGTGAGAGAGAAGTTAGAAAGCTACATATTTTTGGTTGTTAACACACTGCTTAGGAATATGTATCCTACAGATTAATTACACAGAATTACAATTTGTTATTGGGCATAATGTCAAAACTGGCAAACACACTTAGACCTTACTCTCTTCCTCTCAGAAGTTCTACTAAGTCAGGCTTTAGGTGACATTGAAATAACTTGTAACTCATACACAGCACTTTCTCACTGAAAAAAGTGATAGCATGTACACATGATTGCTAGGAAGATAAAATGTAATACTGCATAGAATTAGCTGAAGATCATAAACTCAAAATAGGACTTTGTATTTTCCCATTAGGGTTGAATTTTTATTTAAACTTTCAGCATTAAAACAAATAAATGTGTTTTTTTTTGTTTCATAGTAAAAGCATGATTGTTAGTTAAAAACAAAACATATATTTAGAAAAAATGGAGGAGGCTGGACACGATGATCAATATGTCTTTTTCATTTCTAGTTTATACGATTAAGTGGCAAATCTTTTACATTTGTTCACATTAATGATGTATTAGGTTATATAAAAAGATAAAAATGATACCACATGAATAAATGTTAAAACTTTGATATTGGTAATATAGTGGAGAAGACCAAAATGAAATAGCAAGGAAAAATAAATATAAATAAGTCCAAGGGAACATTATACATTTTTTGTTTTTTGACCTTAAATAAGACTTCTGACATTATTTGCACACATGAAACATGTGCACTTGGAAAAATCTTATTCTTTTAATATATTTTTTTTGTGATCTAAATATCCACTATTTCTATGGGAACCAAATTTCATGTTTTCACAGATTATGCACCTTTATACATTACAACAGTTCAGAAGGTTTTATTTACAATGAAACTTTCTTAAAATCACTCAGCCATAAGGCATAAGTAATTTTCTCATTTCCTAATAATTCTAGACTTGGACCATATAAAAGCAAATCTTCAGGTCTTCAGTTTTTTTTTTTTCAGATTTTCAGATTTAAATGGAAGGGAAAAAACTTCCTAAGAGAATATTCCTGCTCTAATTTTTCTCAGATTGTTATTTAAAAGAACATTTAATAAAAACCAGAAAATGTTAATAAGAGAAAAACAGCAAAAACAATAAGAAATACAATTTTAAAATTAATAAGAAAAAGCTAGCAAAACCTAGACAAGAAGCACAGCCCAATGTAATTAGTTTCAAAAAGTGGCAACCAAAGAAAGAAGTTATAATGTGGAAGAACAGATGTTAGAGAGGAATATGACAAGGCCCACCCCACTCCTACACTTTAGAAACCATAATGGTGATTCCACAAAACTCTGAGAATTTTCACTAATTTTACCTAATGTGGGAAAGCAGACTAATTGGATATCCTTATTTTGACTCTCTTAGAGAAAACAGATGCTGGAACATAAGTGTAAAACAGAGGAAGTTATGTAACTGAATTTCTCTGACAGAAGTGAAGATTCTGAGGCTAATTGTATTAGTGAAGTAAATTTGAAATTGGAGGATACACATCAAGGGAATGGAATACATTTGACAATTAGGAGAGTTCATTTTGGTACAGCAGACAAAACAAAACCTGGGAAAGGGAATCCAGGCACAAGAGTGTCCGTTCTTCTCTCTATGGAAGCAGGCTACAGGAAAAGTGGATAGGGCATTAAGAGACCAGACTGAAACAACTGTTCCTTGGAGGAAACATTTAACTGTCAGAAGCATTGTCAAGGGAGTTAAAGTTACCCATCTTAAAGGAGAACAAAGAAAAAGGTCTAGACAAAGCTACAGGGATTCCACAGTGTGAAAAAGCTAAAAAGATTTGGCATGGATATTAATGGCAATGCATTACAACAAAAGAAGAAAAATGTGAGACATTTTCAATACAAAAGACAGAGAAAGAAACTATACCTAAAGAAAACATAAGCCAAGGAACACAAGGCAAGTCACCACAAATGTTTTTACTGTAGATCAACTTGGATTAAACAAAATGAGCTAAAATATGAGAGAAAAAATGAGATTATTGACAATAAATCAAAGGTCAAAACTTCTTTAGGTAATTAATAAACTAGAAATAGCAAAGAACAGATATGGATAAAAAGCAAGTTATTAACATGGAAGAAAAGCTTAAGATAATAACAGTGAACACAACTGTGAAAGACCAACTAAGCAGAAAAAAATAGATATGGAAGACAAAGAAATTTTCCTATGTGGATAACTGGTGTCTCTAAAGTAAAGAACTTAACATATTGATTAGGAAAATTATTAAAATATTTAATAAAAGTGAATTTCCAGAGAATGAAGAAAGAGTTATAAAAGCTTCCAGGAAAAACTGACACTGAATGGTCACACTAAGTAAGACATATCCCATGGTTAAGTGATTGAGCTTTAAGACCAAGAAACATCTTATTCCTAAAGGAAATAAAATGTGACCCAAGAATTCTTCACCCAGAAAAAAATGGTGAAACATAAAGGCAATAAGCATTCTAAAATATGAAAGAATTGAAGAAGTAATATTTCTGAAAGCTTTTTGAAAAACAATAAAACTCCTTGATGATGAAACCAAGTGAATTAAGAGATACATCAAATAAAGAACAAAGCACACATTATAAACTTGTTCAAATTTTAGTAACAGAAGATACTTAAATAATATAAATCTTGATGGTGTAAAAATAATAACATAAATATCAAGTCAGGAAAAGGAAGACAGGGAGGTATGACAACATGTAAGAATACTATGTCTATCTTTTAGGCACAGAGCCAATTGATACTTTGTAAACTTTAAAAGAGGAATTAAAGACACAAAAAGCAAACAATTGTTTTCAGAATATATTTTCTTATATTTAGAGATAAATATCAAGGAACAATTTCTTTTTTGAAAAAAAAACACTTTATTGACATATAATTGATATAAAAAGCTATACATAATTAATGAATACAAATTGATGAGTTTGGAGATAAATATACATCCATAAAACCACCACCAATATCAATGCCATAAACATATTCATCACCTCCAAAAGTTTTCTCCTACACTCTTTATTATTATTGTTACTATTTTTGTGTGATAAGAACACAGCATATTATCTACCTTGTTGGCTAATTTTTAAGCATATAATACAGTACTATAAACTATAGGTACTATACCATATGGTAGTTCTCTAGGACTTAGGCTAAGTGAAATAAACAAGATAGAGAAGGACAAATACTACATGTTACTACTTAGATAAGAAATCTAAAATAGCCTAACTCATAGAAGCAGAGAGTAGAATGGTGGTTACCAGAGGCTGGGAGGAGGAGGAAACTGGGAGGTATTAGTCAAGGAAATAATTTCTTATGATAAAGTAATACTTTTAAAAATCTTCAGCATTTCCCTAAATTTCACTTCAGTTTCTTGATAAACTCATATAAATTTTCATTGAATACTTATTTTTTAAAATAATGCATGCATTAGTGTCCAATACTTATCAAACATTTTCTAATATTAATTTATTTATCTATCATCAATCTATCATCATCTATCTAAATACCTACCTATCCATTTGTCCATCCATCCATCTATCTATTTACCTTTATATCTTTCTAATTCATTGCCTGGAATGATATTCAGCTGATGTGCATAATTAGGTATGGTACAACAAACTCTGCGTGTTTTTTGCATTTTCCTATATACATTTTCTTAATTTCTTAAATTTATATAATATTTTTTTCCAAAAACAAAAAAATAATGATTTTCGTTAAAAAACAAACACAATTTGATAAAGATGGAATGGTTTCTTGATTTAAATAAATCACAATCTTCCAGACCTTCATAAAAGGTACTTTTACTTTTGGGGCTAATGTTGATACCAATTTGATACTAATAGATACTCACCTAGTTCTTTAGGGAGAATCATACCTGATGCATGAATGCATGAAGAAACAACCTTGAAAATTGTCATCCAGCATCTGCTTAAACACTCTCAGTGATGAAGAACTTACTATATCACAAGGTTGTCTTTTGCATTTTAGGATTTCTTTACATTTTTAGAACACTTTTTCTTTAAATTGGCCTAAAATGACTATCAGTCTTAAAACTAATCCCTCTTCCACATAAGAGCATTCTTATGTTTGGAAAGAGCTATTGCTTGCCCTTCCATTTTAATTTATCTCTTCCAATTCTGTAGTTCCTTTAATTTTTCTTCATGTATCAGTGCTGTGAATACCCTTACTATTTGGTCATTCTCCTCTGGTTTCATACTTTTTTAATGTGCCATCTATAAACGTGGTACTATCAATTTCAATTTTTAGACAGGGATATCTATTACTGCATTCTAGGAAGGGAATGACCATTTGAATTCAGTTCAGTCTTTTGACTGACATGGAGCTCACCATTGTCTTTTTCACAAATGTTGAGAAAAATGTCCCTTGTTTTGTATGGCATAAGTTTTTTTTTTTAATTGGGCCACAGGCACATCTTGTAAATGTCTTATTTTTGTATGTGATTATCTATTATTTATATTTATATGTTTTTAGGCCACTTTATTCAGCTCATCAAGATGATTTGAAATTTTCTTCTTGTTAGCTATATATTTAATGTAGTCTCTGGTGACAAAATATACCAGCATGCTGTCAAGTCAATAAAATTTATAATAAAATTCAAAGCCAAAGAATCACAAAAGCTACAATATTTTGAGGTGCAGTACAACCCCTCGTTTCACCTTGCTGATGATTAATTATCTCCTTTTAATCAAATCATAGAGACACAGAAGATAATCTTAAAGCTTTAATACAACTTTCCATCCAGTATAAGAATTCCTGCTATGGCATCTCTAAAAGTTTCTCCTTAAAGAGTAGGAGGAGCACAAGGACTAGAAAAAAGGAGCACACATTTCTTCTCCTCAAGATATTTAAAAATTCTTCTTTTGAATTTTCATATTTCTCTGTGTAATTTTAGGCTTTCATTTTTCTCTTCTACAATTGAGATCAACACAGAATGAGACTTGTCAGTATTCTATATGACAATTTTCTAAGATTTGAAAGAGCTATAATATTTATCTTCAGTTGTCTCTTATCCAGGTTAACACATGAAAATTTTCAAAATTTCTAACATGGTTTTTGTTATAAAGCATTTCAAATGCAGAACATGTAGAAAACAATATTATAAACAACCATGAACCAATTACAAAATTTTAATAGTCTCATATTTTTTCAAATTATTTTTAAAAGAAATAAAATTCTGCAATGATCATAGTGATGCATACGTTTTCAAATTTCCATTTTTTTTTTTCTGTTGTTGTTGTTGTTGTTCTTTGGATAAAAAACCCAAAGTGGGATAGCTGGTTCATATGGTAGTTTTATTCTTAATTTTTTGAGGAATCTCCATACTGTTTTCCATAGTGGCTGCACCAAGTTACAGTCCCATCAACACTGTACAAAGGTTCCATTTTCTCCACATCCTCTCCAAAATTTGTTATCTCTTGTCTTTTTGATAATAGCCATGCTAATAGGTGTGAGGTAATCTCTCATTGTGGTTTTGATTTGCATTTTCCTAATAATTAGTGATGTTAAACATCTTTTCATGTGCCTGCTGGCCATCTGTATTTCTTCTTTGGAAAAATGTCTATTCATATCCTCTGCCTGTTTTTTAATCAGGTGTTTGTCTTTCAGTTGTTGAATTGTATGAATTCTTCATATTTTTTGCATATTAACTCCTTATTGAATATATGATTTGCAAATAGTTTCTCTTACTCAGTAAGTTACCTTTTTATTTTGTTGATGGTTTCCTTTGCTGTGCAGACACTTTTTAGTTTGATGTAGTATTTTTGCCTTTCTTGCCTTTTCTTTTGGTATCAAATCCAAAAAATCTAATTTAAGATATGTGCACCCCACGTTCATTGCAGTATTATTCACAATAGCCAAGATATGGAAACAACTTAAGTGTTCATCAAAGAATTAATGGATAAAGAAGATGTGTTATGTATGTGTATATATCTATATATCTATATATCTATATATATATCTAAAACATCTATATCTATATCTAAAATGGAATAGTAATCAACCATAAAAAGAATGAAATCCTGCCGTTTGTGAACAACATGGATGAACCTTGAAGTTATTATGCCACGTGAAAGAATTCAGAGAAAGACAAATACCATATGATTTCACTTATATGAGGAATCTAAACAAAAAAACAAATGAAGAAACAAAATAAAACAAAAACAAACTCATACAGAAATCAGATTAGTTGTTACCAGAGGGGAAAGTGTTTTGGGGTGGGCAAAATGAGTGGAGGAGGTCAACTGTATGGTGATGGATGATAAGTAGATTTATGGCAGTGATCACTTTGTAGTGTGTACAGATGTATAATTATAATGCTGTATACCTGAAAATTATATAATACAATAAAGTATAATAATACCAAACAAAATAAAAAGAAAGAAAATGTTATACACATAGTTATAATGCCATGTGTGCCTCTCATCAATTCCATTTGTCTTTCTCCTCATTGATGATGGCTGTACTGAATATTATTGAATTTTACACTTATTCATACATATGTGAGTTTGTGTAATCACTCATTATATATCTGTGCATTCATTAGTGTTATAAAAATTGCTGTGATGATGTAACATTTTATAAACATGATATAATACTGTACTTAAATATGTAACTTGTATATTTTATCTAATGTGGTAAAGATTTATCCATATTGATACATTTGATATAGTTCATTCATTCTCACTGCTGAATAGATTTTATTGGATTTATATACCAAAATATATTCATCCACTTTTCAATTGATGTATATTTAGACTAACTCATTCTTTTTTTAAAAAAAATATTTATTGAAGTATAGTTGTTTTACAATGTTGTGTTAGTTTCTACTGTACAGCAAAATGAATCAGCTATATGTATAAATATATCCCCTAATTTTTGGATTTCCTTCCCATTTAGATCACCACAGAGTAGGTTCTCATTAGTTATCTCTTTTATACATAGTATCAATAGTGTATATATGTCAATCCCAATCTCCCAGTTCATCCCACCACCACCCTTTTGCCCTTGGTATCCATATGTTTGTTCTCTATGTCTGTGTCTCTATTTCTGCTTTTTAAATAAGATTGTCTATACAAATTTTTTCAGATTCCACATACATGCATTAATATAGTTGTTTTTCTCTTTCTGACTTACTTCACTCTGTGTGACAGTCTCTAGGCCCATCCACGTCTCGACAAATGACCCAATTTTGTTCCTTTTATGGTTGAGTAATATTCCATTGTATATATGTACAATATCTTCTCTGTTGATGGACATTTAGGTTGTTTTCATGTCCTGGTTATTGTAAATAGTGCTGCAATGAACTTTGGGTGTATATGTCTTTTTGTATTGTGGTTTTCTCAGGGTATATGCCAAATAGTGGGGTTGCTGGGTCACATGGTTGTTCTATTCTTAGTTTTTAAAGGAACCTCCATATTGTTCTCCATAGTGGTTGTATCAATTTAAATTCCCACCAACAGCACAAGAGGGTCCCCTTTTCTTCACACCCTCTCCAGCATTTAGTTTGTAGATTTTTTAATAATGGCCATTCTGACTGGTGTGAGATGATATCTCATTGTAGTTTCTATTTGCATTTCTCTAATAATTAGTGATGTTGAGCATCTTTTCATGTGTCTGTTGGCCATCTGTATTCTTCTTTGAAGAAATGTGTACTTAGGTATTCCACCCATTTTTCAATTGGCTTGTTTGTTTTATTTTGATATTGAGCTGCATGAGCTGCTTGTATATTTTGGAGATTAATTCTTTGTCAGTTGCTTCATTTGCAAATATTTTCTCCCATTCTGAGGATTGCCTTTTTGTCTTGTTTATGGTTTCCTTTGCTGTGCAAAAGGCTTTAAGTCTAATTAGGTTCCATTTTTTTATTTTTGTTTTTATTCTCATTACTCTAGGAGGTGGGTCAAAAAAGATCTTGCTGCAGTTTATGTCAGAGTGTTCTGCCTATGTTTTCTACATGTAAAAAAAAAAAGAAATTAGAACACTCCCTAACACCTTTCACAAAAATAAATTCAAAATGGGTTAAAGACCTAAATGTAAGACTGGACACTATTAACCTCTTAGAGGAAAACATAGGCACATCACTCATTCTTTTATTGATTTTTCTTTTCATTTCTGTCACCAAGAGGCTTACTATGAACACTTTTATACATCTCATTGCATAGATGTTCAGTTTTTTATAGGCTAAATTAGAATTCATTGATCAGGTTATTAGATTTTTGTATCCTGAACTTTACTAGATATTGTCAAATTGCTCTCAAAAATAATTGTACCAACTTATAACCACACATTCATTATGTTACACTTTCTGTTTCTCCACATCATTGCCAACATTTATTGCCTGATTGATTTTTTTTGTCAGTCATATGGATGTAAAAGAGTATCTTCATTTTAAAATTTGCATTTATTTGATTACTAATGAAGTTGAGCATTTTTTATATGTTCATTGCCCATTCTTTTTTTTAATTACCTGTTCATTGACATTGCCCATTTTTATTGATTTTTCTTTATGTTATTAATTTGGAAGTATTCTTTCTGCCTATAATGTACATTGTTAATGTCTTCTAATATGGGACTTACTTTCAATTTTGTTTTGATGTCTTATTGTGAAGAATATTTTAAGCTTAGGGTGGCCTATTTATCATTTTCTCCTTATTTTTCTGGGTACTTTCTTTGTGTATAATTGAATAAATCCTATCCAACCCAATTAACATTGCAATAGTATCCTGGGTCTCCCTTGAAATGTTATAAACTTTTTTTTCCACATTAAGTTTTTTAATTTTTCTGAGCTAGCTTAGTTTTTTGTACATTAAACATAATAATATTTACATACAGAATTTCTGTAAGAATTAAATGAGATAACATATATAAAAACACAGTATTACAAGAAACAGCACACTGACTTTTTTCATTTTCTGTGACCCTGGACGGGCTCCTGGGAAGAGCACTGCCTGGTTACAGGAACAAATGCAGCCTTAGCCTTTGCAAATACATCAGAAAAAATAAGCCAAGGGCAGAAGACACATGCCCAGTCAAGGTTAAAACTAAATGAATTTTGTAATGTGTTCTCTCTTCTCACTTCAATGAACTATTAAATTTCCAGTGTTTCATAGAGACAAAAATTAATTTATCCTATTTTTCATAAATGGGAAGGCTTCAACTATGTGCATTAAATTTTGTTATTCATAGAAACATCCATAAGTGGTGGAAAAGAAATTTTCAAGGAGACTTTCTAAGAAGCATTCATTGCAAAATGAGTGGGAAAGAGGGCAAATGCTATGTCTGTATGGTACAGGGTGGCATTAAAGTCTTTGAAGATTGTCCTAAGGGCATATGGAAAATGAAGAAACATTTACTCAAGAAAATATTTTGAAGAACAGCAAGAATCTGTGGCACTTGAACCATGACTTACTCCTTGTCTTCTTACATCACAGCTCAGTGTAACAGAGACTACTCAACATAGATGTGGCCAAGAAAATGGGAATCCCTATCTCCCAGGCTCTGATTCTTAAGAAATCCACACATGCACACTACGAGTTCAGCAAATTTGCAGGATACAAGATCAATATACAATAACAATTGTATTTCTGCACACTATCAAGAAACAGTGCAAAAATGAAATTAAGGAAACCATTTCACTTAAAACAACATCAAAAATATTGAAAATATTTAGAAATACATTTAACAAAATAAGTGCGAAACTTAGATTCTGAAAATTACAAAACATTGTTGAAAGAAATTAAAGATGTAAATAACATTAAGTAAATATACATCCCATTTTCATGTATTAAAGACAATATTGTTTTCAGGACAATACTTCTCAAACTGATCTACAGATTTGGTGAAATCCCTGTAAATTATTACTGCTGGTTTCTTTGAAGATCTTAAAAGCTGATTGTAAAATTCATAAAGAAATTGAAGGGACCCAGAACAACCAAAACAATTTTGAGACAAACAAAAATGAAGAAGGCTTAATATTTTCTTTTTTAATTTTTATTTTATATTGGAGTATAGTTGATTAACAGTGTTGCATTAGTTTCAGGTGTACAGCAAAGTGACTCACTTATACATATAGAAGTATCTATTCTTTTTCAAGTTCTTTTCCCATTTAGGTTAATACAAAATATTAAACAGAGTCCCCTGTGTTATACATTAGGTCCTTGTTGGCTATCTATTTTAAGTATAGCAGTGTGTATATGTCAATGCCAGACTCCCAATCTATCACATCCCCCACCCTTCTCCCCTGGTAACCCAAAGTTTATTCTCTAAGTCTGTGAGTCTGTTCCTGCTTTATAAATAATTTCACTGTATATTTTTTATAGATTCTGCATATAAGTGCTATCATATGATATTTGTCTTTCTCTGTCTGAATTATTTCATTTAGTATGATAATCTCCAGGTCCATCCATGTTGCTGCAAATGTCATTATTTCATCCCCTTTTATGTTTGAATAATATTCCATTGTATATGTGTACAACATCTTCTTTATCCATTCATCTGTCAATGGAAATTTAGGTTGCTTCCATGTCTTGGATATTGTAAACAGCACTGCAATGAACATTAGGGTGCATGTATCCTTTCGAACCACGGCTTTCTCTGGATAAATGACCAGGAATGAGATTGCTGGATCATATGGTAGCTCTATTCATACTTTCTTAATGAACCTCCATACTGTTTTCCATAGTGGCAGTACCAATTTATATTCCCACCAACAGTGTAGGAGGGTTCCCTTTTCTCCACACCCTCTCCAGCATTTATTGTTTGTGGAATTACTTATGATGGCCATTCTGGCTGGTGTGATATCTTATTGAAGTTTTGACATGCGTTTCTCTAATAATTACTGATAATGAGCATTTTTTCATGTGCGTCTTGGCCATCTGTATGTCTTCTTTGGAAAAATGTCTATTTAGGTCTTCCACACATTTTTTGGTTGGGTTGTTTATTTGATATTGAGCTTCATGAGCTGTCTGTAAATTTTGGACATGAATCCCTTGTCTGTTGCATTGTTTGCAAATATTTCCTCCCTTTCTGTGGAGTGTCTTTTCATTTTGTTTAAGGTTTCCTTTCATGTTCAAAAGCTTCTGAGTTTAAATGGGTCCCATTTGTTTATTTTTGTTTTTATTTCCATGACTCTAAGAGATGGATCAAAAAAGATCTTTCTGTGACTTTTGTCAAAGTGTGTCCTGCCTACATTGACCTCTAAGAGTTTTATATCATCTGGTCTTACATTTAGGTCTTTAATCCATTTTGCATTTATTTTTGTGTATGGTGTTCAAGAATGTTCTAAGTTCATTTTTTACATGCAGCTGTCCAATTTTCCCAGCACCAATTATTGAAGAGACTGTTTTTCTTCTCCATTGTATATTCATGCCTCCTTTGTCATAGATAAATTGACCAGAGGTGCATAAGTTTTTTCTGGGATTTCTTTCCTGTTCCATTGATCTGTGTTTCTGTTTTTGTGCAAGTACCATATTGATTTGAAGACTGTAGCCTTGTAATATAGTCTGAAGTCAGGGAGCCTGATTCCTCCAGCTCCATTTTTCTTTCTCAAGATTGCTTTCGCTACTCAGGGTCTTTTTTGTCTACACACAAATGTAAGATTTTTTTTTTTTTGTATTTCTGTGAAAACTGCCACTGGTCATTTGATAGGCCTTGCATTGAATCTGTAGACTGCCTTAGGTAGTATAGTCATTTTGAAAATATTCATTCTTCCAATCTAATAAGATGGTATATCTTTCCATCTGTTTGTGTGATTTTAAGTTTCTTTCATCAGCATCTTATAGTTTTCAAAGTACAGGTCTTTTGTCTCTTTAAGTAGGTTAATTTTATTCTTTTTGATGTGATGATAAATGGGATGGTTTCTTTAATTTTTCTTTCTTATTTTTCATTGTTAGTGTATAGAAGTGCAATGGATTTCTGTGTATTTATTTTGTACTGTGCAACTTTACTGAATTCATTGAAGAGCTCTAGTAGTTTTCTGGTAGTATCTTCAGGATTTTATATGTATACTATCATGTCATCTGCAAACAGCGACCGTTTTACTTCTTCTGTTCCAATTTTGATTCCTTTTACTTATTTTTCTTCTCTGATTGCTGTGGCTAGGGCTTCCAAAACTATGTTGAATAAAAGTGGTGAGAGTGGACATCCTTGTCTTCTTCTTGATCTTAGAAGAAATGCTTTCAGGTTTTCCCCATTGAGAATTATGTTAGCCATACGTTTGTCATAATGGCCTTTATTATGTGGAGCTATGTTCCCTCAATGCCCACTTTCTGTAGAGTTTTTATCATAAATTGGTGTTGCCAGAACCCCCAGGCTTGGGAGCCTGACGTGGGTCTCAGAACATTCATTACTGTGGAAGATGAAGTTCACAGAAGTTCTGTGATATAATTATTTTCCAGTTTGTGGGTCACCCACCCGCAGGTATGGGATTTGATTTTATCATGATTGCACCACTCCTAAACTCTTGTTGTGGCTTCTTCTTTTCTTTGGATGTAGGATATCTTTTTAGGTAGCTTCCAGCTTTTTCTTTTTGTTTTCTTTTGTCCATGGTTTTACAGAAGTTAGCTGTTATTTTGGTGTTTTCATAAGATGTGAGCTCATGTCCTTCTACTCTGCCATATTTTCTCTGTCTGAGAAGGGTTAATATTTTCTAATTTTAAAATTAATATGAAGCAAAATTAATCAAAATAATTTTGTATTGGAATAAGAATAGCTGTACAGAACAGTAGAATAGAATTAAAAGTCCAGAAATAAGACATCACATTTTATGGTTAATTCATTTTTGTCAAAGGAACTAAGATGTTTGAATGGCATAAACAAGTAGGACTGGTACAACTGGATACCCCCATGAGAAAAAATGAACTTGAATTCCTTCCCCATACTATACAGAAAAAGCAACTCAAAAGGATCATAGACCTAAGTGTAAGGGTTACAACTATAACACTCTCAGAAGCAAATATAGAAGTAAGTATTGCTGAATAGGGGTTAGAAAAAGGATTTTTATATGATATCAAGAGCACAGGGATGAATATGAAACTTGTTTTACAATTGAATAAAAATAATAAATTACATAGGAATAAATTTAACAGTGTACAATATTTGTACGCTGAAAAATACAAAATATTGTTGAAAAAATTTTAAGGAACTAAATAATTGGAAAGTCATTCCATGTTCATGAATAGAAGAAAATACTGTTAAGATGGCAATATTAAGCAAAGCAATCTACAGATTCAATGCAATCTCTATAACTACTTTAGTGTCCTTTTTTTGTTTTTTTTTTGCAGAAGTGGGAAATTTGGTCTTAAAATTCCTATGTAGCTGTAAGGGACCTCAAATAACCAAAACCATCTTGAGAAGGAAAAACAAAGAAGACTCCTCATTTCTTAGTTAAAACTTACTACAAAGGTTCAGTAATCAATACAGTGTAATACTGACATAAGCATAGACAAATAGACCAGTAATGTGGAATTGAGACTTCTCAAATAAACCCATATTTCTGTGGTCAACTGCTTTTTGACAAGGACGAAAAAACTTTTCAATGGAGAAAGAATAGTTACTTTAACAAATGATGCTGGAACAAGTAGTTATTGACATTAAAGTGAATAAATTGGACTACTTACCTGACATCATATATAAAAACTAACTCAAAATGCACCAACAACCTAAATATAAGAGTTAAAAATATAAAACTCTTAGAAGTAAATTTATGTGTAAATCTTAATGATCTTAGTTTTGGTAATGGATGCTTAGTTATAACACCAAAAGCACCAATAAGAAAACAGTAGTTGAATTGGACATCACTAAAATTACAAACTTTGTGCATCAAAAGACAATATCAAGATAGTGAGAAAACAACTCTCATGGTGGAAGAAAAAAACACAAAGCATATATTGGATTAGGGCCTAGTATGAAGAATATAAAAAGAACCCTTACAACTCAAATCCAAAAACGTAAATAACCCAATTAAAACATGGGCAAAAGGCTTAAATAGACATTTCTCAAAAATAGATATGCAAATGGACTATAAGCACACAAGAAAATGCTTAACATTATTAGTTATTGGGAAAATGAAAATAATCTCAATAAGGTACCACTTTACATTAACTAAGATGGTGATAACTAAAAACAAGAAAATAAAATAGCAAGTTGTGTTGGTGAAGATGTGGAGAAATTAGAAAGTGTTTTTTCCTTGTGGAAATGTAAAATGGTGAATCTGCTGTGGAAAACAGTTTGACAGTAACTCAAAAAGTTAAACATAGCATTAACATATGACCCAATAATTCCACTCCGAGGTATATATATCCCAAATTATTAAAAACAGGTATTAAAACAAATATTTATACTTGAATGTTTATAGCAACACTACTGACAATATCAAATATGGCAAAATAACACAAATGTACATCAGCTGATGAATGGATAGAAAAATGTGGCACAACCATACAGTGGAATATTATTTAGCCATAAAAAAGTGAAGTTAAGATGTATCTTTTCAAATTGGAGTTTTCTCTGGAGACATGCCCAGGAGTGGGATTTCTGGGCAGTTCTATTTTTAGTTTTTTTGTTTGTTTTTTACTTTTTATTTTATATCAGAGTACAAGTGATTAAAAATGTTGTGTTAGTGTCAGGTGTACAACAAAGTGATTCAGTTATACATATACATGTGTCATCTATTCTTTTTTAAATTCTTTTCCCATTTAGGTTGTTACATAATATTGAGCAGAGTTCTCTGTGCTATAGAGTAGGTCCTTGCTGGTTATCTATCCATCTATCCATTATCTATCCATCCCCCCAAAAAATCTTCCCCCCTGGGAACCAAAAATTCATTCTCTAAGTCTCTGAGTCTGTTTCTGTTTTATAAATAAGTTCATTTGTATCATTTTTTAAGATTCTGCTTATAAGCAATGTCATACTATATTTGTCTTTGTCTGACATAATTCACTCAGTATGACAATATCTAGGTCCATCCAGGTTGCTGCAAATGGCATTATTTCATCCTTTCATATGGCTGAGCAATAGTCTATTGTATATATATTTACCACATCTTCTTTATCCATTCCTCGGTCAATGGACATTTAAGTTGCTTCCATGTCTTGCGTGTTGTAAACAGTGATACAATGAACATTGGGGTGCATGTGTCCTTTCAGACCATGTTTTTCTCCAGATATATGCCCAAGAGTGGGATTGTGGAATCATATGGTAACCCCATTTTTAATTTTTTAAATGAACCTCCATACTAATTTCCATCGTGGCTGCACCTATTTATATTCCCACCAATAATGTAGGAGAGTTTCCTTTTCTTCACACCCTCTCCAGCATTTATTTGTAGACTTTTTTTTCTTTCTTTTCCTGTGGCACGCGGGCCTCTCACTGCTGTGGCCTCTCCTGCTGTGGAGCACAGGCTCCAGACGTGCAGGCTCAGCAGCCATGGCTCACGGGCCCAGCCTCTCCATGGCATGTGGGATCCTCCTGGACCGGGACACAAACCCATGTCCCCTGCATCGGCAGGCGGACTCTCAACCACTGTGCCACCAGGGAAGCCCTATTTGTAGACATTTTAATGTTGGGCATTCCGACTGGTGTGAGGCAATAGCTCATTATAGTTTTGATTTACATTTCTCTAATAATTAGTGATGTTGAGCATGTTTTCTTGTCCTTATTGGCCATCTGTATGTCTTTTTTGGAGACATATCTATTTAAGGCTTTGGCCCATTTTTTGATTCGGTTATTTTATTATTATTATATTATTATTTTTGTTATTGAGTTGTATGAGCTGTTTGTATATTTTGGAAATTAAGCCCTTGCCAATTGCATCATTTGAAGACCTTCCAGTCCACAGGTTTTCTTACTTTGTTTATGGTTTCTTTTGCTGTGAAAAGATTATAAGTTTGATTATGTCCCATTTGTTTATTGTTCCTTTTATTTCTATTGCCTTAGGAGACTCACCTAAGAAAACATTGCTATGATTTATGTCAGAGAATGTTTTGCCTATGTTCTCTTCTAGGAGTTTTATAGTGGCATGTCTTATAGTTTTACAGTGTCATGACTTATATTTAAGTCTTTTAGCCATTTTGAGTTTATTTTTGTGTACAGTGTGATCAACTTCATTTATATACATACAGCTGTCCATCTTTCCCAACACCACTTGCTGGAGAGACTTTTTCTCCATTGTACATTCTTGCCTCCTTTTTCAAAGATTAATTGACTGTAGGTGTGTGGGTTTATTTCTTGGCTCTCTATTCTTTTCCATTGATTCATATTTCTGTTTTTGTGCCAATACCATGCTGTTTTGATTACTGTAGCTTTGTAGTATGGGAGAGTTATGTCTCCAGCTTAGTTTTTGTTTATTTTTCCCCCTCAAGATTGCTTTGGTAATTCTGCATCTTTTATGCTTCCACATAAATTTTAGGATCATTTGTTCTAGTTCTGTGAAAAATGTCATCTCAGCATCATAAGGATGGTTCAACATATGCAAATCAATCAATGTGATATACTACATCAACAGAAGGAAAGACAAAATCTACATGAGCATCTCAATAGATGCAGAAGAAGCATTGGCTAAAATTCAACATCCATTCATGGTAAAAACTCTTACCACAATGTGTAAAGGGGAAACATATTTCAACATAATAAAACCTATTTATGACAAATCCATAGCCCACATAATACTCAATGGTGAAAAGCTGAAAGCCTTCCTGCTAAAATCTGGAAAAGACAGGGATACACACTCTCATCACTTCAATTAGACATAATATTGGAAGCCCTAGCCACAGCAATCAGACAAGAAAAAGAAATAAAAAACGTATCCAAACTGGAAAGGAAGAGGTAAAATTTTCATTATATGCAGATGACATGATACTATATATAGAAAACCCTAAAGACTCCACATAAAAACTACTAGAACTGATAAAGGAATTCAGCAAGGTAGCAGGATACAAGATTAACACACAGAAATTAGTTGCATTTCTTTACACTAACAATGAAATATCAGAAAAAGGATGTAAACAAACAGTCCCTTTAAGAACCCCATAAAAAATGAAATACTTGGGAGTAAACCTCACCAAGGAGGTGAAAATCTTATATGTTGAGAACTACAATATGTTGATAAAGAAAACTGAAGATGATTGAAAGAAATGGAAAGGTATCCCATGATCTTGGATTAGAAGAATTAATATTGTATTTTTTTTATTGTTACTGCTCTGCTTGGGTAATTTACATTATTGCACCTTCCAGGTCAGTTATTCTTTCTTCTGTATCACCTAGTCTGCTGTTAATTCCTTCTATGACGTTTTTCATTTCACTTATTGTAATTTTCAGTTTGGACTGGTTCTTTTTTATATTTTCTAGTTCCTTCATAAAATGCTGACTGTGTTATCTATTATTTTCTCTAATTCTGCTATTGTTCTTATTATTTATGTTTGGAAAACCTTTTTCTGGCAAATTAGTTATTTCTGTTTTATTAGTTGTTATTTCAGGTGTTTCTCTTGTTCTTTCAATTGAAACATATTCCTCTGTCTTCTCATTTTCCTTAACTTCCTTTGTCTCTCTGAAATTAGGTGAAACAGTTACCTATTATGGTCTTGAAGGGGTGTTTTTCTGTGGGAGCATCTTAACACAGTCTGTGTGTACCCAATAGCTTTGGTGAGAGAGCTGGATTTGACATGAGCATGAGTCGTGACTTTCCCCAGGGTATGCTGGCAGCTATCACTTTGGTAGCAGGTAAGGCTGGATATGGAGGTGCTAGGGCCAGAACCAGGTGTGAGCTGGAGTTTCTTCTCTGCTCAACAGTTAGTACCACCCTACTAGGGGTGGATGGGAGTCCTAAGTTGCTGGAGTTGAAGCTCTGAAGTTCAGTTCTGAGTTGGCTCCATTCCCTTTTAAGTGTTTGCACTCCCCACTCCCAGCACTGGCCCTCCACCCCAGAGGGGGAGTGGTGTTGTGCCAAAAGGACCTAGTGTTGGCACTTGGCATGGGTCTGAGTATGGGCTGTTGTGATCCAGCCATTGTCAGGGTCTCAGACTGCTTCTGGTGTGCTCCCTCTATAAGTACAATTAAAGGCTGCCACCACACCACTCAGATGATGCTCTGGGGATGAGCCACCTTTTTCCCTCACCATGGAGCTCTCCACTTTGGCTACAGCAGACTTCACCACAGTGTGGAACTGTATCAAGAAACAAGCAGGAGTGGAGGGAGCATTGACCCAGGCTGGGGCACATTCCTGTCATGGGAAATAGTTTAGAAACTCTTTAACAGTTTAACTGTTAGAAACTGTTAGAAACTTTTTAACTAACTGGAAACTGGAGAATTACTCTAGTACAACTATGGCTGTAAGAAACATACAGACCTAATTGGGTAGGACGGAAATAAAAGCAGTTGGGTTGGGACCTGTGCCCTTAGGAGAGGACTCAGAGTAAAAGGGAGGTTACACAGAAAACACCCACCCAGGGAAATCAGCAGTCAAAACCACATATTGAATTCCCTAGTCCTAGGGCCCTACACTGGGGAGATGAGCACACTTGGCTGGTTGGAAGACTGCTAGGACTAAAAACAGGGCAATGGGAAGCTTGGACTCTTCCCATGAGAAACACATGTGCTGGCTTGCCCCCAAAACAAGACAGAGAGAGTCCTGCTCTAGCTGCTGCTGGGTTCCCTATGACTGTCTCAGTACGCTCACCAGCCTAAGCTAAGCAAGCACTACTCTGCTCCCTTGTTCCATATCACAGCACAGCACTGGATCAGTGGCAGCCATGACTGAAGAGAAGTCTCGACCATGAGACACAGTGGTGACCAACTCCTTGGGCAGAGCCTGGGTGGAGTAGTGGCAGCTGTTGTTGGCACTTACTCTAGCAGTACATCAGGAGCACCCCAGATCTCTGAAAGTGGCTACTCCTCCACAGCTCACATCCCAATAAGTGCTGAGAGTCCATGCAGGCTCTGAACACCCTGCAATGTGGCTCCACAACAGGGTGGAGCAAGGGAGGCTGGCAGCAGTGATCGGTTGTGAGGGACAAAGGGGACTTAAATCCAAGGCTGCATCTGAGTGAAGCGAGGGAAACAAATACTGGTATCTGCACAGACAGCACATTGGAGACAGCCCAGACCTCCCTCTGTGGCTGACACAAGCCAAGAGCTTTCACTGGCCCCACATGCTTCAGCACTCCTCCTCTCTGAGGCAAGTGTCCTGATGTTGGGAGAGAGGAAAACAAACCCTTAAAGGGAACAGAGCCAGCTTGGGCTGAACCTAAGGGCTTCTACACCAGCAACCTGGGATCAGACCCCACTTCTGATAAGGTGGTGACATTCACTAAGCAGAGGGGAAATCCCACCTTACATCTGGCTACAGCTCGAACCCCACATACTGAGGAAACATGTGTCTGAAGTCCACATCAAATCCAGCTCTCCCACCAAAGGTGTTGGGCACATGTAGTCTGTATAAAGACACTCCCATGTAAGAACACCCCTTCAAGACCACAATAGATAACTGTTTTACTTCATAAAAGCAGAGAAAGTTAAGCAAAATGAAAAGGCAAAGGAACTGCTCTTGATTAAAAGAGCAAGAGATTGCCTTGGGTAGTATAGTCATTTTCAAATTACCAATGGCATTTTGCACAGGACTGGAATAAAAACTTTTAAATTTGTATGGAAATACAAAAGGCTCTGAATAGCCAAAACGATCTTGAGAAATAAAAACAGAGCTGGAGGAATCAGGGTCTCTGACTTCAGACTACACTACAAAGCTACAAAATTGAAACAATATGGTATTGACACAAAATCAGTCATATAGATCAATGGAAAAAAGATAGAAAGCCCATAAATAAACCCACACAGCTATGATCAATTAATCTATGACAAAGGAGGCAAGAATATACAATGGAGAAAAGATGGTCTCTTCCATAAGTGGTGCTGGGAAAATAGGACAGCTACACATAAAATAATGAAAATAGAACATTCTCTAATACCACACACAAAAATAAACTCAAAATGGATTAAAAACCTAAAAGACTGGATACTATAAAACTCCTAAAGGAAAACATAGGTAGAAAACTCTTTGACATAAATCACAGCAGTATCTTTTTGGAACCATCTCCTAGAGTATGGAAATAAAACCTAAAATAAATAAATGGGACCTAATTAAACATAAAAGCTTTTGCACAGAAAACCTTAAAATAAATGAAAAGACAACCTACAGAATGGAAGAATATATTTGCTAATGATGCAACTGAAAATGGATTAATCTCCAAAATATACAAACAGCTCATACAGCTCAAAAAAAAAAAAAACAATCCAAAAAGTGGGCAGAAGACCTAAATAGACATTTCTCTAAAGAAACCACACTGATGGCCAAAAGGCACATGAAAAGATGCTCAACATCACTAATTAGAGAAATGAAAATAAAAATTACAATGAGGTATCACCTCACACTGGTCAGAATGGCCATCATCAAAAAGTCTACAGGTAATAAATGCTGGAGAGGGTGTGGAGAAAATGGAATGCTCCTACACTGTTGGTGGGAATGCAAATTGGTACAGACACTATGGAGAACAGTATGGAGGTTCTTTAAGAAACTTAAATTAAAACTACCATGTGATCCTGCAATCCCACTCCTTGGCATATATTCAGAGAAAACCATAATTGTATCCAATGTTCATTGCAACACTATTTACAGTAGCCAAGACATGGAAACAACTTTAATATCCATCGACAGAGGAATGGATAAAGAAGATGTGGTATATATATACACGCACACACACACGCACACACACACACACAGATATTACTAAGCCATAAAAAGAAAGAAACAATGCCATTTGCAGCAACATGGATGAACCCAGCATTTATCATGTTAAGGGAAGTAACCCAGACAGAAAAAGACAAATATATGATGTTGCTTACATGGGGAATCTTTAAAAAAATGATAAAAATGAATTTATATACAAAACAGAAATAGATCCACAGACACAGAAAACAAACTTATGGTTACTAAAGGGAAAGGGGGGAGGGATAAATTAAGAGTTTGGGATTAACATATACACGTTACTAAATATTAAATAGATAACTGATGAGGACCTACTGTATAACACAGGGAAATATACTCAACCTTTTTAAATACCCTATAAGGGTAATTATAATATTATAATAACTTTGTATGGGAACAGATGGCTATTAGACTTATTGTGATGATTATTTCATAATGTATGCAAATGTCAAATTACTGCATAGTATGCTTGAAGCTAACATAATATTGTATGTCAACCTTATTTCAAGGAAAAAAAATTAAAAAATGACAAAATCCAGCAGCCTTTCAAGATAAAAAAAAAAAAAAACACTAGGCACACTAGGAATAGAAGGGAACTTCTCCAACATGATAATAGTCATATATGAAAAATCCAAAGCTAACATCATACTTAATGTTGATAATCTGAAAATGTTTCCTGTAAGACCAAGAATGAGATAAAGATCATGTCTTGCTACTTCTATTTAACATAATGCTCACAGTTTTAGCAGGAACAAGCAGGCAAAAAATGAAATAAAAGACATTCAAATTTAAAAGGAAGGAGCAAAATTATTCCCATTCTTAGATGGCATGAACTTTATTTAGAAAAATGTAAAGAATCCAAAAAAATTGGTAAAGCAATGAACAGTACAAAAAGGAAATTAAGAAAATAATTTCATTTACACTAGCATGAAATAACATTCTTAGAAATAAAATTAATAAGTGAGACAAAAGACTTCTGCAATAAAAGCTATAAAACTATGTTGAAATATATTGAAAATAATGTACATAAATAGAAAGATATCCTGTGTTCATGGAATTGAATGCTTAATATTATTAAGAAGTTAATGGCTTTGTCCCTGCAGTGAACCACAGCCACACCCCCACATGCAGGAGACCCTCCAGCACTAGCAGGTTCCTGATTGGTGGCTTGGAGACTGAGTGCCCTCATGAAAAATCTGAGCTATAATACTCCACTTGCATGGGCCCCTGAACAAGGTGAAATTCTAAGGGGGAAGATGGCGGAAGAGTAAGACACGGAGATCACCTTCCTCCCCACAGATACAACAGAAATACATCTACACATGGAACAACTCCTACAGAACACCCAGTGAACACTGGCAGAAGAACTCAGACTTCCCAAAAGGCAAGAAACTCCCCACATACCTGGGTAGGGCAACAGAAAAAAGAATAAACAGAGACAAAAGAATAGGGATACGGCCTGCACCAGTAGCAGGGAGCTGTGAAGGAGGAAAGGTTTCTACCCACTAGAAGCCCCTTCACAGGCAGAGACTGCAGGTGGCAGAGAGGGGAAGCTTCAGAGCCACGGAGGAGAGAGCAGCAACAGAGGGGCGGAGGGCAAAGCAGTGAGATTCCTGCACATAGCATCAGGGCCGACCAGCACTGATCAGCCCGAGAAGCTTGTCTGCTCACCTGCTGGGATGGGCGGGGCTGGGAGCTGAGGGTCGGGCTTCAGTCAGAGCGCAGGGAGAGGACTGGTGGCGTGAACACAGCCTGAAGGGGTTAGTGCACCACTGCTAGCCGGGAGGGAGTCTGGGGAAAACTCTGGACCTGCTGAAGAGGCAAGAGACTTTTTCTTGCCTCGTTGATTCCTGGTGCACAAGGAGAGGGGATTAAGAGTGCTGCTTAAAGGAGCTCCAGAGAAGAGTGCAAGCCATGGCAAACAGTGCAGACACCAGAGATGGGCCTGAGACTCTAAGGCTGCTGCTGCCACTACCAAGAAGCCTCTGTGTGAGCACAGGTCACTATCCACACCTCCCATCCCAGGAGTCTGTGCAGCCCGCCACTGCCAGGGTCCCGTGATCCAGGAACAACTTCCCCGGGAGAAGGCACCATGCATCTCAGGTTGCTGCAACGTCCCACTGGCCTCTGCAGCTGCAGTCTTGCCTCGCACTCTGGGCCACTCCCACCCACTGGTCAGAGTGAGCCAGAGCCCCCAAATCAGAGGCAATTTTAACCCCATCCACTCTGAGTGAAGAACAGACACCCTCAAGCAACCTACATGCAGAGGCGGGGCCAAATCCAAAGCTGAACACCAGGAGCAGCGAGAACAAAGAAGAGAAAGGGAAATCTCTCCCAGCAGCCTCAGGAACAGAGGACTAAATCTCCACTATCAACTTGATGTACCCTGCATGTATGGAATACCTAAATAGACAATGAATCATCCCAAATTGAGGAGGTGCACTTTGAGAGCAAGGTATAATATTTTTTCCCCTTTTCCTCTTTTTGTGAGTGTGCATGTGTATGCTTCTGTGTGAGATTTTGTCTGTATACCTTTGCTTTCACCATTTGTCCTAGGGTTCTCTCCATCATTTTTTTAAAATTTTTTTAATTTACTTAATTTTTTTCTTAATAATTATTTTTTTTATTTTAATAACTTTATTTTACCTTACTTAATTTATTTTATTTTATACACTTTCTTTCTAATTTTGCTCCCTTTTATTCTGAGCCGTGTGGTTGAAAGGTTCTTGGTGCTGCAACCAGGTCTCAAGGCTGTGCCTCTGTGGTGGGAGAGCCAACTTCAAGACACTAGTCCACAGGAGACCTCCCAGCTCCATGTAATATCAAATGGTGAAAATCTCCCAGAGATCTCCATCTCAACACCAACACCAAACATCACTCAATGACCAGCAAGCTACAGTGCTGGACACCCTATCCCAAACAACTAGCAAGACAGGAACACAATCCTACCCATTAAGAGAGAGGCTGCCTAAAATCATAATCAGGTCACAGACACCCCAAAAACACACCACCAGACGTGGACCTGCCAAGAAGAAAAAAAAGATCTAGCCTCATCCACCATAATACAGCACAAGTTCCCTCCACCAGGAAGCCTACACAACCCACTGAACCAAATTTAGCCACTGGAGATAGACACCAAAAACAAGGGGAACTACGAACCCACAGCCTGCAAAAAGGAGACTCCAAACATAGTAAGATAAGCAAAATTAGAAGACAGAAAAACACACAGCAGAAGGAGCAAGATAAAAACCTACCAGACCTAACAAATGAAGAGGAAATAGTCAGTCTACCTGAAAAAGAATTCAGAATATTGATAGTAAAGATGATCCAAAATCTTAGAAATATAGTAAAGAAAATGTAAGAAACATTTAACAAGGACATAGAAAATCTAATAAGGAAACAAGCAATGATAAACAACACAATAAAATAAATTAAAAATACTCTAGAAGTGATCAATAGCAATATAACTGAGACAGAAGAACAGGTAAGTGTCCTGGAAGATAAAATAGTGGAAATAACTACTGCAGAGCAGAATAAAGAAAAAAGAATGAAAAGAACTGAGGACAGTCTCAGAGACTTCTGGGACAACATTAAACACACCAACATTGGAATTATAGGGGTCGCAGAAGAAGAGGATAAAAAGAAAGTGTCTGAGAAAATATTTGAAGAGATTATAGTTGGAAACTTCCCTAATATGGGAAAGGAAATTGTTAACCAAGTGAAGGAAGCACAGAGAGTCCCATACAGGATAAATCCAAGGGTAAACATGCCAAGAAACACATTAATCAAACTGTCAAAACTTAAATACAAAGAAAATATATTAAAAGCAGCAAGGGAAAAACAACAAATAACACACAAGGGAGTCACCATATGGTTAACAGCTGACCTTTCAGCAGAAACTCTGCAAGCCATAAGGGACTGGCAGGACATATTTAAAGTGATGAAGGAGAAAAAAAACTACAACCAAGATTACGCTACCCAGCAAGGATCTAATTCAGATTTGATGAAGAAATTAAAAACTTTACAGACAAGCAAGAGCTGCGACAGTTCAGCACCACCAAACCAGCTTTACAACAAATGCTAAAGGAACTTCTCTAGGCAAGAAACAGAAGAGAAGGAAAAGACCTACAATAACAAACTGGAAACAATTAAAAAAATGGGAATACGAACATACATATCGATAATTACCTTAAATGTAAATGGATTAAATGCTCCCACCAAAAGACACAGACTGGCTGAATGGCTACAAAAACAAGACCCATAAATAAGCTGGCTACAAGAGATCCACTTCAAACCTAGGGACACATACAGATTGAAAGTGAGGGGATGAAAAAAATATTCCATGCAAATTGAGACCAGGAGAAAGCTGGAGTAGCATTTCTCATATCAGACAAAACAGACTTTAAAATAAAGACTATTACAAGAGACAAAGAACAACAATACATAATGATTAAAGGTTCGATCCAAGAATAAGATATAACAATTGTAAATATTTATGCACTCAACATAGGAGGACCTCAGTACATAAGGCAAATACTAACAGGCATAAAAGGGGAAATTGAGAGTAACACATTCATCGTAGGGGACTTTAACAACACACTTTCACCAAAGGACAGATCACCCAAAATGGAAATAAGTAAGGAAACACAAGCTTTAAATGATACATTATGCACGATGGACTAAATTGATATTTATAGGACATTCCATCCAAAACAACAGAATACACATTTTTCTCAAGTACTCATGGAACATTCTCCAGGATTAATCATATCTTGGGTCACAAATCAAGCCTTGGTAAATTTAAGAAAATTGAAATTGTATCATGTATCTTATCCGACCACAACACTATGCGACAAGATATCAATTACAGGAAAACATCTGTAAAAAATACAAACACATGGAGGCTAAACAACACACTAGTTAATAACGAAGTGATCACTGAAGAAATCAAAGAGAAAATAAAAAAATACCTAGAAACAAATGACAAAGGAGACACAACAACCAAAAACCTATGGGATGCAGCAAAAGCAGTTGTAAGATGGAAGTTTATAGCAATACATTCCTACCTTAATAAACAAGAAACATCTCAAATAAACAACATAACATTACAGCTAAAGTAATTAGAGAAAAAAAGAACAAAATTATCAGAAAGTGAGTGAAGGAAAGAAATCATAAAGATCAGATCATAAATAAATGAAAAAGAAGTGAAGGAAATGATACTAAAGAGCAATAAAACTAAAAGCTGTTTTTTTGAGGAGATACACAAAATTGATGAACCATAAGCCAGACTCATCAAGAAAAAAAGGAAGAAGTCTAATACCAATAGAATTAGAAATGAAAAAGGAGAAGTAACAACTGACACTGCAGAAATAAAAAAGATCATGAGAGATTACTAAAAGCAACTCTATGCCAATAAAATGGACAACCTGGAAGAAATGGACAAATTCTTAGAAATGCACAACCTGCCAAGACTGAATCAGGAAGAAGTAGAAAATATGAATGGACCAATCACAAGCAATGAAATTCAAAATGTGATTTAAAACATTCCAACAAACAAAAGACCAGGACCGGATAGCTTCACAGGTGAATTCTATCAAACATTTAGAGAAGAGTTAACACCTATCCTTCTCAAAACTCTTCCAAAATATAGCAGAGGGAGAAACACTCCCAAACTCATTCAACGAGGCCACCATCATCATGATAGCAAAACCAAACAAGGATGTCACAAAAAAAGAAAACTACAGGCCAATATCACAGATGAACATTGATGCAAAAATCCTCAACAAAATACTAGCAAAGAGAAAACAACAACACATTAAATGGATAATACACTGTGATCAAGTGGGGTCTATTCCAGGAATGCAAGGATTCTTCAATATAAGCAAATCAAACAGTGTGATACACCATATTAACAAACTGGAGGAGGAAAACCATATGAACATCTCAGTTGATGCAGAGAAAGCTTTTGACACAATTCAACACCCATTTATGATAAAAAAAAAACCCTGCAGAAAGTAGGCATAGAGGGAACTTTCCTCAACATAATGAAGTCCATTTATGACAAACCCACAGACAACATCATCCTCAATGGTGAAAAATTGAAACCATTGCCACTAAGATCAGGAAAAAGACAAGGTTTCTCATTTTCACCACTCTTATTCAACATAGTTTTGGAAGTTTTAGCCACAGCAATCAGAGAAGAAAAGGAAATAAAAGGAATCCAAACTGGAAAAGAAGTAAAACTGTCACTGTTTGCAGATGACATGATACTATACATAGAGAATCCTAAAGATGCTACCAGAAATCTACTAGAGCTAATGAATGAATATGGTAAAGTAGCAGGATACAAAATTAATGCTCAGAAATCTCTGGCATTCCTATACACTAAAGAATGAAAAATGTGAAAGTGAAATTAAGAAAACACTCCCATTTACCACTGCAACGAAAAGAATAAAATATCTAGGAATAAACCTACCTAAGGAGACAAAAGAACTGTATGCAGAAAATTATAAGACACTGATACAAGAAATTAAAGATGATACAAATGGATGGAGAAATATACCATGTTTTGGGATTGGAAGAATTAATATTGTGAAAATGACTCTACTACCCAAAGCAATCTACAGATTCAATGCAATCCCTATCAAACTACCACTGGCATTTTTCACAGAACTAGAACAAAAAAATTTACAATTTGTATGGAAACACAAAACACCCCGAATAGCAATCTTGAGAATGAAAAACGGAGCATGAGGAATCAGGCTCCCTGACTTCAGACTATACTACAAAGCTACAGTAATCAAGACAGTATGGTACTGGCACAAAAACAGAAATATAGATCAATGGAAAAGGATAGAAAGATCAGAGATAAACCCACACACATATGGTCCCCTTATCCTTGATAGAGGACATTGGAATTTACAGTGGAGAAAGGATAGCCTCTTCAATAAGTGGTGCTGTGAGAACTGGACAGGTACATGTAAAAGTATGAGATTAGAACACTCTCTAACGCCATACACAAAAATAAGCTCAAAACGGATTGAAGACCTAAATGTAAGGCCAGACACTATCAAACTCTTAAAGGAAAACATAGGCAGAACACTCTGTGACGTAAATCACAGCAAGGTCCTTTTTGACCCACCTCCTAGAGAAATGGAAGTAAAAACAAAAATAAACAAATGGGACCTAATGAAACTTCAAAGCTTTTGCACAGCAAATGAAACCATAAACAAGACCAAAAGAGAACCCTCAGAATGGGAGAAAATATTTGCAAATGAAGCAACTGACAAAGAATTAATCTCCAAAATTTATAAGCAGTTCATGCAGCTCAATAAAAAAAAAACCCAATCAAAAACGGGCAGAAGACCTAAATAGACATTTCTCCGAAGAAGATATACAGATTGCCAACAAACCATGAAAGAATGCTCAACATCATTAATCATTAGAGAAATGCAAATCAAAACTACAATGAGATATCATCTCACACTGGTCAGAATGGCCATCATCAAAAAATCTAGAAACAATAAATGCTGGAGAGGGTGTGGAGAAAAGGGTACACTTTTGCACTGCTGGTGGGAATGTGAATTGATACAGCCACTATGGAGAAGAGTATGGAGTTTCCTTAAAAATCTACAAATAGCACTATTATATGACCCAGCAATCCCACTACTGGCCATATACCCTGAGAAAACAATAATTCAAAAAGTGTCTTGTACCAAAATGTTCATTGCAGCTTTATTTACAATAGCCGGGAGATGGAAGCAACCTAAATTTCCATCATTGGGTGAATGGATAAAGAAGATGTGGCACATATATACAATGGAATATTACTCAGCCATAAGAAGAAACGAAATAGAGTTACTTTTAGTGGGGTGGATGGACCTAGTGTCTGTCATACAGAGTGAAGTAAGTCAGAAAGAGAAAGACAAATAGCATATGCTAACACATATATATGGAATCTAAGGGAAAAAAATGTCATGAAGAACCTATGGGTATGACGGGAATAAAGACACAGACCTACTAGAGAATGGACTTGAGGATATGGGGAGGGGGAAGGGTAAGCTGTGACAAAGTGAGAGAGTGGCATGGACATATATACACTAACAAATGTAAAATAGATAGCTAGTGGGAAGCAGCCGCCTAGCACAGGGAGATCAGCTAGGGTCTTTGTGACCACCTAGAGGGGTGGGATAGGGAGGGTTGGAGGGAGGGAGATGCAAGAGGGAAGAGATATGGGAACATATGTATATGTATAACTGATTCTCTTTGTTATAAAGCAGAAACTAACACACTATTTTAAAGCAATTGTACTCCAATGAAGGTGTAAAAAAAAGTAGTTAATGATCAAAGTAATCTATAGATTCCCTGAAATTCAAAACAGTGTTCTTGCAGAAAAATAAAAACCCATACTAAAATTCATATGAAATATCATGAGACTCTGAAAACCAAATCACTCTTGAAACAGAAAACCATAGTTGGAGAATTCTTATTTCCAACTTCTAAAATTATGATAAAGCGATGGTAATCAAATCAGTTTGCTACTGTCATAAAGAGACATATAAAAATATAATATAATAGAGACCTAAAATTAATCCCTCACATCTCCACATCTATGGTCAATTGATATCTGACCATTGAGTACCAAGACTATTCAATGGTAAAAAGGCATTTTTTTCAATGCATGGTTCTGGGTCAACTAGATATTCACATGCAAAATAATTATGTTGGATGTTTACCATATAACAGATACAAATACTGACTTACAATGGATCAAAAACCTTAACATGGAGATAAAACTTTTAGAAGAAAACATAAGAAGAAACCATGACATTGGATTTGGAAATGATTTCTTGGATATGGGACCAAAAACACAGGCAACAGAAAGAATGTATATAAATTAGACTTCATGAAAATTAAAACTTTGTGCATCAAAGGAAATTATCATAAGAGTCAAAGATACCCTACAGAATGGGATAAAATATTTGCAAATCGTATAACTGATAAGGGATTATTATCCATAATTTACAAATAATTCCTAAAACTCAACAACAAAATGTCTAACAATCCAATTTAAATATGAGCAAAGGGTTGATAGGCATTCTCCAGAGAAGATATACAAATAAGATGAAAAGATACTCAATATCATTAGTTGTTATGAAAGTGCACATCAAAACTACAATGAGATACCTCTTCACACCCACTAGTATGATCATCATTATAAAAGGGGAAAATAAACAAGTGTTTCTGAAGATATGTAGAAATTGCAACTCTCATGTATTGCCAATGCCAATGTAAATGGCTCAGCTGTTGTTGAAAATAAATTGACGATTTTTTAAATTAATTTTTGGAGTATAGTTGCTTTACAATGTTGTGTTAGTTTCTACTGTACAGTAAACATTGAGTAGAGTTCCCTGAGCTATACTGTAGGTTCTCATTAGCTATCTATTTTATACATAGTATTAATAGTATATATATTTCAATCCCAGTCTCCCAATTCATCCCACTCCCCCATCTTTCCCCTACTTGGTGTCCATATGTTTGTTCTCTACCTCTGTGTCTCTACTTCTGCTTCACAAATAAGATCATGTATACCACTTTTCATGTTGATGGTTTAATAGTTTGGGTATGGCATCTTCTTTTGGACCATACACTTACCAGTGGTGGGCTGAAGCCAGTTTATATCAGCTCTCAAGAGATGAGTGTAAATATTCAGGAATTTTGGCTGTTTTTGTTAAAACATTGTTAACTTCATCTTGACTATGGTGTGACTATTTACATCATGGAAGTCAACATACACTCCATACAGGACGTGTATGCCTATTTTTAAGAGCAAGTTTATCAGAATACTACTTTAAATCTTTCTATGTGATTTTTTTTGTCCAACTAAGATATCTACTATCTTCCCCATATAGGTTTTTTCAGTGATCTTAACAAAGGAGCTTATAGTACAGTTACCCTGTATTTGTTCTTGGTCCATATCTTTGGGTGATTTTGATGGAGTGATAAACATTTTTATTTTTAATTATTTTCTAGACTCTCTATCTTTATGCTAATTTTGCCTGAAAATTATCCAGTTATTTTCTGATCTCATCTCTGTCTTGATTATTGTAGGTGGTAATTTTTTCAAATATCTCACTACTGGTATAAAACTATTTGCCATTTCTCCAGCTTCATATAAAAATTTCCTTGTTATTTTCCCACTGTCCTATAACAAATATTTTATGTCTCACTACTGGGTCTTAAAACCAATACCACACATGTTAACTTGTTTTTACAATAACACCTTACCCAAATTAACATTTATATTTGTTGATTTTTACTACGATAATTCTTCATAATAACCACCCCCCCAGCAAAAAAACTCTTCATTGGCTAAAAAAAAATATTTATTCTTACTCATGTATTTATGGGTTAGCTAATATAGGATGGGCTTGGCTGATCTTGACTCCAAGCGTAATTTTGGATCCAGGTCAGTTACCTGAGACTTTTGTTCAGCTTGGTGTCAGGATATAACAGGCATGTTCTTTTCATGGCTTTAGCAGAAATGCAAGAGGGCAAGTCCAACTGTGCAAATATGTTTTAAGCCTGTGATTGCATCACTTCTGAAAACTACTCATTAGCTAAAGTAATTCATATAGCAACATCCAAAATCAAGGGACATGGATGTATACTCTGTCCACGAAGAGGCCACAGTAAGTCATATGATAGCTCCAAATAAGTGAAGCAGTGAAATACATTGTATCCATGGAGGTGAGAATGTTTCCAATTATATGTTAACCAATAGTCTAATGTACTACATGGGCACTCAATGAATTTGTTAATGATTGAATGAATAAAGAAATGACACATGTTACATGAATCTTTTAATATGAGTATAAAGGGGAGCAAAGGGATGGAGCAAGATGTGGGGGGAATGTGGTATCAAGGAAATATTTTTTTTCAATAAAATAGATACAAGAATATGTTTCATGTTTATAAGCTAAAGGAAAGACACTGTAGAGAGAGAGAGACTTATGATTGAGAACAACAGAGGTGTTGGTTTAAGAGGAAAGATTTCCTCAAATGTAAAAGAGGTGATGATAATGATGATGATGATTATGATGATGATAGCTAACATACACAAACATATAGTGCTTACTCTTTGTGAAGACATTGTTCAAAGCATTGTACACACAGTACTTATTTAAACCTTATAGTAACTCTGTGCACAAGCTACTATTATTTTCTGTACTATAGAGATGAGGAACGTGAGACAGAGGAAGTTTAAGCAATTTGTGTGAGGTTGTAGAACTAACAAGTGATAGAATTAGCATGAAGAAAAATTGATTTGGATGTAAAGTTTTGCATTTGATGCTGTAAAATGATGGTATCTGATGCCTTCTATTTTCTCAATAAGGTTTTGATAAGACCATCAGCTGAGAATGAGTGAGCAGGTGGAAATATCAGACATTTGAAAATAACAAGTTTTTAAATAGCTATCTTAGGGAGTGAGAAAACATTTTAACAGGGACATGAGGTGATTTTCTTGGCCTCATTAAGTGGACATTTGAAGGTTATAATCATGAGTTTAAAATGAATTCAATCACTATGATATCCAATCTTGAGTAAGTTATAGAAGAAGCTGGGTCATCAGATGACCTTTAGGTTTTACAAAATCCAACTAGATAAAATGGATATTCCAATAAATATTTGCAAATATGAGACAGATGAAAAATACACCCTCCTGAGCCCCTGTAGATACTCAGCATTAGCAACAGTTAAAAGCAGCTGCACTGGGAACCCCCAGTACCAATCAGAAAATTGAGGGCATTGTAGAGGAACTTCAAATCCCTCTTCCCCTCAAAATGTCAAGGTTTTTCCTTGTTGCATTCAGTAACTTATCTGGAGAAGAGCCTGATCCAAAAAAGGCCTATCCTTTCAGGCCATGGTTTCATCACTCAGTGGTTAAACTATGAGGAGAGAGTGTTTCCTTTGTCCTATTGAAGATCATTGAAGTAGTAAACAGCTCTTCAACTTAAGACATGCAAAGAAAATTTATACTGCATAGGTGAAAACTATGTAAGATCTGATCAATCCATTCACACTATATTGTAAGCAAAAACCTGGCCTTGATAAAATTTTTATTATTCAAGTATATATACATAAATGGGCTGAAAGTTAACAACATAGTTTCAGAGAAAATGTAAACTTTTCAGCAGGAAACAAGGGTGAATTTTAGGCATATGTTATTTTGTATTGTCAGTTAAATTGAAGAAAACATGGTATCTGTGAAACAATGAATTAAAAAGATAAAATTAAAATACAGGAGAGTAAGTTGAAAACAAAACTGATTGAGACAGAAAAGAATCGAAAGAAGGTAAAACAGCCTAGAAAGGAGTGCATTAAAATGAAATTTGTGATAGTAGATTTTGGAATTACCTAGAAAGCAATATAGAAGAGCATATATTATGCAGATGATTGAATCAGTTGAATGAAGAGAAAATCTGATAAGCTATACCAGAAATTGGAAGAAAAGATAAGAAGGAAATTAAAATGAGAGAAAAGGTGATTGAGATGAAGGATAGAGACTAGGAAGCCAACACACAGATAATTGGTGCTGCTAATAAAGACAGAAATAAAGATATACATTTAAAGATATAATCAAAGAAAGCATATTGAAATGATTGGCAAGATACTAGGTAAAGTTATGAAAAAGAGACCAACATTCAAACACACACACACACACACACACACACACACACGTTTGAAAATTTTTGAACTTCAATTATAAAAAGAATCTAATAAGCATAGAGAAAATAAGGGACTTATAAAAAGGACAAGATTCTAGTTGCTCTCAGAATTATTTTACACAATATTATTTTTCAAAAGATAATGGAGAAATATCTAAGATTTTAATTAGAAAGGTTGTCCTTCACAAATCATACTCTGCCAAATTGTAAATCATGTCATCTAATTTCAACAAAAAGTCATTCTAACTTATACAAAGGCTTATACCAAAGCATACTGTTATTGTGCCATTTCTGGAAACAGACAACATAAACAATATTTGGAAAAGTATTCTGTCATATACAAGAGATGAGTCCAAATAATAGACCAAAGTCTGAGTAAATCATAGTATAAAAAATCGATTATAGGGCCTCCCTGGTGGCGCAGTGGTTAAGAGTCCGCCTGCCGATGCAGGGGATACAGGTTCGTGACCCGGTCTGGGAGGATCCCATATGCCGCGGAGCGGCTGGGCCCGTGAGCCATGGCCGCTGGGCCTGCGCATCCGGAGCCTGTGCTCCGCAACGGGAGAGGTCACAACAGTGAGAGGCCCGCATACCGCAAAAAGAAAAAAAAAAATCGATTATAAACATTAAATGGAGAAAATTTAAAATTGAATAAATTTGTTAATATTTAAATACAGATACAAATTTCATTGACAATAACTTAAAATGAAATATTAGTAATATAAATATGTGTAATTTGAAAATGATAAATGAAGTACAAATATAAGATGACTCCAAAATAACAAATACTTGTAATTTGATAAATTTTTTCTTCACATAGATAATTGAAAATATATATTTCAATTAAATATAACCAAAAATAAAATTAAAATATAAGGTATGCTTTACAAATAATAAGAACAAAGAAAACATAAAACATATAGGAAAATATAATAAAAAGTGAAATATCAATTAAATATGATGGATTGTCAATACATAATTATCATCTATCTTTTTGACATCATATTACAATAAAACTGATGTAATAAAATGCACTAGGCTCAAAAAAATGAATACAAGGTGAAAATGAATATCAGCAACTGAGATATTTAAAAAAATATATGGAAAAGAGGAAACAAATAAAGGAGTAGTAATTAATACAGTGAAGCAGAAGATGTCTCCATATAGAGTCTGGAAGGGAATAAATGAGAATAAAAAATTGGATTACTTGGTAAAACCCAGAATACCAAATTCTTACCAAGAGATTTTACACACATTCCCTCACACACACATACTGCAAATAGAGCAGTTTTACTTAAAAGTATAGATGACACTTCCTTAATAAAGTATTAAAAATTCATTATAGCTATATAGTACATAAATACATAAAAGCAGAGATAATTCAGGACAAAAGGAAGTATAATAGGACATATAACATAATGTATCATATCAGTACCACATAAGAAAAATATATGATGATGAGATTAAATAAAGAAAACATATTTAATAAAGTTTATTTTCAGTTGGTTTTAATTTTTAAGGAATATTTTTTTAAGGAGGAATAAGAAGATAATCTTTTAAGATAAAGAATTTCTAGCTCATTACAGGAACAACTATCATATTTAAAACTAAAATGCAATAATTATCATTATATTCATGAATAAAATAAGGCTCTCCATTTTATCAGTAATAATTAGTCTTATTCTGGAAGTTCTTGCTAATGATAAAAATGATAAAAGAGAGAATTCCCTGGTGGTCCAGTGGTTAGGACTTGGCAGTTTCACTAATGTGGCCCAGGTTCAATCCCTGGTCAGGGAACGAAGATCCCAAAAGCTGTGCAGAGCAGCCAAAAGAAAAAAATGATAAAAGATATAACAGGTGAACTGCTTGCAGCATGTCAGCCTTCTCCCCAATGAAATTGGTTAAAGTTATACAGAAACAACCATTTGAAGCTTCAGGCAATGCTTCTAAGATAAAAGAATAAATGAAGGAACAGCAATTGAAGAAAATTTATAAAAACTTGGTAATAAAGGTGAGAATTTCCAATACTTGAACAAAAACCACTTCCTCCCAACTCAGTGAGATGGAGACTCCACTCTAACTGTAACAACCAATAACACAGGGCTCCCTCACCTCCAGCTTCTATTCAGGGTCTTTCTTTTTGTAAGGGGCAGGATTTCAGCATTTCACATCCTGCCTTAAGCTACCTGTTGCTGAGGCTAAATCCTGGCCAAGTTATTTTCAAGAGGTGGAGAATCCACTCTTCCACCCAGTTCCTACTCAAAGAATGCTAACTCCACCTTGAATATGCCATACTAAGAATAATAGGGGCCTGATTGACCTTACTGTCGTTCATGAGGCAGTGGTTCCAAACCGAGTGGCAAGCCAAGAGGACATCAAAGTGCTGCACCCTCTAGTAAGTTCTTCTCCCAAAAGAATTGACTTCATTTGTAACAGAGAGCTTCCTAAAAAGAGGGCTTCCCTGGTGGCGCAGTGGTTGAGAGTCCACCTGCAGATACAAGGGACACGGGTTCATGCCCTAGTCTGGGAAGATTCCACATGCCACAGAGGGGCTGGGCCCATGAGCCATGGCCACTGAGCCTGCACGTGTGGAGCCTGTGCTCCGCAACGGGAGAAGCCACAACAGTGAGAGGCCTGCGTAAAGCAAAAAAAAAAAAAAAAAAAAAAAAAAATTGAAAAAAGAATCAATTAGAAATTCTGGAGTTGAAAAGTACAATACTTGAAATTTAAAATTCACTAGAGGAGCTCAACAATAGACTTAAACTGGAAAAAGAAATAATGTACTCAAGAACATATCAATAGAGATTTTACAAGCTCAAGCACAGAGAATAAAAAGAATGAAGAAAAATGAACAGAGCCTCAGTATTAAGTGCAATAATATATGTATAATGAGATTACCAGAGAAGAAAAGCAAGATACATCAGCAGAAAAAATATTCAAAGAAATAATGACAGAAAAATATCCAAATTTATTTTTAAAAACACACAATAATTTATGCATACAGGAAGTAAATAATCCCAGTTTGATAAATACAAAGAGATCCACAAAAAGACATATTATAGAAAATATGATGAGACTCGAAGACAAGGAGAAAATTTTGAAAGCAACAAGAGACAGAGAACATATACTTACAAATTAATTCCAATAAGATTAAAAACTGAATTTTCAGTATAAAAAGTGAAAGCCAGAAAACAATGGGTTAAAATAGTTAAAGTGCTCAAAGAAAAAGAACTGTCACTCAAGAATCATATATACAGAAATCTTTCTTCAAGGGGGAAAGGTGGGAGGTTGGTGGTGGGAGCTGGGATGAATTAGGAGAGTGGGACTGACAAATATACACTAATATGTATAAAAGAGATAACTAATAAGAACCTGCTGTATAGCACAGGGAACTCCACTTCTCTCTGCAGTAGAAACTAAAACAACATTGTAAACAACTATACCACAATAAATAAATAAATAAATAGTCATGTCAAAAAAATAAAAATAAAGCTTTCTTTACAAATGAAGGTGAAAAACATACTCCCAGATTTAAAAAAAATGCTGAGGGAATTTGTTGTTAACTTAACCACTTTACAAGAAATGCTAATGGAAGTTCTTCAGGTTGGAAGCAAGTGGTTCTACCTGTTTATCTGAATCAACATGAAATAAAGAGCACCTGTAAAATTAATAATGTAACTATAAAAAGCTCAGTATTAATACATATTTTCTCCTTTATTCTCATAACTTATTTTTAATTGTATAAAATATGTATATAATATAATGTTGAGTCTATAACATAGAAATATCACATATGTGCAATATATTTGCCAATATCATCACAAAGAAGGTGGGAGGAGCAAAACTATCAGCTGATGAAATGGCTACAGGTGGCAAATTCATACATAAACTATGTATAACAATAATACTATGATAGGAAGAAAAGAGAATAGAATTATGCAGTAGTAACATTTCTATACAACACTAGAATTATGAGAGTATAAATCTGAAGCTAATTCTGATATGTTAAAATGCATATGGTAAACTCTAGGGCAACCATTAAAAAATTAATTTAAAATGCTGTAATCAATAAGAGATTACAGAAATTAGAATGGTACACTAGAAACTATTCACTTAATTTTAAAGGGAGCAGTAAAGGAGAAATAAAAATAGAAAAATACATGATTCATATTAAAAAAGTAAAATGTAGATATTAATCCAATTATATTACATGTGAATTAAACAGTCCTACTCAAAGACAGAGACTGTACACTGTATAAAAACCTGATCTAATTATGTGGGATCTACAGGAGACACACTTTAGATTGAAAGATGTAAATTGAAAATTAATGAACAAAAAAGATATTTTATGCAAACAACAACCACAGGAAAGCCAAAGTTGTTACACTAATAACAGACAAATTAAACTTTAAAGCAAAATGATTTTACCAGAGATAGAGAGGGACATTTTATGATGTTAAAATGTCAATTAATCAGGAACTATACAACAATTATAAATGTACATGCCACTCACAACAGAGCACCAACCTACCTGAAACAAAACTGACAGAAATAAAGGATGAACTATTCAATTAAACATAATAATTGGAGACTTTAATATCCAATTTCAATTATGAATGGAAGAGCTAGACACAGTATTAACAGGGAAATAGAACATTTGGTCAACTTAATAAATCAACTAGACCTAACATTCATCCATAGTACACTACCCAGTACCAAAACAAAATATACAATCTTCTCAAGTGCACATGAGGCAGTTTCCTGATATCCAATATGCTAGGGCATAAAACAAACTTCAACAGACCTAAAAGTATAGAAATAATACAAAGTTCTTCAACAACAATTGAGTAAAATTAGAGATCAGTAGCAGGAAAATTTTGGGAAACTCATGAAGACATGGAAATTAGACAGCACATGTCTAAATAAACAATGGATCAAAGAATATATCAAAAGGAAAAGCAGAAAATAATTTGAGATAAATGAAATGGAGAGAGAACATACCAAAACTTGTGTGACACAACTAACATAGTCCTTGGAGGGAAATTTATAAATTTATAATTTATAAATTTATAAATTTATAAATGTCTATTTCAAGAAAGAAGAAAGATCTCAAATCAATATGTTAATCTTCCACCCTAAGACACTGGAAAAAAACAAGAGTGATGTCAACAAGATGGCAGAGTAGGAAGCCCTGGACTCCTCTTCTGCCCACAAATACAATAATGCAGCAATAATCCATGGACAAATTCCCATTGTGAGAAATACAAAAACTAATTGAAAAGCTTCTGCACCCCAGGTGAATATGAAAAGCAGAGTCAATGAAGCACGTATGGAGATTCTGGACACTCTTCCTGGAGTCCCTGCCTTGTGATCAGGAAGAGACCCCCTAGTTCTCAACTTCTCTCAAGGGAGAGAGGAATTCGGTTCATGTGTCCAGCATCTCAACCTTTCAGAGGAGGCTCCATAGAAGACTGGCTTCTGTCTTGTCTCTCTTGAAGTTCTGATGGGTCCAGCAGAATCTAGCTGCCTGTGGGCGAATAGAAATGGAGGTTTAGAATGATAGATGCCATAGACCTTCGCCCTGCTCAGCACAGAGCCAGTGGACAAAAAAATCCCAGCTCTCAGATGCCACCGGGGGAGGAAGAGTTGATCCATGAGTACAACGCCCCTATTTCTCTAAGGCTGTCCAAAGAACTGGCATCTGTATAGCTAGTTTATGAATGAAGGAAGATTGGACAGAGACTCAGGGGGCACAGAGCATAAAATTAAAAGTATGATGAGCAGTCTGTGGCACTGAGGAAAGGGCAGGGAAAATCAACTTATTATCTAAAATGAGATCCCACCACCTCTAAAGTTTATAGATTTTAGGAATGTGAAATTAAATAAAAACTGGACATAAAATTTAGAAGATACCAACATGGGAAGTAGGAGAGAGAGGCATAGAGCAGTAAAAGCTTCCCCAAATTATTGAATTGTCTGGGGGGAATATTTTTACTGAAAAAAGTATTTTAAAACAAATATAAATTTAAATATTTCAGTGAAAATATTAAAGGTAATTATTAAAATAAGAGACAAATAATGTATGATATTAGTCCATTAAAGAAATACAGAAAACCCATGTATACCATCATAGGCAATAAAATGGAAAAATGAAATAAAGAGAAAGCACTAACTGGCAGGCCTGGAATTATAATATGAGTAAATCAATAAAATTCAACTATTAAAGAGAGAGACTCAGCTTTAGTTTTTAATCATTTTATTTTATTTTTATTGAGATATAATTGACATGTAATGTTATAGTAGTTTTAGGTGACAATGTAAATTTTTTCTTTCTTTCTTTTTCTTTTTTTTCTTTTCTTTTTCTTTTTTTTCTTTTCTTTTTTTTCTTTTTTCTTTTTTTTTTTTTTTGCAGTATGCAGGGCTCTCACTGCTGCAGCCTCCCCTGTTGCGGAGCACAGGCCATAGCTCAAGGGCCCAGCCTCTCCACGGCATGTGGGATCCTCCAGGACCTGGGCACAAACCCGTGTGCCCTGCATCAGCAGGTGGACTCTCAACAACTGTGCCACCAGAAAAGCCCCCAGAATTTGATATATGTATATATTAGGAAAAGATTACTACAATAAGTTTAATTAACATCCATCACCACACAGTTACAAATTTGTTTTTTTTTTTGTGATGAGAATGTTTAGATCTACTCTCTCAGTGACTTTCAAATACAAAACGCTGTGTTAACTACAGTCACTAGGCTGCGTATTGCATCTCTAAGACTTATTTATCTTATAACTGGAAGTTTGTACCCTTTGACCACTCTTACCCATTTTACCCACTCCTCACCCATTGTCACTGGCAACCACCAATCTGTTCTCTGTACCTATGAACCTGGTGCTTTTATTTTTATTTTTAATTTTTTAGATTCCAAATATATATGAGATTATATATTATTTGTTTTACTCTGTCTAATTTATCTTACCATAATATAATGCCCTCAACGTTGATCCATGCTATCACAAATGGCAAGATTTCCTTCTTTTTAATGCCTGAATAATATTCCATTATATGTATATATATATATATATATATATATATATATATATATATATATATATATATATAAATCTTCTTATCCATTCATCAATCAATGTACACTTTGGTTGTTTCCATGTATTGGCTACTGTAAATAATGCTTCAGTGAACATGGGGTACACATATCTCTTTTGTTTCATTTGGATAAATACCAAGAAGTGGAATTCCTGGATCATATGGAAGTTCTGTTTTTATCTTTTTGAGGAACCTCCATACTGTTTTCTGTAGTGGCTGCAACAATTTACATTCCCACCAACAATGCACAAAGTTCCCTTTTCTCAACATCATTTACAACACTTTCTCACTCTTGTCTTTTTGATGATAATCATTCTATTAGGTATAAGGTGATATCTCATTGTGGTTTTTGATTCACATTTCCCTGATGATTAGTGATGTTGAGCATCTTTTCATGTACCTGTTGGTAATTTGTATGTCTTCATTGGAAACATGTCTGTTCCTCTGCCTATTTTAAAATCAGAATTTTATTGCTATTAAATTGCATGAATTCTCCATATATTTTGATATTAATCCCTTTATCAGATATATTATTTGGAAATATTTTCCTCCATTCTTTACATTGTTTTTTCATTTTGTTGATGTTTTACTTTGCTGTACAAAAGCTTTTCAGGTTGATGTAGTCCCACTTGTGTATTTTTGCTTTTGGTGTCAAATCCAAAATAATCTTTGCCAAGACCAATGTTTAGGAGCTTACCCCCAATGTTTATTTTAGGAGTTTCATGGTTTCAGGTCTTACATTCAAGTTTTTAACCCATTTTGAGTTAATTTTTGTACGGTATTTTATAGTGGTCCAGTTTCATTCTTTTTTTATGTTGCTGTCCAGTATTCCCAACTCCATCTATTGAAGAGACTGTCCTTTCCCTATTGTATATTCTTGGGTCCTTTGTCAAAAACTAATTGGCCACGTACATGCAGGTTTATTTCTTAGCTTTCTATTTAGATTGGGTTTTTAACAGTCTAGTCCCATTCTGTTTAAACACACACCTAAAACAAAACAGCACTGATAGTGTACATATGTCCATGCCACTCTCTCACTTTGTCCCATCTTACACTTCTCCTCCCCATATCCTCAAGTCCATGCTCTAGTAGGTCTGTATCTTTATTCCTGTCTCACCCCTATGTTCTTCATTACCTTTTATTTATTTTTTCTTAGATTCCATATATATGTGTTAGCATACGGTATTTGTCTTTCTCTTTCTGACTTACTTCATGCTGTATGACAGACTCTAGGTCCATCCACCTAACTACAAATAACTCAATTTCGTTTCTTTTTATGGCTGAGTAATATTCCATTGTATATATGTGCCACATCTTCTTTATTCATTCATCTGTTGATGGACACTTAGGTTGCTTCCATGTCCTCGCTATTGTAAATAAAGCTACAATGAACATTTTGCTACATGACTTTTTTTTGAATTATGGTTTTCTCAGGGTATATGTCCAGTAGTGGGATTGCTGGGTCATATGGTAGTTCTATTTGTAGTTTTTTAAGGAACCTCCATACTGTTCTCCATAGTGGCTGTATGGGAAGTAGCCACATAGCACAGGGAGATCAGCTAGGTGGTTTGTAACCCCCTAGAAGGGTGGGATTGGGAAGGTGGGAGGGAGGGAGACTCAAGAGGGAAGAGATATGGGAACATATGTATATGTATAACTGATTCACTTTGTTATAAAGCAGAATCTAACACACCATTGTAAAGCAATTAGACCTACTAGAGAATTGAATTGAGGATATGGGGAGGGGGAAGGGTAAGCTGTGACAAAGTGAGAGAGTGGCATGGACATATATACACTACCAAACGTAAAATAGATAGCTAGTGGGAAGAAGCCACATAGCACAGGGAGATCAGCTCAGTGCTTTGTGACCACCTAGAGGGGTGGGATAAGGAGGGTGGGATGGAGGGAGATGCAAGAGGGAAGAGATATGGGAACATATGTATATGTATAACTGGTTTGCTTTGTTATAAAGCAGAAAGTATCACACCATTGTAAAGCAATTATACTCCAATAAAGATTTTTTTTAAAAATGTTTGGCCTGTAGATAGACAGATATGTAAGCTGATAAATTATAATGTGGCATTCCATGGGCTGGAACAAAGAGATGAAAAAATATTGTAGGAAGCCAGAACATGAAACCTCTCATTTTGGGGACAATTTGGCTTATATGTTCTGATATAGACCTTTCCTGATTAATAAGCCAAAAACAAGCCAAATAAAGGAAGTTTGTGGTTTAAAAAATATGTTAAAAAAAACAACAACACTGATAAATTGAGCATAAAGGTATTCCACTCTTGGCTAAATCACCCCTACATCTTTCATTTGATCCTTGTTTACAAATTGCAATTGTATGAGAATTTACATTCTGTTTCCCACCTTAAGAATATTTTTATTTTTCTGTCAGTGTTAATTATATTTCAAAACAAACATGCAAATGAAAAGCCAAACTCATAGTAAAAGAGATTAGACTTGTGGTTACCAGGGGCCTGGCATTGGAAGAGGGGTAATTGGATGAAGGCATTCAAAAGGTACATACTTTGAGTTATAAGATAAATAAGTACTAGAGATGTAATGTACAAACATGATCAATATACTAAACACTGCTGGATGTTATATATGAAAATTATGTGATAAGTCAAATCATTATGCAGTATACCTTTTACTTATAAAGTGCCATATGTCAATTATATCTCTAAAACTGGAAGAAAAAAAACTCACAACAAAAACACTGATAGTACTGTCATTCTGTGGCAAAGAGTGGTGAATTTGCCTATGGCTAATATAGTACCAAGGTTTGTACCCAGGTTGTGAGGCTCTAGATTCTGTGGTCTTATCACTGTATTTCCTCTCAAAATGCTTCACATCCTTTGCAAAAAAATGTAAGAATAATTTTGATGTTTTGTGAGAAAATTTAGATTAAGGATCAAAAGTCCCAGGAAATAACAAAATATTAAGCATAAAGAATATCTTAGGAAGCTGGAATCTATAAAAAGATTTGTCTAGGGAAAAGTTTCAGCTACTAAGTAAAAGTAAATGACTTTAAAAACTGAACTTTTTGACATTAGATTTTAAGTGTTGCTGTGTTACACTACAATGTAATCTTCCAAATGTGATCTCATAACATACATCAGAATAGTAATAAATGTTTTTGATATAGGAAAATAACTATTTCTTTATCTAAACTATAAGCTCCAGGAGAGCAGGAACATCATATATTTTTCACTGGTGTATTTGTATTATCTACCACAGCACTGAGAACAGAGTGGCGTTCAATAACTCTGTTCTATGAGTAAATTAAAACATGCATGAATAAAAGAATGAAATGACCCAAAGCCAATCAGTAGGATGGTTGTCACATAAGCCAACCATATCATTTACTTACTTAACCAATGCTAAATCTCTTATTTAATTTCTTTCATAGATGAATATTCAGTTCCTGCTTTAAAATAATCCATTGTACCTTGAATGAGTTTAAAATTAAAACAAAGGTATATGTTCTTATGTGACTATATCTCTTGAATTCTTACTAGGGCTAATGCTGACGGGTTACAAATTATTCTGTAAATTACAATAGATATTCAAGTTTGAAAAAGTCTTGTGCCTGCTGATACATTTAATAAAAATATTCTTTTAACTCTACAGATTTAAGTGCATTTGGATCTGTCTTTGTACAAAATGCACTATTGCTTTGCTAACATAAACACATATACATGCATAGATCCAAGTTACCAACTCTAAATCCCATCATAGCTCATTGACTATAAGACTAAAAATGTTTCTTTATTGTTAAACACAATTTAAATTATATTGAGAAACATACCAAATAAATGTTATGTGCATAGCAGGCACTTAATAAATAAACTTTTAATTAAATTGATTTTTAGACTATCAGCAGAAATGATTTTAATGAAAATTCTTCTCTAATTTTCAAAGGCTTTAACAGACTTTTAGACAGTCTGCATGTTTTCTAAAGTAATGAAAAACATATCAGTTTGATTAAACAGCTTTTGGAAATTTGCTTTCAGTAAAACATTAAAATTTTGATACAGTGTTCAATGGCTGAGTGAAGAGTAACAGTGTTAAGCCAAAAGAAGACAGAAAAAAAGTCTGTTAACTCTATATTAATTATAAAGTTAGTATTTTGGGGAAGGAAAATATTTTTTGGGAGGCAGGAGATATCTTTATTAGAAATTAATGAAAGAAAGCATTTAAATGTTTTACCTTGGTTATGCTGATGCCAAATTATGGACATTTCTCAATTTCCATTAATCATTTACTTTTACATTTTAAGTTTTATAAGCACAGATGAACATAGCATACTGATAGTTCAATTATATTAAGCTTATATAGATTCAAAGATTTTTCAGGTTATTATATTTTAACAGACTAATACTGCATGTTTAAAGGCAAAATTGTTTTTCCACTAAAGAAACAAAACATTTCTTAGAGCTTGCCTTTATTGTACATTTGGCAAGTTTTCAGGAATGCTTACTCTCTTTTTCTCAGTCTTCTAGGACCTATAGACTCGACAAATAAAATTATCATGAAGATATTTTAAAAGGTTTGAATCCTATGGAGATCCCCCTTCCTTCAGTATTTAATAAGGAAAATCACCTTCTGTTAATTCAATAAAAGTTGAGGCCCTCGCAAAGATTTATACCATATTACACACTGAAATCCTGTTTACAATAGTTCCCACGTGTACTCAGTTATCAGAATAATATTCTTATACTGTCTGATCGCCTTACATTTTATGCCAACAACAGAAAATTTAATATTACATGGTGCAGAGGCTTGTAATAAATATTACATGAAATATTTATTTACATATCCATGTGCCCATACCTTAAATAGGCTAGGTAGAAAAATAATTTTGGATATTTACACTTATTTCTAATGCATAATGTGAGCTTCTAACCCAATAATAAGACTTTATCATGTTTCCATTTTAATGTAGATTTTCAAATAAAAGTCTCTGTATTGTTACAAACATAACTTCAAGTCAACTAACTGATATGTTAGCTGACTGTCAACTTACGTTTATGTCAGCAGCCTTCATAAACACATTGCTTTCTGTTATTTATAAAAAGAAACTTCCTTTTAAAAAATCGAGGTAGAGAGTCACTGCTCTCATGGACACTCCCATACATTTATTTAAACACTCTTATTTCTACTTAACTTAGAAAGACACACCTACATATGTGCAGAAATGTAGTCTGCTTGCAAGGAAAATGCACCATTTAATTTCATACATAAATAAGTCTTTCATATATATCCAAAGTGCTTTAACTAAGATACTGTAATGCCATACATCTGTAGAATTTTGTTTGCACAACACATATTTGTGGTTTATTAGCCAATCTGCTCTCTGTTACAGTTGCTGCATTTGTTTCATAAGCAGCTATAAATTATGTTATTGAACAACTGTGCTCCAATGGATTCCAGAGATCATTCTCTGACAGTGCACACATATACACACACATGTGGACTTGCAAGAACAAAAATTGTAGCCACATAATTGTATAGAATTCAATTCTGGTTAGTAGAATGTTTTTTTATATAAAATATATGGCCCTCTGAAATAACTGGGTATGACACAGAGAAAAATAAATTAATATAAACTGTACTAATATTAGTATTACTATAATTATTAGCATGGTTCAAATGTAAATTGTTAACATCATTGGAGTTATATTTTTAGTTGTTTTGCACTGAGAATGTTGACAGCTTGGGAAAAATAATGTAGCAATCCCAAAATTGTAAGTGGAAGGTTTGGAAATGTACATATTTGCTACCACAAAATGACTTTTTCTTCCTTAATGCCATGTAAGGACTCAATCGATGTATTTATTTAAGAAAAAATAACTAATTGTCATGCTAATAATATCAACTGTTTTAAGAAACCCACATGACAGGCAGATATAGTAGAAATCAATCCAAATAAAGTTTTTCTTAGACATGCAATGAGTGCATTTAAAATCATGTGTCCAGAGCAGTATCCTCCCAATATTGGGGGAGGAAAAGTAAAGATGAAATCATCTTCAACTGAAAATGAAATAAGATATTTCATATACTTAGCCTGAGGCCCATTTAAGGCATTACATTGCTAAAGGATATTTGAAAGTATTTCTGTAAACTGGTTACCAGTTTATAGAATACATCTACATCCATTTGAGTGGCAAGCAAACAGTAGAATAGGAAATACTTTTACAGGAGAATCATATCTAAATAGTCACCATTATAACACCTTGTTTGTTATAATGAGGCTATTTCCATGTTGTAGCAGGTGGCCCATAATCATAATGCTTTGTTGATTTGGTGACAGTGACATCTATTAAACCTCAAATCCTGTATAACAGATGGTTTCATCCAGCACTTGCCCATGGAGATGTCAAGGTCTATATAACAAAACATTGCTGTTTTTGCATTTATCTTTTATGTTAAAACCATATTTCCCAGAAATGTAAAGTGTTTTTAAGATTTATAGAATTTATAAAAAAAATTGTTAGTAATTGAGACCTAGAATCCAAGAGGCAATGGATGAATAGAACAAAGCCAGAATGGGAGGAGATGTGAAAAAGCATTCAGTATTGAATAATGATTCCATTATTATTCACGTTTTTTTTTCTGAAATTGTAAACAACACTTCCCTTTGGACACTAATGGTAATTCACCATTAAAATTTTTTAATGTAACAATAATTTTTATGGCCCATTGAATTTGTTAAAATGAAATTCTTCTAGTTTAGTTATTAAACTGTCAATATTACTTCTGTATCTATATAAATCATCTTATTGTGTGTAGAGAAAAATATATTTAAATGTTGGTTCTCATTATTTTACATGGTCAAATAATGGTTAAAAGAACAGATATAATTGTTTTTTTTTCTGTGAAATGATCCCCGAGAACCATCTTTCCAAAATTCAATGACTACTGCTTAATAGTAAATTGCTAAACTAAATTTTACCATTGCTTCAATTACTAGCACATTTATGGGTAAAGTAAAGGGGCTTTGTGAAAGTTAATCATGCAAATACATCAGAGCTCTTCCTTGTTACCAGTCTTGACACCAGTGCATTAGTCAGAGTCGGTAAAAGTGAGTTTTTAAATTAGTTAAAATACAAATGGTATTTTTTATATTTATGGTTTTTGATTGTCTCCCTGTATCACTCTTCTTCCAACTAGATCTTGAGTGTTATAAGGATAGGAATCTGTTGTTGTTGTTGTTGTTGTTGTTCACCGGTAAATCACCAGCATCTAGACTAGTGCCAGGAAAAATGTAAGTACTCAATAAGTATTTGTCAAATGAATGAATGTTTAAAACCACATTCTGAGTTCTCAATAGAATTGATGGGGGACGAGTAAAGAAGGTGGAATAGGAGGATGCAGAATTCTTCTCTCCTCACAAGTGCATCAAGAATACATCTACAAATGGAACAGTTCTCACGGAGCACGTGCTGAACATTAGTGGAAGACTTCAGACACCTAAAAGGGCAAGAAAAATCCCCTCACAAAAGAAAGAGAAAAAGAACAAGGAATCAAAAAGGGACCAGCTACCTTGGTGGGAAGCTGAAAGTGAGCAGAAAACCCTGCATTCAGAAACCCCCCCTTACAGTGGGAAAATCAGCTGGGACAGAAATGGACCTTCAGGGGATCAAAGGAGAGAGCAGCGGACAGTCTATGGAAGGCAGAACAAAGTAAGAACAGAGTGTATGGTCAGTGCTGCAGCTGTGCAGAACTCAGCCTGAGTCATGTGTCTCCTGTTGCAGAGGGGAGCTGGGTGCTAGAAAGTGGTGTTTGGAAAATTGATCCAGGGAGGAGACAGCTGTTGGCTGTGAAAAGACAGCCTGATGGGAGAGGAGTAAGGAACTCCACAACTGGGAATGTTTGAGGAAAAAGCCAGGGACACCATACAAGCAAGGCATCATTGTTGAGTGGTGTGCAAGGGGCAGGACCAGAATTGCAAACCCTTGCCCCACCAACCGGATTCTTTGGCCTCTGCAGGTACTGGGAAGGGCACTCATCTGAGCAGGCTCACCCACCCCTGAAGCCAAGGCCTCCTCCACTCGCGTAGGCTCCAGTGTAATGAGTGCCACCCATCCCAGAGCCTCCTTGGGAATCAGCCCTGGGTTCCCCTGCCTGAGATTGGAATCTGCCAGTGTTGATGGGGCCTGAGTGCTAAAGCATAGGGTAAAGAGACCAGATCCAGGGAGAGGACGGCTGTTGGCTGCACAGATACAACAGAGAGGACAGGAGTGAGGGGCTCCGTGTCCCCTAGAGGAAATGAGGTCTACCTAGGAAATTAGGTGCCATTGTTGAGTGGTAGGCAAGGGGTGGGGCCACCCCCCACATACTAGCCCCTGCTTTCGTGGGCACTGGGTAGGACTCCCACCAGAGTGAGTGCACCCCAATCTCTTGCAAATGCCTGCTGGTCTATGATGCTGCAGGCAATTCATGCACACCCCAGTTGTGGCCGCCATATCCCTCTCGACCTGAGTGAATAAGTGTATCCCAGTCAGCTGCTGCTTTTGGTCCCTCTCACCTGGGTGGGGAACAGACAGCTGAGGGTGGCCCACATGCAGAGGTGGGGCCAAAGTAAAAGCTGAGCCCCAGTGGTGGTACAACTAAGGAAGAGGAAAGGAAATCTCTCCATGCAGCTGCACAAGCCACAGATTAAATCCTGTGATTGGCTTGGTAAATCCTGTTTCCATGGAGCATATGAATACACAAGTGTTCCCACAACTGATACCAGTCTAAATTTTGCAGCAGTGGACTTTGGGTGCAAGTACTGGCATGAGTTGGGACAGGTCAGAGTGAGATGCCCCCACAGTGCCCAAAGAAGATCCACAGATCTACCTAGAGGTATATGAGGGCCTGATGGCGAGGTGGGGGTTAGCTGTTGCTCACTGTGAGAACAAGGAAACAGACAGAGGAGGCCCAGGAAAATATTTTATTACTATTATTTTTGTTTTGTTTTGTTCAGTTGTTGGTGGTGTTGTTTTGATTATTTTTCATTTTTTTATTTTACTTTAACTTTTTAAAATACACCTTTTTATTTTTCTATTTTTATTTACTTTCTTACTAATTTGTTTTTTTCTTGTTTTTATTCTTTGTTTATTTTTTATTTTTTGATCATTTTTATGTGCTTGCTTTGTTTCTTTTTTTTGCGTGTGTGTTTTGTTGTTCTTACTGTTTGTTTGTTTTGGTTTTTACCATTTGTCTTGGATTTTGTATGTTTGTTTTTTTCTTTTTATCTTTCATTTCTTTCTTTTTTCTCTTGCAGTGCTGTTCAGCTTGTGGGCTCTTGGTTCCCCAAACAGGGGTTGGTCCTGGGCTTCTGGGGTGGGAAAACCAAGTCTAGGATTCTAGACCAACAGAGAATTCCTGGGCCCAGGGAATATTAATCAGCATACACTCTCCCGAAGGTATCTATCTCGATACCAAGACCCAGCTCCACACAACTGCCTACAGGCTACAGTGCTGGAGACCTCACACCAAACAACCAGCAAGACAGGAACACACACTTACACATCAGCAGACAGGCTGCCTAAAGTTGTACTAAGCTCACAAACACCCTAAAACACACACCCTTATGTGGCCTGGCACATCAGAAGGAAAAGACTCAGCTCCACACATCAGAGCACAGGCACCAGTCCCTCCCACCAGGAAGCTGACAAAAGCTCCTGGACCAAACTTACTCAAAAGGGAGCAGACAACAGAAGCAAGAGGAACTACAACCCTGCAGCCTGTGGAAAGGGGACCATAAACACAGTAAGTTAAACAAAATGAGATGACAGAGAAATAAGTTGCAGTTGAAGGAGCAAGGTAAAATCCCACAAGACCAAATAAATGAAGTGGAAATAGGCAATCTACCTGAAAACGTATTCAGAGTAATGATAGTAAAGATGATCCAAGATCTCAGAAAAAGAATGAAGGCATGCTTCAAGAAGACACAAGAAATGTTTAACAAGGACCGAGAAGAAATAAAGAACAAAAAATCAGTGATAAACAACACAATAACTGAAATGAAAAATACACTAGAAAAAATCAATAACAGAACAATTGAGCCAGAAGAAAGGATAAGTGAGCTTGAGATACAATGTTGGAAATAATTGCCACAGAGCAGAATAAAGAAGAAAGAATGAAAAGAAATTAAGACAGTCTCAGAGATATCTGGGACAAGATTAAATACATCAACATTTGAATTATAGGAGTCACAGTAGAAGAAGAGAAAGAGTCTGAGAATATATTTGAAGAGACTATAGTTGAGAACTTGTCTGACATGGGAAAGGAAATAGTCAATCATGTCCAGGAAGTGCAAAGAGTCCCATACAGGATAAACCCAAGGAGAACCACACCAAGACAAATATACTTCAAACTAACAAATATTAAATACAAAGAAAAAATATAAAAAGCAGCAATGGAAAAGCAACAAAAAATGTACAATGGAATTCCCATAAGGTTATCAGATGATTTTTCAGCAGATAATCTGCAGGCCAGAAGGTAGTGGCAGGACATATTTAAAGTGATGAAAGGGAAAAACCTACAATTAAAATTGCTCTGCCCAGCAAGGATCTCATTCAATGGAGAAATCAAAAGATTTACTGACAAGCAAAAGGTAAGAGAATTAGGGACTACCAAACCAGTTTTACAACAATTGCTAAAGGAACTTCTCTAAGCAGGAAACACAAGAGAAGAGAACAAAAAAGGAAGGGAAGATGACCTACAAAAACAAACCCCAAACAATTAAGAAAATGACAATAGGAAGATACATATCAATAATTCCCTTAAATGTAAGTACATTAAATGCTCCAACCAAAATACATGGACTGGTCAAATGGATACAAAAGAAGACCCATATATATGCTGTCTACAAGAGACCCACTGCAGACCTAGGGACACATAAAGACTGAAACTGAAGGGATGGAAAAAGATATTCTATGAAAATGGTAATCAAAAGAAAGTTGGTGGACTTCCCTGGTGACGCAGTGGTTGAGAGTCCGTCTGCCAACGCAGTGGACATGGGTTCATGCCCCGGTCCAGGAAGATCCCACATGCTGCAGAGCGGCTGGGCCCGTGAGCCATGGCCCCTGAGCCTGTGCATCCGGAGCCTGTGCCCCACAATGGGAGAGGCCACAACAGTGAGAGGCCTGTGTACCACAAAAAAAAAAAAAAAAAAAAAAGCTGGGGTAGCAATTCTCATATCAGACAAAATAGACTTTAAATTAAAGGCTATTACAAGAGACAAATAGGACACTAAATAATGATCAAGGGATCAGTCCAAGAAGAAGATATAACAATGGTAAATATTTATGAACCCAACATAGGAGCACCTCAATACATAAGGCAAATGTTAACAGCCATAAAAAGGGAAATCAACAGTAACACAATAATAGTGGGGAACTTTAACACTCCACTTACACCAAACATTAATAAGAAAATAAAACATTAAATGACACATTAGAACAGATAGACCTAATTGATATCGATAGGACATTCCATCAGAAAGTATCAAAATGCACTTTCTTCTCAAGGACACATGGAACATTCTCCAGGATAGATCACATATTGGGTCAGAAATCAGGCCTTGGGAAATTTAAGAAAATGGAAATCATATCAAGCATATTTTCCGACCACAGTTCTATGAGACTAGAAATCAATTACAGGGAAAAAAAAGCAAAAATAAAAAAAACAAACACATGGAGGCTAAACCATATGTTACTAAACAACCAAGGGATCACTGAAGCAATCAAAGAGGGAATCAAAACATGCCTAGATACAAATGACAACAAAAACATGATAATTCAAAACCTATGGGATGCAGCAAAAGCAGTTCTAAGAGGGAATTTTATAGCAATATATTTGTACCTCATGAAACAAGAAAAATCTCAAACAAACAGCATAACTTTACACCTAAAACAACTAGAGAAAACAACAACAACAACAACAAAGAAACAAAGTTAATATAAGGAAAGAATTCTTAAGATTACAGCAGAAATAAATGAAATAGAAATAAAGAAAACAATAACAAAGATCAAAGAAACAAAAAGGTTGTCCCTTGGGAGACAAACAAAATCAATAAAACTTTAGCCAGACTCATCAGGAAAAAATGGGAGATTACTCAAATCAATAAAATTAGAATTAAAAGAAGTTACAACTGACACCACAAAAATACAAATTATCATAAGAGACTACTGCAAGCAACTATATGCCAATAATATGGACAATGTGGAAGAAATGGACAAATTCTTAGAAAAGTACAACCTTCCAAGAATGAACCAGGAAGAAATAGAAAATATGAACAGACCAAACACAAGTAATGAATTTGAAACTGTGATTAAAAATCTTCCAACAAACAAAACTCCAGGATGAGATGACTTCACAGGCAAACTCTACCAAACATTTACAGAAGAGCTAACACCTGTCTTTCTCAAACTCTTCCAAAAGGTTGTAGAGTGTGGAACACACCCAAGTTAATTCTACAAGGCCACCATCACCCTAATATCAAAACCAGACAAAGATACCACACACACAAAAAAACAAAATTAGACGCCAATATCACTAATGAACATAGACACAAAAATCCTCAACAAAATATTAGCAAACCTAATCCAACAACATCTTAAAATGATCATACAGCATGATCTGGTGGGATTTATCCAAGGGATGCAAGGATTCTTCAATATACACAAATCAATCAGTGTGATACACCATATTAACAAACTGAAGAATAAAAACCATATGATCATCTCAATAGATGCAGAAAAATCTTTTGACAAAATTCAACACAATTTTATGATAAAAACTCTCCAGAAAGTGGGCATAGAGGGAACTTCCCTCAACATAATAAAGGCCATGTATTACAAATTCACAGCAAACATCATTCTCAATGGTGAAACCTAAAAGCATTTGCTCTAAAATCAGGAACAAGAAAAGGGTGTCCACTCTCGCCACTATTATTAACACAGTTTTGGAAGTCTTACCCTTGGCAATCAGAGAAAAAATAAATAAAAAGAAAGAAACGGAATGCAAGTTGGAAAAAGAGAAGTAAAACTCTCACTTTTGGTAGATGGCATGATACTATATATAGAAAATCATAAAGATGTCATGAGAAAACTACTAGAGGTAATAAATGAATTTAGTAAAGTCACAGGAAACAAAATTAATACACAGAAATGTCTTGCATTCCTATACACTAACTACTAAAGCCCACCTGCCTAGAGACCATGCTCTGCAACAAGAGAAGCCACCTCAATAAGAAGTCCATGCACTGCAATGAAGAGTAACCCTTGCTCACTGCAAATAGAGAAAGCCTGCACACAGCAACAAATACCCAATGAAGCCAAAAATAAATAAATAAATTTATTTTAAAAAGGAATCAAATACCTAGGGCCAAACCTACCTAAGGAGGCCAAAAACCTGTATTCAGAAAACTACAAGATACTGTTGAAAGAAATCAAAGACTACACAAACAGATGGAGAGATATAACATTTTCATGGATTAGAAGATCAATATTGTGAAATTGACCATAATTCTCAAAGCAATCCACAGATTCAATGCAAACCCAGTGAAAGTACCTGTGGCGTTTTTCATAGAATTAGAACAAAAAACTATACAATTACTATGGAAACAAAAGAGACCCCAAATAGCCAAGCCACCATGAGAAAGAAAAATGAAGCTGGAGGAATCAGGCTCCCTGGCTTCAGACTATACTACAAAGCTACAGTAGTCAAGACAACATGGTACTGGCCCAAAAACAGAAATATAGATCAATGGAACAGGATAGAAAGCCCAGAGATAAACCCACACACCTATGGTCACCTAATATGACAAAGGATGCAAGAATATACAATGGAGAAAAGACAGCCTCTTCAATAAGTGGTGCTGGGGAAACTGGACAGCTATATGAAAAAGAATGAAATTAGAACACTCGCTAACACCATACAAAAAAATAGACTCAAAATGGATTAAAGACCTAAATATATGGCCCAATACTATAAAACTCTTAGAGGAAAACATAGGCAGAACACCATTTGACATAAATTGCAGCAAGATCTTTTTTGACCCACCTCCTAGAGTAATGAAAATAAAAACAAAAATAAACAAATGGGACCTAAATAAACTTAAAAGTTTTACACAGCAAAGGAAACCATAAACAAGACAAAAAGACAACTCTCAGAATGGGAGAAAATATTTGGAAATGTAGCAACTGAGGAAGAATTAATCTCCAAAATATACAAACAGCTCACGCAGCTCAATATCAAAAACAAACAAAAAAACAAACAACCCCATCCAAAAATGGGTGGACGATCTAAATAGACATTTCTCCAAAGAAGTCATACAGATGGCTAACAAACACATGAAAATATGCTCAATATCACTAGGTATTCAAGAAATATAAATCAAAGCCACAATGAGGTATCACCTCACACCAGTCAGAAAGATCACCATCAAAAAATCTACAAACAACAAATGCTGGAGAGGGTGTGGAGAAAAGGGAACCCTCTTACACTGTTGGTGGGAATTTATATTAATACAGCCATTATGGAAAACAGTATGGAGCTCCCTTAAAAAACTAAAAATAGAACTACCATATAACCCAGCAATCCCACTACTTGGCATATACCCTGAGAAAACCATAATTCAAAAAGACACACACAGCCCAATGTTCAAAGTGGCACTATTTACAATAACCAGGGCATGGAAGCAACCTAATTGTCCATCAACAGAGGAATGGAAAAAGAAGATATGGTACATATATAGAATGGAATATTATTCAGCCATAAAAAAGAACAAAACTAAGTCATTTGCAGAGACGTGGATGGAACTAGAGACTGTCATACAAAGTGAAGTAAGAAAGAGAAAAACAAACATACATATATTAAGGTATGGATGAGGAATCTAGAAAAATAGTATAGATTATCTTATTTACAAAGCAGAAGTAGAGACACAGACGTATAGAACAAACATATAGTTACCAAGGAGGAAGGAGGGGGATGGGATGAATTGGATGAGTGGGCTTTACATATGTACACTATTGATACTATGTATAAAATAGATAACTAATGAGAAGATACTGTATAACACAGGGAAGGTATTCCATGCTCTATGGTGACCTAAATAGAAAGGAAATCCAAAAAAGAGGAGTTATATGTGTATGTATATCTCATTCACTTTCCTATACATGAGAAACTAATAAAACATTGTAAAGAAACCATACTCTAATAAAAATTAATTTAAAATAGCTATAGCTGGATGAGTTTGCAAAAAATGAATACATAAAGCAAAAAAATAGAATTGATGAATCATATCTAGTAATAAAGTAGATTGTTCAAATATATCAAAGATATATTATTGGTTTCATATGAAAATAAATCAATGCAATATTCTATCTACTTTCACTAATGTAGAAAAGAGAAACATAAAATAAAATTGTATGGGGATTCGACTAGAACATTCCACTTTGCAAGGGGAGATATTTATTTGAAAACAAAAATTCACTGAAAGACCAGTTTGCTCACTTATAATTTAGAAGACTTGACCAAATTTGACAATAAACATATTTCAAGTAACTGGATTGCAATTAATTACTAGCAAAACTCATAATGAAATGTCATATATCCAAGTGATTCGCATTTATTTTGAATAACACATGGACAAACCATAATATTAAGGCAATAAACATTTTAAACAATGAAAAACACTTGTTCTTTTTAAGAATATAATAGTTTAAAATTATCTGCAATAATTGAGTTTTCTGCATAATAAAAATAAGGATTTATGCTGGAGGATTTTAGTACTATTTGATTTGTAAGTTCCTTTTAAATCTTACACATATTAAGATGAACAAACTTAATTCATTAGAAATGTTATTAAGCTGTAGATAAATTGTTCCATGACAGGCTGACAAAATGCTTCACTATCATATTAATGAGACTAGTAATAACATATTAGAAATATTACAACAAAGGCTGAGAATGTTAACATTTTCTAAGAAAATTATGTCAATAAAAATGTGAAATTTCTTAGGTATAATGTTAATCCTGCATGATAGAGCACATAATGAAACCATTTGGTTATTTAAATCAGTAGTCAGGAATTGGTTTCAGAAACTCCACAACATCCTGTTCATTTTAGTTCTCTCATATATTGGTCATTATAAGGAGTACAGGGCTTCCCTGGTGGCACAGTGGTTGAGAGTTCGCCTGCTGATGCAGGGAACACGGGTTCGTGTCCCGGTCCAGGAAGATCCTACATGTTGTGGAGTGGCTGGGCATGTGAGCCATGGCTGCTGAGCCTGCACATCCGGAGTCTGTGCTCTGCAATGGGAGAGGCCACAACAGTGAGAGGCCCGCATACTGCATAAATAAATAAATAAATAATAAATAAATAAAAAAGAATAAAATATAAAAGGAGTACAAATATATCCCCCAAAGCCTTCAATTCTGGTCCTTTGTGTAAATTATTTCTAATATTTCCACTACTTTTCCTGCAAATTTTGAGCCCCACATCATTTCCTACTTTGATTTATACTTTTGTGGACTACATAATAGATTTTGATATTTTCCATCTGAGGAGTGATACACTGATCACTCTTTGAAAGGATGAAGAGAATTAAAAATACCAGGTTATGTAAAATCTATAAATGCAGAAATGAATTCTCATCAGATATTTTTATAATTTCCATTTTCATAAAATTATGATGAATATGTTCTCAAAACTACAAAACACTTGAAAAAAATTATTGCTCGGTTTCTTTGGCTAGACACTTTTAGTGTCATCTTTGACACCCTTGTTCCAGCATCACTATATAAGTAAAGGAAAGAGGCACAGGTATTTACCAATCTTGTGATTCAAGTAAGTGAATGATTATATATTTTAGGAATATTACAAAGTGAGCTAAATAAATGTTTTACTTTTTATTACTTTAGATGTTATTGGCTTGAAATTTTGTGTTACTTAGATTCCCCCAAATAGTATGAAGTAACTCAGGGTGTGTTCACTTTAGTTTCTTCTACATTAGGTTGCTCTTTTGCTCCTAACACCAAATGTTTCTAACTAGCTTTTGAGGTCTGTACTGATATACTACCATTTACAAGGTTATATATGGGTAGTAGTGGTAACTCCAAGGTCAGGAGATAGATTCCCCAAAAGGACTTAAAAGCGTATCTAACATTTATTACTACAAAGTGAATTTTATGCTGAATTCAACATGAACTTTAATGATGTGGAGTTGTTTCTATTCATCTAGAACAAGAAAGAAGTAACTTTTATGAAAACAGTTTTAAAATTTGAGTTGTGACTTAATGACCATGTGGGACCAACTGTGAGCCATTCCTCATTTTTTAGTATACTGATAATAACTACTCTTTATTAATTAATTATTGATATGTCATAATTTACTTATATTAACTCATTTAGTAATTACAATAGCTCTGTGATTTCTTTATAGTTATTATTTTTATTTGACAGATGAGGAAATTAATGGTCAGTAAGTTTAAACAATCTGTTTAATATGACAGGGATAGTAAGTAAAAAGTTAAAAATAAAACAAAAACAAGTGTTGTTGGACTTCAGCTCACACATTCTTAACCACTGTGTCATACTGCCCTCCAACAGTATGACTGACCATTCCAAACTTGCCTATTACAGATAATGTTTTCTGAAATCTTACTAGGGAAGTTGTTTGATACTGTGTAGTTAATAATACTTAGCTTTAAGTAGAGGTTGGTTATATAACTAAGCAGGTATCTTCATATACTTTCTTAAATATTTATTTTGAAATTTAGGTTACCTCTGAGTTCTAAAGCATTCACATTTGAAAGTAAAATATCAGTGTAAGTAAACCAAGGGATTTTGCTGGATTTAGACAAAACCCTGAAAAAATTATGTTTTATTAGCTGAGATCCTCCTTAATTCATTTTGTTTTTAATTTCTACCCTTTGTTTTTGGTAAATTCATGCACCATTACAAATATATAAAAATCTTTTACATTTCCTTTTAGGTTGAGTATTGCATTTAAAAAAATTCTTTCATACTTTTCCATACTTTTAACTTATTTTTTATTTGAAGGGTTTCTTTATAATTTTTACATTAATGACAAATTTATGTTATTTTATCTATATATGTAAATATGTAATTTGTTATTTTGTTCTTGGAAAAAGAAATGCAGGAAATTGTTTGAGTCATATGACTTCTTAAGGTCTTTTGCAGTACATGCTCCTGAAAAACTATTCCAGAGAATATTATAAATAGAAAAAAAATGGGGGAGATAAAAAAATTTCATCTATGATCTACATATTTTTCCTTAGGGCAAATTTAAAGTATATGAATTTATATCCATTTTGGGCTTACTCACAAGTTATGCACCTAAGGGACAGATCCAAAGAATTATAGGAAAGGATTTGAAAACTGAACTTGATATAAACCACCATTCAAGTACCAGACAACTCCTTTATGGCACATACCCTGGGGAGAGCAAAATATTGTAAGTAAATTTAAGAACTGAAGTGATATTTGAACCATTGCACACAAAATGTGAGACAGAACTTGAAGACCAAGTCCAACAAGATTGATTTTTCTGCTAAAACAACAAAAACAAAATAATCTACATTCTACCCAGAATTTTAACAGGATCCAGAATCTTACAACATAATATTCAAAATGTTCAGAATACAGTGCAAAATTACTTGACATAAAGAGACCGAGAAAAAAAAAAAAAAACCTCAATTCTCAAAGGAAAATATAATAGATGCCAACCGTGAGATAAACCAGGTGCTGGAATTATCAAAGAAAGCTTTAAAATAGTTATCATAAACATGCTTCAAGAAGTAGAGGTTAGCAATCTTGAAATGAAATAAAAAATATAAGCTTGTGGCATAGAAATATAAACTTTATACTACAACTATAAAAAAGAAAATGGAAACTTCAGAACCTAAAATTAAAATATTTGAAAGACAATTATTGGATTGGTTCCAAAGTAAAATGGAGACAAGAGAGGAAATAGTAAACATGAAGACAGATTAATAGAAATTATCCAAGTTTAAGAGAACAGAGAAAAATAGTTACAGAAAAGTGAACAAGAAAATCAAGAAAATGTGAGACAATAGCAAAATGTCTAACAATTATGTCATTGGATTCTCAAAAGCAGAGATAAAAAAAATTGGAAAAAAATATTTGAAGAAATATATGGTTAAGCCTGTCTTAAATTTACTGAAAATTTACAGATTCAGGATGTTAGAGAGACCAAAAATGAAACTAAACTGCTGAAGACCAAAGATAAAGAAAACAATCTTGAAAGCAGCTAAGAGAAATCTAAAATATTACATATGGGAAAAAAAGATTCAAATGATGACTTCTTTCCAGAAAACATGAAAGTGAGAAGATAGTGGTGCTTAAAGAAAAAACTGTCAAAAAAAAAACACCTGTCAATCTAGAATTCTATATCAAGCAAAACTATCCTTTAGAATGAAGGAAAGATAAAGGCATTCTCAGGTGCATGAAAACTAGGAGGATTCAGTGTAAGAATAATTGCTCTAAAAGAAAAGATAAAGTAAGTTTTTCAAGCTGACAGAACTTGAAACATCAGAAAATAAGAAAGAGAAACATAAATGACAAACTCCTGGGGAAATATAAGACACTAAATTTTTCTCTCAAATTATTTAAAATATGCATACTGTTGAATGAAAAATTATAACTTTATTGGAATGCAACTCAACATTTACAGATATAATACAAATGAATGTTGTAACATAAAGGAGGGAGGAAAAGAGTCTTATATGATTAGAAGGGTGTGATTTGAAGTGATAAGTATTAATCCTAAGTAGACATGAAATGGTAGGTATATTGTAATTCCAACAGTAACCAATAAAATAATAATACAAAAAGATGCAGTCAAAAGCAATATATAAATTGTAGTTGAAAACTAAAACAATTTAATAATCCAAAAGAAGACAGAAAAAGGGGAAAGATAGGAAAAGAGCGAGAGACATACCAAAACAAATTATAAAACCATAAAATTAAATCCAAACATGTCAATAATTATAGTGAATATAAATTTTCTAAATACACAAACCAAAAATCAAAGAATTTAAATGAATGAAAAACAAGACCCAGCTTACTGCCTACAATAATTCTACATTAAATAAGAACATACAGGTAAGTGAAAAGAATTAGAAACACTATACTATGCAAACATTAATCAAAAGAAAGCTCAAATTGATGTATTAATATTGGGTAAAGTAGATTTCATAACAAGTTAAATTACCAGGAATAAATAGAGGTATTACACTATGATAAAAGGGTCATTTTACCAAGAAGGCATAAAAATCTTGTATATGTGTGTTCTCTTAAGAGCAGAGCTCCAAAATACATGAAGCAAAAACTTATAGGACTAAAAGGAGACATAGATAAATCCATAATTATAATTGGAAACATCAATATTTGTCTCTTACCAACTGATAGAAAAAGTAAACAGAAAATCAGCGAGATTATAGAATACTTCAACAAACTATCAACTGACTTGACAAAATTGACATTTGCCAAGCACTCCAGCTAAAGGCAGCAGAATACATGTTGTTTTTGAGCATCTGTGGAACATCCACTAAGATAGAAAACAATTCACCATGGTTAGAGGAAAATATCAAATAATAATTTAAATAGATGCAGAAAAAGCAATCGGGAAAATACAATATACATTGATGATAGAAATTATCAACAAAAAGGTATTTATAACCAATTTGAACTATAGATTCAACTCAAATTTGATCAAAACCCCAGCAGATTTTTTGGTAGATACAGATAGGCTGATCCTAAAATTTATATAGAAAGATAAAGAAATTAGAATATCCAAATTATTTAGAAAGAGAAGAACAATGTTGGTGGGCTTGATTTCAAGACTTACTGTAAAAGTACAATAATCAAGTATTGGTGAAAATACAGGCATATAAATCAATGGACATGATACAGAGCACAGATATAACAATATGATGAACTGAAGTTTGAAAAACATGCAAATGTAATTCAATGGGGAAAGGATAGTCTTTTCAACAGACAACACTGGGACAATTGGACATTCATGTGCAGAAAAATGGATCACAACCTAAAGCTTATACTTCATAGAAAAATTGTCACAGAATATATCATGGATCTAAATGTATATTATAAACCTGTAAAACTGTTTAAAAGAAAAATTTGGAGAGTTTTTATTATAAATGGGTGTTGACATTTGTCAAAAGAATTTTCTTCATCTATTGAGATAATCATATGATTTTATTATTCATTTAGTTAATATGGTGTATCACATTGATTGATTTTCATATACTGAAGAATTCTTGCATCGCAGGGATAAATCCCACTTGATCATGGTGTATGATTCTTTTAATGTGCTGTTGTATTAGGTTTGCTAGCATTGTATTGAGGATTTTTGCATCTATGTTCATCAGTGACATTGCCCTGTAATTCTCTTTTTTTGGTATCTCTGCCTGGTTTTAGTATCAGGATTATGGTGGCCTTGTAGAATGAGTTTGGGAGTGTTCCACTCTCTGCTATTTTTTGCAAGATTTTGAGAAGTATAGGTGTTAGCTCTTCTCTAAAATTTGATAGAATTCTCCTGTGAACCCATCTGGTCCTGGACTTTTTATGTTGGAAGACTTTTAATTAGAGTTTCAATTTCATTACTTGTGATTGGTCTGTTCATATTTTCTATTTCTTTTTGGTTCAGTCTTGGAAGGTTGTACTTTTGTAAGAATTTGTCCATTTTTTCCGGGTCGTCCATTTTGTTGACATATAGTTGCTTGTAGTAGTCTCTTATGATCCTTTGTATTCCTGTGGTGTCAGTTGTAACTTCTCCTTTTTCGTTTCTAATTTGATTGATTTGAGTCCTCTCCCTGTTTTTCTTGATGAGTCTGGATAAAGATATACCTATTTTATTTATCTCCTCAAAGAACCTGCTTTTAGTTTTATTGATCTTTGCTATTGTTTTCTTTGTTCCTGTTTCACCTATTTCTGTTCTGATTTTTATGGTTTCTTTCCTTCAACTAAATTTGGGTTTTGCTTGTTCTTCTTTCTCTACTTGCCTTAGGTGTAATGTTAGGAGGAAAACATAGGCACAACACTTTATGAAATAAATTGCAGCAAGATCTTTTTTGACCCACCTCCTAGAGTAATGAAAATAAAAACAAAAATAAACAAATGGGACCTAATCAAACTCAAAATCTTTTGCACAGCAAAGGAAACCATAAACAAGAAGAAAATACGAACCTCAGAATGGCAGAAAATATTTGCAAAAGAAGCAACTGACAAATGATTAATCTCCACATCTACAAGCAGCTCATGCAGCTTAATATAAAAAAACAGGCTAATTTAAAAAGGGACAGAAAATCTAAATATACATTTCTACAAAGAAGACATACAGATGGCCAACAAACTCATGGAAAGATGCCCAACCTCACTAATTATTAGAGGAACGAAAATCAAAATTAAATGAGCCTTACACCAGTCACAATGACCATCATCAAAAATCTAGAAACAATAAATGCTGGAGAGGGTGTGGAGGAAGGCAACCCTCATGCACTGTTGGAGGGAATGTAAATTGATACAGGCACTATGGAAAACAGTATGGAGGTTCCTAAAAAAAATTAAGAATAGAACTGCCATATGACCCAGAAATCCCACTACTTGGCATTTACCCTGAGAAAACCATAATTCAGAAAGACACGTGCACCTTCATGTTTACTGCAGCACTATTTACAATAGCCAGGACATGGAAGCAGCCTAAATGTCAATAAACAGAGAAATGGATAAAGAAGATGTGGTACATATATACAATGTATATTACTCAGCCACAAAAAGGAATTAAATTGGGTCATTTGTATGGACATGGATGGACCTAGAGAGTGTCATACAGAGTGAAGTAAGACAGAAAGAGAAACAAATATCATATACAAATGCATATATATGGAACCTAGAAAAAATGGTATAGAAAATCTTATTTACAAAGCAGAAATAGAGACAGCTGTATAGAACAAATGGATGAATACCAAGTGGAAAGTGGTGTATGTGGGAGGAACTGGGAGATTGGGATTGACACATATACACTATTGATACTATGAGTAAAATAGATAACTAATGAGAAATTAAAGTTTAGCACAGAAAACTCTACTTAATGCACTGCTGTGACCTAAGTGGGAAGGAAATCCAAAAAACAGGGGATATATGTATATGTAGAGCTGACGAATTTTGCTGTATGACAGTAATGAACACAACATTGTAAAGCAATTATATCCCAATAAAAATTAATTAAAAAATAATATTTTGGAGATAAAATTTTTGGTTTTGGACCGGGCAAATATTCCTAAAACAATTCCAAACCATAATTCAGGGAAAAAATGATTAGGTGGACTAAATAAAAATTTAATAAAGAATTGCTATGAATGGAGGGAGGTGGCTACTGCTGCAGCTGGCTCAGCTGCACAGTCTTTACCTCCTCCCAGCCTTCATGAGGAGGAAGCTAGTGGAGAACTGATGCAACAAAACCAAGGAGTAAATAAAACATCACCCATCTTCTTGATGAGTTTCAAATGCTCTTCTAGGAAGCTTCTCTCCCAGAAGTCACAGACGTGGGGGTCTGTTGGGACAGAACCCAGGGCATTCAAGTCCACAGAAGCCTGGTTCAGGTTCTTCTCCATGAACACAAAGGTTCCCACAGTATCTTGGGTTTTGCCCCACTCAACTTGGGGAGGCTTCTGCTCTCCTGGAAGAGAGGGCAGCGACTCCACAGGTTTTTGCATTTTCAAGAAACTCAGAGCCCTCGTTCTTCTCCTCGACAATTCCCAGAAAAGTGGCCCATGCTCTTCAGAGCCACATCATCAAAATATAAGCCCTGAGTGAGCGGTGTGGCCAAAAGGGTCTCGGTGCTCTGGCCAGGTGTCAGACCTGAGACTCAGAGTTGGGGGAGCCGAGTTCAGGGCACTGGTCCACCAGAGACCTCCTGGCCCCATGTAATATGAATTGGCACAAGTTCTCCCAGAGATCTCCATTTCAATGCTAAGACCCAGCTTCAATCAACAACCAGCAAGCTCCAGTGCTGGACAACCCATGCCAAACAGCAAGCAAGACAGGAACACAACAAAAACCATTAGCAGAGACACCACAGGAGGTGGTCGTGGCTACCAGAAACACAAGATACACACTCATCCACTAGAACAGAGGCAACAATCCCCTCCACCAGAAAGCCTACACAATCCACTGATCAAATCTTACCCACAGGGGGCATACACCAAAAACTATGAGAACTACAAACATGCAGCCTGTGAAAAGGAGACCCCAAATACAGTAAGTTAAGCAAAATGGGAAGAAAGAAAAATACACAGCAGATGAAGGAGAAAAGTAAAAACCCACGAGATGAAATAAATGAAGAGGAAATAGGCAGTCTACCTAAAAAGGAATTGAGTAATGACAGCAAAGATGATTCCAAATTTTGGAAATACAATAGAGAAAATAAAAGAAACATTCAAGAAGGACCTAGAAGAAAATAAAGGGCAATCAAACAATGATGAACAAAACAATAAATGAAATGAAAAATTCTCTAGAAGGGGCTTCCCTGGTGGCACAGTGGTTGAGAGTCCGCCTGCTGATGCAGGGGACATGGGTTCATGCCCCAGTCTGGGAAGATCCCACATGCCATGGAGCAGCTAGGCCCTTGGACCATGGCCACTGAGCCTGCATATCTGGAGCCTGTGCTCCACAATGGGAGAGGTCACAAAAGTGAGAGGCTCATGCACCGAAAAAAAAATTCTCAGGGCTTCCCTGGTGGCGCAGTGGTTGAGGGTCCTCCTGCTGATGCAGGGGGCACGGGTTCATGCCCCGGTCTGGGAGGATCCCACGTGCCGTGGAGCAGCTGGGCCCGTGAGCCATGGCCGCTGAGCCTGCGCGTCCGGAGCCTGTCCTCCGCGATGGGTGAGGCCACAATGGTGAGAGACCCGCGTACCGCAAAAAAAAAAAAAAAAAAAAAAATTCTCTAGAAGGAATCAGTAGCAGAATAACTGAGGGAGAAGAATGGATAAGTAACTTGGACTAGTGGAAATAACTATCACAGAGCAGAATAAAGAAAAAAGAATGAAAAAAATTGAGTACAGTCTCAAAAACATCTGGGAAAACATTAAGCACACCAACATTCGAGTTATAGGGGTCCCAAAAGAAGAAGATAAAAAGAAAGGGACTATAGTTGAAAACTTTCCTAATATGGGAAAGGAAATAGTCAATCAAATCCAGGAAACACAAAGCGTCCAATACAGGATAAATCAAAGGAGAAACATGCCAAAGCACATATGAATCAAATATCAAAAATTAAGTACAAAGAAAAATATTAAAAGCAGCAAGAGAAAAACAACAAATAACATACAAGTTAATCCCCATAAGGTTAACAGCTGATCATTCAGCAAAAACACTGCAAGCCAGAAGGGAGAGGCAGGACCTATTTAAAGTGGAGAAAGGGAAAATCCTACAACCAAGATTACTCTACCCAGCAAGGATCTCATTCAGATTTGATGGAGAAATTAAAACCTTTACAGACAAGCCAAAGTTAGGAGAATTCAGCACTAGGAAACCAGCTTTACAACAAATGCTAAAGGAACTTCTCTAAGCAGGAAACACAAGAGAAGGAAAAGACCTACAATAACAAACCCAAACAATTAAGAAAATGGTAATAGGAAAATACATATTGATAATTACCTTAAATGTAAATGGATTAAATGCTTCAACCAAAAAATATAGACTAGCTGAATGGAAACAAAAACAAGACACAGATATATGCTGTCTACCAGAGACCCACATCAGAACTAGGGACACATACAGACTGAAAGTGAGTGGATGGAAAAAGATATTCCATGCAACGGTAATCAAAAGAGAGCTGGCACAGCATTCTCAAATCAGACAAAATAGACTTTAAATAGAGAATGTTACAAGAAGAAAAGAAGAACACTACATAACGATCAAGGAATCAATACAAGAAGATATAACAACTGTAAATATTTATGCACCCAACAAAGGAGCAGCTCAATACATAAGGCAAAACCTAATAGCCATAAAAGGGGAAATCAACAGTAACACAATAATAGTAAGGGACTTCAACACCCCACTTTCACCAACAAACAGATCTTTCAAAATGAAAATAAATAAGGAAACACAGTCTTTAAATGGAACATTAAATGGGATGGACTTAATTGTTATTTAATAACATTACACATAAAAAAATAGAATACACATTCTTCTCAAGTGCTCATGGAACATTCTCCAGGATAGAGCATATCCAGGGGCACAAATCAAGCCTTGGTAAACTTAAGAAAATTGAAATCATATCAAGTGCCTTTTCTGAACACAGTGATATGAAACTAGGTATCAATTACAGGAAAATATGTAAAAAATAAAAATATACGGAGGCTAAATAACACACTACTAAATAACCAAAAGATAACTGAAGAAATCAAAGAGAAAATAAAAAAATACCTAGAAATAAATGAGAATGAAAACACAACAACCCAATACCTATGGGATGCAGCAAAAGCAGTTCTAAGAGGGAAGTTTATAGCAATACAATCCTACTTCAAGAAACAAGAATAATCTCAAATAAACCAGCTAACCTTACGCTTAAAGCAATTAGAGAAAGAAAAATAAAATACACAAAGTTAGCAGAAGGAAAGAAATCATAAAAATCAGATCAGAAATAAATGAAAAAGAAATGAGGGACACAATAGGTAAGATCAATAAAACAGAAATCTGGTTCTTTAAGAAGAAAAACAACATTCATAAACCATTGGCCAGACTCATCAAGAAAAAAAAGGGAAAAGACTCATATCAACAGCATTAGAAATGAAAAAGAAGTAACAACTGACACTGAAGAAATACAAAGGTTCATGAGAGATTACTACTAGCAACTATATGCCAATAAAATGGACAACCTGGAAGAACTAGACAAATTCTTAAAAAAAGCACAAATACAAGAGACTCAACCAGGAAGAAATAGAAAATATAAAGAGACCAATAACAAGCACTGAAATTGACACTGTGATTAAAAATCTTCCAAAAAACAAAAGCCCAGGACCACATGGCTTCACAGGGGAATTCTATCAAACATTTAGTGAAGCACTAACAACTATGCTACTCAAACTCTTTCAAAATATAGCAGAGGGAGGAAGACTCCAAAACTCATTCTATGAGGCCACCATTACCCTGATACCATAAACAGAAAAAGATGTCACAAAAAAGGAAAACTACAGGCCAATATCACTAATGAACATAGTTGCAAAAATCCTCAACAAAATACCGGCAAACAGAATCCAGCAGCACATTAAAAGTATCATACACCAAGATCAAGTGGTGTTTATCCCAGGAATGCAGGGATTCTTCAATATACACTAATCAACCTATGTGATACACCATATTGACAAATTGAAGGATAAAAATCGTATGATTATCTCAAGAGATGCAGAAACATCTTTTGACAAAATTCAAGACCCATTTATGATAAAAACTCTCCAGAAAGTAGGCATAGAGGGAACTTACCTGAAAATAATAAACACCATATATGACAAATCCATAGCCAACATCATTCTCAAAGGTGAAAAACTGAAACCATTTCCACTAAGATCAGGAAGAAGATAAGGTTGCCCACTCTCACCAGTGTTATTTATCAAAGATTTGGAAGTTTTAGTCACAGTAATCAGAGAAGAAGAAAATAAAAGAAATCCAAATCAGAAAAAAGAAGTAAAACTGTTGCTGTTTGCAGATGATGTGATACTATATATAAAGAATCCTAAAGATGCTACCAGAAAACTACTAGAGCTAATTAATGAATCTGGCAAAGTTTCAGGACACAAAATAAATGCACAGAAATTTCTTGCATTCCTATACACTAATGATGAAAAATTTGAAAGAGAAATTAAGATAACACTCCCATTTATCATTGCCACAAAAAGAATAAAATACCTAGGAATAAACCTACCTATGGAGACAAAAGACCTATATGTGGAAAACTATAAGACACTGATGAAAGTAATTACAGATGATACAAACAGATGGAGAATGATACCATTCTTGGATTGGAATAATTGACATTGTGAAAATGACTATACTCCACAATGCAATCTACAGATTCAAAGAAATCTCTATGAAACTACCAATGGCATTTAAAAAAAAAAACTAGAAAAAAAATTCACAATTTGTATGGAAACACAAAAGACCCCGAATAGAGAAAGCAATTTTGAGAAAGAAAAATGGAGCTGGAGGAAACACGTCCCTGACTTCAGAGTAAACTACAAAGCTACAGTAATCAAGACAGTACAGTACTGGCACAAAAACAGAAATATAGATCAATGGAACAGGACAGAAAGCCCAGAAATTAACTCACGCACATATGGTAAACTTTTCTTTGACAAAGGAGGCAAGATTATACAATGGAGAAAAGACAGCCTCTTCAATAAGTGGTGCTGGGAAAACTGGACAGCTACATGTAAAAGAATGAAATAAGAACACTCCCTAACACCATACACAAAAATAAAATCAAAATGGATTAAAAACCTAAATGTAAGGCCAGACTCTTTAAAACTCTTAGAGGAAAACTTAGGCAAAATACTCTATGACATAAATTACGGCAAGATCATTTTTGACCCACCTCCTAGAGAAATGGAAATAAAAACAAAACAAAAAAATGGAACCTAATGAAAGTTAAAAGCTTTTGCACAGCAAAGGAAACCATAAACAAGATGAAAAGACACCCTCAGAATGGGAGAAAATATTTGCTAATGAATCAACAGACAAAGGATTAATCTCCAAAATATACAAGCTGCTCATGCAGCTCAATATCAAAAAACAAACAACCCAATCCAAAAATGGGAAGAAGACCTAAATAGATATTTCTCCAAAGAAGATGTACAGATTGCCAACAAACAATGGAAAGGATGCTCAACATCACTAATCATTAGCAAAACGCAAATCAAAACTACAGTGCAGCATCAACTCACACCAGTCAGAATGGACATCACCAAAAAATCCACAAATGATAAATGCTGGAAAGGGTGTGGAGAAAAGGGAAACCTCTTGCACTGCTGGTGGGGATGTGAATTGATACAGCCACTATAGAGAACAGTATGGTGGTTCCTTAAAAAACTAAAAACTGAACTACCATACAATCCAGCAATCATACTCCTTGGTATATAATCTGAGAAAAACATAATTCTAAAAGAATCATGTACCACAATGTTTATTGCAGCTCTATTTACAATAGCCAGGAGATGGAAGCAATCTAACTGTCCATCGACAGATGTATGGATAAAGAAGATGTGGCACATATATACAGTGGAATATTACTCTGCTATAAAAATAAATGAAGTTGAGTTATTTGTAGTGGAGTGGATGGACCTAGAATCTGTCATAGAGAGTGAAGTATGTCAGAAAGAGAATAACAAATACTGTATGCTCACACTTATATATGGAATCTAAGAAAAAAAAAAGTTCTGAACAACTTAGGGGCAGGGCATGAATAAAGATGCAGATGTAGAAAACGGACTTGAAGACATGGAGAGGGGGAGTGTTGAGCTGGGACGAGGTGAGAGAGTGGCATTGACTTATACACACTACCAAACGTAGAATTGATGACTGGTGGGAAGTAGCTGCATAGCACAGGGAGATCATCTTGGTGCTTTGTGACCACCCAGAGGTGTGGGATAGGGAGAGTGAGAGGGAGATGCAAGAGGCAGGGCATATGGGGATATATGTATATGTATGGCTGATTCACTTTGTTATACAACAGAAACTAACACAATATTGTAAAGCAATTATACACCAATAAAGATGTTAATTTTTAAAAAATTAAAAAAATATTAAAATAAAAATAAAAATATTATATTTTATATAATTAATTAAAATTAATTAATTAATTAATTAAAATATAAAAATACACTTAACATGAAATGTGTTAAGTGTATGAAAATATTTGCAAATCATATTTCTTACAGAGATCTTTAATTCAGAATATATACAGAATTCCCCATACTAAATGATAAGCAAACCTAATTTACAAGATTTGGAAAGATACTACACGAAAAATATATATGGAAACATTATTCATCATCATTAGTTATTGGGAAAAATCAAATTAAAACCAGAAATAGACAGCACTACACATCCATTATGATAACTAAAATAAGCAAATAAAGACAAAAACCACCCTTACATGTACTAATTCCTGGCAAGAATGAAGTACATGTGAAACTCTCAGTCAGTACTTTTTAGAATTCAAAATGACACAGCCACTTTGGAAAACAGTTTGGCCATTTCTTATTAAGTTAATCACACTTACAAAATGACCCAACAGTTCTATTTCTATATATTTTCCCAAATGGATTTAAAACTTACATTCACATAAATACCCATATGTAAATATAAATAGCAGTTCTACACAAAATCATCAATAACTATGAACAAGTGAAACTTCCTTTTTTTTGTGAATGGACAAATATTAGTATATCTATACTATGAATACTACTCAGCAATAAAAAGGAACATGCTTTTGATACATGTTACAACATAGATGAAGTTTAAATGCATTATGTTAAGCGAAAGAAGACAGTTTCAAAACACCACATAATTGATGATTCCTTTTACGTGACATACTTGAAAAAGCGAAACTGTAAGTATACAAAACAAAGCAGTGGTTTCCAGGAGTAAGTGTTGGGAGGACTATTTGACTACAAAGGACTAATGTGTGTATTTTTGGAATGATGGAATTGTCCTTTACCTTGATTATAGTGACAGTTGTGTGATGCTATGTATTGGTCAAAACTTATAGAAGTGTTCACCAAAAATGTTGGTTTTATGTTATGTAAATTAAAAAAAAATAAGAATAAAATTGATGGTTCAGGCTTCTGAAGGAAGAACACTGTTCTTCTTCTGTGATATCATGATGATAAAGGAATACAGTTGCAAAAATATTAAAGTCAATTAAGGTAGAGTGGAAAGTACCCTAGACAGGTTCAGAAAACTTATGAATTATGACTTTGTTAATGAGTAATATTGAGTAAATAAATTAACCTCTCAGAGCCTTGGTTTTCTAATTTGTAGAGTGGGGTAATACTGCTTATTTCATCTAAGAGGTTCTAATATTTAACTGGGTTTATATACCTGAAATCTCCTTGCAAGCTATAAGGTGCTATTCCAAAATCAATTCATTCAGTGAATGTTTAAGGAATGCCTACGATTCTAAGCACTACAGGAAATACAAAAATAAATTAGAAATAGTTTGTACAGTCAAGGAGTTTAATGCCAAGAACAGTAGCATATATAGAAAGTACATATAATACAAGAAAGAATGTAGTAAGTGCAAATGAGAGGAAGGGAGAAATGGCTACATATGTCTTGAATTAAAAATATTATCATGGGGGGAGGGATAAATTAGGAGTTTGGGATTAAAATATACACATTTCTATATATAAAATAGATAACCAAAAAAGACCTACTGTATAGCACAGGGAACTATACTCAATATCTTATAATAACCTATAATGGAAGAGAATGTAAAAAAAATAATACGTATAATCATATATATATATATATATATATATATATATATATATATATATATATATATATAGCTGAATCACTTTGCTGTACACCTGAAACTAACACAACATTGTAAATCAAATATATTTCAACAAAAAATTAATTATATTAAAAAATATCCTGGAGAGAATTCCAGTTCACAATGGCATAGAAATATCCTGAACTCACCTCCACCCATGAAGACATGAAATCTACAGTTTCATATAGAAAAATTTCCTCTAGGAAAATCCCCCAGAACTAGTGGAACAACCCCTTTACATTAGCCAAATTGAAAAAATAAAACATTGAAATGGGTAGGAAAGACTGAGACCCAATCTAGCCACAAACCCCACCCATGGCATGATGACCCACAATCAGAAGGGAACTCAAAACCGAGAGTTTCTCCCTGAGAAGCAAAGGGTTCATACCCCAAATTGGTCACCCAACTTTTAAGACCTGCACCTGAGAGATGAGACCTCAAAACATCTAGCTTTGTAAAACAATGGAGTCATATCCATGAGACCTGCAAAGCTGTGGTGAACTCAGAAATGGCTCTTAAAATGCTCTTGCCAAAGGGTCCAGCACAAAAGTCACCTTTGGAAAGTGCCCAGACTTTACATGAAAGAGACTCATTTGCTAATTTTAAAGCATCAGAGTGAAAGGCAGGGACCTGCTGGGATATTCCAAGGGATGGAGACTGAGGGATGCCATCTTCCCACTCTCCCTCTATTTTACTAAAGCCAGTGGGTATCATCTTTTCTTTTTCCAGACAGATGCCATCTTTTCACTACAGTCAGCAGACACCATCTACATGCACTATTTTTCTGCCTTGTTAAAGCCAGTAGGTGCCATATTTTTCTTTTGTGTATTATTTCATTATTTTCCTTTTTTTCTTTTTATTTCTTTTTTTCCCCAGCAGGTGTCATCTTTGCACACCCTCTCTACCTCCATCCAACTAGTGGGTGACATATTCATTCTCTTCTCTGCCTCGCTAAAGCTGATGGGTGTTATATTTTTTTTTCTTTTTTTTTTTTTTTTTTTTTGCTCTTTTTCAGTAGTTGCCATCTTTGCACTCCCTCTCGGCCTCATTACAATATATCCAGAAGAGGAACTTCTATATGAGTTTGGTATCCTGATTTTTATGTTGGGGGATCCAAGTTTTGTGGATGAAGCCCAGGGGATGTCCCTTAATTGCCTGGCTTTGGAGGCCAGAAATGCTTGTGTTCCTGGGTCCCATGGGATTGTAACAATCAGAGAGACAGTTTTTAGCAGATTACCACTCCAATGGCACTGCACAGAGAGCAGACTGAAACACACCCTTAGTCTTTTTGAGAAACAGGCCTATTTCCTCATTTAGGGGTTTTGATCTGAGGAGTAAGCTTTTGGTTTGGCACAGGTAAGGGGGCCTATGGAGGTGCTCTCAAGAATGGAGGCCAGTGGACACAATCTTTGTACTCTCCCCTGCCTTGATCCATCTTTTTGGTATCTTCCAAAAAAGTGTATATAACCTTGTCTCCTCCTTGATTTTTGTGCTGCTGCCTCTAGATTAGCAGGCTCTGGTTCCTAGTGGGGCTTATGCTTACAGGTCAAAGGGACTATAACCAAAGGAGAAAGAGTTCTTAAAGAGCTACCACCATCAGGGCACAGCAAGAGGCAACAGACCAAGAAGCTCAATCTTTTTGTGAAAGAGGCCTATAGCTTATCACAGCTACAGCCTGAAGGGCAGGCTTCTAATTAACCTTACATCTAATGGCTGACTCTAAATGTTTCCAGAGAACTTAGAGGACGTACACCATCTTTGTGCTCTCTCTCTGCTATGCTCCAGAGCACCATTGTCTCTCAGAGCAAAGCTCTTATACATGTCTCAATCACCTGGCCTTAATGGCCAGAGGGGCTTGTATTCCTGGGTCCCACAGGACTGTAACAATCAGAGAGACAGTTCTTGGCAGGCTACCCCAGGGCACTGCAAAGACTGCAGACTGAAATACACTTCCAGTCTCTCTGCAAAAGAGGCCTATTTGTTTGACTTGGAGCTTCAGTCTGAGGGGTAGGCTTCAGGTTTGGCACACAGTTAGAAAACTATGGAGGTACCCTCAGGGAATGTAGGTCAGGGGACACCATCTTTGCACCTTCTATCTCTCTAGAGCTCACTGGTATTTCCCAGAGATGAGCTTATACACTGGTCTGGAACCCTGATTTTTGTGATTACTGTCCAAGGGACACCTCCATATTGCTTGGCTCTGGTGGTCAGCTGGGCTTATGCTTGCAGTCCCATAGGCCTATATATATTTGTATACTTTAAAAGCTGCTTGTTTAGTCTGGCATCCAACCAGCCCAACCTAGGTTCTGACTAAGATCCTTCCCTTTGTGACACTGATAGATCTTGAAGCACTTTCAACAACTGACAGATAGTAAAAATAAAACTGGTCGCTTAGACAATCAAAGGATTTAAGAAACAATCAGGTGCTAGGGCAGGATTGAAGAATAAGATTCATCTCCTACACAAGGTCACTTCTTCAAAACTGAGAGAGATGACTGTTTCACCTAATGCATAGAAACCAACACAAAGAGTTAAGCAAAATGAAGAAACAGAGGAAAATATTCCAAATAAAAGAACAAGATAAAACCCTGGAAACAAACTGTAATGGAATGGAGATAAGTAAGTTACCTGATAAGAAGTTCAAAGTAATAGTCATAGAAATGCTCACCAAACTCAGGAGAAGAATGAATGAACACAGTGAGGTCTTCAACAAAAAGAGAGAAAATATAAGAAAATACTATATACAAGTTACAGAGTTGAGGAATATAATAACTGAAATGAAAAAATACACTAGAGGGGTTCAACAGCAGACTAGATGAAGCAGAAGAAAGAATTCATCAACTAGAAGACAGTACAGAAGAACTCACCCAGTTAGGGTAGAAATAAAAAAAAAAAGAATGAAAAAAATTGAAGATAGCTTGAGGGACTTAAGGAACATCAAGCAGACTAACATTTATATTATAGAGAACCCATACGGAGAATAGGGAAAGAATGGGGCAGAACATTTATTTGAAGAAATAATGGCTGAAAATTTTCTAACCTGGGAAATAGATATGTAGAACCAGGAAGCCCAAAGAGTTGCAAATGAAATGAGCCCAAAGAGACCCACACCAAGACACATTAAAATTAAATTGTCAAAAGGTAAAGACAAGGGGAGAACCTTAAAATCAACCAGAGAAAAACAACTTGTTAAGTACAAAGAAACTACCATAAGACTCTCAACTAACTTTTCAGCAGAACTTTGCAGGATAGAAGGGAGTGGCATGCAGCCCTGCCTCCATGAGCTCAAAGAGAATGCACCCCAGCTGCCGTCTCAGGGTTCCTGCCTCAGCAGGCTCCTGCACCCCAGCCGTCACCTCAGTGGGCTCTAGGAGCAGATGCTAGTGGGTTTCCCGCTCACAAAGGTGAGGCTGAAACCACAACTGGGCCCCAGGGGCTGTGCAAATTAGGAAGCAGAGCTGAGAGCTTTCCCTGCAGCTGTGTGAGCTGTAGATTAATACCTCTGCCACCAGCTTTGTAAATTCAGTGCCTGCAGAACATCTGAGTGGACAACAGGTGCTCCCACAGCTGGGATGGGTCTGGCATTAGCAACTGTGGGCTTTGTGGGCCCATGAACATGGGGTCTGGGCTGGGCCATGGTCTGAGCTGCTTCCATAACTCTCACAGTGGGTCCAAATGTGTGACTACTGCAGTCCTGAGACCTGACTTCAGTGGATCTGCGATGGTGGCCTCATGAAAAAAACACCTGAGGGGCCTCAGGGCTGATTGCTGGCATTCCCAAGGTTGATATAAGTCTTTGGACAGAGTCAACAACAGTGTACATTGTGAGCCAGCACAACAGGTGACAGGTGACACAACAGGGCACACTCACCAGTGAACAGCTCTGTCAGAGGAATACTCAGTGGCTCCTCTCACAGTTGGAGCACTCCAATCCCATCTAACTCACACTGCAGACCAGAAATGCAGCTCAGAAATAGATCTGGGGGCTTCTACCCCAACAATGAGGGAACATAACTGGCCCCTGACAGGGTAATGACAGCAGAGCAAAGAGGAGGCCCCACTCAACATCCAGTGCAGGCTCTGGTCACCGCAACACATATCACACCTCCAATCAAGGGGATAATGGACAGCATACACTGAGGAATGTGGAAACAGGCAACCACACTAAAATGAGACTTTGCACCATAAAATATTAAAGCTACACAGGGATGCTTCCACATAAAAACAGCTCTCCAAGACCACAGTAGATAATTGTTTTCTCCTAAACTCATAGAGCAAGAGAAATATAAGTAAAATGAAGAAGTAGAGGAACCACTCCATAATAAAAGATCAAGAGAATTCCCCTGAAAGAACAAAAAATGAAACAGATCTCTTCAGTTTAACAGACATTGAGTTCAAAAAGGAGATAATAAAAATACAGAATAAATTCAGGACTATTGATAGAAATGCAGATTACTGTAATAAAAGTACTAGAAAATATAAGGAGGAGCCAAGAAAAAGAAAATTCATGTGCCAAGATGAAAGATGAGTGAAAGGCAATGAATAGCAGAATGAATAAAGCAGAAGAATGAGTAAGTGATCTGAAAAATACAATAATGGAAATCACCCAATCAGAACAACAGACAGAAAGCCAAATGAAAATAAAAGCAATGTAAGAGACCTATGGGATAAAATAAAGCATGTCAATCTATGCATAATAGAGATCCCAGAAGGAGAAGAAAGAGAAACAGGGATTAAAAATGTATTTTAAGAAAGTATGGCTGAAAACTTCCCAAACATAAAGAAAGAAAGACATATCCAGGTACAGGAAGCACAGAAGGTCCCAAACAAGATAAAATGAAACAGACTTACATGAAGGCATATTATAACAAAAATAGCAGTAGTTAAAGAGAGGATTCTAAAGGTAGCAAGAGAAAAACAAAGAGTTAATTATAAGGGAGCCCTGATAATGCTATCAACTGATTTCTCTACAGAAACTCTGCAGGCCAGAAGGGCTGGACAAGATATATTCAAAGTCTTGAAAGGGAAAAGTCTGCAACCTAGGATACTCTACCCAGCAAGATTATAATTTAGAATAGAAGAAGAGTTAAAGAATTTCTCAAACAAGCAAAACCTAAAAGAATAAAGCAATACTAAACCTATCTTAAAGGAAATATTGAAAAGTCTTCTCTAAATAAGAAAGACGTAAGAATCTATAGGAAAAAGAAAATCACGATTGGAAAGTGAATTACTTAAATAAGTCAGTACCCAGATTAAAAAAAATAATAAATTCTGTTAAAGTGATGATAACCACAATGAACAGTAAAAGGATGAAAATGAAGATGCAAAAGAGGACATCAAAATTTTACAATGTGGGGGAGGAGAGAAAGAAAATGCAGATTTTTTTTTTAGAATGTGTTTGAGCCTATATGAGTACCAGTCTAAGGCAAGTAGATATAGGAAGGGGTTAACATACTTGAAAAACAGGGAAACTGTAAATCAAAAACATACAATAGATTCAAAACAACCAAATAGAACATTAGCATAATACAAAAGAAAAGAATCAAACCACAAAAGGAATAACAAAAAGAAAAAGAAAGGGACAAAAAAGAAATATAAAATCAATGGGAAAACAAGGTTTAAAATGGAAATAAATACATATCTATCAATAATTACCTTAAATGTCAATGGAATAAATGTTCCAATCAAAAAACACAGTGTGGAGCTTCCCTGGTGGCACAGTGGTTGAGAGCCTGCCTGCCGATGCAGGGGATGTGTGTTCGTGCCCCAGTCTGGGAGGATCCCACATGCTGTGGAGTGGCTGGGCCCATGAGCCATGGCTGCTGAGCCTGTGCGTCCGGGGCCTGTGCTCTGCAACAGGAGAGGCCACAGCAGTGAGAGGCCTGCGTTCTGCCAAAACAAACAAACAAACAAAACAAAACAAACAAAAAAAAACCCCACAGTGTGGCAGATTGGATAAAAAATCAAGAACCTACAATATGCTGCCTACAAGAGACCCACTTTAGGACAAAGGACACACATAGGTTGAAAGTGAGGGGATGGCTAAAGATATTTCATGCAAACAGAAATGACAAGAAAGCAAGGGTTGCAATACTCATATAACAAAATAGACTGTAAAACAAAGGCTATAAAGAAAGATAAAGAAGAACACTATATAATGATAAAAGGATCAATACAAGAAGATAATATTACACACCTCAACATATATGTACCCAATATAGGAGCACCCAAATAAATAAAACAAATACTAACAGACATAAAGGGAGAAATTGATGGGAATTCAATAATAGTAGGGGACTTAGCCCACTCACATCCTTGGACAGATCTTTGAGACAGAAAATCAATAAGGCAAGAGAGAATCTAAATGATACAATAGAACAGTTAGGTTTAATTGATATTTTCAGGACATTACATCCCGAAAAGCAGAATACACATTATTTTCAAGCACACACAGAACATTCTCTAGAATTGACCACATATTATGGCACAAAACAAGCCTCAACCAACTTAAAGGTATAGAAATTTTGTCAAGCATCCTTTCTGTCTACAACGGCATGAAACTAGAAATCAACCTCAGAAAAAGAAACAAGAAAAAAAACAATTACATGGAGACTAAACAACACACTAATAAAAAAACAGTGGGTGAACAATAAAAGAAGAAATTTAAAAAATACCTTGAGGCAAATGACAATGCAAACACAACCCTACAAAATCTATGGGATGCAGGAAAAACAGTTCTGGGGGGCTTCATAGTGTTACAACTCTTCTTTAAGAAATAAGAAAAATCTCAAATAAACAACCCAACTCGCCACCAAAAATATTAGAAAAGGAAAAACAAAACCTAAAGTCAGCACAAGGAAGGATATAATAAATATCTGACAGGAAATAAATAATATATAGATTTAAAAAAATAGAAAAAGATCAATAAAACAAAGAGCTGGTTCTTTGAAAAGGTAAACAAACTTGACAATCCTCTGGCCAGGCTCACCAAGAGGAAAAGAGTGAAGACCCAAATAAACAAATTAAGAAATAAAAGAGGAAAAATCACAACAAATTCCACAGAAAAAAATATCATGAGACTATTATGAACAATTATGTGCCAACTAATTGACAATTTAGAAGAAATGGATAACTTTCTAGAAACATACAGCCAACCAAAACTGAATTAAGGAGAAATAGGTAACTTGAACAGACTGATTACCAGAAGTGAAATAGAATCTGTAATAAACTTCTTACAAACAAAAGTCCAGGGCCAGATGGCTTCACAAACAATTCTACCAAATATACAAGGAAGAATTATACTGATCCTTCTCAAACTCTTCCAAAGATTGAAGAGGAAGAAACACTCTCAAAGATATGCTATGAAGCCACCATCACCCTGATATCAAAACCAGACAAAGACATCACCAAAAAGGAAAATTACAGGTCAGAAAGAGAAAGACAAATACCATATGATATCACTTACATGTGGAATCTACAACATGACACAAATGAACATATCTATGAAACAGAAACAGACTCAGAGAATTAGAGAACATACTTGTGGTTGCCAAGGGGGAGGGGGCGTCACAGAGGGAATGATTTGGTGTTTTGGGTTGGCAAATGCAAACTAGTATATATAGGATGGATAAATAACAAGGTCCTACTGTATAGTACAGGGAACTATATTCACTATCCTGTGATAAAACATAATTTAAAAGAATGTGTAAAATTATATATATATATATATATATATATATATATATATTCATAACTGAATCACTTTGCTGAAAAGCAGAAATTAACACAACATTGTAAATCAACTATACTCCAATAATTTTTTTTTAAAAGAAGGGAGTGGCATGACATATTCCAAAAGGATGAAACAAAAAACCTACAACCAAGAATACTCTTCCTGGCAAGGTTAACTTTCAAATTTGAAGGAGAGAGAGTTTTCCAGACAAGTAAAAGTTAAAGGAGTTCATCACCACTAAACTGACCTTACAAGAATTGTTAAAGGGACTTCTTTAACCTGAAAAGAAAGGATACAAATTAATAACAAGAAAATATATGAAAGTATAAATCACACTTGTACATGTAATATATTGTGATGGTAGTTGTTTAATCACATATAATGATAATATGAAAATTAAAAGAAGGAAGTAATAAAATAACTGTAAATACAATAATTATTTAAGGATACACAAGATAAAGAGATGTAAAATGTGACATCATAAACATAAAACATGGGGACGGGGAAAATAAAAATGTAGAGCTTTCAAACTTAAGTTGCATTCAAACTTAAGTTGTTGTCAACTTAATATAGACTATTATAAAAATTTTATCTTGTATTTCCAGTTTCAGCTCTGACATGTAAAATCTTGGAAATTTTCACTCTTATTAATACTATAGGAAAGAGGTGGACTATTTGGAAATCAATGACTTTTCATGGACCTATCAGAAAATTGAGGTTTCAGGGCAGCTCATCACCATGAAATCTGAAGACTCATGCTCATTAAAGCAATATCATGGACTTTTCTTTTTTGATTTTTAATTACTAAATAAATCTCTTTACTTGTGATAGGTCGGTTCAGATTTTCTATTTCTTCTTGCTTCAGTTTAGGTAATTTGTATGCTTGTAGGAATTTCTACATTTAATCAATATCATCTAATTCATGTATGATTATTCATAGTATTATCTTACGGTCCCTTTTTAATATCTGTAACATTGATATTAATGTCTCTGCTTTCTTTTCTGATTTTAGGTGTTTGTATCTTCTCTCTTTCTATTTTTTTGTTAGTCTATTTATAGCTTTGTTAATTCTGTTCATCTTTTGAAAGAACTAATTTTTGTTTTATTGCTTCTATTGTTTTTCTATTCTCTATTTTATTTGTCTCTGCTACAGCATTTATTATCCTCTTCCTTGTGCTAGCTTTGGGTTTAATTTTTTCTTCTTTTAAGTTCCTCAAGGTGTAGTTACATTTGATTTTATATACAGTAAGTCCCCTATATATGAATGAGTTCAATTGTGAGAGTGTGTTCATAAATCCAATTTGTTCGTAAGTCCAACAATGTTAGCCTCGGTACCTAACTAACACAATCGGCTAGGTTGTGCTGTACTGTAATAGGTTTATAATAGTTTTCACACAAATAATACATAAAAACAAACAAAAAATAAACATTTTTAATCTTACAGTACAGTACCTTGAAAAGTACAGTAGTACCAGCTACATCAGCACTGTTTTTATGCTTGCTTCCATAATCCTGAACTTGAAATAAAGATACTGTACTCTATATAGCACTGTACAGTAAAGTACACAAAAACACAACCACGTAGAGGATGCACACATGTGACATGTACACCAGACACACGTGAACTAACTTGTGTGATTGGACATGCAAACGCATGTTCGCTTCTTTGAAAGTTCACAACTTGAAGGTTCATAGGTAGGGGACTGACTGTATATATATATATATATATATATTTTAATGTAGGTATCTATAGTTATATAGTTATAAAATTCCCTCAGCACTGCTTTCCCAAGGCTGGGCAACCTGGTGTCTATTGGTGGGGGAAAGGAGTCTGAGTTCCATGACTACAAATAAGCATCCCATTTGGTTGTTTGTTGTCATTGAGTCCCTCTTGCCACTGCAAATCTGACAGCCTAGTATCTCTCAACGAAAAAGTAGACTCTAAGGCCTAGCTGGAAAGGACAATAACACCCCTGGATACTTATTTTTAGTGGGGCTCCCTACTGATTCCCTTTCTCTTTGTGCCATACTTGCCGAGTGTTGTGACAAACTCCTGACAATCTAAGAGTTCAAGGTCTGGCTCACCATTTCTGTTGGGAGTGCAAAATAAAATGCCCTGCCACTGTCTCATTTTTCCAGTCCTGGGGTCTGAAATGAGTGCACCTCTTTCTCACCACCTGTTAGTGCTCTCCTTTGGTCACCTCTTTTGATAATTTCAGGGTTTATATTTTTACTTAGCAGAGAAGTGTAAGGAGAAACGAGTCTACTGCGTTATGCATGAACTGGAAGTATATCTTATGCATTTTTATCAGCTGAAATTTGAATAACTGATCCCTTTATATAATCTTTTAACCCATTGAGGGAAAAATATAGAGAAAACTCCTATGACATAATCTAATGTTTAACTTCTTTTTTTTTCAACATAGACAAAGCAATTATTTTGAAGAAAAGTTTAGAGGACATAGAATTAGTGAGAACCAAAAGGTATCAGCACTTTTTAAAGTGTACTTCACTAAGGGGATAAAGAGCCCTAGCCTTGTGTTTTGTTGTTGGTTTGTTTGTTTTACTTTTGTTTACCTCTCCAAGCTGCTTATTGCTAGGTAGACTCAGTTAACATTCTTAAGGAACTTAGGAATGCTCTAATGGAAATTAGAAGTCTTTAAATGACATATTTTACTCTATTGAAACATAGAGATAGCACATAAACTTCAAACTTTTTAATCAATGAGTTAAAAAATGTCATACAAAGTTTTTGCACATTAATGTGTCCCTACCCAATATTTCTCAAATAAAAGATCCCAATATAGCAGTCATTCAATTGTGAGTGTGAATAAAAATACTTGGAAATACATACGTATTTAGAGAGTTATACTCATTGGGAGAATTTTCTTCGGGGAAGAATAACGCTTGTCAAAACTGGAATTGTGGGCTTCCCTGGTGGCGCGGTGGTTGGGAGTCTGCCTGCCGATGCAGGGGACGTGGTTTCGTGCCCCAGTCTGGGAGGATCCCACATGCCGTGGAGTGGCTGGGCCCGTGAGCCATGGCCGCTGAGCCTGTGCATCTGGAGCCTATGCTCCGCAACGGGAGAGGCCACAACAGTGAGAGGCCCGCATACTGCAAAAAACAAAACAAAACAAAACAAAACTGGAATTGTATTAATATTTAGCTCAAACTTTGTTTCCTTTGTAAAAATAAAAATATAAATACTTCCCTTATCCCACAGTTGTTTAAATTTTAAAACATAAAAATTATAATGCATAATTCTAAAAATAATTTAATGATTCCTACCTAATAATGTGGAGGAAAGAAGCTTAAGTATGTAAACTTTTTATTGATTATGTTTTCTATTTTTAGCTAACTTTAAAAATAAATGGCTTAGGTTATCATTTCTCTGTTAATATTTTTATAGAGATAGGTGTTGATTTTTTATTGTCATTTAAAATATTGGATCTCTCTAATTTTCTAGGAGATTTTTTTAATGTATGCTATAAATATTAATGGCAATTCAAACAATCATCATTACTACAATTAAAAAATTTTTCCCCCAAGTATAGGAAAACCTTGCTGAGGGGATAGATTTATTTCTATTCATATAAACAAGGGAGAATTTATATAGACCATGTTTTTTATTCCATAGAAGGACAAATTGGCATCTGGTGAATTATCCTGTCATTACTTAGAGATAGGCCAGTTTGACCAAATAAAGAGTAAACGGAAGTCAGAGGCAGATAACTCATCATTGTCTAATTAGTTCTTGGCATGACAGACTAATGGCTCAAAACATTCCTTTGTCAGAATCTGTGTATCAAAGATTATTTGGGTAAATCTTGATAACAGTGATGTAATCCTCTTACACACTGACGGCAGGCTACAATCTAGTTCACTTAATTTAAACAGAACTTTTAAATGGCCCTGTACCCTTTGACCTACTCATGTACTTTCTGACCTCAACCTTTTACCTATATTTATTCTTATTTTGAGAGTCTTCTTGTAAATGCACAGAGCACTGAATTGGGGGTCAAAAAGTCTGAGGATCTATTCCTCACTCTTCTATTAATATTTATTATTCATGTAAAGTTAGACAATTCAAAAGATCACTTTGAAGTGTGATTTCTTCATTCATATCATGGGAATAATACCACCTGACCTAATCAAAAAGCATTTCCCTTAGAATCAAATTAAGTAATGTATGCCAAATGCTTGATAAAATGTAAAAGACAATGGAATTGTAACATGATGCAATGAAATACATAACAATTGTTGGAAAATCAAGTGTATACATCTCTGAGAATGTTCATAATAATTTGTCAAATGTGTAAATCCTCAAATATATCTGCAAATGTTCATAATTAAATGATTAACTGGTTAACAATGATGCATATGTAATAAAGGTGTACATAATTGATATTTCTGTTCTTACATGATTACATATTTAACAAATGAAGACTTTTCATTTGGGATTATTAGCATATTAAAATAATATTTACTTAGTCACACAGACTAGGTTTTAGAGCTTGAAATTGTTGCTCTAATTATAAATAATGAAGAGGAAGATATTTGCTTAAAAAATATTTCTGGTACTTAGCACAGTCCCAGAGCACAGTGATAGTCAGCAAATTATTATTATTACTCTTATTATTATTTACATCATGTCAAATAACTTTAAAACAGCCCCAATAAGTTGTTATTATCCCTATTTTACGGAGAATATTAAAGCTTAAAATAATTTGTCAGGGATTACATAGCTCAACATCCTTGTGATATGTGGAAAACCCATAAATAAGATGAATAATTTGAATAAAAGAACTCACTGAGAAAAAATGTCATTACAATCATGCATATATATTAGCTCAAGAATGTAGGGTATTTATTGGTTTGTGGACATGAGCCAGGCCTTAGTTTGTGGGTGAGTGGAAAGTAAATGCATTTACATCTAAGGCTGTGACTATAGGGCATCATAATAACTGATAATTTAGTATGGGTCAAGACATGTAATCTATTTGTTACTTAGTTGATAAGTCAAATCTAGTGAAACGTTGAATCTATTTTCCATTTAGACACAGCTTCAGCTAGAAAAAAAAACAAAACAAAAAAAACAAACAGAAAAACAGACCACTGTGTGCTAGTCTATAGAAGCCATGTTTGTCTTTCTCTGTCTGACTTATTTTATTTAGCATAGTGCTCTCCAAGTCCACCAACGTTGCTGCAATTGCAAAATTTCATTTTTTTATGGCTGAGTAGTATTCCATTGTATATATTTGCAACATCTTATTTATCCATTCATATGTTGATGGACACAGGTAGCTTGTTTATCTTTGTAACTGTAATAATGCTGCTATGAACATTGGGATGCATGCATCTTTTCAAATTTGTTGTTTTGTTTTTTTTGGATATATTCCCAGGAGTGGAATTTCCGGGTTATATGGTAGTTCTATTTTTAGTTTTTTTGAGAAACCTGATGTTACCCACAGTGGCTGCACAAATTTACATTCCCACCAACAGTGTACTAGGTTTCCCTTTTCTCCTCATCCTCACGAACATTTGTTATCTGTGTTCTTTCTGATGATAGCCATTCTGACAGGTGTGAGGTGATATCTCACTGTGATTTTGATTTGATGATTAGCAATGTTGAGCATCTTTTTATGGGGCTGCTGACCATCGGCATTTCTACTCTGGAAAAATGTCTATTCAGTTCTTCTGCCTATTTTTTAATTGGAATTTTTTTTATGTTAAGTTGTATGAGCTATTTATAAATGTTGGATATTAACCTCTTATAACTCATATCATTTGCAAATATTTTCTCCGGTTCAGTAGGTTATCTTTTCATTTTGTGGATGGTTTCTTTTGCTGTGCAAAATCTTTCAACTTTAATTAGGGCCATTTTGTTTACTTTTGCTTTTATTTCTTTTACTTTAGGAGATGGATCCAAAAAATATTGCTATGACTTATGTCAAAGAGTGTTCTGCCTAAGTTTTCCCCTAAAAGTTTTATAGTATCTGGTCTTACTTTTGGTTCTCTAATCCATTTTGAGTTTATTTTTGTATGTGGTGTTAGATAATGTTCTAATTTCATTCTTTTACATGTAGCTGTCCAGTTTTCCCAGCACCACTTTTGAAGAGATGGTTTTTCTCCATTGTTTAGTCTTGCCTCCTGTGTCATAGATTAATTGACCATAAGCACATGGGTTTATTTCTGAGATCTCTATCCTGTTCCACAGATCTATGTGTCTGTTATGGTGCCAGTACCATACCGTTTTGATTACTGTAGCTTTGTAATATAGTCTGAAACCAGAGTGCATGATTACTCCAGCTCCATTCTTCTTTCTCAAGACTGTTTTGGCTATTCAGGGTCTTTTGAGTTTCCATAAAAATTTTAAAATTATTTGTTCTATTTCTGTGGAAAATGCCATTAGTGTTTTGAAAGGGATTACATTGATTCTGTAGTTGCTTTGGTTGGTATGGTCATTTTAACAATATTAATTCCTGCAATCCAAGAACACGGTGTATCTTAACATCTTCTGTGTCATCTTCAATTATTTTCCTCTGTGTATAATAGTTTTCAGAGAACAGACTTTTGCCTCCTCCTCCTCCTCATTATGATTATTATCATTATTATTATTCTCCATTTAAAGTTATTATAAAATATTGGTTACATTCCCTGTGCTGTACAATATATCCCAGTATCTTATTTATGTTTTATACAGTAGTATGTACCTCATAATTCCCTAACCCCTATCTTGTGTCTCCACCCAACCCTTTCCTCACTAGTAGCCACTAGTTTGTTCTCTCTGTATCTGTGAAATTCTATTTTGTAATATTCATTCTTTTGTTTTACTTTTAGATTGACATACAATTTATAGTATACAGGTTTTGTCCTTTTATATCTGACTTATTTCAATAAACATAACATGCTCCAGATCCATTCATGCTGTTGCATATGGCAAAATTTTATTCTTTTTTATAGCTGAGTAATATTCCTGTGTGTGTGTGTGTGTGTGTGTGTATTGTTGTGGGTATACATAGACACCACAGGTTTATTTTTTTTAATCTTTATTGAAGCATAGTTGCTTTACAATGGTGTGTTAGTTTCTGCTATATAACAAAGTGAATCAGCTACATGTATACATATATCCCCACATCCCCTCCCTCTTTTGCCTCCCTCGCACCCTCCCTATCCCACCCCTCTAGGTGGTCACAAAGCACCAATCTGATCTCCCTGTGCTATGCAGCTGCTTCTCATTAACTATCTATTTTACATTTGGTAGTGTATATATGTCAATGCTACTCTCTCACATGGTTCCCAGCTTACCCTTTGCCCCACCATGTCCCCAAGTCTATTCACTACATCTGCATCTTTATTCCTGTCCTGCCACTAGGTTCATCTGAACCATATTTTTTTTAGATTCCGTATATATTTCTTAGCAGACTGTAGTTGTTTTTTTCTTTCTGATTTACTTCACTCTGTATGACAGACTCTAGGAGCATCCACCTAACTGCAAATAACTCAATTTCATTCCTTTTTATGGCTGAGTAATATTCCATTGTAAATATGTGTCATATCTTCTTCATCCGTTCAGCTGTCAACGGATATTTAGGTTTCTTCCATGTCCTGGCTGTTGTAAATAGTGCTGCAATGAACATTGTGGTACATGTATTTTTTTGAATTTTGGTTTTCTCAGGGTATATGCCTAGTAGTGGTATTGCTAGGGCGTATAGTAGATCTATTTCTAGTTTTTAAACGAACCACCATACTGTCCTCCATAGTGGCTGTATCAATTACATTCCCACCACAGTGCAAGAGGGTTCCCTTTCCTCAACACCCTCTCCAGCATGTACTCTTTCTAGATTTTTTAATAACGGCCATTCTGACCTACATGAGGTGATACATCATTGTGGTTTTGATTTGCATTTCTCTAATAATTAGTGACATTGAGCAACCATTTATGTGTTTGTTGGCAGTCTTTATATCTTCTTTAGAGAAATGGCTATTTAGGTCTTCAACCCACTTTTATATTGGGTTGTTTTTTTTTGATATTGAGCTGAATGAGATGCTTGTATATTTTGGAGATAATCCTTTGTCAGTTGCTTTGTTTGCAAATATTTTGTACTATTCTGAGCGATGTCTTTTTATCTTGTTTATGGTTTCCTTTGTTGTTTCCTTTAAGGTTCATTAGGTCCCATTTGTTTATTTTTTTTTTTCCATTTCTCTAGGAGGTGGGTCAAAAATGATCTTGCTGTGATTTATGTCATAGAGTGTTCTGCCTATGTTTTCCTCTAAGTGTTTTATAGTGTCTAGCCTTACACTTAGGTCTTTAATATCCATTTTGAGTTTATTTTTGTGTATGGTGTTAGGGAGTGTTATAATTTCATTGTTTTACACATAGCTGTCCAGTTTTCCCCAGCACCACTTATTGTAGAGGCTGTCTTTTCTCCATTGTGTATTCTTGACTCTTCATCAAAGATAATGTGACCATATGTTCATGGGTTTATCTCTAGGCTTTCTATCCTGTTCCATTGATCTATATTTATGTTTTTGTGCCAGTACACACTGTCTGATTACTGTGGTTTTGTAGTATAGTCTGAAGTCAGTAAGCCTCTGTCCTTGAGCTCTGTTTTTCTTTCTCAAGATTGCATTGGCTATTTGGGGTCTTTGTGTTTACATACAAATTGTAATTTTTTTTTTGCTTTAGTTCTGTGAAAAATGTCATTGGTAGTTTGATAGGAATTGCACTGAATCTGTAGTATAGTCATTTTCACATGTTGATTCTTCCAATCCAAGAACAGGGTATATATCTCCATCTGTTTGTATCCTCTTTGATTTCTTTCATCAGTGTCTTATAGTTTCTGCATACAGGCCCTTTATTTCCTGAGGTAGGTTTATTCCTTGGTATTTTATTTATTTTTGGTTGCAGTGGTGATTGTATTTCCTTAATTTCTCTTTCTGGTCATTTGTTGTTAGTGTATAGGAATGCAAGAGAGTTCTCTGCATTAATTTTGAATCCTGCAACTTTACCAAACTCATTGGTTAGCTCTAGTAGTTTTCTGGTCGGATCTTTAGGTTTCTCTATGTATAGTTTCATGTCATTGGCAAAAAGTGACAGTTTATTTCTTCCTTTCCACTTTGTATTCAATTTCGTTTTTTTCTCTGATTGCCCTCGCTAAAACTTCCAAAACTATGTTGAATAATAGTAGCTAGAGTGGGCACCCTTGTCATGTTCCTGATCTTAGAGGAAATGGTTTCAGTTTTTCACCATTGAGAACGATGTTAGCTGTGGGTTTGTCATATACGGCCTTTATTATGTTGAGGTAGGTTCCCTCTATGCCCACTTTCTGGAGAGTTTTTATCATAAATGGGTGTTGAATTTTGTTGAAAGCTTTTTCTGCATCTATTGAGATTACCATATGGCTTTTATCTTTCATTTTGTTATATGGTGTATCACATTGATTGATTTGTGTATATTGAAGAATCCTTGCAATACTGGGATACACTGCACTTGATCATGGTGTGTGGTCCTTTTAATGTGCTGTTGGATTCTTTTTGCTAAGATTTTGTTGTGGATTTTTGTATTTATGTTTATCAGAGATATTGGCCTGTAATTTTCTTTTTTTGTGACATCTTTGTCTGATTTTGGTATCAGGTTGATTGTGGCCTCCTAGAATGAGCTTGGGTGTGTTCCTCCTTCTGCTATATTTTGGAAGTTTGATAAGGAAAGGTGTTAGCTCTTCTCTAAATATTGAATAGAATTCACATGTGAAGCCATCTGGTCATAGTCTCTTGTTTGTTGGAAAAGTTTTAATCACAGTCTCAATCAGTGCTTATGATTGGACTGTTCATATTTTCTATTTCTTCCTGGTTCAGTCTTAGAAGGTTGTGCTTTTCTAAAGTTTGTCCATTTCCTTCATGTTGTCCATTTGATTGGCCTGTATTTGCTTTCAGTAATCTTTCATGTTCCTTTGTATTTCTGCAATGTCAATTGTTTCTTCTTTTTCATTTCTAATTCTGTTGATTTGAGTCTTCTCCATTTTTTTCTTGATGATTTTGGCTAAAGTTTATTAATTTTGTTTATCTTCTCAAAGAACTAGCTTTTAGGTTTTTTGTTTGTTTGTTTGTTTGGTTTTTTTTGTGGCACACAAGCCTCTCACTGTTGTGGCCTTTCCCGTTGCGGAGCACAGGCTCCGGACGTGCAGGCTCAACGGCCATGGCTCATGGGCCTAGCCGCTCTGCAGCATGTGGGATCTTCCCAGACCAGGGCATGAACCCATGTCCCCTGCATTGGCAGGCGGACTCTCAACCACTGCATCACCAGGGAAGCCCTAGCTTTTAGTTTTATTGATCTTTGCTATTGTACCCTTCAATTCTTTTTCATTTATTTCTGATCAGATCTTTATGATTTCTTTCCTTCAGCTAACTTTGGGTTTTTATTTTTTTTCTTCATCATTCTCTATTTGCTTTAGGTGTAAGGTTTGGTTGTGGATTTGGGATTTTTCCTGTTGCTTGAGGTAGGTTTGTATTGCTATATATTTTCCTCTTAGAAATGTTTTAGCTGTATCCCACAGGTTTTGGGTCGTTCTGTTTGCCTTGTCATTTGTTTCTAGGTATTTTTTGATTTCCTCTTTCATTTCTTCAGTGATCTCTTGGTTATTTCATAGCATAATGTTTATCCTCCATGTGTTTGCATTTTTTCCAGTTTTTTCATGTAGTTGACATCTAGTCCCATAGCATTGTGGCCTGGAAAGATATTTGATATGATTTCAATTTTCTTAAATTTACCATGGCTTGATTTGTTACCCAAGATATGATTTATCCTGGAGAATGTTCCATGTGCACTTGAGAAGAAAGTGTATTTTGTTGTTTTTGGATGCAATGTCCTATATATATCAACTAAATCCATCTGGTCTAATGTGTCATTTAAAGCTTGTGTTTCCTTATTTATTTTCCTTTTAGATGATCTGTCCATTTTAGAAAGTGGGATGTTAAAGCATCCTAATTTTATTGTGTCACTGTCAATTTCCCATTTTATGGCTGTTAGCATGTGCCTTGTATATAGAGGTGCTCCTATGTTGTGTGCATAGATATTTAGAAGTGTGATATCATCTTCTTGGATTGATCCCTTTATCATTATGTAGTTTCCTTCTTTGTCTCTTGTAAAAGTCTTTATTTTAGTCTATTTTTTTCTGATATGAGAATTGCTACTCCAAGTCTTTTGATTTCCATTTGCATGGAATATCATTTTTCATCCCCACATTTTCAGTCTGTATTTGTCCCTAGGTCTGAAGTGGGCCTCCTGTAGGCAACATATATACAATTCTTGTTTTTGTATCCATTCAGCCAGTCTTTGTTTTTTGGTTGGAGCATCTCACACATTTACATTTAAGGTAATTATCGATATGTATGCCCCAAATACCATTTTCTTAATTGTTTTCTGTTTGCTTTTGTAGGTTTTTTCCTTCTCTTGTTTGCCACCTAGAGAAGTTCCTTTAGCATTAGTTGTAAAGCTGGTTTGATTGTGCTGAATTCTCTTAACTTTTGCTTGTCTGTAAAGATTTTAATTTCTCCATTGAATCTGAATGAGATCCTTGCTGGGTAGGGTAATCTTGGTTGTAGGTTTTTCCCTTTCATCACTTTAAATATGTCCTGCCACTCCCTTCTGGCTTGCAGAGTTTCTGCTGAAAGGTCAGCTGTTAACCTCTTGGGGTTTCCATTGTATGTTATTTGTTGCTTTTCCCTTGTGGCTTTTAATGTGTTTTCTTTGTATTTAATTTTTAATAGTTTGATTAATATGCGTCTTGGCATGTTTCTCCTTAGATTTATCCTGTATGGGACTTGCTGCACTTCCTCGACTTGATTGACTCTTTCCTTTCCAGTATTAGGGAAGTTTTCAACTATAATCTCTTCAAATATTTTCTCAGTCCCTTCTCATTCTCTTTTTCTTCTGGAACCCCTATAATTCAAATGTTGGTGCATTTAATGTTGTCCCAGATGTCTCTGAGACTGTCCTCAATTCTTTTAATTTTTTTTTTCTTATTCTGCTCTGTGGCAGTTATTTCCACTATTTTATCTTCCAGGTCACTTATCTGTTCTTCTACCTCAGTTATTCTGGTATTGATTCCTTCTAGAGTATATTTAATTTCATTTATTGTGTTGTTCATCATTGTGTGTTTGTTTCTCATATTTTCTCCATTCTATTTCTGAGATTTTGGATCACCTTTACTATCATTACTGTGTATTCTTTTTCAGGTAGACTGCCTATTTTCTCTTCATTTGTTTGGTCTGGTGGGTTTTTACTTTGCTCCTTCTTCTACTGCATATTCCTCTGTCTTCTCATTTTTTTTAACTTACTGTGTTTTGCATCTCCTTTTTGTATGATGCTGGTTCATAATTCCTCTAACTTTTGGTGTCTGCCTCCAGTGGATGACATTGGATCAGTGACTTGTGTTGGCTTCTTGGTGAGTTGTCTGGTGCCTGTGTTCTGGTGGCTGGGGCTGGATCTTGTCCCTCTCATGGGCAGGGCCACATCTGTTGTTGTGTTTTGGGGTGTCTGTGAACTTAGCATGATTTTAGGCTGCCTCTCTGCTAATTTGTGGGGTTTTGTTCCTCTCTTGCTAGTTGTTTGGCATGGGACATCCAGCACTGGAGCTTGCTGGCTGTTGGGTGGATCTGGGTCTTTGTGTTGAGACAGAGGTCTCTGGGGGAACTCTCGCCTATTAATATTACATGGGGCCAGGAGGTCTCTGGTGGTCCAGTGTCCTGACTCGGCTCTCCAACCTCGGAGGCTTAGGCCCAACACCAAGCTGTGGAACCAAGTTCCTGCCAGCCTTACTGCACAGAAGAAAAGGATGAAAAAAAAAATGAACAGACTGAACACCAAACAAATGGTAAAAGCAAAACTAAACAGACAAAATCACACAAGGAAACATACCCACACACTCAGAAAAAGAAAACAAGCAAACAATGAAAAGTCAAGCAGACAGAATCCCAAGACAAATGTTGAAAGCAAAACTAAAGAGACAAAATCACAGAAAGAAACATATTCACACACAGTCACGGGGTGGGGGGGGTGGAGAACGAGAGCAACCAAACCAATGTACAAACCCACCAATGAAAACAAGCACTAAAAAGTAAACTAAAATGAACATAAAACCGAAAACAAATCAAACACAGAAAGCAAACCCCAAGTCTACAGTTGCTCCTAACGTCCACCACCTCAGTTTTGGGAACATCTGTTGTCTATTCAGGTAATCCACAGATGCAGGGTTTATCAAGCTGATTGCAGAGATTTAATCCACTGCTCCTGTGGCTGCACAAAGAAATTTCCCTTTGTCTTCTTTGTTTGCCCTGTTCCTGGCTTTCAGCTTTGGTTTTGGCCCTACCTCTGCATGTAGGTCACCCTCAGGCATCTGTTCTCTGCCCAGACAGGAGGAGGTTAAGGCAGTGGCTGATTAGGGCTCTGTTGCTCCCTCAGGCCAGGGAGAGGGAGGAGTACAGTAGTCATAATTGGAATGCAGGATATGCCTGTGGTGGCAGAGGCCAGCATGATGTTGTAACAAACTGAGGTGTGCTGTGTGTTCTCCCAGGGAAGTTGGACCTGGATCATAGGACCCTGGCAGTGGTGTGCTGCACAGACACCTGGGGGGCTGTGGTTAGTGACCTGTGCTTTCAGGATTCTTGATGGCAGCGGCACCAGTGGTAGATATCCAAGCCCACCTCTGGGGTCTGAGATGATAGCCATGGCTTATGCCTGTCTCTGGAGATTTATTAGGTAGTGCTCTGCCATGTGTGGGCATATGGAGCAGGAAGCTCCTCTCCTTATGCACCGCAAAACAATGGTCTCTTGCCTCGCTGGCAGGTCCAGACTTTTTCCCAGACTCCCTCCCACCTAGCTGTGGTGCACTAGACCCTTCAAGCTGTCTTTGCACAGCCAACCCCAGTCCTCTTCCTGGGGTCTGACTTCTAAAATCTGAGCCTCAGCTCCATTTCCCACCTGTCCCACTGGGTGAGCAGACAAGCTTCTCAGGCTGGTGAGTGTTGGTCGGCACTGATCTTTGTGCAGGAATCTCTCCATTTTGTCTTCTGTACCCCTGTTTCTGTGCTCTCCTCTGTGGCTACGAAGCTTCCCCCCTCCGTCCCCACCAGTGAAGAGGCTTTCTAGTGTGTGGAAACTTTTCCTCCTTCACAGATCCCTCCCAGAGGCACAGGTCCCATCCCTATTCTTTTGTCTCTGTTTTTCTTTTTTCTTTTGCTCTACCCAGGTACATGGGGAGTTTCTTGCCTTTTGGGAGGTCTGAGGTCTTCTGTCAGTGTTCAGTAGGTGTTCTGTAGGAGTTGTTCCACATGTAGGTGTATTATGATATATTTGTGGGGAAGAAGGTAATCTCCACGTCTTATTCCTCCACCATCATGAAGGTCTCCTCAACATCACATATTCTTTATTCCTTCCTCTGCTGATGGGTACTTAGGTTTCTTCAATATCTTGGCTATTCATGCTGCTATGAACCTAAGGGTGCATATATGTTTTCAAACTAGTGTTTTTGTTTTCCTCAGATATATACTGAAATATGGAATTGCTGGATTATATGGTAGATATATTTATAATCTTTTTGAGGAATTTCCATAGTGGCTGCACTTAGTTATTGTGGGAAATTTCCCCAACAGTGTACAAGTGTTCCCAACAGTGTACTAGGGTTCCCTTTTCCCCACATCCTTCCAACATTTGTTACATGTGGTCTTTTTGGTGATAGCCATTTTGAAAGATATGAGGTAATATCTCATTGCAGTTTTTATTTGCATTTCTCTGATGATTAGCAATTTTGAGCATCCTTTCCTGTGTCTGTTGGCAATATTCATGTCTTCTTTGGAAAAAATGTATATTCAAATCAACTGCCAATTTATAACTTGAGTTGTTTGTTTTTGATATTGAGTTGTATGAGGTGTTTAAATATTTTGGGTATTAATTCCTTATTGGTCATATCATTTGCAAAAAATTTCCCCCATTCATTAAGTTGTCTTTTTGTTTGATCAATGGTTTCCTTTGCTGTGCAATAGCTTTCAAGTTTAATTAGGTCCCATTTGTTTGTTTTGTTTTTGCTTCCTTTGCCTGAGGTCACAAATGCAAAAAAAATATTGTTACGACTTATGTCAAAGAGTGCTCTGCCTATGTTTTCTTCTAGGAGTTTTATGGTTCCTGGGTTTACATTGAAGTCTTGAATCCCTTTTGTGAGAAAATATTCTAGTTGTTTTCTTTTACTTTTAGCTGTGTTTTCCCAGCAACACTTATTTGTAGAGACAGGCTCTTCCCTTTTTAATTTTTTGCCTTCTTTATCATTGGTTAATTGACTATAAGTATGAGGATTTATTTTTGGACTCTCTAATCTGTTCCATTTATCTCTGTGTCTGTTTTTGTTCCACTACCATACTATTTCGATTACTGTATCTTTGTAGTATAGTATGAATTCAGGGAGCACAAGGCTTCCATCTTTGTTCTTTTTTCTCAAGAGAGCTTTGGCAATTCAGGGTCTTTTCGTTTTTATATAAATTTTAGAATTATTTGTCCTAGTTCTCTAAAAAATGTCATGGGCATTTTGATAGGGATTGCATTAAATCTGTACATTTCTTTGTGCAGTATGGACATTTAAAAAATATTAACTCTTCCAATCTATGAACACAGGATACCTTTCCACTTTTAATATCATCTTCAACTTTTATCATTAGTATTTTATTTTTTTCAGAGTATAGGACTTTTACTTGTTTGGTTAAGTTTATTCCTACTTATTTTATTATTTTGATATACTTTTAAATGAGATTGTTTTCTTACTTTCTCTTTTTGATAGTTCATTATTAGTGTACAGAGAAGCAACAGATTTATGTATATTAACCTCGTATCTGCAACTTTGCTGAATTCACTTAGTAGTTCTTATAGTTTTTTGGTTGAGACTTTAGGGTTTTCTATATAAAGTATCATGTCATCTGCAAACAGTGATAGTTTGACTTTTTCCCTTCAAATTTATTTATTTTTCTTGTCTAATTGCTGTGTCTAAGACTTCCAATACTATGTTAAATAGAAGTTGTAAGAGTGGGCATCCTTGTCTTGATCCTGGTTTAAGAGGAAAATCTTTCAGCTTTTCACCATTGAGTATGATATTTAGCTGAGGGTTTGTCATAAATTGACTACTATTTTGAGATATTTTCCCTCTATATGAATTTTGATGAGAGTTTTTACTATGAATGCACATTGAATTTTGTCAAATGACTTTTCTGCATCTATTGAGATAATGATGTGATTTTAATCCTTCATTTTGTTAATGTGGTTTATCACATTGTTGTATTTTTGAAGACTGAACCATCCTTGGCTCCCTGTAATAAATACCATTTGATCATGGTTTATGATCTGTTTTATATATTGTTGGGTTTGGTTTGCTAGTATTTTGTTGAGGATTTTTGCATCTGTCTTCATTTGAGATATTGGCCTGTACTTTTCTTTTGTTGTAGTGTCTTTGTCTGATTTTGTGTCCAGGTAATTGTGGCCTCATTGAATGAATTTGGGAGTTTTCCATCCTCTTCAGTTTTTTAGAATAATTTGAGAAGGATAGATATTAGCTCTTCTTTCTATGTTTAGTGAAATTCCCCTGTGAAACTGTGCAGTCCTGGACTTCTGTGTGCTGGGAGTTTTTTGATTACTGATTCAATTGCACTACTAGTGATCAGTCTGCTTAGATTATTTATTTCTTCCTGGTTCAGTTTTCAGAGATTGTTTATTTCTAGAAATGTTTTTTTCTAAGTGTTCCAATTTGTTGGCATATAACTGTTTATAGTATTGTCTTATGAGTTTCTGTATCTCTGTGATAGCATATGAAATTTCTCCTCTTTCATTTCTTACTTTGTTTATTTGGGTCCTTTCTCTTCTTTTCCTAAATGGGCTGGCTCAATGCTTATTAATTTTGTTTATTTAAAAAAACCCACATTTTTTAGTTTCATGGACATTTTCCTTGGTTGAGGGGTCTCGTTTTATTTATTTCCACTCTCATATCTATTATTTCCTTTCTTCTGTTGACTTTGGGCTTTGTTAGTTCTTTTACTAATTCCTTTATATAGTAGGGTAGGTTGTTTATTTGACATTTTTCTTGGTTCTTGAGGCAGGCCTTTATTGCTACAAACTTCCCTCTTAGAACTGCTTTTGCTGCATCCTATAGATTTTATGTATCCATTTTCATTTTCTGATTTCTTCTTTGATTTCTTCATTGACACATTGGTTTTTTAGTAGCATGTTGTTTACTCTCCACATGTTTGTGTTTTCCCCATTTTTCTTCCTGTAATAGATACCTATTTTCATACCACTGTCATAAAAAATATGTGTAATATAATTTCTCTCCTCTTAAATTTGTTCAGACTTGTTTTGTGGCCTAGCATGTGGTCTATCCTGAAGAATGCTCTATGTCCAATTGAAAAGAATGTGTATTCTTCTTGTTTTGAGTGGAATGTCCTTTAGATATCCATTAGGCCAACTGGTCTAATGTGTTTTTTAAGGTTGCTGTTTCCTTATTGATTTTCTGTATGGATGATCTGTCCATTGATGTAATTGAGGTATTAAAGTCCCTTATAATTATTGTATTAATATCAATTTCTCCCTTTATGTCTTTTAATATTTGCTCTGTATATTTAGGTGCTACCATATTATGTGCATATATGTTTACAAACGTTATATCCTCTTCTTGTTTGTCCCCATAATTTCCTTTTTTGGTGTTTATTATATAATTTGGATTAAAGTCTGCTAGTCTGATATGAGGATCACTATCCCAGCTTTCTTTTTCTTTCATTTTCATTTGCATAGAATATCTTTTTGCATCCATTAAGTTTCCATCTGTGAGTATTTAGCTGTGAAGTGAGTCTCTTGTAGGAAGCATATAAAAGGTCTTGTTTTTTTATCCAGTAAGCCATGTTATATCTTTTGATTTAAGCATTTAGCCCACTGACATTAAAGTAATTATTGATAGGTATGCACTTATTGTCTTTTTATTATTTGTTTTCTGGTTGTTTTTGTAGTTCTTTTTGTTCATTTCTTCTCCTTTTTGTTTCTTCCTTTGTAGTTTGATGATATTTTACTACTATGTTTGTGTTACTTTTTTAAGATTTTGTGTGTCTATTGTAAGTTTCTAATTTCTTGTTACTATGAGGTTCTTATATGTTGGTCTAGCACTATATCTACTTGTTTTAAGCTGATAGTCATTTACGTTTGAACATATTTTTAAAAGATCTACATTTTTTACTACAGTTTTACTTAGTTTTGTATTTTTTGTTTTACATCTTCATATACATCCCTTAAGTGTTTGTCATAGTTATAGTTGTATATACAATTTTTGTCTTTTAATCTTTGTGCTGCCTTATATAAGCAGTTAATCCTCAGGCCTTACCACAGATTTGTCCTTCTTAATGGGAATTTTTCTTTCCTATAATTTCTTAGTTATTTTCCACTTAAAGATGACCCTTTAACATTTCTTTTAGGTTAAGTTTAGTATTGATACATTCTTTTAGTTTTTCTTTTATGAGAAGTTTTTTTTTATCTCTTCTTCTATTCTAAATGATAATCTTGTTGGATAGAGTATCCTAGGTTGCAGGTTTTTCCCTTTCAGCACTTTGAATAAATTATGCCACTTCCTTCTGGCTTGCAAAGTTTCTGCAGAAAAAGCAGCTCATAGTCTTATGGGAATTCTATTTGATATGACTCTTTGTTTTCCTCTTGTTGCCTTTAGAATATACCTTATTTATCTTTGACTACTGCCATTTTAATTATGCTACGTCTTGATATGGGTCTGTTTGGGTTTATCTTGTTTGGGGCCCTCTGTGCTTCCTATACCTGGATAGTTGTTTCCTTCCTCAGGTTTGGGAAGTTTTCATCCATAATTACTTCAAATACATTTTTGATCTCCTCCTGTCTCTCTTTTTTCTGGGGCCCCTATTTTGCAAATGTTGGTATGCTTAATGTTATCTCAGTGTTCTCTTAGGTTGTTTTCATTTATTTTAAATTGTTTTTTCTTGTTGGTATTCTGATTTGGTGATTGACATTATTATATCTTCCAGATTACTTACACATTTCTTCTCTATCACTTAGTCTACTGTTAATTACTTCTAGTGGGTTGTTTATTTCAACTATTGAATAGTTCTTTTTTGATTGGGTATTTTTTTTTTATTTTTCTAGTTACTTGTTAAAATTCTCACTGAGTTTATATATTCCTTTCTAAAGTGTAGTTAACATTCTTGTATTTATTACTATTGTGTTGAACTCTTTTATCTGGTAAATTTTTCTGTTTCATTAGGCGATTTTCTTTTCAGTTTTTTCATTTTCTCTCATTTGAAACATATTCATCTGCCTTCTCATCTTTTTTTAACTCTCTTTGTTTCTAAGAAATTAGGTAAAACAGTTACCTATCCCAGTCTTGAATTGGTTTCATTGTTTGAGAGTATTCCTATGCAGTCTGCATGTGTCCACTGGCTTTGGTGGGAGAGCTGCATCTGAAATGAGCATGGGTCATTTCTTCCTCTGAGATGCACTGGCAGCTTCCATCTTGGTTGGAGGTTGAGCTGGAGTTGGTGGGGGGAACTAGAGCAAGAACTTTGTGTGAGCCATGGCTTTTCCTGTGATTAGTAGGACTCACCACTCTACTGGGGGCAAAGTTGAGGCCCAAGGTTCTGGATCAGAAGCTCTTAGGTTTGAGTCTGTTCTAGTTCTATTCTCTCTAAGTGTGTACACTCGGTTTGGCAACAGCAGCCTGTACTTGACTGGAAAGGAGTGCTAAAGCAAGAGAGACTGGACCATATGCATGGTGCAGTCTAGGGTGCATATTGGGATGGTGCTGGCAAGCTGGTCAGAGTCCCAGACAGTTTTTCTCCTGCCTTTGCATGTGTACTGTTAATGGCTGCCTTTTTCCTGTTCAGAGGCAGGGTCAGGGCCAACCTGGCTCTGTTCCCTTTCAGTAAACACACTCTACTTGGCAATGGAAACTTTGCCTTAGTGGAGAGCTGTGCCAGAGAAAGAAAGGCTGGAGCAGGTGTGTCCCATGCCAGCTGGGTTGCAGGCTGTGGTGGCCACAGGAAAAATCTTCTTCTTCTGCACTATTCCCAAAAGTAAGCAAGTGTGCATGCATGCTCTTCATGAGCAGAGTCTTGCTTTCTTATTGCACTCTAGTAAGTCTCACTGGTCTGCAAACTATGTAAAGGGACTCATCGTTCTTGTGTTGGACCCCTGGGCTGGTGTGCCTAATATGTGGCTCAAACTCTTCACTCTGCAGAGTCGAATCCTGGGCCTCTGACATATCCCTCTTCTTATGTGTCCCCTGCTAGGGGTGCAAACTGATAACTTCTCCTCCCTTCCTACCTGATTCCCTGTGGATCTTTCTTTACAAACTTGGTTGTAGAGGAGCGTTTCTGCCAGTCTCCAGGTTGTTTTCAGTGTGAGTTGCTCCCCATATACATATATTTTTGATGTGTTAATAGGGTGAGTTGTGCTTAGTATCCTGCTACTCTGCCAGCTTGATCTCCCTTCTCTAGAAAAAGAATCTTCAAACTTTTAACAGAGTTCTACAAAGATATACTTCTGAGTATTAATCTCTAACATTTTAATGATAAAACAAAATATTTTAATCAATTAGTATTTGGAAAACAATACTGATACATCTACACGAATATTTCCTTTGGTAATTCATTGTTTAACCAAAATAATAATCATTAATAAAAAGTATGACCCCAAAATATATCCCTCTCTATTATATTTTGTTATAAATGAAAATGCATAATTTAAAAAAAGAAGGAAGAATAAAGAAAGAAAGATGAAGAAAGAAATGAAAGAAGGAAGGAAGGAAAGAAAGAAAGAAAGAAAACACTGTTTAGAAATGGGATGATAGAGGTTTCAGTAAAGATATTATAATGTGGCATTTGATGTCTTAGTGGAATTTCAACAAGTTTTGCATGGTCAAATCCCTTAAATAAGGTGGCTTTCTTCCAAAGATATGTGTGTCCCTCTCGTCTGCCACTGTGTCCTCAGTGTGAGAAAATCTCATCTCACCTGCTGAATTGTTGCACATTTCTAATTGCTTCTTTTTGCTCATTAGCACTAAACTGTTTTAGATAAAATTAGAACTTTATATCCAGTGTTACTGATCAAGAATAAAAGAAAAAATCTAAAGGAAAAAAAAGCATAACTCTACATTCTTTTAAGAAAATAATAAATTGATATTTGAAGTTGCTACTATTTACCTCATCTTTTCAAACAGAACATTAATTTTAAATAAAGGATCCATGGATTCTATTGATTTGCATAACTCACTGTACCTTGTCCACAGTAGTATTTGTGATTTAAATAAATACATTTTAATAATGCTGTAAACTCTGAATTCATCCTGAAATATTTAGAAGTTATTGGCCAATCGTTCTCAATCTATTTTCTATAATATAATCTAAATAATCAAGGTATACAATGTACTTCCATCAATAACAGCTGCTCACTAGACAGTAATTTGCATGCATGAAGAATGAAGAGTGAGGTGACAGTAGGGTGGTACAAGGCCTCTATAGGTGCATCAGAATCTGGGGAAGTAGGGATTATTTAGTTGGAAAAACTATTATTTCCAAATTGTTCTGATGTGTTTTCCACATCCCACCTCTGTGTACCAATTTTAGAATCATCATTATGCCTATCTGTCCCTTTTAACAAAGGTAAAATTAAACTCACGTCATAGGCAACAAAATTATTTTAAATTTCCATTACATTAAGTTGAAGACAAAATAAATCAGAGTACATCAAATGAGGATTTAAATTAATACCCAAGCCAAGGAAGGAAGGAGTCAGTAGTAAGTGAGAAAGAACTGCAGACTTGGGCATGGGTTTGGGACTATGGCTCTCAAAGTATGGCTCGCAATAGTACTCAAGATTAGGTGCAGGAAGTTTAAGTTCAGTTTAGGCTGTTAACCAACAGTAGTAGTTTGATGCAAAGCTAAGGAGGTAAGAGAAAAGGAAACAGACAAAGAATGGAATTGGTAGACGTCAAGAAGGAAACATGCATCCAGTATATAGTTAGACACTTCTCAGGCATGAGAACCTGAAAGGAGAGAGAAAGCCCAAATATCAAAGAGAACTAACATTAAAATTGTAAATAAGGTAAGTTTACCTCTTCATGATCAGAGAAGAAAGAGAAAGCTACTTCCTGATAATACCATGCCCCAAATGCACTGACTAGTCATGGCAGAGTGAATATCCTGCCTGAATGGGGTTTATTGACTCAGAGAGGAGGATTAGAGTACCTGCAGGAGGCTGCAATTGTATAGTGGGTGATGTCGGGCTGAGGGAAGACAGTACTTAATACCACAGGATGAAGAAGCTCATTTCCCAGGGATCAAATTATGATAAAATTTCCACTTATAACTTGTTTCTAGACACAATCTTCAATGATTTGAAAGCAATATTATATACAATATTTAACTTTCATCCTTTATTCAATTAATTAACTAAATATTGATTTCCTTTGCCATATAACATTTCCATACTTAAACCAACTCTGTGGAACTTGTGAGATATACATATTTTCACTAGTATGAACACTTTAATTTTCCCATGTCTCATCCACTTTTATTTTAAAAAGAGCAAATCATAAAATATTTAAATAACTCCCCAAGCATCCTCTACAAAGACAACAAGACTTCAGAAACTTGACTAAATCTTTGGCTGGCAGCTAATATATAAAAGTCTGAGTCTGATACATGGAGCTTAAAGATATCATTTATTACACATGAACATGCAGGATATTTGAAAGTTAGATTTATGGAAGTTGAAGTATGTTTATACAAAAATAGTTAAAATATGTGCAATATATGCTTAAAGCAACATTTACAAAACTGCATTCCTCAGAACACTACTATTTTGTTTTGTTTTGTACTGTTTGTTTCTTTGTTGTTAATGAAATATTAATAATAGGTCTAAGAGAAAAAATTCTCCATAGTTAATAAGTTTGACCTACTACACAGGTTATCTCTGTCTTGGAGAGTCATGACACACATTACCATAATAACTTTTAGAAATCTTGCAGTAACGAAACATTTTTATCTTTGAACCATCACTTCCTCAAATTCTTGACCAAAGAACACTTTTTAACAGAAACTGTTTTAACAGATAACAGATGCAGAAGCCACAGTCCCTGCCTTACAAGAGCTTTCATTCTATTGGGGAAGACCAAAATGCAACATAGTTTTAAAGACAAACTTGATAATTATTATAATTGAGGTGCAAATAATTAAATGAGGATAGAGAAAGGAGGGATTATGCCATCAGAGAAAGAATGCATGGAAGGTTTAGAGGTTTAGATGGACCTTAAGGTCCTCATAAATAGCTATGAATCCAAGAGAAAGATAGGATATCTGAAAAGAAAGACTTTCTCATGAAAAGACACAGAAACAGGAAAGTAGAGAACATTTTGGAAAATATCAAGATGATAAATATGGCAGAAATATGTTTTCTGAAAGGATAAACAAGGTTGGAATTGGGGCATGTAAAACTGGAAATGCACATGGCGCATATATATATATATATATATATATATATATATATATATACTGCAATAGTAGTAAAAAAAGGAAAAGTTAATTATAATCTTGGAATGGAGAAAGTCTTTCAAATTATGACTCAAAATATGCCATGAAAGAAAAGATTGATAATAAAATTACATTTTCAAAACTGTAATCATGGCTAAAAATACCATACCAAAATTCAAATACAGGTGTCCAGTTGGAAAAAAAAATTGTAACTCATTGAATTAAAAAGGTAATTTCTCTAACGTATAAATACCTCCAAAAACCAAAATTAGAAAAGAGTAATAACTTACTAGAAAAAAAGGCAAAAATATGAATAGAGAGCTCCCAGAAAGGAAATATAAATAATTCTGAAACTTAAGAATAGTTGCTCAAGTGACATTAACAAGATAGCATAATAGGAGGTGCCAGATCTTATCCCCTCCACAGAAATACAGATTTGGGCAGACATCCATGGACAGAAAATACATTTGTGGGAGCACTGAAGTCTATTTGAGGTTCAAACATTATGTCAGAGCAAAATCTGAGAGTGATGCTTTGAAGGGCATAAGATGAGTACTTTCAATTTAACAGCATTACCCATCCTCCAAGGCACTGATTCCTCCCATGGGGGAAACTAAGAGTGTAATGAGTATCCAGTTTCTCTGGACTTGTGAGATGCTACCCAGATGCCCCACTTCTGTCTCAACCCACCCAGATCACTGAGGACATCATCATGGCTGAATTATCTGGGGGCAGCTAAAAGCAGGGAGAAGGGACAAGGGTTCACAGTAACTGGAGTGTGGTTCTCAACAGCCAGTTGCAGAGCTTGCTGACTGGTTTATGCACTCCACCAAGAGGTCCACCAATGCGCCCCCTCCCAAGATGACTTCCCTGAAGACCTCCATAACCAACTTATGCATTCTTCCAGCACTCTGCATGCCCCCCTCATCCCATAGATAATATTCCACACATCCTAGTGCATGACCTGCATGAGTTCCCACTGACAGCACATGGATCTCAACAGTAGTTATGGATCTTAGCAGCCAACTGATTCTGCTGGTTTGGGAGAAGTCACACAACACTGAACACTTCAGAAAACTTCCCCAGGGAAAATAAACTGGAGGTTCTCTGCACCACACCTGGATTTGTGGGATTGAGAGAAGGCACATAATCTTAACACAAGGGAAAAGAAAAGTAGAGCAGATGTATTCACAGAAAAGGTCTAAAAGACCCCCAGAATGCAGAGTTCACTGGTTAAGATCTTTCTCTCCCAAAGCTAATCAGTAAAAACTGGAGGAGGTAAGCACTTTTCCAAGTGTGAACAGAGCAATGCAAGGCTTCAAGAAACATGAAAACTCAAAGTAAAAATATACCATCAAAGGAACAAATGAAGATCTACAACTTGCTTGAAAAACAATTCAAAATAATTGTCTTAGACACAAACAAACAAAGATAGGCAAATAAATAAATTTAGAAAAATAATACATGAACAAATTGAGAAGTTCAAATAAAAAGCTAAAATCCATAAGCAAGAACTAAAGAGAAATTCTGGAGTTGAAAAATAATATGTCTGAATTGAAAAATTCAATAGAGAGCTTCAACAGTAGACTTGAAGTAGCATAAGAAAGAATCAGTGAACTCAAAGACAAGTCATTTGAAATTATCCTGTCAGAGGAATAAAAAGGAAAAAAAAAAGTAAAGAGTGAAGAAAGCCTATGGGATATTTTGGGAGCCCCAGAGGGAGTAGAGAAACAGAAAGGGACAGAAAGTTTATTTAAAGAAATGAGAAAACTGACCAAATCTGGAGAGGAAAATGAACATCCAGATCCATGAAACCCAAATATCTCCAAATATGATGAGCAAAAAGAGATCTTCACCGAGACAAATTATATACAAATTGTTAAAAGTCAAAGACAGAGAATTTTGAAAGAAGCAAGATAAAAGTAACTTATGAACAAGTGAAGACCCATACGACTTCTAATTGAAGCAGAAACCTTGTAGCCCAGAAAAGAATGGGAAGAGATATTCAAAGTACTGTAAGAAAAAAAAAAAAAAAACTGACAATCCAGAATGCTATACTTGGTAAATATGTCTTTTGTAAATCAAGGGGAGATAAATAATTTTTCAGAAAAACAAAATCTAAGGGAATTCACCACGAGACTTCTTTACAAGAAATGTTTGAGTTCTTCAAGTTAAAACAAAGGACATTAATTAGCAAATCAAAACGAGAAGGAGATATCATCTCACACATGTTAGAATGGTATTTAGAATACAAAAGGCCTGTTAGAATACAAAAGACAACAAGTGTTGGTGAGGAAGTGGAAAAAGGGAACGATTGTGTGCTGTTAATGGGAGTGTAAATTGGTACAGCCATTTTCTAATACTGTATGGAGGTTCTTTGAAAATTAAAAATAAAACTACCATATGATCTAGCAATTTCTCTTTTGGGTATGTATCCAAAGGAAATGAAATCAGCATCTTGAATCCCATGTTCATTGCAACATTGTATACAATAACCAAAATATGGAAACAACTTTTAACATCCATTCACAGATGAATGGAAAAAGCAATTATGGTATATACATACAACACAATATTATTCAGCGTTTTTTTAAAAAGGAAACCCTGTCATTGGTAACAAAATGGATGACCCTGGACTACATTATGTTAAGTGAAGTAATCCAGACATAGAAAGACAAATATAAGTATGATCCCACTTAAGTGTGGAATATAAAATAATCAGACTCATAGAAGCAGAGAGCAATATGGTGGTAACCAGGCTCTGGGGGAAAGGGAAATGGTTAGGTGATGGTTAAAGGGTACAGAGTTTCAGTTATGTAAGATAAAAGTTCTGGAAATCTACTATACAGCATATTGCCTATAGCTAACAGTACTATATTGTATACATAAAATGTGCTAAGAGGATAGATCTTATGTTAAGTACTCTTACCAAAAATGAAATAAAACAAAACTAAAATTGATAATGGTAAATGAGGTGTGAGGAATCTTTAGGAGGCACAGTATGTGTATATATCCTTCATGGTGGTAATGGTTTCACAGGTGTATACCTATCCTGAAGCACACTGATAGTACACATTAAATACATACAGCATTTTATATTTCAATCATACCTCAATAAAATAGTTTAAACATAATGAATAAGTAAAATACTCTTGGTGATAGTTGTACAGCATTATGAATGTGATTAATGTCATGGATTGTACACAATATTAAAAATGGCAAATTTTGTGTTACATATATTTTACTACAATTTTTAAAAATCAATATCAATATATCAGAAACCATCAAATTGTACACTTTAAATGTGTGAATTTAAATTGTGTGATATGTGAATTATATCTCAATACATCTATTAAAATATTTTTAAAATAATAGTTGTTCAGTCAAACTTATATTAAACAAAAGCAAATAAGACTACACTGAACTAGCATTTATTCATTATTAGAAATGAAAAATTCTGAAGTTTTGATAACACACTCTATTGTCTAGATTGTGGGGAAACTGAGACACATGAATTGCTAGTAGGAATGTAAATTAGTACAAAATCTATGAAAGACAATTTAGTGGTAATTTTCAAGTTACAAATTCTTTTAATTTGATGGAGCTTTTATACCTGAAATAATTAATTGCACATTTTTCTAGCACATATGCAAAATAGTTTTTGTACAGAATTATTCATTGAAGCCTTGTTTCTAATAGCAAAATATTGGAAATAATGCAAATTTCCATCAAAGGAGGACTTCTTAAATTACATTACATGCATGCAATGGAATATCATCCAGCTGTAATAAAAGAATGAAGATGCTGTCAATGCACTGCCTAGAAAATAAAAGCATGACATTAAGAGAAGAAAAAAAAAAACAAGGTACAAATCAATGTTCGGATATACTACATTTTGTGTAAAGAATAAGGGAAATGAGAATGTCTTTTCGTCTTTGCTTGTATGTGCAAATAAATTCTGGGAGGATACAAAATAAATTAATACAAATGGTTGCTTGTGCAGGATTGGGGGTAAGGTGGAACTGGCCAGATGTGAAACAGAGATGGTAGGGAGATGTTTCACTGTATATCTTAAATGTTTTATTTGAATGAAGTGTACTTACTAGTTATTCAAAATTTTCAAAAGAATAAAACTTTGGATAAACTATACAGTTATGGCAATAATATTTTGAACAACTATAGCTACATGGATGATAATGATGTCGACCAAGACAGAAAATAAAATTGGACAGAATAATTTGGGTATATGGAGAAACGCTGACTGAGTTCTGCTTGGGATATGTTGATTTGTGGTATCTAGGTTTATATGCACATGGAAATTCCCAGAAGACAGTTAAAAATAGGTATCTCAGGGCTTCCCTGGTGGCACGGTGGTTGGGAATCTGCCTGCCAATGCAGGGGACACAGGTTCGTGCCCCGGTCCGGGAGGATCCCACATGCCGTGGAGCGGCTGGGCCCGTGAGCCATGGCCGCTGAGCCTGCGCATCCGGAGTCTGTGCTCCACAATGGGGGAGGCCACAACAAGGCCCGCATACAGCCAAAAAATAAAAAAATAAATAGGTATCTCAGGAGATTTTAATTTGAGGGAGGAAAATATGAATGTAAAATCAAACAGCACACAGTAACCCATGCTTGTTATTTCTGTCAGTGTTAGCCGAGTAAGAATAGTTGGTGAAGTCATTCTAGAGGATGAAACTATTTTAGTAAAGCCCTTTGAGAGATATTAGTAGGTGAATCCCATGAGACTTTACTATAAAATCAAGGGTTGTCTCAAGGGCAGTTCTGCAGTTTCTCACATTTGTGTTCAACAAGATAGTTTGAAGATTCCAGGTCAAATTAAAAATAGCATTTTGGAAAAAAAAATGAGAGCAATAGGGTATATTAGCGATTTCTATAAATGAGGCACCCCACACAAAAACAAACAAACAAAAAACAAAAGAAAAATGTTAGCTTATTGGATTTCATATTTGGTCCCACCTTTCTCTGATTCAAAGTAAATTGTATTGGTCAGAGGAAGCATTCTAGAGAAGTATAAGATTAAGCAACATTTACAATGTGCCAATTTCCATCAGGCTTGATTATTTAAAGATTAAGACACCTATAAATCATACATAACCAGTAGTATGTCAGGTATTAAGCATGGAAACCTCATTATAAAAGTACATATGTGTGTGTATTGGTTTTCTGTTTTCTATTGCTACATAATAAATATCTACAATCTCAGCAGCTTAATACAGCACAAATTTATTATCTTCTGTGGGTCAGATGTCTGGGCATTGGTTAGCTGGGCCCTCTGTCAGGATCTCATTAGGCTGCATTAAAGACGTTGGCTGAGGCTGTGATCTTATCTGAGTCTTGGATTCATCTTTCAAGTTCACTTGTTCTCAGAAGAATTCACTTCTTTGTGGTTGTAGGACTGAAGCCCTTAGCTCCTAGGGCTGCAAGTTACTCGCTGCCAGATGGCCCTCTCAACAAACTGGCAGTCTTCTTCTTCAAGACCAAGTGTAGAGCATCTGTTGCTGCTTCTCTCCTTTATGAGCTCATCTCTTTTGGTCAAGCCCACCAGGGTTATTTCCTTTCTAATTAAATCAAAGTCAACTGACTACAAATATTACTAAAATACTCAAAATCTCTTCTCAATATAATGTAATGCAATCATTGGAGTGATACTCATCACATTCAGTTCTCACTTATAATCAAAGAGAGGAGATTGCACAGGTTGCGTACAGTAGGAGGGCAGGAATCTTGGTGGTCATCTTAAAATTCTACCTATCACACTGTGTGTGTGTGTCTGTGTGTGTGTGTGTGTGTGAAAGCACACACAAGCATGCTCATTTGGGATTGGGAAATGGCCAAATTATAGTGTGTATTTACATTACTTTCTCAAGTGTTACAGTTTTTTTGTCAGATATTTTGAGCATTATTAAGACCAACATATTTCTCATTCCACTTGTCATTTTTCCTCATAGAATAGTAATTTTGAGTCAGTACATATACAAGTCAATGTATCACATAGAAAAACTGTTATATCATGCCTAGTATTACTCTAGTGGCCATCAAGTGCTAATGGATAAGGCCTAAATAATACTTAGAATATTTTGTAAATAAGTGTTTATGTTACCCTTCCCATATCTGGACTTGGTTGATAACATTAACAGTTGATTAAGGGGAGAACATTCAATGAATACTGGCCACAGTCTGGCTTAATAAGACATTGAGGATATAAAAGGAAATGAAGGCAGCTGTGAAGCAGTTGTGAAATCACTAAGTATATCTCATAGATGCAGTGTCTGTGACAAACCAAAGGAAGAGTCACAGGATATCTGTTCTCATGCCTACTGGCCTCCAACAGCCAAGGTGATTCACAACTAGTAGACAAGTGTTCTTATGGTTTGAATTTGAACTGCAGTCTATAGATTGTTGAACTTCATCTGAGAAAGATGCTAAGTGCCACTTGTCAATATATAAATATGTTATCATAACTTTACTTTTGGTACACTTGAATTGTTTTCATCTTGAGCTTATGAATAATTGTCTTCTTCTATGAATGTACGTGAAAAGTTAAAGACCAAAAGAGAGTATTGTAATTTCATAATTTTATTTCATTGTATATTGTATATGCTGTATGTACAATTTAATGTGATGATGTGCTATTTAAAACTTATATGTTACTTCTGATATTTTTGTATGGATTTTTTAATAATCACATTTGTGGGCTGTGACAAAATAACATAAAATTTAAAGGCTAGAGTGCTATATTATTCATTATGTAGAGAGTGGAAACTAGTTAGAGTACAATTTAAGCAATTCTTGCCCACAATTTTATAGCAGATGACATTTAATTAGTGTAAAGATATTCTATCCATATTATATTTGTTCACTTGCCTTACTGGGCAGTTGATGTCTGCTGTGAGGCATAGAGTTTTTTTGGTCCTAATCCCTGTGATATGACATGATTAATGAGATAAAATTCCCATTTGGAATTTCCTACCAATCAATAGGCAGATGGGCAATAGTGGATGTTGAGCAACAAGACAGCAGGAGATGCTTAAGCTCTTGTTACTATCTTGTAACAAAAAATATATATATTTAGAGAAATATTATTTAAAGCTACAGTCAACATTTTTGCTACCTTATTTCTATATCAGATATATTTCCTCTTGTTGAGTGCTTTGTGTCTCAAGCATATTCTTGTGCCAAGTGAAGATTTTAGCACACATGTTCTCATAGATACTAAAAAGAATAAGAACGCAAACAAGAGAATTTCTAATGCTTCACACTTTTGCTAAAGATCATATAGCTGTTAATATGTGGGTGAATAGCACAATATATACAATTTCTTATTACATTCTTACATATCAAAATGAATATTTGTAGGCTGTAGCAGTCGCTCTTCCATCTAAAATATAGTTGCATATTAGCAAACCATTTGATATATAGATCGTGATTTGCTTGAATGTGTGTCAGAGATATTTATCTTTTTCATACCTTTATCAAAGCATAAAAAGAAATCCAAACTTTTTTCAACTTCTTTAGTATTAAATCATTGCATATTGTGCACACCTTGCAGAATGTAGACTTATTTGCAAAGGTTATTATCTATTTAAATTTTACCCCTGAGGCTATGTACTACAAAATCGTTTTTATTCTCACCATTATTTAATAAGTGACACATAAAAAGAAAGGAAAAAGGATTATTCTCTGAATTCTGTCAGTAAAAGTCACCTGTAGTAAAAGCATGAAATATGATCTTAAGGCTTAGATGAATCATAGGCAATTTCAAAAGGTCTTTATAATAGCTTTGGAGAGAGTAGCATATTTTGTTGTACTCTTTTATTTTAAAGAATTTCCCCTGTATATTATGAACTCTTTAAAAAGTTTAAATTCAATGAATTCTAGTGTGCCACAGATAGGAAATAAAGGGGGAGTAGATGAAATTTAAGTCATTAAAATTTCTAAAAATGAGTATAATTTACATAGATTTCCTGCTGAGGACTATAGATATCACTGTAATTACTCTAAAAGCAGACTAGCAGGTGGGGGAGGCCATGGAGCTCATTTGACAAAGAGATTTAAAGTCTAATGTGTAATCTTTGCTCTTATCTGTCATTAATATTTCACACGTGCCCTATAAGAGGACCATCCTAGTTCTTTCAATATAAAGACATCCAAGAAATACTTGCTTCCATGTCATGTAGAGACCATCATTGGTCTTGTGTATATTATCTCTAGTCAGGAATGTGCAAATTATTATTTTCCCATTATATACTTGTTCCCATGTCTCCTTTTATAATTAAATAGAAATAAACTAGCTATATAATGTCTTTAAATAAAAAAAATACAGAGATAAAGATAAATGCATTACAGGATGAAAAGTTCTATTGAATTATCTGCTTCATTCCCCTGCTTTTGCATCATTGGTCACAGCTATGTATTTTCTGTACCTTTTTAAGGTTTATCTGCAATGTTCCTAGAGAGAATGCTCTTCTATAATACTGCTATCCAATAGTTGATTCTTCAACAACACAGTAAAGATCTTTGTACTGCAAAGTTGTCTGCCACTGATAGCTACCTTCTCTCATTCCCACATGGCCCATTCCACACACATATATACAGTATTCTTTACAAATTCTTTACAATAACAATAAAACAAGCTTTTTAAAAATTCTTATGGTGTGTTTTTATAATTTTTTTATTGGAGTATAGTTGCTTTACAATGTTGCATTAGTTTCTACTGTCCAGCAAAATGAATCAGCTATACATAATATATATCCCCTCTCTTTTGGACATCCTTCCCATTTAGGTCACTACAGTGCATTAAGTAGAGTTCCCTGTGCTATACAGTATGTTCTAATTAGTTGTCTATTTTGTATATAGTAAAAATAGTGGATATGTATCAATCCCAATGTCCCAATTCCTCCCTGCCCCCCCCTTTCCCACTTGGTATCCATACACTTGTTCTCTATGCCTGTTTCTCTATTTCTGCTTTGCAAATAAGACATCTATACCAACTTTTTCAGATTCCACATATATGCATTAATAAACGGTAATTTTTTCTCTTTCTGACTTACTTCACTCTGTAAGACACTTGCTAGGTCCATCCACATCCCTACCAATGACCTACTTTCATTCCTTTTAATGGCTGAGTAATATTCCACTGTATATATGTAACCTATTTTCTTTTTTTTTATTAGTTTCTGCTTTATAACAAAGTGAATCAGTCATACATATACATCCCTTCCCTCATGCATCTCCCTCCCTCCCACCCTCCCCACCCCACCCCTCCAGGAGGTCACAAAGCACCGAGCTGATCTCCCTGTGCTCTGTGGCTGGGAAGCAGCCGCAGAACATATTTTCTTTATCCATTCATCTGTCAATGGACATTTAGGTTGTTTCCATGTCCTGGCTATTGTAAATAGTACTGCAATGAATATTGTGGTGCATGTGTCTTTTTGAATTATGGTTTACTCAAGGTATATGACCCATAGTGGGATTGCTGGTCATATAGAAATTATATCTTTTAGTTTTTTAAGAAATCTCCATACTGTTTCCCATAGTGGACGTATCAGTTTGCATTATCACCAACAGTACATGAGGGTGCCCTTTTCTCCACACCCTCTCCAGCATTTATTGTTTGTAGAGTTTTTGATGATGGCCATTTTGACAGGTGTGAAGAGATATCTATTGTGATTTTGATTTGCATTTCTCTAATAATTACGGCTGTTGAGCATCTTTTCATGTGTGTTGGCCATCTGTATGTCTTCTTTGTAGAAATGTTTATTTAAGTCTTCTGCTCATTCTTGGATTGGATTTTTTTTGTTTTTTTGACCTGCATGAGCTGCTTGTATAATTTGGAGATTAATATTTGTCAGATGCTTCATATGCAAATATTTTCTCCCATTCTGAGGGTTGTCTTTTCATTTTGTTTATGGTTTCCTTAGATATGCAAAGCTTTGAAGTTTAATTAGGTCCCATTTGTTTATTTTTGTTTTTATTTTCATTACTCTAGGAGGTGGGTCAAAAAGATCTTGCTGTGATTTATGCCAAAGCGTGTTCTGCCTATGTTTTCCTGTAAGAGTTTTATAGTATCTGGCCTGCCATTTCAGTCTTTAATCCATTTCGAGTTCATTTTTATGTATGGTGTTAGGGAGTGTTCTAATTTCATTCTTTTACATGTAGCTGTCCAGGTTTCCCAGCACCACTTATTGAAGACGCTGTCTTTTCTCCATTGTATATTCTTGTCCCTTCATCAAAGATAACATGACTGGGCTTCCCTGGTGGTGCAGTGGTTGGGAGTCCGCCTGCCGGTGCAGGGGACACGGGTTCGTGCCCCGGTCTGGGAAGATCCGCGGAGTGGCTGGGCCCGTGAGCCATGGCCGCTGAGACTGCGCCTCTGGAGTGTGTGCTCTGCAACGGGAGAGGCCACAACAGCGAGAGGCCTACGTACCACAATAAAAAAAAAAAGATAACATGACCATATGTGCATGGTTTATCTCTCAGCTTTCTATCCTGTTCTACTGATCTATATTTCTGTTTTTGTGCCAGTACCATACTGTCTTGATTAGTGTAGATTTGTAGGATAGTCTGAAGTCAGGGAGCCTGATTCCTCCATCTCCGTTTTTCTTTCTCAAGATTGCTTTGGCTATTTGGGGTCTTTTGTGTTTCCATACAAATTGTAAAACGTTTTGCTTTATTTCTGTGAAAAATGCCATTGGTGATTTGATAGGGATTGCATTTAATCTGCAGATTCCTGTGGGTAGTAGAGTCATTTTCACAATATTGATCCTCCAATCCAATAACGTGGATTTCCATGTTTCTGTTGTCTTTGATTTCTTTCAACAGTATCTTGTAGCTTTCTGATTTCACATCTTTTGCCTCCTTACGTAGGTTTATTCCTAGGTATTTTATTTTATTTTATTTTTCATGCAATGGTAAACAAGATTGTTTCCTTAATTTCTTTTTCTGATATTTCGCTTTTAGTGTACAGGAATGCAAGGGATTTCTGTGTATTAATTTTTTATACTGCAACTTTACTAAATTCATTGATTAGATCTAGTAGTTTTCTGATGGCATCTTTAGGATTTTCTATATATAGTATTGTGTCATCTGCAAACACTGACTGTTTTACTTCTTCTTTTCCAATTTGAATTCCTTTTATTTCTTTTTCTTTGATTGTCATGGCTAAATCTTCCAAAACTATGTTGAATAAAAGTGGCGAGAGTAGACATCCTTGCCTTGTTCCTGATAGAGGAAATGGTTTCAGTTTTTCATCATTGAGAATGAGGTTTCCTGTGGGTTTGTAATATATGGCCTTTATTATGTTGAGGTAGGTTACCTCTATACCAACTTTCTGGACAGTTTTTTATCATAAATGTGTGTCGAATTTTGTCAAAAGCTCTCTCTGTTTCTATTGAGATGATCCTATAGTTTTTATTCTTCAATATGTTATTATGGTGTATAACATTGTTTGGTTTGCATATATTGAAGAATCCTTGCATCCCTGGGATAAATCCAACTTGATCATGGTGTATGATTTTTTTCATGTGTTGTTGGATTCAGTTTCCTAGCATTTTGTTGAGGATTTTTACGTCTATGTTCATCAGGGATATTGGCCTCTAATTCTCTTTCTTTTTTGATATCTTTGCCTGTTTTTGGTATCAGGGTGATGGTGGCCTTGTAGAATGAGCTAGGTGTATTCCATGCTCTGCAATTTTTTTGGAAGAATTTGAGAAAGATAGGTATTAACTCTTCTCTAAATTTTTGATAGAATTAGCCTGTGAAGTCATCTGTTCCCGGACTTTTGTTTATTGGAAGATTTTTAATCACAGTTTCAATTCCATTACATGTGACTGATCTGTTCATATTTTCTGTTTCTTCTTGTTTCTGTGTTGGAAGGTTGAACCTTTCTGAGAATTTGTCAGTTTCTTCCAGTTTCTCCATTTTATTAGCATATAGTTGCTTGTAGTAGTCTTTTATGATCCTTTGTATTTCTGTGGTGTCCCTTGTAATGTCTCCTTTTTCCTTTCCAATTTTATTGATTTGAGTCCTCTCTTTTTTTTTTTGATGGGTCTGGTTAAAGGTTTATCAATTTTGTTTATCTTCTCAAAATACAGCTTTTAGTTCTATAAATTTTTGCTATTGTTTTCTTCATTTCTATTTCATTTATTCCTGCTCTGATCATTATGATTTCTTTCATCCTGGTAACATTGGGCTTTATTTGTCCTTCTTTTGCTAGGTGCTTTAAGGGTAAGGTTAAATTATTTATTTGAGATTTTTCTTGTTTCTTGAGGTAGGATTTTATTCATATAAAATTACCTCTTAGAACTCCTTTCATTACATCCCATTTGTTTTGTGTCATCGTGTTTGTGTTGTCATTTGTTTCTAGGTATTTTTTGATTTTCTTTTTGATTTCTCCAGTAATCTCTTGGTTATTTAGTAGTGTACTGTTTAGCCTACATGGGTTTGTATTTTTTACAGTATTTTTCCTCTTATAGATTTAAAATCTTATAGCTTTGTTGTCAGAAAACATGTTTGATCCAATTTCAATTTTCTTAAATTTACTGAGGTTTGATTTGTGACCTAAGATGTGATTTATCCTAGAGAATGTCACTTGAGCACTAGAGAAAAAAATATATTCTGTAGTTTTTGGATGGAATGTCATATAAATATTGATTAAGTCCATCTGATCTAATGTGTCATTTAAAACTTGTGTTTCCTTATTGATTTTCTGCCTGGATGAGCTGTCCATTGGTGTAAGTACATTGTTAAAGTCCCCCACTATTATTTTCTTACTCTCAATTTCCCCTTTATGGCTGTTAGCATTTGCCTTATGTATTGAGGTGATTTTATGTTGGGTGCATAACTATTTACAATTGTTATGTCTTCTTTATGAATGGGCCCTTGATGATTATGTAGTGTCCTTCCTTGTCTCTTCTAATAGTCTTTATTTAAAAAATCTGTCTTGTCCGATATGAGTATTGCTACTCCAGCTTTCTTTAGATTCCCATTTTCATGGAATATCTTTTTCCTTGCCCTCACTTACCACTTTCACTCTGTATGTGTCCCTAGGTCTGAAGTGAGTCTCTTGTAGACAAAATATATTTAGATCTTTTTGTGTATCCATTAAGCTAGTCTGTGTCTTTTGGTTGGAGCAATTAATCCATTTACATTTAAGGTAATTATCAATATGCATGTTCCTATTGAAATTTTCTTAATTGTTTTGAGTGTGTTTTTCTAGGTCTTTTTCTTCATTTTTCCTGCTTAGATAAGTTCTTTTAGCATTTGTTTTAAAGCTGGTTTGGTGGTGTAGAATTCTCTTAGCTTTTGCTTGTCTGTAACGCTTTTGATTTCTCCATCAAATCTGAATGAGATCCTCACCTCATAAGGTAAACTTGGTTGTAAGTTTTTCCCTTCTGTCACTCTAAATATGTCATGCCAGTCCCTTCTGGCCTGCTGAGTTTCTGCTGAAAAATAAGCTGATAACCTTATGGGGATTCCTTTGTAGGTTATTTTTTACTTTTCCCTTGCTGCATTTAATATTTTTTCTTTGTGTTTAATTTTTATTAGTTTGATTAATATGTGTCTAAGTGTGTTCCTCATTGGGTTTATCCTGTATGGGATTCGCTGTGCTTCCTGAACTTGACCAACTATTTCCTTTTGTATGTTAGGGAAGTTTTTGAGTACAATCTCTTCAAATATTATCTCAGGCCCTTTCCCTTTCTCTTCTTCTTCTGGGACCCGTATAATTTGAATGTTGGTGTATTTAATGTTGTCCATGAGGTCTCTGAGACTGTCCTTGCTTCTTTTCTTTTTTTTTTTTTTTTCCTTTTACTGTTCCTCGGCAGTTATTTCCACCATTCTACATTCCAGGCCACTTATCAGTTCTTCTGCCTCAGTTATTCTGCTATTGATTCCTTCTAGTGTATTTTTCAATTAAGTTATTGTGTTGTTCATCACTGATTTTTTGTTCTTTACTTCTTCTAGATCTTTGTTGATCATTTCTTGTATTTTCTCAATCCGTGCTTCCACTGTATTTCCGAGATCTTGAATCATCTTTACTATCATTCCTCTGCATTCTTTTTCAGGTAGACTGCCTATTTCCTCTTCTTTTATGTGATTTAGTGAGATTTTACCTTGCTCCTCCCTCTGAAACCTATTTCTCTGTTGTCTCATTTTGTTTAACCTACTGTGTTTATAGTCTCCTTTCCACAGGCTGCATGGTCATATTTACTCTTCTTTCAGTTCTCTGCCCCCTGGTGAGTGAAGCTGGTCCAGGTGCTTGTGTATGTTTCTCTGTTGGAGGGACAGATACCTGTGATCATTTGGGTGGAGCTGAGGCTTTTCCCTCTTAAGGGCAAGGCTGCATCATGTGGTGTGTTTTACGGTGTCTGTGGGCTTAGAACAACTTTAGGCAGCCTGTCTGCTGATGTGTGGGGATGTTTTCCTCTCTTGCTGGTTGTTTGGTGTGAGATGTCCAGCACTGGAGCCTGCAGGCAGTTGTGTGGGGTGCCATCTTCTTGTTGATATGGATACCTCTGGGAGTGTGCATGCCAACTACTATTCCCAGGGCTGGGGAATTCTCTGGTAGTTCAGTGTCCTGGACATTGCACTCCCACACCAGAGGTCCAGGTCTGACACTTGGCCAGGGAACCAAGACCCCACAAGCCACAGAGTAGGGCAAGAGAAAAATGAAAGAAAAGAAAAGAAAAGAAAAGAAAAGAAAGGAAAAAAAAGAAAAGAAACAAAACCAAAGACAAATAGCAAAACAACAAAAAACAGCAGCAACAATAACACAACACACACACACACACACAGACACAGAGTAAAGCAAAAAATAAAAGGAAAAAATCGAGGACAAAAATACAAACAAAAAGAATTAAGAGATGAGAACAATACCTAAGGGTTAAAGTAACTAAAACAAAAATGAAAAATTAAACAGACAGAAAGCAAAAAATGTAAAGAAACATAAAATGTACACATAAAAACAATCAAAAAATAAAGAAAAATAAATTAATAAAAACAAAGAACAAAAACAAGAAAAAAACACAAAACAAAAAAGTAAAAATAGAAATATATATATATATAATGTATAAAAATAAAATTAAAAATAAGAATGAAATTAGAACACTCCATAACACCATACACAAAAATAAACTGAAAATGGATTAAAGACCTAAAAGTGAGGCCAGACACCATCAAACTCTTAGAGGAAAACATAGGCAGAACACTCTATGACATAAATCACAGCAAGATCCTTTTCAACCCACTTCCTAAAGAAATGGAAACAAAACCAAAAATAAACAAATTGGACCTAATGAAACTTAAAAGCTTTTGCACAGCAAATGAAAGCATAAACAAGACCAAAAGACAACCCTCAGAATGGGAGAGAATATTTGCAAATGAAGCAACTTACAAAGGATTAAAAGGATTAATCTCCAAACTTTACAAGCAGCTCATGCATCTCAGTATCAAAAACAAACAAACAAACAACTGAATCCAAAAATGGGCAGAAGACTTAAATAGAGATTTCTCCAAAGAAGATATACAGACTGCCAACAACACATGAAATAATGCTCAATATCATTAATCATTAGAGACATGCAAATCAAAACTACAATGAGATATCCTCTCCCAGCGGTCAGAATGGCCATCATCAAAAAATCTACAAACAATGCTGGAGAGGGTGTGGAGAAAAGGGAAACCTCTTACACTGCTAGTGGGAATGTAAATTGATACATCTGCTATGGAGAACAGTATGGAGGTTCTTTAAAAAACTAAAAATAGAACTACCATATGACCCAGCAATCCCACTCCTGGGCATGTACCCTGAGAAAACCATAATTCAAAAAGAGTCATGTACCAAAATGTTCATTGCAGCTCTATTTATAATCGCCAGGACATGGAAGCAACCTAAGTGTCCATCATTGGATGAATGGATAAAGAAGATGTGGCACATATATACAATGGAATATAACTCAGCCATAAAAATAAATGAAACTGAGTTATTTGTAGTGATGTGGATGGACCTAGAAAATGTCATTCAGTTTGAAGTAAGTCAGAAAGAAAAACAAATACTGTATGCTAACATATATATATGGAATCTAAAAAAAAATGTTCATGAAGAACTTAGGTGCAAAAGGGGAATGAAGATGCAGACCTACTAGAGAATGGACTTGGGGATACAGGGAAGGGTAAGGGTAAGCTGGGACAAAGTGAGAGAGTGGCATGGACATATATACACTACCAAACATAAAATAGATATCTAGTGGGAAGCAGCCACGTAGCACAGTGAGATCAGCTCAGTGCTTTGTGACCAGGTAGAGGGCTTGGATTGGGAGGGTGGGAGGGAGGGAGATGCAAGAGGGAAGAGATATGGGGACATATGTGTATGTATAACTGATTCACTTTGTTATAAAGCAGAAACTAACACAATTATATACCTATAAAGATGTTAAAAAATAAAATACATGATAAAAAATAAAGCAACAACACCAACAGCTGAACAAAATGAAACAAACAAAAAAGAATAATAGTAATAAGAATATTTTACTGGGGCCTCCTCTGTCAGTGTCTTTGCTCCCACAGTGACCCAGAGCAAATCCCTTCCTCCCCAGTAAGCCTTGCAATACCTCTAGGTAGGCCTCTGCACCTGCTGTGGTCACTGTGTGACCATCTGAAACACTGGGCTTGCCCAACTGCTGCTTGTACTTGCCCCCAAAGTTCACTGCTGCAAAGACTAGAGTTGTCTCCCTTTTGGGAACATTCATTCTCTATTCAGGTATTCCACAAATGCAGGATTTACCAAGCCTATGTCAGAGAATTAATCCATGGCTTGTGCAGCTGCATGGAAAGATTTTCATTCCTTTACTTTAGTCACACTGCCCCTGGGGCTCAGCTTTGATTTTGACCCCACCTCTGCATATGTGCCACCCTCAGGCATCTGTTCCTTGCCCAGGTGAGAGGTAGTGAAAGCAGAAGCTTCATGGGGCACACTTATTCACTCAAGCTGCAGAGTGGTACAGTGGACACAATTGGGGTTATGTGTGTTGCCTTTGGCAGTGGTACCAGCAAGCATTTGCAACAGCCTGTGGCAAGCTAGCTCTGTTGGGAGTCCCTCCCACTGCCTGCAGAGGAAGTAGCTGGCATCTGGGAGCAGTGTCAGCCCTGCTCACTGTGCACTTCTTAACAATGATGCCTCACTTTCCAGGCTTCCTCTAGTTGCATTCCCGGCCATACATCCCGTCACTCCCATCACCTCTGATATATCTGATCAGGCAACAGCACTCCTATCCCTGGATCCATTCTCCCAACCCCATGCTTTAGCACTCAATCCCCACAAACATTGGCAAGCTCTTGTACGAGGCAGAGACGCCCATGGCTCTTTCCCAAGGAGGCTTTGGGATGGGCAGCACTCAGGCACCTGTACCCCGCAGGAAGAGGAGACCCCGGCCGGAGGAGTGGACATGCCCACTCAGATGGGAGACCCTCCAAGTGCCCACAGAGGCCAAAGAAACCACGGGTGGGGAAAGAGGTTGTAATGGTGGCTCCACCCCTTGAACGCCACTCAACAATGATGACTTGCTTCTATGGTGTCCCGGGCTTTTTCCACAGACTTTCCCAGTTGTGTAGCTCCTTACTCCTGTCCCTCCAGGCTGTCTTTTCACAGCCAAGAGCTGTCCCCTCCCTGAGTCTGCAGTTCAAATTCCACTTTCTGGCACCCAGCATCCCTTCGCAACTAGCAACTCACGACTCAGGCTGGAATGCACAGAGCTGTGGTGCAGACCATGCAAACAGTTCTTACTTTGTCCTACCTTCCACAGAACATCCACTGAATTCTCCTTAAATTTACCCAAAGGTCCTTTTCTGTCCCAGCTGTTTTCCCCACTGTGAGGAAGTTTTGCTGAGTTTGGGGGCTTCCACTCACCTTCAGCTTCCCACCAGGTTTGCTTGTCCCTGTTTTGATTCCTCTTTTCTTATTTTCTTCTTACATCCTGCCTAGCTGTGACAGGATTTTTCTTGTCCTTTTAGGTGTCTGAAGACTTTTGCTAATGTTCAGCAGGTGCTCTATGAGAAATGTTCCATTTGTAGATGTATTTTTGGTGTACTTGTGAGGAGGGATGAATTCAACATCCTCTTATTCCATCATCTTGACTCCCCCTTCTAAGACAAGTTTTATTTTGCTTTCCTTACTCCCAGAGTCATCACCCCTCATGGAATTAGAAAGAGCAGAGATGTGAGTATCATCTAATTTTGAACTTTTATTATCTTCCTAAGATGTTTTATAAAAGGATATATGTACTTTTGCTTGATAATTTATCTTCCAGTGAGACATCCCATAGGTAAATCAGTGTTTTAGTTCAACATTAAAGTTTATAGAGTTTAATCTATCCCTTTGGACTTAACTGATGCAACCTACTTGATTTTTTTTTTTTTCAGTACGTAGGCCTCTCACTGTTGTGGCCTCTCCCATCGCGGAACACAGGATTTGGATGCGCAGGCTTAGCGGCCATGGCTCACGGGTCCAGCTGCTCCATGTAATATGGGATCTTCCCAGACCGAGGTACAAACCCACATCCCCTGCATCAGCAGGCAGACTCTCAACCACTGTGCCACCAGGGAAGCCCCTTGATTTTTGATATATATAATTTCTTCCCTAAAATTAAACTGTATATTTTTATACATAAGATTGGTTTTAATCAACATTGAAAAGGATATTTAACACTGATACAAGTAATGATATATCTATTATGAAATTTCTTAACATAGAATTTCAAAGAGACAATGTTGAAAACAAACACTGCACTTATTTTGCTCATAATCTTAATCTACGGCAGTATCTTCTAAAGTTAGAAGTATATTTACAGCTTTTTTTTTCTTTTCTTGAGAGTTACAAGTTAAGTTTTATTTGGGACAAAATGAGGACTGCAGCCCAGGAGACAGCATTTCAGATGGCTCGGAGAAATTGGTCCAAGGAGGAAAATGGCAGGGAGCCTGGATATATAGAAGTTTTGTAACAAAGGGCAGGTAGTCTAAACATCAAAAGATTATTGTTAATTAAAGAAAACCAGATATCTCAAGTTAAGGAAGTTAGTGATTTTTCTATGTATGAGAAGATGCAAGTGTCCATGCTCACTGAAATCTTTCCTTTGATATGCACCTCAGCTATCTGTGTCCAGTATCCTGTGTTTTCACATCCTGAGTTTCCTCAAGGCTCACTGTAGGGAGTGGCTGCAGTCTGATGCCTGCCAAATGGCAGGTATTATTTTTGGCCCTGTGTTTCCTCAGGGCTTACCAGCTCACATTGGAGGGGTTCAATCATTGATGACTGTGACATCTTTTGTTTAAATATTCCATTTATCAGTCCCTTCTCTTGGTTGGAATTTCAACCAATGTTTGGGAGACATTTCATGACCAAATTTTGCCCCATGGTACTGGGAGGCTCATCCTAGATCAGGTGAAAGTTCTTATTGATATCCCACACCAGGTGTTAATTTCTGGATTAGGCATTGTTGACAATTAAAGATTCTCTGGATCCTCTCTCTTACTAGTCTACTATGATGCAGGTAATATTTTCCTTTGTTGCTTCTTCCCATATATAGAATCACACAATTAAAATTATTTTATGAGTCACAAATGTGATCTATTTTCTCAAGATGTTTAGCCATAATCAAATTTGTTGGAGGCCTGGTTACACATTGAGTACTATAAGAGACAACCATCTTATAAAATAGACAGGATATAAGTAATGCAATTAGTAATATTGACAAAGTCATAGTGCAGGAGGGAGACACAAATCATCAACAATTTGGAAACAAAGAGCAAATTAGAACAATGATTTGGGGACTTTCCTTGTTGCACAGTGGTTAAGAATCTGCCTGCCAATTCAGGGGACATGGTCTCAATCCCTGGTCTGGTAGGATCCCACATGCTGCAGAGCAACCAAGCCCGTGTGCCAAAACTACTGAACCTGTGCTCTAGAGCCCGTGAGACACAACTACTGAGCCCACATGCCACAACTACTGAAGCCCACGCATCTAGGGCTCACCACCCACAACTACTGATCACACTTGCTGCAACTACTGAAGCCTGCATGCCTAGAGCCCATGCTCCACAACAAGAGAAGCCACCAGAATGAGAAGCATGAACACCTCAATGAAGAGTAGCCCCCCACTCGCTGCACCTGTAGAAAGCCTGCATGCAGCAACGAAGACCCCAACACAGCCAAAAAGAAAAGAAAAAAAAAAAGAAAAAAATGATTAGTTGTAATTCAGTTGCAATAAACCATCAAGTTCATAGGAGAGCCAGGTGGAGAAGCCAAATTCTGGCAGGGTCAGGTAGAGAGAAAAAGATAAATGTTTTATCTTTGTTTTACAAAGGTATACTTTATCAACTTGTAGGTCATAGCATAAGATAAAAGGTTTTTCTGCAAAACAAAGATTAAAGCTAGTATATTTCCCAAAGTCATAAAGTTATAAATCATATTCATCAGTTCATTCAGTTCATGTAATTGATTCCTATTGATCTGGATGAAGTATTCAGGTTTTCTGTCGTTTCTTATACAGATCAGTGGTATTATCTAAAGGCCATCAGAAGCTTATGTTTGTTACAAAAAAAATTATTTTTATGAGTCTTCTTGAAAATCTTCATTTTGTAAAAGCATCAGGACAAAACATACAATAGCAAGGTTTAAAGATTAGAATACAATGCAATTAGTAGGAAACTTGGATATTTCTGTGACATATAACATTTTAGAATAAATAGAATTATGACTGATAACATTATATCAGGGCTTATCAGATGTTAGGAAATACATATCAATTTTGGAATATCTGTATTAATGACATTTATCCATACACTACAACCTAAGTTTCATCTCCAATCATTTGACAAATTTTCTGAAGGAATTAAACATACCAAATAAACTTAGTTTAATGTTCCTCTTTAAGATGTCTCAGAGATATTCCTTCAGAGCAGCCCAGAGTCAGCTGGAGTCTAAAAGAGCTTTAGTTGGATTTTAATATTTGGTAAGTTTGTTAAAAATATCAAGACGGTTTTAAAACACAACAGGTCACTCTGAAACAATACTTATTCATTTACCCGAAGTCTCAAAAACATTACTTATGGGTACAGAAACTCACAAAAATCTGTTATCAAAAAGGAGCACTCTAAGAAACTTTGTTCAAATCCTAGTCTTGTACAAGCTTACTTAACAACAAAATCTATTTACTTAGTTAACTTCAATCTAAATTTAGTTAATCCTGACCATGCATAAAACTTTTTTTCCCCTAATGGTTTCTTTCCACAATCTTTGATCACTTTCTGTATTCATATGAGCCTGTCCCTTATTTTTATATCTAAATAAACCAGGACATACTTTCTTTCTTTTCACTCAATAAAATGTAATTCCATTCCTCATACCTTCTTTACTAGAAACACACATTTTCTTTTCCTACTGTACACTGAATTGTTTCCATATTATTCCTATTAACTTTAATTACATGTTTAAATTAGAATCCTCAACTCTGAAAAACCTGAAATTCTATTGAAAGTTAAGAAGTAAGCAACTGTGAACTGTCTTTTACATTAGTATTCTGTACATTGATGAACATAAATACCAGTGATAATTTCTAAAAATATGTGTTTTCTTATAGAGGTCATCTCAGTGTGGCACCAAACATTGTCATTAATAGTCCTAAATACCTTTAGTTTCTCTACATGGTAATTGATGTCTCAGTATCTTTTTTTTGGAAATTAACTAGCTATACAATAAATTTTCAGCACTTAAATTAGCACAACTCTAGAAGATATCAGATATCTGAAGAGATATATTTTTTCTTTTTTTTTAATTAGCTTCTGCTTTATAACAAAGTGAATCAGTTCTACATATACATCTGTTCCCATATCCCTTCCCTCTTGCATCTCCCTCCCGCCCAACCTCCCTTTCCCACCCCTCCAGGCGGTCAGAATGCACCGAGCTGATCACCCTGTGCTATGTGGCTGGTTCCCACTATCTATCTACCTTACGTTTGGTAGTGTATATATGTCTATGCCTCTCTCTCGCTTTGTCACAGCTTACCTTTCCCCCTCCCCATATCCTCAATTCCATTCTCAAGTAGGTCTGTGTCTTTATTCCTGTTTTACCCCTAGGTTCTTCATGACATTTTTTTTCTTAAATTCCATATATATGTGTTAGCATATGGTATTTGTCTTTATCTTTCTGACTTACTTCACTCTGTATGACAGACTCTGGGTCTATCCACCTCATTACAAATAGCTCAATTTCATTTCTTTTTATGGCTGAGTAATATTCCATTGTATATCTTTGCCACATCTTCTTTATCCATTCATCTGAAGATGGACACTTAGTCTGTTTCCATCTCCAGGCTATTGTGAATAGAGCGGCAATGAACATTTTGGTACATGTCTCTTTCTGAATTATGGTTTTCTCAGGGTATATGCCGAGTAGTGGGATTGCTGGGTCATATGGTAGTTCTATTTTTAGTTTTTTAAGGAACCTCCATACTGTTCTCCATAGTGGCTGTACCAATTCACATTCCCACCAGCAGTGCAAGAGTGTTCCCTTTTCTCCACACCCTCTCCAGCATTTATTGTTTCTAGATTTCTTGATGATGGCCATTCTGACTGGTGTGAGATGATATCTCATTGTAGTTTTGATTTGCATTTCTCTAATGATTAATGATATTGAGCATTCTTTCATGTGTTTGTTGGTAGACTGTATATCTCATTGGATAAATGTCTATTTAGGTCTTCTGCCCATTTTTGGATTGGGTTGATTGTTTTTTTGCTATTGAGCTGCATGAGCTGCCTATACATTTTGGATATTAATCATTTGTCAGTTGCTTCATTTGCAAATATTTTCTCCCACTCTGAGGATTGTCTTTTGGTCTTGTTTATGGTTTCCTTTGCTGTGAAAAAGCTTTGAAGTTTCATTAGGTCCCATTTGTTTATTTTTGTTTTTATTTCCATTTCTCTAGGAGGTGGGTCAAAAAGGATCTTGCTGTGATTTATATCATAGAGTGTTCTGCCTATGTTTTCCTCTAAGAGTTTGATAGTTTCTGGCCTTACATTTGGTCTTTAATCTATTTTGAGCTTATTTTTGTGTATGGTGTTAGGCTGTGATCTAATCTCATACTTTTGCATGTTCCTGTCCAGTTTTCCCAGAACACTTATTGAAGAGGCTGTCCTTTCTCCGCTGTATATTCCTGCCTCCTTTTTCAAAGATAAGTTGACCATATGTGTGTGGGTTTATCTCTGGGCTTTCTATCCTCTTCCATTGATCTATCTTTCTGTTTTTGTGCCAGTACCATACTCTCTTGATTACTGTAGCTTTGTAGTACAGTCAGGGAGCCTGATTTATCCAGCACCGTTTCTCGTTCTCAAGATTGCTTTTGCTATACGGCGTCTTTTGTTTTTGCAAACAAATTTTGAAATCTTTTGTTCTAGCTCTGTGAAAAATGCCAGTGGTAGTTTGAATGGGATTGCATTGAATCTGTAGATTGCTTTGGGGAGTAGAGTCATTTTCACAATGTTGATTCTTCCAATCCAGGAAGATGGTAAATCTCTCCACCTCCTTGTATCATCTTTAATTTCTTTCATCAGTGTCTTATAATTTTCTGCATACAGGTCTTTTGTCTCCTTAGGTAGGTTTATTCCTAGATACTTTATTCTTTTTGTTGCAATGGTAAATGGGAGTGTTTTCTTGATTTCACTTTCAGATTTTTCATCATTAGTGTACAGGAATGCTAGAGATTTCTGTGCATTAATTTTGTATCCTGCTACTTTACCGAATTCATTTATTAGCTCTAGTAGGTTTCTGGTAGCATCTGTAGGATTCTCTATGTAAAATATCATGTCATCTGCAAAGAGTGACAACTTTATTTCTTCTTTTCCAATTTAGATACCTTTTATTTCCATTTTTCCTCTGATTGCTGTGGCTAAAACTTCCAAAACTATGTTGAATAAGAGTGGTGAGAGTGTGCAGCCTTGTCTTGTTCCTGATCTCATTGGAAATGGTTTCAGTTTTCCACCACTGAGGATGATGTTGGCTTTGGGTTTGTCATATATGGCCTTTACTATGTTGAGGAAAGTTCCCTCTATGCCTACTTTCTGCACGGTTTATATCATAAATCAGTGTTGAATTTTGTTGAAAGCTTTCTCTGCATCTATTCAGATCATCATATGGTTTTTCTCCTTCAATTTGTTAATATGGTTTATCATGTTGATTGGTTTGTGTATATTGAAGAATCCTTTCATTCCTGTAATTAACCCCACTTGATCATGGTGTATGATCCTTTTATTGTGCTGTTGGATTCTGTTTGCTAGTATTTTGTTGAGGATTTTTGCATCTATGTTCATCAGAGATATTGGCCTGTAGTTTTCTTTCTTTGTGACATCCTTGTCTGGTTTTGGTATCAACGTGATGGTGGCCTCGTAGAATGAGCTTGGGAGTGTTCTTCCCTCTGCCATATTTGGAAGAATTTGAGGAGGATAGGTGTTAGCTCTTCTCTAAGTGTTTGATAGAATTCGCCTGTGAAGCCATCTGGTCCTGGGCTTTTGTTTGTTGGAAGATTTTTAATCACAGTTTCAATTTCAGTGCTTGTGATTGGTCTATTCACATTTTCTCTTTCTTCCTGATTCAGTCTTGGCAGGTTGTGCTTTTCTAAGAAGTTTTCCATTTCTTCCAGGTAGTCCATTTTATTGGCATAGAGTTTCTTGTAGTAATCTCTCATGGTCTTTTGTATTTCTGCAGTGTTAGTTGTTACTTCTCCTTTTTCTTTTCTAATACTATTGATTTGAGTCTTCTACCTTTTTTTCTTGATGAGTCTGGCTAATGATGTATCAATTTTGTTTATCTTCTCAAAGAACAAGCTTTTAGTTTTATTGCTCTTTGGTATCATTTCCTCCATTTCTTTTTTCATTTGTTTCTGATCTGATCTTTATGATTTATTTCCTTCTGCTAATTTTGGGGATTTTTGTTCTTCTTTCTCTAATTGCTTTGGGAGCAGGGTCAGGTTGTTTACTTGAGATGTTTCCTATTTCTTAAGGTGGGATTGTATTGCTATAAACTTCCCCCTTAGAACTGCTTTTGCTGCATCCCATAGGTTTCGGTGGTCGTGTCTCCATTGTCATTTGTTTCTCGGTATTTTTTGATTTCCTCTTTGATTTCTTCAGTGATCACTTCGTTATTAAGTAGTTTATTGTTTAGCCTCTATGTGTTTGTATTTTTTACAGATCTTTTCCTGTAATTGATATCTAGTCTCATAGCATTGCTGTCGGAAAAGATACTTGATACAATTTCAATTTTCTTAAATTTACCAAGGTTTGATTTGTGACCCAATATACGATCTATCCTGGAAAATGTTCTATGAGCACATGAGAAAATTGTGTATTCTCTTGTTTTTGGATGGAATGTCCTATAAATATCAATTAAGTCCATCTTGTTTAATGTATATTTTAAAGCTTGTGTTTCCTTATTTATTTTCATTTTAGATTTTCTGTCCATTGGTGAAAGTGGGGTTCTGATGTCACCTACTGTGAGTGTGTTACTGTCGATTTCCCATTTATGGCTGTTAGTATTTGCCTTATGAATTGAGGAGCTCCTATATTGGGTGCAAAAATATTCACAATTGTTATATCTTCTTCTTGGATCAATCCCTTGATCATTATGTTGTGTCCTTCTTTGTCTCTTCTAGTAGTCTTTATTTTAAAGTCTATTTTGTCTGATATGAGAATTGCTTCTCCAGCTTTGTTCTGATTTCCATTGGCATGGAATAACTTTTTCCATCCCCTTACTTTCAATCTGTATATTTCCCTAGGTCTGAAGTGGGTCTCTTGTAGACAGCATATATATGGGTCTTGTTCTTGTATCCATTCAGCTAATCTGTACCTTTAGGTGGGAGCATTTAGTCCATTTTCATTTAAGGTAATTATCGATATGTATGTTCCTATTCCCATTTTCTTAATTATTTTGGGTTCATTACTGTAGGCATTTTCCTTCTGTTGTGTTTCTTGCCTAGAGAAGTTCCTTTAGCATTTGTTGTGAAGCTGGTTTGGTGGTGCTGCACTCTCTCAGCTTTTGCTTGTCTGTAAAGGTTTTAATTTCTCCATCAAATCTGAATGAGATCCTTGCTGGGTAGAGTAATCTTTGTTGCAGGTTTTTCTCCTTCATCACTTTAAATATGTCCTGCCTCTTCCTTCTGGCTTGTAGAGTTTCTGTTGAATATCAGCTGTTAACCTGATGGTGATTCCCTTGTGTGTTATTTGTTGTTTTTCCCGTGATGCTTTTAATATGTTTACTTTGTGTTTAATTTTTGAAAGTTTGATGAATATGTGTCTTGGCATATTTCTCCTTGGATTTATTCTGTATGTTACTCTCTGTGCCTCCTGGACTTGATTAACTATTTCCTTTCCCATATTAGGGAAGTTTTCATCTATAATCTCTTCAAATATTTTCTCAGTCCCTTTCTTTTTCTCTTCTTCTTCTGGAACCCCTGTAATTCGAATTTTTCTGCATTTTATGTTGTCCCAGATGTCTCTGAGACTGTCTTCTGTTCTTTTCCTTCTTTTTTCTTTATTCTGCTCTGAAGCAGTTACTTCCACTATTTTATCTTCCACATCACTTACCCGTTCTTCTGCCTCAGTTTTTCTGCTATTGATCCCACCTAGAGTATTTTTAGTTTCATTTATTAGGTTCCTAATCATTTATTGATTCATCTTTAGTTCTTCTATGTCCTTGTTAACTCTTTCTTGCATTTTGTCTATGCAATTTTCAAGATTTTGCATCATCTTTACTATCATTATTCTGAATTCTTTTTCAGGTAGACTGCCTATTTCCTCTTCATTTGTTATGTCTAGTGGGTTTTTATATCACTCCTTCACCTGCTGTGTGTTTTTCTGTCTTCTCATTTTGCTTATCTTACTGTGTTTTTTTCAGGCTTCAGGTTCATAGTTCCTGTTATTTTTGGTGTCTGTCCCCAGTGGCCAAGATTGTTTCAGTGTGTTGTGTAGGCTTCCTGTTGGAGGGGCTGGTGCCTGTGTTCTGGTGGATGAGGATCGATTTTTTCTTTCTGGTGGACAGGTCCAGGTCTGGTTGGGTGTTTTTGGGTGTCTGTGTGCTTATTATGTTTTTAGGCAGTCTCTCTGCTAATGAGTATGGTTGTGTTCCTGTCTTGCTAGTTGCTTGGCATAGGATGTCCAGCACTGTAGCTTGCTGGTCATTGACTGAAGCTGGGTGCTGGTGTTGAGATGGAGATCTCTGGGAGATTTTTGCCATTTGATATTATGTGGAGCTGGGAGATCCCTTGTGAACCTGTGTCCTGAAGTTGGCTCTCCCACCTCAGAGGCACAGAACTGACTCCTGCTGCAACACCAGGAGCCTTTCATCCACCTGGCTCAGAATAAAAGGGAGTAAAAGTAGAAAGAAATAATTAGTAGAAGTAGAAAGAAAGAAGGAAAATAAGAAAGAAAGGAAGGAAGGAGGGAGGGAGGAAGGAGCGAGGGTAGGATAAAGAGAAAGAGAGAAGATGAATTAAAGTAGAATAAAGTATGATAAAATATAATAGTGTTATTAAAATAAAAAAATAATTATTAAAAAATTAAAAACCAAAGAAACAAAAAAACAGACGGATAGAACCCTGGGACGAATGGTGGAAGCAAAGCTATATAGACAAAATTTGACACAGAAGCTTACACATACACATTCACAAAAAGAGAAAAAGGGGAAAAATCGTAAATCTTGCTCTCAAAGTATAACACCTTAATTTGGGATAATTCGTTGTAAAACGAGGAAAGGGGAAAAATCATAAGTCTTGTTCTCAAAGTCCACCTCCTCAATTTGGGATGTTTCTTTGTCTATTTATGTATTCCTCAGATGCAGGGTACATAAGGTTGATTGTGGAGCTTTAATCCGTTGCTTCTGAGACTGCTGGGAGAGATTTCCCTTTCTCTTCTTTATTCTCACAGCTCCCGGGTCTCAGCTTTGGATTTGGCCCCGCCTCTGCATGTAGGTCACAGCAGGGTGTCTGTTCTTCGCTCAGACAGGACAAGGTTAAAGGAGTAGCTGCTTCGGGGACTCTGGCTCACTCAGGCCAGGGGGAGGGAGGTGTACAGAGTGTGCGGTGAGCCTGCGGTGGCAGAGCACAGTGTGACAATGCACCAGCCTGAGGCATACCGTGCACTCTCCCAGGGAAGCCTTCCCTGGATCCTGGGACCCCGGCAGTGGCGAGATGCACAGGATCCCCAGAGGGGTGGCCTGGACAGTGACCTGCACTCACACACAGGCCTCTTGGAGGCAGCAGCAGCAACGCCAGGTCCCACGCCCGTCTCTGGAGTCCACGCTTTTAGCTGCGGCTCACACCCGTCTCTGGAGCTCCTTTAAGCAGTGCTCTTAATCCCCTCTCCTTGTGCACCAGGAAACAAAGAGTGAAGAAAAAGTCTCTTGCCTCTTTGGCAGGCCAAGACATTTTCCCTGACTCCCTCCCGGCCAGTCGTGGTGCACTAACACCTTCAGGCTGTGTTCACGCCACCAACCCCAGTCCTATCCCTGCGTTCCGACCGAAACCCGAAACCCGAGCCTCAGCTCCCAGCCCCGCCCACCTCGGCGGCCGAGCAGACAAGCCTCTTGGGCTGGTGTGTGCTGGTCGGCACCGATCCTCTGTGCGAGATTGTCTCCACTTTGCCCTCCTCTCCCCTGTTGCTGTGCTCTCCTCCATGACTCCAAAGGTTCCCCCCTCTGCTACCTGCAGTTTCCACCCTTGAAAGGGCTTCTAGTGTGTGGAAACCTTTCCTCCTTCACAGCTCCCTCCCACTGGTGCAGGTCCCATTCCTATCCTTTTGTCTCTGTTTATTCTTTTTTCTTTTGCCCTACCCACGTACGTGTGGAGTTTCTTGCCTTTTGGGTGGTCTGAGGTCTTCTACCAGCGTTCAGTAGGTGTTCTGTAGGAGTTGTTCCACGTGTAGATGAATTTCTGGTGTATTTGTGGGGAAGAAGGTGATCTCTGTGTCTTACTCTTCCACAATCTTCCGGAGAACCCCTCTACAATGTATTTAACAATCCATTGTTTTTCCATTGTTTGGCCCTTTGGCCAAATCCAACCTACTCCCTGTACTTGTAAACAAAGTTTTATTGGAACAAATATGTGTTATTGTGACAGAGACTGCATAGCCCACAAAGCCAAAGATATCTACTATCTGACCAATTACATATAATGTTTTCAACTTCTTTACTAACACTTCTGCTTCAATGAGAAAAAAGTAAGGTTCAATAATTGGACAACTTACCCAAAACAACTCATTTAAAAATAAGTTTCATTAAAATTATCAACTTGTCCACACATCTTTTGTTACTATAACTTACAATAAGTGTAAAATTCGGGTTGTCATTTTTAACTTGCTAAGAAAATATACTTCCTAATGGCCATATAATTTTGTATTTGACAGATGGCTAATGAATTCTCAAAAAAACACATTAACTCATTTTTTCTTCTTTATGAGTTCCTTTTTAAAAGTTGCTAGATAAAAGATATTTGCTTGTTTCAATCTTTTCCAAAAAAACCCAGTTTATTTGAATGGAAGCAGAGAAAACTGTTGTTAAAATGTCAGTTCCTTGGGCATTCTTTTGTATATATGACCATTTGTCACCTTTGCAAACTGAGTGCCTAGTATTGTATGGTCATTGCAGATAATTATATATCAGATAATTATACACACACACACACACACATACACACATACTTCACATGCACATAGTTAAATTCTAAGGTAGTTCACAACAAAATAATTATACTGATCTCTCAGGCATAACCATTTTATGCATTCATACCAAACAAGGGCTTTTGGGTGTCCTGGAGCTCCCAATACCTTCCCTGATGTTTGCCTGAAATAGGATTATTGTTTCCTAGATCAACCTGAGCAAAAAGGGGAGAAAAAAATAATTTGCAGCCACTCCAAGATTGTTAAATGCAGTGTTATGAGGGTTTCTCTAATACTGAAAAAAAAGGTAAATATAAAAGAAAAAAGAAAACACACAGAAACATATTTTCACAAGAGGTCTTTTGGTAACAATACTTTTTTTTTTTTTTTCCTTTTTGCGGTACACGGGCCTCTCACTGCTGTGGCCTCTCCCGTTGCGGAGCACAGGCTCCGGACGCGCAGGCCCAGCGGCCATGGCTCACGGGCCTAGCCACTCCGCGGCATGTGGGATCTTCCCAGACCGGGGCACGAACCCGTGTCCCCTGCATCGGCAGGCGGACTCGCAACCACTGCGCCACCGGGGAAGCCCGTAACAATACTTTTAATTTGGGAAATTTTAAAAAACTATATCCATGATGCAGCCATTATATTTTTGTAAATGATATCAGAGTATTTTTACCTAATAATTATGAACTAGTTAAAACAGTAGAAAAAACAAATGATTAAGCAAATTGCAAAAATAACTTTAGGCATTAGGTAAAGGAGAAGATCTTGTTTGAAAAAAACAAAGGTCAAGTAACAATTGAAGCAAAGATGTTCTTGATCAGCAGATAATTAATTTAAAACATTTCATGCCTGAGGCATGATGTCAATGCACAATAATCATCCATTTCAGAGTAAGTCATACTATTAGAATAACCTTAAAAATTCAAAGTCATTACTTAAATAGCCTTGCTTAAATCTTTAACAGATTTATTACTACTTCATACTGATGTATTCCTGGACTAATATTAGAATTTTTGTGCTGGACTTTAAATTAGACTAAGAAAGTTATTCAAATGCCACAATGTAATAAAGTAAGCCATATGCACATAGTTGGCCAGTTCATTTTGTTAATAACTTACTATATTAAAAACTTTTGTGTGGAAATAAAAATTTGAAAATGAGAAAAAACCATAAAATAGACAGAGTGAGCAAGCAACAAATGTGGACGTCTATATATTTAGGTGTACTAAAACAGATAACAAAATGTTATAAGAATTTTTTTTTATCTCAGAAAATCCCTTTTGGTTAAAGGCAAAATATAAGGCATTTCAATTTCTGAAAGAATCATATGATATTCTTATTGATGTTAAATTCAAAATTGAAATTTTATTCAGTGGAAAACAAAAACAAATTAAAATGAGTTCCTTGTTCCATGAAAATTATTTCATGAAATAAAATTCACAAGAATTATCTTTGCCCTAAAGTGATGAGAGAACAGAAAATAAAATAATTTTACCATCTTAGCAAATAGCGAATGTGTTGATTGGCCTACCTGTATTTTAAAAATTACAACAGCTTGAATCTGAACTGTCATAAGTAGACTAATTGATCAGATCAAGTGTTCTAGACATTAAAAGAGTTTAAATTATTAAATATCATTAAATAGTTTTGTTTATGCTGTACATCATGCCTGACTTCCAATGAAAATTACAAGTCATACTAAAAGGCAAAAAAACACAGTTAAAGAGACAGAGTTAAGGATCAAAATCAGACTCAGATATAAAAGGGATGTTGGAATTATCAGACCATATTTTTAAAATAACTATAATTAATATGCCTAAGATTCTATTGAAAAAAGTGGACAACATGCAAGAGCAGATGGATAATGTAAGGAAAATGATGAAAATCCTAGGAAGGCCTAGAAACAAAATTCAAAAGAAATGCTAGAAAATTCAAAGTAATGTTAGAAACAAAAAAACAGTGTAACAGAAATGAAGAATGCCTTTGATGGTCTCATTAGTAGAGTAGACACAGCTGACAAAAGAATCAGTGATCTTGAAGATGTGTCAATAAAAGCTTCCCAAATTGAAAAACAAAGGGGAAAGAGACTGTAAAGAGGAACAGAATATCTAGGAAATGTGGGACAATACAAAAGCTGAAGTATGCATGCAATAATAATACTAGGAGAAAGAAGAAAGAAAGAAAGAAAGAAAGAAAGAAAGAAAGAAAGAAAGGAGGGAAGGAAGGAAGGAAGGGAGGAAGGGAGAGAGAGAGAGAAAGAGAGAAACAAAAGAAAGAACGAAGAAAGAGAAAAATTTGAAGTAATATTGACTGAGAATTTCCCTCAAATTAATGTCAGATACTAAAGCACAGATCCAAGGAACTCAGAGAACACCAAGCAGATTAAATTCTGAAAAACTACACCTAGCCATATAATAATCAAATTGCTGAAAATCAAACACAAAGGAATAATACTGAAAGAAACCAGGGGGGGAGAAACATCTTACCTCTAAGTGAGCAATGCCAAGAAATTGCATTTGATTTCTTTTCAGAAACCAAGCAAGAATAGAGTGGAGTGAAATATTTTAAGTGTTGAGAGAGAAAAGTCCACATACTTGAACGCTGTATGCAGTGAAACTAACCTTCAAAAGTGAAGGGAAGTAAATACTTCTTTTTTCAGGCAGAAAAATTAAGAGAATTTGTTGCTAGTAAATGCACCTTGCAAGAAATATTAAAAGAAGTTCTTCAGAGAGGAGTAAGATGATACAGGTCATAAACCTGATTCCACATAAAGAAAAAACAAAATCAGAGAAAGAATAAGTGATGGCAAAATTAAAAAAATATATATTTTTCTTATTCTTATTGACCGAATTATAACAGTTTGTTCAGAATAATAATAGCAACAATATATTTAATGGCTTGTAGTTCTTTAACAATAAAATTAAGTGATAAAAAGTAATACTAAAGTACATTATTTTAGGAGACAGCATATAAGTATTTCTATGTGTCATTAAGTACAAGTACTTAAAATACATATGCAAAACAAAATTATTAGAAGGAAGTTTTTTTAGAAAGTTCAGGTGACAGGTGATGAAATCCTGCTTAAGAATATGGCAGTGCAGATGGTGAATAGAAGTTTATGTAGAGTATGGAAACAGGAAGAAGTAATGATACACAGGACCTTGTTTTCTAGAAATAATATTTACTCTCAGAGTATCAAAAGGGTGAGACAGGGCCTCCCTGGTGGCGCAGTGGTTGAGAGTCTGCCTGCCGATGCAGGGGATACGGGTTCGTGCCCCGGTCTGAGAGGATCCCATATGCCGCGGAGCGGCTGGGCCCGTGAGCCATGGCCGCTGGGCCTGCGCGTCCGGAGCCTGTGCTCCGCGACAGGAGAGGCCACAACAGTGAGAGGCCCGCATACCGCAAAAAGAAAAAAAAAAAAAAAAAAAAAGGGTGAGACAAATTGCAGACTGGTTATTCTGGGAAATTTCATGTATGACATGTGAGAAAAGAGAATGGACACTTATGCAGGGGTCTACCTATACCAGAAATCTTGAGATAGTGAGAAGTTACATTTCGTGCCTTGTCTCCAATCTCTCATTGCTTTTTCAGCTTAAGAAAATCTAATTCTCTCCAACACAGAAAGTGACTTCCTGATAGTTGCTTGTAGACTTTGTTAAAAGGTAATTTAAATTTTAATTTTAAACACAGTTTCCTAGAATGAACAATTTATTTAAGATAACAGTTTTATTTTCTATAGTTTCATACAAATACTATGTGCAGGTACTAGTATTTCCTTCTTGTAGTAACAATATTTTCCTGACACCTGTAATAAATTTAAATGTGCAGAAATAAGTACAAAATATGGTTTTGGTTTTGGTCTCAGTAAAATATGTCCATGAAACATGCATAGTGTACATTTTGGCTATTTGTATAGAATATTAAAATGCAGACACACATTGACGAAATAATAATATTTGTAACCATTTACCCCACAGAGGTACAGTTCTGAACTAAGATACATATACAAAGACATTCATTGTAGCATTGTCAATAATATAAAACATTAGAAACAATGGAAATTCACATTAATAAGTATCAACTTAAAATATACTTAATGCAAATGGGCCAATTCCTTGAAAGACAAATCTGTCAAATTTCACGCAACAGAAATAGCCAATAAGAATTAACCCCTATCTGTTAAAACCAGAAAACACCAGGCCAGATGGCATCATTCATGAATTCTACCAAACATTTAAGGAAGAAATTATACCAATTCTCTACAATCATTTTCAGGAAATGAAAACAGAAGGAATGTTTCCTAATTCATTCTATGAGAGCAGAATAATCCTAATAACAAAACCAGAGAAAGATATTGAAAAAAAAATCCTACGGACAAATATCTCTCATGAATATAGATGCAGAAATCCTCCACAAAATATTAACAAATAGAATATGACAATGTATAAAATAATTATACCTGGGACCATTAGGCTTTAACCCAGGTATGCAAGGTGGGTTCAGTATTCAAAAATCGATTATTTTAAACCATAACATCATCAGACTAAAGAAGAAAATTCACACAATCATATCAATAGATCGAGAAAAAGGCATTTGACAAAATTCAACTCCCATTCATGATAAAAAGAAAACAGTATATAATGAATACAGTGGGTTTTCCTTAGCTTGATAAAATATCTACAAAAACCCTACAGTTAACAGCACATTTAATGGTGAGAAACTTGGAGCATTTTCTCTAAGATCCACAAGGCAAGGATGTCTCCTTTCACCACTGTTTTTAAACATTTTATTTGAAGTCCTAGATAGTGCAAATAAGAAAAGAAAAATAAATGAAAGGTATAAAGATTTAGAAGGAAGAAACAAAAATGTCTTGGTTGCATATGACATGATCATCTATGTAGAAAATCTGAAAGAACTGATCAAAAAAAACCTCCTGAAACAAATAAGTGATTACAGCAAGGTAGCAGGATACAAAGTTAATATGAACAAGTCTTTCATTTTTCTATATACCAGAAATGTACAAGTGGGATTCAAAATTAAAAACACAAGACCTATTACATTAGGACCCCCCAAATGAAATACCTAGGTATAAATCTAAAAAGTATTTACACAGTCTATATAAGGAGCTCCTAAACTTGAAAGATATCAAAGAAGAACTAGATAAATTGAGAGATATTCGTTACTCATAAATAGAAGAGTCAATATTGTCAATATGTCAGTTCTTCCCAACATAATTTCATAATTTAGAGATTCAATGCAATTCCAATCAAAATCCTAGCAAGATATTTTGTGGACATTAACAAGCAGGTTCTAAAGTTTATATGAAGAGACAAAAGACAGAGTAGCCAACTCAATATTGAAGAACAAAGTTGGAAGACTGACACTACATGATGTTGACTTGCTCTAAAACTGAAGTAAACAAGACAGTGTGCTATTGGTGAAAGAATAGACAAATGGATCAATGGAACAGATTAGAGAGTCCAAAAGTAGATCCTCATAAGTATAGTCAACTCATCTTTGACAAAAGGGCAAAAGCAATACAATGCAGAAAATGCAGTCTCTTCAACAAATGGTGATAGATCAACAGGACATACATATGCAAAAAAAAATTTAACACAGACCTTAAACACTTCACAAAAGGTATGGTAATAATTTTGATACATTACCAAACTCATGATCCCTGAAAAAAATAGTTGATAAGTTGGACTTCATTAAAATGAAAAATTGCTCTGCAACAGATAACACCAAGATAATGAGAAGACAAGCAACAGACTGGGAGAAAATACATGCAAATACACATCTGGTAAAGGACGGTTATCCCAAATACAGAAATAAATAACCTGGAGATCATTATGCCAAGTGAAATAAACCAGACACAGAAAGAAAACTACTGCATGATCTTATGTGTGCAATCTAAAAATGTTAAAGTCACAGAAGCAAAGAGTAGAATGGAGGTTACCAGGGGTGGGGAGGTGAAGGAAATGGGGAGACGTTGTATAGAGGATACAAAGTTCCAGTTATGGAGGATAATAAGTTCTAGAAATCAAACATACATCATGATGACTATAGTTAATAATTCTGTATTATATACTGGAAATTTGATAAAGTGTACATATCAGGTGCATTCAGCACACACACAAACACAATAGTAACTATGTGTGGAGATAAATATGTTAATTACCTTAGCTATAGTAATTCCTTCATTATGTATATGTATAACAAAACATCATGTTGTAAACATTAAATATATATTTTTTATTAAAAATAAAATCAAATAAATAAAAATTTAAAAACCCCAAATTTACAAACAACTCAAAAACTCAACAAGAAAACAAACCAAAAAAAAACAATTAAAAAATGGGCCAAGGACCCTAATAGACACCTCACCAAAGAAAATATACAGATGGCAAATAAATATATTAAAAGATGCTCCATATCACATATCATCAGTGAAAAGTAAATTAAAACAATAATGAAATACCCCTAATCATTTCTTAGAATGGTCAAAATGAGGAACACTGATAACACCAAAAAGATGTGGAGTAACAAGGATTCTCATTCACTGTGTGTGGGGATGCAAAATGGTACAGCTCCTTTGGAAGACAGTTTGATGGTTTCTTACAAAACTAAACATATTCTTGCCATATGACCCAGCCATCACTCTCCTTTGTATTTTCTCAAAGGAGGTGAAAACTTATGCTCACACAAAAGCCTGCACAAGATGTTTATTGCAGCTTTATTTAGAATTGCCCAAACTTGGAAACATGTCCTCCAGGAGGTGAATGGATAAATAAACTGTGGAACATCCAGAAAATGGAACATTATTCAGCACTAAAAGGAAATGAGCTATGAAAAGATATGTAGGAAACATAAATGCATATTACTAAGTGAAAGAAACTAATCAAAAAAAGCTTCATATTATAAGATTGTAACATATGACATCAGAAAAAAGCAAAATTATGAAGGCATGAAAAAGATAAGTGCTTTCCAGGAGATATGGATGGGATAAAAATGATGAGTAGGTGAAACAGAGGGCGTTTAGAGCAGTGAAATTCTCTGTATGATGTTATTATGATGAATACAGGCCATTAAACATTTGTCCAGACCCTTAGAGTGCAGAACACCAAGAATGAAACCTAACGTAAACTATGGACTTTGGGTGTAAATGATGTATCAGTATAGGTTTATCAATTTTAAAATGATGTAAAATTCTGGTGGGGTATGTTGAAATTTGGGGAAGGTGAGCGTTTGTGAGAACAGGGGCAGTTATTGGAAATTTTTATACTTTCGATTTTACTGTAAAACTAAAATCATGTTTAAAATGTAATCTTTTAAATATTTAAAATAATGGTCAAGACATTTCATCAAAGAAGCTATATGAATGGCTAATAAACACATAAATGATAAGCCTGGCATTTTCTAAGAAAATTTTAATTTATTTATGGACATCAAATTTGAATTTTTATATAATTTTCACATGTTACAAAAATATTCTTTTTTGATTATTATTCAAGCATTAACAAGTGTAACAACAACAACAACAAAACATTCTTAGCTCACAGAAAAAGGCAATGGAACAGATTTGGCCAATGGACCATAGTTTGCTGACTTCTAACAAGGACTAATCTCAGGACCCTCTTGCCACTGTTGGAGAAGTGCGTGACAGAGTGGAAGAGAGTATGTTTCTTTGTCTTAACTGTGACCATATGTATCACTCTCACACAAGCATTAGTGTTGGTAAAATATTGAAAGATATTTAAATATTAAGACCAGGAGATTTTCTATACTCCACTCCTCCCAATAGTCACTGTTCCAATGACTAAGCACCTTCATATGAGGGAATTCTTCCTGAAATCTTAATTCAATCCATTGTGCTGGAGGTAAGAATGTATCACCCAAATGAGACCAAACTCCAAACAATAATGCATCTGAATTGTTTCTCCATAAAATTCCATGTCATGGAAAGAGTTTAACTGTAGGTATAAATCATAATAGGAGGGCAGTTTCTTCAGTCTGGGTGTAGATTTGCACAACCCATCTAAATGGGCATTGACATATCAGACTCCTTGTCACCTGGAAAGAATCTTTGTCAAGTTTAATTTCCATTTTATACTAAAATATGATGATGAAATGAACTACTTCCAGAGACATGAGTTTCTCACACTGGAAAAAAGATATAAGTATGGGGAACTCACTGATTGATTTTTATAACCATATACCTCAAAAAGACTTCTACGTCATGGCAAAAATAAATGTCTTTGTTCTGGAGTAGACAATTTGAAATATTTATTTTTGCAGAGGTTAAATTTTCCTGTAATACTTTTGTAATACTTTTAAGAATGGCCAGAGAGGCTGAGTCTAAAGGTTTCCTCCATATACTTTATCTACTAAAATAATTATTTGAAAATAATAAACAGGGTGAAATGTAATAACCAATTCCAAATTTCAAAATACTTTGAGAAAAAATGTAAACTGTGTTTTTATTTAAGGAGATAATTTCATTAATATTATTTTATCTATTTACCTACCTATGTATCTAGCTAGCTACTATAAAAGAGTAAATTTTTGAGAATAATTTTATCTTATAAAACTGATCATTCTGTAAAATATAACAAAAAAATTGGCCTCCATTTAGTATGATTTATAACAGAAGAAAAGCATTCTTTCTGTGATATTTAAGATCAATTTACTAAGTCATCCTAGATGGACAGTTTCAAGGTTGCATATGACTTTAAACCTCAATAGGCTTTTCACCCAGTAATATAAGCTTTCAGTTGGAGAAGAATTTGTCATAGCTCCACAAATAATAATTGACATAGCATATCTAAGTTTCCTGCTGAATATTAACCTTATAATAAATACTATGTTGCCATTAATAATAACTATTGAGTATTCATCATACACCAGAAATGTTGGAAATAATAGCTTCCCCAAATTCTGGGATAAAATTCACTTTGCCATATTCTATTATTACCTTAAAATATGGTGTGATTAGATTTTCTAAATGTTTAGAAAATTTGCATAAATGTTTATGAATGGTACTACAGTTTTCCTTTAACATTCTGTAGTTTTCTTTCCTTATAATATCTTTGTCTAGTTTTAGTCTAACTGGCCTCTGAGAATGCTGGCCTCTTAGAATGAAACGGAATATATTCCCTTTTCTTTATATAGAAGAGTTTAAGTATACATTTGTATTATTTCTTCTGTAAATGTTTGGTGAAATTTATGAGTGAAGTCATCTCTGACTGAGGTTTTCTTTGTGGGAAGTTTTGTAACTGAAAACTCAATTGTTTAATAGATATAAATGTATTCAGTTAATCTATTTCATAGCATTGTGGTTGAAAAAGATGCTTGATATGATTTCAATTTTCTTAAATTTACCAAGGCTTGTTTTGTGCCTTAGCATGTGATCTATCCTGGTGAATATTTCATGTGCACTTGAAAGTAATGTGTATTCTGCTCTTTCAGATGGAACACTCTATATACGTACGTTTCAATTAAGTCAATTTGGCTTAATGTGTTATTTAAGGCCAGTGTTTCCTTATTGATTTTTCTGTCTAGATGATGTCCACTGATGTAAGTGTGTTGTTAAAGTCCCCTACTCTTATTGTGTTACTGTTGACTTTTGCCTTATGTCTGTAAATATTTGTTTTATGTACTTAGGTGCTCCTCTATTGAGGGCATATATATTTACATTTGTTATATATTATTGGTTGATCCCTTTATCATTGTATAATCTCCTTTGTCTCTTTAAAGTCTTTAGTGTAAAGTCTATTTTGCCTAACATAAGTATTGATTCCCTGGCTTTCTTTTGATTTCCATTTGCATGGAAAAACTTTTTCTATTCCATCCCTTTCAGTCTGTGTCTGTCTTTATATCTGAAGTGAGACTCTTGTAGGCAGCACATATACGTGTCTTTTTTTTTCTTATTTATTCAGTCACTCTATACCTTTTGATTGAATATTCAGTCCATTTACATTTACAGTAGTTAATGATATGTATGTTCTTATTGCCATATTGTTACTTGTTTTGGGGTTGTTTTCATAAAAAAATTTTATTCTTTTTTTCTTCTTTTGTCCTCTTCTCTTTTTTTTAAAGCTTAGATGTTATTTTAATCAAAGATATTCATATAGATAAAGATTCAGACAGTTCTACACAGTGCTTAAAGAAATGAGAAGCCATTTTCTGCCCTTTCTCCCCACCAATTTCCCCTTCCACAGAGACAACCACTTACAATTCTTTTAGCTGACACTTCTGGTATGGACCTTTGTATTTCAAAATAACATGGTTTTGTTTTTGTTTTTGTTTAATTGACATATAGTTGATTTCCAGTGTTGTGTTAGTTTCTGGTGTACAGCAAAATGATTCAATTATACATTTTTTTTCACATTTTCCATTATTGCTTATTATAGGATATTGAATATATTTCCCTGTGCTGTACAGTAGGACCTTGTTGTTTACCTATTTTAAATATAATCGTTTGTGTCTGCTAATCCCAAACTCCTAATTTATCCCTCCTTCATCCCATTCACTCTTTGGTAACCATAAATTGGTTTTCTATGTCTGTGAGTCTGTATCTGTTTTGTAAATAAGTTCACTTGTGTCATAATTTAGATTCCACATATAAGTGATATCATATGACACTTGTCTTTCTCTGGCTTACTTCACTTAGTATGGTAATCTCTAGGTCTATCCATATTGCTGCAAATGGCATCATTTCATTTTTTATGGCTGAGTAGTATTCCATTGATATATATACCACATCCTCTTTATCCATTCATCTGTCAATGGACATTTAGGTTGCTTCCATGTCTTGGCTATTGTAAATAGTGCTGCTTTGAACATTAGGATGCATGTGTCTTTTTGAATTAGAGTTTTCTTTGGATATATGCCCAGGAGTGGGATTGGTGGATCATATGGCAACTCTATTTTTAGTTTTTAAATGAACCTCTGTATTGTTTTCCATGGTGGCTGCACCAGTTTATATTCCTACCAACAGTGTAGGAGGGTTGCCTTTTCTCCACACCCTCTCCAGCAGTTGTTATTTGTAGACTTTTTTTTTCTTTTTAAACAGTTTTTTTTTAATGTATATTTATTTTTGGCTGTGTTGGGTCTTCGTTTCTGTGCGAGGGTTTTCTCTAGTTGTGGCAAGTGGGGGCCACTCTTCATCACGGTGAACGGGCCTCTCACTATTGCGGCCTCTCTTGTTGTAGAGCACGGGCTCCAGACGCGCAGGCTCAGTTGTTGTGACTCACGGGCCCAGTTGCTTCACAGCATGTGGGATCTTCCCGGACCAGGGCTCGAACCCATGTCCCCTGCATTGGCAGGCAGATTCTCAACCACTGCACCACCAGGGAAGCCCATTTGTAGACTTTTTAATGATAGCCATTCTGACCAGTGTGAGGTGATACCTCATTGTACTAAATAACATGTTTTAATGTTATTTTTTTTTCACTTCTTTTTTTATATTTATTTTTTATTTTTTTTAATTTTTTGCCTTATAACAAATTTAATCAGTTATACATATACATATGTTTCCATATCCCCTCCCTTTTGCGTCTCCCTCCCACCCTCCCTATTCCACCCCTCCTGTCCTCTTCTCTTGCTATTTGATGATTGTATTTAATGTTATGTTAGAATTATTTTTTCTTTTCTGTCTGTATATATATTTTAGATCTTTGGTTTTAGTTACCAAGTTATATATATTCTGATTATTTTATGTTGCTGATCTCTTAATTTCAAATTCATTTTAACAGGCCTTCATTTGTACTCTTCTCACCTCACAATTATAGTTTTTGATATCATATTTTATAACTAATTGTTTTTTGGGTCCCTTAATTGCTTATTGTGGATATAGATGATTTTACTACTTTTGTCTTTTAACCTTCTTACTAGCTTTGTGTATGGATGATTTCCTTCTTTACTGTATGCTTACCTTTATCAATGAATTTTTTCTTTTGTAATTTTTATTTAGAGTTGTGGCCTTTTCTTTTTTGCTTAAAGAAGTTCCTATAATATTTATTGTAAAGCTGGTTTGGTGGTGCTGAACTCTTTTAACTTTTGCTCTTTTGTAAAGCTTTTAATCTCTCCATCAAATCCAAATGAGTCTTGCTGGTATTCTTGGTTGTAAGTTTTTCCCTTTTATCACTTTAAATATATTGTGCCACTCCTTTCTGGCTTGAACATTTTCTGCTAAAAGTTTGCTGATAATTTTATGGGAGTTCCCTGGTATGTTATTTATTGCTTTTCCCTTCCTGATTTTAATATTCTCTCTTCATCTATAATTTTTGCCTTTTTTTTTTTTTTTTTTTTTTGCTGTATGTGGGCCTCTCACTGTTGTGGCCTCTCCCGTTGCGGAGCACAGGCTCCGGCTGCGCAGGCTCAGCGGCCATGGCTCATGGGCCCAGCCGCTCCGCGGCATGTGGGATCTTCCCAGACCGGGGCACGAACCCGTGTCCCCTGCATCGGCAGGCGGACTCTCAACCACTGCGCCACCAGGGAAGCCCCAATTTTTGCCATTTTTAATTACAATATGTCTTCGTGAGTTCCTCTTTCAGTTAATACTGCATGGGACTCTCTGTGTTTCCTGGACTTGGGTGACTGTTTCCTTTCCCTGGTTAGGAAAGTTTTCAGCTATTATGTATTCAGATATCTCACTCCCTTTCTCTCTCATTTCTCTTTCTGCGACCCCAATAATGTAAATATTAGTGTGCTTGATGTTGTCCCAGAAGTCTCTTAAACTGTCTTCATTCCTTTTCATTCTGTGTTTCTTTTTTCTGTTCAGCATCAGTGATTTCCACTACGCCATCTTCTAGGTCACTGACCTATTCATCTGTATCATTTAGTTTACTGTTGATTCCTTCTAGTGTATTTTTCATTGCAGTTATTGTATTTTTCATCTTTGGTTGTTTATATTTTCTAACTCTTTGTTAAAAACTTCTAACTTCTTGCTCTGTGCACTCATTATTTTCCTGAGCTCTTTGATCATCTTTACAACCACTACCCTGAAGTCTTACTTGGGTGTATTGCCTATCTCCAGACACTTCATTCTTCTTCTGGTGTTCTATCTTTTTCTTTTTTCTGGAACATGTTCCACTGTTACCTCATTTTGCTTAAGATGCTGCTTTTTTATTTTTATGCATCTAGTAAGTTGGTTACATTTCCTGACCTTGGAGAAGTGGTCTTTTGTAGGAGACATCCTGTGTGTCCCAGCAGCACACTACACTGTCACCACCTGAGATATATGTGCTAAGACTTCTTTCTATAAGGGCTATGTGTGTCCTTCTGTTTTGGCATACTCACTATGAGGAGGTCTGGTAGGTTTGGTTGGTCTCTGGTTCAGTTGGTAGCCAGGCCCTGCCTTGTGTGGAGGCGGCAATCTGCTGGTTAGTAGGACTGGGACACAAGGCAGCTGACTGTAGGACCCAGGAAGGTTATGCTGGCTCACTAATGGGCAGAGTCAGAGTCCAGAAAACTCCAAGGCTGTTGACTACCCACTAATGGATGAAGCCAGGTGCTGGGGTTATTGCTGGTTCACTGGTGGGTAGAGTTGTTTTGTGGAGTCTAGTTCCAAGACCCAGGGGTCCCAGAGCTTGTGTTGGATCACAGGGGAGGGGAGGTTCCTGACACATTTAGGGACATGGTCTGTGGTGTCTTGAAGAATGTGTTGGCCTACTAGTGGTCAGGGTCAAAGCTCAGCTGGTCCCAGGGCAGGGTCTGGCCTGCCGATGGGTAGGCTAGATCTGCAGGCTGTAGGATTGTGGTTTCTTGAGTCTGGTATTTGTCCCTGGTGAGTTAGCCTGGTCCAGAGGCTAGAGTAAGCTCCCTGGAAGGAAGGCCAGGACCCAGAGGATTCTAGGGCTGGTGCCAACCCACCAGTGATTGTAGCTGTGTCCTGAGCCCTCTAGTGGGCAGGACCATGCCCAGAGGTGGCTCTGGGCTCAGGGGGGCTTAAGGTAGCCTGTATGTTGATGAGTGGGGGTGTGTCCCCACCCAGTTAGTTGCTTGGCTCAATGTCTCCCAGCACTGGCACCTACAGGTTCTTGGGTGGGGCCAGGTCTTGGTACTAATGAACAAGAAGGATTCCACAATGGCACTTGTGAGCACTAGTGTACACATGTCAGAAAGGGATCCAAAAAATGGCTTCCACCAGTGTGTATATTCCCAAGGTGAGCTGCAGTTGCCTCCTGCCTCTCCAGAAAACTCTCCAATATAATCAAGGAGGTCTTACCCAGGCTCTTCTCAAATTACTGTTTCTGCTCTTGGTCCCAGAGCATGTGAGATTTTATCTCCTCCTTTTAAGAGTGAAGTCTCTATTTCCCCCAGTCCTCTGGGTCTCCCAACATAAGCCCTGCACACCTCCAAAGACAAATGCTCTGGGGCTCATCTTCCTTGTACAAGAGTCCCAGGCTGGGGAACCTGACATGGGGCTCAGATCTCTCACCTCTTTGGGAGAGCCTCTGCATTGTAATCATTTACCAGCTTGAGTGTTGCCCACCCAGAGGTACGGAACTTGACTATAATGTGAGTCTGCCCCTCCTACCCATCTTGTTGTAATCCCTTATTTATGTCCTTAGTTATAAAAGATTTCTGTGGTGTGTTCCACTCTTTTTGGTCAATGGTTGTTCTGAAGACAGTTGTGATTTTTGTGTGACTGTTAGTGAAGATGAGCTCAGGGTCTTTCTACTCTGCCACCTCCATTCGCTCACGCACTGTTTTCAATGAACAATCTGTTGTCATGTTATCTTTGTCACTCTGTACATAGCAGGTCTTCTCTACAACTGGTTAACAAAACTTCCTAGTAGTTCACCTGATGTCCCTGAATTATGAGCTTTTACAATCTGGCTAGTGTTAACAGAAATGATTTTAATACCTGTGTGAGCTCCATGCAGAGGTTTCTCTAATCCTTTCAAGTTGTTCTTTCCTTGGGCTTGGGTAGTTTCCTTACACACATGCATTTGTCAGTACTCAACTGAATACTTAACAGAGAATCTCTATAGATCTCTAGATTTCTCTTTATGTACATTTCAATCTTCTTAATACTCGGAACTGTGAACTCTAGCTACTTTGGCTCACACATATTCCCAGCTCCTTACTGCTATCTCAGAGAAATTGTCAGTCTTGATCTGGTTTTTCATCCCTGTGCAGTGGACTGGAAACTTTCTCCAGAACATAGTCCAGTGCATACATGGTACTATTTTGTTTGTAATACTTATAATAGAAGTATTACCTTGTTACTCCATTTTGGCCAGAAGCAGAAGTCTTATAAATTTTTATAAATTGTCTTCTGTTTCTTAAGATAATAAACAACTAAAATAACAGCTGGTAACTAAGATCAACAGCATGGGAACTGAAAACATTCCATCCACCTAAACATTGGTGAAACAGTGAGAGAAACAAAGATCTAGGTTGTTAAAAGAAAATTTATTAAAATCAAATTTTCAATTTTCCAAAGTTTTCTTTATATTTTGTTGATGTGAAATATCTCACTGAGTTAAAAATATCTCACTTGTTAAACACTAATCATTATCAAAAATTCATAGGAGAATAGACACTTTCAAAGGATGATATTATGCATCACAATGTTAATACATTGGTCATATGGGTTGTAGAATTTTCTTAGTAAATATTGTCAAATAGTTGCTGCTGAGAAGGTATTAAAGACACTTTGCTCACCATTTCTTTGTAAAGGTAAGGTTTAGAGTATTATATTTTACACTCTGAAAATACTTCCATTATACAGCAGGCTGATGTACTCATAGTGTCAATCATGTAAAATCATGTATAAAAGATACTAAAATCACTGACTATCTCTGGGGCACCCTCTGCTATTCACATAAGTCTGCTTGAATACAGAGCAAATACAGGCTTCTTTAACCAGAAATGACATAGTAATCATTTTATTAGATGTACAGATAGTATAAAAGACATACGGATAGTATAAAAGAATTGTCTTCTTAGTGACTAGGTTTTGTTAAAGTAATTTAAAACTTATCCCAACAAATTTGACATTTTATACTGCTGTGAAGAAAGCATGTAAAATGAGTCCATGTTTTAAAACTGCAGGGTAGCTTCCAGTGCAACAATTAACTGGTAACATATGCCACTGCTGCCAAGAGGATTTTTAATCCAATTAAACATTAATGTAACATTTTTGCTTCTGTCACAATAAGGCAGCCATCTGTGTTTGAACCTGCTGTGAAACTGGCGATATGTTTACAGAAGGAGAAGAAACAAACACACAAAAAGGCAAATAGGCAAGAAATTCACATTTATAAAGCTGGTATCTAAAGTAAAAAATCTTTAAAAAAATTATGTAACACGTTAGATGGCTATATGAGCACTTTTGATCTGCAACTGCCCAACTGCAGCAACTGCTTTTTAAATTTTACATAAATAAGTAGTTTTTGACTGTACTATAGGACACATTCATCCATCTATCTGAAGAGTAAAAAGAAGGTAATTTAGTCTAGAATTTTGTTAATAATTTATAAAACAAGGATTGCAATGCTTGCTTAGAACTGACCTTCGCATATTCAGAAGGAGGTAGTGTGGGTGCTTCAAAAGTTGCTAAAATTAAAGTGTAGTACAACTATACTTTAGAGACTTCTTAGAAAGTCAATGATACAAAATACATGAAGGAAAAAGTGTTAGCTTACAGTTAAAAGTGTTTCTTAGTCACAAATGTTCACTTGAGCCCTAGGATGCTGAAATGGTAGCTTTTAAATTGTTACTAATTTGTGTACACTATATAATGCATGAGAATGCTCCTTCTTATATTTCACTGAATTTATTTCACTTTAATGAAAGCCAGTGTGCAATATTGAAAGAAATATAGTACAGAGTTAGAACATCACAAACCCTAGGTTCTAGGATTTAGTTTCTCTACCATATGAAAATATAAAGTAATTTAAGTACCCTGAACCTCTTTATTCAGTTACAAAAGAAAGACAACTGACAACTGTTTGGTTTAAAAATTTGTTTTCACTAGTTTAATTCTTCAACCAATAACTCACACAAGTGCACAACATGTAAAATCCATGATTGAAATAGAATGAGTAGGCCCAGAAACTCTTCTTCCTCAGAGTGCATGAGGAAGTAGTTAGAAAGCACATCAAGTTGAAAAGCTACATATTAATGAAAGAAAAAGTAGTTAATTTGTTGGGAAATGTGTGTCTGATCATAAGTTCATAGAAAAGTATAATTACTATTAATGAGATAGAAAAGTATAGTACAAATTCCAAGAGAAAAAAAAAAGAATATAAAGGAAGTTGACTAAAGCATGAAAATAAATATAAGGAGGAGAAATAATTAAAAAGCAATACAAAATTAATAACAAAATATAGAAGTATTAAAAATTTGATATAGGTATAACTTGGAGATATTGTGGGTTCAAATCCAGACCATCTGAATAAAGCAAGTCACACAAATATTTTGCTTTTCCAGTGCACATAAAAGTTATGTTTACACTGCATTAAAATTTATTAAAAGTATAGTAGCATTATGGCTAAAACAATGTACATAACTTATTTTAAAATAATGTTGTTGGGAAAATGGTGCCAATAGAGTTAGTGCAGGGTTGCCACAAACATTCAACATGTAAAAAAGGTAGTATCTGTGAAGTGCAATAAACTGAAGTGCAATAAACGAGGTATGCCTGTACTCTTCAGAGTAGGATAACTGGAATTGTAATCTCCACAATTCATTCATAATGTTCATTATTTAAAAATAAATTATGAAACATGTTAATCTGCATGAAAATATGACATATAATTAAGACAAATGAACAATAAATGCACTAAAAATAAGCCAAATGTTGCAATTAGGAAATACTTTAAAACAGATATTTTATTTATTTATTTATTTATTTATTATTTTTGTTCTTTTATTCTTTTAAACATGAAAAAACAATTTCTGTACAGATTCTTGAGAATAATATTAGTCAATATTTCACTCAGTCTAAAGTTTTAATGTCTAAGATACATAAAACATTGTTAGATATTTTCCAATAATCTGTTTAGTTATTTAAATGCTAATACATTTTAAACCATTGTTCTTCACCAGAGTTTCTTGGAATTAATAATTACAAAAAGTAATTGTAAAGTACAGATATTCAAATGCTGGTTGAGACAAGTACTCAGGATGTCCCTCTGACATAGGCTAGAAACACATGCAGGTGTCTCAAGAGCTTTTTCCATTGAAGAAAAATTTAGTCAGATTAGATGTAAATAACGCTGAATTAACTATAAAGGATCAATCTTACTGTGAAGAATTCCCTATGAACATGCCATATTTCTATGGTTAGAAGTAGACATTATCCATGCACCTAAGTATAATAAGAAGAATCATGAATATGAGGGAATTCTGTGTTAAAAAATTACTAAGGGAACTCCTGAAGATTTTTTTTTCTATTTTATTTTTTAACATTTTATTGGAGTATAATTGTTTAGAATGGTGTGTTAGCTTCTGCTTTACAACAAAGTGAATCAGCTGTACATATGCATATACCTCATATCTCCTCCCTCTTGCCTCTCCCTCACCGCCTCCCTATCCCACCCCTCTAGGTGGTCACAAAGCACTGAGCTGATCTCCCTGTGTTATGTGGCTGCTTCTGACTAGCTATATATTTTACATTTGGTAGGATAGATAAGTCCATGCCACTCTCTCACTTTGTCCCAGCTTAGCCTTTCCCCTCCCTGTGTCCTCAAGTCCATTCTCTATGTCTGCGTCTTTATTCCTGTTATTTAATAATATATTGTTTGGGGACTTCCTTGGTGGTCCAGTGGTTAAGACTTCACCTTCCGGATGAGGGAACAGATGTATATGTATGACTGACTCACTTTGTTATAAAGCAGAAACTAAAAAAAAAAAAAAAAAAAAGACTTCACCTTCCAGTTCAGGGGGTGCAGGTTCAAAACCTGGTCAGGGAACTAGGATCCCACATGCCTCGTGGACAAAAAAACAAAACATAAAACAGAAGCAATATTGTAACAAATTCAATAAATCTTAAAAATGAAACAAAAATATATAGTTTTTTTAGCCCCCCATTTTTGTGTTTTTTACAGTTTTTTTTCTGTAATTGATTTAAAATCTCATAGTATTGCTGGCAGTAAAGATGCTTGATATGATTTCAATTTTCTTAAATTATTATGACTTGATTTGTTACCCAAGATATGATCTATCCTTGAGAATGTTCCATGTGCACTTGAGAAGAAAGTGTATTATGCTGCTTTTGCATGGAATGCCATATAAACACCAATTAAGTGTATTTGGTGTAATGTGTCCTTTAAGACTTGTGTTTCCTTATTAATTTTATGTCTGAATGATCTATATTGGTTTAAATTGGGAGTTAAAGTCCTCCACTAGTATGGTTTTACTGTCAATTTCCCCTTTTATGGCTGTTAGCATTTGCCTTATACATTGAGATGCTCCTATGTTGGGGTCATATATATTTACACTTGTTATATCTTCCTCATTGTTATGTAGTGACTTTTATTGTCTCCCTTAACAGTCTTTATTTTAAAGACTATTTTGTCTGATATGGGTATTGCTACTTCAGCTTTGTTTTGCTTTCCATTTGCATGGAATATCATTTTTCATCCCTTCACTTTCACTCTGTATGTGTCCCTAGGTCTGAAGTGGGTCTCTTGTAGACAACATATATATGGGTCTTGTTTTTGTATCCATTCAACCAGTCTATGAATTTTGGTTGCAGCATTTAATCCATTTCATTTAAGGTAATTATTGATATGTTTGTTCCTATTGCCATTTTCTTAATTGTTTTGGGTTTGTTATTGTAAGTCTTTTCTTCCCTTCCTCTTTTGTTCTCTTCTCTTGTTTTTCCTGCCTAGAGAAATGCCTTTAGCATTTGTCATAAAGCTTGTTTAGTAATGCTGAAATCTCTTAGATTTTGCTTTTCTGTAAAACTTTTGATTTCTCCGTTGAATCTGTATTATAGACTTGCTGGTTGGAATATTGTTGAATGTAGGTTTCTCCTTTTCATTACTTTAAATATATCATGCCACACCATTCTGTCCCGCACAATTTCTGCTGAAAAATCAGCTGATAACCTTATCGGGATTCCTTGTATGTTATTTGTTGCTTTTCCCTGGTGGCTTTTAATAATTTTATTGGTATTTAATTTGTCCTACTTTGATTCATATGTTTCTAGGCATGTTCCTCCTTGGATTTATCCTGTATGGGATTCTCTGTGCTTCCTGGACTTGGGTAACTATTTCCCTTCCCATGTTAAGGAAGTTTTTGACTATAATCTCTTCAAATATCTCTTCAAATATTTGCTCAGGCCCTTTCTCTTTCTCTTCTTCTTCGATGATCCCTATAATTTGAATGCTGGTGCATTTAATTATGTCCCAGAAATCTCTGAGAGAGTCCTCATTTATTTTCATTCTTTTTTTTTTATTCTGTGTGGCCGTTATTTCCACCATTCTTTCTTTCAGCTCACCCATCCATTCTTTTGCCTCAGTTATTCTGCTACTGATTCTTTCTAGAGTACTTTTCTTTACAGTTATTGTATTGTTTATCTCTCTTTGTTCTTTAGTTTTTCTAGGTCCTTGTTAAACATCTCTTGCATCATCTCAATCTGTGCCTACATTCTTCTTTTTTTTTTTTTTTTTTTTTTTTTTGCAGTATGTGGGCCTCTCACTGTTGTGGCCTCTCCAATTGTGGAGCACAGGCTCTGGACGAACAGGCTCAGCAGCCATGGCTCATGGGCACAGTCACTCTGCGGCATGTGGGATCCTTCCAGACCAGGGCATGAACCTGTGTCCCCTGTATCAGCAGGCGGACTCTCAACCACTGTCCCACCAGGGAAGCCCTGCTTCCATTTTTTTTTTCTTAAACATCTTTATTGTAGTATAAATGCTTTACAATGGTGTGTTAGTTTCTGCTTTATAACAAAGTGAATCAGTTATACATATACATATGTTCCCATATCTCTTCCCTCTTGCATCTCCCTCCCTCCCACCCTCCCTATCCCACCCCTCTAGGTGGTCATAAACCACCAAGATGATCTCCCTGTGTTATGTGGCTGCTTCACACTAGCTATGTATTTTATGTTTGATAGTGTATATATGTCCATGCCACTCTCTCACTTTGTCACAGCTTACCCTTCCCCCTCCCCATATCCTCAAGTCCATTCTCTAGTAGGTCTGTGTCTTTATTCCAGTCTTACCCCTAGGTTCTTCATGACCTTTTTTTTTCTTAGATTCCATATATATATATATATATATATGTTAGCATACGGAATTTATTTTCTCTTTCTGAGTTACTTCACTCTGTATGACAGACTCTCGGTCCATCCTCCTCACTACAAATATCTCAATTTTGTTTCTTTTTATGGCTGAGTAATATTCCATTGTGTATATGTGCCACATCTTCTTTATCTGTTCATCCGATGATGGACACTTAGGTTGCTTCCATGTCCTGGCTATTGTAAATAGAGCTGCAAGGCCAGACACTATCAAACTCTTAGAGGAAAACATAGGCTGAACACTCTATGACATAAATGACAGCAAGATCTTTTTTTACCCAAAAAGGGTCAAAAAGATCTTGAGAAATGGAAATAAAAAGGAAAATAAACAAATGGGACCTAATGAAACTTAAAAGCTTTTGCACAGCAAAGGAAACCATAAACAAGACCAAAAGACAACTCTCAGAATGGGAGAAAATATTTGCAAAAGAAGCAACTGACAAAGGACTAATCTCTAAAATTTACAAGCAGCTTATGCAGCTCAATAACAAACAAACAAAAAAACAAAAAACCCAATCTAAAAATGGGCAGAAACCTAAATAGACATTTCTCCAATGAAGTTATACAGAGTGCCAGCAAACACATGAAAGAATGCTCAACATCATTAATCATTAGAGAAGTGCAAATCAGAACTACAATGAGATATCAGCTCACTGGTCAGAATGGCCACCATCAAGTGCAAATCAAAACTACAATGAGATATCATCTCACACTGGTCAGAATGGCCAGCATCAAAAAATCTAGAAACAATAAATGCTGGAGAGGGTGTGGAGGAAAGGGAACCCTCTTGCGCTTGTTGGTTGGAATTTAAATTGATACAGCCACTATGGAGAACAGTATGGAGGTTCCTTAAAAAGCTAAAAGTAGAAATACCACACCTCCCAGCCATCCAACTACTGGACATATACCCTCTGCCTCCTTTCTTTTTTGACATCTTGCGTCATCTTTACTGTAATTATTCTGAATTACTTTTCAGGTAGATTGCCTAACTCATGTTTATTTACTTGTTCTTTTTTATCTTGCTCCTTTGTCTGCAACATATTTCTCTGTCATCTCATTTTGTCTAACTTATTGTGTCTGTGGTCTTCTTTGTGCAGGCTGCAGCATTGTAGCTCCTCTTTCTTCTTGCGTCTGTCCCCTGCTGTGTGAGGTCGACATTGAGCAGGGCCTCCCATTTGCTCTGTGGTTGTCACTGCACTGTCAGGTACATTATGTTCTCCCTAGTTGTTGAAGTAGAGGCCCCGAATTCTGCTTCTTAGCTGTGAGGAAGGCAGAATAGGATCCCTCTCAGAGTGAGAGAAGCCTCTGAGTATTCCTCCTCTTGTGCTGTTCACCTGTGAGTGTGTTCCATTCTGTCCCCTTTCACCTGTTGAACAGGCTCACAAAGTACACTGTTATTGGCACTGCTTTTGATCTCTCCTTAACTGTGGGTATGCCAGCAACTGGCCCTGGTGACTCTCAGGTGTTGTCTTCACCAGACCACTGGCACAGATGCACTGAGGTCATGTCCCTGGACTGCAGTAATCTTGAACCAGGACCTACTGTGTGAGCTATGGAGGCATCTCAGACTCTGGTCTGGCTCAACCATCACAGGAACATGCCCACAAACCTGACAGCTGCTAAAGCCAGACCCATCACAGCTTCAGGAGCACTTGTTGTCCTTTGAGATGTTCTACAGGCACTGAATTTAAGAAGCCATTAGTGGAGGTGTAACTCCATGGTTCTTGTAGCCATGAGGAGATATTTCTGCACTTCTTCCTTAGTTGTACAGTCCCTGGGCTCAGCTGTGGTTTCAGCCTTACCCTTGTGTGTGATGCTCCCAGCAGTGTCTGCTCCTGAGGCTTCCCCAAAGCACATGTGTCCACGCAGGCCAGCAGGGTAGGAGGTGTCGAGTGTTGTGGCTACTGGGGCCGACATGACTGGAAGAAGTTTTGGCTGGGACAGTATTGCTATGATTTATGTTAGAGTATTCTGCTTATGCTTTTTTTAAGTTTATTTTTGTATATGGTGTTAGAGAATGTTCTAATTTCGTTCTTTTACATGTAGCTGTCCAGTTCCCCCAGCACCACTTATTGAAGAGACTGTCTTTTCTCCATTGTATATTCTTGTCTCCTTTGTCAAAGATTAATTGACCATAGGTGGATGCGTTTATTTCTGAACTCTGTACTCAGCCATAAAAATGAATGAATATTTTCCATTTGCAACAACTTGAATGGACTTGGAAGGTATTATGCTAAGTGAAACAAGTCAGACAGAGAAAGAAAAATACCGTGTGATATAACTTATATATGGAATATAGAAATAAATCAATCTATTAAATATAACAAGCAAGAAACAGACTCACAGATATGGAGAAAAAATAAGTGGTCACCAGTGGAGAGAGGGAAGGGAGAAGGGGCTAGATTGGGGTAGTGCATTAAGAGGTACAAACTATTATGTATAAAATAAATAAGCTATAAGGATGTACTGCAAAACATGGAGTATATAGCCAGGATTTTGTAGTAAGTAAAAAAGGAATATAATATTAAAAAATTGTGAATCACTATGTTGTACACTTGTATCTTATGTAATATTGTACATCAACTATATTTCAATAAAAATGAAAAAAATCAATACACAGAATTCAGTTGCTTTTTTATACAGTAACAATGAAAAAATCTGAAAAAGAAATAAATAAAAGTATTTAATTCACATTAACATCAACAACAATAAAATATCTGCAAGTAAATTTAACTAAGTAAGTGAAAGATCTATACAATAAAAACTACAATGTGTTGCCAAAGAAATCAAAGGAGAGACAAAAAAAAAATAGAAGCATGTACTTCATTTGTTGTTTGAAAGCTAATATTACTAAGATGTCCATGCTACCCAAAGCCATCTATAGATTCAATGTAACCTCTATCAAAAATCCAATGGCATTTTTCACGGAAATAGAAAAAAAAATCCTAAATGTTGTATGGAACCATGAAAGACCCCAAACAGCCAAAGAAATCATGAGAAAGAACAACAAATCCAGAGGCATTACATGTTCTGATTTCAAACTATTCTACAAAGCTATAATATTTAAAAGAGTACAGTACAGGCATTAAAAATAGATACATACAACAATGGAAGAGAAAGAAAGCTCAGAATTAAATACCCATGTAAATGGTCAAATAATATTTGATATGGGAACCAGGAACTTCCATTGGGGGCAGTATGGTCTCTTCAACAAATTGTGTCAGGAAAACTGGATAACACATGCATAAAAATGAAATTGGACTCCTATATTACACAACTAAAAAAAATAGCTCAAAGTAGATCAAAGACTTAAACATAAGATGTGATACTATAAAACTCCTAGAAGAAAACATAGGGAAGAAGATTTTTGACATTAGTTTTGGCAATGCATTTTTTGGATTTGACAACCAAAGCAAAAGTGACAAAAAAAAAACAAACAAGTGAGACCATATCAAACTAACAATCTTCTGCATAGCAATGGAAACAATCAGCAACATAAAAAGGCAACATGTGGAGTTGTAGAAAATATTTGTAAACCATGTATCTAATAATTGGTTAATATCCAAAATATATAAAGAGCTCATAAAAGTCAATAACAAACAAGCAAACCAAATCTGGTGTTAAAATTGGGCAGAGGAATTAATCAGACATTTCTCCAAAGAAGACATCCAAATAGACAACAGGTACATGAAAAAGTGTTCAACATCAATAATCTCCAGGGAAGTGCAAACTAAAACCACAATGAGATATCTCCTGACACCTATAAGAATGGCTATTATCAAGAAGTTAAGAAATGACAAGTGTTGGTGAGGATGTGGAGAAATGGGAATCATGTACACTGTTGATGGTACTATAAACTGGTTCAGCCCCTATGGAGAACAGTGTGGGAGTTCCTTAAAAAACTAAAAATAGAACTATCATATGGTCCAACAATCTCACTTTTGGATATATATCCAAAGGAAGTGAAAATAGGTTACCCAAGGGACACCTGCAATCCCTTTATTGCAGCATTATGCACAATAGCCATGATGTGGAAATAACCTAAGTGTCCATCAATAGATGAATGGATATGGTTGTGGTATTTATATGTACAGTGGAATACTATTCAGGCACGAGAAAAAAAGAACATTCTGCCATTGCAACAATATGAATGGAACTTGAGGTCTTTATTCTGAGAGAAGTCAGAGTAAAACAAATGTGGCATGTCATCACTTATATGTTGAATCTAAAAAAGCAAAACTCATAAAAATAAAGTAGTAAGGCAGTTAGCAGTGGCTGGGAAGATGGGGGAATTTGGTAGATGTTGGTCCAATGGTACAAACATACAGTTAGAAGATGAATAAGTTCTGGAAATCTAATAAACAGTTTAGTGACTTTAGTCCACAATATGTTATTATATAATTCAAAGTTGCCAAAAACTAGTTCTTAAATATTCTCAGGAGAAAATAAAATGATAATTATGTGATGTGATGGAGGTGCTAGCTAACACTTCAGTGCTAAAAGTACTGCAATATATAAATATGTCAAATCAACAAGTTGTACACCTTAAAATTATACAATGTTATGTGTCAATTATGCCTCAATTTTAAAATGACTGAATATTCTAATTAAGATAAATATAATATTGGATTTGGGTAGAAGGAAATATGAAGTATACAGGAAAAAAATTTTCAAACATGATAAACATTGATAATAATGGGAAAGAAATACTAGGAAAGTACAATCAGAAAAATAATTTAAAATGACTATATTAGTATTAGACAACATAGCGTTTAAGGTAAAAAGCAGAAAATTACCTGGATATTATATAATGATGAACAGTTTATTTTTATAAAATTATAGTTAGTAATATGTAAAAGTCAAAATAACATAGCAGTGAAGTAAAGAAAAATAATCTGAAACATAAGGAGATGGTATAGAAACAAATATAATACATTTGTTTAATATAAAAGGACATTATACACCTCTTCTAGAAAAGAACAAAGGTAGTAGATTACAATATGTATGGCTACAAAAGAACTACACAATGCAAATAATAGACCTGATTCAAAGACATATAGAAAATCTTCATATTAGACAGATCATATGCATATTGTTTTCCTAGACACATGGGCCTTTTATAAAAAACATGTTACATACTTGAATTCAAATAAAAATTTAAGGCATTTTTAATAGAAGAGATTTTTGCAAGACAAATTATCATATTTTAATCAATAAAGTTAAGAATGCATGAAAGTTTTTATCAAAAACCTTAAGTATCTGAGAATTAAGAGGTACAGTACAACACAATCCATGAACCAAGAGCTTATTAAAAGGAAATTTATCAATTATGTGAAAAAAATTAAAAAGAGAACTTTCTTCACAAATAAGTTTACAATTATCAAATATGTTAGAAAAAATATTTTATTCCATTCATTATCTTTCTTTATAACTTTTAAATAATGGAGTTTTAAAATACATATAAAAGTAGAGAATACAATATGATGAACCCCACACATCCATCACTTAGATTCAGTCATTACCCATATTTTATTAATATTTTTTCATCTGGATCTTCCTTTTATGTTGGAATAACTTTGAAAGAAATCAGAGACATCACGTCATGTCATTCATAAATATTTTGAGTACACATTTCTCTGAGTAAAAAATATTTCTCACGTTCAGAATATGGTTAAATATATCCTTGCAGTGCTTTGTAAATATTTATTTTTCCCTAGTGTATCCTTACAACTGGTAGTCAGATGTGTAAAGGAGTGTTTAGGATATATACCCATACTTTGGGGCCTAGACTATTTCACTGGTAGAGCTGCATACTTCCTACTGCATCATATCAGGAGGCTCATAATATATTACTTTTCCACTTTTAGTAATGTGAAAACTGGTCAATATGTAGGAGTTGTCAGCCTGATTCATCTGTTTTAAAAATCTCATCAAGCTTTCATCAATGGATGTAGTAACCATTATACATGATTTCCTTAAGAATAACAAAAGTCACATTTTTTATTTTTATTGTTTCATCTTTCTAGAGGTTCATTATGAATAAATACTGTATATCTTTAAGGTGCAAAACACGATTTGTTATGTGCATTTCTTAGATTCCACATAAAATTGAGATTATACAGCATTTATCTTTCTGTATTGGCTTATTTTACTTAGCGTGATGTCATCTAGGTTCAGCACATCACAAATGGCAAGATTTCCTTCTTTCATGGCTGAATTGTATTCCACTGAATATGTGTAACCAAATTTCTCTTATATATTTATTCATCTATGGACACTTAGGTCATTTAAAATCTTGGCTATTGTGAATAATGCTGCAATGAACATGGGAGTACAATAAACATGGAAGTACAATATCTCTTTAAGATACTGGTTTCAGGGCTTCCCTGGTGGCGCAGTGGTTGAGAGTCCGCCTGCTGATGCATGGGACGTGGGTTCGTGCCCCAGTCCGGGAAGATCCCACATACCGCGGAGCTGCTGGGCCCATGATTCATGGCCACTGAGCCTGTGCATCCAGAGCCTGTGCTCTGCAATGGGAGAAGCCACAACAGTGAGAGGCCCGCATACCGCAAAAAAAAAAAAAAAAAAAATACTGGTTTCATTTCCTTTGGTCATATACCCAGAAGTGAGATTGCTAGATCATACAACAGGTCTATTTTAATATTTTGAGGAATCATCACGTGGTTTTCCATAACGGTTGTAACAATTTACCTTCCCACCAATAGTGTACAAGGGTACCTTTATTGCCCCATCCTCATCAACACTTGTTATCTCATCATTTTGATAATAGCCATTCTAACATTTGTAAGGTAATATTCTTGTGAGGTTGATTTGTATTTCCCTGATGATTAGTGCTGTTGAGCATCTTTTTATGTAACTGTTAGCCATTTGTATGTCTTCTTTGCAAAATCAACTATTCAGAACCACTGCTTATTTTTCAATTGTATTCATTGCTTTATTTGAAATTGAGTTGTATGAGTTTTTATATACTTTTTCCAGCTTTACTGAGGTATAATTTAGAAACAAAGTTGTATAAAATCATGGTATACAACATAATGCATTGATATATGTATTTATTGTGAAATTATTAGCAGAATAAAGTTAAAATATCCATCACTACACATATTTGGATGTTAACCTTTTATCAGATATGTGATTTGCAAAGTTTTCTTTCATTCTATAGGTTGCCTTTTCATTTTGTTGATTGTTTCCTTTGTTATGCAGGATTATTTTAGTTTAATGTAATCTCATTTCTTCATTTTTGCTTTAGTTTCCAGTGTTTTTGGTGTCATATATCCAAAAAAATGATTGCCAACAATAATGGAAAGGAACTTTTCTCCTATGTTTTCTTTTAGGAGTTCTACAGTTTTAGGTCCTGTTTGGGCCTTTAATCATTTTTCAGTTGATTCTTATGTATGGTCTAAATACATTTCAATTTCATTTGTTTCCATATGGATTTCCAGTTTTCCCAGCACTATTATTGCCCAACTGTGTATTCTTGGCACTCTTGTCTATGATTAACTTTCTTTAGATGTATATATATATATATATATATATATATATATATATATATATATATATATATATATATATATATATATATATATATATATATACATATAGCTGGGCAGGCATTTACACAACAATCCACCCTGTGACACCAAGGCATCAGAGTTAACTGTTGGGACATTAACACCCAGGTAGTGGATATGTTAAAAGTCGGGAGTGGGACATATTGTAACCAAGAATGTACACATCTGATTAAGATTATAGTAGCAAATCCTACAATAATTATACAGGCAACAATCTAAAATCCAATCCATAATGATTGTCCCAAATTTGAAGTTTACAGTCATAAAAATAGGTCAGTGATCTGGGGGTCCCTTGAAATCTTTTCAAAGGTTTGTGTAATATTGTGAAGTGTTTAACATCTTGGGCTACATGGGCAAGTGAGGAGGTCTCTGAGGTGGTGATATGTCTTTAAAGCATCACCTATATTGTAGGAGACATAAACATCTCCAGCAGCATATTCTTGGGATGGGACAATGTCATCTGAATCAGTATCATCTCCAGGGTTGAGTCTATCTCACTCATGCGTTAGGTTCTCTGGAGTGGTGCCTTCCAAGGAACAGATGACATTTCCATGTTGCCATCCAGTAGAGTTATTGGTCATGGCCTGAGGGTAAGCTAGCCTGCTAAAACTTGGAGGCTTCTCTAAAGACTTAACTACCTCTTCAATGCATGCTGCTAGTGGAACAAGTTGTTAAGAGCTCTGGAGTCTTCGGGGTCCCATGTAGCAATGGAATGGTGGTTGCCCTTACATTCCCCAGTAACTCATTCAAAGCACATAAAGATTCTGGGCAAATTTATATTCTAAACTAAGGGATATCTTATGGATGCTACTTAGGAACTCCTGGGAGCAACCTCTGTGGGCAATGGGCAAATTATGGGAGTACAGTCCCTGTAGCCAGGTGGGTTTTATGTGCAGGGAATCATAGGACCAGTTAGCTTGTAGCAATAATTGGTGTAAAGAAATTGAGAAGCAATTGCCATTTAAACATTCTTTCCAGAGGTCTCACTGCCTGTAAAGGGATTCTAACACTTTGCTGCCCAGATTCAATGGCATGCTGGCCTGAGCCCTTCCAACAGGGCTCTCTAATATTCCCTGCTTTTCCACCCAGTGGCACAATTGTGATCTGGAGCATATTGTTCCAATATTATATCTGTTTGATGGTTATGACCAAGGGGTTTACCAGTAACCCTATCACCCAGGCTATAGAAAACAATAAGAATAGCCATAGTCATATAGGACATTGACATTTGATGAACTTGGGTTGGGTTCCTTCTGGCTGAGCTCTTTGTATGTTGATTAATAGCTGAGTGTTTGTGTTCTCTGTGAGAAAGTCATGGGTAATCTCGTTTAGTGTACACAAAGGCCACAACGTGTAGCTTTCTCACCATGCTCTCATCTCCCAATATAGTTTGTATCTGCCAAATGGAGAGTTTCTTTCCTCTTCCAGACCCAAATGTTGCCACTGATTGGTCCTGGGGTAATGATTTCTACTTCCTTTAAATTGGTATGGGAACTTAATTTCATTAGCCAGCACTTATAGTCAGTATATTCAGGGAGAAGAACTCTTTTGGAAAGTCCTCAGCATTGTAAGGGTTTCCAAAGAAATGATACCACACTAACTTGCTGTGCTTTTGGCCAGGGAGACATTCAATTATGAGAGAACCATATTGGACTATACACTCTCAATTGGTTTGTCAGCATGAAGCAAATGACATGATGATCAAAAAATAGAGCAAAAGAGGGAAGTGGAGTCAAAGGATAAAATAAAAAGGATATCATCTTAGAGGGTAAAGGCTTGAGGATTGCCAGAGATGACAAAACATGGAATATTGAAGAGTGTATAATAGTTTGTATGTGGGGTATGAAGGATCAGGGGACAAGAGTTAAGCAAGATGAGGGTCTGGGACAAGAGATCAATCCATTTCAAGGATTCCCTGAAAAAAATTAAGTAGTTTTTTTTTCTCAGAAGACTTAAGATGCTCAGTGAGGTCAGCAGCCTGAGGGTGATAGCCTAAATGGAAGTTCCAAATGTTGGAGAGCCCACAGTTTAGTTTCCTGAGAGGTAAAATGTGCACCCTTGTCAGTTAATAAAATCTGGGAATCCAAAGGGAACAAGAATAAATTTAGAATGGAAAAAGATTACCTGTTTTGAAGAGGAATTCCAAGTAGGGATCATCAAGAGACATCCCATGTCAGTATCAATGACTGTGATGGCATATCTGGATGTACCAACAGAAGGGAAGAGTGGGCCAAAGAAATTAGTCAGCAGGAATATGGTTGGTGTCCCCAGGGAATATGTCCCCATCTGGATAGCCTCTATCTTTTGGTTTGGGAGCAGAGAATGCAGTCATCTATCACAATTTTGGCTGCCACTGATGAGAGGGGAGTTTCCTTTTTTGAGCCCAAGTTCCTAAGACATAAATTTCCCAATGACTCAAGGTTGTGTAGTCCCATTTCTTGATCTGGAAGGAAGGCTCAGTATCCTGAGGAGTTTCAACTTAAAACAAATAGCCTGCCAGATATTTCTCCAGCAGAGATGAGTTTATTTGGGATCGACTGAGAATTGCAATTCAGGTTCTACAACCATGGTGAACCACATGCAATTCCCTGCATGGGAAGGGAAGGAGAATGTTTTTATAGAGGGAAAAGGAAGTCGAGAGGGCTTTAGTAAACAGAATCCATGGTTTCCATTAACTGAGTCCCGGACAAGAAACAAGAGTAGTCTTTCTTCTTCCTGTTGGGCTCTGCTATTGTTGTAGTGTGTGAGAGTTCCCTCTTCTGGTTTCCCAAATCTATTTAAATTAGTTTTCTGTTTATTATTTTTTACACTTACACCTTTTGATCAAGATCTTTCTCTGAAAACATCACGGATCAAGAGTCTGATTTTACAATTTCAGCAGCTTTTGTCAATCAGGGCCAAGCAGATTGGAAATCTTTTGAGATCACACTTGATTAAAAAGGAGGGGTGGGCCTCCCTGGTGGCGCAAGTGGTTGAGAGTCCGCCTGCCGATGCAGGGGATACGGGTTCGTGCCCCAGTCTGGGAGGATCCCATATGCCGCGGAGCGGCTGGGCCCGTGAGCCATGGCCGCTGAGCCTGCGCGTCCGGAGCCTGTGCTCCGCAATGGGGGAGGCCACAACAGTGAGAGGCCCGCATACCGCAAAAAAAAAAAAAAAAAAAAAAAAAAAAAGGAGGGGTAAGAGGGAGAACTCAGAGGTAATTTTTATCTAAAGTTCATATGTTATTAAAAGAATAAACATTGGCAATTATCTGAAGTGTTGTGTCATTGTCAAAGTATTGGCAACATACCTCCAACAGGTTTGGTCCAGATATCTTGGGAAAAGTGTCTTATCAGATGCTATCTGCTTCAAATCCTTGAAATCCTTACCTTCAGGCCACAAGAAGATGTGTAGTTCCAGTCAGGCTCAGAGCTTTCTTTAGGTGTGTCACTTGAATCCAAGAGTCTATTCTTTGGACATGGTGGCACAACAAGTGATTAGCAGTTCCTGATAAAGGCCTTTACAGCAAGATTGAAGAGAGTTCTAGAGGTGTCTTTTTCAGTAGACGAAGTATCCAGGAGGAAGGTGTGATGCTTAAGGTCTCTGTATTATAAGACAGCACAAGAAAAGATTGCTCTGGCAAAACATGGTTACTATTAATAGAAGTAAGTAGGCTTTTGCAATTTTGGTGTATCTCCTTTTATTAGCTGGGGAGAAAAGAAGCAGGAGCCAAGTGCACTGGGCGTCCTGTGACTATCATAAAGGGTGAGAATTTATGTGTTCAAAAGTGGGTGGCTCTGAGATTTACAATTCCATAAAAGTTAAAAGGATTATAAAAGAATATTATGAACAATTATATACCAATACATGGGATACCTAGATGAAATGGATAATTTCTAGAAACACACAACCCTTGAAGACTGAATTATGAAGAATTATGAAGAAAGAGAAAATGTGAACAAGCCAATAATGAATAAGTAGATTTAGTTTTCAAAGAACTCCCAATAAAAAAAGGGCCAGTGCAAGATGGCTTTATTGAGAATTCTACAAAAATTTTAAAGAAGGCCCATTCTGCAGGAACTTCTTTAAGCAGGAAGCACAAGAGAAGAAAAAGACAAACAACAACAAAAAAAAACCAACTGGATAGAAAACCCAGAGATAAATGCAAACACATATGGTCACCTTATCTTTGATAAAGGAGGCAAGAATATACAGTGGAGAAAAGACAGCCTCTTCAATAAGTGGTGCTAGGAAAACTGGACAGCTACAGGTAAAAGAATGAAATTAGAACACTCCCTAACACCATACACAAAAATAAACTCAAAATAGATAAAGACCTAAATGTAAGGCCAAACACTATCAAACCCTTAGAGGAAAACATACGCAGAACACTCTATGACATAAATCACGGCAAGATCCCTTTTGACCCACCTCCTAAAGAAATGGAAATAAAAACAAACAAACAAACAAAACAAATGGGACCTAATGGAACTTAAAAGCTTTTGCACACCAAAGGAAACCATAAACAAGATGAAAAGACAACCTTCAGAATAGGAGAAAATATTTTCAAATGAAGCAACTGACAAAGGATTAATCTCCAAACTTTACAAGCAGCACATGCAGCTCAATATCAAAAAAACAAAGAACGCAATCCAAAAATGGGCAGAAGACATAAGTAGACACTTCTCCAAAGAAGGTATATAGATTGCCAGCAAACACATGAAAGAATGCTCAACATCACTAATAATTAGAGAAATGCAAATCAAAACTACAATGAGATATCATCTCACACTGGTCAGAATGGCCATCATCAAAAAATCTAGAAACAATAAATGCTGGAGAGGGTGTGGAGAAAAGGGAACCCTCTTGCACTGTTGGTGGGAATGTAAATTGATAGGGCCACTATGGAGAACATTATGGAGGTTCCTTAAAGAATTAAAAATAGAACTACCATATGACCCAGCAATCCCACTACTGGGCATATACCCTGAGAAAACCATAATTCAAAAAGAGTCATGTATCCCAATGTTCATTGCAGCTCTATTTACAATAGCGAGGATATGGAAGCAACCTAAGTGTCCACTGACAGATGAATGAATAAAGAAGATGGGGCACATATACACAATGGAATATTACTCAACCATAAAAAGAAACAAAATTGAGTTATTTGTAGTGAGGTGGATGGACCTAGAGTCTGTCAAACAGAGTGAAGTAAGTCAGAAAGAGAAAAACAAATACCGTATGTTAACATATGTATATGGAATCTAAAAAGCCAAAAAAAAAGGTTATGAAGAACCTAGGAGCAAGATAGGAATAAAGACACAGACTTACTAGAGAATGGACTTGAAGATATGGGGAGGGGGAAGGGTAAGCTGGGATTACATGAGAAAGTGGCATGGATATATATATATATATATACTACCAAATGAAAAACAGATAGCTAGTGGGAAGCAGCCTCATAGCACAGGGAGATCAGTTCGGTGCTTTGTGACCACCTAGAGGGGTGGGATAGGGAAGGTGGAAGGGAGGGAGATGCAGGAGGGAAGAGATATGGGGATATATGTATATGTATAACTGATTCATTTTGTTATAATACAGAAACTAACACACCATTGTAAAGCAATTATACTCCAATAAAGATGTTAAAAAATAAACAATCCCAAGACAATTAACAAAATGGTAATAGAAACATACATATCTATAATTACTTTAAAGGTTAATGGATTAAATACTCCAACCAAGGGACACTGAATGGGTACAAAAACCTGACCCGTACATACACTGTCTACAAGAGACTCACTTCAGACCTAGGGACACATACAGTGTGAAAACAAAAGGAAACTGGGGTAGAAATACACATATCAGACAGAATAGACTTTAAATTAAAGACTATTACAAGAGACAAGAAGGACACTAGATAATGATCAGGGATCAGTCAATCCAATAAGAAGATGTAACAATTGTAAATATGAATACACCCAAAATAGGAGCACCTCAATACACAAGGCAAATGCTAAGAGCCATAAAATGGGAAATCAACAGTAGCATAATCATAGTAAGGTATTTTAAAACCCTACTTTCACCAATGGAAAGATCAACCAAAATGAAAATAAGGAAACATAAGCTTTAAATGACACATTAAACAAGATGGACATAATTGATAATTATAGGACATTCCATTCAAAAATAATAGAATACACTTTCTTCTCAAGTGCTCAAGGAACATTCTCCAGGATTGATTATATTTTGGGTCACAAATCAAGCCTCAGTAAATTAAAGAAAATTGAAATCATATCAAGTATCTTTTCTGATAACAATGCTATAAGACTTGTTATCAAATACAGGAAAAAATGTGTAAAAAATACAAACACATGGAGGCTAAACACTACTAAATAATCAAGAGATCACTGAAGAAATCAAAGAGGAAACACAAAATTACCTAGAGGGGGAGACATTCAAGATGGCGGAGGACCAAGACGTGGAGATCAGCTTCCTCCCCACAAATACATCAGAAATACATCTACATGTGGAACAACTCCTACAGGACACCTACTGAACACTGGCAGAAGATCTCAGACTTCCCAAAAGGCAAGAAACTCCCCACTTACCTGGGTAGGGCAGAAGAAAAAAGAAAAAAAAAAAGAGACAAAATAGTAGGGATGGGGCCTTCACTTCTGCAAGGGAGCTGTGAAGGAGGAAATGATTCCACACACTAGGCAGTCCCTTAACTTACGGAGACTGGGGGGAGGTATCAGGGGGGAAGCTTCAAGGCCACAGAGGAGAGCAAAGAAATAGGGGTGCAGAGGGCAAAGCAGAGAGATACCCACACAGAGGATTGGTGCTGACTAGCACTCACAAGACCGAGAGGCTTGTCTGCTCACCTGCTGCGGTGGGTGGGGGCTGAGGCTCCGGCTTCTGAGTTCAGATCACAGGGAGACGACTGGGTTTGGCTGCATGAACACAGCCTGAAGAAGGCAGGTGCACCACAGGTAGCCAGGAGGGAGTCCAGGAAAAAGACTAGAACTGCCTAAGAGGCAAGAGACCATTGTTTCAGGGTGTGTGATGAGACGGGATTTAGAGCACTGCCTAAATGAACTTGAGAGAAAGGCATGAGCCGCGGATATCAATGCAGACACCAGAGACAGGCATGAGATGCTAAGGCTGCTGCTACAGCCAACAAGAAGCCTGTGTACCAGCACTGGTCACTGTCAACACATCCCTTCCCAGGAGCCTATTCAGCCTGCCACTGCAGGGTCCCCTGATCCAGGGACAACTTCCCCAGGAGAACACATGGCATGCCTCAGTCTGTTGCAATGTCATGCCAGCCTCTGTCGACACAGGCTCTCCACACATTCCATACCCCACCTTCCTCCTGGCCTTAGTGAGCCAGAGCCCCTTAATCAGCTGCTACTTTAACCCCATCCAGTCTGAGCGAGGGACAGATGCGCTCATGTGACCTAAATGCAGAGGCAGGGCCAAATCCAAAGCTGAACCCCAGGAGCTGTGCAAACAAAAAATGAAAAGGAAATTTCTCCCAGCATGTTCAAGAGCAGCAGAATAAATCTCCACAATCAACTTGATGTACCCTGCATCTCCGGAATACCTGAATACACAATGAATCATCCCAGAATTGAGGCAGTGGACTGTGTGGTTTTGTCTGTATAGCTTTGCTTTTACAATTGGTCCTAGGGATTTCTCTGTCCATTTATTTATTTATTTATTTTTCTTAGTATAGTTTTTAGTGCTTGTTATCATTGGTGGATTTGTTTTGGGGTTTGGTTGCTCTCTTCTTTCTTTCTTTCTCTCTCTCTTTCTTTCTTTCTTTACTACTTTTTAGTATTTTTTATTTGTAATATTTTTTATTTTTTATTATAATTACTTTCTTTCTTTCTTTCTTTGTTTCTTTCTTTCTTTCTTTCTTTCTCCCTTTTCTTCAAAGCCGTGGGGTGGACAGGGTCCTGGTACTCTGGACGGGTGTAAGGCTGGAGCCTATGTGATGGGAGAGCCTAGTATAGGACATTGGTTCAGCAGAGCCCTCCTGGCTCCATGTAATATCAAAGAGTGAAAGCTCTCCCAGAGATCTCCATCTCAATGCTAAGACCCAGCTCCATACAAGGACCAGCAAGCTAAAGTGCTGGACACCCTATGTCAAACAACTACCAAGACAGGAACACAGTAACCCCCACTAGAAGAAAGGCTGCCTAAAATCATAATAAGATCACAGACACCCAAAAACACAACACCAGAGGCAGTCCTGCCCAGCAGAAAGAAAATATCCAGCCTCACCCACCAGAACACAAGAACCATTGCCCTCGACCAGGAAGCCTAAACAACCCATTGAACAAACCTCACCCACTAGGGGCAGACACCAAAAACAATGGGAACTACGAACCTGCAACCTGCACAAAGGAGAGCCCAAACACAGTATGTTAAGCAAAATGAGAAGAAACAGAAACATGCAGCAGATAAATGAGCAAGGTAAAAACCAACCAGACCAAACACATGAAAGGAACTAGGCAGTTTACCTGAAAAATAATTCAGAGTAATGATAGTCAAGATGATCCAAAATCTTGGAAATAGAATGGAGAAAATAAAAGAAAAGTTTAACAAGGACCTAAAAGAAGTAAAGCACAAACAAACAATGATGAACAACAGAGTAAATTAAATTAAAAATTCTCTAGAAGGAACAATAGCAGAATAACTGAGGCAGAAGAACAGATAAGAGACCTAGAAGATAAAATATTGAATATTACTACTGCATAGCAGAATAAAGAAAAGAAAATGAAAAGAATTGACAGTACCAGAGACCTCTGGGACAACATTAAATGAACCAACCTTCGAATTATAAGGGTCCCAGAAGAAGAAGAGAAAAAGAAAGGGACTGATATAATATTTGCAGAGATTACAATTGAAAAAATCCCTAATATGGGAAAGGAAATAGTCAGTCAAGTCAAGGAACCACAGAGAGTGCCATACAGGATAAACCCAAAGAGAAACATGCCAAGACACATATTAATCAAATGAATAAAAAATTAAATCCAAAGATAAAATATTAAAAGCAACAAGGGAAAAGCAACAAATTACATACAAGGGTAACCCAATAAGATTAAGAGCTGATCTTTCAGCAGAAACTCTGCAAGCCAGGAGGGAGTGGCAGGACATATTTGAAGTGATGAAATGGAAAAACGTACATCCAAGATTACTCTATGCAGCAAGGATCTCATTCAGATTCGACAGAGAAATTCAAACATTTACAGACAAGCAAATATTAAGAGAATTCAACGCCAGCAAACCAGCTTCACGGGAAATGCAAAAGGAACTTCTATAGGCAGGAAACACAAGAGAAGGAAAAGACCTACAATACCAAAACCAAAACAATTTAGAAAATGGTAATAGGAACACACATATGGATAATTACCTTAAATGTAAATGGATTAAATTATCCAAACAAAAGCAATAGAGTGGCAGAAATAATATAAAAAGAAGACCCCCCCCCAAAAAAAAAAGGAGACCGTGTATATGCTGTCCACAAGAGACCCACTTCAGCTCCAGGGAAACATACAGACTGAAAGAGAGAGATGGAAAAAGATATTCCATGCAAATGGAAATCAAAAGAAAGCTGGCATAACAATTCTCAAATCAGGCAAAATAGACTTTAAAGACTGCTACAAGAGATAAAGAAGGACTCTACATAAAGATCAAGGGATCAATCCAAGGTGAAGATATAAAAATTGCAAATATATATGAACCCAACTTAAGAGCACTGCAACACATAAGTCAAATGCTAACAGCCATAAAAGAGGAAATCGACAGTAAGACAATCATAGTAGGGCACTGTAACACCTCATTTTGACCAATGGACAGATCATCCAAAATGAAAGTAAATAGGGGAACAAAAGCTTTAAATTACTCATTAAAGAAGATCAACTTAATTGATATTTATAGGAGATTCCATCTGAAAACAACAGAATACACTTTCTTCTCAAGTGCTCATGGAACATTCTCCAAGATAGATCATATCCTGAGTCACAGATCAAGCCTTGGTAAATTAAAGGAAATTGAAATAGTATCAAGTAAATTTTTTGACCACACACTACGAGGCAAGATATCAATAAAAGGAAAAAAAATCTGTAAAAAATACAAACACATGGAGGTTAAACAATACACTACTAAATAACAAAGAGATCACTGAACAAATCAAAGAAGAAATAACAAAATACCCAGAAAGAAATGACAGTGATAATGGGACGACCCAAAACCTATGGGAAGCATCCAAAGCAGTTCTAAGAGGGAAGTTTATAGAAATACAATCCTACCTCAAGAAACAACAACATCTCAAAAAACAACTGAAACCTACACCTAAAGCAATTAGAGAAAGAAGAACCAAAAACCCCGAAAGATAGCAGAAATAAAAAAAAAACATAAAGATCAGATCAGAAATAAATGAAAAAGAAGTGAAAGAAAGAATAGCAAAGATCAATATAACTAAAAGCTTCTTCTCTGAGAAGATAAACAAAACTGATAAATCATTAGCCAGACTCATCAAGAAAAAAATGGAGAAAACTAAAATCAATAGAATTAGAAATGAAAAAGGTGAAGTAACAACTGACTCTGCAGAAAGACAAAGGATCATGAGAGATTAATAAAGGCAACTAAATGGCAAAAAGATGGACAACCTGCAAGAAATGGACACATTCTTAAAAAAGCACAACCTTCTGAGACTCAAACAGGAAAAAAGTAGAAAATATAAATAGACAAATCACAAGCAATGAAGTTGAGACTGTGATTAAAAATATTGCAACAAACAAAAGCACAGGATGAGATGTCTTCACAGGTGAATGCTGTCAAACATTTAGGGAAGAGTTAATACCTATACTTCTCAAACTCTTCCAAAATATAGCAGAGGGATGAAAACTCCCAAACTCGTTCTATGAGACCAAAATCACCTTAATACCAAAACCAGAAAAAGATGTCAGAAAGGAAGAAAACAACAGGCCAATATCACTGATGAACATAGATGCAAAAACCCTCAGCAAAATAATAGCAAAAAGAATCCAACAACATATTAAAAGGATCATAAACCATGATCAAGTGGAGTTTATTCCAGGATTGCAAGGACTCTTCAATATACGAAAATCAAACAATGTGATACACCATATTAAAAATATGAAGGAGAAAAATTATATGATATCAGAATATATGCAGAAACAGCTTTTGACAAAATTCAACACACATTTATGATAAAAACGTGCCAGAAAGTAGGCATACATGGAACTTACCTCAATATAATAAAGGCCATATATGAGAAACACAGAGACAACATCGTTCTGAGTTGTGAAAAATTGAAACCATTTTCTCTAAGATCAGGAAAAAGACAAGGTTGTCCATTTTCACCACTATTATTCAACCTAGTTTTGGAAGATTTGGCCAAAGCAATCAGAGAAGAAAAAGAATTAAAAGGTAATCAACTCAGAAAAGAAGGAATAATGCTGACATTATTTGAAGATGACAGGATACTATACACAGAGAATCCTAAATATGCTACCAGAAAGCTACTAGAGCTAATAAATGAATTTGGTAAAGTAGCAGGATACAAAATTAATGCACAGAAATCATTTGCATTCCTATACACTAATGATGAAAAATCTCAAGGTGAAATTAAGAAACACTACTAATTACCATTGCAACAAAAATAGTAAAATGCCTAGAAATTAACCTACCTAAGGATACAAAAGACCTGTATGCAGAAAAATATAAGACACTGATGAAAGAAATTAAACATGATACAAACAAATGGAGAGATAAACCATGTTCTTGGATTGGAAGACTCAGCACTATGAAAATGACTATACTACCAAAAGCAAGCTACAGATTCAATGCAATCCCTATACAACTAACAATGCAATTTTTCACAGAACTAGAACAAAGAATTTCACAATTTGATTCAACCCAAAAGACACCGAATAGTCAAAGCAATCCTGAGAAATAAAAAATGGAGCTGGAGGAATCAGGCTCCTTGACTTCATACTATACAATAAAGCTGCAGTAATCAAGACAGTATGGTAATGGCACAGAAACAGAAACATAGACCATTGGATCAGTATAGAAACCCCAGAGGTAAACCCATGTACATATGGTCACCTTATCATTAATAAAGGAGGCAAGAATATACAATGGAGAAAAGACAGCCTCTTCAATAATTGTTACTGGGATAACTGGACAGGTACATGTAAAATAATGAAATTTGAGCACTCTGTTACACAATACACAAAAATAAACTCAAAATGGACTAAAGATATAAATGTATGTCAAGACACTATAAAACTCTTAGAGAAAGCATAGGCAAAACACTCTATGACAAAAGTCACAGCAGGATCCTTTTTGACCCACCTTTTAGAGAAATGGAAATAAAAGCAAATATAAATAAATAGGACTTAATGAAATGTAAAAGTTTTTGCACTACAAAGGAAACCATAAATAAGAGAAAAAGGCAACCCTCAGAATGAGAGAAAAATGTTTGCAAATGAAGCAACTGACAAAGGATTAATCTCCAAATTTACAAACGGCTCATGCAGCTCAACATTAAACAAAAAAAAACAACCCAACTCAAAAAAGGGCAGAATATATAAATAGACATTTCTCTAAAGAAGATATACAGACAGCCAACAAACACATGAAATAATGCTCAATATCACTAATCATTAGGGAAATGCAAACCAAACTACATTAAGGTATTATGTCACAACAGTCAGAATGGCAATCAACAAAAACCTACAAACAATAAATGCTGGATTGGGAGTGTAGAAAAGGTAACACTCTTCACAGTGGGTGGGAAAGTAACTTGATACAGCCACTATGGAGAACAATATAGAGGTTCCTTAAAAAACTAAAAACGGAACCACCAAATGATCCAGCAATCCCAGCACTGGACATATTCTCTGAGAAAAACATAATACAAAAAAATTCATGTACCAGAATGTTCACTGCAGGTCTATTTACAGTAGGCAGGCCATGGATTCAACAGTAGCCAGGCCATGGAAGCAACCTAAGTGTCCATCAACAGATGAATGGATAAAGAATATGTGGCACATATATACCATGGAATATTACTCAGCCATAAAAAGAAACAAATTAGAGTTATTTGCAGTGAGGTGGATGGACCTAGAGAGTGTCATACAGAGTGAAGTACGTCAGAAAGAGAAAAAATAAATACCATATGCTAACAATATATATGGAATATAAAAAGAAAAAAAATTCTGAAAATCCTTGTGGCAGGATGGGAATATAGACATAGGTGTAGAAAATAGACATGAGGGCATGGGAAGGGGGAAGGGTAAGCTGGCATGAGGTGAGAGAGTGGCATGTACATATGTATACACAACCAAATTTAAAATAGATAGCTAGTGGGAAGAAGCCACATAGCACAGGGAGATCAGTTCATTGCTTTGTGTCTACCTACCAGGGAGGGAGAGGGAGGATGGGAGGGAGAAGCAATAGGGAGGAAATATGGGGATATATGTGTATATGTAGCTGATTCACATTGTGATGAAGCAGAAAGTAACACACCGTAGTAAAGCAATTATACACCAATAAAGATGTTTAAAAAAAGAAACTTAGAAACAAATGACAATGAAAACATGATGACCCAGAACCTATGGTATGCAGCCAAATCTGTTATAAGAGGGACGTTTATAGCAATACTATCCTACCTCAAGAAACAAGAAACATCTCTAATAAACAACCTAACTTTACACCTAAAGCAGTTAGAGAAAGATGAACAAAAAGACTGCAAATTTAGCAGAAAGAAAGAAATCAAAATGATCAGATCAGAAATAAATGATAAAGAAATGCAGGAAATGATAGAAAAGATCAATAAATGTAAGACCTGGTTCTTTGAGTAGATAAAGAAAATTGATAAACCATTAACCAGACTCACTCAGAAAAAAAGGGGGAAGACTCAATTCAATAGAATTAGAAATAAAAGAGGAGAAGGAACAACTGACACTGCAGAAATACAAAGGATCATGAGTGATACTACAAGCAACTCTATGCAAATAAAATGGACAACCTGGAAAAAACGGAAAATTCTTTGAAAAGCACAACCTTCTGAACCAGGAAGAAATAGAAAATATAAACAAACAAATCACAAGCACTGTAATTGAATCTGTGATTAAAAACCTTCCAACAAACAAAAGCCCACTACCAGATGTCTTCACAGGGGAATTCTGTCAAACATTTAGAGAAGAGTTAACACCTATCCTTCTCAAACTCTTCCAAAGTGTAGCAGATGGAGGAACACTCCCAAACTTATTCTACGAGGCCAACATCACCCTGATACCAAAACCAGACAAAGATGTCACAAAAAAGAAAACTACAGGCCAGTATCACTGATGGACATTGATGCAAAAATCCTCAAAAAATACTAGCAAACAAAATCCAACAGCACATTAAAAGGATCATACACCATGATCAAGTGGGGTTTATCCCAGCATTGCAAGGATTCTTCAGTATAGGCAAATCAATCATTGTCATACACCATATTAACAAATGGAAGGATAAAATCCCTATGATTATCTCAGTAGGTGCAGAAGAAGCTTTCAATAAAATGCAACACCCATTTATGATAAAAACCCTCCATAATGAAAGAATAGATTGAACTTACTTAAACAAAATAAAGGCAATATATGACAAACCAACAGCCAATATCATTCTCAATGCTGAAAAATTGAAACCATTTCCATTAAGATCAGGAACAAGACAAGGTTGCCCACTCTCACCAATATTATTCAACATAGCTTGGAAGTTTTCGCTACAGCAATCAGAGAAGAAAAAGAAATAAAATACATACAAATAGAAAAAGACGTAGTTAAATTGTCACTGTTTGCAGATGACATGATACTATACATAGAGTATCTTAAAGATGCTACCAGAAAAATACTAGAGCTAATCAAAGAATTTGATAAAGTAGCAGGATACAAAATTAATGCACAGAAATACCTTGCATTCCTATACACTATTGATGAAAATCTGAAAGATTATTTAAGAAACACTCCCGATTACCACTGCAAAAAAAAAGAATAAAATATCTGGGAATTGACCTACCTAAGGAGACAAAATACCTGTATGCAGAAAGCTATAAGACACTCATGAAAGAAATTAAAGATGATACAAATAGATGGAGAGATATACCATGGTCTTGGATTGGAAGAACCAACATTGTGAAAATGATTATACCACCCAAAGCAATCTAGAGATTCAGTAGAATCTTTATCACTACCAATGGCAGTTTTCACAGAACTAGGACAAAAAATTTCACAATTTGTGTGGAAACACAAAAGTCCCTGAATAGCCAAAGCAATCTTGAGAACGAAAAACAGAGCTGGAGGAATCAGGCTCCTGGACTTCAGACTATACTACAAAGCTACAGTAATCAAGACAGTATGGTAATGGCACAGAAACAGAAACATAGATCAATGGAACTGGATAGAAACCCCAGAGGTAAACTCATGGACATATGGTCACCTTATCATTAATAAAGAAGGTAAGAATATACAATGGAGAAAAGACAGCCTCTTCAATAATTGCTGGGAAAACTGGACAGGTACATGTAAAAGAATGAAATTCAAACACTCCCTTACACCATACACAAAAATAAACTCAAAATGGACTAAATACCTAAATGTACAGCTAGACACTATAAAACTCTTAGAGAAAAACATATGCAGAACACTCCATGACAAAAGTCACAGCAGGATCCTTTTTGACCCACCTTTTAGAGAAATGGAAATAAAAACAAATATAAACAAATAGGACCTAATGAAACATAAACGTTTCTGCACTGCAAAGGAAACCATAAATAAAACAAAAAGACAACCCTCAGAATGAGAGAAAATATTTTCAAATGAAGCAACTGACAAAAGCTTAATCTCCAAATTTACAAATGGCACATGCAGCTCAAGATTAAAGAAATAAACAACCCAATTCAAAAAATGGCAGAAGACATAAATAGACATTTCTCCAAAGAAGATATACAGAAAGCCAACAAACAAATGAAAGAATGCTTAATATCACTAATCATTAGGGAAATGCAAAAGAAACTACATTCAGGTATCACATCACAATGGTCAGAATGGCAATCAACAAAACCCTACAAACAATAAACCTGTATGCAGAAAATTATAAGACACTGATGAAAGGAATTAAAGATGATACAAATAGATGGAGAGATATACCATGCTCCTGGATTGGAAGAATCAATATTGTGAAAATGATTCTACTACCCAAAGCAATCTACAGATTCAATGCAATCCCTATCAAACTACCACTGGCATTTTTCACAGAACTAGAACAAAAAATTTCAAAATTTGTTTGGAAAAACAAAAGGCCTCGAATAGCCAAAGCAATCTTGAGAACGAAAAACGGAGTTGGAGGAATCAGGCTCCCTGACTTCAGAGTATACTACAAAGCTACAGTAATTAAGACAGTGTGGTACTGGCATAAAAACAGAAAGATAGATCAGTGGATCAGGATAGAAAGCCCAGAGATAAACCCACGCACATATGGGCAACTTATCTTTGATAAAGGAGGCAGGAATGTACAGTGGAGAAAGGACAGCCTCTTCAATAAGTGGTGCTGGGAAAACTGGACAGGGACATGTAAAAGTTTGAGATTAGATCATTCCCTAACACCATACACAAAAATAAGCTCAAAATGGATTAAAGACTTAAATGTAAGGCCAAAACTATCAAACTCTTAGAGGAAAACATAGGTAGAACACTCTATGACATAAATCACAGCAAGATCCTTTTGGACCCACCTCCCAGAGAAATGGAAATAAAAACAAAGATAAACAAATGGGACCTAATGAAACTTCAAAGCTTTTGCACAGCAAAGGAAACCATAAACAAGACCAAAAGACAACCCTCAGAATGGGAGAAAATATTTGCAAATGAAGCAACTGACAAAGGATTAATCTCCAAAATTTATAAACAGCTCATGCAGCTCAATAACAAAAAAACAAACAACCCAATCCAAAAATGGGCAGAAGACTTAAATAGGCATTTCTCCAAAGTAGATATACAGACTGCCAACAAACACATGAAAGAATGCTCAACATAATTAATCATTAGAGAAATGCAAATCAAAACTACAATGAGATATCATCTCACACCAGTCAGAATGGCCATCATCAAGAAATCTAGAAACAATAAATGCTGGAGAGGGTGTGGAGAAAAGGGAACACTCTTGCACTGCTGGTGGGAATGTGAATTGGTACAGCCACTATGGAGAACAGTATGGAGGTTCCTTAAAAAACTACAAATAGAACTACCATATGACCCAGCAATCCCACTACTAGGCATATACCCTGAGAAAACCATAATTCAAAAAGAGACATGTACCAAAATGTTCATTGCAGCTCTATTCACAATAGCCCGGAGCTGGAAACAACCTAAGTGTCCAACATTGGATGAATGGATAAAGAAGATGTGGCACATATATTCAATGGAATATTACTCAGCCATAAAAAGAAACGAAACTGAGCTATTTGTAATGAGGTGGATAGACCTAGAGTCTGTCATAAAGAGTGAAGTAAGTCAGAAAGAGAAAGACAAATACCGTATGCTAACGCATATATACGGAATTAAAAAAAAATGTCATGAAGAACCTAGGGGTAAAACGGGAATAAAGACACAGACCTACTTGAGAATGGACTTGAGGATATGGGGAGGGGGAAGGGTAAGCTGTGACAAAGCAAAAGAGAGGCATGGACATATATACACTACCAAACGTAAGGTAGATAAATAGTGGGAAGCAGCCGCAGAGCACAGGGAGATCAGCTTGGTGCTTTGGGACCGCCTGGAGGGGTGGGATGGGGAGGGTGGGAGGGAGGGAGATGCATGAGGGAAGGGATGTGGGAACAGATGTATATGTATGACTGATTCACTTTGTTATAAAGCAGAAACTAATAAAAATAAATAAATAAATAAATGCTAGAGTGGGAGTGTAGAAAAGGGAACACTTGAACAGTGGGTGGGGATGTAAATTGATACAGATACTATGGAGAACAGTATGGATGTTACTTAAAAAACCTATGAATAGAACTACCATATGACCCAGCAATCCCACTACTGGGCATACACCCTGAGAAAACCATAATTCAAAATATTTCATGTTCATTGCTGCACTATTTTCAATATCTAGGACCCAGAAGCAACCTAAGTGTCCATCAACGGATGAATGGGTAAAGAAGATGTGGTACATATATACAATGGAATATTACTCAGCCATAAATGGTAATGAAATTGACTTATTTGTAGTGAGGTGGATTGACTTAGTGTCTGTCACAGAGATTGAAGTAAGTCAGAAAGAAAAAAAAAAACAAATACCTATACTAACACATATATATATGGAATCTAAAAAAAAATGTTCTGCAGAACCTAGGGGCAGTACAAGAATAAATACACAGACATGGAGAATGGACTTGAGGTCATGGGAAGGGGAATGTGTAAGCTTGGATGAAGTGAGATAGTGGCATGGACATATATACACTACCAAATATAAAATAGATACCTAGTGGGAAGCAGCTGCATAGCACAAGGAGATCAGCTCGGTGATTTGTGACCACCTAGAAGGGTGAAATAGGGAGGGTTCGAGGGAGACACAAGAGAGAGGGGATATGAGGATATATGTATATGTATAGCTGATTCACTTTTTTGTACAGCAGAAACTAACACACCATTGTAAAGTAATTATACTCCAATAAAGATGTTTAAAAACTCCTTTGATAAACCATAATGGAAAAGAATATGGAACAGAATATATATATGTATAACTGAGCCACTTTGCTGTACAGCAGAAATTAACACACCATTGTTAATCAACTGTACTTCAATTAAATAAAATTTAAAAACTTTAAAGATGAAGTAGCAACTATCTTCCTGAAACTCTTCGCAAAATTAGAAAAGTTGGTAAGAGTCCAGGCTCATTTTATGAGAACAGATTTATCCTGAAATGGAAACCAAAAAAGCCTTTTCAAACAAGAAAGTTACAGATCAATATCACTGATGAATATTGATGTAAAAATCCTCAACAATATACTTGCAAACCAAATTTTACAGCACATTGTAAGGTTTATGCACCATGAGCAAGTGAGATTTATTCGTGGAATGCAAGGATGTTTCAACATAAGAAAATTAATCAGTATAAGACACTACAGAAAAAGAATTAAAGGCAAAAACCTCATGATTATCACATTTGATGTAGAAATGCCATTTGACAAGATTGAACACCCTTTCACGGTAAAAATTTATTGTTCCAGAAGTAGAGGTAAAGTACTTCAATATAATAGAGGCCATTTATGAAAAGCCCACAGTTAACATCTTACTCAATGGTGAAAGTCTAAAATCATTTTCTCTAACGTCAGGAACAAAGCAAGGAAACCTGCTGTCAACCCTTCTATTCAATGTAGTATTGGAGGTCCTTGTCAGAGGACTTAGAAAAGAAAAAAAGGTGAATTCGACATTCAAATCAGATAGGAAGAAGTAAAATAATCTGTGTTTGCAGATGAAATAATCTTGTGTGTGAAAACTCTCACAATTTCCCCCAAATTTTCCTTAGAACTAATAAGCTAATTGAGCAAAGTTGAAGGATACAAAGTCATCATGCAAATTCAGTTCCATTCTATATACTTAAAATGAATAATAAAAATATATTAGAAAAACTCCAGATGAACCTGTTTGCAAGGCATAAATAGAGACACAGATGTAGAGAACAAAGGTATGGACACCAAGGAGGGTAAGTGGTGGTGGGGGTGAAGTTGGTGGGATGTACTATGAGTTTGGGATTGACATATGTACACTGATTTGTTTAAAATAGATTAATAAGAACCTGCTGTATAAAAAAGTAAAATAAAATTCAAATCAGCTATAAAAATAAAATAACAACAAAAGAAATAAAAAAACTCTCAGTTCTATTTAAAAAAGAAAAAAAAATCCACTTTATGTTAACTTCAAAAAAAGTAACATACCTAAGGATTTAATCTAACCAAGGAGGTGAAAAATTTGTATACCAAAAACTAAAAAGCACTGATGAAGGGATTTTAAAATGACAAAAATAATTGGAAAGACATTTTGTGTTCATGAATTTAAAGAGTTAATACCATTAAGATGCCCATAGTACCCAAAACAATTTACAGACTTAACCAAATCCTTATCAAAATGGCCTTTTGGTTATGGCATTTTTGGTGGATATGAAAAGTTATCCTCAAACTCACTTAAAATCTCAAGGAACCCTGAATTGATAAAACAATTTTGCAAAAGAACAAAATTGGGAAACTCACACTTTCTGATTTCGGAACATATTACCAAGCTACGGTAATCAAACAGTGTGGTACTCGTGTAAAGACAGACAAATAGACTGAAACAATAGAGCAGAAAGCACAAAAATAAACTCTCATGGATATGGTCAAATGATATTCTGCAAGGGTTCCAGGACCACTTATTAGAGGATGGACACATTTCACAAATGGTGTTGGAGTAACTGGATATCCACATACAAAGAATAAAGTTGGACCATTATACCATATACAAAAGCTAGCGAAATGAATAAAAGATACAAACTCAAGATCTACAAGTGTAAAATTCATAGAAAGAAACATAGGGGAAAACATTTATGATATCAAACTTACAATAATTTCTTGTATACTACATCAAAAACACAAGTAACAAAATAAATAGTAGACAAATGGGACAACATCAAACTTAACTTTGTGCATCAAAGACCACAGTCAATAGAGTGAAAAGGTAACCTATGGAATGGGAGAAAGTATTTGTAAAAATATATCTGTTAAGGGGTTAATATCTAGAATATATAAAGAACTCCTATATATCAACAATAAAAAATGAAATAACCTAATTAAAAATAGGCAAATAACTTGAATAGACATTACTACAAAGGTGGTATACAAATAGCTAGATAGCATATGAAAAGATGTTTAACATCATAATTATCAGAGTTTTTCAAATTAATACCACAATAGACTTCCTCTCACATCCATTTGATGGATAATAAAAACAAACATAGGAAACACACGGAAGTAACAAGTGCAGTAAGTATATGGAAAGTTGGATAACTTGTGCACTGCTTGTGAGGTTGTAAAATGATATACCCCTCTGGAAAATAAATCCTAAAAATATTAGAAATATAACTACTATATAATCTAGCAATCACTCTTCTGAGTATTTATCCAAAAGAATTTAAAGCAGGGTAAAAGAGATATTTTCTTACCCATTGTTCACAGCAGCACTATTCACAATTGCCAAGAGATGTAAGCAACTCAGATGTCCATTGACTCATAAATGGATAAATAAAATGTTGTATACTCACAAAAAGGAACATTATTCAGCATTATTCAACATTATTCAAATTCAGAATTTAAGGAAGTATGTTATATGTTACAACATGGATGAACCTTGAAGGGAAATAAACCAGACAAGGTCACGGGTGAATTCTCCCAAATATCTAAAGAGGAATTATTGTCAACCGTATTCAAACTCTTCCAAAAATAGATAAAGAGGGAATACTATTTAAAACATTCTATGAGGCTAGAATTACTCTGACATCAATACCCAAAAAATATACTACAAAAAAATTGGCAAAGCAATATCTGTTGCAAATACAGATATAAAAATTTAATAAAATACTAGTAATTTTATCAATTTGTCAGGGTAGCCATAACAAATACTACAGACTGAGTGTATTAAGCAACATAAAGATATTTTCTCACAGTTCTGGAGGCTAGAAGTCCAAGATCAAGATTCTGGCAAGTTTGGTTTCTTCTAAGGGCTTGTCTCTTTGACTTGTAGATGACCATTTTCTCTCTGTGTCTTCACATGGTCTTTCCTCTGTGTGTATCTCTGCACTAATTTCTTCTTATAAAAACACCAGTCATACTAGATTAAAGCCCATCCCAATGGCCTAATTTAACCTTAGTTATCACTTTAAAAGCCTTCTTTCCAAATATAGTCACATTCTGAGGTACTGAGGTTACGATTTCAACATATGAATTTTGAGAGGAAACAATTAAGCCTATAACACAAACTAAATCTAACAGCACATTAAAAGATTATATATCATGGACTTCCCTGGTGGCACAGTGGTTAAGAATCTACTTGCCAATGCAGAGGACATGGGTTCAAGCCCTGTTCTGGGAAGATCCCACATGCCACGGAGCAACTAAGCCCGTGTAGCACAACTACTGAGCCTGCACTCTAGAGCCCATGAGCCACAAGTACTCAAGCCCATGTGCCTAGAGCCCATGCTCCACAACAAGAAAAGCCACCACAATGAGAAGTCCACGCACCGAAATGAAGAGTAGCCCCCTCTCACCACAAGTAGAGAAAGCCTGCATGCAGCAACGAAGACCCAACCCAGCCAAAAATAAATAAATAAATTTATATATATATAAAAAGATTATACATCATGACTATGTGGAATTTATTACATGAATACAAGGTTTGCTAAACATTAAAAAATCAACCAATGTAATGCATTTGATTAATAGAATCGGGGAAATAACACACGTGATCATCTTAATATATGCAGAATGGCACTTGTTAAAATTTAACATCAATTCATAAAAGAACACTCAGCAAACTAGGAGTAGAAGGAAATTTTTTAAACATTATAAAGGACATTTATTAAAAACCCAAAGATAACATCACATTCTTTGATGATAGACTAAAATATTTCCCTCTAAGGTTAGGAACAAGACAAGGATGCCTACTTTCATCAGTTTTATTCAACTTTGTACTAGGAGTCCTAGAAAGAACAGTGACCATTGTGGTTTTTATTTTGCTGTATTCTGATCTCACTATCTCCAGTATTGCAACTGCAGGAACTGTGAAAAACAGAAGCCTAGCAGCCACTAGAGGAAGGCAACAGGTTTGGAGCTCTGTCAAATGCCTCATTTTCAGAGAAGTATTAATAGTTGACCCCGATGAAGTCCAGATTTTTGCCTTTCTAGACAAAGACTTTAACTTAGTTATGTTAAATATGCTCATATCAAACTATTTAAAGAAATGTATGAAAATTAGATATCACCAAAAATGCTATCAATAAAAAGGTAAAAAATAGTAAAAATAACCGAATAGAAATCCTGGAGTTGAAAACTGTAGTAGTTGAAATGCAAATATTCACTGCAGGATCAATAGTAGATTTGAACTGACAGGAGAATAAATCAGTGAACTTGAAATGAGGTTAATTATAATTATCCAGCCTGAGGAACAGACAGAAAAAAATAATGAATACAGTCTCAGAGACCATGGGAAACATCAATTATACCAACATATGCATTACGGAAGTCTCAGATAGAGATGAGAGAAAAAAATAAGAAAAAGTATATTTGAATAAATGTTGTCCAAAATCTTCTTAAATTAAATGTAAAACCTTAATTTATACCTCCAAGAAAGGTAATAAATTCCATGTAGGATAAACTCAAAGAGATCTATACAAAGACACATTGTAATAAAATTACTAAAAATAAAATATCAAGAGACAATCTTGAAAGTATCAAACGGTAAGTACTCAGTAACACAAAAGGATGCTTCAATAAGGTTAACATAGGATTACTATAACTGAATCACCTTTCTGTACATCTGAAACTAACACAACATTGAAAATCAACCATAGTCTAATATAAAATAAAAATAAAAATTAAAAAAAATAGCTAACAGCAGATTAGTTATTAGAAACTTGGAAGTCACAGACAGTGGAATGATATTTAAAGTACTGAAAGAATAACTGTCATTCATGAATTCTATATATGGCAACACTGTCCTTAAAAAATGAGGGATAGATCAAGACATCCTAGATTAACAAAAGTTAATGAAGTTAACAGCCAGCAGATCTGACCTACAATAAATGCTAAGGGAAGTCCTTCAGGATGAAATGATGGGCATTCTACAGTATTTTGAATCTATAAAAAGCCTTGGAAGAGGTAACTACATAGGTAAATATAAAATATACTATAAATACATTTTTCATTCCAAAACTTTTATTTCCTTGTTTTCTATCTGATTTACAAGATAACTTCATAAATCAGTAATTAAAAAATGTATTGATAGGTTATAATTTATAAAGATGTAATTCATATGTCCATAACAGCTCAAAATATGGGGAAAAGGTAAAGTGATATAGTAATAAAATTTTGGTATAATATTGAAATTAGTTGATATTAATTCAAACTAGATTATTACAAGTTAAGATATTTTTGTAATGCTTAGGGAAATCTCTAAGTAAATAACAAAACTATAGCAAGAGAAATTGCAAGAGAGTTGAGATGGTACACTAGAAAACATCTATTAAATGCAAAAGAAGGCAGTAATGGAGCAATAGAGGGATAAAAAAGACATAAGATAAAAAGAAAACAATTTTTAAATGACATGCAAAACTCCAACCTTATCAGTGTCTACATTAAGTATAAATTAATTAAACAATGTAATCAAAAGGAAGAAATTGGCTGTAGGATACAAAAAGTAAACCATTATAAGCATATGGTATCTGCAGGAGAAATATTTATGATTCAAAACCACAAAAAGATTGAAAGTAATACGATGGAAAATTATATACTATGCAAACAGTAACCAAAGGAGAACTGGAGTGGATAAAGTTACATTAGTCAATGCAAACTTTCCAAAAATAATTTTTACTACAGACAAAGAAGGACATCTTATAATAATAAAATGGTCAATACATCAGGGAAACATAAAACAATTATAAATATATATAAACCTAAGAACAGAGTGAAAAATATATAAATCATAAAATGACATGTGTTGGAGAGTGTCAGCAAAATGGTGAACTAGGAAGCTCCAAGGTCTCTTTTCCCCACAGAAACATGAAAAAAAATATTAGAAGCTGTCTGAACTTTGTGGGAGCTTGGAAATCAATCAAAAGTTTATAGAAACCAAGCAAATGCACAATCAAGAAAAATTAATTTTCAAAATGGTAGGAAAGTTTTGTAATATTTTTACTTGCACTTGCCTCACTTCCTTCCTGATGAGGCAGTGATCTTAAGTCTTGAATAGTGGCAACCAGGTTTTTGGTTTCTCTCCTTGAACTGTAGGTAGCAGAGCAGAACTTATTTGCATATTATGCTGTACTTCCATTTGAATCTCACTCGGGGATACTTGAAGACTGATTTGCTCATCTATGTCAACCATAAGTTGGAATTCAGATGGTAAAAGTGACATCCTTTGCTCATTAAAGCTACAAGATAATTATAAACCAAAATACACCAGGGGTAAGTGCTTCCAGGTGGCGACATCTAAGCCCTGAAGGGAAAGATAGGGTGAGACTCTTTTAGAAATAAGGACTTATCAAAAGCAACCATAACAATGAAGTTTAATCCTTAACTTACACTATATGTAAATTTAACTCAAAATTCAGAAAAGGCTTAAACTTAAAAGCTAATACTATAAAACTGTTAGAAGAAAACTCATGGGAAAAGTTTATGACATTGGACTTGTGATAATACCTTGGATATGGTAGCAAAATCACAAATAACAAAAAATATATACATTTATTTTTATAAAAATTAAAAAATAAATATTTGGGCAACAAAGGGCATGATCAAGAGTATGAGAAAACAATAAATAATAAGGGAGAAATATTTGTAAATCATATATCTGGTAAGAAATTAGTATCCAGAATATATGGAACTCCTACAATTTAGCAAAAAGAAAACAAGGAACACAATAAAAAATAAGTCAAGGACTTAATAGACATTTATCCTAAGAAGATATACAAATGGATATTACAAATATCACTAATAATTAGGGGTATGTGAAATAAAAACAGTGTGATACCACTTCAAACCCACTAGGATGACTATAATACATTAAAAAATGGGAAATTAACAAGTGTTGGGGAAGGTGTGGGGAAATTTTAGCCCTTGTGCATTGCTCATGGGAAAGAAAAATGACACAGCCACTGTGGGACAGAGTATGGTGGTTTCTCAAAAGGTTAAATCTAGAATATTCATATGACCTACCAAAACTACTAGGTATCTACCCAAAATAATTTAAGCAGAGCTCAAACACACACTTGAATACCAAAGTTCATAGCATAATTATTCATAGCACCTAAAAGGTAAAAACAATTCAAATGTCCATCAGCAGAAGGATAGATAAACAAAATGTCATATATACATACAACAGAATATTATTCAGTCTTAAACGGGAATGAAATACCAATACATGTTACAACATGGAAGAACTTGAAAACATGTTAGACTGAATTGGCCAGACACAAAAGGACATATGATTCAACTTATATGATTTACCTAGAAGAGGCAAATTCTTGAGGACTGAAAGTATAATCGAGGTTAAGAGGGGCTGGGAAGAGAGGGGGATGGTGAGTTTTTTAAAATGGATACAGTGTTTTATTGGTCAGGTTCAAAAAGTTCTGGATTTAAATGCTACTGAATTGTACAATTTAAAATGGGTAAAATGATAAAATTTCTAGTACCACAGTTAAAAAATAGGGATAAAATATATGGAGAGAAATATACAATTCAGCTATAATAGTATTTGGATAATTCAATATGCATAGAAAAATTAGGTTAGACAGAAAAGCAACAAGGAAATAGAAGAATATTACCACATTATAAATAACTAGTGCTACCAGTGTTGCCATACGGAGTTTATAATGCCATTTTATATATTGTGATAATAAAGGAAGTTGTATTATTTTTCATTAAATTAGTAGACTAATTTATATTTCAAAATTCTGCATTTTAAATGTGGACACTGGCTGTTTGAAAAATAAAACACAGAATACAGTTGTTGTTTTTTTAAACATCTGTATTGGAGTATAATTGTTTTACAATGGTTTGTTACTTTCTGCATTATAACAAAGTGAATCAGCTATACATATACATATATCCCCATATCTCCTCCCTCTTGTGTCTCCCTCCCTCCCACCCTGCCTATCCCACTCCTCTAGGTGGTCACAAAGCACCGAGCTGATCTCCCTGTGCTATGTGGCTGCATCCCACTAGCTATCTATCTTATATTTAGTAGCATATATTAGTCCATGTGACTCTATCACTTCATCCCAGCTTACACTTATCCCTCCCTGTGCCCTCAAGTCCATTCTCTACATCTGCACCATTATTCCTGTCCTGCCGTTAGGTTCTTCATAACGATTTTTTTTAAGATTCCGTTTATATGTGATAGCATACAGCATTTGTTTTTCTCTTTCTGACTTACTTCACTCTGTATGACAGACTCTAGGTCCATCCACCTCACTACAAATAATTAAATTTTGTTCTTTTTATGGCTGAGTAATATTCCATTGTATATATGTGCCACATCTTCTTTATCCATTCATCTGTAGATGGACATTTAGGTTGCTTCCATATCCTGGCTATTGTAAAAAGATCTGCAATGAACACTGTGGTACATGTTTTTTTTTTTTTTTTGAATTATGGTTTTCACAGGGTATATGCCCTGGAGGGGGATTGCTGGGTCATGTAGTAGTTTTATTTTTAGTTTTTTAAGGAACCTCCATAGTGTTCTCCATAGTAGCTGTATCAATTTACATTCCTACCAACAGTGCAAGAGGGTTCCCTTTTCTCCACATCCTCTCCAGCATTTATAGTTTGGATATTTTTTGATAATGGTCATTCTGACAGGTGTGAGGTGATACCTCATTGTAGTTTTGATTTTCATTTCTGTAATGATTAGTGATGTTAAGCATCCTTTCATGTGTTTGTTGGCAGTCTGTATATCATCTGTGGAGAAATGTCTATTTAGGTCTTCTGCCCATTTTTGGATTGGGTTGTTTGTTTTTTGATATTGAGCTTCATGAGCTGCTTGTAAATTTTGAAGATTAATCCTTTGTCAGTTGCTTCATTTTCAAATATTTTCTCACATTCTGAGGGTAGTCTTTTCATCTTGTTTATGGTTTCCTTTTTTGTGCAAAAGCTTTTAAGTTTCAGTAGGTCCCATTTCTTTATTTTATTTTCATTTCTGTAGGAGGTGGGTCAAAAGGATCTTGCTGTGATTTATATCATGGAGTGTTCTGCCTAGGTTTTCCTCTAAGAGGTTTTTTTTTTTTTTTTTTTGTGGTACACGGGCCTCTCACTGTTGTGGCCTCTCCCGTTGCAGTGCACAGGCTCCAGACACGCAGGCACAGTGGTCTTGGCTCACGTGCTCAGCTGCTGTGCAGCATGTCGGATCTTCCCAGAGTGGAGCATGAACCTGTGTCCCCTGCATTGGCAGGCAGACTCTCGACCACTGCACCACCAGGGAAGCCCTCCTCTAAGAGTTTTATACTATCTGGCTATACATTTAGGTCTTTAATCCATTTTGAGTTTATTTTTGTGTATGGTGTTAGGGAGTGTTCTAATTTCATTAATTTACATGTACCTGTCCAATTTCCCAGCACCACTTATTGAAGAGGTTGTCTTTTCTCCATTTTATATTCTTGCCTCCTTTATCAAATATAAGGTCATAATATGTGCATGGGTTTATCTCTGGGATTTCTATCCTGTTCCATTGATCTATATTTCTGTTTTTGTGCCATTACCATACTGTCTTGATTACTGTAGATTTGTAGTACAGTCTGATGTCAGGGACCCTGCTTCCTCCAGCTCCATTTTTCTTTCTCAAGATTGTTGCAGTTATTTGGAGTCTATTGTGTTTCCATACAAATTGTGATTTTTTTTATTCTATTTCTGTGAAAAATGCCCCTAGTAGTTTGATAGGGATTACTTTGAATCTGTAGATTGCTTGGGGTAGTATATTCATTTTCACAATGTTGATTCTTCCAATCCAAGAACATGATATCTCTCTCCATCTGTTTGTATCATGTTTAATTTCTTTCATCAGTGTCATATTTTTCTGCATACAGGTCTTTTGTCTCCTTAGTTAGGTGAATTTCTAGGTAATTTACTCTTTGTCTTGTAATGGTAATTGGTAGTGTTTCTTAATTTCTCTTTCAGATTTTTCATCATTAGTGCATATGCAAGAGATTTCCTGTGCATTAATTTTGTATCCTGCTACTTTACCAAATTCATTGATTAGCTCTAGTAGTTTTCTGGTAGCAGCTTTATGATTCTCTCTATATCGTATCATGTCATCTGCAAAGAGTGACAGCTTTAATTGCTCTTTTCCAATTTGGATTCATTTTATTTCTTTTTCTTCTCTGATTGCTGTGGCTAAAACTTCAAAAACTATGTGGAATAATAGAGGTGAGAGTGGGCAACCTTGTCCTGTACCTGATCCTAGTGGAAATTGATTCATTTTTTCACAACTGAGAACAGTGTTGGCTGTGGGTTTGTCATCTATGTCCTTTATTATGTTGCAGTAAGTTCACTCTATCACTACTTTCTAGAGGGTTTTTATCATAAATCAGTGTTGAATTTTTTCAAAAGCTTTTTCTGCCTCTATTGAGATTGTAATATGGTTTTCCTCTTTCAATTTGTTAATATGGTGTATCACATTGCTTGAATTGCATATATTGAAGTATCCTTGCATTCCTGGGATAAACCCCACTTGATCATGCTGTATGATCCTTTTAATGTACTGTTGGATTCTGTTTGCTAGTATTTTGTTGAGGATTTTTTCATCTATGTTCATCAGTAATATTGGCCTGTAGTTTCCTTTCTTTGTGTTATCTTTTTCTGGTTTTGGTATCAGGGCTATTGTGACCTCATTGAATGAGTTTGGTAGAGTTCTTCCCTCTGCTATATTTTCGAAGAGTTGGAGACAGATAGGTGTTAGCTCTTCTCTAAATGTTTGATGCAATTCACCTGTGAAGCCATCTGGTCCTGGGCTTTTGTTTGTTGAAAGATTTTTATTCAAAGTCTAAATTTCAGTGCTTGTTATTAGTCTGTTTATATTTTCTATTTCTTCTTTGTTCACTCATGGAAGGTGTGTTTTTCTAATAATTTGTCCATTTCTTCCAGGTCGTCCATTTTATTGGCATATAGTTGCTTGTAGTAATCTCTCATGACCTTTGTATTTCTGCAGTCAGTTGTTACCTCTCCTTTTTCAATTCTAATTCTATTGATTTGAGTCTTCTCCCTTTTTTCTTGATGAGTGTGGCTAATGGTTTATCAATTTTGTTTATCTTCTCAAAGAACCAGCTTTTAGTTTTATTGATCTTTGCTATTATTTCCTTCATTTAGTTTTCATTTATTTCTGATCTGAACTTTATGATTTCTTTCCTTCTGCTAACTTGTTTTGGTCTTTCTTTCTCTAATTGCCCTAGGTGTAAGGTTAGATTGTTTATTTGAGATGTTTCTTGTTTCTTGAAGTAGGCCTTTGTTGATATATACTTCCCTCTTAGAACGATTTTGCTGCATCCCTGAGGTTTTGGGTCATCGTGTTTTCATTGTCCTTTGTTTCTAGGTATTTTTTGATATTGTCTTTGATTTCTTCACTGATGTCTTGGATATTAAGTAATGTATTGTTTAGTCTCCATGTATTTGCATTTTTACATATTATTTCCTGTAATTGATATATAGTCACATAGCATTGTGGTCAGAAAAGATACTTGATATGATTTCAATTTCCCTAAATTTACCAGGGCTTGATTTGTGACCCAAGATATGATCTATCCTGAAGAATGTTTCATGAGCACTTGAGAATAAAGTGTATTTTTTTTTGGATGAAATGTCCTATAAATATCAAATAAGTCCATCTTGTTTAATGTATCATTTATAGCTTGTGTTTCCTTATTTATTTTCATTTTGGATGATCTGTCCATTGGTGGAATTGGGGAGTTAAATTCCCTTACTGTGACTGTGTTACTGTAGATTTCCCCTTTTATGTCTGTTAGCTTTTGCCTTATGTATTGAGGTGTACCTATGTTGGGTGCATAAATATTTTCAATTTTTATATCTTCTTGGATTGATCCCTTGATCATTATGTAGTGTCCTTCTTTGTCTCTTGTAATAGTCTTTATTTTAAAGTCTATTTTGTCTGATACCAGAATTACTACTCCAGCTTTCTTTTGATTTCCTTTTGCATGGAATATCTTTTTCCATCCACTCACTTTCAGTCTCTATGTGTCCATAGCTCAGACGTGGGTCTCTTGTAGACAGCATATATATGGGTTTTGTTTTTGTATACATTCAGCCAGTCTATGTCTTTTAGTTGGAAAATTTAATCCATTTACTTCTAAGTTAATTATCAATATGTATGTTCCTATTACCATTTTCTTAATTGTTTTGGTTTTGTTACTTTAGGTCTTTTCCTTCTCTTGTGTTTCCTGCCTAAGGAAGTTCTTATAGCATTTGTTGTAAAGCTGGTTTGGTGGTGCTGGATTCTCTTAACTTTTGATTGTCTATAAAGGTCTTAATTTCTCTGTGAAATATGAATGAGATCCTTGCTGTGTAGAGTAATCTTGGTTGTAGGTTTTTCCCTTTCAACACATTAAATATGTCCTGCCACTCCTTTCTGGCTTGCTGAGTTTCCACTGAAAGTTCTGATATTAGCCTTATGGGGATTCCCTTGTATGTAATTTCTGTTTTCCCTTATTTCCTTTAATATATTTTTCTTTATAATTAATTTTGGACAGTTTGATTAATATATGTCTTGGCGTGTTTCTCCTTGGGTTTATCCTGTATGAGACTCTCTGTGCTTCTTGGACTTGATTATCTATTTCCTTTCCCATATTAAGGAAGGTTTCAACTATAATCTCTTCAAATATTTTCTCAGTCTCTTTCTTTTTCTCTTCTTCTTTTGGGACCACTATAATTCGAATGATGGTGTGTTTACTGTTGTCCCAGAGGTCAATGATACTGTCTTAAATTTTTTCATTCTTTTTTCTTTATTCTGCTCTGCAGTAGTTATTGTCACTATTTTATCTTCCAGGTCACTGGTCCTTTCTTCTGCTTCAATTATTCTTTTATTGATTCCTTCTAAAGAATTTTCAGTTTCATTTATTTTGTTGTTTATCATTGTTTGCTTGCTTTTTAATTCTTCTTGGTCCTTGTTAAAAGTTTCTTATATATTCTCCATTCTATTTCAAAGATTTTGGATCATCTTTCCTATCATTACTTTGAATTCTTTTTCAGGGAGACTGCTTATTTCCTCTTCATTTGTTCGGTCAGGTAGGTTTTTACGTTTCTCCTTCATCTGCTTTGTGTTTCTCTGTCTTATCATTTTGCTTAACTTACTGTGTTTGGGGTCTCCTATTGGCAAGCTGCAGCTTTGTAGTTCACGGGTTTTTTTTTTTTCTCCCCCAGTGGCTAAGGTTTGTTCAGTGGGTTATGTTGGCTTCCTGGTGGAGGGGACTCATGCCTGTGCTCTGATTGATGTGGCTGGATCTTGTCTTTCTGGTGTGCAGGACCACGTCTAGTGGTGTGTTTTGGGGTGTCTGTGAACTTATTATGATTTTAGGCAGCCTCTCTGCTAATGGGTGGTGTTGTGTTCCTGTCTTGCTGATTGTTTGGCATAGGTTGTCCCTCACTGTAGTTAGCTATTCGATGGATGGAACTGGGTCTTAGTGTTGAGATGGTGATCTCTGGGAGAGCTTTCACACTTTAATATTACGTGGAGACAGAGGTCTCTGGTGGACCAATGTCCTGAACTTGGCTTTCCCACATCAGAGGCACAGGCCTGACACCCAGCCAGAGGACCAATACCGTGTCAGCCACACGTCTTAGAATTAAAGGGAGAAAAACAAAAAGAAATAAAGAAAGAAAGAAAGAAAGAAAGAAATATCATTTAAGTGCCAAGTCTATATCCACATGCCATAGAACACCTCACTTAAGATGTAAAAAACAAGGGCTTCCCTGGTGGCACAGTGGTTGGGAATCTGCCTTCCAGTGCAAGGGACATGGATTCAAGCCCTTGTCCGGGGAGATACTGCATGCCATGGAGCAACTAAGCCTGTGTGCCACAAGTACTGAGGCTGTACTCTGAAGTCCATGAGCCACAACTACTGAGCCAATGTGCCACAACTACTGAAGCCCCCACACCTAGAGCCCATGTTCTGCAACAACTCAAGCCACCACAATGAGAAGCCTGTGCACCACAATGAAGAGTAAACCCTGCTCACCACAGCTAGAGAGAGCTCACATGCAGCAACAAAGAGCCAATGCAGCCAAAAATGAATTAAAAAATAAATATAATAAAAATAAAAAGATGTGAAAAACTGATATATAGTGGGTTGGCCAAAAAGTTCATTCGGTTTTTCTAAAATATGTTTTTGGCCAACCGTATATATGTATATATATGTGTGTGTGTATATATATATATATATATATATATATAAAATAAACATGGAGAATCCGAACGAACTTTTTGGCCAACCCATTATATATTATGTTATACATATATACATGTATCGCAACAAAATGGAAGATATGGAAGAAAGGACTTGTCACATATAAAAATTCAGAAGGCCCCCAAAAAGTCCTATTTACCTAAAAATCCACTTTTTTCCACTGTGCTAAGTTTGACATCAGAGTTATTACTTTTAAGGAAGTATTCTCTGTTTACATGAAATACCTTGAGAGGAACTTTATATTATTGTCAATCAGTTACAGTTTGGTATCATTAGTGTGCCAGTACCTTTCTATTTAACCACTGGCTAAGAACAGTGTAAGTGCTTAGGAAATGAAGCAAATGTGATAAAAATGAAGAGAATAAACCACAACACTCCTGTTTTTCACTTTGATTCATAATAGTAGAGCTTTATAGTACTCTCTCCACTCCCAGATCTATCATTTATTTTTAACAGTAATTTTCAATTGGTAGACAGCAACATCTCTTGGGAAGCTTGTTAAAAGGTATTCTGATATACAGTAAGAATTGAGAATTAATGTTCTAAGAGCTTCCTTGAGTATATCTTCTTACTTAGGGTTCATTTCTTTATCTTATAAACTTGGATAATCACTAAGGACTTAAAAGGAGTAAACCAATATGTGATGTATGTGATCACTTTGCCTCAAGAGTGGTTGGCATTTTAGATATTCCAGTCTAATAATCGAAATCCATCTTCTTGGGCCAACGTTTCCACTCAGGAGTAATTTATCTAAGGTCTTTTAATTAACACATTCAAATAAAATACATTAGTTCCCCTTATCCACTGGAGATATATTACAAGACCCCTAATGGATGTTTGAAACCATGGATAGTACAAAATCTTATATATAGTATGTGGTTTCCTATATATACATACCTATGATAAAGTTTAATTTATAAGTTAGGCAGAGTAAGGGATTAAAAACAATAACAAATAATAAAATAGAACAACTATAACAATAAACTGTAATAAAATTTATGTGAATGTGTTCTCTCTCTCTCTCTCTCAATATTATATTATATTGTTCTCACCCATCTTCTTGTGATGATGTGAGGTGAAGTGAGGTGAATGATGTAGGAATTTTGAGGTAGTGTTAGGCTACTATTGACCTTCTGATGAATCAGGAGGATCATTTGCTTTGGGTGATCCTGGATCATTTAGCCATGATGATTTCAATGGTTGGAAGTAAGTAGCAGAGAATGTGGATGACTGGGGATCTCAGGAAGGAAGGAGCAGGGCAGTGCGAGATTTTATCACACTACGCAAAACAGCATTCAATTTAAAACTTATGAATAGTTTATTTCTGGAATTTCCTATTTAGTATTTTTGAAACATGTTTGACCATGGAGAACTGAAACTGTGGAAAGGGAAACTTCAGATTATGAAGGACTACTGTATATACATATACATTAAGATTAAGATGCATATTGTTTACTTCACAATCATAGGAAAAATTAGTTTATGTTCAGATTTTGGCAAATCGAATTCTTGAAAAGGTCATACACAAATCATATGTATATCCTTAGTTTTTTGGACTGTACCATATACTTCTATAGCTTTTGTAGCTAAACAGCTGAGTATTTTGCTGGTCATAGACATGGTGAAAATATAACATAAATGAAGAAGGTGAGACTCCATAGTAATATGAACTTTTTTAGTTCAAAGTGGTAAATCTGGTTATAACTTACCTGTTCAAACATTGGCAAAGTCCAGGAATATCTCACTTCAGGAAATATTTGATACAGGTTTTCAAACATACAATAAATATTTTCTCTCTTCTTTTCAAGGCTAATCTTTCCTCTGTGCTATCTTCACTGTCAGACTGATTATTTCCAGAAAATGACAACATGTTTCCCAGCATCTCCAGACATATTTTACTAGCCCAGGAGACCATTGGAAAGTGAACATTCTCTTTCCAGTAACTCAAGCAAATATTACAGAATTAATTGTGGTGAGATAAACTTAAATCATGTGCTTATCCCTCATCCAATTATTGTGCCAAAAAGATAGAATATGAATATTTGCTGGGTCTGTTTCATGTGCTCCACTTGTACCTAGAGAGAACAATAATATTAGCTAAAACGACATTGACAATACCTATATGTTAATTAATCACTCTTCTACGATCTTTACAGATATTAACTAATTTAATCCCTATGGCAACCCTATGGAGAGTGGGAAACTATTATTATTCCCATTTTATAGGGTTAGGGAATTGATACGAGGGTTAAGCAATTTGTTTACAGTTGCATAGATGTGAAGTGATAAAGCAAGTATTCGAACATGGGATGTGTTGAAACAAAGTTAGAACTTAACCAATACACTATATGGAAGAGGCAGATGAAAGGCCATGAAAAATTTAGCCTGTTGTTACTAAAAGAAGGGTCAATGAATGGTAAGAGTAAGTTATATCCACTCTATGGGATAGTGAAAGAAAAGCATTAAAATTAGTGAGTCAAGGGTAAAGACAAAGCAGAATAATTTCTTGGTTTGCAGAAGATTTCTGTCTCTACTTTTGACATTTGTACTTTCTGTGCAGATTGTTTCCTAAAACCAATATCTTTACCATTCTAGCACTTTAGATTGTTCATCCATGTCTCTGTTCATTGTCTGTCTTCCACGATAGAATATAAGTTCCATGAAGGCTGCTTTCTTTTTTGGGTGGGGGGGTGCACCACACAGATTGTGGGATCTTAGTTCCCCAACCAGGATTGAACTTTGGTGGTGAAAGCATGGAGTCCTAACCACTGGACCTCCAGGGAATTCCTTACCATTCTATTTTTAAAAGAAGTTTTATTTAATCTACCTTAATATCCAATATTCATACCACACACATACTCCATTTTAATTGAGAAGTCTTTCTCTCCCCTTCACTGTAAAGAATAGTGGGTAAATATCACAAAAGCTTTTTTGGAACCAAGTAGTTCATGGACAATTGTACTCTAGGAACCAATGTTCATTTGAGTCTATTTCTTAAATTATTAATTAAAATCTATTGTTTTGTCACAGGTGTGTATGTCTATCTCAAGGATTCTTTCCCTGTAGAGAAATGGTTCCAAGAAAGTTAAATTGGAAAATAATTCCATTCAAAAAGTTTTCCTAATTATTATCAATCAGAAACAGAAAATACAGCAACAGCAGTTCTATTATTTTAGAAAACAAAGTCACTGAATGAGAATTTTAACATGGCTTGCTGAATACTTTCTATCAACTCACTTCCCCCCCTCAACACACGTGCAGACATCCACTAATTTATTTATGCCTGTTTGTTTGTTTATTTTTCCTTTTTGCATATTGTGTAAAGCATTTACATTTTACTCTCAACCCCTTAGAGAAAAATGTTGTTGACATTCATACAAGTGTTTGGCATTTTAAAGTCTCCAGATCCAAACAGCTAGCAAACAGAAAGCAAGAATGGAACAGACCCTTTCAATTTGAGCAGAATCTCATAGACTTAGAATCTGGAAAATGGCAGGTGCTTATCAGTCCCATTATCTCCTATCAGGAAGTAAAAAAAATTACTCTAAGTTGTATTGGGGAGGAAAAATAGACCCAAATTAACCACTTAAGTTGTGATATGTTTAATTTTTCTCTTTCAAAACAAAACAAAACAAAATTTTAAAAAATTATCTCAAATTTTTAAAGACTAAGCAATTCAACTTTTAATAATCCAACATTTCTGCAAAGATGGGGCCATCAGAAACTTTGCACCTACAAAAGGAATTTTTGAATAGTTCTCAGTACTCATTGAGAAGGAAGAACAACTTCTCAAGTAGTTCAATGGTATCCCGTTCTGAAGTATACTGCAAAATATACTGCAAAGAGTTTGAAGTTAAGGACTGTATTTTATTTATCTATAATCCCTGGGTATGACATAAAGCCTAGTAAATAGTAGTCACTCAATGAATACTTGAATGACCCAAATAATTTTAAAAATGGAAGAAGATTATCTACTCTAAATGGTTTACAAAGATTAATACAATTGATATGTAATAATTAGAAAACTGATAGTAATGTGGTAAAAGCTAGTTACACTTTATTTTCAAATGACATAGATTTTTCATTGCGATGGTATGGTTTTCAAACTTTCTGGTACTTTAAATAAGGTATTTTTGTTGATCACTATTTATGGATATAAATACAAAAGTTGAGGAGGGACATTTACTACCCTGCCCTAAAAATTTCAGAGAAGGGAGGTAACTTTTTCTTTGTCCCACACGACAGATTAGTACTGGAGTGAAAACTTTCAGTCTCTCTCTCTCCCTCACTTACTTCTCCCAATGGTAGGACAAGACATTTGTGCAATCTGGAACAAAAATACGTATTAAGACATACTGCTCAGGAAACAGAATCTCGATATTGAAAAGTCAGTGTATTCTCCCTTTGACTATCTTGTCCTCTTTGTTCTATGGGTGAATGTATTTATCAGGAGGGTGATTTTTCAGGCAACTGCTTTGCAGATTCTAATCTCTTTATAGGTAGTTGTGAGAATCCATAATTGTCTCTAGACTTAAAGATATCCTCCAACGCTATTTTCCAGACTAATAAAAAATGATATATTGATCCTCATATGTTCTTTCTCAAATGGCTGGAATTCAGAAAGGGGTTACCCAAATTTTTGATAGTACTAAGAATATTTAAATTTGAAACTTAAAAAAGTTAGAGTCATTATTGATGACTGCTATTATTTTTACAATTAATTAATCATTTGGGGTTGATAATTTTCTAACCAGAAATATTTTAAAAATATTCTGATGATATATTTTGTATTCTTTCAGGATTCAAAGGGTACTTCAGGAAGTGACAGCACAGAAAGTGATAGAGTAAGAACCTTGTTAAATTCCTTTCCATAAAAGCACTAAGAAAATTCGAAAATAATAATCACAATTAACTTTCTGAGGACACTAGAAATTAACCAAAGTCTTGGAGTATTCTGGAAAGCATTTATTCAAGAAAAAAGTTCAATCTTGGTAAGAACGGCAGCCTACGTGATGTTTTAGCTGGTCTTATTTTCATTGATTTTTCTCCAGCTCCATGATGGTCTTAAAAACCAACAGCCTAGGGCTTCCCTGGTGGTGCAGTGGTTGGGAGTCTGCCTGCTGATGCAGGGGACTTGGGTTCGTGCCCCAGTCCGGGAGGATCCCAAAAGCCACGGAGCGGCTGGGTCCGTGAGCTGTGGCCTCTGAGCCTGTGCGTCCGGAGCCTGTGCTCCACAGTGGGAGGGGCCACTACAGTGAGAGGCCCGTGTACCACACACACACAAAAATAACCAACAAACTACAACCATGGTAAAAATCAGCAGCTGGTAGTCACTAGAGGGAGCAGAACTAGGTTCGAGCTACATTAAAACCCCATTCTCAGAGAATTACCATTATTTGACTTATTAGGTAGCCCCCTGGAAGACCCCACTTTCAAGACTGTATTTATTTTATCTGAGTTGGAAAGATCCATTCCAAGTATGCTTATCCTTATCATTGAAAGTAAAGAAATAAATGACAAGTTGTGATGACTCAAGATAGATTAGAAGTAAAATAAGCTGATAGAAACATGGGGGGACATGAATCTATTTAGTTTTCTTTTTCTAGTTGAGACCTTATTTTGTTTGAGCAGTTTTAGTTTTACAGAAAAAATTTAAGCTAAAAGTACAGAGAGTTCTATTCCACTCCTTTTACTCCTTATCCCCAAATTTCCCCTCTTATTAACATCTTTCATTAGCATGGTATATTTTTTTTTTTACAACTGATGAGCCAATATTGATAAGGTGTTAACTAAAGTCCATAGTTTACAGTAGAGTTCACTCTTGGTGCTGTATATTTTATGGGTTTTGACAAAAGGAGATGACAGGTATCCACCAGTACAATATTATGCAGAATAATAATTTCACTGCCCTAAAAATTCCTTGTGCTCCACCTATTCATTCTTCTATCATGAAGAAACCCTGACAACCATGGATATTTTTACTGTTGCCATGGTTTTGCCTATTCCAGAATGTCATGCAGTTGGATCCATATAGAATGTAACCTTTTCAAAATTGGCTTGTTTCATTTAGCAATATGCAGTTAAGGTTCCTCTATGTCCTTTTGTGGCTTGATAGCTTATTTATTTTTATTACTGAATAATATTCATTGTATGAATATGGCATAGTTTGTTTATCTGTCTACCTTAAAGGACATCTTGGTTGCTTCCAAGTTTTGGCAATATAAATAAAAATGCTGTGAACATTTGTGTGCAGGTTTTTGTGTAGATTTAAGTTTTCATTTCATTTTGGTAAATTTCAAGGATCATTACTGCTGGATTGCATGATAAGAATATGTTTAGTTTTGTAAACTGCCTCTGATGATTAATTTTATGTGTAAAATTTATGGACCACATTGTGCCCAGATATTTGTTCAAACATTATTGTAGATATGTCTATGAGTATGTTTCTAGATGAATATAACATTTGCTTCTGTAAACTGAGTAGAGCAGATTGTTCTCCTTAATGTGGATGGACCTTATCCAAACACGGTGGCCTGAATAGAACTAAAAGCTTGAATAAAAATAAACTCTTCCTGCCTGACTGTTTTCAAGCTAGGACATCCGTTTTTTTCTTGCCTTCAGATATAAACTGAAACATGAGCCCTTCCTGGACAGCAATACTGCCAATCTTCATAATGGAAAAACACCATCAGCTTCCCCGGTTGTCAGATCTTTAGACTTGGACTTGGAAGTATATCATAGGTTATACTGGGTCAGGGCTTGTCAGTCTCCATAATTGTGTAATACAATTCCTTATTATAAATCTATTACACACATGCACACACATGTATCTTATTGGTTCTGTTCTTTGGAGAACTCTAATACAATACCAATATGTCTTCCAAAGTGGTTGTATCATTTTGCATTCCTACCACGATGAATAAGAATTCTTGTTGCTCCACGTTCTCAGCAGCATTTGATGTTGTAAGTGTTTGGGATTTTTGCCATTCTAATATCTGTGTAGTGCTATCTTATCTTTGTTTTAATTCACAACTCCTTACTAACAACTCTAAATGTTTATATTAGAGAGGAAGAAGGATGCAAAGTAAGTAAACTAACATTTCTGCTTAAGAAAATGAAAAAAAAAACATAACAGACTGAACTCAATGCAATCAGAATAAAGAAAAATCATAAAGAACAGAAATAAAGTATATAATTAGAAAAAATAGAGAAATCTAAAGAAAACTAAAGTTGGCTCTGAAAAGATTAACAATACAGACAAACAGTTAGCTAGACTAACCAAGAAAAAAGACTAAAATTGCTAAAATATAGAATAAAAAGATGGGACATTACTATCAATCTTAGAGAAATAAAAAAAGATTATAAGGGAATAATCTGAACAATTAAATGCCAAGATATTAGATAATCTAGATGTAATGTGCACATTCCCAGAAAGACACTAACTATTGAAATTCACTTAAAAAGCAACAGAAAATCTGAAAAAAAAGCAAAAATAACCAAAGAGATTGACTTAGGGGAAAAAACAAAACTTCACACAAAAAAAGTCCAGAACCATATAGCATCACTGACGAATTCTTTCAAATATTTAAGGGATTGTTAACAGAAATCCATCACAAACTCTTCCAAAAATAAATGCTTTGCAACAAATTATTTGAGGCCAGTATCTTCTACACCAAAACAAGACAAAGACATCACAAGAAAAACAATGGCAGACCAATAAATTTTATGAATATAAAAACAAATATTATTTTCTCTAAAACCCCTCAAGCATTTGTTGTTTCTAGATTTTTTGGCCATTCTGACTGATGTGAGATGATATCTCATTGTAGTTTTGATTTGCATTTCTCTAATGATTAATGATGTTCAGCATTATTTCATTTGTTTGCTGGCAATCGAGATACCTTTTTTTGAGAAATGTCTATTTAGGTCTTCTGCCCAGTTTTGGATAAGGTTGTTTGTTTTTTTTGTTATTGATCTGCGTAAGCTGCTTGTAAATTTTGGAGATTAATCCTTTGTCAGTTGCTTCATTTGCAAATATTTTCTCCCATTCTGAGGGTTCTCTTTTGGTCTTGTTTATCATTTCCTTTGCTGTGCAAAAGCTTTGAAGTTTCATTAGGTCCCATTTGTTTATTTTTGTATTTATTTCCATTTCTCTAGGAGGTGGATCAAAAAGGATCTTGCTGTGATTTATGTCATACAGTGTTCTGCCTATGATTTCCTCTAGAGTTTGACAGTGTCTGGCCTTACATTTGGTCTTTAATCCATTCTGAGTTTATTTTTGTGTATGGTGTTAAGGAGTGTTCTAATCTCATACTTTTCCATGTCCCTGTCCAATTTTCCCAGCACCACTTATTGAAGAGGCTGTCTTTTCTCCACTGTATATTCTTCCCTCCTTTATCAAATATAAGGTGACCATATGTGCGTGGGTTTATCTCTGGGCTTTCTATACTGTTCCATTGATCTATATTTCTGTTTTTGTGCCAGTACCATACTGTATTGATTACTGTAGATTTGTAATATAGTCTGAAGTCAGGGAGCCTGATTCCTCCTGCTCCATTTTTCGTTCTCAAGATTGCTTTGGCTATTCGGGGTCTTTTGTGTTTCCATACAAATTGTGATTTTTTTTGTTCTAGTTCTGTGAAAAATGCCAGTGGTAGTTTGATAGGGATTGCATATAATCTGTAGATTGCTTTGCATAATAGATTCATTTTCATAATGTTTATTCTTCCAATCCAAGAACATGGTATATGTCTCCATCTGTTTGTGTCATCTTTAATTTCTTTCATCAGAGTCTTATAATTTTCTGCATACAGGTCTTTTGTCTCCTTAGGTAGGTTTATTTGTAGATATTTTATTCCTTTTGTTGCAATTGTAAATGGGAATGTTTTCTTAATTTCATTTTCAGATTTTTCATCATTAGTGTATAGGAATGCCAGAGATTTCTGTGAATTAATTTTGTATCCTGCTACTTTAACAATTTCATTGATTAGCTCTAGTAGTTTTATGGTAGCATCCTTAGGATTCTCTGTGAATACTCTTGCAGTGTTGGTGAGAATTTAAATTGATACAGCTACTATGGAGAACAGTATGGAGGTTACGTAAAAGATTAAAAATAGAACTACCATACCACCCAGCAATCCCACTACCGGGCCTATACTCTGAGAAAACCATAATTCAAAAAGAGTCATGTTGGGTTTCCCTGGTGCCGCAGTGTTTGAGAGTCTGCCTGCCGATGCAGGGGACGCGGATTCGTGCCCCAGTCCAGGAAGATCCCACATGCCACGGAGTGGCTGGGCCCATGAGCCATGGCTGCTGAGCCTGTGCATCCAGAGCCTGTGCTCCACAATGGGAGAGGCCACAACAGTGAGAAGCCCACGTACCGGAAAAAAAAAAAAAAGAAGAGTCATCTACCAAAATGTTCATTGCAGCTCTATTTACAACAGCCAGGACATGGAAACAATCTAAGTATCCATCATCAGATGAATGGATAAAGAAGATGTGGCACATATATACAATAGAATATTACTCAGCCATAAAAAGAAATGAATTTGAGTTATTTGCAGTGAGGTGGATGGACCTATAGTCTGTCATACAGAGTGAAGTAAGTCAGAAATAGGAAAACAAGTGCTATATGCTAACACATATATATGGAATCTAAGGGAAAAAAGAGGTTCATGAAGAACCTAGGGGTAAGACAGTAATAAAGAGGCAGACCTACTAGATAATGGACTGGAGGATATGGGGAGCAGCAAGGGTAAGCTGTAACAAAGTGAGAGAATGGCATGGACATATACACCCTACCAAATGTAAAATAGATATCTAGTGGGAAGCAGCTGCATAGCAGAGGGAGATCAGCTGGGTGTTTTGTGACCACCTAGTTGGGTTAGATAAGGAGGGTGGGAGGGAGGGAGATGCAAGAGGGTCGAGATATGGGAACATATGTATAGGTATAACTGATTCACTTTGTTATATAGCAGAAGCTAGCACAGCATTGTAAAGCAATTATACTCCAATAAAGATGTTAAAAAAAACAAAACCAAAACAAATATTGTTGATACAATAGATAAAGGATTCCACACCATGGCCAACTGGCATTCACTCACTGGACAATGTTCAACACAGTTTTATGATAAAAAACTGTCAAAAAACTAGGGATAAAATGAAATTCCTTCACTGTTAAAGGGCAGTTGTTAAAAAGACCCAGAGCTAACATTATACTTTATGTTGAAAATTGAAAACTTTCCAGATAAGTTAAGCAATAAGAAAAAAATATCTACTGTCACATTTCTATATAACCTTGAATGCAGGTTCTAGGTGGGGCAATTAGGCAGGAAAAATAAAGACATTCAGATTGGAAAAAAGACATAAACCTATTTTTTCTCCATTTGCAAATGACATGATTTTGTGTACTGAATAGCTTTAAGCATCCAAAAAAAAAAAGAAAAAAAATCCTAGAAGAAATAGTAAAGAACTTCAGCGAGATTATAGGATAAAGGGTGCATACACAAAAGTCAATTTTATTTCTACACACTACCAAGGAAAATCTGAAAATAAGATCAATAAAATATTCCACTTATAGTAGTATCAAAAATAGCAAAATCCGTAGTTGTAAATTTAACCAAGGAAGTGTAACACCTGTACACTGAAAACTACAAAAAAAAGTTGATAATAATTAAAGACCTAAATAAATGTAAAAAGCATCCCTTGTTCATGAATTGGAAGACTTAATATTGTTAAGATCACAATATTTTCTTAATTGATCTCCAGATTTAGTGCAAGTTTTATCTAATGTCCAGCTGCCATTTCTGAAAGAAATGGAAAAGTAGTTTCCAAAATTGATATAGAAATGCAAGTCACTCAGAATAGACATAACAATCTTTAAAAAAAGAAAAAAAAAGTAGGAGGATTCGTTTTTACCAATTTCAAAATTTACCATATACAAATGGCAATCAAGACAATGTTGTTCTGGCATAAGGATAAACGTATAGGTCACTGGAATAGAATTAGTAGTTCAGAAATAAAACCATGTGTCTACCTATTTTCAACAAGGGTATCAAGACAATTCTATAGAGAAAAATCATTTTATTAAAAAAATATCACTTGGATAATTGTACATTAACATACAAAAGAACAGAATTGGACTTTACCTCAGGCAATGCACAGAAATTAACTCAAAATAATCAAAGAACTAAATTTAAGAAGTAAAACTATAAAAATCCTAGAAGAAAACATAGGGATAATTATTTGTAACCTTGGAGTGAGGAATACTTTTTTATATATAATATGGAAAGTAAAAGCAACAAGAGAAAATGTATATAAATAGGTATTGTCAAGTTAACAACTTTTTTATTTCAAAAGCTTCCATCAAGGAAGTGAAAAGACAACTCACAAAATAGAAGAAAATTTTTGCAAATCATACATCTGATAAGTGACATTCCTAGAATATATAAAAAGTATTACTTAATAATAAGACCAATGACACAACTGAAAATGGAGAAAGAAGAAAAACAAAACTTGTTATTAGAAGGAAAGAAATCATGAATAACATAGGAGAAATAAATGAAATAGAGACTAAAAAACCCTTTAGAAGATCAATGAGACTAAAAGATGGTTCTTTGATAAGATGAACAAAATTGATAAACCTTTAGCCAGACTCATCAAGAAAAAAATAAGGGGGTTAGAGTGCCCAAATCAATAAAATCAGAAAAGAAAACAGAAATTACATCTGACACCATAGAAATACAAAGGATCATGAGATTATTACAAACAGCTATATTCCAAAACAATGGACAATCTAGAAGAAGTGGACAAATTCTTAGAAATGAACAATCTCCCAAAACTGAAGCAATGAACAGAAAATATGAACAGACCAATTACCAGAAATGAAATTGAATCAGTAATTTAAAAACTCCCAACAAACAAAATTTCAGGACTAGATTGCTTCACTGGTGAATTCTACCAAACATTTAGTGAAGAGTTAACACCTATCCTTCTCAAACTACTGCAAAATATTGCAGAGGAAGGGACACTCTTGAACTCATTCTTTGAGACCAGCATCACCAAAACCAGACAAAGATTTCACAATAAAAGAAAATGACAGGCCAATATCACTGATGAAAAATGATGCTAAAATCCTCAACAAAATATTAGCAAACCAAATGCAAAAATGTATTAAAATGATCATACACCATGATCAAGTGGGATTTATTTCAGGGATGCAAGGATTTTTCAGTATCTGCAAATCAATCAATTTGATACTCTACATTAAAAAAACTGAAGAAGAAAAAGCATATGATCATCTCAATAGATTCAGAAAAAGCTTTTGACAAAATTCAACATCCATTTACAATAATAATAATTAAAAAAAAACTCCCCAGAAAGTGGGCAAGAGGGAACATACCTCAACATAATAAAGGCCGTATATGACTCACTCACAGCTAACATCATACTCAAAGTTGAAAAACTGAAAGTGTTTCCTCTAAGATCAGGAACATGAAAAGCATGCCATTCTCACCACTTTTAATTAACATAGTATTGGAAATCCTAGCCACAGGAATCAGAGAAGAAAATAAAATAAAGAAATTAAAATGGGCAGAGAAGTAGTAAAACTGTCACTGTTTGCAGATGACATGATACTATACATAGAAAATCCTAAAGAAGCCACCAAAAATGTACTAGTGCTAATCAATGAAATCAGTAAAGTTGTGGGACATAAACTTAATATACACAAATATGTTGGATTTCTATACACTAACAATTAACTATCAGAGAAATTAAGGAGATAACCCCTTTTACCATTGCATCAAAATTAATAAAATACCTAGGAATAAACCTCCCTAAGGAGGTAAAATAACTATACTCAGAAAACTATAAGGCAATAAAAAAGTTGGAAAAATATACCATGTTCTTGGATTTGTAAGAATTAATATTGTTAAAATGGCCATACCACCCATGGCAATCTAAAGATTTCGTGCAATCCCTAACAACATACCAATGTCATTTTTCACAGAACTAGAACAAATAATTTTAAAACTTGTATGGAAACAGAAGAGATACCAAATAGCCAGAATAATCTTGAGAAAGAAGAACAGAGCTTAAGGAATCACGTTTCCTAACTACAGACTATACTATAAAGCTAGAGCAATCAAAACAGCATGGTACTGGCACAAAAAAACAGACACATACATCAATGGAACAGAAGAGGGACCCCAGAAATAAACCACAAACCTATGGTCAATTAATCTACAACAAAGGAGGCAAGAATATACAATGCAGAAAAGGCAGTCTTTTCAATAAGTGGTGCTGGGAAAACTGCAAACCTACATGTAAAAGAATGACATTAGAACATTATCTAACACTGTATACAAAAATAAACTCAAAATGGATTAAAGACCTAAACATAAGACTGGAAGCCATTAATGTCTTAAAGGAAAACATACAACAGTCTTTGACATAAATTGTAACAATATTTTTTTAAAATTTATTTATTTTATTTATGGCTGTGTTGGGTCTTCGTTTCTGTGCGAGGGCTTTCTCTAGTTGTGGCAAGCGGGGGCCACTCTTCATCGCCATGTGCGGGCCTCTCACTATCGCGGCCTCTCTTGTTGCGGAGCACAGGCTCCAGACGCGCAGGCTCAGTAATTGTGGCTCACGGGCCCAGTTGCTCCGCGGCATGTGGGATCTTCCCAGACCAGGGCTCGAACCCGTGTCCCCTGCATTGGCAGGCGGATTCTCAACCACTGCGCCATCATAGAAGCCCAACAATATTTTTTTTGATCTGTCTCATAAAGCAAAAGAAATAAAAGCAAAAATAAGCAAACTGGACCTAATTAAAGTTAATAGCTTTTGCACAGAAAACGAGACCATTGACAAAATGAAAAGACAACCTATGGAATGGGAGAAAGCCTTGGCACATGATATAATGAATGAGGGTTTAATATCCAAAATATATGAACAACTCATACAAGTCAACATCAAAAAAACAAACAACCCAATTATAAAATGGGCAGAAGATCTGAACAGAGATTTTTCCAAAGTGGAAATGTATATGGTCAACAGCCACATGAAAAGATGCTCATCATTGCTAATCATCAGGGAAATGCAAATCAAAACAACGAGATATCACCTTAAATCTGTCAGAGTGGCTGTCATCAAAAAGAACACAAATAACAAATATTGGTGATAATGTGGAGAAAAGGGAACCATCATACACTTTTGGTGGGAATGTAAATTGGTGCAGTCACTGTGGAAAACAGTATGGAAGTTTCTCAATAAACTAAAAATAGTACTAACATATGACCCAGCAATTCCACTCCTGGGTATATATCTGAGAAAAAAAAAAAAAACAGAAATACTAATTTCAAAAAATACATGCACCACAATGTTAATAACAGCATTGTTTAGAAATGCCAAGGCATGGAAGCAATCTAACTGTCCTACAAGTGTCATTCTTGATGACATTATATTCATATATATAAATGAATGTCACCTGTGTCATTTATATATATATATATATATATATATATATATATATATATATATATATATATATATATATATGAATATAAAGGACTATATTGGAATACTACTCAGCCATAAAAAAGAACAAATTGTTGTCATCTGCAATAACATGGATGGACTTGGGGGTATTATGCTAAGTGAAATAAGTCAGACTGAGAAAGACAAATAATTTATGATATTATATGATATACGTGGAATCCAAAAACTACAGCAAACTGGTGAATATAACAAAAAAGAAGCAGACTCACAGATATAGAGAACAAACTCGTGGTTACCAGTGGGGAGAGGAAAGGGAGAAGGGCAATATAGGGGTAGGTGATTAAGAGGTACAAGTTATTACATATAAAATAAGCTACTAGGATATACTATACAACACAAGGGATATAGCCAATATTTTATAATATCTATAAGTGGAATATAACCTCTAAAAATTGTGAATCACTATATTGTATACCTGTGACTTTTTTTTTTCTTTTTTTGCGGTACGTGGGCCTCTCACTGTTGTGGCCTCTCCCATTGCGGAGCACAGGCTCCTGACACACAGGCTCAGCGGCCATGGCTCATGGGTCTAGCCACTCCGTGGCATGTGGGATATTCCCAGACCGGGGCACAAACCCATGTCCCCTGCATCGGCAAGTGGACTCTCAACCACTGCACCACCAGGGAAGACCCCTGTAACTTTTATAATATTGTACATCACCTATACATCAATAAAATTTTTTGGATAAAAATTCATGAAAGAATGTTTAACTATTTTACATTATTTTAAAAATGGAGAAAGGTTCCGAATAGAGAATTCTCCAAAGAAGGTATGCAAATATCCAAGGAGTCCAAGCAAAGATGTTCACCATTCTGAGCCATCAGGGAACAGTAAATCAAAACCACAATCAAATATCACTTCACATCCACTAAGATGACTAATTAAAATATCCAGTATTAACTAGTGTTGGTAGGTATATGGGGAAATTGGAACCCTCATACTTTGTTGTTGGAATGCAAAATGCTACAACTGCTTTATATAATATCTGAGAGTTCCTCAAATGGTTAAACATACAGCTATCATGTGAATTACTGAATTCCACTCCTAGGTCTATACCCTGAAAAAATGAAAACATATGTCTACACAAAAACTTGCCATCAGTGTTTCTAAAAGGCAAAAAATGGAAATAACTTAAATGTCCATCAGTTGATGAATGGATAAATAAAATGTATACCCATACAATGGAATAATATTCAGTAATTAAAAAAATGAAACACCGATTGAAGCTACAGTACAGATGACCTTTGAGACCATTATGTTAACCAAAAAAAAGGCAGTCACGAAGCAGCACATATTGTAGAATTTCATATACATGAAATGTTCAGAATTGGAAAAGGTGTACAGATAGAAAGTAGATTATTGGTTGCTTAGGGCTGGAAGTGGGGAGAATGGAGCAGTAGGGGGGTGATAGCTAAAGGGTTTGCAAATTCTTTTTGGGATAATAAAATGCTCTAAAATTGATTATGGTAATGGATGTACAAGTCTGTGAATATACTGAAATCCACTGAATTTTCACTTAAATGGGTGAATTTTATGGTATACAATTTATATCTCAATAAACACAGCCTTCCGAAGCTCATACTCACACTAGACCCTAGGAATAAGATCTTACTGAGGTGCATACTTAGATACATTCTTATCATATTTTAGAAACTTTTTTCTAGGTCTGATACATTTTCATAGGCTATTGAAAACTCTATTGACACTAGGGATGGGAATGTGCTGATGATGCATACTGAGAAAAACAGGCCTAGCTGTGGTCAGTATGGGGTTTCGGAGCCAGGCTAACTTTAGCTGAAATCCCATCTCTGCCACTGACCAAGTATGGCCTTGGACAGTTTACTAAATTGCCTTGTATCTCAGTTTCCTCATCTCTAAAATGGGGAAAATATAATTTTCCTCACAGATTTGTTATCAGAATTAAATGAAATAATTATAAAAAAACATAAATACTTAATTTGACACCACTGCCATCACGATAATTATAATTTAAATGTGCCTATAAAGATTATAGAACATTTGGGTATGTTCCAGACATGTGAGATGGTCATTCTAGGCAGAGAGAAACATCTGAGGAAAGGCATGGATGTAAACAGCATGAGACATATTTGCAGGGCTGGATATAGTGTATGTTGTGTGCAGAGGTAAAACTGAACAAATTGGCTGGTTCCAGATTTTGGAAGGAAAATAGTGTCAAGCTAAAGGAACTCTGAAACAGCAATGCAGAGATAATTCTTTATTCAACCTTGAATTCTTGGAAACTAGACCTAACAACTTTGATAAAGAAGAACAAAATTGGAGGACTGATATTACTTGACTTCAAAATTTATGAAGTTGCATAAATCATGATGGTGTGTTAATTGTGTTAGATACATAGATCAATGGAACATATGAGAGCATTCAGAAAAAGGGCCACATATATATGACCAATTGTGTTTTGACAAAGTCCTGAAGGCAATTCAATGGAGAATGCATAGTCTTTTCAACAAATGGTATTACAACAATCAGATATGTATATGTGAAAAAAATGAATTTCAATACACACTTCACCGCATATACAAAAATTAACTCAAAATAGATCATAGACAAACATTATAAATGTAAAATTATAAATCTTCTAGAAGAAAGCATGGAAAAAAGTCATGACTACCTTCAGTTAAGGCAATACTTTTTAGATAAATCCACAAAAGCATGATCCATAAATATCAAAATTAATATATTGGACTTTATAAAAATAAAAACTCTGCTCTTCAGAAATACTGTTAAGGGAAGGAAAAGATAAGCTATATATCGGGAAAAATATTTTCAAATCACATATCTGATTAAAGACTGGTATCCAATATGTATAAAAATAAAGGAGGGGAACTTAAATGGGAAAATAATTTGAAAAAGAATAGATACATGTATATGTATAACTCAATCACTTTGCTGTACACCTGAAACTAACACAACATTGTTAATCAACTATACTCCAGTATAAAATAAAAGGTTAAAAATTAAATAATAAAAGAGAGGCAAAATATTTGAATAGATGTTTCACCAAAGAAGATATACTGATAGCAAACAAGAACATAAAAAGATGTGCAACATCAGTAGTCATTAGAAAGATACTACTATACATCTATTAGACTGGCTAAAATCAAAAACAAGACCATCCTAAGTGTTGATGAAGATGAGAAGTAGCTGAGAGCAGATCAAAATGGTGGAGGAGTAGGACATGGAGCTCACCTTCTTCCCATAGATACATCAAAAATACAACTGCATGTGAAACAGCTCTCACAGAACATCTACTGAACACTAGCAGAAGACCTCAAACCTGCAAACGGGCAAGAAAAACTCCACATAAATGGGTAGGACAAAATAAAAAAGAAAAAGAAATAGAGAGAAAGGAATAAGGACAGGGCCTGCCCACCTTCCGGGGGAAACCTGTGAAAGAGGAAAGGTTTCCACACTTGGGGAAGTCCCCCGACTGGTGGGAAGATCAGCCAGGACACGAGGGGGGGCGGCTCTTCAGAGCCTTGGAGGAGAGTGTAACAACAGGTTTATGAAGGGCAAAGCAGAGAGAGACCTACAAAAATGATTGGTGCCAACTGGCACTCCCCAGGCTTTGATGTTCATCTGTTGAGGCTTGTGGGGCTGGTTGTTGAGGCTCAGGCTTTGGATGTTAGATCTCAGGGAGAGGACTGGAGTTGGCTGCTCAAAGATAGCCTGAGGGGGCTAAGGTGTGGTGTGCCACAACCAAGGGAATTTGGGAAGAAACCTGGGCACACCAGAGAGGCAAGGTGGCATTGTTGGGGGCAAGCCAGACTACCAGAGCAATGGGGGCAGGCACAAACTGCTGCTGCCTTCTTGGATTCCAGAGGCAGATGCAGACGAGACCACTGCCACCACCGAGGGTCCTGTGAGTGGCTGTTGGTCATTGCCTCACATTCCCGGGAGTGTTTGTAGCCCACCAATGCCAAGGGTCTTGCAACCTGCCACCAACCACTGCCCCCACCACTCAGGGGTTTCTTGCATGACCTGCTGCCACTGCCAAGGGTCACATGACCTGGTGCCCAATGCTACACCTGCCTCCCCATGAGTACATGCAGCCAGCTGCCTCAGCCATTAGACCCGCAACCTGTAGCCAACCACTACCCCCTCCTTCCAGGGAGTGAGTGCACTGGCCATGCACCTGCACACACCCTATCAAGGGGGTAACAGCCAGCACACCCTGAGGAAAGAGATAGCAAGCACCAAAACCAAAAACAGCACTTATGACAAAAAAAAAGAAAAGAAAAACTTAAACCCACACAAGCTATGCAGGGACACTATATAAATAGCCTTCCAACACTACAGTATATATTTATTTCGCTTAAACACACAGAGTAAGAGAAATAAGCAAAATGAAGAAACAGAGGAGCAACTCTCAGCTAAAAGACCAAGAGAATCCCCCTGAAGGAAAAAAACAATGAAACAGACCTCTTAAGTCAAACAGACATCAAGTTCAAAAAGGAGGTAATGAAAATACTAGAGGAATTAAGAAAGACTATCAAAAGAAATGCAGATTACTGTAGAAAAGACCTAGAAGCTATAAGGAGAGTCAAGAAAAATTTAAAAAGTCATTTGCTGAGACAAAAGCTGAGCACAGTGCAATGAATAGCATAATGAATAATGCAGAAGAAAGAATAAATGACCTGGAAGATAGAATAATGGAAATTACCCAATCAAAGCAGCAGACAGGGGCTTCCCTGGTGGCACAGTGGTTGAGAGTCCGCCTGCCGATGCAGGAGACATGGGTTCGTGCCCTGGTCTGGGAAGATCCCACATGCCGCAGAGTGGCTAGGCCCATAAGCCATGGTTACTGAGCCTGTGCATCCGGAGCCTGTGCTCCACAACAGGAGAGACCACAACAGTGAGAGCCCCACGTACCACAAAAAAAAAAAAAAAACAAGCAAACAACAACAACAAAAAAAGCAGATAGAAAGCCAAATGAAAAAAAAATAAAATAAAGAAACAAACAAACAAAAAAAGAAAGCAATATAAGATACATATGGGATAATATAAAGAGGGCCAATCTATGCATAATAGGGATTCCAGAAAGAGAAGAAATAGTAAAGGGGATTGAAAATATATTTGAAGAAATTATGGCTGAAAACTTCCTAAACCTAAAGAAAGAAACAGACATCCAGATCCAGGAAGCACAGTGGGTCCCAAACAAGATGAACCCAAACAGACCTACACCATGCAGGTCAGAAGGGTGTGGCATGATACATTCAAAGTGCCAAAAGGGAAAAAAAATTGCAACCTAGGAAACTCTACTAAGCAAGTTTATCATTTAAGATTGAAGGAGAGATAAAAACTTCTCAAACAAACAAAAAAATAGAGGGTTTGGCAAAACCAAAAACTTTAAATATGACACTATTAATTGTGAAGCTTCATGGAACATTTGATGTTCCCGTGTAACTTGTTTACATATTTAAAATCTTTGATCTATAAGTAAAAGATTTAATCATACTGCTAATTAGAGTAAATAGAACTTTACTTCAACTATATCAAGATAGTATGGACAATTTTCAGATCTTTAGAAAACATTTGCTTGATTGTTAAGTAACCTTAAAAATCTATTTGTGACCAATTATCTATTTTTTTTCTGTTTATGAAAATTATTAATTCTAAAGTATTTTATTTATTTCCTCTAATTTAGCTTGTTGAAATAAGAATCTACTAGAATAAGTACCATCTTAATCAATTTATGTTCATTAACTACTTCACTATGAAAAACATAATATATAAATCCATACTGCCTGCATTGCCTGGGGAATATGTATGCTTTATTATTATTATTTTTAATACAAATATGGTAAACTTTACTCTCAACTAAAATTATACAAGATCTTAAGAAATACTCATAAGTGATGCATCTTGGTGGATAGACCTAGAGTCTGTCATACAGAGTGAAGTAAGTCAGAAAGAGAAAAACAAATACCGTATGCTAACACATATATATGTAATTTAAGAAAAAATAATGCCATGAAGAACCTAGGAGTAAAACAGGAATAAAGACACAGACCTACTTGAGAATGGACTTGAGGATATGGGGAGTGGGAAAGGTAAGCTGTGACAAAGTGAGAGAGAGGCATGGACATTTATACACTTCCAAACGTAAGGTAGATAGCTAGTGGGAAGCAGCCACATAGCACAGGGAGATCAGCTTGGTGCTTTGTGACCGCCTGGAGGGGTGGGATAGGGAGGGTGGGAGGGAGGGAGATGCAAGAGGGAAGGGATATGGGAACAGATGTATATGTATAACTGATTCACTTTGTTATAAAGCAGAAACTAATAAAAAATTCAAAAAAATACTCATAAGGGATGCATCTTAAATATTTTATGTATTACATGTATCAGTTATTATTTCAAAAACTAAATATGGTGAATAAAAACTAGTTATTATTTTTCTTGCAACAGCCATGAAGCAGAGAGGAAGACCCAACTCAAATCCTGCACAAGCTCTAGGTACTACAACTCCAACCACACCCACTCTCAAGGGGCTAATAGTCTGCACACCCTGAGAAAATATGTGGCTGGTGCCCATACCAAAACTAGTCTCCCAACAGAAACACTAGTCACAAAGAGTCTACACAGGTATGCTCCCACATAAAAACAGTCCTTCAACACCACAGTAGACAATGATTTCTCCTAAATTCATAGAGCCAGGGAAAGTTATGTAAATGAAAAGGCAGTGGTACTACACCCAATTAAAAGACAGAGAGAGAGAGAGAGAGAGAGAGAGATCCTGAAATAAAAAAATAATAAAATAGAGCTTCCCATTCTACTAGACCCTGAGTTCAAGAAGGAGGTAATTAAATATGCTAACTGATTATACATAGAAATGCAGATCACTGTAACAAGGAACTAGAAACTATAAAAATGAACAAATAAAAAATATACAATTCTATTGTTGAGATTAAAAAAAATCCAGAAGCAATGAATAGCAGACTAAATAACAGAGAAAAACAAATAAGTGATCTAGAAGCTAGAAAAAAGGAAATAATCCAATCAGAACTGAAGACAGAGATATTAAAAAAAAGATGAAAGCAACATAGAAGATCTAAGAGATAATATCAAATGCACCAACCTACACATAATAGGGGTTCTGGCAGGAGAAGAGAGAGAGAGGGGATTGAAAATGTATTTGAAGAAATTAGAGCTGAAAAATTCTCACTTAAAAAAGGAAACAGATATCCAGGTACAGGAAGCACAGAAGGTCCCCAACAAGATGAACCCAAACAGACCCACACCACTATATATCATAATTAAAATGGCAATAGTTAAAGATAAGGAGGAGATTCTAAAGGCAGCAAGAGAAAAACAAAGTGTTTATTACAAGGGAAATCCCATAAGGCTCTCAGCTGATTTCTCTGTGGAAATTTTACAGGCCAGAAGAGTGGTAAAATAAATTCAAAGTCTTGAAAAAGAAAATTCTGCCATCTAGAATACTCTTCCCAACAAGATTTAGAATCATTTAGAAAAAGAGGAGAAATAAATAATTTCTCACACAATCAAAAACTAAAAGAATACAGCAGTACTAAACCTATCCTAAAAGAAATACTGAAAGACCAACTCTAAACAGAAAAGATGCAAGAAGTTATAGGAAGGAGGAAATCACAATTGGAAAGTAAATCACAAATTAGTCAGTAAACAGAACAAAAGGAAAAGAAAAAGCTATTTGTGGAAGCAAAGATAAACACAAAGAACATCAAAAGGATAAACATGAAGATGAAAAAAGATATCAAAATCATAAAATGTGGGGAAGGATAGTAAGAAAATGCAGATTCTTCTTTCTTTTTTCTTCTTGAATGTGTTTGAGCTTATATAACTGTCAGTCTAAAGCAAGCAGATATAGGAAGGTGTTAACATACTTGAAAACAGGGCGACCACAAATCAAAAACATACATTAGATTAACACACAGAAAAAAAAGAGAACACAAGCATAAAATAAATGGAAATCATCAAAACACAAAAAGAAAAATAAAAAGATAAAGAAAGGAACAAGAAGAACAAATAATCAACTGGGAAACAAGTTTTGAAATGGCAATAAATACATACACATCAATAATTACCTTAAATGTCAGTGGACTTAATGTTCCAATCAAATACATAGAGTGCCAGACTGCATAAAAAATAAAAACAAAAACAAAACCCAACCAACCAACCAACAAAAATACAAGAGCCTACAATATGCTGTTTATAAGAGACCCACATTAGGGCAAAAGACACACACAGATTAAAAGTGAGGGGACAGAAAAATATATTTCAGTCAAATGAAAATGACAAGTAAGCAAGAGTTGAAATACTCATATCAGACAAAATAGACTTTAAAGTAGAGATAATAAAGAAAGATAAAATAGGACACTATATAATGATAAAATTATCGATACAAGAAGAGGATATTTCACTCATCAACTTATATGCACTTTATATAAGAGCAATGAAATATTAAAAAAATGAATACTAATAGACATAAAGGGAGAAATCAATGGGAATACAATAATTAGAGGAGACTTTAACACCTCACTCACATCAATGGACAGATATTCTAGACTGAGACTCAATAAGAAAACAGAGATCCTAAATGATACAGTAGAACAGTTAGACTTAATTGATATCTTCAGGACATTACATCCAAAAAAAAAAAAAACAGGATACACATTCTTTTCAAGCACACACAGAACATTCTGTAGGATTGACCACATACTTAGACACAAAACTAACCTCAAAAAATTTAAGAGTACAGAAATTATTTCAGTCATCTTCTCTGACCACAACTGCATGAAACTAGAAATCAACCACAGGAAAAGAAATGAGAAAAAGTTGACTATGGGGAGAGTAAACAATATCCTACTAAAAAACCAATGGGTCAATGAGGAAATCAAAAAGGAAGATAAAAAGTACCTTGAGACAAATGACAGTTAAAACTCAAACATATAAACCTATGAGATGTAGCAAAAGCAGTTCCTAGAAGAAAGTTCATAGCTATACAGGCCTTCCTCAAAAAACAAACAAACAAAAAATCTCAAGTCAAAAACCTAACCTAACACCAAAAAGCATTAGAAAAAGAAGAACGAACAAAACCTAAAGTCAGCAGAAGGAAGGAAACAATAAAAATCAGGGATGAAATAAATAAAATAGAGATTAAAAAACAATAGAAAAAATCAATAAAACCAAGAGCTGGTTCTTTGAAAGGGTAAACAAAATAAATAAACCTCTGGTCAAGCTCACCAAGAAGAAAAGAGAGAGGGAACCCAAATAAACAAAATAAGAAATGAAAAAGGAGAAATCTCAACTAATGCCATAGAAATACAAAAAAACCCTTAGAGAACACTATGAATAATTATGCACCAACAAATTTGACAACCTAGAAGAAATGGGCAAATTTCTAGAAACATAGAGACCACCAAAATTGAATCAACAAGAAATAGATGATTTGAATAGGCCAAGCACCAAAACTGATATAGAATCTGTAAAAAAAAAAAAAAAAAAACCAAGCAGACAAAATAAAATTCTCCACAAACAAAAGTCCAGGATCAGATGACTTCACAGGCAAATTCTACCAAACATACAATAAACTTATACCAATTCTCAAACTCTTCCAAAAGATTGAAAAGGAGGGTACACTCCCAAAGAGATTATATGAAGCCATCATCACCCTCATACCAAAACCAGACAAAGACACCACCAAAAATAAAATTACATGCCAGTATCTTTGATGAATATAGATGCAAAAATTCTCAACAAAATATTATCAAACTGAATCCAACAACACATAAAAAAGATCATACACCATGACCAAGTGGGATTCATCCCAGTTTCACAAGGATAGTTCAACATTCACAAATCAATCAGTGTAACACACCATATTAACAAAAGAAAAATTAAAAAAACATGATAATTCCAATACATGCAGAAAAAAACATTTGACAAAATCCAACATCAATTCACGATAAACACTCTTAGCAAAGTGGGAAAAGAGAGAACAAATCTCAACATAATGAAAGCCATTTATGACAAACCCACAGCCAATAAAATACTCAACAGTAAAAGCTAAAAGCCTTCCTGCTAAAACCTGGAACAAAACAAGGATGCCCACTCTCACCACTTCTATTCAACATAGTATTGGAAATCCTAGCCATGGCAATCAGGGAAGAAAAAGAAATAAAAGGTATCCAAATTGGAAGGGAAGAGGTGAAATTGTCACTATATGCAGATGGCATGATACCATATGTAGAATACCCTAAGGAATTCAAACAAAAACTACTACATCTAATAAATGAATTCAGCAAAGTGACAGGACACAAGATTAACATTCAAACATCCATTGCATGTCTTTACACTAACAATGAAATATCAGAAAGGGAATGTAAAAAAAAATACCTTTTAAAATAGCACCAAAGGGCTTTCCTGGTGGCACAGTGGTTAAGAGTCTGCCTGCCGATGCAGGGGACATGAGTTCATGCCCAGGTCCAGGAAGATCCCACGTGCCATGGAGCAGCTGGGCCCGTGAGTCATGGCCACTGAACCTGTGTGTCTGAAGCCTGTGATCCACAACGGGAGAGGCCACAACAGTGAGAGGACCACATACCTCAAAAAAAGAAAAAATACAAAAAAAAAATCACCAAAAAAAAATACTTAGGAATAAACCTGACCAAGGAGGTGAAAGACTTATAGGTTGAAAACTGTAAAACATTAATAAAGTAAATTAAAGAGGATTCAAAGAAATGGAAAGATATCCAATGTTCTTAGACTGGAATATTTAATGTTGTTAAAATGGCAATGCTACCCAAAGCAACCTACAGATTTAATGTGATCCCTATCGAAATATCTAAGATATTTTTCACAGAACTAGAACAAATAATACAAAAAAATTATAAGGAACCATAAAAGACCCAGAATTTCCAAAGCAGTCCTGAGGGGGAAAAAAACAAAAGCAGGAGGCATAACTCTCCCAGACTTCAGACAATACTGCAAAGCTACAGTAATCAAAACAGTGTGGTATTGATACAAAAACAGACATAAGGATCAATGGAACAGAATAGAGAGCCCAGAGATAAACCCACACACCTACAGTCAATTAATCTTCAACAAAGTAGGCAAGAATATTAAATGTGAAAAGACAGTCTTTTCAGCAAATGGTGCTGGGAAAGTTGGACAGCTGCATGTAAAGAAATGAAGTTAGAACATACCCTCATGTCATGCACAAAAATAAACTCAAAATGGCTTAAAGACTTAAACATAAGACATGACATCATAAAATTCCTAGAAGAGAGCACAGGCAAAACATTCTCTGACATAAATCGTACCAATGTTTTCTTAGGTCAATCTCACAAGACAATAGAAATAAAAGCAAAAATAAACATATGGAACCTAATCAGACTTACAAGCTTTTGCACAGCAAAGAAACCATAAATAAAAATACAAAAGACAGCATATGGCATGGGAGAAATTATTTGCAAATGATGTGACAGGTGAGGGCTTAATCTCCAAATTATACAAACAACCCATACAACTCAACAACAAAAAATCAAACAAACCAATTAAAAATGGGTAGAAGACTTTAATAGACATTTCTCCAAAGAAGACATACAGATGGCTAGTGGGCACATGAAAAGATGCTAGCATCACTAATTATTAGAGAAATGCAAATCAAAGCTACAATTAAGTACCACCTCACACTGACCAGAATGGCCATCATTAAAAAGTGTACAAATAGGGCTTCCCTGGTGGTGCAGTGGTTGACAGTCCGCCTGCCAATGAAGGGGACATGGGTTCATGCCCCGGTCCAGGAGGGTGCCACATGTTGCAGAGCAGCTAGGCCCGTGGGCCATGGCCGCTGGGCCTGCACGTCCAGAGCCTGTGCTCCACAATGGGAGAGGCCACAGCAGTGAGAGGCCCACGTAATGCAAAAAAAAAAATAAAAAATGTATACAAATAACAAATGCTGGAGACCGTGTGGAGAAAAGGGAACCCTCCTACACTGTTGGTGGGAATGTACGTTGGTGCAGCCACTATGGAAAACAGTGTGAATGTTCCTCAGAAAACTGAAAATAGAATTACCATATGATACAGAAATCCCACTCTTGGACATATATCCAGACAAAACTATAATTCAAAATGATACACGCCTCCCTATGTTCATAGCAGCACTATTCACAATAGCCAAAACATGGAAACAACCTAAATGTTCATTGATGGATGAATGGATAAAGGAAATGTGGTACATATATATAATGGAATACTACTCAGCCATAAAAAAGAATGAAATAATGCCATTTGCAGCAATATATATGCAACTAGAGATTATCATACTATGTGAAGTAAGTGAAAAAGAGAAAGACAAATACCATATGATATCACTTATATGTGGTATCTAAAATATGGCCCAAATGAACCTGTCTACAAAACAGAAACAGACCCACAGACATAGAGAACAGACTTGTGGTTGCCAGGGGTGAGGGGGGTGGGGGAGGAAAGAACTGAGAGTATTAGATTAGCAGACGTAAACTATTATATATAAGATGGATAAACAAGTTTCTACATAGCACAGGGAACTATGTTCAATACCTTGTGATAAACCATAATGGAAAAGAGTATAAAATAAAGAATGTCTATATGTGTATAACTGGGTCACTTTGCTGTACAGCAGAGATTGGCTCAACATTATAAATCAACTATACTTCAATAAAAATATAAAATAAAATAAAATAAAAAAATGAGAAGTAGCTGCAACTCTCATATGATGCTGGTAGGAATTTAAAATAGTACCAATACTTTGGAAAACTGTTTGGCAGTGTCTTAAAAATGCATCCATACGAGTCTTATATGATCCACTCCTAGATATTCAGTCAAGAGGAACAAAAGTGTATGTAATTTCAAGACTGTCATGTGAATGTTCACAGCAGCTTTATCATAGTAGCCTAAAACCAGGAACAACTGAAATCTCATCAGTCAAGGAATGGATAAACAAGCTGTGATATATCCACACAATGTAGTACAATTAGCAATAAAAGAAAATAACTATGACTCTTTCAATGAGTATGATTCTCAAAATAATTATTATAAGTGAAAGAAGCCAGACAAAAAAGCATATATACTTTATGATTCTATTTATATAAAACTCTAGAAAATGCAACTTAGATTTAGTGACAAATGAAAATCTGTGGTTGCCTGGGGGAGAGGACAGAGAAGAAAGGGAGAGTGGAATTATAGAGGGGTACTAAAATATTTTGTAGGTGATGAATATATTTATTATCTTTATTGTCATGATAATTTCATGGGTATAAGTATATAAAATTACCAATTTGTATGTTCTTAATACATACAGTTTATTACATATAAATTATACCTCAATACAGCTCTTTTAAAAAGGGAACTTCAATGTTTTGCATTCTGAACTTTGATTATATAATATGTTTTTTTTAAAATTTTCAATAAGAATTTTTTCATATTCAGAGCCAGATCACTAGAAAGGATACATGTTAAACTTGAGTTTTTACCGGCCTAGCACACAGAAATGAAGAATGACACAGTAATTCTTGAGCAAAAATTTGTGTTAATGCTACTGATTTTAACAAGCAAAGGCAAAAGTGATACTTACCCTGCCAATAAGTTTGCTGCATCTAATATAAATTGATGATCGTTTTTATTCAGTACCAAAAGGAAAATGTCCTTTATTTACACATCTTATCCATAAGTTGAGATTCTTTTTGAATCCCATAATCCTTTAGAAAATACTCTGATGTCATTACCTTCTGAACTTTTACTGTCACATAAAGGTTAATATTTGATTCAACCATAGTAATTTCATTAAGATCCTTTCCTTTTGGTTACTCAGATTGTAAGATTTAAAGCTTTATTTTCCAGTACTATAGCCACTAAACATATGTTGCTATTTAGCTCTTGAAAAGTGGCTAGTGGCACATATTTGGCTAATAATATATTAGGTATTATTGACTTAACTAAAATATATTATTATTTTTTAAACATCTTTATTGGAGTATAATTGCTTTACAAAGGTGTGTTAGTTTCTGCTTTATAACAAAGTGAATCAGTTATACATATGCTTATGTACCCATATCTCTTCCCTCTTGCATCTCTCTCCCACCCACCCTCCCTATCCCACCCCTCTAGGTGGTCACAAAGCACCGAGCTGATTTCATCCCTTTATTTTTACTTTTCTAAATGTAGCTACTAGAAAAATTTTAAATTATATATGTGGCTGGCATTATATTTCTCTTAAAAAATGTTGATCTGGAGAGCAGAGAACTAGTTTTGTACTTCCCATGATACTTGACACAGTGTTGATCATGTATTAGACACTCAATAATTATATAATTGATCGATTATTAAAAGTCAATAATAATTAATGTTACTATTTACTGGGTACTTAATATGTACCAACCAGTGTATTAAATATCCTGTGTAAATTAACTCATGTTGTCTTATAGAGTAGGTGCTTTATCCTAAGTTTACTGACAAGAAAATTGAAACTCAGAGGAGTTAATTTACTTACCTAAGGCTACACAGCAGAACGAAGATCTGAACCAGGCCAACATCATTGCCTTTAACAACTAACTTGTACTAACCTGCCAGTGGATTTGTTGGTCTTTTCAACCATATCTACACTGAAAATAATAGTTGTCCATTTTTAAACATCCTGAAGTACTGCATGAAATCTCTAAAACTTCAACTACAATTGAATTTTTGAATACAAACTATTTCCATAGTGTTTTTTTGTTTTTTTATTATTTTTTTACAATCCTTCTCAATGCCATGTTACTAACGATTTCTAGCAGCATCACTTTTTTACACTAGCTTTATTGGGCAGAGGAAGATAATGACATTAAGTTGGAAAGCCAAATGTGTGTAACGTGTAATTTGTGGGGTACAGAGTGATTGCACATTAAGGCCTAAAGCCAGAGTTATCTTCTGCCTCTTTTTATTACCTGAACCACCTCTTCTCATTACCATTAAGCTGGTATCTACTTTTTATTTTTCTATTCTCCTATTTTCACTGAATTTTTCCTCATTCTTTTAATTTATTTAATGATACCTTTATTTCCTCATTTGAGTTCTTCTTGGAACTGAAAATTTGGAGGAAAATGACACTGCTGTTTTCAAATGATTGTTTCATTTCAGTCTTTCAGCAAAATTAATTTTATACAAATCAAAAAATCTTTGCAAATTGCTGCAAATTCTCAAATTATAGTACAGTATTAAATTAGAATGTGACTAAAGAAAAGTCCTGCAGCAGGTTATAGATAATACACAGAGGTGTTAATGAAGTGTCCTTAGTAGTACAGTAAATTATATAATGTTGACCTTTGGATATTAAACTTATCAATTCAAGTTACAATGGGAATCCAAGGGGATAAAGAATTATGAAGAGCCTTATCAGTGATATTAACACTTTTACAAGGAAGAGGCTATATAGGAAGAATATATTGTTCAGGGAAGTCCTATTTAGATAATGTGAATTCAGCCCTATCAAGGGGAAAGAGGCACCCTAAAACTGCAGGAGAGGAACAATCTATTCAACAAAAAGGAATTATTGGCTGTGGCTAGGAAACATTTCACCATATCTGGCAAAATAGTATCATGTGAAATCTTGGTATTTGGTACAGCAATTCTGACTTTTGAAAATTTTCCTAAAACAATGAAAGCACCAGTTATAAGGACATATGTACAAGGTTGCTTATGGCAGTGTTCTTTACACTGTCCAATGCCTTTGCCTATAGAGGTAACTGATAGATAAGTAGGTAGGTAGATGATAGATAGATAAATAGATAGATATTAATATATTAATATATAGATGTTGATATATGTCAATTTTACTTGATGTCTCGTATGATTTTGTACTCCTCTCTGATTATTCTTGACTACTTTTTCATGTACAATGACTTCCTGTTCATAACTTAAAGAAATGTAAAGGATGGCTACTGCTCCCCTCTGGTTGTATCTCAGATAATGTATTGCTAAAGAGGTAAACTGATAAAATTAATCTTTTATGCCTCTGGATCTTAAAATTGACTTTAATTCAATGCATTTCCAAATTTAATATTTTTTCTTTTACCTCTTAAAGATTGAGGAATGTGTAGATCATGAGTACCTGAAAGGTAATATCAACTCAATATATCCCTCAAAACATTATAAGAAAATTAGGATACAATTACTTGTAACATAAAAAAAACACTTTTTCAAAATAAATAATAGTCCATTCTATGATCTTACTCCTTCTTGCTAAACTAATAATAAAAGGAAACATACAGATTTGATTTTGCAATATACGTTTGCAGATTTTATTTATTCTATTGACAATGACACTGTCAATCATGGAATCATTTGACAAACACTTATTAAACATTTACTGTGTGCCATATATTATACTAGGCCATGGATGTAGAAATACAACCCTTACATGACCACACCTCTTCCAATTGCTTTATGAAATAATTGTAACCTGGATCAAATTTTGTAGTTTTCTACATATTAGAGGAAAGTTTCAAGTTTCTGCTTAATATTATTTTAAATAAAAATTGGGCCCAACTACTAGCTTCATTAAGCAATTTTTTTTCTCCATTTTTTGTCTCTTTCTAACATCTTTATTGGAGTATAACTGTTTACAAGTTAGTTTCTGCTTTATAAAAAAGTGAATCAGTTATACATATACATATGTCCCAATATCTCTTCCCTCTTGCATCTCCCTCCCTCACACACTCCCTATCCCACCCCTCTACGTGGTCACAAAGAACATTTCAGTACATGACTCTTTTTCAATTCTGGTTTCCTCAGGGTATATGCCCAGTAGTGGGATGGCAGGCTCATAAGGTAGTTCTATTTTTAGTTTTTAGTAGTTTTGATTTTCATTTCTCTAATGAGTAAAGATGTTGAGCATCCTTTCATGTGTTTGTTGGCAGTCTGTATATCTTCTGTGGAGAAATGTCTATTTAGGTCTTCTGCCCACTTTTGGACTGGGTTCTTTGTTTTTTTGATATTGAGCTGCATGAGATGCTTGTAAATTTTGTAGATTAATCATTTGTCTGTTGCTTCATTTGCAAATATTTTCTCCCATTCTGAGGGTTGTCTTTTGGTCTTGTTTATGGTTTCCTTTGCTGTGCAAAAGCTTTGAAGTTTCATTAGGTCCCATGTGTTTATTTTTGTCTTTATTTCCATTTCTCTAGGAGGTGGGTCAAAAAAGATCTTGCTGTGATTTATGTCATAGAGTGTTCTATCCTGCTACTTTACCAAATTCATTGATTAGTTCTAGTAGTTTTCTGGTAGCATCTTTAGGATTCTCTACATTTAGTATCATGTTATCTGCAAACAGTGACAGCTTTACTTCTTCTTTTTCAATTAGGATTCCTTTTATTTCTTTTTCTTCCCTGATTGCTGTGGCTATAACTTCCAAAATTATGTTGAAATTTAGTTTTGACGTGGGCAACCTTGTCTTCTTCCTGATCTTAGTGGTAATGGTTTCTGTTTTTCACCATTGAGGACGATGTTAGCTGTGGGTTTGTCATATATGGCCTTTATTATGTTTAGGAAAGTTCCCTCTATGCCTATTTTCTGGAGGGTTTTTATCATAATGGGTGTTGAATTTTGTTGAAAGCTTTCTCTGCATCTATTGAGATGATCATATTGTTTATCTCCCTCAATTTCTTAATATGATGTAGCATATCAATTGATTTGAGTATTTTGAAGAATCCTTGCATTCCTGGGATAAACCCCACTTGATCATCGTGTATGATCCTTTTAATGTGCTGTTGGCTTCTGATTCCTAGTATTTTGTTGAGGATTTTTGCATATATGTTCATCAGAGATATTGGCCTGTAGTTTTCTTTCTTTGTGACTTCTTTGTCTGGTTTTGGTATTAGAGTGTTGGTGGCCTCGTAGAATGAGTTTGGCACTGTTCCTCCCTCTGCAGTATTTTTGAAGAGTTTGAGAATGATAGGTGTTAGCTCTTCTCTAAATGATTTTTAATGGTAATTTTAAAATTCTCTATTTACTTTTTTTGTTTGTTTTTTCATCTTTATTGGAGTATAATTGCATTACAATGGTGTGTTAGTTTCTGCTTTATAAAAAAGTGAATCAGTTATACGTTTACATTTGTTCCCATATCTCTTCCCTCTTGTGTCTCCCTCCCTCCCACCCTCCCTATCCCGCCCCTACAGGCTGTCACAAAGCACCAAGCTGATCTCCCTGTGCTATGTGGCTGCTTCCCACTAGCTATCTACCTTATGTTTGGTAGCGTATATATGTCCATGCCTCTCTCTCGCTTTGTCACAGCTTACCCTTCCCACTCCCCATATCCTCAAGTCCATTCTCTAGTAAGTCTGTGTCTTTATTCATGTCTTACCCCTAGGTTCTTCATGACACTTTTTTTCTTAAATTCCATATATATGTGTTAGCATACGGTATTTGTCTTTCTCTTCCTGACTTACTTCACTCTGTATGACAGACTCTAGATCTATCCACCTCATTACAAATAGCTCAATTTCGTTTCTTTTTATGGCTGAGTAATATTCCACTGCATATATTTGCCATATCTTCTTTATCCATTCATCCAACGATGGACACTTAGGTTGTTTCCATGTCCAGGCTATTGTAAATAGAGCTGCAATGAATATTTTGGTACATGACTCTTTTTGAATTATGGTTTTCTCAGGTTGTATGCCCAGTAGTGGGATTGCTGGGTCATATGGTAGTTCTATTTGTAGTTTTTTAAGGAACCTCCATACTGTTCTCCATAGTGGCGGTACCAATTCACATTCCAACAGCAGTGCAAGAGTGTTCCCTTTTCTCCACACACTCTCCAGCTTTTATTGTTTCTGGATTTTTTGATGATGTCCACTCAGACTGGTGTGGGATGATATCTTATTGTAATTTTGATTTGCATTTCTCTAATGATAAATGATTTTGAGCACTAAGTGATCCCTGAAGAAATCAAAAGCAAATTTAGAAAAGTACCTGGAAACAAATGACAATGGAGACACAATGACCCAAAACCTTTGGGATGCAGCAAAAGCAGTTTTAAGAGGGAAGTTTATAGCAATACATTCCCACCTTAAGAAACAGGAAACATCTCAAATAAACAATCTAACCTTCTCTAAATGTTTGATACAACTCGCTCGTGAAGCCATCTGGCCCTGGGCTTTTGTTGTTGGAAGATTTTTAATCACAGTTTCAATTTAAGTGCTTGTGACTGGTCTGTTCATATTTTCTATTTCTTCCTGGTTCAGTCTCAGAAGGTTGTGCATTTCTAAGAAATTGTCCATTTCTTCCAGGTTGTGCATTTTATTGATATATAGTTGCTTGTAGTAATTTTTCATGATGATTTGTATTTCTGCAGTGTCAGTTGTTATTTCTCCCTTTTCATTTCTAATTCTATTGATTTGAATCTTCTCCCTTTTTTATTAATATGTCTTGATAATTGTTTATCAATTTTGTTTATCTTATCAAATAACCAGCTTTTAGTTTTATTAATATTTGCTATCATTTCCTTTATTTCTTTTCCATTTATTTCTGATCTGATTATTATGATTGCTTTCCTTCTGCTAAATTTGGGGTTTTTGTTCTTCTTTGTCTATTTGCTTTAGGTGTAATATTAGATTGTTTATTTGAGATGTTTCCTGTTGCTTAAGGTAGGATTGTATTGCTATAAACTCTCTTATAACTGCTTTTGCTGCATCCCATAGGCTTTGGGTCATCTTGTTTTCATTGTCATTTGTTTCTAGGTATTTTTTTTTATTTCCTCTTTGATTTCTTCAGTGATCTCTTGGTTTCTAAGTAGTGTGTTGCTTACCTTCCATGTGTTTCTATTTCTTACAGATTTTTTCCTGTAATTAATATCTAGTCTCATAGCATTGTGGTCAGAAAAGATACTTGATACAATTTCAATTTTCTTAAATTTACCATGGCTTGATTTGTGACCCAAGATATGATCTATCCCGGAGAATGTTCCATGAGCACTTGAGAAGAATCAGTATTTTGTTGTTTTTGGATGGAATATCCTATAAATATCAATTAAGTCCATCTTGTTTAATGTATTGTTTAAAGCTTGTGTTCCCTTATTTATTTTCATTTTGGATGATCTGTCCATTGGTGAAAGTGCAATTTTAATGTCCCCTACTATGATTATGTTACTGTCATTTTCCCGTTTCATGGCTGTTAATATTTGCCTTTTGTATTGAGGTGCTCGTATGTTGGGTGCATAAATACTTACAATTGTTATATCTTCTTCTTGGATTGCTCCCTTTATCATTATGTAGTGTCCTTCTTTGTCTTTATTAATAGTCTATTTTTTAAAATGTATTATGTCTGATATGAGAACAGCCACTCCAGCTCTTTTTTTTTAATATCTTTATTGGAGTATAATTGTTTTACAATGGTATGTTAGTTTCTCTTTTCTAACAAAGTAAATCAGTTATACATACACATATGATCCCATATCTCTTCCCTCTTGCATCTCCCTCCCTCCCACCCTCCCTCTCCCACCTCACTAGGTGGTCACAATCCACTTAGCTGATCTCCCTGTGCTATGCAGCTGCTTCCCAATAGCTATCTATTTTACGTTTGGTAGTGCATATATGTCCATGCCACTCTCTCACTTTATCACAGCTTACCCTTCACCCCTCCATATCCTCAAGTCCATTCTCTAGTAGGTCTGTGTCTTTATTCGTGTCTTACCCCTAGGTTCTTCATGACCTTTTTTTTCTTAGATTTTATATATATATATATATATATATGTGTGTGTGTGTGTGTGTGTGTGTGTGTGTGTGTTAGCATATGGTATTTTTTTCTCTTTCTTACTTACTTCACTCTGTATGACATACTCTTGTTCCATCCACCTCACTACAAATAACTCAGTTTCATTTCTTTTTATGGCTGAGTAATATTCCGTTGTATATATGTGCCACCTCTTCTTTATCCATTCATCTGCTGATGGACACTTAGGTTGCTTTCATCTCCTGGTTATTGTAAATAGAGTTGCAATGAACATTTTGGTACATGACTCTTTTTGAATTGTGGTTTTCTCAGGGAATATGCCAAGCAGTGGGATTGCTGGGTCATATGGTAATTCTATTTTTAGTAGTTTAAGGAACCTCTAGCTTTCTTTTGCTTTGCATTTTCAAGGAATATTTTTCCATCCCCTCTCTTTCAGTCTGTATGTGTCCCTAGGTCTGAAGTGGGTCTCTTGTAGACATCATATATACCATCTTTTTTTTTTATCCATTCAACCAAATGATGTCTTTTTGTTGGAGTATTTAATCCATTTACATTTAAAGTAATTATCAATATGTATGTTCCTATTACCATTTTCTTAATTGTTTTGGGTTTATTATTATAAGTCTTTTCATTCTCCTGTTTTTTCTGCCTAGAGAAGTTCCTTTAGCATTTGTTGTAAAGCTGGTTTAGTGCTGCTGAATTCTCTTAGCTTTTGCTTGTCTGTAAAATTTTTAATTTCTCTGTGAAATCTGAAGGAGATCCTTGCTGGGTAGAGTAATCTTGGTTGTAGGTTTTTGTCTTGCATCAGCTTAAATATGTACTGCCACTCCCTTGCTTGAAGAGTTTCTGCTGAAAGATCAGCTGTTAACCTTATGGGATTCCCTTATGTTAATTTGTTGTTTTTCCCTTGCTGCTTGTAATATATATTCCTTGTATTTAATTTTTGACAGTTTAATTAATATGTGCCTTAGCATGTTTCTCTTTGGATTTTTCCTGTATGGGAGTCTCTGTGCTTCCTGGACTTGATTAACTATTTCCTTTCCCATATTCAGGAAGTTTTCAACTATAATCCTTCAAATATTTTCTCAGTCCCTTTCTATTTATCTTCTTCTGGGACCCCTATAATTCGAATGATGGTGCATTTAATGTTGTCCCAGAGATCTCTGAGACTATCCTCTTTTCTTTTCATTCTTTTTTCTTTATTCTGTTCTACAGTAGTTATTTCCACTATTTTATCTTCCAGGTCACTTACCCGTTCTTCTGCCTCACTTATTCTGTTATTGATCCCTTCTAGGGAATTTTTAATTTCTTTTATTTTGTTGTTCATCACTGTCTGTTTGCTCTTTATTCTTCTTGTTGCTTGTTAAACTTTTCTTCTATTTTCTCCATTCTATTTCCAAGATTTTTGGATCATTTTTACTATCAATAGTCTGAATTATTTTTCAGTTAGACTGCCTATTTTCTCTTCAGTTGTTAGTTCTGGTGTGTTTTTGCCTTGCTCCTTCATCTGTTGTGTGTTTCTCTGTCTTCTCATTTTGCTTAACTTACTGTGTTTGGCATCTCCTTGTAGCAGGCTGCAGGTTCATAGTTCCCGTTGATTCTTTTGTCTGTCCCCAGTGGCTAAGGTTGTTTCAGTGGGTTGTGTAGGTTTCCTTGTGGAGGCGACCACTGCCTGTGTTTAGGTGGATGAGGCTGAATCTTGTCTTTCTGGTGGGCAGGTCCACGTCTGGAGGTGTGTTTTGGGTTGTCTGTGGCCTTATTATGATTTTAGGCAGCCTCTGTGCTAATGGATGGGTTTGTGTTCTTGTCTTGCTAGTTGTTTGGCAAAGGGTGTCAAGCACTGTAGATTGCTGGTTGTTGATTGGAACAGAGTCTTGGTGTTGAGATGGAGATATCTGGGAGATGTTCGCTGTTTGATATTACATGGATTTGGGAGATATCTTGTGCACCAGTGTCCTGAACTTGGCTCTTCCACCTCAGTGGCACAGCCCTGATGTCTAGCTGGAGCACCAAGAGACTGTCCTCCACACAGCTCAGTATAAAAGGGAGAAACAAAGAAAGAAGAAGAGAAAATAAAATAAAATATAGTTATTAAAAATAATTATTATGAAAAAAATTTAAGCAATTAAATAAAAACGGACAGACAGAACCCTAGGACAAATGGTAAAAGCAAAGCTATATATACAAAACACCCACAGAAGCATACACATACACACTCACAAAAATAGAAAAATGGGAAATATATATATATATAAAATTGACCCCGAAGTCCACCTCCTCAATTTGGGATGATTTGTTGTCTATTCAGGTATTCCACAGATGCAGGGTACATCAAGTTGATTGTGGAGATTTAATCCGATGTTCCTGATGTTGCTGGGAGAAATTTCCCTTTCTCTTCTTTGTTCCCTCTGCTCCTGGGATTCAGCTTTGGATTTGGACCCACCTCTGTGTGTAGGTCTACTGAGGACATCTCTTCTTCCCTCAGTCAGGACGGGGTTAAAGGAGCAGCTGATTCAGGGGCTCTGGGTCACTCAGGCCAGGGGGAGGGAGGGGTACAGATGAGGGGTGAGCCTGCCACAGCAGAGGCCGATGTGACGTTGTACCAGCCTGAGGCATGCCATGCATGCTTCCGGGGAATTTGTCCCTGGATCACAGGACCCTGGCAGTGGCAGGTTGCCCAGGTTCCCAGGTGGATGGTGTGGATAGTGACCTGTGCTTTCAAACAGCCATCTTGGTGGCTGCAGCAGCAGCCTTAGCATCTCATGCACGTCTCTGGGGTCCACGCTGATAACCGTGGCTCCTGCCCATCTCTGGAACTCCTTTAAGCATGCTCTTAATCCCCTCTCCTTGTGCCCCAGGAAACAAAGAGGCAAGAAAATGTCTCTTGTGTCTTCGGCAGCTCCAGCCTTTTTCCTGGACTCCCTCCAGGCTAGCTGTGGTGCACTAACCCCCTTCAGGCTGTGTTCCCATAGCCAACCCCAGTCCTCTCCCTGGGATCCGACCAAAGCCTGAGCCTCAGCTCCCAGCCCCCACCCGCCCCGGCAGGTTTGCAGATGAGCCTCTCAGGCTGGTGAGTGCTATTTGGCACCAATCCTCCGTGTGGGAATCTCTTCACTTTGCCCTCTGCATCCCTGTTGTAGCACTCTTCTCTGTGGTTCCAAAGCTTCCCCCCTCCACCACCCACAGTCTCTGCCTGCGAATGGGCTTCCTAGTGTGTGGAAACCTTTCCTCCTTCACAGCTCCCTCACACTGATGCAGGTCCCGTCCCTATTCTTTTGTCTCTGTTTTTCTGTTTTTCTTTTGCCCTACCCAGGTACATGGGGAGTTTCTTGCCTTTTGGAATGTCTGAGGTTTTCTGCCAGCATTCATTAGGTGTTCTGTAGGCGTTGTCCCACATGTAGCTGTATTTCTGATGTATTTGTGGGGAGGAAGATGATCTCCACATTTTACTCTTCCGCCATCTTGAAGCTCCTCCCATTAAGCAATTTTGCCATTAAATGACTTGTGATCAAATAGCTTGCTAGCTTTCAGGTATATATATACACACACATATATATATATATATATATACATATATATATATATATATATGTATATATATATATATATATATATATATATATATATATATATATAGAGAGAGAGAGAGAGAGAGAGAGAGAGAGATTTATCACTCAGTTCCTGCAGTAGAATTTAGTCATTACATCCTTATCATAGTCACATATCTGTACAATTTTAGTAAATATCTTTCACTTCCCTAAGTAAAAACTCGAACTTTCCCGAACAAAACATTATTGATTGTTTTCTATTTTTGGTTTTTCTGTGCTAATATGTCTTTATATGTAATATTTTTGTACATCATATTTTAAAAATCCAAATTAAGTAAGATTTTACATCTGTTAGTTAATTCACGAGCTATTTGTGATATACAAAAATATGTTGATATAAAGCAGTTTTCTTTCTTTAAAACATTGTTAGCATTTCCTCTCATGAGAGACAATTGTATGCACAACTACTCAAAATATTTTTAAACTTCTGCAAACATAAGATTGCCAAAATCTAACATATGTTATGTGATACTTAAGCCTCCATAGGAACTAAAGGAACAAATCATGTCTGCTAAAGTAATTAATAAGCTGCAATAAAGACAACTAGAATATTTTCTAGTAGGATGAGTCATATCCCTCTGCAAGTCACTCCCAACATATATCATTTACAATTTTTTAGTAGACAAGTATTACAATTAATTACAAATAAACTAGAGTTTTCTAGTTTTCTTTCCATCATAGCTTTTTAAAAGCTGTACAATTCTTCTGGAATCTATTAAGAATCAGAATGCTGGAAATTTTTGTTGCAATTAATATTATCTCTTTAAAATATTATGATTTGTATTTGAAGTCAAATTATACACACACCCACACACACATGAACATACTCTCACAGAGTAAGAAAGAGACAAACAACTTCATCAAAAGGTCTTGAGGCAGAAAATTGCATGACAGTTTGCAATAACAAGTAAGAAGCTAGTGTGGCTGACCTAAGTAAGGATGGTGGCTTATAGTAGGAGACAAAATTAGAGAAGACATCTTAGGTCCTTATAAGACTTTGGTTTTTATTCTGCATAGAATAGGAAGATATTAGAAGATTTTCAACAGAGAATTAACATGATTTGCCCTTTTTAGAAAGATCACATTGCTCGTTATGCAGAGTATAAACTGTAGGAAGCAAGGGTGGAAGGAGGTTGAGTAGATTTTTTTTAGGATAGTAGTAGCTGGGACAATGAAAACAGCAGAGGAAGTGGTGAAAATTAAGTGGATTCTGGATATCTTCTGAAGTTGTAGCCAGCAAGTTTTGCTGATAGAGTAAATGTAGTCTATGAGAGAAAACAAAGGTGGTTTCAAGATTTTTCGCCTAATCAACTGGAAAGATGAAGTTGCCATTTATCGAGAGGGGTGGGGAACTGCAGGTGTATAGGTTTAAGGGGAAGATTAAAATTTTGACTTAGAATACTTTAGAGATATTTATTAAACATCCAAGTAAAGGCACTGCATAGGCAGTTGAATAGATGAGGTTAAGACAAGAGATATAAATTTGATATTTACAAGTATATAATTAAATATCTAAGCCATGAGATCAAATAAATTTCCATGGAAGGGAATGTAAAGAAAAGAATAAGAAAAAACTAAGCATTAGAATCCCCACTAATTAGAGGTTGGAAAGATGAGCAGAATCATGTTTATATAGGTTCCACTTATTAAATTTAAAGCACAATAATAAAATAAGGACTGATATTACTCTGGGTATTAGGAAAAGAGTACAGTTACACACTGTTGGTGAAATGTTTATATTAGTTATATATTGCTGTGTAGAAAATTTCCTCAAAATTTGGTAGCTTAAAACAACATTCATTTATTATCTGTTTTTGTTGGTTAGGAATTCAAGAGTGGTTTAGATGGTTAGTTATGGCTTGAAGTTTCTCATGAGGTAGCAGCAATGACATTGACTAGGGCTCTTGGTGGATTCACTTCCAAGAGGGGTTACTAGAAGTTCTCAGTTCCTTGCTGGCTATAGGCAGGAAGCCTAATTTTCACAAAACTAGAACCTCTCCATTGATTTCATTAAGCATCCTTATAACATGGCAGCTGAAGTCCCCCAGAAAGTGTGATATTAGAAGAGCAGTAGAAAATCCCAATGCCTTTTATTGTATAGTTCCAGAAATCAAACATCAGCACTTTTGCCACATTCTATTTATTTGAAGGAGGTACTAAATATAACCCACACTCAAAGGTGTGAATGTCGGCTCCTTTCTTTCAAAGAGTGGATAGCAAAAGTTTGTAGACATATTTTGAAATCTTGACAGTGTGGATTGGTAAACATTTTTCAGAAAGGATTGTAGCAATATCTGTAAAAAGTTAAAATGTGCATGCCACCTTATCCAAAAATTTCACTTCTAGAAATGTATCTTACCACATAGATGCACAAGAACATGTATTTTTGGTATATATATATATATATATATATATATATATATATATATATATATATATATATATATATATGAGAGAGAGAGAGAGAGAAGGAGAGAGACTTGCAGCAGCATTTGTAGTAGTAAATAATTGGATATGACTTTACTGTCCACCATTAAAGCAGTTAAATTAATTACAGTATGGCTATACAATGGGGTAATATACAGCAACTAAAAGAATGAGGTAGAGCTGTATATACTAAAATGAGAAGAGAGATGAAAAAATGGCCATTGTAGATTTTTAAGAGAAATAAAGCAAGTTACAGAACATTATCTATAGTACTTTTGTAAAATAAACACTACATATAAATGTGATATATTGAGCAAACATGATGGATGGTATATAATCATAAAGTAATTTCATTTTTATAACCCATGACCCTTTCTATTTTATTCATTTGGACAGAAAATTCAAGCCAGCAACACATTTTTTGATCATTCTTCAGTTATAGGACTTTTAATCAATAATTAAAATACCCAGTCCAGTATAATAGTCTAAACGGGCCTGATAAAATCTCCACACTTGCAAAGGGGCTAGGGGTATGCACGGTGGCTACTTCCATATTTGCATAGTATTTATAATCCTTCTCCCTAGTGACTGTTCTTGCTTTCTTAACACTCTGGAGTTGGCGCATGAAGAGACTGGAGAGGTAACATGAGCAGCAATGTTCTTACCTGACTGACAGTGTTATAATCTATAATATAGCTTCCCTTGTTACCAGTATCACTCACCAGTATGACACATTTTTGATCAAGGATGATACTGTATTAATATATCATTATCACCCCAAATCCAGTTTAGCCTAGGGTTCACTCTTTGTGTTATATATTCTATGGGTTTGGAAAGATGTATATAGACATGTATGAGTCATTGTAATATCATAGAGGATTTTAATTGCTCTAAGATCCTTTGTGATCTGCCTATTCATCTCTCCTTCACCCATGCCCCCCACCCAGAAACCACTGATTTTTTAATTGTCTCCACAGTTTTGCCTTTTCAGAATGTCATGTTGGTGGAATCCTACAGTATGTAGCTGTCTCAGATAGGCTTATTTTACTTAGGCCTATGTATTTAATGTTCCTCTATGTCTTTTCATAGTTTGATAGCTCATTTTTTATCACTGAATAATATCCCATTGTCTGAATGCACCATGGTTTATTTATCCATTCACCTACTAAAAGATATCTTGTTCCCAAGTTTGGACACTTAAGAATAAAGTTTCTATAAGCATCTATGTCCAGGTTTTTGTGCGGATGTAGGTTTTAAACTCTTTTGGGTAAATACTGAGGAGTGTGGTTGCTGGATTGTATGGTAAGAATGTGTTTAGTTTTATAAGAAATGACAAAACTGTCCTTCAAAATGTCAGGACCATTTTACTTTCTGAACCAGCAATGTATGAAGGCTCCTTTTGTTCCACATCCTCATCAGCATTTGGTGTTGTCAGAGTTCTGGATTTTGGCCATTCTAATACGTATGTAGTGATATATCATTATTGTTTTAATTTCCATTTCCCTGATGAAAAAATATGAAGCATCTTTTCACATAATTATTTCTTATCTGTATATCTTCTTTGCTGAGGTATCTGTTAAGGTCTTTGGCCCAATTTTTAATTATGCTGTTTGTTTTCTTATTGTTGAATTTTAGGAGCTTTTTGTATATTTTGGATAATTGTCCTTTATCAAATGTGTCTTTTAGAAATATTTTCTCCTAGTCTGTTACTTTTCTTTAATCTCTTGACATTGTGTTTCATAGGTAGAAGTTTTTAAATTTTAATGAAGCCCTGTTTATCAAGGATTCTTTCATGAATCATATCTTTGATGTTGTATCTAAAAAGGTATCATCACACTCAAAGTTATCTATGTTTTCTTATGTCATTTTCTAAGAATTTTATAGTTTTGCATTTTGCACCTAGGTCCATGAATAATTTTGTGTGAATTTTTGTGAAAGATGTAAAATCTATGTCTAGATTATTTTCTTTTTTTGCATGTGGATATCCATTTTTTTTCAGCACCAATTGTTAAGGAGACTCTCTTTGCTCCATTGTATTACTTCTGCTCCTTTGACAAAACTCATTTTACTATATGTCTGGGGACCTATTTCAGGACTGTATATTGGGTACCATTCATTTATTTGTATATTATTTTGCCAATACCACTCTGTCAAGTACTGTAGCTTTATAGTAAGACTTGAAGTCCAGTGGCATGAACCCTCCAATATTATTCTTCTCCTTCAATATTTTATTGGTTAGTATGGGTCTTTGGTCTCTCCACTTACACTTTAGAATCAGTTTGTTGATATCTAAAACATAATTTGAATTGACATCTTGACAATATTGATCCTTGCTCACCATGAGCATGGAAAATCTCCCCATTTATTTAGCTCTTCTTTAACTTCACTCATTTGAGTTTTGAAGTTTTTCTCACATAAATTTTCTCACATAGATTTAGATTTTTTAACATCTTTATTGGAGTATAATTGCTTTACAATGGTGTGTTATTTTCTGCTTTATAACAAAGTGAATCAGCTATACATATACATATATCTTCATATCTCCTCTCTCTTGCATCTCCTGCCCTCACAATCTCCCTATCCCACTCCTCTAGGTGGTCACAAAGCACCGAGCTGATCTCCCTGAGCTATGTGGCTGCTTCCCAATAGCTATCTATTTTACATTTGGTAGTGTATATATGTTCATGCCACTCTGTCACCTTGCCCCAGCTTACCCTTCCCCCTCCCCATGTCCTCAAGTCCATTCTGTAGTAGGTCTGTATCTATATTCCCATCTTACCCCTAGGTTCTTCATGACCGTTTTCTTTCTTTCTTTTTTTTTTTTTAAGATTCCATATCTATGTGTTAGCGTACAGTATCTGTTTTTCTCTTTCTGATTTACTTCACACTGTATGACAGAATCCAGGTCCATCCACCTCACTACAAATAATTCAATTTCATTTATTTTTATGGCTGAGTAGTATTCCATTGTATATATGTGCCACATCTTCTTTATCCATTCATCTGTTGATGGACACTTACCTTGCTTCCATGTCCTGACTATTGTAAATAGAGCTGAAATGAACATTGTGGCACATGACTCTTTCTGAATTATGGATTTCTCAGGGTATATGTCCAGTAGCGGGATTGCTGGGTTGTATGGTAGTTTATTTTTAGTTTCTTAAGGAACCTCCACTGTTCTCCATAGTGACTGTATCATTTTACATTCCCACGACCAGTGCAAGCGGGTTCCCTTTTCTCCACACCCTCTCCATCATTTATTGTTTGTAGATTTTTGATGATGGCCATTCTGACTGCTGTGAGATGATGTCTCATGGTAGTTTTGATTTGTATTTCTCTAATGATTAATGACATTGAGCATTCTTTCATGTGTTTGCTGTCAATCTGTACATCTTCTTTGGAGAAAAGTCTGTTTAGGTCTTTTGCCTATTTTTGGATTGGATTGTTTGTTTTTTGATATTGAGCTGTTTGAGCTGATTGTAAATTTTGGAGATTAATCCTTTGTCTGTTGCTTCATTTCAAATATTTTATCCCATTCTGAGGGTTGTCTTTACATCTTGTTTTTGGTTTCCTTTGTGGTGCAAAAGCTTTTAAGTTTCATTAGGTACCATTTGTTTATTTTTGTTTCTATTTCCATTTCTCTAGGAGGTGGGTCAAAAAGGATCTTGCTGTGATTTATGTCATAGAGTGTTCTGCCTATGTTTTCCTCTAAGAGTTTTATAGTGTCTGGCCATACATTTAGGTCTTTAATCAATTTTGAGGGTTTTTTTTTTTGTGTGTGTATGTGTGCGTGTGTATGGTTTAAGGGAGTGTTCGAATTTCATTCTTTCACATGTAGCTGTACAGTTTACCAAGCACCACTTACTGAAGAGGTTGTCTTTTCTCCAATGTATATTTTTGCTTCATTTATCAAAAATAAGGTGGCCATATGTGCTTGAATTTATCTCTGGGCTTTCTATCCTGTGCCACTGATATATATTTCTGTTTTGGGGCCAGTACCATACTGTCTTGATTACTGTAGCTTTGTAGTATAATCTGATGTCAGGGACCCTGATAGCTCCAGCTCCGTTTTTACTTCTCAAGAATGCTTTGGCTATTCGGGGTCTTTTGTGTTTCTATACAAAATGTGACATTTTTTTTTCTAGTTCTGTGAAAAATGCCAGTGGTAGCTTTATAGGTATTGCATTGAATGTGTAGATTGCATTGGGTAGTATAGTCTTTTTCAATATGTTGATTCTTCCAATCCAAGAACATAGTATATCTTTCCCTCTATGTGTATCATCTTTAATTTCTTTCATCAGTGTCATACTTTTCTGCATACAGGTCTTTCATCTCCTTAGTAGGTTTATTCCTAGGTTATTTATTCTTTTTGTTGCAATGGTAAATAAGAGCGTTTTCTTAATTTCACTTTCAGATTTTTCATCATTAGTGTATAGGAATGCAAGATATTTCAGTGCATTAATTTTGTATCCTGCTACTTTACCAAATTAACTGACTAGCTTTAGTAGTTTTCTGGTATCATCTTTAGGATTCTCTATGAATAGTATCATGTCATCAGGAAACAGTGACAGCTTTAAGTCTTCTTTTCCGATTTGGAATCTTTTATTCCTTTTTCTTCTCTGTTTGCTGTGGCTAAAACTTCCAAAACAATGTTGAATAATAGTGGTGAGAGTTGGGAACCCTGTGTTGTCCCTGATCTTTGTGGAAATGGCGTCAGTTTTTCACAATTGAGAATGATGTTGGATGTGGGTTTTTCATGTATGGCCTCTATTATGTTGAGGTAAGTACTGTCTATGCCTACATTCTGGAAGATTTTTAACATAAATCGGTTTTGAATTTTGTCAAAAACTTTTTCTCCCTCTATTGAGATAGCATATAATTTTACTCCTTCAATTTTTTTAATATGGTATATCACATTGTTTGTTGGCATATATTGAAGAATCCTTGCATTCCTGGAATAAACCCCACTTGATCATGGTGTATGATCCTTTTAATGTACTGTTGGATTCTGTTTGCTAGTATTTTGTTGAGAATTTTTGCATCTATTTTCATTAGTGATATTGGCCTGTAGTTTTCTTCATGACATCTTTGTATGCTTTCGGTATCAGAGTTATGATGGCCTCATAGAATTAGTTTGGGAGTGTTCCTCCCTCTGCTATATTTTTGAAGAATTTGAGAAGCATAGGTTTTAGCTCTTTTCTAAATGTTTGGTAGAATTCGCCTGTGAAGCCATCTGGTCATGGGCTTTCGTGTGTTGGAAGACTTTTAATCACAGGTTGAATTTCAGTTCTTGTGATTGGTCTGTTCTTATTTTCTATTTCTTTCTGGTTCAGTCTCGGAAGGTTTTGCTTTCCTAAGAATTTATCCATGTCTTGCAGGGTGTCCATTATGTTGGCATATAGTTGCTTGTAGTAATTTCACATGATCCTTTGTATTTCTGCAGTGTCTGTTGTTATTTCCCCTTTTACATTTCTAATTCTATTGATTTGAATCTTCTCCCTTTTTTTCTTAATATGTATGGATAATGGTTTATCAATTTTGTTTATCTTCTCAAAGAATCAGCTTTTAGTTTTATTGATATTTGCTATTGTTTCCTTTATTTCTTTTTTATTTGTTTCATTTGTTTTCATTTGTTTCTGATTGTATCTTTATGATTTCTTTCCTTCTGCTAACTTTGCGGAGTTTTTGTTCTTCTTTCTCTAAGAAAGGTGTAAGGTTAGGTTGTTTATTTCAGATGTTTCCTGTTTCTAAAGTTAGGATTTTATTGCTATAAACTTTCCCTTTAAAACTGCTTTTGCTGCATCTCATAGGCTTTGGGTCATCTTGTTTCCATTGTCATTTGTTTCTAGGTATTTTTGATTTCCTCTTTGATTTCAACAGTGATCTCTTGGTTTCTAAGTAGTGTGTTGTTAGTCTCCATGTGTTTCTATTTCTTACAGATTTCCTCCTGTAATTAATATCTAGTCTCACAGCCTTGTGGTCAGCAAAGATACTTGATATGATTTCAACTTTCTTAAAATTACCAAGGCTTCATTTGTGACCTAAGATATAATCTATCCTGGAGAATGTTCCATGAGCACATGGGAAGAAAGTGTATTCTGTTGTTTTTGAATGGAATGTCCTATAAATATCAATTAAGTCCATCTTTTTTAATGTATCATTTAAAGCTTCTGTTTCCTTATTTATTTTCATTTTAGATGATCTGTCCATTGGTGAAAGTGGGGTGCTGACATCACCTACTATGAGTGTGTTACTGTCGATTTCCCCTTTTATGGCTGTTAGTATTTCCTGTATGTACTGAGGTGCTCCTATGTTGGGTGTATAAATATTTTCAATTGTTATATCGTCTTCTTGTATTGATCCCTAGATCATTATGTAGTGTCCATCTTTGTCTCTTATAACTGTCTGTGTTTTAAAGTCTATTTTTTCTATATGAATATTGCTACTCCAGCTTTCTTTTGATTTCCATTTGCATGAAATATCTTTTTCCCTCCCTTCACTTTCAGTCTGTATGTGTCCTTAGGTCTGAAGTGGGTCTCTTGTAGAAAGCATATATATGGGTCTTGTTTTTGTATCCATTCAGCCAGTCTATGTCTTGGTATGAGCTTTTAATCCATTTACATTTAAGGTAATTATTGTTATGTATGTTCCTATTCCCATTTCCTTAATTGTTTTGGCTTTGTTATTGTAGGTCTTTTCCTCCCCTCATGTTTCCTGCCTAGAGAAGTTAGCATTTGTTGTAAAGCTGGTTTGGTGGTACTGAAATCTCTTAGCTTTTGCTTCTATGTAAAGGTTTTAATTTATCTGTCAAATCTGAATGATATCTTTGCTGGGTAGAGTAATCTTGGTTGTAGTTTTTCCACTTTCATCACTTTAAATATGTCCTGCTACTCCCTTCTTGCTTGCAGAATCTCTGCTGAAAGATCAGCTGTTAACCTTATGGAGATTCCCTTGTATGTTATATGTTGTCTTTCCCTTTCTGCTTTTAATATTTTCTTCTTTTTAGTTAATTTTTGATAGTTTGATTAATATGTGCCTTGGCATGTTTCTCCTTGGATTTATCCTGCATAGGATTCTCTGTGCCTCCTGGACTTGATTAACTCTTTCCTTTTCCTTTATTAGGGAAATTTTCAACTCTAATCTCTTCAAATAATTACTCAGTCCCTTTGTTTTTCTCTTCTTCTTCTCGGACCCCTATACTTCAAATGTTGCTGCATTTTATATTGTCCCAGAAGTCTCTGTGACTGTCCTCAATTATTTTCATTCTTTTTTCTTTATTATATTCTGCAGTCGTTATTTCCACTCTTTTATCTTCTAGGTCACTTATCTGTTCTTCTGCCTCAGTTATTCTGCTGTTGATTACTTCTAGAGAATTTTTAATTTCACTTACTCTGTTGTTCATCATTGGTTCTTTGATCTTTAGTTCTCCTAGGTCCTAGATTAACTTTTCTTGTACTTTATCCATTCTATTTCCAAGATTTTTAATCATCTTTACTATCATTATTCTGAATTCTTTTTCAGGTAGACTGCCTATTTCCTCTCCATTTGTTAGGTCTGGTTGGTTTTGACCTTGCTCCTTCATCTCTTGTGTGTTTCTCTGTCTTCTCATTTGCTTAACTTACTGTGTTTGGCATCTCCTTGTAGCAGGCTGCAGATTCGTAGTTCCCATTGTTTTTGTTTTCTGCCCCCAGTGGCTACGGCTGGTTCAGTGGGTTCTATATGCTTCCTAGTGGTGGGGACTAGTCCCTGTGTTCTGGTGGATAAGTCTGGATCTTGTCTTTCTGGTGGGGAGGTCCACATCTAATGGTGTGTTTTGGGCTGTCTGTGACCTTATTATCATTTTAAGTAGCCTCTCTGCTAATGGGTGGGTTTGTGTTCCTGTCCTGCTAGTTGTTTGGCAAAGGGTGTCCAACACTGTAGCTTGCTGGTTATTGAGTGTAGCTGGGTCTTAGCATTGAGATGGAGATCTCTTGTGGATTTTCACCACTTGATATTATGTGGAGCTGGGACGTCTCTGCTGGACCAATGTCCTGAACTTAGCTCTCCCACCTCAGAGGCACAGCCCTGTCACCTGGCCGGAGCATGAAGGCCCTGTCATCCACACGGCTCAGAATATAAGTGAGAAAAATAAATAAATATATAAATAAAATTGAAATAAAATTTTTAAAGTAAGAAAAAATTATTAAAAGCATTAAATTAATAAGAAAAAAAGGAAGAAGAGAGCAACCAAACCAAAAGACAAATCCACCAATGATAACAACTGATAAAATCTATACTAAAAAAAAAAGAAAACAGAAACGGACAGACAGAACGCTAAGACAAATGGTAAAAGCATATCGATACAGACAAAATCACACACAGAAGCACACCCTTAAACACTCACACACACACAAAAATATATATATATACATATATATCTTGTTGCTCCCAAAGTCCACCTCCTCCATTTGGGATGATTCATTTTGTATTCAGGTATTCCACAGATGCAGGCTATATCAAGTTGATTGTGGCAATTTAATCTGCTGCTCCGGAGGCTGCTGGGAGAGATTTCCCTTTCTCTTCTTTATCCGCACAGCTCCTGGCATTCAGCCCTGTATTTCACCCTGCCTCTGTGGGTAGGTTGCCTGTGAGCATCTGTCCCTGCTCAGACAGGAGAGGACTCAGGCTGGGGGGAGGGAGGGGTATGGGGTGTGGGACAAGGCTGTGTTGGCAGAGGCCGCTGAGACCTTGCACCAGCCTGAGGCACGCCCTGTGTTCTCCAGGGAAATTGTCCCTGGATCATGGGACCCCGGCAGTGGCGGGCTACAGAGGCTCTCGGGAGAGGAGGTATGGATAGTGACCTGTGCTTGCAAACAGGCTTCTTGGTGCAGTAGCAGCTGCCTTAGCATCTCATGCCTGTCTCTGGGTTCCATGCTGATAGCCGCAGCTCAGGTCAGACTCTGGAGCTCCTTCAGCCAGCTTTCTTAATCCCCTCTCCTCACGTGCCATGAAACAAAGAGGCAGAAAAAGTCTCTTTCCTCTTCGGTCAGCTCCAGACCTTTTCCCGGACTCTCTCATGGCTAGCTGTGATGCACTAGCCCCCTTCAGGCTGTGCTCATGCAGCCAACCCTAGTCCTCTCCCTGGGTTCCAACCTCCGTAGCTGGAGCCTCAGCTCCCAGCCCTCACCTGTCCCGGCGGGTAAGCAGACAATCTTCTGGGGCTGGTGAGTGCTGGCCAGCACTGATCCTCTGTGCAGGAATCTCTCTGCTTTGCCCTGCACAACCCTGTTTCTGCACTCTCTTCTGTGGCTCCAAAGCTTCGCCACTCCACCACCCACAGTCTCCACCCATGAAGGGGCTTCCTAGTGAGTGGAAACCTTTCCTCCTTCACAGCTCCCTCCTTGATGTGCAGGTTCCATCCCTATGCTTTTGTTTTGTTTTATCTTTTTTTCATTTGCCCTATCCAGGTACGTGGGGAGTTTCTTGCCTTTTGGGAGGTCTGAGGTCTTATGCCTGCATTCAGTAGGTGTTCTATAGGGGTTGTTACACATGTAGATGTATTTCTGATATGTTTGTCGGGAAGAAGGTGATCTCCAACTTTTACTCTTCTGCCATCTTGAAGCTCCTCTAATGTTCTAGATTTAGATTTATATCTAAGCATTTTTTTATGGGGGATGATCTTGTAAATGGTATTGTGCATTTAATTTCAAAATCGACTTTTGATATTAATGTTGTATGTATCTTGCATCTTGCTATAATTGCATATTAGTTCCAGGAGGGTTTTTTTTCTTTTTTTTTGGTCAATTCTTCTGGACTTTCTACATAGACAGTTATGTTATCTGTGAGAAAAGACAGTTTTTTATCTTCCTTCCCGACCTGTACAATTTTTATTACTTTTTCTTGTTTTATTGCCTGAGCAAGGACTTCCAGCATGAAGTTGATAAGGAGCTCTGAAAGAGGACATTCTTGCCTTGTACCTGATCTAAGTGGGAAATTTTTGAATTTATAACCACTAAGTATAATGTTAAGTGTAATTTTTGGCATATTTAATTTTTTTTGAGTAGCCTCCATACTGTTTCTACAGTGGCTGCACCATTTTTACATTCCCACCAACATTGTACAGGGGTTCCAATTTCTCCACATCCTCACCAAAACTCATCTTTTTTAAAATAATTGATAATTATAATCCTAGAAGCTGTGAGATATCCCACTTTGATTTTGATTTGAATTTTCCTGAATATTGGCAATGATTTCTTGTATATGACATCAAAAACAGAGCAACAAAAGGAAAAATAGACAAGTGGGAATACATCAAAACGAAAAAGTTTCTGCACAACAATGGAAACTATCAAGAGAGTGAGAAAATAACTTACAAAATGGGAGAAAGTATTTGCAGGCCATATATCTGGTAGTGGGCTAACATCCAAAATGTATAACTCAATGGCAAGAAACACAACAAAAGAAAACAAAACAAAACAAAATAAACCTAATTTTAAAATGGGCAAAGGAATTGAATAGATATTTCTCCAAAGAAGACATACAGAAGGATAACAATTATATTGAAAGATCACATTTTTTTTCTGATCAGTTACTTTTAACCTTAAATATATTGGAAGGCTATGGATTCAGCTGATGTTATAATGTAGTAAAACGTGGAATTACACATTAAGTTTAGATTTTAGCAAACTTAGCCCTGTGCTGAAAGAGAAATAGTTCTTTTGTTTTGTTCATAGGAATTCCCAGGGTTTCAATTTCTGCCTTTAAATGAGAATTTAATTATTTGAGCTTGTTATTTCTTTTTCTTTAAGCTGTGCAGGGCTATCAAAAGCAGCTACCCCAATCTATAGTCCTTGAATTTTTATGCCCTGCATACTATTTTGTGTCACTGGAATAGTCTTGCATTCAATGAACACTTTATTCCAGTTAAACATGGATGATAAACTAACTGCATCATCACTGTGTATTGTGGTCTATCATGTTTTATACCTGAATACAAAATGGTATTTTCACAGTCTTTATCTCTACTGTAGTCACTTAACCAAGCCTCATTCCTCTATTTCCTCCCTTAGTGTATGTTGGAGGTATCCACATCTGATAGCTCCCTAGGTATTAGTCGTGTATTTTGGTTTAGATCACACACACACACCCAAAAAGAAATCTAGCTAACTTGAGCAGACAATTGATTTAAATGGAAGAATAATTGAAAACTCACGTGATCTGTGTGAGATTAAAGAACTAGATTCAGAAAATTAACAGACAACAAAGGAGGCAAGGTTCAAGAAAAACAGCAATATCAGTCTTGCTAGAATAGGACCACCACTGTTGGACACTACTGCTAGTGGACACACAATCTCACTGTCAATGAAATCTTAAGGCAATTTATGCCACTATGAGAAATTCCTCTATTTATCTTGCCTTTGCATTACTACCTGAAAACCGCATATCCCAGATGGGAATATCCAGTTAGCTGGGCCTAGGCAATATCCCCATATGCTATTCAAAAGTGATCAGGGCGACCCATTTAGTTTCTGTCTCGAGAAATTGGATCTGCCCCATACCAAGGCTACATAATGGTGAAGTACCCAAAAATAGAAGTGGATTTGAATCCTAGATTTTCAAAAGATAAAATTAGAATAAATGCTTATCCAAGCAATCTAAGTCAATCAGTTAAAACTAAAATAAATTATGGTAGACTGAATAGCAATTTCATAATGCTGTAATCATTTTTACTTTTTCTGTATGCAAAATTCAGTTTCTCACATAACATTTTATCTTAAAATTATGTATATTTTTCTTCAAATAATTTCACAATGGAAATATTTTTTATATCTTAAAACCAAATGAAATGCCCTCTATTAATGTAAAATATTAGTATACAAATTAGTTAAGGTGAGCAATGTTATTAAATTACTTAGTTGAATACAATTACTTAATTATAATATTCAATCTAACAAATGCACATAAATTAATTTCATACCATTCAGTTTATTGGAGTTTACATATCTGGAAACTGGAGGCAGGAAGTCACAACAGAGATATTTAATGATGACTGTGACTTACAGTAAGACATCTCTTGTTTATTTCCAGAAATATTCATTAAGACGAGGCAGGAGATTTATCCAGAGCTGTAAATTTTGTATAGGCTGATAGAGACACTAATAAGATATTAATGATATTATATATTGTTAATACGATTTTTCCCTTGTGTGATAATGTGTGTGTGTGTGCACACACACATTCAAATTTAGACCTCCAAATGGGTAGCAAAGAAAATATATTAAGAAATAAAGAAGTATGTAATTTTAAAATGACAATTTTCATAAATCTCAAGAGATTTAAGGCTATGCATTTTTTGAAATATAAATTTTTCAAGATTCTTTAAAAATAAATTTACCTCATAAAAATTATAATCTAGGCCTACAATGGTCACTATTTCAAGTTATTTCATTTCAAAGCAAAAATAATACTATGGTACTTACCTGAAGAAATTGGAAAGAAGCTGATATGGATAGTTTAGGCTAATGATATTTTTTAAGACCCTGAATGATTTTTAGATTATGCCTATACCATCCCAATTTACAAGATTCTTGGAACCTCCCTCTTACCTTTCTACTGTGTAGCCCTGCCCTAATTGGCTTATATTAGTTTTAAAATAGAAAACAGTATAAAATATTTCTGGAAGGATTAAAGCAAGAAAAATAGCTCCCCAACTGTAATGCAACAGAATAGACTATAATAGCATGGGTTTTAGTTATATGGAAGGAATTTGTTAACACACTGTAAATTACAGGTAAAACATAGTTTCTTGATAGGAAATAGCTGCACTGGTCATAAAAGCAGCTTGTTTTTGTAGTATAAATTTTTCAAATGATGGTAATATTGAAGTAAATGTATACATTTCTAGGAATATATTGTTATGTAGACAATATAGCAAATAGCATTGGTTATTTATACTATAAACATGTTTATTCATAGTTTCATAGAATTGTATTGTCTTTACTTTTTGAGCTCATATACATGGTCTTTTCTAAAATAGAAATAGGGCTTCCCTGGTGGCACAGTGGCTGAGAGACTACCTGCCGATGCAGGGGATGTGGGTTCGTGCCCCAGTCTGGGAAGATCCCACATGCCGTAGAGTGGCTGGGCCCGTGAGCCATGGCTGCTGAGCCTGCACATCCGGAGCCTGTGCTCTGCAACAGGAGAGGCCACAAGAGTGAGAGGCCCGCATACCGCAAAAAAAAAAAAAAAAAATTGAAATTTCACCATAATTGTGTTTAAATTTCAACTATCAGCAGTAATATCCACTCTTACTATGACTTAGAACATTGAATCACTCAATTTGTGCATATATTTTACATTAATTTTACAAATATTCTTTGATGTCTATTATATTAAAGCCATTTATTATTCTCTTCCATTGCTACTAATGAAATAATTTTATATATTAAATTACGGATTAAATATATTTTATTATACCAATAAATATATTTTCGTAGAAATGTGTTTCAGTACAAGATGCAAGATCAGGTCTAGGCAACGTTTATATTAGGGAAAGTCTTTGTGCCTTTCTTCCCCTGACCAAGAACCCAGGGAGTGTGTTGTTTCTTGTATATGTGTGGTAATACCTTGGCCCCTGAAACTTACTCTGCTTATAATTTTAAACTAAAGTTTTCATCATTGATAATAAAATCAAATTTTAGGGAAAAAGTGTTTACCAGGTCCATCATCTTGTCTGATGTTATTGACAAAGAGTCATTAGTCAGTCTGTGCTTAAACATCTTCAGTGACAGAAAATTAGTCATTCCATTTGTTTTGTTTATAGAGGCTTTTATGTCAAAGTGAGAAGATATCCTCATTCTTATAAATTATTTTTCTAGTATTACTTGTTGGAAAAATATACTGTAGGTTTCCTGTTTCACCAATAATATTTGAAGAAAGTTCTATGTCTCCTGTGAGAAAATAACCTTAGGTTCTTTCATTGTTCTTATAAAGCATGGGTTTCAGGCTCCTCACCATCTTAATCTTTTCTGAATCTTCTCTAGAATAACTATGTCTACCTTAAAATGTTGAGTTTATAAGTTAATGCAATTCTACAGATATTCTTTTGGGAAAGCAGATTTCAGCCTAAGTTCTTCAAAAGTATCTTCTGGAATTAGTCTGAAACAAATGTTATGACTTTAGTGGGTGTATATCACCCTTGGAGCCAGTATATTTCACTCTTCTGGCATCATTTATATTATTAAAGGGCTAAAAAATGCATGAAGAACCTACTCTGTTTCATATTACTAGATACTATAAAGGATAAATAATAAAAACAGATACTTATTGTTTCCTATATGCTATAAAAAGAGAAGATGAAGGAGAATGTGTGAAGTCAGGTAGGCTTTGTAGAAGTGGCAAAACTCGATGAATAAATAAATTGAGAAAAAAAGAAAGTATTTAATATAATGATCATTAATATTTTCATCAAACTAGACATAACTGTTCTGGTATTTATTTCCTTTGTTTGATTTAATTACTTTGTTTTTCTCCCTTAGTCTCTCCATCCAGGTAGTTTCTATCTGGTGCTGGAATGGTTCCTTAACCTCGTCAAACTGAAGTGAAATATGCTATGCATAGGTTTAAAATAGTCCTCAAATTTCAAGGTAACAAAAATACAGTGAAGTCTCATCTCAAAAGGAATGGTTGCTTTGTAACTAATCAAAGAAAAAATGGTGGTCTCTAGTACTAGAATTTTATTTAGGAGGAAGAAGAACTGGAGTTTTAAAGACTTTGACAGGAATAAAATATTATTCTTAGCTTCATAATGAATACTTTAATCCAGAAATGAAGTTCTGATGGTACAAATGTTCACTCTTCTCAGATAAATATATATCTTCCATATTTGACCTTAACAATAATGAATCTCAGTGAAGTTATCTAAATTAAAACTTCTGATTGGCTGGTTTTGGTAGATTTGAAAATAAAAACATTATGTAATTTTTCTTGTAATCTTTAATGTTATAATGTCATTAAATGTTGCTTTGATGATAATTGTCCTCTCTTTTTTTTAACTTTCGTTTTGTGGAAGAACCATCAACAATATAACTCAAGTTTATTAGTCAATAATAAGCAGCAGAGGGGCTACTAATTTTGAAACCACTATATATGACCCAAATCTGAGTTAAGATGCTCCTGAATACAAACAACTCCACAATTCTGTATTTATTCATACTAATGAGTCATTTTTTACTCATAGCTTTTAAAAGTGGGAAAAACACATTTCAAAATTATTTATAAATATAATTATCCTTTCAAATTTATCATAGATCCACATATGTTTTTTGAATAGTGAGCACACTTCCATTTCAGAAATGTGTTTTATAAACTCCTATTTATATTCTTTAGTTCCTGAAAAGACCAAAGAAAATCTAAAAAGAAAAAAGAGATAAAAAAAATGTTTTCCCTTTTGACAAGGGAGCAACTTGTCAGTTTTCCAATTCTAAAGTTGACATTGGTGATAAGAAATCTGTTGTTAATTAAACCTTTGAAGATAATTCAGTACAAAAAAAATGATTTACAATATTTAATATGAGGCCAAATTTTATTCTTTTTGTTGGTGATTTATAAAATACTATTTCCTTTGAAAAATCCCTTTGTTAAACTCACCTTACAAAATATTGATTTGACTTACTCCCTTAAAATGGATTTGTCGTTTGCCTCTCTCTGTCTCTCCTCCACCTCAACTGGCCATTCTTTATTTTTTTCTTTTTTCTCATATATCTGCATTTTCTCTCATGATAATTTTATGGTGAGAAATGGTGATATGATGGGTCAAAAAACTATTACTACCACCCAATCTCCCGCTTTCAATTCCCTCCCTTGTTTAGAAGGCATTTCTATTTAACTATGTTATACCCCAAAATCATCATGTATTTTTCACCCCAATGAATATTGTAATTTATTGTCAGACAATTTTCATGTTAATGATTTAAATCATCTTTATCATGAAAGTTGTTATTAACATGCCATCTCTTCTATTCATTCCTCTCAATTCTCTGATAAATGAACATTCATGTTATCTAAATTTCTGTCCACAACAGTATACAACAGATCGAGAGGTGTCTCAACCAGCAGTTAGGCAAGAAATGGAGAAGAGTAGTGATGAAGCTTAACATATAAGATTTGGAACAATTTAAATGATATTAAATATTCATTCAGCAATACAATAGCAAAATGAGTTTTGATTAAAATATATAAGCATGAAATTTCCACTGCACAAGACTGCTTAGAAATATTGATAATCCCCATTGTAATAATGGTCCACAAGAGAAGATGAAAGACTACCAGTTATGTCTATTTCAAAACAGAAATGAGCTACTAAGCCATGTTAATTAAAAATGGAATGATTTTTGTTTTCAGTGATGTTGCTTTGAGACAGAAATCTATAAAATTTAACTTTTTAAAAATAACTTCATTATTATTATTTTTTAACATCTTTATTGGAGCATAATTGCTTCACAATGGTGTGTTAGTTTCTGCTTTATAACAAAATGAATCAGTTATACATACACATATGTTCCCATATCTCTTCCCTCTTGCATCTCCCTCCCTCACACCCTCTTTATCCCAACCCTCTAGGTGGTCTCAAAGCACTGAGCTGATCTCCCTGTGCTATGCGGCTGCTTCCCACTAGCTATCTATTTTATGTTTGGTAGTGTATATATGTCCATGCCACTCTCTCAGTTTGTCACAGCTTACACTTCCCCCGCCCCATATCCTCAAGTCCATTCTCTAGTAGGTCTGTATTATTTCTTTGTTATTCACCTATAATCAACTAAATTCTGAAAGACATTGGTAAAATGGTTTTTGTTTCATTTAACAAAGAAACTTATTTATCTGGAGTTTGGGGAAATTGCATTTAATTTTGTTTCTTTAAAATTATAATGTCGGGCTTCCCTGGTGGCACAGTGGTTTAGAGTCCGCCTGCCGATGCAGAGGACACGGGTTCGTGCCCCGGTCCGGGAAGATCCCACATGCCGTGGAGCAGCTAAACCCGTGAGCCATGGCCGCTGAGCCTGCACATCCAGAGCCTGTGCTCCACAACGGGAGAGGTCACAACAGTGAGAGGCCCGCATACCGCAAGAAAAAAAATAATAAATAAATAAAATAAAATTATAATGTCTAACAGTAACCTCTGTATACCCTAAACTGTTTGTACTCTGGTTTCCTTAGAAATAAAAATTAGATTCACTGGGTGATACATTGCTATATTTTCACCCATACACATTATTATAATGGTATCATCTCAAATTAAACCCCTATATACAAATACTGGTTTAATTGTATCAAGTAAAATGATTTCCCTATTCAATACCAAAAACTTTAACAAAAGCAGTGACCTCAAAACCTTGGTAAATTTTACCAAAATATTCAAATTTCTGAATAGCAAAATTTGTAGCTAATGGAGAACAATATGTTTGCTTAATGGTTTGAAACAAAATAGGACATATTTGACACATCCTTTTTTGTATAGATTGTTGCTAGAACTATATCCTCCTAGTAATGAAGATGTGCAGAAAGAAAGATGTGTTTTCTATTCCATATATAACTCTGTGGAGATATGTAAGAGCTCTTCATATGTATATGATAGTGTAGGCTTCACTCTTTTTGTGACGAACAGAGAAAAGGCAGTAGTAAACTAAATATTTTAGCATTTTCATAATATAATCTTTATCTAATCTTACAAATAGTAAAATTAAAATTCCAACCTCACCAATTAGCAATTATATATTAATATCTTAGGCTATGAAAGAAAGCATTGGTTTTTCATGTTTGTTTTGTTGTTTTATTTTTTATTGGAGTATAGTTGCTTTATGATGTCATGTCAGTTTCTGCTGTACAACAAAGTGAATTTGTTATACATGTACATATATCTCCTCTTTCTTAGATTTCCCTCCCTTTTAGGTCACCACAGAGCATTGAGTAGAGTTCCCTGTGCTATACAATACGTTCTCATTAGTTATCTATTTTATGCATAGTAGTGTATATATGTCAGTGGACATCTCCCAATTCATCCCACCTCCCTTCCCCCACCCTAGTATCCATACATCTGTTCTCTATGTCTGTGTCTCTATTCTGCTTTTCAAATAAGTTTATCTTTGCCATTTTTTTCTAAATTCCATATATAAGTGATATTATATGATATTTGTTTTTCTCTTTCTGACTTACTTCACTCTGCATGACAGTCTCTAGGTCTATCCACATCTCTGCAAATGGCACTATTTTGTTCCTTTTTATGGCTAACTAATATTCCATTGTATATATTTACCACATCTTCTTTATCTATTCCTCTGTTGATGAACATTTAGGTTGCTTCCATGTCCTAGCTATTGTACATAGTGCTGCAGTGAACATTGGGGTGCATGTGTCTTTTTGAATTATGGTATTCTTTGGGTATATGCCCAGGTGTCGGATTGCTGGGTCATTTGGTAGTTCTATTTTTAGATTTTTTTTTTAAAGAACCACCATACTGTTCTCCATAGTGGCTGTATCAATTTATATTCTTACCAACAGTGTAAGAGGGTTCCCTTTTCTCCACACCCTCACCAGCATTTGTTGTTTGGAGATTTTTTGATGATGGCCATTCTGACTGGTGTGAGGTGATACCGCATTGTAGTTTTGATTTCCATTTCTCTAATAATTAGTGATTTTGAACACCTTTTCATGTGTCCATCAACAGAGCAATAGAAAAAGAAGATGTGGTACATATATATGATGGAATATTACTCAGCCATAAAAAGGAATGAAATTGGGTCATTTGCAGAGACGTGGATCAGCCTAGAGACTGTCATACAGAGTAAAGTAAGTCAGAAAGTGAAAAACAAATATCTTATATTAATGTATATAAGTGGAATCTAGAAAAATGTATAGATGATCTTATTTGCAAAGGAGAAATAGAGACACAGACTTAGAGAACAAACATATGACTACTAAGGGGAAAGGAAGGGGTGGGATGCATTGGGAGATTGGGAGTGACATATATACACTATTGATACTATATATAAAATAGATAACTAATGAGACCATAGTGTATCACACAGGGAGCTCTACTCAATACTCTGAGGTGACCTAAATGGGAAGGAAATCCAAAAAGAGGGGATATATGTATATGTATAGCTGATTCACTTTGCTGTACAGCAGAAACTAACACAACATTGCAAAGCAACTATACTCGAATAATTTTTTAATGAAAAATAAAACTACCTCATGATCCAACAAAATAAATGAGTATCTTCAACCTTACAGCAATTCTGAAAGAATATTATATATTGTAGTTTACTGACACAAATCTGTCAGTGATAATATATAAAAACAAAATGAGGAGGACTACACCTAGCTTTAGGTCATAATATTATTTGAAAAGATTAGGTCTATACAATCTCACTATTCCCAGTCCAAGCAGAAAAGCAAAGCTAGCTCTGAAAAAAAGAATACAGTAAACTTCGATTTTTTAATACAAAATTAACTCAATGTCAACATCTCCTTGACATGATTTATTGAGTAATGTAGAGCACCAAAATGAGAGTATTTTGCATTAACTAAAATATAATACATTTCTTTAGGTAGATTATTGGACATATGGATACTACCAAGAATTAGTATTTCTAATCTTAAAAAGAAAATCATGGGTTTAACCAAACTATATCTGTTTTTTAAAGACATACGTATGGATTAAATTGTAAATAATAATAATAATAATAACATTTTTCTCTTCGTTATAAATGTACTAGAAATATATATGGAAAATAAAATTTATGACATGGAAATTATTAAAAAAAACTTAATCAGTGAATTTTAAGAAAAATTACACTTCCATCTTTTTCAATGTAAGTACACCATATTTTACTTCAGTGTCAACAACCTGTTTTAAAATATTTAATGTGATAATGAGGTAGGTTAAGAAGACTTCATAAAGTTATGTGGGTTGTGTGGTTCATTAATCCTTGCTTTGTCAAAGATGATGAGTTTCCTTATTTGAGGAGAGTTTTAATGGCCTCATTGTTTTTGTTTGTTTGTTTGTTTGTTTGTTTGTTTGCTTGCTTGGAACAATTTCCCCCTTTATTGGATAACAATGAAAACTTACCTGAAATAGATTAATTTTGTTTTGCGAGCCCTATTAGTTTCAAAGGAGCAGACATTTAAACTTAGAAGACATTAGAGATAATGTCTAAATGACAGTATAGTTTAAAAAAAACAGAAGAAAACAAGCAAAAAAAGAATTTGGAGCTATAAAGCTCAGATAATTTGTATAAAGTTATACAGACAATTATAACATGACCAGAGATAGGGCACACTATTTTCCCTTAACTATATTGCTGTATAAGTCACATTAAAATAAAATTCACTTATTTTAGGTGTACGATATAATGCACTTTAACAAAAGTTTACCATTACTTAAAACCACAAAGTGTTTGACTTTGCCAAACTGTTTTTCAAAATGATGTTACTATTTTAAATTCCAACCAGAAATGTATGAGAGTTCTAGTTGCTTTCCCAATGTTTAGTGAAAAAAAAAATTTACTTATAACTAGTGTAAGAGGAAAACCTAAAACATTTTATATTCTTTAATTCCCATTTCTTAGACTTAAATGCATTTTAAAGTATTCAGTGTGCTAGGAATAGAAATGAAGCCCAATTAGTGATGCTGTTCCTGTGATAGAGATGCAGACAGAATTGTTTATTACTATCATGACGAAGATGGTCACTTTCATCTCAGTTGGAGACAAGATAGCAATGTTAATTAGAAGTTTCTTTAAAACGCTGCTGTTGGAGGAATGGTGGGCATTGTGATTTTTTTAATTACTTTTTTTATTGAACTATAACATATATACAGGAAAGCACACAAATAATAAGTGTATAAATCAATGAATGTTCACAAAGTTGGCACCCTTAGATTACCACTACACACATTAAAAAATATAACATTTCTAGCTCTCCAAAGTCACTGTTGTTCCTCCTCCAAATTGCTACACCCCTGAAAGGTAAAGAATATCCTGAATTTTACCACTTGATGTTTGGGGGTTTTTTTTTGCTTGTTTTGAACATTATATCATGGAATCATAAAGTATACATATTTTTGTCTGTTTTATTCCTTTGACATTAGGCTTGTCATATTAAGTAGTTTATTAAGTAGAGTAATAATATTCCATTAAAATATACAACAATTTATTTATCCACTCTTCTGTTGATGAATATTAGGGTTCTTTCTAATTCTGGTCCATTTATAGTATCACTATAAATAGCCTTTTGGGTGAATTTATTTCCTATAGGTATGTACTTAAGAGTGGAATTACTGGGACACATGGTGTGTAACAATTGTTGTGGACAGAATTGTGTACCCCCCAATTCACATGGTGAAGTCATAACCTCAGTGTGACTCATTTGGAGATAGGGCCTGTGAGGAAGTAATAAAGATTAAATGAGGCCATAACAGTGGAACCCTAATCACATAGGACTGACATCCTTATAAGAAGAGAAAGCAACACCATAGCTCATTTTCTCTGCATGTATACAGAGGTCATGTGAGCATGCAGTGAGATGTTGGCAGCTTACAAGGAAAGTTAAGAGGCCTCAGAGTGAAACCTATATTGCTATACCTTGATCTTGGAATTCCCAGCCTCCAAAACTGTGAGAAATAAATTTCTATTGTTTAAGCTATGGTATTTAATTATTACAGCCCTAGCTGTCTAATATATATGATCAGAGTTAGTAGATACTGCTAAAGTTTTAGAAGTGTTTGTACCAATTTGTACTCTTCATCAGCAGTGCTTAAGAGTTCCATTTACACAGCCTTATCAAAACTTGATATCACTTTTAATTTTTGCCATTCTGGTACATAGGTATTGGGATCTCATTGGTATTTTTATATGTATTCTCTGCTGAACAAGTAGGTAAATATTTTTGCTATTTTTATTAGCTATTTGGAAATCCACTTTTGTGATTTGTCTGTTGCCCATTTTTGTTAGAAACTGGAATTCTGTCTTTTCTTTATTGAGTTGGAGTTCTTTATATCTTCCTCATATAAGTCTTTTGTCAAATATAAGTTTTGAAAATATCTTCCTCCCACTTTGTGGTTTTCTTTTCACCACTTAATGATGTCTTTTGCTAAATAGAAATTTTGTTATTTTATTGTATTAGTGTATCAATTTTTACCTTTTAATTAATGCTTATATTTATTTTTTATTTTTTTTTTGCAGCACACGTGGCTCTCACTGTTGTGGCCTCTCCCGTTGTGGAGCACAGGCTCCACATGCGCAGGCTCAGTGGCCATGGCTCACAGGCCTAGCCACTCCGTGGCATGTGGGATCTTCCTGGACCAGGGCACGAACCCCTGTCCCCTGCATCAGCAGATGGACTCTCAACCACTGCACCACCAGGAAAACCCTTATAATGAATGATTTTTGCATCCCCTTTAAAGGGTCATTGTTTAGCTAAGTCATGAATATATTATTTTTATAATAAGTATTTTTACAATAAGTATGAACGGCTCACAGAATTTTTCAAAGCTATTTATATTTGCTATTTCCCTTTCCTCACCCCTCACTCAAACTATTTCAATCTACTGTTCCCACTACTGTACCCAAAATGCTCTTGTCCAAATCACTTGTGATGTCCAGTTGATACTAAACCCAACAGATCTTTTTTTTTTTTTTCAGTCCTCAGCTTCTTTCTCTTTTTAGCAACATTTAGCATAGTTGTCCATTCCTCCCACTTGGAACACTCTCTTCTCTGACACTGTGCTTTCCTACTTTTCCTCCTAACTCTCTGAACATCTCCTCTAAGACTTTTTCGCAAGTGTGTTCAGCTATATTTGAATTTTACATGCTGACCTTCTTCAAGGCTGTCTTGAAATCAGATAACAAATCCTAAAACCTTTTTCTTTCTTTAGAGTATTTTGGCTATTTTATGCTCATTGTTTTCCTACATAATTCTTAGTCATCTTGTCAATGTCTTCTCAAAATCATGCTAGGAGTTTGATTGGTATTGCATTGAATCTATCTATCAATTTGAGAATGCCAACATTATAAAAATATCTAGACATTCAATACATGGATATAGAATCATCTCTACATTTATTAGGTCTTCTCTAATTTTATCAGCAATTTTATTTTTTAGTTTGTATTATAAGGATTTTCTTGAAAATTATTACTAAATTTAAATATATTTTATACTATTGAAAATGGAATTTTAAAATTTAATTTCTAATTGCTTGTTGCTGAAATATACAAATACAATTTTTAAGATATTTGCCTAGTGAGCTCTTACTTTGCTATCTTCACTTATTAATTCTAGCAACTTTTTAATAGATTACATACTACTTTCTATATTTACAATCATGTCTTATCCAAATAAAATTCTCCTTATCCAATATGTATGCATTTTCTTTCTTTTTATTCCTTTATTACAATGGCTGTGACCTTAGGGTCAATGTAGACTAGAAATGGTGCTTATCTCTCTATCTCATAGGAAAAGCATTAGGTCTTCATCACTAGATATGATGTTAGCTATAGGTTTTTCTTCACTGTTCTTTATCAAGTTGAATATTTCTCATGCTATTTCTAGTTTCTGGAAAGTTTTAATTTGAATTTACATTTTTCAACCTTGAATATTTACTAAAACAATCATATGCTTTTTGTTCTTTACTAATATGGTGTTTGACTGATTTTCACTTGATAATCTATCTTTGAATATCTCAATTAAACCTCACTTGCTTTATTCCACTCAGTAATATTATGTTACAGATATTCATCATGAGGTTATTGTTCTTCATTTTTCTTTTTTGAAATGTCATTTTCTGGTTTTGACGTCCAGGCCATACTGGCCTCATAATGTGGGTTAAAGAGTATTCCTCCCTCCTCTGTTTTCTTAAAGAGTTTCTATAAAATTGGCTTTATTTCTTCCTTAAATATTTGATACTTTATACCACTGAAGCCATTTGGGGCAAGATATTTTATTTGGGAATATTTTAATAAAATTTATAAATTAATTAATGATATAAAGCTGATATTTTAACATTTGATTTGAATGGATTTGTTAACTTCTAGTTATGAAGAAACTTAAATTTAATTTCTAAGTTGTGTAGAAATTTAATTTCTATATTGTCAAATTTATTTTCATACAGTTTTTTGTAATGTTATGAAAACATTATCATTATGTTATTCATTTAAAATTATGTTATTGTATTTAAAATTTTTAGTAATATCCTTTCATTCATAGCATCAGTAATTCATAATGTGTCTTTTCCTTTTTTTTCACAAAGTCTAGATAGAAATACATCTGCTGTATTGATGCTTACAAAGAACAAAGTTTGGTTTCATTGATTTTCTCTATATTTTGTACATAAGTCATATTTTTTATTTCTGCTCTTTATTAATTCCTTGTACTTATTTGCAATTATATTTGCTCCTTTTTCTTTTTTTTTACTAGTTTATTATGGTAGAAATGTAGATAATTTATTTTGTACATTTCTTCTTTTCTACTATAAGTATTAAATCATAAATTTTCCCCTAAGAGCCCCCTTTTCTACAGTTCATAAATTTTGATTGTTTTTATCTTCCTTCATTAAAAGTATTTCTATTTTTGCTTGTTCCCTTGAGATTTCTTTATAAATTATTCACAAGTTCATTTTTTAATGTCTAAATATGTGGATTCTTCTTAAATATTTTATTGTTGTTGATTTCTTGGGTATTTCTGATTAAATTTTAATTTAATTCCATTGTAGTCAGAAAACATACACTTTTTAGTTTTAATTTTACAGTCTTAGTTTTGTTTTATCTGAAAATTTCTTCATTCATGAAGAATTTTGTTTTGGCTGTAGTATTCTGGGATTAAGTCTTTTTCTCATTTGCACTTTAACAATATTGTTTCTTTGTTTCCTGGCTTCCATTGTTTCTGATAAAAAGTCATTGATACTTCAAATTATTGTTTCCTATTATGTAATATGTTATTTAGTTCTTTCCCCTCTGCTTTTAAAATTTTCTCCTAGTTGGATTATAATGTGTTAAGGTATTATTTGTTTGTGTTTATCCTAATTGTGGTTCACTGATATTTTTGAATATAAAAAAATGTTTTCATCAAATTTTTCATAGTTTATCCATTTTTTTCAAATATGTATTTCCATTCTTTCTTGAGTAATTCGGAGATTACAATTACACAGATGTTAGAATTTTTGATCTTTTTCCCAGAAGTCCCTAAATATATTTTAAAAATATTTTTCTATAACTTGTCTAAATTGGATATTTTTTCTTAGTCTATTTTTATTTTAATTTCCATTCAACTCTTAAGTCTATTCAGTTAATTTTTGATTTCAGATACCTTATGTTTTAGTGAGAGAATTTCTATTTTGTTCCTTTTTTTTTTTTTTTTTTTTTGCAGTATGTGGGCCTCTCACTGTTGTGGCCTCTCCCATTGCGGAGCACAGGCTCCAGACATGCAGGCTCAACGGCCATGGCTCACGGGCCCAACCGCTCCGTGGCATGTGGGATCTTCCCAGACTGGGGCACGAACCCGTGTCCCCTGCATCGGCAGGCGGACTGTCAACCACTGCGCCACCAGGGAAGCCCTATTTTGTTCCTTTTATCGTTTCATTTTTCTCTGCTGAGATTTCCTAATTTCTGTTTACCCTAGCACATTCACCTTAACTTCATTTAGTGTTGATAAAATAGTTGCTATAAAACACTTGTCAGCTAATTGCAAATTGTGGGTCATACAGGGTTAGTCTTGGTTGATTATTTTCACTATTGAGACTGGGTAACCATGTTCTGATAATCTGTATACTTAGTAATTGTGGATTATATCTTGGACATTGTGAAAATTAAGCTGTGAGGACCCTCCATTCTGTTACATTCCCTCAGAAGTATTGATATTCTTATTTGATCAGGCACTTAGCTCGATTGGACTCTTAGTTCACATCTACTTTTAGCTTCACTTCTTTGAGTCTGTCTTGAGAATTCATTTCTTAGTGACTGACAAGAGATTTAAACAGCAGCTATACACACAATTTGGGAACCCCTCTCTCCGAAGCTCTACACTCCAGGATTCCTTATCAATTTCCCATGTCAGTAGTTGCTCCAAATTCAGATCCCTTGTTCTTAGGCCCAAAAGACCTTGTGTTTTCTACTTGAGTTTTAACTGCCCTATGTGCTTGCCCTTAGGCCAAGAGCCACAAAAAAAAATGAGAATCGGATCACTTGCTATTTTCTTCTTCTAAGTGCTGACTCTTCTCAAGGATTTGCCTGCTTTTGTCTAACTTTGAGATACTTCAGTTAAAATTTTTAATATTTTAATGTGGATTTTATAGTTTTTATCTTTAAGAAGATTAATCAATAAGAGATTACTAAACCATACTCATGCAACACTATCCTCCTAGGTTCTACATAGTTGTAATAAATATTCTTGGGAAAATACTGGAAATTTATATAAAAGTTTTCTATATGAGTGTTGGGATAATGAGTGATTTCCCCTTCTTTAAAATATTTTGTGTATTTTCTACAATGAGTATATGTGGCTTTTACAACTGAAAGAAAAACACTTGCTTTTTTTGTACTAGAGGAGTTGGTCAAGAAAGTCACAGCTATCTAGTTGCATTTTAAGGCTTTTTTTTTAGATTTGCCCTAAAGTGAGATGACAAATTAAGGTTTATTTACACGAACATTATTTATTACATCAGATATTTTAACACAATTTTTAAAATCTTACACAAAGAACATAGTTTGTAATTTAAACCTTGAGACTAATGACTTGTGGTAGATTGCTTAAATTACAGGACACATTCTCTGAGAGGAGAAAAATAATTATTTCTTAGGAAGCTCACTCCTTAAAAGAACTGTAATGGAGTAGAAGCTCTGTCACAGCTTCATTACTCTTGGAATTGTGTCTAAAATTTCCAAATCTCTTGGTTATATTATCTTACATATATATCCACACAACCTTAATTAGGCTATACTACTCATGGACAGAGCAAGCTATGATGTTAGCAATAAACCTATTCATTGCATTCTTCTTTGATATATAATATTGCATATTTGTAGTTATTTATGATTGAATCTTCAAGTAGTTGGTTATTTTAAGTATCACACTTGCAGCTCTCTTGGTTTGGCTCTGGGATTTAAAAATCAGTGGCTAGGGCTTCCCTGGTAGTGCAGTGGTTAAGAATCCATAAGCCAATGCAGGGGACATGGGTTCGATCCCTGGTCCTGGATGATCCCACATGCCATGGAGAAATTAATCTCATGTGTCACAACTACTGATCCTGCTCTCTAGACCCCGTGAGCCACAACTACTCAAGCCCAAAAACCACAACTACTGAAGCCTGCATGCTACAACTACTGAAACCCACATGCCTAGAGCCCAAGTTCCACAAGAGAAGCCACTGCAATGAGAAGCCTGCACACCACAATGAAGCATAACTCCCGCTCGCCGCAACTAGAGAAAGCCACACACAGCAACAAAGACCCAATGTAGCCAAAGATAAATAATAAATACATAAATAAATAAATTTATTAAAAAAAATCATTGGCTAATTGTGTCACTTGCGGAGACATAGATGGACCTACAGACTGTCATACAGAGTGAAGTAAGTCAGAAAGAGAAAAATAAATCTATTAATGAATATATGTAGAATCTAGAAAAATGGTATAGATGAACTTGTTTGCAAAGCAGAAATAGAGACACAGACGTAGATAGCAAACGTATGGACAGTAAGTGGGGAAAGGAGGATGGGATGGATAAGGAGATTGGGATTGACATATATACACTACTAGGTAAAAATAGATAACTAATGAGAACAGACTATGTAGCACAGGGGACTTTACTCAATGCTCTGTGGTGACCTAAATGGGAGGGAAATCCAAGAAAGATGGTATATATGTATACATGTGGCTGATTCACTTTGTTGTACAGGAGAAACTAACAGAACAATGTAAACCAACTATATTCCAATTAAAAAAATAAAAGTAACAAAACAACAGCAATGACAAAATCGGTGGTTAATGTAAACACAGCATGGTTGAATCAACTCTTACAAAGCATATTAAAGTTCTACCCCACCATGAAATGTCAGATTGTTCCTTTGGGTAATATCAAGAAAACACAATTATACATACATACATGCACATATATGGACACATATGTGTGCACACCAGTATCTCACTTTCTGATCTATAAGCCGTCATCTGTGTATGTGTGTGTGAGTCTGTGTGTGTGTGTGTGTGTGTGTGTGTGTACACACATATATTAGAGGCAGGAACAAAATATATTTTTTCCTGTGAGGGCTAACCACTATCTATAAAATTGTACAGCTTTATTTAATTTTGGTACTCCCATATATCAATCAGGGAATGTGAGAGGATGTATGGTGAACACATGGAATACATATCTTCTTTAATAGACTACTTCTGTATAGTGGAAACCCCAAAGGAGAACAAAAAACTTACTCTACCCAAATAATTGGGCTCCAGCTAATTAACTGTGATAGAAATACCGAAGCCAATTTTTAGTTCCAGTCCATACTTGGACACCAGTCTTGTTGAGACTTAATAAATATAAACCAATTATATTTTTTGTGCTCTGTTGATGCAGACTACTCTAAAACCTGTCAGCTGGCTCATAAAAGTATGCACACTGGTCACAGGGGAACCAAAGAGGAGAGCTGATAGTTCATTTCAAATAATCTTGAATTGTGGATAAAAAACAACTAATGCTGATTAAGTTGCTTCATTTTTGTTTATGAAGAATATTATGTGAAAATGATTTGTTGATGAAAAATATGGCCTACAGATCTTTAGAAGCATTTTTGTCTTCCCATGACAAGCTCTCCAATTTGCAATACAACATTAAAAATACAATTTTACATTACAACAGCAAAATAATTGCTAAAACTCTAGTGATGGTAATAACAAGAAAAATTCCATTAACTCTAACATATTTATTTGTAGCGGTTTTGCATAATAGGAAAGGTTGCAATTACCATAATACACATACTGAACAAGTGTGTCTTATACAACCTGTGTTCACAGGTTTTAAAAGATATTTTAAACCTACTCTGCTATTCAATTAAGTACCTTTATTTAATATGTGAGTTCTAATAACATACTAACATATGCCTGCTAATTTTCTCTTTCTCTCTTGGTGTCTGGCTTTCCATTCAGTGCCTACTTTTCTTGCTTTAAATTGATCTGATGATCATTTAGAATGCCCAGCTGTAGAAATTTAGCTTCTCACAGTCAGATGTTCTCATCAATTTAGCTAATTGACAGTGTCTGAATAAATTCCTTAATTACTATGAAAACATATTACAGGAAACAAACCAAATAGAAAAGCTTTTTAAAAAATTCTCATTTTAAAAGTTTGTAAATATCTTTAAGTGTAGAAAATCTGATAGTTTTCATACTATTTTATCACACCACTGTTACAATAACAGTTGTGTAAGGTATATTAGAGATGTGAACAAATAATGAAAATGTTCAATGAGTAAAATAAAACTTTCTTTAAAAAGGACATCATTTTAAATTTTCCCTTCAGTGACTTAGTTGTCCATTGAAACACTGGGAAATTAACATGTAGTATGTATCTGTGGCCTGCCTAAGTAATAACTACAAAAATATGGAGAAAATATTTTTATATAACTATCAATAAGATGTTTTCAAAATTTTTCTCAAATGGAATTTCCCTTGTATCTTTTAAAAAGAGCTTCCTAATCTCTTTGTTGAAATTATTCAGTGATGAGTTACAAAGAATGTTTCTTATAGTTGCAACATGTCGTATCTGTACCTCACTTGCTGATATTGACTATCCTTTATATCCACCACAGTGAGAAACGTGGAAATTAAATAGAATTTTTCTTGAAACTAATAGTTTGCTCTATGAACCTGAAACTATTCTATGTTATGCTCACAGTTTTTATGTGACTCCTCTCAAATAATATTATTTGTAAGTATAACTCTGCAATTAAAGAAAACAGGATTGATGATAAAAAGAAATGAACCTTCAGAACTTGTCATAAAATTAATCTAATATTTCACCATAAAAAGCATAAAACTGAAATTTCTCATTTACAAGTAGAAAAAAGAAAATATTGATTGTATCCATAAAAAATAAGAATAAAAAGCTTTACTGCTATGGTGTAAGCTAATGAATATTATATTGATATTCAGAATCTTTTGAAAAGGCTATTTCTTAAACTATTTGTCAAATTTCCATTTTATTTCTGTACCATCAAATATATTGAGGGTAGCACAAATTCTGGGATATCTTAAAGATATTTATAATTTTTTGTAGTAAAAATAATTATCTTTGTATTACAATTTTCATTGTCTCTGTACTATATTTTAAAAGGAAATCTATTTTCCACCCCCAATATAATGAAGTAGATATTATGTTACTGTGTTGGAGGGAGAAAAATATAAAAATTTCTTCTCTAAAACTTCTGATTCTGAAAATATGAGAGTGAGATATATATATATATAAACATGAACACACACATATATATATATTCTTAAACAAATATACATATAGTTAAACAAAAAGCAATAAAAATTTCTGAAACATCTGATCACAATTTATATTACTTCATTATGGAAGAAATCAAATATTATGTATTATTAAAGTATATTAAATGTCTACTGGATTATTGTCCATAAGATATGATATAGTCTCAAATGCTAATCAATGAAATAAAGAAATACCAGCCCTCATTTTGTTACACCCTAACATGTCTTTCTATAGCTCAAGGCTTTAGTGACATTTTTCCAAATATTACAGACATTTATTTTAAAATAATTATATTGTAAGAAATACATACAATAAAGCAGTTTATAAAAAAGAGTATATGAGCTACAAAGGAAAGAAATAATAAGGAGATAAATTATTTCAAAAATGTGTTATTTTAATTACTTTCTCTACTTCACTCAGAGAAGGAATGCATAACTGAAACCACGGGGAGAATTAAGTTTTGTGCTTGTATTGCAGAATTCTTGTAACAAAACTATTTCATTTTGGTCTAAAGTATATATATATTTTAAACACCTTTATTGGAGCATAATTGCTTTGCAATGGTGTGTGACTTTCTGCTTTATAACACAGTGAATCAGTTGTATATATACATATATCCCCATATCTCCTTCCTTTTGCGTCTCCCACACATCCTCCCTATCTCACTCCTTTAGGTGGTCACAAAAGACAGAGCTGATCTCACTGTGCTATGCAGCTGCTTCCCACTAGTTATCTATTTTACATCTGGTAGTATATATATGTCCATGCCACTTTCTCACTTCATCCCAGCTTAGCTTTCCCCCTCCCCATGTCCTCAAGTCCATTCTCTACCTCTGCATCTTTACTCCTGTCCTGCCCTTAGGTCCTTCAGAACTTTTTTTCTTTGGTTCCATATATATGTGTTAGGATGCAGTAATTGTTTTTCTCTTTCTGACTTACTTCACTCTGTATGACAGACTCTAGGTCCATGCACCTCACTACAAGCACTAAATTTCGTTACTTTTTATGGCTAAGTATTATTCCACTGTATATATGTCCCACACTTTCTTTATCCACTCATCTGTCAATGGACACTTAAGATGCTTCCACATCCTGGCTATTGTAAATACAGCTGCAATGACATTGTGATACATGACTCTATTAATTATGGTTTTCTCAGGGTATATGCCCAGAAGTAGGATTGCTGTGGTGTATGGTAATTCTAATTTAGTTTATTAAGGAACCTCCATAATGTTCTCCATAGTGGCTATATCAATTTACATTCACACTAACAGTGCAAGAGAGTTCCCTTTTCTCCACACACTCTCCAGGATTTATTGTTTGTAGATTTTTTGATGATGGCCATTCTGACTGGTGTGAGGTGATACCTCATTGTAGTTTTGATTTGCATTTCTCTAGTGCTTAGTGATGTTGAGCATCCTTTCATGTGTTTGTTGGCAATCTGTATATTTTCTTTGGAGAAATGTCTATTTAGGTCTTCTGTCCATTTTTGGATTGGGTTGTTTGTTCTTTTGATATTGAGCTGAATGAGCTGCTTGTAAATTTTGGAGATTAGTACATTGTCAGTTGCTTCATTTTCAAATATTTTCTCCCATTCTGAGGGTTGTCTTTTGGTCTTGTTTATGGTTTCCTTTGCTGTGCAAAAGCCTTTAAGTTTCATTAGGTTGCATTTGTTTATTTTTATTTTTATTTCCATTCCTCTAGGAGGTGGGTCAAAAGGGATCTTGCTGTGATTTATGTCATAGAGTGTTCTGCCTATGTTTTCATCTAAGAATTTAATCCTGTGTGGCCTTACATTTAAGTATTTAATCAAATTTGAATTTATTTTTGTTTATGGTGTTTATGAGTGTTCTAATTTCTTTCTTTTGCATGTAGCTGTCCAGTTTTCCCAGCACCAATTATTGAAGAGGCAGTTTCTCCTCCATTGTATATTCTTCCCTCCTTTATCAAAAATAAGGTGACCGTAGGTGCTTGGGTTTAACTCTGGGCTTTCTGTCTGATTCCATTGATCTTTATTCCTGTTTTTGTGCCAGTACCATACTGTCTTGATTACTGTAGCTTCATAGTATAGTCAAAGTCCAGGAGCCAGATTCCTCCAGCTCCATTTTTCTTTCTCAATATTGCTTTGGCTGTTCGGAGTCTTTTGTGTTTCCATACAAATTGTGAAATTTGTTGTTCTAGTTCAGTGAAAAATGCCTTTGGTAGTTTGATAGGGATTGCATTGAATCTGTAGATTTCTTTGGGTAGTAGAGTCATTTTCACAATGTTGATTCTTCCAATCCAAGAACATGGTATATCTCTCCATCTGTTTTTATCATCTTTTATTTATTTCATCAGTGTCTTATAGTTTTCTGCATACAGGTCTTTTGTCTCCTTATGTAGGTTAATACCTAGATATTTGATTCTTATTGTTGCAATGCTAAATGGGGGGTTTTCCTTAATTTCTCTTTCAAATATTTCATCATTAGTGTATAGGAATGCATGAGATTCCTATGCATTAATTTTGTATCCTGCTACTTTACCAAATTCCTTGATTAGCTCTGGTAGATTTCTGGTAGCATCTTTAGGATTCTCTATGTATAATATCATGTCATCTGTAAAGAGTGACAGCTGTAATTCTTCTTTTCCAATTTGGATTCCTTTTATTTCTTTTTCTTCTCATGATGCTGTGGCTAAAACTTCCAAAACTATGTTGAATAATAGTGGTGAGAGTGGACAACCTTGTCTTGTTCCTGATATTAGAAGAACTGTTTTCAGTTTTTCACCATTGAGAATGATGTTGGCTGAGGTTTTGTCATATATGGCCTTTATTATGTTGAGGTAAGTGCCTTCTCTGCCTACTTTCTGGAACGTTTTTATTATAAATGATTTTGAATTTTGTTGAATGTTTTTTCTGCATCTATTGAGATGATCGTATTTTTTATCCTTCAATTTGTTAATATGTTGTATCACATTGATTTATTTGCATATATTGAAGAATCCTTTCATTCCTGAGATAAACCTCAATTTATCCTGGTGTATGATCCTTTTAATGTGCTGTTGGGTTCTGTTTGCTAGTATTTTGTTGAGGATTTTTGCATCTGTGTTCATCAGTGATATTGGCCTGTAGTTATCTTTCATTTAGATAATTTTCTTTGGTTGTAGTATCAGGGTGATGGTTGCCTCGTAGAATGAGTTTGGGGGTGTTTCTCCCTCTACTATATTTTGGAAGAGCTTGAGAAGGATAGGTGTTAGCTCTTCTCTAAATGTTTCATAGAATTCGCCTGTGAAGGCATCTGGTCCTGGGCTTTTGTTTGTTGGACGATTTTTCATCACAGCCTCAATTTCAGTGCTCATGATTGGTCTGTTTATATTTTCTATTTCTTCCTGGTTCCATCTTAGAAGGTTATGCTTTTCTAAGAATTTGCCCCTTTCTTCCAGGTTGTCCATTTTATTGGCATATAGCTGCTTGTAGTAATCTCTTGTGATGCTTTGTATTTCTGCAGTGTCAGTTGTTACTTCTCCTTTTTAATTTCTAATTCTATTGATTTGTGTTTTCTCCCTATTTTCTTGATGAGTCTGGCTAATGGCTTATCAATTTTGTTTATCTTCTCATAGGACCAGCTTTTAGTTTTATTGACCTTTGCATTTATTTCCTTCAATTCTTTTTCTTTTATCTCTAATCTGATCTTTGTGATTTATTTCCTTCTTCTAACTTTGGGTTTTTTTTGCTTGTTTGTTTGTGTTTCTTTCTCTAATTGCTTTAGGTATAAGGTTATGTTGTTTATTTGAGTTATTTCTTGTTTCTTGAGGCAGGATTTTGTTGCTATAATCTTTCCTTTTAGAACTGTTTTTGCTGCATCCCATAGGTTTTGCATTGTCGTGTTTTCATTGTCATTTGTTTCTAGGTATTTTTTGATTTCCACTTTGATTTCTTCAGTGATCCTTTGGTTATTTAGTAGTGTATTGTTTAGCCTCCTTATGTTTGTATTTTTTACAGAGTTTTTCCTGCAGTTTATTTCTACTCTCATAATGTTGTGACCAGAAAAGATACTTGATATGATTTCAATTTTCTTAAATTTATCAAGGCTTGATTTGTGACCAAAAATATGATCTGTCCTGGAGAATGTTCCATGAGCACTTGAGAAGAAAGTGTATTTTGCTGTTTTAGAATGGAATGTCCTAGAAATATCTGTTAAGTCCATCTTGTTTAGTGTATCATTTAAAGCTTGTGTTACCTTATTTATTTCCTGTAAATTATATATTCATTAAATTTCTTATATTTGTGTACCCTAGTCTTTAGCCTCCTTCTTCAATGATTTATGGAAAGTTACCTAGAGAGCCTACCCAGCTCAGTGGATTTCTAATTTTCACTTTGTTTAGGGAAAAATGTCCTCAGAGCTAGAGAAAATTTTAGCAGCCACTCTTCTATTTTCTATCACATATCTTAGAACATTGCTCATAATTGTTGAGTTTCTTATTCAGTGTAATCGCCAACATCATAATTTAGTGGTCTTTTCCTTTGAGTTGTGTAGTAGAACACATGCATCAGACTCACATGGAAATACTTAAAAATAAGATCCCTTGGCACTATCATCACCTACTGAATGAAAATCTCTGGATGGTTCTTCTTGGTAACATGCAATTTTAACACGTTTCCTGAGTAAGAGAGAACCAGTGGAGTAGTGTTTGATCCTGCAACGTATCGAAACAAAGAGACCTGAGTTCTGTATTTACTGTGCCTGGGGCCTTTTCATCCCCATATTTTCTAATGAGAAACACTGGTTTCTCAAAGACTGATCCATTGACCCTTTGAATGTTATAGAGTTCAACACTGTGCTAGTTAGAAGTCTCATTCCTCAAAGAACTTAAAATCTGGTAGGAGAGATAAGACTAACATAAATTAACCTACAGTAGATAATAGTGTGGTATGTGAGAGCTGCATTATATGGTATAGCACAAATGTTGTCAGTACTTCAGAGAAGAAGGAAATTAAAAATGGAAGCAGAACATGGATAGTATTTGCATAAGGAGAAAAGAGGGTATTTTATCAAGTGAAACTATTAACTAAGGGATGATTTTAAACAATAATAAATCTAAGATGTAGGACATCAAGGTCAGCATAATTAGAAGCAAGTTAAATATATTGAAAAAATAATTTGATGGATAGATGGGTGGGGTCAGCTGAAAGATCCAGAAAATGAAAGATGACACAGACTTGAGGTTGTAAGAATATACGTATCTTTAATTGATAAATGTGAAAACAGATATGGAATTTAAAATATCTGCTTGAAATTTCAAGATTAATAAGATGGGTTCAGTTTGGTTCACATACCACAGAAAAAGCAATGCCATGATATGAATTAAAAAATAATATAATACTATTTGAATAAAAATATGATAAAAATAATATAGAAACTTCTATTTCTTTTCATGACAGAGTAGCTGATATCAGACTTGCCATACCAGTTGAAAGTACCATAACACTGGACAAAAGTGTTGATGTACTAAACCACTGGTAGCATAAGACTGCAATCATTTAAAGAAAGATAATTCATGATATGAGTCTTATATTGGCAACAGCTTTCTGATTGGGGACAATTGTCAGATTGCAGTATGTGGAACTCAAACCCAAGGATAATTTAATGATTTTGATGAGTTCAGAAAGCAGAGAATAGAGATCTCAGCAGGTAAAGTGGAAGGAAATTATGGTGCATGCACAACAGGGAAAGGATCTGAATCAGATGGCAAAAGTCTGGAGGTTTCACATTAGTCTTTGGTGAAGGAGTGGGCTGTGAATGTTTGGGTGATACTATGTGAAGATTACAAGAGAGGAGGTACCACTCAGATGAGAGTAAAAGAGACAGTACACATATGGGAAAACATTGGTGTTCTATACCAACCACAGTAAAGAGGCCTTGTTAATACCCAGGTCACCTAAATGAAATAGCACAAAGAACCTTGCAGAAGGAGTAAGGATAATGCCTTACAATAAGGCTTATCTTAGTCTTGCCTTATAAAAGCATAAAATCAAGCTATGTCAAGATACCTAGGGGAGACAAATTTTTGAGTTTAGGTTTGGCAAACTAGAAGGGCATTGGAAGCATCTTGATATTCCAAAAATTGTAATAAAAATGTAAAATGAAGCCTAAACAAATTAAAGTAGACAACCATTAAATTATGTAACTTCTAAACAAAAATCAGTGCTTTTTACAGGAAAATAACTGAGACCAGAATCTTACAGTGAACCATTTCATATGTCCAAAGTGAAATAAAAATTTACTAAACATAATTTTATAATCATGGATAGGAAGACTCATTATAGTTAATATGCTAGTTTGCCCAAATTGATCTATATATTCAACTATCCCAATAAAAATCAGAGGAAATTACTTTGTGAATGTTGACAAACTGATTGTAAATTTTATAGTTTTCTACATATTAGAGGAATAGCCAGCACAGTTGAATGAAAAAAAAAATTAGAGAACTGACACTACCTGACTTCAAGGCTTATTATAAAGCTATTATAATAAAGACAGTGATCTACTGACAAAACCATAGACAAATAGAATAATAGAATAGAATAAAGAGCCCGTAAGTAAACCTATACAAATGTAGTCAACTTAATTGACAATGGAGCAAAGATAGTCTTTCAACAAATGCTGTTAGAACAACTGAACATCAACATGCAAGAAAAAAAATGTAGACACAGACCTTATCTTTCTCACATTTAATTAAAAATGGATCCCTGACCTAAATGTAAAATGTAAACCTGTAAAACTCCTAGAAGATAACATAGGAGAAAATGTAGAAGAACTTGGGTTTGGTGATGCCTTTATAGATACAACATCAAAAGCACCATCCATGAAAGAAACTTTTGGTAAATTAGACTTAATTAAAGTAATAAAAACTTCTTTGTGAAAGACACTGCTATGAGAATGAAAAAAAAAAACAAGCAAAAGACTGGGAGAAAATCTTTGCAAAACATACATCTGATAATGAATTATTCTTCAAAATATACAAATTCAACAATAATTTTAAAAAACAACCTATTTTTTTAAAATGGCCACAAAAGTGATTTCAGAAATATGAGGCCTTAGATATTTCTTCCCTCCATGGATACAATGATACTACAAGAAAATGCACTTGTGAAATATCCATAAACTAATTGCAGCTCTCCTGCATCCTGGCAAGATTGAAACAAGCCACACTGAATTTGGTAGGAGAAATTGGAATTCTCTCCCACTAAGGGCTCTTCCCATTCTGCTGCACCATATGATGGGGAAAAAACCTCCAGCTCACAGCTCTTCTCTGGGGAGGGAAGGGAAGCATGAAACCACACATCTAACACTTTGATTCTTCTGGGGCCGTCTGAAGCACTGACTTCTGTCTCATGCTTTGGATGGCTGACAGAACCAGCATACTATAGCTTCACAGGACTACTTAGAACAAAGAGAACAATTAGAAATAGCAAACTAACACACACCACAGACCCGCTCTTCATTTCAGCGTAAAATGAGTGAGCAGAACAAATGCAGCTCCCAGCTTCATCCTGGGAAGGAAAGAAAGGATCAGACCATAAGTCCAATGCTCTGATTCTGGGGGAACACTGTTGCACACACTAGCTGTTCTCCCCTAACTTGGATTGTTGACAGGACTCAGCATAGCATATCTTTATGGTGGTACTGAAAATAAAGAATGTGTTTCGAGACTGCCATTTCAAACACCACATTCCACAGCCAGATTCCACAAGTTCAATGCAAATTAAATGGGCAGAAATAATTCAAGTCTCAACTTCTCCCTAGTGAAAGAACAAAGGATTGGACCTTACATCCAATGGACTGAATATACTGGGGTCTGATCATGACACTAGTATCTGTTTTACCTGTTTTAGAGTGCTAACAGGGCTCTGCATGTTCTAGAAGACTGGAGGTCTCTGAGAGCAAAGTTGGAAGTTTGATCTAGCACAAAGTTTTGAGGGACCAGAATGATTGGTAAGGATCCTCTCCTGCATGAATCCTGTCTATGAAGAGTGAGAGAGGTAGACGTTTTGTCTAGTGCAGAGACACCAATACAAAGAATCAAGGAGAATGAATGAACAGGAAAATATGTTCCAAACAAAGGAACAAGACAAATTCTAAGCACGAACTTTAATGAGATTGAGATATTTAATTTAACTCAGAGAGAATTTAAACAACTATTAAAATTTGATCAATGAGTTCATGAGAACAATGCATGAACAAGGTAAGTATTACAACAAAGTGATAGAAAATATAAAAAATATCAAAGAGCAATAATAGAGCTGAAGAACACTATAATTGAACTAAAAAAATTACTACATAGATTCAATGTCAGACAAGATCAGGCAGGGAAAGAATCAACAAACTCAAAGAAAGGTTATTGTAAATCACCCAATCAGAGGAGGAAAAAGAAAAAAAGAATGCAAAAGAAAACAGAATGTTTAAGAGAATTTGGGAAACCAACAAGTAGACCAGTATTCATATTATAGAATCCTAGAAGGAGAAATAAGAGAGAAAAGGGCAGAAGTCTTACTGAAAGATATACTGAATGAAAACTTCCCAAATCTGGGGAAGGAAATGGACATGCAGATCCAGGAAGTTCAACAAATGAGCAATAAGATGAACCAAAAGAATTACACATTGAGACACTTTATAATTAAACTGGCAAAAGTCAAAGACAAAGAGACAATTGTGAAAACAGCAAGGAAAAGCAAATTGCCATGTAAAAGGGCACTCTTATAAGGCTATCAGTAGGTTTCTCAGCAGGAATATTGCAGGCCATAAAAGAGTAGGATAATATATTCAAAATGCAGAAAGAAAAAAATCCAGCCAATAATACAAAACCTGGCAAAACTGTCCTTCAATAATGAAGGAGAAATACTTTTTCTGAGAAGCAAATGCTGAGGGAGTTCATAACCATTAGACTTACCTTTCTAAGAAATGCTAATGGGAGGTCTTCAAGTTTAAATAAAAGGAGGCTAAACAGCTATATGAAAACATATGAAAACATAAAACTTGTTGGTTACAGCAAATAAATAGACAAGTAAAGTATAAAGTAACATTGTAAGAGTAGTGAATAGATCACATTTAATTCTAGCATAAAAGATGAAAGTAAAAAGTTTTAAAATAACTATAACCATAAAATGGGTTAATGGATACCCAATATAAAAAAGATGTAAATTATGACATCAATAACATGAAATGTTATAAGGGAGGAAGTAAAATTGTCAAGATTTTGTATGTGATTGAAGTCAAGTTGATATTAGCTTGAAATCGACTGTTATAACTATAAGCTGTTTTATGAATGCTCTATGACAACTACAGGAAAATATATAGAAAATACTCAAAAGAAAAGTGAATCAAAACATATCAATACAATAAATCAAGACAACAAAGGTTAAAAAAAGGGACAAACGTTCTACAAAACAATCAAAAAGCAATTAACAAAATGGTAATAGTAAGTACATCTCTATCCATAATTACATTAAATGACAATGGATGAAATTTTCAGTCAAAAGAAATGGAGTAGCTTAATTAATAAAAATACAAGATCAAGCTATATGTTGTCTATAAAAGAGTCACTTTAGATTTAAGGACACAAATAGTCTAAAAGAGAAGCATGAAAAAATATATTAGATTCAAATGGTAACAACAAAAGAGAGCAAGGGTGGCTACACTTATATCAGACGAAATAGACCTTAAGTGTAAAGCTGTCAGAAGAGACAAAGAAGAATATTATATACTGATTAAAATGTCAATTAACCAAAAAGTTATAACAATTATAAATATATATATGCAACAATATCAGAACACCTGGATATATAAAGCAAATACCAATAGAACCCAAGTGAGAAACAGACCACAAAACAATAATAGTAGGAGACTTCAATACCCCACTTTCAGTAATGGATAAAGCATATTGAGAGGAAATCAATAAAAAAATCAGTGTATTGTAGTTAACTATAATAGAAAAGAATATGAGAAACCATATGTATGTATGTATGTTTGTATGTATGTATGTATGTATATAGTTTTTCATATTCTTTTCCATTGTACATACTTTTATATATAATTACATATATAGTTATATATATATATATATATATATATATAATTGAATCACTTTGTTGTACACCAGAAACTAACACAACATAGTAAATCAAATATACTTCAATAAAAATATATCACTAGAACTCAGCAAGACTACAGACCCAGTGGAAATAACAGAACTATCTACAAACCATCACACATAACAGCAACATAATATACATTTTCTTCAAACACATATGAAATATTCTCCAGGCTAGATCGCATACAATGTCACAAAAAATGTGTTAACAATTTTCATAAACTGAAATCATAACAAGTTACTTTTCAAGCCACAGTGGTATGAAATAAGAAATCAATAAACAGAAGGAACATGGGAAAATGCACATATATCTGGAAATTAAACAAGACACTTCTAAATATCCAATGGGTCAAAGAAGAAATTGAAAGAGAAATAAGAAAAATATCATGAGATGAATAAAAATGAAAGCACAACATATGAAAACTTACAGGATGCAGAAAAAGCAGTACTAAGAGGAAAGTTTTTAGCAACAAATGCCTAAATTAAAAATGAAGAAACATCTCAAATATACAACCTAATTATCCACATCAAGAAATTAGACATATAAGAACATATTAAGCCCAAAGTTAGCAGAAGGAAGGAAATAATAAATATTAGAATAGAAATATAAGAAACAGACAGTAGGAAAATAGAATAGAAAGCAAAATAATGAAACCAAGAGGAGTCTTCTGAAAAGATCAACAGAATTAATAAATATTTAGCTAGACCGAGAGAAAAAGAGAGGAGACATAGTAATAAAATTTTACATAAAGGAGGAGGCATTACAACTGATAACTGAAATAAAAAGTATCGTAAAGATTACTGTGGACTGAGCAACTGAGCATCAATTAATTGGACAACGTAGAAGAAATAAATTCCTAGAATAGTACAACCAAGACCAAGACATGAAGAAATAGAAAATATAAACAGACATAACCATTGAGGAGATTGAATCAGTAATTAGAAATCTCAAAAGAAACAAACATAAATCCTAGGACCAGAAGGCAACAATAATGAATTCTATCAAGTATTTAAAGAAAAAATTGAAGAGGATGATCAACTTCCAAACTCCAGAATTACCCTGATACCAAGGCCAGACAAAGACACTACAAGAAAAGAAAATTATAGGCCACTATCCCTGATGAACAAATATGCAAAATACTCAACAAAATGCCAGCAAGCCAAATTCATCAGAACAGGATCATACATCATGACCAAGTGGGATTTATCCCTAGGATGCAAGAAGTTTCAACAGATGCATATCAATAAATATGATACACCACATTAACAGAATGAAGGTTCAAAATTACAAGATCACCTCCATAGATGTAGAAAAAGCATTTGGCAAAATTCCACACCCTTACATGATAAAAATGTTCAACAAACTAGGTAAAGAAAATACCCTGACATCGTAAAGGCCAAATATGTTAAACCCACATCTAACTAATACTCAAGGAGAAAAACTAAAACCTTTTTCTCTAAGATCAGGAGCAAAACATAGTATTGAAAGTCAGAATCAGAGCAATTAAACAACAAAAATAAATAAAAGTAATCCAAATCAGAAATGAAGAAGTAAGATTATCTGTTTGCAGATAACTTGGTCCTATATGTAGAAAACCCTAAATAATCAATTTCAAAAAATTATTAGAGACAATAAATGAACCCAGTAAAGATGCATGATGATAGAAAGTCAACACACAATAGTCACTTACAATTAAACAACAATGAAAAAATATCCAAAAAGTAAATTAAGAAAACAATCTTATTTACAATAGCATCATGAGGAATAAATATACTTAGGGATAAATTAAACTAAGCAGATGAAAGAATTGTACACTAAAAATGCAAAACATAGTTGAAAGAATATTAAAAATACACAAATAAATGGAAAGACATCCTCTGTTCCTGGATTGGAAGACTTACTATTGTTAAAATGTCCATATTACCCAAGATGATCTACAGATTCAATAGTATTCCCTTCAAAATCCCAATAGCTTTTTTGCTAAAAGGAAAACATAACATTTTGTGAAACCACAAAAATCCCCAAAGCCAAAGCAATATTGAGAAAGAAGAAAGTTGGAGACATCACAATTCCCAATTAAAAAATATATTTCAAAATATATTTACAAAGGTACAGTAATACTGTACAGTAATACTAGCATAAAAACAGACAAATCCTCCAATGGAACAGAATAGATAAGGCAGAAATAAACCTACACATTTGTGGTCAACTGACTTTTGACCATGGTGCCAAGGATACACAATGGGGAAGGGAGGTTCTCTTTAGCAAATGGTACTTGGAAAACTGAATTTCCACAGGCCAAGAATGAAATTGATCTCCCACACTACACCATACACAACAAACAACTAAAACTGGATTAATGGTTTTAAAGTAAATCCTTAAACTGTAAAACTCCTAGAAGAAAACATAGCAGAAGAACTGCTTGACATTGATTTTGGCAATGATTTGTTTGCTTATGACACAAAAACACATACAACAAAATTAAAAATAGACAAGTAGGACTACAACCAAACTAAAAATCTTCTTCACAGTAAAGAAATGATTGATAGAAAACAAACAAACAAACAAAGAAAACAAACACACACAAAAACCAACAATATATGGAATGGGATAAAATATTTGCATACCATATATATGATAAATGTTTAATTTCAAAAAACATAAGGAGCTTATACATTGCAATAGCAAAAAAATAATACCCCAAATAACCTGATTAAAAATGGGCAAAGCATTGAATAAGCATTTACTCCAAAAAAGACACACCAATAGCCAACAGGTACATGAAAAGATGCTCATCGTCACTAATCATCAGGGAAATGCAAATCCAAAACCCACTGGGATATCAGCTAACACCGGTTAAGATAGCTATTTTTTAAATTTATTTCATTTATTTATTTATTTATTTATTTATTTTGTGATATGCGGGCCTCTCACTGCTGTGGCGTCTCCCATTGCACAGAACAGGCTCTGGATGCACAGTCTCAGCAGCCATGGTTCATGGGCCCAGCCACTCTGCAGCATGTGGAATCTTCCCGGACTGGGGCATGAACCCGTGTCCCCTGCATCAACAGGCAGACTCTCAACCGCTGTGCCACCAGGGATAGCTATTTTTTTAAAAAAAGACAACATGACTCCAGTTATAGGGCATATCTAAAATAGTCAAGCTCATAGAACCAGAAAGCAGAATTTTGGTTCACAGAGATCAAGAGAAGAGGATAATTGAAGTCAATAGGTATAAAATATTAGTAATACATGATGAATAAGTTCTAAAGATCTGATGTACAGCACTGTGCCTACAGTTAACAATGTTGTCTTGTGCACTTAAAATATGCTAAGATGGTGTATCTCAAGTTATGTGTTCTTACTATAATAAAATTTTAAATTAAAAAGTTTGTCATAGAAAATATTTCCTTATGTGAAAAATAGGCAAAAGTTCTGAACAGAAACCTCATCAAAAAGATAAGGTGGAAAATAAGCATATGAAAAGATACTCAATATCATATGTCATTAAGAAGTCACAAATTAAATCAAGATACTAATACAAACTTAATAGATTGTTTAAAATTCAAAACACTGACAAAACTAAATGCTGGTGAAATGTGTAGCAACATGAGATTTCATTCATTCCTGGTGAGAATGCAAATGGTACCGTCACTTTGGCATTAGTTTAGCTTGGGAATTTCTTAGAAAATTAAACAAATGCTTACTATGTGAACCAGCAATCATGCCCCTTGTTATTTTCCCAAATATGTTGAAAAGTTCTCTTCACATAATTCCCTGCACACATATGTTTACAATAAATTTATTCTTAATTGCTAAACTTGATAGAAACAAAGATATACTTACAATTTTGAAAGTGTAAAAAAAGAGTGATACATCTGTATAATGGAATATTCTTCATCAATAAAACAAAATAACTATCAAGCTGTGAAAAGACATGGAGATAACTTGAAAATATATTGCTAAGTGAGATAAATTAATCTGAACAGACTACATACTCTAAGATCACAGCTATAAAAATCTAGAGATAGTAAAATGTGCATTGGTTGCCAGGAGTTGGATGGAGGGATCAAGTGATAAATAGTAGGAGTATAGGTGATTCTTAGGGCAGTGAAACTATTCTTTCTGATACCATGAGGGTGGACACATGCCATTATGCACTTTTCAAGACCTATAGAATGTATATTACCAAGATAAACCTTAATATATAATATGAACCTCAGTCAGTAATAATGTATCAATATTGGTTCATTGATTGTAACTAATATACCACAATAATGCAAGATGTAAATCATAGTAGAAACTGTGTAGGGGAGGTGTATTTGGGAACTCTTTGGATTTTTCTGATGAATTTTTTGTAAACATAAAAATATTTATTTTTTCAAAAAAGTGTATTAATTTTTAAAAATTTCTCAACATGAAAAAAAACAGTAAAATGTGACTGAAAGCCAAGAAGGAAAGCAGTTAACAGAAAATGATACCAATGATTGGATTTAGCTCACAGAAGCTACATGTTGCATTTAGTAACAAAGGCTTTTAAAGTAATTAAAAATATATTTAAGAACTTAAAGCAAGTTTTGGTCTTAATGAGTGATTCCATAGGCACTTTCACCAGATAAAGAGAAATTATATAAAAGGACCAAAAGGCAATTCTAAATCTCAAAAAAATACAATAATTTAAGTCACAAATTTACTGGAAGAATGAACAGATATTGAGAAATAGAAGAATAGTACAGGAAACTTAAAAACAGAACTACAGTGTTACCCACTTTAAAACCTAAGAGTAAAATTATTGAAGAAAAATGAAGAGAAAATTTGGCAGAAAAAATTGCAAGAGATAATGGCTCATATTTTTCAATACTTGGTGAAAGACAAATATACAAATTCAGGAGATCTGACAATCCTAAGTAAGACAAATACAAAACACACACACACACATACACACACACACACTTAGACACATCATCTAAAACCTTAAAACCAAAGATAAAGAAAAAAGCTCGAAAGAAGTTAGAGAAAAATATGACTCAGTTTTCCTTCAAAGGGTAAACGAATCATGGTAAAATCATACCATGGAATACTACTCACCAATTAAAAGGAAAGCACCATTGATATACAGAGCAACATGGTTGGATTTCAAGGGAATTATGCTGAGTGGTAAGAAAAGCCCATTTCAAAAGGCTGCATATCATATGATTCTATATATACAGCATTATTGAAATAACAAAATTATAAACATGGAGAGCAGATTATGCTTGGAAGGGATTAATGAGATTGTGAGATGAGTTGGTGGTTGAGACTATAAAGGGTAAAACAAACATTGATGAAGGAAAATGAATGACATAGAAAAAAAATGGAAAGATATCCCATGTTCTTGGGGTGGAAGAATTAATATTATTAAAATGGCCATACTATCCAAAGCAATCTACAGATTTAATGCAATACCTAGCAAAATACCAATGATACTTTTCACAGACCTATGACAAATAATTCTAAAATTCATATGGAACCACAGAAGATCCCATATTGCCAAAGCAATCTTGAGAAAAAAAGACCAAAGTTGTAGATACAACCCTCCCATATTTCAGACTATACTACAAAAGCTACAGTAATCAAAACAACATAATACTAACATAAAAACAGGCAAACAGTTCAATGAACAGAATAGAAAAGCCAGAAATAAGCCCACTCACCTATGGTCAATTAACCTACGACACAAAATGGCAAGAATATTCAATGGAGATTTAAGGTCAAGATGGCAGAGTAGAAGGATGTGAACTCACCCCTTCTTACAAAAACACCAAAATTACAACTAACTGCTGAAAATCATTGAAAAAATTTGCTGAAACCTACCAAAAAAAGATACCCTACATCCAAAGACAAAGAAAAACTGAAAACGAAATGGCAGAAGAAGCACAATCACAATAAAATCAAATCCCATTCCCGCCAGGTGGAAGACCCAAAAAACTGGATAGTAATTATAGCACAGAAGTTCTTCCACAGGAGCGAAAGTTCTGAGCCCCATGTCAGGCTTCCCAGCCTGGGGGAGTGGCAATGGGAGGAAAGAGCTGCCAGAGAATATGGTTTTGATGGCCAGTAGAGTTTGATCGCAGGAATTCCACAGGACTGTGGGAAGCTGAAACTCCACTCTTGGAGGGTGCACACAAGGTTTAGTGTGCACCAGGACCCAAGGAAAATAACAGTGACATAAGAGCCTGGCTGTGACCTACTTTCTAGTATTGGAGCATCTGCTGTGGAGGCGGGGGCAACAGTGGCTCACTGTGAAGAGAAAGACACAGGCAGCAGCAATTCTAGTGAGTACTCTCTGGCATGAGCCCTCCTGAAGGCTGCCATTTGCTCCCTGAGACCTAGACCCACACAACAGCCAGTGGGCGATGGTGCTGGGACGCCTCATGACAAACAACCAACAGGGAAGTAACACTGCCCCACCCAGAAGCAGTCAGGATGCTTAAAGTCTTCTTGAGCAAGGCCCTGCTCAGTAGAGGGGCAAGACCCAGCTCCACCCATCAGCGGGAAGGAATCAGTCCCTCCCAACAGGAAGCCTGCACAAGCCTCTTACACAGCCTCATCCACTAGAGGACAGACAGCAGAATCAAGAAGAATTATAATCCTGCAGCCTGTGGAACAGAAACTACAATCACAGAAACTTAAACAAAATGAGGTGGCAGAGGAATATGTCCAAGATGAAGGAATAAGATAAAATACCAAAACAAGTAAGTGAAGTGAAGATAGGCAATCTACTGGAAAAAGAATCCAGGGTAATGATATAAAAGATGATCCAAGATATCAGAAAAAGAATGGAGGCACAGATGGGGAAGATACAAGAAATATTTAACAAAGACCTAGAAGAACTAAAGAACAAACAAAGATGAACAATACAATAACTGAAATGAAAAATACACTAGAAAGAATCAATAGCAGAATAACTGAGACAGAAGGATGGATAAGTGAGCTGGAAGATAGAATGGTGGAAATCACTGCCATGGAGCAGAATAAAGAAAAAGAAAGAAAGAAAAGAGGGCAATATAAGAGATTTCGGAGACAACATTAAATGAACCAGCATTCTCATTATAGGGGTCCCAGAAGGAGAAAAGAGAGAGACAGGACCTGAGAAAATATCTGAAGTTATAATAGCTGAAAACTTCTGTAATATGAGAAAGGAAACAGTCACTGAAGTCCAGGAAACACAGAGAGCCTCAGGAAGGAGAAACCCAAGGAGGAACACACTGAGATACATAGTAATCAAATTGAAAAAAAATATTAAAGACAAAAACAATATTAAAAGTAATGAAATAAAGGAGAACTCCCATAAGTTTATCACCTGATTTCTCAGCAGAAACTCTGCAGGTCAGAAGGGAGTGGCAGAATACATTTAAAGTAATGAAAGGGAAGAAACTACAACCAAGAATACTCTACCCAGCAAGGCTCTCATTCAGGTTCGATGGAGAAATCAAAAACATTACAGACAAGAAAAAGCTCAAAGAATAAGGCATCACAAGACCAGCTTTGCAACAAATGCTAAAGGAACTTCTCTAAGCAGAAAATAAAAGGTCACTGTTAGAAACAAGAAAATTATGAATGGAAAAGCTCTCCAGTAAAGAGAAGCATAAAGAAAATGTAGGAAACCATCTGCACAAAAATATGATAACAAAACTATCAATGTAAAAAGAAGAGAACATAATGAAGAGTATTGGAAATGCATTTGAAATTGAAAGACCAGTAACTTAAAACAATCTTGTTTAAATAAATATACAAAGTTATATATATATATGTTTATATATATATATATATATATATATATATATATATAAACATATATATATATAAACTTCATTGTAACAGAAAATTGAAAATCTACAAATAGGTACTCACACAATAAAGATAAAGGAATCCAAAAAACACTAAAGATGGTCAACAAACCATGAGAGAAGAGAACAAAAGTAGTTAAGCAAAAAGACCTATAAAAACAAATCCTAAACAATTAATAAAATGGTAATAGGAACATATATATCAGTAATTACCTTAAAAGTAAATGGATTAAAAGCTCTAACCAAAAGACATAGACTAGCTGAATGGATACAAAAACAGGACCCATATATGTGCTGTTTACGAGAGACACACTTCAGATGTAGGGACATATACAGACTGAAAGTGAGGGGATGGAAAAAGTTATTCCATGCCAATGGAAGTCAAAGAAAAGCTAGAGTAGCAGTATTCATAAAAGACAAAATAGATTTTAAAATAACAACATTTACAACAGACAAAGAAGGACACTACATAATAATCAAAGGAAAATTCAAGAAGAAGGAAAGAATGTAAATATATATGCACCCAACATAAGTGCACCCATATATATATATATATATATATATATATATATATATATATATATATATATATATATATAATACTAACAGCCATAAAAGGAAAAAAATACAGTGACACAATAATAGAGGGGGCTTTAATGCCCCACTTTCATCAATGGAGAGATAATCCAGACAGAAGATAAATAATAAAACACAGGCCATAAACAACACATTAGACCACATAGACTCAACTGACATTTATAGAGCATTCCATCCAAAACCCACAGAATACACATTCTTCTCAAGTGCACATGGAACATTCTCCAGGATTGATCACATGCTGAGCCACAAGGTAAGTCCCAGTAAAGTTTAAAAAAATTGAAATTAGACAGAATAACTACTGAACGCTGGCAGAAGACTTCAGATCTCCCAAAAGGCAAGAAACTCCCCACATACCTAGGTAGGGAAAAAGAAAAAAGAATAAACAGAGACAAGGGATAGGGACAGGACCTGCACCAGTGGGAGGGATCCGTGAAGGAGGAAAGGTTTCCACACACTAGGAAGCCCCTTCACGGGCAGAGACTGCGGGTGGAGGAGGGGGAAAGCCTTGAAGTGGCGGAGGAGAGCACAGCAAGAGGGGTGCGGAGGGCAAAGCAGAGAGATTCTCGCACAGAGGATCGGGGGCGACCAGCACTCACAAGCATGAGAGGCTTGTCTGCTCGCCCACTGGAGTGGGTGGGGCTGGGAGGTGAGACTCGGGCTTCAGGCAGAGCACAGTGAGAGGACTGGGGATGGCGGGGTGAACACAGCCTGAAGGGGCTAATGAACCACAGCTAGCCGGGAGGGAGTCTGCGAAAAAGTCTGGACGTGCAGAAGAAGAAAGAGACTTTTTCTTCCCTCTTTGTTTCCCAGTAAGCGAAGAAAGGGGATTAAGAGCGCTGCTTAAAGGAGCTCTAGAGATGGGCATGAGCCGCGGCTGAAAGCGCAGAACCCAGAGATGGATGTGGGACGCTGGGGCTGCTGCTGCCACCTCTAAGAGACCTGTGTGCAAGCGCAGGTCACTGTCCACGCCCCCCTTCTGGAGAGCCTGTTCAGCCCATCAGTGTCAGGGTCCTGGGATCCAGGGACAATTTACCCGGGAGAGCGCACGGCGCACCTCGGGCTGGTGCAATGTCACACTGGCCTCTACCGCTGCAGGATTGCCCTGCACTCTGTGCCCCTCCTTCCCTCCCGGCCTGAGTGAGCCAGAATCGCCAAAGCAGCTGGTTCTTTAACCCTGTCCTATCTGAGAGATGAACAGACATCCTCCGCCGACCTACATGCAGAGGCGGGGCCAAATCCAAAACTGAGAGCCAGGAGCTGTAGGAACAAAGAAGAGAAAGGAAAATCTCTCCCAGCAGCCACAGAAGCAGCAGATTAAAGCTCCACAATCAACTGGATGTACCCTGCATCTGTGGAATACATGAATAGACAACGAATCATCCAAAATTGAGGAGCCAGGAGTCAGTGCTGTATCTCTGAGATGGGAGAGCCAACTTCAGGACACGGGTCCACAAGAGACAACCCAGCTCCACATAATAACAAATGGCGAAAATCTTCCAGAGATCTCCATCTCAACACCAGCAACCAACTTCACTCAACGACCAGCAAGCTACAGTGCTGGACACCCTATGCCAAACAACTAGCAAGACAGGAACAGAACCCCACCCATTAGCAGAGAGGCTACCTAAAATCATAAAAAGTCCAGAGACACCCCAAAACACACAAGCAGATGTGGACCTGCCAACCAGAAAGACAAGATCCAGCCTCATCCACCAGAACACAGGCACCAATCCCATCCACCAGGAAGCCTACACAACCCACTGAACAAACCTTCGCCACTGGGGACAGAAACCAAAAACAATGGGAAATATAAACCTGCAGCCTGTTAAAAGGAGACCCCAAACACAGTAAGATAAGCAAAATGAGAAGACAGAAAAACACACAGCAGGAGAAAGAGCAAGACAAAACCCACCAGACCTAACAAATGAAGAGGAAATAGGCAGTCTACCTGAAAAAGAATTCAGAATAATGATAGGAAAGATGATCAAAAATCTTGGAAAAAGAATAGACAAAATGCAAGAAACAGTTAACAAGGACCTAGAAGAACTAAAGATGAATCAAGCAACAATTAGAAACACAATAAATGAAATTAACAATACTCTAGATGGGATCAATAGCAGAATAATTGAGGCAGAAGAACGGATAAGTGACGTGGAAGAAAAAAGAGTGGAAATAACTGCTGCAGAGCAGAATAAAGAAAAAAGAATGAAAAGAACCGAGGACAGACTGAGAGACCTCTTGGAAAACATTAAATGCACCAACATTCGAATTATAGGGGTGCCAGAAGAAGAAGAGAAAAAGAAAGGGACTGAGAAAATATTTGAAGAGATTATAGTTGAAAACTTCCCTAATATGGGAAAGTAAATAGTTAGTCAAGTCCAGGAGGCACAGAGAGTCCCAAACAGGATAAATCCAAGGAGAAAAACACAAAGACATATATTAATCAAACTGTCAAAAATTAAATACAAAGAAAACATATTAAAAGCAGCAAGGGAATAACAACAAAAAACACACAAGGAATCCCCATAAGGTTGACAGCTGATTTTTCAGCAGAAACTCTGCAACCCAGAAGGGACTGGCAGGACATATTTAAAGTCATGAAGGAGAACACCCTGCAACCAAGATTACTCTAGCCAGCAAGGATCTCATTCAGATTTGATGGAGAAATTAAAACGTTTATATACAAGCAAAAGATGAGAGAGTTCAGCACCAATAAACCAGCTTTACAACAAATGCTAAAGGAACTTCTCTAGGCAAGAAACACAACAGAAGGAAAAACCTACAATAACGAACCCAAAAAATTAAGAAAATGGGAATAGGAACATACATATCGATAATTACCTTAAATGTAAATGGACTAAATGCTCCCACCAAAAGACACAGATTGGCTGAATGGATACAAAAACAAGACCCATATATATGCTGTCTACAAGAGACCCACTTCAGACCTAGGGACACATACAGACTGAAAGTAAGGGAATGGAAAAATATATTCCATGCAAATGAAAACCAAACGAAAGCAGGAGTAGCAATTCTCATATCAGAAAAAATAGACTTTAAAATAAAGACTACTAGAAGAGACAAAGAAGGACACTACATAATGATAAAGGGATCAAACCAAGAAGAAGATATAAGAATTGTAAATATTTCTGTACACAACATAGGAGCTCCTCAATTCATAAGACAAATACTAACAGCCATAAAGGGGGAAATCGACAGTAACACATTCACAGTAGGGAAATTTAACACCCCATTTTCACCAATGGACAGATCATCCATAATGAAAATAAATAAGGAAATGCAAGCTTTAAATGATACATTTAACAAGATGGACTTAATTGATATTTATAGGACATTCCATCCAAAAACAACAGAATACACATTTTTCTCAAGTGTTCATGGAACATTCTCCAGGATAGATCATATCTTGGGTCACAAATCAAGCCTTGGTAAATTTAAGAAAATTGAAATTGTATCAAGTATCTTTGCCGATCACAATGCTATGAGACTAGATATCAATTACAGGAAAAGTTTTGAAAAAAATACAAACACATGGAGGCTGAACAATACACTACTTAATAACGAAGTGATCACTGAAGAAATCAAAGAGGAAATCAAAAACTACCTAGAAACAAATGGTAATGGAGACACCACAAACCAAAACCAATGCAATGCATCAAAAACAGTTCTAAGAGGGAAGATTATAGCAATACAATCCCAGCCTAAGAAACAGGAAACATCTCGAATAAACAACCTAACCTTGCACCTAAAGCAATTAGAGAAAGAAGAACAAAAACATCCCAAAGTTAGCAGAAGGAAAGAATTCATAAAAATCAGATCAGAAATACATGAAAAAGAAATGAAGGAAATGATAGTAAAGATCAATAAAACTAAAAGCTGGTTCTTTGAGAAGTTAAACAAAATTGATAAACCATTAACCAGACTCATCAAGAAAAAAAGGGAGAAGACTCAAATCAATAGAATAATAAATGAAAAAGGAGAAGTAACAATGGACAATTCAGAAATAAAAAAGATCATGAGAGATTACTACAAACAACTCTATGCCAAAAAAATGGACAACCTGGAAGAAATGGACAAATTCTTAGAAATTTCCAACCTGCCAAGACTGAATCAGGAAGAGGTAGAAAATATGAACAGACAAATCACAACCACTGAAATTTAAACTGTGATTAAAAATCTTCCAACAAACAAAAGCCCAGGACCAGATGGCTTCACAGGCGAATTCTATCAAACATTCAGAGAAGAGCTAACACCCATCCTTCTCAAACTCTTCCAAAATATGGCAGAGGGAGGAACACTCTCAAACTCATTCTACGAGGTCACCATCACCTTGATACCAAAAGCAGACAAGGATGTCACAAAGAAAGAAAACTACAGGCCAATATCACTGATGAACATAGATGCAAAAATCCTCAACAAAATACTAGCAAACAGAATCCAACAGCACATTAAAAGGATCATACACCATGATCAAGTGGGGTTTATTCCAGGACTGCAAGGATTCTTCAATATATGCAAATCAATCAACGTGATACACCATATTAAAAAATTGAAGGAGAAAAACCATATAATCATCTCAATAGACGCAGAGAAAGCTTTCGACAAACTCAACACCCATTTATGAAGAAAATCCTGCAGAAAGTAGGCATAGAGGGAAATTTCCTCAACATAATAAAGGCCATATATGACAAACCCACAGCCAACATAGTCCTCAATGGTGAAGAACTGAAACCATTTCCACTAAGATTAGGAAAAAGACAAATTTGCCCACTCTCACCACCCTTACTCAACATAGTTTTGGAAGTTTTAGTCACAGCAATCAGAGAAGAAAAGGAAATAAAAGGAATCCAAATTGGAAAAGAAGAAGTAAAGCTGTCACTGTTTGCAGATGACATGATACTATAGAATCCTAAAGATGCTACCAGAAAACACCTAGAGCTAATCAATGAATTTGGTAAAGTAGCATGATACAAAATTAATGCAGAGAAATGTCTGGCATTCCTATATACTAATGATGAAAAATCTGAAAGTGAAATCAAGAAAACACTCCCATTTACCATTGCAACAAAAAGAATAAAATATCTAGGAATAAACCTACCTAAGGAGACAAAAGACCTGTATGCAGAAAATTATAAGACACTGATGAAAGAAATTAAAGATGATACAAATAGATGGAGAGATATACCATGTTCTTGGATTGGAAGAATCAACATTGAGAAAATGACTGTACTCCCCAAAGAAATCTACAGATTCAATGTAATCCTTATCAAACTACCACTGTCATTTTTCACAGAACTAGAACAAAAAATTTCACAATTTGTATGGAAACACAAAAGACCCCAAAAAGCAAAAGCAATCTTGAGAACGAAAAATGGAGCTGGAGGAATCAGGCTCCTTGACTTCAGACTATACTACAAAGCTACAGGAATCAAGACAGTATGGTACTGGCACAAAAATAGAAAGTTAGATCAATGGAACAGGGTAGAAAGCCCATAGATAAACCCACGCACATATGGTCACCATATCTTTGATAAAGGAGGCAGGAATGTACAGTGGAGAAAGGACAACCTCTTCAATAAGTGGTGCTGTGAAAGCTGGACAGGGACATGTAAAAGTATGAGATTAGATCACTCCCTAACACCATACACAAAAATAAGCTCAAAATGGATTAAATACCTAAATATAAGGCCAGAAACTATCAAACTACTAGAGGAAAACATAGGAAGAACACTCTTTGACATAAATCACAGCAAGATCCTTTTTGACCCACCTCCTTGAGAAATGGAAACAAAGACAAAAATAAACACTTGGGACCTAATGAAACTTCAAAGCTCTTGCACAGCAAAGGAAATCATAAACAAGACCAAAAGACAACCCTCAGAATGAGAGAAAATATTTGCAAATGAAGCAACTGACAAAGGATTAATCTCCAAAATTTTTAAGCAGCTCATGCAGCTCAATAACAAAAAAAACAAACAACCCAATCCAAAAATGGGCAGAAGACCTAAATAGACATTTCTCCAAAGAAGATATACAGACTGCCAACAAACACATGAAACAATGCTCAACATCTTTAACTGTTAGAGAAATGCGGTCCATCCACGTCCCTACAGATGACCCAATTTCATTCCTTTTTATGATTAATATTCCATTATATATATGTACCACATCTTCCCTATCCATTCGTCTGTCGATGGACATTTAGGTTGCTTCCATGACCTGGCTATTGTAAATAGTGCTGCAATGAACATTTGGGTGCATGTGTCTTTTTGAATTATGGTTTTCTCTGGGTATATGCCCAGTAGTGGGATTGCTGGGTTGTATGGTAATTCTATGTTTAGTTTTTTTAAGGAACTCCCATACTGTTCTCCATAGTGGCTGTATCAATTTACATTCCCACCAACAGTGCAAGAAGGTTCCCATTTCTCCACACCCTCTCCAGCATTTGTTGTTTGTAGATTTTCTGATGATGCCCATTGCAACTGGTGAGAGTTGATACCTCATTGTAGTTTTGATTTACATTTCTCTAATAATTAGTGATGCTGAGCAGGTTTCATGTGCCTCTGACCATTGGTATATCTTCTTTGGAGATATGTCTATTTAGGTATTCTGTCAATTTTTTGATTGGGTTGTTTTTTTGTTTATTTAATATTGAGCAGCATGAACTGTTTATATATTTTGCAAGTTAATCCTTTGTCAGTTGATTCACTTGCAAATATTTTCTCCCATTCTTAGGAGAGCATTTTCATATTGTTTATAGTTTCCTTTTCTGTGTAAGGTTTTTTTTAACATCTTTATTGGAATATAATCACTTGACAATGTTGTGTTAGTTTCTGCTGTATAACAATGTGAATCAGCTATATGTATACATATATCCCCATATCCCCTCCCTCTTGCCCCTCCCTCCAGTCCTCCCTACACCACCCCCCTATATGGTCAAAAGGCCTGAAGCTGATCTCCCTGTGCTATGCAGCTGTTTTACAGTAGCTATCTATTTTACAATTAGGTCCCACTTGTTTATTTTGGCTTTTATTTCCATTATTCTAGGAGGTGGGTCAAAAATATCTTGCTGAGATTTATGTCAAAGAGTGGTCTTCCTATGTTTTCCACTAAGAGTTTCATAGTGTCTGGTGTTACATTTAGGTGTTTAATCCATTTTGAGTTTATTTTTGTGTATGGAGTTAGGGTGTGTTCTAATTTCATTGTTTTACATGTAGCTGTCTAGTTTTCCCCGCACCACTTATTGAAGAGACTGTCTTTTCTCCATTGTATATCCCTGCCTCCTTTGTCATAGATTAGTTGACCATAGGTGTGTGGGTTTATCTCTGGGCTTTCTGTCCTGTTCCATTGATCTATATGTCTGTTTTTGTTCCAGCACCATATTTTCTTGAATACTGTAGCTTTGTATTATAGTCTAAAGTCAGGAAGTCTGATTCCTCCAGGTCCATTTTTTTCCATCAAAATTCCTTTGGATATTTTGGGTCTTTTGTGTCTGCATACAAATTTTAAGACTTTTGTTCTCGTTCTGTAAAAAATGCCATTGATAATTTGATAGGGATTGCATTGAATCTGTAGATTGCTTTGGGTAGTATAGTCATTTTCTCAATATTGATACTTCCAATCCAATAACATGGTACATCTCTACATCTACTTGGGTCATCTTTGATTTCCTTCATTACTGTCTTATAGTTTTCTGAGTGCAGGTCTTTTTCTTCCTTAAGTTTATTCATATGTATTTTATTCTTTTTGTTGCAATGGTGAATGGGATTATTTCCTTAATTTCTCTTTCTGATCTTTTATTGTTAGTGTATAGGAATGCAAGAGATTTCTGTGTATTAAGTTTGTATCCTGCAACTTTACCAAATTCACTGATTAACTCTAGAAGCTTTCTGGTGGTATCTTTAGGATTGTCTATGTATAGTATCATGTCATCTGCAAACAGTGACCATTTTACCTCTTCTTTTCTGATTTGTATCCCTTTTATTTCTTTTTCTTCCCTGACTGCAGTGGCTAGGACTTCTAAAACTATGTTGAATAATAGTGGTGAGAGTGCACATTCTTGTCTTGTTCCTGATATTAGGGGAAATGCCTTCAATTTTTCACCATTGAGAATGATATCTGCAGTGGATTTGTCATACATGGCCTTTCTTATGTTAAGTTAGGTTCCCTCTATGCCCACATCCTGGAGAGTTTTAATCATAAATCGATGTTGAATTTTGTCAAAAGCTTCTTTTGCATCTATTGAGATGATCATATAGTTTTTATTCTTCAGTTTGTTAATATGGTGTATCATATTGATTGCTTTGCGAATATTGAAGAATTCTTGCATCCCTGTGAGAAATCCCACTGTATCATGGTGTATGACCCTTTTAATGTGTTGTTGTATTGTTTGCTAGTATTTTGTTGAGGATTTTTGCATCTATATTCATCAGTTATTTTGGTCTGTAATTTTCTTTTTTTGTACTATGTTTGTCTGATTTTGGTATTGAGGTGATGGTGACCTTATAGAATGAGTTTGGCATTGTTCTTTCCTCTGCAATTTTTTGGAAGAACTTGAGAAGGATGGGTGTTAACTCTTCTCTAAATGTTAGATACAATTCACCTGTGAAGCCATCTAGTCTGGACTTTTATTTGTTGGAAGATTTTTAATTGCAGTTTCAATTTCAGTGCTTGTGATTGGTCTGTTCATATTTTCTATTTCTTCTTGGTTCAGTCTTGGGAGGTTATACCTTTCTAAGAATTTGTCCATTTCTTCCAGGTTGTCCAATTTATTGGCATAGAGTTGCTTGCAGTAGTCTCTTAGGATACTTTGTATTTCTGCATTGTCCATTTTAACTTCCTCTTTTTCATTTCTAATTTTATTGATTTGAGCCCTCTCCCTCTTTGTCTTGGTGAGTCTGGCTAAAGATGTATCAATTTTTTATGTGCTCAAAGACCAGCTTTTAGTTTTATTGATATTGCTACTGTTTTCTTTGTTTATATTTCATTTATTTTTCCTCTGATCTTTATGATTTCTTTTCTTCTACTAAATTTGCATTTTGTTTGTTCTTTTTTCTCTAGTTCCATTAGGTGTAAGGCTAGATTGTTTATTCGAGATTTTTCTTGTTTGTTGAGGTATGATTGCTCTAAGTTTCCCTCTTAGAACTGCTTTTGCTCTATCCCATAAGATTCGGATCATCGTGTTTTGTTGTCATTTGTCTCTAGGTATTTTTTGATTTCCTCTGTGATTTCTTCACTGACCTCTTGGTTATTTAGTAACGTACTGTTTAGCCTTCATGTGTTTGTGTTTTTTACGTTTTTTCCCCTGTAATTTATTTCTAATCTCATAGCATTGTTGTTGGAAAAGATGCTTGATATGGTTTCAACTTGCTTAAATTTATGACGACTTGATTTGTGAGCCAAACTGTGATTTATCTTTGATAATGTTCCATGTGCACTTGAGAAGAAAGTGTAACCTGCTGTTTTTGGATGTAATGTCCTATAAGTGCCCATTAAATCTATCTTTTCTATTTTTTCATTTAAAGCTTGTGTTTTCTTATTAATTTTTCTGTCTGGATGATCTGTCCATTGCTGTAAGTGAGGTGTTAATGTCCCCCACTATCATTGTGTTACTCTCGATTTTCTCTTTTATAGCTGTTAACATTTGCCTTCTGCGTTGAGGTGCTCCTATGTTGGGTGCATATATATGTATAATTGTTATATTTTCTTCTTGGATTGATCCCTTGATCATTATGTAGTGTCCTTCCTTGTCTCTTGTAACATTATTTATTTTAAAGTCTATTTTATCTGAATGGGTATTGCTATTCCACCTATCTTTTGATTTCCTTTTTCATGGAATACTTTTTCCATCTCCTCACTTTCTGTCTGTATGTGTCCCTAGGTCTGAAGTGGGTCTCTTGTAGACAGCATATGTATGGGTCTTGTTTTTGTATCCATTCAGTGAGACTGTGTATTTTGGTTGGAGCATTTAATCCATTTGCATTTAATGTAATTATAGATATGTATGTTCCTATTACCATTCTCTTAATTGTTTGGGGTTTTTTTGTAAGTCCTTTTCTTCTCTTGTGTGTCCCACTTAGGGAAGTTCTTTTAGCATTTTTTGTAGAGCTGGTTTTGTGGTGCTGAATTCTGTTAGCTTTTGCTTGTCTGTCAAGCTGTTGATTTCTCCAGCAAATCTGAATGAGACCCTTTCTTGGTAGAGTAATCTTGGCTGTAGGTTCTTCCCTTTCATCACTTTAAATATATTGTGCCACTCCTTTCTGACTTGTAGAATTTATGCTGAGAAATCAGCTGTTAACCTTATGTGAGTTCCCTTGTATGTTATTTGTCATTTTTCCCTTGCTGCCTTTAATAATTTTTCTTTGTCTTTAATTTTTGTCAGTTTGATTGCTATGTTTCTCGGTGTGGTTCTTCTAGGGTTTATCTTGCCTATGACTCTCTGACCTTCCTGGACTTTGGTGGATATTTCCTTTCCCATGTTAGGGAACTTTTCATCTATAATCTCTTCAAATATTTTCTCGGTCCTTTCTGTCTCTCCTTTGATTCTTGGACCCCTATAATGCGAATGTTGGTGCATTTAATGTTGCCCCAGTGGTCTCTTAGGCTATCTTCATTTCTTTCCATTTTTTTTTCTTTATTCTCTTCCACAGCAGTGAATCACACCATTCTGTCTTCCAGATCACTTATCCATTATTCTGCATCATTTATTCAGCTATTGATTCCTTCTAGTGTATTTTTCATTTCAGTTATTGTATTGTTCATCTCTGTTTGCTTGTTCTTTAATTTTTTGAGGTGTTTGTTCTTTAATTCTTCTGGGTCTTTGTTAAACATTTCTTGCATCTTCTCTATCTTTGCCTCCATACTTTTTCTGATGTCCTGGATCATCTTCACTATCATTATTCTGAATTCTTTTTCTGGAAGTTCACCTATCTCCACTTCACTTAATTGTTTTTCTGCAGTTTTATCTTGTTCCTTTATCTGGTACATAGCTCTCTGCCTTTTCATTTTGTATATCTTTCTGTGAATGTGATTTTCATTCTAAAGGCTGCAGGACTGTAGTTTTCTTGTTTCTGCTATCTGCCCTCTGGTGGATGAGGCTATCTAAGAGGCTTGTGCAAGCTTCCTGATGGGAGGGACTGGTGATGGGTAGAACTTGGTGTTGCTCTGGTGGGCAGGGCTCAGTAAAACTTTAATCCTCTTGTCTGCTGGTGGGTGGGGCTGAGCTCCCTCCCTGTTGGTTGGTTGGACAGAGGTGACCCAGCACTGGAGCCACAGACTATTTGGTGGGGTTAATGGTGGACTCCAGGAGGGCTCATGCCATGAAGTACTTCCCAGAACTTCTTTTCCTAGTGTCTTGTCCCCATGGTGAGCCACAGCCTTCCCCCACCTCTTCGGGAGACTCTCCAACACTAACAGGTACATTTGGTTCAGTCTCCTATTGGGTCTCTGCTCTTTCCCCCTGGGTCCTGATGCACACACTACTTTTTGTGTGCTCTCCAAGAGTAGAGTCTCTGTTTCCACCTGTCCTGTCGAAGTCCTGCAATCAAATCCCGCTAGGCTTCAAAGTCTGATTCCCTGAGAATTCCTCCTCCCGTTGCCAGATCCCGATTTTGGGATGTCTGATTTTGGGCTCAGAGCCTTCACTTCAGTGGGTGGACTTCTGTGGTATAATTTTTCTCCTGTTTGTGAGTCACCCAACCAGTATTTTTGGGATTTGATTTTATTGTGATTGCACCTCTCCTACCATCTCATTATGGCTTCTCCTTTGTTCTTGGATGCGGGGTATATTTTTTGGTGAGTTCCAGTGTCTTCCTGTCAATGATTCTTCATCAGTTATTTATAATTCTGGTACTCTTGTATGAGGGAGTGAGCACACCTCCTTCTACACTGCCATCTTGAACCAATCTCGTTCATGCATTATGCTTCTTATCCTGACATTTTTTAAAAGACTTCTACATTTTCATGCACTCTCCAAAGTTTTCTATGTGTCAGAAAGGAAGAGATGAAGGAAAGCTTTAAAAGAGCAACTAAAGCCAGTTAATCATGCCCAGTGACCCAAATTCTGATATGTATGTATGTATATATATATATATATATATATATAAAATCACCATAATTTTGAAAAGTCAACAATATTTACTTAATCAGTACCCTTTCCAATGGCACCTCTGCCTGATTACTTCCCTTTTTATTGCTGTCCATCACTAATATAGAGTCTATGATTACATGTTTCTACCCACCTCTACACAAACCACCTTTCAAAAAGTTATCAGGAAAATTAAACAAGAAAATTACATGATTAAATTGTGTGAATTTAAATTATTTGTAATTCTGTGCTTTCTAGTTTTCCTACTAATGCACTCCCCTACTTCCTTTTCACCACTCTGATAATTCCTTTGTGTGTTGCTCCTTCTGTGACATTTGAACTTTCAGACTTCTCATAATTCAGTTCTACAGCCTTAATTTTCTCATCTAAACATGTTGTCTGGAGTGACCTCATCCACTCTCATTGACCCCACAAACCATATTCTCTTTAATGACTTTTATCCAATCTTCAGCCTTTTGTATCTAAACACCTTCTGGACAGATTCACTTGTATTTTCCACTGATATCTGAAACTCAACATATCAAAACTGAATTTTAATCTTTCCTCTTATAACTCACATTTACCTACCGTATTTTTTATGTCATAGGATGAAACATTGATCATCATCTTGTTAACAAAAGCAGAAACATGACAAAAATCTTTACTCTTCCTTCTAACTAATCTCTCACGTTTAATCCATTACTAAGTTCTTTCCATATTACCTCCTATACATTTCTCAAATGTATACCTTTTCTCCATCTCTGCTATCAGTTTCCAAGCCTTTGGAATATCTTATAACTTTTTAGTAGTTTACCTTTTTTTCCATCACAGAACTTCCTTTTATGTTGCAATATAAGTAGATCAGGGTTTACTAAGCATTATTTAATGTGAACTTTTGATTGAAATATGCCATACTTACAGAAAAGTATACAGATCATAACCAAAAAACTTAATGGATTTTCATAAAGTTACCAGAACCTCAGCTCCTGTTTGTGCTGCCTCAGTCTCCATCATCCTGGAGCAATGACTCTCCTGACTTCTAACACCACAAATTAGATTGTCATTCTTTTGAACTTAGGTAAACAGATTCATACTCTACATGTTCTTTTGTTGCTAATTATTTTTCTCAACATTGTATTCATGTGATTCATTAAGTTTGCTTAGTCTTAGTTCGTTTAGTTTTCTTGCTGTATCATATCCCATGATGTGAGTATATCAAAATGTTCTATCAATTCTCCTGTTGATATTCATTTGGTTTCTCCTATATTTGACTATTATGAATATATTGCTGTAAACATTTGTATACATGCCTTTCAGTTTGACATTTGTATACATTTCATTTGGGTATCTAACAGCATAGAATCACTGCCTACTAGGGAATGTTTATGTTCAGCTTCAGGAGATATTGACAAACAGTTTCCCAAAATGTTTGAGCAATTTACTCTCCTAAAAGAAATGTAGGGAAATTTCAATTTCTCCATGCCATTGTCAAGACTTGATTCTGTCTTTTTCATGTAAGTTATTTTATAGATGTGTTTTGATATGGCATTGCAGGGTTATTTTTTAATTGAAGGATACTTAATTTACAGTATTGTATTAGTTTCTGGTGTACAGCATAGTTATTCCATTATTTTTTTCTGATTATATATCATTATAGGTCATAGATTATTACAATATATTGAATAAAAATATCTGTGCTATAGTGTAAATCCTTGTTGCTTATTTATTTTGTGTATGGTAGTTTGTACCTGTTAATCCCATATTCCTAATTTATCTCTTCCAACCCCTCCTTTTCCTCTTTGAAAATCATCAGTTTGTTTTGAATATTTGTGAGTCTGTTTCTGTTTTATATATAGATTCATTTGTATTACATTTTTATATTCCACCTATAAGTGATATCATATAGTATTTGTCTTTCTGTGTGTGACTTAATTCACTAAGTATAATATTCTTTAGGTCCATCTATGTTTCTGCAAATGGCAATATTTCATTTTTTTAATGGGTGAGTAATATACCACATATTCTTAAGCAAAGCATCTGTTGATGGGCACTTGGGTGGTTACCGTATCTTGGCTATTGCAAATACTGCTGCTATGAACATTGGGGTGCTTGTGCCTTTTTTCACCTTTTCCAGATATACACCCAGGAGTGAGATTGTTGGACCATAGGGTAGCTCTATTTCTAGTTTTATAAGGAACCTCCACACTCTTTTCATAGAGGCTGCACCAAGTTACATTTCCACCAACAGCATACAAAGGTTCTCTTTTCTCCACACCATCTCCAGCATTTAATATTGGTAGACTTTTTGATGATAGCTATTGTGACTAGTGTGAACAGACACCTCATTGTGGTTTGAATTTACATTTCTCATAATTAGTGATGTTGAGCATCTTTTCATGTGCCTATTGGCCATTGGCATGTCTTCTTTGGAAAAAAAAATGTCTATTTAGGTCTCCTGCCCATTTTTTATTGGGTTGTTTGTTTGTTTTTATTTATTTTTTGATATTAAGTTGTATGAGATATTTGTACATTTTGGATATTAACCTCTTGATGGCAACATCAATTGCAAATATTTTCTCCCATCCAATATGTTGTCTTTTCACTTTGTTGATAGTTTCCTTTGCTGTGCAAAATGTTTTAAGTCTAATTACATCCCATTCGTTGAGTTTTGCTTTTATTTCCTTTGCCTTGGGAGACTAACCCAAGAAAATATTGCTAGCATTTATGGATTTTTTTCACTTTATCTTTGTGATATTTCATTATTATTGTAAAGAAATGCAACAGATTTCTGTATATTATTCTCATATCCTGCTACCTACCTGAATTCATTTATTCATTCTAATAGTTTTTTTTTTTGTGGAGAATTTAGGGTTGTCTATATAGAGTACCATATCATCTGCAAATAGTGACAGTTTTACCTCTTTCTTTTCAATCTGCATACATCTTATTTCTTATTATTATTTGACTGCTGTGGTTAGGTCTTCCAATACCATGTTGGATAGAAGTGGTGAGAGTGGGCATCCTTGTTTTGTTCCTGAATTTAGCAGGAAGGATTTAAGCTTTTCACCATTAAGTATTATGTTGGCAGTGGATTTGTCATAAATGGCTTTTACTATGTTGAGATATGTTATCTCTATACCCACTTTAGTGAGAGTTTTTATCAAGAATGGATGTTTAATTTTGTCAAATGCTGTGTCCATTGAGATGATCATGTGTTTTTTGTCCTTTCTTCTATTAATATGGGCTATCTTATTGATCAATCTGATTATGTTGAACCATCCTTGCAACCCTGGAATGAATCCAACTTGATCATGATGTAAGATCCTTTTTATGTATTGTTGGATTCAGTTTGCTAGTATTTTTTGAGGATTTTTGCATCTATATTCATCAAAGATATTGGCCTGTAATTCTTTTTTTGGAGTATCTTTGTCTGATTTTGGTATCAGGGTAATGATGGCCTCATAGAGTGAATTTGTGAGTCTTCCCAGCTCTTCAATTTTTGGAATAGTTTTAGAAGTTTAGGTATAAGTTCTTCTTTGTATGTTTGGTAAAATTCCCCACTGAAATCATCCAGTCCTGGATTTTTTTTTCAGGGAGGGTTGTGTTTTCATTACTTATTCTATTTCACTTCTATTGACTGGTTTGTTCAAATTATCTGTTTCTTCTTGACTCAGTTTTGTCAGATTGTATGTTTCTAGAAACTTGTTTATTTCTTCTAAGTTGGTCCAAGTTGTTGGCGTATAACTGCTCATACTATTCACTCACAATTTGTTTGTATTACTGTGGTATCAGTTGTTATTTCTCCTCTTTCATTTCTTATTTTGTTTATTTGGTCCTCTCTTCTTGGTAAGCCTGGCTAGAGGTATGTCGATTTTGTTTTATCTTTTCAAAAAACCAGACTTGGTTTCATTGATCTTTTCTATGTTTTTTTTTTTTTTTTTTTTGCGGTACGTGGGTCTCTCACTGTTGTGGCCTCTCCCGTTGTGGAACAGAGGCTCTGGACGTGCAGGCTCAGCGGTCATGGCTCATGGGCCCAGCCGCTCCATGGCATGTGGGATCTTCCCAGACCAGGGCACGAGCCCGTGTCCCCTGCATCGGCAGGCGGACTCTCAACCACTGCGACACCAGGGAAGCCCTTTTCTATGGTTTTTAAATCTCTAGTTTATTTATTTCCTTTTTGATTATATTTCCTTCCTCCTGCTGACTTTGCATTTTTTTGCTCTTTCTAATTCTTTTATATGGTAGGTTAGGTTGTTGGTTTGAGATTTTTCTTGCTTCTTGAGAAAGCTAAGAGTTTGTATTGCTATAACTTTCCTCTTAGAACTGCTTTTGCTGTGTCCCATAGATTTTGTAAGGTTGTGCTTTCATTTTTGTTGTCTTGAGGTGTTTTCTGATATCTTCTTTGATTTCATCATTGACATATTGGTTTTTTAGTAGCATGTTGTTTAATCTCCATGCATTCATTCTTTTCCCATTTTTCATTCTATTGTTGATTTCTAGTTTCATATTGTTGTGATGAGAAAAGATGCTTGAAGTACTTTCTATTCTCTTAAATTTGTTGAAGCTTGTTTTGTAACCCGGTATGTGTTCTATCCTAGAGAACATTCCATGTGAGTTTGAAAAGGTTTTTTTTTTGTTTGTTTGTTTTTGTTTTGTTTTTTGGTGTAGCATCCTGTGGATATCAATTAAGTTCAACTGGTCTTTGTTTCATTTAGGAACTCTGTCGCCTTATTGATTTTGTTGGGATTATCTGCCCATTGATATCAATGGTGTTGGAAGTTGCCTACTATTATTGTATTATTGTATATTTCTCGCTTAATGTCTGTCAGTATTTGTTTTATATATTTAGGTGCTCCTATATTGGGTGCGTATATATTAAAGACTGTAATAGCCTCTTCTTGTATTGATCCCTTTATCATTATATCATGTCTGTCTTTGTTTATGAACTTTGTTTTAAAGTCTATTCTGTCTGATATGAATATTGCTACCCCCACTTTCTTGTCATTTCCATTTGCATGTTATATCATTTTCCATTGCCTCATTTTTCAGTCTGTGTGTGTCTTTCACCCTGAAGTGTGTTTCTTTTAGGCAACATATTGTAGGTTCTTGTTTTGTTATGTAACTTGCCATTCTATGTCTTTTGATCTGAACATTTAGTCTATTGACATTTAAAGTAACTATTGATAGGTATGTACTTACAGCCATCTTAATTCTTGCTTTCCAGTGGTTTTGTAGCTCTTCTTTGTTTATTTCTTCTTCTTTTTGTTTTTCCTTTTGTGGTTTGTTCATTTTCTTTTGTAGTATGTTTGAGTTCCTTTCTTTTTGGTTTTTGTGAATCTTTTGTATGTTTTTGATTTGTGGTTATGATGGAGTTCAAGTATGCTGACCCATAATTATATCTACTTACTTTATACTAATAGTGATTCAAGTTCAAATACATTCTGAAAGAGCTACATTTTTATATTCCTCTCCCTAGCATTTTGTGATTTTGATGTCCTATTTTACACCTTCATGCTTATCCTTTTGCCATTTATTGTAGTTACAATCACTTTTACAGTTTTTGAAATTATTTTTTAATCTATGAACTGGATTTTTAAAATGCTCTTCATTTCTTTTATATATTTGACTTTCCTATTGTTATTTTCCATTTTCTGTAGACTCTTGCCTCTTTTCTATTTAGAGAAGACTCTTCAAAATTTCTTTTAGGGTAGGTTTAGTATTGTTGAATTATTTTAGTTTTTGTTTGTCTGATAAATTCTTTATCTTTCTTTCTATTCTAAATGATATATTGCTGAGTAGAGTATCCTAGGTTGCAAATTTTTCCCTTTCAGTATTTTGAATGTATCATGCCACTACCTTCTGGCCTGCAAATTTTCAGCAGAGAAATCAGCTGATATCTTTATGGGAGTTCCCCTGTAACTTACTCTTTGTTTTTCTCTTGTTGCTTTTAGAAACTTCTCTTTATCTTTAAATATTGCCTTTTTAATTATGATATATCTTGGTGTGGGTATGTTTGGGTTCATCTTGTTTGGGACCTTCTGTGCTTCCTGTACCTGGATATCTGTTTCCTTCTTTAAGTGAGAATTTTTCTGCTGTAATTTCTTCAAATACATTTTCAATGCCCTCTCTCTCTTTTCTCCTTCTGGAAAACTTATTATGTGTAGGTTGGTGCATTTTATATTATCTCATAGATCTTCTATGTTCCTTTCATTTTTAAAAAATTTGTCTTTCTGCCTGCTCTTCTGATTGAGTGATTTCCTTTATTCAAACTTCCAGATCACTTATTTGTTTTTCCTGTGTCATTTAATCTGCTATTCATTGTCTCTAGATTGTTTTTTATCTCGACAGTAGAATTGTCTATTTTTTATTGGTTCATCTTTATAGTTTCTAGTTCCTTGTTACAGTGATCTGCATTTCTATATATAATCAGTTAGTTAGCATAGTTAATTACCTCCTTTTTGAACTTAGGGTTTAATAGAATGGGAAGCTCTATTTTATTATTTGTTCTTTCAGGATATTTCTCTCTCTCTCTCTCTCTTTTCTTCCTTTTTTTTCTTTTCTTTTTTAATGGGGTGTAGTCCCACTGCCTTTTCATTTAGAAAAGGTTCTCTGTCTCTATGAATTTAGGAGAAACCATTATCTACTCTGTGTTGAAGGGCTGTTTTTATGTGAGAGCATCCCTTTGTAGACTGTGTCTAATGTTTTTCTTGGGGGGCTGGTTTTGGTATGGATGCCAGCCACACCTTTCCTCAGGGTGTGCAGGCCATTATCACCTTGATAGTGGGTGTGGTTGGTGTTTTAGTACCTAGACGTTGTGCAGGGTGTGAGGTGGGGTTTCCTCCCTGTTCTGAGGCTTTTGCAAGCAAAATAATAACTAGTTTTTATTCACCATATTTAGTTTTTGAAATAACTGATATAATATGTGTAATATATAAAATATTTAAGATGCATTACTTATGAGTATTTCTTAAGATAGTGTATAATTTTAGTTGAGAGTAAAGGCTACCATATGTGTATTTTTAAAAAAAAATAAAGCATACATATTCCCCAGGCAATGCAGACAGTATGGATTTATCGATGTCTTCTTTTTTTTATAGTGAAGTAGTTAATGAACATAAATTGATTAAGATGGTACTTATTCTAGTGGATTATTATTGCAACAAGCTAAATTAGAGTAAATAAATAAAATACTTTAGAATTAATAACATTCATAAAGATAAAAGAACAGATATTTGCTCACAAATAGATTTGTAAGGTTACTTAACAATTAAGCAAATGTTTTCTAAAGATCTGAGAAATGTCCATACTATCTTGATATAATTGAATTAAAAGCCTATTTACTCTAATGAGCAGTATGATTAAATCATTTACTTACAGAGCAAAGATTTTAATTATGTAAACAAGTTATACAAGAACATAAAATATTCCATTAAGCTTTACAATTAATAATGCCATGCTTATAAGTTCAGATTTTTTTGTTTAAAATTGATAGTTACAATTTTTAAAGTTTTTATGGATTCACTAATTAAGGAAAACATATTTAAAGCCATAAAAATAACAAGCATGTTAAAGTTTTATTGCCTTTTTCTTTTCCTTCTGTTATTATTTAAAATTCCAAATGGATTGTCACCAGATGTTCATTATGTGCATGAAACAACAAAAGTCATTCAAAACAGAATCATAGCAGAATGTTGCATGCCACTGAGGTCCCTTAATTGAAGGAGAGAAAACCCCTGCTTATATGATGATTCAATAATGCATTTTCAAAATAGACACCAGATTTCTCACTGTTGGAGTAGGAGAGAGTTAAACCAGGGGAAGATAATGAAATGATCCTTGTGTTAATGGATTAGAGGTAGAGTCAACAAAATGAATTCACAGTTTGCTTGCTTAATATAAATTCAAATGGTTATATGGAGAAATATTTATAAATATGTGTATATATGCAGGTTATTTGGCCCTGATTTTTTGGCTAAGCGTGCCTGGAAGCAATAATATCCCAATAGTAATGAGCACACCTACAACCATAAACTTGATTTCTAATACATTCCTGCAATAAAAGGACACATGGATTCTTATAAGATGGCTGATTTTAGGACTGGGGATGGAAATAAAGATGATGATTGTGGAGCATCTTGTAGTTCCAGAGAGTAAGAAAGTGCTCAAAAATTGATGGGTGTATATAAAAGGGATACAGGAGTTAACTGAAAGAGCTTCCATTGGATAAAGCTGGAACAATTTAAGCACCAAAATAAGTAAAGTGGTATTGTATTTTAACCCAAAGTGTGACATAAATAACCATGAGTTCATACTGATATAAATAAATTATTGAATAAATAAATTAATTAGAGAGAGTAGATAAATGCCCCATGCAGAAGAATTCCAAATAATTTATTTAGATATCTGCCCTCAAACAGGTGCAACTTAATTCCTTACTCTTTAAGTATGGGATGCACATAGTGATTTCTTTCCAGATTACAGTATAGAAATGGGGAAAAATGAGTAACTTTACAGTGGAGAAACCTGACCAACACTCTTTCAAGTTAGATTATCAAGGTCAGTCTCAACAAGGAAACATCATAATGATAGCATGTACTTTTGATATCTTGTGATGAGAACAGCAATTTACCTCCAGGATCTTCCTCCTAAAATATATATTACCTCAGTTAAATTATAAGGAAAATATCAGACAAGTGCAAATTAAAAAGAATTATACAAAATATCTGAACAGTAATACTCAACATTATCAAGATAATAAAAAGTAATGGAAGTCTGAGATATTGTTACAGTCAAAAGGACTCTAAGGAGACATGACTAATAGATGTAATGTGCTATCATGGAATAGAAAAGAGATATTGGTTTTAAAAAAAGAGAAAATATGAGTGAAGTATGGACTTTTTAATTTATTAATTTTGATACATTAATTGTGATGAATATACTTTACCAATGTAACATATTAAAATAAGGAAAATTATGGTATATGGGAACCATACTTAGAATAATCTTATAAACCTAGAAACTTCCAGCTCTGGGAAACATAGGGCACAGCAGCAAAGTGTGTCAGGATCTGATACCACCAATCAGTGGGCCTAAATCAGCTCCAAGGCACCCTGGAGCCACAGACAGCCACGTCAGAATGTGACCCCAACCACCATCAGGTTGATGCCAACCCTGGGACCGACCACAGGCCACAGCCTTGACCAATATCAGTATGAAACTAGCTCTAGGAAACCCAGCCCCACAGCAAGTCAACTAGGGATCCAGCGCTGCTCAACAGTGGGCCAGCACTATCCCCAGACTCTCTGCAGACAGTAAGCTCATGAGAGCTCCCTCCCACCAGTGTGTCAGCATCAGGACTGGAACACCCTGGGATGTGCAGCCAGCCCTGCCAAGACCTGGACCTTATGGCCGATGACTGGCAGCATTCTCCCTAGGCAGAGCCTGGTAATCAACTGGGCAAGAAGCGAGCCACAACCAACTCAAGACCAAGGCAGCCCACATAGATGGCACCTGTAGAAAAAAATAGATCTGGTGTCCAGAAGGGAGAGTGATGCTGAATATTCCCTACATAAGGCCACTTCTCCAAAATCAGGAAACATAAAAATCTTACTAAATACATAGAAATAAAAACAGAAAATTTGGCAAAATGATGTGACAGAAGAATATGTACTAAATGAAGGAAAAGATAATATCCCAGAAGAAGGACTAAGAGAAATGGAGATACGCAAAACCTCTGATATAGAGTAATGATCATAAGGATGCCCAAAGAACTTGAGAGCAGAATGAATGGAGTGAGAAAGAAGTTTCTAACGAAGAATTAGAAAATAAATATTAAAATAAAACAGATATGAATAATACAATAATTGAAATTAAAAGTACATGAGAAGGAATCAACAGTAGATTAGAAGATGCAGAGAAATTTATAAGCAAACTGGAAGAAAAAGTAATAGAAAGCACTCAACCTGAAAGTAAAAAAGAAAAAAAGAATGTAAAAATTAAGAACAGGTTAAGAGACCTCTGGGACAACATCAAGCTCACTAACATTTGCATTATAGGGCTACTAGAAGGAGAAGAGAAAGAGAAAGGGAATGAGAATATCCAAAATTGATAGGGAACACATCCTTCACACACACAAGTTTCCTGTTTTCCCTTTGTAATCCCACTCGTTTTATCCTCCCTGGGCCTTTCCCCCTTACTCATGGGACAACTCATCTGTTCTTTCTCTATAGATTAATTTACATTTTCTAGAATTTTATATATTGATAAATGGAAACATGCAGTACTTTCTTGAGTCTGGCTTCAGTTTTATCAGCATAATTATTTTGAAATTTATCCATAGTGTTGTCTGTATGAATAATCATTATTTTTATCCCTGAGTAATATCCCATTATATGGATATACGAATTGTTTTGTTTTGTTTTGTTTTACAACTTTATTGGAGTATAATTGCTTCACAATGGTGTGTTAATTTCTGCTTTATAACAAAGTGAAACAGCTATACATATACATCGGTTCCCGTATCTCTTCCCTCTTGCGTCTCCCTCCCTCCCACCCTCACCATCTCACCCCTCCAGGCAGTCACAAAGCACTGATCTGATATCCCTGTGCTATGCGGCTGCTTCCCACTAGCTATCTACCTCAGGTTTGGTAGTGTATATATGTCCATGCCTCTCTATCGCTTTGTCACAGCTTACCCTTCCCCCTCCCCATATCCTCAAGTCCATTCTCAAGTAGGTCAGTGTCTTTATTCCTGTTTTCCCACTAGGTTCTTCATGACATTTTGTTTTTTCTTAAATTCCATATATACGTGTTAGCATACGGTATTTGTCTTTCTCTTTCTGACATACTTCACTCTGTATGACAGACTCTACATCTATCCAGCTCATTAGAAATAGCTCAATTTTGTTGCTTTTTAGGGCAGAGTAATAGTCCATTGTATATATGTGCCACATCTTCTTTATCCATTCATCTGATGATGGACACTTAGGTTGTTTCCATCTCTGGGCTATTGTATATAGAGCTGCAATGAATATTTTGGTACATGACTATTTTTGAATTATGGCTTTCTCAGGGTATATGCCCAGTAGTGGGATTGCTGGGTCATATGGTAGTTCTATTTGTAGTTTTTTAAGGAACATTCATACTGTTCTCCATAGTGGCTGTACCAATTCACATTCCCACCAGAAGTGCAAGAGTGTTCCCTTTTCTCCACACCCTCTACAGCATTTATTGTTTCTAGATTTTTTGATGATGACCATTCTGACCGGTGTGAGAAGATATCTCATTGTAGTTATGATTTGTGTTTCTCTAATGGTTAATGATGTTGAGCATTCTTTCATTTGTTCGTTGGCAGTCTGTATATCTTCTTTGGAGAAACGTCTATTTAGGTCTTCTGCCCATTTTTGGATTGGGTTTTTTGTTTTTGTTTTTTTTTTTGTTATTGAGCTGCATGAGCTGCTTATAAATTTTGGAGATTAATCCTTTCTCAGTAGCTTCATTTGCAAATATTTTCTCCCATTCTGAGGGTTGTCTTTTGGTCTTGTTTATGGTTTCCTTTGCTGTGCAAAAGCTTTGAAGTTTCATTGGGTCCCATTTGATTATTTTTGTTTTAATTTCCATTTTTCTAGGAGGTGGGTCAAAAAGGATCTTGCTGTGATTAATGTTATAGAGTGTTCTGCCTATGTTTTCCACTAAGAGTTTGATAGTTTCTGAACATACATTTAGGTCTTTAATCGATTTTGAGCTTATTTTTGTGTATGGTGTTAGGGAGTGATCTAATCTTACACTTTTACATTTCCCTGTCCAGTTATCCCAGCACCACTAATTGAAGAGGTGGTCATTTCTCCACTGCACATTCCTGCCTCCTGTATCAAAGATAAGGTGATCATATGTGCGTGGGTTTATCATTAGGCTTTCTGTGCTGTTCCATTGATCTATTTTTCTGTTTTTGTGCCACTACAATACTGTCTTAATTACTGTAGCTTTGTAGTATAGTCTGAAGTCAGGGAGTCTGATTCCTCCAGCTCCATTTTTCGTTCTCAAGATTGTTTTGGCTATTCGCGGTCTTCTGTGTTTCCATACAAATTGTGAAATTTTTTATTTTAATTCTGTGAAAAATGCCAGTGGCAGTTTGATAGGGATTGTATTGAATCTGTAGATTGCTTTGTGTAGCAGAGTCATTTTCACAATGTTGATTTTTCCGATCTGAGAACAGGGTATATCTCTCCATCTATTTGTATCACCTTTAATTTCTTTCATCAGTGTCTTATAATTATTTTTCATACAGGTCTTTTGTCTCCTTAGGTAGGCTTATTTCTAGATATTTTATTCTTTTTGTTGCAATGGTAAAACGGAGTGTTTTCTTGATTTTGCTTTCAGATTTTCATCACTAGTGTATAGGAATGCCAGAGATTTCTGTGCACGAATTTTGTATCCTGCTACTTTACCAAATTCATGGATTACCACTAGTAGTTTTCTAGTAGCATCTTTAGGATTCTCTATGTATATTATAATGTCATCTGCAAACAGTGACAGCTTTACTTATTCTTTTCCGATTTGGATTCATTTTATTATCTTTTCTTCTCTGATTGATATGGATAAAACTTCCAAAACAATGTTGAATAAGAGTGGCAAGTGTGGGCAACCTTGTTTTGTTCCTGATCTTAGGGGAAATGGTTTCAGTTTTTCACCATTGAGGACGATGTTGGCTGTGGGTTTGTCATATATGGCCTTTATTATATTGAGGAAAGTTCCCTCTATGCCTACTTTCTGCAAGGTTTTTATCATAAATGGGTGTTGAATTTTGTCGACAGCTTTCTCTGCATCGATTGAGATGATCATATGGTTTTTCTCCTTCAATTTGTTAATATGGTGTATCACGTTGATTGATTTGCATATATTGAAGATTCCTTGCATTCCTGGAATAAACCCCACTTGATCATGGTGTATGATCCTTTTAATGTGCTGTTGGATTCTGTTTGCTAGTATTTTGTTGAGGATTTTTGCATCTATGTTCATCAGTGATATTGGCCTGTAGTTTTCTTTCTTTGTGACATCCTTGTCTGGTTTTGATATCAAGGTGATGGTGGCCACATGGAATGAGTTTGGTAGTGTTCCTCCCTCTGCTACACTTTGGAAGAGTTTGAGAAGAATAGGTCTTAGCACTTCTCTAAATGTTTGATAGAATTCGCCTTTGAAGCCATCTGGTCTTGGGCTTTTCTTTACTGGAAGATTTTAAATCACAGTTTCAATTTCAGTACTTGTGATTGATCTGTTCATATTTTCTATTTCTTCCTGATTCAGTTTTGGCAGCTTGTGCATTTCTATGAATTTGTCCATTTCTTCCAGGTTGTCCGTTTTATTGGCATAGAGTTGCTTGTAGTAATCTCTCATGATCTTTTGTATTTCTGCAGTGTCAGCTGTTACTTCTCCTTTTTCATTTCTAATTCTATAGATTTGAGTCTTCTCCCTTTTCTTCTTGATGTGTCTGACTAATGGTTTATCAATTTCGTTTATCTTCACAAAGACCCAGCTTTTAGTTTTATTGATCTTTGCTATCATTTCCTTCATTTCTTTTTCATTTATTTCTGATCTGATATTTATGCTTTCTTTCCTTCTGCTAAGTTTGGGGTATTTTTGTTCTTCTTTCTCTAATTGCATTAGGTTCAAGGTCACGTTGTTTATTCGAGATGTTTCCTGTTTCTTAAGGTGGGATTTTATTGCTATAAACTTCCCTCTTAGAACTGCCTTTGCTGCATCCCATAGGTGTTGGGTCATCGTGTCTCCATTTTCATTTGTTTCTATGTATTTTTTAAATTTCCTCTTTGATTTCTACAGTGATCACTTTATTATTATGTAGTGTATTGTTTAGCCTCCATGTGTTTGTATGCTACAGATCTTTTCCTGTAATTAATATCTAGTTTCATAGGGTTGTGGTTGGAACCTATACTTGATACAATTTCAGTTTTCTTGATTTGTCATCCAAGATATGATCTATCCTGGAGAATGTTGAATGAACACTTGAGAGAAATGTGTATTCTATTGTTTTTGAATGGAATTTTCTATAAATATCACTTAAGTCCATCTTGTTTAATGTATCACTTAAAGCTTGTGCTTCCTTATTTATTTTCATTTTGGATGATCTGTCCATTGGTTAAAGTTTGGTGTTAAAGTCCCCTACTATAATTGTGTTAGTGTTGATTTCCCCTTTTATGGCTGTTAGTATTTGCCTTATGTATTGAGGTGCTCCTATGTTGGGTGCATAAATATTTACAATTGTTATATCTTCTTCTTGGATCAATCCCTTGATCATTATGTAGTTTCCTTCTTTGTCTCTTCTAATAGTCTTTATTTTAAAGTCTATTTTTTCTGGTATGAGAATTGCTACTCCAAGATATTTTTGGTTTCTATTTGCATACAATATCTTTTCCCATCCACTCACTCTCAGTCTGTATGTGTCCTTAGGTCTGAAGTGGGTCTCTCATAGACAGCATATATATGAGTCTTGTTTTTGTATCCATTCAGCCAATCTGTGTCTTTTGCTGGGAGCATTTAGTCCATTTACATTTAAGGTAATTATCAATATGTATGTTCCTTTTCCCATTTTCTTAATTATTTTGGGTTCACTATTGTAGGTCTTTTCCTTCTGTTGTGTTTCTTGCCTAGAGAAGTTCCTTTAGCATTTGTGGTAAAGCTCGTTTGGTGGTGCTGAACTCTCTCAGCTTTTGCTTGTCTGTAAAGGTTTTAATTCCTCCATCAAATCTGAATGAGATCCTTGTTGGGTAGAGTAATCTTGGTTGCAGGTTTTTCTCCTTCATCACTTTAAATATGACCTGCCAGTCCCTTCTGGCTTGCAGAGTTCCTGCTGAAATTTCTGCTGTTAACCTTATGGTGATTCCCCTTTGTCTTATTTGTTGATTTTCTTTTGTTGCATTTAATATATTTTATTTGTATTTAATTTTTGACAGTTTAATTAATATGTGTCTTGACATATTTCTCCTTGGGTTTATTCTGTATGGGACTTTCTGTGCTTCCTGGTCTTGATTAACTATTTCCTTTCCATATTAGGGATGTTTTCAACTATAATCTCTTCAAATATTTTCTCTGTCCCTTTCTTTTTTCTCTTCTTCTTCTGGAACCCCTATAATTCAAATGTTGGTGCATTTAATGTTGCCACAGAGGTCTCTGAAACTGTCCTAAGTTCTCTTCATTTTTTTCCCTTTATTCTGCTCTGCAGTAGTTGTTTCCACTATTTTATCTTCCACGACACTTATCCGTTTTTCTGCGTCAGTTATTCTGCTATTGATCCCATCTAGTGTATTTTTAATTTCATTTATTTTGTTGTTCATCATTGCTTGTTTCATCTTAATTCTTCTAGGACCTTGTTAAATGTTTCTTGAATTTGGTCTATTCTATTTCCAAGATTTTGGATCATCTTTACTATCATTTTTCTGAATTCTTTTTCAGGTAGACTGCCTATTTCCTCTTCATTTGTTAGGTCCATTGGGTTTTTACCTTGCTCCTTCACCTGCTGTGTGTTTTTCTGTCTTCTCATTTTGCTTACCTTCTTACTGTGTTTGGGGTCTCCTTTTTGCAGGCTGCAAGTTCTTAGTTCCTGTTGTTTTTGTTGTCTGTCCCCAGTGCCTAAGTTTTCTTCAGTTTGTTTTGTAAGTTTCCTGTTGGAGGGGACTAATGCCTATGTTCAGGTGGGTGAGGCTGGGTCTTTTGTTTGTGGTGGGCAGGTCCACGTCTGGTTGTGTGTTTTGGAGAGTCTGTGGACTTATTATGGTTTTAGGCAGCCTCTCTGCTAATGGGTGTTTTTGTGTTCCTGTCTTGCTAGTTGTTTGTCATAGGTTGTCCGGCACTGTAGCTTGCTGGTCGTTGAGTGAAGCTGGGTGCTGGTGTTGATTTGGAGATCTCCTGGAGGTTTACACCATTTGATATTCTGTGGAGCTTGGAGGTCTCTTGTGGACCAGTGTCCTGAAGTTGGCTCTCCCACCTCAGAGGCACAGCACTGACTCCTGTCTACAGAACCTAGAGCCTTTGATCCACATGGCTCAGAATAAAAGGGAAAAAATGTAGAAAGAAAGAATTAGCAGAAGTAGACAAAAGAAAGGTAGAATGAAAGAAAGAACAAAAGAAAGAAAGGAAGGAAGAAAGAAAGGAGGCAGGGAGGGTGGGAGGGATGGAGGAAGGAGGGAAGGAAGGAGGGAAGGAAGGAAAAAACGAAAGGAAGAAGATAAAGTGAAATAAATTTAAGTATGATAAATTATAATAAAATTATTAAAATAAAAATAATTATTAAGAAAAAACAACAACAACAAAAACGGACAGATAGAACTCTGAGATAAATGGTGGAAACAAAGCTATACAGACAAACTGTCACACAGAAGCATACACATACACACTCACAAAAAGAGGAAAAGGGGAAAATCATAAATCTGGCTGTAAAAGACTACCTCCTCAATTTGGGATGATACATTGTCTAAAGGAGTGAAGGAAGGAACGAAAGAAAGAAAGAAAGAAAGAAAGAAAGAAGATAATGTAAAATAAAATGAAGTAAGATAAAATAAAATAAATTTATTAAAATAAAAAAAATAATTATTAAATAAAAGAATGGACAGATAGAACCCTAGGACAAATGGTGGAATCAAAGCTGTACAGACAAAATCTCACACAGAAGTGTACACATACACACTCACAAAAAGAGGAAAAGGGGAAAAAATCATAAAACTTGCTCTCAATGTCCACCTCCTCTATTAGGGATGATTTGTTGTCTATTCATATATTCCACAGATGAAGGGTACATCAAGTTGATTATGGAACGTTAATCTGATGCTTCTGAGGCTGCTGGGAGAGATTTCCCTTTCTCTTCTTTGTTCTCACAGATCCCGGGTCTCAGCTTTAGATTTGGACCCGCCTCTGCATGTAGGTCGCCAGAGGGCATCTGTTCTTCACTCAGACAGGATGGGGTTAAAGGAGCAGCTGCTTCGGGGATTCTGGCTCACTCAGGATGGGGAGAGGCAGGGGTATGGAGTGCGGGGTGAGCCTGCTGTGGCAGAGGCCTGCGTGACGTTGCACCAGACTGAGGCGTGCCCTGCGTTCTCCTGGGGAAGCCCTCCCTGGATCCCGGGACACTGGCAGTGGGAGGCTGCACAGCCTCCCCGGAAGGGTGGCATGGACAGTGACCTGCACTCGCACACAGGCCTCTTGGCAGCAGCAGCAGCAGGCACAGCATCCCACGCCCATTTCTGGGGTCCACGCTTTTAGCCGTGGCTCAGGCCCCTCTCTGGAGCTCCTTTAAGCAGCACTCTTAATCCCCTCTCCTCCTGCACTAGGAAACAAAGAGGGAAGAAAAAGTCTCTTGCCTCTTTGGCAGATCCAGACATTTTTCCAGACTCCCTCCCGGCTAGCCATTGCACACTAATCCCTTGCAGGCTGTGTTCAGGCCGCCAACCACAGTCCTCTCCCTGCGCTCCGACTGACTGAAGCCTGTGCCTCAGCTGCCAGCCCCACCCACCCCGACGTGTGAACAGACAAGCTTCTTGGGCTGGTGAGTGCTGGTCGGCATGCAGGAATCTCTCCACTTTGCCCTCCGCACCCCTGTTGCTGCACTCTCCTCCATGACTCCAAGACTTTCCCCCTCCACCACCCACAGTCTCCGCCTGCGAAGGGGCTTCCTAGTGTGTGGAAACCTTTCCTCCTTCACGGCTCCCTCCCACTGGTGCAGGTCCCATCCCTATCCTTTTGTCTCTGTTTATTCTGTTTTCTTTTGCCCTACCCAGGTACGTGGGGAGTTTCTTGCCTTTTGGGATGTCTGAGGTCTTCTGCCAGCATTCAGTAGGTGTTCTGTAGGAGTTGTTCCACGTGTAGATGTATTTCTGGTGTATCTGTGGGCAGGAAGTTGATCTCCACGTCTTAGTCTTCTGCCATCTTCCCCGGAAGTCCCACCACTCTTTTTTGACCTATTAACTTGTTGATAGAAATTTGCGTTGTTTCTAGTTTGTACCTGTTTGAGGTAAAGCTGCTATGAACAATTATGTACAAGTCATTGTATGGGCATAATTTTTTTTCCTCTTGGGTAAATGCCTATGAGTGGAATGAGTTGGTTATATGTTTGATGTGGGTTTGGCTTTTTAAGAAACTGCTAAACTCTAAAAGCAGTTGTTCACTATATAATGTCCAACTCATAAAATGAAAGTGCAACAGTGATGTTACCATATAACACTCCCTGGTGAAACCAGAAAAATTAGAGAAATGTTTATCAAGCTTTGACTGAAATATGGAATAATGTGAATAATATAAAATACTTATAGTAAATCCTTGATTTAGCTGCTACACCTCCAATTTAGTAGTTTGCTACACACATGAAAAAGATTTGATCTACTAACTGAAATGTTATGATTGGTATTCATTTAATGATGAACCAAATTATACCTCAGGGATTACTGTGCTTTGTGTTCTTTCAATATCAATTAAAATTTATTGATGAGGACTGTTTTATGAGGCTTTTGCTAAGTACTGTCACTAGTGAAGTGATATTCAACTAAAATAAAAATTAAACTAACATCTTAATGTTTAACATGCTTTAATATATGTGAAAACAAGTGAAACTGCAATGCTTAATGAAAATATTGCAAGAGCTGTATCACAGATCAGAAGAGTGGTACCTGGAAATACATATATTTATTGCTTGCAAAATAGAGTGGAATTAGAAGTATGTAAATGTCTAACTCATTAAAAATATTCTAATCATCATTTATACTACTTTTGGCCATGCCAACTATCAGTATATTTGATCATGTCAAGGTAGATCATGTAAAAGTTGATTCCAAGAAAAAAAAAAACACGTTTTCAACATAGAAAATAAGCTGACTTTCACATAATAAAATATAAAGTTTTTGTGCTCTTTCATAATTTTCAGTTTCCACCCATCTGTTGTCTAATGATTTGACACTTTTCCCACGGCAGCTTAGACATATGTTTTCTGTAGATTTTTTGTATGAAATTACACATTGTGAATCTGTCAATGAATGGAAGGATGAGGCAAACTTTCTGCCAGTTGATGAAGTTTTATGATTTATAGTGGACATTTTAATTGAATGCCACATCCTAAGAATAACATAAAATTTCTTACATTCAGTGACTTTTTGACTATACTTAATTCCAGAGTAAATAGAGATGTGTATACTACCGTTGCACAGCACTTAAGGGATTTGCATTGTATAATAATAATAATAATAATAATAATAATAATAATAATAATAATAATAATAATAATTCTTGGCTTCTACATCCATGGACATTGATAGTGAAGTTTCCTTTATAAGACACCAAACTCAAATTGAAACAGGGAAGAGTCAAGATGGCAGAGGAGGAAGAAGATGTGGAGTTCATCTCTCCCTCACAAATGCATCAAGAATACTTCTACAAATGGAACGATTCTTACAGAGCACTGGCTGAACAGTAGCAGAGACCCTCAGACACCTAAAAGGACAAGAAATATCCCTGCATAACTGGGGAAGAAGAAGGGAAAAGAAAGAGGAGAGGAGGCAGGAAGGGACCAGTGACCCTGGGGGGACAGAGCTGAAGGAGAGGAGAGGTTCCTGCCTTGGGGAAAGCTCCCTCACTGGTGTGAGATCAGTTGGGACAGAATGGGAGATTCAGGGGCTATCAGAGGAGAGTTCAACAATTGGTTTGTGGCAGGCAGGAACGAGTGAGACCTACACAGATGATCCATACCACAACCATGAATGCCCCGGCTGAGATGTGTGTCTACCTGTGTGGATGAGGGCTGGGTAATAGAACGTGGGTTTGGAGAGCAAACTTAAGAAGAGGACTGCTGTTGGCTGTGAGTAGACAGATAGAGGGGACATGAGTGAGGAAATTTACAACTGGGAATGCTTGTGGAGGAAACCAGGACTGCCATAAAATTGAAAAGCCATTGTTGAGTGATGCACAAGGGGCAGGGCCACCATTGCAGCTTCTCTCCACATGTTCTGGCCCCTGCCTCCCCGGGTACTAGGCAGGTCATCCCCTGGGGCTGGGTCTCTCATGCCTGAGGTGGCCAGCTCCCACTCAAACCCCATCCCTGCCAGGGCCTGCTCTATTGTGCCCATGGCTGCTGGCTACCCTGCATGCCCTGTCCCCACTGAGGATCTTCTGACCCCAGCTGCCACCACCTCCATGTCCATTCCTCACAGGGACAGCAGAGGGAGCAGACCTCTGTGGGTGAACAACATGCAGAGGTGGGGCTGAAGCCACAGCTAAGCCACAGGGGTCCTGTAACTAAGGAAGAAACCTGAAATTTCTCCTCACAGTTGTGCAAACCACTAAGTAACAACGTGTGACCTGCATTGTAAACTCAGCACCTACAGAACATCTGAATGGACCATGAGTGCAGCTTTAGAATTCGTGGGCACATACACAAGGGGGTTGGGTGAAGCCGGACTCTGAGCTTCTCCCATAGCACCCACAGTGGGACCAGATCCATGATTACTGCAATCCTAGGACCTGACTTCAACGGATTTACACTGGTGGCCTGGTGAAAACAATGTCTGAGAGACACCAGGACCAACTGCCAGCATGCCCACAGTTAAGGTGGGGCCAAGAGCAGTGCCAAAACAGTGTAATCTGAGAGCTTGCACAACGGGTGGAAGGTGAAACAACAGAGCAAACCCATAGGTGAACAGCAACAGAGGAAGAATACACAGTGGCTTCCCACACAGAGGCAGTGTTTCAATCTGGCTTACCTCACACATCAGATCAAAAATACAGCTAAGAAACAGATCTGGGGTTCTCTACTCCAACAACTAGGGAGTAGGCCCCACCTCTGAGAGAGAGTAAAGGGGAGGCCCTGCTCAATATTCAGTGAAGGCTCTGGTCACCACATTAGTCAGACTTCCTATCAAGGGTATAAGGACAAGCATATACTGAGGAAAGACATGGCAGGCATCTATACTAAAAACAGCACCCACACCAACAAAATATTGAACCCAGGCAGGCTACACAGGGATATTCCCACATAAAAATAGTCCTCCAAGACAGTCTGAGGGTCTGGCATCAGGATGCAGAATCCCCAGAGCATTTAGTCTTGAAGACCAATGAGGTTTGAGTGCAGGAGCTCCACATGGCTGGGGGAAAAAGAGACTCCATTCTGGAGGGTGCACACAAGGTCTCACATGCACTGGGACCTAGCAAAAAGCAGTACCTCCATAGGAACTTAAGCTACACCTACCTAGGTGTCTTGGAGTGTCTCCTGGGGAGGCAAAGGTTGACTCTAGTTTCCTGTGAGGGCAAGGACCCTGGTATCAGGAGCCTGAGGGAATATTGATCAGAGAGAGCTCTCCCAGAGGTAAATATTTTGGCACAAAGACCCAACCACACCTAACAACATACAGTTTCCAGTGCTGGAAAGCTTCAGGCCAAAAGACGAACAAGATTGGAACATAGCTCCACCCATCAGAAGAAAAGCTGCCTAAAGTCATACTGAGCTTACAGCCATGGCAAAACACAACCTTTCATGTGGACCTGCTCATCAGAGGGGCAAGAGACACCCACTAGACGGCAGGCAACAGTACCTCACACCAGGAAACCTGCACAAGCACTTGGGCCAACCTCATCCACCACGGGGAAGATACAGAAGCAAAAGGAACTACAATTCTGCAGCCTGTGGAAAGGAGACCACAAACACTAAAAGTTAGACAAAAAGGGATGACAGAGAAATATGTTGCAAATGAAGGAAAAAGATAAAACCCCAGAAGAACTACTAAGTTAAGTGGAGTAAGCAATCTACCTGAAAAAGAATTCAGAGTAATGATAGTAAAGATGATCCAAAATCTCAGAAAAAGAATGGAGGCACGTATTGAGAAGATACAAGAAATGTTTAACAAAGAGCTAGACGATTTAAAGAACAAACAAACAGAGATGAACAATACAATAACTGAAATGAAAAATACCCTAGAAGGAATTAATAGCAGAATAACTGTGGCAGAAGAATGAATAAGTGAGCTGGAAAACTGAGTAGTGGAAATCATTGCCACAGAACAGAATAAAGAGAAAAGAATGAAAAGAAATGAGGACAGTCTCAGAGACCTCTGGGGCAACATGAAATGCACCAACATTCACATTATAGGGATCCCAGAGGGAGAAGAGAAAGAGAAAGGGCCTGAAAAATTATTTAAAGATATTATAGCTAAACAGTTCCCTAACATGAGAAAGGAAACACTCATTCAATTTCAGAGGGCTCAGAGAATCATATGTAGGATGAAAAGAAGGAGGAACATGCCAAGACACATATTAATGAAACTGACAAAAAATAAAAACAAAGAAAATATGTTAAAAGAAACAAGGGAAAAGCAGTGAATAATATACAAGGGACTCCCCATAAGGTTATCAGCTGATTTCTCAGCAGAAACTCTGCAGGCCACAATATATTTCAAGTGATGAAAGGGAAAAAAACAAAACCAAGAAGGCTCTACACAGTAAGGCTCTCATTCAGATCCAACAGAGAAATAAAAAGTTTTAGAGATAAGCAAAATCTAAGAGAATTCAGCACCACCAAACCAGCTTTACAACAAATGCTAAAGGGACTTATCTGGGCGTGAAAGAGACCAGTAACTTAAAACAACCTTGCACATATATAGAGTGCCGTATTAAAACTTCATGAGAACAGCAAACCCAACAACTACTATAGAAACACACACAAAAATTAAAAGCTACTCAAACACAACATAAAATATGGTCATCACACAACAAGAGAAGGGAACAAAATAGAAAGGGAAGAAAAAACTCTACAGAAACAAACCAAAAGCAATTAAGAAAATAGCAATAGGAAAATACATATCAATAATTACCTTAAAAGTAAATGGATTAAATGCTCCAACCAAAATACATAGACTGGCTGAATGGATACAAAAACAAGACCTGTATATATGCTATCTACAAGAGACCCACTTCAGACCTAGGGACACATATAGACTGAAAGTGAGGGGATGGAAAAAAATTATTCCATGAAAATGGAAATCAAAAGAAAACTGGAGTGGCAATACACATATCAGACAAAATTAATTTTATAATGAAGACTGTTACAAGAAACAAGGAAGGACACTACATAAAGATCAAGGGATCAATCCAAGAAGAAAATTTAACAACTGTAAATATTTATGCACACAAAGTAAGAACACCTCAATATGGTAAATGCTAACAGCCATAAAATGGGAAATCTATTGTAACACAAAAATAGTGGGGGAATTTCACACCCCACTTACACCAATGGACAGATCATCCAAACGGAACATAAATAAGAAAACACAAGCCTTAAATGACACATTAGACCAGATACACTTAACTGATATTTATAGGACATTCCATCCAAAAGCAGAATGATACACTTTCTTCTCAAGTATACATGGAACATTCTGCAGGATAGAACACATTTTGGGCCACAAATCAAACCTTGGTAAATTTAAGAAAACTAAAATCATATCAAGCATCTTTTCATACGACAACAGTATGAGATTAGGAAATATTACAGGAAAAAGAAAACTGTTAAAAAGCCCCACAAAAACATGGAGGCTAAATAATATGTTACTAAGACCAAGGGATCACTAAAGAAATCGAAGAGGAAATCAAAAAATACCTAGAGACAAATGACAAATAATGTGAAAATCCAAAACCTATGGGATGCAAAAAAGCAGTTCTAAAGGGGATGTTAACAGCAATAAAATCTTATCTCAGGGAAACAGAAAAATCTCAAATAAACAACCTATCTTTACATCTAAAGCAACTAGAGAAGGAAGAACAAACATAACCCAAAGATAATGGAAGGAAAGGAATCATGAAGATCAGAACACAAAGAAATGAAACAGGAAGAAAACAATAGAAAGATCAATAAAACTAAAAGCTAGTTCCTTGAAATTATAAACAAAATTGATAAACCTTTAGCCAAACTCATCAAGAAAAAAAATGGAGATTATTCAAATCTATAAAATTAGAAATGAGGGCTTCCCTGGTGGTAGAGTGGTTGGGAGTCCGCCTGCTGATGCAGGGGACACGGGTTCATGCCCCAGTCTGGGGAGATCCCACATGCCATGGAGTGGCTAGGCCCGTGAGCCATGGCAGCTGAGCCTGTGCGTCTGGAGCCTTTGCTCTGTGACACGAGAGGCCACAGCAGTGACAGGCCCATGTTCCTCAAAAAAAAAAAATTAGAAATGAAAAAGGAGAAGTTACAACTGACACCACACAAATATAAAGGATCATAAGAGACTACTACAAGAAACTACACACAAATAAAATGGACAACCTAGAAGAAATAGACAAATTCTTAGAAAAGTACAAGTTTCCAAGACTGAACCAAGAAGAAACAGAAAATAAGAAAAGAACAATCACAAGTACTGAAACTGAAACTGTGATTAAAAAACTTCCAACAAACAAAAGTCCATGACCAGATGCCTTCACAGGTGAATTCCATCAAACATTAAGAGAAAACACCTATCCTTCTCTAAATATTTCAAAAAATTTGAGAAGAAGGAACACTCCCAACCTCATTCAATGAAGCCACCATCACCCCAAGACCAAAACCAGACAGAGATGTCACAAAAAATACAATTACAGGCCAATAACACTGATGAACATATATGCAAAAATCATCAAAAAATACTAGCAAACCAAATACAACAACATATTAAAAGGATCATACACCATGTTCAAGTGAGATTTATCCCCAGGGATGCAAGGATTCTTCAGCATACATAAATCAATCAATGTGATACACCACATTATGAAACTGAAAAATAAAAATCATATGATCATTTCAATAGATGTAGAAGAAAACTTTTGTCAAATTTCAACACTTATTTACAATAAAAACTCTCCAGAGACTGGTCATAGAGGAAATCTACTTCAACATAATAAAAACCACATACAACAAACCCACAGCAAATGTTATTCTTAATGGTGGAAAACAGAAAGCATTGCCTCTAAAATAGGGAAGAAGACAAGGATGTCCACTCACACCACTTTTATTCAACATAGTTTTGGAAGTCTTAGCTATGGAAATCAGAAAAGCAAAATAAATAAAAGAAATCCAAATTGGGAAAGAAGAAGTAAAACTTTCACTGTTTGCAGATGACATGACACTATATGTAGAAAAGTTATACTAAAGATGCTACCAGAAAAGTACTAGAGCTCATCAGTGAATTTGGTAAAGTTGCAGGATACAATATTAATACACAGAAATCTCTTGCATTCCGATACACTAAAAAGAAAACTTCAAAAATTGAAATTAAGGAAACAATCCCATTTACCATCGCATCAAAATAATAAAATACCTAGGAATAAACAAAAATAAGAAGGCATAAATCCTTTACTCAGAAAACTGTAAGATACTGATGAAATAAATCATAGATGACAGAAAGAGATGGAGAGATATACCATGTTCTTGGATTGGAAGAAGCAATATTCTCAAATGACTATATTACACAAAGTAATCTACAGATTCAATGCAATTCCTATTAAATTACCAATGGCATTTTTCACAGTATTAGGACAATATGTTTGCAATTTGTATGGAAACACAAAAGACCCTGAATAGACAAAACAATATTCGTAAAGAAAATTAAAGCTGGAGGAGTCAGGTTCCCTGACTTCAGACTATACTATAAAGCTACAGTCATCAAAACAGTATCATACTGGTACAAAAACAGAAATATAGATCAATCGAACAAGATAGAAAGTCCAGAGATAAACCCACACACCTATGGTCACCTAATCTATGACAAAGGAGGCAAGAATACACAATGGAGAAAAGACAGTCTCTTCAATAAGTGGTGCTGGGAAAACTGAAAAGTTACATGTAAAAGAATGAAATTAGAATATTCTCTAACACCATATACAAAAATAAACTCAAAATGGAATAAAAACCTAAATGTAAGTCCAGACACTATAAAACTCTTAGAGGAAAACATAGGCAGAGCACTCTATGGCATAAATCACAGCATGATCTTTTTTGATCCACCTCCTAGAGTAATGAAAATAAAAACAATAATAAACACTTGTGACCAAATTAAACTTAAAAGTATTTGCATGCTAAAGGAAACCATAAACAATATGAAAAGACAACCCATAAAATGGGAGAAATTATTGGTAAACCAAGCGACCAACAAGGGATTAATCTCCAAAATATTCAAACAGCTCATGCAGCTCAATTAAAAAAATCAAAAAATGGGCAGATCTAAATAGACATTTCTCCAAAGAAGACATGTAGATGGCTTAAAAGCACATAAAAAGATGCTCGACATCACTAAATTTTAGAGAAATGAAAATCAAAACTACAATGAGGTATCACATCACCCCATTTAGAATGGCCATCATGAAAAAATCTACAAACAGTAAATTCTGGAGAGGGTACGGAGAAAAGGGACAACTCCTACACTGTTGGTGGGAATGTAAATTGGTATAGTCACTATGGAGAACAATATGGAGGTTCTTAAAATACTAAAAATAGAGCTGACATATGATCCAGCAACCCCACTCCTGGGCATATATCCGGATAAAACCTTAAGTGGAATATATATATATATATATATATACCCAATATTCATTGCAGCACTGTTTACAATCGCCAGGACAGGGAAGCAACCTGAATGTCAATCGATGGAGGAATGGATAAAGAAGGTGTGGTACATATATACAATGGAATATTACTCCACTAATAAAAAGAATGAAATAATGTCATTTGCAGCAACATGAATGGAGCCAAAGATTGTCATAATGAGTGAAGAAAGTCAGACAAAGAAAAGACAATCATCATATGATATCTTTTATATGCGGAATCTAAAAAAATATTACAGGGTTTCCCTGGTGGTGCAGTGATTGGGAATCTGCCTGCCAATGCTGGGTACACGGGTTTGAGCCCTGGTCTAGGAAGACCCCACATGCTGTGGAGCAACTTGGCCCATGTGCCACAACTACTAAGCCTGTGCTCTAGAGCCTGCAATCCACAACTACTGAGCTCACATGCTACAATTATTAAAGCCCATGTGCTTAGAGCCTGTGCTCCACAATGGGAGAAGCCACCACAATGAGAAGCCTGCACACTGCAACGAAGAGTAGCCCCCACTCTCTGCAACTATAGGAAGCCCGTGCTCAGCAATGAAGGCCCAATGCAGCCAAAAAAAAAAGAAGAAAAAAAATTACAAACGAACCTGTTTACAGAACATAAATAGCATCACAGGTATAGAAAACAAACTTATCATTACCAAGGGGAAAATGGGGGGAGAGGGGTAAATTGGGAGATTGGTATTGACATACACACACTACTATGTATAAAATGGATGACTAATAAGAACCTACTGTATAGCATAGGAACACTACTCAGTACTCTGTAATGACCTATATGGGAAAGTAATCTAAAAATGATTGTATATATGTGTATGTAAAACTGATTCTATTTGCTGTACAGCAGAAACTAACACAACATTGCAAATCAGTTATACTCCAATAAAAATTAATTTAAAAACAGAAACAAAGCTCTTATAAAACTTTAACTGAAAGATTAGTCTGAATTAGCCTAATTCAAGGAAACAAATATTGGAAAATGTGTTTCCTGCATTCCTCTCTACATTGATGGGTATCTGTGTGAAAAATACCATGGAAATAATAAAGGATAGAATTGATATTTCATCTGCATTAAGAATATTATTCTATTTTCAAGCATAAAAATTGTTTTTAAAGTCAATGTACATTTTATAATTTAAAACAAATGTATGTCATATTTTATAGTATGCATTTTAAGAGAATGGAGTCATTTATCTTTATTTATTTGGGTTTTAATGAAACTGTTTTCATTTGTTTTACTTATTTTTGGCTTTTTGTTTCTGAAATAAATTTTCTGAAAACACATAAACTATATATCAATCATTTCCATCAGCTCTTACTATTTTTGTTTCTATTTCAAGCCAAGCATACATTATATTTCATGGGCTATTATAAGATTCAACACATTATGATTTAAACAGTGTCCTATTGAACTAGATCAAGTGTGTGTGGCAGGCTAGTAGGTACCTTTGGTTAATGACTAAAGTACTTGTCATGTTTCCCACTTATAATGCATAGAAAAGCTAGCACTAAAAATTAAAAATAAAGGCATACATGCTCAGGTAAATCCCCAACTCAAAGAATCAGTGAGGGAAAGAGCACTAAACTTGTATAAGAAGACTCTTTGAACTCGAATTTTAAAAACAATGAACTGTGTTGACTCCCATGATTTTAATCAAATAAAATAATCTAGAAAACTACCATGAGTCATTTGTAGAAGATATATAGTAAGTGGCAGCAGAGGACATGATAGAATCAACAGGTGCCATGGAACATCTTAAGGCAATAATAGTCAAATAAAATCTTAATTTAAGATTAGCTTTCTAAGAATATGTGGTACATATATGCAATGGAACATTACTCAACCATAAAAAGGAACAAAACTGTGCAATTTGCAGAGATGTGGATGGACTTAGAGACTGTCATACAGAGTTAAGTAGGTTAGAAAGAATAAAACAAATATCATATAATATCGCTTATATGTGGAATCTAGAAAAATGATACAGATGAACTTATTTGCACAGCAGAAATAGAGACACAGACATAGAGAATGGAAGTATGGATACCAAGGGTGCAAGAGGGGGTGGGATGAATTGGGAGGTTGGGGTTGACTTATGTACACTACTATGTATAAAATTGATAACTAATGAGAACCTACTGTATAGCATAGAGAGCTCTACTCAATGCTCTTTGGTGACCTAAATGGTAAGGAAATTCAAAAAGGAAGGGATATATGTAAATGTATAGCTGATTCACTTTGCTGTACAGCAGAAACTAACACAACATTGTAAAGCAACTATACACTAATAAAAATTAATTTAAAAAAAGATTAGCTCTCTAATATATCCTTTGATCAAACAAAGTTTCAGAAATACTGCTCACAGTAAAGGGGACAGTAGTTATTGCATGGGAATAATGACAGTTTTCTTGTGACCTCCAGATAGGCCTAACATGATTAAATCTAGGGAAAAACACAATTTGCCTCAAGCTGGCAACTTTACCACATGAGAAGTATTTAATACCCCTTCTTTATCTATATAAGCTATCAAATTAAAGACTAGCCCCAAGCAGTTAGTAGTGTTTTCAGTAGTGATGTAATTGCTACAACTGTCAAACAATTTATATACAAGTTGACTTATTCCAACATGAATAAAATTTCCATTTTATTAAGACAAAGTAATAACAACAGATAAAGTTAGACATCTCATAGGAGACAGAGTGACCTCCAAGTTTGCTTCTGAGTCTATAATTCCATCAAGAATATACCAAAAGTCTTACCCTATTTTAATCTTATTGATTCCAGTAAAGCACATTAAATATATTAGATTGAGAGCCACCAAAACTTGATTCTAATCCTTTAAAATATATTTCATTTTAAAATCAGAAGTGGTTGTTTTGTGTAGGAATTACCTGGATTACAACTCATTTGGGAGGAAAGTATTTAAGGTGTCATTACTATATTCATTATTATGACTGATTTAGAGTACCTTTATTTCTACTCTATCCTCCCCATTTTCTGAGTTCTGTTCATTCAATCAGGGAGTGTAAACCAATCCATAAGACTAATATTTACATTCAGTTGAAGATATTCAGATACAAAAGGTTTATTACAATGTATATCAAAAGAGGACTGAAATTGTTAGTGGCAGTTATGGTAGCAGAAAAAATAAAGTCTCCAATATTAAAGGAAGAAGCATAGATCATGGAGAATGGTGTTAATATTTCTACAGATTATTGAGCTCTTCTGTAGAATGTAGAGTCGGAGAATCTATCCTTAGTCAAAAAAGAAAAAAAATAAATTGCAGAAATATGTCATACTGAGGTTAGATGCACTTCAAGAGTAACTCACTATTAATCCACAATTAGGATTATGAAGATTGCAGTAAAGCTATAAATTTATTCATATAGAATATAAGTCCCTTCCATCAACTTATGTGAACTGAGAACCATAACAGAGTAGGATGATGTAAAATTCACCTCCTCCCATGAACACATCAAAAATATTTCTACATGTGGTACAATTCTCACTGAAAACTAACTGGAAACCAGCAGGAAGACTCCTGTACAACCAAGGCTATAAGATAGTTCCACACAAAATTGGGTAGGAAGGAAACAGAGGCAATCTGGTCGAGGCCTGTGGCCCTGGGAGGGGATTCAGAGGAAATGGGAGATTACATGGGTGGAGATCAGACCTGGGGAGTGAGCGGTTTGAGCCACATATTGGGTGCCACAGTCTGGGTCCCAACAGAGAGCAGAGGTAAGTCAAGCTCCCTTGACTGGTTGGAGGGCTGCGGAAAGTCTATAATACACTCACTAGGAGCTCAAGAGCACTGATTTTCTCCCAAGGCAGGCCAGAGAGCACAGATTAAGGACTGCTCCAGTGGCTGCCTGGTTTCCAGCCTGAGAGGAGCAAATGCTTCAGTCCCTGCTTACCTCACATTGCAGCTCTACACTGAACTGACGGCTGGCATAAGTAGGGAGAGAGCTCAACTGTGGGGCCCAGAGTTGACTTAGACCCAGGCAACAACTGAGCTGGGCAGGGGAAGCCATTGCAGGCACTTATACAGGCAGCACATCAGAGGTGTTCCTGATCTCTGACTGAGGCCAGATCACCAAAGCCCACAACCTGAAAAACTTTTAGAGAACATGCGGGCCCTGCCTGCTTTATGGCATGGTGCCACAATAGGGTGGGAGTGGCAGAGGCTGAAGGGAGTGATCAGGTGTAAGAGATGAAGGAACTCAGACTCTAAGCTGCCTCTGAGCAGAGCGGGGGCAGCCATTACTGACACTTGCAGAGATGGTGTATCAGAAGCAGCCCAGACACCTGTCTGCTGCTTGCCTGCTGCAGCCCACACCTCATCACCAGTTAAAAGCCTGCATGACCCCTCTCGCTCCAGCACTGCTCCCCTCTGGGGTAAGTGGGCCAGTGCTGGAAAAGAGACTAGCACACACACATAAAGGGAACAGAGCCACCGTAGATCTGAATCTCAGGGCTTCTGCTCCAGCAACTTGAGATCTGACACTGCCTGAAATAGGGCACTGACAGCCACTGAGCCGAGGGGAAGCCTCACCTAATACTTGGCTCTGTCCCTAGCTCCTCCATCTCCAGCTTTACCTGCTACCAGGGTGTTACCTGCCAGCACACCTTGCAGAATGATGTGACTTGCATTGACATCAAATATGGCCCTCCCACCAAAGTCATTGGGCATATGCACAGTGTATGGAGATGCTCCCACATAAGGACACACCTTAAAGACTGCAATGGGTAGCTGTTTTACCTAAATTCATAGAAACAGGGAAAGTTAAGGAAAATAAGAAGACAGAGGAACTGGTCTCAACTGAAAGAGCAAGAGAAAATGTCTGAAAAAATAAATAATGAGGGCCTCCCTGGTGGCGCAGTGGTTAAGAGTCCGCCTGCCGATGCAGGGGATACGGGTTCGTGCCCCGGTCTGGGAGGATCCCATATGCCGCGGAGCGGCTGGGCCCGTGAGCCATGACCGCTGGGCCTGCGCATCCGGAGCCTGTGCTCCGCAACGGGAGAGGCCACAACAGTGAGAGGCCCGCATACCGCAAAAAAAAAAAAAAAAGAAAAAAAAATAAATAATGAAACAGAAATAACCAATTTACAGGATGCAAATCCAAACTATTAGTAATAAGAATGCTCACTAAATTAGGGAAAATAATAGATTAACACAGAATTTTAAGAATGAGGTAGGAAATATAAAAAGAGCTGGTCAAAACTGAAGAATACAATAACGGAAATGAAAAACACACTAGAAGGAATGAATAGCAGACTAAGTGATGCAGAAAAATGCATAAATGATTTGGAAGATAAAATAATGGAAATCAACCAATCATAACAGCAAGAAGATAAACAAAAAATTAGAAGAGTTTAAGAGATCTTTCGGATAATATGAAGGATGCCAACATTCCCATTATAGGGACACCAGAAGGAGAAGAGAGAGAAAAGAGGGTTGAAAATGTATCTGATGCAATTATGGCTGAAAATTTCCAAAAACCTGTAGAAGAAAAGAGATTTCCAGGTATAGGAAGGAAAAAGGCTCCCAAACAAGATGAACTCAAACAGACCCACACCAAGACATATAATAATTAAAAAGACAAAAGTTAGATAAAGAAAGAAGTCAAAAAACAACAAGAGAAAAACAAAGAGTCATATACAAGGAAAATCCCATAAGGCTATCAGCTGAATTTTCTGCAGAAACTCTGCAGGTCAGAAGGATGTGGTGTGATACATTCAAAGTGCCAAAGGGGAAAAAAAAATATTTGCAACCTAGGATACTCTACTCAGCAAGTTTATCATTTAGGATTGAAGGAGAGATAAGGAACTTCTCAGTCCAGCCAAAACTAAGAGGGTTTGGCAATATTAAGCCTACCCTAAAAGAAATGTTAAAGGTTCTTCTCTAAGTGGAAAAAAAAAAACTATAACAAGAAGTAAGAATCTATAGGAAAGTACAAATCCCATCACGAAAGGCAAATGTATAGTAAGGGCTGATAATCAACCACTTAAATAGGTAGAATAAAAATTAAAATAAAAAAATTATAAAAGCAACTATATAACAACAATAAACAGTGAAGAGATGAACAAAGAGATGTGAAATATGCCATCAAAAAAACAGAAGGTGGAGTAGAGGAGTAAAAAAATATAGATCTTTTCAAATGTGATTGAACTTAAATGACTAATAGTTTAGAACAAGTAGATATAGTTGTAAGTCAATGTATATGAGCTGCAATAGTAACCATAAATCAAATACCTACAAAAAATACAGAAAAACTAAAAAGAGTGGAAGACAAGCATACTACTAAGGAAAATTATCAAACCATAAAGGAAGAAACAAAAAGAAAAAAATAACAGAGAAGAATTACAAAGCAACATGAAAACAAGTAATAAAATGTCAATATGTAAATGGATAGGGAAAATTAATTTAAATGCCAATGGGAAAAAATGTTCTTATCAAAAGACAAAGGGTGGATGATTGGATAAAAAAAGAAAAAGGATCCTTCTATGTGTTACCTACAAGAGAAGAAAAAGAAAAAAAAAAAACTCTCCTTCTCAAACTATTCCAAAAATGATGGAACATGATAGATCATTCCCAAATTCATTCAACACGACCACCATTACCCTGACACCAAAACCAGAAAAAGACACACACACACACACAAAATAAAATTACAGGCCAATATATTTGATGAATATGGATGTAAAAATCTTCAACAAAATATCAAACAAAATGTAACAATACATAAAAAGGATCTTGCAACTTGATCTAGTTGGATTTATTCCAGTGACATAAGGATGGTTCCGTACTCACAAATCAATCAATATAATACACAACATTAACAAAAGGACGGGCAAAAATCAGATGATCATCTCAACAGATGCAGAAAAAGGATTTGACTTAATTCAACATACATTCATGATAAAAATTTTAATCAGGAACAAGACAAGGATGTACACTCTTCACACTTCTATTTAACATAGTATTGGAAGTCCCAGACATAGCAATGGGACAAGAAAAATACTAATAAAAGGCATCCAAAATGGAAGGGAAGAAGTAAAACTGTCACTATTTGAAGATGACATGATACTCTATATAGAAAACCCTAAAGTCTCCACCAGAAGACTATGAGAACTAATACATGAATTCAGTCAATTTGCAGAATACAAGATTAATATACAGAAATCTGTTGCTTTTCTATACACTAATAAGAACTATCAGAAAGAGAAAGCAAAGCAAAACAAAACAAAATGAAAAAAGTTGTTTAAATCAGAGCAAAAAGAAAAATTATGTACATAACTAGGAATAAACTTCACCAAGGAGGTGAAAGATCTATACTCTGAAAACTATAAAATGTTGATGAAAGAAATTAAAGATGATACAAAGAAATCAAAATCAATCCCAATTTCTTAGAATGGAAGAATTAATGTTGTTAAGTGTCCATACTACCCAAAGCAATCTACAGATTTAAGGCAATCCCTATCAAAATATCCATGACATTTTTCACAGAAGTAGAACAAATAATCCGAAAATTTATATAGAAACACAAAAGATGCTGACTTATCGAAACAATCTTGAGAAAAAAGAACATAGGTGAAGGTCATACTTCCTGACTTCATACTGTAGTATAAAGGTGCTGTAATCATAACTGCATGATATTGGCACAAAAGAAAGACACATAGTTCAATGGAAGAGAGCAGCGAGCCTGGAAATAAACCTACACAATCATGGCCAATTAATGTATGACATAGAGACAAGAATATACAATGGAAAATAGAGTCTCTTCAATAAGTGGTGCTGAGAAAATTGGACAGATATATGTAAAAGGATGAGATTAGAACATTTCCTTGCACCATATACAAAAATTAATTAAAAATAGATGAAAGACCTAAATGTAAGACCCAAAACCATAAAACTCCTAGAAAAGGACATAGACAGAACACTTTTTGACATAAATCATAGCAATATATTTTTGGATCTGTCTCCTAAGATGAAAGAAATAAAAGCAAAAATAAACAAGTGGGACCTAATTAATCTTAAAATCTTTTGAAGAGGAAACCACCAACAAAAAGAAAAGACCATCAACAAAAAGGAAACCACCAACAAAAAGAAAAGACCATCAACAAAAAGGAAACCATCAACAAAAGAAAAGGCAACCTACTGAATGGGAGAAAATATTTGCAAACAATATGACCAATAAGAGATTAATATTCAAAATATGCAAAATATATAAACAGCTCATACAAGTCAATATAAAAAACAGATTAAAATATGGGCCAAAGACCTGAATTGTCATTTTCCAAAGAAGTCATACAGATGACTAACAGGCACATGAAAATAAACTCAACATTGTTAATTACTAGTGAAACGCAAATCGAAACCACAATAAGATATCACCTCACACCTGTCAGAATTGTTATCATCACAAAGTAACAAATGATGGCCAGGATGTGGAGAAAAGGGAAACATTGTACACTGTTGGTGGGAAAGTAAGTTTTTGCAGCAACTATGGAGAAAAGTATGAAATTTCTTCAAAAAATTAAAAATACAACTTCCATATGATACAGCAATTCCACTCTTGGGTATATATTTGAAAAAATTGTAAACATTAATTCAAAAAGATACATGCACCCCAAAGTTCAGAGCAGCATTATTTACAAGTCCATGATATGGAAACATTCCAAATGTCCATCAGTAGATGAATGGATAAATAAGATGTGATTATTTATATATGTATCATATATATATATATATATATATAATGGAATATTACTCAGCCATTAAAAACCATGAAATCCTGCCACATGCAACAATATGGATTGACCTAGAATGTATTATGTTTAGTGAAATAAGTCAGACAGAGCATGATATATAATGCATGGTATCACTTATATGTGGACTGTAAAACATAAATATGTATATAACAAAACAGAAACAGACAACAGGTATAGAAAACAAATTAGTGGTTACCAGTGGGGAGAGGGTAAGGGGGTGGGGAAAGATAGGAATATGGAATTAAGAGATACCAGCTACTGTATAAAATCTAGATAAACAACAAGGGTATATTGTCCACCACAGGGAAATATAGCCACTATTTTCTGATAACTTTAAATGGAGTATAATATATTAAAATATTGAATCACTGTGCTGTACACCTGAAACTAATATAATACTGCAAGTCAACTATATTTCAATAAAAAAGATAAATGCTGATAGTAGGAAGTTAGTGCATTTTACTTCATTTAACTTTTAATTATTTTGTTTTACCTATTTGTCACAGAAAATAAGCACATGGAACCAAATAAGCTGAACTTTCAAAATGACTAAAGGGCAAGAGTGTATCAAGGGTGCAGGTTAATATTCAGCTGATGGTCATGATAATGATAGTCACAAAAGACTCATTTCTGAACATAAATCATGTTTTCTAAGAACATTAATTATATCCTCAGTATTTACAAGGAAATCACCAGTGCTACCTTTTGCAGTCCATCTCATTTTGATAAGGAGATAATTGAGACCCTGATTTTTAATTTCTGATCTGTGTGTAGAGCAAAATGAAATTCTCCTGCAATGTATTTGTATTTTGCTTTACTTGCACTGATTTTATCTGAGTTTATTATTGCTATTTTATCCTCAAAAAGTTTTCTTTCTTTGGAAGATTTTTTAAAACTATTTTATTTTGAAATTCTTAATTATAAATTCACAGGAAGTTGCAAAGATAGTATAAAGTCACTATGTACCTTTCACTCAGTTTCCCCAGTGGTTACATCTTGCATAATTATAGTGCAATATCAAAATCAGGAAGTGGACATTGGACAATATATTTATACAATTCTATGTCAATTTACTACATGTGTAGGTATGTGTAACTAGCATAGCAATCAAGATACAGTAATTTATCTCACCACAAATGTATCTGTCATGCTACTCCTTTATTATTCATCCACCTTCTTACCCCTACCCCCAAACCCTTACAACTGCTAATCTGTTCACAATATCTATAGCTTTGTTATTTTGAGAAAGTTATATACATGATATCATTATAATATGACATTATGAGATTGGCCTATTTTGTGGTGATCTGTTCCATTGATATTTATGTTTATCCCTTCACTAGTACCACACAGTTTTGATTATTAGTACCTCCAAAAGAGGCCTTAAAAACCTTTAGAGTGATTCCTCCCAGTTTATTCTTCTTATTTGAAATTGATTAGGATATTCTAAATTACTGTCTTTCCAGATACATTTTAGAATAATTTTGTTTACAAAAATCTTGTTTAGATTTTCATATGAATTACATTAGATCTACTTATAACTTTGAACTGACATCTTTAGAGGTTGAGTATTTACATCCATGAATACAGTGTATCTCTCTATTTTATAAAAGATGTTCTTTGATTTATTCTTATTCTCTAAAGTGTTATTCTCCTTTATTCTTTGGCCTTGTTAGATTTCCTCATTTTCTCCCATTCTAATTTACTGAATACCTGAATAGGGGAAATATAGTTCTTCTTGATACTTTATCTACAAAATAGACAAAGAAAGAAGACTAAGACTTTATACATACATGCAACAAATAGCTAATCACTTTGAAAAAAATCTTGATTTTGCAACTAGCTAGAGTAACAGACAGTCAAAATTAATCTAGGCAAATAATACCATTAGCCCACAATGTAGCCCAGACATCTCACCATCACCATAGAAATATATACTAAAATATTCAGAGGGACCAGAGAGATCATTCATTTAAGAAGTTCACAAATGTCAGTTACTGATCTTTGAAACTTTCAAATGAAGGGTTTTTTTAGTGTGAGTTTTTAATTTTACGTTTTAATTGTTGTAAAATATACAAAACATAGTATTTATCATTTGAACCATTCATAAATATACAATTCAATGGCATTAAACACATTTTCAGTGTTTTGCAACCATCACCATAGTTTATACCTCAATTTTTTTATCATCCTCAACAAAAGTTCCAAGTCCATTAAATAATAAATAACATTATTTGCCTCCAACAACCTCTGGTAAACTCTATTCTACTTTTTGTCTCTATGAATTTGCCTTTTCAAGGTACCTCATATAAGTATAATCATACAATGTTTGTCATTATATGAGTGGGTTATTTCACTTACTGTGATGTTTTAAAGGGTCATACACAGTGTAGCATGTATTAAAATATCATTCCTTTTTATGGCTGAGTTTTATTCTCTTCTGAGAATGTACCACTTTCGTGTATCCATTCATCTGTTTATGGACACTTGGGTTCCTTCCATCTTGTGGCTATTGTGAATAATGCTGCTATGTACATGAGTGTACAAGTATCAGTTTAAGTACTTGCTTTCAATTATTTTTGATATATACCCAGGAGAGGAATTTCTGGGTCATATAATGGTACTATGTTTAAACTTTTTAAACACTTCCACATTCTTTTCTATTGTGGCCTCACCAACTTACATTTCCAACAGCAATGAACAAGAGTTCTGATTTCTCCACATCCTCATCAATACTAGTCATTTTCTGTTTTTTTTATACCCATCCTAGTACGTTTGAAGTGCTATTTCATTGTGGTTTTGATTTGCATTTCCCTTAAAACTAATAAAGTTAAGCATCTTTTCATGTCTTTATTGTCCATTTGTATATATTTGGTGTCTGTCTATTCAAGTCCTTTGCCCATTTTTGAATTGGATTGCTTCCTTTTTGTTAAACTGTAGGGATTATTTATATATTGTGGATGTTATTCCTTAATCAGATACATAATTTGCCAATAATTTATCCCATTCAGTAGGTTATCCTTTTGTTTCTTGATATAATCTTTTCATACACAAAAGTTCTTAACTGTGAGGAAGATCAATTAATCTTGTTTTTCTTTATTTCCTGTGCTTTTGGTATAGCATTCATAAAGTTAGCCATATCCAATGTCATGAAGATTTCTTGTATTGATTTATTCTAAGAGTTTTATAAGTTTAACTCAAGTTTGTCTTTGATTCATTTTGTTAATTTTTGTGTATTGAGTGAGATAAAGTTCTAACTTCATTTTTTTGGCATGTGGATATAATTTTTCCAGTACAGTTTGTTGAAAACACTGTCCTTTCACCATTGAATAATTTTAAAACACTTCTCAAAAATTAATTCATCATTTATATGAGAGTTTGTTTCTAGCCTCTCTATTCTATTGGTCCATATGTCTGTCATTACACCAGTACCGTATTGTTTTAATTACGGTAAAATTACAGGAAGTTTTGAAGTTTGGTAGTGTGACTACTCTAACTTTATTCTTCCTTTTTTAGATTTTTTTAGGCTATTCGGGGCCTCTTGATCCAATATGAATTTGAGGACTCTTTTCTTCATTTATGTGAAAAGTCTGTTGAAATTTAATAGGGATTGTATTAAATCTGTAGATTGGTTTGAGTAGTATGGACATCTTAACAATGTTGTCATCCTCCTCATGAAACAAAATGTCTTTCCATTTATTTAGGGTTTTTTATTTCTTTCATCAGTGTTTCATAGATATTAAAGCAGCACTCTTTCACCTCATTGACTAGATTTAATGTCAAATATTTTATTCTTTTAGATGCTATTGTAAATACAACTGATTTCTTTTTTTAATTGATATATAGTTGATTTAGAATATTGTGTTATTTTCAGGTGTACAGCAAAATGATTAAGATATATATATATATATATATATATATATATATATATATATATAACAACATATATATATATTTCAGATTATTTTCCATTATAGATCATAGCAATATATTGAATATAGTTCCCTGTGCTATATAGTAAATCTTTATTGCTTACCTATTTTATGTATGGTAGTTTGTAAATGTAAATCCCATATTTCTATCCCTCCCACCCCTTTCTTTTCCCCTTTGGAAACCGTAAGTTTGCCTTCTATGTCTGTGAGTCTGTTTCTGTTTTGTATATAGATTCATTTCTATTAATTTTTTAGATTCCACATATAAATGATATCATATATTTGTATTTTTCTGCCTGACTTACTTCACTTAGTATAATATGCTCAAGTCCATTCATGTTGCCACAAATGGCAATATTTCATTCTTTTTTAAGGCTGAGTAATATCCAACTGTATATGTATATATATATATATATACCAGATCTTCTTAAGCCCATCATCTGTTGATGGGTTCTTGGGTTGTTTCTGTCTTGGCTATTGTAAATAGTGTTGCTATGAATATAGGGGTGTATGTATCTTTTTGAATTATAGTTTACTGCAGATATATGCCCAGTAGTGGAATCACTGGATCATATGGTAACTCTATTTTTAGTTTCTTAAGGAACCTCCTTACTGTTCTCAGTAGTGACTGCACCAATTTACATTCCCACCAACAGGGTAGGAAATATCCGCTTCTACACACCTTCTTCAACATTTATTATTTGTAAACTTTTGATGATAACCATTCTGACAAGTGTGAGGTGATACCACATTATGGTTTTGATTTTCATTTCTCTAGTCATTAGTGATGTTAAGTACCTTTTCATGTGCTTTTTGGCCATCTGTATGGCTTCTTTGGATACGTATCTAGGTTGTCTGCTTGGTTTTTGATTGGGCTGTTTGTTTATTTGATATCAAGTTGTATGAGCTGTGAAACTGATTTCTTAATTTATTTTTCAGATTGTTCACTGCTAGTTTGAAGAAACACACTGTTTTTTTTTTTTTTTTTTTTTTTTTTTTTTTTTTTGCGGTACAGGGTCCTCTCACTGTTGTGGCCTCTCCCGTTGCAGATCACAGGCTCTGGATGTACAGACTCAGCAGCCATGGCTCACGGGCCCAGGCGCTCCGCGGCGTGTGGGATCCTCCCGGACCGGGACATGAACCCATGTCCCCCGCATCGGCAGGCGGACTCTCAACCACTGTGCGACCTGGGAAACCCCACAACTGATTTTCGAGTATGGATCAGGTACACTGCAACTTCAGTGAATTCATTTATTAGTGCTACTCTCTTTCTTGTGGATTCTTTGGGAATTTATTTATTATTTTTAATTGGAATATAATTGCTTTACATTGTTGTGTTAGTTTCTGCTGTACAGTGAAGTGAATCACCTATATGTATACATTTATCCCCTCCCTTGTGAACCTCCATTCCCCCCCATCCCACCCATCTAGGTCATCACAGAGAGTTAAGCTGAGTTCTCTGTACAATACAGCAGGTTCCCACTAGCTATCTATTTTACACATGGTAGTTTATTCACAACAAACCTAATCACCCAATTCATTCCACCTTCACCTTCCTCCTGTGTCCACACATCCATTCTCTATGTCTGCCTTTCTATTCCTGCCTTGCAACTAGGTTCTTCTGTACCATTTTTCTAGATTCCAAACATATGTGTTAATATACGATATTTGTTTTTCTCTTTCTGACTTACTTCGCTCTGTATGATAGACTTTAGGTCCATCCAAATCTCTACAAATGATTCAATTTCATTTCTTTTTATGGCTGAGTAATATTCCATTATATATATGTACCACATCTTCTTTATCCATCCATCCATTTATGGACATTTAGGTAGTTTCCCTTTCCTGGCTATTGTAAATAATGCTGCAATGAGTATTTTGGTACATGAATCTTTTTAATAATGGTTTTCTCAGGGTATATGCTCAGTAGTGGGACTGCTGGGTCATATGGTAGTTCTATTTTTAGTTTTTTTAAGGAACCTCCATAGTGTTCTCCATAGTGACAGTATCAATTTACATTCCCACAAACAGTGTAAGAGGTCCCTTTTCTCCACACCCTATCCAGCATTTATTGTTTGTAGATATTTTGATGATGGCCATTCTGACCGGTGTGAAGTGTTACCTCACTGTAGTTTTGATTTGCAATTCTCTAGTAATTAGTGATGTTAATTTCCGTTTCATGTGCTTGTTGGCCATCTGTATGGCTTCTTTGAATGATTGTCTATTTAGGTCGTCTGTCCATTTTTGGATTGGGTTGTTTGTTCATTCAGTATTGAGTTGTATGAGCTGTGAAACTGATTTCTTTATTTTTCAGATTGTTCACTGCTAGTTTGTGGAAATACAACTGATTTTTGAGTGTGGATCAGGTGCCCTGCAACTTCGGTGAACTCATTTATTAGTGCTAGTCTCTTGTGGATTCTTTTGAAATTTCTATATATAAGATTATCTCATCTGAGAATAAAGTTATACCAATTCCTTGATAACTTTTATGTGTTTCAATTATTCTTTGCCTAATATCTCTGGTTATAACCTCCAGTATAACGTTGAATGGCAGCAATAAAAGCATATATCCTTGTCTTGTTCCTTATTTTAGGGGTACATTTTCAGTCTTTCATCATTGAGCATAATATTAACTATGGGGTTTTTTAACATATAAATTCTTTTATCACATTGATGAATTTTCTTTCAATTCATAGTTTTCTGAGAATTATTTATCATGAAAGAGTGTTGGATTTTGTTGAATATATTTTCTGAATCAATTATGATGATCATATGATTCCCCCCTTTTTCTACTAAATTAATATATTCCATTAATTTTCTTATGTTAAACAAATCCTGCATTCCTGGGAGAGATTCCACTTTGTCAAAGTAATTAATTCTTTTTAATATGCTATTGGATTACATTTGCTATTATTTTATTGAGGATTTTTGTCTCTATATTCATAAGAGATAGTGGCCTGTAGTTTTATTTTCTTGTGATTTTTTGTATGGTTTTGGTATCAGACTAATGCTAGCCACCTAGAATGAATTATGAAAAGCTCCCTCCTGCTCATTTTTTGCAAGAAATTGAGAAGATTTGTGTTAATCTTTGTATAATTCCCCAATAAAGTCATCTGGTCCAGGACTTTTCTTTACTGGGAATATTTTGATTATTAATTCAGTATTTTCACTTGTTACAGGTATGATGAAATTTTCTTTTTATTTTTGAGTCAATTTATATAATTTGTGTGTTTTGAGAAATTTGTCTATTTCATCTAGGTTATCTAATTTATTGGTCAATAATTTTTCATATTATTCTCTTACAAATATTTTTATCTCCATATGATCATGAGTAATGCTCTGTCTTCCATTTTGTACTTTAGTTATTTGCATTTTCTCCTGCTAGTCTAGGTAAAGGTTTGTCAATTTTGTTGATCATTTCAAAGAACAAAATTTTACAATCATTAATTTTTCTCTATTATTTTTCTATTCTCTATTTTGTTTTTCTTCATAAAAATATTTATTATTACATTCCTTCTAATAGACTTGAGATTAACTCACTCTTATTTTTGTAGTTCTTTAAGGGGTAAGGTTAGCATGGTGATTTGAGATCTTTCCTCATTCCTAACATAGGCATTTAAAGGCATACAATTTCCTCTAAGCACTGCTTTCTTTGCATACCATAAGTTTTGATATGTTTTCTTCTCATTGCCTTTAAATATTTTCTAGTTTCTATTGTGATTTCTTCTAGAGCACACTGTTTTATTGAAGAGTATGCTGTTTAATCTTCACAAACTTGTAAATTTTCCACTTTTATTCTATTAAGGATTTCTTTTTTTTAACATCTTTATTGGAGTATAATTGCTTTACAAAGGTGTGTTAGTTTCTGCTTTATAACAAAGGGAATCAGTTATACATATACATATGTTCCCATATCTCTTTCCTCTTGCATCTACCTCCCTCCCACCCTCCCTATCCCACCCTTCTAGGTGGTCACAAACCACCGAGCTGATCTCCCTGTGCTATGCGGCTGCTTCCCCCTAGCTATCTATTTTATTTTTGGTAGTGTATATATGTCCATGCCACTCTCTCACTTTGTCACAGATTACCTTTCCCCTTCTCCATATCCTCAAGTCCATTCTCTAGTAGGTCTGTGTCTTATTCTCGTTTTGCCCCAGGTTCTTCATGACCTTTTTTTTTTTCCTTAGATTCCATATATATGTGTTAGCGTATGGTATTTGTTTTTCTCTTTCTGACTTACTTCACTCTGTATGACAGACACTAAGTCCATCCACATCCCTATAAATAACTCAATTTCATTTCTTTTTATGGCTGAGTAATATTCCATTGTATATATGTGCCACATCTTCTTTATCCATTCATCTGTTGGTGGACACTTAGGTTGATTCCATTCCCTGGCTATTGTAAATAGATCTGCAATGAAAAATTGTGGCACATGACTCTTTCTGAATTATGCATTTCTCAGAGTATATGCCCAATAGTGGGATTGCTGAGTCATATGGTAGTTATACTTTTAGTATTTCAAGGAACCTCCATAGTGTTCTCCATAGTGATTGTATCAATTTACATTCACACCAACAGTGCAAGAGGGTTCCCTTTCCTCCACACCCTCTCAAAAATTATTGTTTGTAGACTTCTTGATGATGGCCATTCTGACCAGTGTGAGGTGATACCTCATTGTAATTTTGATTTGCCTTTTTCTAATCATTAGTGATGTTGAGCATTTTTTCATGTATTTGTTGGCAATCTGTATATCTTCTTTGGAGATATGTCTATTTAGGTCTTCTGCCCATTTTTGGATTGTGTTGTTTGCTTTTTTGGTATTTAGCCGCATGAGCTGCTTGTATATTTAGGAGATTAGTTCTATTTCAGTTGCTTCATTTGCAAATATTTTCTCCCAGTCCGAGACTTGTCTTTTGGTCTTGTTTATGGTTTCCTTTGCTGTGCAAAATCTTTTAAGTTTCATTAGATTCTATTTGTTTATTTTTGTTTTTATATCCATTTCTCTAGGAGGTGGGTAAAAAAGGATCTTGCTGTGATGTATGTCATAGAGTGTTCTTCCTATGTTTTCCTCTAAAAGTTTGGACTTATGGTTAGGTCTTTAATGCATTTTGAGTTTATTTCTGCGTATGGTGGAAGGGAGCACTCTAACTTCATTCTTTTACATGTAGCTGTCCAATTTTCCCAGGAACACATATTGAAGAGACTGTCTTTTCTCCAGTTTATATTCTTGCCTCCTTTATCAAGTATAAGGTGACCATATGTGCATGGGTTTAACCTCTGGGGTTTCTATCCTGTTCCATTGATCTATATTTCTTTTTTTTGTGCCAGTACCATACTGTCTTGATTAGCTTGTCTTGTAGCTTTGTAGTATGATTTTAATTCTGGGAGCCTGATTCCTCAAGCTCTGTTTTTCTTCCTCAAGCTTGCTTTGGCTATTCTGGGTCTTTTGTGTTTCTATAAAAATTGTGAATTTTTTTCCTAGTTCTGTGAAAATTGCCATTAGTAGTTTGATAGGGATTTCATTGATTCTGAGATTGCTTGGGGTAGTAGAGTCATTTTTACAATGTTGGTTCTTCCAATCCAAGGACATGTTATATATCTCCATCTATTTGTATCATCTTTAATTTCTTTCATCAGTGTCTTATAGTTTTCTGCATACAGGTCTCTTGATTCCTTAGGTTTATTCCTAGGTATTTTGTTTTTTATGTTGCAGTGGTGAATGGGAGGATTTACTTAATTTCTCTTTTAGATATTTCATCATAAGTGTATAGAAATGCAACTTGTTTCTATGCATTAATTTTCTATCCTGCTATTTTACGAAAATCATTGATTAGCTCTAGTAGTTTTCTTGTAGAATCTTAGGATTCTCTATGTATGGTATCATGTCATGTGTAAACAGTGACAGCTTAACTTATTCTTTTCTGATTTGGATTCCTTTTATTTCCTTTTCTTCTCTGATGGCTGTGGTTAAAACTTCCAATACTGTGTTTAATAATAGTGGTGAGAGTGCACAACCTTGTCTCGTTCTTGATCTTATTGGAAATGGTATCATTTTTTCACCATTGAGAACGATGCTGGATGAAGGTTTGTCATATATGGCCTTTATTATGTTGAGGAAAGTTCCCTCTATGCCTACTTTCTGGAGTGTTTTTTTAAAAAATCATAAATGGGTGTTGAACTTTGTCAAAAGCTTTTTCTGCATCTATTGAGATGATCATATTGTTTTCCTCCTTCCATTTTTTAATATGGTGTATGAAATTGATTGATTTGCCTATACTGAAGAATCCTTGCAGTGCTGGGATAAACCCCACTTGATCATGGTGTATGATCCTTTTAATTTGCTGTTGGATTCTGTTTGCTAGTATTTTGTTGAGGATTTTTGCATCTATATTCATCAGTGATATTGGCCTGTAGTTTTCTTCTTATGTGACATCTTTGTCTGGTTTTGGTATCTGGGTGATAGTGGCCTCATAGAATGAGTTTGGGAGTATTCCTCCTCTTATATTTTGGAAGAGTTTTGGAAGGATAGGTGTTAGATCTTCTCTAAATGTCTAATTGTATTCACCTGTGAAGCCATCTGATCATGGGGGTTTTATTGCTGAAAGATTTTTTATTCACAGTTTGAATTTCAGTGCTTGTGATTGGCGTGTTTAGGTTTTCTCTTTCTTCCTGGTTCAGCCTCAGAAGGTTGTGTTTTTCTAAGAATTCATCCATTTCTTCCAGGTTGTCCTTTTTATTGGCATATAGTTGCTTGTTGTAATCTCCCATGATCCTTTGTATTTCTGTAGTGTCAGTTGTTACTTCACCTTTTTCATTTCTAATTGTGTTTTAGTCTTTTTCCTTCTTTTCTTGATGAGTCTTGCTAATGGTTTATCAATTTTGTTTATCTTCTCAAAGAACCAGTTTTAGTTTTATTGGTCTTTGCTATTGTTTCCTTCATTTCTTTTTCATTTATTTCTTATCTAAATGTTGTGTTTTCTTTCTTTCTGCTAATTTGTTTTTTTTTTGTTGTTGTTGTTCTTCTCTCTCTAATTGCTTTACATTTAAGCATAGGTGTGTAGGTGTTTTTCTTTTTGAAAAATGTTTCTTATTTATTGATGTAAGATTGTATTGCTATAAACTTCATCTTATAACTGCTTTCACTGAATCCCATAGGTTTTGCATCATCGTCTTTTCATTGTCATTTGTTTCTAAGTAATTTTTGATTTTCTCTTTGATTTCTTCAGTGATCTCTTCGTTATTCAGTAGTGTATCATTTAGCCTCCATATGTTTGTATTTTTTAGTTTTTTCTTTCCTGTAATTGATATGTAGTCTCATAGCATTGTGGTCAGAAATGTTACTTGATACAACTTCAATTTTCTTACATTTACTAAGGCTTGATTTATGACACAAGATGTGATCTATCCAGGAGAATGTTCCATGAGCACCTGAAAAGAAAATGTATTCTCTTGTTTTTGGATGGAATGTCCTATAAATATCAACTAAGTCTATCTTCTGTAATGTGTCCTTTAAAGCTTGTGTTTCCTTACTTACTTTCATTTTGGATGATCTGTCCTTTGGTGAAAGTGTGGTGTTAAAGTCCCCTAAAATGATAATGTTACTGTTGATTTCCCCTTTTGTGGCTGTTATTATTTGCCTTATGTATTGAGGTGCTCCTCTGTTGGGTGCATAAATATTAACAATTGTTATATCTTCTTCTTGGATTGATTCATTTACCGTTATGTACTTTCCTTCTTTGTCTCTGTAATAGTCTTTATTTTAAAGTCAATTTTGTCTGATATGAGAAGTTCTACTCCAACATTCTTTTGATTTCCAGTTGCATGGAATATCTTTATCCATCCCCTCACTTTCAATATGTATGTGTCCGTACGTCTGAAGTGGGTTTCTTGTAGACAGTATATATATGGGTCTTTTTTGGTATCCATTCAGCCAGTCTATGTCCTTTGTTTTGATCATTTAATCCATTTATGTTTAAGGTAATTATCAATATGTATGTTCCTATTACCGTTTTCTTAATTGTTATCTGTTTGCTATTGTAAGTCTTTTCCTTCTCTTGTGTTACCTGCCTAGAGAAGTTCCTTTAGCATTTATTGTAGAGCTGGTTTCCTGGTGCTGAATTCTATGAGCTTTTGCTTTTTTGTAAAGGTTTTAATTTCTCTGTCAAATCTCAATAAGATCCCTGCTGGGTAGAGTAATTTTTTGTTGTTGTTGTTATGCAGGCCTCTCACTGTTGTGGCCTCTCCCCTTGCGGAGCACAGGCTCTGGATGCACAGGCTCAGCGGCCATGGCTCACGGGCCCAGCCGCTCCATGGCATGTGGGATCTTCCCGGACCGGGGCACAAACTCGTGTCCCCTGCATTGGCAGGCGGACTTTCAACCACTGTGCCACCAGGGAAGCCCAAGGGTAGAGTAATCTTGGTTGTAGATTTTTCCCTTTCATCACTTTAAATATGTCCTGCCACTCCCTTCTGGCTTGCAGATTTCCTGCTAAAAATTCAGCTGTTAAGCTTATGGGGATTCCCTTGTATGTTATTTGTTGCTTTCCCTTGTAGCTTTTAATATTTTTTCTTTGTATTTAATTTTTGATTGTTTGATTAATATGTGTCTTTGCATGTTTCTCCTTGAATTCATCCTGCATGGGCTTCTATGCTGCCTGGACTTGACTATTTCCTTTCCCATGTTAGGGAAGTTTTCAACTATAATCTCTTCAAATATTTTCTCAGACACTTTCTTTTTCTCTTCTTCTTCTGGTACCCCCATAATTCGAATGTTTGTGCATTAAATGCCATCCCAGAAGTCTCTGAGACTATCCTCAATTCTTTCCATTATTTTTTCTTTATTCTGCTCTGTGGTAGTTATTTCCACTATTTTATCTTCCAGGTCACTTATGCATTCTTCTGCCTCAGTTATTCTTCTATTGATTCCTTCTAGAGAAATTTTAATTTCATTTATCATGCTGTTAATCATTGTTTGTTTGCTCTTTAGTTCTTCTAGGTCCTTGTTAAACGTTTGTTGTATTTTCCCCATTCTTTTTACAAGATTTTGGGTAAAGTTTACTGTCTTTACTCTGAATTGTTTTTCAGAGATACTGACTATTTCCTGTTCCTTGCTTTGTTTTGGTGGGTTTTTACTTTGCTCCTTCATCTGCTGTGTATTTCTCTGTCTTCTCATTTTGCTTAACTTACTGTGCTTATGGTCTCCTTTTCATTGGCTGCAGGTTCATCATTCCCGTTGTTTTTGATGTCTGCCCCCAATGGGTAATGTTTGTTCAGTGGGTCATGTAGGCTTCCTGGTGGAGGGGACTGGTGCCTGTTTTTGGTGGATGAGGCTGGATCTTGGCTTTCTGGTGGCAGGACCACATCTGGTGGTGTGTTTTGGGGTGTCTGTGAACTTATTATTATTTTAGACAGCCTCTCTACTAATGCGTGGTATTATGTTCCTGTCTTGCTAGTTGTTTGGCATGGGATGCCAAGCACTGTAGCCTGCTGGTCATTCAGTGGAGCTGTGTCTTAGCTTTGAGAGAGAGATCTCTGTGAGAGTTCTTGTCAATTGATATTACTTGTGGCTAAGAGGTCTCTGGTGGTCTAGTGTCCTGGACTTGGATCTCCTACCTCTGAGGCTCAGGCCTGACACCCGACCAGATCATGAAGTCCCTGTCAGCCACACAAGTCAGAAGAAAAGGTAGAACAAAAGAAAGATATATGAAATAGAATAAAGTTATTAAAATAAAAAAATAAAAAAAATATTAATATAAAAAATAACAATCAATTTAGAAAAGGAATGCTACTAAATCAATATACAAATCCCCTAATGATGACAAGTGCTAAAAACTATGCTAAGATAAACATAGAAATCAGAAACTATTCAGTCACATCCAGGAAAACCCAAGTCTCCATTTACTCCCAAAGTCCACAGATTCACTTTTGGGATGATTCAATGTCTATTCAGGTATTCCACAGTTGCAGTGTACATCAAGTTGACTGTGGACATTTAATCCTCTGCTCCTGAGACTGCAAGGAGAAATTTCACTCTCTCTTCTTTGTTCACACAGCTCCTGGAGTTTAGCTTTGGATTTGGCCCCACCTCTGCAAGTAGGTCAACCTCTGGCATCTGTTCTTCACCCAGAGAGGAGAGGGTTAAAGGAGCAGCTTATTAGTGGGCTCTGGATCACTCAGGAAGGGAAGTGGGAGGGGTTCAGAATACGGACTGAGCTTTCAGTGGCAGAGGCCATCATGGTGTTGCAACAGCCTGAGGCATGGCATGTGTTCCCCCAGGAAGTTGTCCCTGGGTCACGGGACCCTGGCAGTGGAGGGCTGCACAGGCTCCCAGGAGGAGAGGTGGGGATAGTGACCTGTGCTTGCACACAGGCTTCTTGATGGCTGCAACAGCAGCCTTGGCATTTCATACCTCTCTCTGGTGTCTGCGCTGATAGCTGCTGCTCACGTCAATCTCTGAAACTCATTTAGGTAATATTCTGAATCTCCTCTCATTGGCCACCCTGAAACAATGGTCTCTTGACTCTTAGGCAGTTCCAAACTTTTTGTCAGACTTCTTCTTTGTTAGCTGTGGTGCACTTGCCCCTTTAGGCTGTGTTCATGCAGCCAATCTCAGTCCTCTCCCTGAGGTCTGAATTCCCAAGCCAGTGCCTCAGCTCCCAGGCCTAACCTTCCCCAGCGGCTGAGCAGACAATCCTCTCGGACGGCTAAGTGTTGGCTGACACTGATCCTCTGTGTGAGAATCTCTCTGCTTTTCCCTCTGCACCCTTGTTGCTGCACTCTCCTGCATGGCTCCAAAACTTCACACCCCCTCATCCTTCATTTCCTCCAGTGAAGGGGCTTCCTAGTGTGTGGAATATTTTCCTCCTTCCCAGCTCCCTCCCAGAGGTGCAGGTCCCTTCCTTATTCTTTTGTTTCTGTTTTTTTTTCTTTTTTTCTGTTTCTGTACCCACGTACATGAGGAGTATCTTGTCTTTTGGGAAGTCTGACATATTCTGCCAGCTTTCAGTAGGTATTCTGTAGGAGTTGTTCCACAAGTAGATGTATTTTTATGTATTTCTGAGGAGGAAGCTGATCTCCACATCTTACTCCTCTGCCATCTTGATGGTCCTCCTACCATATTGTCTTAATTACTGCAGCCCTGTAGTATAGTTTGAATTCAGGGAGCCTGACTCCTTAAGCTCCTTCTTTTTTCTCTACATTGTTTTGGCTATTTGGGGTCTTTTGTGTTTCCATACAAATTATATATATTTTTTGTTCTACTTCTGTGAAAAATGCCTTTGATAATTTGTTAGGGACTGCACTGAATCTGTATATTGTTTTGCATAGTATAGTCATTTACAAAATATTGATTCTTCTTATCCAAGAACATGGTATATATCTCCATCTTTTTGTGTCATCTTTGATATTTTCATCATTTTCTTATTGTTTTCTGAATACAGTTATTGTTTCCTTAGGTAAGTTTATTCCTAGGTATTTTGTACATTTGGTTGCAATGGTAAATGGGTTCATTTCCTTAGTTTATCTTTCTGTTATCTCATTGTTGCTGTATAGGAATGCAAGAGATATTCGTGTATTAATTTTGTATCGTTCAACTGTACTAAATTCATTGATGAGTTCTGGTGGCATCTTTATGATTTTCTATGTGTTGTTTCATGTCATTTGCAAACAGTGACACGTTTATTTTCCTTTTCAAAACTGGAGTACTTTCATTTCTTTACCTTCTCTGATTGCTGTGTATAGGTCTTCCATAACTATGTTGAATAATAGTGGCGAGAGTGGATATCCTTGTCTTGTTCCTGCTCTTAGAGGAAGTGCTTTCAGCATTTCAACATTGATAATGATATTTGCTGTGGGGTTGTCATATATGACCTTTTTTATGTTGATGTAGGCTCGATCTATGCTCACTTTCTGCAGAGTTGTTATCATAAATGGGTGTAGAATTTTTTAAAACATTTTTATTGGAGTATAATTGCTTTACAATGGTGTGTTAGTTTCCACTTTATAACAAAGTGAATCACTTATACATATGCGTATGTTCCCATATTTCCTCCCTGTTGTAACTCCCTCCCTTCCACTTTCCCTATCCCACCACTCTAGGTGGTCACAAACCACCGAGCTGATCTCCCTGTGCTATGTGGCTGCTTCCCACTAGCTATCTATTTAAGTTTGATAGTGTATATATTTCCATGCCACTATCTCACTTTGTCACAGCTTACCCTTCCCCCTGCCCATATCATCAAGTCCATTTTCTAGAAGGTCTCTGTCTTTATTCCGATTTTGCCCTGGGTTCTTCATGACTTTTTTTTCCCCTAGGTTCTATATATATTTCTTAGCATACAGTATTTGTTTTTAAATTTATGACTTACTTCACTGTGTATGACAGACTCTAGGTCCATCCACCTCACTACAAATAATTCAATTTTGTTTCTCTTTATGGCTGAGTAATATTCCATTTTATATATGTGCCATATCTTCTTTATCCATTAATCTCTTGATGGACACTTAGGTTGCTTCCATGTCCAGGCTATTGTAAATAGAGCGGCAATGAACATTTTGGTACATGACTCTTTTTGAATTATGGTTTTCTCAGGGTATATGCCCAATAGTGGGATTGATGGGGAATACGGTAATTCTATTTTTAGATTTATAAGGAACCTCCATACTGTTCTCCATAGAGGCTGTATATCAACTTACATCCCCACCAACAGTGCAAGAGTGTTCCCTTTTCTCCACACCCTCTACAGCATTTATTGTTTCTAGATATTTTGATGATGGCCATTCTGACCAGTGTAAGATGATATCTCAGTGTAGTTTCAATTTGCCTTTCTCTAATAATTAATGATGTTGAGCATCCTTTCATGTGTTTGTTGGCAATCTGTATATCTTCTTTGGAGAAATATCTATTTAGGTCTTCTGCCCATTTTGGATGCAGTTGTTTGTTTGTTTTTGTTATTGAGCTGCATAAGCTGCTTGTAAATTTTGGAGATTAATCCTTTGTCAGTTGCTTCATTTGAAAATATTTTCTCCCAATCTGAGGGTTGTCTTTTGGTCTTGCTCATGGTTTCCTTTGCTCTGCAAAAGCTTTTAAGTTTCATTAGGTACCATTTGTTTATTTTTGTTTTTATTTCCATTTCTCTGGGAGGTGGGTCAAAAAGGATCTTGCTGTGATTTATGTCATACAGTGTTCTGCCTATGTTTTCCTCTAAGAGTTTGATAGTGTCTGGCCTTACATTTAGGGCTTGAATCCATTTTGAATTTATTTTTGTGTATGGTGTTAGGGAGTTTTCTAATTTCATACTTTTACATGTCTCTGTCCAGTATTCCCAGCACCACTTATTGAAGAGGCTGTCTTTTCTCCACTGTATATTCTTTCCTCCTTTATCAAAGATAAGGTGACCATATGTGAGTGGGTTTATCGCAGGGCTTTCTATCCTGTCCCATTGATCCATATTTCTGTTTTTATGCGAGTACCATATTGTCTTGATTACTGTAGCTTTGTAATACAGCCTGAAGTCAGGGAGCCTGATTCATCCAGCTCCATTTTTCATTCTCAAGATTGCTTTCGTGATTCGGGGTCTTTTGTCTTTCCATACAAATTGTGAAAATTTTCCTTCTAGTTCTGTGAAAAATGCCAGTGGCAGTTTGATAGGGATTGAATTGAATCTGTAGATTGATTTGGGTACTTGAGTCATTTTCACAAAGTTGATTCTTCCATTCCAAGAACATGGTATATCTCTCCATCTGTTTTTATCATCTTTAATTACTTTCATCAGCATCTTATAATTTTCTGTATACAGGTCTTTTGTCTCATTAGGTAGGTTTATTCCTAGATATTTTATTCGTTTTTTTGCAATGGTAAATGGGAGTGTTTTCTTAATTCCACTTTCAGATTTTTCATCATTAGTGTATAGGAATGTCAGATATTTTTGTGCATTAATTTTGTATCCCGCTGCTTTACCAAATTCATTGATTAGCACTAGTAGTTTTCTGGTATTGTATTTAGGATTCTCTATGTATAGTATCATGTCATCTGCAAAGAGTGACAGCTTTATTTCTTCTTTTCCAATTTGGATTCATTTTATTTATTTTTCTTCTCTGATTGCTGTGGCTAAACCTTCCAAAACGATGTTGAATAATAGTGGTGAGACTGGGCAACCTTGTCTTGTTCCTGATCTTAGTGGAAACAGTTTCAGTTTTTCACCATTGAGGATAATGTTGGCTGTGGTTTTGTCATGTATGGCCTTTATTATATTGAGGAAAGTTCCCTCTATGCCAACATTCTTCAGGGTTTTTATCATAAATAGGTATTGAATTTTGTTGAAAGCTTTCTCTGCATCGACAGAGATGATCATATGGATTTTCCCCTTCAGTTTGTTAATATGGTGTATCACGTTGATTTATTTGCATATATTGAAGAATCCTTGCATTCCTGGAATAAACCCCACTTGCTCATGGTGTATGATTCTTTTAATGTGCTGTTGGATTCTGTTTGTTAGTATTGTGTTGAGGAAATTTGCATCTGTTTTCATCAGTGATATTGGCCTGCAATTTTCTTTCTTTGTGATATCTTTGTCTGGTTTTGATATCAGGGTGATGGTGGCCTCATACAAAGAGTTTGGGAGTGTTCCTCCCTCTGATATATTTTGAAAGAGTTTTAGAAGGATAGGTGTTAGCTCTTCTGTAAATGTTTCATAGAATTTGCCTGTGAAGCCATCTAGTCATGGGCTTTGGTTTGTTGGAAGATTTTTAATCAAAGTTACAATTTCAGTGCACCTGTTTGGTCTGCTCATATTTTCTATTTCTTCCTAATTCCTTCTCGGCAGGTTGTGCATTTCTAAGAATTTGTCCATTTCTGGCAGTTTGTCCATTTTATTGGCATAACATTGCTTGTAGTAATCTCTCATGATCCTTTGTGTTTCTGCAGTGTCAGTTGTTACTTCCCCTTTTTCATTTCTAATTCTATTGATTTGAGTCTTCTACCTGTTTTTCTTGATGAGTCTGGCTAATGGTTTATCAATTTTGTTTATCTTCTCAAGGATCCAGCGTTTAGTTTTACTGATCTTTGCCATCATTTCCTTCATTTCTTTTTCATTTGTTTCTGTTCTGATCTTTATGATTTTTTCGTTCTGCTAACTTTGTTTCTTTGTTGTTCTTCTTTATCTAATTGTTTTAATTGCAAGGTTTGAGATGCTTCCTGTTTCTAAAGGTAGGATTTTATTGGTATAATCTTCCTTTTTAGAACTGCTTTTGCTGCATTCCATAGATTTTTTTCATCGTGTATTCATTGTCGTTTGTCTCTTGGAATTTTTTGATTTCCTCTTTGATTTCTTCAATGATCTCTTCGTTATTAAGTACTGTATTGTTTGCCTCCATGTGTTTGTATTTTTAACAGATATTTTCCTGTGATTTATATCTAGTCTCATAGCATTGTTGTCATAAATGTTACTTGATATGCTTTCAAATTTCTTAAATTTACCAAAGCTTGATTTGTGACCCCAGTTATGATCTGTCCTGGAGAATCATCCATAAGAACTTTAGAAAAATGTTTATTCTGTTGTTTGGGGATGGTATATTCTATAAAAATAAATTAAGTCCATCATGTTTAATGTTTTATTTAAAGGTTGTGTTTCCTTATTTATTTTCATTTTGGATGATCTTTCCATTGCTGAAACTGGGGTTTTAAATCCCCTAATATGATTGTGTTACTGTCGATTTCCCCTTTTATGGCTGTTAGTAGTTCCTTATGTATTGTTGTGCTCCTATGTTTGGTGCATAAATATTTACAATTGTTATATCTTCTGCTTGGATTGATCCCTTGATCGTTATGTACTGTCCTTCTTTGCCTCTTGTAATAGTCTTTATTTAAAGTCTATTTTGTCTGATATGAGAATTGTTACTCTAGCTTTCTTTTGATTTCCATTTGCATATATAATATCTTTTTCCATCTTCTCACTTTCATTCTGTATGCTTCCCTAGGTCTGAAGTGGGTCTCCTGTAGACAGCATGTATACGGGTCTTGCTTTTGTATCCATTTAGCTAGTGTGTGACTTTTGGTGGGAGCATTTAATCCATTTACATTTAAGGTAATTATCAATATGTATGTTCCTATTCCCATTTTCTTAATTGTTTTGCATTTGTTATTTTAGTTCTTTTCCTTCTCTTGTGTTTCTTGCCTAGAGAAGTTCCTTTAGCATTTGTTGTAAAGCTGATTTTGTGGTGCTGAACTCTCTCAGCTTTTGCTTGTCTGTAAAGGTTTTACTTTCTCCATCAAATCTGAATGAGATCCTTGCTGGGTAGAGTAATCTTTCTGGCAGGTTTTTCTCCTTCATCACTTTAAATATGACCTGCCAGTCCCTTCTGGCTTGCAGAGTTTCTGCTGAAGGATCAGCTGTTAACCTTATGGGGATTCCTTTGTGTGTTATTTGTTGTTTTTCCTTTCTGCTTTTAATATGTTTTATTTGTACTTAATTTCTAATAATTTGAATAATATGTGTCTTGGCATGTGTCTCCTTGGATTTATCCTTTATGGGACTCTCCGTGCTTCCTGGATTTGATTAACTATTTCCTTTCCAATATTAGGGAAGTTTTCATCTCTAATCTCTTCAAATATTTTCTCAGTCCCTTTCTTTTTCTCTTCTTCTTCTGGGACCCCTATAATTCAAATGTTGTTGTGTTTAATATTGTCCCAGAGGTCTCTGAGACTGTCCTCAGATCTTTTCATTCTTTATTCTTTATTCTGCTCTGCAGTAGTTATTTCCACTATTTTTTCTTCCAGGTCACTTATCTGTTCTCTGCCTCAGTTATTCTCCTATTGTTCCCTTCTAGGGTATTTTAAATTTCATTTATTGTGTTGTTCATCATTGCTTTTTTCCTCTTTAGCTCTTCTAAGTCCTTGTAAAATGTTTCTTGTATTTTCTCTATTCTATTTTCAAGATTTTGTTTCATCCTTACTATCATTATTCTGAATTCTTTTTCAGGTAGACTGCCTATTACCTCTTCATTTGTTAGGTCTGGTGGATGTTTACCTTGCTCCTTCATGTGCTGTATGTTTTTCTGTCTTCTCATATTGCTTATCTTACTGTGTTTTGGGTATCATTTTTGCAGGCTGCAGGTTCATACTTCCTGTTGTTTTTGTTGTCTGTCTCCAGTGGCTAAGTTTGGTTCAGTTGGTTGTGTAGGCCTCCTGGTGGAGGGGAGTAGTGCTTCTGTTCTTGTGGAAGAGGCTGGATCTTGTCTTTCTAGTGGGTAGTTCCACGTCTGGGCGTGTGTGTTGGGGTGCCTCTGCCCTTATTGTGATTTTAGGCAGCCTCTCTGCTAATGGAGGAGACTGTGTTCCTGTCTTGCTAGTTTTCTGGCATAGGTTGTCCAGCACTGTAGCTTGCTGGTCGTTGAGTGAAGCTGGGTCTTGGTGTTGAGATAAAGATCTCTGGGAGATTTTCATCATTTGATATTATGTGGAGTTTGGAGGTCTCTTATGGCCCATTGTCCTGAAGTTGGCTCTCCTACCTCAGAGGAACAGCACTGACTCCTGACTGGAACACCACAAGCCTTTAATCCACATGGCTCAGAATAAAAGTGAGAAATGATAGAGAGAAGTAAAGAAAGTTGATGAAATAAAATAAAATAAAATAAAGTTATTAAAATAAAATGTAATTAGTATGAAAAAAATTAAAAAGTAAAAAAAGGAGAAAATAAAGAATGGATGGACAGAAGCCTAGGACAAATTATTAAAACAAAGCGATATCTCACAATATCTCACACAGAAGTATACATATATGCACTCACAAAAATAGGAAAAGGGGAAAAATAATATATCTTGCTCCCAAAGTCCACCTCTTCAATTTGGAATGATTCATTGTCTATTCAGGTATTCCACAGATACATGTACATCAAGTTGATTGTGGAAATTTAATCCGCTGTTCCAGAGGCTACTGGGAGAAATTTCCCTTTCTCTCCTTTGTTTTCATGGCTCTTGGGGTTCAGCTTTGGATTTGGCCCCACCTCTGTGTGTCTGCAGCCTAAGGGCGTCTGTTCTTTGCTCAGACAAGACGGGGTTAAAGGAGCAGCTGATTCGGGGCCTCTGGCTCACCTAGGCTGGTGGGAAGGACAGGTATGGATGCAGGGTGAGTCTGCAGCAACAGAGGCCAGAGTGACATTGCAGCAGCCTGATGCACACCATGCATTCTCCTGGGGAAGTTGTCCCTGGATCACGGGACCCTGGCAGTGGCAGGCTGCATAGGCTCCCAGGAGGGAATTTGTGGATAGTGACCTGTGCTCGCACACAAGCTTCTTGGTGGTGGCAGCAGCAGCCTTAGCCTCTCATGCCCGTCTCTGTGGTCCACCCTGATAGCTGCGGCTCACATCCATCTCTGGAGCTCCTTTAAGCAGCACTCTTAATCCCCTCTCCTCACGCACCAGAAAACAAAGAGGGAAGAAAAAGTGTCTTGCCTCTTTGGCAAGTCCAGACATTTTCCTGGACTCCCTCCCAGGTATCCGTGGCACACTAACCCCCTTCAGGCTGTGTTCATACCCCCAACCCCATTCCTCTCCCTGCGAGCTGACCAAAGCCCGAGACTCAGCTCTCACTCCCTCCCGCCCCAGCGGGTGAGCAGACAAGCCTCTCGGGCCGGTGAGTGCTGGACAGCACCGATCCTCCTTGCAGGAATCTCTCCATTTTGCCCTCCACACCCCTGTTGCTGCACTCTTCTACATGGCTCTGAAGCTCCCCACTCTGTTACCCATAGTCTCTGCCCACAAAGGGGCTTCCTAGTGTGTGGAAACCTTTCCTCCTTCACAGCTCCTTCTCACAGGTGCAGGTCACGTCCCTATTGTTTTGTCTCTGTTTTTCTTTTTTCTTTTGAGCTACCCAGGTACGTGGGGCATTTCTTTCCTTTTGGGACGTCTGAGGTCTTCTGCCAGTGTTCAGTAGGTGTTCTATAGGAGCAGTTCCACGTGTAGATGTATTTCTAATGTATCAATCATGAGAAATGTGATCTCTGCGTCTTACTCTTCCACCATCTTCTCCTGGTCCATGGGTTAGAATTTTGTCAAAAGGTTTTTCTGGACCTATTAAGATGATCATATGTTCTTCACTCTTCATTTTGATAATATGGTGTATCACATTAATTGATTTGCACATACTGAAGAATCCTTACATCCCTGGGATTAATCGCAATTGAACATGGTTTATGATCCTTTTCATGTGTTTTGGGGTTCTGTTTGCTGGTATTTTTTGAGGATTTTGCATCTATGTTCATCAGTGATGTTGGCCTGTAACTGTCGTTTTTTGTGATACCTTTGTCTGTTTTGGTATCAGGGTGATGGTGGCCTCATAGAATGAATTTGGGAGTGCTTCTCACTCTGCAGTGTGTTGAAAGAGTTTTAGAAAGATAGGTGTTAGCTCTTTAAATGTTTTATAGAACTCGCCTGTGAAGCCATCTTGTCCCAGATTTTTGTTTGTTGGAATATTTTTAAACACAGTTTCAATTTCAGTGCTTGTGATTGGTCTTTCATAATTTCTATTTCTTCCTGATTCAGTCTTGGAAAGTTATACCTTTCTAAGAATTTGTCTATTTCTTCCAGGTTGTCCATTTTTTTTTTTTTGGCAATAGTTGCTTGTAGTAGTCTCTTATGATCCTTTGTATTTCTGCAGTGTCATTTGTATTATTTTTATTTCTAATTTTATTGATTTAAGCAATCTCCCCCCATTTTATTTTCTTGATGAGTCTACCTAAAGGTTTATCAATTTTGTTTATATTCTCAAAGAATCAGCTATTAATTTTATTGATGTTTTCTATTGTTTTCTTCTATTCTATTTCATTTATTTCTGCTGTAATCTTTATTATTTCTTTACTTGTATTAACTTTGTGTTTCATTTCTTCTTTTTTCTCTAATTTCTTTTGGTGTAAAGTTAGCCTGTTTATTTGAGATTTTTCTTGTTTCTTGAGGTAGGATTTTATTGCTCTATAATTCCCTTCTAGAAATGTTTTTACTGCATGCTATATGTTTTGGGTCATCGTGTTTTTGTTGTCATTTGCCTGGAGGTATTTTCTAATTTCCTCATTGATCTCTTGGTTATTTAGAAGCATATTGTTTAGCCTCCATATGTTTGTGGTATTTTACAGTTTTTTTTCTGTAAATTATTTCTAATCTCATGGTGTTTTGCTCAGAAAAAATATTCTTGATACCATTTTAATTTTCTTAACTTTTCCAAGGCTTGAATTGTGACCATGGTGTGATCTATCTTGGAGAATGTTCTCTGTGCACTTGAGGAGAAAGTGTATTCTGCTGCTTTTGGATGGAATGTCCTATAAATATCAATTAAGTCTATCTTGTCTAATGTGTCATTTAAGGTTTTTCTTTCCTTATTAATTTTCATTCTGGATGCTTTGTCCATTGGTGTAATTGGGGTGTTAAAGTCCTCCACTTTTATTGTGTTACTGTCTATTTCCCCTTTTCTGGCTAATAGTGTTTGTCTTATATATGGAGGTGTTCCTTTGTTTGGTGCACAAATATTTACAATTATTATATCTTCTTTTTGGATCGATCCCTTGATTATTATGTATTATCCTTCCACGTCTCTTGTTACAGTCTTTAATTTAAAGTCTATTTTGTCTGAATTTAGTATTGCTACTCCAGATTTCTTTTGATTTCCTTTTCCATGGAATATCTTTTTCCATCCCCTCACTTTCAGTCTGTATGTGTCCCTAGGTCTGAATTGGTTCTCTTGTAGACAACATACATACAGTTCTTGTTTTTGTATTCATTTAGCCAGTCTGTGTTTTGCTTGGAGCTTTTAATCCATTTATATTTAAGGTAATCATCAATATATACATTACTATTGCCATTTTTGTAATTGTTTTTGGTTTGTTTTTGTAGGTCTTTTTCTTCTCTTGTGTTTCCCACCTAGAGTATTTCCTTTAGCATTTGTTGTAAGGCTCGTTTGGTGGTGCTGAATTCTCTTAGCTTCTGTTGTCTGTAATGGTTTTGATTTTTCCATCAAATCTGAATGATATCCTTGCTGAGTAGAGTAATCTTGGTTGTGCATTTTTCCCTTTCATCACTTTAAATGTATCCTTCCACTCCCTTTTGTCCTCCAGAGTTTCTGATGAAAATTCAGGTGATAAACTTATGGGGATTTCCTTATGTGTTATTTGTTGCTTTTCCCCTGCTGTTTTTAATATTTTTTCTTTGTCTTTGATTTTTTTTTTCAATTTGATTACTATGTGTCTCATTATCTTCTTCCTTGTGTTTATCCTGCCTGGGACTTTCTGAGTTTTCTGGAGTTGGGTGACTGTTTCCTTTCCCATGATAGTGAAGTTTTCAACTATGTCTTCAAATATTTTCTCAGACCCTTTATATTTCTCTTCTTGTTCAGGTAACCCATAATCTGTATGTTGGTGTTTTTAATGTTGTCCCAGACGTCTCTGAGACTGTCTTCTTTTCTTTGCATTCTTTTTTCTTTATTCTGCTCTGAAGCAGTGCTTTTCACTGTTTTATCTTCTAGCTCACTTATCCATTCTTCTGCCTCAGTTATTCTGCTATTGATTCCTTGTAGTGTATTTTTTATTTCAGTTATTGTGTTGTTCATCACTGTTTGTTCTTTAAATCTTCTTTTTTCTTGTTAAACATTTCTTGTATCTTCTTGATCTGTGCCTACGTTATATTTCCAAAATCTTGAATTATGTTTACTCTCATTATTCTCAATTATTTTAGGTAGATTTCCCATTTCCTCTTTATTTATTTTGTCTTCTGGGTTTTTACCTTCCTCTTTCCTCTGTGACATATTTCTCTGTCATCACATTTTGTGCAACTTACTGTGTTTGTGTTCCCCTTTCCACAGTCTGCAGGGTTGTAATTCTTCTTGCTTCTGCTGTCTGCCCCTTTGTGTGTGAGGTTGGTCCAGTAGCTTTTGTTGGCTTCATGGTGGGTGGGATTGGTGCCTGTTCTCTAGTGGGTGGAGATAAGTCTTTTCCCTCTGATGGGCAGGACTGCAACATTTGTGTGTTTTGGGGTTTCTGTGAGCTTAGTAAACCTTTAGTCAGCCTGTCTGCTCATGGGTTTGGCTGGGTTCCTGCCTTTCTTGTTGCTTGGCCTGAGGCATTCAGCACTAGAGTCTGCAGACAGTTGGGTGGAGCCAGGTCTTGGTGTCGAGATGGAGACTTCCAGGGAAGCTCAATAAAGTTAATATTGCCTGTGCCCAGGCATTCTCTGGCAGACCAGTGTCCTTGAACCTCACCCTGGGAGCTCAGGCTCAATCCCTGTCTGGGAAACCAACAACCTGCAAGCTGTGCAATGTCAGAAAAAAAAAGGAAAAGAAAAACAGACAAACAAAACCCAAGACAGACAGCAAAAGCAAAAACAAACAACAAAAACAGCAACACAAAAAAAGAAAGGAAAGAAACAAATAACATCCAAGACAAATGATAAAGAAACAGACAAATAAACAAAGAAAACAACAAAAAAACCCAAATCGAAAGCAAACATTAAAAACCAAACTAACAAAAATTAAAAAAAATACAAAACAGAAAGCAAACTAAAAAAATACAAAGAAAACAAAACAGAGAAATGATCCAAAGACTTAAAAATATAAAAGCCAAACAAAACACAGAAATAAAAGCACAAAACAACAAAAAAGTATAATAAAAAAGAAAAAAATATATTTAAAAAATTTTAATTAAAAAATAATAAATAAAATATTAAAATTAAAATAATTTAAAAAGTAAAACAACTACAACAGAACAAAATAAAACAAATAAATATTTTCCAGGGTCCTCTGCTCTCAGTTTCCTTGCCTGCACATTGATCCACAGCCAACCCCCACCTCCCCATGATGCCCTCCAATAACTCTAGGTAGGTCTCTTGACACACTGTGGGCACTGTGGAGGCAGGTCATATGCTGACCAGGCCCACCTCCCACGTGTACTTTGCCCTCAAAATCCTCAGTTGCTAAAGCTAGATTTCTATCAGTTGTGCTAGCAATTGTTGTCCATTCAGATATTCCACAAATGCAGGGTTTACCAAACCAATCATGGAGATTTAATCCACAGCTTGTGCAGTTGCACAGAGAGATTTCTCTTCATCTTCTTTAGTAGCATAACCCCTGGGGCTCAGCTTTGGTTTCGGCCCCATATCTGTGTATGGGCAACCTCAGGCATCTGTTCCCTGCCTTGTTGAGAGGGGGTGAAAGCAGTGGCTGACTGTGGCACACTTTCTCACTCAGGTTGGGTAGGGATAAGGTGGCCACAACTGGGGCATGCACACTTGCTGCAATGGGTTCCCCCTCTAGTGCTTGTGGTGGCAAAACCTGGCAGGAAGATGCAAAACACTGGGGCTCACTAAGCTCTGGTTAGATTCCCGCCCAGTACCTGTGGAATCAGGGCCTGGCATGTGGGGAGAGAGTCCATAATGGTGGCCCTGCTCATTGCACACCATTCAACAATGGTGCCTCATTTCCAAGGCAGACAACGCTTCCTCTAGGAGCATTCCCAGACACAGAGCCCCTCACTCCCATACCCGCAGTTTGACTCCATACAGCCAAAAGCAGTCCTCCTCCTGGGTCTGCTCTCCTAACCCCACACTTTAGCATTCAGGCTCCCCCAGCATTGGCAGATTTCCATCTTAGTCTGGGGTGTCCAGGGCTGATTCCCAAGGAGGCGTTGGCAGGGGTGGCACTCAGGACCCTGGAGCCTGCACAGTCAGAGAAGACCTTAGCTTGAGGGGGCAGGCAAATCTAATCAGATGGGTGCCACTCTCAGTGCCCAGAGGCAGGGGCTGGTGAGTGGGGAAGGGGGTTGCAATGGTGGCCCCGTCCCTTGCATTCCACTCAACAATGGTACCTTGTTTCTATGGTGCCCCAGTCTTCTACCACAAACATTCCCAGTTGTGGAGCTCCTTTCTCCTGTACTTTCAGGCTGTCTCTTCATAGCCAACAGTTGTCCCCTGCCTTGGTCCACTCTCCAAAACCCGCTTTGCAGCACCCATCTCCCCTCTGCAACAGGAGACACACCTCTCAGCCTGAGGTGCACAGGGCTGTGGCACATACCATGTGTGCAGATCTTACTCTTCCCTTCCTTCCACAGACCAGTTGCTGCATCCAATGCCCTGAAGATCCTTCTCTGCCCCTGTTTTTCCCTCTATGAAGGGGCTTCTCTGAGTGTGGGAACCTCTTCTCACCTTCAGTTTCCTGCCAAGGGTGCTGGTCCCTTCCAATTTCCTCTTTTATTTTTTTCTTTATTTCATTCTAACCTGATGTGTGGGAATTTTTCTTGATCTTTTAGGTGTCTGAGGTCTTCCACTAGTGTTCAGCAGGTGCTCTGTGACAATTGTTCCAATTGTAGATGTATTCTTTTTTTTTTTTTTGGTGGTATGCAGGCCTCTCACTGTTGTGGCCTCTCCCATTGTGGAGCACAGGCTCTGGACGCGCAGGCCCAGTGGCCATGGCTCACGGGCCTAGCCGCTCCGCAGCATGTGGCATCTTCCCGGACCGGGGCATGAACCCTTATCCCCTGCATCTGCAGGCGGTCTCTCAACCACTGTGCCACCAAGGAAGCCCTGTAGATGTATTCTTGATGTACTTGTGAGGAGAGGTGAATTCCACATCCTTCTATTCATCATCTTGACTCCTCCCCTTTGTTATTGATTTCTAACTTTGTCATGTTATAGTTGAAGAGGATACTTTGCTTCATATTTATTTTTCAAATATCTATTGAGACTTGTTTTGTGGCCTAATGTATAGTCTATCTTGGAGAACGACCCATGTGCACTTGAGAAGAATGTGTATTCTGCTGTTGTTGGGTGGGGTGTTTGACATAGTTCTGTTAGGTCCAGTTGTTTTACTATGTTGTTCATGAACTCTATTTCCTTACTTACCTTCTGTATGGTTAATATACTTATCAATCTTGCCTGTCTAAGGCCTCACCAGAATTGCCTTTAATGTCCATATTGTTGCCAACAGCCTGTTCAATTCTATCTAGGCTTTTTCTATCATATATTTAAAATTCTCTAATTCTCTACCTATTACCCAGGACCAAAGCCACTTCCACATTTTTAAGTATTTTTTTAAAATAGTGCACCTCTTTTTCGTACCAAAATGTGCATTATTTTACTAAGACTGCTATAAGAAGTTATTACAGACGGGGTGGCTTAAATGACAGAAATATATTTTCTCATATTTCTGAAAACTAAAAGTTCAGCAGCACATGTTGTCAGGGTTGGTGTCTTCTGAAACCTCTCTTCTTGGTTTGTAAATGACCATCTTGTCCCTGTGTCTTCATATGGTCTTTCCTCTGTATATGTCTCTGTCCAAATTTCCTCTAGTTCTTTGAACACCAGTCATATTGGATTAAGGCTAACCCTAATGACTTCATTGCATCTTAATTACCTTTTTTAATTCAATTCAGTCACATTCTGAAGTACTGAGATTTTGGATCTACCATACGAATTTGTGGTGGGACAACTTAACCCATAACACTTATCTTTTGTCTAGTTGATCTGTCCATTAATAAAAGTAGTGTATTGAAGTCTCTCAAACTATTATTGTAGAACTATCTATTTATCACTTCGATTCTTTCAATTTTCTTTACATATTTAAGGGTCTGTTATTTGGTGCATAAATATATGTAATTGTTATATCTTCTTTCTATATGGAGCTTTTTATTAATATATAATTTCCTTATTGATGCATATAAAATTTTTATTTAAAGTCTATTTATAAGCTCTCTTTTGGTTCCTAGAATATCTTTTTTCATCCTTTCTTTCAATCTGTTTGTCTTTGGATCTAAAGTATGTCTCTCATAGACAGCACTTAGTTTGATCATTTTTTTAACCCATTCTGCCAATCTCTGTATTTTAGAGAGTTTAATTCATTTACATTAATTACTCATGTGAGGAATTTCTGACATTTTATTTTATTACTGTGAATTTTATAAATCCCTTATAGATTTTTTGTCCTTTATTTCCATCTTTACTGCCCTTTTTCTGTGTTCAGTCAATGTTTTTGTTGTAAACATTTTTATTCTATTATTATTTCCTTATGTGTATATTCTATAGATATTTTATTTATTGTACCATGGAGATTACTGTTAACATCCTAAAGTTGATAAAATCTAATATGGAATTTACCAATCTAATTTTTAAATCATATAATAATTACAATCCCATACATCTTTTTCTACCTCCTTTCTATTATTGATGTCACAGATTACATCTTGATACATTTTATGCCCAATTACATAGACTGCAATTGACTTTTATATATGCAAGTTTTAATTTAAGTAGAAAATAAAAAAAGTTACAAGCCAAAATTACAATAACACTATTATAAATGCATGTGTATTTACCAGAAGTCTTTATTTCTTCACACAGTTTGAGTTACCATCTAGCTTTGCTTTTATTTCACCGTGGACTCTTTTTAGCTTTTCCTGTAGAACACATCTAGTGGTAACAAACTCCCTCTGTTTTTATCTGAGAATGTTTTAATATCTCGCTAACTTTGAGGGACATTTTACCAGATATGGAATTACCAGTTGACAGATTTTTTTTCAGCACTTTAAATATATTACACTTTCTTGTCTCCAAGCTTTCTGATGAGAAATTTGCTGATAATTTATTGAGGATCTCTTGTATGTGACAAGTTGCTTTTCTCTCACTGCTTTCAAGATTCTCTCTTTGTCTTTGGTTTTTTGACAGTGTGATTATAATGTACATTGGGGTGGGTCTGTTTCACTCTATTCAACTTGGAGCTTATTGAGATTTTTGGATTTGTAAATTAATATTATATTTTTCGCTTTTTTCAGCCATTATTTCTTCAAATATTCTTTCTCACTCTTTCTTTCCTCTCCTGGGAACTCCACAATGCACATGTTGGTTCACTTGATGGCTCTGTTAACTTTTATTAATTATTTTTTTTCTCTCTGTTACTAAGACTAAATCATTTTATACTTCTATTTTCAAGTTAACTATTTCTTCTGCTTGTTCAAGCTTATTTTTGAACCTCTCTATTTTTCATATCAGTTATTGTATTTTCAGGTTCAGGATTTCATTTTGGTTCCTTTTTATAATTGATATCACTTTAATGATCTTCTCATTTTGTACATACATTATTTTCCTGTCATGTCCATAGTTTCCTTTAGCTCTTTCAGCCACTTGGTGAAAGATGTTTTAAAGTCTTTAGTGAGTCCAATGTCTGGGTTTTCTCAGATATATTTTCTGTCAATCAATTTCATTCCTTTGAATGCACCATATTTCCCTGTTTTGTTTTACTGCTTGTAATTTTCTTGTTGAAGACTGGATCTTTGAATCATATAATGTGGTAACACTAAAATCTAAGCTTCTCCCCCTCCTTAGAGTTTATTGTTCTATGGTTATTATTATTGTTGTTTTTGTATTTGTTGTAAGGTTTATCTGTTCCATGGATCAGCCTTAAGTGAATACTTCAGCTTTTTTCACATATTTTCTGAGCCCTCATCTTTACCTGTGCATATATGTTGGCTTCCTAAGTTCCCCTGTATATGTGTGTTTTTTAAAATAAATCTCAACACAGTGACCTGATATTTTCAGTGTGACATCCTTATGTCTGCCATGGATCTAGTTTGTTGCACCAGAAATTTTGGTTACTGTCCCTAGAGCTCCCTGCCATTGTAATGGCTGGTTGGGCATGTGCAGATTCTACTGTACTGATTATGAAAATGTAGTGAAATTAATTGAAACTTACCAAATAAACTCTCTCTAGAAGCTGAAAGCATCCAAATAAACTATTTCCAAAATAAACCTGGAAAGCTTCCATCAGCACAATTGATGTCAATGTGGAGAGGTGGATTCCTGTTGCTTCCTATTCTCCCTCTCTCAAATGCAATGTTAGCAACATTCCAAACAAAAGAGATAAAAAATATAAGAACATTTTCATAAAACAACATATCTTTAATTTGGAGGAATATCCTTTACTCTGAAAATGTTCTTTTCTATTAAAAAATTTATTATGAAAAATTTCAAAAACACAGAACAATATAGAAGATAATATAATGAACTTGCATCAACACTTTGGCATATACTAGAATCATCAACATTTTGCCACTCTTGCTTCATATACTCATTTTTCTCCTTTTTAAAATTTGAGTATTTTTAACTCCCAGATAGTATCTTATTTTGACCCTACATACTTTATATTTCAATTTGAATTTCTAAAAAGAACAGATATTTACTACATAACCACAATACCATTATCACACTAAAGTTTATAGTAATTCCTCAATCATGCAGAAATTTGATACATATTAACTCATATTAATCAATTTCATACATAAGAAATTTTCACCATTTGTCTCAAAATTTGCTTTTTGCAATTGATTTATTCAAATCATGATCCAAGCAAGTTCTAATATTTATTTGTTATATGTCATCTCTTTTATTCTAGAATAATGTCTTCTTAGATAAATTTTTTATTAATAGATTTTATTTTTTAGAGCAATTTTAAATGTACACAAAAATTGAGCAGAAAGTACAGAGGAGAGTTCCTTCCTTAAATTTTCATTTTTTTAAGTTGGAGAAATTAGGTCAATTAATCTATACAATGCCCTACATTCTGGATGTGTCTCTTTGCTGCTTTCTGCTGTCATTTAACTTATCCTGTAGCCCCTATAACTCTGGTAAAACTGAAGTGATTTCTAAATTATTAATTAGATTAAGAATACTTCATTAAGTTAGAATACTATATAGATGCCTATGTTTATTGCATTGCATCAGAAGGCATATCTAGGTGTCCCAATCTTAGTACCGTTATGATTGTTCTATGGATTTGTTTGTGACAGCCTGACTCCACCTTTGTAAAGTCCCCCAATTAACCTTCCATTTAATTATTTTAATCATTGATATTTTTGTCTAAATTAATTGTTTTATTAGGGTGTACAAAAAGTTTGTTTCTAATTCTATAATTCCTTGCATATTCATTAGCTGTAGTTGTGGGGGAAAATCCTTTTCTTCATTAACTAGTACTATGTGGATGCATCAAAACACAAAAAATGAGAGGATAAGAATTAGTTCTTTCTCTTTGCCAGTATTTAGAAAATAATTTGAAATTCTAACTTCCATGAAAGTTAAATAATGGGTTGTTTTGATTTTGTACTCTCTCTCTTGCATAAAATTGTCCCCATTTATCACCCCTTTGTATTTTTCTGGGACTGGGCTCCTGAGCTCTTGCCTCATGTCAGATTACAAGGAAACATAAGCAATTCCTGCTTGAACCTCTGCTATATTTGTATTTTGTGCTGTTTTTCCATACAATGCCCACAAAACTGTATAAGCCGCCCAGAACTAAAGAACAAAATAAGAGATGGTTACTTTCTTTCTTTTCCCTCAAGTCAGCTCCTATATCTGGGGATTGTAGAAGGAGAAGAAACACATGAATTTTTATGGTCCAGATAAATTGAAATTTATCCAAATTAAATCTCACTCACCCCTTGGTAAAGCAGCTTGGATTCTAAAAGGATGAAGTGTTATTTGTGTGGACCAACTTTGTATTAGTAAAAAGTGATGAGTAACAACTAATAGCAAACAGATTATCATTGCTAAGTACTTTATACCAGGGGTCCCCAACCCACGGGCCATGGATCGTTATCAGTCCTTGGCCTGTTAGGAACTGGGATGCACAGCAGGAGGTGAGCAATGAGCAACCGAAGCTTCATCTGCTGCTCCCCATTTCTCCCCATTACTCACATTACCGCCTGAACTATTTCCATCCCCCACTTCTGTGGAAAAATTGTCTTCCATGAAACAGGTCAATGGTGCCAAAAATATTGGGGACCACTGCTTTATACCAACTTCATGGCACAAATATTAAATGACAAACAGTAGAACTTTGGAGTTAACCAAAAGGACAATCTGGAGAATTTTTTTCCTGTCCAAAATATGAACATTCTTGAGGTGATGCTCTTGACTGTTTGTGATATTGTGAAATGTTAAGAAATATATATTTCTGTCTTTATCCTTGGCTCCTCACCAAGATCCGAAAGGCTTTGTAATGCCCTCAATTATTTAGGTTCTAGGAGCACCTTTTCTTCTACACTTTGGCTTTTGAACCCAGTTCCTGATGCTGAGCTGCTTAATCTCTTGTAATTTCCATGGTAATATGAACATCTTTTCTTCTTGAGGTGACTGTAGTGGGCTCTCTATAGCTTCAGAATGGGGAATGATCACCAGAAGGACCAAGAGATAATTAATAACAACATTTTTAGAAGCACTTTGACTTAAACAATAAACATAGATCTTTCATTCCCCCCCACCCCCAGTAAACAGTATGCTATATTACAAACAGGACACTAGGATAGAGATTTTCTTGTGGTAATAAATAGTTAGATTTTAACCATTGTAATAGTTTATTTATTAATTTTCTGTTTAAAAAAAGATGAATGAGTTAATAAATGCAATCAAAACAGGCTTTTTTTCTAAGTTTTCTAATCCCTTCTACATCTTCAGGCATTTTTTTTTATGTCAGTAACTTAAATCAATGTCCCAAATTGCATATGGGTATATGTTATGAACATCAGTTTATTAGTATTCTTATAAGTTGAAAAAACACATGAAAAGTTTTGGTTACTCAGGGAAACATTATAATTGATATCTTTTCATTTTTTAACATCTTTATCGAGTTATGATTGCTTAACATTGTTGTGTTAGTTGCTGCTGTATAACAAAGTGAATCAGCTATACATATACATATATCCCCATATCTCTTCCCTCTTACATCTCCCTCCCACCCTCCCTATCCCACCCCTCTAGGTGGTCACAAAGCACGGAGCTGATTTCCCTGTACTATGCAGCTGCATCTCACTAGCTATCTATTTTACATTTGGTAGTGTATATATGTCCATGCCACTCTCTCACTTCGTCTCAGCTTACCCTTCCCCCTCCCCATGTCCTCAAGTCCATTCTCTATGTCTGCATCTTTATTCCTGTCCTGGCCTTACGTTCTTCAGAAACATTTTTTTTTTCTTTTTAGATTCCATATATATGTGTTAGTGTATGTTATTTGTTTTTCTCTTTCTGATTTACTTCACTCTGTATAGATTTATTTTCAAATGCACTACTTAAAATTCTACATTACAAATACTGGAACCTAATATTGACTTTGAACCATGGCAATTACCCCACATTGCTTTACTCACACTGTTTTGCTTAATTAAATGTTTTTTCTTGCATAGGCCTATCATAATTCCAAATATTTTTCAAAGCCCAGGTCAGTTTTTACCCCTCTATGATTTCCATACCCCATAATCCAACCTGTGCTATAGAAGTTAACACTAAAATATATTATGCACTTAATTGTTTACTAATTTTCCTTGTAATTTAGTCTAACCTCTTTATCTGCATTATAAATTATCTAGAGTCTCAATATCTCACAATTCTATTACTGAAGAGGACTTAGGTGATTTATATTTGTAAACCAAAATATTTCACTAAAAGTTATCTTTTCAAAAGTGGCATTCATTTATCATTTTCCACGTAAGATTGGAGAAATCACTTTTCCTATAATGTTCGTTTATAGATCAGACCTAAAGCTCATGTAATCACCCATGGGCCATTTATGAGAATTGATGATATATTAAGTAAAAAATAGCATATACATTTAAAAGAGTAGAAATAATGAAAGGCATATTAGCTGTCTGCAATAAATAATTCTGGAAAATAATAGCAGTAATTGAGCAAAAAGCTTTAATCTCTTAGATATTATTATCTGTTGGTCTATTTCTATTGATTGCTTTTTATCCTGTTTAGATGTAATGTTTTCCTTATTTTTAGTATAGCTAGTGAATTTTGATTTGATGCTGGACATTGTGAATGTTACACTGTTCTGTGTCTGGATATTGTTGCCTTCCTTTCAAGAATCTTATGTTTTCTTCTAGGTGGTAGTTAAATTGCAGCACAGGTTAACCCATCCAAAGCTTGTTTTTAAGATTTTTAGAGTAATAATTGAATAGCCTTTACACTGGTTATACTTTGGCCCTATTACTAAAGCATGACCCTGGCAGGATCTCTACTGAATGTCCTGAGTGATCACTGAGTACTCTCTACTCTGAATAGTGGGTACATGAAAAATCCCTGGACCAATGTTGACTCTAGGAACCATAAAACTCATAGCCTCTAAATTGTTTTGTGCCCAGTTTTGTGGGATATTACCCTACACATTTTATCATAGTATTCAGTAAATGTTCAAAGGGAAACTCTATATAGATTTGTGGAGATTCTTTTCTGTATATCTTCCTCTTTTCTGTATCTCTGTTCTATAATACCATGTAATATCAGACATTTTGAACTCTGATCTCTCTCTCTCTTTCCCAGACTCAGCAAGACTGCTATTCTGTACTTACAATAGACTTCTGGGCTATGTGGTACAGAATATACCTCCATGAAGAAATCCAGAGCAATAAATCTCAATTCACTTGTTTTCATCCCTCTAGGTATCACAATATTGTAAACCTTATTGTCTAATGTATGAAAAATTGACTCGTATATGCTGTGCAGTATTCCAGTAGTTTAAGATAGGAGGGTATATTCAGTTACTCTTTCTTCATCGTGGTCAACATTGCAAATCTCCCACTTGGAAGGGATTTGTCTAAAATTATACTCAGAGGAATATTTGTGGATTTATGCTTTTAAAAAACAAGCAAAAATTAAAATCAAAGAAATGAAGAACCCAAGCCAAGAAATTAAAAATAAGACCATAAAAATAATAAACCCCAAAGCTGGTTATTCAAACATATCAATAAAATATTGGAGTAAAAAAATCTAACTAGCATGTATATAATTAAAAGGGAGACTTAGAGTAGGTATAGAGGAAACATTCCTCAATATAATAAAGGACATATATGACAAACCCACAGCTAAGATCATACTCAATACTGAAAAGCTGAAAGCTTTTCCTTTACGATCAGGAACAAGACAAGGATGCCCACTCTCACCACTTTTATTCAACATAACATTGGAAGTCTAGCCAGAGTAATTAGGCAAGAAAAATAAAAGAAGTAAAAAGCACCCAAATTGGAAAGAAATAAGTAAAATTGTCATTATTTGCAGATGACATGATACTATATATAGAAAACCCTAAAGATTCCACCAGAAAACTGTTAGAACTAATAAATGAATTTGATACAGTCACATAATAAAAATCAATATACAGAATTCTGTGGCATTTCTTTACACTAAAAACAAACTATCTGAAAGAGAAATTAAGAAAACAATCAATTTACAATTGTATCATAAAGAATAAAATGCCTAGGAATGAATTTACCCAAGGAAGTGAAAGACCTTTTAACTGAAAACTATAAGACATTGATGAAAAAATGGAAGAAGACAAAAATAAATGGAAAGATATTCCATGTTCATGGACTGGAAGAATTAATATTATTAAAATGTCCATACTACCCAAAGCAATCTACAGTTTCAGTTCAATCACTATCAAAATTCCAATTGCATATTTCTAAAATTTGCATGAACCACAACAGATCATGAATAGCCAAAACAATCTTGAGAATGAAAAACAAAGCTGGAGTTATCACACTCCCTGATTTCAAACTATATTACAAAGCTATAGCAATCAAAACAATATGGTACTGACACACAAGGAGACACACAGAACAATGGAACAGAACTGAGAGTCCAGAAATAAACCTATACATATAAGGAAAATTAATTTATTGCAAATGAGCAAAGAATATACAATGGGGGAAGGATAGTCTCTTCAATAAATGGTGTTGGAAAAACTGGACAGTCACAAGCAAAGAATGAAACTACACCACTATCTTACACCATACAATAAAATTAACTCAAAATGTATTAAAGACTTGAATGTAAGACCTGAAGCCATAAAATTGCAGAAGAGGACATAGGCATAACCACATTCACGTCAGTCTTAGAGATGTTTTTGTGGATCTGACTCCAAAGGAAAGGGAAACAAAAGCAAAAATAAACAAATAAGACTACATCAAACTAAAAAGTTTTGCACAGTGAAGGAAACCATCATCAAACCAAAAAACTAACCTACTGAATGGGAAAAGATATTTGCAAATCATATGTCCAATAAGGGATAATATACAAAATCATATGTCCAATAAGGGATAATATACAAAATATATAAAGTATGTGAAATATGTTAAGAACTCATACAATCCAACAACAAAACAACAAATAACCTGATTTAAAAAAAATGGGAAGAGGATCTGAATAGACAGTTTTCCAAAGAAAACATACAGATGGACAATAGACACAGGCAAAGTTGTTCAACATCACTAATTATTAGGGAAACACAAATCAAAACCACAGTGAGATATCATCTAACACCTGTTAGAATGGTTGTTATTGAAAAGACAAGAAATAAATGCTGGAGAGAATGTGGAAAAAAGGGAACCCTCATACACTGTTGGTGAGACTGTAAGTTGGTGAAGCTACTATGGAAAATGATATGGAGATTCCTCAAAAAACTAAGAATAGTACTACCATATGACCCAGCTATTCAATTTCTGGGCATTTATCCATAAAACATGAAAACACTAATTCAAACTGATGATGTATGCACACCTATGTTCATTGAAATATTATTTACAATAGCCAAGATAAGGAAACAACATAAGTGTCCATCGATGGAGAAATGGAAAAAGAAAATGTGATACACACACACACACACACACACACAAACAATGGGATACTAATCAGCCATAAAAATGAATAAAATCCTGTCATTTGCTACAATGTGAATGAAACTTGAAGGTGTTATGCTATATAAAATAAATCAGAGGGAGAAAGACAAACTCTTTATGTAAAATCTAAAAAAATAGATCCAAAAATGACAAAGAAATAAAAATAAAACAAAAACAAACTCATAGACACAGAGAAGAGATTAGTGGTTACCAGAGGAGAAGGGGTTTGAAGATGGGTAAAATGAGTAAAGAGGGTCAGCTGTATGGTGATGGATAATAACTAAATTTGTGGTGGCTGTCACTTTGTAGTGCATACAGATGTCAAATTATATGCTGTATACATGAAACTTATAAGATAAATAAATAAATTAATTAAATTATATAAAATCAGAAATAAGAATAGAAAATAACCACATTATAGATTAAATTAAATGTAATTTAAGAGAATAATGTCACAATTTGAAAACCAAGATAAAATAGATAACCTATAAGAAAATATGGATTATCAATATTGACTACAGAAGATTAAAAAAAAAAACTTAAAAAGGCCTATGGCAAAGGACAAAATTAAAAATGTTTCCACATGCCCATTACTTCCTACCTCCCCCCAAAATTTGTAAGATTTGGATCATTTTATCAGTAACTTTAAAAAAAAAAACTATTAAAGCATAAATAATTTAAATGCTATTGAATCTGTTCCAGAGCAGAGAAAAAAGTAAGGAATTTTTAATAAAACCAACAAAATTGTTATAAAACATCAATAAAGCAGAACAATAAAGTAAAACTACAGAAAATTTAATTTATATTGAAGCATTTCCACATTCTTCTACCACAAAATTTAACAGTTTTCACTTCCGTATTCTCTGCTTTTCCTCTGGCTACTATAAATAAACTTAAGTATGACCAAAAACTTTCTTCCTGCAATTATACCTTCTTTCCTGGATCATTTCAATTAGCATACATATCACCAACTACTATCAGTTACATAATTTGCAGGGTCCAGTGCAAAATGAAAATGCAGAGTCTCATACAAAAAGCAATTAAAATATCATTAAAGGTATTATAATATAATGATTTCTCCTTTCTCAGGTGATCTTTCTCTCAACAAATATTTTTAAAATTTTACTGTTTTACAATGTATTCCCTTAGACTTTGGCTATTCAAAGGATGAAAATAGATTCTCAGGGGTACCCAGAGGCTCTGCCTCATGTATCTGCACACTCGGGTGTGCATCTGCTCAGACCACCAACTGATGTGCTCCCCCTCCCACCAGGCACAAGACTGATGGGCCCAACTTGATGTTCAGAAGTTGAGTCATGCATCTCCCATTCTCATGGTCCACTGCCCTCAACCCTCAGTGGAGAGGTAAACCCCAAATATATTGCAATCTGGTGGGACATACTATATTCCTGTATTAGGGGCTGTCCAGAGGCACATGCCTGGTCAGTTGTCTGCAAAATGTGCCATAGAACTGTCAGCTAGGGTGAAGTGCAGCCACTGCCATGCTTCTGGCCAAGATGTTGCAGAGGGAGGGTTACAGTGGTTGCTGAGCAGGGTCAAGGAAAGGGAGATACACAGAGTCCACAGCCCCAGAGACATGGGTAGCAAGCTGTTGAGGACCCATCCTGGGTGGGGGTGGGGCAAAGAGGCAGTAGAGTGTTAGGTTGTCCAACTTCCAGACCCCTGGTACATGTGTTATTGTACCTTTGGACTTCACTTAGAAAACAAAACAAAATTAAGACTATTAAGATTTCATGATTGCTACTTCAGAGTATTAAACAAGCCCTCAGTGCTGGGCTCTTGGCTCTGAAGCCCATCCTGTCTACAACTCCGAAATTCCCTTTGAGTTCCAGGATCCTATATACAACTACTTACTCCATTTGGAAGTATAATAAGCATTTCAAAATTAACATGACCAAAAGTAAATTCATGATTTCCACCTCACCCAAAGCCTGTTTATTTTTCCTTCACCCAATTTCTCATGTCAGAAACCTAGGAATAATTTTTGACTCCTTTTTTAATTCATTATTTTTCACATTCCTTCCTTCAGCATATTCTCCCAGGCCTACCTTCAAAATATATACAGATTCCAAACACTTTGATGACTTCTATGGCTACCACCCTTGGTAAGAACCACCATCAATGTTAATTTGTAATATTGCAATAAAACTGTTAGCAAATCTTACTGCTTCTACTTTTGCCCTGCACCAGTCTATTGCCCACAGATCAGCCTGTGTGTGTATATATATACATGTATGTAAATAGAGCTTGTCATTCTCCAGCTCAAAACAAATGACTTCAAGTTACACATAAAATGAAATCCAGAATTCTTACCAGATTAAATTTGCTTCTTACCTTCCCTCACATGTCACTTGGGTGACCACAGAAAAAGTATTGAATCTTTTTAAGACTTGATTTCCTCTGAAAAATAGAGATGATAATAATAATATATATATCTTAGAGAGGTTGGTAAGATTAAAAGCATTAATATATGTAAATAACTAAGCAGTACTTGGCTCTCAATAACTGGTTCTAAGGTCTTTTCTAGGAAACATTAATAGCACAATGACTTAGTGGGGGGGGGAGAAGACAAGGAGAGAATGCATAAAATTTTTGTCTACTATATATAAAATAGATGACTAATAAGGACCTACTGTATAGCACAGGGAACTCTACTCAGTACTCTTTGTAATGACTTACATGGGAAAATAATCTAAAAAAGAGTATATATATATGATAACATTCATTTTGCTATACAGCAGAAACTAACACAACATTGTAAATCAACTATAATCCAATAAAAATTATAAAAATTTTGTTAACTTAGTCACATGTGGTTAACTATACATTAGTCACCTATTGCTGCATAAGAAATTGCTTCAAAATCTCAGTGGCATACAACAATAAGCATTTTTTTCTCACATACCTACTAATTGGCTGAGAGTCAGCTGATAGAGGATTGGCTTGGCTGGGGAGCTCTGCTTAAGTTGTTTGTCTGGTTGGGCTTGGCATTCTCACTCTGTGTTGAACCCTGGTCTGTTCCATTTATTTAATTCTGGGAGCCAAATTGACAAAGCAAAAATTACCCTGCCCCATGAGGGAAATTCTTCTGATAGTAAAAATAGAGGAGCAAGAGGCCAAACAGAAGCATGTGAAATTTCTTAAAATCTAGAGTAGACTCAGATCTAGCACAGTGTCACACTTTTACCCACAGTCCAGTGTCTACAGCAAGTCTCATGCCACACCTCAAAGTAAAGGGATTAGGTAGCATGATGTGCTTTTTGTTGAATAATCTGCAGAATTACATAACAAACAATGTACAGTAGGTATAGGGAGGAGTAAAATATTCTGTCCAGTGACACCATCTGTCACAATAAAAGTAATAAGGTAAAAAGTATGGTGGAGGGAGTGATATAAAAAGCACTGGGACAAAATACAGCCAAAAGAAAGATTTTACACAATTGCTCTTGAAATGTATCTAGTAAGTTCTATAAATATGGAAAAAAAATTCTTTCTAAAATATGGATGCATTGATCAATTTGCCTTTAATCTGTAGGCACTACATCAGTTTATCCACATTTTAAAATTTCCTTTTTAGTAAATGGCTAGTTTTAATAATAGGAGAAATATTGGATAAAAAGAGAGTCATCTCTACTTCTTGTAACATGAAAGAAAGCTGCAAAAAGAATGGTACATTTTATTTATTTTCATGAGGCTATTATAACAGCATTAGAGCTTCTGAAAAAAGGAATTATAATAAACATTTATCCTTAGTTTAAGCAGAATGACGAAGAGTGAGGTTGTGTAGAGAATAATGGACATTTTATATCTATAAGTGAACAATAATCAGAAGAGTTAATTTTAACTTGAACCAAAATGGCTACCTAAAGATAATTTGTGGGGCTCAGGGATTGAAATCTTTATAACTTTCTCAAAGGAAACTTTCATTGCTAGTTGTTAAGTAGCTGAATCACAAATCTTCTAGAGTTTATTTTTGTATTGCAAGAATATAGGTTGCAGTTTATCACATTGACGGCAATATCCATCATCCTTTACTTAAAGCTATAATAAATGTGTGCTCAAATCAACAAGTCTTTCCTTCAAAGTAAGTCAATTGTAACTTGTCCTTGATCAGTCAGACAACCTCCCTGTTAATCTGCTGAAGATGAACAGTTTGTTGTCTTTCATCTTCAGAGGGAGCATGTCAGTGGCAATGATGATTTTTATGTCACATTCTTCAAGCAATATCATTCCACTATTGCACAAAAGTTTAGTGAGATGTTAAGAAATGGCATACAATATACTTCTCTTATTCTCCCATTAATGTGATTGATATATGATATTTGAATATTAAAAATGTTCCATTATTGAATTAGGAAAAATATATTAAATAGAAAATCAAAAGTGTGTCAGCAAAGAAGGTAAAAACAACAACAACAAAAATCAATGGAAAGACATTCTTGTGTGACTGGAAGATCTCAAAGTCTACCATTCTAAACTATTTCCTATCTCCAAACACAAACACACAGACACACAACATTTGTAGAATTTGTGAATGTTTTAAAATGATCTCAGCACCACATTTTTAGCAATTGGAATTTTGCAATATTTTGAGTACACATTGAAAAAACAGGCAGACTTGAACAGGTAAAGGAAAAGGTAAAAGAAAGTAAGACAAACATTTTTGGTTTAAATATTTAAAACATTTTAAAAGGGTTTAAAATCACTGTTTCATTTTTAGTTTCTGAAGGAACCTCCATACTCTTGTCCATAGTGGCTATACAAATTTACATTCCCACAAACAGTGTAGGAGTCATCCCTTTTCTGCACACCAACTCCAGCACTTATTATTTGTAGAGTTTTTGATGATGGCCACCCTGAGTGGTGTGAGGTGATATCTCACTGTAGTTTTGATTTGCATTTCTCTAATGATTAGTGATACAGAATATCTTTTCATGTGCCTCTTGGCCATCTGTATCTCTTCTTTGGAGAAATGTCTATTCAGATTGGAAGAATCAACATTGTGAAAGTGACTCTACTACCCAAAGCAATCTACAGGTTCAGTGCAATCCCTATCAAACTACCACTGGCATTTTTCACAGAACTAGAAGAAATAGTTTCACAATTTGTATGGAAACACAAAACACCCTGAAAAGAAAAGCAATCATGAACACGAAAAATGGAGCTGGAGGAATCAGGCTCCCTGACTTCAGACTATAAAACAAAGCTACAGTAATCAAGACAGTATAGTACTGGCACAAAAACAGAAATATAGATCAATGGAAAAGCATAGAAAGCCCAGAGATAGACCAATGCACATATGGTCACCTTATCTTTGATAAAGGAGACAGGAATGTACAATGGAGAAAGCACAGCCTCTTCAAAAAGTGGTGCTGGGAAAACTGGACAGGTGCATGTAAAAGTATGATATTAGAACAGTCCCTAACACCATACAAAAATATGCACAAAATGGATTAAAGACCTAAATGTAAGGCCAGAAACTATCAAACTCTTAGAGGAAAACATAGGCAGAACACTCTGACATAAATCACAGCAAGATCCTTTTTGACCCACCTCCTAGGGAAATGGAAATAAAAACAAAAATAAACAAATGGGACCTAAGACACTTCAAAGCTTTTGCACAGCAAAGGAAGCCATAAACAAGACCAAAAGACAACCCTCAGAATGGGAGAAAACATTTGCAAATGAAGCAAATGACAAAGGATTAATCTCCAAAATCTACAAGCAGCTCACGCAGCTCCATAAAAAAAAAAAAAAAAAAAAAAAACAAAACAACCCAATCCAAAAATGGGCAGAAGACCGAAATAGACATTTCTCCAAAGAAGATACACAGATTGCCAACAAACACATGAAGGAATGCTCCACATCATTAATCATTAGAGAAATGCAAATTAAAATTACAATGAGATATCATCTCACACCTGTCCGAATGTACACCATCAAAAAATCTAGAAACAATAAATGCTGGAGAAGGTGTGGAGAAAAGCAACCACTCTTGCACTGCTGGTGGGACTGTGAATTGGTACAGCCACTGTGGAGAACAGTATGGAGGTTCCTTAAAAGAACTACAAATATAATTACCATATGACCCAGCAATCCCACTATTGGGCATATACCCTGAGAAAACCATAAGTCAAAAATAGTCATGTACCAAAATGTTTATTGAAGCTCTATTTACAATAGCCAGGGGATAGAAGCAACCTAAGTGTCCATCATTGGATGAATGGATAAAGAAGATGTGGCACATATATACAATGGAATATTACTCAGCCATAAAAAGGAACAAAATACTGCCTTTTGAAGAAACGTGGATGGACCTAGAGATTGTCATACAGAGTGAAGTCAGCCCGCTAAAGAAAAACAAATATTGTAAAATATCATTTATATGTGGAATCTAGAAAATTGGTACAGATTAACCTATTTGCAAAGCATAAATAGAGACACAGACATAGAGAACAAACGTATGGACACCAATGGGGGAAAGGAGGGGTCGGATGAATTTGGAGACAGGATCAACATATATACACTACTATGTATAAAAGTGTTAACTAATGGGAAGCTACTGTATAACACAAGGAACTCTACTAAATGCTCTGTGGTGACCTAAGGGGGAAGGAAATCCAAAATGGAAGGGATATATGTGTACATATAGCTGATTCATTTTGCTGTGCAGCAGAAACGAACACAACATTGTAAAGCAACTACACTCCAATAAAAAAACGAATGAATTAGTGCCATTTACAGTAACATGGGTGGACCTGGAGATTATCATACTAAGTGAAGTAAGGTAGACAAAGAAAGAAAAACATCATATGATAATTGCTTATATGCAGAATCTAAAAATATGATACAAATGAACTTATTTACGAAATAGAAGCAGACTCACAGACTTCAAAAATGAACTTATGGTTACCAGTGGAGAAGAGTTTCGGGGGAGGGATAGATTGGGAGTTTGGGATTGACATGTATACAGTGCTATATTTAAAATAGATAACCAACAAGGAACTACTGTATAGCATAGGAAATGCTGCTCAGTATTCTGTAATAACCTAAATGGATAAATAATTTGGTAAAGAATACATACATGTATATGCATTACTGAATCATTTTGCTGTACACCTGAAACTAACACAGCATTGTTAATCAACTATGCTCCACATAAAGGCTGATTTTTATGCAGTGGAAATATTGAATTGAAACCAGTACACTCTTTCCTATCACTAAGTGTAAATACTTACTGATGCCAATGGACTACAGTCACTCTGTAAGACTCTGGAGGTAGATCACAAGATGGACTCAAAATATGTATCATTTGAGAAAGAAAGATCCAAGAAGTAACCCAAGCTAATTAGGAAGTCTCTGGTCCAAGTGTTGGTTTACATCAGAAATTGAAATATTTCTTTACTCCATACCTTGAACAAATGCCTGCTCATTTTTATATGGCCCATGGGGTGCAAACCTTGTCCTAGGGCTTGGGGGTACATGTTAGGAGAGATACTGTGAAATAAAGTACCTCCAGAACTTGTTATAGTCATATAATGTTTTCAAGATCTATTGATTTTTATACAGAAGCTTTTTTCCCAGCTGGTATATTTTATGATCATTTTATCTTTATTATCAAGCAAAGAGAGTCAACAAATAGCATCAGAAGTTTTACCTAGGTTATATGAACTAAGCATATAGAATATGACTTTTAAAATTCATAAAGTTTTTACATATATGCTTAGTTGCATTGTCTAAATTGTTTTTAGCAGATACTACAATAGGTCACAAAACAATGGTAGCAACATAGTTACACAGTATTCTTGAGAAAGTTTAATAAGAAACATAGATTATGAGTTTGTCCCTGTAAACTAAGGGTGCATTTAATACTACACAGATGCAAGGCTTCTGGCAAGATGTTCAGTTGCCATAAGAGCCTGAAACCCTGAGACTGTATAATAGCAGGCATTCAGGAGCCCACTGAAAAAAATTCAATTAACTGTATATGTTGTCAAATAGCTGGGATTTTAGAAACATCCAGATGATGGATTTTTTTTTTCCATTTTTCATCAGTATGTTTAGGCCCAATCTTAATTTCCTTAACAATTTATACATTTTTTAAAGTTCATTGCTTTTATGTAAAAGAACCATTTCTATTCTTTCGCTCCTCTTCATCATAAAAGACTTAAAGGATAAATGATTACACTGAAAACAAATCACTAGCATCATCAAGGCACAGAACAACACACTAAAACCATAATGAGTTTCTTTGACCTCATAATTTCAGTAATATTCATTAAATCCCAGTTAAATATTGTTTAAGCTTTATGCTGAAGTCTTTTCACAGTATCTTAAAATTTGCTTAGACCAATACTCAGGATGAAGTCTATGCTACCTGAGCAGAAAGCCCTGTAGTTTTAGGTTCTTCCATGTAACCAGTTTTGATGGTTGAGCCATAGCATGAAGGTTAAGTTGATTCTAGTTTATTTAGTTTGGTTTTTGCCCTACAGAAAAAATCCTTGGTTTGTGATTCTCAGCAGTATTAATTTCAAGAACTGATTTCTAAAGTAGGTCCAGATGTTGGTCTCAGGGGACTTGTTAGAATAACTGTTGTATTCTAAGACCAAGTTCTTGCACTTTTCAAGTGACTGATACTTAAGCCTATTGTTTTCTTTAAACATTGGCTGACACACAGCATAGTCATTTTTCATTCCGGGCTCTGAATGAATACTATGAAGTATGGGCAAGGACAGCAGAAAGAGAACTCCAGGCCTGTAGAATATTGCTTAATAATGCATGCAAGTGGAGTGAGATTGCTAATTCAAAGAGTGGTAATTTTTAAATAAAGCAGCTATTAGCTTTTCTTATGCAAATTAACTTTGTGTTGTACAAATCTTTTTTTTCCCCTCTAAACATCCTTACCTAATAAACACTCCTTGAAAGTGACCAATAAAAATGCTGACACATCTCATTATGGGGCATTACTATTGCTTGAATATCATCCGTCACTTTGCATTACTTTAATGTAACACAGGATCTTGATGCAGTTTGTTATGACAGCCACTGAACAATGTCATCTACAAAAATTCTGAGTTAAAGCTGTTCATCTTAAACCTACTTTTGCATAATATAACATCAAAACTTTAACAATATTATTTAAAAATAAAATTATGTATTCCTCACTAACTGGAATATTTAAAATGGCAGAGCATATGTTCCATGAAACAAGATGGGTGGCTGACAAGGACATGGATGTGTTGCTATATCAATAGATTATAGTTACAATATTTTACAGCTGCTTCATCTCTATTCAGAATATTCAAAGGTTCCTGGGTCAACCACTTCCTATTTACTCAAATTTATATTGACTAGCTTCAGAAAGCAAATCTGACAAAATGATTAATTAGACTTCATAGCTCATTGGCAGGCTGTAATTTAATAGAATTAGCAGAGCTCAAGTTCATCTTTAAATACCATTATGATCTTCATATTAAAAATGTCAAATTATATTTTCTCCTTGTTACAAAATCCAAGAGGACTTATTCCAAACTTACATCAGTGACAATGAAAAACTCAACAGGACACCTTATTTAATACAAAACTTCCACAGCAATAAGAATATTTTCAGAAAATTTATTCAGTGGCTCATGGTGTATAAATTTGCATTTTAAATATAAAATGTTTCTGAATACTGTATGATAATACAACAAAATTATCTATGCAATATATTTATCTCCACCAAATTGGAAAAAAAGTAATATAATGAGCCAATATTTCAAACTACTTATGTCTGGCCTTGCTTATTGTACTAGATGTGGCCTGAAGCCTAAAGTAATATCTTATATATCATATTATATTCATAATAACATCTGAGTTAATTTCAGTTAGGAATTCCTATAGCAAAATAAGTTGGATTAAACATAGGCTAATGAAGTGATTCCTTATATAAGAGTAATAAAATCAATAGATTTTATGTTTAAACATGTTCAAAACTGAATCCTTGATCTTTTTTACCTCATAACTTACTTCTCCCACAACCTTCCACATCTCATTTTATGATGACTCTATCCTTCCCATTGCTCAGGCCAAGCACCTTTGCGTTGTCTTTGACTCTTTTGTTTTCTTTCACATTCATACATTGCAATAGAAATCTTGTTAGTTATACTTTCAAAATATATCTTGAATTAAAACATTTCTCACTACCTCCATTTTCCTTTTTTTTTTTTTTAACTTTGGTCTAAATCACCATCATCCTTCTCCTGAAACCTGTGATAGCCTTCCTGCTTCTTTCTTTATTCCCCTATAGTGTACTCCACACAGTAGTTAGAGTAATCCTTTTAGTAAGTCAGATTGTGTCATTTCTTTCTTCAAAATCCATTTTACTCAGAGGAAAATTCTAAGGCCATGCAATTGCCTACAATATCCCTCATGATCTGCTCATCTCTACTTATCCCATCTCTCTTTGATCTCATCTGTTACTACTTTCCTCCATATTCACTCTGTTCCAGTCACACTACTCTAATAGGCCAATAATGCCCTCACATTAAGACATTTATACTAGCTTCTTGTTCTGCCTGAAATGCTCTTCCTCTGGGTATTTGCTTGATAACACCCTACATTATTTCTTATTTTTATTATTTCATATTTGTTCCCCTTGCTAAAATATAAGTTCCATGCAGGTAAGCATCATTGACTATGTCATTCACCGATATATCTCAACCACCAAGAATAGTAAATGCACCCTATAAAAATTTACTGAATTGAAAGTATGTGGGTGTAAAACAAGTTAGTAAGCTCAAATAGAGTTATTGCATAAGACAGGAACTTGTAACAAATTAAACCTACTAGGATCTGAGCAGTCTAGTTTCAAACACTTTTGTTTCTTGAATGTCCTAGAAATGAAGGATGTTGGCACTGTTGTGACACTGTAATTGAGACCTTCAAATCTCATTTTGAGGGAAAAATATCTTCTTTTTATTTCCCAGTAACCTATTTGTTCCCAGTGGATTTTCCAAAGAATTTTAGGCAGCCTATTAGTTCAAACACCCAAGATCCAGAACTGTAAACCAGGAAAATAGTTACTCAGATAGTCTGATTCATATTCTAAGCCTTCCTAACTAACAGGTCATCCCCAATGAATTACCTAATAATATCCATATTCACACAGAGACTCACATCAGGAAACGTATACGATATGGATACTGCTATATATATATATATTTATATACATACTAGTATATATAAAATATGTAAAATATATATTTATAATCATATAGTGGTATATATTTTTATAAAGTTATTTGTCCTGAAAGGAGAGATTATGACTCTATTTCAGTTCCTTTATCCCTGAAATAAAACATAATTATGTGAAGTTTTGTATTTATTTATTTATTTTTTATTTTTTTATTTTTTTTGGTGAAAAGTATCATGCAATTGGAGGCAATATTCCAGAGCTATGATTTGAAATTTAAAATTAAGCCATATTCTTTTCTTACAACCACAGAAAGCCAAGTTTCAAATGCATTAACACAGTAGTTTTTCTTTTTAATTGGTACACATTTGTATCATAACTTGACACTCTCTATACCTACATGTGCAATAGAAAAATGTCAAGTTCATTTGCTACCTATAAGTGCTTTTAAAATCTTATTTGCCTTTATTCCTCTTGAGGGAAAAGTGTCTATCTTACACACTGACCTTTCAAAGCTCCTACAAGGGAGGGACAATTCATGGTATAATAATTTAGAAATGATGTAAAATATTAAAACTTGTCAGATTCTCCACTTTGATATTTGGACTCCCCTTTTGGAACTCCAACAATGCTATAAAACATATTCTTCAGATGAAAGTGACCTTTTGCACCATTTTCCAACTTTGCCTATTTATGTGCATACTTATTATCTTCTAGTTTCAAAATAAAATTTTAGTTTTGAAATGTAAATGATTATCTATTTCTGGTTAATATGCTACATATGAATTACCCGGTTTTAAGTTTCATCAATGAAACCCATAGAATCTACTTGCAATTAATCCCAATAATTTTAAAATTTTACTTAACTTAGTCACATGGGCAAGTAGAAAGCTGACAGAAAGTAGAGAAATAGAGCAGTTCTTACTGTGGAAGGCATATGCAAACGTGTGCATGTTAAAGCACAGAATTCCAGAGAGAGAGGGGCAAATCATGGGGCTCCAAATGCACACTTTTGCATGCTTGACTTAACTGTGGGAAGACCTTGTGAGATATCTTTGTCTTTCAATCTCCCTTGGGTAAATAGTTTGAATTAAGAATTTTATAATGAGTCTATAAATTTCTGCCTCAAACAGGGTCATCCAGGTGGCTGTTATTTATAGGTGTATCAGAGCAACCTTTCCTAAACCATCATCCCTGGTACAGAGGTATGGTGGTAAGCTCAAAATCCATGTGGTAGAAGCCTCACTTTATGATACATTAAGATATGTTATGGTACATTTGGTCTAGTAACCCAAAAAGTTACTAAAATCAAATGAAATGTATATAGTATACTCGTTATACTTTGGTGTTTTACTTAGTAAAATGCCTAAATATCCATTCACTCACTAGTTTTTGATATACAGATTTTTTTTTTTTTTGGTACGTGGGCCTCTCACTGTTGTGGCCTCTCCCACTGTGGAGCACAGGCTCTGGATGTGCAGGCTCAGTGGCCATGGCTCACGGGCCCAGCCGCTCTGCAGCATGTGGGATCTTCCCAGACAAGGGCACGAACCTGTGTCCCCTGCATCAGCAGGTGGACTCCCAAACACTGAACCACCAGGGAAGCCCCAGAAGATATTTTTGAATGTGAGTCTGCTGACAGATTTTTTTTCACATATCATATCCATTACACATTATACTACAAATTTAAATTTCTTTAAAGAGGTACAGGAAGTTAAAGGACACTTTCAGATCTATCCAGACACAAAATGCTTCTAGAATTTTATAGATTTACAATTTTTCTGTTTATTGCATCACAACTGATTTTGTGGCAAAGTTTTAAATGACATATTTTACTGAATCTTTCCAAAGCATCGTTTTTTATAAAAATGCTTTGTGACCACCTAGAGCAGTGGGATAGGAGGGGTGGGAGGGAGGGAGATGCAAGAGGGAAGAGATATGGGGACATATGTATATGTATAACTGATTCACTTTGTTATAAAACAGAAACTAACACACCGTTGTAAAGCAATATACTCCAATAAATATGTTAAAAAAAAGATCTTAAGATCTTAAAAGAAAAAAAAATGTAATGTCATAAATGCTCAAACTAAACAAAATGGAAGTTTGAGACATATTGTCATCTATTATGTAATTATATTTGTAGCAAGTTGATATCAAAATATTTTATATATTATGATTATAAAATTTGGCAATGCTAGATAAAATAAAAATAATATATTCCTTTTCACATTCATATGTTTATTATTTTACATAAAAATAAAATGTGTACTTACATTAATACATACAAATGCTATAACAGGATTTGAGGAAAGATAGAATAAATTCTAGGTAAGCATATAACTCCTTTGCTGGGAAAAGAAATGAATAAGCATATTATACAGAGTAGTCTGCTGCACATGTCAATGTACAGTAATTATTGTTAGATTTTAAAGAAGGAAATAAAAATATTTGTAAATACAGTAAGTTAGTTAAGTAGATACAGGTTAAGAGACTTTTATTATATACCTGTATGTTCCCAATTGGGACAAGAGAGGTGATTATTACTCTGCACTTTAATTTTTTAAATTTATTTGACAATTTTTAAATTAGCAAATAAACAAAACAATACGAAGATGTATAAAGCTAAAGACAAAAGTCCACCCACTCCCCAATTGTGTTCTTTTGAGTTTAACAGCTTAATATATCTCATTCTATATATATCCTTGTTCATACAAGTATTCATAAGCATATATACACTTATATATTATTTTATTTGTACCAAAATAGAAACTATATCATGAACAGTACTCTGGAATGTTTTAAACTTAATTTATCATTTTTTAAGTCTTCAGGACAGTAGAAAAACTAGGAACAGGGAACATTTCTTTACTAATTCACTTACATAATTTCCTTTAAAGAACGAGTCCACTATTAAAATCAAAAGGACTAACAATGCTGAACCTTGATCATGTAATAGGAGAATTTACGGAGCTCTAATTATGTGGCATAATCTGTGTAAAAACTTTACATATATTACTACTTTATTACTCAAAACAATTTTGTGAGGAAGGTGTTATTATGCCCTTTATAAATGAGAACATTTAGGCCAGAAATGGTTAAATAATTTGACCAAGGTTACACACCTACTAAATATCAGAGTCATGGCTATAATCCATAGAGAAATGTTTGACTATAGCACCCAAGTGACTAAACACTATACCTCAGTGACTTCATGTATAATGGAATCAATAATACAATTTTTTATTTATTGCATGTGTTTCTTAATTTGACAGAACTCTTTAGAAAATAATCTTGAAGATGTAAACCCTAAACAAAAATTTATGTTTTAATGAATAAAAGGAAAAAAAAGCCAAGTTTGCTTTTGGTTTAATGAAAGTTTGTGATAGAAATTAACAACAGTTTCTATCACAAAAAGGTAATATGCAACTAAAATTGGGCTTTCTTCCATGAGGGAAGTTAGTAGGAATTAGAACTATTATGTAAATGTAGTTACTGTAAATCATATGTGCTTAGTATTAAATGACATATACCATGGAACCATTTGAAGTTGGAATTATAACTATTAAAACTTTGAGAAGTGATTCATCCCTAAATGTGTCATCCAAAAGAGGTTCATTATGTCAGTTGTTTGGTTGATATTCTAAGAGAAGGAGAAGATCAATCTGTTGGTACAATCTATACTGGATTATTAAACCATCTCTATCTAGGAGTCTGGCTTTACTGGGCCAAGTCGTATAAAATACTTTTGCTAAATATTTGAATAATGTTTAATTAGTCCCAGATCAAATACATGGCCCTTACAGAGTATGAGCAGAAACATTTTCCCTGTTCATTTTGAAATTTGGTAACATACTACCTATCTTCCTCCTCTCAAATCCTAATGGAAAAACAGATTTCTGTTATTCTTTCTGAAGGCCCCTCAAAAGTTAATTTAAAAAAAAATCTGGGTTTTAAAAAAAAATAGCAAGTATACATCTCATTAAATAAGAAAAGGTGACACTAACTATCCGATTTTCTTATAATGCTGTGTCTTGTACCTCAGTTATTTGCCAGTGCTTTAGTTCAAAAGCAGTTATCATATATTTCAATCGGAAAAGCTGTACAAATTATCATGTATATTATTACATTAAGTAATTTCCCTCATGTTTTTCTAAACTTATTAGTGTGAAATATGCCTGAATAGATGCCATTTTGAATTCTGAGGAGGAATATATTTTAATGGATATCTAAGAGACAAGTATAAAAAGAGAGGTGAATCAAAGAGAGGAAAATCATACCTCTAGCTAAAATCAACAGGTTGGATTACTCCAGAGCTCACAGGTTGCAAATGCAAAAGTCTATAGGCCAGGCAGGAAAAGTCAAAGAGTCTATAAAAGTTGAAATGCAATAGGGAGCTGTGTGCTCTGAGGAGAAGTGGAGAACACATGTCTTTTTAATGGGGACATAGGCTTCTCACCTTGAACTGATAGGCTTCTCACCTCAACCTGAGTTTTGCCATGAGGGAATGTTGCAAGAGTTGCCTAATCTGAATTTTTTTCCATGAGAAGCCAAAAAACTAGATTTTTATAGGAAATTTCCTGATATTTATATATTGGTTATCAGTAAAATTAAGGAATAAAACAGGGTGGGCTAGAAATAAACACAATCATAGGATCAATTTGTACCATTAGTCTTAAATTTCTGACCTCTAGAGTAGAAACATGAAATTCCATTATTCTTCAATGAAATCAAGCAATGTAACCTTCTGCTTGCCTCTTAGAGTGTGCATAACAACTGTCCCTCACACAGATATTAAGGAAAACCTCCCCAGAATTCATATGCTGCCCTTTTCCTATCCTCTAGGAGACAACGAGTATAGGTAGCCTCTTTAACTCTGCTGTCAAACTCTGAAGTCTGATCACCCTTGCATTTGGGAAACAAAACTGGCAATTTGGCAATATATGCAGAGTCTTTAGCCCAGTGTTTGTCTCATTGTAGTTTTCCTCTAAATGTTCGTTTGATTTCCATTCTAGGTTGTGATGAAGTGTTAACTACCACGCTCTATAAGAGTGTTTATTACACAATGAAACCCATGTTCATTTATTTCTTCAGTTGGATGATTAACACTCTTTCATAAAGACAGTGACATAATCAATGATCAAAATGCACACCATCAGGCTCCTAGATTTGGAGTGTGCATGCAGTCATTCGACTTTGGGAAATGGGCTATACATTTGCTGAGCACTTTCTCGCATCCTAGCTCTTTTAATATTTATGTCCTACATATCTATAGGAGCAGAGAAAAAAGGACAAAATAGAAGGATGAAGGGTCATTGTTCTCTAGTATTGCCCTCTGATCTTCCACACCACAGAAAGAGGAAGAGTTAAGAGTAGAAAGGCTTTGGTACCATTATCTAAAGAAAAAAAATAGGCCTAAGAGTTAGGGGATCTAACTTCTAGTTAAATGGTGGGCCCTTAAACAAATAACTTGACTTTCAGTTTCCTCACATACCAAAGATGTGGGTTGGGGAGCTAGAAACAACTCTGGCCTTACCTATCTTGTGGGACTGTTGAGAGGGGTAAGTGTTTTAACAGATGGTATGCCTCTTCAGAAGTCAGATATGTCATATTATAAAATCAGGAAACTATTATCATTATTTCTGGAATCTTTATCTCTTCCAAAGCCTCATCAAGCTCTCAATGGGACAGTATCCTAGGCATATATGCCTGTTGCTTGTTCAATAAAAACATATGGTATATTCGATTAAAACATCTTTTCTTTGGGCATATTTGTCTAACACAGGGATTTTTCAATCAGATGTGATTTTTCCCTCTCTCCTGACCCAGGGGACATGGGGAAATATCTAAGGATATTTTTGATTGTCACAACTTGGTTGGGGTGTGTCACTAGCATATAATGGATAGAGACCAAATTTGCTGCTAAACATTCTACAAGGTACAGGACAGTTCTTTACAAGAAAGATTTATATGATTCAAAACTGTAAAGTTGGGAGAAGTCCTGTACAGGTACTTTTCCAAAGAAGACATACAGATGGCCAACAGGCTTATGAAAAAATGTTCTACATTATTAACTCATTAGAGAAGTGCAAATCGAATCCACAATGAGCTATTACCTCACACCTGTCAGCATTCAGTCATCAAAAAGACAACAAATAACAAGTGTTCGTGAAGATGTTGAAAAAAGAGAACACTAGTACACTATGGAAATGTAAATTGGTACAGCCAGTATGGATAATAATATGTAAGCTTCTCAAAAAATTAAAAATAGAACTACCAGATGATCCAGCAATTCCACTCCTGGATATATAACTGAAGAAAGTGAAAACAACAAATTTGAAAAGATATATGCATCCCAATGTTCATAGCAGTATTATTTACAATGCTGCTATAAATATATGTAAATATATATATATATATTCCATTGAATATATATATATTCAATAGTCTATTACTCAGCTATGAAATGAATGAAATTTTGCCATTTGCAACTGCATGGATGGACCTTGGAGGGTACTGTGCTTAGTGAAATGAGATAGAGAAAGACAAATACTGTATGTTTTCACTTATATGTGGACTCTGAAAAATAAAACAAATGAATGAATATAACAAAACAGACTCAAAGATACAGAAAACAAACTAGTGGTTACCAGGTGGGAGACTAGTGGAGGGAGGGACAAAATAGGGGAAGGGGATTAAGAGGTACAAGCTACGAGGTATAAAATAAATAAGATACAAGAATAGAATGCACAGCATACTTACTTTAGTGTATCATCTGATTTAGCTAGTTTATCCACTAGTGGAATATACCTGTCAAGGTACAATTTGTTGTGTATTTCATTTGTTTTTGTTTTGAGGGGATAAATTTAGGTATTTGACAGAGGATTTTATAAGATAAATGTTGTTGCTTCATTTAAAAATGATATGTCATTGATGGAAAAATACTTTCTGTAAACAGAATGAGTTTTCTCTGTAACTTTGTTTGTTTACTTATATATTTTAAATCAAATTATTTTTTACGCCTGAATCTCTCAAATACTATGGAGAAAGAAAGGTATTGTAAAGGACTGAATTACTTTTTTTCAGAACATAAGGGGATAATTTGACATATTAACTAGATACAGAAAGCATGACTGGAAATTAAGAGGAAATTATTATGGTCTATCAAACTTGAAAATGTGCAATATATTCAATGGTTATAAAAAGTTGATAATATCAGATTAATATTTCATTATACTCTCATTATCTTATCAAATTATTTAAAATATGAATTGATGTTGAATGCACATTAATAAATCATTATAGTCATGTAAGCATAACTTTTAGATAGAAAACTTTTTAAAACAATATTTAATACGGATCTGAAGCAGGCTCCAATGGAAAGGCAAAGAGCTCAGAACAGTTTCAGTCAAGTTCAAATTATTTTTAAATACTTCATCATATTTTTAGTGATTATATATTCATAGTACTGGAAGGTTCACAAAATGAGAAAGCTGTCTATGCATTTTCTATTTTTTTTATACAAAGCATCATCTCCTGATTTAGATTCTTATCAACTCATAGCCTTAACTTCATTGTTATGTAAGATGATGGAAGAAATGATTTATTACATTCTGTCATTCTTTCTAGAGAAAAAATAATCTTCCTCAGTGTTAAAGTGGCTTTCAGGCAAATCAATCAACCATAGATCATGTCATAAGACTGTCTTCCGATGTTAATAAAGCATTCTGTAATAAGGAGTTTTTATGTGTTGTATTTATAGACTGAAAAAAGGATAACAGGCTGCTTAAAAAGGACTGTAGTACTTGTAATTTGTGATAATATAGTTTAAAATTCTTAGTAGTGTGATTTTCTTCTTGTAAATAATAAATATTTGAGTATACCAATGTATGTCTTTCTCATTAATTTTAGAAAATGAATAAATAAATTTTAGAAATATGTTTAATTAAAAGAAACCCTTATTTTGGAAAATGTGGAGAAAAAATGGCTATGCTGTATTTGGGCATTTTCTGATGATAACACAATATCTTTATTTACATGATTCTTTCTTGAATAAATTATACAAGGCATATTACTTTTAAGAAGAATAATGGAAATTTCACAATAATAAATCAACCCCTCTTACTGCTTAACACATAAAAACATTTTCTCTTGTAATTTTAAAGAACATGTGATGATAGAACTATGTAAAAATTTTGAGGTGAAAAAAATCACAACATATCAATATCTAGAATAATACCAAACTTTGCTTCAAATAGAGACACCTTTTCTGGTTAGATATTCAATAAAGTGAGCAATTTAAATTATCTATGAATACTCTCAGGCCAACTATAATTTATTGCCTCCACATTACCAGTTATAAGGAAAGAATGACATTTACTACAAAATTGAAATATTTAGAAGTATGACTGAATAATGACTTATCCTAGGGTCATCATATTCAGTTTGGTAATTGAACAATGCATGTCTTAAGTGAATAGAAGTAGAAGCATCAAGAATCTTTTAGAAAATATATAAGATATTCACTTTTCTATTATCTGGAACTCTGGTAATAGTTACTTCATTATATGTGTCAAACACTTAATTATGTGCTGGAATTTGATAGATTTATTTAGTGCTATTCAATGTTAGGTTATTTTGATAGTTCAAAAGTGGAAGATGAGCCATTGGGATCCCTGCTTCAAAAAATAATGAAAAGAGCTAATTTGCAAAATATAATTTTATGAAAGTAGAAGACATTAGCAAAATATTTTTTTTTATAATTTACAGGCACATTATTTTTAACACAGTCATATCCATAAATGGCATGAAATATGAGATTTATAGTTTCTCTGTTTTTGTTGATATATATGGTTTCATTATTAAGGTAAGATGGAAAAATTCTGAAAATTATCTTACCACATCACTTATTAAATAAGAATTTAAATTACCAATAAGAGGAATGTACCTAATACTGACCCAAATATTTTTAAACCTCATTTACTTTATAATCATCAGTGCATATGGATAATTTGATGCTGTGCTTAATACTATTTATAGATATTTCTATAGTGTGTGGTTTATTTATATACAGTTCATCAAGTTATTTATCATTTAACTTCTTCCTCCCTTTGAAAACCACAAATAGCATTCTTGTCCTCAGAGGGTCATCCAACATGAGTTTGGGTTTTTAAAAAGTCAGTTAGGTTGTTAGATTACTCATCAGGATATACTGGTGAATTATTTCATATCCTTATTTCACTGAATTAGGTTGCTAAATTACAACCTTTACAATCTATCACATTTCAGATCTTTTAAGTGCCATTGATATCATCCTGGAAATTTCAGTCACCACAGTGAGGGTTGGCTTGCAGAATTATTGATGCCTATAATATGGTAATATGTCAAAGCAACAATGTCATTTTTGTGTGGCTCCCAGTTTGTGTAGGTATTAAAGGAAATGAAATGGGAGATAAAGCAGTCAAAAAGGCTTTGTAAAATGATTCAGGTGTATCAAATATTTAATGATTTTAAAGGGAATATAATTTATAACAAAACAAAGAACAGAAGCCAAATGATGAAAACTAAGTAATGAGGGTTAAATAAGTTTACATACATACAAAACTTTACAAATTTGTCAACTGTATTTCTTAAAATATCAAGATATATTATTTTGTGGGTATCTAAACAATAAAGGGATTATAAATGTAATTAATAAACGGCATTATCTTCAAATAGCTCCCAGGATATTACTGACTTAGAAATTCTAATAATTTGACAATGTTCACCTACTTACAAACTAAAAAAAAAATAATTAAAATATAGCTTTTTGTTTCCCTGAAATTCTAAAATTACTAGAATATAGTAAATTAAAAACAAAGCATATAATGTAGTTTCTTAAGGAATGATTTGATTATTTTTAAAGTCAAGTAATTTAGGTTTTTCTAAGTAAAACAATGGATTTTGCTTCAATAGAATGTTTTGGCACCATGAATGTATAGATTCTTAGTCATTTACCACAGTTGTGTTTATGTTCCCTTAGTAACTTACACTGTATCTTCCTATAATCAATAAGGATACTAAAATTGCCCTTAGCCTGAATCGCTTTTGAGGAGGGCAATAATGTTTGCAGCACCAGCCATCAAATATTTCTCACTCTGCAGTCCAAGGTGAAAGTTTCCTAGGGAACGAAATAGTGAGGCAAATCAGTGCTAAGATACAAGGGCTAGGGAAAAGGCAGAGAAGCAAGACGATGATAAATATTTTCTTAACAGTATTATTTTAAAAGATTTCTTGGGTAGAGCTAGTAACAAACATAATTGTGTTAATATCAAAAAGTCAGTAATAATTCATTATATATATGTATATGGCCTCCTAAAGCAGGTTTATCTTTTATAACTTGCAGCATGTTGTTAGTTCCCTCTTTTCAGTTGTACATTTGTTTTTAATCCTTGAAATTTAAAATTCCAAAAACTAATTTTCCCTCAAACTGCTTCTATTTATTATCAACAACAAAATCTGATCATTTACCTTCACTCAGAACCTACTACCACTACTGCTACTACTATTACCACTTCCCTTTCCCTCCAATCTCTATCGTCATTTATTCACTTATATCTATCAATCTATCAATCCAGAGTTTGTATTTACACCCCACTGAAATTCTTTTTAGTGCCTTCTTGGAACTTCACAGCAAAAATAATAAAAAGCACTAACTAGTATTAATTGAGCACTTATCACATGTTAAAAACTGTACTAAATGTTGTCATGTATACTGTGATTACCTCCATTTTACAGTTGAAGAAATTGAGGAATGAGGATGTTAACTTTCTGATTTATGAATGGAATCAAATCTGTAGCCCAGTAAGTTTAACAAATGTACTAAACTGCCTCTGAAGTAGTAGACGCATCCCTTCTTCCAATAGGCATTAATTGGGTAGTATACTATTGGGTCTTGGAGTGAGAGGAAACAAGAATATAGGCCTATTAGCTGACAGGAAAGGTATGAATGCAACAGCAAAACTACCATCCCAATCTCCCAACTTGTTGGACGGCAATATTTAAAACATATAGATAAAGTTCTAACTTGTCACTTTACCATATTTCAGTATTCTTCTGTGAAGCTTTTTTTTCTAATACCTTTTTTTCTATGAATTCTTACTTTCAGGATGCTCCCTTCTGTGACTTTCTTTACAAGAAGGCACCTGGAAAACTGGTTGTGGTGGGGGAATGCTTACATTACTTTATGGCAATGGAGTTGTGTATGTGAGTGAGGATACTGCATCCCTGATGAAGCCATAGCTATTGAGCAGCTGATTCAGCATAATCCCTGGATCATTTTCCCAGTCCTACTCCCATTCCTATTACAAGGCATCTTCATCCTGACATAGGTCTCGATTGTTACTCTACTCATCCTTTCCATACATCTATTTCTCACTAGAGATGGGGAACTTCTGCATGCTATCTGAAGGCCTTGTTGCAGCAGAAGCACTGCATCAGGTTCATTTATTTACCCAGGTCACAGTTGTGCTATCACTACTGCTACAACCACCACCACCATTACCACCCACCATATCAGTGGTCTCTTTTCAGATTTCCAAATAAAGAGTGAATCACAAACCCTGCTAAAAGCTGGAAAATAATGGATCTCATATGTCAATACCAAATTATCTTCTGAATGTATGCATATTTCTACAGTTACTTGGGCTAGAATTTCCTTTTCTTTTAATCTTTTGGCAGACTTTCTCTCGGTCGTTTTCTTCTCTTTTGAGAGGTAACTTCTATATTGCTCCTTTCCCTGGGAAAAAAATAGCAAATTGTGTACAGTGACATAAAACACAATCGGGGAATTATTTCTTTTAATATTTGATGTGATTATTCTAAAAACAACTACATTAACTACTTAGTTCTGTCAGTTATCATAAGAATTTTTGCAGTATTATTAAAAGCTTCCATGACATTTAACAACTGACTAATGTTCAATCAGTTGATTTAACTCAAGATGAGTATACCTATTCACTTAAACTTATTTAAAATTTCAAATCTCACTTTTCCTTAGAAAAACACATTGCAGTGGAGTTTGTTCACTTGTTTATTTATTTTTGTTTATTATTCAAATTTTTTGTGCAGTTAAGATTATTTCCATAACATATATTGCCTCCAGAAGTCAAATTAAAGGACCAAAGAATATGAACATGCTTTTAAAAGTCTTATGCTTAAAAATGAGTATTTATAGAATAATAAAATACAGAAAAGCACAAAAAACAATAAAAATAAACCCAGATCAAATCAATCCTGTGTTGTTGGTTTTTTTTTGTAATTTGGAACTTTCTACATTTGAAGATAATTACTTGTATTATCAGAAATATGCTTATTTTATTATATTAAATCCCTCTTCACCTACCATTGATATTTGGGTAGTATAATGCCGGTCTTTACACACAAACACACACAAACACACACAGAGGGAAGAAAAAAAAATAAGGCTCTTTGCAAACTGATTTCCAGTAAGATTCCACTGATTTTTACTTACCTTGGCAATTTGTGAGAGCACACGTACTTACTAAGCACCCTTGTCATTGTGTTTTCTCACTTAATAAACTCTGTCAATTGACATATTTTTTAAATGGCCTGAAATTGCTTATAAAATATAGTTATTTGATTACCAGTGAGGTTAAACTTTTTTTCCAAATTTTATTTACATTTGAATTTTCCACTTTAGAGAAGAGTAAAATTTAATCTTTTTCCATTATTTCTTTTTTCAAAACAACTTTATTGGAGTATAATTGCTTTACAATGGTGTGTTAGTTTCTTCTTTATAACAAATGGAATCAGCTATAAATATACATATATCCCCATATCCCCTCCCTCTTGCATCTCCCTCCCCCTATCCCTATCCCACCCCTATAGGTGGTCACAAAGAGCCAAGCTGATCCACTTGTGCTATGCAGCCACTTCCCACTACTTATTTTATATTTGGTAGTGCATATACATAAATGCCACTCTCTCACTTTGTCCAAGGTTACCCTTCCCCCTCCCCATATCCTCAAGTCCATTCTCCATGTCAGTGTATTTATTCCTGTACTGCCCCTTGGTTCTTCAGAATTTTTTCTTTTCTTTTTTTTTACATTCCATATATATGTGTTAGCATATGGTACTTGTCTTTCTCTTTCTGACTTACTTCACTCTGTATGACAGATTCTAAGTCCAAACACCTCACTACAAATAACTCAATTTCGTTTCCTTTTATGGCTGAGTAATATTTCATTGTATATATGTGCCACATCTTCTTTATCCATTCATCTGTGGATGGACACTTAGGTTGCTATCATGTCCTGGCTATTGCAAATAGTGCTGCAATGAACACTGTGGTACATGACGCTTTTTGAACTATGGCTTTCTCAGGGTATATGCCCAGTAGCGGGATGGCTGTGTTGTATGGTATTCTAGTTTTATTTTTTTAAGGAACCTCCATACTGTACTCTATAGTGGTTGTATCAGTTAACATTCCCACAAACAGTGCAGGAGTCTTCCCTTTTCTCCACACCCTATCCAGCATTTATTGTTTGTAGATTTCTTGATGATGGCCATTCTGACTGGTGTGAGGTGATACCTCACTGTAGTTTTGATTTGCATTTCTCTAGTGATTAGTGATGTTGAGCATCCTTTCATATGTTTGTTAGCAATCTGTATATCATCTCTGCAGAAATGTATATTTAGGTCTTCTCATTTTTGGATTGGGTTGTTTGTTTTTTGATATTGAGCTGCATAAGCTGCTTGTATATTGTGGAAACTAATCATTTGTCAGTTGCTTCATTTGCAAATATTCTTTTTCCCATTCTGAGAGTTGTCTTTTGGTCTTGTTTATGGTTTCCTTTGCTGTGCAAAACCTTTTAAGTTTCATTAGGCCCCATTTGTTTATTTTTTTTTATTTTTTTATTTCTATTTCTCTAGGAGATGGGTCAAAAATGCATCTTGCTGTGATTTATGTCATGTAGTGTTCTGCCTATGTTTTCTTCTAAGAGTCTTAAGAGTGTCTGGCCTTACATTTAGGTCTTTAATCCATTTTGAGTTTACTTTTTTGTATGGTGTTAGGGAGGGTTCCAATTTCATTCTTTTACAAGTAGCTGTCCAGTTTTCCCAGCACCACTTATTGAAGAGGCTGTCTTTTCTCCATTGTACATTCTTGTCTGCTTTATCAAAAATAAGGTGACCATATGTGTGTCGGTTTATCTCTGGGCTTTCTATCCTGCTCCATTGATCTATATTTCTGTTTTTGTGCCAGTACCAAACTGTCTTGATTATTGTAGCTTTATAGTATAGTCTGAAATCCGGGATCCTGATTCCTCCAGCTCTGTTTTTCTTTCTCAAGATTGCTTTGGCTATTCTGGGTTTTTTGTGTTTCCATAAAATTTATAAACTTTTTTGTTCTAGTTCTGTGAAAGACGCATTTGGCAGTCTGATAGAGATTGCATTGAATCTCTAGATTGCTTTGGGTACTATAATCATTTTCACAGTGTTGATTTTTCCAATCCAAGAATATGGAATATCACACCATCTGTTTTTATCATTTTAATTTCTTTCAGCAGTGTCATATTTTTCTGCATACAGTCTTTTGTCTCCATAGGTAGGTTTATTCCTAGATATTTTATTCTTTATTTTGCAGTGGTAAATGGGAGTGATTCTTGAATTTCTCTTTCAGATTTCTCATCATTAATGTATAGAAATTCAAGAGAATGCTGGGCATTAATTTTGTTCCCTGTTACTTTACGAAATTCATTGATTAGATGTAACAGTTGTCTGGTAGTATCTGTAGGATTCTCTATGTATAGTATCATGTCATCTGCAAACAGTGACAATTTTACTTCCTCTTTCCCAATTTGGATTCCTTTTATTATTTTTCCATCTCTGAATACTCTGGGTAAAACTTTCAAAACGATGTTGAATAATAGTGTTGAGAGTTGGCAGAGAGTGGGCAAACTTGTCTTGTTCTTGGTCTTAGTGGAAATGGTTTCTGTTTTTCACCTTTGAGAATGATGTTGGCTGTGACTTTAAATAAATAAACCCATATATATGGCCTTTATTATGTTGAGGTAAGTTCTCACTGTGCCTACTTTCTGGAGAGTTTTTATCATAAATGCGGGTTGAATTTTGTCAAAAGATTTTTCTGAATCTATTGAGATGATCATATGTTTTTTGGGTTTTTTTAGGTTTCACTTTCTTATTTCATTCTTTTTTTAATATCTTTATTGGAGTATAATGGCTTTCAATGGTATGTTAGTTTCTGCTTTATAACAAAGTGAATCAGTTATATATATACATATGTTCCCATATCTCTTCCCTCTTGTGTATCCCTCCCTCCCACCCTCCCTATCCCACGCTCCCTATCCCACCGCAATAGGTGGTCACAAAACACTGAACTGATTGCTCTGTGCTCTGCAACTGCTTCCCACTAAGTATCTATTTTACATTAGGTAGTTTACATATGTCCATGCCACTCTCTCACTTTGTCACAGCTTACTCTTCCCGCTCCCCATATGCTCAAGTCAACTCTCTAGTAAATCTGTGTCTTTATTCCTGTATTGCCCCTAGGTTCTTCATGAAGTTTTTTTTTTCCTTAGATTCAATATATATGTGTTAGCATATGGTATTTGTTTTTCTGTTTTTGACTTACTTCACTCTGTATGACAGACTCTAGGTCCATCCACCTCACTACAAATAACTCAATTTCATTTCTTTCTATGACTAATATTCCATTGTATATATGTGCCACAGCTTCTTTATACATTCATCTGTTGATGGAAACTTAGGTTGCTTCCATGTCCTGACTTTTGTAAATAGAGCTTCAATGAACATTTTGGTACATGACTCTTTTTTAATTATGGTTTTCTCAGGTTATATGCCCAATAGTGGGATTGCTGGGTCGTATGGTAGTTCTATTTTTAGTTTTTTAAGGAAACCTCCATACTGTTCTCCATAGTGGCTGTATCATTTTACATTCCCACCAACAGTACAAGGGTATTCCCTTTTCTCCACTCCCTCTCCAACATTTATTGTTTGTAGATTTTTTGATGATGACCATTGTGACTTTTATTAGATGATATCTCATTGTAGTTTTGATTTGCATTTCTCTATTGATTAATGATGTTGAGCATTCTTTCATGTGTTTGTTGGCAATCTGTATATCTTCTTTGGAGAAAGATCATATGGTTTTTCTCTTTCAGTTTGTTAATATGTTTTGTCAATTTGTTTGATTTGCATATATTGAAGAATACTTGCATTCCTGGGGTAAACCCCAATTGATCATGCTGTATGATCCTTTTAATGTGCTGTTGGATTCTGTTTGCTAGTATTTTATTGTGGATTTTTGCACCTATGTTCATCAGTTATATTGATCTTTTTTTTTTTCTTTCTTTGTAACATCTTTGTCTTGTTTTGGTATCAGGGTGATGGTGGCCTCATAGAATGAGTTTGGCAGTGTTCCTCTCTCTGTTCTATTTCAGAAGAATTTGAGAAGGATAGATGTTAGATCTTCTCTAAATGTTTGATAGAATTCTCCTGTGAAGGCATCTTGTCCTGGGCTTTTGTTTGTTGGAAGATTTTTTATCACAGTTTCAATTTCAGTGCTTGTGATTGGTTTGTTTATATTTTCTATTTCTTCCTGGTTCAGTCTTGGAGGTTGTGCTTTTCTAAGAATTTGTCTATTTCCTCCAGGTTGTCCATGTTATTGGCATATATTTGCTTGTAGAAATCTCTCATGATCATTTGTATTTCTGCAGTTTCATTTGTTACTTCTCGTTTTTCATTTCTAATTCTGTTGATTTGAATATTTTCCATTATTTTCTTGATGAGTCTGGTTAATATTTTATCAATTTTGCTTACCTCCTCAAAGAACTAGCTTTTAGTTTTATTGATCTTTGCTATTGTTTCCTTCATTTCTTTTTCATTTATTTCTGATCTAATTTTTATGACTTCTTACCTTCTACTAACTTTTGGTTTTCTTTTCCTTCTTTCTCTAATTGCTTTATGTAAAGGTTATGTTGTTTATTTGAGATTTTTCTTATTTATTGAAGTAGGATTGTTTTGCTCTAAACTTCACTCTTAGGACTGCTTTTGCTGCATCCCATAGGTTATGGGTCATTGTGTTTTCAATGTCATTTGTTTCTAAGTATTTTTTGATTCTTATTTGATTTATTCAGTGATATCTTGGTTATTTAGTAGTGTATCATTTAGCTTCCATATGTTTGTATTCTTTACAGTTTTTTCCCTGCAAATGATATCTAGTCTCAGAGCATTGTGGTTGGAAAATACACTTGATACAATTTCAATATTCTTAAATTTTCCAAAGCTTGGTTTTGGCCCAAGATATGATCTGTCCTGGAGAGTGTTCCATGAGCACTTGAGAAGAAAGTGTATTCTATATTTTTGGGGTGGAATGTCCTATAAATATCATTAATTCCATCATGTTTAATGTGTCATTTAAAGCCTGTGTTTCCTTATATATTTTCATTTTGGATGATCTGTCCATTGGTGAAAGTGGGTTGTTATTGTCCCCTACTATTATTGTGTTACTGGCTATTTTCCCTTTTGTGGTTTTTAGCATTTGCCTTATGTATTGAAGACTTTTATGTTGGGTTCATAAATATTTACAATAGCTATATCTTCTTCTTGGATCGAACCTTGATCATTCTGTAGTGTCTTTCTTTGTCTCTTGTAATAGGCTTTATTTATTTATTTATTTATTTATTTATTTATTTATTTATTTATCTATTTGCAGTACGCAGGCCTCTCACTGCTGTGGCCTCACCCATTGCAGAGCACAGGCTCCAGACGTGCAGTCTCAGCGGCCATGGCTCACGGGCCCAGCAGCTCCGCAGCATGTGGGATCTTCCCAGACCGGGGCATGAACCTTTGTCCCCTTCATCGGCAGGCGGACTCTCAACCACTGCGCTACCAGGGAAACCCTAATAGTCTTTATTTTAAAGTTATTTTGTCTGATATGAGAATTGCTACTCCAGCTTTCTTTTGATTTCCATTTGCATGGAATATCATTTTCTATCCCCTCACTTTCATTCTGTATGTTTTCCTAGGTTTGAAGTTGGTCTCTTGTATACAGCATATATATGGGTCTTGTTTTATATCCATTCAGCCAGTCTATGTCTTTTGCTTTGAGCATTTCATCCATTTCATTTAAGGTGATTATTGACATGTATATTCCTATTACCATTTTCTTCATAGTTTTGTGTTTGTTATTGTAGGTCTTTTCCTTCTCTTGTGATTCCTGCCTAGAGAAGTTGTTTTAGCATTTGTTGTGAAGCTGCTTCAGTGGTGCTGAATTCCCTTAGCTTTTGCTTGTCTGTAAAGGTTTTAATTTCTCCATCAAATCTGAATGAGATCCTTGCTGGGTAGATTAATCTTGGTTGTATGTGTTCCCCTTTCTTCACTTTAACTACGTCCTGTCCCTCCCTTCTGGCTTACACAGTTTCTGCTGAACAATCAGCTGTTAAACTTATGGCAGTTCCCTTGTATGTTATTTGTTGCTTTTCCCTTGTGGCTTTTAATATTTTTTCTATGTATTTAATTTTTGATAGTTTGATTAATATTTGTCTTGTCCTGTTTCTCCTTGGATTTATCCTGTATGGGACTCTCTGACCTTCTTGGAATTGACTGACTCTTTCCTTTCCCATACTAGGGAAATTTTCAACTATAATCTCTTGAAATATTTTCTCAGACCCTTTCTTTTTCTCTTCTTCTTCTCAGACCCCTATAATTCAAATTTCTTTTCTTTTACTGTTGTCCCAGACATCTTTGAGACTGCCCTCAATTCTTTTCATTCTTTTTTCCTTATTCTGCTCTGTGGTAGTTTTTTTTTCCACTATTTTATCATTCATGTCACTTATCTGTTCTTCTGCCTCTGTTATTCTCCTATTGATTTCTTCTAGAGAATTTTTAATTTCATGTATTTTGTTTGAATGATTTTTTGTTTGCTCTTTAGTTCTTCTAGGTCCTTGTTCGATGTTTCTTATATTTTCTCCATTCTATTTCCAAGATGTTGGATCATCTTTACTAACATTACTCTGAATTATTTTCCAGTAGCCTGCCAATTTCCTCTTCATTTTTTTGGTCTGGTGAGGTTTTACTTTGCTCCCTCTTCTGCTGTGTATTTCTCTGTTTTCTCATTTTTGCTTAAGTTACTGTGTTTGGGGCCTCCTTTTCACAAGCTGCAGGTTCGTAGCTCCCATTGTTTTTTGTGTCTTCCGCCAAGTGTGTAAGTATGGTTCAGTGGATCATGTAGGCTTCCTGGTGGAGGGGATTGGTGCCTGTGTTCTGGTGAATGAGACTGGATCTTGTGTTCCTTTTCATCAGGGATGTGTCCAGTGGTTTGTTGTGGTGTGTCAGTGAGCTTGTTATGATTTTATGCAGCCTCTCTTCTAATGTGTGGGTTTGTGGTCCTGTCTCACTAGTTTTTTGGCATGGGTATAAAAGCAATGGAACTTGCTTGTCATTGAGTGGAACGGGGTCTTAGCATTAAGATGGAAATCCCTGGGAGAGCTCTCCCCAATTGATATTATATTGGGCCTGTAGGTGTCTCGTAGCCCAATGTACTGAACTCGGCTCTCACACCTCAGAGGCTCAGGCCTGACACACAGACAGAGCACTAAGACACTGTCAGCCACACAGCTCAGAAGAAAAGTGAGAAAAAATACAAAGAAAAAGAAAAAAAATAAGGAAGAAAAATATTATTAAAATTAAAATAATGTAAACGTAATAAAAAAAGAAAGCAACAAAACCTATGAACAAATCCACTAATGATAACAAGCACTAAAAACTATACTAAGATAAACATAAAAATCAGAATCTTGTCTGTCACTTACAGCAAACCCCAAGTCTACAGTTGCTCCCAAAGTCCACCACCTCAACTTTTGGGATGATTCATTGTCTATTCAGGTATTCCACAGAAGCAGGGTGCATCAAGTTAATTGTGGAGTATTGATCTGCCACTCCTGAGGCTGCACAGAGAATTTATCCTTTCTCTTCTTTGTTTGCACTTCTCCTGGGGTTCACCTTTGTACTTGGCCCCACCTCTCCATTTAGGTCACCCTCTGGCGTCTGTTCTTCACCCAGACAAGATGAGGTTAAATGAGTAGCTGATCGGGGGCTCTGGTTCACTGAAGCCAGGGGAGAGAAGGTATGGTTTGCGAGGTGAGCCTGTGGCAGTAGAGACCAGAGTGACATTGCAACAGCCTGAGGTGTGCAAAGTGTTCTTCCAGGGAAGTTGTCCCTGAAACACAGGACCCTGGCAGTGGCAGGCTGCACATGCTCCCAGGTGGGGTGGGGTGGATAGTGACCTGTGCTTGCACATAGGATTCTTGGTGGCTGCAATAGCAGCCTTAGCATTTCTGCCCAACTCTGGTGTCCATGCTGATAGCCACAGCTCAGGCCCCTCTCTGAAGCTCATTTAAGTGGTGTTCTGAATCTCCTCTCCTTGTGCATCCCGAAACTATGGTCTTTTGACTCTTAGACAGATCCAGACATTTTCCTGGACTCCCTCGCAGTTAGCTGAGACTCACTAGCCCCCTTCAGGCTGTGTTCATGCTGCCAACCCCAGTCCTCTCCCTGAGATCTGAACTCCAAAGCCCAAGACTCAGCTCCCATTCCCCACTCACACTGGCAGGTGAGCAGACAAGCCTCTCAGGCTGGTGAGTGCTGGTGGGCAGTGATTCTCTGTTGGGAATTTCTCCATTTTGGCCTATGTACCCATGTTATTGCACTCTCCTCCATGGCTCTGAAGCTTCCCCCCCACGCCCCCTTTCCATCTGTGAAGGGTTTTCCTAGTGTGTGGAAACTTTTCCTCCTTCACAGTTCCCTCCCGGAGGTTCAGGTCCTGCCCCTATTCTTTTGTCTTTGCTTTGTCTTTTTTCTTTTGCTCTACCCATGTATGTGGGGGGTTCTTTCCTTTTGGGAAGTTGGAGGTCTTTTGCCAGCATTCAATAGGTGTTCTGTAGGAGTTGTTCCACATGTAGATTATTTTTGATGTATTTGTGTGGAGGAAGGTGATCTCCACATCTTAGTCCTCTGCTATCTTGAAGGTCCTCTCCATTATTTCTTGAATTCTTACTGGTTTTCATTTCTATTTATGTGATCTCTCTGTATATAAAACATGAATAATTTGATAATCATGTTGCAATATTTTTTATGGTTTGTTGAAACATTTTAATTTTATGACATTTTATTATGTGAAGACAATTTTATTCTGTTTTTATTTTTTAAGTTATGTTCCTGTTAGGAAATTGAAGAAATGGCATTTTTCTATGGAATAAATTAAAGCCTTCCATAATTTCACAAACCAGGCTTGATTACTATAAATATATTTTATTCTAGTCTTATATTATGGAGATATATATATATATAGAGAGAGATATAGAGATATATATATAGATATATGTATAGATATAGATATAGGTATGTATAAATATACATACCTATATCTATATCTATATCTATATCTATATAAACCTCTTCGAATTTTTAAAACAAAATTAAGATTGAAGTATAGATTTATGCTTACATTTTGATTCATTCATTTGGAAAATATTTATTAGCATTTATCATATGACCAGCTCTGTGCTGGTTTTTGTGGAATTTAATGAAAGTGTGAACAAAGTAAATTAACTAGAGTCACTGGACTATATTAATTGGGGTAGTGAAACAAATAATGAGGTAATTTCAATTTAGTGTACTTTGGAAAAAAAATTCTCTTTTCCCTAGTATCTTACTTTATGAATGAATCTTGATTTTTTTTTAAATTGGGAATTTATATGAGCATTTATAAGATTCTTAATGTATGCGGTAAAACAGCTTTGTAGAAAGTCAGGATTATTTAATAAGTTCATGAATAGTGTTTTAAAATGACTTGGTAAATTTGAGCATTATACTTTTTAAGAAAACTACTAATTTGGTGGAAAATTACTTCTCATTGGTATTTTGATTTTCTTTTTTCACTACTGACATTAAACACTTTTTCACATGATTATGGCCATTTGCTTTTTCTCAGTGATATTCCTTTTCATGCCCTTTACTTATGTTTCTATTAATATGTTTCTCTCTTGCATATTATTTTGCTAAAACACTCTTTATATTAATTCTATCAAGTTTTTCTTTTTCCTTAATATGTCTCCTAATTTTTCATTTTTCATTTCTCTTTTGATATTGTTCATGATCTTGTTTCTTTCTTATGGACTTTCAGAATATTTAAATTTTTATGAAGTCAGATTGATAAATCTTTTATGCCTTATATTTTGTTTAGTAAAATCCTTCCAAAACCTCACATCATATAAATATTCACCCATGTTTTCTTCCAAAACATTTCATTTTCTCTTAGAAAATTTAATACTTTAAACCATTAAAAATTTGTTTGGGGTTGTTAAGTGATGCAAAAAAGTAGCCCTCCTGCCCACCAACCCTCAATACTGTCATTACCCTGGGAACCAGTCAATCACACCAACATTTTCATGCTGATTTAAAATGCCATTGGCATCGTATGCTAAATGCTTATTTGTTCTTCAGTATGTAGTTGAGTTTCATATTTCACTACACACAATGCAGTGGTTCAGAGGGCAGACTTTGGAGTCATACAGACCATCACTTACTAGTTTTGAGCCTTTTAGAAAGTTACATTTTGTGCCTCAATAGCTCCATTTATAAAATTGGGATAATAATTGTGTCTACTTCTTAGGATTAGGAAAGGGTTAAATGAGATAATATATGTAAAGTGGTTTAAATTAAGAAATATGTGGGAACTATTAAAAGCAGTGTTTGATATAGAATGAATAATCAATGAACTCTAGTAATCACTGTATCTGTTTGTCAATTCCTATGCCAAAACATAGGTTATTTTTTAAATAATTTAAAAACATTTTAATAAGTGGTGTGGTATTCTTGCCTTATTGTTCTTTTTTAAAATATTTTTTGTTATGTTTGCCCATTTATTCTGCCTGATAAACTTTGAATGTGTTCTAGTTTTTTTTTAATAGTCCTAATATGACACTCATTGAAGTTGAATAACATTTATTATATATTTTTCATCTTTTTATTTTTCAAGACGTAAATGTATTTCAATAAATCTTAGTTGTTTCTTCATAGAAGGCCTATACACTTCATCTTACAGTTATGTCACTGTGCTGTGTTTTTAATTGAATTTGTTAGTGGAATCTGTTTTTTTTTTTTTTTTTTTTTTGCTGTACGCGGGCCTCTCACTGCTGTGGCCTCTCCCGTTGCGGAGCACAGGCTCCGGACACACAGGCTCCGCGGCCATGGCTCGCGGGCCCAGCCGCTCCGCGGCATGTGGGATCTTCCGGGATCGGGGCACGAACCCGTGTCCCCTGCATCGGCAGGCGGACTCTCAACCACTACGCCACCAGGGAAGCCCCTGGAATCTGTTTTTTAATTTTTATATTATAGTTGATTAACAATGTTGTATTAGTTACAGGTGTATAGCAAAATAATTCAGTTATATATATATATATATATATATATATATATATATATATACATTTGTCTATTCTTTTTCAAATTCTTTTCCCAGTTAGGTTATTACAGAATATTGAGCAGAGTTCCTGTGCTATTAAGTAGGTCCTTGTTGGTTATCCACTTTAATTATAGTAGTGTGTACATGTCAGTCCCAAACTCCCAATCTATCCCTCCCCACCCTTCCCACTTTCCCCCCTGGTAACCATAAATTCAGTCTCTAAGTCTGTGAATCTGTTTCTGTTTTGTAAACAAGTTCATTCCTATCATTTGTTTTTAGATTCCACATATAAGCGATATTGTATGATATTTGTCTTCCTCTGACTTACTTCACTTAGTATGATAATCTGCAGGTCCATCCATGTTGCTGCAAATGGCATCATTTCATTCTTTTTAATGGCTGAGTAATATACAATTGTATATATGTACCACATCTTCTTTATCCACTCATCTATCAATGGACATTTAGGTTGCTTCCATGTCTTGGCTATTTTTAAAATGTAGTTTCTGTTTCACTACTTGAATCAGACAATGAAAAACCAATTCCTGGCTCTTCCACTTTCTAGTGGTGTAAACTTGCTCAAATTCTTTGATCTCTCTGTGATTTTTTTTTCTAATTGTGAAATAGCAGACGTATCAGACCCTATCCAATAGGATCGTTATGAGGATGATTATGTGAATTTCTTCAAATTATTGCACTTATTTTTTAGTTGATCCTCTGCAATGTTCCCTGTACTAATCATATTGTCTGTCAAAAATTTGTTCCTCATTTCCCATTCTTGTATATCCTATTTCTTTTTTTATTGAAGTATAGTTGATTTAAAATATTATATTAATTTCAGCTGTACAGTGTAATGATTCAGTATTTTCACAGATTATACACCACTAAAAGTTCTTGCAAGATAATGGAAATGCAAGATAATTTGCTGTGCTATACAATATATCCTTGCTGCTTATCTATTTTATACATAGTAGTTTGTATCTCTTAATTCTATATCTCTAACTTGCTCCTCCTCACTTCCTTCTCCCATTTGGTAAACACTAGTTTGTTTTCTATGTCACTGTGTCTGTTTTGCTATATACATTCATTTGTATGTTTTTTTAAAACATCTTTATTGGAGTATAATTGCTTTACTATGGTGTGTTAGTTTCTGCTTTATAACAAAGTGAATCAGTTATACATATATATATATATATATTCCCATATCTCTTCCCTCTTGTGCCTCCGTCTCTCCCACTCTCTCTATTCCACACCTCTAGGTGGTCACAAACCACTGAGCTGATCTTCTTGTGTTATGTGGCTGCTTCCCAGTATCAATCTATTTTAAGTTTGGTAGTGTATATATGTCCATGCCACTCTCTCATTTTGGCATAGCTTACCCTTGCCCCTCCCCACAACCTCAAGTCCATTCTCTAATAGGTCTGTGTCTTTATTCCTGTCTTACCTCTAAGTTTTTCATGACCTTTTTTTTCTTAGATTACATATATGTGTGTTAGCATACTGTATTTGTTTTTCTCCTTCTGACTTATTTCACTCTGAATGACAGACTCTAGGTTCATCCACCTCACTACAAATAACTCAATTTCGTTTCTTTTAATGGCTAAGTAATATTCCATTGTATATATATGCCACATCTTGTTTATCCATTCATCTGTTGATGGACACTTAGGTTGCTTCCATGTTCTGACTATTGTAAATAGAGCTGCAATGAGCATATTGGTACATGACTTTTTTTGAGTTACGGTTTTCTCAGGGTATATGCCCTGTAGTGGGATTGCAGGGTCGTATGGTAGTTCAATTTGTAGACTTTTAAGGAACCTCCATACTGTTCTCCATAGTGGCTGTATCAATGTATATTCCCACCAGTAGTGCAAGAGTGTTCCCTTTTCTCCACACCCTCTCCAACATTTATTGTTTCTAATATTTTGATGATTGACATTCTGACCAGTGTGAGATGATATCTCATTGTAGTTTTGATTTGTGTTTCTCTCATGACTAATGAGGGTGAGCATTCTTTCATGTGTTTGTTGGCAATCTGTATATCTTCTTTGGTGAAATGTCTATTTAGGTCTTCTGCCCATTTTTGGATTGTTTTATTTATTTATTTATTTATTTATTTATTTATTTATTTATTTATTTATTTATTTATTTATTTACTGTACGCGGGCCTCTCACTGCTGTGGCCTCTCCCGTTGCGGAGCACAGGCTCCGGACACACAGGCTCCGCGGCCATGGCTCGCGGGCCCAGCCGCTCCGCGGCATGTGGGATCTTCCGGGATCGGGGCACGAACCCGTGTCCCCTGCGTCGGCAGGTGGACTCTCAACCACTGCGCCACCATGGAAGCCCGGTTTGTTTGTTTTATTGTTATTGAGCTATGTGAGCAGCTGGTAAATTCTGGAGATTAATCCTTTGTCAGTTGCTTCAATTGCAAATATTTTCTCCCATTCTGAGGGTTGTCTTTTGGTCTTGTTTATGGTCTCCTTTGCTGTGTAAAAGCTTTTAAGTTTCATTAGGTCCCATTTGTTTATTTTTCTTTTTATTTCCATTTCTCTAGGAGGTGTGTCAAAAAGTATCTTGCTGTGTTTTATGTGATAGAGAGTTCTGCCTATGATTTCCTCTAAGATTTTGAGAGTTTTTGGCATTACGTTTAGGTATTTAATCCATCTGGAGCTGATTTTTGTCTATGGTGTTAGGGAGCATTCTAATCTCATACTTTTACATGTACCTGTCCAGTTTTCCCAGCACCACTTATTGAAGAGGCTGTCCTTTCTCCACTGTGTACTTTTGCCTCATTTATCAAAGATAAGGTGACCATATGTGTTTCGTTTTTCTCTGGGCTTTCTATCCTGTTCCACTGATCTATCTATATTTCTGATTTTGTGCCAGTACCATACTATCTTCATAATTGTGGCTTTGTAGTATAGTCTGAAGTCAGGGGGCCTGATTCCTCTAGCTCCATTTTTCATTCTCAAGATTGCTTTGGCTATTCGGGGTCCTTTGTGTTTCCAAACAAATTGTGAAAATTTTTGCTCTAGTTCTCTGAAGAATGCCAGTGATATTTTCATAGGGATTGCATTGAATCTTTAGATTGTTTTGGGTAGTAGAGTCATTTTCACAATGTTCATTCTTCCAATCCAAGAACGTGGTATATATCTCCATCTATCTGTATCATCTCTAATTTCTTTCATCAGTGTCTTATAATTTCCTGCATACAGTTCTTTTGTCTCCTTAGGTAGGTTTATTCCTAGATATTTTATTCTATTTATTGCAATGGTAAATGGGAGTGTTTTCTTAAATTTACTTTCATATTTTTCATCATTAGTGTAGAGGTATGCCACAGATTTCTGTGCATTAATTTTTTTAACATCTCTATTGGACTAAAATTGCTTTACAGTGATGTTAGTTGCTGCTTTATAACAAAGTGAATCAGTTATACATATACATATATTCCCATATCTCTTCCCTCTTGCACCTCCATCTCTCCCAACCTCCCTATTCCACAACTCTAGGTGTCACAAACCACTGAGCTGATCTCCCTGTTCTATGTGGCTACTTCCCACTAGCTATCAATTTTACATTTGGTAGTGTATATATGTCCATTCCAATCTCTCATATTGTCACAGCTTACTCTTCCCCCTCCCCATATTCTCAAGTCCATTCTCTATTTGGTCTGTGTCTTTATTCCTGTCTTCACCCCAGGTTCTCCATAACCTATTTTTTTTTCTTAGATTCCATATATATGTGTTAGCATATGGTATTTGTCTTTCTCTTTCTGGCTTACTTCACTCTGTATGACAGAGTCTAGGTTCATCTACCTCACTACAAATAACTCAATATTGTTTCCTTTTATGGCTGAGTAATATTCCATTGTATATATGTGCCACATCTTCCTTATCCATTCATCTGATGATGGACATGTAGGTTGCTTCCATGCCCTGGCTAATGTAAATAGCACTACAATGAACATTTTGGTACATGACTCTTTTTTAATTATGGTTTTCTCAGGGTTTATGCCCAGTAGTGGGATTGCTGGGTTGTATGGTAGCTCTATTTTTAGTTTTTTAAGGAACCTCCAAACTGTTCTCCATAGTGGCTGTACCAATTCACATTCCCACAAACAGTGCAAGAGTGTTCCCTTTTCTCTATACCCTCTCCAGCATTTATTGTTTCTAGATATTTACATGATGGCCATACTGACCGGTGTGAGATGATATCTCATTGTAGTTTTGATTTGCATTTCTCTAATGATTAATGATGTTGAGCATCCTTTCATGTGTTTGTTGGCAATCTGTATAATTTCTTTGGAGAAATATCTATTTAGGTCTTCTGCCCATTTTTGGATTGGGTTGTTTGCTTTTTGTTATTGAGCTGTAAAATCTGCTTATAAATTTTGGTGTTTAATCCTTTGTCAGTTGCTTCATTTGCAAATATTTTCTCCCATTCTGAGGGTTCTCTTTTGGTCTTGTTTATGGTTGCCTTTGTTGTGCAAAAGCTTTTAAGTTTCATTATATACCATTTGTTTATTTATCTTTTTATTTCCATTTCTCTAGGAGGTGGGTCAAAAAGGATCGTGCTGTGATTTTTATCATAGAGATTTCTGCCTGTGTTTTCCTCTAAGAGTTTGATAGTTTCTGGCCTTACATTTATGTATTTAATTCATTTTGAACTTCTTTTTGTGTACAGTGTTAGGGACAGTTCTAATCTCATATTTTACATGTAACTGTCCACTTATCTCAGCACCACTTATTGAAGAGGGTGTCTTTTCTCCACTGTATATTCTTGCCTCCTTTTTCAAAGATAACTTGATTGTATGTGTGTGGGTTTATCTCTGGGATTTCTATCCTGTTCCATTGATCTATATTTCTGATTTTGTGCCCGTACCATACTCTTTTGATTACTGTAGCTTTGTAGTATAGGCTGAAGTCAGGGAGCCTGATTCCTCCAAGTCTGTTTTTCTTTCTCAAGATTATTTTGGCTCTTTGGCCTCTTTTGTGTTACCATACAAATTGTGAATTTTTTTGTTCTAGTTCTGTGAAAAATGCCAGTGGTAGTTTCATAGGGATTGCATTGAATCTTTAGATTGCTTTGGGTAGTAAGGTCATTTTCACAACATTGATTCTTCCAATCCATGAATATGGTATATCTCTCCACCGTTTGTATCATCTTTAATTTCTTTCATCTGTGTCGTACAATTTACTTCATACAGGTCTTTTTTCTCATTAGGTAGGTTTATTTCTAGATATATTATTCTTTTTGTTGCAATCATAAATGGGAGTGTTTTACTAATTTCCATTTCAGATTTTCCATCATTAGTGTATAGGAATGCCAGAGATTTGTGTTCATTAATTTTGTATCCTGCTACTTTACTAAATTCAGCGATTAACTCTAGTAGTTTTCTGGTAGCATCTTTAGGATTCTCTATGTAGGATATCATCTCATCTGCAAGCTGTGACAGCTTTACTTCTTCTTTTCCTATTTGGATTCCTTTAATTTATTTTCCTTCTCTGATTGCTGTGGCTAAAACTTCCAAAACTATGTTGGATAATAGTGGTGAGAATGGGCAAACATGTATTTTTCCTGATCTTAGTGGAAATGATTTCAGTTTTTCACCACTGAAGACGATGTTGGCTGTGGGTTTGCCATATATGGTCTTTATTATGTTTAGGAAAGTTCCCTCTATACATATGTTCTGCAGGGTTTCAATTATATATGGATGTTGAATTTTGTTGAATGCTTTCTCTGAATCTATTGAGATTATCATATGATTTTTCTCTTTCAATTTGTTAATATGGTGTATCACATTGATTGATTTCATATATTGAAGAATCCTTGCATTCCTGGAATAAACCCCACTTGATCATGGTGTATGATCCTTTTAATATGCTGTTGGATCCTTTTTGATAGTATTTTGCTGAGGATTTTTGCATCTATGTTCATCAGTGATATTGGCCTGTAGTTTTCTTTCTTTGTGACATCTTTGTCTAGTTTTTGTATCAGGGTGATGGTGGCCTCGTAGAATGAGTGTAGAAGTGTTCCTCCCTGTGCTATATTTTGGAAGAGTTTGAGAAGGATAGGTGTTAGCTCTTCTCTAAATGTTTGATAGAATTCACCTGTGAAGGCAACTTGTCCTGGGCTTTTATTTGTTGGACAATTTTTAATCACAGTTTCAAATTTGGTGCTTGTGATTTGTCTGTTCATATTTTCTGTTTCTTCCTGGTTCAGACACAACAGACTGCACATTTCTAAGCATTTGTCCATTTCTTCCAGGTTGTCCAATTTTTTGGCATAGGGTTTTTTGTAGTAATCTCTCATGATCCTTCATATTTCTGCAGTGTCAGTTGTTACTTCTCCTTTTTCATTTCTAATTCTATTGATTTGAGTCTTCTCCCTTTTTTTCTTGATAAGTCTGGTAAATGGTTTATCAATTTTGCTTATATTCTCAAAGAACCAGCTTTTAATTTTATTGATCTTTGCTCTTGTTTCCTTCATTTTTTTTCATTTATTTCTGATCTGATATTTATGATTTCTTTCCTGCTGTTAACTTTGGTGTTTTTTTGTTCTTCTTCTTCTATTTACTTTAGGTGCAAGTTATGTTGTTTATTTGAGATGTTTCCTGTTTCTTATGGTATGATTATATTGCTATAAACTTCCCTCTTAGAACTGCTTTTGCTGCATCACATAAGTTTTGTGTCGTCATGTCTCCATTGTCATTTGTTTCTAAGTATTTTTTGATATCCTCTTTGATTTCTTCAGTGATCACTTTGTTATTAAGTAGTGTATTGTTTAGCCTCCAAGTGTTTCTTTTTTTACAGATCTTTTCTTGTAATTGATATTTAGTCTCATAGCGCTGTGTTCGGAAAAGTTACTTGATACATTTTCAATTTTCTTAAATTTACCAAGGCTTGATTTGTGATGCACAATATGATCTATCCTTGAGAATGTTCCATGAGCCCTTGAGAAGAATGTATATTCTGTTGTTTTTGGATGGAATGTCCTGTAAATATCAATTAAGTCCATCTTGTTTAATGTATCCTTAAAGCTTGTGTTTCCTTATTTATTTTCACTTTGGATGATCTTTCCATTTATGAAAGTGGGGTGTGGAAGTCCACTACTATGATTGTGTTACTCTTGATTTCCCATTTTATGGCTGTTAGTATTTGCCTTATATATTGAGGTGCTCCTATGTTGTGTGTATAAATATTTACAATTTTTATATCTTCTTCTTGGATCAATCCCTTAATCATTATGTAGTGTCCTTCTTTTTCTCCTGTAATAGTCTTTATTTTAATGTCTATTTCTTCTGATATGAGAATTGCTACTCCAGCTTCCTTTTGATTTCAATTTGCATGGAATATCTTTCTCCATCCCCTCACTTTCAGTCTCTATGCATCCCTAGGTGTGAAGTGGGTCTCTTGTAGACAGCATATATATGGGTCTTGTTTTTGTATCCATTGAGCCAGTCTGTGTGTTTTGGTGGGAGCATTTAATCCACTTACGTTTAAGGTAATTTTCGATATGTATGTTCCTATTCCCATTTTCTTAATTGTTTTGGTTTTGTTATTGTAGGTCTTTTCCTTCTCTTGTGTTTCATGCCTAGAGAAGTTCCTTTAGCATTTGTTGTAAAGCTGGTTTGTTGGTGCTGAACTCTCTCAGCTTTTGCTTGTCTGTAAAGGTTTTAATTTCTCCATCAAATCTGAATGTGATCCTCGCTGGTTAGAATAATCTTGGTTGTAGGTTTTTCTCCTTCATCACTTTAAATATGCCCTGCCACTCCCTTCTGGCTTGCAGAGTTTCTGCTTAAAGGTCAGCTGTTAACTGTATGGGCATTCCCTTGTGTGTTATTTGTTGTTTTTCCCTTGCTGCTTTTAATATGTTTTGTTTGTAGTTAGTTTTTCATACTTTGATTAATATGTGTCTTGGAGTGTTTCTCATTCGATTTATCCTGTTTGGGACTCTCTGTGCTTCCTGGACTTGATTAACTATTTCCTTTCCCATATTAGGGAAGTTTTCAACTATAATCTCTTGAAATATTTTCTCAGTCCCTTTCTTTTTCTCTTCTTTCTCTGGGACCCTTATAATTAGTATGTTGGTGCTTTTGATGTTGTCCCAGAGGCTTCTGAGACTGTCCTCAGTTCTTTTCATTCATTTTTCTTTTTTCTGCTCTGCAGCAGTTGTTTCCACTATTTTATCTCCAGGTCACTTATCCATTCTTCTGCCTCAGTTATTCTGCTATTGATCCCTTCTAGAGTATATTCAATTTAATGTATTATGTTGTTCATCATTGCTTGTTTCCTCTTTAGTTCTTCTAGGTTTTTATTGTGTGTGTGTTTTTTTTTTTTTTTTCTCTATTCTATTTCCAAGATTTTGGATCATGTTTACTATCATTATTCTGAATTATTTTTCAGGTAGACTGCTTATTTCCTCTTCATTTTTTATGTCTGTTGTGTTTTTACCTTGTTCCTTCATCTCCTGTGTGTTTTTCTGTCTTCTCATTTTGCCTATCTTACTGTGTTTGGGGTTTCCTTTTTGCAGGCTGCAGGTTCATAGTTCCCGTTGTTTTTGGAATCTGTCCCCAGTGGTTAAGTTGGTTCAGTGCATTCTGTAGGCTTCCTTGTGGAGGGGACTAGTTCCTGTGTTCTGGTGAATGAGGCTGTGTCTTGTCTCTCTGTTGGGCAGTTCTATGTCTGGTGGTGTGTTTTGGGATGTCTGTGGCCTTATTATGATTTTAGGCTCCCTCTCTGCTAATGGGTGTGGCTGTGTCCCTGTCTTGCTAGTTGTTTGGCATAGGGTGCCCAGCACTATAGCTTGCTGTTTCTTGAGTGAAACTGGATCTTGGTGTTGAGATGGAGATCTCTGGGTGTTTTTCGCCATTTGATATTACATAGAGCTGGGAGTTCTCTTGTGGATCAGTGTCTTCAAGTTGTCTCTCCCACCTCAGAGGCACAGCACTGACTCCTGGCTGGAACACCAAGAGCCTTTCATCCACACGGCCCTGAATAAAAGTGAGAAAATGCAGAAAGAAATAAAGAAAGAGGATAAAATAAAATAAAGTTATAAAAATCAAAAATAATCTATAAAAACAATATTTTAAAAAAAAAACTAAAAAAAAAAAGAAATGGACGGACAGAACCCTAGGACTAATGGTCAAAAAAAAGCTATGCAGACAAAATCTCACACAGAAGTATACACATGCACACTCACAAAAAGAGGTAAAGGGGAAAAATAATATATCTTCCTGTCAAAGTCCACCTCCTCAATTTGGGATGATTCATTGTCTATTCAGCTATTCCACAGATGCAGGGTACATCAAGTTGATTGTGGAGATTTAATCCGCTGCTTCTGAGGCTGCTTGGAGAAATTTCCCTTTTTCTTCTTTGTTCGCACAGCTCCCGGGGTTCAGCTTTGAATTTGGCCCCTCCTCTGTGTGTATCGCCTGAGGTAATCTGTTCTTCTCTCAGACAGGATGGGGTTAAAGGAGAAGCTGATTCAGTGCTGTGGCTCACTCAGGCCGGGGGAATGGAGGGGTATGGATGTGGGGCGAGCCTGCAGCAGCAGAGGCCCATGTGATGTTTCACCAGCCTGAGACGTGCCATGCATTCTCCTGGGGCAATTGTCCCTGGATCACAGGACCCTGTAAGTGGCGGGCTGCACAGTCTCCTGGGAGGGGAGGCGTGGCTAGTGACCTGTGGTTGCACACAGGCTTCTTGGTGGTGGCAGCAGCAGCCTTAGCATCTCATGCCCATCTCTGTTGTCTGCGCTGTTAGCCATGTCTCGCACCCTTCTCTGGAGCTCCTTTAAGCAGTTTCCTTAATCCCCTCTCTTCGCACACCAGGAAACAAAGAGGGAAGAAAAATTATCTTGCCTTTTCAGCAAGTCCAGACGTTTTCCTGGACTCCCTCCCAGCTGGCCGTGGTGCACTAACCCCTTCTAACTCTGTTCACACTGCTAACCCCCATCCTCTCCCTGAGATCCAACCGAAGCCCGAGCCTCAGCTCCCAGCCTTCACCCACCCTGGCAAGTGAGTGAGCACACAAGCCTCTCAGGCTGGTGAGTGCTGGTCGGCACTGATCCTCTGTGTGGGAATGTCTCCACTTTGCCCTCAACACCCCTGTTGCTGTGCTCTCCTCCATGGCTGTGAAGCTTCCCCCTTCCACCACTCACAGTCTCCGCTCACAGAGGGGCTTCCTAGTGTGTGGAAACCTTTCCTCTTTCACAGCTCCCTCCCACTTGTGCTGGTTCCATCCTTATTCTTCTGTCTTTGTTTTTTTTTTTTCTTTTTTCTTTTGCCCTACCTAGGTATGGGGGGAGTTTCTTGTCTTTTGGGAGGTGAAGTCTTCTGCCAGCATTCAGTGGGTGTTCTATATGAGCAGTTCCACATGTAGATGTATTTCTGATGTATCTGTGGGGAGGAAGGTGATCTCCGCATCTTATTCTTCTGCCATCTTCCTCAACTCCCCTATTTTTTTAGATTGCTTATATAAGGGCTATCATACAGTATTTGTCTTTATTGTTGAGTAATAGTCCATTGTATATGCTTCTTTTATATCCCTTTGTCTGTTGATGGAAACTTGGGTTGCTTCCCTATCTTAGCTATTGTAAATAGTGCTGCTATGAACATTGGGATGCATGTATCTTTTTTTTTTTTTTTGCGGTACACGGGCCTCTCACTGTTGTGGACTCTCCCGTTGTGGAGCACAGGCTCCAGACGCACAGGCTCAGTGGCCATGGCTCACGGGCCCAGCTGCTCCACAGCACGTGGGATCCTCCCAGACCGGGGCATGAACCCGTGTCCCCTGCATCGGCAGGCAGACTCTCAACCAGTGCACCACCAGGGAAGCCCGGATGCATGTATCTTTTAAACTTTGATATTTTTTGATTTTTCTAGATATATACCCAGGTGTGGAATTGCTATATCATATGGTAATTCTATTTTTAGTTTTTTTGAGGAAACTGCATATTGTTTTGCATATTGGCAGCACCAATTTACATTCCCACCAAAAGTGTACAAGTGTTCCCTTTTCTCCACATCCTTGCCAACATTTATAATTTTCACACTTTTCAATGATAACTATTCTGACAGTTGTGAGGTGATAACTCATTCTTGGTGAGATTTGCATTTCTCTGTTAATTAGTGATGTTGAGTTTATTTTCATGTGCCTGTTAACCATCTGTATGTCTTCTTTAGGAAAATGTCTTTTTATGTCTTTTGCCCATTTTTTTTTTTTTCCTTTTTGCGGTATGCGGGCCTCTCACTGTTGTGGCCTCTCCCGTTGCGGAGCACAGGCTCTGGATGAACAGGCCCAGCGGCCATGGCTCACGGGCCCAGCCGCTCCGCGGCACATGGGATCCTCCAAGATGGGGGCACGAACCCATATCCCCTGTATCGGCAGGCGGACTCTCAACCACTGCGCCACCAGGGAGGCCCTTTTGCCCATTTTTGATTGGTTTGTTATTATTAAGTCGTATGAGCTGTTTATATATTGTGGATATTAACCCCTTAACTGTCATATCATTTGCAAATAATTTCTCCCATTCAGTATTTGTCTTTTTGCTTTGCTGATAATTTCCTTTGCTGTGCAAAGGCATTTAAATTTTATTACGTCACATTGGTTTATTTTTTCTTTTGTTTATTTTGCCTTAGGAGACAGATCCAAACATTACTGCTATGATTTATGTCAAAGCATGTTCTGACTATATTCACTTCTAGGATTTTTATTGTTTAAGGTCTAAGACTTAAGCCTTTCATCTATTTTGATTTTATTTTTGTGTATGGTGTGAGAGAATGTTATAGTTTCATTGTTTTACATGTATATGTTCAGTTTTCCCAGCACCACTTATTGAGGGTACTGTCTTTTCTTCATTGTATATTCTTGCCTCCTTTTTTGTAGATTAATTGACCATAAGTGTGTGAGTTTATTTCTGGGCTCCCTATTCTCTTCCATTGATCTATGTGTATGTTTTTGTGCCAGTACCTTACTGTTTTGAATACTGTCTCTTTCTAGTATAGTCTAAAGTCTGGGATTTTGAAACCTCCAGTTTTTTTTTGTTTGTTTTTTTGTCAAAGATTGCTTTGACAATTTGGGGTATACTGTCGTTCTATATAAACTTTAGGATTATTTCTTCTTGTTCTGTGAAAAATGTCATGGGTATTATGATAGGTATTGAGTTATATCATAGATTGCTTTGAATAGTATGGCCATTTAAAAAATATTAAATTTTCCAATCCTATAGTTCAGGATATCTTTCTGGTTCTTTGTATTATTTTCAGTTTCCTTCAACAAGTTTCACAGTTTTCAGGGTATAAGTCTTTCACTTCCTTGGTTAAGTTTATTTCTAGGCATTGTATTCTTTTTGAGGCCATTTGAAGCAGAGTTTTTTTTTTTTTACTTTTGCTTTCTGATAGTTCATTATTAGTGTATAGAAAAGCAATAGATTTCTGCATATTAATCTTGTATCCTGCAACATTGCTGAATTCATTTCTTAGTTCTTACACTTTTTCAGTGGAGACTTTAGAGTTTTCTATATAAAGTATCATGTCATCTGCAAATAGTGACAGTTTTACTTCTTCTCTCCCAATGTGGATACATTTTCTTCTTTTTCTTGTCTGATTGCTGTGACTAGGACTTTCAATACTGTGTTAAATAAGAGTGGCACGGGTGGATATCTTGTCTTATTCGTGTATTTAGAGGAAAGTCTTTCACTGTTGAGTATGAAGTTAGCTGTAGGTTTGTCCTAAATAGCCTTTATTATGTTGAGATATTCTCCCTTTGTACCCACTTTGATGAGAGTTATTATCATGAATGGATGTTGAATATGACAAGTGTTTTTTTCTGCATCTATTGAGATGATAATGTGATTTTTATCTTTCTTTTTGTTAATGTGGTGTATCACATTGATTAATGTGTGAATATTGAACCACACTTGCATCCTTTGAATAAATTCCACTTGATCATGGTGTATGATCCTTTTTATACGTTGTTGGATTTGGTTTGTTAATATTTTGTTGAAGATTTTTATATCTACATTATTCAAGCGTAATGGCTTATAATTTTCTTTTTTGTAGTGTCTTTGGTTTTGGTATCACAGTAATGGTGTCCTCATAAATGAATTTGGGAGTGTATTTTCTTAGATAACATTTCACAATTTAGAGGAAAATTGTGTGCATGCATGTGTATATTATCTCATTTTCTCTATTATGGGAAACCATTATAATAATAGATCTCCTAATTTTGAACCATCCTCACACTTATGGGATAAATTGTCCTTGATTATGGTGTATGAGTCTTTTAATATACTCCTTAGTTTCATTACTTAACATTTAATGTTATTGTGCCTACCTCCATAAATTACTTTGGTTTTTAGATTTTATCAGTGTGCTTTTTTGGGTCAAGTTTAGGTATCAAGTTACTTATATTTGATTCATAAAATAAAAAGGATTTTCCTCCTTTATCTTCTAGAATAAATTAAATGACACATGAATTATCTCTCATTGTATTTTGAAACAATTTACCTATAAAGTCATCTGGATAGGGCATATATGCATTTTTTGACATTTTCACAATTTCTTCTACTGTTACCACTACTTATTTCAAGCCAATTTTGATAACAAAATTTCCTCTAAAATCCATGTACTAAAGATATAGGACATATTAAGCTAAATTTATTACTAGACTTTTTTAAACCCTCTATGCCTGTGGTTATAGCCTCTATCCCATTTCTAATATTATATGTCAGGGATCCTCACCAGGAATTGAATTCTCAGAATACATTGGAGTCTTGGTGTCAGGTTGGAATTTAGATGGCTGACTGAAAATTCTGGTGAAAATAATAAGGGTGGAGATAGCAGAATCTATTGGCAAGTTACACCTCCTTTCCCCTCCACATCAACAAATACACACATTCAAAGTTTCCTGGTCTGTATTTAAATGTTTACGAGTGTAAAACACGAGACCTAGATATGAATTAGAGCATTGTTTTTTTTTCCCCTGGATTCTGTGGGGCATTCCAGTTGGGGAGGAGTGTGACAGGAAAGTGAAACATATGCTTATTTCTTGGGTTCCTATTCTGCCCTTCTCTTTGCATTTAGCAGTTTCCTGATAAAATTTCCCTAAGGTTATGCAAGATGTTTCCATAAAGAAGACCATGGCTACAGTCATAATTTTTTCTCTTATTTTGTGCCTTCACTTAAAAAATCCTTTACACTTTATGTGCATTTACAGTCGGCCCTCTGTATCCATGGGTTCCATCCATGGATTCAACCAACCACAGACCAAAAATATTTGAAAACTATTTTCAAGGAATTTCCAAAAAGCAAAATTTGGATTCATCACATGTCAGCAACTATTTACATAACATTTACATTATATTATATATTATAAGCAATCTAGAGATGATTTAAAGTATATGAGAGGATGTGTATAGGTTATATACAAATACATATCATTTTAAATAAGGGACTGGAGCATCCAGGCATTCTGGTATCCACAAGGTGTCCTGGAACCAATCTCCCATGGATACTGAGGGATGACTGTATATGATCAATATAAGTATACATCTACATGTGATCAATCTTTTGTATAAAACAAAAATAATCAAAATTTGAAACATTTGCCATCTTTATTCTAAATTTGGCTGATACCAGAAGTGATATTTTAACCTCACATTGCCACAATATTAGTGCATTTTCTATTAATGTACTAGCTTTCCTTGATGTTTGGGCCCTACTACCAATCATTCACATTGTGTTCCTTCAACAGAATAAACAATGTGAAAGCCAAGACTTTACTGCTGCACTTAATGATAGTTCTTATAATTAGTATTTCCAATAGCTTCATAATCTGGAAGCATATAGATATCACAAAATTGTGTAAAAAAAACTAAGACACTTAATAGAAAAGTGGAAAAGTTGTGTTATCACATTAATTTCTACAAATATGTTTTATAATGATAATATAGTAATAAATGGAACTTTTTGCTCAGAGCAGTTTATAAAAGTATTGATTTTAGAAATTATTTTCTAATCTAAGAAAATGTTTTAGCACACTCTAGTGGCATACTTTGTAATTTAACATAACATAAACTAAAGTCCTGTTGCTTTTAATAAATTAGACTAACAGGTTATGCATATAAATAATTTATCTTATAATAATAGGATAGAATTATTCTCAAATAAATGAAGAAATGAAATGTTACAGGTATTTGTATTTATAATTATTTTATTTTTGTTAATTTCTGTGAGATTTCTCTAGTATTTAATAATCTACTGAAGCATTTGGCCTTTATTATACTTAAAAATAATATGACTCCATTTGAACTGTTTGTTTTTATATTTCTCAGATGAAAGTCATTAAGAAATGCTAAAATTTGTTATAAGGTCGGAATTTTAAATACCTGCTATCCTTTTCCCCAAGTCAGAAGTGACTATATTGCAGCTTAGCCATATAAGTTCTTTAAGTTAGTTAAATTATGAGGTTGAAGGCACAGTACTCCAGTCAGCTAAAAGTCCACCCAAGGCTTCTGACCCCAACTACAGGCAGTTAAGGACCAATTACAAATTTAGAGGGAAGAATCCACACAAGACGCCTCTCATTTCTGACACTACAATTTTGGAAGTTTCCCCAAATCCCCCTGAGTTCAATAATTCACTAGAAAGACTCGCAGAACTCACTGCAATCTATTATGGTTTCCTATAAGGAATTGGTACAGAAAATTAGCCATCGGAAGAGATACATAAGGCAGAGTCAGAAAGGATTACAAATGCAAAGCTACCATTGTTCTCAGGACATAATATCTTCTGTGTTAGTTAGTTCAGGCTGATATAATAAAAGTACCATAGATTGGACAGCTTATAAACAAGAAAAATTTATATCTCATTGTTCTGAATGCTGAGAAATCCAACATAAAGGTTTCAGTAGATTTGGTGTCTTGTGAGGATCTGCTTCCTGATTCATAGACTGACATCTTCTCATTATAATCTTAGAGGGTAGAAAGGGAAAAAGAGATTTCTGGGGTCTTCTTTTAATAAGGGCAATAATTCCATTCCTGAGGGTTCCACCCTCATGACCTAATCACCCCCCAAAGGCCCCATGTCCTACTACCATCACACTGAAGGTTAGGTTTCAATATATGAATTTAGAGAGACACAAATATTTAGTCTGTAGTACTCTCCTGTCATTAATATATGACAATGTACTCAGAATATTGCCAAACTGGGGAATTTACCTGAACTCTGAGTCCAGAGTTTTTATTGGAACTTTAGTATATAGGAATGATTAATTGATTGATTGCCCTTGTGGTTGAAGTCCATCGCCATCCTCCCTACTTCCTGGAGGTCTGGCTGATATCACAGGACCCAAAGGACCTACCATGTGTCATCTCATTAGTATAAACTATTAAGTGTGGTCCACAGAGCCCACAGTACAAAACAAAGACATTCCTTTGTTTGGACTATTCCAATTAGTTAGAAATTACCTCCTAGGAGTGCAGGATAAAGGCTAGAACTCTCTTTGGGCAAACCAAAAAATAAATAACAAATTAAAGAATAACTGAAGAGAAGAACTATTTGCTATCTCTATAGGAGAAGCTTGTAATGATGACTTTATTCACTGACATTTTTCATTAACTTTAATACCAACTTTAGGAAAAATAAAACAATCCTGGCTAGACTAAATCCACACCACTTCAGTTTTTCTATGGATTACTGCCAATATGGCTTCACTAATGATTTATTTTTCTTGCTAGTCTTCTGCACTTTGTGTGTAGAGGCAAGACAGGCACAAGTTGGTCTGGAACGGCAAGAGCACAGCAGAGTTGGTTTGGCTTTTGTAGAGAGCTGGGCTGGAGAATGGTTATACTTGCAGAGTAAGGCTGTGGGGCTCAAATTCCCACAGAAGATAAGATCTCAAGCAGAATGCAGGTTTCCTTATCTATAATACCAAACGTATGGTGGTAGAAAAGGGAAGGATTGGAGCTTAAATGCTGTCCACACTCAACTATCAAACAGACTCTGACTCTTTATTACTACTAGGCATAGCAGATGTTCAATAAACATTAATGCTGCTTTCATTCTCCCCATAAAAGTCTGCATTTTCTTAATGACTCTTCTTAGAAATAATTATTAGAGGTGAAAATATGATTAGGAGGATGTCCTAACTCCTTAAGACATAATACAAGGCCTTTTATGACCTTAATGCTATGTATCTTTTCATTTTCATCTCTCCCCACTGTTGCTTTCCTCTTCATACTCTATCCTCCAGCCATAGTCAGCTATTTGCAAGTTCTGAATTGTGCCAGGTTCTCTTGAGCCTCTGAATGGGTAGCTACATAAGCTGTACACATTAGCCCTCTTTCCTTTACCTCATCAACTCGTAATTGTCCTTCGAAAGTAATTTTAAGAGAAATCTCACTTAAGATGCCTTCCCTGACTCTCTTCTCATCCCCAGTCTCTCTCTCTCTCTCTCTCTCACACACACACACAAACACACATACACACACACTTGAGTAGAGGGCCCTTGTGTGCTTTTCCATAACACCTACCTATTGCCTTATGCTCTAATTTATCTATCTTTACCTATTTCCCACACTAGGCTGTAATGTCTTTGTGGGCAAAGAATGCATCTTATTTGCCCTGGATGCCATCTTGCATCCCTGTTCCTAGCATAGTGTCAGACATACAGTGTTTCAATACGTATAATTGTGTAGATTAAAATACACCATGCAACGTCTTTAATGACATAACTGTCCTGGAAACCATTTTCATTTTTAAAAGAGATGAATTTTCTTCTCCATGAGTCACTTGCTAGAAATACAGGGAGTAAGACCAAGTAAATAGACAACTTGTAGAATGAGGGGTAGGGTGTGGGTGATGTGGAGCTAGCAGTATTTTGTTGCTTTTGCTGTTGCTGCTGTTGTTGCTGTTATTATTGCAATATTATGATTTAGTGATTTGTACTATAGGAGGCAGTGTCCTAGAGCCTCTTAAATCACATTGTATGTATATGCCAGGTCCTACACTTATCTACTTATGGACATTTAAATGGTTTAATGTAAGAAGAAACTGTGACTATTATGAAATATATGCTAAACATATTTATAAGAACCTGGCCACAATTTATCCTATCTTTTACCAAGGCTTTTTAATGTGCAGACTGCATAAGTACATAAGACATATAAATAGCTGTGCATCATTTTGGTTTATATGAATTTACAAAACAGAGAAGATGCTATACACAAAGTAATGTAATTTGCCATTTTACTTAAGGCTAGCCCTTGAGCATATTTTCTGTTCAACATCCTTTTTTAATTGGTGTGTTTCATTGTATAAAATTAATGTAACCAAAATGCTTTAGCTAAATATTTCTATTTTTATGATATCCAGTTAACTGCTATTATGGGGAAAAAGTGAAATTTGAATAACTTGTAAGCATACAACTTATAATTCATTTTGGATGATAGTTGGACAACCATATTTGTCTCAGTACATATTCCATGGGACAAAGGAGCAATATCACCTAGAGTGTAAGTTTTGTTGACTTTTGATCTCTATTAAGATGAAAGTACTAAGCATTACTGGATCCACTTTTTGTTATTATGTAGATGAACTAGACAGATAAGTTGTGTACCAAACCAGATTTTTCTCATAAAGTATAGCTCACTTAGACAAAAATTTGTCTCACAAAAATAGCCCGTTATTGCACATAATATGTTAACAACCACATTAAAGAGTCAAGTAGGGGTTACCACACACACAAAAAGAGAGACAAAGAGGCAGAGAGGTACAGAGTTTTTTTTTTTTTTTAATTTAGAAAGACATCAAAAGGAGTTATTGGAGTTACTAAGAGCAATTCTTCAGAAAGGAGAAGTACACACATTCTATAATGTATTTACTTATAAACATAAATCATAAGATGATACCAGAGACTCTAAAAAGTCTATTATGGTGTTAGAATTTTAATTTCCAGTTTTTACTCTAAGCAATTGGTGATAACTCCTAAGCAGGATGACCAAAAGACCAGACTCTCTTCTGATTCTCTCTGTACTTCTTTTCCTCCATACGGTGATGGTTTTGTAAATGACATACATAGTTCTTGTCTCATTTCATTCAATTATTGAATGATCATCATCTTGTAGTATGGATTTTTAGAAACAGCTTTATTGAAGTAAAATTGGCATGTGATAGACTGTACATATTTAAAGTGCAAAATTTGATGTTTTGACATATATATTTACCCATGAAATCATCACCACAATCAAGAGAATGAACATCTCATCACCCTCAAAAGGTCCCTAGTGATTCTTTGTAAACTCTCACTGATATCCTTCCCTGCACCATCTTCCCCAGGCAACCACTGATATGCTTGCTGTCACTGTATATTACATTTTGTGGAGTTTCATATAGATAGAATCATACAATATGTACTCTGTTTTGTCTGGCTTCTTTCATTCAGTATAATTTTCAGATTCATCTATGTTGTTGTGTATATCTAATTTATTTTTATGGCTGAATGATATTCCATTGTGTGAATATATAACAATATGTTTATCCACTTGCTTATTGATAAATATGTGAATTAATTCCAGGTATTTACTATTGCAAATAAAATTGTCATGAATGTCTACGTTCAAATCTTTATATGGTCAAATGGTTTCATTTCTTTCGGGTGAATGACTAGAAGTAAAATGGATGGGCCATAAGGTAGATGAATGATTAAATTTATAAGAAACTGATAAATAGCTTTCCTAAGTGATTGTACCATTTTATAGTCTCACCATCAGTCTGTAAATGTTCCAATTGCTCCACAAAAGGATTTCTTTCAAACTCAGGTCTCCACTAGTGAATGACTTTTGTAACCAAAGTCAGAAGATTAATACCATCACTTATTTAGAATATGAATTATACTGTTTGTTGGTGGAATGTTCTATAAATGTTAATTAGATCCTCTTGGTTGATTTTCTTATTCAAGTCTACTCTATCCTTAGTGATTTTATATTTATAATTCTATCAATTATAAAGAAAGAGTTATTGAAATATTTAACTATAAATTTGGATTTCTGTTTTTTTTTTCTTTGTACTTTATTAGTTTTTTTTAACTGTAAAAAATCACCACAAACTTAGAAGCTGAAAACAAAAACAATTTATCTCATAATTTTGTAGGTCAGTAGTCTGGTTTGGCTTGAATGGTTTCTCTGCTCCAGGTTTCACAAAGTAGAAATTAAGGTATCAGCCAGATTGTACTCTTCTTTGGAGGTTCCGGGAAGAATTTACATCAAGCTCATTCAGGTTATTGATTGAATTCATTTCCATGTGTTTGTAAAACTAAGGTGCCCATTGTCCTGTTGACTGTCAGCCAGAGACTGGCCTTTGCACCTAAACCTTTCCCACCTTTCATTTTAGGCTTTCCGTGCAACCTCCCTCCAACAATGGTGGATAGAGTCCCTCTCATGTTTTTGAATATCTCCAGATTTCCTTTCTAGCATCTCTCTCTGACTGACTCTTCTGTTTTCTGTACTTCTTTTAAGGGCTCATGAAACTACACTGATACTACCAGGATAATCTCCTTTTTTTATTGTCAGCAGATTAATAAACTTAAGTCCATCTGAAAAGTCTCTTTTCAATAGAACCTACATTAGTGTTTGTTTGATTAACCTAATGTTTATTAGGCCACTTGAAGTTTTCCCACGGCTCACTGATGCACAGTTCATTTTGGGGGGTCGTGGGGTCTGTGTTTTCTTTTTAATATTTTCCATTGCTGTGTCTTCAAATTCACTGATCTTTTTTAGCAGTGCCCAATCCAGTGTAATTTGTCATCTTAAACATTAGAATTTTCATCTCTAAAATTTGGATTTGGGTCTTTTCCTATTATCCAGATATCCACACAACATATTCAATATTTCCTATACCTCGTAGGGTGCTAGTTATTTATGTATTCCTATAAGTCTTCTTGAGGTTTGTTCTCTCATTAATTTAGGTTGTACGGAAAAGTTTGGTACTTTGGAGTCTTGCTTTGGAGACTTATTAGAAAGTCTAGGGCTCGTTGTTTCTCACTACTCAAGCAGATCTTCCTCAGGACTCTGTCCTGGAAATCATGAAGTTTCCCTGTCTGACTGTTGGAAAAACCATCCCTGTCATTCTTTTAATGCAGGGCCTTATACTTACTAATCCTTTAAAAAAATTTTTCCTGGCCTTCATAGTTTCCCCACCATACTTGCACCAAACAGCTTTTTGTTGAATACTTGAGGGGAACCCTCTGCAGACTTCTGGTGTTTTATTTCTGGGTAGTCCTCTCCTTTTTCATACTCTGGTCTGTGAAATAAATGCTAGGCAACCCCAGACTCTCAGTTATATCTCCTCAACCCAGAGAGTCTACTGGGCTCCTTCTCTGTGTTGTGGCCTAGAAACACTCTACAAGCAATAAACTGGAGCAATCACAGGAATGGTTTCGTTTGTTTTCCATCTCTTAGGGATCACTGGCCTTGCTGTCTGACACCTGTGCCTTGAAAATCATTTTTTCTTATATTTTGTCTGTTTTTGTTAGTTATTTCAAGTGGGAGAATAAATCTGGTTCCTGTTACTCCATCTTGGGTGGGAAAGGAGGTCCTTTATTTGGGCTTTAACACTATTTATAAAAATGCATTAGTTTTTTGCATATACACATGCTCAACTTTTATATCAATTTCTCTTTTAACCAGTGAATACTAAAGAGATTTTGTTGACTGCAATATAATATGTTCAGCTGTATAACAAAGTCAAAAATTTACTCACACTACATCAGATGCACAGAGACAAAGTAGTTTCTTTATTTACATGCCTGACCTATCTGGGTAGAATGGACTACCTAGATTTACTAATTAATGATGTCTTTAGTTCTTCTGGTTTAAACATTCTCCTTTCTTTTTTAAAAAAATATTTATTTATTTATTTTTGGTTGCATTGGGTCTTCGTTGCTGCACGCGGGCTTATTCTAGCTGTGAGGAGCGGGGGTTACTCTTAACTGTGGTGTGCGGGCTTCTCATTGCGGTGACTTCTCTTGTTGTGGAGCACAGACTCTAGGCACGCGGGCTTCAGTAGTTGTGGCATGTGGGCTCAGTAGTTGTGGCTCATGGGCTTTGTTGCTCTGTGGCATGTGGGATCTTCCCAGACCAGCGACTGACCTCGTGTCTCTTACATTGGCAGGCAGATTCTCAACCACTGCACCACCAGGGAAGTCCAGAACATTCTCCTTTCAATTTAAATATTCAGTCTACTCACAGTTCAGCTTCCTATCAAGATTGGCTTTATAAGTCTCTTCTGAATGATTCTGTCTCTTTGCATAAACGTCTAGGTTTTCATAAATTTCCTCTCTTCCTCCTTCCTTGTGTTATGAGAAAAAGATTCTGCCTTTATGGCACTTGAGTGAAGAAATCCTCAGATCTTCATAATGTTCCTTGATTGTTTTTGTGTTACATCACTGATGTGTCTACTTCACAACATCTCCCCTTGCTGGCATTCATGTATGAAGATTGTGATCTGATCTCTTAGTTTAGTCATGGCCCATTGATGATCTTCAACCACATCTTGACTCTCATCTGTACTGTAAACTCTTCTGAATCTCTGACACATCCTTGGCTTGACACAGAGATTTACCTCAAATTCCTGCTGTGTTATTGCTTTACCCATCACTATAATAATCTCCACAGAACATCTTCTGGATTCCCAGTTATCTACAGTCTTCATCCCTTTTTGAAATTATACTGGAATTCTTTGTCTCTGTCTATTCCACTGGGGAACCATGCACTATGTAGAGAAATTAAACTCTTTCAGTTCCCAGTATGTTAGGATTTAGTTCAGCAAACCAGAAATCACTCTAGGTATTTAAAACAAATGGGAATCTATGACAGAGAATTTTGTGCTTATAAAATTGTTGGAAGGGTTAGAGAAGCAAATATCAGGAGGTTGTCAGAACATTTAGGTTATGCCATATCCACTATGCTGGAAGGTCAGGGAATTGTTATTACTATCTTGTAATCAGGAAAGTGGAGGAAATCACTGCTAACATTTGAGCTGCTCCTCAGCCCCAAAATGGGACTGACAGTGAAATGTATATTCTGGTTCCTATAGAGTTATCATAGTTTGGAATACCACTGATGCCACAGGAAGAGTTTCTTCTGTCACCCTTCATCTTCCAATTATCGTGTCTGTGAATCTCAATGGCAGAATGAAAATCATGTACAGATCCCTGGAGGCAGAATAGCCTTCAAAATGAAATTCCAAGGATTCCAGCCACTATGATAGAGGAAAGAACATAAAAAGGGATAGAATAAATTCTGCTCAGCAATAAAAAATCTCCAGTACCCTCTTACTTAATCATTTTGCAGTCCTGGGTTTTTATTTATGTGGTCACTCACTAGACTTCCAAGTATCTTAACTAGTATCGTCCTGCAGTAGGGTGGCAAGTCTCCTTGCCTAGCTGTTAGTGGGAAAGGGATTTATCTTCTCTATAGATATGAAGGAATTATATTGTCTGAGTTCTCTATACTTGGCTCTTGAAATATAAATATATTTTGCTAATCAAGTGTTCTTTCAACAAGGCTTTGCTTTTGAGCCCATTGTTTTGCTTTTAGATATAACTTTGAATGTCAAAAGCTGAATAAAAATACTTTCTTCTTTTAATTTACCCACCTTAGTAGAATTTAGGAGCTTAAATTTTTGAGCCCCTTTATATGCCAAACAGTCTTCTAAATGAATTACCGTTACATGAATTAACTTATTTAGACTTCACACTGACCCTATCTCCTTATTAGTTTGTGTTTGTGTATGTGTGTGTGTGTGTGTAAGAGAGAGAGATAATATACGGATTTATTTATTTATTTATGTTGGAGTGTAGTTGATTTATAATGTTGTGTTACTTTCTGCTGTATATCACAGTGAAACAGTTATACATATATCCACTCTTTTTAGACTGTTTTCCAATATAGGTCATTACATAGCATTGAGTAGAGTTCTCTGTGCTATAACTCATTAATTTTACTTCTCTTCTCTTCCTCCTTCTTCTTCCTCTTCTTCTTCTTCTTCTTCTTCTTCTTCTTCTACTATGAGATAGATACTCATCTCCATTTTACAAATAAGAGGTAGACACATGCAGAAGGTAAGTAATTTCCCACAGGAAGTGGCAGAGCCAAAATATACTTAAGCAATCAAGCTCCCTAGCAAGTACTGTTAAAGGCTTCTCATATATATAACAGTCCTCACTCCACATTCGTTTCAAAATATTACTCCTATTACTTGTGGATTGCCTATTTTAATGATTAACAACTTTGGAAAGGTTCTCCCTTTCTAAACAATATGCTCTCCACGTGTATATTTTCTCACCTTAGGCAGTCTTCTTCTAGGTATATATTTGACTATGTGTGAATGAATGATTATTTTATTTCAGTCTCTTTCATTGCAAGTCTTTTCCCAGTAGAATACTGAGTTTAAAATGGATCTTTTGTGGAGAAACTGGAACATTAATACACTAGTGATGGGAATATAAAATGGTAAAGTCATTTAGGAAAGCAGTTTGGCAATTTCTTATAAATGTAAGCATCCATCTACCTATGGCCCAGCCATCCTACTCCTAGGCATTTACCAAAGAGAAATGACAGCATATGTATCCACATATGTCAACAGACTATGTGCCCATATATGTCAAATACATGTATGTTAATTATACTTCAACCAAATTGTATTTTTAAAAAACTAAATATAAGGGGCTTCCCTGGTGGCACAGTGGCTGAGAGTTCACCTGCCGATGCACGGGACACGGGTTCCTGTCCCAGTCCGGGAGGATCCCACATGCCATGGAGCAGCTGAGCCTGTGAGCCATGGCTGCTGAGCCTGCACGTCCAGAGCCTGTGCTCTGCAACGGGAGAGGCCACAGCAGTGAGAGGTCCGCAAAAAAAAAAAAAAAAAAAAAAAAAAAAAAACTAAATATAAGACAAAAAAATAGATCCTTCCTTGAGCAGAAGCATAACTGTTAAGACACTCTCTGTACAGCACATAAATAATATCTCTCACACCTTGCTACAGCCTCTAGAGGTAAAGAGCCATGTGAACTCATTTACAACCAGATTCCTGTGAGTGGTGCCTCTGTTCTCACTCCATTCTCATCCTCAAGCTATACTCAAAATTTTACTGTCTCTCTAAAGAAAATGATTCAATTCTGTAATTTATTAGAAAGTGTTTTTTTAATTAAAAATATGTTAGACAGAGGAAGGAATTATCATTCAGAACAACTTTCTTAAAATTCTCATTAGATAACCTCCATTGTTTTCTAAAGTTCCTTGCAATAGGTCAGCTTCTTCATTTTAATTTCTATTTCTCCACATGCCTCTAAACTCATTGTGCTTTCTTTAGCAATGCAGCAATGAGCCTTACATTGCATATACCATCCAAAAAATAAAAGCTTCTACTTAGCTGAATTTACCTCTTCTTAGAAAACAACATATCCGCAGCATCCACAATTCCTCCAATGTCTTCCTTGGTCATCTAATTCACTTTACCAAGTTCGCACTCTCTCATCCCCAAAATACATCTTTTCATAGAGAGATACAATTCCTATACTAGGAAATGAGATTTGTTTTCAATACATTCCATTTATAATATACATATTTATAACAACCAGTGCCAATAGTTTGTTTTATTTGTAAGTTTTTTATATATACATCAAAACTTAATCTCTTTAATTTCCTAAAATAGTCAATTGCTTTAGTAAGTCATATTTGTTCATTACCTGGAGTAATGACAGAAACCATTTACAATGAGAAACATGTACTTTTTTTAGAGGAATGGGCACCACATAAATGTTTCTGTTCATGTAATATTATTATTATCGCTGGACGATAACTGTGGGTTTTTTTTTTTTATGTTTCAATATTTCTTCAGAATTTTTTGAAAAATGGCCATATCATTGTTTTGGTGTTCCACATCTGTTAAATGTCTATTGGGATCAAGTCTTTTGCAGTCTCAAGGTTCCCTTTTACAAACTTTTCTTCCCAATCTTATGTACTTTCAGGATGAAAGTCTAATCTTAAAAAGACATGTGATTTTAATCTTGGCAGAATTTAAGATGCCTAGAGTCTGTTTTTTTATGGAAATAATCTCTCCACTATGATTTCTCCACTTAATGCATTTGTCCTAGTGAAAATAACAGCTACTTTTTGTTTCCTTCAGCAGAGACAAAAATGATTTCTGAAGTTTAAAATGTTCATCTTCCCCTCAAGATAAACTTTCCACTGATCATAGATTATTTCAACCTCAGTTTTTTTGTTTGCTATAAATTATTTGCTAAATCTTAATGTCAATAGTGAACTACTGTGATTTAAAACAATAATCTCATTAATTTATTTCCTAGTACCATGTCCAAAGATTCCTTTAAATGGAGGGCAAGATAATAACCTATGGTGATTAAGGTGTCACTTTTTTTTTTTTTTTTTTTTTTTTTTTTTGCGGTATGCGGGCCTCTCACTGCTGTGGCCTCCCCCGCTGCGGAGCACAGGCTCCGGACGCGCAGGCTCAGCGGCCATGGCCCACGGGCCCAGCCGCTCCGCGGCATATGGGATCCTCCCAGACCGGGGCACGAACCCGTATCCCCTGCATCGGCAGGCGGACTCTCAACCACTTGCGCCACCAGGGAGGCCCAAGGTGTCACTTTTGAACACAGGAAAATCTAACAGAATTATAAAATAAAAAAAACTAAATATCATTTAGGAAACTGTTTAGGCAGTCTTAGATATTACTATTATGCTGAAAAGTGAAAGAAATAAAAACTCCACTGTACACCATCTTAGATCCCTAGCATGCTTCAGGATTGTTATCTAGCACCAAATAAACCTTTGGTATATGGAGTTTCCTGCTGATTTTTGAACACAGATGTATGCCCCCAGGTACTTCTCATCCACATAATCCTTATTGCTCTGTAAGATCAGCAAAGCTGAAATGAATGCTAATTCAGGAACTTTTGAAAGTTTCAATCAAGCTGTGATGATAGATTCAAAAAGTCTTTTTATTAATCTGCCTTTCTAATCTGGTCAGTGTCAAAGATTAGATATTCAGTCAAGTACTTACTAGTAACCTGGAATAACGTTGTACTAAACAAGTAAGCCTATTTCCACTCTTCAAACATTGATCTACTTTATTTTATTTTGGCTTTCCAAAAATGTGATATGAACCTCAATGTAGGAAAATAAGAAAACACTCCACCAGCACACATACTACTGAACCACTGTCATAACATGACAAGTAGAAGGACATTGGCTATGTCTGAATACATACATGCAGTAGAAAAGATCATCAACGAATTAAAAGAGGATTATTTTTCATTCTTATTTAACTCATCAGTTTCTCCTCAAAATTAGAAAATGTATCTATTCTTTCAGTTTCAATACTCATATTTTACTGCTAACCCTGTTATCAATCTCCAGTGAAATAGTTCTACTTATCTAAAAAACATCTCCACTTGGATGTTTTGTTACTTTAAATCAACATGTCTAGTAACTGAATTCACCTTTCTTCTTTCTCTTCAGCTTGCACACTTCTCTACTGTTGTCAGTGTTACCACCATCCTCATTTACCCTAAAAAACTAGTTAGAGAATCCTTGCTCCCCTACAGTCTTCACATATAATCTTTCTCAAAGTGGAGTCAATGGTTCCATCAATGACCTACTTATCCATACCTTCTTTGACAACCTGGCTATCTTTTTTTTTTTTTTTTCGGTATGCGGGCCTCTCACTGTTGTGGCCTCCCCCGTTGCGGAGCACAGGCTCCGGACGCGCAGGCTCCGGATGCGCAGGCTCAGCGGCCATGGCTCACGGGCCCAGCCGCTCCGCGGCATATGGGATCCTCCCAGACCGGGGCACGAACCCGTATCCCCTGCATCGGCAGGCAGACTCTCAACCACTTGTGCCACCAGGGAGGCCCAACCTGGCTATCTTTTAAGATCCAGATGAAATTTCAGCTTTTCTTTTGAGATGCTGAACTCTCATAGTGTTAGAATGCCTGGTGAACTCCAAATACCACAGCAATAGAATATGTGCCTAGTAAAAAAGATAATATAGTATAATGTTTATTGAACAATAACATAGACATGTGTTTGAGGCGAAGGAAGTAAATAAATCACAGTCATCAGGGATTGAGATCAACTTATATATTATTTTCTCTCTAGGGCTTAAAATGTAAATACTTCATTTCTCAGTGCTGCAGAGAAAAAAAAATGTAACGTTCCTTAGGTGCCCTTTACACACTTGATTGATTATATCACATATGTATATCTGTTCTCTTTTCAGTACAAAACACCCTTGAGCACACATTACTAACCGATAATTTAAAACTAGGAAAGTTTGTATTTTCTTGCCTGCTGATAGGCTTACTTATGTTTCTTGTCTGAAAAAAAAGCTTTGAAGACCTTCAACTGTCCCCTAAATGCTGGTATTTCCTAAATGTATCATAATTGTCATTTAGTCACAGTTGTGATTTGATATATGCCCCGCAGGAGTTTTAGTGAAGTGGTCATTTTGCCTTTGCTATGAAATTAATTGGTAACCCCTCCCAACATAATCCTGCTTTTCTAGCAAATTCAGCTACTCAAGCCATTTGATGAGACTATTTTATCACAGACACTCGGACTCCAAACAGCAGGAGACCAGTTCTTGAAAAGGAAAATTAACTAAGAAAGATAAACCATTTACTAGTGGACTAGACAAGGCAAAGTGCTCTACATATCAAAATGAAATGCATATTTAAGACAATTGTCATTAAATTTATGTACCAAAAAATAATTTTATTTTTTAAATCAATTGCGGGTTGTTTTGTATTAAGTTATGAAAGACCTCAGAGTTTATTCCATGAATATAGATCACCTTCTAACTATTCACAAACATAAAAGCTGTAGGTGAATATTTTACTTATTGCCTGAAGGTAATGGTATTTAACACAAGATACCAAAAGGGAAAAACATAATACATTGGTAAATATAACTATTCAAAATAAACAACAACAAAAAAACACCCATCATAATGTTAAAATTCAATCTGGAAAATGGAAAAAAGAAAAGTTAGAAAGGAGGTTAATATCCTTGCTATAAAATAACTCTCTACATACATCAATGAAAAGAGGAAAATGACAATATTAAAATGAATAGAGCAATTAACAGAAGAAAACCTACATTCATTCATTCCATAAATATTTATTGAGTATTACTCAGTGCTAGGCACAAATGTAAATATATAAAAAAGATGTTCAACCTCACCAGTAAGCAAATATATGTAATAAATATCAAGGTTATTTGGAGGGGTAAAAATTGATACACATTTTCTAGAGTGAAATTGGTAAATTGTATCAAAATTAAAACTACATATTCATTGATTCAGCAGTTCTACTAGGCATTTTATCTCACAAAAATAATTAGACAAGAAAATAGAGTGCAGCATATTTTATAACACTGTTTTTCAAGACTGTGTCCAAAGGCACCAGACATTGTGAGATTCCATGGAGCCCCTTCAGTGGCTATTTCCAGTGGAGAGGAATAGAATGAAAAAGTGGAACTTGGAATAATTTCCTGCTTCAACAAGAGCACCTAAATCATTTTGTGTTTTGAATTTTGGGATTCTGTGAAAGTTTTCATTTCAAGAAAGTGTGGTATATGTAAAATATTTGTAAAAGCTACTACTTTTATTGAAAATTTGGAAACAACCAAAATGACCATCAAAACATTGTTTAAATAGATGATGAAATAATCATGTAATGAAATTCTCCATACCCATTACAGTGATATCAAAAATGTTAACAGGCAATAGTTTTTAATATCAATAGATGCCCAAAATATATTTCCCAGTGATAAAATCAGGATACATAATGTGATCTATTTGATGACATTTTTATTATTTATATGTGTAAAGAATAAAGTCTATAAGTACATGCCAAAAAATCTTAACAGTAGTTATCTCTGTGTGGTGGCTTTGTAGGTGATTTGAACTTTCTTACTCTTTCTTTTTCTGTTTTGTTTCATATTTATATTACCTTCATTCAAGGGAAATATTATATTCATTTGGAAAAAGATCAGAGAAACTACTTCTGACACACTTTTCTAATTGCTTCTCTTAGCTGACTGGGACTATTATATAACACGAGATGGTAAGCAGATTGAAATTCCAGGATTGCTGTTAAAGGAGAGGATAGAGGAAGAAGGCAGCATTTTTCAGTGTTTTGCCAATCATCATCTGTCATTTCACATCCACACCCTCCTCTTCCACTTTTCTGCTTTTAAATGGTCTTGTTTAAATAATGTCCTGAGGACATGTGAATAGTTCATTGAAATTAACCCCCATACAAGAGAAGGAGTCCAAAGCATGTATCCTACAGCTAGTGTGCCAGAACATTCACTTCAAAATGTAGTGAATTTTATTCATTTTATAAATAGTTAATCTCTGTATTATATAAAATTATTCTAAAAATAACCCCAAAGATTTGAGTTGCTGAAAATACACACACACACACACACACACACACACATCTATACATAATTCATCCTTCTCTGTTTTTATAATATATTTACTTTCCATCCACAATTAAATTATTAAATATTCAAAGTATTCCCTCACCTCTTTTTTTTTTTTTTTTGGTAAAAGTAAGATTTTTCTATGGAACTCAAAATAGTCCTTTTACCATGTAAAGATTTTTATTCCCTAGAGATTTAAACAATATTTTCTCCAATTTTTGTCCTCCAATCCATATTCTTACTCATGAAAATGGAAGAATATAGAAATAGCAATAGACCTATAATAAGATAAAATCTCAGAATAATAATAATACTTTTTTCTGAATTTAGTTTTGTAAGTAGGGTGAATCATATTTGTAATTAATCCATCAGTTAAGTATTTCAAAACTGAAAGAGGCATGTATACATTGCTATATGTGTGTGTGTGTGTGTATAAATACAGGAAGGAATTACTCAGGAGATTATTGACTAGGGAATTTGGAAGGGGTTTTAGGCCAAAACGATGAGTTTACTAGATTTTAAAAATTCTGAGACTTTGATAAATGCTCTATGTCTTAAGCAGAGATGTCATATTTGTTTTGTTTCTAATCTTGTGGGGAGAAGGAAAATGATATGTTACCTTCATTAAATGAATTCCTGTAGAAATCTTTCTGAATGTCTTCATAAGATGAGACACATTTTACTTTCTTTATTTGATCCCTCTCACAAGTTAAGACTGATCTTATTTAACCTGTCCAAATAACAGAGCTCAAGTGTCTAGCTGGTAAGCACGAGAGTCAGCTCAGTATTGTATTGATTCTAAAATTCTATTCTGGCATGAGATACATGACATATGTTGGGCATAGGTATAAAGCAGCGTGTTAGGGACATACTGAGGGAGATGGACAATTCCTAGCATGCTAGCTACCTCTTTCTCTTCCTTTAAAGGAAGAGTATCAAAATTCAAGTTAGAGAGAGGAACATTATTGAAGAGGTAATCTTTAATCTGTTTTATTTATTTGAAAAGCAAATTATTTACAAATTTCTTTTATCATTTTCTAAAATAATGCAAGTAATTATTCTGTTACTTTACTATCAGTGTCAAAGATTTTAAGACATACTTCATGTACATGTAAGTCAAGACAATGAGATTGAGAAATGCTGCAAATAGCAGTTAGAAATCATCTGGGGTCTTTTGCCACTATTATAAGTGGTCCTTTTGTGTTGCTTTTAACCCAAGAACCACTCCAAAATTACTTATTACTAATGGTGCAACTTGTAGTCACTTCTTTGGTTATTACTTCTATAGACTATGACAACTGGCCTGTCCTTTTCCTTATCGGCATTTTTAACAGAAAGCTAATGGGGTCTGTATACCACTCATTGGTACTCTAACTAAGACATAGCAGCAAATTTTTTCTATGCTTCCTCTTGTCTTTTAAATAATCCACATCAGGGAAACAATTAGGTTTTTAACAAAATGACTGGAAAACCTATAATAGGAAACAAAAGTGAGATCTTAAAATACTTTAAACAAAAGCAATCTGTGTTCAATTTAATTGTCCTAGGAGTCACTTTTCTAATTCCCTTTTCCTCTTCTTCCTTCTCTTTCTTCTCTAGATGCTTATCTTTCTTCAGGGACCTAGATTGCTGACCATGAGTCAGCAAAACCTTCTAGGTCTCTATCTATCTACCTCTAATGCAGGGATCCCCAAACTTCAGACCATGGAATGGTACCAGTCCGTGGCCTGTTAGGAACTGGTCCACACAGCAGAAGGTGGGTGGTCAGTGAGAAAGAAAAGCTCTTCTGCCACTCCCTATTTCTCACATTACTGCCTGAACCATAACTCGCATTACAGCCTGAACCATCCCCTGCCCCCATTCATGAAAAAACTGTCTTCCACAAAACCAGTACCTGGTGCCAAAAACGTTGGGGACCACTGCTCTAATGCAAGCCCCAATTAACTCCTTATAAAGACCTATGATGACAACTAAGAAGGAGATAATATATAATAGGAGGAGAACCAAGAAGAGCTATGTCACTGAAGATTTGAAGATGGGAAAAGTTATCAAGAAATCAAAATAGTTGAATCTGTCAGAGAAGTCTAGTAAATAATGTCTGAAAAGCATTAGTAATCACAGACATTAAAAATAATAATTGGAATTATAGCTCATGTTCAAAATGTGACTATATCCTAAACCAGTTTACAAAGAATAGGAGTAGAAGAGAGTTTGATGAAAGCCTACAATGCCTCAGTGTTTGTGTGTCATTGAATTTTGGTATTTGGAATTCTTATTTTCTTAAGTTGTCTTGTCTCGGCTCAGAATTGGCATTTCTCCTTAAGTTATTTACCGCTTTGTCATATGTTATACATGTATACTTGAGCAATAAAGAATACAATTTCCTCTAACAACTTGCAATATAATTCATATTTTAAATGTTTTCATAATTTTTATGAAGTGATAGGGTTTTAATATTACTAATTTATCATTTTCACATATGATTCCATATATTTCACTTATTTATCTTTTAAGCCTCAGTTAATTCAACAAAATTGAAATGATATCCAGTATCTTTTCCAACCCCAAATCTATGAGATTAGAAAACAATTACAGGAAAAAAAAAAACTTAAAAAATACAAACACATGGAGGCTAAACAGTACACTATTAAATAACCAAGACATCACTAAAGAAATTAAAGAATAAATAAAAAACTACCTAGAAACAAATGACAATGAAAACACGGTGACCCAAAAACTATGGAATGAAGCAAAAGCAAATCAAAGAAGGAAGTTTATAGCAACACAATCCTACCTCAAGAAACAAGGCAAATCTCAAATTAACAACTTAACTTTAACCTAAAGCAATTAGGGAAAGGAGAACAAACAAAAGCCAAAATCAGTAGAAGGAAAGAAATCATAAAGATCAGAGCAGGAATAAATGAAATAGAAACAAATAAAACAATAGAAAAGATCAACAAAACTAAACGCTGGTTCTTTGAGAACATAAGCAAAATTGATAAAACTTGAGTCAGACTCATGAATAAAAAAAGGGGGAGGACTCAAATCTGTAAAACTGGAAATGAAAAAGAAGTCACAACTGACACCATAGAAATACAAAGGATCGTAAGAGAGTACAACAAGAAACTATATGACAATAAAATGGACAATCTGTAGGAAATGGACAAACACTTACAAAAGCACAAACTTCTGAGGCTGAACCAAGAAGAAATAGAAAATATGAACAGACCATCCACAAGTAGTGAAATTGAAACCATGATTAAAATTCTTCCAACAAACAAAAGTTCAGGACCAGATGGCTTCAGAGGGTAATTCTATCAAACATATACAGAAGAGCTAACACCAATATTTCTCAAATTTTCAAAAAAAAATGCAAATGGTAGAAAACTCCCAACCTCCTTCTACGAGGCTACCATCATCCAGATACCCAAACCAGAAAAAGATGTAACAAAAAACCCCAAAAATTACAGACCAATCTCACTGATGAACATAGACGCAAAAATCCTGAACAAAATACTAGCAAGAAGAATCCAACAACACATTAAAAGCATCATACACCATGATCAAGTGGAATTTATTCCAGGGATGCAAGTATTCTTCGATATATGCAAATCAAACAATGTGATACACCATATTAATATATAAAATAATAAAAACAATATGATCATCTCAATATATGCAGAAAAAGCTTTCAACCAAATTCAACACCCATTTATGATAAAAAACTATCCAGAAAGTGGGCATAGAGGGAAGCTACCTCAACATAATAAAGACCATATATAACAAGCCCACAGCAAACATTATTCTCAATGGTGAAAAAATGAAAGTATTTCCTCTAAAATCAGGAACAAGACAAGGGTGCTCAGTCTCACCACTATTATTCAACATGTTTTCGGAAGTCTTAGTAACAGCAATCAGAGAAAAAAATAAATAAAAGGAATCCAAACTGGAAAAGAATAGGTAAAATTGTCACTATTTGCAGATGACATGATACTATACATAGAGAATCCTGAAGATGCTACCAGAAAACTACTAGAGGTAATCAATGAATTTGGTAAAGTAGCAAGATACAACATCAATGCACAGAAATATCTTGCATTCATATACACTAACAATGAAAGGGCAGAAGGAGAAATTATGGAACCAATCCCATTTACCATTGCAACAAAAAGAATAAAATATCTAGGAATAAACCTACCTCCAGACAAAAAAGACCTGTATGCAGAAAACTGTAAGACACTCTTGAAAGAAATTAAAGATGACACAAACAGATGGAGAGATACACAGTGTTCTTGGATTGGAAGAATCAATATTGTGAAAATGACTAAACTACACAAGGCAATTACAGATACAATGCAATCCCTATCAAACTACCAATGGCATTATCCACAAAATTAGAACAAAAAAATTTACAATTTGTTTGGAGACACAAAAGACCCCAAACAGCCAGAGCTATCTTGAGAAAGAAAAATGGAGTTGAGGAAATCAGTCTCCCGGAATTCAGACAATACCACAAAGCTACAGTAATCAAGACAGTATGGTATTGGCATAAAAACAATGTTATAGATCAATGGCACTGGATATAAAGTCCAGATATAACCCACACACCTATGGTCAACTAATGTATGACAAAGGAGGAAAAAATATACAATGGAGAAAAGACAGCTTGTTTGATAAATGGTACTGGGAAAACTGGGCAGCTACATGGAAAAGAATGAAATTAGAACACTCCCTAACACCATATACAAAAATAAACTCAAAATGGATTAAATACTTAAATGTAAGGCCAGACACTATATAACTTAGAGGAATGCCTAGGCAGAACACTCTTTGACAATAAGTACAGCAACATCTTTTTTGCCCAACCTCCTAGAGTAATGAAAACTAAAACAAAAATAAACAAATTGAACTTAATTAGATGTAAAAGCTTTTGCACAACAAAGTAAAGCTTAAAGAACACAAAAAGACAAGCCTCAGAATCGGAGAAAATATTTGCAAATGAAGAAACTGACAAAGGATTAATCTCCAAAATATACAAGCAGCTCAAATAGCTCAATATCAAAAAACAAACAACCCAAACAAAAAATGGATGGTACATCTCCCCTAACAGGAGTGTGTGCAGCCCGCCACTGCCAGGGTCCCGTGATCCAGAGACAACATCCCCAGGAGAATGCATGGCATGCCTCAGGCTGGTGCAACTTCATGCTGGCCACTGCTGCTGCAGGCTCGCCCAGCACTCTGTACCACTCCCTCCCCCAGGCCTGAGAGAGCCAGAGCCCCCGAATCAGCTGCTCCTTTAACCCCGTCCCATGTGAGTGAAGAACAGATGACCTCCAGCAACCTACACACAAAGGCAGGGCCAAATCCAAAGCTGAACACTGGGAGCTGTGCGAAAAAAGAAGAGAAAGGGAAATTTCTCCCAGCAGCCTCAGGAGCAGCAGATTAAATCTCCACAATCACCTTGAAGTACCCTGCATTGGTGGAATACCTGAATAGACAACAAATCATCCCAAATTGATGAGGTGGACTTTGAGAACAAGATATATTATTTTTCCCCTTTTCATTTTGTGAGTGTGTATGTGTATGCTTCTCTGTGAGATTTTTGTCTGGATAGCTTTGTTTTCACCATCTGTCTTAGGGTTCTGTCTGTCCATTTTGTTTGTTTTTACTTAAAAATATATTTTCTTAATAATTATATTTATTTTTAATTTAATAACTTTATTTTATTTTATCCTCTTTCTTTATAATTTTCCTCTCTATTATTCTGAGCCGTGTGGATGAAAGCCTCTTGGTGCTCCAGCCAGGAGTCAGAGGTGTGCCTCTGAGGTGGGAGAGCCAACTTCAGGACAATGGCCCACAAGTGACCTCCAGTTCCACGTAATATCAAATGGCGAAAATCTCCCAAAGATCGCCATCTCAACACCAACACCCAGCTTAACTCAACAACGAGGAAGATACAATGCTGGACACCCTATGCCAAGCAACCAGGAAGACAGGAGCACAAACTCACTCATTAGAAGAGAGGCTGCCTAAAATCATAATAAGTCCACAGACATCCCAAAACACACCACCAGACATGAAGCTGCCCACCAGAAAGACAAGATCCTGCCTCATCCACCAGAACACAGGCACTAGTTCCCTCCACCAGGAAGCCTACACAACCCACTGAAACAATTTTAACCACTGGGGACAGACACCAAAAACAATGGAAACTACGAACCTGCAACCTGCAAAAAGGAGATCCCAAACACAGTAAGATAAGCAAAATGAGAAGAGAGAAAAACACACAGCAGATGAAGGAGCAAGATAAAAACCCACCAGACCTAACACATGAAGAGGAAATAGGCAACCTACCTGAAAATGAATTCAGAATAATGATAGTAAAGATGATCAAAATCTTCTAAATAGAATAGTGAACATTCAAGAAATATTTAATAAGGACCTAGAAGAATTAAGAGGAAAGAAGCAATGATGAAAACACAATAAATGAAATTAAAAATACTCTAGAAGGGATTAATAGCAGAAAAAGGGAAGCAGAAGAATGGAGAAGTGACCTGGAAGATAAAATAGTGGAAATAAGCATTGCAGAGCCTGAATAAAGACAAAAGAATGAAAAGAACTTAGGACAGTCTCAGAGATTTCTGGGACAACATTTAACACACCAACATACGAATTATAGGGGTTTCAGAAAAGAAGAGAGGAAGAAAGGGACCGAGAAAATATTTGAAGACATTATAGTTGAAAACTTCCCTAATATGGGAAAGGAAATAGTTAATCAAGTCCAGGAAGCACAGAGAGTCACATACAGGATATATCCAAGGAGAAACATGCAAAGACACATATTAATCAAAGTGTCAAAAATTAAATACAAACAAAACATATTAAAAGCAGCAAGGGAAAAACAACACATAACACACAAGGGAATCCCCATACGGTAAACAGCTGATCTCTCAGCAGAAACTCTGCAAGCCAGAAGGGAGTGGCAGGACATATTTAAAGTGATGAAGGAGAAAAACCTACAACCAAGATTATTCTACCCAGGGAGGATCACATTCAGATTTGATGGAGAAATTAAAACCTTTACAGACAAGCAAAAGCTGAGAGAGTTCAGCACCAACAAACCAGCTTTATAACAAATGTTAAAGGAACTTCTCTAGGCATGAAACACAAGAGAAGGAAAAGACCTACAATAACAAAACCAAAACAATTAAGAAAATGGGAATAGGAACATACATATTGATAATTACCTTAAATGTAAATGGATTAAATGCTCCCATCAAAAGACACAGACTGGTTGAATGGATACAAAAACAAGACCCATATATATGCTATCTACAAGAGACCCACTTCAGACCTAGTGACACATACAGAATGAAAGTGAGGGGATGGAAAAAGATATTCCATGCAAACGGAAAGCAAAAGAAAACTGTACTAGCAATTCTCATATCAGAAGAAATAGACTTTAAAATAAACACTATTACAAGAGACAAAGAAGGACACTACATAATGATCAAGGGATCGATCCAAGAAGAATATATAACAATTGTAAATCTTTGGGCACCCAACAAAAGAGCACCTCAACACATAAAGTAAATACTAAGTAAACGGGAAATTGACAGTAACACATTCATAGTGTGGGATTTTAATACCCCACTTTCACCAATGGACAGATTATCCAAAATGAAAAAAAAAATTAAGGAAACACAAGCTTTAAATGATAAATTAAACAAGATGGACTTAATTGATATTTATAAGACATCTCATCCAAAAACAACAGAATAAACATTTTTCTCATGTGCTCATGGAACATTCTCCAGGATAAATCATATCTTGGGTCGCAAATCAAGGCTTGGTAAATTTAAGAAAATTGAAGTTGTATCAAGTATCTTTTCTGACCACAACACTATGAGACTAGATATCAATTACAGGAAAATATCTGTAAAATATACAAACACATGGAGGCTAAGCAATACACTACTTAATAACGAAGTGATCACTGAAGAAATCAAAGGGGAAATCAAAATATACCAAGAAACAAATGACAGTGGAGACACGACGACCCAAAGCCTATGGGATGCAGCAAAAGCAGTTCAAGAGGGAAGTTTATAGCAATACAATCCCACCTTAAGAAACAGGAAACATCTCAAATAAACACCCTAACATTGCACCTAAATCAATTAAAGAGTGAAGAACAAAGAAAACCCAAAGTTAGCAGAAGGAAGGAAATAATAATGATCAGATCAGAAATAAATGAAAAAGAAATGGAGTAAATGATAGCAAAGATTAATAAAACTAAAAGCTCGTTCTTAGAGAAGATAAACAAAATTGATAAGCCATTAGACAGACTCATTAAGAAAAAAAAAGAAGACCCAAATCAATATATTTAAAAATGAAAAAGGAGAAGTAACAACTGGCACTGCAGAAATACAAAGGATCATGAGAGATTACTACAAGCAACACTATGCCAATAAAATGGATAACCTGGAAGAAATGGACAAATTCATAAAAATGCACATCTTGCCAAGACTGAACCAGGAAGAAACAGAAAATAGGAACAGACAAATCACAAGCACTGAAATTAAGACTGTGATTAAAATCTTCCAACAAACAAAAGCCCAGGACCAGATGGCTTCACAGGCGACTTCTATCAAACATTTAGAGAAAAGATAACGCCTATCCTTCTCAAAATCTTACAAAATATATCAGAGGGAGGATCACTCCCCACCTCATTCTACGAGACCACCAGCGCCCTGATACCAAAACCAGACAAAGATATCACAAAGAAAGAAAACTACAGGCCAATATCACTGATGAACATAGATGCAAAAATCCTCAAAAAAACATTGGCAAACAGAATCCAACAGCACATTAAAGGATCATACAACATGATCATGTGGGGTTTATTCCAGGAATGAAAGGAATCATCAATACATGCAAATCAAACAATGTGATACACTATATTAACAAATTGAAGGAGAAAAAATATATGATCATCACAATTGATGCAGAGAAAGAATTTGACAAAATTCAACACCCATTTATGATAAAAAACCCTCCAGAAAGTAGGCATAGAGGGAACTTTCCTCAACATAATAAAGGCCATATATGACAAACCCACAGCCAACATTGTCCTCAATGGTGAAAACCTGAAACCATTTCCACTAAGATCAGGAACAAGACAAGGTTGCCCATTCTAACCACTTTTATTCAACATAGTATTGGAAGTTTTAGCCACAACAATCAGAGAAGAAAAAGAAATAAAAGGAATCCAAATTGGAAAAGAAGAAGTAAAGCTGTCACTGTTTGCAGATGATGTGATATTATACATAGAGAATACTAAAGATGTTACCAGAAAACTACCACGGCAAATCAATGAATTTTGTAAAGTAGCATGATACAAAATTAATGCACAGAAATCTCTTGCATTCCTTTACACTAACGATGAAAATCTGAAACTGAAATTAAATAAAACACTCCCATTTACCATTGCAAGAAAAATAATAAAATATCTAGGAAAAAGCCTACCTAAGGAGACAAAACCCTGTATTCAGAAAATTATGACACTGATGAAAGAAATTAAAGATGACACAAATAGCAGGAGAAATATACCATGTTCTTGGATTGGAAGAATCAACATTGTGAAAATGACTCTACTCCCCAAAGCAATCTACAGATTCATTGCAATCCTGACCAAACTACCAGGGGCATTTTTCACAGAACTAGAACAAAAAAAAATCACAATTTGTATGGAAACACAAAAGACCCCGAATAGCCAAAGCAATCTTGAGAATGAAAAATCGAGCTGGATGAATCTGGCTTGCTGACTTCAGACACTACTACAAAACTACAGTAATCAGGACAGTACGGTACTGGCACAAAAACAGAAGTATAGATTAGTGGAACAGGATAGAAAGCCCAGAGGAAAACACACACACATATGTACAACTTAACTTTGATAAAGGAGGAAAGAATATACAGTGGAGAAAAGACAACCTCTTCAGTAAATGGTGCTGGGAAAACTTGACAGGTACATGTAACAGTATGAAATTAGAACACTCCCTAACACCATACACAAAAGTAAATGCAAAATGGATTAAAGACCTAAATTTAAGGCCAGACACTATCAAACTGTCAGAGGAAAACGTAGGTATTTATATCTATGACATAAATCACAGCACGATCCTTTTTGACCCAACTCCTAGAGAAATGGAAATAAAAACAAAAATAAACAAATGAGACCTAATGAAACTTAAAAGCTTTTGCACAGCAAAGGAAACCATAAACAAGACCAAAAGACATCTCTCCGAATGGGAGAAAATATTTGCAATTGAAGCAACTGACAAAGGATTAATATCAACAATTTACAAGCAGCTCAATAAGAAAAAAATCAAACAACCCAATCCGTAAATGGGCAGAAGACCTAAATAGACCTTTTTTCCAAAGAAGATATACAGATTGCCAACAAACACATGAAAGAATGCTCAACATTAATCATTAGAGAAATGCAAATCAAAACTACAATGAGATATCATCTCACACTGGTCAGAATTGCCATCATCAAAAAGTCTACATCAATAAATGCTGTAGAGGGTGTGGAGAAAAGGGAACACTCTTGCACTGTTGGTGGGAATGTAAATTGATACAGCCACTATGGAGAACACTATGGAGGTTCCTTAAAACTAAAAATAGAACTACCATACGACCCAGCAATCCCACGACTGGACATATACCCTGAGAAAAGCATAATTCAAAAAGAGTCATGTACCAAAATGTTCATTGCAGTTCTATTTACAATAGCCAGTACATGGAAGCAACCTAAATGTCCATCATTGGATGAATGGATAAAGAAGATGTGGCACATATATACAATGGAATATTACTCTGCTCTAAAAAGAAACGGAAATGAGTTATTTCTAGTAAGGTGGATGGACCTAGAGTCTGTAATACAGAGTGAAGAATGTCAGAAAGAAATAAACACTGTATGCTAACACATATATATGGAATCTAAGGAAAAAAAGAAAAAAAGTCATGAAAAACCTAAGGGTAAGATGGGAATAAAGAGACAGACCTACTAGAGAATGGACTTGAGGATATGGGGAGGGGAAAATTCAGCTATGAAAAAGTGAGAGAGTGGCATGGACATATGTACACTACCAAACATAAAATCGATAGCTAGTGGGAAGCATCTGCATAGCACAGGGAGATCAGCTCAGTTCTTTGTGACCACCTAGATGGGTGGGATAGGTATGGTGGGAGGGAGGGAGATGCAAGAGGGAAGAGATATGGGAACATATGTATATGTATAACTGATTCACTTTGTTATAAAGCAGAAACTAACAGACCATTGTAAAGCAATTATACTCCAATAAAGATTTAAAAAGAAAAAAAATATCTTAGAGGAAAACATAGGCAGAACACTCTCTGACATAAATTGCAGCAAGATCTTTTTTTGTCCCACCTCACAGAGTAAAGAAAAATAAACAAATGGGACCTAATTAAACTTAAAAGCTTTGCACAGCAAAGCTATCCATAAACAAGATAAAAAGACAAACCACAGAATGTAATTGGTTTTGGGTGACACAAACTGCACCCATATAAGATGGCAAACTTGATTGATAAATGTGTGTGTTCTGACTGCTCCAGCAGCTGGCCACTCCTCCATTTCTCTTGCTCTCCTCAGCCTGATATGATTGTGTTTAATTCTATAATGTTGCCTATGTTTTCTTAATTTCCAATTAATTTATTGTAATTTATTGTGTTTTTTCTGCCTTCTTTTAGGTTAATTGAATGTTTTTAGAATTACAATTTATCTCCTCCAATGACTTTTGAGATATTCCTCTTTTATTTATTATTTTTTTACTACTTATTTTAGAAATTGGAGCATAGTCATACCCATTTGTTTATATATTGTCTAATGCTGCTTTCGTGCTTCAATGGCAGATTTTATGCATTCCAGCATAGACTTTATGGCCTGAAAACCTAACATACTTACTATCTGGCTTTTATGAGCGAATTGCATCCCTCCAAATTTCATATGTTGAAGCCCTAACCTCTAATGCCTCAAACTATGACAGTGTTATGAGGTAGGGCCTTTAAAGAAGTGATTAATTTAAAATGAAACCATTAGGTTGGGCTCTAATCCGATCTAACTGGTATTCTTATAATACGAGGAAATCTGAACACAGAGAGACACTGTAGTGTTCAAAAATATTGGTATTGGAATAAAGACAGTTATAGACACCAATGGAATAGAGGAGAAAGTCCAGAAATCACTTTGCATATGTGATCAAATGATTTTTGACTAGGGTACCAAGACCCTTTAATGGGGAAAGAGCAGTCTTTTTAACAAATGGTGCTGGGAAAAGTGAATATCACAGCAAAACAATGACATTTTACCATACTTTACACCATATGTAAAAATTAAATCAAAATGGGTCCAAAACCTAAACACATGAGCTAAAGCTATAAAAAATACAGTACATCCCCTACATATGAACAAGTTCTGTTCCAAGAGTGCATTCATAAGTTTAATTTGTTCATAAGTCTGATGAAGTTGTCCTAGGTACCCAACTAACACAATTGTCTATATAGTACTGTAGTAGGTTTGAAATACTTTTCACAAAAATAATAAATAACAAACAAACAAAAAATAAAATATTTTTAATCTTACAGTACAGTACCTTGAAAAGTACAGTAGTACAGTACAACAGCTGGCATACAGGGGCTGGCATCAAGTGAACGGGCTAGAAGAGTTACTGACTGGAGGAGGAAGAAGAGGTGGGAGATGGTAGAGCTGAAGGATTATCAGTAATAGGAGACAGGGAAAGCTGCAATTTCACTCATGCCTGATGTTGATGGCACAGGTTCTTGTTCCAGGTGCACGTTTGCATCTTTGAAAGTTCACAACTTGAACCTTCGTAGGTAGGGGACTTACTTTATAAGAAAAGCAAAGTCTTCATAATATTGGATTTGGCAAGGATTTCTAAGATGTGACACCAAAAGATCAGGCACCAAAGACAAAGTAGATAAATTGGACCTCATCAAATTTTCAAACTTTTTGCATCAAAGAAAGACACTAGCACAAGAGTGAAAAAGCAACACAAAAATGAGAGAAAATATTTGCAAATCATATATCTGTTAAGGGATTGATTTACAGAATATATAAAGGCATCCTAGAAGTCAACATTAACACAAAAAACCCCATAAAACTCAGTTGAAAAATGAGCAAAAGACTTGAATAGGTATTTCTCCAGGGAAGATATTCAAATATTCAAAAATCATATGAAAGTATATTTGTGTAATCATTAGGAAATGAAATCAATACCACAATGAGCTATCACTTCACACCATTTAGGATGGCTGTTATAAAGAACAAGAATAAGAATAAGAATAGAAGAAGAAAAAGAAGAAGGAGAAGAAGAAGAAGAAGAAGAAGAAGAAGAAGAAGAAGAAGAAGAAGAAGAAGAAGAAGAAGAAGAAGAAGAAGAAGAAGAAGAAGAAGAAGAAGAAGAAGAAGAAGAAGAAGAAGAAGAAGAAGAAGAAGAAGAAGAAGAAGAAGAAGAAGAAGAAGAAGAAGAAGAAGAAGAAGAAGAAGAAGAAGAAGAAGAAGAAGAAGAAGAAGAAGAAGAAGAAGAAGACGGAGAAGAAGAAGGAGAAGAAGAAGGCGGAGGAGGAGGAGAAGAAGAAGAAGAAGAAGGAGTAGAAGAAGGAGGAGGAGAAGAAGAGGAAGAGGAAGGAGAAGAAGAAGGAAAAGGAGACAGAGGAAGAGGAGGAAGGGGGAGGAGGAAAGTATTGGCATGGATATGTAGAAATTTAAACCTTAGTGCATTGCTGATGAGAGTGTAAAATGGCACAGCCACATTGGAAGACAATATGGTGGTTCCTTAAAAAAATTACATGTAGAATTACCATATGATCCATATATTTCACTTCTGGTATATACCCAAAGTAATTAAAAGCAGGGGCCTGAACACGTATATGTACACCAGTACTCATAGCAGTATTATTTACAATAGCCAAAGGGTGGAAATAACACAAATGTACATCAAAGGATAAACTGATACTTAAAATGTGATATATTCATATAATGAAATAATGTTCAACTTTAAAATAGAATAAAATTCTGATACATGCTACAACATGAATGAATCTTGAAAACATTTAGTGAAATAAGCCAGATAAAAAAGGACAGGTATTGCATGATTCCACTTACATGAGTTACCTAAAATAGTCAAATTCATAGAGAAAGCAATTAGAATAATGGTTACCAGGAACTAGAAGGAGGGTGGAACGGGGAATCATTGTTTAATGAGCACAGAGTTTCAATTTTGAAAGATGAAGAGATCTGGAGAAAGATAGTAGTGATAGTTGCACAATAATGTAAATATCCTTAATGACTCTGAATTGTACACTTTATATTATGTGTATTTTATGATCATAAAAAATTAATGCAATAGAAAGAAAGCATCATTTAATGTGGAAAGTTCCAGAAAGAGATGAGAAATAAAGTTGATCAAGTGAAATTTCTTTGGAATGAAAGCTATATGAATATGAATAGAAGAGAGGTAGGAAACATGAACAAAGCAGCAGGAGTTTTTTTTTTTTTTAATAATGTAGGTGAGGGAGCTCACATCAATCATGTTGTATGAAAAAGACAAGTTTTCTGTTGACTATGAAGGGAGCAGGGATGTTGTTGAATATGAAGGGAGCAGGGATGGAGCCTGGGTTTGTACTTGGAAAAAGGATTGCTGTAGCGTATGTCTTAGAAGAGATTTTCTAAATAACTTATATATACACAGATATGTGTATATTTGTTCCTTTCCTTAACACAATTCAACAGTAACATGACATGGATAGTTTATTAGAAACCAGCAGAAGCATTTTAGATAATCTGTATTAGAAATCTGAACATGCCTGTAAGAAATAGTTTGTATTTCAATAATCCAATATTCCAGCAGAGGGATATCTTGAGTTAAAAATCAACACAGCAGCATTGGAATAAAATTAAATAATCTATTTCTTCCCCTTCAAAAGCCAGTATTATACTAGAATGACAAAAATTACAGTTTTATTAAATGTACTTAATATGGTCTATGGCCACTGATGCCTAACTTTTCAAAATATAAATAGTTTTAACCCTTGGGACTTACCAGCTACACGTTAGTAAGTTCATTGGCACTTGGATATAAGCTGTTAGATCTCTTATTTTTTCTGTTTAGGTACAACATATGTCCAATGTTTACCACTTTTTTAATACAATTTATGCCTTTTTTACCCTCTAAGCAATCCCAAATTAAACAAATGAGAGCATTTGATAATAATCGGTATATTTAAACCTTTGTCCTTCTCCATACCATCATTCAACTTTTAATAGTTTCTCCTTTTTTACTGAAAAAAAATTGCCACATATAAATGGAAGTTTTAAATTAGAGCTTTCCACATTCTGGGACACTAGTTGCATTATTTTATTAGTTGTTTTATTTTTACAGATGATTCTTATTATTTTTTCAATCGAAATTATGTGAATGAATAAAATACAGCAATTAGCTTATTACAGAGTTGTGCTTGCAACAGTAAAATATTTTATACAATCAACAAATTACAGGTAAAATCACAAAATCAAATTATAAGTTCTTGCACATCTTTGGTTTCAACAACATATATGATAATTAATTGACATTTTCAGCTTTGATCATTGTCACAACCATTTGCTCAGTCGTGGCACATTATTTCTTAAATTCAAGAAATATATATTGAGTGTTTATTATGCTTAAGGCATTATGTTCTAGGTTCTGAGTATAGAGCTGTTAAGAAAAGTAGACAAAATATCCCTGCTTTCAAGAAGTTTACCTAGCTCTCTTTAAGTTCTTCAAAGGTATCCAGAATTGCCACTACCAGGTGCTCCTGAAAGTGAGCATAAGGAGGGACAAAATTGGAAGAATTTGTCTGGTATATTTAAAAATCAGACCAGATCCCTTCTCTCACTCTGTGAAGGAGAGTGCCCTCATTCACTCAGCAGGAGACTGGAGATTTACACTTTGGAGAGGGTAAAACAGAGTGTGTTTAGACTAGGATGATGCACAAGGCAGAGCTGAAGATGGGAGTAGTGTAGTGGAAATGGGAAATGGGAAAATTAAGTGAAAACTTATATACCCATCTTTAGGATACTGACCGTCAAGTCTATGTTCTTTAAGCAGAAGACTGGAGGAGACTTATCTTAGGAAACAGATCAGCCAAAAAGAAAAGATTTAAAGATACTCATGATAGGTGTTTCCCCAGCCAAGTGACATTATAAGGAAGCTCACACTTGATGAAATACAGTTGATATAAAGTTGAGTAATATTCTAGAAATATGAACACAATGACAATGAGGTAACATGAACAAAAGAAAACCTAAGAAAAATAGAAGTCTATTCTATAATGGTCAGTGCTTGAGAAAAAAACAATTCCAGAAAGAAAGAACAAGGAAAATGAAGGGTTGGAAATTCTCAGAGAAACAATTGAAGGGAAATTTCCCAAAACTCAATGAAGAACTTAAATTTCAAATTGAAAAGCTTACTGAATAATCAGTGAAATGAATGATGACGTTTCACACAAAGAACAGTAACCATAAAATTTAAGAACACTTGGAGCAAGGAAACCTTAAGCAGTTTTAGGGAAGAAGTGTATCATTTACTTTAAGTTCATTAACTTGACAAATACTGTTTGCAATGTGCTTGTTAACACTGTGTTCGATACTGGAGATGTATCTTTCCCCATATTTGTAGGAATTTAGATTGCATCCCTTTTTTTTCATAATACATTATTGCTTGTTCCCAAATGCATTCTGGTAGGGAATGCATAGTTAGTGAGAGCCACATAGATGGAGGAATTGAGACAGAATCCAAATAGTAGTGAGTTAGGAGTCAGAGGTGAAGAAATGAAATTAAATGTAATAGACAGCACTTTCAAGCAGTGTAGCTATGAAGTGAAAACAAAGAATAAGGGTGAGAGCTGGACACAGATTTGGGTCGAAGGAAGAACCTATTTTTAAATGAGAAAGACTTGAGCATGTTTTGAATTTTGGTAAGAGGTGTCAAAAGGGAGTGGTTGAATGTATAGGAAAGCTAATGTATAACTGATCCTGAAAAAAATGATAAAGAATAAGCTTCTGGAGTAGTCAAGATGGAGGAGGAGTAGGACATTGAGTTCTTCTCTCCCCACAAATGCATCAAGAATACATCTATGGATGGAACAATTCTCACAGAACACCAGCAGAACACTAGCAGAGGATCTCAGACGCCTAAAAGTAAAATAAAGCTCCCTGTGTGACTGAGTAGGATGAAATAAAGAAGAAGAGAAAAGGAATAGGAGAGGAAACAGGAAGGGACCCATGTACCTGGAGGGGAGCTTAAGGAGAGTAGAGGTTCCTGTATCCAAGGAAACACCATCACCAGTGTGGAGATCAGTTGGAACAGAAGGGGAGCTTTGGGGGCTATCAGAGGAAGAACTCAGCAAAAGGTCTGTGGCAGGCAGGACAGAGTGAGACCTGCATAGATGGTCTGTGCCACATCCCTTCAAGTCCCAGCCTAAGACATGGGTCTGCCAGGGTGGAAGGGGACTGGATGCTGAAATGTGGGATTTGGAGAACAAGCCAAGGGAGAGGACTTGAGAGGAGACAGTCTGAGGGGATGGGAGTAAGGAAATCCACAACCAGGAATACTTGTGGAGGAAACCTGTGCTGCCATAGAATTGAAGTGCCATTGTTGAGTGACATGTAAGAGACAGAGTTGACATTGCAGCCTCTCTCCCCACACTCTGGCTGCTGCCTCCCCAGGCACTGGAAAGGGCTCCTACCAGGCCAGATTTCTTACACTCGTGGCCACTGACTCCCTGGCATGCATTGTCCCCACTGGGTTGAGCACCCTCGTGCCTGTGGCCACGAGCTACACCAAAACCCCATCCCTGCCCTCACTGCCTCCTCTGCACCCTGTCTTCACTGCTGTGGGCACACTCATGACACTGACCACCAGAGCCTCTGTGCCCCCTCCTCACTGGGCAGACTCATGTGCTCTGGGGTAACCTCATCAGCAGGCCACTGTGGGTGGCCCACAAGCAGAGGTGGAGCTGAAACTACAGCTGAGAACCAGGATCCATATAACTAAGGAAGAAAACCTGAACTCTCTCCACACAGCTATGTAAACTATGAATTGACACTACCGTGACCAGCTTTGTAAACTCAGCACCTACAGAACATCTGAACTGACAACTAGTGTTCATGCAGCCAAGATGGGTCTAGCTTTTGGAGCTGTAGACTTTGTGGACACATAGACATGCAGTTGGGTGAGGCCAGAGTCTGAGCTGCCCCCTAGCACCCACAGTGGGTCCAGATCCATGATTACTGCAATGTTGGGATCTGACTTCAATAGATGTATGCTGGTGGCCTGGTGAAAACAATATGTGAAAGTCACCAGGGACAACTGCCAGCATGCCCACAGTTAAGGTAGGGCTGAGAGCAGTGCCAGCAACAGTGTAATCTGAGAGCTCACACAGTGGGTGGAAAGTGACACAACAGAGCAAACCCACAGGTGACCAGCTCAAGAAGAGGAATACTCAGTGGCTTCCCACCCAGAGGGAGTGCTCCAATCTGGCCTACCTCACACTGCAGATCAGAAACATAGCTAAGAAAAAGATCTGGGGTTCTCTACTCCAACAGCTAAGGAGTAGGCCCCAGCTCTGACAGAGAAGTGACAACCGCAAAGTAAAAGGGAGGCCCTGCTCAATATCCAGTGCAGGCTCCGGTCACCACAACATCAGTCATACCTCCTTTCAAGGGGATAAGGACCAACATACACTGAGGAAAGACATGGCAGTCATCTATACTAAAAATAGCACTCACACCAAAAAATATTAAACCCACATAGGTTATACAGGGACATTCCTACATAAAAAGAGCCCTCCAAGACAGTCTGAAGGTCTGGCATCAGCAGGAAGAATCCACAGATCATTTAGTCTTGAAGGCTAATGAGGCTTGAGTGCAGGAGCTCCACAGGGCTGAGGGGGAAAGACACTCCATTTTGGAGGGTTCACAGAAGGTCTCACATGCACTGAGACCCATTGCAAAGCAGTACCTCCATAGGAACATGGGCTGCACCTACCTAGGGGTCCTGGAGTATCTCCTGGGGAGGCAAAGGTCGACTATAGCTTGCTGTGAGGGCAAGGCCACAGGTAGTGGAAGCCTGAGGGAATACTGATCAGTGTGAGATTTCCCAGAGGTCCATATTTTGGGACAAAGACCCAGCCCCACCTAATATGATACAGGTTCCAGTGCTGGAAAGCTTTAGGTCAAAAGACAAACAAGATAGGACCACAGCTCCACCCATCAGAAAAAAAGGCTGTCTAAAGTCGAACTGAGCTCACAGCCATGGCAAAATACACCACTTGACGTGGACCTGCTCATCAGAAGGACAAGACCCAGCTCCACTCACCAGAGGGCAGGCACCAGTACCTTACACCAGGAAGCCTGCAAAAGTCCCTGGGCCAACCTCACCCAAAGGGGAAGACACAGAAGCAAGAGGAAATACGATCCTGCAGCCTGTGGAAAGGAAACCACAAACACAGAAAGTTAGACAAAAAGAGATGACAGAGAAATATGTTGCAAATGAAGGAAAAAGATAAAACCCCAGGAGAACTACTATGTGAAGTGGAGTAAGCAATCTATCTGAAAAAGAATTCAGAGTAATGATAGTAAAGATGATCCAAAATCTCAGAAAAAGAATGGAGGCACATATTGAGAAGATACAAGAAATATTTAACAAGGAGCTAGAAGATTTAAAGAACAAACAGAGATGAACAATACAATAAGTGAAATGACAAATACTCTAGAAGGAATCAATAGCAGAATAACTGAGGCAGAAGAATGAATAAGTGACATGAAAAACAGAGTGGTGGAAATCACTGCCACAGAACAAGTAAAGAAAAAAGAATGAAAAGAAATGAGGACCGTCTCAGAGACCACTGGGACAACAGGAAGTGCACCAACATTCACATTATAGGGGTCCTAGAAGGAGAAGAGAAAGAGAAAGGGCCTGAGAATATATTTAAGAGATTATGGCTGAAAACTTCTGTAACATGAGAAAAGAAACACTCACTCAAAATCAGGAAGCTCAGAGAATCTGATACAGGATGAACTGAAGGAGAAACACACTGAAATACATATTAATCAAACTGAGAAAAATTAAAGAAAAAGTAAGTATATTAAAAGCAACAAGGAGAAGCAACAAATAACATATAAGGGAATACCTATAAAGTTATCAGCTGATTTTGCAGCAGAAACTCAGCAGGCCAGAAGGGAGTGGCACAATATATTTCAAGTGATGAAAGGGATAAACCTACAACCAAGACTGCTCTACACTGCAAGGCTCTCATTTAGATATGATGGAGAAATCAAAAGCTTTAAAGACAAGCAAAAGCTGAGAGAATTCAGCGCCACTATACCAGATTTACAACAAATGCTACAGGAACTTCTCAAGGAGGGAAAGAAACCAGCACCTTAAAACAACCTTCTACATATATAGACTGCTATGTCAAAACCTCATGGGAACAGCAAACACAACAACTACAGTAGCTACACACAGAAAAATAGAAAAAGCTACCCAAACACAACACTAAAGATGGTCATCAAATCACAGAGAAGAGAACAAAAGAGAATGGGAAGAAAAAAGACCTACAAAAACAAATCCAAACCACTTAAGAAAATGGTAATAGGAACATAGATATTGATAATTACCTTAAATGTAAATGGGTTAAATGCTCCAAACAAAAGACATAGACTGGCTGAATGGATGCAAAAAGAAGACCCATATATATGCTGCCTATGAGAGTACAATTACACATGGAACATTCTCCAGGATAAATCACATATTGGGCCACAAATCAAGCCTCAGTAAATTTAAGAAAATTGAAATCATGTCAAGCAACTTTTTTGACCACAATGATCTGAGATTAGAAATCAATTACAGGAAAAAAGAACTGTAAAACACACAAACACATTGAGGCTAAGCAGTATGTTACTAAACAACAAATGGATCACTGAAAAAATAAAAGAGGAAATCAAAAAATACATAGACAAATAACAAAAAAACAACAACAATGACTCAAAACCTGTAGGATGCCAAAAAAACTTCTAAGAGGGAAGTTCTAGCAATACATTCTTACCTCAAGAATCAAGAAATATCTCAAATAAACAACATAACCTTACACCTAAAGCAACTAGACAAAAAATAAAAAGAAAAGCCAAAGATAGTAGAAAGAAAGAAATCATAAAGATAAGAGCAGAAATAAATAAAATAGAGATGAAAACAATAGCAGATATCAATAAAACTAAAAGCTGGTTCTTTGGAAGATAAACAAAATTGATAAACCATTAGTCAGACTCATCAAGAAATAAAGGGAGAGGACTCAAATCAATAAAATTAGAAATGGAAAAGAAGTTACAATGGACACCAAAGAAATACAAAGAATCATAAGAGATTACTAAAAACAACTACATGCCAATAAAATGGACAACCTAGAAGAAACGGACAAATTCTTAGAAAGGTACAACCTTCTGGGACTGAACCAGAAAGAAATAGAAAGAATGAAGAGACCACTGAAATTGAAACTGTGATTAAAAATCTTCCAAAAAACAAAAGTCCAGTACCAGATGGCTTCACAGGTGAGTTCTACCAAACACTAAGAGAAGAGTTAACACATATCCTTCTGAAATTCTTCCAAAAATTTACAGAGGAAGGAATACTCCCAAGCTCATTCCATGAGGCCACCATCACCCTGATACCAAAACAAGACAAAGATATCACTAAAAAGAAAATTACAGGACAGTATCACTGATGAATATAGCTGCTAAACTCCTTATCAAAATACTAGCAAACTGAATCCACCAACACACTGAAAGGATCATACACCTTTATCAAGTGGGGTTTATCCCAGGGATGCAAGAATTCTTCAATATATGTAAATCAATTAATCTGATACACCACATTAACAAACTGAAAAATAAAAATAATATGATCCTCTTAAAAGATGCAGAAAGGCTTTTGAAAAATTTCAACACCCATTTATTATAAGAGCTCTCCAGATAGTGAGCAAAGAGGGAACATACCTCAACACAATAAAGGTCATATACAACAAACCCACAGCAAACATCATTCTCAGCAAATATCATTTTCTCAAACATCATCATTTCAGTGAAACACTGATAGAGTTTCCTCTAAGGTCAAGAAAAAGACAAGGATATCCACTCTTGTCACTTTTATTCAACAAAGTATTAGTAGTTCTAGCCATGGCAGTCAGAGAAGAAAAAGAAATAAAAGGAACTCAAATTGGAAAAGCAGAAGTAAAACTGTCACTCTTTGCAGATGGCATAATACTATACATAGAAAATCCTAAAGATGCTACCAGAAACACTAGAGCTCATCAATGAATTTGGTAAAGTTGCAGGATACAAAGTTAATACACAGATATCTAGCACATTCCTATACACCAACAATGAAAGATTAGTAAGAGAAATTAAAGAAACACTCCCATTTATAATTGCATCTCAAGAATCAAATATGGAGAATTGTCTGGTGGTCCAGTTGTTAGGAATCCATGCTTCCACTGCTGAGGGTGCAGGTTTGATCACTGGTCAGGGAATTAAGATCCTGCAAGCTGTGCGGTGTGGCCAAAAAAAAAAAAAAAGAATAAAATACCTAGGAATAAACTTACATGAAGAGGTAACAGACCTGTACTCAGAAAACTAGAAGACACTGATGAAATAAATTAAAGATGAAATAAACAGATGAAGAGATATACCATGTTCTTGGATTGAAAGAATCAATATTGTGAAAATGACTATACTACCTAAAGCAATCTACAGATTCAATGCAATCCCTATCAAATTACCCATAGCATTTTTCACAGAATTAGAACTAAAAATTTTACAATTTGTATGAAAAAAACAAAAGATTCCAAATAACCAAAGCAATCTTGCAAAAAACAACAGATATGGAGGAATAAGGCTCCCAGGTTTCAAACTGTACTACAAAGCTACAGTTATCAAAACAGTATCATACTGGCACAAAAAAAGAAATACAGATCAATGGAATAGAATAGAAAGTCTAGAGATAAATCCACCTACCTATGGTCAGATAATCTATGACAAAAGAGGCAAGAATATACAATGGAGAAGATAGTCTCTACAATAAGTGGTGCTGAGAAAACTGTAGAGCTACATATAAAGTAATGAATTAGAACATTCTCTAACACCATACGTAAAAATAAACTCAAATGGATTAAAGACCTAGATGTAAGACCAGATACTATAAAGCTCTTAGAGGAAAAGTTAGGCAGAACACTATTTGCCATAAATCACAGCAAGATCTTTTTTGATGCACCTCCTGAAAATAAAAACAAAAATAAACAAATGGGACCTAATTAAACTTAAAAGCTTTTGCCTAGCAAAGGAAACCTTAGACAAAGCAAAAAGACAACCCACAGAATGGGAGAAAATTTTTGAAAGTGAAACAATTGTCAAGAGATTAATCTCCAGAATATACAAACATTCCATGCAGCTCAATTTCAAAAAAATAAACAATGCAATCAAAAAAAATGGGCAGAAGATCTAAATAGACATTTCTCCAAAGAAGACATACAGTTGGTCAAAAAGCACATGAAAAGATGCTCAACATCACTAATTAGTAGAGAAATGAAAATCAAAACTACAATGAGGTATCGTCTCACACCAGTCAGTATGGCCATCATCAAAAAATCTACAAATAGTAAATGTTGGAGGTGTGGAGAAAAGGGAACCCTCCTATGCTGTTGGTAGGAACATAAGTTGGTACAGCCACTATGGAGAACAGTATCGAGGTTCCTTGAAAAACTAATAATAGAGCTACCATATGATCCAGCTATCTCACTCCTGGGTATATAACTGGAAAAAAATATAATTTGAAAAGATATATGTTCCCCAATATTCATTGCAGTATTATTTACAATAGCCAGTACATGGAAGCAACCTAAATGTCCATAGATGGAGGAATGGATAAAGAAGTTGTGGTACAAAAAAAAAAAATGTGGTACATATATACAAAGGAATATTACTCACCCATAAAAAGGATGAAATAATGCCATTTACAGTGAAATGTATGGACCTACATATTGTCATACTGAGTGAAGTAAGTCAGAGAAAGACAAATATCATATGATATCACTTACTTATGGAATCTAAACAAAATGGTACAAATGAACTTATTTATAAAACATAGAGTCACAGATGTAGTAAATAAACGTAGGATTTCCAAGGGGGAAAGTGGGGTATACATTGGGATATTTGTATTGACATATACACACTACTACATATAAAGTATATAACTAATAACAAACTACTGTATAGCACAGGGAATCCTACTCAATACTCTGTAATGACCTATATGGGAAAATAATCTAAAAAGGAGTGGATATATGTATACTTATAACTGATTCACTTTGCTGTACAGCAGAAAAAAAACACATCATTGTAAATCAATTATACTTTAATAAAAATTAATTTTAAAAGAAGAATAAGGCTCAAAGAACAGGGGCCTTTGAGGGAAGGAGTGATGCCACCCATAAAATTATTATTATAGGGAAGATAAGAGTGTAGTTGCAGATATAATTAACAACAGGAATTAGAAGATCATTTTATTTTTCTATTCTGTGAAGTAGTAGATAGAAAATATGATGAGAGAAAAAAGAGAGTCATGAATTTCAGGATAAGGTAAATTTCATCTGTTAAATAATAAATCTTAATGAAAATGTAATGACTGCAAGGCATATTCTAAACTCATTTATATGTATTAAATTATTTAATTTTCACAAGGACGCTTTGAGTCAGGAACTCTTACTATACTTACATTATCGATGACAAAACAGAGTCACAATAACTTCCTAAATTTATTCAGATAATAAAGGATAAGGCTGAGATTTAAACCCAGGCCTTGGAATTCACTCCCTTTCAATTATATTATATGATCTCTTAAGATAGAACAGGCCATGAAAAGAATTTTAGGAGACAGAGAATATTTTGCTTCATTCACATCTTTGCCAAACATGTATGATTCCCAGAATGATAGCTTTCATTCAAAATTATGAAAATTCAATGACATCATACATGGTATTCAAGCCTATGATACGCTTTTCTCTATCTCTTCCTCCTTATTCCCTATCTTCCAGCATGAAAACTTTAATACAAACAAAAATGAATTAAAGGGAGAACTTTCAAGATGGTGGAGGAGTAAGACGTGGGGATTATCTTCTTCCCAAAAAATACATGAAAAATACATTTACATGTGGAACAACTACAGAATACCTACTGAACACTTGCAGAAGACCTCAGACTTCCCAAAAGGTAAGAAACTCCCCATGTACCTGGTTAGGGAAAAAGGAAAAACTGAGACAAAAGAATAAGGATAGTACCTGAACGTCTGGGAGGGAGCTGTGAAGTAGGAAAAGCTTCCACACACTAGGAAGTCCCTTCACTGGCAGAGAGGGGAGGTGGGAGAGAGGGAAGCTTCAGAGCCATGGAGGAGAGCACAGAAACAATGGTGCAGAGGGCAAAGCACAGAGATTCCCACACAGAGGATCCATGGCGACCAGCACTCACCAGCTTGAGATGCTTGTCTGCTCACAGAGCGGGGTGGGTGGTACCTGGGAGCTGAGGCTCAGGCTTTGGAGGTCAGATCGAGGGAGAGGACTGGGATTGGCTACGTGAACACAGCATGAAGGCGGGTAGTGCATCACAGCTAGCTGGGAGGGAGTCCTGGGAAAACTCTGGACCTGCCTAAGAGGCAAGAGACAATTGTTTCAGTATGCACGAGGAGAGGGGAATCTTTTATAGTGTGCCCACAGTAGGCAGAGGACCACCTAAGCAAGCTCCAGAGACAGGCATGAGCCATGATTATCAGATCGGACCACAGAGATGGGCATGAAACACTAACACTGCTGCTGCTGCCACCAAGAATCCTGTGTGCAAACACTGGTCACTATCCACATGCTGCCTGACTGCCCCACAAGCCTGTGCAGCCTGCCACAACCAGGGTCCCATGAACCAGGGATAAATTCCCTGGGAGAACACATGGCATTCCTCAGGGTATTGCAATGTCATATGGGCCTCTGCTGCCGCAGGCTTGCCCCGCATTACAATTAAGACTACCGTACCCCTCCATCACCTCGCATGAGTGTGCAAGAGATCTCTAACCAGCTGCTGCTTTAAACTCCTCCTGTCTGGGCAGGGAACAGATGCCTGAGTGTGACCTACAAACAGAGGCTGGGACATAACCAAAGCTGAACCCCAGGACCTGTGCAAGCAAAGAAGAGAAAATATTTTTTTCTGTGCAGCCTCAGGAGCAGCAGGTTAAATCTCCACAATCAAAGTGATGTACCCTGCATCTCTGGCATACCTGAATAGACAACGAAAGTTCCCAAAATTTAGGCGGTGGACTTTGAGAGCACCTGTAGACTTGGGGTTTGCTGTCTATGATTAATTTGTTTCTGATTTTTATGTATATCTTAGTTTAGTTTTAAGCTCTTGTTATTATTGGTGGATTTGTTTATTGGTTTGGTTGCTCTCTTATTTCTTTTTTATTTTAATATTTTTCTATTAATATTATTATTTTTATTCTTTTTTCTCACTTTTCTTCTAAGCCATTTGGCTGAAAGGGCCTGGTTTCTCTGGCCTGGTGTCAGGCCTGAGACACTGAGCTGGGAGAGCTGAGTTCAGAACATTGCATGACCAGAGACCTCCCAGCTCCATGTAATATCACATGGCAGGATATCTCCCAGAGATCTCTGTCTGAATGCTAAGCCCAGGCTTCACCCAAAGGCCAGGAAGCTCCAGTGCTGGATGCCCCATGCCAAACAACTAGCTGGAAAGGAACACATCCCCACCCATTAGCAGAGAGGCTGCCTAAATCATACCAAGTTCACAGACACCACTAAACACACCAAAGAAGGTGACTCTGTCCACCAGAAAGACAAGATCCAGCCCCAAGCCCCAGAACACAGGAACCAGGTCCCTCCACCAGAAAGCCTACAAAAGCCACTGAACCAACCTCAACCACTGGGGACAGACATCAAAAACAATGGGAACTACGAACGTCCAGCCTGCAGAAAGGAGAACACAAATACAGTAAGTTAAATAAAATGAGAAGACAGAGAAATATGCAGATGAATAAGTAAGGTAAAAGCAAACTGACCAAACAAATGAAGAGGAAATAGGCAGTCTTCCTGAAAAAGAATTCAGAGTAATGAAAATAAAGATGATCAAAAATCTCGGAAATAGAATGGATAAAATACAAGAAACATTTAACAAGGACTTAGAAGAACTAAAGAGCAAACAAACAATGATGACCAAAAAAATAAATGAAATTAAAAATTCTCTAGAAGAAATCAATAGCAGAATAACTGCCACAGAAGGACGGATAAGTGACCTGGAAGATAAACACGTGGAAATAACTACCACAGAGCAGAATAAAGAAAAAAGATTGAAAAGAACTGAGGACAGTCTCAGAGACCTCTGGGAAAACATTAAATGCACCAACATTCGAATTACAGAGGTTTCAGAAGAAGAGAGGAAAAGAAAAGGACTGAGAAAATATTTGAAGAAATTACAGTTGAAAACTTTGAACATAGGAAAGAAAATAGTCTATCAAGTCCAGGAAGCACAGAGAGTCCCATGCAGGATAAATCCAAGGAGAATCATGCTGAGACACATATTAATCAAATTATCAAAATTAAATACAAGGAAAAAATATTAAAAGCAGGAAGGGAAAAGCTACAAATAACATACAAGGGAATCCCCATAAAGTTAACAGCTCATCTTCCAGCAGAAAAGCTGCAAGCCAGAGGGAGGGGCAGGACACAATTAAAGTGATGAAAGGGAAAAACCTACAAACAAGATTACTCTACCCAGCAAGGATCTCATTCAGATTTCAGGGAGAAATTAAAATCTTTACAGACAAGCAAAAGTTAAGAGAATTCAACAACACCAAAGCAGCCTTTCAACAAATGCTAAAGGAACTTCTCTAGGCAAGAAACACAAGAGAAGGAAACACATCCAAAACAATTATGAACATGATAATAGGAAAATACATATCAATAATTACCTTAAAGGTAATGGATTAAATGTTCCAAAAAATGACATAGACTGGCTGAATGGATACAAAAACAAATCCTGTATATATGCTGTCTACACGAGGCCAACTTCACCCCTAGGGATACATACAGACTGAAACTGAGGAGATGGAGAAAGATATTCCATGCAAATGGAAATCAAAAGAAAACTGGAGTAGCAATTCTCACATCAGAAAAAAACCGGACTTTATAATAAAGACAATTACAAGAGACAAAGAAGGACACTACATGATTGTCAAGAGATCATTCCAAGAAGAGGATATAACAATTATAAATATATATGCAACCAAACTAGGAGACCTTCAATACATAAGGCAAATGCTAACAGTCATAAAAGAGGAAATTTAGGGTAACACAATAAGAGTAGGAGACTTTGACACCCCACTTACACTGATGGACAGATCATCCAAGAAGAAAATAAATAAGGAAACACAAGCTTAAATGACACATTAGACAAGATAGACTTAATTCATATTTATAGGACATTTCTTCCTAAAACCACAGGATACACTTTCTTCTCAAGTGCTCATGGAATATTCTTCAGGATAGATCATATCTTGGGTCACAAATCAAGCGTTGGTAAATTTAAGAAAATTCTAATCATATCACGGATCTTTTTCAAACACAACAATATGAGGCTAGATATCAATTACAGGAAAAAAAACTGTAAAAAACAAAAACACATGCAGGCTAAACAATTCTCTACTAAGTAACCAAGAGATCACTGAAGAAATCAAAGAGGAAATCAAACAAACAAACAAACAAAAATACCTAGGTACAAATGACAATGAAAACGCAATGGACCAAAACCTATGGGATGCAGCAAAAGCAGTTCTAAGAGGGGAATTTATAGCAAGAGAATCCTACCTGAAGAAACAAGAAATACCTCAAATAAACAATCTAAATTTACACCAAAAGCAATTAGAGAAAGAAGAACAAGAAAACCCAAAGCTAGCAGAAGGAAAGAAATCATAAATACCAGATAAGAAATCAATGAAAACTAAATTAAGGGAACGATAACACAGATGAATAAAACAAAAGCTGGTTCTTTGAGAAGATAAACAAAAGTGATAAAACATTACCTAGACCCATCAAGGAAAAAAGGGAGAAGACTCAAATCAACAGAATTAGAAATGAAAAAGGAGAAGTTACAACTGACACTGCAGAAATACACAGGATCATGAGAGATTACTGAAAGAAATTATACGCCAATAAAATGGACAAGCTCAAAGAAATGGACAAATTCCTACAAAAGCACAACCATCCGAAACTGAACCAGGAAGAAATAGAAAATATAAGCATACCAATATCAACCGCAGAAACTGAAAATGTGATTAGAATTCTTCCAACAAACAGAAGCCCAGGACCAGATGGCTTCATAGGCGAATTCTATCAAACATTTAGTGAAGAGGTAACACCTATCCTTCTCAAATTCTTCCAAAATATAGCAGAGGGAGGAAAATACCCAAACACATTCTGTGAGACCACCAACACACTGATACCAAAACCAGACAAAGATGTCACAAAGAATGAAAACTACAGGCCAATACCACTGATGAACTTACATGCAAAAACCCTCAACAAAATGCTAGCAAACAGAATCCAATAGCACATTAAAAGAATCATACAGCATGATCAAGTGGGCTTTATCACAGGAATGCAAGGATTATTTAATATATGCAAATCAAACAATGTGATACAACATATTAACAAAGTGAAGGATGAAAACCATATGATAATCTCAATAGAGGTAGAAAAAGCTTTTGAGAATATTCAACACATATTCATGATAAAAACTCTCTGGAAATTAGGCATAGAGTGAACCTACATCAACATAATAAAGGCCATATATGACAAAACAACACCAAACATCAATCTCAATGGTGAAAAACTGAAACCATTTCCTCTAAGATCAGGAACAGGACAAGGTTGCCCACTCTCACCACCATTATTCAACATAGTTTTGGAAGATTTAGACATGGCAATCAGAGGAAAAACAAATACAAATAATGCAAATCAGTAAAGAAGTCCAATAGTCACTTTGCAGATGACATAATATACATAGAGTAACCTAAAAATGCTACCAGAAAACTACTAGAGCTAATCGATAAATTTGGTAAAGTAGCAGGATACAAAATTAATGCACAGATATCACTAGCATTCCTATACACTAATGATGAAAAATCTGAAAGTGAAATTAAGGAAACAATCCCTTTTACCACTGTGACATAAAGAATAAAATACCTAGGAATAAACGTACCTAGGGAGACAAAGGACTGTATGCAGAAAACTATAAGACACTGATGAAAGAAATAAAAGATGATACAAACAGATGGACAGATATACCATGTTCTTGGACTGGAAGAATCAACATTGTGAAAATGACTGTACTACACAAAGGAATCTACAGATTCAATGCAATCCCTATCAATCTACCAAGGGCATTTTTCACAGAACTAGAACAAAAAAATTCACAATTTGTATGGAAACACAAAAGACCCCAAATAACCAAAACAGTACTGAGAAAGAAAAGCGTCGCTGGAGGAATCAGGCTCCCGACTTCAGACTATACTACAAAGTTACAGTAATCAAGACAGAATGGTACTGGCACAAAACAGAAATATAAATCAATGGAACCGGACAGAAAGACCAGAGATAAACCCACACACCTATGGTCACCTTATTTTTGATAAAGCAGTCAAGAATACACAATGGAGAAAAAACAGCCTCTTCAAGAAGTGGTGCTGTGAAAACTGGACAGCTACTAATAAAAGAATGAAATTAGAACACTCCCTAACACCATACAAAATAATAAACTCAAAATGAATTAAAGATCTAAATGTAAGGGTTTTCCTCTTAGAGGAAAACATAGGCAGAACACTCTATGACATAAATCATAGTAATATCCTTTTTGACCCACCTCCTAGAGAAACAGAAATAAAAACAAAAATTAAAAAATGGGACCTAATGAAACTTAAAAGTTTTGCACAGCAAAGGAAATGATAAACAAGATGAAAAGACAACCCTCAAAATGGGAGAAAATATTCTCAAATGAAGCAATTGACAAATGATTAATCTCCAAAATATATAAGTAGCTCATGCAGCTCAATATCAAAAAAACAACCCAATATTAAAATGGGCAGAAGTCCTAAATAAACATTTCCCCCAGGAAGACATACAGATATCCAACAAATACATGAAAAGATGCTAACATCACTAATTATAAGAGAAATACAAATCATAACCACAATGAGGTATCACCTCACACCAGTCAGAATGGCCATCATCAAAAAATCTACAAACAGGGCTTCCCTGGGGCCCAGTGGTTGAGAGGCTGCCTGCTGATGCAGGGGTCACGGGTTCATGCCCCGGTCTGGGAAGATCCCATGTGCTGCAGAGTGGCTGGACCCATGAGCCATGGCCGCTGGGCCTGCGTGTCCGGAGCCTATGCTCCACAACGGGAGAGACCATGACAGTGAGAGGCCCGGGTACTGCAAACAAACAAACAAACAAACAAAACACACACACACAAATCTACAAACAAATGCTGGAGAGGGCATGGAGAAAAGGGAACTCTCTTACACTATTGGTGGGAATATAAATTGATACAGCCACTATGAATAACAGTATGGAGCTTCCTTGAAAAGCTAAAAATAGAACTTCCATATGACCCACCAATCCCACTACTGGGCATATAACCTGAGAAAACCATAATTCAAAAAGAGTCATGTACCACAATGTTCATGTCCTGGCTATTTACAATAGCCAGGACATGGAAGCAACCTAAGTGTCCATTGACAGATGAATGGGTAAAGAAGATTTGGCACATATATACAATGGAATATTATTCAGCCATAAAAAGAAAGGAAACTGAGTTATTTTTAATGAGGTGAATGGAGCTAGTGTGTCATGCAGCGTGAAGTATGTCAGAAAGAGAAAAACAAATACTGAATGCTAACACATATATATGGAATTTAAAGAAGAAAAAATAAAAGATTCTGATGAACCTAGGGGTAGGACAGGAATAATCCCCAGATGTAGAGAATGAACTTGAGGACATGGGGAGGGCCAAGAGTAAGCTGGGATGAAGTGAGAGAGTAGCAATGACATATGTACACTACCAAATATAAAATAGATAGTTAGTGGGAAGCAGCTGCATAGCACAGAGAGATCACTTCAGTGCTTTGTGACCACCTACAGGGGTGGGAAAGGGAGGGTGGGAGGGAGGTACAAGAGGGAGGGGATATGGTGATATATGTATACAATAGTTGATTCACTTTGTTATACTGCAGAAAGTAACAACATTGTAAAGCAATTGTACTCTAATAATGATGTTAAAAAAAAGATACAAACTACTACATATAAAATATATCAGCAACAAGGATATATTTTATAGCACAGGGAATTACAGCCATTATTGTGTAATAACATTTACTGGAGTATAAACTGGATAAATACTGAATCAGTAAGCTGTACACCTGAACCTAATATAATAAATCAAACATGCTTCAGTGGAAAAAAATAATGAAAAATAAATAACTGCATAGAGCTTGAATCTCAAAACATTATCCTGAGTGATGGAATCTAATGTAAAATAGAATACACAATATGCTTCAATTTATATGAAACTCTATAATTGGCCAAATAATTTATGTTATAAAACAAACAAAGAAACAAAAACACAATCAGTGGTTGTTTCCGTTATGGAGTGGGAATGGGTACAGGGAGTGAGAGTCTTGAGAGAAGATTTTTGAGGTCCCAGTGATGTTCTATATCTCATAAGGGGATTTCATTACACAAATATATACATTAGGCAAAATCATCAATGGTAGACCGAATATTTGTACATTTTATTATATGTTTAAAAGGAAAAAAATATAAACAAATATTGAACTCTAAATAGTAATGAAAATGCTGGAGTATTAAAGGGGAAAGAAAAGAAGTGCCTCTCTTGGAGTTTCATGTTCAGTGGATGTTCAAGTCGCCAACACAAGTCCTGGGGTGTAGCCAGTGCTGTTCAGCTGATCACATGTCTGGAGACATAGTGGAATATACTGGTTGTCATGGAAAACAGGTAAGAATCACACTCTTTTGATTTGAAAGAGCTGACAGCAAAGATAATTTCTGGATTTTAGCCAAGAAGCAGCAGTGTGGTTCCCTGTGATTATCAAGGAAAAATCAGCTTATTCTGGTTGGACTGATTAATGTCAATGTATGTTGAAATTTAAATAAACCATGTTTTTACTCCTTTACTTCATTTAGCATTAATTCTTTTGTAAATTTAAAACAACCAAAGAAGTTGAACTTAATGAATGTATGTTGTTTCTCTAAGACGTATAGTCTAGACCTCAAGGTCTGGGTCAGAGTGAGAAGAGTAAGACAGTGTCCTGAAACTGAAGCCCTGGTTCCTGTATCTATTTAAAATATTATATTCTTCTTTGTGAATTTTATCTTTTTTATATTTTTAACATCTTTATTAGAGTACAATTTCTTTACAATGGTGTGTCAGTTTCTGCTTTATAACAAAGTGAATCAGGTATGCATATACATTTGTTCCCATACCTCTTCCTTCTTGCATCTCCCTCCCTCCAACCATCCCTATACCACCTCTCTAGATGGTCACAAACCACCTAGCTGATCTCCCTGTGTTATGTGGCTGCTTCCCACTAGCTATCTATTTTATGTTTGGTAGTGTATATATGTCCATGCCACTCTCTCACTTTGTCACAGCTTACTCTTCCCCCACCCCACATCCTCAATCTATGCTCTATTAGGCCTGTGTCTTTATTCCAGTCTTACCCCTAGGTCCTTCATGACCTTTTTTTTTTTTTTTCTTAGATTCCATATATATGTGATAGCATACGGTATTTGATTTTCTCTTTCTGACTTACTTCACTGGGTATGACAGACTCTAGTTCCATGCACCTCACTACAAATAACTCAATTTTGTTTCTTTTTATGGCTGAGTAATATTCCATTGTATATATGTGCCACATCTTCTTTATCCATTCATCTGTTGATGGACACTTAGGTTGCTTCCATGTCCTGGCTATTGTAAATAGAGCTACAATGAACATTTTGGTACATGGCTCTTTTTGAATTATGGTTTTCTCAGGGTATATGCCCAGTAGTGGGATTGCTGGGTCGTATGGTAGTTCTATTTGTAGTTTTTTAAGGAACCTCCATACTGATCTTCATAGTGGCTGTATCAATTTACATTCCCACCAACAGTAGAAGAGTGTTCCCTTTACTCCACACCCTTTCCAGCATTTATTGTTTCTAGATATTTACATGATGGACAGCCTGACCGGTATGAGATGATATCTCATTGTAGTTTTGATTTGCATTTCTCTAATAATTAATGATGTTGAGCATTTCTTCATGTGTTTGTTGGCAATCTGTGTATCTTCTTTGAAGAAATGTCTATTTAGGTCTTCTGTCCAGTTTTTGGATTGGGTTGTTTGATTTTTGTTGTTGTTGTTGTTATTGAGCTGCATGATCTGCTTATAAATTTTGGAGATTAATCCTTTGTCAGTTGCTTCATTTACAAATATATTCTCCCATTCTAGAGTTGTCTTCTGCTCTTGTTTATGGTTTCCTTTGCTGTGAAAAAGCTTTTACGTTTCATTAGGTCCCATTTGTTTATTTTTTGTTTTTATTTCCATTTCTCTAGGAGGTAGGTCAAAAAGGATCTTGCTGTGATATATGTCATAGAGTGTTCTGCCTATATTTTCCTCTAAGTGTTTGATAGTGTCTGGCCTTACATTTAGGTCTTTAATCCATTTTAAGCTTATTTTTGTGTACGGTGTTAGGGAGTGTTCTAATTTCATACTTTTACATGTACCTGTTCAGTATTCCCAGCACAACTTATTGAAGAGGCTGTCTTTTCTCCACTGTATATTCTTGCCTCCTTTATCAAAGATAAGGTGACCATATGTGCATGGGTTTATTTCTGGGCTCTCTATCCTGTTCCATTTATCTATATTTCTGTTTTTGTGGCAGTGCCATACTGTCTTGATAACTGTAGCTTTTTAGTAATGTCTGAAGTCAGGGAGCCTGATTCACCCAGCTCCATTATTCGTTCTCAAGATTGTTTGGCTATTCAGAGACTTTTGTTTTTCCATACAAGTTGGGAAATTTTTTGTTCTAGTTCTGTGAAAAATGTCAGTGGTAGTTTGATAGGGATTGCATTGAATCTATAGATTGCTTTGGGTAGTAGAGTTATTTTCCCGATATTGATTCTTCCAATCCAAGAACATGGTATATCTCTCAATCTGTTTGTGATATCTTTAATTTCTTTCATCAGTGTCTTATAGTTTTCTGCATACAGGTCTTTTGTCTCCTTAGGTAGGTTTATTCCTAGGTATTTTAGTGTTTTTGTTGCATTGGTAAATGTGAGTGTTTTCTTAATTTCATTTTCAGATTTTTCATCATTAGAATATTAGAATGTCAGAGAGTCTCACTGGGTCTGGCGTCCCTCACAAACAGTTCATCATTAACAATGCATAGCCTGGAGGAAAAATGGGCACTCAGACAACTGGACAGATGGACCACCCCACACCCCATACAGGGATTAGAGCTAACCACCACCTCAATCAAGATATAAAGCATATAGCCATAAAAAGAAATGAAATTGAGCTATTTGTAATGACGTGGATAGACCTAGAGTCTGTCATACAGAGTGAAGTAAGACAGAAAGAGAAAGACAGATACCATATGCTAACACATATATATGGAATTTAAGAAAAAAAAAGTCATGAAGGGCCTAAGGGTAAAACAGGAATAAAGACACAGACCTACTAGAGAATGGACTTGAGGATATGGTGAGGGCGAAGGGTAAGCGGTGAGAAAGTGAGACAGTCATGGACATATATACACTACCAAATGTAAAATAGATAGCTGTTGGGAAGCAGCTGCATAGCACAGGGAGATCAGCTTGGTGGTTTGTGACCACCTAGAGGGGTGGGATTGGGCGGGTTGGAGGGTGGGAGATGCAAGAGGAAAGAGATATGGGAACATATTTATATGTATAACTGACTCACTTTGTTATAAAGCAGAAACTAACACAACATTGTAAAGCAATTATACTCTAATAAAGTTTTTTTTAAATAGATTGTTTTGGCTATTCATGGTCTTTTGTGTTTCTATACAAATTGTAATTTTTTTTGTTTTAGTTCTGTGAAAAAAGCCATTGGTAATTGGATAGGAATTGCAGTGAATCTGTAAATTGCTTGTGGTATATAGTCATTTTCCTAATATTTATTTTTCCAGTCCACGAACATTGTGTGTGTCTCCATCTGTTAGTGTCATCTTTTATTTGTTTCATCAGTATCTTATAGTTTTCTAAGTATATGTCTTTTGCCTCCTTAGGTAGGTTTATTCCTAGGTATTTTACTCTTTTTGAGGCAATGGTAAATGGAATTATTTCCTTTATTTCTGTTTCTTATCTTGTATTGTTAGTGTATAGGAATGCAAGGGATTTCTGTGTATTAATTTTGTATCTTGCAACTTTACCACATTCATTGATGAGGTCTAGTAGCATTCTGGTAGCATCATTAGGGGTTTCTAAGTATAGTATCATGTCAGTTGCTAAGAGTGACAGTTTTACTTCTTTTCAAATTAGGATTCCTTTTCTTTCTTTTTCTTCTCTGATTACCATAGCTAGGACTTACAAAACTGTGTTGAATAATAGTTCCACTAGTGGATATCCTTATCTTGTTTCTGATTGTAGAGGAAATTCTTTCAGTTTTTCACAATTCAGAATGATATTTGCTGTGGGTTTGTTGTATGTGGCTTTTGTTAGGTTGAGGTAGATTCCCTCTATGCCTATTATCTGGAGAGTTTTTATCATAAATACATGTTGAACTTTGTCAAATTTTTTCTGTGTCTATTCAGATGATCATATCGTTTTTCTTCTTCAATTTGTTGATGTGGTTTATCACACTGATTTATTTGTGGATATTTGAAAACCCTTGTATCCATCGGATAAATCGTTCTTGATCATGGTCTATGATCCTTTAAATGTGTTGTTGGATTTGGTTTGCTAGTATTTTGAGGATTTTTGCATCTATGTTCACCAGGGTTATTGGCCAGTAATTTTGTTTTTTGTGTGTGATGAATGTCTTGTTTGTGTATCAGGGTGATTTTGGCCTCATAGAATGAGCTTGGGAATTTTCCTCCTTTGCACATTTTTGGAAGTGATTCAGAAATATAGTTGTTAACTTTCTTCTAAATGTTGTACAAATTTGCCTGTGAAGCCCTCTGGTCCTTGACTTTTCTTTGCTGGAAGCTTTTGAATAACAGTTTCAATTTCCTTACTTGGGATTGGTCTATTCATATTTTCTATATCTTCCTGTTTCAGTCTTTTAAGGTTGTGTCTTTCTACGAATTTGTCCATTTCTTCTAGGTTGTCCATTTTATTGGCATATGCTTGTAGTAATCTCTATGATGCTTTGTATTCCTACGATGTCCATTCTAACTCCTTTTCCATTTCTAATTTTATTTATTTATTCCTCTCCTTTTTTTCTTGAAGAGTCTGGCTAAAGGTTTATCAAGTTTATTTATCTTCTCAAGCAACCAGCTTTTATTTCATTGATCTTGTTTATTGTTTTCTTTGTTTCTATTTGATTTATTTCTGCTCTGATCATTATGATTTCTTTCCTTCTACCAACTTTCGGTTTTGTTTGTTCTCCTTTCTCTAGTTGCTTTAGGTGTAAGGTTAGGTTGTTTATTTGAGATTTTTATTTTTCTTGAGGTAAGATTGTATTGATATAAAATTCCCTCTTAGAACTGCTTTGGCTGCATCTAATAGGTTTTGGGTCATCATGTTTTCATTGTCTTTTTTCTGTAGGTATTTTTTGATTTCCTCTTTGATTTCTTTAGTGATCTATTGATTATTTAGTAACATGTTGTTTAGCCTCCATGTTTCATGATTTTTATGAGGTTTTTTTTTCCCCTCTAATTGATTTCTAATCTCATAGCATTTTGGTTTGAAAAGATGCTTGATATGGATTATTTTTTCTTTTTTTTAATTTACCAATGCTTGATTTGTGACCCAAGATATGTTCTATCTTGGAGAATGTTCCTTGTGCACTTGAGAAAAAAAGTGTATTCTGCTGCTTTCATATCGAATGTCCTATAAATATCAGTTAAGTCTTTCTGATCTAATGTGTCATTTAAGGCATGTTTTTCCTTATTAATTTTCTGTCTGGACCATCTGTCCATTGGTGTAAGTGGGGTTTAACATTCCCCACCACTATTATTGTGCTACTTTTGATTTCCCCTTTTATGGCTGTTAGAATTTGCCTTATGTATTGAGCTGTTTCTATGTTGGCTGCATAAATATTGATACAACGGTTATATCCCCTTCTTGGATTGATCCCTTGATCATTATGTATTGTCCTTCCTTGTCTCTTTTAACAGTCTTTACTTTTAAGTCTGTTTTCTCTGATATGGGTATTGCTACATCAGCTTTCTTTTGATTTCCATTTGCATGGAATATCTTCTTACATTCCCTCACTTTCAGTCTGTATTTGTCCCTAGGTCTGAAGTGGGTCTCTTGTAGACAGCATAAATACTGTCTTGTTTTTTGTCCATTCAGCCAGTTTGTGGCTTTTTTTCTGGAGCACTTAATCCATTTATATTTAAGGTAATTATCAGTATGTATTGTTCCTATTGTCATTTTCTTAATTGTTTTGGGATTGTTTTTCTAGGTCTTTTTCTTCTCTTGTGTTTCCTACCTAGAGAACTTCCTTTAGTATTTGTTATAAAGCTGGTTTTGTGGTTCTGAATTCACTTAGCCTTTGCTTGTCTCTAAAGGTGTTGATTTTTCCATCAAATCTGAATGAGATCTTTCCTGGGTAGAATAATCTTGTTTGTAGTTTTTCCATTTCATCAATTTAAATATATCACGCCACTCCCTTCTGGCCTGCAGAGTTTCTGCTGAAAAATCAACTGTAACCTCCTGGGGATTCCCTTGTCAGTTATTTGTCACTTTTCCCTTGCTTCTTTTAATATTTTGTCTTTGTATTTAATTTTCATTAATTTGCTTAATATGTGTCTCTTCATGTTTTTCCTAAGGGTTTATTCTGTATGGTTCTCTCTGTGCTTCCTGTACTTTTGTGACTATTTGCTTTCTTATGTTAGGGAAGTTTTCAACTATAATCTCTTCAAATATTTTCTCAGACATTTTCTTTTTCTCTTCTTCTTCTGTGACCCTTATAATTCAAATGTTCCTGTGTTTTATATAGTCCCAGAGGTCTCTGAGGCTGTCCTCATTTGTTTTCAGTCTTTTTTCTTTATTCTGTTTCACATCAGTTATTTTCACCATTCTATCTTCCATCTTGCTCATCCATTCTTCTGCCTTAGTTATTCTGCTATTGATTTTTTCTAGTGTATTTTTCATTTCAGTTATTTTATTTTTAATCACTATTTTTTTGTTTTTATTTCTTCTTGGCCTTTGATAAACATTTCTTGTATCTTCTTGATCCATACATCCATTCTTTTTCTGAGATCTTGGATCATCTTTACTATCATTACACTGAATTCTTTTTCAGGTAGATTGCCTCTCTCCTCTTCATTTAGTTGGTCCTGTAGGTTTTTACCTTGCTCTTTTTCTGCAACATATTTCTCTGTCATCTCATTTTTTTTTCTAAATTACTGTGTTTGTGGCCTCCTTTCCATAGGCTGCAGAGTCATAATTCCTCTTACTTCTGGTGTCTGCCCCCTTGTGGGTGTGGTTGGTCCAGGAGTTTGTGCAGGCTTCCTGGTAAGAGGGATTTGTGCCTGCCCTCAGATGTGTGGAGGTGTGTCTTGTTCCTCTGGGGGAAAGGCCATATCATGGGGTGTGTTTGGGGTACCTATGAGCTTAGTATGACTTTAGGCAACCTGTTTCCTTATGGGTGGGTCTGTGTTCCTGTCTTGCTGGTTGTTTCGCCTGAGGTGTTACAGCACTGGAACTTGCACTGTGTTGTGTGGAGCCAGGTCTTGATGCTAAGCTAGTGACCTCTGGGAGAGCTCACGCCAATTAATATTCTCTAGGGCTGGGAATTATCTGGTGGCCCAGTGGCCAGGTCTCAGTGCTCCAACATGGGTCAGATTTGACCCCTGGCTGGGAAACCAAGATCCCTTAAGCCACACGGCACAGCCAGATTTATTCTTGGAGTTGTAAGGAGGCCATAAGACTGCAGAAAAATTGTAGATAAAATAGTCTAGTTTCACTTGCTCTTAGTTTTCCACATATAGAAGACTTGTCCCTGGCCTTTCAGACCAGAGTTCCTTGTGCAAAACCACTGCACTGACACCTCACCTTGGGGACCATGTGAAGAAGAACGGCACACACTACCTCAATTCAAGATCAATTTGCTATTTTTGATTGTGATTTTTGGTTAAGGAACTTTTATTTCCAATTTTAAAATTCCAAAGACCATTCAGGTCTAATACACTTATCTATTAAAAACCTGGTTTCCATAATTAAAAGGATGGGAAGGAGGAACAAAGTTTACCAATGAAAGAAATGTTAAGAGGACAAAGGTGAACTTGCTGGCTAGTGGTTCTCAACTTTTTTGATGCTCAGAACATAATGATATAACCCTCACCAATCGTAAGTAGTGAATAACCATCTATCGGCAGCGATTGTCATGGTCATAGGAAGGTCGTTCTAGATGTGTGTAGTAGATAGTAATATGTAATTTTATAGATCCTCAATAAGTGATTCTGATATGCTCTCTGTTAGGCCTGGGATTTGATTTTACTTTATTTACAAGTTGCTCAGTTAGCCTATAACAGATTCATTGATGCTGGCAGAACACATATGACTCCTGGGACAGAGAGAGAAGAATTTACTGCTATGGCACAGCAGGCATCGTGAACATCGACATTTTTGCATAAGGTTCTCTTGCCTCTAAATTTCTTAGGGGAAATGCTATATGGTCCAGAAGGATACAAACATGGAATTTGCATAACAGTTGGGAATATAGAGCTTGGGTAATCCACTTCTTTTATGTCAAACAGTGTACAAGCATAGTCAAGTTTATCACTCAAGACTGTTCATTGCAAACTTAATCCTGAGAAATGGTTTGGGAAGAAAGCTGTTGGAGCCTACCTTTCTTTGTAATTCAGCAAGATAGCAAGAATTGCAAGGAAGACTGTCTCTTTCAACATTCCAACTGTTGTTTCAATCACTGTTCTAGCTAGAATCACTCTTTTCCCTATTGCCTAAAATCACCATGGAACTAATCCGGTGGAAACCAGGGAATGATAAGTGTGATTGTAGATCATCTCAATGCTTTAGTATGCATCTAGGTTTTTGATTTGGATTTCTGAAAAGTGAGCTTATAAAAAGTGTTTTCCTTGCAGTGTCATCCTTGAGAAGTTAGATGTCACTCATGTATCTTTCTGCCTGGCACTGAGAAAAGTGACCATAGTAAGTGAGATCAGCAATGTATCCTCAAAATATACTTTGCAAATGTAAATATAGGTGAGGCACTAATTTACTGAAGAAGAATGCAATATGACATAGAATGTAATCACTTTATTACCAGTGCCTTATCATTAAAAAATATAGTTAAAGATCTCTAAACTGTTAGCAAATAGCTGGTATTTGTTTTGCTGTTTACTTGCATGATGAAGCCAGTGTTTACATAAACATTTTGGAAATAAAACATTCCATCTAAATGCTAAGTAACAATAATTCATATTGAGGACCTTCAAAATACATACCTCTTACATGCTAGCATTTGATATTTTGATAACATATATATGACCTAGTTCAGATCTGATATAAAGTTACTTGTATTTTCCATCTAAGAAATATAGTCACAGTACATACAGGTTAAAAACTGACAAACTTTAACTGTAAAATGTATAAAAATATTCATTTAAAACATTGAAGGAGGATTAATATTTTTAAAAAATTGTTTAGTGCTTGAATTTAAAGCACTTTAAATGCTCGAAATAATCTCTACATTTAAAGTGTTAATAATTCAATGCAGTGGGTGAGTTAGCCAAATGTCAGATTATTTTCACTGAAAGGAAAAAAAAGTAAAATTTACAATGGTTATAAATATTAAGAGATTATATAATAAATCATAGAAATGACCATTCAATGTCTTCACTTAAAACTAACATTTAGGGGCCTCCCTGGTGGCGCAGTGGTTGAGAGTCCGCCTGCCGATGCAGGGGATACGGGTTAGTGCCCCGATCTGGGAGGATCCCATATGCCGCGGAGCGGCTGGGCCCGTGAGCCATGGCCGCTGGGCCTGCGCATCCGGAGCCTGTGCTCCGCAACGGGAGAGGCCACAACAGTGAGAGGCCCGCATACCGCAAAAAGAGAAAAAAATAAAAATAAAAATAAATAAAAAATATGTTTAAAAAAAAAAAAAAACTAACATTTATGTTTCGATCTAAATCTTTAGAAAATTTAAATAGATTTCATAACTAAATGAGTTTTGTTTTTGTTTTTGTTTTAGTGGTACGCGGGCCTCTCACTGTTGTGGCCTCTCCCATTGCGGAGCACAAGCTCTGGACGTGCAGGCTCAGTGGCCATGGTTCATGGGCCCAGCCGCTCCATGGCATGTGGGATCTTCCTGGACCAGGGCACAAACCCGTGTCCCCTACATTGGCAGGCACTCTCAACCACTGTGCCACCAGGGAAGCCCTAAATGAGTTTTTAAAGATAAATATAAATTTTTCTTAACAAGACAGTTAAATCCTAAAATATTCAGAATATATCCATGATATTGAAATGCTGAGACTTTAAATATATCAAGAAAAGAGAAAATGTGAGTCTGAAATTAAGAAACAATCTACAAGAAGAAGATTATAAGAATTTAAATCAGTTGATGCAAAGAACAGCTGAAAGGTAATATAATCTTTAATTATTTTAAAATTAGTAGAGTAGTTGAGTTTTTATCTCTTTCTTCTGATGGCATACTGGGAAGTAAAATGTTTACTTGTGAGAGGTTTAGGGTAGTCATAAGGAAAAATTATCCAACTGTATCCAACTGTAATGCCTGATGACATTGAAACAAGATGGTAGTGTGCTTGCCAAACATCTGATATTGACTCTAACGTTTATGAATAGAGGTAGGCTTTTATAAATTCTAGTAATGTGCTATTTTCCTGTGGCCACCTCTTCTTCATGCACTTCTAGTTAATGTGAAAGCCAGAAACAGTAAGTTATAGCAGAAGACAGTAGTGAACGCCAAAAGATGTGAGAATTTGACATATATACACTACCTCAATTCTCACACATCAAGTGTCCACTTTTCTTCTTCCCCCAGGTTGTGAGGGTGGATTTTAGAGATGAAACATAAAGTGTTTCAAGTTTATTGCTCTCCAAAATACTAAACTGGCAATGTTTTATTAAGGTACTATGTATTAAAAGCAAACTTTTTTAGCACTGAGACTTTTATTTACAATGAGAGCTACAGTGATTAGCATATAGAGAGAAACTCAGGGATAATCTTATCTTTACCTTGGTAACCTTTTAATTTTCCTTGAAAAGTTGAATTATGCTGAATGATATTACTTGTTTTTAATATAATGTGTACAAATATATCATTATTAAAATCTAGCAGCATGAAATTTTATATAAAGTATTAGAAAAGCTCTATGATAATTCAACCATCAAGCCTGGATTTGAAGGGCGGAATTAAAGTAAGTTTTGAAATGTAATTATATTTTCCACATGGTTGACCAAGGAATTTACTGTGTAACTGCTTTTTCAGACAAATTTTTGGCAGACTCTAATTCTATAAGAGGAAAAAGCAAAGTTTTAGTCTTATAGAATTCACATAAATCTTACTTTCTGGCACTACACTTATGATCTCCTGTAAACCTGGGGTTAGTAAGGAAATAAGACAATATTAAAGAAATGATATAATCAGCAGTTTCTGATATCATCCTGACTACAATTCCAAGGTGAAAAGTCATTGGAAACATTAAGAGTTGGACAACATATTTAGAGCCATGGGAAAAAATAATTTCTAACCTATGAATGACATTTTAGACAAAGATTTATGACCATAGGATATATGCTGGGGAACTAGCCTTTGATTGCCTGCTCCCTGAAATAACAAAGCTGGTTACAAAAGAACAATGGGAGTACAGGGAATTGTTGACAGTGGAAACAAAACAGTATCATGAGATTTTCCAGTCTTTGGTGTAATGTTATCTAATGATAAAATTTCTCACCATTCTTTCATTGAACTAAACACATCTGTGATACAAAGCTGAATGCATATGCTGAAATAATGACAGTAAGTTTTGGGGGATGATATAACACTTTGTTGAGAGATTTTTGGCAAACTGAGCTATATGTCTATACTAAATTACCTGGAATTCAAATTTTATGACTCAAATGACACGTGTAATTTTACCTCTAAAATAAATTTGGTTGGGAATTTCTTGGTGGTCCAGTAGTTAGGACTCCTTGCTTCTACTGCAGGGAACACAGATTCAATCCCTGGTCAGGGAACTAAGATTCTGCATGTCTGTGTAGTACAGTCAAAAATAAATAAGTAAATAAAATAAAATAAATGTGGAACACTGATGAATACTTATATTAATTACTTGATTTATTCATTGATCCAAAAACATATATTGAGTGGTATATATTCAACAACATGCACCAGAAACCATGCTACATGTAGGTATACAGTAATGGGAAAATGTGACATACTGTCTCTCCTCAAAGAGTTTATAGTTTAGAATAATTTATATAAATTTTTATATAATCCCAATAGCAATTTGAACAGAATGTTTTCAGTAACGTAGACTGGTTACTGGATATTGCCCCCAAAGTTATTTCACCAGAGTTGAAAAGTCAAATGATTAACTCAGAATCCTGATTTTGCCATCCAATTGAGAGTGGATTTCATCTACAAGGGAGTAATCAACCAAGCTCAACCAACCTCTAAGAGGGAAATCAACTAAGTTCAGTGAGATTGATGAACTAAACCATAATGCCAATTTATTAATGTTAAATGAAAAACATAATTGCCATGCATTCTTACGAATGCATAAAGAACATATTTTTTCATGTAGGTAAGACCTATGCAGGAAATCGTCATAAAGAAAAGCTGGTTTGTAAACATAGGATCAGAAAAAGGAAAGCTCTCTGGTTAAGTTAGCAGGATGCATTCGTGTCCAATGGTGACAATTACATGCAGTATATTTAGAAACCCTGCTTTAGAATAAACTCTATCCAATTAAAAAATAAAGCTTAACTCTCTGTGTTATAGAATAGATCCAAAAAGTGGTCGTTTTCATCACCTTCTATCAAAATGTGGTGATTCCTTCTGTTTAAAAATAAATAGGCTAAGATATTTCAAAAGAGCTTGTTAAGTTTTAGGACTTTTTTCAGTGTGTCCACCATATGGGTCCTCAGATGGAATGTGTGGAATAATAAGAGAATAACCATTCAAATTAAACATTATTGTGACCTCCTTACATATACATTTTATTAAACTTCTTTTGTTGGAGATACTGTAGATTCATATGCAGATGTAAAAAATAATGTAGAGATATCTCACATACATTTTGTGAAAGTAAAACCAGAATGAAGTTGGTATTGCTGAAAGCTTTCTAAAATGGATCTGGGAATGGACCTAGAATCTGTCATACAGAGTGAAGGAAGTCAGAAAGAGAAAAACAAATACCATATGCTAACACATATCTATGGAATCTAAGAAAAAAAAAGTTCATGAAGAACCTAGGGGCAAGACAGGAAAAAAGACACAGACCTACTAGAGAATGGACTTGAGGACACGGGAAGGGGGAAGGGTAAGCTGGGACAAAGTGAGAGAGTGGTAGTGTATATATGGACATATATACACTACCAAATGTAAAATAGATAGTTAGTGGGAAGCAGTCACATAGCACAGGAAGATCAGCTTTGTGCTTTGTGACCAGCTAGAAGGGTGGGATAGGGAGGGCGGGAGGGAGGTAGACACAAGAGGGAAGAGTTATGGTAGTATATGTATATGTATAACTGATTCACTTCATTATAAAGCAGAAACTAACACACCATTGTAAAGAAATTATACTCCAATTAAAAACGTTAAAAAAATAAAATAAAATAAAATAAAATGGAGCTGGAAGGCCACTGAGGAGTTAGCCCATGTCAGCCTGGATGGAAGCTGACCTTTTGACCAGTTGGTGTCGTAGAGAAGACAGCCAGAGATATGCAGAAACTCAAGATACTTATTGAACCCTTACAGTAAAACAAGTCATGAGAGCCATCCGTTAAAGACAAATATTTCTTTTCTTGTGTCAGAGTACAGCCTCACAGCTTTTCCCTATATAAAATACTAACTCTTTCTCTTCCCTGGAACACTCTTTCAGTTTTATCCAAATATGTATTGTCTGAATTGCAATTCTTTAGACTCCCAAATAAGCTCTTTTATTATTTGCAGCCTTCTGTATTTTTATAGTTGTCATATTTTCACAGTTTCTCCAAAATTAATATTTTGAAAAATTATAGGACAATATCAGAACTGGATGTTGACATTGGTACAGTCTAGATACAAGGCAGTTCTATCACAAGTATCTCTCCATTTTCCTTTTTATAAATTTAAAAATTTTCAACTTATTTTATATTTTTAATTGAGGTATAATTGACATACAACATTTTATTCATTTAAGCTGCATAACATAGTTATCTGATGTTTGTATATATGGAGAAATGATCACCACAATAAGTCTAGTTAAAGTATGTCAGCATATATAGCTATAGGATTTTTTCCTGTAATTTTTTAAGATTTACTCTCTTAGCAACTTTCAACTATGCAATACAGTATTATTAATTATAATCGCCATATTATACATTACATACCCATGACTTATTTATTTTAGAACTAGAAGTTTCTACCTTTTGATTCCCTTCACTAATTTTGCTCACCCCTTACCCACTGTCTCCGGCAACCACTAATCTACTCTCTGTTATCTATGAGCTTGTTTTGTTGTTATTGTCCTTGTTTAGATTTCACATAAGAGATCATATAGTATTTGTCTTTCTCTGTCTGACTTATATCACTTAAAATAATGCATTCAATGCCCATCCATGTTGTCATCAAGGACAGGTTTCATTATTTCATGCCTGAAGAGTATTTCATTGTGTGTGTGTGTGTGTATGTGTGTGTGTGTGTTACATACATACAACATTTTCCTTATGCATTTATCCATCAATTGACACTTAGGTTGTTTCCATAATTTGGCTATTGTGAATAATGCTACAATAAATGTTGGACTGCAGAAATCATTTTGAGTTAGTGCTTTTGTTTTTTAGGATAAATACCCAAAAGTGGAATTTAGTATCATATTCTATTTATCACTTTTTGAGGATCATCCACACTAATTTCCATTGAGGCTGCACTAATTTACTTTTCCACCAACAGGGCAAAAGTGTTCCGTTTTCTCCACATTCTCACCGATACTTCTCTCTTGTCTTTTTGATAATAGTGATTCTAACAGGTGTGAGGTGATATCTACTTGTTGTTTTGATTTGTATTTCACTAATGATTAATGATGCTGAGTGTACTTTCATGTACCTGTTGTTCACTCGCTATATGCTCTTTGGAAAATGTCTATTCAGTTCTTTGTCCAATTTTTAATCAGATTTTTGTTTTTGCTATTGAGTTGTGTGAGTACCTTATATGTTTTAGATATTAACCCCTTCCAAAGTATATGATTTTCAAATATGTTCTCCCATTCAGTTGGCTGCATTTTCATTTTGTTAATCATTTCGTTTGCTGTGAAGAAGCTTTTTAGTTTGATACAGTCCCACTTGTTTATTTTTCCTTTTGTTGCTTTTGCTTTTAGTGTAAAATACAAAAAAAAAAAACCTCTAAGACTGATATCAAGGAGCTTATGCTTCCTGTTTTCTTCTAAGAGTTTCATGGTTTCAGGTCTTAATTTCAAGTATTTAATCCATTTTGAGTTAATTTTCATGTACGGTGTAAGATAGTAGTCAAGTTTCATTCTCTTGCATGTGGCAGTCCAGTTTCCCCAACACCAAATATCAAAGAGACTATGCTTTCCCCAATGTATGTTCTTGTTTTCTTTGTCATAAATTAGTTGACCTTATAGACATGGGTTTATTTCTATTTTGTTCCATTGATCTATGCGTCCATTTTTATGCCCAGACCATACTGTTTTGTTTACTACAGTTTTGAAATATAGTTTGAAATCAGGGAGCATGATGCCTCCAGCTGCGTTCTTCTTTCTTAAAATTGCTTTGGGAATTCAGGGTCTTTCATGATTCCATACAAATTTTAGAATAGTTTGTTCTATTTCTGTGAAAAATGCAATTAGAATTTTGATAGGGATTGAAATGAATCTCAAGATTGCTTTGGGGAATACGGACATTTTAACAATAAAAAATTCTTCCAATCCATGAGCACAGAATATTTTTACATTCATTTGTGTCTTCATCAACTTTTATTTATTTATTTTTTTTGCATCTGACAAGTTTAATGTGTACTTAAATTTTATGGCAGTTTAAGGGATTGCATGATTTTTTTATTTTTATTTTTATTACTTTCTGCTTTATAACAAAGTGAATCAGTCATACATATGCATCTGTTCCCATATCCCTTCCCTCTTGCATCTCCCTCCCTCTGACCCTCCCTATCCCACCCCTCCAGGTTGTCACAAAGCACCAAGCTGATCTCCTTGTGCTATGCGGCTGCTTCCCACTATCTATCTACCTTACGTTTGGTAGTGTATATATGTCCATGCCTCTCTCTTGCTTTGTCACAGCTTACCCCTCCCCCTCCACATATCCTCAAGTCCATTCACAAGTAGGTCTGTGTCTTTATTCCTGTTTTACCCCTAGGTTCTTCATGAAATTTTTTTTCTTAAATTCCATATATATGTGTTAGCATATGGTATTTGTCTTTCTCTTTCTGACTTCCTTCACTCTGTATGACAGACTCTAGGTCTATCCATCTCATTACAAATAGCTCAATTTCGTTTCTTTTTATGGCTGAGTAATATTCCATTGTATATATGTGCCACATCATCTTTATCCATTCATCCGATGATGGACACTTAGGTTGTTTCCATCTCCAGGCTATTGTGAATAGAGCTGTAATGGACAATTTGATACATGTCTCTTTTTGAATTATGGTTTTCTCAGGGTATATGCCTAGTAGTGGGATTGCTGGGTCATATGGTAGTTCTATTTGTAGTTTTTTAAGGAACTTCCATAGTGTTCTCCATAGAGGCTGTACTAATTCACATTCCCAACAACAGTGCAAGAGTGTTCCCTTTTTTCCACACCCTCTCCAGCATTTATTGTTTCTAGATTTCTTGATGATGGCCATTCTGACTGGTGTGAGATGATATCTCATTGTAGTTTTGATTTGCATTTCTCTAATGAGTAAAGATGTTGTGCATCCTTTCATGTGTTTCTTGGCAGTGTGTATATCATCTGTGGAGAAATGTCTATTTAGGTCTTCTGCCAATTTTTGGATTGGGTTGTTTGATTTTTTTGTTATTGAGCTGCATGAGCTGCTTATAAATTTTGGAGATTAATCCTTTGTCAGTTGCTTCATTTGCAAATATTTTCTCCCATTCTGAGGGTTGTCTTTTGGTCTTGTTTATGGTTTCCTTTGCTGTGCAAAAGCTTTGAAGTTTCATTAGGTCCCATGTGTTTATTTTTGTCTTTATTTCCATTTCTCTAGGAGATGGGTCAAAAAGGATCTTCTGTGATTTATGTTATAGAGTGTTCTGCCTATGTTTTCCTCTAAGAGTTTGATAGTGTCTGGCCTTACATTTAGGTCTTTAATCCATTTTAAGCTTATTTTTGTGTATGGTGTTAGGGAGTGATCTAATCTCATATTTTTACATGTCCCTGTCCAGTTTTCCCAGCAACAGTTATTGAAGAGACTGTCCTTTCTCCACTGTACATTCCTGCCTCCTTTATCAAAGATAAGGTGACCATATGTGCGTGGGTTTATCTCTGGGCTTTCTATCCTGTTCCATTGATCTATCTTTCTGTTTTTGTGCCAGTCCCACAGTGTCTTGATTACTGTAGCTTTGTAGTATAGTCTGAAGTCAGGGAGCCTGATTCCTCCAACTCCGTTTTTCGTTCTCAAGATTGCTTTGGCTATTCAGGGTCTTTTGTGTTTCTATACAAATTGTGAAATTTTTTTGTTCTAGTTCTATGAAAAATGCCAGTGGTAGTTTGATAGGGATTGCATTGAATCTGTAGATTGCTTTAGGTAGTAGAGTCATTTTCACAATATTGATTCTTCCAATCCAAGAACATGGTACATCTCTCCATCTATTTGTATCATTTTTAATTTCTTTCATCAGTGTCTTATAGTTTTCTGCATACAGGTCTTTTGTCTCCTTAGGTGGGTTTATTCCTAGATACTTTATTCTTTTTGTTGCAATGGTAAATGGGAGTGTTTCCTTGATTTCAATTTCAGATTTTTCATCATTAGTATATAGGAATAACAGAGATTTCTGTGCATTAATTTTCTATCCTGCTACTTTTCCAAATTCATTGATTAGCTCTAGTAGTTTTCTGGTAGCATCTTTAGGATTCTCTATGTATAGTATCATGTCATCTGCAAACAGTGACAGCTTTACTTCTTCTTTTCCAATTTGGATTCCTTTTATTTCCTTTTCTTCTCTGATTGCTGTGGCTAAAACTTCCAAAACTATGTTGAATAACGGTGGTGAGAGTGGGCAACCTTTTCTTGTTCCTGATCTTAGTGGAAATGGTTTCAGTTTTTCACCATTGAGGACGATGCTGGCTGTGGGTTTGTCATATATGGCCTTTATTATGTTGAGGAAAGTTCCCTCTATGCCTACTTTCTTCAGGGTTTTTATCATAAATGGGTATTGAATTTTGTCGAAAGCTTTCTCTGCATCTATTGAGATTATCATATGGTTTTTCTCCTTCAATTTGTTAATATGGTGTATCACATTGATTGATTTGCATATATTGAAGAATCCTTGCATTCCTGGAATAAACCCCACTTGATCATGGTGTATGATCCTTTTAATGTGCTGTTGGATTCTGTTTACTAGTATTTTTGTTGAGGATTTTTGCATCTATGTTCATCAGTGATATTAGCCTGTAGTTTTCTTTCTTTGTGACATCCTTGCCTGGTTTTGGTATCAAGGTGATGGTGGCCTCATAGAATGAGTTTGGGAGTGTTCTCCCTCTGATATATTTTGGAAGAATCTGAGAAGGATAGGTGTTAGCTCTTCTCTAAATGTTTGATAGAATTCGCCTGTGAATCCATCTGGTCCTGGGCTTTTGTTTGTTGGAAGATTTTTATCACAGTTTCAATTTCAGTGGTTGTGATTGGTGTCTTCATATTTTCTATTTCTTCCTGATTCAGTCTTGGCAGGTTGTGCATTTTGAAGAATTTGTCCATTTCTTCCAGGTTGTCCACTTTATTGGCATAGAGTTGCTTGTAGTAATCTCTCTTGATCTTTTGTATTTCTGCAGTGTCAGTTGTTACTTCTCCTTTTTCATTTCTAATTCTATTGATTTGAGTCTTGTCCCTTTTTTCTTGATGATTCTGGCTAATGGTTTATCAGTTTCGTTTATCTTCACAAAGACCCAGCTTTTAGTATTGTTGATCTTTGCTATCATTTCCTTCATTTCTTTTTCACTTATATCTGATCTGATCTTTATGATTTCTTTCCTTCTGGTAAATTGGGGGGGGGTTGTTGTTCTTTCTCTAATTGCTTTAGGTGCAGGGTCATGTTGTTTACTCGAGATGTTTCCTGTTTCTTAAGGTGGGATTGTATTGCTATAAACTTCCCTCTTAGAACTGCTTTTGCTGCGTCCCATAGGTTTTGATTCGTCGAGTCTCCATTGTCATTTGTTTCTAGGTATTTTTTGATTTCCTCTTTGATTTCTTCAGTGATCACTTTGTTATTAAGTAGTGTATGGTTTAGCCTCCATGTGTTTGTATTTTTTACAGATCTTTTCATGTAACTGATTTCTAATCTCATAGCATTGTGGTCAGAAAAGATACTTGATACAATTTCAGTTTTCTTAAATTTACCAAGGCTTGATTTGTGACCCAAGATATGATCTATCCTGGAGAATGCTCCATGAGCACTTGAGAATAATGAGTATTCTGTTGTTTTTGGATGGAATGTCTTATAAATATCAATTAAGTCCGTCTTGTTTAATGTATCATTTAAAGTTTGTGTTTCCTTATTTATTTTCATTTTGGATGATCTGTCCATTGGTGACAGTGGGGTGTTGAAGTCCCCTACCATGAGTGAGTTACTGTCGATTTCCCCTTTTATGGCTGTTAGTATTTGCCTTATATATTGAGGTGCTCCTATGTTGGGTGCATAAATATTTACAATTGTTACATTTTCTTCTTGGATAGACCCCTTGATCATTATGTAGTGTCCTTCTTTGTCTCTTTTAACAGTCTTTATTATAAAGTCTATTTTGTCTGATACAAGAATTGCTACCCCAGCTTTCTTTTGATTTCCATTTGCCTGGAATATCTTTTTCCATCCCCTTACTTTCAATTTGTATGTGTCTCTAGGTCTGAAGTGGGTCTCTTGTAGACAGCATATATATGGGTCTTGTTTTTTTATGCATTCAGCCAATCTGTGTCTTTTGGTGGGAGCATTTATTCCATTTATATTTAAGTTAATTATCGATATATATGATCCTATTACCATTTCCTTTCTTGTTTTGGTTTCGTTATTGTGGGTATTTTCCTTCTGTTGTGTTTCTTGCCTAGAGAAGTTCCTTTAGCATTTGTTGTAAAGCTGGTTTGGTGGTGCTGAACTCTCTCAGCTTTTGCTTGTCTGCAAAGGTTTTAATTTCTCCATCAAATCTGAATGAGATCCTTGCTGGTTAGAGTAATCTTGGTTGCAGTTTTTTCTCCTTCATCACTTTAAATATGTCCTGCCACTCGCTTCTGGCTTGTAGAGTTTCTGCTGTGAGATCAGCTGTTAACCTGATGGTGATTCCCTTGTGTGTTATTTGTTGTTTTTCCCTTGCTGCTTTTAATATGTTTTGTTTGTGTTTAAGTTTTGACAGTTTGATTAATATGTGTCTTGGCGCATTCCTCCTTGGATTTCCTCTGTATGGGACTCTCTGTGCCTACTGGACTTGATTAACTATTTCCTTTCCCATATTAGGGAAGTTTTCAACTATAATCTCTTCAAATATTTTCTCAGTCCCTTTCTTTTTCTCTTCTTCTGGAACCCCTATAATTTGAATGTTGGTGCATTTAATGTTGTCCCAGAGGTCTCTGAGACTGTCCTCAGTTCTTTTCTTTCTTTTTTCTTTATTCTGCTCTGCAGCAGTTATTTCCACTGCTTTGTCTTCCAGGTCACTTATCCGTTCTTCTGCCTCAGTTGTTCTGCTATTGATCCCATCTAGAGTATTTTTAATTTCATTTATTGTGTTGTTCATCATTGCTTGTTTCATCTTTAGTTCTTCTAGGTCCTTGATAAAAGTTTCTTGCATTTTGTCTATTGTATTTCCAAAATTTTGAATCATCTTTGCTATCATTATTCTGAATTCTTTTTCAGGTAGACTGCCTATTTCCTCTTCATTTGTTAGGTCTGGTGGGTTTTTATCTTGTTCCTTCACCTGCTGTGTGTTTTTCTGTCTTCTCATTTTGCTTATCTTACTGTGTTTGTGGTCTCCTTTTTGCAGGCTGCAGGTTCATAGTTCCTGTTGTTTTTGGTGTCTGTCCCCAGTTGTTAAAGTTGGTTCATTGGGTTGTGTAGGCTTCCTGGTGGAGGGCACTAGTGCCTGTGTGGTGGTGGATGAGGCTCAATCTTGTCTTTCTTGTGGACAGGTCCACGTTTGGTGGTATGTTTTGGGGTGTTTGTGGCCTTATTATGTTTTTAGGCAGCCTCTCTTCTAATTGGTGGTGTTTTGTTCCTCTATTGCTAGTTGCTTGGCATAGGGTGGCCAGCACTGTAGCTTGCTGGTCGTTGAGTGAATCTGGGTGCTGGTGTTGAGATGGAGATCTCTAGGAGATTTACTCCATTTGATATTATGTGGAGCTGGGAGGTCTCTTGTGGACCAGTGTCCTGAAGTCGGCTCTCCCAATTCAGGCGCACAGCACTGAATCCTGGCTGCAGCACCAAGAGCCTTTCATCCACCCGGCTCAGAATAAAAGGGAGAAAAAGTAGAAAAAAAAGATTAGTAGAAGAAAAAGAGAAAGAAAGAAAGAAGCGAGGGAGGGAGGGAGGGAGGATGGAATGAAAGAAAGAAAGAAAGAAAGAAAGAAAGGAAAGAGGGAGGGGGAGGGAGGAGGGAAAGAAAGAAAGAAAGAAAGAAAGAAAGAAAGAAAGAAGGAAAGAAAGGAGGGAGCAGGGGAGGGAGGGAGGGAGGAAGGAGGGAAGGTAGGAAAAAGAGAAAGAGAGAAGATATATAAAATAGAATATAGTATGATAAAATATATAGCATTATTAAAATAAAAAAGTATTTATTAAAATAATTTTAAAAAAATGGACATATGGAACCCTGGGACACATGGTGGAAGCAAAGCTATACAGAGAAAATCTCACACAGAAGCATACACATACACATTCACAAAAAGTGAACAAGGGGAAAAAATTGTAAATCTTGCTCTCAAAGTCCACCTCCTCAATTTGGGATAATTCATTGTAAAAAGAGGAAAATGGGAAAAAATCTTAGATCTTGTTCTCTAATTCCACCTCCTCAATTTGAGATGATTCGTTGTCTATTCATGTATTCCACAGATGCAGGGTACATCGAGTTGATTGTGGAGCTTTAATCCACTGCTTCTGAGGCTGCTGGGGAGAGATTTCCCTTTCTCTTCCTTATTCTCTAAGCTCCCGGGTCTCAGCTTTGGATTTGGCCCCTCCTCTGCGTGTAGGTCACCAGAGGGCGTCTGTTCTTGTCTCAGAGATGACGGGGTTAAAGGAGCAGCTGCTTCGGGGGCTCTAGCTCTCTCAGGCCAGGGGTAGGCAGGGGTACTGAGTGCGGGATGAGCCTGCAGCAGCAGAGGCCAGCATGATGTTGCACCAGCACGAGGTGTGCCGTACGCTCTCCCGGGGAAGCTGTCCCTGGATCCCGGGACCCCGGCAGTGGCAGGATGCACAGGTTCTCCAGAGAGGGTGTGTGGATAGTGACCTGCACTCACACACAGGCCTCTTGGCAGTGGCAGCAGCAGCAACAGTGTCCCACGCCCGTCTCTGTGGTCCGCACTTTTAGCCGCGGCTCGCGCCCATCTCTGGAGCTCCTTTAAGTGGCACTTTTTATCCCCTCTCCTCGTGCACCAGGAAACAAAGAGGGAAGAAAATGTCTCTTGCCTCTTCAGCAGCTCCAGACTTTTTCCCGGACTTCCTCCCGGATAGCCGTGGTGCACTAACCCGTTCAGGCTCTCTTCCCACCGCAAGCCCCAGTCTTCTCCCTGTGCTCCGACTGAAACCCGAAACCCGAACCTCAGCCCCCAGCCCCGCCCACCCTGGCGGCCGAGCAGACAAGCCTCTTGGGCTGGTGAGTGCCACTCAGCACTGATCTTCTGTGCAGGAATCTCTCTGCTTTGCCCTCCACACCCCTGTTGCTGCACTCTCCTCTGCTACTCCGAAGCTTTCCCCCTCTGCCACCAGCAGTCTCTGCCTGCAAAGGGGCTTCCTAGTTTGTGGAAACCTTTCCTCCTTCATGGCTCCCTCCCTCTGGTGCAGGTCCCGTCCCTATCCTTTTGTCTCTGTTGATTCTTTTTTCTTTTACTCTACCCAGGTACGTGGGGAGTTTCTTGCCTTTTGGGGGGTCTGAGGTCTTCTGTCAGTGTTCAGCAGGTGTTCTGTAGGAGTTTTTCCACGTGTAGATAAATTTCTGATGTATCTGTGGGGAGGAAGTTGATCTCCATGTCTTACTCTTCCTCCATCTTCCCCCAGCTCCTCCTTGCCTTCTTATTCTTTTCAGTGTACAGGTTTTCACCGCCTCAGTTAATTTATTCCTAGGTATTTTATTATTTTTCATGCAATTGTTAATGGAATTGTTTTCCCAACTTCCCTTTCTGAGAGTTCATCAATAGTGTACAGAAACACTACGTATTTCTGCATACTGATTTTATTTATTTATTTATTTATTTATTTATTTATTTATTTATTTATTTATTTTAATCTATTTATTGGAGTATAATTGCTTTACAATGGTGTTTTACTTTCTGCTTTATAACAAAGTGAATCAGTTATACATATACAAATGTTCCGATATCTCTTCCCTCTTGCACCTCACTCCCTCCCACAATCCTTATGCCACCCTTCTAGGTGGTCACAAAGCACCAGGCTGATCTCCCTGTGTTATGTGGCTGCTTCCCACTAGCTATCTATTTTACATTTGGTACTGCATATATGTCCATGCCACTCTCTCACTTTGTCCCAGATTACACTTCCCCCTCCCCATTTCCTCAAGTCCATTCTCTAGTAGGTCTGTGTCTTTATTCTCGTCTTGCCCCTAGGTTCTTCATGACCTTTTTTTCCCCTTAGATTCCACGTATATGTGTTAACATACAGTATTTGTTTTTCTCTTTCTGACTTAGTTCACTCTGTATGACAGACTCTAGGTCCATACACTTCACTACAAATAAATCAGTTTCATTTCTATTTATGACTGAGTAATATTCCATTGTATATATGTGCTGCATCTTCTTCTTTATCAATTCATCTATTGATGGACACTTAGGTTGCTTCCATGTCCTAGCTATTGTGAATACAGCTCCAATGAACATTTTGGTACATGACTCTTTTTGAATTATAGTTTTCTCAGGGTATATGCCCAGTAGTGGCATTGCTGGGTCATATGGTAGCTCTATTTGTAGTTTTTTAAGGAACCTCCATACTGTTCTCCATAGTGGCTCTATCAATTTACGTTCCCACCAACAGTGCAAGAGGGTTCCCTTTACTCCACACCCTCTCCAGCATTTATTGTTTCTAGATTTTTTGATGATGGCCATTGTGACCAGTGTGAGATGATATCTCATTATAGTTCTGATTTGTATTTCTCTAATGATTAATGGTGTTGAGCATTCTTTCATGTGTTTGTTGGCAATCTGTATATCTTCCTTGGAGAAAGGTCTATTTAGTTCTTCTGTCCATATTTGGTTTGGATTGTTTGGGTGTTATTTTTTTTTGTTATTGAGCTGCATGAGCTGCTTGTAAATTTTTGATATTAATCCTTTGTCAGTGGCTTTATTTGGAAATATTTTCTCCCATTCTGAGGGTTGTCTTTTGTTCTCCCTTATGGTTTCCTTTGTTGTGCAAAAGCTTTGATGTTTCATTAGGTCCCATTTGTTTATTTTTCTTTTTATTTCCATTTCTCTAGGAGGTAGGCCAAAAAGGATCTTGCTGTGATTTATGTCACAGAGTGTTCTGCCTATGTTTTCCTCTAAGACTTCGACAGTTTCTGGCCTTACATTTAGGTCCTTAATCCATTTTGAATTTATTTTTGTATATGGTGTTACGGAGTGTTCTAATATCATACTTTTACATGTACCTGTATAGTTTTCCCAGCATCACTTATTGAAAAGGCTGTCTTTTCTCCACTGTATATTCTTGCCTGTTTTATCAAAGATAAGTTGACCAAATGTGTGTGGGTTTATCTCTGGGCTTTCTATTCTGTTCCATATTTCTGTTTTTGTACCATTACCATACTGTCTTGATTAATGTAGCTTTGTAGTATAGTCTGAATTCAGGGAGCCTTATTCTTCCAGCTCCATTTTTCTTTCTCAAGATTGCTTTGGCTGTTTGGGGACTTTTGTGTTTCCATATAAATTGTGAAATTTTTTGTTCTATTTCCGTGAAAAATGCATGTGGTAATTTGGTAGCGATTGCATTGAATCTGTAGATTGCTTTGGGTAGTAGAGTCATTTTCACAATGTTGATTCTTCTAATCCAAGATCATGGTATATCTCTCCATCTATTTGTATCATCTTTAATACCTTTCATCAGTGTCTTATAATTTTCGGCATACAGGTCTTTTGTCTCCTTAAGTAGGTTTATTCTTAGATATTTTATTCTTTTTGTTACAATGTAAATAGGAGTGTTCTCTTAATTTCACTTTCAGATATTTCATCATTAATGTATAAGAATGTCACAGATTTCTGTGCATTAATTTTGTATCCTGCTACTCTACCAAATTAATTGAATAGTTCTATTAGTTTTCTGTTAGCATCTTTGGGATTCTCTATGTATAGTATGTCACCTGCAAACAGTGACAGCTTTACTCCTTCTTTTCCATTTTGGATTCCTTTTGTTTCTTTTTCTTCTCTTATTGCTGTGGCTAAAACTTCCAAAACTAGTTTGAATAATAGCAGTGAGAGTGGGCAACCTTGTCTTGTTCCTGATCTTAGTGGGAATGGTTTCAATTTTTCACCATTGAGGATGATGCTGGCTGTGGGATTGTCATATATGGCCTGTATTATGTTGAGGAAAGTTCCCTCTTTGCCTACTTTCTGGATGGTTTTTATCATAAATACGTGTTTTTTTTTAATTTTGTCAAAAGATCTCTCTGCATCTATTGTGATGATCATATGGTTTTTCTCCTTCAATTTGTTAATATGGTGTATCATGTTGATTGATTTGCATATATTTAAGAATCCTTTCATTCCAAAAGTAAGGTAGATAGCTAGTGGGAAGCAGCTGCATAGCACAGGGAGATCAGATCGGTGCTTTGTGACTGCTGGGAGAGGTGGGATAGGGAGGTTTGGAGGGAGGGAGATGCAAGAGAGAAGGGATATGGGAACAGATATATATGTATAACTGATTCACTTTCTTATAAAGCAGAAACTAACACACCATTGTGAAGCTATTATACTCCTATATAGTTGTAAATAAAAGTAACATAGATGTATTGGGAAAAAATACATATATATATATATATATATATATATATATATATATATATATATATATATATATTCCCTATATATATATTTCCTCTAGCTTGGGAACATCTCAACAAATTCTTGTAAGTCAAAGACCAGCCTAATTCTATAGGAAATGTGATTGTTCAACAAATAATAGATGTATGGCAAGAATGTTTTTTTATTTACTAAAACACAGAATTTAATTTTAATTCGGTGATTGAAGAAATGTGGTCAGAAGAAATGCTTACATCCTCTGAACCCCTTTCACTCATACTTCCTACTGATCACATTGCTTCTTCATTCTTGGAATTCAGACGTGATGCCCGAAGCACATCATTCATCATGGGATCATGAAGAGAAAAGCCCCATACTAAGAATGGGCAGAACACAAAGAGACATAAAGTCTGTATTCCTGATGGCATCACTGATAGTACCAGTGTATTACTTATCTCTCCCTTTCTGTTTAAACCACTGTGGTAGGATTTTCTGTTGTTCTGTTTAACAAAAATCATTCCTAATTTGTTACTAAACTCTCAATAATTATTTATTGAATAAATGAAATTTGTAAACAACTGATTTGTGAACTTTGTAAGAGAAATGAAAAAGAAAACCCTTGATACTGTTGGCGGGAATATAAATTGTTGCAGCCACTGTGGAAAACTTTATGGAGCTTCCTCAAAAAATGAAAAATAGAACTACAATATGATGTAGCAGTTCCACTCCTCAGTATTGATCCAAAGAAAATGAGGACACTAGTTTGAAAAGATACACGCACCCCAAAGTTCATAGCAGCTATTATTATTTACAATAGCCAAGATATGAAAGCAACCTAAATGTCCATCAACAGATGAATGGATGAAGATGTGAGATATATATATATATATATATGTATATATATATATATATATATATATATATATATATATATATTTAAATGTATATATACATATATATTTAAATGTATATATGTGTATATATCTATATATCTATATATATATCTTCATCATATATATAATGGAATAGTAGCCATAAAAAAGAATGAAATTCTGCCATTTACATCGACATGGATGGACCTAAAGAGTATTATGTTTAGTGAAATAAGTCAGAGAAAGACAAATACTCTGTTATCTCTTATATGTGAAACCTAAAAATGTAAACAAATGAAATTGTAAGACACAACAGAAGCAGACTCACAAATATAGAGAAAAAACTAGTGGTTACCAGCAGAGAGAGAGAAGGGTGGAGCGGCAAGATAGGGGTATGGGAGATACAAACTACTATGTATAAAAGAAACAAGGACAGGGCTTCCCTGGTGGCGCAGTGGTTGAGAGTCCGCCTGCCAATGCAGGGGATACGGGTTCGTGCCCCGGTCCGGGAGGATCCCACATGCCGTGGAGCGGCTGGGCCCGTGAGCCATTGCTGCTGAGCCTGTGCGTCCGGAGCCTGTGCTCCGCAACGGGAGAGGCCACAACAGTGAGAGGCCCGTGTACCGCAAAAAAAAAAAAAAAAAAAAAAAAAAAAGAAACAAGGACATATTGTACAGCACAGAGAAATACAGGAATTATTCTTTTTTTTCAAGAGAAAAGTTTTTATTTGTTTATTGAAAAACATGGCTCATTGACTAATTACTATCTATCCCCTTTACCATTTATGTGCAAATCTATAGTTTTTCAATATAATGTCTGTGATGCAGTCCACTTATGATAAAGCAGACTTTAAAGTTATATCTCCTGGTTATAAATCCAGGTGTCATTCAATGTTCCTTGTCTTGCTTGATTTCTGGAGTATTCTGTATGACTGAATCTCCTTGAAACTCTTCTGCCTTAACTACTAGGATAATATCTCGTGAGTTTTCTCTCCCACGTATCAATGTTGACAATACAAGTATTTGGTATGGATCCCTTTCTTTCTACATAATATCACTGGATCATTGAATTAACTTCTATGAACTAAATTGCTAACTGAGGGATCCCAAATTTGGATAGTTGAGCTCTTTCTTTTGAGTTCTAGAGAGTTGTCTTTAGACGTTCAGCCTATTTCCAAAACTGACCTTATCTTCTTTTCTGCAAAATCTTCCCCTACCTCTTGGATTACAACTTCACCCATCTATATCATTCTCCATTCTTTCAGTTATAATGCAGACCATAGCATGTCACTCTTCTGCCTAGCAGCTTCACTGGCTGCCCATTGTCTTCATGGAAAAAGATACTACAGTCTTCATTGTCCAGGCTTGCCTGATTTTGTAACTTCACTCCACCTCATGCTTCAGGTCTATTCATTACTGTGAATGTATTGTGCTCTGACACACTGCTGCACCGTGGTAATAATGTTATTAACAAATATTTATATTAATTAAGGGCTAATTGTGTTTCAAACACTATGCAAAACCACTTTAAACTCATTACCTTATATAATCATATCAACATTATGTCATAGGTTCTTTTACTCTCCCTGTTTTTGGAAAAGTATACTAAGGTTAGGAGGTTAAATAATGTACCCAGGCTCACAGTTCATAAGAGACAGAGATAGAAATCCTATAGTTAAGCATGATGCTATGTTGCTTCTCATGTGCCTCACAAAAGCTGTTCCTTGTTTGGATTTTCCTTCTCCCACCTGTTATTTTAACTGGTTGACTACTATTTATCCTACAGGATGTTGCAAGAAGCAGGTATTACTTTACTGTGATCTTGTTGCTTCTTCTTTTCTTTAACATCTTTATTAGGATTATAATTGATTTACAGTGGTGTATTAGTTTCTGCTGTATAAAAAAGTGAATCAGCTACACAGATACCTACATCTCATATCTCCTCCCTCTTGCATCTCCCTCCCACACTCCCTATCCCACCCCTCTAGGTGGTCACAAAGCACTAAGCCAATCTCCCTGTGCTATGCGGCTGCTTCCCACTATATATCTATTTCTTATTTGGTAATGTATATATGTCCAGGCCACATTCTCACTTCATCCAAGCTTACCCTTCCCCATCCCTGTGTCCTCAAGTCCATTCTCTATGACTGCATCTATATTCCTGTCCTGCCCCTAAGTTCTTCAGAACCTTTTTTTTTTAGATTCAATATATATGTGTTAGCTTATGGTATTTCATTTTCTCTTTCTGTCTAACTTCACACTGTATGACAGTCTCTAGATCCATCGACCTCACTACAAATAATGCACTTTCGTTTCCTTCTAAGGTTGAGTAATATTCCATTGAATATGTGTGCCACATCTTCTTTATCCATTCATCTTACGATGGACACTTAGGTTGCTTTCATGTCCTGGCTACTGTAAATAGAGCTGAAATGAATATTGGGGTACATGACTTTTTTTGATTAATGGTTTTCTCAGGGTATATGCCCAGTAGTGGGATTGCTGGGTCGTATGGTAGTTCTAGTTTTAGATTTCTGAGGAACCTCCATACTGTTCTCCATAGTGGCTGTATAAATTTACATTCCCACCAACAGAGCAAGGGGGTCCCCTTTTCTCCACACCCTCTCCAGCATTTATTGCTTGAAGATATTTTGATTATGGCCATTCTGATCAGTGGGAGGTTATACCTCATTGTACTTTTTGATTTGCATTTCTCTAATGATTAATGATGTTGAGCATCCTTTCATGTGTTTGATGGCAATCTGTATATCTTCTTTGGAGAAATGTCTCTTTAGGTCTTCTGCCCATTTTTGGATTGGGTTGTTTGTTTTTCTGATATTGAGCAGCATGAGCTGCTTATATATTGCAGAGATTAATCCTTTGTCAGTTGCTTCATTTGTAAATATTTTCTCCCATTCTGAGGGTTGTCTTTTGGTCTTGTTTATGGTTTCCTTTCCTGTGCAAAGGCTTTTAAGTTTCATTAGGTCACATTTGTTTATTTTTGTTTTTATTTCCAATTACATGGAGGTGGGTCAAAAATGATCTTGCTGTGATTAATGTCAAAGAGTGTTCTTCCTATGTTTTCCTCTAAGAGTTTCATAGTGTCTGGGCTTACATTTATGTTTTTAATCCATTTTGGGTTTATTTTCATGTATGGTGTTAGGGAGGGTCCTAACTTCATTTTTTTACATGTAGCTGTCCAGTATTCTCAGCAAAAGTTATTGAGGAGACTGCCTTTTCCCCACTGTATATGCTTGCCTCCTTTATCAAATATAAGATGACCATATGTGCATGGGTTTTATCTCTGGGCTTTCTATCCTGTTTGATTGATCTATATTTCTGTTTTTGTGCCATTACCATACTGCCTTGATTACTGTAGCTTTGTAGCATAGTGTGAAGTAAGGGAGCCTGATTCCTCCAGCTCCATTTTTCTTTCTCAAGATTGCTTTGGCTATTTGGGGTCTTTTGTGTTTCCATACAAATTGTGATTTTTTTTTCTAGTTCTGTGAAAACTGTCAGTGATAGTTTGATAGGGATTGCATTGAACCTGTAGATTGCTTTGTGTAGTAGAGTCACTTTCATAATGTTGATTCTTCCAACCAAGAACATGTTATATCTGTCCATCTCTTTGTATCATCTTTAATTTCTTTCATTAGTGTCTTAGTTTCTGCATACAGGCATTTTGTTTTTTTAGGTAGGTTTATTCCTAGGTATTTTATTGTTTATGTTGCAATGGTAAATGGGAGTTTTTCCTTAATTTCCCTTTCAGATTTTTCCTCATTAGTGTATAGGAATGCAAGAGATTTCTGTGCATTAATTTTGTATCCTGCTCCTTTACCAAATTCATTGACCACCCCTAGTAGTTTTCTGGTAGCATCTTTAGGATTTCCTATGCATAGTATCATGTCATCGGCAAACAGTGACAGTTTTACTACTTCCTTTCCGATTTGGATTTCTTTAATTTCTTTATCTTCTCTGATTGCTGTGTCTAAATCTTCCAAAACTATGTTGAATAAGAGTGGTGAGAGTGGGCAACCTTGTCTTGTTCCTGATCTTAGAGGAAATGGTTTCAGTTTTTCACCATTGAGAACGATGTTGCCTGTAGGTTTGTCATATATAGCCTTTATTATGTTGAGTTAAGTTCCCTCTATGCCTACTTTATGGAGGGATTTTATCATGAATGGGTGTTGAATTTTGTAGAAATATTTTTTGCATCAATTGCGATGATAATATGTTTTTTATCCTTCAATTTGTTAATATGGTATATCTAATTGATTTATTTGCATATATTGAAGAATCCTTGAATTCCTGGGGTAAGCCCCACTTGATCATGGTGATCCTTTTAATGTGCTGTTGGATTCTGTTTGCTAGTATTTTGTTGAGGATTTTTGCATCTATGTTCATCAGTGATATTGGCCTATAGTTTTCCTTTTTGTGGCATCTTCAACTGGTATTGGTATAATGGTGATGGTGGTCTTGTAGAATGGGTTTGGGAGTGGTCCTCCCTCTGCTATATTTTGGAATAATATGAGAAAGATCGGTGTTAGCTCTTCTCTAAATGATTGATATAATTCTCTGGTGACGCCATCTGGTCCTGGGCTTTGTCCGAAAAATTTTAATCACAGTTTCAAATCCAGTGCTTGTGTTTGGTCTGTTTATATTTTCTGTTTCTTCCTGGTTCAGTCTCGGAAGTTTTTACTTTTCTAAGAATTTGTCCATTTCTTCAGGTTGCCCTTTTTTTTTTTTTTGCATATAGTTGCTTGTAATAATCTCTCATGATCCTTTGTATTTCTGCAGTGAAATTTGTTGCTTCCCCTTTTTCATTTCTAATTCTATTCATTAGAGTCTAATACCACTTTTTCTTGATGAGTTTGGCTAAGGGTTTATTAATTTTGTTTCTCTTCTCATGTACCATCTTTTAGTTTTATTGATCTTTGCTATCATTTCCTTCATTTATTTTTCTTTTATTTCTGATTGGATCTTTACGTTTTCTTTCCTTCTCCTAACTTTGGGTTCTTTTTTTCCTTCTTTCTCTAAATGCTTTAGGTGTAAGTTTAGGTTGTTTGAGTTGTTTCTTGATTCTTGAAGTAGGATTGTATTGCTATAATATTCCCTCTTAAAACTGCTTTTGCTGCATCCCATAGGTTTTGGGTCATTATGTTTTCATTGTCATTTGTTTCTAAGTATTTTTTTTATTTCCTGTTTGATTTATTCAGTGATCTCTTGGTCATTTATCTGTGTATTGTTTACCCTCCATGTGTTTGTATTTTTCCAGATATTTTCTTGTAATTGATATCTAGTCTCATAGAGTTATTGTCAGAAAAGTTATTTGACACAATTTCAATTTTCTTAAATTTACCAAGGCCTGATTTGTGATGCAACAAATAATCTATCCTGGAGAATGTTCCAGGAGCCCTTGAGAAGAAAGTGTAATCTGCTGTTTTGGATGGAATGTCCTATAAATAGCAATTAATTCCATTATCATTTAATGTATAATTTAAAGCTTGTGTTTCCTTATTTATTTCCATTTTGGATGATCTGTCCATTGGTGAAAGTGGGCTGTAAAGTCCCCTACTATTATTGTGTTACTGTCAATTTCCCCTTTATGGCTGTTTGGATTTGCCATACACATTGAGTTTCTTCTCTGTTGCATGTATAAATATTTACAATTCTTATATCTTCTTCTTCGATTGATCCCTTGATTTTTATGTAGTGTCCATCTTTGTCTCTTGTAATAGTCATTATTTTAAAGTCTATTTTGTCTGGTATGAGAATTGCTACCCCAGCTTTCATTTGTTTGCCATTTGCATGGAATAACTTTTCTCCATTCCCTCACTTTCCTTCTGTATGTGTCCGTAGGTCTGAAGTGCATCTCTTTTAGGCAGCCTATGTATGGGTCTTGTTTTTGTATCCATTCAGCCAGTCTCTGTCATTTGGTTGTAGCATTTAATCCATTTACATTTAAGGTTGTTATAGATATGCATGTTCCTATTACTGTTTTCTTAATTGTTTTGAGTTTGTTACTATATGTCTTTTCCTTCTCTTGTGTTTCCTGCCTATAGAAGTTCCTTTAGCATTTGTTGTAAACCTGGTTTGATGTGCTGAATTGTCTTAGGTTTTGCTTATCTGTAAAGGTCTTAATATCTCTGGCAAATCTGAATGTGAGTTTTGCAGGGTAGATTAATCTTGGTTGTAGATTTTTCCCTTTCATCACTTTAAATATGTCTTGCCAGTCCCTCCTAGCTTGCAGAGTTTCTGCTGAAAGATCAGCTGTTAACCTTATGGAGATTCCCTTGTATGTTAATTGTTCCTTTTCCTTTCTGCTTTTAATATTTTCTCTTTGTATATAATTTTGTTAATTTGATTAATATGTTTCTTGGTGTGTTTCTACTTGGATTTATCCTGTATGGGACTCTCTCTGTTTCCTGTATTTGATTGCCTATCTCATTAGCCATATTAGGGAATTTTTCAATTATAATCTCTTGAAATATTTTCTCAGTCCCTTTTTTTTTCACTCTTCTTCTTCTGGGACCCTATAATTCGAAAGTTGGTGCATTTAACGTTGTTCCAGAAGTCTCTGAGCTTGTCATCAATTATTTTCTATCTTTTTTCTTTATTCTGCTCTGTTGTAGTTATTTTCACTATTTTATCTTCCATGTCAGTTATCCATCCTTCTGTCTCAGTTATTCTGCTTTTGATTCCTTGTAGAGAATATTTTATTTCATTTATTATGCTGTTCCTCATTGTTTGTTTGCTCTTTAGTTCCTCTAGGTCCTTGTTAAACGTTTCTATATTTGCTCCATTCTATTTCTAAGATTTGGATCATCTTTACTCTCATTACTCTGAATGCTTTTTTAGGTAAACAGCCTACTTCCTCTTCATTTGTTTGGTCTGTTGGATGTTTACGTTGCTCCTTCACCTGCTTTTATTTCTCTGTCTTCTCATTTTGTTTAACTTACTGTGTTTGGGGTCTCCCTTTTGTAGGCTGCAGGTCCTTAGTTCCCATTGGTTTTTATGTCTGCTCCCATTGTTTACGTTTGGTTCAGTGGGCTTTATTGGTTTCCTGGTGGAAGTGACTGGTGTCTGTGTTCTTGTCAATAAGGCTGGATCTTTTCTTTTTAGTGGGCAGTACCATGTCCAGTTTTGTGTATTGTGGTTTCTGTGAACTTATTGTGATTTTTAGGCAGTCTCTCTGCTAATGGGTGTGTTTGTGTTCCTCTCTTGCTAGTTGTTTGTCATAAGGTGTCAAGCACTGTAGCTTGCTGGTCATTGAGTCCAGCTGGTTCTTAGTTTTTAGATGGAGATCTCTGGGAGACTCTTGCTATTTGATATTACGTGGAGCCAGGAGGTCTCTGGTGGTCCAAAGTTTTGAACTCAGCTCTCCTGCCACAGAGGCTCAGGCCTGACACCAGGCCAGAGCACCAAGACCCTCTCAGCCACACAGCTCAGAAGAAAAGGGAGGGAAAAAAATATTAAAAGAAACAAGAAAGAGTAAATAAATAAATAAAATAAAGTTATTGAAATAGGAAAAAGATATTAAAAATAAAAAAATAAAGAATTAATAAAATAGAAGGAGAGAAAGAAAGAAGAGAGCAACCAAACCAAAAAACAAATCCTCCAATGATAACAAGTGCTAAAAATTATACTAAAAAAGAAAAAAAAAAAACAAAACAAATAAACAAAAAACCCAGACAGGCAGAACTCTAAGATAAGTGACAGAAACAAAGCTATACAGACAAAATCACACAAGGAATTATATACATACACACTCACAAAAGGAGAAAAAGAAAAAAAAATATATATATATATATGAAATTAAAAATGGTAGAGAACAGCCAAATCAATAAACAAATCTACCAAAGATAATAAGATCTAAATACTAAACTAAGATAAACATAAAACCATTAACAAATTATAAAGGAAAGCCCACGTCAGCAGTTGCTCCCAAAGTCCACCATCTCAATTTTTGGATGATTCATTGTCTATTCAGGTATTTGACAGCTGAAGGGTACATCAAGTTAACTGTGGAGATTTAATCCACTTCTTCTGAAGCTGCTGGGAGAAATTTCCCTTTCTCTTATTTTTTTCTTATTTTTCTCCCAGTTTTCAGGTTTGGATTTGGCCCTGCCTCTGCATGTGTGTAACCTGAGGGCGTCTGTTCCCCACCCAGATAGGACAGGGTTAAAGGAACGGCTGATTGAGGGGCTCTGGCTCACTCAGACTGGGGGGAGGTAAGGGTACAGAATGCAGGGTGAGCCTGTGGCAGCAGAGGCCAGAATGACAGTGCAACAGCCTGAGGTGCACCCTATGTTCTCCTAGGGAAGTTGTCCCTGGATCATGGGACAGGCAGTGGCGGGCTGCACAGGTTCCTGGGAGGGGAGGTGTGGATAGTGACCTGTGCTTGGACACAGGTTTCTTGGTGGCTGTAGCAGCAGCCTTAGTGTTTCATGCTTGTCTCTGGGGTCCGTGCTGATAGCTGTGGCTCATGCCCATCTCTGGAGTTCGTTTAGGCAGTGCTCTGAATCCCCTCTCCTTGCACACCCTGAAACAATGGTCTCTTTCCTCTTAGGCATGTCCAGACGTTTTCTCAGACTCCCTCCCTGCTAGCTGTCTTTCACTAGCCCCCTTCAGGCTGTGTTCATGCAGCTAATCCCAGTCTTCTCCCTGGGATCTGAACTCCAAAGCCTGAGCCTCAGCTCCTATCCCCCACCTGCCCTACTGGGTGAGCAGAGAATCCTCTCAGGCTGGTGAGTGCTGGTCAACACCAATCCTTTGTGTGGGAATCTCTCCACTTTGTCCTCTGCACCCATGTTCCTGTGCTCTCCTCCATGGCTCTAAAGCCCCCCTCCCCACTGCCCACACCCCATCTCTTCTAATGAAGGGGCTTCCTAGTATTTGGAAACTTTTCCTGCTTCACAGCTCCCTCTCCAAAGTGCAGGTCCCATCCCTATTGTTTTGTCTCTTTTTTTTTTCTCCTTTTTTCTTTTGCCTTACCCAGGTACTGTGGAGTTTTGTTGTTTTTTTTTTTACCTTTTAGGAAGTCTGAGATCTTCTGTCAACATTCAGTAGGTGTTCTGTAGGAGTTGTTCCACATGTAGATATAGTTTTGATGTATTTGTGGGGAGGAAGGTTATCTGCACGTCTTACTCCTCTGCCAACTTGAACGTGTCCCCAGAGCCATTATTCTTTAATAACTTTAAATGGGGTGCAATCTGTAAAATATTGAATCACAGTGTTGTACGCTAGAAAGTAATATAGCATTTTAAACCAATTATACTTCAATTAAAAAGTAAAATTCAAAAAATAGAAGAAGAATCAGAACATGGGATTACATCTGAATATTGTCAGTGATTTTACTGTGATCTTGGCCATATCATGTTACCACTCAGCACCTCAGTTACAGCCCTGTGAAATGCAGGGAGACCGTACTCCTGACTTACGAAAAAACAGTTTCAAGTGGTAAAATCAAGGAATGTAGGCTTTTAAAATCCGATCAAGGAAACGAAACACATGGAGTCGACTGGGCTTAACACATTGCCATTTGCAAAATTATGGACAAGAAAATGGAGTATGTATATCTATATGTAACTGAAAAGTATCATGTGAAACGTGAAAATTTGTCAATAAAATTATTTTAGATATGTCAATGGAATTAAATGTTTACCAAGTGGTGTTGAGGAATATGGTGGAAGAGTAAGACACGGAGTTCAGCTTCCTCCCCACAGATACATCAGAAATACATCTACACGTGTAGCAACTCCTACAGAACACCTACTGAATGGTGGCAGAAGACCTCAGACTTCCCAAAAGGCAAGAAACGCCCCACGTACCTGGGTAGGGCAAAAGAAAAAACAAAAAACAGAGACAAAAGAATAGGGATGGGACCTGCACCAGTGGGAGGGAGCTGTGAAGGAGGAAAGGTTTCCACACACTAGAAGCCCCTGTGTGGGCGGAGACTGTGGGTGGTGGAAGGGGCAAGCTTCGGAGCCACGGAGGAGAGCATAGGAGAGCACAGAAATGGGGGTGCAGAGAGCAAAGTGGAGAGATTCCTGCACAGAGGACCAGTGCAGACCGGCACTCACCAGCCCAAGAGGCTTGTCTGCTCAACCGCCAGTGTGGATGGGGGCTGGGAGCTGAGGTTCAGCTTTGGTCAGATCGCAAGGAGAGGACTGGGGTTGGTGGCATGAACACAGCATGAAGGGGGCTAGAGTGCTATGGCTAGCCAGGAGGGAGTCCAGGAGAAAGTCTGGAGGGGCCAAAGAGGCAAGAAAGTTTTCTTGACTCTTTGATTCCTGGTGCGCCAGGAGAGGGTATTAAGAGTGCTGCTAAAAGGAGCTTCAGAGTCGGGTGTGAGCCGTGCGTATCAGTGCAGATCCCAGAGACAGGCATGAGACACTAAGGCTGCAATTGCACCACCAAGAAGCCTGTGAGCAAGCACAGCTCACTGTCCACACCTCCACTCCCGGGAGCATGTGCAGCCCACCATGGCCAGGGTCACGTGATCCAGGGACAACGTCCCTGGGAGAAGGAACAGCATGCCTCAGCCTGGTGCAACATCACACCAACTGCTGCCAACACAGGCTCACCCCACATTGGTAACACTCCCTCCCCCTGGCCTGAGTCAGCAAGGGCCCCTGAATGAGCTGCTCCATTAACCCCACCCTGTCTGTGTGAAGAACAGATGCCCCCAGGTAACCTACACAGAGAGACAAGTCCAAATCCAAAGTTGAACCCTGAGACCTGGGCGAACAAAGAAGAGAAAGGGAAATCTCTTTCAGCAACCACAGGAGCAGGAATTAAATCTCCACAGTCAACTTGATGTACCTGCATCTGTGGAATAACTGAATAGACAACAAATCATCCCAAATTGAGGAGGTGAATTTTGGGAACAAAGATAGATTATTGTTTCCCATTTTCCTCTTTTTGTGAGTGTGTAGGTGTATGCAGCTGTGTGAGATTTTGTCTGTAAAGCTCTGCTTTCTCCATTTCTCCTAGGGTTCTGTCTGTCGTGTTTTTTTTTTGTTTTTTTTTTTTTTACTTAAAAAATTATTTATTATTTTTTACTTTAATAATTTTATTTTATTTTATTTTATTCCCTTTCTTTTTCTTTCTTTCTTTCTTTCTTTCATTCATTCTTTCTTTGTTTCTTTCTACTTTTTCTCTCTTTTATTCTGAGCTGTGTGGATGAAAGGCTCTTGGTGCTCCAGCCAGGAGTCACTGCTGTGCCTCTGAGGTGGGAGAGCCAACTTCAGGATGTTGGTCCACAAGAAACCTCCCAGCTCCATGTAATATCAAATGGCAAAAATCTCCCAGAGATCTCCATCTCAACACGAAGACACAGCATCACTCAACGACCATCAAGATACAGTACTGGACAACCTCTGCCAAACAACTAGAAAGACAGGAACACAACACAAACCATTAGCAGAGAGGCTGCCTAAAATCATAATACGGCCACAGACAACACAAAACACACCACCAGACGTGGACATTCCCACCAGAAAGACAAGATCCAGACTCATCCACCAGAGCACAGGCACAAGTCCAGTACACCAAGGATCCTACACAACCCACTGAAACAAACTTAGCCACTGGGGACACACACCAAAAACAGCGGGAACTATGAACCTGCGGCCTACAAAATGGAGACCCCAAACATAGTAAGATAAGCAAAAGGAGAAGACAGAAAAGCACACAGCAGATGAAGGAGCAAGGTAAAAAGCGACCACACCTAACATATGAAGAGGAAATAGGCAGTCTACCTGAAAAAGAATTCAAAATAATTATAGTAAAGATGATCCAAAATCTTGGAAATAGAATACAGAAAATGCAAGAAATATTAAATAAAGACCTAGAAGAAGTAAAGAGGAAACAAACAGATGAACAACACAATAAATGAAACTAAAAGTACTCTAGAAGGGATCAGTAGCAGAATAACTGAGGCAGAAGAACGGATAAGTGACCAGGAACATAAAATAGTGGAAATAACTACTGCAGAGAAGAATAAAGAAAAAAGAATGAAAAGAACTGAGGACAGTCTCAGAGACCTCTGGGACAACATTTGAATTATAATGGTTCCAGAAGAAGAAGAGAAAAAGAAGGGGATTGAGAAAATATTTGAAGAGATTATAGTTTAAAACATCCCTAATATGGGAAAAGAAATAGTTAATCAAGTCCAAGAAGCACAGAGAGTCCCATACAGGATAAATCCAAGGAGAAACACAAGATACATATTAATCAAACTATCAGAAATTAAATACAAAGAAAACATATTAAAAGCAGCAAGGGAAAAACAACAAATAATACACAACAGAATCCCCATAAGGTTAACAGCTGATCTTTCAGCAGAAACACTTCAAGCCAGAATGGAGTGGGAGGACATATTTAAAGTGATGAAGGAGAAAAACCTACAACCAAGATTGCTCTATCCAGCAAGGAGCTCATTCAGATTTGATGGAGAAATTAAAAACTTTACAGACAAGCAAAAGCTAACAGAGTTAAGAAGCACCAAACCAGCATTACAACAAATGCTAAAGGAACTTCTCTAGGCAAGACAGAAGAGAAGGAAAAGACCTACCAAAACAAATCCAAAATAATTAAGAAAATGGGAATAGGAACACACATATCAATAATTACCTTTAATGTAAATGGATTTAAATGCTTCTAACAAAAGACACATAATGGCTGAATGGATAAAAAAAGATCCATATATATGCTGTCTACAAGCGACTCACTTCAGACATAGGGATACACAGACTGAAAGTGAGGGGATGGAAAAATATATTCCATGCAAATGGAAATTAAAAGAAAGCTGGAGTAGCAATTCTCATATCAGAGAAAATACACTTTAAAATAAAGAGTGTTAGAAGAGACAAAGAAGGACACTACATAATGATCAAGAGATCGATTCATGAAGAAGATATAACAATTGTAAATATTTATGCACCTAATATAGGAGCACTTCAATACAAAAGGTAAATACTAACAGCCATAAAAGTGGAAATTGACAGTAACACAATCAGAGTCGGGGACTTTAACACCCCACTTTCACCAATGGACAGATCATCCAAAATGAAAATAAATAAGGAAGCACAAGTTTTAAATGATACATTAAACTAGATGGACTTAATTGATATTTATAGGACATCCCATCCAAGAACAACAGAATACATATTATTCTCAAGTGCTTATGGAACACTGTCCAGGATAGACCATATCCAGGGTCACAAATCAAGCCTTGGTAAATTTAAGAAAATTGATATTGTATCAAGCATCTGTTCCAACCACAATGCTATGAGACTAGATATCAATTACAGGAAAAAATCATTAAAAATACAAACACATGTAGGCGAAACAATACACTACTTAATAACGAAGTGATCAATGAAGAAATCAAAGAGGAAATCAAAAAATACCTAGAAACACATGACAGTGGAGACTCGACGAACCAAAACCTATGGGATGCAGCAAAAGCAGTTCTAAGAGGGAAGTGTATAGCAACACAATCCTACCTAAAGAAACAGGAAACATCTCAAATAAACAACATAATCATGCACCTAAAGCAATTAGAGAAATAAGAACAAAAAAACCCAAAGTTACTGGAAGGAAATAAATGATAAAAATAAGATCAGAAATAAATGAAAAAGAAATGAAGGAAATGATAGCAAAGATAAATAAAACTAAGAGCTTGCTCTTTTAGAAGATAAACAAAATGGATTAACCATTAGCCAGACACAAAAAAAGGTAAAAAGGGAGAAAAAAAAATAGGGAGAAGACTCAAATCAATAGAATTAGAAATGAAAAAGAAGTAAAAACTGACACTGCAGAAATACAAAGGATCATGAGAGATTACTACAGCAACTCTATGCCAATAAAATAGACAACCTGGAAGAAATGGACAAATTCTTAGAAAATCACAACCTTCCGAGACTGAACCAGGAAGAAATAGAAAATATGAACAGACCAATGACAAGCACTGAAATTGAAACTGTGATTAAAAATATTCCAACAAACGAAAGCCCAGGACCAGATGGCTTCAGAAGCGAATTCTATCTAACATTTAGAAAAGAGCTAACACCTATCCTTCTCAAACTGTTCCAAAATATAGCAGAGGGAGGGACACTCCCAAACTCATTCTACGAAGCCAAAATCACTCTGATACCAAAACCACACAAAGGTGTCACAAAGAAATAATACTACTGGCCAATATCACTGATGAACATAGATGCAAAATCCCTCAACAAAATACTAGCAAACAGAATCCAACAGCACATTAAAACGATCATGAACCATGATCAAGTTGGGTTTATTCAAGGAGTGCAAGGATTCTTTAATATAAGCATATCAATCAATGCGATACACCATTTTAACAAATTGGAGGAGAAAAAAATATGATCACCTCAGTCAATTCAGACAAAGCTTTTGACAAAATTCAACACTGATTTATGACAAAAACCCTACAGAAAGTAGGCATAGAGGGAACTTTCCTCAACATAATAAAGGGCATATATGACAAACCCACAGCCAACATTGTCATCAATGGTGAAAAACTGAAAACATTTCCACTAAGGTCAGGAACAAGACATGGTTGCCCACTCTCACCACTCTTTCTTTTTTTTTTGGGGGGGGGAGTTTCTGTTTTATAACAAATTGAATCAGTTATACATATACATATGATCCCATATCTCTTCCCTCTTGCATCTTCCTCCCTCCCATCCTCCCTATCCTACCCCACTAGCTGGGCATAAAGCACCAAGTTGATCTCCCTGTGCTATGTGGCTGCTTCCCACTAGGTATCTAATTTATGTTTGGTAGTATATATATGTCCATGCCAATCTCTCACATTGTCACAGCTTACCCTTCCCCCTCCCCATATCCTCAAGTCCATTCTCTATTAGGTCTGTGTCTTTATTCCTGTCGTACACCTAGATTCTTCATGACATTTTTTTTTCTTAGATTCCATATCTATGTGTGAGCATACGATATTCGTCTTTCTCCTTCTGACTTACTTCAATCTGTATGACAGACTCTAGGTCCATCCACCTCACTAAAAATAACTCAATTTTGTTTCTTTTTGTGGATGACTATTATTCCATTGTATATATGTGCCACATCTTCTTTATCCATTCATCTGATGATGGACACTTAGGTTGTTTCCATCTCTGGGCTATTGTAAATAGAGCTACAATGAACATTTTGGGGCAGGTCTCTTTCTGAATTATGGTTTTCTCAGGGTATATGCCCAGAAGTGGGATTGCTGGGTCATATGGTAGTTCTATTTGTAGTTTTTTAAGGAACCTCCATACTGTTCTCCATAGTGGCTGTACCAATTCACATACCCACCAGCAGTGCAAGAGTGTTCCCTTTTCTCTACACCCTCTCCAAAATTTATTGTTTCTAGATTTTTTGATGATGACCATTCTGTCCGGTGTGAGATGATATCTCATAGTAGTTTTGATTTGCAATTTTCTGATTCATGATGTTGAGCATTCTTTCAAGTGTTTGTTGGCACTCTGTATGTCTTCTTTAGAGAAATGTCTATTTAGGTCTTCTCATTCTATGAGGCCAATATCACCCTGATACCAGAACCAGAAAAGGATACCATAAAGAAAGAAAATTACAGGCCACTATCACTGATGAACATAGATGCAAAATTCCTCAGCAAAACACTAGCAAACAGAATCCAACAGCACATTAAGAGGATCATAGGACATGATCAATTAGGGTTTATTCCAGGAATGCAAGGATTCTTCAATATACACAAATCAATCAATGTGATACACCATATTAACAAATTGAAGGAGAAAATCCATATGGCCATCTCAGTAGTTGCAGAGAAATTTTTCAACAAACTCAAAACCCATTTATGATAAAAACCCTCCAGAAAGTAGGCATAGAGGGAACTTTCATCAACATAATAAAGGCTATATATGACAAGCCCAGAGCCAACATCATCCTCAATGGTGAAAAACTTAAAGAATTTCCACTAAGATCAGGAACAAGACACGGTTGCCCACTCTCAGCACTCTTATTCAACATAGTTTTGGAAGTTTTAGCCACAGCAATCAGAGAAGAATAGGAAATAAATGGAATCCAAATTGGAAAAGAAGAAGTAAAAATGACACTGTTTGCAGATGACATGATACTATACATAGAGAATCCTAAAGATGCTACCAGAAAACTACTAGAGCTAATCAATGAATCTGATAAAGTAGCAGGACAATATTAATGTACAGAAATCTGTGGCATTTCTCTACACCAATGATGAAAAATCTGAAAGTGAAATCAAGAAAACACTCCCATTTACCATTGCAACAACAAGAATATAATATCTAGTAATAATCGTACCTAAGGAGACAAAACACATGTATGCAGAAAATTATAAGACACTGATGAAAGAAATTAAAGTGATAAAAATAGATGGAGAGATATACCATGTTCTTGGATTGGAATAATCAACATTGTGAAAATGACTCTACTACCCAAGCAGTCTACAGATTGAATGCAATCCCTATCAAACTACCACTGGCATTTTTCACAGAACTAGAACAAAAAATTTCACAATTTGTATGGAAACACAAAAGACCCTGAATAGCTAAAGCTATCTTGAGAATGAAAAAAGGAGCTGGAGGAATCAGGTTCTGTGACTTCAGTCTATACTACAAAGCTACAGTAATCAGGACAGTATGGTACCTGCACAAGAACAGAAATATAGATCAAAGAAACAGGATAGAAAGCCCAGAGATAAACCAATGCACATATGGTCACCTTATCTTTGATAAAGGAGGCAGGAATGTACAGTGGAGAAAGGACAGCCTCTTCAATAGGTGGTGCTGGGAAAACTGGACAGGTACATGTAAAAATTTGAGATTAGAACACTCCCTAGCACCATACACAAAAATAAGCTCAAAATGGATGAAAAACCTTAATATAAGGTCAGAAACTACCAAACTGTTAGAGGAAAACATAGGCAGAACACTCTATGACATAAATCACAGCAAGATCCTTTTTTAACCACCTCCTAGAGAAAAGGAAATAAAAACAAAACAAAACAAACAAAAAGACAAAAAACAAATGGGACCTAATGAAATATCAAAGATTTTGCACAGCAAAGGAAACCATAAACAAGACCAAAAGACTACCCTCAGAATGGGAGAAAATATTTGCAAATGAATCAAATGACATAGGATTAACCTCCAAAATTTACAAGCAGCACATTCAGCTCAATAACAAAAAACGTTCACCACTCTTTTTCAACATAGCCTTGGACGTTTTACCAGAGCAATCAGAGAAGAAAAAGAAATAAAAGGAATACATATTGGAAAAGAAGAAATAAAGCTGTCACTGTTTTCAGATGGCATGATACTATACATAGAGAGTCCTAAAGTTGGTACCAGAAAAGTAATAGAGCTAATCAATGAATTTGGTAAAGTAGTAAGATACAAAATTAATGCACAGAAATCTCTGGCATTCTTATACACTAATGATGAAATATCTGAAATTGAAATTATGAAATCACTTCCATTTACCATTGCAGCAAAAATAATAAAATAACTAGGAATAAACTTACCTGAGGAGACAAAAACCTGTATGCAGAAAATTATATGACATGATGAAAGAAATTAAAGATAATACAAATAGATAGAGAGATATACCATGTTCTTGCATTGGAAAAAGTAACATTGTGAAAATGACTCTACTACCCAAAGCAATTTACAGATTCAATGCAATCCCTATCAAACTACCACTGGGATTTTTCACTGAATTAGAACAAAAAATTCCACAGTTTGTATGGAAACACAAAAGACCCCGAATAGCCAAAGCAATCATGAGAACAAAAAATTAAGCTGGAGGAATCAGGCTCCCTGACTTCAGAGTATATGACAAAGCTACAGTAATCAAGACAGTATGGTACTGGCACAAAAAATGGAAATATAGATCAATGGATCAGGAAAGAAAGCCCAGAGGTAAACCCACACACACATGGTCTCCTTAATATTTGATAAAAGAGGCAAGAATATACAGTGGAGAAAAGACAGCCTCTTCAATAAGTGGTTCTGGGAAAACAGGACAGGTACATGTAAAAGTATTAATTTAGAACAGTCCCTAACACCATATATAAAATAAACACAAAATGGATTAAAGACCCAAATGTAAGGCCACACTCTATCAAACTCTTAGAGAAAAACATAGGCAGAACACTCTTTGACATAAATCACAGCAAGATCCTTTTTGACCTACCTCCTAGAGAAATGAAAATAAAACAAAAATAAACAAATGTGACCTAATGAAACTTAAAACCTTTTGCACAGCAAAGGAAATCATAAACAAGACCAAAAGACAACCCTCAGAATGGGAGAAACTATTTGCAAATGAAGCAACTGACAAAGGATTAATCTCCAAAATTTACAAGCAGCTCATACAGCTCAATAATAAGAAAACAAAAAACCCAATACAAAAATGGGCAGAAGACCGAAAGAGACATTTATCCAAAGAATATATACAGATTACCAACAGACAGATGAAAGAATGCTCAAAATCATTAATCATTAGAGAAATGCAAATCAAAACTACAATGAGATATCATCTCACACCGGTCAGAATGGTCATCATCAAAAAATCTAGAAACAATAAATTTTGGAGAGGGTGTGGAGAAAAGGGAACACTCTTGCACTGCCGGTGGGAATGTGAATTGGTACAGACACTATGTAGAACAATATGGAGGTTCCTTAAAAATCCACAAATAGAACTACCATATGACCTAGCAATTCCGCTACTGGGCATATACCCTGAGAAAACCATAATTCAAAAATAGTCATGTACCAAAATGTTCATTGCAACTCTATTTACAATAGCCAGGAGATGGAAACAACCAAAGTGTCCATCATCAGATGAATGGATAAAGAAGATGTGGCACATATATATAATGGAATATTACTCAGACATAAAAAGAAAGAAAATGAGCTATTTGTAATGAGGTGGATGGACCTAGAATCTGTCATGCAGCGTGAAGTCAGAAAGAGAATGACAAATACCGTATGCTAACACATATATATGGAATTTAAGAAAAAAAATGTCATAAAGAACCTAGGGGCAAGAGAAGAATAAAGACACAGACCTACTAGAGAATCGACTTGAAGATATAGGGAGGGGGAAGGTTAAACTGTGAAACAGTGAGAGAGTGGCATGGCCATATGTAAAATAGATAGCTAGGGCGAAGCAGTCACAAAGCACGGGGAGATGAGCTCTGTGCTTTGTGACCACCTGATGAGTGGGATAGGGAGTGTGGGAGGGAGAGAGATGCAAGAGGGAAGAGATATGGGATCATATGTATATGTATAACTGATTCACTTTCTTATAAAACAGAAACTAACACACCACTGTAAAGCAATTACACTCCAATAAAGATGTAAAAAGAAAATGAAAACTACAATGAGATATCATCTCACACCAGTCAGAATGGCCATCATCAAAAAATCTAGAAACAATAAATGCTGGAGAGGGTGTGGAGAAAAGGGAACACTCTGGCCCTGTTGGTGGGAATGTAATTTGATACAGTCACTATGCAGAATAGTATGGAGGTTTCTTAAAAAACTAAAAATAGAACTACGATACGACCCAGCAATCCCACTACTGAGCATATACCCTGGCAAAACCATAATTCAAAAAGAGTTATGTACCAAAATGTTCATTGCACCTTTATTTGCAATAGCCAGGACATTGAAGAAGCCTGGGTGTCCATCAACAGATGAATGGATAAGGAAGATGTGGCACATATATGCAATGGAATATTACTCAGACATGAAAAGAAACGAAATGGAGTTTTTTGTGGTGAGGTGGATGGACCTAGATTCTGTCATACGGAGTGTAGTGGGTCAGAAAGAAAAAAAAGGAAATATCGTATGGTAACACATATATATGGATTCTATGAGAAAAAAAAAATGTCATGAAGTGCCTGCGAGTTAGTCGGAAATAAAGACACAGACCTACTAGAGCATGGACTTGAGGATATGGGGAGGGGGAAGGGGAAGCTGTGACAAATTGAGAGAGTGGCATGGACATATATATACTACCAAACGTAAAATAGATAGCTAGTGGGAAGGAGCCACATAGCACAGGAGATCAGCTGGGTGGTTTGTGACCACCTAGAGGGGTGGGATAGGGAGGGTGGGAGGGAGGGAGATGCAAGAGGTAGGAGATATGGTAACATATGTATATGTATAACGGATTCACTTTGTTATAAAGCAGAAACTAACACACCTTTGTAAAGTGATTATACTCCAATAAAGATGTTAAAAAAAAGTTTACCAAAATATTGGGATAAAAATCATTCCATTTGAAGGCAATCTTCTCCCTTCTAGATGTCAAAAATATGAGTTTTCATGTATTAGAATTGCTTAACGAAGCTTATATGTCCTATTTCTAACTATATGTAGTTATATATATATGTAATATATACAGTTATTTTTATTCTCTGTCAACTGAATGAGACAGATAAGTAAATATCCCAGTACCTTAGAATTTCTTGTGTTCTACATCTGGTTTCTAATCGATCTATGTCTTATATCTTACTAATTATATGCTGTCAAATAACCTTACTTAGAACAGTATACAGACGATTTAGTTTTTTTCAAGAATGGTATTTTATTTTAATATTTTATTATACTTATTATTTGGTATAAGTTTTATATACATAATAGGTGTAGTCATATAGTTTCAACTATAATTTATTGCCCAGACACATCAATTACAATTGCTAATGTTTTGGAAGAGTGAGGAATTAGGAGAAATAGTAAGTATAAAAAATTATTGATGATGTGCGAGTCAATCTTGTTTTTAATGTTGATTTTTGTAAGAATACTTTAAAATAATTTTTATTCTGAGAATATGAATACTTTTGAACAACTGCACTAAATGTATCAAGGTTCTATATTATAGTTAAGAGCCTCTTTCCCTTTCTTTCCAGAAGATTTTATTAGTTACACCACAATTATTCATTACACTTCAGTTATTAATCTACAACAGTACGAAATGATGCAAATAGTATGGACTTTGCAGTTAGATAGTCATGAGTTTGAATCTTATCTATGCTATTGACTAGCTGTGTGATTTTGGGCAAAAAATTAACCTCTTGGCCTCATTTTGTCAGCATAATAATAATAGCTACTTTTCAGATTTAGTTTGAGTATGAGATAATATTGTTTAAATTACTGGTGAATAATAAATTTAAAAATACATTTAAAATAATAAATTAAAAAAATAAATTTGTGATTTATTATATTAAAGAAAAATATTGAACATAGGTCATTTCAAAGAATGTAGCTGGGGCTTCCCTAGTGGCACAGTGGTTGAGAGTCTGCCTGCTGATGCAGGGGACACGGGTTCATGCCTGGTCCGGTAAGATCCCACATGCTGTGGAGCGGCTAGGCCTGTGAGCCATTGCTGCTGAGCCTGCACATCCAGAACCTGTGCTCCGCAATGGGAGAGGCCACAACAGTGAGAGACCCACATACCACAAAAAATAATAATAATAATAAGAAGAAGAAGAACATAACTGTACAACAAAGAAACAAAGATATTTTTAATATTAAGCTTCTGTCCCTCAAATAAACAGTGCGTATATATCAGATCTCCTTTCCACTTTTGTATTTCAGTACTATTTAAGACTAAAAAACATGAAAGCTAATTATGCATGTGAAGAGCTATGCCAGTGGGATAGTGATCACTAGTTTACCTGTGGGATGTAACTCATCTCCATGGAGCGATTTTTGGGGGGGCTCATTTATTTAAGAGAACTCCATCTTTAGTATTGAAATTTCTTTGATATATTCTTGCTTATTCAATGAGAAACTTGTACAGATTATTTAATAGACACATAATGCTATGTGTGATCACAGTGATAACAGCTTCTGAGAAAATATTTGCTTTATAGAAGATCAAAATTTTCAAAATCTTATATGAATAGAGAAATCCATAGAGGAGAAAAGATCTCAGAGAGGGAAGCAGTATATTCAGTCTGTGTAAGAGCATATTAATATTTAAGAATAGTACAAGTTCATATTTGCATATTATAATTGTAGTGAGTTGCAGATGAGGATGATTAAGTATATTAATGTTTTACTCAGTGTCTCAACGCTTTTATTTGATATTTAAAAAATATTTATCTATAAAATATGTACCAAGTACCCACTGTGGGCATAGAATTTTATTAGGTAAGTTAATATAGTGCTAATTGAATAAGCAGTATAGAATGTTATTAGGCTAGTTGAGCTTCAACAGATAATAAACATTTATCCTGCATTTTCAATGGTATGTATAAAAAAGAGTATCCAAACGTCTCTTGTGGGGTAGTAATTTTGATTTACATATTTGATCACTTAAGGGAAATTAGTTTATTTTCAGAAGTAGATCACATTATAGGAAACTAATAAATAAGTCTGCCTCATCTTTCAATCTGAAATGTCAAAGCAGTGTGCCTCAGCAGCCATGTTTGACTAGCACAGGGGGAGATTGGTTGGCCCCCACAGTGACAAAGCCTAAGGCACTAGCCTGTGGGCTCTTACTATAATTCTGAGTTCTACCATAGCAGTCTTGACAATGCCTGATTTCTAAGGGCCATGTAGCCAGTAAACTAACACTAGATACCAGGTCTTAGTATTGTCAGTCCTGTTCTCCATTGACTGCTGTAAATAAAGAAGAGTTTTTTTTTTCTAGGAAATCAATATTTTAAAAAATGATATAGTTCCTGAGTAAATTCTTGTTAAATTATCAAATAAGATAAATAATATAGTGCTGCTTATAAGGGTAAGGTATTATACAAAAACAGTGTGTGATACGAAAATCACTTCTCTTGCAGGAAATGGTGGTGTCAGATTTTTTTTACAGGAAATCTGACAATTTGTTTAGAAAGGGAAGGCTAAAATATTTGTCCTGGAGCCAATTTTGCATAAAAAATCCTCTACTTTGACTTAGTATGCTTACTGGGACAGCCGATTGGAAGTTAAGGCCTCCTAATACCATTCTTTTGTATTGTCCTTGCCTTGAAGAATACTTGCAGGGAGCTATATAGTGTTGACCTTGTTCTCTTGCGTTCTGCCAATCATCACCTGAATTTCAACAGATTAATTAAATTTGCAGATCCTTGATTGCTTTATCTGTAAACTGTGCATAATAGTAAATACCTTTCAGGTTTGTAATAAAGCTTAAACAATATTATACATGTAGAGATTTTAGTACAGTGCCTAGACTTAGTGTATGGCCATTAAAATTTCTACTCATGGTAAGAATTTTCCCCTAATAATTCTCACAATGAGCTTATATAGCTGATTGTCCCTCCCTGCAAGATCAAATAGAGACCAATACTTCCTAATATCATGTGTGCCAAACCCTGATGATAATGACAATTTTTTTTTCCTCCTAGTTTTAAAGCATGCAGTAAATTGGCTTATTAAATATATCTTGGAAAAATCATAAAACAAACTTGACCTTTGTTATAGCTGAGTCAATTTTTTTAGCTTTATAAGTAATTATCAGGAATGTTGAGATCTAGGCATGAGTATTTTTCAGAAGGCCTATAGATGGCTCTGATATGAAACCTAGCTTAAAAATACTGAACCCATGTACACGTATTTGCATGCATGTGCAACATACACATATTTGCATGGTGTATAACAAATTGATATTATTATGTGTTTGTAAGCAGTGTTTGTACATACCATTCTTGTACACACATATCTTCGAAGTTTGCATTTTCTATAAATTTTCTTTTTTCTAATATCTATTTATTCATCTATTCATTTATTTTTATTGAAGTATAGTTGATTTACAATGTTGTGCCCATCTCTGCTGTACAGCAAAGTGACTCAGTAACACACATACATACCTTCTTTTTTTAATATTGTTTTCAATTATGGATTATCCCAGGAGATTGGATATAGTTCTCTGTTCTATACAGTAGGACCTTGTTGTTTATCCATTCTAAATGTAATAGTTTGCATTTCCCAACCCCAAACTCCCAGTCCATCCCTCTCCCTTCCCTCCTTCCCTTTGGCAATGACAAGTCTGATCTCTATGTCTGTGAGTCTATTTCTGTTTTATAGATATACTCATATGTGCCATATTTTAGATTCCGCATCTGGTATGTGATATCACACTGTATTTGTCTTTCTCTTTCTGACTTACTTCACTCAGTATGATAATCTCTAGTTGCATCCATGTGGCCACCAATGGCATTATTTCATTATTTTTATGGCTGAGTAGTATCCATTGCAGATATACACCACATCTTCTTTATCCATTCCTCTGTCAATGGACATTTAGGTTGTTTCCATGTTTTGGCTATTGTGAATACTATTACTATGAACATAGGGGTGCATGTATCTTTTTCAAAGGTCAATCTTTTATTTTTATAACTTTTTATTGTATATTAGAGTACAATTGATTAACAATGTTGTGTTAGTTTCAGGTGTACAGCAAAGTGATTCAGTTATATATATATACATATATACATGTATCTATTCTTTTTCAAATTATTTTACCATTTAGGTTGTTACATAAGATTGAGCAGAGTTCTCTGTGCTATATGGTAGGTCCTGGTTGGTTATCCATTTTAAGCATGTATCTTTTTGAATGATAGTTTTGTCCCAGTATATGCCCAGTTGTGGGACTGCTGGATATGTGGTAATTCTATTTTTACTTTTCTGAGGAACCTCCATACTGTTTTCCCTAGTGGCTGCACCGACTTCCCTTCCCACGAACAGTGTAGGAGGGTTCCTTTTCTCCACACCCTCTCTAACATTTTTTATTTGTAGACATTTTATTGATGGCCATTCTTACCTCTAATAATTAGTGATGTTGAGCATATTTTCATGTGCCTACAGGCCATCTGTATGTCTTCTTTGGAGAAATGTCTATTAAGGCCTTCTGTCAATTTTTTTATTGGGTTGTATGTGTTTTTGTTATTGAGTTGTATGTGCTTTTTGTATATTTTGGAGATTAAGTCCTTGTTGGTTTCATCATTTGCAAACATTTTCTCCCATTCTGTAGGTAAACTTTTTATTTTTAAAAATGGTTTCCATTGCTGTGCAAAAGCTTGTAAGTTTCATTAGGTCCCATTTGCTCATTTTTGTTTTTATTTATATTGCCTTGGGAGACTAACTTAAGAAAACATTGGTATGATTTATGTCAGAGAATGTTTTGCCTATGCCCTCTTCTAGGAGTGTTATGGTGTATTGTATTATGTTTAAGTCTTTTAGCCATTTTGAGTTTATTTTCATGCATGGTATGACAGTGTGATCTAACTTCACTGATTTACATGCAGCTGTCCAACTTTCCCAGCACCACTAGCTGAAGAGACTGTCTTTTTCCCATTTTATATTCTTGCCTCCTTTGTCAAAGATTAGTTGACCATAGATGTGTGGATTTAATTCTGGGCTCTCTATTCTCTTCCATTTATCCATATGTCTGTTTTTGTACCAATATCACTCTGTTTTGATTCTTGCAGCCTTGTAGTATTGTCTGAAGTCTGGGAAAGTTATGCCTCCTGCCTTGTTTGTTTGTTTGTTTGTTTGTTTTTCCTCAGAATTGCTTTGGCAATCCTGGGTCTTTTAGGGTTCCATGTAATTTTTTGGTTTATTTGTTCTAGCTATGTGAAAAACGTCATGAGTAATTTGATAGGGATCACATTACATCTGTAGATTGCTTTGGGTAGTATTGCCATTTTAACAATATTAATTCTTCCAATCCAAAAGCATGGGATGTCTTTCCATTTCTTTGAATCTTCTCAAATTTCCTTTATTAATGTTTTATATTTCTCAGTGTCTAAGTCTTTTACATCCTTGTTCAGGTTTATTCCTAGGTTTTTTGTTTTTTGTTTTTTTGCTGCAATTTAAAAGGTGTTTTTTTGGTTTCTTTTGATTTTTTTTGTATGTTTGTTTTTTTAACACTCCCTGTCTGATATTTCATTCTTAGTGTAAAGAAATGCAACAGCATTCTTTTTTCTTTCTTTATTTTTTTTTTGAAACTGATTTCTGAATGTTAATCTTGTATCCTGGCACTTTGCTGAATTCACTTATTAGATCTAGTAGTTGTTGTGTAGAGTCTTTAGATTTTTCTACATATGGTATCAAGTCATCTGCATATAGTGACAATTTTACCTCTTCCCTTCCAGTTTGGATACCATTTATTTCTTTTTCTTGTCTGATTGCTATGGCTAGGACTTCCAATACTACGTTGAATAGAAGTGGTGAGAGTGGGCATCCTTGTCTTGCTCCAGATTTTAGCAGGAAGGCTTTCAGATTTTCACTGTTGAATATTATATTGGCTGTGGGTTTGTCATAAATGGATTTTATTATGTTGAGATATGTTCCCTGTATACCCACTTTGGTAAGAGTTTTTATCATGAATAGATGTTGAATTTTGTCAAATGCTTTTTCTGCATCTATTGAGAGGATCATGTGGTTTTTGACTTTTCTTTTGTTAATGTGGTGTATTACATTGATCAATCTGTGAACGTTGAACCATCCTTGTGAACATGCGATTAATCCCACTTGGTCATGGTGCATGATCTTTTTTATGTGTTGTTAGATTCAGTTTGCTAATATTTTGTTGAATTTTTTATATCTATATTCATCAATGATATTAGCCTGAAGTTTTCTTTTCTGTGTGTTATCTTTGTCTGCTTTGTGTATCAGGGTGGTGGTGGCTTAATAGAATCTCTTTGGGAGAGTTCCCTCCTTTTTAATCTTTTGGAAGATTTTGAGAAGAATCGGTATAAGTTCTTCTTGTATGCTTGGTAGAATTCGCCTGTGAAGCCATCTGGTCCTGGACTTTTGTTTGTTGGGAGTTTGTTTTTCTTTTTTACAGATTCTATTTCATTTCTAGTGATCAGTCTGTTCAAATTATCTATTTCTTCTTCTTCTTCTTTTTTTTTTTTTTTTTTTTTTTTTTTTTTTTTTTTTTTGCAGTACGTGGGCCTCTCACTGCTGTGGCCTCTCCCACTGCGGAGCACAGCATCCAGATGTGCAGGCTCAGCGGCCATGGCTCATGGACTCAGCCGCTCCACGGCATGTGGGATCTTCCTGGACCAGGACACGAACCTGTGTCCCCTGCATTGGCAGGTGGACTCTGAAACACTGTGCCACCAGGGAAGCCCCTATTTCTTCTTGATTCAGTTTTGGTGGGCTTTATGTTTCTATAAAGTTTTCCATTTCTTCTAGATTTTCAAATTTGTTGGCATATAATTGTTCATAGTATTCTTTTATGGTTTTCTTGTATTTCTGTGGTATTGGTTGAGATTTCTTCTTTTTCATTTCTTATTTTGTTTATTTGGGTTCTCTCTCTTTTCTTCTTGGTGAGCCTGGCTAGAGGCTTGTCAATTTTGTTTACTCAAAGTACCGGCTCTTGGTTTTATTGATATTTCATATTGTTTTTTTAAATCCTTATTTTATTTATTTCCTCCCTGATCTTCATTATTTCCTTCCTTCTGCTGACTTTAGGTTTTGTTTGTTCCTCTTTTTTATAATTCTTTTAGGTGGTAGGTTATGTTGTTTATTTAAGATTTTTCTTGTTTTTTGAGGAAAGCCTGTATCACTATGAACTTCTCTCTCAGGACTGCTTTTACTACATCTCATAGATTTTGTATGGCTGTGTTTTCATTGTCATGTTTTCAAGGTATTTTTTAACTTCCTTTTTGATTTCCTTGTTGACCCATTGGTTTTTTTAGTAGCATGTTTAGTCTCCATGTAATCGTTTCTTGTTTGGGGGGGTTTTTTGGTTGTTTTTTTTTTCTCATTTCTTTCCTGTGGTTGATTTCTAGTTTCATGCTGTTGTGCTCAGAGGATGCTTGAAATAATTTCTCTACTCTTAAATTTGTTGAGGTTAGTTTTGTGTCCTAGTATGTGGTTAATCCAAGAAAAAGTTCCATGTTCACTTGAAAAGGATGTATATTCTGGATTTTTTAAATATATATAATGCCCTGAAAAATATCAATTAAGCCTAAATGTTCTATTGTATAATTTAGGATCACTGTTGCCTTATTGATTTTCTGTCTAGATCTGTCCACTGATGTGAGTGGGGTGTTAAAGTCTCCTACTATTATTGTATTCCCATCAATTTCTTCCTTCATATTTGTTAGTATTTGTTTTATGTATTTGGGTGCTCCTATGTTAGGTGCATATATGTTGACAAGTTTAAAATTATCTTCTTGTATTGATCCTTTTATTATTATATAGTGTCCTTCTTTATCTTTCTTTATAGCCTTTGCTTTAAAGTCTATTTTGTCTGATATGAGTATTTCAACTCCTGCTTTCTTTGCATTTCCATTTGCATGAAATGTCATTTTCCATCACCTCACTTTAAGTCTATGTGTGTCCTTTGCCCTAAGGTGGATCTCTTGTAGGCAGCATATTGTAGGCTTTTTTTTTCCCTGTCTCCCACTCTATGTCTTTTGATTGGAGCATTCAGTCCATTGACATTTAATGTAATTATTGATACATATGTGTTTATTGCCATATTAAACCTTGTTTTCCAGTTGATTCTTTGTTTCTTCTCTGTTCCTTTCTTTTCTTTTTGCTTTCTTTTTTGTGTTTCGATGATTTCCTTTTATTTTATGCTTGTGTCCTCTTCTTTTTGATTTTTGTGAATCTATTGTATGTTGTTGATTTGTGGTTGTCCTGTTTTTCAATTATGTTAACCCCTTCCTATATCTACTTGCCTTAGACTGATAGTCATATAGGTTCAAACGCATTCTAAAAAAAATAAATAAAAATGTGCACTTTCTTACTCTCCTTCTCCACATTTTATGATTTTTATGTCCTGTTTTACATCTTCATGTTCATCCTTTTGCTCTTCCTTGTATTTATCTCCACTTTCACAAATAGGTTTTTCCCCCCTCTTTTTCATCTCTATACTGGTTAATTTAAATGATTCACTATCCAATTATGATTTCCTCCTTCCTATATCTTCATGCATTTTTTTCTATTTAGAGAAGATCTTTCAATATTTCTTTTAGGATAGGTTTATTATTGCTATATTCTTTTGGTTTTGTTGTCTGAGAAATTCTTTATTTCACCTCCTATTCTAAATGATAATCTTGCTGGGTAAAGTATTGTAGACCGCAGATTTTTCCCTTTCAAGTCTTTGAATATATTTTGCCACTCCCTTCTGGCCTTCATTGTTTCTGTAGAGAAATCAGCCAATAGCCTTATGGTGGTTCCCTTGCAATTAACTGTTCTTCTCTGGCTGCCTTTAAAATCCTCTCTTTATCTTTAACTTTTGCCATTTTTATTATAATATGTCTTGGTGTAGGTCTGTTTGGGTTCATCTTGTTTGAGACCCTCTGTGTTTCCTGTATCTGTATATCTGTTTCCTTCTTTAGGTTAGTGAAATTTTCAGCCATAATATCTTCAAATGCATCTCAATCCTCTTTTCTCTTTCTTCACCTTCTGGAATCTCTATTATACATAGATTGTGATGCTTTACATTATCCCATAGGTGTCTTATATTGCTTCCTTTTTTTTCAAGTTGGCTTCCTGTCTGCTGTTTTGATTGAGTAATTTCCATTTTTCTGTCTTCCAGATTACTTATTCTTTCTTCTACATTATTCATTTTGCTATTCATTGCCTTTAGCTTAGCTTTCATCTCGACAAATAAATTTTCTAATTTTTCTTGGCTCCTCCTTACAGTTTCTATTTCTTTTTTACATTAATCTACACTTCTGTCAATAGCCTTTCCTAATTTCTTCAGTATTTTCATTACCTCCTTTTTGAACTCAGGGTCTATTAGAGTGAAGAGGTCTGTTTCATTGTTTGTTTCTTCAGGGGAATTCTCTTGGTCTTTTAACTGGGAGTGGTTCCCAGGAGCACAAGTCCCATCCAGATTAATCTCTCTTTTTCTTTTCTTTTTGTTTTGCCCTACCCAGTTATGTGGAGGATTTCTTGCCATTTTGGAAGTCTGAGGTCTTCTACCAGTGTTCAGTAGATGTTCTGTGAGAATTGTTCCACATGTAGATGCATTTTTGATATATTTGTGGGAGAAGGTGAGCTCCACTCCTGCTCCTCTACTATCTTGATCCAATCCTCTTCTATAAATTTCTTATACATGGTACCAGCACTGTATTTTAATCAGAGCAACAATGTGTCTTCTTAAATAGGATACTATTCCTATTTGGATAGACCATTTAGTTTTGTAGTTAGATGGAACTGAAGTGGTATTAAGCACCTTAAAGGATACAGGGAAAGGTAAACTGATATTTACCTACATTTGATAAATTATCAAAGTAAGAGTAGTTTTTGCTCCTGCTTGCTCCAACTCAAATCTCATTTTGTCAGGAACCACAAAAAACCAAAGCAAAATCAGAGCTAATTTTTTGTTGTAATTATATATAGCTTTTATATATAGCTTGGAGATTTTTACACATTTGTATTTCTGATGCTATAAGCCATATGTACTCAATGCAGGAAACTTAAAATATGAACAAAATAATAATAATGGCAAAATTGCCTGAAATTTTATCATTCACAGATAACCTTTCTAAAAATTTTGCTGGGTTAAACATTTGAGCCTTTTTACTACACTTATATATATAATTTACAGAATTGAGTTTATCCATTTGTTTGCCATTTTCTTTTTCTGATTTTGCACAATGCCTAATTTTATATGGCACCAAATAATCTTCAAAATATGAGTTTTTAAATAACTTCATGATATTTTATAATGTGACTATACCATAATATATTTAATGATTTTCCTGATATTGAATATATAAGTTGTTTTAAAGGCTGCTCATGGGAAATAATATGACCATAAATCCTTTATACATAACTCTTTGCATCCACCTCTGATATTTCCTTAGGATAAATTTCTGGAAGAAAAATTACTTGGTCCAAAAAATGAAAATTACTTGGTCTCAGTTTATGTAATTCTTAAGTATCTTCACACATACAGCCAAATAGTTTTTCAACAAGGAAATACTTTAGCTAATTTCAATTGAGTTGTTTATTTAAAAAAACAATTTTAACAAGTTAATACTTCAAAATAATATAGCAAAGCTTTAAATTTTAATATTTCTTACTCATCAATATATATGGATATTTTCTTTTCAATTATTTTGCAGTGCTTAAACTTAGGAAGTCCTTTACCACTGAAAGATTAATTAGTCATCTGCAGTTTAATTTGATACATTTTACTCCTTAGGACACCTGAAATTAATTTTGCTCTTTAGTAAGATGTTGAAAGTAAAATTATTTATTTTGAAAATAGACATGGCTGATAGATTTCATATTTTCAAGTATTAGTGCAGACTTTATTATTGCAATGGGAAAGGAGGCTGACTGCCTAGCAACAATCCAGCTCTGTTTTATTCTGAGAAGCATAGCTTATGTATCTCATTCCAGTTTACTTACAGGGTAATTATATCAAGAAGCCTCTATTCAGGCATTTGAAGAATTTAATAGGCCCTAGATCCACTTTTTGTTAGAGAGCCCGTCTCTCACAGAATATTAAACAACTATTCCATGCTGTTTTAAATATTATTTATATCTGTAAAACATTTGAGATGATTTTACTATTAACTTTTGAATTTTGATACAGGAAACTAATTTAACTTAGAGTTGACTACAATTGCTACATATATGAATTCTTTTAAAGTGAGAAATTGTAACCAATAAATTATTTTCAAGTATAATACAATATTTTACAAATAGACTTTATTTTATAGAATTTTATTTTCACAGCAGAATTTAGCAGAAAGTGCAGAGTTCCCATATGCACTCTCTTCACACACAGACACAGCCTCCCCCACCATCAACATCCCACACCTGAGTGGTACCTTTGTTACAATCAATGAACAACATTGACAACTTATTATCACCCAAAGCCCATAGTTTGTATTAGGGTTCATTCTTGGTGCTGTACTAATATAAGTTTTAGACTTTTTAACTAAAATTTAATGAATTTTATATTTTAAATATTTAATTAAATATTTATTACTTTTAATTTAATAAATCTTATGGGGGCCCCCAACATATATTTGGTAGCTTTCACGTATTTTCACAAGACCTTGAAAACACTTATTTTTTAAATTAATTTTTATTGGAGTATAGTTGCTTTACAATTCTGTGTTAGTTTCTGCTGTCCAGCAAAGTGAGTCAGTTATACATATACATGTATCCACTCTTCTTTAGATTTCCTTCCCATTTAGTTCACCACAGAGTACTGAGTAGAGTTCCCTGTGCTAGATAGTAGGTTCTCATTGGTTTTCTATTTTGTATATAATAGTGTATATATGTCAATCCCAATATCCCAATTTTTCCCACCCCCACTTCCTGCCTTGGTAACCATAAGCTTGTTTTCTACATCTATGACTCTGTGTCTGCTTTGCAAGTAACTTCACCTTTACCATTTTTCTAAATTCCACATATAAGCAATATTATACAATATTTGCCTTTCTCTTTCTGACTTACTTCACCCTGTATGACAATCTCTAGGTCCATCCATGTCACTGCAAATAACATTTTTCCTTCCTTTTTATGACTGAGTAATATTCCATTGTATATATGTGCTACATCTTCTTTATTCATTCGTCTGTTGATGGACACTTAAGTTTCTTCTATGTCCTGACTATGGTAAATAGTGCTGCAGTGAAAATTGGGGTGCATGTATCTTTTTGAATTATGTTTTTTCCAGACATATGCCCAGGAGTGGGATTCCTGGGTCAATGGTAGTTCTATTTTTAGTTTTTTAAGGAACCTCCATACTGTTCTCCATAGTGGTTGTACCAATTTACATTCCCACCAACAGTGTAAGAGGGTTTCCTTTTCTCCACAGCCTCTCCAGCATTTATTGCTTGTAGATTTTTGATGATGGCCATTCTGACTCATTTGAGGTGATACCTCATTTTAGTTATGATTTGCATTTCTCTACCAATTAGTGATGTTGAGCATCTTTTCATGTGTTTTTTGGCTATCTGCATGTCTTCTTTGGATAAATGTCTATTTAGGTCTTCTGCCCATTATATGATTGGGTTGTTTGTTGTTTTGATATTTAGCTGTGTGAGCTTTTTGTATATTTTGGAGATTAATCCCTTATCAGTTGCTTCATTTGAAAATATTTTCTCCAAATCTGAAAGTTGTCTTTTCGTTTTGTTTATGGTTTTCTTTGCTATGCAAAAGCTTTTAAGTTTAATTAGGTCCTATATGTTCATTTTTGCTTTTATTTTCATTAATTTAGGTGGTGGCTCAAAAAAGATCTTGCTGTGATTTAGAATAGTGGGGGACTTTAACACGACACTTACACCAATGGATAGATCATCCAGATGGAATATTAATAAGGAAACACAAGCCTTAAAGGAAACATTAGACCAAATAGACTTAGTTGATATTTATAGGACATTCCTTTTGAACGCAGCAAAATACACTTTATTTTCAAGTGTACACAGAACACTCTCCAGGATAGATCACATCTTGGATCAAAAATGAAGCCTCGGTAAATTTTAAAAAATTGAAATCATATCAAGCATCTTTTCTGACCACAATGATATGAGATTAGAAATCAATTACAGAGGAAAAAAACGTATAAACACAAATGCATGGAAGCTAAACAATATGTTATTAAATAATCAATGGGTCAATGAAGAAATCAAATAGGAACTCAATAAAATACCTAGAAACAAATGACAATGAAAACACGTCGATCCAAAACCCATGGGACACAGCAAAAGCAGTACTAAGAGGGAAGTTTAGAGCAATACAATCTTACCTCAGGAAACAAGAAAAATCTCAAATAAACAACCTATTCTTACACCTAAAGAAAGAAGAACAAAGCCTAAAATTATTAGAAGGAAAGAAATCATAAAGATCAGAGTAGAAATAAATGAAACAGAGATTAAGAAAACAATAGGAAAAATCAATGACACAAAATGCTTGTGCTTTGACAACATAAAACTGATAAATCTTTAGCCAGACTCCTCAAGAAAAAAAGGGAGAGAGCTCAAATCAATAAAATTAGAAAGGAAAAAGAAGTTACAACTGACACTGGAGAAATACAAAGGATTATAAGACACTGCTACAAGCAAATATATGCCAATAAAATGGACAACCTAGAAGAAATTGACAAATTCCTGGAAAGGTACAACCTTCCAGGATGAACCAGGAAGAAATAGAAAATATGAACAGACCACACTCAAGTACAGAAATTGAAAGTGTGATTAAAATACTCCCGATAAGCAAAAGTCTAAGACCAGATGGCTTCACAGGCAAGCTCTGTCAAACATTTAGAGAAGAGTTAACACCTACCCTTCTGAAACTCTTCCAAAAAACTGCAGAGGGAGGAACACTCCCAAATTCATTCTACGAGGCCACCATCACCCTGATACCAAAACCAGACAAAGATATCACAAAAAAAGAAAATTATAGGCCAATATTACTAATGAACATAGATGCAAAAATCCTCAATGAAATACTGGTAAACCAAATCCAACAACATATTAAAAGGATAATGCACCATGATCAAATGGGATTTATCCCATAGATGCAAGTATTCTTTAATATATGCAAATAAATCAATGTGATACACCACATTAACAAATTGATGAATAAAAACCATATGAACCAACACTCCTTTAAGTGTTAGTATCTTCCAGGCCCTGCCTTTAAGTTTTACATATATTAATTTACTTAACCTTCACAACTTAATGAGGTAGGTACTATTATTACTTTCATTTTATAGATGAGAAAAATGAGGTATAAGTAGTACACCCAAGGTTATAAATGGAAAAGCTGTGATTCAAATTGACACAGTTTAGATAAAAAATAAATTTATGCTCTTCTTCCTTTGGTTGTGCTTCTCTTAGCATTCTGGCTCTGGTACCTTATCATAACAGGATCTTTTGCTGAGCCTCCTCAAACTTGAGCATTTGGCAATGTCAACATAGGTTTGGTAGTAACTCTATCACCTCCACTTTAAAAGCATTTTTTGAACTTTTCAATGAAGTAGCTTTTTATATTCACACACACACACACGTTTGTCAACAGACATGTACTTAAATATAGCTGAAAAGAAAATAACATTCTGTAACAGCTAGTTTAGGAATGTTCAATAAATATACATTCAGGTTATAATGGCACCTGAACTTCCTTAATTCTTTAGTTACATTGCCTGGGCAAAGGTATGGGCAGTTACCCCAAAGTGTTATTTGCTTAGTCATAGAAAAGATTGTTTCACTGCAAAAGCATCAGAATGTATAATATCTGGAAGAGACCATGGAAGCTAGTGTGTCAAAATTCCTTTCTTTTTTCTTTTTAACATCTCTATTGGAGTATAATTGCTTTACAAATGTTGTGTTTGTTTCTGCTGTATAACAAAGTGAATCAGCTGTATGTATACATATATCCCCATACCCCCTCCCTCTTGCATCTCTCTCCCACCATCCCTATCCCACCCCTCAAGGTGGTCACAAAGCACCAAGCTGATCTCTCTGTGCTATGCAGCTTCTTCCCACTAGCTATCTATTTTACATTTGGCAGTGTATATATGTCAATGCTACTCTCTCACTTCATCCCAGCTTACAAGTTATTTTGCAGTTATGGTGATACTAAGAGATGGTATGGACTCCTTGAATGCCAGTTTCCTTATTTTTCTTCCCAGCAGAATAATTTGTCTTCTATTTCTGATCATGTGATGTTTTACTTACACTTATATAAAATATTTATCAAGCTTAGTCAAAATTATTTTTGCTTTCCCTGACTACATTTTGGATTTTTTGAGGTATTTATGTTTTATTTTAAAATACCTTTTAACTCCAATGATCTCTAAGTATCTGGCTGATAATATGCACTAACTTAGATTCAGTCATTTATTTGTTGAAGTGTAATATATTTTTCTCCACACTTTCCTCTGAGAAAATTATAACATCAGCTGCCAAGGATTTATTATAATAGCACCTCATATTTATATAGCAGAATATGTATGGTACTGTTTGTTCACCTATGTTTTCACTTGGTTCTTCCAATATCTCTAATAATTAATAAAATAAAAACATACAATCCCACAATTTATTGTGGAATTTGGAAGGCCACCTTGGAAGATAAAGATCTAAATTCCGTATTTTTTAGTACAATTACAGGCCTAGACCATGTCCAGTGACAAATCTGCTGGCCAGTGCAAGACACGTATAGTAATATGAATCAAGACAATGAATATCTTAAGTGCATTAAACATTTGAATATATTTCAAAAGACCTATGAATAGTTTCAAAATTTGTTTTGGCATAAGGGATATAATTGTTAGAGTTCCAATTAATATCCATGTTTTATGTCACTTGATATACTTTTATTAATTCAACAAGAATAACCATACAAGTGCATGATGATGAATATATGTATATGTTCAGGTAATGGGAAACAGTTTGATGTGACTGAAGTCCTAATTACTGTTTGTGGCAATGATGGGCTGTGAAGAGTCAGGAAATGAGGCTGAAAAAGAATTCTAAAGACTTGCTTAATATTCTTTATAATATACTAAGTAATTTAGATTTGATTCTATAAGCAAGAAGACCAATTAAAGTTTTCAAGTAAGGGAGTCATATCTTTCAGATTCTAGAAATCTAAATCTGATAGGATTGCACAATAAAAAAATGAAAGTTGTAGTAAAGAGTTAAACATTGATTTGAGGGCTACTTTCGAAGGAGAATTGTTGGAACTTGTTGAATAACATGTAGAGGTGAGAAGAGAGAGAGGATTTGAGGATGAATAAAGCTCATAGCTTGGACCACTAGAAGAAAAAAATAACAGTAGATATATAGAAAGAGGATTAGAAACATCATGTAAGGCTGCAATAAATTTCCATAAAATTCAGATGGAAGGCTACTCATGTTAGTACTGACCTAACATCACCATTTTTGTTATATGGTGGAAGGAGTAATTAGGTGCCGTTATCATAGCCAATTAAGGATAGTTGAATAACCAAGTCACATTTCTAATTAATTTTACTATTTGAAATAAGGCACAAGTTTGTACAATAGAAAAAACTGAAAATGCAAAACTCAAACATTGGGATTATCATTCCTCTAACTCATTAAATTCTTGCAATTAATATTAAGTCTGCTTCCTCACTTCTCCACATATTGAAAAGTCTATGATAAGAAAACCTTAATTAGTGGAACAAATTACCTTTACTTGGTTAATCATGCATTGCTTATCAACCCAGTGCACTAGTTGATAAAACAAGAGAGATTTACTCTTGCTTCAAAACAAAAAGTTTTGACAGCAATTCAAGTATAATTAATGAATTATTATACTCGTTTGAACCATATGAATCCGTCAATTTTTGACTGCTTTTGACCTACAAAAATAGCGTTCCTATAATTCAATCTAATTGTTATCAGTGACCTACTTAACTTCCTGCTGTGGTAGATGTAATATGTACTTGGATTTCTAGTGATACTATGTATCTTTAAAAATAGGTCGTCTTGATTAAACAACTGACAGACATTTGTTTTAATGCTGATCAGAATGCAAGTTCTGATATTTATCAGACTTTTACAATGGCCTACTTCATTTTCGTTTTGAAAATATTATGCAAACCATCAGCAATCATTCAAAATGTACAGAACTAAAATGACTAAGCAGCTAGCAAAACCACCAATTTCAGTAGTATATTGTTATGTAGCACTTCTAGAGGATTTGTCAGTATAAAAATTCAAAAGGGCCATGGTTTCTACTTTTACTAAGTGTTCACTGATATTTGGTTCTTAACAAATATGAGAAGGTAACACAGATTTTTCAATATTTTTGGACTCAATTTTATGCTTCACTTGTGTTTTATGTTTGTTTTACCAAAACATAAAGTTTACTCTGATGTTATAGAAAAATGCATTAAAACTTTTATTTTTATTTTTATACTAGAAAGTAAATGTTAGAAAATAGATTCTCAAAGAAAAAAGGCATTCACAGAAGCAATTTGGGTCAGAAGAATAGCAATAGTATTTAAGAAAAGCAGAGAATGCTTTCTTAATGATGGTTATGTTTGCTTTACTTTAAGAAACTTAAGACAATTACCATATGATATTGCTTATTTCTGGAATCTAAAAGAATGGTACAAATGAACTCATTTGCAGAACAGAAATGGAGCCACAGATGTGGAGAACAAACTTGTGGTTACCAAGGGAGAAGGAGGGGGAGGGATTGACATATACACACTACTATATATAAAATAGATAACTAATAAGAACCTACTGTATGGCACAGGGAACTCTACTCAATACTCTGTAATGACCTATATGGGAAAATAATCTAAAAAAGAATGGATGTCTGTATATGTATAGCTGGTTCACTTTGTTGTACAGTAGAAACTGACACAACATTGTAAATCAACGATTACTCCAATAAAAGTTAATTTAAAAAAGAAACTTTTAGTTTTAAAGTTTATTGTTGCTTAATAACAGCATTAATGGAAGAAAAAACACCATATTAAATGCATCCATATATGCATGTATTCTTATTCCATAAACATTGATATGTGAAAAAGCATGGATCTTAGAATCAAAGAAGCATGATGTTCTTTATGGCCCAGTTAGGAATTTTCCCAGAAGTTCACAGGAATGAGAAACACTGATGTACAGCAAGCAACCAGTAGGAGAAGACAAAATGGAGAAGTTATAATGAAAAAGATAGGATATCCTTTATTTGCTATAATTTATAACACTGGCATTGGAGAAGTGCAAAACAGTTTTCTTTTTTTTTTTTGCTAGTTATTTTCACTCCACCCACATACACATCTTTTCATATGTGATATTGCTATGCTTCACATGCACCTCGAGAAAAAGAAGTTTAGCTTATCATGATGTGTATAGGATAGGGAATAATTTCAAAGAGTTATTTTATATGTATGAAGAAATAATTCTATTTTCTAGCTCCCATAAGGATAAAGGCTGCTTATATATGCAATATATGCTTATATATGCAATACCTCACAGGGCTTGAGTCTATGGATTTAGATTTATGATATAAAGGGTCCAAGTGGATGGTTAATTTCCTATCACAGCATAATGCTTATATATATTCTCACACACACATATGCATTTAATAGACTTTATTTTATATAGCAGTTTTAGATTTACAGAAGTTTTGAGCAGAAAGTACAGAGTTCCCATATCTCTTGCCCACTGCACAGAATTTTCCCTATTATTAATGTATTGCATTAATGTGGTACATTTGTTAAAATGGTTGAAACAATGTTTTTAACAGACTTTACTTTTTACAGGAGTTTTAGGTTCATGGCAAAATTGAGCATAAAGAGCGTTCCCCTATAGCCCCTAACCCCACATATAAACAGTTTTTCTCACTATCAACATCTCATTCCAGAGTAGTATACAGTTAATACTTTGAACAATGTGGGGCTTAGGGACATCAACACCCTGCACAGTCAAAAATCTGAGTATAGCTTTAGACTCCTCTAAAACTTAACTACTAGTAGCCTACTGTTGGCCAGAAACATTACTAATAACATAAACAGCCAATTAACATATATTTTGTATGTTTATGTGCATTATATACAGTATTCTTACAATAAAGTAAGCTAGAGAAAAGAAAAGGGTATTAAGAAAATCATAAGGAAAAGAAAATATATTTATAGTGCTGTATTGTATTTATTGATACCAAAGTTTACATCATCTGTATACAAGATGAATTGTCTGTCTTGTCAGTACCCACATCAATATTGTCTCGTATGATACAAAACTCTTTAATGTGATATGTATTATTAACACTATATATCAAAATGAAAAGATAATGTGAAAAGTAAATTCATATTTATTTACAGATATAATGATTTATGCATTGATAACAAAGCAGCAATATGATTGCTCCACAGTAGCCTAGTGTAATAGATATGATTGCTTCACAATAGCCTAGCCTGTACACTAATGATGAATAATTATAAAATTTTTATGACATACAGTATTATACTCATATTCATAATATAATGGAAATATGATTATATATTTTTAAAACACAACTTACCTGGGATGATAGGTTGATATGTAGTTACTCCAATTATATAGGAGTACAGTTGCTTTACAACGTTGTGTTCGTTTCTTGCTGTACAACAAAGTGTATCAGTCATATGTGTGTATATATATATATATATATATTCACTCTTTTTTATATTTCCTTCCGATTTAGGTCACCACAGAGCATTGAGTAGAGTTCCCTGTGCTATACAGTAGTTTCAAAAGCCGTGTTGTAAAACAGTAAGAAAGCTAACATATTGTTAATTTTACATTAAACAGAACTCACCTTACACCTATGTAAGGATAGACTATCCACTTCAATACAAGTTTTCTACATGATGTTCCACACTATGAATACTTAGGCCATGATGATGATGATGATGAAACAAAAATGTCTCATCCGCTTCTTGTCGTACAATTATTAGATTTTCACTTGAAGACTCACACATACACAACAGATAAGTTATTAACAGTACAGCACAATGTTTAGTTACTATTCATTAGGTGGGTACGGATCATCATAAAGGTCTTTATCCTCTTCATTTCCACATTGAGTAGGCTAAGGAGGAGGTAGAGGAGGGATTTGCCTTGCTATCTCAGAGGTGGCAAAGGTGGAAGACTTGGAGGAGAAGGAGGGAGGCAGAAGAGACAGGCATACTTGGTGAAACTTTACAGAAATACATTGTAATTTCTGTCTGACTGTTTTGCTTTTTTATTTCTCTATAACCGTTTCTATATGGTACTGATCCTTCTTCCACCATTTGCTGGTAAAGCAGCTTCAGTGACCATATCATAGAAGGATCCATATCCTAAAAGAAGTTAAAAGCAGTCTTGAATATTTGGAACCCTTCTGCCAGATTGTCTACATCAGTTTTTTTTTTTTTCTGGCACTACTTTTTCTAAGACTTCTTCCTCATTGTCTGGCACTGGTTCAGAAGCACTCATCCTAATTAACTAGTCTTCTTTTAATTCCTCTTGTGTGCTGTCAACTGGTTCTTTTTAAATTAATTTTTATTGAAGTATAGTTGACTTACAATGTTTTGTTTGTTTCTGCTGTACAGCAAAGTGAATCAGTTTTATGTATATATATATATCCACTCATTTTTTAGATTATTTTCCCATATAGGTCACTACAGAGTATTGAGTAGAGTTCCCTGTGCTGTACAGTAGGTCCTTATTAGTTATCTATTTTAGATACAGTAGTGTGTACATGTCAATACCAATCTCCCAATTTATCCCTCCCCCCCTTTCCACCTTGGTAAATATACGTTTATTTTCTACATCTGTGACTATATTACTGTTTTGTAAGTAAGTTCATTTGTACCATTTTTTTGATTCCACATATAAGCAATATCATATGATATTTGTCTTTCTCTGTCTGACTTACTTCACTCAGTATGACAAACTCCAGCAATTCAAGTTTTTCCTTGTAACATTATGACTGTTCTGTTGTTCTTAGGGGCAATTCCAGCATCATTAGTGGCACTTCATATGGCTTCCACCATGTTATTCAAGGCTTACAGTACTGCACAAAACACAATGAGTAATGCAATAAACACAATGAAAAATACGGGAGAACCATAAGAGATCACTTTTTACTGTAAATCACAATTTACTGTAGAGTTGAACTACTCATGTGAGATGATTAACATCACATGATTTAAACAGATATTTGAAACACTAGAGCCACTGCAATGGCAACAGAAGGTGACTACAAAGTTATTACAGTAGTACAGTATATACTACAGTTAATCTTATGCAATTATAGTTTAGCACTACATATTTACATTTGTTTACATTTCTCTCCACTGGGAATGGTGACATGTACAATCTTCATTTACATGCCTAAGTTTTTTTAAACATCTTTATTGGAGTATAATTGCTTTACAATGGTGTATTAGTTTCTGCTTTATAACAAAGTGAATCAGTTATACATATATATATGTTCCCATATCACTTCTCTCTTGCATCTCCCTCCCTCCAACCCTCCCTATGCCACCCCTCTAGGTGGTCACAAAGCACAGAGCCAATCTCCCTGTGCTATGCAGCTGCTTCCCAGTAGCTATTTTACGTTTGGTAGTGTATATATGTCCATGCCACTCTCTCACTTTGTCAGAGCTTACCTTTCCCCCTCCCCATATCCTCAAGTCCAGTCTCTAGTAAGTCTGTGTCTTTATTCCTGACTAACTCCCAGGCACTTCATGACCCTTTTTTTTTTCTTAGATTCCATATATATTATATATATATATATATATGTATGTATGTTAGCATACGGTATTCATTTTTCTCTTTCTGACTTACTTCACTCTGTATGACAGACTCTAGGTCCATCCAACTCATTACAAATACCTCAGTTTCATTTCTTTTTATGGCTGAGTAATATTCCATTGTATATATGTGCCACGTCTTCTTTATCAATTAGTCTGTTGATGGACACTTAGGTTGCTTCCACGTCCTGGCTATTGTAAATAGAGCTGCAATGAACATTTTGGTACATGACTCTTCTGGAATTATGGTTCTCTCAGGGTATATGCCAAGTAGTGGGATTGCTGGGTCATATGGTAGTTATATTTTTAGTTTTTAAAGGAACCTCCATACTGTTCTCCATAGGGGCTGTATCAATTTATATTCCCACAAACAGTGCAAGAGTGTTCCCTTTTCTCCACACCCTCTCCAGCATTTATTGTTTGTAGATATTTTGATGATGGCCATTCTGACAAGTGTGAGAAGATATCTCATTGTACTTTTGATTTGCATTTCTCCAGTGATTAATGATGTTGAACATTCTTTCATGTGTTTGTTGGCAATCTGTATATCTTCTTTGGATAAATGTCTATTTAGCTCTTCTGCCCATTTATAGACTGGTTTGTATGGTTTTTTTTTGTATTGAGCTGCATGACCTGCTTCTAAATTTTGGAGATTAATCCTTTCTCAGTTGCTTCATACACAAACATTTACTCCCATTCTGAGGGTTGGCTGTTGGTCTTGTTTATGGTTTCCTTTTTGGTGCAAAAGATTTTAAGTTTCATTAGGTACCATTTGTTTATTTTTTTTTATTTCCATTTCTCTAGGAAGTGGGTCAAAGAGGATCTTGCTGTGATTTATGTCATAGATGGTTCTGCCTATGCTTTCCTCTAAGAGTTTGATAGTCTGTCCTTACGTTTAGGTCTTTAATCCATTTTGAGATTATTTTTGTTTATGATATTAGGGAGTGTTCTAATTTCATATTTTATATGGTTTTGACCAGTTTTCCAAGCACCATTTATTGAAGAGTCTGTCTTTTCTCCACTGTATATTCTTGCCTCCTTTATCAAAGATAAAGGGATCATATGTTTGTGGGTTTATCTCTGGGCTTTCTAACCTGTTCCATTGATCTATATTTCCATTTCTGTGCCACTACCATACTGTCTTGATTACTGTAACTTTGTAGTATAGTCTGAAGTCAGGGACCCTGATTCCTCCACCTCTGTTTTTCGTTCTCAAGATTCCTTTAAGTATTCGAGGTCTTTTGTGTTTCCATACAAAGAGTGATTTTTTTTTCTAGCTCTGTGAAAAAAGTCAGTGGTAGTTTCATAGGGATTGCATTGAATCAGTAGATTGCTTTGGGTCGTAGAGCCATTTTCACAATGTTGATTCTTCCAATCCAAGAACATGGTATACCTCTCCATCTATTTGTAATATCTTTAATTTCTTTCATCAGTGTCTTATAATTTCTGCATACAGGTCTTTTGTCTCATTAGGTAGGATTATTTCTAGATATTTTATTCTTATTTTTGCAATCATAAATGGGAGTCTTTTCTTAATTTCACTTTCAGAATTTTCATCATTAGTGTATAGGAATGCCAGATATTTCTGTGCATTAATTTTGTATCCTGTAACTTTACCAAATTCATTGGTTAGCTCTCTTAGGTTTCTGGTAGCATCTTTAGGATTCTCTTTGTATAGTATCATGTCATCTGCAAACAGTGACAGCTTTATTTCTTCTTTTCTTATTTGGAATCATTTTATTTCTTTTTCTTCTCTGATTGCTGTGGCTAAAACTTCCAAAACTATGTTGAATAACAGTGGTGAGATTGGGAAACCTTGTCTTGTTCCTGATCTTAGTGGAAATGGTTTCATTTTTTCACCTTTGAGGATGATGTTGGGTGTGGGTTTGTCATATATGGCCTTTATTATCCTGAGGAAAGTTCCCTCTGTGCCTACTTTCTGCAGGGCTTTTATCATAAATCGGTGTTGAATTTTGTTGATAGCTTACTCTGCATCTATTGAGACGATCGTATGGATTTTCTCCTTCAATTAGTTAATATGGTGTATCACATTGATTGATATGAGCATATTGAAGAATCCTCGCATTCCTGAGATAAACCTCACTTGATCATAATGTATGATCCTTTTAATGTGCTCTTCAATTCTGTTTGCAAGCATTTTGTTGAGTATTTTTGCCTCTATGTTCATCTGTAATATTGGCCTGTAGTTTTCTTTCTTTGTGACATCTTTTTCTGGTTTTGATATCGGGGTGATGGTGGCCTTGTGGTATTAGATTTGGAGTGTCCCTTCCTCTGCTATATTTTGGAAGATTTGAGAAGGATAGGTGTTAGCTCTTCTCTAAATGTTTGATAGAATTCGCTTCTGAAGCCATCTGGTCCTGGGCTTTTGTTTGTTGGAATATTTTTAATCACAGTTTCAGTTTTGGTGCTCGTGATTGGTCTGTTCATATTTTCTATTTCTTCATGATTCAGTCTCAGAAGGTTGTGCTTTTCTAAGAATTTGTCCATTTCTTCCAGGTTGTCCATTTTATTGGCATAGAGTTGCTTGTAGTAATCTCTCATGATCCTTTATTTTTCTTCAGTGTCAGTTGTTACTTCTCCTTTTTCATTTCTAATTCTATTGATTTGATTCTTCTCCCTTTTTTTCTCCCTATTTTTCTTGATGAAAAATAGGTTAATGGTTTATCAATTTTGTTTATCTTCTCAAAGAACCAGCTTTTAGTTTTATTGATCTTGGCTACTGTTTCCTTCATTTCTTTTTCATTTCTTTGTGATCTGCTCTTTATGATTTCTTTCCTTCTGCTAACTTTGGCAGTTTTTTGTTCTTCTTTCTCTAATTGTTTAGGTGTCAGGTTAGATTTTTTATTTGGGATATTTCTTGTTTCTTAAGGTATGATTCTATTGCTCTAATATTCCCTCATATAAATGCTTTTGCTGCATCCCATAGGTTTTCGCTCATCATGTTTTCATTGTCAGTTTTATAGGTGTATTTTGATTTATTCTGTGATCACTGGGTTATTAAGTAGCGTACTGTTTAGCCTCCATGAGTTTGTATTTTTTCCAGATTTTTTCCTTTAATTGATATCTAGTCTCATAGCATTGTGGTCATAAAATATACTTGATATGATTTCAATTTTCTTAAATTTACCAAAGCTTGATATGTGACACAAGATATGATCTAGCCTGGAAAATGTTCCATGAGCACTTGAGAAGAATGTATATTCTGTTATTTTTTTGGATGGAATGTCCTATAAATATCAATTAAGTCCATCTAGTTTAATGTATCCATTAAAGCTTGTGTTTCCTTTTTTATTTTAATTTTGTATGATCTGTCAATTGGTGAAAGTGGGTTGTTAAGTGCCCTACTATGATTGTGTTACTGTCAATTTACCATTTTATGGCTGTTATCATTTCCCTTATGAATTGAGGTGCTTCTATGTTGGATGCATAAATATTTACAAGTGTTATATCTTCCTCTTAGATCAATCCCTTGATCATTATGTAGTGCCCTTCTTTGTCTCTTGTGGTACTCTTTATTTTAAAGTCTATTTTGTCTGATATGAGAATTGTTACTCCAGCTTTCTTTTTATTTCCATTTGCATGGAATATCCTATTCCGTCCCCTCACTTTTAGTCTGTATGTCTCCTTAGGTCTGAAGTGGGTCTCTTGTAGACAGCATATATATGTGTCTTGTTTTTGTATCCATTCAGCCAGTCTATGTCTTTTGGTTGGAGCATCTAATCCATTTACATTTAAGGTAATTATCAATATGTATGTTCTTATTACCATGTTCTTAATTGTTTTTGCTTTGTTATTGTAGGTGTTTTCCTTCTCTTGTGTTTCCTGCCTAGAGAAGTTCCTTTAGAATTTGTTGTAAAGCTGGATTGGTGGTGCTGAACTATCTCAGCTTTTGCTTGCCTGTAAATGTTTTAATTTCTCTGTCAAATCTGAATGAGATCCTTGCTGGTTAGCGTAATCTTGGTTGTAGGTTTTTCTCTACCATCACTTTAAATATGTCCTGCCACTCCCTTCTGGGTTGCTGAGTTTCTGCTGAAAGATCAGCTGTTAACCTTAACAGGATTCTCTTGTGTGTTATTTGGTGTTTTTCCCTTGCTGCTTTTAATATGTTTTCTTTGTATTTAATTTTTGATAGTTTGATGAATATGTGTCTTGTCGTGTTTCTCCTTGGATATTTCCTGTATGGGACTGTCTGTCTTTCCTGGATTTGATTAACTATTTCCTTTCCAATATTAGGGAAGTTTTCAACTATAATCTCTTCAAATATTTTCTCAGTCCCTTTCTTTATCTCTTCTTCTTCTGGAACCCCTATAATTCGAATGTTGGTGCATTTAATGTTGCACCAGAGGGCTCTGAGTCTGTCCTCAGTTCTTTTCATTCTTTTTTCTTTATTCTCCTCTGCAGTAGTTATTTCCACTATTTATCTTCCAGGTCACGTATCGGTTCTTCTGCCTCAGTTATTGTGCTATTGATCCCTTCTTGAGAATTTTTAATTTCATTTATTGTGTTTTTCATCATTGTTTGTTTGTTCTTTAGTTCTTCTACGTCCTTGTTAAACGTTTCTTGTACGTTCTGTATTCTATTTCCAAGATTTTGGATCATCTTTACTATCATTATTCTGAATACTTTTTCATTTGGAGTGCCTATTTCATCTTCATTTGTTAGGTCTGGTGGGTTTTTACCTTGCTCCTTCATCTGCTGTGTGTTCCTCTGTCTTCTCATTTTGCATAACTTACTGTGTTTGGGGTCTCTTTTTTTTTTTTTTTTTTTTTTTTTGCAGTCTGCAGGTTTGCAGTTCCCGTTGTTTTTGGTGTCTGTCGCCAGTGGCTAAGATTGGTTCAGTGGCTTGTGTAGGCTTCTTGGTGTAGGGGTCTAGTGCCTGTGTTCTGGTGTATGAGGATGGATCTTATCTTTCTGTTGCGCAGGTCCACATCTGGTGGTGTGTTTTGGGGTGTATGTGTCCTTATTATGATTTTAGGCAGCCTCTCTGCTAATGGATGGTTTTGTGTTCCTGTCTTGCTAGTTGTTTGGCATAGGGTTTCCAGCACTGTAACTTGCTGGTCGTTGAGTGAAGCTGGGTCTTGGCACTGAGATGGAGATCTCTGGGAGATTTTTTCCTTTTGATATTATGTGAAGCTGGGAGGTTTCTTGTGGACCAGTGTCCTGAAGTTGGCTCTCCCACCTCAGAGGCACAGCACTGACACCTGGCTTGTGCATCAAGAGCCTTTCATCAACTTGGCTCAGAATAAATGGGAGAAAATGTAGAAAGGAAGAAAAAAAGGAAGGAAGGAAGGAAGAAAGAAAGAAAGAAAGAAAGAAAGAAAGAAAAAATAAAGTAAAATAAAATAAAATGTTATTAAAACAGAAATATATTATTATGAAAAATATTTAAAAAGTAGAAAGGAAACAAAACAAAACAAACAAACAAAAACAGACAGACAGAACCCTGGGATACATGGTAAAAGCAAAGCTATACAGACAAAATCACACAGTGAAGCATACACATACACACTCACAAAAAGATAAAGAGGGGAAAAATATATCTTTGCTCACAAAGTTCACCTCCTCAATTTGGGTTGATTTGTTGTCTCTTCAGATATTCCACAGATGCAGGGTACATCACGTCATTTTTGGAGATTTAATCCACTGCTCCTGAGGCTGCTGGGAGAAATTTCTGTTTCTCTTCTTTGTTTTCACAGCTCCTGTGGTTCAGCTATGGATTTGCACCCATCTCTGCGGGTAGGTCGCTTGAATTATGGTTTTCTCAGTGTATATGTGCAGTAGTGGTATTGATGGGTCATATGGTAGTTCTATTTTTAATCTTTTTAAGGAACCTCCATAAGGTTCTCCATAGTGGCTGTATCAAGTTACTTTCCCAGCAAGAGTGTAAGAGGGTTCCCTTTGCTCCACACCCTCCCCAGCATTTATTGCTTGTAGATTTTTTGATAATGGTCATTCTGACCTGTGTGAGGTGATACCTCATGGTAGTTTTGATTTGCATTTCTCTAATGATTAGTGATGTTGAGCATCCTTTCATCTGTTTGTTGGCAATCTGTATATCTCCTTTGGAGAAATGTCTCTTTAGGTCTTCTGCCCACTTTTGGGTTGTTTTTTTTGTTTGTTTTTTTGGACATTGATTTGCATGAGCTACTTGTATATTTTGGAGATTAATACTTTGTCTGTTGCTTCGTTGCAAATATTTTCTCCCATTCTGAAGGTTTTCTTTTCATCTTGCTTATGGTTTCCTTTGTTGTACAAAAGCTTTTAAGTTTCATTAGGTCCCACCTGCTTATTTTTGTTTTTATTTCCATTTATCTAGGAGGCGGGTCAACAAGAATCTTGCTGTTCTTCATGTCACAGAGTGTTCTTCCTATGTTATCATCCAAGAGTTTTAGAGTGTCTGGCCTTACATTAAGTCTTTATTCCATTTTGAGTTTTTTTGTGTGTATGGTGTTGGAGTGTTCTAGTTTCATTATTTTACTAGTTTTCCCAGCACCACTTATTGAAGAAGCTGCCTTTTCTCTATTGTATATTCTTGCCTCTTTTATCAAAGTTAAGGTGACCATATTTGCGTGGGTTTATCTCTGGGCTTTCTATCCTGTTCCACTGATCTATATTTCTGTTTTTGTCTAGTACCATACTGTCTTGATTACTGTAGCTTTGTAGTATAGTCTGAAGTCAGGGAAACTGCTTCCTCCAGCTCCATTTTTCTTTCTCAAGATTCCTTTGGCTATTCGAGGTCTTTTGTGTTTCCATACAAATTCTAAAATTTTTTGTTCTAATTCTGTGAAGAATGCCATTGGTAGTTTGATAGGGATTGCATTGAAACTGTAATTGCTTTGTGTAGTAATTTTCACAATAATGATTCTTCCAATCAAAGAACACTGTATATCTCTCCATCTGTTTGTGTCATCTTTGATTTCTTTCAAGAGTGTCTTACAGTTTTCTGAGTACAGGTCTTTTGCTTCCATAGGTAGGTATATTCCTATGCATTTCATTTTTTGGTTGCAATGTTAAATGATATTGTTTCCATAATTTCTCTTTCTGCCCTTTCATTGTTAGTGTATAGGAATGCCAGATATTTCTGTGCATTAATTTTGTATCCTGCTACTTTACAAAATTCATTGATTAGCTCTAGTTGTTTTATGGTAGCAGCTTTAAGATTCTCTATGTATAGTATCATGTAGTGACAGTTTTACTTCTTTTCCAGTTTGGATTCCTTTTACTTCTTTTTCTTCTTTGATTGCTGTGGCTAAAACTTCCAAACTATATTGAATAATAGTGGTGAGAGTGAGCAACCTTGCCTTGTTCATGATCTTAGTGGAAATGGTTTCAGTTTTCACAGTTGAGAACAATCTTGGCTGTGGGTTTGTCATAAATGGTCTTTATTATGTTGAAGTAAGTTCCCTCAATGCCTACTTTCTGGAAGATTTTTGTCATAAATGGGTGTTGAATCTTGTCAAGGCCTTTTTCTACATCAGTTGAGATGATCATATGTTTTTTTTTCTCCTTCAGTTTGTTAATATGGTATATCATATTGATTGATTTGCATATATTTATGAATCTTGCCTTCCTGGGATAAACCCCACTTGATCACAGTGTGTTATCCTGTTAATGTGCTATTGGATTCTATTTGCTTATATTTTGTTGAGGAGTTTTGAATCTATGTTAATCAGTGATATTGGCCTGTAATTTTCTTTTTTTGTGAACATTTATTTAAATTAAATATTTTTTATTTCATATATATATATATATAGAACATTTCATTCAAAAGCAGAAAAATACACATATTTTTTAAGTGTTCATGGAACATTCTACAGGATAGGTTACATGCTAGGTCATGAAGCAAGCCTTGATAAATTTAAGAAAATTAAAATCATAGCAAGCATCTTTTCAAACCACAATGCTATGAGACTTGAAATCCCCTACAAGAAAAAATGATGCAAAAAACACAGACACCTGGAGGCTAAATAATATGCTACTAAACAACCAATGGATCACTGAAGAAATCAAAGAGGAAATAAAAAAATACCTGGAGACAAATGAAAATGCACAATCCAAAATCTGTAGGATGCACCAAAAGACGTTCTAAGAGAGAAGTTTGCAGTGGTTCAAGCTTACCTCAGGAAACATGAAAATCTCAAATTACAAAAAAACTAACTTTACACCTAAAGGAACTAGAAAAGAAGAGCAAACAAAACCCAAAGTTAGTTGAAGGAAAGAAATCATAAGGATCAGAGCAGAAATCAATTAAATGGAATACATAGAGCCTAAAAAAAAAGGAAAAGATCAATGAAACTGAGCCAGTTCTTTAAAAAGATAAAATCTATAAACCTTTAGCCAGATTCAACAAGAAAAAACGTGTCCACATTAATAAAATCAGAATGAAAAAAGAATTTACAACTGAAACACAGAAATACAAAGAATCATAAAAGATTACTGTGAACAACTTATGAAAGTCAAATGAACAAACAGGAAGAAATGGAAAATTTCCTAGAAATGTACAAATTTCTAGCAAATACAGTATGACATTGCTAATATAAAATACCTAGATTAGTCAAATTTATAGAGACAGAAAGCAGAATGTTGGTTGTCAGAGTCTGGAAGGAGGTAGAATGGGGAATTATTGTTTAATTGGTAGAGAGTTTCAGTTTTGCAAAATGAAAAGTGTTATGGAGATAGATAATGATGATGGTTTTACAATGATGTGAATGTACTTAAGGCCCCTGAACTCTACACTTAAAAATAGTTAGATGGTAAATTTTATGTAATCTGTACTTTACCACAATTAAAAAGTAATAATAAATTATTGAAGACCTCAAAGACCTTCTGTCAATTTAGGTTACGAGAGGCATGGACATATATACACTACCAAACGTAAGGTAGATAGATAGTGGGAAGCAGCCGCAGAACACACGGAGATCAGCTCGGTGCTTTGTGACCGCCTGGAGGGGTGGGATGGGGAGGGTGGGAGGGAGGGAGATTCATGAGGGAAGGGATGTGGGAACAGATGTATATGTATGACTGATTCACTTTGTTATAAAGCAGAAACTAATAAAAAAAATATTTAAAATTAGAGCTGAGAAATAGGAAGTTCAAATCTGAAAATAAAAATCTTAAAATAATAATATTAAAATGAAATATTTTAAAACTTCATAAGTGTTAACATAAATAACATATACTTATAAAGACTGCATTTTCTAAAACAAAAATCTTATTAAGAACAGTGGCACTGTTTTATGTTTTTTCAAATATCTGCAACATCTGGCTTAATAGAGGAAAGCTGAGTTCTCACAGCCTCTTTTGATTTCTATCTATTCCAATATGCTATCCTGGAATATATAACAAAAATTCAGCCTTACAAACTTATGTATTTAGAAAATATATTAATATTTTGTAGACTTTTCAAATAATTGTTGATAATTTTTTTGATACCATTTATACCAAAACTTGACAAATGTCAGTTTCTTAAAGATTAGTTCTGAAGCAGATTCTGGAACTGTATTAACCTTTTTGTACCTTGTTATATTAAAACACATTTGTCTGTTTTGTACTTTGAGACTATTGTTTACACCTGCATAATTTTGTAACACAAAGCATTTGGTCATTTGAAAAATATTGACTCATTGACTTATGCAGACCTTTCAAATGTTGACATATAAAGTACAAAATATCAAAAACACAACATTTGTTGTTAATTATCAACAGTGGTCTCATCAGAAAAATTATTAAGTATTGAGAAGCTGTCAGGCTCATGGTGGCAGATAAAAGTTTTTCAAAATTATTGAATCTGGGCTGACCTTAGTGTAATGGAATTGACTTTTTGAGTCTTCAGAGGTTAGGTCATAAATAATCTTGTGGTTTCTGCCTGAGTCCCTGGGATCACATGATCTGGGGAGGTCAGTTGAATGATGGAAGTCGACTACACTGAAACAGTGATGCTATGAGGAAGACCAAACAAAACACATGGAGTGGTCACTTGACTCTAGCCTCAGCTGCAATCTGATTGTCACTATATGGAAGTCCAAAGGAAAAGTGCCAGATGAGCTCAGTCAACTTACAGAACTGTCAAAGAGAAATTGTTTTTATAGTCACAATATTTTGTGATGGTGTGTTACACAGAGTAAAATAACCAAAAATATACTTTCAGGTCTAACATACTGTCATTTCTAAACATGTGGTTCCAGGGTTTTCTACAGTACTATTTGTGATAATCTATTATATATTATGGTACCCCCTCAGTGCTTTTCACAGGGAACACTAAATTTCTTAATGAAAGTTAGTGAATAATATGATCTGATTTACATAAATTCTTCTTTCAACCAACTTTACAGAATCACCTTTTTTCCATAAGGTGAGACATAACAGTAGTAGTAGTAGTGGTAGCAGTAAGAATAATAAATTAGATAGTGATACATATATAATATATATACTTGCAAGTTTTATACATATATTTATATATAAGTATATATGTAATGCATATAGTAATATATGTATAATATATAAACATATATAATTAGAGTATATATAATATTTATAAACATACATTTTAGATTATATACTCACTATATTAGTTATTATAATATTTTTATATTAAGTATATTATTATATGTATATATTAAGTATATATATTTATAAATATATATATTAAACATTTAATCTCCCTGATAGCAATGAGAAGTACTATCTTATTCCATTTTACAGATGAGAAACCAAAGCATAGATAATTTAAGTAAATTGTCTAAGGTAACCCAGATGAGAATGCTAGAGTTAAAACCCAAGAGTCTATCTCAAAAGTTTGTGCCCCATGGCCAATAAACTGGCAAAATCCTTCAATAACCAATTAATTAATTGGTGCTCATGTTTACCTCTGTATATAATTATTGCAGTGTTTCCAATACCCTATTGATCATAAGAATCATTAGGGGAACTTTTTAAAATTAGAGCTCCTGGAGCTTCAGCTGAGAAATGATAAAAAAAAAAAATCCCCAGTGGGGAAAGCTTAAATATATCTTGTTGCTGTTGTTGTTATCATATACCCAGGGTATTTCTTATGATTTGTTAGATTTGAGAACCACAGCCTTAAGGTACTGAGTTGTATTTTCCATTTTCTCTCACTCTGCCAGATGGATTCTAAAGAGTGCCTATACTAAGCAGTTTACATATATTCTACACAAGGACCCTACCTGAAGAGTGGGTTTTATTATCTCCATTTGCAGGTAAGAAAATTAAGGTCCTGTAAAAGTTAAATAATATAAACAAACCCACAGATTGTAAGTAACAGAGTGGGTCTGTCTGGCTCCAAAGTCCTTCTTTTTTTTTTTAACTTCTCCCTCATTTGACTTTAATTCACACTAAGAAAAGTGGCTTCTCTGTGTGGTATTCATTTATGACTTGAGTTGACCTTAAATGAAATTCAATTTGAACTTTAAAAATTTGTTTAATTGTAAATATTGGAAATATTCTTGTTCTACAATAAATGCATATTTCTATTATAATCTGTAAAAACAGCTTAATTATTCACAAAGTCTGTCTGTGGACAGTGAAAATGATGCATATCATTCATGTTCTTTAATATGCCTGGCATTCTCCAAGATATCTACCTTGCTGGCTCCCTTACATTTTTCTCAGGTTCTTACCCAGTTATCATCATTTTAACAAGTTCTTTCTGTCCACCTTATTTAAAATTATACCCCTTTTTTCCACCACTGGGTCCCCACCACCAATGTTGACTTTATTTTTCTTCATGACATTTATCACTAGCTTTTACATAGTTCACTGCTGCATTTTCAGCACCTGGAATAGTACCTGGCATATAGTGGGCTCAATACATGTTTATTAGGTAAATGATTGAATTAATTAATTAAATTTGAGTCATGTGCATGAATACTTTGTCTTCTTTCTCCTTTATTGAGATATAATTGACATATAACATGCTGTACATTGAAAGTTTACAATGTGATGATTTGATACACACACACATATATATAGCAAACTGTTCACCAGAGTAAGGCTAGTTAAACATCCTTCACTTCATATAATTGCCATTTTGTTGTTGGTGGTATTATGTTGAAACATTAAAATTCTACTTTCAAAGCAACTTTCAAGGATACAACACAGTATTGTGAACTGTAGTCACCACAATTTATATTAGACCCCCATAAATTTTTCATCTTATAACTGAAAATTTATACACTTTGACCAACATCTCCCCATTTCTCCCATCCCATCAGCACCTGGCAACGACTATTCTACTTTCAACTTATATGAGTTTGATAATTTTAGAGTGTATGTATAAGTGAAAATATAATATTTGTCTTTCAGTGTGTATGGATTCCTGGATCATATGGAAGTTCTATTTTTAACTTTCTGAGTCTTCATATTGTTTTCCATTGTGGCTGTACCTATTTACATTTCCACTAACAGTGTGCCAGGTTTCCCTTTTCCACATCAGAACTAGCCAGCATATGTTATCTCTTCTTTTTTGGATAGCAGCCATTCTAACAGGTGTGAAGTGATATCTCATTGTGGTTTTGACTTCCATTTCCTTGATGGTAAGTAAAGTTGAGCACCTTTTCATGTACTCATTGGTCACTTGAATGTCTTTGGAAAAATGTCAATTCAAGTCCTCTGGCTATTTCTAATTGGATTTTTTTTACATCTTTATTGGAGTATAATTGCTTTACAATGGTGTGCTAGTTTCTGCTTTAAAACAAAGTGAATTAGTCATACATATACATATGTTCCCATATCACTTCCCTCTTGCATCTCCCTCCCTCCCACCCTCCCTATCCCACCCCTCTAGGTGGTCACAAAGCACCGAGCTGATCTGCCTGTGCCATGCGGCTGCTTCCCACTAGCTATCTATTTTACGTTTGGTAGTGTATATATGTCCATGCCACTCTCTCTCTTTGTCACAGCTTACCCTTCCCCCTCCCCATATCCTCAAGTCCATTCTCTAGTAGGTCTGTGTCTTTATTCCTTTCTTACTCCTAGGTTCTTTATGACATCATTTTTTCTTAAATTCCATATATATTCCATATATATGTGTTAGCATACTTCACTCTGTATGACAGACTCTAGGTCCATCCACCTCATTACAAATAGCTCAATTTCGTTTCTTCTTATGTCTGAGTAATATTCCATTGTGTCTGATGAGAACCCTCTTCTTGGTTGGCAGACATACTTCTTCTTGCTGTATACTCACATAAAGAATGGGTTCTGGTCTGTTCCTTTGCTTATAAGGTGACTAATCTTATCATGTGGGTTCCACCCTCATGACCTCATCTAAACCTAATTACCTCCTAAAGGCCCTACCTCCAAATGTTATTACATTGGCGTTTAGGGCTTCAACATGAATACTGAGAGGACAGAAACATTCAGTCCATAGCAATTATCAATATTATCAGTATGTTAACAGATATAAAATGAGAAGATCCATTTATGCTGTATTATTATAATTATATATATATATATATATATATAATTATATATATATATATATATAAGACTGATTAAATTTGAGCATATGATATGTTGAAAATATTGTCTTACACTTAAAATTGGACAGAAGTTATTCTTGGGTGTCCAAGGCATTGCCTAGCAAATCCTCTGGGAATTATTTAACTTAAGCAGAGTTTTAAGTTTTTGATTGATTTTTGTATTCACTACGTTATTTCCTATTTTGTAGGGGTAGAAGTTTTCTTGTAGACAAATAATAGTAATACAGATTTTTTTTTTAATCTAAGCTATGCAAATGGATTTTGCTCAGTAAAAATACATTCAATTGTCACCTGGAAGGAAAATACATTTTATTTTCCTATACGATATAAACCAATTTGCATCTATTAGCAAATTTATTTCAGTATTCCTACAGATTATGTGCCTTTAAGTGTTTCTTTGAACCAGTTTTAATATATTACTGGTTCTCTAATTAACTAAAGTATTAAATAACAATTTTTGAAAAATGTTCATTTTACACTTGCATATGAGTTGTCTTCAAATTTCTGTAAATTGTACTTTAGCAGATATATAAAATATATACTGAATGGAATGGTCTCACTCAGGCGCTATTATGTATGGGGTGCTGCTTTCCTGGTCTGTTCATTCTTTCCATCAGAATCATAAGTGTAATTGCCAGTTGAGTCCCTTCAGTCGTGATATCTATTTAAAAATGACTAAAGTGATTATTTTACTAGTTGTTTACATAAAATCCAAAAAGAATTATAAAAGAATGTCTAAGTACATGGTACAGGAACAAAAAACGAATTCGTATAAAATATATTTAATAATTAACTTATTTATCCACCTATATACATGACAAATTTTAAATAAATATAACTTCTAGTCTTTTAAATATGGTTAAAGGACATGGTTTTAGACTGGTTTTTTGTGGATTCTCCTTTTGAGATCCTGGCTTTGTGGTGTTCACTTATCATCTTCTGTGCCCCAATACATTCCAAGTTTCATAATGTTAAAATGAGCATGACCTTGCATCTGGGGTTTTATATTAATAACAGAGTATTTTCAGGATATCTGTCTGCAATTGCTTCAAGTCAAGAATTTGTCACAGACTTGTAACTGTATTTTGATATATCTGGGTTATATTGGGGGAGAAGAAAAACAAAACAAATGATAAGGTTATTGGCTGTTAAAGGATTCCTGTATAGGAGGTGCTTAGGTAGGTATGAAGCACTCCAACAGGAAGGGGGCTAAGAAATTTTTTATTGAAACTACACTTGCAGGGCAAGAAAACTCTTTCTATTGATATTATTTATTTTGAATAAGTATGGAAGGACTATTGTGATTATGGGGAGAACGCCCCAAGCCAGTCTTTAGTACTGCTACTGAATAAAATGTACTGTGATCCAAATGATGCACACCGGTTAGTTATCAAGATAAAAATACTATACTGAAAAGAGCACCTGATTTGTCATTCTGGCTCAGCCATCTATTAGTAACATGATCTAAATTAAATCAATTAACCTAATTCTTAGTTTCCTGAATCTGTAAAAACTGACTTAATAGTCTTTGCCTACCTCATAGCATTATTGTAAGATCATATATATGTGACAACAAATTTGTAGCTAAAGTTTTTCTGTATACATTTAAACACAGTGAATAGATAGGTCAGGTTGAGAAGTTACTTTAAAATAGCTACAGAAACTGAAGATTTCTTTCTCCCTTTATAATTAATAAATTCACTACAACCAAAATAAAATTTTAATTATATTTAGGTTTACTATGTTCTAGATCCTGCGTGAATTTTGTTCAGGAATTTTGCCCTAAGATTCCTTCCCCACACTATGCCTGCATCTCTTTTTCCTCAAAGTCTTTGTTGTTAGAAATGAAAAGGAAAATCCCTCAATGGGTTTAAGACATCTTCAAAGATATTAGTTTTGGCATTCTCTATGTTTAGTGAAGGTGATTTCAATACAAGCTTTTAGACCAGGCCAGAGCTTTTCACCACTTATCTCCAACTCTTTCCTTTTTTATTCTTAATTGTGATAAAAGTAGTTGCTGTGGTGGGGATGGGATAGTGGAAATGGTATGATGGCAGGTAAACTCACCTTGAGATAGTGAAGTCCCTCTTGCTGAATATCTTCACAGTAATTATGCACAATCATTGTTGGAGTATTAGGAAATTATAAACCTAACTACAGATTTTGTAAAGACAGAACGTCTTCAAATAGTGTTACCACATTTAGTGAATAATACTGTGGGGTGCTCAGTTAAATTTGAATCTCAGATAAACAGTGAATGATATTTTTAGTCTAAGCATAACTAAAATATTTCATGAGATGTACTCATGACTAAAAGATTATACACTATTTATCTGAAGTACAAATTTAATCAGCAGTCTGTATTTCATCTGGTATTTCTACCGGCAATCTACGAAATAAATAATTTTCCAGAAGAGGGCACTGTTCCAAACCCAGCATCAACCTTCACTAGGTTTAGTACATGACCATCAAATTTACTGACAAGTGAGAGTTTGATTAGGCCAGGAAACGTTCTGAAGGGGCTATTCCTAGTAAGCTGGTGACAGTTGAAATAAGATTTCGCCATTTGGTAAGAGGACAGGGAGTGTGAAAACATTATAATCTACCGGTTTAACTCGTATATAATACTTACTATCTTGGCAATAACTGATGATACTAGGTGAACGAACTGATATTTAATAAAGAAGTGAGGCTATTATTTACCACCTGTTTAGTGTAAACCTTCATAGACCAAGAAAATGAAATGGCACAAGTGAGAATAAGTTGCTGAAAAGACTGATGGGCTTAAAGTTTTTAGTGAGGGTTAAAGCAATGCAGACAAAGCCCTTATGTGCCATTTGTAGCCTAGGCAGGAATCTTAGGACCAAATTAAATAAAATTTATGTAGAGTGTAGAGACCAGGCAAAGATAGACAGCAATATCTGAGGAGAATTTTTTTTGGAAACTAAACCTTGAAGATGAACTGGGTTATACATAAAATTTAAACTCAACATTCCCTAAAAAAAAATGCTGTTCTTTTTGGTATTAAGCAAGAAATGTAAGTACAGTTTAGCTATATTCCTCAGAGAAAAAAGATCTACTGAATATGTGACCTGATTTTCACTTTTTTCCCCTATAATTACCTTTTGTTTTTCTATGGTTTCTTAGAAAATTTTCCTCTGAAAAACATTGATTTTAGGAATTTCACAAAATCTCTTCTAAGGTTAGATTTTAAAATGCCTGAAACAGTTCCAGCAAGAAGAGTTGAGAATTCTGGGAAGAATATCACTTTGCCTTACCCTGAAAATATTTCTATACACAATGATATTGCTATACTAAAAATTCCTAGGCCAAGATATAGTGATCTTACAAATATTTTTAAACGTGGCTGTAAGTGGCCTCAGTAGATGAGTGAATGCCTTTTAGATTTTCTTATATTGTTCTCCTAAATGTAGAAAATTAAATCTATGTAAAATTCTACTTATATAAGACAAAGCATATTGGTGAGTTAAATTATAAAGTTTATAATTATTTAGTTTGTATAATGGTTTCCTTAAAATCAATTAAAAGTTCTTATAGTTAAGACAAATTCTCAAATGCAGATGTAAGCCTGTGCTGCTTGATTGTGTCAGTCTTTTGGCAAAGCTTTTTCCTAAGTGTCGTGGTTTGTTTGGTTCTCACTTTAATGATATATAAAATATATTTAGACCTAAGCTGTTTTTAGTGGCTCTCATTTTTTTCCTGAGGCCTTATATGTTATACCATAAGGCCTTATACATTATACCATAAGAAATATGTGTCAACAATTGCTGATTTTTGTTGTGGTTGATAAAGAGAAGTGTTAGAGAGTAGAATTTAAAAACAAACGCAGCTGACTTTGCAGACACCACAGTGTGAAGAAAGTTTTAATCACTGTTTTTGACTACACAATGTGTGAAGCTTACCAACAAAGGTAACGTATTTATTTCTCCTGCTAGTTTAATAAATTCTGTTAAGAAAGTTTTTCTACTTAGAAGACATATATCTTTTAGTTTCTTTAACAGATATATTTAGAAATTTTAGGAGATTTATGATATTGAGAGAGATATCTTTGGTTCTTATGTTTCTTAAGGCAGATTTTCAATATTCTTCAGTTGGCATTGGAGTATCATTAGAATGAACTTCAAAATTAACCCATTTAATCCCAAGGATGGCCGTTTAAGAAGAAGGTGAAGAAAAAGCTCTTCTTTTGTGGTTGAAAAAGTGGTACTGTAATCTCTGGAGCTAAAATATCTTTCCTCTCCCATGGACTATGGTACTAGAAATTGCAATCATTATAATGTTGTCTTTAATTTTTATTAAAAGAGTAATATTCAACTAGACCCATTGTGGGAGTGAATGGGCAATACCATATCAGGATCTCAGAAAATAGGTGAAAAAGAGAGTTACATATTTATTTAAAGAGCATATATAAAATTGTGGAGCATTAAAAAATTGTTTGGGGATGAATGGTTATCTAATGGCACAAAATAAACGTAGAACATAACCTCATTTCTATTTATGCTATAATTGCATTTATCCTATAATTGCAGGCAAATTAAAGAGAATTTTTAAATCGTATACAATATTACAAGAAAATATAGAATAATATTTTTATATTCTTTAGGTAGAAGAGGCCTTCTTAAGCAAGAATATAATCCCAAAAGCTATAAATGAAAATAATTGATTTTACAAATATTTCTGTATGGCAAAAGGCAACATCAGTCAAACTGAAAGGCAAATGACAGTCTGAGAGATTGATTGCAGCACAAAACAAGTGTTTTCATTTCAACAAGGAATTCATTGCAGCACAAAAACAAATATTTTTCTCAATAAATAAATATAAAACACCTACAAAATACCATCAATAAAACAACCAGTCCAATGTAAAATGAGGTGGGGGGAATATAAATAAATAATTCATAGTAGAAGGAATTAAGAAAATAAACATATTAAAAATGTTAAACAGCTCTAGTAATGAGACAAGAAAATTAAAACAATACAATATATTTTTCATCCATCAGATATGTAAAAATGATAAATGATTGATGGATGACTAAAATGTTCAATGACTTGTGCAAAATTGCATGGGTTTAAATAATACCTCCACCTCTGGCTAGCTGTGTGATCTTAGGCCAGTTAACAAACATCTTTGATTCAGTTTCTTCATCTATAAAAATGGAGATGATGATGCTTCTTTCATTGAAGAAGTACTTTGGTATTGAATACGCCCTTACATTAGTTTGTGGCACATTATAAGTCTTAATAATAGCTAATAAATGTTAGCTATTATTATTATTGTATTATTATTGTTGATAACTATGTTACCAGGACATACATTACTCAACATTTTTGGAAAGTAATCTAGCAGTGTTTTATATAAATTCACATCCACTTTGAATCCCATATTGGATAATTTATCTGAAGAAATAAAAATTATCTCTATGAAGGAAACTTTATCAAAATATTTATTTCCATGTTGTTTGTTTCAATAATAAAACTTTAAGTGACTTTGAGTTCTGTCTTTAGGGAAATAAGGCAGTAATGTATTGTGGCAATGGGATATGGTGAACCTACTAAAAATAAGGTAAATCTATATGTAACTACTTGAAAGAATGTCCGTGATGTTTTGTTAAGTGAATAAAACCAGTAAATAATAACATGTATAGTAGTATCATCTTACATTTTTACAAAACAGAAACAAGCATCTACATGTACGTATACGTTTGCGTAAGGAAAGAAGAGGTATGAAAGGAGAGTCATCAAGTTTTTGACAATAGTTATTTTGGGGGCTGTGCTGACAGGATGAAAAGGAAACTGTTGATTTTGCTTTAGACACTTCTGACCTTTTAGGACTTTGAATGCCAACTCCATGAAGACAAGGCCTTATATATCTTATTCACTGCTATATATGCAGTGCCCATAAATAAATATTTTTAAACAAATAAAAAATCAAAGTTTAAATTGTCATAAGTGTATACAAGACTTTTGTAATACAAACTGTTTCTTAGTGTTTTATAAGCCATTAAGTTCCTTTAAAATAAATCATTGTTATTGTCATAGCCCTAGTAATAACTTTGACCAATTTATGAATTCTGAGCCTGTTTCTATACCTCTCAAATGCCCTGTCTCACTTCTTCAGAGGTATAAAATCTTACCTGATAGGCATAGTAGTATATACCAATCATCTGATGAATGAGTAACAACTACAGCAAGTATGATCCTAATTTTAAGTTTATTCTCTTTTTTTAACATCTTTATTGGAGTATAATTGTTTTACAATGGTGTGTTAACTTCTGCTGTATAACAAAGTGAATCAGCTATACATATACATACATCCCCCTATCTCCCTCCCACCCTCTAGGTGGACACTAAGCATAGAGCTGATCTCCCTGTGCCATGTGGCTGCTTCTCACTAGCTATCTATTTTACATTTGGTAGTGTATATATGTCCATGCCACTCTCTCACTTCGTCCCAGCTTACCCTTACCCCTTCCCGTGTCCTCAAGTCTATTCTCTGTGTCTGCATCTTTATTCCTGTCCTGCCCCTAGGTTCTTCAGAACCATCTTTTTATTTATTTTTTTTTCTTTTTCTTTTTTAGATTCCATATATATGTGTTAGCATATGGTATTTGCTTTTCTCTTTCTGACTTACTTCACTCTGTATGACTGGCTCTAGGTCCATCCACCTCACTACAAATAACTCAGTTTCATTTTTTTTTATGGCTGAGTAATATTCCATTGTATATATGTGCCACATCTTCTTTATCCATTCAGCTGTCAGTGGACACTTAGGTTGCTTCCATCTCCTGGGTATTGTAAGTAGAGCTGCAATGAACATTGTGGTACATGACTCTTTCTGAATTATGTTCTTCTCAGGGTATATGCCCAGTAGTGGGATTGCTGGGTCATATGGTAGTTCTATTTTTAATTTTTTGAGGCATCTCCATACTGTTCTCCATAGTGGCTGTATCAATTTACTTAATTTTAAGTTTATTCTTAACTGAAACCAATAAAGGACAATCAGTTTAATGACTTTTAATTTTTTTTTCCATTTAGGAAACACCTATATATTCTAATTCATTCTATGGTAATATCTTCTAGTATTACCAGTTCAAGGGTTTAGGACATTGTATTTGGGGCCTTGGAGTTACCAAATATTTTCATATGTATTCTCCCATTTGGGTCTTATACAAATTCTGTCATCTACCTCACTATATAAAAAGGAAAAAAATGAAATTCTGAAAATTAATTTGCTCAAAGGCTCACAGATAACTGTTCTTCCTGAAAGTATTCTCAAAAGTGTGAGTTATAAGGTTATCAGTGAAACATCTTGTCAACATTCCCTGCTTAGAAAGTCTAGAAGTGGTTTGTACTTTGTAAAGATGTATGTCTTAATAATACTTTTTTTTACTTTCTCTTTTCTTAAAGCAAATTAATATACCTGCATTCCAATATAGCAATTTATTTATTTATTTATTTATTTAAACATCTTTATTGGAGTATAATTGCTTTACAATGGTGTGTTAGTTTCTGCTTTATAACAAAGTGAATCAGTTATACATATACATATGTTTAAATAGTTGAAGGACATGGGCATGACATAGGGTGGTGCATATTTCTTAATTCTCATTTGTAGATAACATATATGAAAATTAAAACTTTAATTCATAGAGGATGTAGAAGTATCAAATTGCACCACTTGCAAATTTACACAGAGCAATCACATTTGATGGAATCCACAATATATTTTCATGAAGGAAATGTTTTTTATATTAAGATCCAAAACTCTGTGGAACATGTGTAATCTGTGTCATAGATATACACTTGGGCTGTGCACATTCACCTAGTTAGAATGGCACATCTGCTATCTCCGTTTTAACACATTCTTGAAGAAAATAAAAATACACTAGGCCCATACATTGTCAATGGATCATTTTTTGTACTTGTTACCATGGTTTGCTTTTCCTGTTTCAGACAAATGGAAGTATGAAAGAAGCTTATTTTTTCTTTACTTCCTGACAGTTAATAATACCTGAATAGGGTAGGTAGCAATTGGACACCAACTCCAAGTCTTTTAAAAATCCCATTCACACATGAAGCTGCATTCTTTTTCAGGACAATGACACTCCACAACACGGGGAATATTTTCATATTTTTCAATACTTAAAAATTGGCATTTGAAATGGAAATTAATATTTAGGGACGCTTGAAAACACAGACACACACACGCAGATAAACACATATATGTACACACATGCACACACACACAGCGATGTAGAGAAAAAGAGGAATTGGGAGAAGTATGTTTTACTATAAAGTTAGGGTTTAGAGTTTTTAAAATTAAAAAAATAATAATAATATTGTAATTGAGTTTAGAATCAAGAAAATGGGAGAAGAGTAAGATGAATTACTAAAACAATCAACAGTAATATTGGCATGGTAGATTGATACTTGAGGTATATAGGTCATGTTAGGTAATGCTTTTAGACTGTAAAATTTATTTTAGATATTTTTACATGCTTTGACTTCACACAAATTACTCAGCAGTTGCACGGAGAGCTTAAAGGTGTAGATATTTCTTACTGACATTTGAATACCAAATTATATGAGGCTTATGGAAACTTTATTTTTTGCTTTCCTCATTTCAATGTCTTTCATTTCGGCATTCATTGCATGTATTTTTGAGTTGAGTTTATTAGAAGCTTACATTTTAGCATGATGAATGAAACAAGGTAAAAAATGTTCAGATTAATTAAGAAAAGTCAGAAAGGCTTTAAAACTACTGAAAAACAAGTGTGAAAATGACCACGGAGACTCTTAGAAAGTTTTAAGTGTTTGCTATTTTTTTCAGAGCAGAATTATAGGAAGAATATACCTTTTTAAAGGGTGGGGTATGTGTGTGTGTGTGCATGTGTGTGTGTGTAAAAGGTACTGGCGTAAACATAGAGATGGTTGTCAGTTGTCTTTTCTCTCTGTTAGAATTCAGGAAGAAATACACCTGCATTCCTGGAAAGAGGGGTAAAGGAGAACACAGATAAATTTAAGTATGTGAAGGCCTGAAGGCCTCTGTTCCCAACTAGAGGTTTATATCCAGACCTTATTTGCTATTTGCCAACTTGGATCACTCTCCACCCCATTGCATTATCACCTTCATATCTATGTTTCTAGCCCCATTATGGCAACATGATATTGAGTAGTGTTGTTGCTTTAATAGTTAACTTTGGAGTTGTTGATCTCAGGCAATTTCACAAAAGCAATTAAGGTGACCACGTTTTCATCTGTAAGGACATAAGCTTCTTCCATTATATTCTAGGGGTTAGACTATTTAATGTAACCTCTTTTTTACTCTAAAAGTTTTCTTTTAAATTGTACTTTGCATATATGTGTTTCCACTTCCATGAGGAGCATATTAATATGGTGTAATGAGACCAGGTATCATGCATCTTTGAGCACAGTATCTAGTCATGATTTTGTCTTCTGAGATGTTATGTGACTTTGAGCAAGAGCTATCTACTTCAGAACCTATCAGAGAAAATCATAACAGCCAAAAGGAGGCAGTAGAGCATAACTGTAAATACCATTGAGTCCAAAGTCGGACAGACTTGCTTGCAGTCCTGGCTCTGCCATTAAGACATAGTGTTACTTTGAAAAACTCACTTCTTTGCCCTTCTGTTTCCTCATCTGTATAATGAATATTACATTAGTACTTCATAGAGAACCAGGTCTAATGTGTCCAAAGCCCTTGTCCTTTACATTACATCATGCTGAGATAACTGATGTGAAAGCTCATTGGGATGCACAAAGTTATATGAGTTAAACACATCTACAGTATTAGAAAAATGTAGTGATCAAAAGAATGAATAAATTAAAATAAAGCAGCATTAAAAAAGGCTAATCTTGCAGCCTCACTGAGGTAAACTAGCTATTTCAAAAGAGATTTTGCTTCAAAATTTTCTTAAAACAACAAACAAAAGTGAATAGCTGTCAAAACATAGCAGGCAGGAAATGTCACAGATATTGACCTTCCCCTGGAAACACATGACTTCCATGTTGGCAGTGTAAATCTGGGAACTTTTGTAGGAAGGACATTAGCATATTTTAGCTATCATGAAGCTCCATAACTAACCAGGTTTAAATCATGTGAGACTTCATAGATTACAGTCAGAGTTGCAGAACAAGTAAATTTAAGAGAGAGTAAAAAATACTGAATCACTATGTGGAACAACTGTCACTCATATAATATTGTAAATCAACTATGATTCTATTAAAAATAGAGATTTAGCTTCCTACTTTATTTTTATAATTTCATTTTATATTTTTATTGGAATATAGTTGACTTAAAACATTATATTATTTTCAGGTATACAGCATAATGATTATTTTTACAGATATTCCAATAAAAGTTGTTATAAGATAATGGTTATAATTCCTTGTGCTATCCAATATATCCAGTTGCTTATCTATTTTATACATAGAAGTCTGTATCTCTTAAACCCATAGCCCTGTCTTGCCCCTCCCTTCTTCCTTCTCCCCACTAGTAAACACGTTTGTTTTCTGTATCTGTGAGACTGTTTCTGTTTTGCTATATGCATTTGTTTGTTTTATTTTTTAGATTTTATATCTAACTGATAATCATACAGTATTTGTCTTTCTCTGGCTTATTTCAATAAACATAATATTCCCTAGGTCTGTCCACATTGCTGTAAATGGCAGAATTTCATTCTTTGTTATGGCTGAGTAATATTCCATTGTGTGTGTGTGTGTGTGTGTATATATATATATATATATATATATATATATATATATATATATCACAATTTTTAGATATTCTTCTGTTGAATGACACTTGAGATGCTTCCATATCTTGGCTATTGTAACTGTGCTGCTATGAACATTTGGGTGTATATAATGTTTTGATTTTCTTCAAGTATATACACAGGACTGGAATTGCTTGATCATATGGTGGCTCTATTTTTAAATTTTTGTGGGATGTCCATACTGTTTTCTATACTGGCTGTACCAATTAACATTTCCAGCAACAGTGTAAATGGGTTCCCTTTTCTTCATGTCATCGCCAAAATTACTTGTAGAATTTTTGATGATAGCTATTCTAACAGGTGTGAGGTGATATCTTATTATGGTTTTGATTTGCATTTCTCTAATAATTAGTGCTGTTGAGCCTCTTTTCATTTGCCTGTTAGCCATGTATATGTCATCTTTGGAAAAATGTCTATTCACGTCGTCTGACCATTTTTTGATTGGGTTGTTTGTTTTTTTGATATTGAGTTGTATGAGCTCTTTCTATATTTTAGATATTAACATCTTGTCTATCACATCATTTGCAAACATTTTCTCCCATTCTGTAGGTTCTTGTTTCACTTTGTTGATGGTTTCCTTTGCTGTGCAAAAGCTTTTAAATCTGATTATATCCTACCTGTTTATTTTTGCTTTTATTTCTTTTGCCTGGGGTGACAGATCCAAAAAAAAATTGCTATGACATTTTTTTTTCTTAGATTCCATATATATGTGTTAGCATACGGTATTTGTTTTTCTCTTTCTGACTTACTTCACTCTGTATGACAGACTCTAGGTCCTGAAGAACCTAGGGGTAAGACGGGAATAAAGACACAGACCTACTAGAGCATGGACTTTAGGATATGGGGAGGGGGAAGTGTAAGCTGTGACAAAGTGAGAGAGTGGCATGGACATATATACAATAACAAACGCAAAATAGATAGCTAGTGGGAAGCAGCCGCATAGCACAGGGAAATCAGCTAGGTGGTTTGTGACTACCTAGAGGGCTGGGATAGGGAGGATGGGAGGGAGGGAGATGCAGAGGGAAGATATATAGGAACATATGCATATGTATAACTGTTTCACTTTGTTATAAAGCAGAAACTAACACACCATTGTAAAGCAATTATACTCCAATAAAGATGTTAAAAATTTTGTTATGATTCATGTCAAAGAGTATTCTGCCTATGTTCTCATCTATGAGCTTTTTGGTTTCAGTTTTTAAATTTAGGTTTTTAATCCATTTTGAATTTGTTTTTCTATATTATGTGAGGAAATGTTCTAGTCTCATTGCTTCACATACATCTGTCCAGTTTTTCTAGCACTACTTATTGAAGAGGCTGTCTTTTCTCCAATGTAACTTCTTGCTTCCTTTGCCCCAGATTAATTTACCATAGGTGCATGGGCTTATTTCTAAGCTCTCTATTTTGTTCCATTTATCTGTGTGTCTATTTTTGTGCCAGTATCATGCTGTTTAGGTGACTGTATCTTTGTAGTATAACCTGAAGTCTGGGAGGGTGATGCCTCCAGCTTTGTTCTTTTTTCTCAGGGTTGCTTTGACAATTTAGGTCTATTTTGGTTCCATATGAATTTTAGTATTATTTGTTCTAGTTATGTGAAAAATGTCATGTGTATTTTGAAAGGGATTGCATTAAATCTGTAGATTGCTTTGGGTAGTATGGCCATTTTAACAATATTAATTCTTCCAATACAAGAGCACAGGGTATCTTTCCCTTCCTCTGTATCATCTTCAATTTCCTTAATCAGTGTTTTATAGTTTTCAGAGTATAGGGCTTTCACTTCCTTGGTTAAGTTTATTCCTAGGTACTTTATTCTTTTTGATGAGATTTTAAATGGGATTTTTTTAATATCTCTGATACTTCATTATTGGTGTATAGAAATGGAAAAAGTCTGTATATTAATCTTATATCTGCCAACATTGCTGAATTCATTTATTAGTTATAACAGGTTTTTGGTTTAGACTTTATGGTTTTCTATATACAGTATCATATCATCTGCAAATAGTGACAGTTCTAAATCTTCTCTTCCAATTTAATGCCTCTCATTTCATCTCCTTCTCTGATTGCTGTGGCTAGACTGCCAATACTATGATATGTAGAAGTGGAGTGGACATCCTTGTCTTGTTTCTGAATTTAGAAGGAAGTCTTTGAGCTTTTCACCATTAAGTATGAAGTTAGCTGCAGGTTTAACAAAAATGGCCTTTATTGCGTTGAGATATGTTCCCTTTGTACAAACATTAATGAGAGTTTTTGTCATGAATGTATATTGAATATTGTCAAATGATTTTTTTGCATCTATTGACTTTCATTCTTCCTTTTGTTAATGTGGTGTATCATGCTGATTGTTTTGTGAATATTGAACTATCATTGTGTCACTTGATCATGGTGTATGACCTTTTTATATATTGTTGAATTCAGTTTGCTAATATTTTATTGAATATGTTTCATCTATATCCATCAAGAACATTGGTCTGTAATTTTCTTTTTTTATTGTAATGTCTTTGTCTGGTTTTGGTATCAGGTTATTGGTGGTTTCATAGAATGAATTTGGGAGTGTTCTGTCCTCTTATTTTTTTTTTTTTTTGAATAGTTTGAGAAGATAGGTATTAGCTCTTGATATGCTTGGTTGAATTCCTCTCTGATGCTGTCTGTCCTGGACTTTTGTTCATTGGGAGGTTGTTTATTTTTATTACAACTTCAATTTCACTGCTAATGATTGATCTATTCAAATTATCTTTTCTCTTGATTCAATCTTGGTAAACTGTATATTTCTAGAAATTTGTCCATTTCCTCTAGGTTGTCCAATTTGTTGGCATATAACCGTTTGTAGTACTGTCTTACGATTTTTTTGAATCTCTGTGGTATCAGTTTTTATTTCTTCTCTTTCATTTCTCATTTTGTTTATTTGCATCCTCTCTTCTTGGTGAGCTTTGTTAAAGGTTTCTTAATTTGTTTACCTTTTCAAAAAAAGCCCGATTTCATTGATTTTTTTCTATTGTTTTGTATCTCTATTTTATTAAGTTCCTCTTTGATCTTTATTATTTCCTTCATTCTGCTGATATTGTGCTTTGTTCTACTTTTTCTAATTCATTTAGGTGCTAGGTTAGGTTGTTTATGTGAGATTTTTCTTGTTTTGTGAGGCAGACCTCTTTTTTTGTTTGTTTTTTTTTTGTTTTAAAGCTATTTTAATATTTTTTAAATTGAAGTATAGTTTATTTACAATGTTGTGTTAATTTCTGCTGTGAAATTAATAAAACAAAGTGATTCAGTTATACATATATATATATATATTCTTTCTTTAAATATTATTTTCTATCATGGTTTATCACAATATATTGACTATAGTTTTCTGTGTAAAGCTATTTTTAGATTATTGGATTCTTTTGGACAAGGTAAAAAAAGAATTTTATACATATTAAGCTTTATGCATGCAGAGAGCTAAAAAATTAATACTAGAGGGGCAGTATGAAATCATTCTACTTGTTTTTATACCACCTTTATTGGAGTATAATTGCTTTAAAATGGTGTGTTAGTTTCTGCTTTATAACAAAGTGAATCAGTTACACATACACATATGTCCCCATATCTCTTCCCTCTTGCATCTCCCTCCCTCCCACCCTCTCTATCACACCCCCCTAGGTGGTCACAAACCACCTAGCTGATCTCCCTGTGTTATGCAACTGCTTCCCATTGGCTATCTATTTTACGTTTTGTATTGTATATATGTCCATGCCACTCTCTTACTTTGTCCCAGCTTACCCTTCCCCTGCCCCATATCCTCAAGTCCATGCTCTAGTAAGTCTGTGTCTTTATTCCCATCTTACACCTAGGTATTTCAGGACCTTTTTTTTTTTCTCTTAGATTCCATATATATGTGTTATCATATGGTATTTGTTTTTCTCTTTCTAACTTACTTCACTCTCTATGACAGACTCTAGGTCCATCCACCTCACTACAAATAACTCAATTTCATTTCTTTTTATGGCTGAGTAATATTCTAGTGTATATATATGCCACATCTTCTTTATCCATTCATTTCTTGATGGACACTTAGGTTGCTTCTATGTCCTGGCTATTGTAAATAGAGCTGCAATGAACATTTTGTTACATGACTCTTTTTGAATTATGGTTTTCTCATGGTGTGTGCCCAGTAGTGGGATTGCGGGGTCATATGGTAGTTCTATTTTTAGTTTTTAAGGAACCTCCATACTGTTATCCATAGTGGCTGTATCAATTTACTTTCCCACCAACAGTGCAAGAGTGTCCCCTTTTCTCCACACACTCTCCAGAATTTATTGTTTCTAGATTTTTTGATGATGGCCATTCTGATTGGTGTGAGATGATATCACATTGTAGTTTTGATTTACATTTCTCTAATGATTAATGATGTTGAGCATTCTTTCATGTGTTTGTTGGCAATCTGTATATGTTCTTTGGAGAAATGTCTATTTAGGTCTTCTGCTCATTTTTGGATTAGGTTGTTTGGTTTTTTAGTTATTGAGCTGCATGGGCTGCTTATAAATTTTGGAGATTAATCATTTGTCAGTTGCTTCATTTGCAAATATTTTCTCCCATTCTGAGGGTTGTTTTTTGGTCTTGTTTATGGTTTTGAGGAAGACCTCTTTTGCTATGAACTTCTCTCTTAGATCTGCTTTTGCTGCACCCCATGGACTTTGGAAAGTTGTGTTTCCATTTTCACTTGTCTCAAAGTATCTTCTGATTTCCTTTTTGATTTAATTATTGACCTACTGGCTTTTAAATTTCATGTTGTTTAGTTTCCACATGTTTGTTCTTTTCCCATTTTACTTTCTGTAATTGATTTCTAGCTCCATACTATTGTATTCAGAAAATAATGGTTGATATATTTTCTATCTCCTTAAATTTACTGAGGCTTCTTTTGTGACCTAGTACGTAATCTATCCTGGACAATGTTCCATGTGAACTTGAAAAAAATGTGTATTCAGCTCGTTGGGAATGTAATGTCCCGTAGATATCAGTTAAGCCCAACTTGTCCATTGTGTCATTTAAGACCACTCTAGCCTTATAGATTTTCTCTTTGGATGATCTGTCCATTGATGCCAGCTGGGTGTTAAAGTATCCTACTATTATTGTGTTATTGTCAATTTCTCCCTTTATATCTGTTAGTATTTATATATTTAGGTGTCCCTGTATTGGGTGTGTATATGTTAATGAGTGTAACAATTTTTCTGCTATTGATCCCTTTATCATTATATAATGTCGTTCTTTGTCCTTTGTCACAGCCTTTTTTGTGTGTGTGTGTGTTTTTTCTTTTTGAAATTTACTTTTTTTTCCTTGGAGTATAATTGCTTTACAATGGTGTGTTAGTTTCTGCTTTATAACAAAGTGAATCAGTTATACATATACATATGTTCCCATATCTCTTCCCTCTTGTGTCTCCCTCCATCACACCCTTCTTATCCCACCCCTCTAGGAGGTTGCAAAGCACCAGCCTTTGTTTTAAAGTCTATTTTGTCAGACATGACTATTTCTACCCCCACTTTCTTGTTGTTTCTGTTTACATGAAATATATTTTTCCATCCTCTCACTTTTTCTGTGTGTCTTTAGCCCTGAAGTAAGTCTCCTGTAGGCAGCTTATTGAAGAGTCTTGTTTTTTTTTTTTTTTAATCCAATTGGCCACCCTATCTCTTTTGATCAGGACATTTAGTCCATTGATGTTTAAAGTAATTTATTGCTGTTTCACTACTTGTTTCCTGGTTGTTTTTGTAGTGCTATTCTGTTCATTTCATCTTTTTGTTTCTCCCTTTGTGGTTTGATGATTTTCTTTTCTAATATGCTTGGGTTCCTGTCTTTTTGTTTTTGTGTATCTACTGTAAGTTTTTGATTTGTGGTTACCATGGGGTTCATATATATTGATCCATAATTATGTCTACTTTGTTTAAACTAATAGTCATTTAAGTTCAGTCACATTCTTAGGTCTACATTTCTTCACTCCTTTCCCCCACTTTTTGTGTTTTTGATGTCATATTTTACATCTTCATGCTTATCCCTTCACTGTTTATTGTAGTTATAGTTGCCTTTACAATTTGTTTGTCTTTTAATCTACACACTGGCTTATATAAGGGATCTTCAATCTTTACTATATATTTGCCTTTCCTGTTGGGGTTTTCCTTTTCCTATATATTCTTACTTCTTTTCCATTTAGAGAAGACCCTTCAACATTTCATTTAGGGTCGGTTTAGTATTGCTGAATTCTTTTAGTTTTTTCTTGTTTGAGAAGATCTTTATCTCTCCTTCTATTCTAAATTGTAATCTTACTGGAAAGAGTATCCTAGTTTGCAGGTTTTTTTTTTCCTTTTAACACTTCAAATATATCATGCCACTCTCTTCTGGCCTGCAAAGTTTCTGCAGAGAAATCAGCTGATAACCTTATTGGAATTCCTCTTTACATGACTCATTGTTTCTCTCTTGCTGCAATTTAGAATTTTCTACTTATCTTTAACTTTTGCTATTTTATTTATGATATATCTTGGGGTAGATCTGTTTGGGTTTTCCTCTTGTTTGAGAACTTCTTTGCTTCCTGTACCTGGAAATCTGTTTTCTTCTTTAAGTTTGGGAAGTTTTCAGCCATGATTTTCTCAAATATGTTTTCGATCAGCATTTACACTATTCTGTTGCTCATGTTACTATAATAGATCAACTCTGTTGATTACTTTGATCAATCATTATGGTCAAAATGTTCATAAACAATCAGTCAGGACTCAAATTTTTAAAAAGTAGGGAGTGACTCTTAACTTGTTTCATCAGTGCAAGGCCAATAATCACTTTCTTCTTGTTTTTGGGTAGTTTCAGAGTTTTTAAAGTAACAATTTCTTTTCATATTTGACTGAATCAGTCAGTGGTTTTGATTGCTAAGAAAGTCAGCCCAAGTTCGTGACTGGCACCATCTCTGAGGTGATCTCATCTATTCCCTCAATTTTAAATATTTATATGCTGATGAGATCTAAATTTCTAAGTTCAGTACTAACTAAATTACCTGAGCATTATTTGCATGTCCAACTGCCTTCTTAACTTAGCTAGTTAAATGGATCATAAACATATTAAATTGTCCAAAAAGATACTTGATTTTCCCCTATCCCTGCCTTTCTTTCTCATTACAGTAAATGGGAATACCATCCACTGTGTTGATCAAGACAGAAACTTAGAAGGCTTTCTTGATTCCTTTGTTTCCTTAACTCTGTTTTCCATAAGTAATTTACCACCAGTTCCTGTGGGTTTTACCTCTGAAACATGTATCTTTAATTTGGCTACTACTTTTCATCTCTACTGCCACCAGCATAATCCAAGCCACTATCAGCTATAGCTTGGACTATCCCAATAGTCTCTTATATGCTCTCCCTGCTTCTATGCTTCCACTACTGACTTTCTCTGATCTATTTTCCAAATAGTAGAGAGCTTTTTTGAAATGTAAATCAGATTAAGTTACTCCCTTGTATAAAAGTGGTTTTCCCATTGCAATTTGAATAAAATCCAATCTCCTGTCTGTGGCTTGTAAAACCCTGCTTGGTGTGGCTCCTGCTTCTTTTCATACCACTCTACCTTTTGTTCCCTCTGCCCCACTCTTCTTTCATTTCCTTGAACACATCAGGGTTACTCCTGCTTAGTCCTGCTTTGACATTGCTGTTTTCTTTTTCCCCTTCTGCAGGTGTGTCACATGGCATAGCTGGCTCTTTCTCCTCTTTTGGGTCTCAGCTTAAATTTCACCTAAGTGAATCTTTTCTAACCATCCCATATAAAGTACTCCCTACACATTATTTTCTATAATAGCATCCTGCGTGTTTCCTTCATAATACTTAATACAAACCCTAGTATTATTTTGAATTATTTAGTTATTCATTATTTATCTTCTCTACTAAAACTTAAGCTTATGAGGACAGGGACTATGTCTGTATTATTTACTGATGATTTCCTAGTGCTTAGCACAAAGTTTGGCATAGATACACAACTAACAGTTATTTGTGGAGTGAATGTATCATTGTGTTTAATACCAGGTCTTTTAGTTTATCCAGTCCATCCCCAGAATCCTTGTGGGAGAAGACAGATTGTCCCAGGGTAACAAAATACTTTGATGGCATATATAACCAAGTATGACTTAGAGTTGTATAAACTGCCTAAGATCTATAATGATTCACTAAAGGTCTAAGGAAAAATTGTTTTCAGGGATTTTGCATCAACGATTATACTAACATCTTTTGGAAACTTGTGGGAGTGGATCTTAAGCCTGAAGTTTCTTTCTTTTCTTATTGGTGTATACTAACTTGAGGACAATGCTTCTCCTTTCCACAATCCCTAGTTCAAATCTCTGTGTATCATAGATAACCAATAATAACAATCAACTGCCAATCCCTGCATGTTGGCATCAACTGCAAAAGAAGGAATAGGAAAAAAAGACTAATCAGATTAATATTTTAGTATGAACGTTAATCGCATATGAAACTATTATTCCATTGAAAGAAAACCAAAATGAAAGCCTAAGAGAACAGGTATTTTATGTAGGGTCCTAATTATAACATTTGAAAATGATTTCAGATTTTTTCATGGCCTTTATTAAAGTGAAGAACAATTCAAAACCAAGATAAAAAGAGACTACAAGGCATATACTGTTCTCTGTTTCCTGTCAGCTATCAAAGTCATTCCTGTTTTGGTGAGAAAAATAAGAATCCAGCTAATACAAAAGATACTTTGCTGTCAAGGCAATTTTTGTATGTTCGTAGAAAATGGAGTCTGATAGAGGAGGTATTGTTGCAAAGAGGCCTATAAAACACAACCAATTCTGGGGGTATGGGCTAGGGCCAGAGCTACTGTCTTCCAGAAAGCAAGTTAAAGTGAATAAGTATAGCCTGAACACGTGGGCCTAGTGAAGATGATGGGGAGTGGGGGCAGGTGTGTTATGAACTAATTCTATGTTTCAGAGCCTGAGTGCTGATTTAAACCATTTTGGTACAAATGTTTTCTACAGCATTTTATTTTTTTAATACAAAGTATCACTGGTGTTGTCCTACTTTTACTGTGGTCTATCTGTAGAGCTTTTTATAGTTCTCATAATATTTTTATTTTATTTTAATATCAAAACATTTTATATACATTCATAAACTCACTTAATCTTCAATGAGTCTAAGAAATAACCAGGACAAGTATCATTATGGCCATTGTACAGATGAAGTAACCAAATTCAGAGAAGTTGAGATATTAGTTCACAGTCACACAGCTAGGTAACACCAGATATATGATTCAAATTCAAAGTATTTTGAATTATTTCCAGTGTGCACTTGCTCCCTCTCACTGTCTTTCCCTCTCTTTCTCTCTTATACCATGCTTAGCTACTTTTAAATAATGAATTAATTGAGCTTTTCTAGCCATTAAGGAATGGTAGTAAAATGGAAATCAAATACCTTGTTTAGAAACTAGGTTGATATATGCTGGCCTTTAAGGTCTTTTCCAAATCTTACATTCTATCAGTCTATGAACTTACCAGGATCTTAGCTTATACTCTGTTTGTTGTATCCTGGAAGAATATAGTTCACTACTTTGTTCTGTGATATGAGTTACAACCAATATTTTCATGAGAGTATTTTGGCAAATTTAGCTTGGATTTCCTTTGTTTAAATGCAATGATGTTGGTATCAAAATTTTGGAAAGGAATGACCTTTACAGTAGCTCAAAGGTAGATTTATATGTTTTGCTAAATTAAAAGAAATATCAAATCAGCAGTTCAACTATTATAACATGTAATATGAAAATTTACTTCAAACTAAAGCTCCCTACCTTAAAGAATTAATGCAGCCAAAATTTTTTATATCCAAAGCAATAATTGTTAAACGTTTATATAGTTAGTATCAACTTATTGTTAAAGGATCTCCATGGAAATTAAATCTAAATGCTATATTCCACATCATAAGTAGTGTCAAATATGCTAGGAATGTGGTTAAGTGGCTTACTAATTATTGGAAACTTTGTAGTAATTTCAAACAGTTTAAAACCTATCATAATATATTGGCACTATTTCATGTATTAACATAGTTACTTTTCACTTTAAGTGTCAAATAATATCAATAGTTAAGCTATTATTTTAGCTTTACTACATTATTATTACCTTAGCCTCTTTCTTTTTACCCTAAATCAATAAAAATAAAAAAGAACATGAGAGTTAGAAATATAGAATGTGGGTGTTGGTTGTAAATAATGCATGGAAACAGATTAATTCATGCTTAACTTTGAACCAGAAAATATTTTCTCTGTGTGTGTGTCTGTGTGTGTGTGTATTGTATGTTTACCAATGTATTAATGTATACACTGGTAAGTATTTTTGACATAATTTCAAAAATAACTAATCTAACAGTCTGGATAGCTTCTCTCCAAATATGTCAAATGATTAAATGTGATTATTAAGTTAATATTATATCATCACACACTGAAAGATGACTTTGTAAGAAAATACAAGTTAATGTTGACTAAAGAATTATTGTCTTACTATAAATTGTGATTCTTGAAACTGATGATCTTCTTTAAGATAAAATAAATATATTATATTGTAACAAAGTGGAAAAAGATAAATCACTGATAATATGAATGAATATTAAGGTTATATTCATTTTTTCCTGTTTCTTTTGATACACTTTTTTTTAGAGAAACAGTTTTTTTATCATGCCAAAAAAGCATTATATGATTGTCATAAGCCAAAGTTCCTAATACATTTTTAAGTTCCTGTGTGCTTGTATGGTACTACCTCACAAATAGCATTTTTGGAGAAATCATGTGACCTTTCTTTGCTTATACTCTTAACAGCATGATCCTTATAAAGTAATTAATACTTTTTAGGCTGAGTTTTATGCTATAGTTTTGGACTCAATAACCTGAAACCTATTTGCTGCATGTACATTTTTTTTTCTTTTGCAGCACACAGGCCTCTCACTGCTGTGACTTCTCCTGCTGCAGAGCACAGGCTCAGCGGCCATGGCTCATGGGCCATGGCTCACAGGCCCAGCTGCTCCACAGCACGCGGGATCCTCCCGGACCAGGGCACAAACCCATGTCCCCTGCATCGGCAGGCGGTCTCCCAACCACTGCACCACAAGGGAAGCCCTGCATGTACTTTTAAAATTAATATACACTGCATATAGTCCGTATCTGTCCTAAGATGGTAGATATAAGTTTTCCTATTTAGAAAATTAAGAGACAGACTTAATGTCACACTATGCACAAGGCGTTGCATAGGACAAAAAGAGGAACAAGAGAAAGTCTTTGTTACTAAGGAGATAGTTTTAGTTGTGCCAAATATTTTATTTTCTTATCTCCTCTTCAGGAAATATTCTCCTTTGGATAATTACTTTTGACAAAAACATACACATACAGACATTGTAAATTTATCAGCTCAATGGATTTATCAATTTTTCAGTGGCTACTTGAAACATGGAAACTAAATGTGGAGTATGAGAGTAGGTCATTGTAGCACTTAACTCATAGCTTCTATTTTCTCTATTAATTATAAATCTTGTTCACCTGATGAAAGTGAGCAAGAGATGGATCGGTGGTTGAAGAATTAAAGAAGGTGGGAGTGTTATCTAATCAGGAAAACAGTGAGATTGTCAGTGTTCAGGGCTTATTCAAGATGGGTGACCATATCTTTGTAATGTATGGTTAGAATGTATGGGTGGAATGGAAATCATTAGAGACTAGCATTTAGTATGGGCCATTCATGAGGGCATTCAATCCATCCAGGATAACTCATATAAGATGGGGATGAAGATGTTTTCCTCAAAGTGAATTTCTAGCTACAAAAATGCTTCCTCTACTTACAAGCATGTCATTGATCTAGTCAGCACTAAATGAAGGAATGAAGGAAGAAAACACTAGAGATGTAGTGATTTCTGCAAAAGAAAAATGAAATGATTAACGGTAGCTGAGGCAACTGGAAAACATACATGTAAAAAATCAGTTCAAGTGTGTAGATTGTGGTTTAAGTAGGTTTTTGTTGGTGATTTGGAATCTAGCTACCATGTAATACATGGTTATATGATAAATACAGTTTATCATGGAAGCATAAATAGTCAATATATTTATGTACTTTTTGAATGTAACCTTCATTTAATTGGGGGAAACTCTGATTGAATGCTTACTATACTGAGTATTGTGTGACATAATTTGTTAGAAGTCAATAAACTTTTTCTGTAAAAGACTAGATAGTAAGTATTTGTGACTTTGTGGGCCATATGGTCTGTCTTGCAATGATTCAACCTCTCTGCTGTAGTGTGAAAACAGCCATAAACTATATGTAAGTGAAAGAACGTGTCTGTGTTTCAATAAAACTTTAGTTATGGACATTGAAATTTGAATTTCTTATGATTTTCATGTATCACAAAATAGTATCCCTCTTGGTTTTCTCCAACCATTTGAAAATGTAAAAGCCATTCTTAGTCATGACCCTCAATTTTCTTTATATAAAACCTAAATCTGGTTATTCATTTCAACTACAAATTAAATAATTGCTTACTTGAATCTGAAGATTTGATATATAAAGACCATAGGTAGTTTAGCTTTATGAACACAATTCCAAAATAGGATTTATTAACTACTATTTAACTGAAGATATTATCATAGTGAGTGGGAGACGGTACATCTGATCCTATGCCAGTCTCCAAGATGATCTCCTACCAATGATTACAGCCTCCAGGTATTTATGTCTTTGAGTGGTCCCCTCCCATATAGAACAGGACTGACATGTGTAACCAACAGGATGTTGCAGAAATGACAGTGTGTGACTACTGAGTCTATGTCATAAAAGACATTGTGGCTTCTGCCTTGCTCTTTCTTGGATCACTCACCCTCGTGGAAGCCAGAGACCATGTCATGGGAACACCCAAGTAACAGTATAGAGAGGTCCTGATGGTAAAGTACTGAGTTGGAAATGTTGTTTTCAAAACAAAAGTAAATGAGCTACTGAGTGTGATATGCTCTCTGATATATTTTTTCTTCTGACGTGATAAAAAGATAGGGGGAAACACAACTAAAGGGATAGATGGCTCTAGCAGTCTCATGGTTTCAGGTGTAGACTTCCTGCCTTTCTCAGTCCTTCACTTCAGAATTCAGCACTGATTTGAGTGCCATCTGTTGAAAAACACAAAAATGGAAAACAAATATTTGAAAAAAGAAAAAAATATCAGAATATCTTGATATTTTAAACTAAGTTCCGTGCTTCAAAACTTGCTGAGAGTTTAGCTAAACCTTTTCCCATTTAACAATAACTTTTCACTGCTTGTGAGTCCTTCCCCTTTCAATTTTCAAAGGTACTACCATGCCATAACTGTTTAGATTAGGTTCAAATGTTTAAGGACAAGGTTTCTGTAGAAGGTGATATGTGACATGAGATCTCAATCAATGTATTTCTTTTTAATCATCATCGTTTTTTTTTTTGTAGTACTGTACAAATGTCACCTATCCAACTGTATTTCATAAGTACTTAATGAAATTTGATACTACCCAAACCCTGGGGATGATCTCAACTTACATCACACATTGAAGTGCACATTAATTTTCTTCCCTTAATATATCGACCCTTTCACATATTTTTAATTTAAACAGATTCTAATTAAGAATTCACGTGTCATGACTGACTCGAGATATTAACACTTAGATACAGGAACAAAGAGAATAATATTCCTGAGTATCAACAATAGTGGTAGCATAGCTGACAGAGGATGTAATACTATGCCGAATTTTGAATCTTCAAAATGTCTAATCACTGATAACCATTAGATGAGACAGTGGTGGAACTGGTAGGGTATTAACTTAGAACTATTATAGTAATTCATCATTAATTATTTCAGGCAGCCTCACTAGACAATAATGTATGGAGAATGTATGAATAATACATATGGTTTGACTTAGCCAGTATCCATTCCTTATATTTTCCCTATGAAGAATAATTATGACCAGCTCAATCTGCTTAAGCTAAACAAATTTAAAATCAATCATTACATATTCCTCTGTTAACCACATAGCACTTGTCACTGTAGCTATCCTTATCCAAACACCTTGAAATTACATAGGAGCTACTGCCCCAGGAATCGCCCATGGCATCACATCATCTATATTATTTTGCTGGCAAATTCATACTATTGATGTATTCACAGCTGATCCACAATTTTAGCCCGTGGGCTACAGAAATTTCTTCTACTAATGGCAACATGTTGACTACTAACAAGTCTTACAAATCTAGCCCTGCCCCCCAACAATCAACTTAATCAGATAGTTATTTTCAGTAATATCATCTTTCTCATAGTCCAACATCACCATTGCCTTAATAAGAGTTAATATAATCATTACCTCCCTGTACTCTCTCTATACATTAATCACAACACAACTAGGTAAATACACCTGCCATATTAACAATATTAAACCATGTTCTCGTGTTTTACACGAGAAAACACCCCTATAACTCTTCACATATTATCCCTTCTACTTCTATCACTCAACTCCTGTATCTGTTTATAGGCATATTTTAACAAACTCAAGCTGAAAAATTCCAGTTAATGCATATATTGTTCAAATCATCAGGAACCAATGACCATATGTTCTATTCTCAGGGATAAATCACTCAGAGTATTGAGTAACATTGTGAAGAAATTGAGCTGTATCTTAAAGATGCCTGAAGTCTGGTCAGGACATTTTTCTATATTCAGAGGTATTTTAGTTTATCATCATTTTCCTTAATAAAAATGCACATCATTGTCATGGCAATTTGTCAGCTACTTAGAGAGAATAACATTGGAGGCTGTGCCACATAATATATTCACAGATTTTCCTGACTAAAAGAAAATCACTTCAGGATTTCTTGTAGATTCTATAGAAATTCATTTTTAACACCCTTTAAGAAATTAGTTAAGATGTTATCCCTGTCTACTTTCTAAGGCAAAATTCTCCACCCTTACCCACCAAAAAGGTATTTAGTGCCATATTTATTTCAACAACTTTTCACTTTAAGATTTCAACTAAAGCTCAAAAGAAGGTGCTCTCTACTAGGAAGTTAAATGATAAACAACCATCCTTGCCATATTCCTTTCATCTTAGTCAGCTTTTGCACTTTTGGAGATACATACACATTAATTGCTTCCTTTAACACTGAGTTAAGCAAACAGTGAGTATTCTTTGTGGGACGAACTCTCAAATCCTTTAATATGCTAATATAAATTTGTATTTTCCTAGAAAGGATTATAAAATAAATCATTTACCAAAAGTATCTGATCACAGAGCCCATTTTGAGAAAAACTGGCCCAACTCACATATGGAAACTCAAGGCAGAGTAAATCACATTTGGCAACATTCATCATACTTAAATGGTCTGAATCATCCTTGCTACCTCTAGTTCCACAAGTTTCCAATTTTACTGAAGCCTCATTTAAATGATGATCCCAAACCCTTTGATCTGTTTTTGTGAAACAGCGCTATAAACTAGAAATGTTCTACACCAACTGAGCTAGATGCTTCCTAAATAGAAAGTTTCGTTAACAATTTACATATCCTGTTTGAACAATGCACTGTTCCTATGGCCCAAACTATTATGAGGAATGGTTCAAACAAAGCAGTTAAGCTCTTGAATTCAGCTGAAAATTCAAATTTGGCAGAAGTTAATTATTTTCATCATTTTAGCTAAAGCTAAAAGAAGAACACATTTGGAGTTAATGGGGACTATAATACCATAGTTACAGAGCCCGTCCTCTCCACACAAACTCCCCTAGGCTCATTGCCTCTCAGTTACGGAAGAGATTTCTTTGTACAGCACTTTTCGTGTGTACTAGGTTAACAACAAATTAGTTATCCAAAGAATATCACATTTAGTATATTTTCTAATAGGCAGGGTTCATCCATAGGCACAATATTAGTAAATTATATGAGGCTTAAATTGGAGAGGCTCTTATATTATCTCTTACGTAGAAACCTTTTCTTTAACCACTGCTCCTGCCTGTACTGTACTAAACCTTCTAAGAACTGATTTAGAGTCTGACTCTCAAAAAACACTAGAGAAGTGTTTTGTCTTAGTATCCCAACCTCCTCTTTCTTTCCTCTTTTCCCCATAAATTGACACTTTATTCACTTTAGTGTCTTTGGATATCAAAGTTAAACCTCTCTATAGGGAAAAAAAATTTTATATTGATTTTTATACTATATTATAAATATATGTCACAGAACCTTAGAATTATAGGAGGTGGAACGTGTGAGCTTTCTTGAGAATAATTGAGGGATCTATCCTCAGAAGAAGTTCATACATCAGTGTCTTACATTAGGGATTCCTGTCCCTAAATTTCTGGAAAAGACATTATTAAAAGTAAATCTAAATGAACCAATGAAGTTCTTTCAATTCATGAAGACACAAAGCAGGTGGGAGTTAGCTATTGAGAAACAAATCTTAATACACCTAACAGGAACTAGAAGCTCTTGTTTAAAATGAGTGTTGGGAATTCAGAATCCAAGGCCACCATATTTTCCTGCTGAAATAAAAACTCATAGCACCCTGGAGAGCACTAAGTCATATTTATAAAGAATGTCATTGTTTGAAATATAATTTTAAGTTAGTGATGACGAATAATTACATAACACACACATGCGCTCACACATCCATGTTCATAAAAGGGAAGAGCAAGTATTTGAAGTCAGACAGACCTGAGTTCAAGTTCCAGCTCTCAAATTATCAGCAGTGTGAATTTAGGCAAATTACTTAATCTCTAATCACTCTAGTCCTCAGTTTTTCATCTAAAAGTTAGGATAATAATAGAACCCAGAACTTTTAGGGGATTTTGTGAAAATGTTCAATACTGCATGTTAAGTGCTTAGCATAGTGTCTGGCATAGTTAAAATTCACTAAGTTCTATTGAGGTCTTTCAATTTATGACATTCTCTGACACTGATTTCTAGGAGAAATGACAAATGATGGCTTCTTAATTGTTTAAATATGCATGTGGTGGGTATTGGCATTTCTTAATATAAAAATAATACATGCTCTTGATTTTTTTTTTTAAAAAATGTGGTTACAAGGACACTCCAAGTCACTCTCTCCAAAGGTGTCCATGATTAAATTTTTTATTGTATCTTTCAAGAAATTCAAACATATATATTTCAAATACCTTATTTCTGAGTGATTTATTGGGATTTCATTCTAATTGTATCCTTGGTCTTTTTTCTTCCTTAATACAAATGTGGTTACCCATTTGCAGGTATTACTTATCTACTCAGATGCTATCTCTAGTATGTATAAAATAGGTAAGCAACAAAGATATACTGTACAGCCTGGGGAATTATAGCCATTATTTTGTAACAACATATAATGGAGTATAATCTGCAAAAATACTGAATCACTATTCTGTACACCTGAAACTAACAAAACGCTGTAAATCCACTAGACTTCAATTAAGAAAAGCATGAAACAATTCCAAACATAAAAACATTTTATTTTGTGTAACCATTTAAAAATATATATACCACCCAAAAAAATATTATGAGGAAAAAATATACAAATATAGTTAATGAATTCAAACCACAAAAAAGAACAATCAGCTTGATCAATACTGAAAGTGGTTTCCCAAATCATTATTTTTAAAAGGTCCTTACTAGGTCATAATATACCATATTGGAGAAAACTGTATTTCTTATTGCAAATCATTATCAGATAATTTACAGCATCTACTTGCAGGAATACTATGTGCAATAATTTAAAAAATGATAGCTACTCAGAGTAATTCATTTTTTGAGAAATAGCTGCTGAAACCTAAGGACTTTCGATGGAATGAGTCAAATAACAGAAAAGAAACTAAGAGTAAACTAGTCAGAAGAAAATATTAATATTACAAAATCAATGAGTTATTAGAAGCAAAATGTAAGTATTTTCATTATCTCTATATAAAATCGAAATGCCTATGAGATTCTGGTTACCTTGCCTCAAGAAATGTAGAGTGGAATCAATTTAGAAAACAGTAATGTAAATATTCAATTTGATGTGGGAGCTATTTATAGAGAGATAATTTAAAAATTGGGAATTTTAACTCTGCAAAAATAAAACTTGAAAGAGAATACATATCAAGTCAAAATATTAAATTACAGTAAAAAGGTGAATACTTCTTGTTAAAAACGTACTAAATGATTCAGGACTATTTTATTTTAAGTGGCATTTCACAGAGTATGTAGTTTAAGAAAATTATTTCCTCCAACTGGGTTATATAAATTCAAAATGGAAAAGTTTTAAGGAGCATTAGATACAGTTATTAAAGATTTATTATATATATCTGGCTTTAGTTTTCATCCATACCCTTGAAAGTTAACCACCTGATGGAAAGCCATGTGCCCACCTCACTCACCACTGCCCCAGAAAACCTTCTTAAATGTCCCTTTCAGAATTTATAGTGAATGAGTTGGACCCTGGATCAAAAATTAATTTAACAATTAAAAAGAAGACATATAAAATATATATTTAACAGTCATAAAGTAAAAGGAGATCTGTCCTATGCCATATGATCCTGCCTCACCACTTTCAGCTGCATTTTCTACCAATACTGCAGATTGGCAATACTCTGCCTTACTCATTAAGGATTCTTCACAGTTACCAAAGGGTAGCCACCAGAGTGCATACATCACTTTATACCTTGGGTTAACTTCATTGCTCATTTCATTCAAGCATTGCAGGGGCCAAATCTGGAGACCAAAATAATGATAACAGTGATTACTCTTGAGGGTTACAACTTAATATTTAAATAGTTGAATTTAAACATAATCTTCAAACTTTCCTGCTGTTTGTGATCTGATAATTGTTTGGTCTCCTTTACACAGGAGCAGACTGAGCAGGGGATCAAACTCTTTGAGAATATTTGTAATGAGTTTCATCTTTCAATATTATTCCTATATCTTAAAGGGGGAACATGCTAGAATAAGACATGTGGGCACCTAGGTCTTTTGAGGTGGAGCAAGTCAGTTTTACAAGGCTTATGGGTTTTAAGCCAGTACCCACAAGCATGAGCTGGCCTTCATGTCTTCTCTGACTAGACCAACACTAAAGAGTGGTTCAGCTACTCGTTACTCATGTACTTTAACAGTCATGTAGGTAGTCCAAAAATTAATTTCTTACCACATTAATGCTAATATTATGATGTCATCAATGTTAATTTATCCTGTCAGGAAGATATAATTAATTTATGGCCTAACTTAACTGTTCTTTCATCAAAAGTAGCAACATTTGGTCCATTCATAATGAAGAGGGTTTTTCTTTTGTTTTTAATCAATAGACTCTTTTTAGAACAATTTTAGATTTACAGAAGAACTGAAAGGAGAGTTCCCATTTGCCTCATCATCATCCCTTACATCCCTCCCACACACCAAGTTTTCGCTATTATTAACACTTTGCTTTAATGTAGTATATTTGTTATAATTTATCAGCCAATATTGATACATTATTATTAAATAAAGTCCATAGTTTACATTAAGGTTTACTCCTTGTGCCATATATTCTATGGATTTTGACAAATGTATAATGATATGTATCTACCATGGCAATATCACACAAAATAGTTTCACTGTCTTAAAATTTCCCTGTGCTTCATGTATTCATCCCTCCCTCCCTCCTCCCAAACCCCTGGCAACCACTGCTCTCTTTACTGTCTTTTTTTCCTTTTTCTAGAACATTATATAGTTGGAATCACACAGTATATAACTTTTCAGATTGACTTCTTTCACTTAGTAATATGCATTTAAGTTAGCTCCATATATTTTTGTAGTTTGATAGATCATTTCTTTTTATTGCTAAGCAATATTCTGTTGTATGAATGTACCTCTGTTGATTTATGCATTCATGAATTAGATTGGCATTTTCGTTTCTTTCAAGTTTTGGAAATGTTTTTGTGTGGGCATGAGTTTTTAACTCATTTGGGTAAATATCAAGAGTACAATCTTGGGATCATATAGTAAGGGTATACTTAGATTTGTAAGAAACTACCAAACTGTCTTCCAAACTAGCAGTATCATTTTTCCTTTTCACGAGCAATGAATGAAACTTACTGTTGTTCTGTATCCTTGTCAGCATTTGGTGTTGTCTGTGTTTTGGATTTTGACTGTTCTAATAGGTGTGTAGTGTAGGTGGAGTGTTTTAATATGCAATTTCCTGATGAAATGTGATGTTAACCATCTTTTTATATCCTTATTTGCAATCTGCATATCTTTAAAAAAATTATTGGAGTACAGTTGATTTACAGTGTTGTGTTAGTTTCAGGTGTACAACAAAGTGAATCAGTTATACATATACATATATGCACTCTTTTTTTGATTCTTTTACCATATAGGCCATTACAGAGTATTGAGTAGAGTTTCTTATACTATACAGTAGGTTCTTTTAGTTATCTATTTTATTTATAGTAGTGTGTATATGTCAATCCCAGTCTCTCAATTTATCCCTCCCCCCCCCTTATCCCCTGGTAACCATAAGGTTGTTTTCTATATCTGCAACTCTATTTCTGTTTTGTAAATAAGTTAATTTGTACCCTTTTTTTTAGATTCCACATATGTGACATCATATGATATTTGTCTTTCTGTGTCTGACTTACTTCACTCTGTATGACAATCTCTAGGTCCTTCCATGTTGCTGCAAATGACATTATTTTGTTCTTTTTATAGCTGAGTAATATTCCATTGTATATATATATCACAAATTCTTTATCCATTATTCTGTTGATGGACTTTTAGGTTGCTTCCATATCCTGGTTATTGGAAATAGTGCTACAATGAACATCGGGGTGCATGTATCTTTTTGAATTATGGTTTTCTCAGGTATATGTCCAGGAGTGGGATTACTGGGTCATATGGTAGTTCTATTTTTAGCTTTTCTAAGGAACATCCATAGTGTTCTCCATAGTGGCTGTACCAATTTACATTCCTACCAACAGTGTAGGAGGGTTCCCTTTTCTACACACCCTATCCAGCATTTATTGTTTGTAGATTTTTTTTTATGATGGCCATTCTGACTAGTGTGAGGCAAACCCATCTGTATATCTTCTTTGATAAAGTGTCTGTTCAGTTGTTTTGTCCATTTTTAATTGAGTTTTCTGTATTCTTATCTTTGAGTTTTAGGAGTTCTTTGTATATTTTGGATAGCAGTCCTTTACTGGATACATGTTTTGCAAAGATTTTCTCATACTCTTTTTATTCTCCTAACAGTGCTTTTGCAGAACAGAAGTTTTAATTTTAATGATGTCCAACTTACCATTTTTTCTTTCATAGCTCATCCTTTTGGTGTGATATCTGAAAATCTATCCTCAAACCCAAGTTCATCTAGGTTTTCTTCTATGTTATCCTCTAGGAATTTTATATTTTAGCATTTTACCTTTATGTCTATGATCCATCTTTAAACTTTATGTGTAAGATCTAGGTCTGGTTTAATTAGGGGGGTGGGAATGTAGTGGCATGAGCCTGTTCAGTACTCTAGTACCAATTGTTGAAAAGACTATTTTCCCATTGAATTGTCTTTGCTCTTTTGTCAAAGATTAGTTGACTATATTTGTATGGGTCTAATTCTGAGCTATCTGTTTTGTTCCATTGATTTATTTGTCTATTCTTTCACCAATACAATACTGCCCTTATTACTGAATGTTTATATATAGTAAGAATTAAAGTCAGGTAGCATAAGTCTTCTGAATTTTTTCTTTTCCTTCAACATTGTGTTGACTGTTTTGGACCATTTGTATTTCATATAAACCTTAGAATAAGTTTGTCAATAGCCACAAAGTAACTTGCTGGGATTTTTATTGGGATTGCATTTAATTTATAGATGAATTTGGGAAGAACTGACATTTTTACTAAATTGAGTCTTCCTATCTGTACAGAGTATGACATCTCTCTCCATTTATTTAGGTATCCTTTGATGTCTTTCATTTGCATTTTGCAGTTTTCCTCATATAGATCTTACATATACTTTGTTAGATTTATACCTATGTATTTCAGGTTTTTTGATGCTAATGTAAATAGTATTGTAATTTAAATTCAGGTTGTTCATTGCTTGTATATAAGAAAGCAACTGACTTTTGCATATTAACCCTGTGATCCTGCAACTTTACTATAATCACTGTTGGTGCCAGGAGTTTTTCATTGATTCTTTGGAATTTTTCTATTTAAACAAACATGTCATCTCTGAACAAATACTGTTTTATTTCTTCCTTTCCAATATTTATATGCTTTATTTCTTTTTCTTATTGCCTTAGCTAGGATTTTCAATATAATATTTGACAGGAGTGGTGAGAGGGATTCACCCTTACATTATTCCCAATATAAGGGGAAAGTATCTAGTTTGTCAATGTTAAGAATTATATATGCTGTAGGTTTTTGTAGATGTTTTTAATCAAGTTGAAGATACCCTCTCTATACTTAGTTTGCTGATTTTTAAATCGTGATTGGTGTTGGATTTTGTCAAATTTTTTTAATGAATCTATTGATATGATATGATCATATCATTTTTTTTTCTTTAGCCTGTTTTGTGATGGACTATATTAATTATTTTCAAATGTTGCACCAGATTCATGTACATGGGGTAACTCACACTTGGTATATAATTCTTTTTATACATTGTTGATTGCATTTGCTAGTATTTCATTAAGGACTGTAACATCTATGTTCATGAGAGATATTAGTCTGTAGTTTTCCTTTCTTCTAATGGGATTGTGTGGTTTTAGTATTAGGGCAACGTTAGCCTCATGAAATGAACTAGGAAGTATTCCTTCTGCTTTTATTCTCTGGAAGAGATTGCAGAAAATTGGTATAATTTACTTTTTAAAAATTATTTGGTAGAATTCACCAATGACCTCATCTGGTCCAGGTCCTTTCTGTTTTGGATGTTTATTCATTATTCATTCAATTTCTTTAACACATATAGACCTATTCAAGTTATCTATTTCTCCTTGAATGAGTTTGTTTTGGTATAGTGTGTTTTTCAAGGAAATGACCCATTTCATCTAGGTTATCAAATTGTTTTATGAACAAGGAGTTGTTAATAATATCCCTTTGTTATCTTTTTAATGTCCATGAGATCATTAGTGATGGCCCCTATGGGTTTCTGTAAAGGTTTCTTTATAAATAATTTCGGAGACATGCAGATCTTTTAGTGTTATTCTCCTGTTGTTAAACAGGAGCCTTATTGATGTGGTGTTAAGATATTGGAGGAGAGGAAGCATTTTATTACCCTAGAATTAGGTATCAAACTTATAGTGAACTTGTGTCGCTGAGCTGTGACCCACACAGGTGTCTCTCAATCACCATCCCACCCCCCTTTTAAGTGAGACAAGAAGGCTAGAAAAGACTCCAGTTAGGTATTTACCTTCCCCCATACTAAAGGCTAGAATAGGTTGGAGTCAGATATATCCCTTCCTTCAGACAGGTTAAGCTCTGGTAAAATCCTAGTAGGTTAGGCGTTTATAAAATTGTTTCCCTTGAGGGCAGGCTTTATTAAGAAGAACATAATCCTTTGGGTATATATCAAAATGGGTACAATTTCCCACTTCCTGAAGGAAGCAGGTGAGGATTTTTTTCCTGGTCTTCACTGTGAGAACCAGCTAGGGCTTCTGGAGGTAAAACTCACAAAAATGTGGGAACCCCCAGCTATTTTAACTCTCAGACTTTTCCACAATGAACCACCAGCAATTTTCAATTACAGTTTAGGCTTTCCTACCTTCCTACTGGTTCTTGTGGATGTTTGTGCTCCACAAGTTCTGCTCCAGTTAAATTGTGATTCTCTGTATTAACCCGTCTGTCACTCCAGTTTGGGGGCAGTGATTTGCCCTGTGACATCACTTCTCTGATGGATCGAAAAGGTTGTTGATTTTCAGTGTTTTCTGTTGTTTTCTTGTCATGTGAATGGAAGTGAAAACCTCTAATCACCTTATATGCTGGACTGGAAACCAGAGTAATTTTGGCTTTTTGTTTCTTTGTTTTGTGGTTTGTTTTGAGCAGTTTCTTTTGTTTCACATAAGTGATCTATGCAACAGTAACATCTAACAATTATTGTCTCCAAAGCAACATAATATCATTTTTCTTTATTATTTTAATAAAATCAGTGTAAGTAATACATTTTTTTCCCAGTGCTACAAAAGTACATAGGTTCTATTTCATCCCTTCCAACTCCCATTCCCCTCCTGATAGGTAACCACTGTTACTTTGTTATATACCCTTCCAGACATTTTTACACCATTACCTATGAACCTATGTCTCCATTACTATTCCATATGTCTATTTGGCTTTAAATACATTGGTTTTAAAAGGTACATGATATTCTTTAATAATTTAACATTATTTTAAATTTTGATAACTGTTTTGTTCTTAATGTCACTCCTTTGTTGCTTTATCACTTTTATGCTCTTGATCAGACTTGATAATAACTAATTTAATTTTTAAATTGAAGTATATAGTTGATTTACAATATTATATTAGTTTCAGGTGTACAACATAGTGATTCATTATTTTTAAAGTTTGTAGTCCATTTAAAAGTATTATAAAATATTGGCTATATTCCCTGTGCTTATTTACTTTATACTTAGTAGTTTGTACCTCTTAATCTCCTGCTACTATCCTGTCCCCTCCCTCTCCTCTCTCCCCACAGATAACCACTAGTTTGTTCACTGTATCTGTGAGTCTGTTTCTGTTATTACTTATGTGTGGAATCTAAAAAATAAAACATATGAATGACTGTAACAAAAGCTAATTTAATTTTTTATCAGAGAACAAGCTTTTGATAAAGTCCACTTTTAGTTTTCCCTCTCATTAATTCATGCATTTTTCTTTATTAATATGTTTCTTGCAGAACGGAGCCCACATTTCCACAGGGCTGGAACTCTCAGCTTGGGGTCTCTTCCCTCCGCTGTCACGGAACTGCCCCGGAACCCGAGGGGAGGACAGCCTCACTGAAGCCGGGATGAGGGAGGGGTAGGGAGTGTGGGGCGAGCCTGCGGCGGCAGAGGCAAGCGTGACATTGCAGCAGCCTGAAGGGATTAAGAACGTGCTCCATGAAAAAAAGAGGGAATAAAAAGTCTCCTGTCTCTTTGGCAGCTCCAGACTTTTCCTGGACTCCCTCCCGGCCAGCCGTGGCGCACTAACACTTTCAGGATGTGTTCACCTGTTGCTGCGCTCTCCTCCGCAGCTCCGAAGTTTCCCCCTCTGCCACCTTCAGACTCTGCCCACGAAGGGGCTTCTACTGCGTGGAGACATTTCCTCCTTCACAGCTCCCTCCCTTGGGTGCAGGTCCCATCCTTATTATTTTGCCTCTGTTTTTTTTTTTTTTTTCTTCTTCTTTTTCTTCTTTTGCCCTACGCAGGTACGTGGTGGAGTTTCTTGCCTTTTGGGATGTCTGAGGTCTTCTGCCATCTTTCAGTGGGTGTTCTGTAGGAGTTGTTCAACGTGTAGATGTATTTCTGATGTATCTGTGGGGAGAAAGTTTATCTCTGCGTCTTACTCTTCTGCCACCTTCTCCATACTCTTGACATATGTCTTTTTGAATTATGGTTTTCTCTGGGTATATGCCCAGTAGTGGGATAGCTGGATCATACGGTAATTCGATTTTTAGTTTTTTAAGGAAATTCCATACTGTTCCGCATAGTGGCTGTATCAATTCACATTCACACCAACAGTAAAACAGGGCTCCCTTTTCTCCACAGCCTCTCCAGAATTTGTTGTTTGTAGATTTTCTTATGATGCCCATTCTAACTGATGTGAGGTGCTACCTCACTGTAGTTTTGATTTGCATTTCTCTAATAATTAGTGATGTTGAGCAGCTTTTCATGTGCTTCATGACCATCTGTATGTCTTCTTTAGAGAAATGTCTATTTAGGTCTTCTGCCCATTTTTGGATTGGGTTGTTTGTTTATTTAATATTGAGCTGCATGAGCTGTTTATATATTTTGGAGATTAATCCTTTGTCCGTTGATTCGTTTGCAAATATTTTCTCCCATTCTGAGGGTTGCTTTTCATCTTGCTTATGGTTTCCTTTGCTGTGAAAAAGCTTTGAAGTTTCATAGGATCCCATTTGTTTATCTTTGTTTTTATTTCCATTACTGTAAGAGGTGGATCCAAAAAGATCTTGCTGTGATTTATGTCAAAGAGTGTTCTTCCTATGTTTTCCTCTAAGAGTTTTATAGTGTCTTACATTTAGGTCTCTAATCTATTTTGAGTTTATTTTTGTGTATGGTGTTACAGAGTGTTCTAATTTCATTCTTTTACATGTAGCTGTCCAGTTTTCCCAGCACCACTTATTGAAGAGACTCTTTTCTCCATGGTCTATCTTTGTCTCCTTTGTCATAAATTAGTTGACCATGGGTGTGTAGGTTTATCTCTAGGCTTTCTATCTTGTTCCATTGATGTATGTTTCTGTTTTTTTTTTTTTTTTTTTTTTTTTTTTGCCACTACCATATTGTCTTGATTACTGTATCTTTGTAGTATAGTCTGAAGTCAGGGAGTATGATTCCTTCAGTTCCGTTTTTTGTCTATTTGGGGTCTTTTCTGTCTCCATAGAAATTTTAAGATGATTTGTTCTACTTCTGTAAAAATATGTCATTGGTAATCTCATAGGGATTGCATTGAATCTGTAGATTGCTTTGGGTAGTATAGTCTTTTGCACAACATTGGTTCTTCCAATCCAAGAACATGGTATATCTCTCCATCTGTTGGTATCATCTTTAATTTCTTTCATCAGTGTCTTATAGTGTTCTGCATACAGGTGTTTTGTCTTCCTAGGTACGTTTATTCCTTGGTATATTATTCTTTTGTTGCAATGTTAAATGGAAGTGTTTCCATAATTTCTCCTTCAGATTTTTCATCATTAGTGTATAGGAATGCAAGAGATTTCTGTGCATTAATTTTGTATCCTGGAACTTTACCAAATTCATTGATTAACTCTAGTAGTTTTCTGGTGCCATTTTTAGGATTATCTATGTATTGTATCATGTCAGCTGCAAACAGTGACAGTTTTACTACTTCTTTTCCAACTTGGATTCCTTTTATTTCTTTTTCTTCTCTGATTGCCGTGGCCAGGACTTCCAAAATTATGTTGAATAACATTGGTGTGAGTGGACAACCTTGTCTCATTCTTGATCTTAGGGGAAAAGCTTTCAGTTTTTCACCATTGAGAATGAAGTTTGCTGTGGTTTTGTCATATATGTCCTTTATTATGTTGAGGTAGGTTCCCTCTATGCCCACTTTCTGGAGAGTTTTTATCATAAATGAGTGTTAACTCTTGTCTAAAGACTTTTTCTGCATCTATTGAGATGATAATATGACTTTTAGTTTTCAATTTGTTAATATGGTGTATCACATTGATTGATTTGTGTATATTGAAGAATCTTTGCATCCCTTGGATAAATCCCACTTGATTGTGATGTATGATCCTTTTAATATGTTGTTGGATTGTGTTTGCTAGTATTTTGTTGAGGATATTTGCATCTATATTCATCAGTGATATTGGTCTGTAACTTACTTTTTTTAGTAGTATCTTTTTCTGGTTTTGGTATCAGGGTGATGGTGGCCTCATAGAATGAGTTTGGGCGTGTTCCTCCCTCTGCAAGTTTTTTGAAGAGTTTGAGAAGGATGGGTGTCAGCTCTTCTCTAAATGTTTGATAGAATTCACCTGTGAAGCTAACTGGTCCTGGACTTTTGTTTGTTGGAAGATTTTTAATCACAGTTTCTATTTCATTACTTGTGATTGGTCTGCTCATATTGTCTATTTCTTCCTGGTTCAGTCTTGGAAGATTATGCCTCTATAAGAATTTGCCCATTTCTTCCAGGTTGTCCATTTTATTGTCACAGAGTTGTTTGTAGTAGTCTTTTAGGATGCTTTGTATTTTTGTGTTATCTATTGTAACTTCTCCTTTTTCATTTCTAATTTCATTGATTTGAGTCCTCTCCCTCTTTTTCTTGATGAGTCTGGCTAATGGTTTATCAATTTTGTTTATCTTCTCAAAGAACCAGCTTTACGTTTTATTGATCCTTGCTATTGTTTTCTTTGTATCTATTTTATTTCTTTCTGCTCTGATCTTTATGGTTTCTTTCCTTCTGCTCACTTTGTGTTTTGTTTGTTCTTCTTTCTCTAGTTCCTTTAGATGTAAGGTTAGATCGTTTACTTGAGATTTTTCTTGTTTCTTGAGGTAGGCTTGTAAAGCTATAAATTTCCCTCTTAGAACTGCTTTTACTGCATCCTATAGGTTTTGGATCATCATGTTTTCATTGTCATTTTTCTGTAGGTATTTTTTTTAGATTTCCCCTTTGATTTCTTCAGTGATCTCTTGGTTATTTAGTAATGTACTCTTTAGCCTCCATGTGTTTGTGTTTTTTATACAATTTATTCTCTGTAATAATTTTCTAATCTCATTTTTTAAATGAGATTTTAAAATAGATATTTATTGGAGTACAATTGCTTCACAGTACTGTTAGTTTCTGTTGTACAACAAAGTGAATCAGCCATATGCATACATATATCCCCATATCTCCTCCCTCTTGTGTCTCCCTCCAACCATCCCTATCCCACACTTCTAGGTGGTCACAAAGCACTAAGCTGATCTTCCTGTGCTATGCAGCTGCTTCCCACTAGCTATCTATTTTACATTTGGTAGGGTATATATGTCCATGCCACTCTCTAACTTCATCCCAGGTTACACTTCCCCCACCCCATATCCTCAAGTCCAGTCCCTACGTCTGCATCTTTATTCCTGTCCTGCCCCTAGGTTCTTCAGATGATTTTTTCCCTTTAATTCCATATATTTGTGCTAGCATACGGTATTTGTTTTTCTCTTTCTGACTTACTTCACTCAGTATGACAGACTCTAGGTCCATGTACCTCGTTACAAATAACTAAATTTTGTTTCTTTTTATGGCTGAGTAATATTCCATTGTATATATGTGCCATATCTTCTTTACCCATTCATCTGTTGATGGACACATAGATTGTTTCCTTGTCCTGGCTATTGTAAATAGAGCTGCAATGAACATTGTGGTACATGACTCTTTTTAAATTATGGTTTTCTCAGGGTATACGTCCAGTAGTGGGATTGTTGGGTCGTATGGTAGTTCTATTTTTAGTTTTTTAAGGAACCTCCATACTGTTCTTCATAGTGGCTGTATCAATTTACATTCCCAGCAGCAGTGCAAGAGGGTTCCCTATTTTCCACACCCTCTCTAGCATTTATTGTTTGTAGACTTTTTGATGATAGCCATTCTGACTGATGTGAGGTAATACGTCACTGTAGTTTTTTTTTTTTTTTTTTTTTTTTTTTTTTTTTGCAGTACATGGGCCTCTCACTCTTGTGGCCTCTCCCGTTGTGGAGCACAGGCTCCGGACACGCAGGCTCAGCAGCCATGGCTCACGGGCCCAGCCGATCCACGGCAAGTGGGATCTTCCCAGACTGGGGCATGAACCCGTATCCCCTGCATCAGCAGGGGGACTCTCAACCACTGCGCCACCAGGGAAGCCTGTCACTGTAGTTTGATTTGCATTTCTCTAATGATTAGTGATGTTGAGCATCCTTTCATGTGTTTTTGGCAATCTGTATATCTTCTTTGGAGAAATGTCTCTTTAGGTATTCTGCCCATTTTTGGATAGGGCTGTTTTTTTTTTTTTTTTGGTATTGAGCTGCATGAGCTGGTTGAAAATTTTTGATTCATTTGCAAATATTTTCTCCCATTCTGGGGGTTGTCTTTTCATCTTGTTTATGGTTTCCTTTGCTGTGCAAAATATTTTAAGTTTCATTAGGTACCATTTGTTTATTTTTGTTTTTATTTCCATTTCTGTAGGAGGTGGGTCAAAAGGGATTTTGCTCTGATTTATGTCATAGAGTGTTCTGCTTATGTTTTCCTCTAAGTGTGTTACAGTGTCTGGCCTTACACTTTGGTCTTTAATCCATTTTGAGTTTATTTATTTATTTATTTATTTATTTATTTATTTATTTATTTATAAGGTGTTAAGGAGTGTTCTAATTTCATTCTTTTGCATGTAGCTGTCCAGTTTTCCCTGCACCACTTATTGAAGAGGCTGTCTTTTCTCCATTGCATATTCTTTCCTCCTTTATAAAAAATAAGATGACTGTGTGTGCATGGGTTTATGTCTGGGCTTTCTATCCTGTTCCATTGACCTATATTTCTGTTTTTGTGCCAGTACCATACTCTCTTGATTACTGTAACTTTGTAGTATAGCCTGAAGTCCAGGAGCCTGATTCCTCCAGCTCCGTTTTTCTTTCTCAATATTGCTCTGGCTATTCAGGGTCTTTTGTGTTTCCATACAAATTTTAAAACTTTTTTTCATATTCTGTGAAGAATGCCATTGGTAGTTTGATAGGGATTGCATTGAATATATAATTGCTTTGGGTAGTATAGTAATTTTCACAATGTTGATTCCTCCAATCCAAGAGCATTGCATATCTCTCCACCTGTTTGTGTCATCTTGATTTCTTTCAAGAGTGTCTTATATTTTTCTGCGTTGAGGTCTTTTTCTTCCATAGGTAGGTTTATTCTTATGTATTTTGTTCTTCTAGTTGCAGTGGTAAATAGGATTGTTTCCATAATTTGTCTTTCTGTCCATTCATTGTTAGTGTACAGGAATGAAAGAGATTTCTGTGCATTAATTTTATATCCTGCTACTTTACAAAATTCATTGATTAGCTCTAGTAGTTTTCTGGTAGCATCTTTAGGATTCTCTATGTATACTATCATGTCATTTGCAAACAGTGACAGTTTTAATTCTTGTTTTCCAATTGGATTCCTTTTATTTATTTTTCTTCTCTGATTGCTGTGGCTAAAACTTCCAAAACTATATTGGGTAATAGTGGTGAGAGTGGGCAAATTTGTATTGTGCCTGATCTTAAATGGGAATATTTCAGTTTTTCACCATTGCAAATGATGTTGCCTGTGGGTTTGTCATAATGGCCTATATTATGTTGAGGTAGGTTCCCTCTATGACTACTTTCTGGAGGGGTTTATTATTAATGGGTGTTGAATACTGTTAAAATGTTCTTCTGCATCTATTGAGATGATAATATAGTTTTTCCCCTTCAATTTGTTAATGTGGTTTATCACATTGATTGATTTGCGTATACTGAAGTATCCTTGCATTCCTGGGATAAATCCCACTTGATCCTGGTGTATGATCCTTTTAATGTGATGTTGGATTCTGTTTTCTAGTAGTTTGTTGAGGATTTTCGACTCTGTGTTCATCAATGATATTGGCCTGTAGCTGTCTTTCTTTGTGTCATCTTTGTGTGGTTTTGGTATCAGGGTGATGACGGTCTCGTAGAATGAGTTTGGGAGTGTTCTTCCCTATGCTATATTTTGGAAGAGTTTGAGAAAGATAGATGATAGCTCTTCCCTAATTTTTGATAGAATTCGACTCTGAAGCCACCTGGCCCTGGGCTTTTGTCTGTTGAAATATCTTTAATCACAGTCTCAATTTCAGTTCTTGTGATTGGTTTGTTTATATTTTCTATTTCTTCCTGGTTCAGCATTGGCTGGTGGTGCTTTTCTAAGGATTTGTCCATTTATTCCAGGTTGCCCATTTTATTGGCGTATAGTTGCTTGTAGTAATCTCTCATGATCTGTTGTATTTCTACAGTGTCAGCTGTTACTTCTCCTTTTTCATTTCTGATTCTATTGATTGGAGTCTTCTCCCATTTTTTTTTCTTTTTAATGAGTCTGGGTAATGGTTTATCAATTTTGTTTATCTTCTCAAAGAAACAGTTTTTAGTTTTAGTGATTTTTGCTATTGTTTCCTTCATTTATTTCTCATCTAATCTTTATGATTTATTTCCTTCTGCTAACTTTGGAGTTTTTTATTCTTCTTTCTCCAATTGCTTTAGGTGTATGATTATGTTGTTTATTTGAGATGTTTCCTGTTTCTTGAGTTAGGATTGTAATGATATAGACTTCCTTCTTGGAATTGCTTTTGCTACATCCCATAGGTTCTGGGTCTTCATGTTTTCATTGTCCTTTGTTTCTAAGTATATATATATATATATATATATATATATATATATATATATATATATATATATATATATATATATATATATATATATATATATATTTAACTTCCAGTTTGATTTGTTCAGTGATCTCTTCTTTATTTAATAGTGTATGGTTTAGCCCCCATGTGTTTGCATTTTTTACAGATTTTTTTTTCCTGGAACTGATATCTGGTGTCATAGAGTTGTGGTTGGAAAAGATACTTAATAAGGTTTCAATTTTCTTAAATTTACCAAGGCTTGTTTTGTGATCCAAGATATGATCTATCCTGGAGAATGTTCCATAAATGTTTGAGAAAAACGTGTATTCTGTTGTTTTTGGATGGAATGTCCTATAAAAATCAATTAAGTCCATCTTTTTTAATGTATCATTTAAAGCTTGTTTTTCCTTATCTATTTTCATTTTGGATGATCTGATCATTGGTGAAAGTGGAGTGTTAAAGTCCCCTACTATGATTATGTTACTTTCAATTACCCCTTTTTGGCTGTTACAATTTGCCTTACATATTGAGGTGTTCCTATTCTGGGTGCATAAATATTTACAGTTGTTATATCTTCTTCTTGGATTGATCCCTTGATCATTATGTAGTGTCCTTCTTTGTCTCTTGTAATTGTCTTTATTTTAAAGTTATTTTTCTGGTACGAGAATTGCTATTCCACGTTTCTTTTGATTTCCATTTGCATGAAATATCTTTATTCTTCCCTTCACTTTCAGTCTGTATGTGTCCTGATACCTAAAGTGTGTCTCTTGAAGACCACATTCATATGGGTCTTGTTTTAATCTATTTACAGTTAAGATAGTTATTGATATATATGTTCCTATTACCATTTTTCTTAACTGTTTTGGGTTTTTTATTGTAGGTCTTTTCCTTATCTTCTGTCTCCCACCTAGAAAAGTTCCTTTTGAATTTACTGTAAATCTGGTTGGGTGGTGCTGAGTTCTTTAAGTTTTTGATTCTCTATAAAGGCCTTAATTTCTCCATTGAATCTGAATGAGATCCTTGCTGGTTAGAGTAATCTTGGTTTTAGGATTTTCCCTTCCATTACTGTAAATATATCTGGCCACTCCCTTCTGACCTGCAGAGTTTCTGCTGAATGTTCACCTGTTAACCTTATGGGGATTCCCTTGTATGTTATTTGTTGTTTTTCCCTTGATGCTTTTAATATTTTTTCTTTGTATTCAATTTTTGTTAGTTTGATTAATATGTGTCTTGGTGTTTTTCTCCTTGGATTTATCCTGTATGAGACTCTGTGCTTCTTGGACCTGACTGACTATTTCCTTTATCATATTAGGGAAGTTTTCAACTGTAATCTCTTCAAATATTTTCTCAGTCCCTTTCTTTTTCTCTTTTTCTTTTGAGACCCCTATAATTCGAATGGTGGTGCATTTAATGCTGACCCAGAGGTCTCTCAGATGGTCCTCAGGTCTTTTCATTCTTTTTTCTTTATTCTGCTTCACAGTAGTTATTTCCACTATTGTATCTTCCAAGTCACTTATCTGTTCCTCTGCCTGAGTTTTTCTGCTCTTGATTCCTTCTAGAGAAGTTTTAATTTCATTTATTGTGTTGTTCATCACTGTTTGTTTGCTCTTTCATTCTTCTAGGTCCCTGCTAAACATTTATTGTATTTTCTCTATTCTATTTCCAAGATTTTGGATCATCTTTACTATCATTACTCTGAATTCTTTTTCAGGTAGACTGCCTATTTCCTCTTCATTTGTTTGGTCTGTTGGGTTTTTACCTTGCTTCTTCATCTGCTGTGTGTTTATCTGACTACTCATTCAGCTTAACTTACTATGTTTGGGGTCTCTGTTTTGCAGGCTGCACGTTCCTGTTTCCTGTTGTTTTTGGTATCTTCCCCCAATGGCTAAGTTTGGTTTAGTGGGTTGTGTAGGCTTCCTGGTGGAGGGGACTGGTGCCTGTGTTCTGGTGGATGAAGCTGGACCTTGTCTTTCTGATGGGCAGAACCATGTCTGTTGGTGTGTTTTGGGGTGTTTGTGACCTTATTATTATTTTATACTACCTCACTGCTAATGTTTGGGGTTGTGTTCCTGTCTTGCTAGTTGTTTGGCATAGGGTATCAAGCACTGTAGAGAGCTGGTCGTTGAGTGGATCTGGGTCTTAGCGTTGAGATAGGGTCTCTGGGAGAGCTTTTGCCATTTGATATTACATGGAGCCAGGAGGTCTCTGGTGGGCCAATATCCTGAACTTAGCTCTCGTACCTCAGAGGCACAGGCCTGGCACCCGGCCAGAGCACCAAGACCCTGACTGCCACACAGCTCAGAAGAAGAAGGAGAAAAAAAGAAAGAAAGAAAGAATAAAAAAAACTTATTGAAATAAAAAAATTAAAAAGTATTAAAAATAAAAAAATAAAGTAATAAAATAAAGAAATAATAGAGCAACCAACCAAAAAAAAAACAAAAACAAAACAAACAAATCCACCAATGATACCAAGCACTAAAGGCTATACTAAAACAAACAAACAAGAAATGGACAGAGAGAACCCTAGGACAAAAGGTAAAAGCAAAGCTATACAGACAAAATCACAAAAAGAAGCATACACATGCACACTCACAAAAAGAGAAAAAGGAAAAAAATATATACATATATCTATTCATTTAAAAAAAAGAAAGGAAGAGATCAACCAAATCAATAAACAAATCTATCAATGATAATAAACTCTAAATACTAAACTGTGACAGACATAAAACCAGAAACAAATTAGATGCAGAAATCAAATCCCAAGTCTACAGTTGCTCTCAAATTCCACTGCCTCAATTTTGGGATGATTCATTGTCTATTCAGTTATTCCACATTTGCAGGGTACCTCAAGTTGATTGTGGAGATTTAATCCGCTGCTCCTGAGGCTGCAGGGAGAAATTTTACTTTCTCCTCTTTGTTCACACATCTCCTGGTTTACAGCTTTGGATTTGGTCCCGCCTCTTCATGTATGTCACCTGAGGGCATCTTTTCCTCACCCAGACAGGACAGGGTTAAAGGAGTGGCTGATTAGGGGACTCTGGCTCACTCAGACAGGGGTGAGGGAGAGGTACGGAATGCGGGGCTAGCCTGTGGCAGCAGAGGCCAACATGACATTGCAACAGCCTGAGACATGCCCTGTGTTCTCCCAGGGAAGTTGTCCCTGCATCACGAGCCCCTGGCAGTGGTGCCCTGCACAGGCTCTCGGGAGGGGAGGTGTGGATAGTGGTCTGTGCTTACACACAGGCTTCTTGGTGGCTCTAGCAGCAGCCTTAATGTTTCATGCCCGACTCTGTTGTCCGTGCTGATAGCCGTGGCTTGTGCCCATCTCTGGAGCTCAGTTAGGCGGTGCTCTGAATCCCCTCTCTTCACACACCCTGAAACAATGGTCTCTTGGCTCTTAGGCAGTTACAGACATTTTCCCGTACTCCCTCACTGCTACCTGTGGTGCACTAGCCCTCTTCAGGCTGTGCTCATGCAGCCAACCCCAGTCCTCTCCCTGGGGTCTAAACTCCGAAACCAGAACTTCAGCTCCTAGCCCCACACACTCCTGCAGGTGAGCAGACAAACTTCTCAGGCTGGTGAGTGCTGGTCAGCACCGATCTTCTGTGCGGGAATCTCTCTGCTTTGCCCTCTGTACTCCTATTGCTGTGCTCTCCTCTGCAGCTCTGAAGATTCCCCCCTGCCACCCCTCATCTCCACCAGTGAAGGATTTCTTAGTGTTTGGAAAAAATTTCCTCCTTCACAGCTCCCTCCCAGAGGTGCAGGTCCTGTCCCTATTCATTTGTCTCTGTTTTTTTTTTTTTTTTCTTTTGCCCTACCCAGGTATGTGAGGAGTTTCTTGCTTCTTGGGGAGTCTGAGGTCTTCTGCTAAGGTTCAGTAGTGTTCTTTAGGAGTTGTTCACATGTAGATGTATTTCTGTTTCATGTGTGGAGAGGAAAGTGATCTCAACATCTTACTCCTCTGTCATCTTGAAGGTCTCTCCTATATATTATATCTTAATAGGAATTAAAAAATAATTGAAGTCCTTAAATATTTTAAATGTTTTCTGGTCCTATTTGTGTGAAAAGCAAAAAGTTAAAACAACATTTTCTGATATGAAACAAATGAATTTTCTCAAAAGGATTTGTTTCTCTGTTGAACACATAGTTTAATTTTTTAATTTATATTTATCATTTCTATTAATATAAAATAAATTATTCTTAGAAATATATAACTTTCTTTTGGTAAATTAGCCTGTTTGGAAAGGGACCAGGGTATAAGGGTCTTTTATTTTCTACACATTTATACATACTTTTTACATTGTTTTTCCATTATGGTTTATCTCTGGATATTGAAAATTATTCTCTGTGCTATACAGTAGGACCTTGTTATTTACCCATTCTATATGCAATAGTTTGCATCCACTAACACCAATCTCCCAGTCTATCCCTCCCACACCCGTCCTCCCCCTTTGTGACCACAAGTCTGTTCTCTATGTCTATGAGTCTGTTTCCTTTTCATAGATAGGTTCATTTATGTCATATTTTAGATTCCACATTTAAGTACTGTTGCATGGTATTTGTCTTTCTCTTTCTGACTTACTTCAGGTAGTATTATAATCTCTAGTTGCATCCATGTTGTTGCAGATTCCATTATTTCATTCTCTTTTATGGCTAATTAATGCTCAGCCATAAAAGGGTTATGGAATACAATATTCCATTGTATATATGTACCACAACTTCTTTATCCATTCATCTGTTGATGGACATACAAGTTGTTTTCGTGTCTCAGCTATTGTGAATAGTGTTGCTATGAACATAGGGGTGCATGTGTCTTTTTGCATTATAGTTTTGTCCATATTTATGCTCAGGAGTGGGATTGCTGGATCATATGGTAATTCTATTTTTAGTTTTCTGAAGAGCCTCCATACTGTTTACCATAGGGGTTGCACCAACTTACTTTCCCACCAAAAGTATAAGAGGGTTCCCTTTTCTCCACACCCTATTCAGCATTAGTTATTTGTACACTTTTTAATGATGGCCATTTTGACTGGTGTGAGGTGGTACCTCGTAGCTTTGATTTGCATTTCTCTGATAATTTGTGATGTTGAGCATCTTTTCAGGTACTTTTTAGCCATCTGTATGTGTTCTTTGGAGAAATGTCTATTTAGATCTTCTGACTATTTTTGATTGGGTTGTTTGTTTTCTCTCATATGAGCTGCATGAGCTGTTTGTATATTTTGGAGATTAATCTCTTGCTGGTTGCTTTGTTTGAAAATATTTTCTCCCATTCTGAAGGTTGTGGTTTTGTTTTGTTTATGGTTCCCTTTGCTGTTCAAAAGCTTTTAAGTTTAATTATATCCCGTTTGTTTATTTTTGTTTTTATTTTTATTACTCTAGGAGGTAGATCAAAAATGATCTTGCTTGCGATGTATGTCAAAGAGTGTTCTGCCTATGTTTTCCTCTAATAGTTTTATAGTATCTGACCTTACATTTAGGTGTTTAATCCATTTTGAGTTTATTTGTGTGTATGCTGTTAGGGAGTGTTCTAATTTCATTCCTTTTATTTTTATTTATTTATTTATTTATTTATTTTTGCTGTACACAGGCCTCTCACTGTTGTGGCCTCTCCCGTTGCAGCGCACATGCTCTGTATGTGCAGGCTCAGTGGCCATGGCTCACTGGCCCAGCTGCTCCGTGGCATGTGGGATCTTCCTGGACCAGGGCATGAACATGTGTCCCCTGCGTCGGCAGGCAGACTCTCAACCACTGCACCACCAGGGAAGCCCTATGCATCTCTCAATAGGGATAATAACCAGTTCATAAGATTATCATGTGGGCTCATATATACAAAAGTATATACATATATACAAATGAAATCACTTATACAAGACACTTGGCATATCTTTAGAGTTCAGTAAATGTTAGTTCCCATTCCGTCCTACTCCTATATGCTTCATTTTTTAATTCAGGTATAAATGGACCTAAATAGTGCCTTAGTAAAGAATTAGATGGAAGAATGGGAGAACATTTTTTAAAGTCTGTTTTTGCTACCTCTTTCTTACTTCTATACATTTTCTATTTTGATGATATAGAAAACTGTTCTTTCCTACCATAGACAATATTCCTGGGCACATGGTCTAGTTCTTGGCCTTCCTTATCTTAGTCCTGAATATTTTCCTAACACTTCACCCTTTTTTCCACCTATATTATCTGGCAGACTGCTAGATAGTCAGATTGAACTTTCATTTTGGCATGCTTTGACTTCTTAATCTGTTTCACGCATATTGCCAAATAAGGCCATTATGCTTTGTTTTGTTTCTAGAGCAACACCGTTGGCCCTTTACCATTTTATTCTGACTCCTAAGTTTATGTAGTATGAGCTTAACATATATTGACTATCTGAAGAAGGAGATCACCTAGGAACTTGTTAGAAATGAAAATTATTGGGCCTCACCCTGGATCTACTGAATCATAAACTCTGGGAGTTGGGTCCAACAATTTTTATTTAAACTAGGTTAAATAAATAAACCTGGTTTATTTAACCCCAGTGACTCTGATGCATGCTCAAGTTTGAGAGGTACTGACTTAAGATATATCTGTTATATAAATAAAGCTCTTCTTCCCCCTGATTTTTCCGTCTAATTCTTTACTAAGGCACTTATTTTATATCAGGGAATCCACAGCTCTCTAATAGTAGAAACTTACTATTGAATATCTAACTCAAACCTAATTTGGTCCAGTGATCTAGAGAAGCAGCAGGCTTAGAAGCCCACCACCAAGTCTCTGGATCATTTATTTCCCTATATACTTGCAATGACCAAAGAATTATTTGATTAATGCCATATTCATTTCTGAAGGACCTATCATCCAACATGATTTACTAGTAAATCAGCGATTCCAACATTTTTGGAGTTATCCTATCCTATCTCTAATTCTTCAATGTCCCCTGCCTCCCCCTAAGAAGTGTTGTACTATATATGTGTTAATTTTTAGGTGAAATGAAATGCAAATTTACTTTGAGAACGTCAGTACATACCTTGAGAAAAATCAGAAAATAACATAGCATTATTTCAAATCAAATTATGTGTCTGAGAGTTGGGCTGGGAAATTTAAAATAGTATCTTTGCAAATGGTAGCTCTTCAGTAATGGTTTATAAAAGTATAACTTTTGATATAATATTGATTGTAAATATTTTCTTTGCCACTATAAAATGTACAAATTAGGTTGTGTCATCATTTCCTAGACAAAATGAGAACATTTAATTTTGGTTTTTCTCTTTTATAAAAGTTTTCCCTTGAACTGTGTACCATCATATCTTAATGATATTTGTTCAGGGTTTGGTGATGCCTCAATAATAAGTACATACACACACATAAAATAAGCACATCTTCTTTTTATAATGTCAGAAAGAAAATTTAAATTTAAAAATGCTATATCGGGGGAAATTATCATAAACCTTGTGATTAGGAACACAGTGCAGTAAGGGAGAAAGCATAACATAATCAGAACAAAGGTGAAAACAATGTCATATTTAAGTAGCACACTCACTAGTGTAAGGGTAGTAAAAAAACATAAGTTTCACCTTAAGGCTATTTCTAGGCCAAATAATCAAACAATAACACATAGACAATGGTCTGTACTAAAACCTACATGTAGTAGGTATTACCTCAGGAAAGTGTTGTAAGAAAGTAGTAATTTCTTATGCTAATATATAAAACGAATTGTTACATTTATCCACATGCACATGTACATCTATTTTTTTCTAAGATGTCTTACTAAAAGTGTTAGTCTTACTTTTATTTTCACAAGTATTATTACTATTATTAATCTAATATGATAATTTTCTTTAGAAACTCCAGCTGTAAAATATTTTAAACTTTTAATATTGGTCTTTAACGAAATTTTTTTTTTTTTTTCAAGGATGCAGATGTTTCAGATTATCAAATGCATTGTCAAGTAACAAATTGTTTCTTGAAAACTGGGAATAAATGCCATTGAAATAAGTTGGAGTATAGAAAAATATGGAAGATACTTTTAAAATATACGTAGTGGTGCTGATGGAGGGAGGGTAAGAGTAGAATTGAGACTTACATTGTGAAATATACTACAAAGAAACCCTTGCTCTATTTTTAGTTTTTTGAGAAACCTCCATACTGTTTTCCATAGTGCTATACCAATTTCCATTCCCATCAATAGGGTGTAAGGGTTACCTTTTCTCCACATCTTCACCAAAATTTGTTATTTGTGTTCTTTTTGATTATAGCCTTTATGACAGGTGTGAAGTGATATCTCACTGTGGCTTTGAATTGTGCTTCCCTGATGATTAGTGATGTTGAGCATCTTTTAATGTGCCTGTTGGCCATCTGCATTTCCTCTTCGGAAAAATGTCTACTCAGTTCTTCTGCCTTTTTTTTAATCAGGTATTTGTTTTCTTTTTTTTTTTTTTTTGATGTTGAGTTCTATGAGCTGTTTATATATGTTGGATATTAACTCCTTATTGGTCATATCATTTGCAAACATATTTTCCCATTCAGTATGTTGTCTTTTTGTTTTGTTGATGGTTTTCTTTGCTGTGCAAAGATTTTAAGTTTAATTAGGCTCTGTTTGTTTATTTTTGTTTTTATTTCCTTTGCTTTAGGAGACAGATTCAAAAAGATCTGTTGCAATCTATGTCAAAGAGTGTTCTGCTTATGTTTTCCTCTAGGTATTTTATGGTTTCCAGTCTTACATTTAGGTCTTTAATCCATTTTGAGTTTATTTTTGTATATGATGTTAGAGAATGTTCTAATTTCATTGTTTTACATGTAGCTGTCCAGTTTTTCCAGCACCACTTATTGAAGGGACTTTCTTTTCTCCATTGAATATTCTTGTCTCCTTTGTTGTAAATTAATTGATTATAAGGGTTTATCTGTGGGCTCTGTATTCTTTCTATATATCTATGTGTCTGTTTTCAGGCCAGTATCATACTGTTTTTCTATTGAAATATATACACACACACACACACACACACACACACACACACACACATATATATAAATATATATATATTCTTTTCCAGTATAAGTTATTACAACATATTGAATACAGTTCCCTGTGCTATACAGCTATACAGTAGGTTCTTGTTGTTTATCTGTTTTATATATAGTAGGATGTATCTGTTAATCCCAAACTCCTAATTTATCCCTCCCTCCCATTTCCCTTTGGTAACCATAAGTTTGTTTTCTATGTCTGTCAGTCTATTTCTGTTTTTTAAATAAGTTCATTTGCACCATTGTTTTTTAGATTCCACATATAAGTCAAATTATATGATATTTGTCTTTTTCTATCTGACTTACTTCACTTAGTATGATAATCTCTAGGTCCATCCACATTGCTGCAAATGTTATTATTTCATTCATTTTTATGGCTGAGTGATATATATATATATATGTGTGTATATATATATATACACACATATATATACATATATATACATATATATATATATACATATACATATATATATATATACATATATATATATATATACCACATCTTCTTTATCCATTCATCTGTCATTTAGGTTGCTTCTATGTCTTGGCTATTGTAAATAGTGTTTCTATGAACATTGGAGTGCATGTACCTTTTTGAATTAGAGTTTTTGTCTTTTCCAGATATATGCCCAGAAACTAAAATAGAGTACCATACTGTTTTAATTATTGTAGCTTCATAGTGTAGTATGAAGTCAACGCATGTGATATTTCTTTCTCTGTCCTTTTTTAAGTTTGTGTTGGTTATCTGGGTTATTTGTATTTCCATACAAATTTTAAAATTATTTTTTCTAGTTCTGTGAAAAATGTCAGTGGTATTTTGACAGGGATTGCATTGAATCTGTAGATTGCTTTGGGTAGTATGGTCATTTTAACAATGTTAATTCTTCCAATTCAAGAACATGGTATATCTTTCCATCTGTTTGTGTGGTTTTCAATTTCTTTTATCAGTGTCTTATAGTTTTCTGAGTAGAGGTCTTTTATATATTTAGATAGGTTTATTCCAAGGTATTTTATTCTTTTTATGATATGGTAAATGGGGTTGTTTCCTTAATTTCTCTTTCTGATAGTTCATTGCTAGTGTTTAGAAATGCAACAGACTACTGCATTTTAAGTTCGTATCCTGCAACTTTACTGAATTCATAGAACTACCTATATGACCCAGCAATTCTGCTCCTGGGTATATTTCTGAAAAAAAAAAAAAAAACACTAATTCAAAAAGATACATGCACCCCAATATTCGTAGGAACATTATTTACAATTGCTAACATAAGGAAGCAACCTAAGTTTCCATCAACAAATGCATGGATAAAAATGATGTGGTATATATATATATATATATATATATATATATATATATATATATATATATATATATATATATATATATACACACACACACAATGGGATACTAGTCAGCCATAAAAAAATAATGAAATGTTTCCATTTGCAGCAACATGGATGTACATGGAGGGTATTATGCTAAGTGAAATAAGTCAGACAGAGAAAGACAAATACTGTATGATACCACCTATATGTAGACTCTTAAAAACACAACAAACTAGTGAATATAACCAAAAAAAAAAAAAAAACAAATTCACAGATATAGAGAACAAACTAGTGGTTAAAAGTGGGAAGAGGGAAGGATGGAGGGGCAAGATAGAGGTAGGGGATTAAGAAATACAAACTATTATGTATCAAATAAGCTACAAGGATATGTTCTACACCACAGGGAATATAGCCAATATTTTATAATAACTGTAAATGGAGTATAACCTTTTAAAAATCATGAATCACAACATTGTACACCTATAACTAATATAATGTTACACATCAACTATAACTCAATAAAAAATATAAAAAATAAACCCAGCACTGGGATAAATAATATAACTTAGTGCAAATGTGTTTGGAAACACCTGTTTGCCTCTCTCTTCCATCCCCACCTCATCTGTATCAAATAGAACAAGAAAGAGCTCAATTTAATATTCTTCAATTAATCATAATCCCACTTATGTCAACAAAGTTTCTTAATATGGAGATATATTGGAGTAATAAATATTCCTAAATATTTTTAATAATACTAAATATAATATCTGATAGTATCTCAGAAAACACACACAGTCAGGACATATTCTATTACCTCTCCTTGGAAATATAAATTTAGTACTGATATAAGCTTAACCCATGCTTTATAAGGAAAAATATTATTAGTGTACTGGATATTATATCTATTATGCTAATTCCTATAAACCATTAGAAAACATTGAAGTCAAGATGGACTGGGAATTTTACACTGATGAGAAAAAAGAGAATGAGGAGTAGGGAAACAGAAATTCTGATAAATTCAGCCACAGCCCTTTTTAGTGAAAACTGGGGTTAATTTTGTATGGCGAGCAAGTCTTCTCAATCTATAAAGAAAGAGTCAATTTTCCTAGTTGGATACTTTTAAATATTTTGTCAGACTTCTCACCCAATATTCTCCAATAAATAGACATTACACAATTTCCAGACTTTGCCTATCCAAGTATACGTGAATTTAATAAGGCTTACAATGGTAGGTAGAGCTCATTTCTGACACATATCTTTATAAGAGACACTGTTCTGCAGAAGAGAAATGTGGAAAACACAACCTGCAGCTTTGCCATTATGACAGCCAACCTTGAATAATTACAGCAATGGAATATTTTAGTTATACATTTATAGATTTGTCCAATAACCAGTTTAATAACTTTTACAAATTGCTTCTCTAATAAAACAGCCTTGTATACCCCAATATGTGCAAGGAACTAAATGAAATAATCATATTGTTTCTTATATTTAGTCTGAGAATAGATGATTGAAGTGATTTAAAAAAAATTAAACTAAACTATTACCCACTGAAGGTAACTTTTGAAAAAATATATTGCTTTGATGTCTTGGATTAAGTCAATGGAAAGGTATCATTACTTTGTGATTTTTTCTTTAGGTAAATTAACCTTCATATTTCTCCTTCCTATGAGCTGTCAAAAATTCTTAGTAATAAATTTTCTAAGAATTAAGATACTAGCTATTGTGCTGGTGACCCATGAATTCTGTTTATGAATTTTGAAAGTATATTTCATAGTTGATCTTAATGAAATAAAAGATATTTGCTATATGTTTTCTTCATTCCAAAATCAATACGTGATATTTATAGTATATATATACATATATATATATATAATATATATATGTATATATATACAATGATAATAGAAATTAAATATTTTTCAAGAAACAAGTGAGTTTAATAATCTTTCAATTAAATGTATTGATATTTGTATCCTATTACCTGAACCTGAACTCAACTGAAAAGAAAAACAAAAACCTCTTAATGTCATCCAGGGTTTCCCAACCTTAGCACTATTGATATTTTGCCCTAGGGGTTGTTGTTGGGGCCGTCCTGTGCATTGTAAGGTGTTTATCAGCATACCTGACCTCTATCTTGTAATTGCCAGAAGCAACTCTTCACTATTTGTGGCTACTAAATGTGTTTACACTGTCAAATGTCCCTTTGATGGAGGACAATACTTCAATTGAGCACCACTTATTAAAATAACCTTAATAAAGTAAGAAATTGGGTCAAGATGATTGATGATGTTATATTAGAATGGCATTAATATCTTTAATCACTCATTCAACAAATATTTATAGATTTTTTAATATCCACAAGGCATTTTGATGAATGTTAGGGACACAATGATGAACAGAATAAACAGGGTCCCTTTAAATTAAAGTGGAGGTCCATTAAGCAAATAATTATATATTTATGTAATAACAATTTATGCTAAGTGTTATGAAGGAAAAATCCCATGTGTAAGAAGACCAGAAAAGTGAGCCTCCCATTGTCTATTGTGCTATGGATTGCTTCCCTGAAGAAGTGACACTGAAGTAGAAAACCAGAAAATTGGTAGACTTTAGCCAGGAATAGATAGATAAAACTTATTTTTGCTTTTAAAAAATGCATTTGTATTGATGGGACACTTTTCCTCCATCATTTAACTTGTATTACAATGCAATATCTAAATTTGTAGTAAATTCAATCATTTTTCTTTACATATTTTGCATTATACATTGGGGAGAGGTTAACACCAAGGCAAATGCAAGCCAATGATGAATTATTTTTTCATTAAGAAAATATTTTATCTCCTGGACACATACTTGGTTAATGAAAAATTAGATATTTGATTAAGTATAAATAACCCTTTTCAGATATAGTCACATATCTCTTAGAAATTATACATTTAATAAATTTCTATTGTTTAATTAGTTCACTGTTATTGGCAATTAAGTATAGCTTTACCATAGAAGTACATTAAGAGTTGGTAAAAATGATATTACTGTGTTGATCTTTTATCTTACTCAGCATCAGTTTTTAATCCATTATTATCATTTTGACATGGATCCCATTTAGAAAATACTAACTATCTTTGCACGTATATGACCACTGATTTAAATTAATTGAAGGAATTGTCAGCTAGTCTGGATATGTTATCAGGTATATAATATTTTTATTATTAGTTATATATGCACATTATAAATTTTTCAAATAGCGAAAAAGTGTATAAAGTCATAATTAAATGTCCCTCCCCTCATATACAGAAATATATTATTTTATACTAAGTAATGAAATTTTGTGACCAAAGTAGCAACTAAACAAATGCTACAACTTCTTCTATGTATATCAGTAACAAAGTGTTTTAAAAGGATGAAAGAATCATATTAGACATAATGAAGATGAATAAAAATGAGCTTAATCAACTGGTGACTGACAGAGCCCAGAGTAGTTATAGATAATATAATTTTCCCAAGTAGTTTTTACGTTTATACACCTGAACTCAGTACAGATTGCTTATATTACTCAATTAATAAAATTTTTAAATTACTGGAAAGAGAAATATGACTTTAGAGAGTAAAGCTTAAGATAAAAAAATATATTTTAGAAACTTTAAAAGTCTTTATAAATCATTTAATTTTGTATAGTCAGCATCAAAGAAGAAATCAAGCTTATTAAATAAGTTTAATTTTATAGGCTCCTTGGTGATTCACTTAGAATTTTAGTGGTTTATTAACATGATCCTTAGGATTCAGTCTTCCCCAAATAATGTGCCACAGTTTTAGTTTCATGTCCTTTGGTTTTCTTGCTTATTCTCAAAAAGCCTATAAAACTTTTTTTATATTTTATACTGTAATACACAATTTGTGAATTGTGGAAACAACTATTTCTCTCTTCTTCTTATGTTTGTTCATCCAAATGAAATAATCTTACAAGCTTCAACTTTATAAAAATGATAGGAAATATGGCGAAACTAGATAATAAGTATGTTATTGGGATTAAAGAAAGTTGTGATGTTCTATTATCATTCTGTAAATATTCACAAGTGAGAGTAACTAATGGAACAAAACAGCCAGTTACCTAAAAGATACCCAATCTTTGTGGAGTTACACCTCCCCTTGATATTTAATTGACCTTGCTCTATCCCTCATTCAATATTTAGTGGGAAAAAAAGCCTGTTTCACCTTCTTCCCCAATATTATGGGCTGAATTGTGTCCTCCCCAATTTATATGTTGAAGTCCTAAACCTCTGTACCTCAGAATGTGACTGTGTTTAGAGATAAGGTCATTAAAGAGGTAATTAAATTAAAACGAGGCCATTAAGGTGGGTCCTAATCTAATCTGGCTGGTGTCTCTATAAGAAGAGAAAATTTGGACACAAGACACCAGGGATGCACACACCAAAGGCCATGAGAAGACACAACAAGAAGGTGTTCATCTGGAAGCCAAGAAGAGAGGATTCAGAAGTTAAACCTGCTGACAACTCGATCTTGGACTTCTTGCCTCTAGAGCTATGAGAAAATATAATTCTGTTGTTTAAGGCACCCAATCCGTGGTATTTTGTTATAGAACCCTTAGCAAAACAATATATCCTGTATTACTAGGGTCATCAATTTGCAGCACAGCAGAAAAATTTAGAGTGTTATACATCACTTCTTAAAATCCCTTGTCCATTGCCATCACTGGAAATTTCTAACTGCCCATTTCTTCCACTGTTGAGATGAATCCTATCTCTTTGTCTACCTCATCTCATTTTTCACATTTCTTCTTTCCACTTTTCTGACACCTCATTCTCACTCAGGGCATGCCAAAAATTCAGAACCTTCCTTATAAATTTATTATTCAAAGTGATTCACCTCTCCAACACTCTCCTGTCCTTATCTCTCTCTATGGGCTTCTGCTCCAGGATGAAAACTCATTTAAGTTGCTACAATAAACAAAGAACAGAAGGTTTCAGATATAAACTCTCTACTAAAAAATAAAGTTCCTGACCTCATAGAGTATCAAATAAGTATATAATTATAACTAACTCATGATAAACTGATATAGAAGAATATTAAACAGTATGACAAGAGAGTTATGTGACTCATTAAAGAGATTATAACAGACTGATCTGATCTGATTTAGTATGGTACATCTTAGACGCTTTCTTTTATGAAGTGACTTCTAAACTGAAACCTGAAAGATACTTAGGATTGCCAAGTGAAAATTGCCAATAGGGTTGTCCAAGAAGAAGAAACCAAATTTGTGAAAGCTCTGAGACAGGAAAGCATTTGGTTTATTTAAGGGGATGAAGCCATGTGGCTGAAATTCAGTGAGTTAGAGGTAGAGTCAATCAAGATGATGCTACAAAGTAACATACATCAGGCAGGGCAACTGAGGGTGCACATTACTTCTCTTTTCTGAGCATGATTAGAGTCAGTTTCAAAATTTCTGTCTTTAGTGATATGCCTATGAAAGATTATCTTGAATGGCCCTTCACTGGTTGAGTTGTTCCATGGATGCATTTCTAGGTTTGGCCTTGATAGGTATGAACCATATCAGGTAGGACTTTGTAGGCCATAGTCAATTTTTATATTTTTAAAATTTTATCCTGCATTCAATGGAGAGCCTTTGAAATATGATGATAAATATTCCCAGGTACCTCACTTAGCATAGTTTCTGTTTTTTTTACCATATAATCCATTCCCTCTGGACAAGCTCCAGTTCATCACGTTCTTAAGAGAAATGTGCTCAAGTGTGGTCTGACCATCACAGAGTAAATTTGGAGTATCATGCTCCTTTTCTGTACTTCAAACTCTTATTAATTCACCTAAAATGACATTGGTTATTTTTGCGGTGATATTCAACTACTGATGTGAAAAATCATAGAAATTTAGAATCTTATGGAAGCACCAAAATATCTTAATCTAATCACCTCAGTTTGCAGATAAAGAAACCAAAACTAGGTTAAGGAATTTATAATAAAATCCTGAAATAATTTTCATACTGCTACAAATATCTCACTGTATTTTGTACTTATTTGATTAGAAGTATATATTAAATTTCTTCTTGGTAGATCTGGCCATTTTTTTCCAGACTGTTAAGAGAGTTTTGCATGTTAAATATATCAAACAATGTATTTGACCATCCTCTGAGCTTCACTGCATATCTGAATAACCGTCTCTGCCCCCAGTCAAGTCTTTCACAATAACTATAAAGCAGAATAGGGCAGAAGGCAGCATTGCCACACCATAGAAGATATTCCTTTAGTAACACCTCGATAAATTAATTATTTTTCTAGTTATTCAACTAGTTTCAGATACTTACCTGTCTCATTAGCTTGCTTATGCATGCTGCTCCATCAAGCAGGCTAATCTCTTCACTGTATTCTACAAGACAGTACCTACAACTCAGTGTGATTGCACATTTTATTTTCTTAGCTTGGAATGACTTCACTCATCTATTAAGGTTTCTTTATCTTTTAATGCCCAGACATTCTCCATGTAGATTTCCTGGATGACTGCAATCCCCAGTGACTTCTTTTTTAAGTGAAGTCCCTCTCCATTTCTGCTTCTAATGCTCACTATACTATGTAATACATGTTTATATTTTATTTTGTATTTTCTAGTCATTTTGTGTGTGAATATTGTACAACTAACATTTTTCATGACACTGAGTTGACTAGCCTAGAATTCCAAATTATTATCTCACAACTAAAACCTACAGCTAACTTCATACTCAATGATGAAATGCTGAAAGCATTTACTCTAAGATCAGGAACAAGACAAGACAGTCCACTCTCACCACTTTTATTCAACACAGTATTGGAAGTCCTAGTGACAGCAATCAGACAAGAAAAATAAATAAAAGGAATACAAACTAGAAAGGAAAAAGTAAAACTGTCACTGTTTGTAAATGGCATGATACTATATATAGAAAATCCTAAAGACACCACCAAAAAACTACTGTAATTCATCAATGACTTTGGTAAAGTGGCAGGATATGAAATTAATGTACAAAATTCTGTTGTGTTTCTATATATTATCAAAAAACTATCATAAAGAGAAAGGAAGATAAAGAATCCCATATACAGTTGCATCAAAAAGAATAACATACCTAAGAATAAACTGAATCAAGGAGGTAAAAGAAAACTATAAGACACTGATGAAAGAAATTGAAAATGACACAAGCAAATGGAAAGTTACACCATGCTCATCTATTGGAAGAAGTAATATTGTTAAAATGAACATATCCCTCAAGTAAATCTACAGATTCAATGTAATCCCTATCAAAATAGTAATGGCATTTTTCACAGAACTAGAACAAATAATTCTAGTTTGTATGGAAACCCCAAATTATTTTACTAATCATTTAAATGTAACTCTTCTGACATAACCTCATGTCCTTGTCAATTCTTGGTATTTTAAGACTTAAATTTGTGCCAAATAGATGGACATGAAATATGATTTCACTTTTATTTTTCATTTGCACTTTTCTGATCACACATGATTCTGAGCTTTCCTTCACATTTTTGGGGGATATGAAGTTTTTTCCTTCACTTCTGAAGGAAGTTGGCTGTTCACATACATTGCCCTCTTTCTATATTTTTTGGCTAAATTTAACATATTTTTGCAAAATAGTTGTGGATAGTATGAATTTCCTACACAGGAAACAGTGTGTGTATGTGTGTGTGTTTTTGTGTGTGTATGTGTGTGTGTGTACAAACAGCAGTTTTATGAGAACAGAGTTTACATACTAAAACAAAATTCAGTAAAATGCTTTGGCAGAACATAGCTTTTTTGTAATGTAAGCTAACAGAGGTTTTAAAATCAAGACTAAAATGTTAGCTTTCATATATTTTGTACTGAAAGAGGCTAGCATTTTTTCTCTCTCTGTCTCTCTTGGACAGCACAAATAATGCACTTCTCCACATTTCCTTATTACTTTGCTTTGATCAATCAAAACTGACAGCCATGTTTATAAGCTTATTAGAAGAAATAAATGGTATCATTAAAGTGAACTGTTAACTCTAAGAAGAATACTTCATTTACCTTCTTTATGAGATAACAGTAACTCCTTTTACTTTTACAACTCTTAACCACACTTCCAATCATCCCAATATATTCTGCCCATCCCATTAGCTAGCAATTTATGCAGTATTGAGGGCTATGAATTTTCTTTATTTTTTATGAAATTCCATAAAACATAGGGATGTGCTCAAATAATTTTTTCCAACAGTAAAATCCTCTGAAATAATGGTTTTATAATGAGAAATTTTATTTTTACTTTGACTGTTATTAGATGACTATTAACACCTTATATATTAAATTGCTCTTCTTATCCTCATAATATCTCACAAGCTAGGGAAAGGGCATGTTGTTCTTTACTTTCTTTTACAAAAACGACCTGAGTCACAAGGCAGTTTTTATGATTTTGTTCACAGAACACGTAAGTAAGGGAACTGAAAATAGGATCAGTTCAAAGATTTCTCTGTAAAATTTTTAGTTATATCTCTCTAGTTATCTCTTGATGACTATGCTACATCCATTTTATGTCTCTATTTAATCCACAGATGTCTTTGAAGCCACATGCCCTGATAAACCTAGGCCATTCTTTTCAAATGGCATTTTGTTCAAAACATTTTAACTGTAAACTAAGTATAACCTTTTCATGGAACTCATCATTTCTGCATGACCAAGGAGACATTAATAAGATTTTAAAGAAATACAACTGTTAAATGGAGCCCTTAAATTATTATTAACTTCAATGTATAAATGCTAACTCAGGCTTGATATTAATTGAGATTTCCAATTACCTACGGAAAGCTTCAGATAAGATTTTACATTTGTGTACACAGTTTCATCTGTTCTCATAATTCATACCTCCAAGACAGCTAGAAATATGGTTTACATAATGTATATTATTTGAAATTCTTCAGCCTGCACTGCAGTATTCTAATAAGTAGTTAATATAAAATAATGACACATAAAAGTTGCTCTACAGTTACTGTTTAGGTGAAACATTGTAATATCTAAGCAGATACCAAGCACAGAGTCATCCTTAAAATTTCTGACCTTGTGAACATGAGCTCTCTTTTCTATTCTATATTATATAACAGTATAACTTAAAGTGCATTGAAATTACTTTGAGTCTTGTTTATTATGCCTAATTCACTTAGGTTTTGGTGTAACAATTTTAGTCTACTTTCTTTCTAATTCTGCATTTCTTTAGAATATTGAGAACCTTGGGTTCTCACTAAAAACATTTCCTAAATTGTTTCCTCTGTCTTTTCCTTTTTCATGCCCTCCACCCTCACAGACATCTCTGTGTGAACTGATCCACTCATAAGCTTTTAATAATCAACTCTTAGGTGGAAAATTCCTAAATCTTCATCTCCACCCTAGAGCTCTGTATTGAGCTCCAGATCTGAATTTCCAAATACAAACTGAACAGATGCATGCCAGTGGGATATCAAACTCAACCTACATCATTCTGCATCTTGTACTTTCACATTCCACCTGAGAAGCTGTTCCTATTTAGTTTTTTTTTTTTAGTTTCTGCTTTATAACAAAGTGAATCAGTCATACATATATATCTGTTCCCACATCCCTTCCCTCATGCATCTCCCTCCCTCCAACCCTCCCCATCCCACCCCTCCAGGCGGTCACAAAGCACCGGGCTGATCGCCCTGTGCTCTGCGGCTGCTTCCCACTATCTATCTACCTTACGTTTGGTAGTGTATATATGTCCATGCCGCTCTTTCGCTTTGTCACAGCTTACCCTTCCCCCTCCCCATATCCTCAAGTCCATTCTCAAGTAGGTCTGTGTCTTTATTCCCGTTTTACCCCTAGGTTCTTCATGACATTTTTTTTAAAATTCCGTATATATGTGTTAGCATACAGTATTTGCCTTTCTCTTTCTGACTTACTTCACTCTGTATGACAGACTCTAGGTCTATCCACCTCATTACAAATAGCTCAGTTTTTTTTCTTTTTATGGCTGAGTAATATTCCATTGTATATATGTGCCACATCTTCTTTATCCATTCATCCGATGATGGACACTTAGGTTGTTTCCAGCTCCGGGCTATTGTGAATAGAGCTGCAATGAACATTTTGGTACATGTCTCTTTTTGAATTATGGTTTTCTCAGGGTATATGCCTAGTAGTGGGATTGCTGGGTCATATGGTAGTTCTATTTTTAGTTTTTTTAAGGAACCTCCATACTGTTCTCCATAGTGGCTGTACCAATTCACATTCCCACCAGCAGTGCAAGAGGGTTCCCTTTTCTCCACACCCTCTCCAGCATTTATTGTTTCTAGATTTCTTGATGATGGCCATTCTGACTGGTGTGAGTTGATATCTCATTGTAGTTTTGATTTCCATTTCCCTAATGATTAATGATGTTGAGCATTCTTTCATGTGTTTGTTGGCAGTCTGTATATCTTCTTTGGAGAAATGCCTATTTAAGTCTTCTGCCCATTTTTGGATTGGGTTGTTTGTTTTTTTGCTATTGAGCTGCATGGGCTGTTTATAAATTTTGGAGATTAATCCTTTGTCAGTTGCTTCATTTGCAAATATTTTCTCCCATTCTGAGGGTTGCCTTTTGGTCTTGTTTATGGTTTCCTTTGCTGTGCAAAAGCTTTGAAGTTTCATTAGGTCCCATTTGTTTATTTTTGTTTTTATTTCCATTTCTCTAGGAGGTGGGTCCAAAAGGATCTTTCTGTGGTTTATGTTATAGAGTGTTCTACCTATGTTTTCCTCTAAGAGCTTGATAGTTTCTGGCCTTACATTTAAGTCTTTAATCCATTTTGAGCTTATTTTTGTGTATGGTGTTAGGGAATGATCTAATCTCAAACTTTTACATATCCCTGTCCAGTTTTCCCAGCACCACTTATTGAAGAGGCTGTCCTTTCTCCACTGTACATTCCTGCCTCCTTTATCAAAGATAAGTTGGCCATATGTGCGTGGGTTTATCTCTGGGCTTTCTATCCTGATCCACTGATCTATCTTTCTGTTTTTATGCCAGTACCACACTGTCTTAATTACTGTAGCTTTGTAGTATAATCTGAAGTCAGGGAGCCTGATTCCTCCAGCTCCGTTTTTCGTTCTCAAGATTGCTTTGGCTATTCGGGGTCTTTTGTTTTTCCAAACAAATTTTGGAATTTTTTGTTCTAGTTCTGTGAAAACTGCCAGTGGTAGCTTGATAGGGATTGCATTGAATCTGTAGATCAATGGGTAGTAGAGTCATTTTCACAATATTAATTCTTCCAATCCAGGAGCATGGTATATCTCTCCACCTATTTGTATCATCTTTAATTTCTTTCATCAGTGTCTTATAATTTTCTGCATACAGGTCTTTTGTCTCCTTAGGTAGGTTTATTCCTAGATATTTTATTCTTTTTGTTGCAATGGTAAATGGGAGTGTTTTCTTGATTTCATTTTCAGACATTTCATCATTAGTGTACAGGAATGCCAGAGATTTCTGTACATTAATTTTGTATCCTGCTACTTTACCAAATTCATTGATTAGCTCTAGTAGTTTTTCGGTAGCATCTTTAGGATTCTCTATGTATAGTATCATGTCATCTGCAAACAGTGACAACTTTACTTCTTCTTTTCCAATTTGGATTCCTTTTATTTCCTTTTCTTCTCTGATTGCTGTCGCTAAAACTTCCAAAACTATGTTGAATAAGAGTGGTGAGACTGGGCAGCCTTGTCTTGTTCCTGATCTTAGTGGAAGTGGTTTCAGTTTTTCACCATTGAGGACAATGTTGGCTGTGGGTTTGTCATATATGGCCTTTATTATGTTGAGGAAAGTTCCCTCTATGCCTACTTTCTGCAGGGTTTTTATCATAAATGGGTGTTGAATTTTGTCGAAAGCTTTCTCTGCATCTATTGAGATGATCATATGTTTTTTCTCCTTCAACTTGTTAATATGGTGTATCACATTGATTGATTTGCGTATATTGAAGAATCCTTGCATTCCTGGGATAAATCCCACTTGATCATGGTGTATGATCCTTTTAATGTGCTGTTGGATTCTGTTTGCTAGTATTTTGTTGAGGATTTTTGCATCTATGTTCATCAGTGATATTGGCCTGTAGTTTTCTTTCTTTGTAACATCCTTGCCTGGATTTGGCATCATGGTGATGGTGGCCTCGTAGAATGAGTTTGGGAGTGTTCCTTCCTCTGATATTGTTTGGAAGAGTTTGAGAAGGATGGGTGTTAGCTCTTCTCTGAATGTTTGATAGAATTCGCCTGTGAAGCCATCTGGTCCTGGGCTTTTGTTTGTTGGAAGATTTTTAATCAGTTTCAATTTCTGTGCTTGTGATTGGTCTATTCATATTTTCTATTTCTTCCTGAGTCAATCTTGGCAGGTTGTGCATTTCTAAGAATTTGTCCATTTCTTCCAGGTTGTCTATTTTATTGGCATAGGGTTGCTTATAGTAATCTCTCATGATCTTTTGTATTTCTGCAGTGTCAGTTGTTACTTCTCCTTTTTCATTTCTAATTCTATTGATTTGAGTCTTCTCCCTTCTTTTCTTGATGAGTCTGGTTAATGGTTTGTCAATTTTGTTTATCTTCTCAAAGGACCAGCTTTTAGTTTGGTTGATCTTTGCTATCATTTCCTTCATTGATTTTTCATTTATTTCTGATCTGATCTTTATTATTTCTTTCCTTCTGCTAATTTTGGGGGTATTTTGCTCTTCTTTCTCTAATTGCTTTAGGTGCAGGGTCAGGTTGTTTCCTCGAAATATTTCCTGTTTCTTAAGGTGGGATTGTATTGCTATAAACTTCCCCCTTAGAACTGCTTTTGCTGAGTCCCATAGGTTTTGGGGCCTCGTTTCTCCATTGTCATTTGTTTCTAGGTATTTTTTAATTTCCTCTTTGATTTCTTCAGTGATCACTTCGTTATTGAGTAGTGTATTGTTTAGCCTCCATGTGTTTTTATTTTTTGCAGATCTTTTCCTGTAATTGATGTCTAGTCTCATAGCATTGTGGTCCGAAAAGATACTTGATACAATTTCAATTTTCTTAAATTTACCAAGGCTTGATTTGTGACCCAAGATACGATCTATCCTGGAGAATGGTCCATGAGCACTTGAGAAAAATGTGTATTCTGTTGTTTTTGGATGGCATGTCCTATAAATATCAACTAAGTTCATCTTGTTTAATGTATCATTTAAAGCTTGTGTTTCCTTATTTATTTTCATTTTGGATGATCTGTCCATTGGTGAAAGTGGGGTGTTAAAGTCCCCTACTATGATTGTGTTACTGTCCATTTCCCCTTTTATGGCTGTTAGTATTTGCCTTTTGTATTGAGGTGCTCCTATGTTGGGTGCATAAATATTTACAATTGTTATATCTTCTTCTTGGATTGATCCCTTTATTGTTATGTAGTGTCCTTCTTTGTCTCTTCTAATAGTCTTTATTTTAAAGTCTATTTTGTCTGATATAAGAATTGCTACTCCAGCTTTCTTTTGACTTCCCTTTGCATGGAATAACTTTTTCCATCCTCTTACTTTCAGTCTGTATGTGTCTCTAGGTCTGAAGTGGGTCTCTTGTAGACAGCATATATATGGGTCTTGTTTTTGTATCCATTCAGCCACTCTGTGTCTTTTGGTGGGAGCATTTAGTCCATTTACATTTAAGGTAATTATTGATATGTATGTTCCTATTCCCATTTCCTTAATTGCTTTGGGTTCGTTATTGTAGGTATATTCCTTCTGCTGTGTTTCTTGCCTAGAGGAGTTCCTTTAGCATTTGTTGTAAAGCTGGTTTGGTGGTGCTGAACTCTCTCAGCTTTTGCTTGTCTGTAAAGTTTTTAATTTCTCCATCAAATCTGAATGAGATCCTTGCTGAGTAGAGTAATCTTGGTTGCAGGTTTCTCTCCTTCATCACTTTAATCATGTCCTGCCACTCCCTTCTGGCTTGTAGAGCTTCTGCTGAGAGATCAGCTGTTAACCTGATGGAGATTCCCTTGTGTGTTATTTGTTGTTTTTCCCTTGCTGCTTTTAATATGATTTCTTTGTGTTTAATTTTTGACAGTTTGATTAATATGTGTCTTGGCGTATTTCTCCTTGGATTTATTCTGTATGGGACTCTCTGTGCCTCCTGGACTTGATTAAGTATTTCCTTTCCCATATTAGGGAAGTTTTCAACTATAATCTCTTCAAATATTTTCTCAGTCCCTTTCTTTTTCTCTTCTTCTTCTGGAACCCCTACAATTCGAATGTTGGTGCATTTAATGTTGTCCCAGAGGTCTCTGAGACTGTCCTCTGTTCTTTTCATTCTTTTTTTTTCTTTATTTTGCTCTGCATCAGTTATTTCCACTATTTTGTCTTCCACCTCACTTATCCGTTCTTCTGCCTCAGTTATTCTGCTATTGATCCCATCTAGAGTATTTTTCATTTCATTTATTGTGTTTTTAATCAATGCTTGATTCATCTTTAGTTCTTCTAGGTCCTTGTTAACTGTTTCTTGAATTTTGTCTATTCTATTTCCAAGATTATGGATCTTGGAAATAGAATATTGGATCAACTTTACTATCATTATTCTGAATTCTTTTTCAGGTAGACTGCCTATTACCTCTTCATTTTTTATGTCTGGTAGGTTTTTATCTTGCTCCTTCACCTGCTGTGTGTTTTGCTGTCTTCTCATTTTGCTTATGTTACTGTGTTTGGTGTCTCCTTTTTGCAGGCTGCAGATTCGTAGTTCCCGTTGTTTTTGTTGTCTGTCCCCAGTGGCTAAGGTTGTTTCAGTAGGTTTTGTAGGCTTCCTGGTGGGGGGGACTAGTGCCTGTGTTCTGTTGGTTGAGGCTCGATCTTGTCTTTCTGGTGGACAGGTCCACGTCTGGTGGTGTGTTTTGGGGTGCCTATGTCCTTTTTATGTTTTTAGGTAGCCTCTCTGCTAATGGGTGGGGTTGTGTTCCTGCCTTGCTAGTTGCTTGGCATAGGGTGACCAGCACTGTAGCTTGCTGGTCGTTGACTGAAGCTGGGTGCTGGTGTTTAGATGGAGATCTCTGGGAGATTTTCGCTGCTTGATATTATGTGGAGCTGGGAGGTCTCTTGTGGACCCATGTCCTGAAGTTGGCTCCCCCACTTCAGAGGCCCAGCACTGACTCCTGGCTGCAGCACCAAGAGCCTTTCATCCACTTGGCTCAGAATAATAGGGAGAAAAAGTAGAAAGTAAGAATTAGTAGAAGAAAGAAAGAGAGAGGGAAAGAAAGAAAGAAGGGAAGAAAGGAAGGAAGGAAGGAAGAAAGAAAGAAAGGAGGGAGGGATGGAGGAAGGATGGAAAGAAAGAAGGAAAGAAAGGAGGGAGGGAGGGAGGAATGAAAGCAAAAGGAAGAGTGAATGGAAGAAGGGAGGGAGGGAGGGAGGAAGGAAAGAAAGACAGGAGGGAGGGAGGGAGGAAGGAAAGGAAAATAAAGTGGAAAGAAGAAGGGTGGGAGGGAGGGAGGGAGGAAAGAAAAAGAAAGAAGGAAAGGAGGAGCGGAGGGAGGGATGGAGGAAGGGATGGTAGGAAAAAAAGAGCAGGTAAAGTAAAATAGAATATAGTATGAAATATAGTAGCGTTATTAAAATTAAAAAGTAATTATTGAAAAAAAAAACGGACCGATAGAACCCTGGGACATATGGTGGAAGCAAAGCTATACAGAGAGAATCTTACACAGAAGATTACACATACATATTCACAAAAAGAGAGCAGAGGGAAAAATCAAAAATCTTGCTCTCCAAGTCCACCTCCTCAATTTGGGATAATTCGTTGTAAAAAAAGGAAAAGGGCGAGAAGTCTGAAATCTTGCTCTCTAAGTCCACCTCCTTAATTTGGGATAGTTCATTGTAAAAAGAGGAAAAGGGGGGAAAGTCTTAAATCTTGTCCTCAAAGTCCACTTCCTCAATTTGGGATGATTCACTGTCCATTCATGCACTCCACAGACGCAGGGCACATCAAATGGACCATGGAGCTTTAATCCGCTGCCTCCGAGGCTGCACAGAGAGATTTCCCTGTCTCTGCTCTCACAGCTCCCGGGTCTCAGCCTTGGACCTGGCCCCGCCTCTGCGCGTAGGTCGCCGGAGGGCGTCCGTTCTTTGCTCAGACAGGACGGGTTTAAAGGAGCTGCTGATTCGGGGGCTCTGGCTCACTCAGGCAGAGGGGAGGGAGGGGCGCGCAGTGTGGGGCGGGCCTGCGGCGGCGGCGGCGGTGGCGGCGGTGGCGGCAGCAGCCCCAGCGTCCCACGCCCGTCTCCGAGGTCCGCGCCTTACCCGCGGCTTGCGCCTGTCTCCGGCGCTTCCCCAAGCAGCCGTCTTAATGCCCTCTCCTCGCGCATCAGGAAACAAAAGGGAAAAAAGTCTCTTGCCTCTCCGGCAGCTCCAGACCCTTTCTCCGGACTCCCTCCAGGCTAGCCGTGGTGCACTAACCCCTTCAGGCTCTCTTCCTGCCACCAGCCCCAGTCCTCTCCCTGCGCTCCAACTGAAAGCCGATACCCAAGCCTCAGCTCCCAGCCCCGCCTGCCCCCGCGGCCGAGCAGACAAGCCTCTCGGGCTGGTGTGTGCCTGAGGGCACCGGTCCTCTGTGCCAGAATCTCTCCGCTTTGCCCTCCACACCCCTGTTGCTGTGCTTTCCTCTGCTACTCCGAAGCTTCCCCCCTCCGTCACCTGCAGTCTCCGCCCGCGAAGGGGCTTGTAGTGTGTGGAAACCTTTCCTCCTTCACGGCTCCCTCCCACTGGTGCAGGTCCCGTCCCTATCCTATTGTCTCTGTTTATTCTTTTTTTCTTTTGCCCTACCCAGGTATGTGGGGAGTTTCTTGCCTTTTCGGGGGTCTGAGGTCTTCTGTCAGCGTTCTGTAGGTGTTCTGTAGGAGTTGTTCCAAGTGTAGATGAATTTCTGATGTATCTGTGGGGAGGAAGGTGATCTCCGCGTCTTACTCTTCCGCCATCTTCCTCCGGGCCCCCTATTTACTTTTTATTTCCTGTTGCATCACCCACCTTTAAGTTACCAAAGGCAGAAGCTAAATAGTTATTTGTGATCCATGTCTTCATATCAACATCCATGTATAATCAGTCATCAGATGTTGTTCATGCTACTTCATGATATCATTCATGATTTTCCCCAACTTCCCATTTCAATCATTATGATCCAGGCTCTTTTAATCTGTTATCTATGCTGTGGCAGTAGCCTTCTGATTTTCAGTTTCCCTCTCTTTTTGCTGTAATCCATCCTTCACAATATTGCTGTATTTATCTTCCTAAAATTCTTATTTTTTACTGGACTGTAAATATCTCCCATTACCTAGCAATGCTTTGTTCATAATAAGTAGTTAGTAAATAGTGGCTGAATTGAATTATCAGTACAACCCTCGATATAGGAACTTACTTCTCATAATCCATTGAATGCAAATATCTATAGTGAATATATTTATACCACAAATATATACTCAATAATTTTCTGGAACTACAGTTAATTTTTATACTTCAACTGTCAAGTCTAAATGAGGTATTGATAATCAACATATAGAGGAATTATTTGTGAAAGACAGGCTACCAAGATGAAGTGACATTATATTAATATAAATTTCTTCTCTATGTAATGACTATGAGAATGTACATAATACATATGCATGTATGTGTATTATTTTGAAAGAATTTCTTAAAGTCAAAGTGTGTTGCTAACCAGATAACTGTGATTTTGTAGGCTTGACTTGTATGTTCATACAATTGAGTTTGAATTTAGTAGAGATTAAAGTTCTTTACTTTCTTAAATTTCTAACTACCTGAATTCAATGAATGTTTGCATATATGTGTGCTTATCAGCATATAACTATACCTGTGTGCCTTTGACAGGGGCTGTTTGCCTATCTGTGTACTTGTGTAGTGATTGAAGAAGAAAAATTGTATTATTGACCTTTTGACATAGAATGTACTGCTTGAAGTTTGGTTTTTTGTTTTTGTTTTTGTTTTTGTTTGTTTGTTTTATAATCTACAGGACATGATTTGGTTCATGTTAAGTCTATCTGTCTATCTATTTTTTCTGTGTTTTTACAAACACACATACACATCACATGAAGGCTGCATTGCAGGATTTGTATTTATGAAATATTATACTTCTGTACACAGAAATTTGGGGGAGGTTGTTATGTTGAAATTTCTAAATTCTCTTTCAAGTTTCTCCCAGAAGCTCTTTTCTCATTTTACAACATGTTTGGAAAACAAATATAATTAAAATCCTTGTGGAATTTAGATTTTGACTTCATCTATAACTGTAGACTTACTAATACAAGGTATTATAGGTAATTCAGATTCATCCTTTGCCTGTTTCAGTTGTATCATATGCTGTTTCTTCATTATATACGAGATATCTGGCATGAGACTTCTAAAAAGGCCAAAAACAGCCTCCAAAATAAAAGGCTCTATTAAATGCACACATACATGTACAGTTTCAAAAAAAAAACTCTGTTCTGCCATTGTATATTACTTTACTCTTTTCAAGTTTCCATTCTGAAATGAGGAAAAGGGCTTCAGTTTAAAATAGTAAAATTGGTCTTATTTTTATAACTCATGGTTAAATATAATGTATACAATTAGTCTTTTAATGGATTCCATCATAATGGTAAGCAATTTGGGGTAATTTACATATTCTTTCCTCCCTAGTATGTTTGGTAGTGTAATATTTCTGAATTATGTTCTCAATTTCCCACTTCTCATGGTCTTGGAAATGAATCTAAATAGTTGTAATGTGAAAATTTATGATTTTAATTTGTCTCAACAAATCATATTTTCATTTCATTTCTTCATGACTGAAGGTAAACAATGAATAAGAATAAATTTTCATCTATTTAATAAAATTAAAAATAAAGGATTGTATTTTACTAAATATTAAAATAGGTTATGACTACATCTGAACATATTTGTGATATTGAACGTGTATTTATTTATGGTAGGTAACATTAAATATATATCATAATTTCATATAATTAAAGACCAATGTCCATGTTTATATTTACAGTCAGGTTCACATTGCTTAGTGCCAAGATAATTAAAAAAAATATTTTAGAGTAAAATCTTGTTTCTAAAACCACTTCTGTTTAATCCAAAGTCAGTAAAATTTTAATCCAAGGAAATCACCCTATGGAATAACTGATATTCATTTTCTGTTATACACTGTTACCTCAGCATACAGATTCTTGAGGGTTCAATAGTCATGAAATAGAGGTAAACACATTTTTATATAGTAGGTTCTTTTAGGCAGCTAGAGAACTGGATCCAAAATATAGATCATAGTGCATCTTAAAAGAAAGATTTAGGAATCACTGACATAGAGATCATAGCTCAAATCTGAAGGTGAATACACTTTACAAAACCGTTAGTGTAAATTAGTAAAAGCAGTGATACAAACCTGAAATTTAGGACTTGCTCACTGATAGATGTTGGGGAAGAGGAAAGAATAATGAAAACCAGGGCACAGGGGGTAGGGAAAGACAGTATATTAAGAAAGATAAGATGTTCATTGCATCTCTATTTACAATAGCCAGGAGATGGAAGCAACTTAAGTGTCCATCAACAGATGAATGGATAAAGAAGATGTGGCACATATATACAATGGAATATTACTCAGCCATAAAAAGAAACGAAATTGAGTTATTTGTAGTGAGGTGGATGGACCTAGAGTCTGTCATACAGAGTGAAGTAAGTCAGAAAGAGAAAAACAAATACCATATGCTGACACATATATATGGAATCTAAGGAAAAAAAAAAAGCTCATGAAGAACCTAGGGGTAAGACGGGAATAAAGACACAGACCTACTAGAGAATGGACTTGAGGATATGGGGAGGGGGAAGGGTAAGCTGTGACAAAGTGAGAGAGAGTGGCATGGACATATATAAACTACCAAAGGTAAAATAGATAGCTAGTGGGAAGCAGCCGCATATCACAGGGAGATCAGCTCCGTGCATTGTGACCACCTAGAGGGGTGGGATAGGGAGGGTGGGAGGGAGCGAGACGAAAGAGGGAAGAGATATGGGAACATATGTATATGTATAACTGATTCACTTTGTTATTAAGCAGAAACTAACACACTATTATAAAGCAATTATACTCCAATAAAGATGTTAAAAAAATTAAAAAGTAATATAAGGAGGAGGAGGCTTCAAAAAATATGGGATGATCAGTAGTACAAAAGGTAAGTTCTTGTGAGCAAGAACAATGCAATCGTATTTGCATCCTCAAAGCCTGGCTTATAGTATGCACTCAGTAAGTTTCTGTTGGATGAATGAATGAATGAAGTCATAATTTTTTTTAAAAAAGCCATTAAGGAAATAAGCAATGAGAATAGCTGTATTCAACTAGGGACATATCATTGGTTACTTCTTTTTTGTTTTTTTGACCACCATTTTATGGGTAGCATAAAAAGGAGATAGGGACTGAGAGAGCAGGTGGCATAACTAGCAATCCAAGATGAAGATAATGCAAGTCTTCCCAGAACAGGGATGCCCTTCCACAGGGTTTAATGAGGCATTAATTCAATATTTGGTGGGGTTCTCAATGGCTATATCCTTATATAGTATCTCCCACTTGCTCTGGCTGCTCTCTTTTGATCTCAACCAGCTTTATCCCTAAACTTCTGCTGTCAACCTCCTCCAACTTGAATGTTCCTTCTCGACTTCTTGTTTCTCCATCACTTGTTTGTTGCATGAATGAATGAATGAATGAGAGTTAATCAGTTTGCTCATCATCACAGTACTACTAAATGATAGAACTCACTTGTTTCTCTGTTCAGCCCTCTGCTACCCACTGTAGGTAATAAAGAAGAAACACAAAACACCTCTCTTCCTTTTACGCTATTACCTATCTGGGGCCAAGTCAATTATAGTCATGAGGCTGGAAAATTGTCACGTTTATATTCCTATAGATGTGTATATATTGCTTTTTATAGGTGACTTAATTACTGTTGATTTGGTAACTCAGCAGTGAGTGATTTTAGCTTCCAATACAAAATATTAAAAATAAAATATTTGTACACAGCTTGAAGTTTATCTTCAGACATTAAACTGAGGCTCCAAATGAATAAAAACATGTTAAAGTGTATGAGTTGTTATGGTGAACAAAGGTGATACGTTGGTTGTGACCAAAGCACAAGTTTATTTTTAACTCCCACTGTTCTTTGAACATTATTTAATGAAGATAATCATCCCTGTCTTACAATTCCCATTGATTACTTTAAAACACTATTTCTTAAATTGTGATCTGTGGGCCATCTACAAAGGGAATCATCTAGAGTGATTGTTGAAAAGACAGATTGCTGTGCCCTACCTCAAAACTAATCAGAATCTGTAGTTTTAATAAATAACATATGTAAAGTCTTGACTCACTAAAGTCTGAGAACAGTTGCATTGGAATGAACAGTTTCAATATAGAAAAAGGAGCAGCAGTCAAATTTCAAGGGAACAAAGTAAGGGATAAATGGGGAGCATTTGTAGAAAGCTACTGTAGAACATCCCTAATTAACTTACCTATGAAATGGAACAAAAAGGTGATTAAAATCAAGTTATGATCTTCCGAATTTGGGTTAGCCTTGAGCAAATGTTAGCATTTAGTAAAATGTTGTCTTCAAACATTTTCGCTCCACATAACCCCTACAAAAAGTTTGAAAAACATTGTACAGCTTGATACATTACAAAGCTCACATTTAAAATATTGTATCATACATTTAAATAGCTGCAAGGAGTGTAATTTCCAGCATATTTGAAAATATTGGTATTTCAACATAAATCTTTTAAATCACTCTTTCAAATATATCGAATGGAATTTAATAAATACTGTGGTGATTTGATACCTCTATCATTAATTTAATAATACATGGAAAAACTTTCTTTAGAAGCAGAAATTTTAAATAGTTCACTTTCTCCTTGAACCTATATTTTCATTCCACTTCCCTAAAATAATCATTTCCTAACATAATATATTTTATCAAAAAGTATTTTATTGATTATCTTATAATTCCTGCAACAAAATATATACATAAATTGATTTTTTCCTTTTAATTTCCTTTGACTCTACGTATATACTTTTTTTCCTTTAAGGAGCATTATAACTATTAGTCTAATAATTAAACAAAACAACATAGGTACATTTTATATTTATAAAAGATATTAAACACATATTAAAATTTTACTGGGAATGTACTGTTAGTAAGGACAAATGACCTTGCTTTTGTGCTAAGTTCAAGTAACAACAGTGGATATTACTTTTTGCTGGAATGAGACAGGTGTGAGCAAAAGTTATTTTTGTTTATTTGTTTGGTTTTACAGATATGAGCACTGAAAAAAAGTTAATTCACCGAAATAAGTGGATACAAATTGAGGAAGTTTTGTTATAGTAGTATCATTCAGTTATTTGATCTCCTTTTGCAGGGTCAGGAAACTGACAGGGACTATGAGTCAATGTTAATGTTTTTTTAGCCTCCTTCAACATTTTGTAGTGATTTTGGGTGCAGTAACTTAAGACAGGATTGGTTAAGAGCCAAGTGTTTAGCATCCAAGCTTTCTTAATGTGATGTTGCTTTTCTTTTCACCATAGCACTACTTGTTGTGGTTTGTGCCAAGTGAATAGTTCTGCATCAGGACCGTGATAATTTGTTATGTACAGCCCTTTGTTACACAGAAATCTATAACCATGTTATTTTTCTTTAAGTTGTATAATCATATAATTATGGGAAAGAAATAAAACTAAGTATTCCTAAGTACATTTGAATAATGTTAACTTCTGAAGTGTCCTAGCAGCTGACTAATTTAATTTACTGGCCAGGATTTTACTCAGAATGCAACATCAAGAGAATGTATGGCTGCTAAGTTGCTGGGAGATTTCAATTGGTTTCAATTGGTTTGCAGGCTTGTCCCCTACTTGTATAATCATTATTTAGAAGGGTATTTTAGCCCATAACCATTTTGGCATTTTCATTTTAAAATTCCAGCACTTATTGAGACAGTAAGTTCTGTGATAATAAAATCATTTAGAATTTGTCATTCATTAATTCTACCTATATTAAATAGTTACTAGACACCAAGTAGATAGTAAGGCAATGGGTAGGAGATGATTAATAAAATATGGTTCCTATCCTCACGGACATCTTTATTTTTGTTTTAATATGCTTAAATCTTTCCTTTATAAAAACTCTTATGTTTCATAAAATATTATTCTCTTTATTTTCTAGACAATACTTTCTTAGTCATTCTACAATTCTGTGTCCAAGATCTAAGAAAATGGCCATAATCTGCATACTTTAATAAAGCACATTCTTGGTAGGATCATATAGAAGAGTACTGTACTATCAGTGTTTAGATTTTGACAGGTATTAGTTACTATTCATCTTATAAAAGGTACACAGGGAAAGACACAATTATATCTGAATCATTAACAAGCTCAGGGAACATATTAGGAAAATAATGCTGTAGATTCTTAGTATCAAAGAAGGTATTATTTAGAGCTACTTAGATGGCCAAATCAGTAATTCTTCTTGTGCCTACCACATATTATTTACACTTCTATTATAATGTTTTATTCATTCTGCCTGGTATTTACAGTTCGCTTACTCTAGGTCCAACACTGTGTTTTAGGCAGAGTGGGGAATACAAAGGCCTAAAATACAAATCTTGACTAGGCATTTACTTGGAATATTATCTACCCAGATAACAGAAACGTAATTCATGTTTAATTGTCAGGACTCACTGTGTCTGGGGCTCGTCAAAAGAACTATTTGAGATTATCTTCAATTATTTATATGCTAAGTTACAGCAGCAGACAACACATTCACCAAAGAGAAAGGATGATACATGCGAACACTGAGGCTTAAGGAGCCTATTGGAAAATAGTTTGGAAAATTGAAGATGGGAGTAACCTGCTTGTAATTGGTATAAAAATCAACTATATATCTATCAGTGTGTATTTATTAATTGCTTAGTATTAGAAAAATATTGATAGAGAGACAGAGATGTAGATAGGTAGATAGACAGAAATTGATTTATTATAAGGAATTGGCTTACATAATTATGGAGGCTGACAAGTCCCAAGATCTGTAGTCAGCAAGTTGGAGACCCAGGAGGGCTGATGGTATAGTTTTAATCCAAAGGCAAGCAGGCTTGAGATCCAAGAAAAGTCAATATTTCAGTTTGAGCCTGAAGTCAGGAAAACAAAAAAAAGAAAAAAAGAAAAATGAGGTCCCAGCTTGATGGCTGTCAGGCCGGAGAAATTTCCTCTTATTTGGGGAAGTATCAGTATTCTGCTTATTCAGGCTTTCAACTGATTAGAAGAGGCCCACCCACACTAAGGAAGACAATCTATTAGTCTGTTGATTTAAATGTTAAACTCATCCTAAAACACCTTCACAGAAACACCCAAAACAATGTTTGACCAAATATCTGGGTACCCTGTAGCCCTTTTATGTTGACACATAAATTTCCCGTTACACCTACAAAAACAAGAGGGGAAAGGAAAAGGTATAATTAGATTTATACATAATTGCAGGTAAAATATCTACTAAAACTTACAAAAAGATATTCATTTTATTCTCTATTTCCAAATTTTAAAAAATCCATTGCAAGTATAAACTTGGAAATTTGTTCAGCCTCCATATCAGTTCTTCATAACTGATATAAAGAAGTAAAATGACTTGTCCAAGATAATACAGCTCATTAACTGTAAAGCCAGAACTAAAATCAAAGCCTTACAATTTCAATATTCTTTCTAAGGATCCACTAGTACAATTCCCTCTTATCACATGTATGCATGACACGGAAGTTATAAAGTTCAAACTAAATTTCAAAATGGCATTGGTGAATACATTTCTGATACAATACTGTTATAGAAACATTTATCCCTGTACACAGTAGTGATTCTGATTCATACCTCAAAGTACTTTGTGCACAGTTATTACTGAGTTATGTGACAATTTCGAGTTATTTCAAAACATGCTTTTGCATCCTCTCATACGGACTTTTGAACAAAGAAAATAGACCTTTAACACTGCCTGTGAAAGTAAAGAGCATGATAAGGAAGTGTTTATACTGGCATGGAGCCAGGATGAACTATTCGTTTTCAAGTTTTTGTTCCTGAGAGAAGACATGTCTTCTAACCTAATGAGCTTAGAAAAACACTGCTCTCTTCCTTCAACTGTAGACTTAAAATACTGTTACTACATTCCCTAGTGGAGTGTGTGTTTTTAGTCATGGGTAAAAAACAGTTTCTTATGTTTCTGAAATTGTTCAGGTTTTCAAGCAAATATTTCTATAAAGACATCACATTTTCAGATATTTTGTAAAAATAACTACAAACGTGCATGAGGGGACTGATGACAAGATGTTTTCCCTTAATGAACCACCATTAAATTTTCCATAAGAACCCCAAAATGGATCATAATGAATTCCCTGTTACAAATTCTCCTAGGACAAAGTAGCACATTTTTAAAAGTGGGTTGCCAGGAAATGAAATCTGGCAGGGGATGGGGTAAGTGGGATCTAGAAGGAAGTGAGTTTAAACACTTTGCTTTTGCTCACTTGCTTGGATTTAAAGGCTGAAGCTACTGTACTTGAGTTAGGAAGGATCTGGGTTAGATATTTGCAAGCCCAGGCGGGAGGGCTGGGAGCGTGCAAATCTAGCAGCTGGAGTGTGTTGTGGTAGCTGCTTTCCTGTGCTAAGCTGATTTACTTGTTTAAGGTCTGACCTCATCATCCTGTCAGTATGGGTTCCCACCTACACTGTTAGCTGCAGCTTTCTGCTTCAGATGGAAAGCTAGAAGTATTCACAGTGTACCACAGACAGCGGGGGAGGGGAGAGCAAGAAAGACTGCTCTCGGCACTTGTGCTTTTGTTAGTCCTACAGAAGAGGCAGAGAAACAAGAGATAACAAAGGCTGTTTCCTTTCTGTGAGAGAAGGCTTTTGTCTTTCCTCCTGCAACGATGTCAGTGTCTGGCAAGAAAGAGTTTGATGTGAAACAGATCCTAAGGCTACGCTGGAGGTGGTTTAGTCATCCTTCTCAAGGTTCGCCCAACACTGGAAACTGCCTTCAGCAGGAAGGATATGAGCATAGAGGGACCCCGGTTCAGGGCAGGTTGAAGAACCACTCTCGGGACAGAAATGGACTGAAGAAAAGCAATAGTCCTGTCCACCACAACATACTGACACCATTGCCAGGATCGGCCCCTGCCCATCAAAGAGTCCTTCAGAATTGGCACTCACAAAACCTGATAGAACATCTTCGAGCAAATGAAGATACTCCTAAAGCAGTTCCAGAGGAGAATTTGTTCAAAGAAGCTTGTGAGAAACAATCACAAGATTTGGAGATGATGGCTGATGACAATACAGAAGATTCTACAGCAAGGTAGGAGTTTTCGAAAATGTAACAACAAAGTCATAGCTTAGGTTAACTTATCCTCTAAAACTCTCATTTAATGTTTAAATAAAAGTGTTATAATAATCTCTGAATTTGTATGCAGCCAATCAGGGTCTCCAAGTAACCCCCTCCTCTAAGTCTATAAAGGAAAATATTAATAATACATTCATTTTGATAATTAATGGGATATATGCTTTAGAGTTGTGAGTTTACTTTTCCTATTCCATTCCGATCCCATTAAGAATACTGTTTCAGTTCTAAGAGATGTTTATTATAATTGCTAATTTTCTGTATATATCCTCTATGGCTTGAATGTTCAAATAGTTATGATGTTTTGTACAAGTGTGATGAATTATGTAGAACTATTTCTGACTTTGTCAGGCCAACTCTGACAAAATAAAAGCTCTGACTGCTCAGCACATCCTGATCTATTCCTTAGTACGTGGTTGCTATACTGACACTTGATAAATGTTATCTTTATGTGAGAGTACAGAACAGTTTCCTTTGGCATTTGAGATTTCTTTCAGGTTGTGTTAGTTTCATAGCCAGTTTGCAATTATGAAAATATTTTGCATAACGCAAATAACGAAATGTTGCTTACAGCAGTGAGATCTTAAAGTAGGAAATGGAACATGTCGGGTGTTTCAGAATATAAAAATTGAATAAGAAGTGATAATAAAGTATAGTTTAAGTATAGCTCATAAAATATTTGACTTTATTTTTCTGTCCACCAGAATTATTTGAGTGGAAGTAAATTATATTCCCTCCTCTAATATTGTCTAACATAACTTAATCTAGTAGATCTTTACTTTTTTTTTTCTTTTTTCATTATCAGATTTTATTTCCCCAACATATTGTAGACACAATTAACGATTTTGGTAATTAATTAAAGTGTAAAAGAGCTACAGAAAAAGGTATTTTTGAAATGTCTTAAATTTTATATCAGTTCAACATGAAGGTATGCTAACTTATTTAGAAATCTGGATATTTGGTATAGTGTGTCTCTACATAAGTTTAGAGGAGAAGGACTGGCAAATTTGCTTCTAGATATGTTTTTGCAATATATCTACCTGACAGTTCCTTGCTTCCATAATTTCAAAACATAATCAATAGAAAAAACAGCATAACAACATTATGGTAAAAGACAAAGCAACTGTGCAAAATGATACCTTTATATAAACTCAGTCTTTCTGTATGAAATGTAAATAATGAAATTATTTTTTGAAATGAATTTAAGTATAATAATAGATGGTGATACAGATGTCTTAAGAAATAAAATGTGTATGTAAGAATTTTCCTAAATATTTTTGTGATTACTCCAGAAAATGCTATATAACTTTTGGGATTGCCGGTTGTATTTAGTACAAATACTTGGATTTCAGAGTAATATATAATCAATGTTTTAGATTCAGCAGGTTTTCAAATTATTTCCCCTCACCATGAACAACAATTTTAAAAACTGCTGAATTTAGAAGTTAATATTAAACACATTTGACTCTGTTGTAGAGTAATTTAAATTATCCACTGTGACTTTCTGACAAAATTCTTTGAGGATCCCTAAACTGATTTTCCAGCATGAGAATGTATTTACAATAAATTAGTTGCTGAATGAAAATTCCAGATAAAATGTCAAATATAAAGTGTCACCAAGAAATATTTTTAAAATATATTTCTCTTTTTATTTTATTCTTGGTAGTGTTCATGTTCTAAAACATTTTCTGTTAAATATCATATGGTTACAGTGGAAAGTTAATATTTTCTTAAAAGAAATACAGGAAGTGGTTTTATAGATGTGTCAAGGATATTTTAAGCAGGAGAGAAGGGGTAAATTGAGGACCTTATTAATTGAAATATGATGGTTTATTAATCTATCATTACCCATTCTGAATTGTTTCATCTTGGGTAAAGAGAGTTTGATAAGGAACTCTCTTATGCCCCGTTTTTCTAATGCCTCTCTTTTTCAACAAAATTGAGAAGCAGGAGGAAAAAATCCTGCGAAGTTGGCAGCAACCTGTTATTCCCCTCAATAAAACTCTTGTGGTTACAAAACAAACAAACAAACAAACAAACAAAAACGGCAGTCAGTGTGGAGAACACGAGAAGGGCTCTAACACTTGGGGCAAAATAAAGGTCTTTAAGCCATCCTGCTTCCTACAAATATTGCAGGGCATTAATAGAGAATGGACTAAATTACTAACATGTAATATAGTTGAATAAACTACCATTATTACTAAAACAGATAGTAAAGTCAAGGTATTAAAGTTATATTAATATGTTTTTATGAGATTTAGAAACCCCCATACATTCCTATGTAATTGAAGTATAGTATGTACTTCATTTATGAGCAACTCTGCATCATGATCCCACACTGTGAGTATGCACATATCAGTATGCCTGTCATCAGAGACCTGGGCTCAGTTATCATTTTCTTTTTGTCCTAGTTATCTACTAACTCTGCATCTTTGCTTCCCAATAATGACCTTGCTCAATGTCCTTTTTTTTTCTTTATTTCATCCCTAGAATTCCAAAAATCAGAATATTTTAAGTGTATTATGATTATGCCTTTATATTACATAATATTTAGTTATAAGATTATATATCTATATATATAGATAGATAGATATAGATATATATAGATATATATTAACTGCTTATAAAGAGATGATTGCCTAAGTACCCAGGTGTATAAAGTGGTAAACTGCATTTGCCAAGACAAATGCGGTTATCTCCTCATTGTGCTTGAGAACATTGAATAAAATGCTGATGATCTGTGTATGGGCCTAGAACAACATGCCCCAGTGCAAAGCTGAAGATTCACAGGGGTGTTTAGTTTTAAGGAATTAGCAGGAATGGGGATAATACCCTCATACTACCTATTGGGCCTTTTGGTTTTTGCATAAATTACTAATTGTATGATATATGATTTTGTATATCTTTGCCAGTATTGCACCATTAGACAAGACTCCAAATTCCCCCCATTTGAGACCTTTTCAATTTTCAAGTGAGCTTGCCTAGAAAAAAAAAAGAGCAGCTGGCACTATATACTTTGATATCCCGAAGAAGGGGGGAATGGATGAATAAGACTTAGAATTAATTAATAATTCATTCCACAAATATTGAGCACCATTGGGTGTCAGGCACACTTCTAGGTACTGGGGATGAAACAGGATCAAAACAGAGAACCTGTTTTCATAAAGTATACATTCTAATGGGGAGAGAGATATAATAAAAATAACCCAAAATATAGTACTTAAATGGTGATAAGTAGTATAAAGAAATAATAATTAGAGGGAATTGAGTGAAAAAGGGATACTCCTTCAGATAGGGAAGGCCTTTCTGATGAGGTAACATTTGAGCAGAGATCTAAATGAAGTGAAGCCATCTAAATGAAGAGGCAGCCATGAGGATGTCTGACTCAAAAATTCAAACAAATGAAAGGTTACTACTGCTGTGCTACAGGGGAACCCCTAACCTCCATCCATATTTCTTCTATTCACATCAATGTCACATGTCCCCACACAGTCCATTGATAAATGTTCTAAACACCCTTAACTAGTGAATTCAAAAGTATGTCCTGACTTGTTGTTTACTATAGTGACTTTAAGATCACATGCATATTCCATGGTCACAGAGGAGACTTTCCAGCCATTCTGTTAACCATGGTGCCATTTTGTCCTCTGAGGTTCTGGCTATTCAGCCAGCAGACCATATGCCTCATGTACAGTGGCCCCTGTGTCCTTTGTGAAAATGGACACATGATGGTGTATTTGCTTTCTTAACAAAACAATTCAGATAAGGCCAAATGTATTGTGCGTCTTCATCCTCAACACAGATCCATCTGTGATATGGAATATGCTTGGGAAATATTTATGCATGAGAAATCTTAAATAATGAAGCTTATTGTAATATATTTTCTCATAAAGTAGGAAGTAAGGTACCTGGGTATTTACAGGGAGCACTTTCCAGGAAGACAGAACAGAAATTTCAAGAGCCCTGAGATGATAGTGTGCTTGATATGTTTAAACACAAGGAGGCTAGTGCAGCTCGAGTAGGGTTTTCAAAGGGGAGAGTGGTAGCAGATGATTTTGGAAAGTGGTAGCAGATGATTTTGGAAAAGTAACAATAATAATACAACATTAAAAATAATAAGTACATTTTGTAGACCTTTACTATGTTCCAGGCACTAAATATTTTACATATATTTTCTCATGTTCCCAAGGAAAATTTTTGAATATAAATGTAACATTCACATCTTTCTCTGGGTATTATTTTGTTGGATATCTGTTGTTGTTGCTTATCTTCTTACAAGGCAAAAATAATGTGGTCTTCTAAAGTTCAGAACTAGGCCTGTGTTACTTAATTTTACACTGCATTATTCAGTAGAAACTGTTACTTCAAAGGAAAGAATAAGGAGCTAACTACAGTTTTATTGTTGTTTATAGAAAATTTAAGGTTAAATCCTTTTGTTAATGGGTTAAAATGTACCATATAAAACTACATAAGTTATTCAATTGCTTTACTAAATTTAGAATATTTTAACATATAATTTAAACTTAGTGCAATGATTCCTAACATTCCTAATTCCTAATGGAACTTATGTTGATTGATTTTAAATCCTTGCTACTCACAGCCTTTTTCCTGAGAGTGAGGTACCATGGTCCTCACAACTCACTCTTAACATTGCAGTATTGCATATATATTTAAGCTAACATTAATTAAAGTATATTTAATATTTGAGAAAATTTGGACTCCTTTCCATCTAGGCATCTGGCAATATATTAGGGCCATGTTTCTTTAAGTATTATGATTAAGCACCTATAGTTATTTCTGATATTTGAAAGACAAAAATCATTTTTCTTATGAATTTGGAAATATAAATAAAGAACTTAAAGTATGTGGTACTACTTAATATGTGACTTCAGAAGCAGCATATTAATTGCATTGACCTGTTACACATTGCTTAAACACTCAATCACTTAGTACTTTAAAGTTTATTTTTTAAACTTGTATATCTCCTTTCTGATTTTTGTAAGACATCTGCCCCTTAATACTAACCTTTTTGATTTCTTTCCTATGACCTTATAAGTAAAAACTAGTTTCAATGCTATATATATGCACATATACACACATGCCCATACATACACACATATGTATACATGTATATGTGTGTATGTATATATGTATATCAGTGTGGAATTCTTATATTTGAAGGAGATGAAGAACTAAAATTGAGGTGGAGGACTGGGGAACACTGGATCCTTAATAAAGAAACATAAGTCAATATTCTTCAAGATGAATCTGGAATATCTTGTGCCATAAAGTAGAAAGTCCTCAAAAAAGTAATCATGGGGGTATGTCAAAGGGACACAGGAGCCAACTGAAAAAGCTCCTAATGGCCAAAGCTGGAAAAATATTAGCAAACAAACAAAAAAAAGTATTATAAACCTAAGTAAAAAAAAAACATTTAATTCTGTATTGATATAAATCAATGATTAAATAAATAAGACAGAAAAAACAAATCTCTGGTGCAGAAGAATTCCAAATAATTTATGTACATACTCTGTCCTCAAAGAGGTGGAGCTGAACACTGTACCTTAAGTGTGGGCTGCACATAGTGACTTCTTTTCAAAGAGTGAGTATAGCATGGAAGCGTGGTGGGGGAAGAGTATATTTACAGAGGAGAAACCTGAAGAATACTCTCTCAGCCAGGTAATCAAGGCTAACATCAAAACTGCTCTGTAGTGTTGACAGTATATATACTTGGTATGGTGTGATGAGAATGGCACTTTATTTCTGTCTTCTACCTCCATAAAACCCATCGCCCCCATGCCAATCTAATCATGAGAAAACCATCAGACAAATCCAAATAGGAGGACATTTTTCAAAATGTCTGGTGTTTAATCTTCAAGCTGTAAATGTCATCAAAAACAATGAAAATCTGAGAAACTCTCACAACCAAGAAGTGCCTAAGAAGACATGATGAATAAATGCGATATGGAAAAGAAAAAGGACTTTAGGTAAAGACTGAGGACATCTGAATAAAGAATGGATTTAATTAATAATGATGTATCAAAATTGGTTAATTAATGGTAACAAATGTGCCAGACTAGTGTAAGATATTGATAATAGGGGAAATTGGATGTGGGGTTTAGAGGAAATCCCTATACTATCATTATACTATCACAATTTTTCTTTAAAAATATACAATATTTTAGCAAAGGCTATCTTAGTAAATAGATTTAGTAAATCAATACTAGAAGACCACCCAATTTTAAGAATTGAGTACATGTTGTTATTTGTTAGTTTTGCTTATTTTTGTTCTTTGGCAACTGAATAGAAGGATACCAAATCAAAATCAGTGGGCTGTTACCTCCTCCATGCAAACATTTTATACATTAGCAACAAGATTTTATCCTAAGGGCAATCTTAGGGAAAGCAGTTAAAGTTCTGTTAACAACTAAAAACTACATGCAATTTCAATTCCTATCCCCATGATATTGATTCTATCATTTGGTTTGGACCGACTTTTAAGGGCATAACAATTAATAATGTCATAGTTGGGTATAAATAAACTCATTTTTATTTAATCACTCCAGAACACTGTGGTTACTAATGAAGTGGTATATATTTATTGGAGCTTTCAAATGAAAATATGGCCTGCCACTTTTTTTCTATTTCTTCATATTACTGTCTGTGGTTTATCTCTTAGGACGCAAACAATGGCACATATAAAATGAGCTTCTTTATATAAAAATCTTTATTACTCCATGCTAAAATGAAAAATTCAGCCATTGAGTATATTTTATTCGTGGTGATTCCATTCCATTAAGATTAAAATTTCACTAAAGAGATTGGAAAATGTGTATCCCAGTGGTTGAGAAATAAGATTTTGTAAATAGACTTAAAAAGAACTATCTAAGAAAATGTAACTAAAAGTGAGAAAATCAAAACCAAATAGTTTTCATTATCTGATGTTTTAGGATAGAAAAAGTATTACTGAAATTTTATTCAACATAAGGTTTTACTCTGAAAACACTGTAAAATAATTATTTCCCAAATCAATATATAGATATAATGCTAACATATCACTAGCATTTGCACTGGAGGAGAGCAATACCAGCAATCATGTTTATTGAAACTATCAAAAGTTAATGCTTTTTTACTCCTGGTTAACTTTTCTTAGCCAGTTACTGTTAGTCAAAGTGCCTTATCCTTTTCATGCTTTAAAATGCTATTGTACAGAATGTAGACCTGTTGCCCTTCTTACACACTGTGTATTGCTATTGCTTCTTCAGGAGCCATACTATACACCTTGCAAGTGTTTTCGGCAGGTCTTTAACATGTGATTGGTTCTTGGTCATTCCACTTTCAACTCATTCAATAGAAGTGAACTGTTGAGTCTTTTGTCCACACTTTCCCTGTATAACTAGATTGCTTCAACACAGTGACATTTAGATGTCCTTTTTTGGCTAATGTTGATTACATTGTCTATAACAATACTAATAAACAATTGCATGTGTAACAGACTGTCACATAACACTTTAGGCAGCTCTTTAATTTAGTCTGAATTCTGTTGTAACATTCAACGAGCCAATTGCTTAAATAAGATGTTGATATTCGTTTCTGCCATTCAACAAGTGTTTATTGGATCCCAATTGTATGCATTATGTTTTCTTAGGCACTTTAAAGATGAAAGATAAATAATAGATGTTGATTCCCACTTGAGACTTAAAATACTGTTGGGGAGATAAAGTGCATCCACTTGCAATGTTTATGGCAATAAAAAAAGACTGCATTGGAAAAACAGTTTAAGTTGCTTAGTCATTGAAACTGCTAGGCATTCAAAGACAAGAAATAATTCTGACCAGAGCAATCTTAGAATGCTTCATGGAGGAGCATGATTTGAGATCAATCTTAAGGATGGATAGCGTTTTGATACAGATATGGGGAAGAATGAATTCTAGGTAGGAGGACAAATACAGTACCTTGAAAAAGGCACTGAAACATAGAAATTAAAGGTGTGCTTAAACGGAAGATTTCAGTTTGACTGAAGTGAATGATATACATTGGAGAATAGTACAAAGTTAAGCAAGAAAAGAAGGTCAGGCATAGATTATGGAAGATCTTAAAAGACAGATAAGGACTATCTGGACTTTATCTTAGAGGTCTGGGTTTTTTAACCTCCAAGAATTTATTAAAATATTTTGTGTCTATGGGCTTCCCTGGTGGCGCAGTGGTTGAGAGGCCACCTGCCGATGAAGGGGACACGGGTTCGTGCCCTGGTCCGGGAAGATCCCACATGCTGAAGAGCGGCTGGGCCCATGAGCCATGGCCACTGAGCCTGCGTGTCCGGAGCCTGGGCTCCACAATGGGAGAGGCCACAACAGTGAGAGGCCCGTGCACCAAAAACAAAAAAACAAAAAACCAAAAAAACAAAATTGTGTCTGTCAATAATTTTAGGGAGAAGTTCCACTTGCTTTCCTCAGATTCTCCAACATTCCATTACACAAGAAAAACAAAGTAATAAATGGTAGCAAAGAAAGCATGTTAATAGATATAATGCTTTAAGGGAAAAAATGTGGTGAGAAAAAATAGAAAATATAGGACTTGACATGTGGAATATCCATTTAGGATGTTTAGATTTTAAAAATTATGAGTGCTTTTTTTTTTAGGTCATGGTCTAGTTGAATGGGATTCCAGGACTCTGAAGAGTTCACTAAACATATGAATAAGTGATTTTTAATTTTCAAAAATATCTTTTTAGCTTTATTTTTATTGTGGCAAGAACACTTAAATTGAGTTCTATCCTCTCAACAAAATTTTAAGTACACAATAGAGTATAGACACAAAGTTGTAGAGCAGATCTCTAGAACCTATTCAAGTTGTATAATTGAAACTCCATCCATTCAACAACAACTCTCCATTTCCCACTCACCCCCAGTCCCCAGAAACCACAATTCTACTCTCTGTTTTTATGAGTTGGATTATTTTATGTACTTTATATAAATGAAATAATACAGCTTTTGTCCTTCTGTGACTGGATTATTTCACTTAGCATGATGTTCTCCAGGTTCACCGATGTTGTTGTATAAAGGCAGGATTTCTGTAAGGTGAATAATACTCTATTGTATGTATATACCACATTGTCTTTATGCATCCATCTGTTAATGGAAACTTAGGCTGTTTCCATGTCTTGGATATTGTGACTAATGATGCAATGAACATGGCAGTGAAAATATCTCCTCAAGAAACTGATTTCATTTTTTTTTTAAAGATATATACCCAGAAGTGTGATTGCTGAATCCTGTGGTAGTTCCATTTTTAATTTTTGGGGGATGTTCCAAACTGATTTCCTTCACAGCGGCACCATTTTACATTCCCATCAACATTGTACAAAGGTTCTGATTTCTCCACATCCTCGCCAACACTTGTTGTCATTTTTTTTTGTTGTAGTTGTTGTTGTGCTTATAATAGTGTTTTTAACAGATTTGAGATGATATCTCACTGTGGGTTTGATTTGTATTTCCCTGATGATTAGTGATGTTGAGCACCTTTTTATATACCTGTTGGCCATTTGTATGTCTTCTTTGAAGAAATGTCTATTTCTTTGCCCATTTTTAAATCAGTTTATTTGTTTCTTTACTATTGAATCGTGTGAGCCCCTTACATATTTTAGATATTAACCCTTATCTGATAGATGATTTATAAATATTTTCTTCCATTCCATATGTTGCCTTTTGAGTATTGATTGTTTCCTTTGCTATTTTATGTACTTTTAGTTTGATGTATTCCCATGAGTCTATTTTCATTTTTGTTGCTTGTGCTTTGGTATTATATCCAATAAATTATTGCCAAGACCAGTGTCTTGAAGCTTTTTCCCCGTGTTTTCTGCTAGGAATTTTATGGTTTCAGGTTTGCATTAAAATCTTTAATCCATTGTGAGTTGATTTTTGTATATGCCATAAGGTCCAATTTCATTATTCCTAAGTATTTTATTCTTCTTGACACTTCGGTAAATGGAATAGTTTTCTTAATTTCCTTTTTAGGTAGGTCGTTGTTGGTGTAGAAACAGAAAGGACCTTAAATGTTGATTTTGTATCCTGCAACTTTACTGAATTTGTTGATTAGTTCTACCAACTTTTTTGAGGAGTCTTTAGGGTTATCTACATAAAAGAGCATGTCGTCTGCAAACATAGATAATTTTTTTTCATCCCTTCTGAGTGGGATAACTTTTATTTCTTTTTCTTCATAAATGCTCTGGTTAGGACTTCCAGTATTATGTTGGTTGTAATAGTGTGTGGGAGGCAGATCATTTTCAGAGATGTTCGTTTAATGAGCTATACCTGGGGCAATTCTCTTTCTTGTTAGTGCAAATAGGATCTTGGACTTCACTGTGCCCAAGAATCATCTGGGGAGCTTGTTAAAAATGTAGTTACTCAGTATCCACTACCAGAGAATTTAAACTTATTAGTTTTGAGGTGAGATTTTGGAATCTGAATTTTCAACAAACTTCTGAACCAAACTTTAAAAAAAAAACACTTTGTCAGCTCTTGCAAGCCTAATTTGTCAGGATTCCTATAGGATCCCAATACTTGATATATTTGTAAACATGCAATAAATAAAGGCCTCATATAAAGTATAATAGGTTATAAAGCATAATAATTGATTCTACTTTATATACAGAATTGTAGATACACTTGAATCTATGATTTACATTAAGTTCTCAAATATTGACCAAGAAAATGGTTTAAAAATAGTCAGCAGCATTAATTTAGCCTTTCATTCTTCTGTGTGTAATGAACTTTATTAAGTTCTGTGAAAGGATGACAAAGGAATAAAAACATATATCCTACCCTTATGGACTTTCCAGTTGGAATGGAAAAGCACACCCTCGCAATAAAAGTTTTAAAAGCAGTTACAAGGTAGCAACTCAGTTCAGATCTCCTAGTGTTTAATATAGAAGCTACCCAGGATAATTAAGATGGAAGTAGGGTTAATGACTCAAGACGTGTTGAAATGCAAACATAGAAAGTTTAATCCAAGTATAGCAACAAATTTCAACCACATGGAAATTTTTTATTATTGTTAATTTTTCAACTCAGAAACAAAATAACCAATGACACTTTACCATCATTGTGGTCCCTCAACTCTCAGGTGAGGTATTTTGAAGGTTGGACAACGATTACTAATATAATGCTATATATACTATAGATACCTATTGAAAATACTGATTATATATTGGTAAACTGCCTGCAGACCTGTCTTCCCCCCTCAGTTCTCATAATTAATTTGCTGTTCTTCTCTTACTTTCTCCTTACTTTTCTTTAGTAATTGAGAGTTGCTCTCTTCACCTTCTATGTTTTCTTTGCTCTCCATATGAGGTAATACATTCAAAGTACATAAGTATAAAATTGTAACCCGCCCCCCCCAAAAAAAAGTAAAAAGGAAAAATTGTTTTTGTCATTCTAAGTGAGCTAGAAAATGAGATGAAAAATTAAGCCTTTCTCTACAAATTATGAATCTGATTAAGATAATTAATATGTTAAGTAATCACCTTCCAGAAGCATTTGGCTGATCTAAATATCTTGTCTTGCTTAAGGATAAAGCAAGTTTGATAGCAATTAGCGTACATCTTACTAATGTATCAAGATCGAGATGATTTTTATTTCTATATTAAAGAAATAAAAGTACATACATTTGAACTTGCCACATGTGATCAAAGCAAGTATATATGCTATAATTATTTTCATAACTACTATATATATGAAGAAAAAGTAAATTTATGCTCTGAATTTTTTATCCCTTTTCATTTGACTGAAGTTTATAAAAATTGCACATTTACAAATATCTTAGGATTTTGGTTAGAAAGGACTTTTAAAGAAATGGACAGGTGTGGGAAAAGCTTAAAACATAAAATGACTATAGCTAATTAGTGGCAACGCTGTAACTATAAGCCAAATTTCCTAACTCCTGGACTTTAACCATGCTCTTCTCTTAATAACATATTCAGCTACTTCCTTTTGATAAATTTATGAGTGTGCAATCATCATTATAACTGATGTCTAAAAGTGCCTATGTTAGCCTGTTTACAGAATTTCTTACAAGTAAATACATGAAATAATTTTTACACTTCACATCAGATAACTGTCACATAAAACACATAAACTAGGACATTTTACATACTTTTTTTACCATAAAATATAGTTAAATCATCTTGTTCATTCTACTGTTTGCAGAAAATATCTAAAATACTCAGTGATTTTTGAGAATAGATGTATGCTTTGTAAATTGTCTGTCACCACACAGGGGCTTCTCCATACATTCAGGAGTTCAAGAACAACACAAAGACTGTCTCTGGTCAAGGAATCATCTACTCTTTTGGGTTCTGCCCATTAGTAGTATGGGTAATCAAGAACTGAATGAGATCATATTTATGCTGTTATTCTTAAGTAGATCAATGTTACAAGTTATTCAAAGATGAGGAGGTAATTCAAATAACACTGACAGTTTCTCTGTAAGCTAACCAACAAATATACTAAAACAATTAGGCCCTATTCTCTAATTTTCTCTCAGCAATGTAAAACTGGTGATAAATATATCTATGTAAAACATTTAAGATAACTTTTAGTTATCCAGCAACTTTTTCTTCTTCAAGCCCCAAAAGTCTTAAAATCCCCTTTCTTCCATCTAGATAATTTAGTTAGTCTTCTGTTGACAGCTATATAACTAGTAAGGGTCTGACTATAACAGAATTTTTTTTTACTTTTGTGTTGAAAGAGACTTGTAAAAATAAATGGATAAAACTGCTGGTGGTACTCAAAGTTCTTTGCCATTAAAATGGGAAGAAAAGGGACTTCCCTGGTGGCGCAGTGGTTAAGAGTCTGTCTGCCGATGCAGGGGACACAGGTTCATGCCCTGGTCTGGGAAGGTCCCACATGCCACATAGCGGCTGGACCAGTGAGCCATGGCTGCTGAGCCTGCACGTCCGGAGCCTGTGCTCCACAACGGGAGAGGCCACAACAGTGAGAGGCCCATGTACCACAAAAAAAAAAAAGGAAGAAAATACTGGCAAAAACATGAAAATTCATGAAACATCTGTTATTGCTTCCAGTCAAGCTTAAATAATAGTTATTTCCCCTTGCATAAAATTATTTCTTTTTATCCTTCCAGCATAGCATAGATTTTTACAGTTGCATGAGAATTCTAGTCATTATTCAGCTAAAACAGCAATCTGCCAAAAAGTGTGGAAAAGGCTTATGTGGGGGATATACTTGGCAAAATTAATAAGTAGTGTTTCATTGTCTTTCATTTTGAATGAATAAACTGATAGTCTTTCTAAGGTTCTATTAAAGTAAAACAGTAGAGGATAGCTAATTAAGTCATTCATAAATAGCATGATCATCACATACTGTTAAAATATAATTTAAAGTTATTTGCATTTGTATTTTTTTAATTTTGCACTAAATCACATATATTAATTTACAGGTAAATAGAAACAGAATTTCTTTTGTTTGTTGAATGATGATTGCTTAATTCTGAAAAATGTATCTAAGAAGCACTTATAAGCTAATGGACTATTAAGCATTTTTAATGATTAAACCATTTGCATCTTTAGTATTTTTAAGGTTTTTCTTATTTTTTACTGATGTATGCAGTACCATTAGTGAAATACAATGAAGGCTTTAAATCACAGGATACATGAAATGGTTTATTCATAGTAGTGAGAATGGTATACACTGTGACATCAGAAAGCACTCTATTGAATTCAAGCCTGTTATTTAATTTTGTTGATTTGTAAATTATCTTTGTGTTGAGAAACATCTTAATCACTCATCTATGCTACCATTGTTACAGTGCTATTTCCCAGAAGGCTTGCTTTAACCTTTGTGTGTAATCAAAAGAAATAAAACTCATTATATCTAATACAATAATATCTCTTCTCCTCCGTACCTCCATCACCCTAGAAAGAAGAATGGCTCTTGAATTTATAATAAGTGTTCAGATCACTAAGACAGCCATTAAGGTCAAGGTCATACCTATACTGCTGAAAGATAATCAAGTGAATATGTGTGTAAAAGAGTAAACTAAAGATTTCTAGACATTTTCCCAGCTTTTTTGCTTTAGCTGATATGTTGAAACCAAGAGATCAATGACTTGGTGCAAGTTGTCCTTTAAAAACACATCTCTTTGACTACGTCAAGAAGATGTAAAAAAAGACAGATAATTTTTGTTTATAATATTAATTTGAATTCCAAATAATATGTTCTCCAATGATTTTATTTTTTATATTTTTATATTTTATTTTAGTTTTCTAGTTTTTCAACTTTAAATGGAAATTCTGGAATGACTCTGTGACTTTCATCTCAGAGGTCCCAAAATAGTATCCAAGCTACACACACACACACACACACACACACACACACACAATCTCTCTCTCTCTCTCTCTCTCACACACACACACACACACACACTTCCTAGAAAAGATCAAGTGTTCAAAAACCATGCCCTCTTCTCAAGGTACAATTAAATAAATATGATTAGTTTTACTCATGAAATGCTTAAATAAATCTTAACTAGCTTCAATATCATGCATGACCTTCAGATTTTACTCAAGTATTTTTTAAAAATTGTTCAATATCTATTTAATTATTTTTGTCAATAGCTATAAGTTCACTCTTCTCATTTAATGGAAACTAGGAGCACATGGTCAGAAAAGTGGGGACATGGGGAACTTTTATAATTATTTGGTTCTTATAATTAATTCAGGTATTCTAAGAAGGGACTACAGAGTGCTATTCAGGTATTCTAAGAAGGGACTACAGAGTGCAACAGAAGTCAACATGAATTAGGAGATTCTAATTTGAGCCTAAAACATGTTCTGGGGGATTATGTCAGGGTTGCATCAGGAACCAACCATCTCAAAAGATCATGCCTAAATAACTGGGTATGACCCATGAGTATTATTGATATTTATTTCTGGAAACTACTATATCCCACTAAAGGTTTCTTGGTATGGTAATTTAATTGGCAGAGCAAAAACATAAGTTAAAGTGACAGAATTGGCATTGAAAAAAAGTGACAATTAAACTTTTGGAGGACTATTACTATAGTTAGAACATTTAACTAAAAGAGAAAATGATTTTTAGAAAATTTTACTTAGTAAATTCTACTCATACTGATCACTTTGGTAATTAATAATCTGAACTCACTTAATTTTATTTCTTTAGATGTTTATTTTGTGGACACTTTCCAGAGTCTCAGGGTGAAATAGAAGGGAAAGCCTTAAATTCTGCCACAGTATATCACTCATGCGGTTTTGAGTATGAGCTTCACCTAGCTCTACATCCTTCATCTTCATTCGTTTGTCTTTCTCTTCTTAAATTACAAGGAGTTATGTGAGAAAACTTGGAAAGAAGAGAGGTAACACTACGGATCACAAAGTTGCACCTAATCTTGTATTTGAGTTGCTTCTCTTGCTGAACATTGTTTCCCAAACCTTTGACATTCTCAGGTTTCATTAAAGAGCAGAGACTCTTTAAGTACTAAGATAAAACAAATCACATGAGATGTTCATTTTACTTCCCTATTTTATAAATAATTATGGCTAAAATATGCATTAACATTTAAGAAGAGAGTACTGCACAGTAAATACAAGAATTTGTCATTTTTATGAGATTAGACAATTCAAAAAGGACCAAGAATTTGTAGGATATATTCTGCATATCATATATGCAGCATAATATACAGTATATATATATATATATATATATATATATATATATATGTGTGTGTGTGTGTGTGTATATATACATATACATATATATATGTATATTCAAAGATTCTTAGAAGTGTTAAAAGTTTGAGTCATTTTTGGTTTAGACTGTTTTCATGCTGGTTTCTCTGGAATCACCTATTGAGAACTTATCATTATTCAGTATCTGCTGCATTTAATAGAAGGTAATAAGGAGGACATAAAACTATTTTTTCTCAATTAAAACTTGTGTCATAATTTTTATTTAAAAATAAATTTCTCCCCAGTATTTCTAGTTCCCTTTATGTCTCCTGCCTATCTGAAAAGTAGCTTGCTCCCTTCTGCTAAAACATCATATTCATGGCAATTTATGTTTTGCTTGAAGTGTCTGTTTTTTACACTCAATGATTTTTTTTTACAACTTTATTGGAGTATAATTGCTTCACAATGGTGTACTAGTCTCTGCTTTATAACAAAGTGAATCAGTTATACATGAACATGTGTTCCTATATCCCTTCCCTCTTGCGTCTCCCTCCTTCCCACCCTCCCTATCCCACCCTTCCAGGCGGTCACAAAGCAGCGAGCTGATCTCCCTGTGCTATGTGGCTGCTTCCCACTAGCTATCTACCTTAAATTTGGTAGAGTATATATGTCCATGTCTCTCTCTCACTTTGTCACAGCTTACCCTTTCCCCTCCCCATATCTTCAAGTCCATTCTCAAGTAGGTCTGTGTCTTTATTCCTGTTTTACCACTAGGTTCTTCATGACATTTTTCCCCCTAAATTCCATATATATGTGTTAGCATATGGTATTTGTCTTTCTCTTTCTGACTTACTTCACTCTGTATGACAGACTCTAGGTCTATCCACCTCATTACAAATAGCTCAATTTTGGTTTTTTTATGGCTGAGTAATATTCCATTGTATATATGTGCCACGTCTTCTTTATCCATTCACCTGTCTATGGACACTTAGGTTGCTTCCACGTCCTGGCTATTGTAAATAGAGCTGCAATGAACATTTTGGTACATGACTCTTTTTGAATTATGGTTTTCTCAGGATATATGCCCAGTTGTGGGATTGCTGGGTCATATGGTAGTTCTCTTTGTAGTTTTTAAAGGAACCTCCATACTTTTCTCCATAGTGGCTGTACCAATACACATTCCCACCAGCAGTGCAAGAGTGTTCCTTTTTCTCCACACCCTCTACAGCATTTATTGTTTCTAGGTTTTTAGATGATGGCCATTCTGACTGGTGTGAGATATCTCACTGTATTTTTAGATTTGTATTTCTCTAATGATTAATTATGTTGAGCATTTTTTTCATGTGTTTGTTGGCAGTCTGTATATCTTCTTTGGAGAAATGTCTGTTTAGGTCTTCTGCCCATTTTTGGATTGGGTTGTTTGGTTTTTTTTGCTATTGAGCTGCATGAGCTGTTTATAAATTTTGCAGATTAATCCTTTGTCAGTTGCTTCAATTGCAAATATTTTCTCACATTCTGAGTGTTGTCTTTTTGTCTTCTTTATGGTTTCCTTTGCTTTGAAAAAGCTTTGAAGTTTCACTAGGTCACATTTTTTTTTGGTTTTATTTCCATTTCTCTAGGAGGTGGGTCAAAAAGGAACTTGCTGTGATTTATGTCATAGAGTGTTCTGCTTATGTTTTCCTCTAAGAGTTTGATAGTTTCTGGCCTTACATTTAGGTCTTTAATCCATTTTGAGCTTACTTTGTGTATGGGGTTAGGTCGTGATCTAATCTCCTACTTTTACATGTATCTGTCCAGTTTTCCCAGCAACACTTATTGAAGAGGCTGTCCTTTCTCCACTGTATATTCCTGCCTCCTTTATCAAAGATATGTTGACCATAAGTTCGTGAGTTTATCTCTGGGCTTTCTATCCTGTTCCATTGATCTATCTTTCTGTTTTTGTGCCAGTACCATACTGTCTTGATTACTGGAGCTTTGTAGTATAGTCTGAAGTCAGGGTGCCTGATTCCTCCAGCTCCGTTTTTTGTTCTCAAGACTGCTTTGTCTATTCGGGTTCTTTTGTGTTTCCATATAAATTGTTTAATTTTTTTGTTCTACTTCTGTGAAAAATGACAATGGTAGTTTGATAGGGATTGCATTGAATCTGTAGATTGCTTTGGGTAGTAGAGTCAATTTCACAATATTGATTCTTCCAATCCAGGAATATGGTATATCTCTCCATCTACTTGTATCATCTTTAATTTCTTTTACCAGTGTCTTATAATTTTCTGCATAAAGGTCTTTGTTTCCTTAGGTAGGTTTATTCCTAGCTATTTTATTCTTTTTGTTGCAATGGTAAATTGGAGTGTTTTCTTGATTTCACTTTCAGATTTTTCATCATTAGTGTACAGGAATGCCAGAGATTTCTGTGCAATAAGACTGTATCCTGCTACTTTACCAAATTCATTGATTAGCTCTAGTAGTTTTCTGGTAGCATCTTTAGGATTCTCTATGTATAGTATCATGTCATCTGCAAACAGTGACAACTTTACTTCTTCTTTTCCAATTTAGATTCCTTTTATTTCCTTTTCTTCTCTGATTGCTGTGGCTAAAACTTCCAAAGCTATGTGGAATAAGAGTGGTGAGAGTGGGCAGACCTGTCTTGTTCCTCATCTTAGTGGAAATGGTTTCAGTTTTTCAACATTGAGGACGATGTTGGCTGTGGGTTTGTCATATATGGCCTTTATTATGTTGAGGAAAGTTCCCTCTATGCTTACTTTCTGCAGGGTTTTTATCATAAATGGGTGTTGAATTTTGTCAAAAGCTTTCTATGCATCTATTGAGATGATCATATGTTTTTTCTTCTTCAATTTGTTAATATGGTGTATCACATTGATTGATTTGCGTATATTGAAGAATCCTTGCATTCCTGTAATAAACCCCACTTGATCATGGTATATGATCCTTTTAATGTGCTATTGGATTCTGTTTGCTAGTATTTTGTTGAGTTATTTTGCACCTATATTCATCAGTGATATTGGCCTGTAGTTTTTTTTTCTTTGTGACATCCTTGCCTGGTTTTGGTGTCAAGGTGATGGTGGCCTCGTAGAATGAGTTTGGGAGTGTTTCTCCCTCTGCTATATTTTGGAAGAGTTTGAGAAAGATAGGTGTTAGCTCTTCTCTAAATGTTTGATAGAATTCGCCTGTGAAGCCATCTGCTCCTGGGCTTTTGTTTGTTGGAAGATTTTTAATCACAATTTCAATTTCAGTTCTTGGGTTTGGTCTCTTCATATTTTCTATTACTTCCTGATTCAGTCTTGGCAGGTTGTGCATTTCTAAGAATTTGTCCATTTCTTCCAGTTTGTCCATTTTATTGGCATAGAGTTGCTTGTAATAATCTCTCATTATCTTTTGTATTTCTTCATACACTCAGTGATTTTTTTCTGGGATTCAGCAGTACTAAATGCCCTGTGTTTATGATTTTTTCATAATTTACCATTTCTCTACAAAACATCTAAAATAATATGCAATTATAAAATATATACCTAGTTGATTTTCAAAGTGAACTGTAACTGAAAATCACCAATGTAAATTTGCAAATATTAGTTTCTTTAATCAATATCTATGAATTTTAAGCAGGCATAATTGAAAGGTCAGACCTGAGCTTGTACATAATAATACTCTCTCGCTGCTGTGCCAAATGCAAATCAATTTTCCTCCTGTCTCTTGATATTCTCTATGCTGCTGGCTGCAAACATAGAGAATAATTGTTAATTGTTATGGACAGCAGACAAAGTGTGACTTTGTAGTTTATTGTTTGTTCTCCTTAGAAGAATCATTATTTTTGTAGTCTGCCACAGTTTTTATTTGACTTGCTCAAAATATCAGGCATCTCTTTTTTGTAAAACCAATAGAAATGAATAAGCACACTAACAAAATGGCTAATATGGTGAAGAAAATGTTAATTGTTATGAGCAATGGAATTTATCTTCAACTCATGCTAACAAACCTACAAAGCTCATTGTTTTATTAAAAAAATATATATGGCTCCATAACCAACCCAAGTTTGCTTGTGTCTAGGGACATTTTCCTTTCACATCCTATATAGAAAAGCATGATCAGATTCACCCTGGAGTTAAAGTATCAAAATTCAAAGGCTAGCACTGAAACTTTTTTGTGTTATGACCTCAAGTAAATTATTTAACCTCTCAGTTTCTCTTTGTTTTTAAAATGAGGAAAGTATATGCACCTATTTCATATGGCTGTGTGGAAGATTAATTGAGGCAATAAATATAAAGTCATTAAACAGTGTCTTACATATAAGTATTCAATTAATGTTAACATTATCATTTTACATTTTGAACAATTTTCATCATGTCTCATTCATCTTATGTTATAATGCTAATTGTTAAGCATACTATAGTTTCTTATAGGTGATAGAAACTGCCTCCTAATTATTTAGTCATTGCTTAATCATTCACTTAATTATTTTATAATAGGAATAAAAAGTCATTGCTATTTTACCAATTCTTTCATTTAATTTCTCATTTGAGGAGATTTCCACATATAATCTAGTCAATTACAAACATCCTTCTCGCATTCACTAAAGTGGATATCTGGAATGGTAAGGTTTAGCAGGTAACATTATCTAGTAATCCAAGCAGTGGATGGAATTAAAGACATTAAAAATACACTTTAATGCATCATTGTGTTATTTGGATTGTGATAAAATCAAACTAAAAATATTGCATATAAGATAATAAAAACTTTTATGTCTGTTGATATTCTAGAAACACATTGTGAGAAATGAAAGCAATGAATGTTTTACAAGCGTAGGTAAACTCTATGTAAAGAAACAGAGGGTAAATATTTTGGATTTTGCAGGCCATCCAGACTCTGTTTCTACCACTTAACTCTGACTTTAGCTCAAAACAGCCTTAGATAATATGTAAATGAATGAGTGCAACAGTGTTCCAATAAGAACATATTTATGAACATTGAAATTGGAATTGCATACAATTTTCTTGCATCCTTTTGATTCTGTTAACCAGTAAGAAAATGTAAAATCAAATTTTAGCTCACAGACCATACAAAACAGATGGCTGGTTGGATTTGGTACTACGGGCTATAGTCTGTCAACCCTTGTTCTAGAAGCACTTTGTGAGACATGAAGGGAATATTTTCCACAACAGATAACCATGAAAATTCTGTCATGTTGACAACCTTAGTTGAGATACTTTAAGCCTTGGACCTTCCCACTAACTGAGTCTTGCTCTTTTTTCAGAAGTGTTTTGAGTTGACATTCTATTTAGATTCAGTTTTGTATGTCAAGATGCTCTCACTACTATTAAACAAGCTAAAATGATCCAGACTGCATGTTTTTTACACTGATACAAAATGGTAAATGAAACTCAAGGAGGTGTATTTACTGTAAATTCCTCTTATGTCTAGAAAACAAAAATCACATGAAAATAAAACTTCTCTTTAAACTACTACTTCATTCATATGTCAATAAACATTTAGAATGCATAATGTATCCAAGTACCTTGACAGAGAAAATGAGGCATAAAACAACCGCTTTCCAGTTGCTTACTTTCTAGTAGAGAACATAAATATGTATACCAATAACTGTAATTCAAGACAAAATGTAATAAGTGCTATAATAGTAGCATATCCAATAAGCCATAGGTAATGTTAGTATTTTGTGAAATAAATAAGAAAAAAATGTCCTTACAAAGCTACCCTTAGTATTAAAAAAAAACAACAGCTATATCCTAAGCCCTGGTATGTTAACTATTGATGCATTGTGTGTGGTGTGTGTTAGTGACATATTTATCCCTTTGGACAATAATTAGGTGCCTAGTAGTTTCATAAAAAGCAGGCTATTTCTCTACATTGGGAAAATGTTTGTGTTAAGGTAAAGCCAGATACCTAAATGGAGTGTTGCTGACAATTTTAAGAGCCCAGTGACAATAATGCTTCAGTCTTGCTTCTGGACGCCTAATGGAAGTCTCATAAGTAGGAACTGTGCAATTTGAGGAGTACTAGAAAAATACCTTAAGCTTGAAATATTCTGCCCTAATCCATCTTGCTAATTGCCACATTTTGGGGGAGATTATTTCCTCTATTTCAAGGCAGTCATTGTAAATAGCTCTGGCTTTTCTGCTACTGGTTTTATAAGGATCATATTTATTTGCAGGCCTCTGATCCTGTTTTCCATATGTTGTTAGGTTAATTTTATGATAATCCAAATAAGTCAATCATGTATCAAAATGTATCCTTAAATTTATCATATTCCATCCACTGCTTAAATTACTAGAACATGTTACTTGTAAACAATATCATCCCAGAAATCCACTTTAGCAACTAAGGGAATATTTTAATTTAATTTAAACCTTAGATAGGGATATATTTGGAAATACAATCCAAAAGACAGAAAAGAAACTTAATCAAGAAGAACAAATTCTAGAAATGACCACTACATTTTGAAAATTAGAAGCCTGCTTTAAGAAACACTTAACATGCTGCTGGTATTGAAATGTGGATATTGTGCCTAGCTATCCTGACAAAGTTATTTAGCTATAATGCACTGACAACCAAATTACAGAGACATGACTATGCATTTTTGTAGGATTTTTCTAACATAATTTTTTATAATCACACCATCAGAGTAAGATCAATTGGGATTTGAATCAAGATCCATGTAAATCTTATGTAATACTACTGTTAATGTAGTGTTCACTTGTTTAAAAGAAAGCCTTTATTTACATTTAAAAACGTACAGGAAACAGCAAAAAGAAAAAAAAATCAACAAAATGAAAAATCAACCTATGGAAGATGGTGGAAGAGTAAGACATGGAGATCACCTTCCTCTCCACAAATACATCAGAAATACATCTACTTGTGGAACAGCCTCTACAGAACACCTACTGAACACTGGAAGAAGACCTCAGACCTCTCAAAAGGCAAGAAACTCCCCCACGTACCTGGGTAGGGCAAAAGAAAAAAGGAAAAATAGAGACAAAAGAATAGGGATGGGACCTGCACCAGTGGGAGGGAGCTGTGAAGGAGGAAAGCTTTCCACACACTGGGAAACCCCTCGTGGGCTGAGACTGTGGGTGGTGGAGGCAGGGAAGCTTCAGACCCACAGAAGAGAGTGCAGCAACAGGGGTGCGGAGGACAAAGCGGAGAGATGCCAGCACAAAGGATCGGTTCAGACCAGCACTCACCAGCCCGAGCAGCTTGTCTGCTCACCTGCTGGGGCGGGCAGGCCTGGAAGCTGAGACTCAGGCTTCAGCTGGAGTGCAGGGAGAGGACTAGGGTTGGTGGCCTGTACACAGCCTGCAGGGTGTTAGTGCACCACAGCTAGCCGGGAGGGAGTCCGGGGAAAAGACTTGACCTGCCGAAGTGGCAAGACACTTTTTCTTCCCTGTTTGTTTCCTGGTGTGTGAGGAGAGGGGATTAAGAGTGCTGTTTAAAGGAACACCAGAGAAGGGCGTGAGCTGCAGCTAACAGCGTGGACCCCAGAGATGGGCATGAGATGCCAAGACTGCTGCTGCCACCACAAAGAAGCCTGTGTGCGAGCACAGGTCACTATCCACACCACAGCTCCCAGGAGCCTGTGTAGCCCGCCACTGTCAGGGTGCTGTGATCCAGAAACAACTTCCCCGGGAGAACACACAGCACCCCTCAGGCTGGTACAACGTCTTGCTGGCCTCTAGCGCCACAGGCTTGCCTCGAATCCGTACCCATCCTTCCCCTTGGCCTGAGTGAGCCAGAGCCTCCGATTCAGCCACTGCTTTAACCCCATCCTGTCTCAGTGAAGAACACACGCCCTCAGGCGACCTACACGCAGAGGAGGTGCCAAATCCAAAGCTGAAATCCAGGAGCTGTACTAAAAAAGAAGAGAAAGGGAAATCTCTCTCAGCAGCTTCAAGACCAAAGGAATAAATCCCCACAAACAACTTGATGTACACTGCATCTGTGGAATACCTGAGTAGACAACAAATCATCCCATATTGAGGAGGTGGACTTTGAGAGCAAAGATATATTTTTTTCCCCTTTTTCTCTTTTTGTGTGTATGTGTAGGCTTCTGTGTGTGATTTTTTCTGTATAGCTTTGCTTTTACTATTTGTCCTTGGGTTCTGTCTGTCCGTTTTTTGTATTTGTTTTTGTTTTATATTACTTAATTTTTTCTTAATATTTACTTTTTATTTTAATAAAATTATTTTATTTTATTTTATTTTATCTTCTTTCTTTCTTTATAATGTTTTCCCTTTTATTCTCAGCCATGTGGATGAAAGGCTCCTGGTTCTCGAGCCAGGTGTAAGTGCTGTGTCGCTGAGTTGGGAGAGCCAAGTTCAAGCGTCTGGGCTGTGCCTCCGTGTAATACAAAATGGTGTAAGTCTCCCAGAGATCTCCATTTCAATGCCAAGACACAGCTTCACTCAATGACCAGCAAGCTAGAGTACAGGACACCCTATGCCAAACAACTAGCAAGACAGTAGCACAACCCCATCAATTAGCAGACAGGGTGCATAAAATCATAATAAGGCCACAGACACCCCAAAACACACCACCAGACTTGGACCTGCCAACCAGAAAAACAAGATCCATCCTCATCCAACAGAACACAGGCACTAGTCCCCTCCACCAGGAAGCCTACACAACCCAATGAACCAACCTTAGCCACTGGGGATAGGACACCAGAAACACCAGGAAGTATGAACTTGCAGCCTATGAAAGGAGACCACAAACATAGTAAGTTAAGCAAAATGAGAAGACAGAAAAACACACATCAGATGAAGGAGCAAGACAAAAACCCACCAGACTTAACAAATGAAGAGGAAATAGGCAGTCTACCTGAAAAAGAATTCAGAATAATGATAGTAAAGATGATACAAAATCTTGGAAATAGAATAGACGAAATGCAAGAAACAGTTAACAAGGACCTAGAAGAACTAAAGAGAAAACAAACTGTGATGAACAACACAATAAATGAGATTAAAAATTTTCTAGAAGGGATCAATAGCAGAATAACTGAGAGAGAAGGATAACTGACCTGGAAGATAAAATAGTGTAAATAACTACTGCAGAGCAGAATAAAGAAAAAAGAATGAAAAGAACTGAGTACAGTGTCAGAGACCTCTGGGACAACATTAAACACACCAACATTCGAATTATAGTAGTCCCAGAAGAAGAAGAGCAAAAGAAAGGGACTGAGAACATATTTGAAGAGATTATAGTTGAAAACTTCCCTAATATGGGAAAGGAAATAGTTAATCAAGTCCAGGAAGCACAAAGAGTCCCATACAGGAAAAATCCAAGGAGAAATACACCAAGACACATACTAATCAAACTATCAAAAATTAAATACAAAGAACATGTATTAAAAGCAGCAAGGAAAAAAACAACTAACACAAAACAGAATCCCCATAAGGTTAACAGCTGAGCTTTCAGCAGAAACTCTACAAGCCAGAAGGAAGTGGCAGGACATATTTAAAGTGATGAAGGAGAAGAACCTACAACCAAGATTATTCTACCCAGAAGGATCTCATTCAGATTTGATGGAGAAATTAAAATATTTACAGACAAACAAAAGCTAAGAGAATACAGCACTACCAAACCAGCTTTACAACAAATGTTAAGGACACTTCTCTAGGCAGGAAACACAAGAGAAGGAAAAGACCTACAATAACAAATGTAAAATAATTAAGAAAATGATAATAGGAAAATACATATCAATAATTACCTTAAATGTAAATGGATTAAATGCTCCCACCAAAAGACATAGACTGGCTGAATGGACACAAAAACAAGACCCATATAAATGCTGTCTAGAAGAGACCCATTTCAGACCTAGGGACACATAGAGTCTGAAAGGGAAGGGATGGAAAAATATATTCCATGCAAATGGAAATTAAAAGAAAGCTGGAGCAGCAATTCTCATATCAGACAAAATAGACTTTAAAATAAAAAGTATTACAAGAGACAAAGAAGGACACTACATAATGATCAAGGGATCGATTGAAGAAGAAGATATAACAACTGTTAATATTTATGCACCCAAGATAGTAGAACCTCAATACATAAGGCAAATACTAACAGCCATAAAAGGGGAAATCGACAGTAACACATTCATAGTAGGGGACTTTAACACCCCACATTCACCAATGGACAGATCATCCAAAATGAAAGTAAATAAGGAAACACAAGCTTTTAATGATACATTAAACAAGATGGACTTAATTGATATTTATTGGACATACCATCCAAAGACAACAGAATACACATTCTTCTCAAGGGCTCATAGCACATTCTCCAGGATAGATCATATCTTGGATCACAAATGAAACCTTGGTAAATTTAAGAAAATTGAAAATGTATCAAGTATCTTTTCCAACCACAAGGCTATGAGACTAGGTATCAATTACAGGAAAAAATCTGTAAAAAATACAAACACATGGAGACCAAACAATGCACTACTAACTAACCAAGAGATCACAGAAGAAATCAAAGAGGAAATCAAAAAATAAATAGAAACAAATGACAATGAAAACACAATGACCCAAAACCTATGGGATGCAGCAAAATCAGTTCTAAAAGGGAAGCTTATAGCAATACAATCCTACTTTAAGAAACAAGAAACATCTCAAAAAAACAACCCAACCTTACACCTAAAGCAATTACAGAAAGAACTAGAAAAAATCCCCAAAGTTAGCAGAAGGAAAGCAGTCATAAATATCAGATCAGAAGTAAATGAAAAAGAAGTGAAGGAAATGATAGCAAAGATCAATAAAATTAAGAGCTGGTTCTTTGAGAAGATAAACAAAATTGATAAACCATTAGCCAGACTCATCAAGAATAAAAAGGGAAAAGACTCAAATAAATAGAATTAGGAATGAAAAAGTAGAAGTAACAACTGACACTGAAGAAATACAAAGGTTCATGGGAGATTACTACAAGCAACTCTAGGCCAAAAGAATGGACAACCTGGAAAAAATGCACAAATACTTAAAAATTCACAACCTTCCGAGAGTGAACCAGGAACAAATAGAAAATATGAACAGACCAAGCACAAGCACTGAATTTTAAACTGTGATTAAAAATCTTCCAACAAACAGAAGCCCAGGACCAGATGGCTTCACAGGCTAATTCTATCAAACATTTAGAGAAGAGTTAACACCTATCCTTCTCAAACTCTTCCAAAATATAGCAGAGGGAGGAACACTGTCAAATTCATTCTATGAGGTCACCATCACCCTGAAACCAAAACCAGACAAGGATGTCACAAAGAAACAAACAGCAGGCCAATATCAATGATGAACATAGATGCAAAAATCATCAGCAAAATATTAGCAAAAAGAATCTAGCAGGGCATGAAAAGGATCACAAACCATGATCAAGTGGGGTTTATCCCAGGTATGCAAGGATTCATCAGTATATGCAAGTCAATCAATGTGATAAACCATATTAACAAATTGGAGCAGTAAAAACAAATAAACAACTCAATAGATTCAGAGAACCATTTGACAAAATTCAACAACAATTTATGATAAAAACCCTCCAGAATGTAGCCATAGAGGGAACTTTCTTCAACATAATAAAGGCCATATATGACAATCCCACAGCCAACATCGTCCTCAATGGTGAAAAAAATGGAAAACATTTCCACTAAGATCAGGAAAAAGACAAGGTTGCCCACTTTCACCACTATTATCCAACATAGTTTTGGAAGTTTTAGCCACCACATTTAGAGAAGAAAATGAAATAAAAGGAATCCAAATCGGAAAAGAAGAAGTAAAGCTCTCACTGTCTGCAGATGATATGATACTCTACATAGAGAATCCTAAAGATGTACCAGGAAACTACTACAGCTAATCAATGAATTTGGTAAAGTAGCAGGATACAGTCTTATTGCACAGAAATCTCTAGCATTCCTATATACTAATGATGAAAAATCTGAAAGTGAAATTAAGAAAACACTCCCATTTACCATTGCAACAAAAAGAATGAAATATCTAGGAATAAACCTACCTAAGGAGACAAAAGACCTGTATGCAGAAAATTATAAGACACTGATGAAAGAAATTAAAGATGATACAAATAGATGGAGAGTTATACCATGTTCTTGGATTGGAAGAGTCAACATTGTGAAAATGATTGTTCTCCCAAAGCAATCTACAGATTCAATGCAATCCCTATCAAATTACCACTGGCATTTTTCACAGAAATAGAACAAAAATTTTCTCAATTTGTATGGAAACACAAAAGACTCCTAATAGCCAGCATAATCTTGAGAAAGAAAAACGGAGCTGGAGGAATCACCCTCCCTGATTTCTGACTATACCACAGTAACCAAATCAGCATGGTACTGGCACAAAAAACAGAAATATAGATCAATGGATCAGGATAGAAAGCCCAAAGATAAACCCACGAAAATATGGTCAACTTATATTTGATAAAGGAGGCAAGAATATACAGTGGAAAAAAAGACAAACTCTTCAGTAAATGGTGCAGGGAAAACTGGACAGGTACATGTAAAAGTATGAAATCAGAACACTCCCTAACACCATACGCAAAAATAAACTCAACATGGATTAAAGACCTAAATGTAAGGACAGACACTATCAAACACTTAGCGGAAAACATAGGCAGAACACTCTAATAAATCACAGCAAGATACTTTTTGACCCACCTCCTAGAGAAATGGAAATAAAAACAAAAATAAACAAATGTGACCTAATGAAACTTCAAAGCTTTTGCACAGCGAAGGAAACCATAAAGAAGACGAAAAGACAACCCTCAGAATGGGAGAAAATATTTGAAAATGAAGCAACTGACAAAGGATTAATCTCCAAAATTTACAAGCAGGTCATGCAGCTCAATGCCAAAATAACAAACAACCCAATCCAAAAATGGGCAGAAGAGCTAAATAGACATTTTTTCAAAGAAGGTATACAGATTTCCAACAAATTCATGAAAGAATGCTCAACAACATTTAGCATTAGAAAATTGCACATCAAAATTAAAATGAGATAACGTCTCACACCTTTCAGAATGGACATGATGAAAAAATCTACAAACAGTAAATGCTGGAGAGGGTGTAGAGAAAAGGGAACCCTCTTGCACTGTTGGTTGGAATGTCAATTGATACAGCCACTATGGAGAACAGTATGGAGGTTCCTTAAAAACGACAAATAGAACTACCATTTGACCCAGCAATCCCAGTACTGGGCATATACCCTGAGAAAACCATAATTCAAAAATAATCATGTATGAAAATGTTCATTGCAGCCCTGTTTACAATAACCAGGACATGGAAGAAACATAAGTGTCCATCAACACATGAATGGATACAGATGTGGCACATATATGCAATGGAATATTACTCAGCCATAAAAAAACGAATTTCAGTTATTTGTAGTGAGGTGGATGGACCTAGAGTCTGTCATACAGAGTGAAGTATGTCAGAAAGAGAAAAACAAATACCGTATGCTAACACATATATATGGAATTCAAAAAAAAATGGTCATGAAGAACCTAAGGGCAAGATGGGAATAAAGGCACAGACCTACTATAGAATGAACTTGAGGATATGTGGAGGGGGAAGGGTAAGCTGTGACAAAGTGAGAGAGTGGCATGGACATATATACACTACCAAACATAAAATAGATAGCTAGTGGGAAGGAGCCGCATAGCACAGGGAGATCAACTTGGTGCTTTGTGACCACCTAGAGGGGTGGGATAGGGAGGGTGGGAGGGAAGGAGACACAAGAGAGAAGAGATATGGGAACATATGTATATGTATAACTGATTAACTTTGTTATAAAACTGAAACTAACACACCATTGTAAAGCAATTATACTCCAATAAAGATGTTAAAAATTAAAAAAAATAAATAAAAAGTAAAGCAATGAAATCTAGAAAAACACAATAAATTTTATTGTATGTTTAAAAGAATTAAAACTGAAAAGCAAAATTAAAAATAAAATCAACTACAGAATGGCAGAAGACATTTGCAAACCGTTTATCTGATAAAAGATTTGTATCCAAAATATATAAAGAGCTCAATAGTAAAATATTATTTATTATTAGATTTAAAAATTGGCAGAGGAATTGAATAGTGTTTTTCCAAGAACACTTAAAAATGGCCAACATGTTCATGAAAATGTGCTCTACATCACTAATCATCAGGGAAATGCAAATCAAAATCATAAGGAGATATCACCTCACACTTGTTGGAATGTCTTTTATTAAAAAATACAAGAAATATCAAGTTTTTTGTGAAGATGTTGAGAAAAGGGAACCCTTGTACACTCTTGGTAGAAATGTAAAATTGTGCATCTGCTATAGAACTGAGATTGGAGCTTCCTCAAAAAATTAGAAATAGAACTATCATGTGATCTAGCAATTCCACTTCTAGATATATATACTAAGGAAATGAAATCTGTATCTTGAAGACATATCTTCACTCCCATGTTCATAGCAGTGTTAGTCACATAAGCCAAGGCATGGAAGTAACCTAAGAGTCCGTTGAGGGATGAATGAATGTGATATGTATGCATGTATATGTGTGTGTGTGCATGTGTATACATATACATAGTTTTATACACTGTCTAAATCTATATATGTATATACATAAACATACACAGTGGAATATTATTCAACCATGAAAAAGAAAGAAATCTGCCATTTGAAACAGCAATGAACCTTGACGTTATTGTGCTAAGTGAAATAAGTCAGTCAGGGAATGAAAAATACTGTATGATCTCACTTATATGCAGAATCTAAAAAAAGCTAAATTCATAGAAACAGAGAGTGGATTGGTGTTTGCCAGGGGCTGAGGAGTGGTGGAAATAGGGAGATTGTGGGTACAAATTTCCAGTTATAAGATTAATAAGTTCTGGGGAATCTAATGTACAGCATGGTGACTATAGTTAACAATACTGTATTATATACCTAAAAGTTGCTAAGAGAGTAGAACGTAAATGATCTCATCACAAAAAATAAGTGAAAATTGCCTGAGGTGATAGAGGTGGTAACTAACCTTACTGTGGTAATCATTTTGCAATATATATGATATATGAATATTACACCATCATATTGTACACCTTAAACTCTCACAATGTTACATATCAATTATATCTCAATATAGCTGGAGGAAAAGGTGCAAAAAAGTATAAAATATAAAGATATAGGCTAAAATGAAGAAGGAAGTTGTACAATGAAGCAAGGTATAACTCTGTTATTCAAAAATAGCTAGAGTTGTTGAGTGTACAGTTTTTAAAAAAAGAATAGAGACAGAATAGAAAAGTGGTTGACAGAGGCTGGGATATGGAGGAAATAGGGAGAGGTTGTTAAAAGCGTACAAACTTTCCACTATAAGATGAATACGGTCTAAGGATCTAATTTAATGTGGTGACTATAGTTGATAACACCATATTGTATAATTGAAATTTGCCAAGATAGTAGAACTTAAATGTTCTCATGAAAAGTTAATTAATCAATTAAGTTTGAAGTGATGGTTGTGCTAATCAACTAGATGGGGTAAATCCTTTTACAATGTATAAGTATTTCAAATCATCATATGTGTACTTTAATATCTTACAATATTATTTATCCATTATACTTCAATAAAGCTGAAAAAAGGAATGGTAAATTTATTTAATGTTTTAGCATACCCTGTACATTTTAGCATTTTAGCATACACCTACCTGTAGTAATCTAATGCAGTACAGCTGAAAGTCCCTAGTGTATAACTTTATAACACTATTTAATGGGTGCATTAATTAAGAAGATGATATTTAAAAAGCTTTTCATTTCACATGAGGATTCAATCAATATCATACTTAAAGGCCAGTTATTATTGTTTTCTCATGAACTACATTTACTGTTTTGTTATTTTAATGAAAATGCATTGTTAAATATATGAGCTTTTATTTCAAACTGTAGTGTTGAACTAATTGGTATCTACATATTTGGTGAACATTTTACATATATATATATATATATATGTATATATACACACACACACACACACACACACACACACACACACACACACACACATATATATATGGAGAGAGTGAGAGAGAGAGAGAAAGACTACATAGGAAATATTTACTTATTTACTTAAGAGGTCCTGAATGTTACTGCCATGCAGTTGATCAATGTTATATATTTACTAGTAGAGGATTATATAAAATTATCACAACTCTAATGATTTCATGACAGATGATAACCATTTCACAAGAACCATGGTTTAGGTTACTTTAGAAATACATCTAAGAAAATATTTTTATAATGGAATAGATTTCCCATAAATAATCAATTATAGTTTATTTTATTTTAAATAATATTTTATTTAAAGTAAACTGTTTAAGGTTATTTTGTTTTTAAAACTCTCTTACCTGGCATGAACGTTTTTTTATATTTGTTTCTTCTCCTTTATTATTATTAATTTAAAACACAGATACATAAACATTTTATTTCAGTTTCCACTTTTTACCTCAAATACCCAAAACTCCAGCAAGTAACACTATACAATCTCTCATTTTTGCCATCAGGGGTAAAGTGTGAGAGTGGTCACCAACCTCATCATAAAGGTTAGCTCTCAGCTGTCATTGTTTCTATGAAAACAAAAGATTCCAGTTACTTTGTAATATCACAGAATTGTAGAAATCTCACTTAAAGTGCAGACCCTGATGATTATCATTATGGCATATATCACCTTCCACCTTTATTAATGAATGTTTCTGTGTTGAGAAATTGTTTTCTAAATTTTCGTGTGAACTTTTTAACCCATGAACTTGTCTGGGAAGAAATTTCTCCTTTTCCCTATTGCTGGAGCAAGTGTTTTCAATAGTTTATATTGACTCAGCTTTGTATTTGCTTTTCAGTCCTTCAAATTCAGTTTAATAGAAGTGAAATCCAAGATTTGCTGACTATATAATTAGCTTTCACCAGTACACACTTATTTTTCAAATTCCATTTTCATACCAAATTAGATTCTACCTGTCACCTAAAGCTTTCCCTGACCATTCCAACCACGATGGTCTCTTCCTTTTCTGCAACTATAGAACATACTATATATATCTTACTTTCTTCAACTGTTCCTCTTCATATCACCTATTTTTCCAGGGTCGTGACTATCTTAGATATTCTCTTCTGGATATACTTCAATTTCAATATACCTCATTTAGAGAATGATAACTATAATTAGACCTAAAACTGCATATGTAATCTGACCAATGAGTCCGATAAGTCTGCTATCACCTGTACCCTGCCCCCACCCACCCCTGTATGAAGAAACTTCTGTAGGAAAGTATCCAAAGACTGTATTGGCCTATTTTGTCAGCTATATTACACTCTATTGGTTCATAATGTGATGTGGTCAGCTAATCCAGTAGGGCTTTTTAACTTTAAACTGCTAATGGCAAGCCAATTCTCTTGTTTCATTTATTTTGGACCTAAACCTCAGGCTTTATATCAATTCCTTTTATATCACATTTTCCTGGTCCTGACATAACATTCTAGATTATAAATAATTTCAGGTGATAATTGTTTCTCCATGTATGGGAGTGCTTTACAGTTTACAGAACAGTGGCACACGTTTATTTCATTTGATCTCAACACTGTGAAGTAGGTTGTGATTGTTACCCCTTTTAAGTTAATGAGTTAATGACAAATGACAGGTCTGATATTCTCACTGAATTCTTCTGATATTAAATCCAATATTCTCTGCCTGAGCCATGCAACCTCTCCAGCTGATGCCTACCACTTTACAAACACACACAGACAGATTAATTATCCAATCTTATTTTTGTGCTTGCCACAAATGTAAATTTATTTATTTATGAATTTATTTAGTTATATCATGTCTTACTCCAAAACAGGGTTGAAATAAATTTAAATGTGCACACTGAACTGCATGCACACTTTAAATAGGTGACTTTTATGGCATGTGAATTATAATTCAATACAGATTTTTAGGAAAACCTTATTGCCTGTTTTCTTCTTAAGAAATTGGATCTCTTAATATAATATATATTTGGAAAACAACTATTCGTTAGACATCACTGCTATTTTATTTTACATGGAAAGATTATTAATAGCAACATTTGATTTTTTAAAGCATGGTTTGAACTCTTGTTGGCCTTGGATTCTATAGTCCAGATTTATTCGTGGACCAATTGTATATTTTCCGTGTACATGAGTATTACTAGTTCTTAAAAGTCTATACAATAAAATAAGACTTCTAGAATCATTATCACTTAGGTTATTAGTTGGACCAAAAATATTTCTCTTTTAAGGAGTTGTTTTAATATATCGTAAAATTTCTAATTGTATTCAATGAACTGGATATATACACAAGTAAGAGTTAAGTATTAACTTCCATGATGATAATGAATTTTTTTAAATTGTGAATTAGGCTTGACTTTAAGAATCAGATTAATTTGCTAGTTATCTGTTGTCACAAAGAGCATCTTACATTAACTATTTTTTAATGATATTGTTGCATTTAGAGTACATTCTTCAGTACTTTAATAGATAATATTAAATGACCCCCATCTAATTGCTCAAATCATTCAGTCCCTTGAGGTTGTTAGCTTACCATGTTATTTCCATGAATACAGAGACATGTGAGATTCTTTTAGGACTTTACAATATTTAGACCCAAAATATTTTTATGACTTAGTACTCTGGGGTCTCAGCCAAGGATGTATTAAAATTATCAGGTATATTGAAGGATTTTTATTGAGCCCAAATTTTTACAAAACCTGCAGGTGTTTATGCAGTCCATTTCTGTACAGATTATGATTGGTCTCACACTAAACAAAAATAAAATATCAGTCATTCAGTCTTCACTACAGAAATTAAATCCAATACCGGTCTTTATAATTTAATCAACAGTAAACACTATTAGTACTTTAGGTACTTATCTTCCCTCCATCAACTAATCAATTCCCATCTTTTCACTAATTGTCTATCTTACATTGCCTTGTTCTATTTTCTTCATAACACTACTCATTGTTGAAATTATCTTATTCATTGATAACCTCCCTCACTCCAGAATACCAGTTCTACAAGAGGTGAAATTCTATCATGCTCACCGAGGTATCCGAGTGCTTGGTACATAGAAGGTGCTCAATTAATATTTGTTGAATTGTACTTTATCAGGGAATTCAATTATTAATTAATTATCTTTACATGTTCAATTGAAACCAGTGATATTTGAGAGAGACAATATAAAGCTTCAAAATCATCTAAGTACCATTTTGAAAAATCGGATACCTGGGCTTTGCACCATGCATACTGAATCAGAATCTGTGGGAGGCATGCCTCAAGGACCTATATTGTGTGACCTAAATGTCACCAAGTGATACTGAGGTAACAACTCTACTGAATACATCTGATTGGTGTTTGAGAACCATTGGACTAGATCACATGCTAACTTTCCATTCATCAGATTTTGTAAATGATCTCTATTATGTTAGCTCATCCAAAAGCAACAATCATGAATGCTATGATATGGTAAAACAAACCCAAAGTTTGGATATACCCAACTTTTCTGAATTTATAATGGAATGCCTTCAGTTTTTACAGAAAGGCATTAAGAGGAAACTTGGCTTGTGAAATCTTTCGGTGTCTTTGAGTAACAAAATGTTCATTATTTAATGTCAACAAAAAGGTTTCTTTTTAGCTTTATGTCAAGAAAAAGAAGTCTGTTTCTCCCAATTAACTTGAATGCTTCTGTTTCTCAAAAAATTATATGACAGAACATGGCTTCCTTTCGATTTGGCTTACAGAAAACACAGGAAAAACTTTACTGCTCAACTATAATAACTAATTTACACTAGATGCTAGGTAATTTGCTGTTAGTTTGAGTTGTTTGCTTGTTTTGAAAGCTATCTTTTATAATTTATGTCTGATTGCAATGGTTCTTTAGTATATATTTTAAAGTTTCTAGGCACCAAAATCCTTTCTGGGAAAAGCTGAATATAAATGATAAGTACAGAACTTTTGATGTAGAAATATTAAACTCATATTTCCTCATGTCCCTTTGTAAGTATGCATGTGCCTGTGTATTAGCTCAATGAAAAGAAACAATTTCTTTGTAGAGAGAGAGAGATAGCCACCAAACACTTTGCATAGAGCCTTCAATATAGGTACTGAATTTTTAGTGCTGAGTTGTATGAAATCTTTGTATATTTTGGATAGTAACCCATTATGGATATATTGTTTACAAATATTTTCTCCCATTCAGTAGGCTGACTTTTTGTCTTCTTGATAGTTTCTTCCACTATGCAAAAACTTTACTTTGATGTAGTCTCATTTGTTTATTGTTGCTTTTATTTCCACTGTTTGAGGAGATATATACAAAAAAAAATAATGCAAAGACCAATGTCAAAGACCATACTGGCTCTTTTCTTCTAGGAGTTTTATGGTTTCAGGTGTTACATTTAAGCCTTTAATACATTTTTAATTTACTTTTGTATACGGTGTGAAAAAGTATTCCAGTTTGATTCTTTCACATGGCACTGTCCAGTTTTCTCAGCACCATTTATTGAAAATGCTGTCTTTTTCACATTGTATATTCATGCCTCCTTTGTCATAGATTAATTGACCATATAAGTGTGGCTTTATTTCTGGCTCTCTATCTTGTTCTAGTGATCTATGTATCTGTTTTTTACCAGTTCCATACTGTTTTGATTACTGTGGCATTGTATTGGGTTGACCAAAAAGTTCATTTGTTTTTCTCCATAAGATGTTACAGAAAAACCTGAATGAATTTTTGGCAACCTCAATAGTATAGTCTGAAGTCTGGGAGGGTGATAATTCCAGCCTCTTTTTTCTCAAGATGTCTTTGTCAATTTTGGTTATTTTGTGGTACCATATGAATTTTAGGATTACTTTTTAGTTCTGTGAAAAATATCACGGGTATTTTTATAGGGATCACATTAAATCTGTAGATTGCTTTGAGTATTATTGCCATTTTATTGATATTAATTATTCTAATTCAAGATCATGTGATATCTTCCCATTTATGTGTATCCTTATCAAATTCCATCATCACTGTCTTATAGTTTTCACAGTATATATCTTTCACCACCTTGGTTAAGGTTATTCTTTTCATGGTGATCATTTCATAATGTATGCAAATGTTATATCATTATGTAGTACATCTGAAATTAACACAATATTATACATAAACTATATTTCAATAAATATATAAGAAATTAGAAATATGATGCAGATTAGTGTCCAATTAGATTGCTGTAGAATAATAGTAATGAAAATATAATAATGCAAACTAATTATATTAAATATAGATATAAAGTACAATGTTATACTATGTTTTTTAAAAATATTTTTACAGAAACTATAATGTTGTGAATCTAAAATTACTGGTTACTCATGAAAATATGGATTTTGTTCCTTTTTCCCAGTTTAGTTACACAGTACATAATAATTCCTCTCATGAAGCCATGAATGGAGAAGGCCCTCCATGTATTCCTTCCTTTTTGAGTAGGCATTCAATAAATATTTAAGTGGATGAATAAACTCTTGTACTCTTTTTAGAAAATATTTCAGTTAGCTAGGGACTAAATAGCCTTCAATAACAAAATTAACTAAATGTTTCTCAAAGGTGTTTAGAAAAATCAATTATATAAGAGTGGAAGGGGTAGTTTACCTCCAAATATAGTATAGATACAATATATAGTAAGGATGCTACCAATTTCTTCACAGCTATGAGTTAAAATATGGCTGTGAGGATGTTACCTGAAAAGTGGTTTCACCTCTTGGTGGGTGTCTAGCCAATAGACATGACCAAGCCAAAGATCTGGAGAAGGAAGTATTTATTATTACCTGTAGCATGTAAGAACACCAGGAGTCTTTCCCGAAGTAGTGTCTCCCTGAATAGCAAAAATTGGGGAAGTTTTAAGCTAAGGGTACATGCATATTCATGAAGAGGCTTAAGCAGAGGAGAATTCAGCATAGAATTGGGGCAAAGGTCTACAGAGTCCAAGCTTTAGTTGATTGAAGTAAGGAGAGTCAACATCTTCATTCCATCCTCCACCTGGTTGGAGGCCTTAGCTCCTGCAGAACTCCAAGATATATTATGTATATCACTTGAGGAGGAACTAGGACGCTGCTTTATCACTGCACTATCGTCTGACTACCTTTTCTCTGTTCCTGCATTCCTTTGTTCCCTTAAGGTCATAAGTTACTGGAACTTCCTTGGCGGTCCACTGGAGGGGGCACAGGTTCAATCCTTGGTCAGTGAACTAAGATCCCGCATGCCCTACACACACCCCTCCCCCCCAAAAATTATCATTAATTATTAAGACATGTTCAAGGGCAAGCACTGTGGTTGTGGCTAGGCTTAGATCACAAAATGTCTTAGACAAAAATGGCTTCTTTATGTCAAGAAAGCCATTCCTACTTCTCATTCTCTGGGAAACCCCCTAACGTATCTGCTCACAGGGAGACAAAGCAGAACCCAGTGGGGCTTTTGAAGTTTTACTTATCTCTTAAGTCTCTGCAACTATTATTTCATATATATATATATATATATATATATATATATATATATATATATATATATATATATATATATATATATATGAATATTGGACCCACAAACTATCTCTTTTGGGTAACCTTCCAAATTCTGAAATGCCTGAAAAATTCTGATGTATTACAGCTGTTATAATTAACCAGATCCTGATAAGATTTAATATATGGTTAGACATTATTAGTCTGCATTTAATCTCCAAAATTAATCACAAAAGAGACAAATGAGACAAGATGCTTTAGAAAGAGAGGTGATGTTATTTAGTAGTTAATATTCTGGATCTTTAAGGAAAGACTGTCTTGATTCAAATTCTGATTGTGTTGTTTAGCAGCTTTATGACCAGCAGTTTACTTTACCAATCTGCACAACCTATTTCCTTATCAATGTAATTAGTATAAGAATAGAGTTGTTGAGAGTATGAAATGAGTTACTTTACATGAGTTATGAGAAATACCTGTCATATAGAAAGTGATTATTCAGTGTTATCTATGATTGTTATTGATATTGACACTGTAACTTGAATTCATTTCAGAACATAAAGATTGCTTTAACATAAGGAATTGAAATTTTTTTACCTTCTCCTCACATTTCTATAAATAGGAAGAATAATAAAATCAAGATTTGTCTAAGTCTGCTTATATTTCTAGGTGTTACAGATATTAGCACAGACCTTCTGGTATAAAACCTGTTCAAAGATGCCATGACAATTCCAAGCTTAGGCTTTATCTAACCTTATTCCGATTGAATTTCTTCTCAATATTCAAAGTTAGTTTAACTGAATTTCAGTGAAGAAAATGAATTATGGTAAGCTTTAGGCATACAGAATACATGTGGAGGAGGATAAGGTAATGGTTACTTCAAGTCAACAGTATTCCCTTTTGGTTCATATTTGCTTTAATGTATGTAGAAACATAGGACAACACTAGGCTGTAAATATTGTTTCTTGAGAATCGGACCAAAAAGCCTTCTAAAGAAAGTGGTACGCTATTCAGAAGTGTTACACAGCATGATTTATCAGCACTTGTACATAGTAGGATCTCAATAAAACTTGCTGAATTGAATGAATCGGCATTATACATATTATTTTACACAAGAATTGAGAAAGTGCCATCTTCTCATCATTTGACATTAGGTAAACAGGAATCGTTCTGAATACTTCTGTGTAGAAAAGTCTGTTCATTCAAATTTGATTTATTTTCACTAATCACTCTTAGCTTGTAGGGTATGATACAAATGAGATACAGATTCTGTTTGGAAAAGGAATAAAATTGTTTTAAATGCATATGCCCTCTTAGGACTATTAATTATATATCTATTCAAAAATTATCTGTAATGAGTACATCAAAAACCAAATGGTTCTTCTCTGTTTATATTAGGGTTATATTTTTGGATTGCATTAATAAATGATTGTTTCTCATATATCTTAAGAGTATGTCTTCTCTTTAAATTATATATATTTGTGTTTGGCTTGGTAAACTTTTTTCATCAGTATCAGTCTACCATTTGTTTTTGTTTTGTTTTAACATCTTCACTGGAGTAGAATTGCTTTACAATGTGGTGTTAGTTCCTGCTGTATAACAAAGTCAATCAGCCATATGTATACATGTATCCCCATATCCCCTTCTTCTTGTGTCTCCCTCCCACCCTCCATATCCCACCCATATAAGTGGTCACAAAGCACCGAGCTGATCTCCCTGTGCTATGCAGCTGCTTCCCAGTAGCTACCTGTTTTACATTTGGTAGTGAATACATGTCAATTGCTACTCTCTCACTTCATCCCAGCTTACACTTCCCCCTCCTCATGTCCTCAAGCAGATTCTCTACATCTGCGTCTTTATTCCTGTCCTGATCCTAGGATCATTAGAACAATTTTATTCTATTTTAGATTCCATATATATGTGTTAGCATACAGTATTTGTTTTTCTCATTCTGACTTGCTTCACTCTGTATGGCAGTCTCTAGGTCCACCCAGCTCACTACAAATAACTCAATTTTGTTTCTTTTTATGACTGAGTAAACGGCTTTTAGTTTTATTGATCTTTGCTACTGTTTCCTTCATTTCTTTTTCATTTATTTTTGATCTGATATTTATGATTTCTTTCCTTCTGCTAACTTTGGGGTTTTCATCGTTCTTTTTTCACTAATTGCATTAGGTGTAAGGTTAGGTTGTTTATTTGAGATGTTTCTGGTTTCATGAGGTAAGATTGTATTGCCATAAACTTCCCTTTTAGAATTGCTTTTGCTGCACCCCATAAGTTTTGGGCCATCTTGTTTTCCTTGTCATTTGTTTCTAGGTATTTTTAACTTCCTCTTTGATTTCTTCAGTGATCACTTCGTTATTTTGTAGTGTATTGTTTAGCCTCCATGTGTTTGTGTTTTTTACAGATTTTTTCCTGTAATTGATATCTAGTCTCATAGCGTTGTAGTCGGAAAAGGTACTTGGTAGGTTTCAATTTTCTTAAATTTACCAAGGCTTGATTTGTGACCCAAAATATGATCTATGCTGGAGAATGTTCCATGAGTACTTGGGAAGAAAGTGTATTCTGTTGTTTTTGGATGGAATGTCCTATAAATATCAATTAAGTCCATCTTGCTTAATGTGTCATTTAAAGCTTCTGTCTCCTTATTTATTTTCATTTTGGATGATCTGTCCATTGGTGAAAATGGGATGTTAAAAAAAGTCCTGCACTATAATTGTGTTACTGTTGATTTGCCCTTTTATGGCTGTTAGCATTTCCCTTATGTATGGAGGTGCTCCTACGCTGGATGCATAAATATTTACAATTGTTGTATCTTCTTCTTGGATTGATCCCTTGATCATTATGTAGTGGCCTTCTTTGTCTCTTGTAATACTCTTTATTTTAATGTCTATTTTGTCTGATATTAGAATTGCTATTCAAACTTTCTTTTGCTTTCCATTAGCATGGAATATCTTTTTCCATGCCTTCACTTTCAGTCTGTATTTGTCCCTAGGTCTGAAGTAGGTCTCTTGTAGACAGCATATATATGGGTCTTGTTTTTGTATCCATTCAGCCAGTCTATGTCTTTTGGTTGGAGTATTTAATCCATTTACATTAAAGGTAATTATTGATATGTATGTTCCTATTACCATTTTCTTAATTGTTTTGGGTTTGTTTTTGTAGGTCTTTTCCTTCTTTTGTGTATCCTGCCTACAGAAGTTCCTTTAGCATTTGTTGTAATGCTGGTTTGGTGCTGCTGAATTCTCTTAGCTTTTGCTTGTCTGTAAAGGTATTAACTTTGTGTCGAATCTGAATGAGATCCTTGCTGGTTATAGTAATCTTAGTTGTAAGTTTTTCCCTTTCATCACTTTAAATATGTTTTGTCACTCCTTTCTGGCTTGCAGAGTTTCCACTGAAAGATCAGCTGTTAACCTTATAGGGAATCACTTATATGTTATTTGTTGCTTTTCCCTTGCTGCTTTTAATATTTTTTCTTTGTATTTAATTTTTGGTGGTTTGATTAATATGTGTCTTGGTGTGTTTCTCCTTGGATTTATCCTGTATGGAACTATCTGCACTTCCTGGACTTGATTGACTATTTCCTTTCCCATGCTAAGGAAGTTTTCAACTATAATATTTTCTCAGACCATTTCTTTTTCTCTTCTTCTTCTGGGAGCCCTATAATTTAAATGTTGGTGTGTTTAATATTTTCCCACAGGTCTCTGAGACTGTCCTCAATTATTTTTATTCTTTTTTCCTTATTCTGCTCTGCTATAGTTTTTTCCACTCTTTTATACTCCAGCTCAGTTATCCAGTCTCTGCCTCAGTTATTCTGCTATTTATTCCCTCTAGAGAATTTTTAATTTCATTTATTGTGTTGTTCATCATTATTTGTTTGCTTTTTAGTTCTTCTAGGTCCTTGTTAAATGTTTCTTGTACTTTCTGCATTCTATTTACAAGATTTAGATCATATTTCCTCTCATTACTCTGAATTCTTTTTCAGGTAGACTGCCTATTTCCTCTTCATTTGTTTGGTCTGGTGGGTTTTTACCTTGATCCTTCATGTGCTGTATATTTTTCTGTCTTTTCATTTTGCTTAACTTACTGTGGAGGTCTCATTTTTGCAGGCTGCAGGTTCATAGTTCCCATTGTTTTTGGTGTCTGTCACCAGTGGGTAAGGTTGGTTCAGTGGCTTGTGTAGCCTTCCTGGTGGAGGGGACTGGTGCCTGTGTTCTGGTGGGTGGGGCTGGATCTTGTCTTTCTGGGGGGCAGGGCTGCTTCTGGTGGTGTGTTTTGGGGTGTCTCTGAACTTAGTATGATTTTAGGCAGCCTCTCTGCTAATGGGTGTGATTGTGATCCTTTCTTGCTAGTTGTTTAGGATTGGGCCTCCAGCAGTGGAGCTTGCTGGCTGTTGGGTAGGGCTGGGTGTTAGTGTTGAGACAGAAATCTCTGGGAGAGCTTTCGCCATTTGATATTACTTGGGACCAGGAGGTCTCTGGTGGTCCAATGTCCTGGACTCGGCTTTCCCACCTCAGAGGCTCAGGCCTGACACCAGGCCAGAGCACCAAGACCCTGAGGTGCCCAGAAATATCATGGGAAAATGCCTATGACTCCTAAACTCCATGATGAGTGAGGATTTGCCACAGGCTTCACCACTACATCTTACCATTTGTTTAAATTGTTACAAATTTTGAATTAGTGAAGTCCAAATTAAGAATTTCTAAAGGACCATTATAATAGTTAATGAGAATATAGAATATATTGATACTGTAGAATTCCATTTAGTAAAACAAATGGTGATATGTCCATGAATTAATCATTAATAGTTTAATTATGTAAAGCAATCCTACAATCTAATGGAAAGAATAGAATAATTTATTTTCTACTTCATTAAAATTCAGTGCATTTAATTTCCACAAATTATTAGAAAGGGGATAATTTACTAATCTAGGGGAAAGACAGAAGTGCATAAAATCACTAATCATATTAGAAAAATTAGATGTCATTTTGAGGATTAACTAAACTTTGAGCTTAGTTTATAACCCAATCAAATGAGGGGTGACAAAATTTAAATTCCCACTCTTATGGAAATATTAAAACATGTATGATCCCTACAGATGTAAAAAAACAAACTTATGGTTACCAAGTGGTAAGGGGAGGATATATTAATTGGGAGATTGAGATTGACATATACACATTGCTATATATAAAATAAGTAACTAATAAGGACCTACTGTATAGCACAGGGAACTCTACTCAGTACTCTGTAATGGCCTATATGGGAAAATAATCTACAAAAGAATTGATATATGTATATGTATAAAGATTCACTTTGCTGTATACCTGAAACTAAGACAACATTATAAAGCAACTATACTGCAATATATTTTTTTAAATATACGATCCTAACATAATAGATTCTGATACTTTAATTTTGATTTTTTTTTCCATCCAAAGACTAGTAAAATTCTAGATCATTCTATACTTCCCTGCTGACCACTAAGGGGCCTTGAGATATTTTATGCATAGTAAAAATGGAAAATTAAAACCTCCAAAAAATGTATATGTAGAATAGAATATTTTATAACCTGCATGGGAACCAGAAATAATAACCTTGTTATGGCTAAATCATGGGAAATAAGACTCCCATATTTTGAATAAGACAGCCATATTTCATCATTACGTTTTTAGGTGGTTTCATTTGTTCTAATGATTATTGCAATTAAGATAATTTATAATATGATATGGTATATAATGTTTTTATTGTGACTTTTTTCTTTTCCATTGGTTCCTCCTGAATGTAATTCATACTTTTTATCCTGTACCTTGTCTTTCCATAATTCTCAGCCCACTTCATCCTCATCTGTCTGCCTGTATTGCTGGCTTTTTGCTTTCTGAGACTTGCATTTCATTTGTTCTCCAGTAGTTCCTAATGACTGACTAGATCCTGACAAATTTCCTTACCTAGACATCTAGGTGCCAAATTCACAAGTACTATGAAAGACAAAACAAACAAACAAAAAAAACAAAATATAAATGTTTCCCAGAAACATTGAACTCGGTCTAAAAAATATATTTTGCTTTTTACATTCAAATTTAATCAAGCTTTGAAAACTGAACATCCTATTATAATGTTTTTTCAAGAACTTATGTACCATGTGTGAATTATATTTATCTTTTAATTCTGTTCTTACAACAACACTCTGAAAAATACCACTGTGTTCTTTTTCTATTAATACAATCACAGGCCCTGAATACTTTGAACATCTGATGTAAACATATGATCAGATTCATTTGATCCTATGAATGGTTTAGAAATAAGAAAAATATAAGTAGCAAACAAAACAGTGATGCTATTCTCAGAGAATGCCAAACATGGGTTTAGAGGATTGTACTGTGCTGCTTTTAATAGAGTATTCTTAAATCACTAAGAGGGAGTGATTATTTCAGTTCACCATTTCTACTTTTGTCACTATGTCATCAGCAGCTCTACTTTGGGTTTGGGAATAGCATCACTCTGAAAAAAGAACCAAGAACACTGTGTGTGGCCTAAGTATTCAGATAAAACATATATGTGAATTGCCATAAAGCCATCCAACTCTATTAGATTAAGATGCAACCCATTATTCTGCTTTTGTTTCTTCTTGTATTTCTTGTTTTCCAAGTATGCTACAAATCAAATATTTGGTAAAAGAATCTAAAAAATATAAATCAAAATCAAAACACTTCATTTTCAACCTGGAAATATTTTTTCAAAGAGAAATACCATTCCCTTTTTCATGTGTCTCCTCTAAAATCTGGTAGTGAAGAACATAGTTTTTATCTTTTAAAGTATCCATAGATAAGATTTTTTTTAGAGGACAATAAATGACACAGCTTCAAGAACCCTGTCTTTCTGAAACAAGTTCTAAAAGTAAAGACTCTAAAATGCTGAAGTTAGTAGGTCAGCCCAGGTAATTAACACAGTTCTCAAATTACTTCTAAGCCAAGCAATCCCCAGATCCCTTATCTTCCTACCTTAAAATATCTTGAGTTAAAAATGTGATTTACAGGTCACTAATTTGTAATCTTTACATTTGATCAGTATCATAAATTATTTAAGAAGCTTTCAGAAGTTATTATAATTTCTGAATTTTTAGTTCATAAATTATAAAACTGCTGTCAACAAATGTATCCTTTCTGAGATTTCCTTTAGAATAAATGTGTACTTTGTCTGTACCAACTATTTAAAATACAATACAAAGACTCCAACCTTCTGTAAGTTAAATGTGCAATGTAATGTAAGTAGTTAAATTGTATTGTGGAATACTAGAAATAAATCAGCCTTAGGATCAGACAGATCTTGGTTTGGCTTGAAACCCAACTCTTCATTTAATAGCTTACATAATATTAGGAATTTTTTAAATCTTTCTGAGCCTGAGTTTCCATATCTTAAAGATAGAGATAAATTTTAACTTACAGACAGTGAATACTAAAAGACTTAATATATAAGAAAATATATAGCATATTGCCTGGCTCATAACTGACACTCATTAGTCTGTAATTATGATTATGATTACCATTATACTGTTAATGTGTGAAGATATGTAAGTCTTCCTTTTCTGATAGTGAAGACCAACATAAAAGACTGTTTTATATTTATGTGGGAATTTTCACAATAGTTAAAATTATAAAGTACATACTTCATTTAAAAATTAATTTAGGTATATTGTTGTTCAAACTGTGTCTCCTACTATATAGCAACTCTGAAGGGAAATAGGTCATAACAGGTATCCCATAAGGCAAGTGTCAATTTTGTCAGCTCCCACTTCAGCCTCATGAAGAAGTTTTGTTGTTATTTTCACAAAAGCTCTTTTGGATCTAAAAGAGCTAAAGTTATTTTTATAAATAAATATTTTCACTTGGTTAGCACGTTAATATTTATTTTACTCTGTTTGAAGAATGCATATTTGGAAGACATTTGAACATTACCCACAGTAAATACATCAGCATGATAGCCTCTCCTTTTACTAATTTAATTATAGTTCACTTAGGCATGTAAAATGGATAGAAATTCTTTAACTGTATTTTAGAATGAAGAGAGGAAGGTCACAAGTACAACAAGTAAAACAATTATTTAAGAGCTAACATTTTTCTATAATAATTATCATTAAAATTCACTACCATTAGTTTTATTTACTTTGTCCTTTGGAATATTTCTCTCTTTCATTAAAGCTTATTTCAAAACTAAGAAAGACAACAGCAAAATCAAATAACATTTGGAGTATAGGGCACTCTAAGTACTTACACTTCAGTTTACAGCATTCTCCTGAGAATATCTTTTAAAATATATTCTTTTGTCTTTATATGATGATATGCAAAGCCTTAGTTTTACATTCCACATATTTATGTATATTACAGTCTCTAATTTTCGTTTGGTGTATAGGTGAAAATATACATTTTTCTTTTTAATCTAGGTCTAGAACTTGATCTTGATATTGACTTATACTAGGTAGCACATTTTCACTAAGGTGAGTAGAACTGTGATGTGTATATCTGCACAGACATAAATTCAGACTTTTTTTGTAAAACGACATTAAGGTCTTACCAAGAAAGCTTGGAAAAGGAGGGTGTTAATGAGTTTTTTAAATATATATAACAAATAGCCTTACATGATGATTCCAAAAAGGAAAAATCTACATGCACTCCTGGAAGACTTATAAACATATTGGAAACAAGTATAGCTCTTCACATTAAAAACACTGTGACATGTTTTATTTTCAACTCTAGCAGCTTTTTGCTTATGTCAAAGGAAACACTTGATAGACATCACAAATTCAATATACTATGGAAAATGTGCCTTAATTACAATAACTTATCCAAAAGGAATCTTGAGTCAACATGTATCAATACTTAGTGAGTGATTTGGCTGCTTTACTTGCAAATGATTATACCAGATTTCATAACTTATTATTCAGCATTCTATAATTCATTTTCCATTAGAAGATTGAAATTATTTTGAATAGAAATATATTAATTTACAATATAAAAAATCACTTAGGTAGGATTACAAATGTAATTCTTATTTGAAAATTAATATATTTTCTAATATAGGCTCATTCATGATAAAATATTTTTATATTTAAAAAAATACGACTTATTAAAATAATTCTATCATTGATGCAGAAATCTGACCTCTGTATTTAACATAAGTCACTCACAAATTTCATGAATCTTATAAAGCAAATGAAGAATAGTAATGTTACTAAGTTCAAGCTTGTACTGCTCCCTCACAACAAGCCAGTAAATCAAGAGATGAAGTTTTGGGGCAAGGAATAGTGACTTTATTCAGTAAGCCAGCAGACTGAAAATATGGTGGACTAGTGTCCCAAAGAACCATCTTCCCCAAGTTAAAACTCAGACTTCTTTATTAATACGGAAAGGGGTGGGGCGGAGGTGACTGGTTGTTGCAAACTTCTTGGTGCTGGAATCCTTTGTTCTTGCAGCTATCCATGTAGGTCAGGTCACAATGTTCCTATAAACCTCCAACAAGACAAATGTTATTCTCTGTTCCACAACTTTTTGCCTCTATATGAATGAAATGTGTTATAAATTTAAAGGTCAAGCCTGGAAGGCAGAGGCTTGAGAATGGGCTATTATATATATTTCAGGTTTTTTCTTCTCTGTTACAGTAACATTGTAACAAAATACTATCAACAGTCTTTAGGAAACCATATTACAACAATAAATAATCAAACTTTTTAATACCATATTAAAAACTGGTTGGGAGACTGTCTACTTTCCCTTGCCTCACCCACTGTTCCCATTGGAAACCCCAAAGCATTAGCAATTGCTACGTAAAAGTCTTTCACCAGCCTCAAACAAACTTCACATATTAATCTTCACATCTAAGGGAATATCATGTATGCATAGATTGTGTGAATATCTCATCATTCTGGTTTGTCAACCTCTTTTCAGATACTTTTTGTCCAGCATGGTGTAACCAAAAAAATATAAATTAAAAAAGCATTAGGTTCCCTTCAGTTAAATAACTTTTCCCCAAATAACACACAACAAAGAAGCAAAAAGACCACCAACTTCTCTTGATCCTGCTGCTGTTTAAATAACAATTCTATATTAATTCTCTTTCTTGTCTATGCTGTAGTTCATTAAATCTGTGAATGCTACTTATTGCTTTCACTTTTGTTCCACATGTAATCTGTATACCACAATGAAGATAGTCAAATGCAGGTGCTGAACATGTTGTGTACTTTTCTGTTGCCAGGAATCTGGCTCAGAATTACCATTATTTCACTCAGGGAAGACCTTCAAATGGTGTCTCACTGCCACCAAATGCTAAATACTTTCACACTCCTTGCTCCTTTGTCAAGTCACTATCAGGTGTAATCTAGAACTGCCCTTCAGACTAACTCATTCAGAGCAACTCCTTCTTATTGACTCAGTTCCTGACTGCAGATTTCCCTTTTCTCAGTTTTCACTGCCCACACCAGGTTTCATAAAAGATTTATGATTTTCCTGGTGTTTAACCTCTGTTCCTAGTCTAAATTTTACTTTTCTACTTCTACATTCTTTCTAACATGTTATGAGAAATCTAGCTGGGGAAAAATAACAGCAGTTACAACAATTACAAACTTTTGCTCACCTTGTTCTCCATTCTTCAAATACCCTTTTCACTCTTTTCTGCTCATCCAGGCCATGTCCATCCTTCAAAGCTAAGCTCACCTGCATTATTTTTGTATACTTCTAAGGCTACCCTGTATTATTTCTGCCAATTTCACTGATTGTGGCAACCCTAAATGGTGATTATGATGTTGAAATTACAATGATGACTGGTGTTTGTGCTGGTGCTTTTAGTGACTAGGATAGCTAATATTTAATGAGTATTTCCTGTTGTGTTCAGAAAATCCTCTTTGGAATTGGCATTAGTTTACTGATGAGAGGAGTTAAGCATTAGGGAAGAGAAGCAAATATTTTAAAGTCACTTAATTAAGCGTCAGAATTGAAATTAAACATTTGAGTAAAAAGCTTAAGTTCTTAATAACTACACCACACTGTCCCCTCTCAAATTTTATTAATTTTTAAAATGCAATTAATGCAATGTTTAATAAGTTTTGACATCTCGAGATTTTGTCATTTATTATTGTTAAATACATATAGTTGCTTTCAGTAAATGTTTATAAGCTAATGGAAAAAATTACCTGACCTTATCATATTTAATTTTATATATAGCTTACATTAGTTTTCTAGGACTGCCATAATGAAATAGCACAGACTTGATTACTTAAACAACATAAATGTACTTCCTAACAATTCTGGAGGCTAAAATTACAAGAGCAAATAAATTTTAGAGTTCCAGATGAAAGTGATTTCAACTTTGATGTCATCTTTATTTATCATAATTAAGTAACAACAAAATTTTAAAATATATTATCCCCAATATTAATAACTGATAAGCCTTCATAAATGGCAAAATGTTTTGGTTTTAATGGAAACATTGCAGGCATTTGCTTTATATTATCCATATATAATATTTCCTTTCAACTAACAATTTGTCATTTACAACAGATGATATCTTAAAATATAATCACATATGATATATTAAAATATTTATTTCACACAAAAGAATACATTATTTCTTCAGAGAAAAATCTCTACCTACTATAGGTTTAGAATGTTTGCTTAATTTATGCCACTCAAGTCATTATATTATCTGTATGATTGTAAGTTTATATTATCTGCATAGGTATCTTAGCAAGAAGAAGCTTTAAGTTTGTGATTTGCTTTTGAGATTTAATTCATACACTTCCAAGACTCCAAATGTAGTAAAGTTCAAGCTACAATAGCATTAAAAATGTGCATAAATTAATATCTTAATCAGATATTTACTGAGTGCCTTCTATTTGCCAGGAAAAACACATGGATGAAGCTTTAACAGCTCTCCAAAGGAGAGTCAGTACAAAAATATTATTTAAGCAATAAGCTTGTCCCTTGGATTGAAGAGAGCAATTTTTCATATGGTCCAGCATCACCATATACAAAAAAATAAATATTAATTTTCTGTGTAGTTTTACATTCCCTCAGTAAGAAAATGCTCTTCTCTATAATGAGTTTTTGGAACTAAGTTAGCACCATTAGAAGAAGTCTAAGTTTCCATTTAATCTCCATGGTTCACTTGAAAAAATGGAATTTACAAAAGAAAAACAGATAAAAATATGAAGCTATTTGAGAAATGCCTAAATATGAAGTTATGCTCTTTATATTAACAGCATGAGGTTCTGTGTCTTTACAACATTTTAACTAGGTTAAAAGGCACATTCTCTAAAATAACTGCATTCAGACTTTCAACTTCAGACTCAGAGGCTTGCCAAGAATGTCTTTACAAAGTATCTATATTTTAATTTTTTAAAGTTTATTTCCAAATTGCCTTCCAAAGTGACCTCCAAAATTAACGACACCAATTTTTTAAGATAATGCCTTCCGTTTTTTTCTCAAAGTAAATTTTTTACAAAAGAGTTTTACATCAAAAGCAATCTCAAAGGCTTATTGTTCTGATATCTGTTTCAATGCTACTCAGAAAAACATAAGAAACTCAAGTATTCTCCTTAAAATTAAATAAAATAAGACTGCAGTAACTTCTGTGATTTCAGCACAATGGTGGATTAAGAAGCCCCAGACCCTTGTCCTTTATGGAAATATCAAGTAAGCAACTACAGATTGATTTAAAAAGCTTCGTGGGTGCTCTGGAAGCAAATTAAGGATATACAGCAGCCAAGTAAATGTCTGATCAAGAAAAAGTCACATTCAAATCACTAGCAATTTCATGGCATTTATGCTTGCTCTTATACCAGGGTAACACAGCATAATTGGAGGAAGGCAACTTATTTCTTGATTTCCCCCTCAAGATACAAGAAATGAGTTGAATTTTTGGCCACATTCTGGTCTATCTGTAGGCTATGCAACAAACTAATTTCAGTATTGCCTAACTCAATGCTCAGATTAGAATAGCAGTATGGTTTGGATGCCAAGTTGGAAGCCATAAAAAGTAGGGGCAGGTACAATAGCACATGAAAATTGCAGGACTACAGACCCATGGATACTTTGGGGCAAGTGATTATAGTCAAAGGTATACAAAAGAATATCTAAGGTCTGACAAATAAGCAGAAGTGAGACTTAGAGAAATTATGATATGTATAAGCAAGTGTGTATATGTGAGATTGGAATAAAAAAAGCACACATGCAAGTCCACAGAGATTCATTCTCAGAAAAGTCCTGAGAACTCAACTTTCATGTTGGGCCGATTAGTGAAATACTTCCCCCACACAGAGCCATTATGCAAAGATTAGGGAAAGTGGCTGTTTTTCCAAATACCCAATTTTAACAAAAGATCACAAGGAAACATGGCTCATTCAAAAGGGACAAAATAAATATCAGGAAACTGACCATAAAGAACAACAGATTTTAAAAATTCTAGACAAATAACTTAAACAACTTTCTTAAATATCCTCAAAGAGCTAAAGGAAAACACAGAAAAAAGAACTAAAAGAAATCAGGAAAGCAACATATGAACAAAATAAGAATATCAAGAAAGAGATAGAGATTACAAAAAAAGATGCAAACAGAAATTCTGGACATGAAAATTACAATACTGAATTGAAGAATTTACTAGAGGGCTTCAATAGCAGACTTGAACCAGCAGGATAAAAACTGTGAATTTGAAGACAAGTTATATGAAATTTTCAAATCTAGAACACAAAGAAAAAAGATTGAAAAACAGTGAATGGAGTCTTAGAGACTTAAGAGCCATCACCAAACAGACCAATATATGCATACCTGAAATCCCAGAGAGAGAAGAGAGAGAAAAGGAGCAGAGACCTACTTTGAAGAAATCATGATAAAGAATTCCCCAAATTTGAGGAGGGATATAGATTTAAAATACAGGTAGCTAAATGAACTTCAAATAGGATAAACCCAAAGAGACCCAAACACATTGTAATGAAACTGTTGAAAGTAAAAGACAGATCAGTTTTGAAAGCAGCAGAAAAGAAGTGACTCAACACATACAAGGAATCATCAATAAAATTATCAATAATTTTCTCATCAGAAACCTTGCAAGACAGAAGGCAGAGGGATGATATACATTTGCCCTTCAGTATCCATGGGGAATTCATTCCAGGACCCACCACAGATACAAAAATCTGTGGATGTGTTCAACATGTGGAACCCAGGGATATGGACGGCTGACTCTATTTAAAGTACTGAAAGAGGGCTTCCCTGGTAGTGCAGTGGTTAAGAGTCCGCCTGCTGATGCAGGGGACACAGGTTCATGCCCTGGTCCTGGCAGAACACACATGCCGTGGAGCAGCTGGGCCCATGAGCCATGGCCACTGAGCCTGCACATCCAGAGCCTGTGCTCCACAACGGGAGAGGCCACAATAGTGAGAGACCCACATGCAAAAAAAAAAAAAAAAAAAAACTACTGAAAGAAAAGAAAAATATCAAATGAGAATTCTATATCTGTAAAAATGGTCCTTCAGAAATGAGGGGTAAATTAAGATATTCCCAGATAAGCAAATATTGAGAAAATTTATTACAACTAGACCTTCACAACAAGATATGTTAAAGGGAGTCCTTCAAGTTGAAATGAAAATATCCTATACAGTAACTCAAAGCCAAAAAGTAATACATAAATTTCTCAGATAAAGGAAGATGCATGACTAATATAAAAACCATTATTATTAATATTGATTCATAACACCACTTTTTATTTTTCTACAGGATTTAAAAGTCAAAACCACAAAAAAGTGATTATAAATCTATGATAATGAGTACACAATACACAATAATGTAATCTGTGATGTCTATAGCAAAAAAGGTGGGGCATAGTTGTAAAGGAGTAGAGTTTTTCTATGTGATTGAAGTTAAGTTGAAATCGCATTAAAATAGATTGTTATAACTTTAGGACATTATATGTAATCTCCATGGTAATTACAAAGAAAATATATAATACTGACAAATGGAAATGAGGAGAAAATCAAAATGTTTCACTACAAAAAAAATATCAACTAAACAGAAAGAAAAGCAGTGATATGGAGTAAGGTACAGAAAAGCTATTATAAGACATACAGAAAACAAAGAACATAATGACAATTTTGTCCTTCCTCATAAGTAATTACTTTAAGTATAAATGAATTAAACTCCTCAATCAAAAGACATGGATTGACAGATTTTTTTAAAGGATTGGACTATATGCTGTCTAAAAGAAACTCACTTCAGAGTAAGTACATTCCAGAATGGAAAAAGATATTTCATGTAAATAGCAACCAAAAGAGAGCAGGGCTAGCTATATTATATCAAACAAAATAGACTTTAAGTAAAAAAACTTTTACAAAAGACAAAGGAGGTTTTACTGATAAAAGGGTCATTTCACCCATAAGATATAATAATTATAAAGATAGAAGAAACAAATATCAACACTCCTAAATATATGAAGCAAACATTGACAGAGTTGAAGCAAAAATTATGTGGATCTACAATAATACTAGGAGACTTCAATACACCAATATCAATAACCCATAGAACAACTGGCCATAAGTTCAATATGGAAATAGAGGATTTCATCAACTCTGTAGAATAATTGGACTTAACCTATATAGAAAAAACAAACAAACAAACAAACAAAAAAGCACCATACAATGGAAAAATAAGATTTTTTCTCAAATGCATGTGGAATATTACCAAGGTCAGACCATATCTTAGACTGCAAAATGTCTTAATAAATTTTAAAGATTGAAATCATATGAAGTGCTCTTTCTGATCACAGTGGCATGAAAATAGCTATCAACAGTGGAAGGAAAATTAGAAAACCCACAAATGTGTGGAAATTACAATACACTTTTTTTCACTTAAATTTTTTCTTATGATTTGGGTTGGGGTTCTAAGATAAGCAGATTTTTTTTATTGAAGTATAACTGATTTACAATAATATTAGTTTCAGGTGTACAGCATAGTGATTCAAAATTTTTATAGATTATGCTCTGTTTATAGTTATTATGAAATATTGGCTATATTCCCTTTGCTGTACAATATATCCTTGTAGCTTATTTATACAATGCACTCTTAAACAACCAATAGGGAAAAATGAAATCACAATGATAACTAGAAAATATCTTGAGCCAATGAAAAGATGTATCAAAATACCAAAACTTATCATAAGCAGCAAAAGCAGTGCTAAGCAGGTAATTTTTAGCTGTAGATGCTTACATTAAAAAAGAGAAAGGATGTCAAATCAAAAAGCTAACTTTATTCCTCAGCCACTATGGAGAACAGTATGGAGGTTCTTTAAAAAACTAAAAATAGAGTTACCATATGATCCAGCAATCCCACTCCTGGGCATATATCTGGAGAAAACCATAATTTGAAAATATACATGCACCCCAGTGCTCATTGCTGAACTATTTATAATAGCCAGGACATAGAAGCAACCTAAATGTCCATCAACAGAAGAATGGATAAAGAAGTAGTGGTACATATATACAATGGAATATTACTCAGCCATAAAAAAGAACAAAATAATGTCATTTGCAGCAACATGGATGGACCTAGAAATTGTCATACTGAGTGAAGTAAGTCAGACATAGAAAGATAAATATCATATGATATCACTTATATGTGGAATCTAAAAAAAAAATAGGTACAATTGAACTTATCTACAAAACAGAAATAGTCACAGATGTAGAAAACAAACTTATGGTTACCAAGTGAGAAAGGTGGGGGATAGGATAAATTGGGAGATTGGGATTGACATATTCACACTAATGTACATAAAATAGATAATAAGAATCTACTGTATAGCAAAAAGAAAAAGAAAAAGAAAACTAAATTGAAACAGAAGGAAGGGAATAAGAAATATTGACACAGAAATAAACAAAATCAAGAATTAAAAAATAGAGAAAACCAATGAAACCAATAGTTGGTTCTTTGAAGGCATCAACAAAATTGGCAAACCTTAAGCTGCATGAAGAGGAAAATTGAGAAGACTCAAGTAGCTAAAATCAGAAATTTTAAAAAAATTGTAATTACTATGAGCAACTGTATGCCAGCTTTGGGATAACTAAATGAATTGGACAAGTTCCTGGAAACACACAACCTCACAAGAATGAATCATGAAGGAAAATAAAATATGAACCAACTTGTAACTAGTAAAAAGTGATTGAATCAGTAATCAAAAAACCTCCCAACAAAGAAGAGGCCTGGACCAACATGGCTTCACTGGTGAATTCTACAAAATATTTGAAGGGGAATTAATAACAATCCTCCTCAAACTCTTTCAAAATATTGAAGAGGTGGGAGCACTTCCAAACTCATTCCATGAGGTCACCATTACCGTGATTCCAAAACTAGACAGACACTACAAGAAAAGAAATCTGCAGACCAATATTTCTTATGAATATAGATGCAAAATCTTCAACAGAACACTAGCAAATAGAATTCAGTAGCACATTAAATGGACTATAAGCCATGATAAAGTGGGATTTATTCCTGCAATGTGAGGTTGTTTCAACATATGAAAATCAATCGATGCAATATCCTATAATTAGCATAACATAGGAAAAAACAATCATCTCAATTGATGCAGAGAAACATTTTACAAAATTAAATACCCTTTCATTATTTAAAAAAAATCAACAAACTAGAAAAAAGAGAGAAGCTACCACAACATAATAAAGGCCATTGTAAAAATCACCGTATCAGTGGTTACTGAAAGGTTTTTCTAGAAGATGAGGAACAAGACAAGCATTCCCACTTTTGCCACTTCTACTCAATATAGTACTGGAAGTCCTTGCCAGGGAAATCTCTCTCTCTCTCTCTCTCTCTCTCTCTCTCTCTCACACACACACACACACACACACACTCACACACACACACACACACACACACAGGCATCCACATAGGAAATGAAAAACAAATATTTCCCAGTAAGAACTTCTCAAAGCATATTCCTCCTTTAGAATATGCCCATCTCCAATACATGCTGGAGTATACACAAGGACAGCTAAGATAATTAGATAATTAGATACTGAATGTTTGATTGACTCAATGTGAATCAAACCATTTATTGAACAGAGGAAAGATTAGGATAAGTGAGTTCAGTGAAACCTGAATGCCTTCCATTCTATGGTGCCAAGGGATTGTTCCTTTCTAAAAATATAAAATAAAAAATAAGCAATTTTTAAGGATATTCATATCCTATTACCCTAATTGTCCATAGAGTATTGTGACAGAATGTCCAAAAGAATCCTTAAAGGTTAAGAAGATTTGCAGATGGATCATTTATTTGAATTGCACAGACAAAAAGACAGTAATGTCACCCTGGGCCAATTGTCTTCAAAGAAACACAGCCTAAATTGTGTGTGGGGGGACCTAAAACTAATTTTAACTGGTGGGTGGAAAATGATGCTTGGAAGCTAGAATCATAACAAGAAAAGTATGTTCATCTTACCATCAAATTTTTAAGCTTCTACTCACTGTAATCCTCTATGTGCTTGTGTTAGTACTTAAATTCCACCATTGTATGAGGTTGAAAAGACATGTAAAGAGCTTTCATTATTGCAAATTCAACAGTCATCATCTTTGCCTAAACAGTCAAAGGGTACAAACTTCCAGTCAGAAGATGAATGAGTTCTGAGGATCTAATATACAACATGGTGACTATAGTTAACAATACTATGTTGTATACTTGAAAATTGCTAAGAGGGTAGATCTTAAATATTCTCACCACACACACACAAAATGGTAACTATGTAAGATGATGGATATTTTAACTAACCTTATTGTGGTAATCCTTTCACAATATATATGTATATCAACTCATCACATTGTACATCTAAAACTTAATGTAGTATGTCAATTATATCTCAGTAAAGCTGGAAAAATGATAAAAGATAGAAATATGTTTATTTTATTGATGGGAATGACATATTGTAAACAATGTTGTGGAAGTCTCGGCCTTGAGATTCTTCAAGAAATATCTCTGATGTGTAATGAGTACTCCATGGAGAAGCTTCAGAACATAATCAAATTTGAAAAGTATTTTGAATCATGCCTACAATTTCATGCCAAATGGCATAATTGTGATGCCAATAAAAATCAAAGAAAGAGGCTTGTATCTTGAAGTTTATGTTTGTGAATATAAAAATTAGCACTAGCCCTACCATTGAACCATGCATAGTCACATCCACGGTTACATTCCAGACATCAGTAGTAATCATGACACTTCACTTTAATAGAGGTTAGGGAGCAATAACAGTGAAATATTTAGGATTGGTGGGTAAATTTTAAGTTTACTTTAATTCTATTTATTTATTTTAGAAGTAGATGTGCCCAAATTTCTACTGGATTTTTGCACACCCACTAGGAGAAAATAATATCTTCTCACACTTATCCCCCTTTTAGATTAGATATGCAGCATCCTGAAGAAATGAATGTTAGCAGATCTGAGGAGCACTTCCATGCTGTAAACCATGCGGAACAAACACTTCATAAAATGGAGAACTACCTGAAAGAGAAACAATTGTGTGATGTGCTACTCATTGCCGGACACCTCCGAATCCCAGCCCATCGGTAAGTATCCTTATGCAGACAGATCATTTAATAACTATAGCTAGCATGAATGAGAAAGAATCAGTCAATTGATTACGAATTGGAGCATTGAGGAAAATAGATTTTTATGTTTTTATATTGAAAAAGCACTAGCCTATATGATCTGTTTCCCTGTGTGATATTTAGAAGAGCCAAACTTTAGAGAAATCGATGAAGAGAAACAGCCCAAATTGTCTAAGCAAAATCAACTTACTTAATTTACCGTTCTAATTTCACTACACTTTACTGAACTATGAAAGATTTATGCAGTAAACATACTCATCAGTGTTAAAAACTTACTGACTATATTTCATGTCTTTTTCAGTGAGATTATGGACTGATTTAACTTCCTATGAAACATTCCTAATTCCAGGTTGGTTCTCAGTGCAGTGTCTGATTATTTTGCTGCAATGTTTACTAATGATGTGCTTGAAGCCAAACAAGAAGAGGTCAGGATGGAAGGAGTCGATCCTAATGCACTTAATTCCCTGGTGCAGTATGCTTACACAGGTAAGTGCTTGGCGTGTATTAACTCATTCAGTCCTCACAATAACTCTATATTATATAGCCCACATTATTATTATTCTGACTCTGCAAGTGAGAAAATTGAAGGATAAACCAGTTAAGTAAATTTCCTAAAGTAGTAAGTGGCAGAATCAGTATTTAAATACAGTAATACGAAAGAGCAAGAGGTAAATAATATGCTATAAAATTTTTGACCATGAGAAAATAGAGCTATTTTAACACAAAGCTACAAGAGCATGTCTCTCTTTCTCTCTTGAGAGGTGTGGGTACATTCTTGTTTGGAAAAATGAGAGTGGAAGTGGGATATTCTAACTCTATAGATTTAGTCTCTTCTTTTGAAATAATAAAGTCATATTTAATCAAACTATGTAACAAAGGTAACAGGATGAGTTTGTGGGCCAAGAAATATTTATTTATTTATTTATTCATTCATTCCAACTTTATTAAGGAATAATTGACAAATATAATTGTAGATACTTAAAGTATACAACTTGATGATTATATATATATATATAATGTATATACACATATATATGTGTGTGTATATATATACACACACACGGTTTTATATATATATATATATATATATATATATATATATATATATATGTATATATATAGGAATGATTACCAAGATCAAGGTAATTAATTCACACATCATCTCACATAGATGACTCTTTTTTTTGGTGAGACTGCATAAGATACACTCTCAGCAACTTTCAAGTATGCAGTACCCAATACTGTATTATTAACTAGAGTCACCATGCTGTACTTCTTACCCTGAGAACTTCTTACAACTGAAAGTTTTCACCCTTCAATCTACATTTCTCCATCTTCCCTTTCCCGCCCCTATTCCACATACAAGTGATCCCATACAGTATTTGTCTTTCTCTGTCTACCTTATTTCAGTTAGCATAATGCCCTCCAGGTTCACCCATGTTGTCACAAATGGCAGGATTTCCATCTTTCTCATGGTTGAATAGTATTCCACTGTGTGTGTGTATATCACATTTTATTTATCCATTCATGTGTCAAAGAACATTTAAATTGTTTCCATATCATGTGAATAATGCTGCAATAAACAAGGGAGAGGAGCTATCACTTTAAGATCTTGTTTACATTTCCTTTGGAGTGGGATTGCTGGATCACATGGTAATTATATATATATATATATATATATATATATATATATATATATTTTATTTTTTAGGTGCCTTCATACTGCTTTTCTTAATGGCTGAACCAATTTACATTTTCACCAAAAGTGCACAAAAGTTCCATTTTCTCCAAAGCCTCACTAAGATTGACTATCTCTTCTCTTTTTTATAATAGCCATCCTAACAAGTATGAGATACTATCTCATTGTGGTTTTGATATGCATTTCCCTGATGAGTAGTGCTGTTGAGCACCTTTTAACATACCCATTGGTCATTTGTATGTCTTCTTTGGAAAAAAATTTCTATACACGTTATTTGCCCATTTTTAACTGGATTATTTGTTTTTGTGATATTATGTTGTATGAGTCCTTTACATATTTTGTATATTAAACCCTTAACATATATATGGTTTGCAGATATTTTCTCTCATTCTGTAGGTTTCCATCTCAATTTTTTGCTTCCATTGCTGTGGAGAAGATCTTTAGTTTGATGTAGTCCCACTTGTTTACTTTAGCTTTTGTTCACTGTGCTTTTCGTGTCTTACTCATGAACTTATTGCCAAGACCCAAGGAGCTTTTATGCTATGTTTTCTTCTATGAGTTGTATTGTTTCATTCATTGATAAATAAATATTATTCCTAATAACCAGGCCAAGTTTCAATGTCTACAGAAGGTGAATCTGAGAATAGTTCATACTTCTCTGAGTTTCATAAAATATAGGCAGGGCTCTCCCTTCAAAATCCAGGATAAGAAACAACACAAGAAAGTTTGCCAATGGGCTGGATCCCTTTACAACACATTTTATAGGTTGAACCGAATACATAGCAGCTTACAGTTTTTATTATTCTTTTTTATGGTTATGCAATCAGATAGAATTCATATTAAGGTATTTTACAAAGCAAAATTATAAAATAATACTTTATAGTTTATATAATCCATATAATATCATTCTTTATAACTTCCCTAAGCTTGGCTAAAACAGAAATATAGGAATATATCTTATCAAAATAACTTACAACATTTGCAATAATTCATCAATAACTCTTGCTTCAAAAATAATACAGATATATCAATATAAAGGAAACAGCTTAAATTGCTCTGATCTTGGTTTTTAAAAATCTTTATAGATATTTTTAAACAGAATCTGTTTTTTATACCTAAAAAATAATCATATAGGCAATTATTTAGCTGAGGACTCTTGGCAACAATGTATTTCTTTTAAGAGAGTGCTGGACATTAAGTCCAGGTGTAATATTTGAGCAAAGTCATCCTTATCAGCTAATAAATACAGATTAAAAAAAATGGACATATAAGCTTAATGTTATTTACCCAGACATTTTTCCACACAAACGACAGGTGCCTGTATTGCCCATTGTATGATCCTTATAAAATGTGACATAGTGCTTCTTGAGTCATAATGTAGACAGCTTTTAATATTAGATTTAAATGCAGGTCTAAGATGATAAAGAAAGAAGAAATTGCTTTTTGTTGCAATGGTGGTACTCACTGTTCATTTGTTCCAGTTGTTTTTGATAATCTAGTATGGCTCCCTTCAGCCATCTTATTAGTGTTTGTACATACTCGCTTGCATATATTCACCTCAAAAGATATTCCCTGAATAGTTACTGTACACTAGAAAAAATAGCCCTATTAATGAAAGGAATTGAAAATTTTAACTATCTAGCATATTTATGTCTTACTTTACAGAATATAAAATCATTCTTTACTTTTTCAAACCATTTAGGTGTCCTGCAATTGAAAGAAGACACTATTGAAAATTTGCTGGCTGCAGCTTGTCTCCTGCAGCTGACTCAAGTCATTGAAGTCTGCTCCAATTTTCTTATAAAACAGCTCCACCCTTCAAACTGCTTAGGGATTCGATCATTTGGAGATGCCCAGGGCTGTACAGAGCTCCTGAGTGTGGCACATAAATACACAATGGTAAAATCAATTGCTTCATGTTAACTTGTAGTGATAATATATTAACACAATGTCTAAACTAATTATATGTTTACTGATATGTATTTGTGTGTGTGTGTGTGTGTGTGTGTGTGTGTGTATGTAGAACCATTCCAAGGTAAAGATTATAATGTTGGGATAAAATTAAACAGCAATATAAATTTACATAATTTTCAAATGACTTGCACAAAATAGATATTAGATAAAAATATTTGTCTGGTTGAGCTGTACACAAGCAAGTTTCACATTTTCAAACTAAAAAGATTTAATTAAATCTCAGAGCTTGGAGAAATGAAAATACTGCCAACAATTAAACTGGACAAATGCATATTTCAAGTAGAATCCACAGTAACAAGAAAACATAATTTCCCTGATGTTTTTGTACTATTAAAACTTTACTTCATAAAGTTGTACAAATTATTTCTAATGAAATTTATTGGGTTAGCCAAAAGGTTTGTTCAGGTTTTTCATACGATGTTATGGAAAAATCTGAACAAACTTTTTGGCTAACCCAATAGGTATCATTCAATAAGTAAAAAGGTAATATTATTGAATCACTATTAACTGGAAGAGCTTAAAAACTATCAAAATTAGTAAATCAGACAATTCTATTGAATGGACTTTTTATTTCTTAAAGAAAACATGTTATTTCTGTTAAAACAACTTGCAGTTCAATTCTTTAATTAACTTAAAATCCCTCTCAATTCTATTAGTAATTATAATAAATTAAATGAACATGTTTGATGTGTTAATTCTTTAAAAGTTCCATGGGGTAAGACTATCTTTATTCAGTCAAGTGGCAGTGACATGAAACATAGATTGTAGAGAGGCAAGTAAAAGTAGACAGAGGATATTAAATAAATCTTTACCATTCATGCTAATAATTCCCTTATGCAAAGAAGAAAGTGAACTTTTTAACCTCTGAAGCAGGGAACAACACAAGAGATGGATCTTTCTGTGAAACCAAATTAAAAGATAAATTTTCAAGCTAAGAAAATAGCTACATTTATTTAAGATTCAAAATTAAAGGCAAGTACATAAAAATGAACAATAGAGAATCACAACTAAAAACATTAAAATTAACAGTACAGTTTTAGAATTCAGATGCATATAATTAAAAAGTATTTCTAGAGTTTCATACAGACCTTAAATTTTTCAAACTTGTAATATTTGAATTCTCTAAAAAATTCTTGTAAAACTTCCCCTCTCTTGTTCCCACCCTTGGTCATTGTTCAAAATTTGAAGTTTTAATCATATTTCTGAAACAATACCATTATATGGAGAATCATATTATAATAGATTGACATTTTAACATGTCATTTAATTATGCTATTTATATTCCTATGTCCTAAATATAGATGCTATATAATCTATAGGAACAGCAGTTCAAACTTTAATCCTACCACAAATGCCAAACATGAAAACTTCCTGTTAAATTACTTAAATTCTTGAACTAACTATTAACAGTTTCCTGTCTGGTATCTTACTCTTGCAGACAAAACACATTCTGATAAACAGCTTGAGTTATTTTTGTTGCTCAAAATGAACTTGTCTTCCTTTTCCTATTATGTGACTGAAACTGAGTGTTAAAGCAGGATGTGCAAAAAAATGTAATACCGTTATCTCCTTTAATCCCTCTTTAGTTATTTTAGTATCTATTATAAATGCAGCAAAAGATGTCAAGATCTTGCTAAAATAATGCTTTTATAATACTGTATTGATAGTATAAAAATTCAAATAATTTTAATCTCTAAGAATAATGCTAAACTCTAAGGATTCAGTTACAGTCATTTGAATCATAAACTGAGTAAAACAGATTGCCCTTTCCAATCAATGTGATTGGGCCTCATCCAGAAATACCCTCACAGACACACTCAGAATAATGTTTGGCCAAAAGTATGGACGTTCCATGGCTCAGTCAAGTTGACATAAAATTAACCATCACAATCATATAAGTAGTCTGCATCGATGAAACATTCAGCAAATATTCTATATTCATTGAATACATTTTGCAACAATGTAAGTGTGGATTTTAAAAATGAATACCAGGGCCTCCCTGGTGGCGCAAGTGGTTGAGAGTCCGCCTGCCGATGCAGGGGATACGGGTTCGTGCCCCGGTCTGGGAGGATCCCATATGCCGCGGAGCGGCTGGGCCCGTGAGCCATGGCCGCTGAGCCTGCGCGTCCGGAGCCTGCGCGTCCGGAGCCTGTGCTCCGCAACGGGGGAGGCCACAACAGTGAGAGGCCCGCATACCGCAAAAAAAAAAAAAAAAAAAAAAAAAAAAAAAGAAATAAAAATGAATACCAAACCAAGGGCACTCTCTCTCACACTCTTGTTGTTTTTTTTTTTTTTTCTTTTCTTTCGTTGGAGAGTGGATAGAAAGAAGAATGAGAGATGGGGTCTTCCATAATATTTACACAGTTTCAAAGTTTACATACACTACCAGTAATGGGTAACCGTAAGTTTTAGTGTTTTATCTTTTTCTTAACCCTTTCATAAAAATCACATCATTTATGAAAGGCAGTTGCAGTATCGAACAAAATGAAGTAGACCTAAAGGCATAGGTGTGAGTGCATACTTAGTCATTTACTGCACAAAGATCAAACAATTCACATAGCCAGTTTTCTCATCAGAATAATTCCACCTCCCACAAGATTGCATTGGTGATGACTTAATGTTTGTGAAAGAAATCTGTAAAGTGTGAAGTGCTGTACAAGTGTAATGTATTTTTAGTTTTAGTACTAGCTCCACCATTTTGCTATAGATGAGAGGGTTTTCAACCAGGAACCTCTGCTATAGTAAAATCAGCAGTTCTCTCTCAATTACTTGCATTAGTCACAAGAGGGCTCTTTGTCTAAACAGGCAAGTTAACTTGGAATTTATGGTATCAGAGCTTCCTGATGGGTTTATCAAACTTGATGATTCCTGTATGGATAATTTTGCTATTAGGTTAACTCAGTCCCACAATGACTAAACTCAAGGGCACTGGTGGTTCATTAGCAGAAGTCTTGCCTCCTACAATGACTAAACAGAGTGGAGCTGAGGGAGTGATTTGATTTATCTGGATCCTCCAGTTATTCAGAGGCTGTCTTAAGCTGCTTCCAGAATATCTATTTATTGGGCAACATAAATTACCAACTAGACTTGCTTATATCAATTTCAGAAGTATATTTTATTGCATTTAAAACTTAAGATCTTTAATATGAAAAATGTTGGAAATGATAACTGTGTTATCAAAGAAAAATATATAACATTATAAATAGGAAAAATATAGTGGTGTTTTGATGAAAAAAATTGAAACACAGCTGCCTGAAATTTGATACTTGACAAAAATACAACACAAATGACAGAAGAGAGAATCAAGTTATAAAATATAAAAATTAAGAGATAGCCCCACTCCCCCTCAAAAAATAACTCCAAAGGAGTCACTTTTAGATTAACCTGACTCTGTAGAAGTTTATCCATAGTAAAATAACTTTGCCTTGGTTAATAGAAGATCATGCTTTTTTACAAGAGAAAGGAGTTTTTAATCAGTCTCTTTTTCTCATCTCAAATGAATTCAGTATATTGCCCCATCAAATGCACAGACAAAGCTGCCTCTACCGGACCTTCAAGATAGCCTCCACCTTGAAAATTTTTAGCATTTCTCTTTAGGTTTTTGGCTAAAGGCCAACTTGACATCAGTCAGTTCTGGAGTCATAAACTGCTGTCACCTACAAAATCTGAGAGAGAAAAGCACTGGCATCAACTCAGACACTATCCATGTGGCCTGTGAAGTAGTTAAGGCCTTTCCTTTCCTTGCATTTAATAAATAATTCCCAGGGGAAGCATTTTGTTCCTCAGCTTCAGAGGCTCCTCCAATCCCCTGTCACGGGCAGCAATAACATCTATTTTCTATGAATGCATATATCTGTCTCTCTGGCTTTTTCTGAAGTTTAACAAAAAGAAATGCTTTGGTAAGCTTATTTTGTTAAGAAGTTTCTAAAGTACAAAGTTTCAGTAGAAAATTTCTCTTTTCTAGGAACACTTCATCGAGGTAATAAAGAACCAAGAATTCCTCCTGCTTCCAGCTAATGAGATTTCAAAACTTTTATGCAGTGATGACATTAATGTTCCTGATGAAGAAACTATTTTCCATGCTCTAATGCAGTGGGTAAGGCATGATGTGCAGGCTAGGCAACAAGACCTAGCAATGCTGCTTTCTTACATCAGACTGCCATTACTTCCACCACAGGTATGGAAACTTACCCAGGTAATGCAAATTATAGTTCTAAACAACAACTAGGCATTAAGCCATTCTTTTTTCTTTTAATTGTATACAGAGAATTTCTGGTACGTGATTTGTTTCACAGAAGGACATGTACAGCCTTCAATTAACAATATTAGTAATGACGACGAGTGAGGAAAAAAAGGTTTAAGGAAAAAATCTACAAATGATCCCCGAACTTCAGAATACTCATTAGATTCAGTTTCCTCTCTCACCAAACAGCACTTGTAACAAGCAGGGAAAATGACTAACATAACTCTTTTTCTTTTCCTGCCACCTTCTAGGCAAGGTGATAATAATCATTACAGAAGCATACCAGAGGAGAACCTAGGAAGGAGTTAGATTCTGGACAATACGTACTAACTAACATGAGTAATTAGCTACTATGATTGAAACCATATTATAATTGCTTCAGATGCATTGGAGCATCATTATAATGGCATCCTCACCATGCATGCCAAAGGACTGTACTAAAAATGATCCTAAAAACAAACGCCCTTGGATAAAACTCAGGATTGACCCACCTTATACTGAATTTTAGTATGTGAAGTTTAGTGAGGTTGGAGTGAAGTCTCATTATATAATTCTAACATTGGTGATAACCACAATTATTTCTCTGTAGCCAACTGATCAGTAGTATATATCATTTATATATATATATATATATATATATATATATATATATGAATATAAGGCACATATGTACACTTCATATGGTATATAACTTGTAGCTAAAGTCCTCAAACATCATTCACATTGGAAGGAAGGACTTTTCTGGACCTAATGGATCAGTAGCTTCATAAATGTTAAAATTCATCAATTTGCAAAAAAATTCTAATTAAATGTTAACATTGAAAAATAGATTTTAATTTGCTGATGATTTCTCTGCTTTTTTTTTTTTACTTTTAGCTGTTAATTAAATCCCATGGAAGTACATATTTACTCTTATTTTTAGTTGAGGTACAGTTGATTTACAATATTATATTAGTTTCAGGTGCACAACATAGTAATTCAAAATTTTTATAGATTATATGCCATTTATATTTATTATAAAATATTGGCTATATTCCCTGTGCTGTACAATATATCCTTATAGCTTATTTATTTCATACATAGTGGTTTGCATCTCTTAATCTTCTACCCCTAACTTGTCTCTCACCCCCTTTCCTCTCCCCACTAGTAAACACTAGTTCTCTATATTTGTTATTCTGTTTCTTTTTTTTTAATTGAAGTATAGTTGATTTACAGTGTTATGTTAGTTTCAGATGTATAGCAGAGTGTTCCAGTTATGTATACATACATATATATATATATATATATATATATATATATGTCTGTGTATATATATATATATATATACATATATATATATATTCTATTTCAGGTTCTTTTCCATTATGGATTATTACAAGATATTGCATATAGTTCCCTGTGCTATATAGTAGGTCCTTGTTGTTTATCTATTTTATATTTAGTAGCATGTATCTGTTAATCCCAAACTCCTGTATTATCCCTCCACCCCTTCCCCTTTGATAACCATAAGTTTGTTTTCTACATCTCCGAGTCTGTTTCTGTTTTGTAAATTAGTTCATTTGTACCATTATTTTTAGATTTGCATATAAGTAATATCATACGATATTTGTTTTTCTCTGATTAACCTCACTTAGTATGATAATCTCTAGGTCCATCCATGTTGCTGCAAATGGCATTATTTCATTCTTTTTCATGGCTGAGTAATATTCCATTGTATACATATATCACATCTTCTTTATCCATTCATCTGTCCATGGACACTTAGATTGCTTCTATGTCTTGGCTATTGTAAACAGTGCTACTATGAACATTGGGGTGCATGTAACTTTACAAATTAAAGTTTTCTTCTTTTCCAGATATATGCCCAGGAGTAAGATCGCTGGATCATATAACACTATTTTTAGTTTTCTAAGGAACCTCCTTATTGTTCTCCATAGTGACTGCACAAATTTACATTCCCAACAATGTAGGAGGGTTCTCTTTGCTCCACACCCTCTCCTGTATTTATTTTTTTGTAGTCTGTTTCTTTTTTGCTGTGCTCACTAGTTTGTATCACTTTTTTTAGATTCCACATATAAGTGATACCATACAGTCTTTGTCATTGTCTGCTTTATTTTGCTGAGGATAATACCCTCCAGGACCTTCCTTGTGGTTGTAAATGGCAAATTTTCATTCTTTTTTATGGCTGAGTAGTATTCCATTGTATACAGTGTGTGTGTGTGTGTATACATATATATATGTGTATATATATGTGTATATATATATATATATATATATATATATATATATATATATACACCACATCTTCTGGTGAGTGGGGCTATGTCCCTGCTCAGTTAATTACTTCACCTGAGGCATGTCAGTACTGGTGCCTATAGGCTGTTCGGTGGGGGCAGGTCTGGGTCCTAAGGCTAATAAGCTAGAAGGAAGATTCCAAAAAGGCCCTTACCAGGACCAGTGTCCACACGACAGAATGAGCTCCCACAAATGGCTGCTGCCAGTGTCTGACACCAGGGTGAGCTCTGATTGCCTTTTGCCTTTCCTATTGACTCTCTAAGATCAGCAGGAAGATCTGACACAGTCTCCTTTCAAGTTACTGCTTCTGCCCTGGATCTCAGAGCATGTGAGATTTTGTGTGCACCCTTTAAATATGGAGTCTCCATTTTCCACAGCCCTCTGAGCCTCCTGAATGTAAGCCCTGCTGGCCTTTGAAGCCAAATAGTCTGGTTTCTTGTCTTCCTGGTGCAGAACTCTTAGGCTAGGGAGCCCAATGTGGGGCTTGGATCCCAATGTGGGGCTTAGGCCCCTCGCTTTTTGGGGAGAACTTCTGAAGTTGTAATTATTCTCCTGTTTGTGGGTCAGCCACACTGGGATTATGGGTCTTGACTATATTGTGACTCTACCCCTCCTACCCAACTTGTGGTTCGTTCTTTACATCTTTAGTTGTAGATGATCTTTTGTGGTAGGTTCTGGTCTTTTTCATCAATAGTTATCCTATAAATAGTTGTAATTTTTGTGTGCCTAGGAGAGGAGTTGAGCTCAGAGTCTTTATTCTCTGCCATCTTTGGAACCCCCGGGACATATTTACTCTTAAGCCAGGGGTTTCTTTGAAACTCAGTTTCTCAGGCCCCCACCACAGACCAAGGGAAACGAGTTATTGGGTTGAGGCCAAGGAATCTGTATTTTAACAATTTCTCCAGATGATTCTTAGATATGCAAAAATTTGAAATACACTGGTGTAAAGGATCAGAAGCCCTTAACTTTATACTGCTATTAAGTCTACATGACATTTTTTTCAGCAAAGGGTTTAGTTGGACTTTTCTTAATTTATTGGAATAACAGTAAATATCCAGCTGAAACACACAACCAGTGGTACCTTGGCTTCCCACTCCTGAATATGCCTAGAATGTGGGATTGTGTGAATTTTTCCTGATGATGATAGTAGTGGGTAATCTTACACAACTATTCTAGAAATGAAATATATGAAGAGACTGGTGATAAATGTCTGAAGAATATTTTTGAAAGAAAAAAAATTGCATAGCCTAGTTTTCAAACCTATTTGCTACAGTGTATGCATTAAGGAAATACATGGGGTCTCACCAGTCAAGTCAAAACAGTAATCCATCAGGGATAAAAAGTGGGGTGAGAGCAGGGTTGAGGTTAATCAGTGAAGAACAGGAAACTTCAGGGGGAAGTTTTATGGGGTAAAATTAGCACCTCCATTCCAACAACCTTCTTGCTGTTCCTGTCAATTCCTATGATACTGTGGACTGCAGACTCCAAGGAAACAATCTAAATGACCCTTGGAAAATTCTGAACAATACTCTTCACTTCTCCTCAACTCATCTCAGGAAGAATATTTTACCTAGCTTTTATCCCATTCATTTAGGGTCATATTAGCTGCTGGGCAATAATTGTTAGAAAGGATTGATCTCATGTACTATTGGTGATGAATTACCTAGTTACTAATACATGTACTTTACTGGTGTACACATGTACATGTACAGATAAAAAGCACCTGCTTCATGCTTTGATTTGATGATAAAGATGCAGCCCCTATGGTGATATAAATTTTTTAATATATTTATTTATTTATTTAGGGCTGCATTGGTTCTTCATTGCTGTTCATGGGCTTTCTCTAGTTGTGGCAAATGGGGGCTATTCTTCACTGTGGTGCACGGGTTTCTCAATGCGGTGGCTTCCCCTTGTTGAGGAGCTCATGCTCAGTAGTCGTGGCAAACAGGCTCCTCGGCATGTGGGATCCTTCTGCACCAGGACTCGAACCCGTGTCCCCTGCATTGGCAGATGGATTCTTAACCACTGCGCCACCAGTGAAGTCTGGATATTATTTTAATTGTGCATGTTTGTGCCATATCCCCTAAATCAACCGAAAAGATGGCTGCTTCTCTAGCGGGGCAGGAGGTGCTTGCTCTGTGCAGACACAGCCATTCACTTTGCTTTCAGTAACACATTTTATGAGTGCTTTTTCACTTTCACTCCTGGAGATTACATGTACATACTCAAAAGAGGAAAAATATGTCAAATAAATGTGCATTAATAAATTAGCTACTACCATGAGGCTTTTCATCATAAAATATGTTACTGAGTAACTTAACATATTAAATAATAACACATATATTAGAATTAGCTTGAGTTTTCTCCAAATTTATATAAATGAAAATGCTATTTCTAATGTTTGCTCTTCACTTCATATACATGCATCATTACTTTTCAGTTACTGGCAGATCTTGAAAACAGTTCCATGTTTACTGGTGATCTTGAGTGTCAGAAGCTCCTGATGGAAGCTATGAAGTATCATCTCTTACCTGAGAGAAGACCCATGATGCAAAGCCCTCGGACGAAGCCTAGAAAATCAACTGTGGGAGCACTTTATGCTGTGGGAGGCATGGATGCTATGAAAGGTAACAGGAACAAATTAATTACTTTAGAAAGTATCATTCAAAAAAGATGTATTCTCCACACACACCAAACTATGAGGGCAGTATTAAAGCTACATATAAATGTGTGCATCTAAAGCTATTTCTTATAAAAAAGGTAATATAAATATTGTGACCTCCTTTTTTATTCTTACATTATGGGACATAACCCTTTCATTAGTGTTTCCTCAACTCTTAAGAGGTACTTTTCCCTTATGAAAGCAATATTTATTTATTTATTTATTTATTTATTTATTGCTCTCAGGATACAATTAATTTCTTTTTATTGAAGTATAGACTTACAATATTATATTACTTTCAGGTAAGCTGCATAGTGACTCAGTATTTTTGCAGATGATACTCCATTATAGGTTATTACAAGAAAATGGCTTTAATTTCCTGTACTATACAGTATATCCTCACTGCTTACCTATTTTATACATAGTAGTTTGCATCTGTTAATCCCATACCCTTAATTTGTCCCTCCCTCCTTCTCTCTCACCTTTGGTAACCACTGGTTTGTTTTCTATATTTGTGTGTCTCTTTCTGTTTTGGATATACATTCATTTGTATTATTTTAGATTTCACATATAAATGATATACAGTATTTGTCACTCTGACATTTCACTAACCATAATATATTTTTATTAGTTTCTGCTTTATAACAAAGTGAATCAGTCATACATATACATCTGTTCCCATAACTCTTCCCTCTTGTGTCTCCCTCCCTAACACCCTCCCTATCCCACCCCTCCAGGCGGTCACAAAGCACCGAGCTGATCTCCCTGTGATATGTGGCTGCTTCCTGCTACCTATCTACCTTACATTTGGTAGTGTATATATGTCCATGCCTCTCTCTTCTTTGTCACAGCTTACCCTTCCCCCTCCCCATATCCTCAAGTCCATTCTCAAGTAGGTCTGTGTCTTTATTCCTGTTTTACCCCTAGGTTCTTCATGACATTTTTTTTCTTAAATTCCATATATATGTGTTAGCATACAGTACTTGTCTTTCTTTTTCTGACTTACTTCACTCTGTGTGACAGACTCTAGGTCTATCCACCTCATTACAAATAGCTCAATTTCATTTCTTTTTATGGCTGTGTAGTATTCCATTGTATATATGTGCCACATCTTCTTTATCCATTCATCGAATGATGGGCACTTAGGTTGTTTCCATCTCCAGGCTACTGTGAATAGAGCTGTGATGAACATTTTGGTACATTAATCTTTGAATTATGGTTTTCTCAGGGTATATGCCTAGTAGTGGGATTGCTGGGTCATATGGTAGTTCTATTTTTAGTTTTTTAAGGAACCTCCATACTGTTCCCCATAGTGGCTGTACCAATTCACATTCCCATCAGTAGTGCAAGAGTATTCTCTTTTCACCACAACTTCCTCAGCATTTATTGTTTCTAGATTTTTTGATGATGGCCATTCTGACTGGTGGGAGATGATATCCCATTGTAGTTTTGATTTGCATTTCTCTAATGATTAATGATGTTGAGCATTCTTTCATGTGTCTGCTGGCAGTCTGTATATCTTCTTTGGAGAAATGTCTATTTAGGTCTTCTGCCCATTTTTGGACTGGGTTGTTTGTTTTTCAGATATTGAGCTGCATGATGTGCTTATAAATTTTGGATATTAATCCTTTGTCAGTTGCTTCATTTGCAAATATTTTCTCGCTTTCTGGGGGTTGTCTTTTTGTTTTGTTTATGGTTTCCTTTGCTGTGCAAAAGCTTTTTAGTTTCATTAGGTCCCATTTGTTTATTTTTGTTTTTATTTCCATTTCTCTAGGAGGTGGGTCCAAAAGGATCTTGCTGTGATTTATGTCATAAAGTGTACTGCCTATGTTTTCCTCTAAGAGTTTGATAGTTTTTGCCCTTATATTTAGGTCTTTAATCCATTTTGAGCTTATTTTTTTGTATGGTGTTAGGGAGTGATCTAATATCATACTTTTACATGTCCCTGTCTAATTTTCCCAGCACCATTTTTTAAAGAGGCTGTCCTTTCTCCACTGTACATTCCTGCCTCCTTTATCAAAGAAAAGTTGACCATATGTGTGTGGGTTTGTCTCTGGGCTTTCTATCCTGTTCCATTTAGCTATCTTTCTGTTTTTCTGCCAGTACCACACTGTCTTGATTACTGTAGCTTTGTAGTATAGTCTGAAGTCAGGGAGCCTGATTCCTCTAGCTCCGTTTTTTGTTCTCAAGATTGCTTTGGCTACTCAGGGTCTTTTGTTTTTCCAAGCAAATTTTGAAATTTTCTGTTCCAGTTCTCTGAAAAATGCCAGTGGTTTTTTGATAGGGATTGTATTGAATCTGTAGATTGCTTTGGGTAGTAGACTCATTTTCACAATATTGATTCTTCCAATCCAGGAACATGGTATATCTCTCCATCTATTTGTATCATCTTTAATTTCTTTCACCAGTGTCTTATTATTTTCTCCATACAGGTCTTTTGTCTCCTTAGGTAGGTTTATTCCTAGATATTTTATTCTTTTTGTTGCAATGGTTAATGGGAGTGTTTTCTTGATTTCATTTTCAGATTTTTCATCATTAGTGTACAGGAATGCCAGAGATTTCTGTGCATTAATTTTGTATCCTGCTACTTTACCAAATTCATTGATTAGCTCTAGTCGTGTTCTGGAAGCATCTTTAGGATGCTCTATGTATAGTATCATGTCATCTGCAAACAGTGACAGCTTTACTTCTTCTTTTCCAATTTGGATTCCTTTTATTTCCTTTTCTTCTCTGATTGCTGTCGCTAAAACTTCCAAAACTATGTTGAATAAGAGTGGTGAGAGTGAGCAGCTTTATCTTGTTCCTTATCTTAGTGGAAATGTTTTCAATTTTTCACCATTGAGGACGATGTTGGCTGAGGGTTTGTCATATATGGCCTTTAATATGTTGAGGAAAGTACCCTCTATGCCTGCTTTCTGCAGGGTTTTTATCATAAATGGGTTTTGAGTTTTGTCGAAAGCTTTCTCTGCATCGATAGGGATGATCATATGGTTTTCTCCTTCAATTTGTTAACCTGGTTTATCACACTGATTGATTTGCATATATTGAAGAATCCTTGCATTCCTGGAATAAACTCCACTTGATCATGGTGTATGATCCTTTTAATGTGCTGTTGGATTCTGTTTGCTAGTATTTTGTGGAGGATTTTTGCATCTCTATTCATCAGTGACATTGGCCTGTAGTTTTCTTTCTTTGTGACATCCTTGTCTGGTTTTGGTATCAAGGTGATGGTGGCCTCATAGAATGAGTTTGGGAGTGTTTCTCCCTCTGCTATATGTTGGAAGAGTTTGGGAAAGATAGGCATTAGCTCTTCTCTAAATGTTTGATAGAATTTGCCTGTGAAGCCATCTGGTCCTGGGCTTTTGTTTGTTGGAAGATTTTTTATCACAGTTTCAATTTCAGTGCTTGTGATTGTTCTCTTCATATTTTCTATTTCTTCCTGATTCAGTCTTGGCAAGTTGTGCTTTTCTAAGAAGTTTTCCGTTTCTTCCAGGTTGTCCATTTTATTGGCATAGAGTTGCTTGTAGTAATCTCTCATGATCTTTTGTATTTCTGCAGTGTCAGTTGTTACTTCTCCTTTTTCATTTCTAATTTTATAGATGTGAGTCTTCTCCCTTTTTTTCTTGATGTGTCTGGCTAATGGTTTATCAATTTTGTTTATCTTCTCAAAGAACCAGCTTTTAGTTGTATTGATCTTTGCTATCATTTCCTTCATTTCCTTTTCATTTATTTCTTATCTGATCTTTATGATTTCTTTCCTTCTGCTAACTTTGGGGGTTTTTGGTCTTCTTTCTCTAATTGCTTTAGGTACAGGGTCAGGTTGTTTACTCGAGATGTTTCCTGTTTCTTAAGGTGGGATTTTATTGCTATAAACCTCCCCCTTAGAACTACTTTTGCTGAGTCCCATAGGTATTGTGTCGTCGTGTCTCCATTGTCATCTGTTTCTAGGTATTTTTTAATTTCCTCTTTGATTTCTTCAGTGATCACTTCATTATTAAGTAGTGTATTGTTTAGCCTCCATGTGTTTTTATTTTTTGCAGATCTTTTCCTGTAATTGATGTCTAGTCTCATAGCATTGTGGTCAGAAAAAATACTTGATACAATTTCAATTTTCTTAAATTTACCAAGGCTTGATTTGTGACCCAAGATATGATCTATCCTGGAGAATGTTCCATGAGCACTTGAGAAAAATGTGTATTCTGTTGTTTTTGGATGGAATGTCCTATAAATATCAGTTAAGTCTTTTTGACCAGTGTCCTGAAGTTGGCTCTCCCACCTCAGAGGCACAGCACAGACTCCTGGCTGTAGCACCAAGGGCCTTTCATCCACCTGGCTCAGAATAAAAGGGATAAAAATTAGAAAGAAAGAATTAGTAGAAGAAAGAAAGAAAGAAAGAAAGAAAGAAAGGAGGGAATGGGGAGGTATGGAGGGAGCAAGGAGGGAAGGTATGAAAAAGAAAAAAAGAGAAGATAAAATAAAATAGAATAATGTATGATAAAATATTATAGCATTATTAAAATAAAAAAATAATTATAAAAAAATAAAAATTAAAAACAGAAAAAAACAAACAAAAAAACAAGAAAAAAAGAAAAACGGATGGATAGAACCCTGGGACAAATGGTGGAAGCAAAGCTATATAGACAAAATCTCACACAGAAGCATACACATACACATACACTTTCACAAAAAGAGAACAAGGGGAAAAAAATCGTAAATCTTGCTCTGAAAATCCACCTCCTCAATTTGGAATGATTTGTTGTCTATTCATGTATTCCACAGATGCAGGGTACATCACGTTGATTGTGGAGCATTAATCCACTGCTTCTCAGGCTGCTGGGAGAGATTTCCCTTTCTCTTCTTTATTCTCACAGCTCCCGGGTCTCAGCTTTGGATTTCGCCCCGCCTCTGCATGTACGTCTCCGGGCGGTGTCTGTTATTTGCTCAGACATGACGGGGTTAAAGGAGCAGCTGCTTCGGGGCTCTGGCTCACTCAGGCCCGGGGGAGGAAGGGGTATGGTGTGCAGGGCGAGCCTTTGGCAGCAGAGGCCAGCGTGAGGTTGCACCAGCCTTAGGCATGCCATGCGCTCTCCCGGGGAAGCCATCCCTGGATCCTGGGACCCCGGCAGTGGTCAGCTGCAAAGGCTCCCCGCAAAGGGGGCATGGACAGTGACCTGCGCTCGCACACAGGCCTCTTGGCGGCGGCAGCAGCAGCCCCAGCATCCCACGCCCATCTCCGGGGTCCATGCTATTAGCCGCGGTTCTCGCCCGTCTCTGGAGCTCCTTTAAGCAGCGCTCTTAATCCCATCTCCTTGTGCACCAGGAAACAAAGAGGGAAGAAAAAGTCTCTTGCCTCTTTGGCAGCTCCAGACTTTTTCCCGGACTCCCTCCGGGCTAGCCGTGGTGCACTATCCCCTTTAGGCTGTGTTAACGCCGCCAACCCCTGTCCTCTCCCTGCACTCCAACTGAAACCCGAAACCCGACCCTCAGCTCCCAGCTCCACCCGCCCCGGTGGCCGAGCAGACAAGCCTCTCGGGCTGGTGAGTGCTGGTTAGCACCGATCCTCTGTGCGGGAATCTCCCCGCTTTGCCCTCCGCACCCCTGTTGCTGTGCTCTCCTCCACTACTCCAAAGATTTCCCCCTCGACCCCCCGCAGTCTCCACCTGCGAAGGGGCTTCCTAGTGTGTGGAAACCTTTCCTCCTTCACGGCTCCCTCCCGCTGGTGCAGGTTCCGTCCCTATTCTTTTGTCTCTGTTTATTCTTGTTTCTTTTGCCCTACCCAGGTACGTGGGGAGTTTCTTGCCTTTTGGGGGGTCTGAGGTCTTCTGTCAACCTTCAATAGGTATTCTGTAGGAGTTTTTCCACGTGTAGATGAATTTCTGATGTATCTGTGGGGAGGAAGGTGATCTCCGTGTCTTACTCTTCCGCCATCTTCCCCCAGCTCCTCCCTCTGCTCCTCACTAAGCATAATATTTTCTAGGTCCTTCAATGTTACTTCAAATGGCAGAATTTCCCCCTTTTTGTGGCTGAATCCTATTCCATTGTATATATACCTCATCTTTTTTATCCATGTATCTGTTGATGACAGTCAGGTTGCTTCTATACCTTGGCTATTGTATATTATTCTGCTGTGAACATTGGAGTGCATATATCTTTTTGAATTAGTGTTTTCATTTTTTCTGGATATATTCCCAGGAGTGTAATTTCTGTATCATATGGTAGTTCTATTTTTAGTTTTTTGAGGAAACTTCATACTCTTTTCCATAGCGGTTATACCACTTTACATTCCTAGCAACAGTGTACAAGGGTTCCCTTTCATCCGCATCCTCTCCAACATTTGTTATTTGGAGACTTTTTGATGATAGTCATCTGGTATGTGTGAGGTAATATCTCATTTCAGTTTTGATTGCTTTTCTCTAATAATTAGCAATGCTAAGCATCTTTTCATGTGCCAGTTAGCCATCTGTATGTCTTCTTTCGATAAATGCCTATTGTTCTGCAATTTTTTGATTGTTTTTTTGATATTGAGTTGTATGAGCTATTTATATATTTTAGATATTAACCTGTTGTAAGCCACGTCATTTTCAAATATTTTCTCCCATTACAGAGGTTGCCTTTTCATTTTGTTGGTGGTTTCCTTTGCTGTGCAAAAGCATTTATGCTTAATTAGGACCCACTTGCTTATTTTTGCTTTTATTTCTTTTGCCTTAGGAGACAGAACCAAAAAAATATTGCTATGATTTATGTCAAATAGTGTTCTGCCTGTGTTTTTTTCTAGGAGTTTTATGGTTTCAGGTTTTACAGTTAGGTATTTAAACCATTTTGATTTTATTTTTGTATATGGTGTGAGGGAGTATTCTAATCTCATTGTCCAGTTTTCCCAGAACCATTTGTTGAAGAGTGTCTTTTCTCCATTGTATATTCTTGCCTCCTTTGCCATAGATTAATTGACCATAGGTGTGTGGGCTTATTTCTGGGCTTTCTATTCTGTACCATTGATCTATGTGTCTGTTTTGGTGCCAGTACAATGTTGTTTTGATGACTTTAGCTTTGTAGTATAGTCTGAAGTCTGGGATGGTGATACCTTCAGCTTTGTTCTTTTTTCTCAAGGTTGCATTGGCAATTTGGGGTCTTTTGTGGTTCTTATGGGAACAATTTTTAAATTTGAGTATTTGCTTTGAAAAATAAGATCTTTTCAGGGAAAACTTAAAGATTTATCATAATTGGAAGGAATGGGGTCCTCTAAATTTGTTTTTTGACAGAAATAGGATAGTGGTCTCTAACTTCTTGCTTTCAATTTCCAGATAGGTGCTCAAAGACCAGTTACAAATAAACTTGAAGTGCTGATAACAAGATCAGCAATTCCATCCTGGAATAAAATAATGATTTTACAGAAGAATTTCAACAAATAAGAATAGGGAAAAAATTCTGAAGCCATCATGTCAAGCTTGAATACTTCTTAGAACTTGTTTTTCTATAGTTCTGTCTTTTTACACCTGATTTCTCAGTCTGTAGACCCATGTTGCCAAAACAATGAGGCAAGGACTTTGTAATTAAGAATTGGCTGTGTAGGAAATAAGATCAACCACTTAAAATTTGCCAAGTCATACATAGAAATGTTTTGACATCTTGTAGAAAATGTTGCAAAAGTCAAAGTTCTGTGCTTCTGGAAACTGATTCTTTTTTTTGGTATGTGTAACTGGAAATTGGAAGACCATATAGGAGACATGTCAATTAATAATAAACCTATTAAACAAAAGCTTGCCAATGCAGTTATTTCCAAAGTAGTAGAGAAACCTCACAGAACTAGTGTTCTTCAGAAAATAACAAATACAATGAAATCCTATAACTAATTTCAAGTCTAATAATGATATTTTATTGCATTTTGTTGAATAGAATGAACATTAACATAATTTAAAGGTGTCTTATTTGATATTTATATCAAAAGGGTACTAAGTACAAAATGCAAGCACAACTATGCTTAGTTTCTGATTAAAAAAAAAAAAAAGCCTAACCTGCAGAGTGAGAAATGGAAAACTTTGTGTTTATTGGTTTGTTTTTTTCTGTTTGTTACTGTTTTTGTTATTTTTTCAGGTTCCTGTTTTTTAAGTTAATATTACACAAATGAATGTGTTTCACAAGATGGTAATAAGTGTCTACAACTCCTTATTAACTTACAGAAATGAGTGTGAAATGTGAGCCTATGATCCCTTGATTCTACTACCACAGTTTGATATGGAAGGAAGTAAAACAATCATTTTGAGACTCTTGGAATACCTAGTGTATGGAAATATAAAAATCTCTATGGGAAGTTGCAGACAACTACAATAATAGTAAAAAACTATTATTTTTGTGTACCTGATCCTTGTTTGGCATTTTGCAAACATCATTTCTAATCCTCACAATAATGTTACAAGATAGATTTTATTACCTTAATTTTGCAGATGAGGAAACTAAGGTCTTTAAGGTTAGATAGCCAAGCCAAGGGCAAACATCTAGAACTAAGGGAAAGGGAATTATTACTCAAATTTTGTGTTCCTTTTTGCTATACTGACACTATTTTAGATGAAAGAACAACAACAACAACAAAATTGACCCCTCTCTTTGAGGGTTTTAGAATCTATTTAAAAATCAGGGTGAACACTAAGGAGCAAAAAAGGAAAGAAAGAAAGAAAGAAAAAATAAGTAAAGCAAAACATTAAAGTGGTAGCATTTATCTATATAAATATTACATTTAAAAATATATCAATTTACATTCTTTAAAAATTTCTATATGCATGCCTTTTCTTACAGTGTGTTGTTTCAATTATCTTTTTTTAAGATACTTTTTGAACTTTCACATTTGATGTTTAGGAAATACAGTACTTCCTCAGTCTTTAATTACCTTTCTGACTCATACAATTAACTGGAATTAGTTGCTAAATATAGATATCAGACAAGTGGCTGGAGTTAACTATAACTCCTACCATGTATATTAAAAGAGTCATCAAAAAATTGTAAGTATGATCACAGAGTCAAACATTTTAAGTGGTCAAATGGTAAACTGTGGGCTTTTGTGAATACAAGGTATTCACTAACCTTTCATTTATTAAAAACAATGAATTCCGAGAGACAATATGGCAGGGGACAAATTAAAAGCTAATATAGTGATTTTTATTTCATTTTAAAAATAGATGGAGGAAATTACCAAACCAGATATATTCACAGCAGGAACTATCATGTTCCAAACAATACTATAAAGTTTGGCTGGTTTTGTTCCCTCTTGAATAGATCATAAGTGAGGGTTGAATAGGAGCTCTGAAATGAAATAAGAAACAATATTTGCAACGTTTAAGTGCAGAAGGCTGATATACACAGAAAAATTATGAAGTGAGTCCTAAAGAGAGAGATTAGTTAAAAAATAATCTAAGTTTTCCCATCAATATAGAGCTTCCATAATAAGCTAGCTAGAGGATTTACATTTTGATTAGTTGGAGCAATTGTGGAAATAGGCAAATGGGCTAAAGAAATTTTCAGAATTCAAGATACAGAACTACAAGTCATATATGTTCATAGATGCAAATAGTAGATATGGGGTAAATTTATCTTTTATATTTTATCTAATGTCTGGAAAAAATAACTTGGCATGAAGCAGACTACATCATTTCAATGTAAATCTTCAACATACAGCTGATTTATGTAACCTTCTACAATTTCCTAATTACTTCACCATTAATAACTCCATAATCTCAATAATTAGTGTACCCTAGCCTTCATTTCCTAATCTAAATTGGCTTTTTGGTAAATTCCACTAATGAAAAGAGTTCAAAATGAAAAATTAAAATAGAAAAGAGTGGATAGGAGGACAGATGTGGGAAGATTGGAATGAAGAAGTGGAAAGATATGAAAACAGACAGAGAAAATTGACTGCTTCACAGAGTGAAAGTAGATGTTGAGTTAGTTTGCAGGTATTCCATGTGTAACAGTATCATCCAGAGACATTTATTATAGAAAAGCTAAGTGGTGTTATTTGACCTCTCAGCAATAAATATAGTCAATAGAGGGATTGCTATCTGTAAATCAGCATTCACACAAATCCACATTGTCATTGAAACATGCAGGGATTAAAGAGAAAGAGTAAATGTGTGCCTGTGTATTCACATGTTTTTATTGTGAAAATCCAAACTCTTGAGACAAAAATACTTATAGTGCACTCTTCACCAGAAAAGACCTAAAAAGATATAAACACTGTTTCCATTAGTCCAATATAAAAAGAAAAACTATCAGAAGCAGCCATAGACATAATATATACTCAGCCTAAATCCCTATACTGTAGCCTTATAATTCGCCAGTGAAAAGGCTTCAGATGTTAACTGTTTTCATCTGAACTAATGGATTATATTTTCTCCACAAATCTCCCAGTAGAACAACAGAAAAGTGTTTTTGCTTATTCCTATGGTTGGCATTGTGAAATTTGGTTGAAATTCCCTAAATCTCTCACAAGCTGTCTTAGGTGTGCTATGCATGTGAATCGTCTAATTCTTTCATATCTTACTTCGGTTATTAGAAACTTTCCTGTTGTGCAGAATCAATTTTTATTAAAAAAAATAGCAGCAGCTATTGTTGATGACTGGTAAAAAGCATTGCCTTCATGGGTAATGATTTATTATGAAGTAGTGACAATTTGCTGTGGCAGTAGTGACAGTATACTATGGTAGTAAACTTGGTATTTCAGTAATTGAGTAGAAAATTGAACTTTTATTAACACGTAAAAAGATAATACATCAGAATTGTATTATTAATTATAATACATAAATAATATAAATATAAATAATTATATTATTAATTATAATCCTTTGTGTTACCATCATGGAACATTATGTGAATCAACACTGAAGTTCCATTTAAAAGTAATTTTCATTTCTTTTCTTTTAGTCGTTTGTATTTTAAATCAACCCCCACACACACCAAACTGAATAAAATAAAAGGGCATAAATTAGTATATTGAATGGTCATAGGTAATTAAAACCATAAGGGATATGTAAACAGTCAGTAATAGATTCCGAAGTAATTTTTGGTGGTACAATATGGTGTTTGACACCTGTGTTAGTACTACCAATAGCTTATTATAGCCAAAGAAGCCATTATAAGCTTGTAAACTATATATATTAAATAAACTATTTTATTTTGACTCCTCCATTTGGATTCAGAAGTGGCGAAATATTATCCTTACCTTGCCTCCCAGGTTTGAGAATCATCTGGACTACTTATTTTAATTTGAGTTGCAATCACTGATTCTATGCTATAAATGATAGATACAGAAATATAATATGAATGATGCCAATTAAAATTTTTATACAAGCAGTTTTTACCATTGTTCAACATTTCTTTAACAGGTACCACTACAATCGAAAAATATGACCTCAGGACCAACAGCTGGCTACATATTGGCACCATGAGTGGCCGTAGGCTTCAGTTTGGAGTTGCTGTTATTGATAATAAGCTCTACGTCGTGGGAGGAAGAGATGGTTTAAAAACTTTGAATACTGTGGAATGCTTTAATCCAGTTGGCAAAATCTGGACGGTGATGCCTCCCATGTCAACACACAGGCATGGCTTAGGTAAGAGCTTAATGTTACATAGTTTCTAAAGAATGTACCGTTAGTAGAGCTTTTTAAAAATTAAATTAAGCTGGAATACACTAACTAATATGTATAAAATAGATAACTAATGAGAACCTGCTGTATAGCACAGGGAACTCTGCTGTAGAGTAGAAACTAACACAACGTTGTAAAACAACTATACCCCAATTAAAAATAAATGATAAAGGTCATCCATCTGAAAAAAAAATTAATTAAAATTAAATTAAGCTGCACATCACTGATATTTAGCCAAACGCTTAGTGAAAATGTTTCCAAAATGCTGAAAAGCTTAAGCAAATGATAAAAGACTGTGAAAGTTTTTTCTTGTTTCAGATGTCATACTTGTTGTAATCCTATCTCCATTCTACTGGTATTTTAAAGGGGTCCCACTTCAGGAAGGATAAAAACTTTTAGAAGGAATACATTGTTGAAGAGCACGAAACTACAACAGAGAGGTTTTTTTTTTTTGTAAACTTAATTTAGAGAAAGAACACTTGATAATGGAGAGACATTGTTTCTTTATTTCAATGTTTCAAGGGACTAGTGTCTAGTGTCCCTTCACAGGGACATATAGAAGCAAATATAGAAGCAAATCTATATTTAGGCAAAAGCTTTAGGATACAGTTTGAAGGCAGAAATATTTAGAAAAAACACTTTGGTTGAGAGTAGCTCTAAATTATACTTAATCCAGAGGTTCCAAAAATGTTTAAGAAGGAATGGAGACTTCTGGAACAGTGGGGAACTTTGATTTTCCTGTGCATTTTTCAAGGTATATCCTTCTTCGTGCTAGACGGCATACGATTCAATAACATAGAGTATCTTAAAAAAAAAAAAGCCGAATAATTGCATTGTTCTTTAAGAACTGACTTTTACACAGATTAAGCATGCCATATCCAGGACTGGTATTATTTGCCCCAAAATATCTGATAAATTATCTATATCAAATGATAGACTATGTAATTATTCAGCTCAGTTCTGTCAGTGTGATTTTTAGAAAACATATCTTACAGAGAAATCAGAGCAAATTGTTAAATTCTAATTGATATTACTAAAGCGATAGGAGAGGTGATGAGGGTATAACTCTGAGAGGCGGATTGAGATGGTGAAGAAGGTAAGGTCGGGAGGAACAAGATACGTGAATTCACAGAGCAGATGAGAAACAGAAAGGGGTTATTTATTGTATCTACTGGAACAAATTTCTAACTAAACCTCAAAAATCCCTGTCTACTGAGTTATCTCATGGGAATCATTTTTTTATCCCTATAATAAAAATCAGGGATTAGAAAGGCTTATCACAGTTAGCCTACAATTCTAAGATTTATCTAAGATTCAATATCATACCTCATTTATCACTTACATTCGAAAAATAACATTGAAATTATGCCAGAAAAGAAATCAGCTTCCCTTTTCTATTAATCCTGAGAAAAGGTTGTCCCACTACTTCCTTTGACTTCAGCATTACAACCATGATACCCTAACTATGCCTGAAAATTTCCTAGGGTTAAAAGACTATATTTACTTTTATATCAAGATCAGTAAATTATTCATTAAATGATTATTTACAAAACCATTTAAGAGATACAAACAAATTGTTAAGCAGTCAGTTCCTTAAAAAATGAATAAAAAAGCATCCATTGTGTGTGGCCTACCTAGGTGAGCTCTCATGCTATTTTTACACTTTAGGCGTAGCCACACTTGAAGGACCAATGTACGCTGTTGGTGGCCATGATGGATGGAGTTATCTAAACACTGTAGAAAGATGGGACCCTGAGGGACGTCAGTGGAATTATGTGGCCAGTATGTCAACACCTAGAAGCACCGTTGGTGTTGTCGCATTAAACAACAAGTGAGTAAACCCAAGCATTCATGTTTTTGCTCCCATTTCATGTGGTACAGCACTTCAGTGATGTGATCCACCAATCAATAAGCATTCCCAGTGACCAGGACATCCTAGTTATCGATAGTAGAAGGCCTTTGTTGGAACTCTCCCTTCATTATGATGGAAAATACTTGTCTAAAATGAATATTTAATTAAATATTCTGTAGCCCTTTGCTACTCCAGTCTGGTCCTGAGATCAGTAGCATCAGCATTACCTGAGATCTATTTAGAAAAGCTGAATCTTAGCCCCAACCTAGACCCCCTGAATCAGGATAGACATTTTAACAAGATCCTCAAGTGACTTGTGTGTACATTAAATTTGAGAAGCAAACCAGTTCCAAACTTACCCTCAATAAACTACCATTTTTTTACATTATAACTTATTCTTGACTTATCAAAATTTTGGTAAGTCTTTGTTATAGACCAAGTCTTTTTGTTCTTTACCATTCACTCTCCTGAGCATTTTAGAACTACAACTAGTACCATCTTTCTGAATCTTTCCTTCTTCCTGATCGTTTGCCTATAAGAGAAGCTAATATATTGAAACCCAATGATGTTAGAGGTTTCTACGAGCTTGAATTGTTCTTCTTGCAGGTAATTATGTACTTTCTGACAAGGAACCTTTGGAGATAATGACCAGCATATAGGAGAGACTTGAATGATGAAAAATTCAGACACCAGGATGGGTCAGTGGCAGGAGACAGCCTTGTGTGTCTGTATTGACTATGCATATACATAAAGCCAATATCTAATCACATAATTAGGTTCTGTAGAAATTTCAATACAATTTCAATTAAAATTCAATTTCAATTCAACACCTTGTGAAAGGAGTAAGAAATGTCTATAGTTAAGAGGAGACCCAGACTTACAGTGTCTTAGAGCTTAAAATTCTCCTAAATCTGATTATCTCTTGCCTAACCTGAATGATATCAGATGACTCAGTAGCAATCTCCTACCTATTACAGAAGAAGCTGAAATCATAGAATCTGACTAATTTAATTTTATCTTTCTGACTTGCTATTGTTCACAATTGAGCATGAAGGGTAATTATAGACATATAGTTTAATAAATGGTTATCTTCTTTATTGATGCAGGATTAAATTTAAATTAGATTAAAAATACTGCTCATCAAAAGAATTGGCATTTAAAATTTATGAGAGAAATGTCATAGCCAATATATCTTTCTAGGAAAAAAAATCTGGTTTCTAGGTTTTATTCTATTCCCTTAGTTACTTATTAAATTAATATCTTCTTAGTTACATTTTTTACACTAAATAAAATCGTTAATAGAAAACAACAGGGATTCTAATGCTAAGCAATTAAACCTAGCTAAAATTGTATGGTTGCCATAGTTGGGTTTTGGAAGCATCTTACCTTTCTTTAAAAATGTTTAGATTTATTGAGGTTTAACTGACAAATACTACCAACAATTTTGATACCTCCCTTCTTTCTCTGTACTTCATTTCCAATGGGATCCTTTAATCTATTATATTATGTCACAGTAACTTTCAAAAAAATGATGAAACAGAGGTTTAGGGTAAGGTAGACCTTAAAAAATGCCTTTAGGTAACTATCCATTCACAAATTCAGGCCATTCACTGTAAAATACTAAGGGAGTAGAATACACAGTTCAATGCTTTGCACAAGGTTCTGTCACTTTCATTCTATGCACAAATTTACACACACACACACACACACACACACACACACACACTTCTGTCTTTTTTCTAGGCTATATGCTATTGGTGGACGTGATGGAAGTTCCTGCCTCAAATCTATGGAATACTTTGACCCACATACTAACAAATGGAGTCTGTGTGCTCCAATGTCCAAAAGACGTGGAGGTGTGGGAGTTGCAACATACAATGGATTCGTATATGTTGTTGGGGGTCATGATGCCCCTGCTTCTAACCATTGCTCCAGACTTTCTGACTGTGTGGAACGGTAAAATATTCCTTTTTATTCATGTATTTATTTGGTTATGTGTTTTATTCAGAAATGAGAAGGATTTTTAAGTAGTCTTCCAAATAAGTATTAATTCTTACAGAGGTATAATCCTCTGTAAAGTTGTACACTTACTCCTAGGCTTGAAATATTGTGAAGAAATCCTCCTTATGCGTTCCAGATTCATCATAAGAAACGTATAAAAAGAATGCATTATTTTATCATTTGATAGTCACCCTATAAAATGAGACAAAAGAAATGAAAGAATAAATAAATTTTATTACAAGCTATATCATTCAACTATTCACCAGCTCAAATCAAAATAACTTTACTGTTTTGAAAACAAAATCAATCCTCAAAGGATGAAGGCTTATCACTACAAAATAAACTTAAAGAATTCCCAAAGAGAAGTGTTAATAATGTTCTGAACAATGACTGTATTGCATTAAGTATTTAATTTCCAAAGGTAACTTCTTTGAATGGAAGACATTCATCTGTACAAAGTGCACTGTGTTTTTTAAAATGTCAGTCATATTACTTTGTTGTTTTACTATTCATATTCCCTTTCAAGATAGAAAAATATATATCTATATGCACAAACATAACAGTTGATAATATTAACCACAGTCCAGTGGCAAATTTACTGTCAGTCAGGTTATCAGAATTCAGAAGACAGAGATCAATATGAATGGAGTCCTCAAGGGAAATTCATGAACTAGATAGAATTTGTACTTTGTAGGCATAAAAAGAATGGAGGGAATTTCAGGTCTAGGAAAAAGCACAGCCAAAACGTGAATATAAAGGAGAAATCTTCATAGATATTAGCAGAGACTTTAGGTTGAAACAATTTGGAAGAGCAATTCAAAAACACAATTAAGCACCAGATTTTTTGATAGCCTGAAATGTCAAGGTGGAAACTTTTGGATTTCATCTTGTAGGCAAAAGGATAATTAAATTTGAAGAAATGGAATATCACAAAGAAAATAATTTGGGGGAAATTGATTTAACAGTGATATGTAGGATATAATGTAAGGAAAAAAGACTAAAGGAAAGAATACGAATATTATTTTTCTTCTGAAAAGCATAATTGATGATGCTAATACTTCATTTCTTATAAGGAATAATTGATTTATGATAGACTTTTTCCTTTTTTTTCTGTTTTTTAAAGTTTAATCATAAGTGACGAGCTCCCTGCTACTCAGTGTATATCTGGAATACTTTTCCTGAGATTGGATCTTAAGAGATGCAAACAAATTTTACTTTAACATTATGCAAAACATAAAACAGTTCAATTACTGTCTCAATATATAATATATTATAGTCAAATATATGTGACACTGAGATTATCCATATCAGTTTTCCCCAAAGTTAGGAAAGTAGTAGTTGATCACCTCTTCATTATGCTAGATATTTTTAGTGTGGCAAAATATACATCACATAAAATTTACACTTTTAACCATTTTTAACTGCACAACTCAGTGGCATTAAATACATTTACATTGGTGTGAAAACATTACCAACATCCATCTCCAGAAATATTTTTCATTTCCTCAAGCAGAAACTCCATCCTTATTAAAAAAATAAATTCCCATTCTTCCCTCACCTCAGTCACTGGCAGCCACCATTTTACTTTCAATTTCTATGAATTTCATAATTCTAGGTACCTCATAAAAGTGGAATAATAAATGATCCTTTGGCGTCTGGCTTATTTTATTTAGCCTAGCAATAATTATTCAAGGCTCACCTATGTTATAGCATTTATCCAAGCTTCCTTTCCTTTTTTTTTTTTTTTTTTTTTGCGGTATGCAGGCCTCTCACTGTTGTGGCCTCTCCCGTTGCGGAGCACAGGCTCCGGATGCGCAGGCCTAGCGGCCATGGCTCACGGGCCCAGCCGCTCCGCGGCATATGGGATCCTCCCAGACCGGGGCACGAACCCGTATCCCCTGCATCGGCAGGCGGACTCTCAACCACTGCGCCACCAGGGAGGCCCTCCTTTCCTTTTAAAGTTGAAAAAATATTATATTATATGTGCATACAACATCATTTTCTTTATCCATTCATTTGTCAATGCACAAATGTGTTGCTCCCCCTTTTGTCTACTGTGAATAATGCTGCTAGGATATAGGTGTACAAATATCTGGTTGAGCCTTTGCTTTCAATTCTTTCGGGTATATACACAGAAGTAGAGTTGCTTTATCATATGGCAATTCTATTTTTAAATGTTTTATTTTTAACATCTTTATTGGAGTATAACCATTTTGCAATGGTGTGTTAGTTCCTGCTGTATAACAAAGTGAATCAGCTATATGTATACATATATCCCCATACCCCTTCCCTCTTTCATCTCCCTCCCACGATCCCTAGATCCCTCCAGGGGGTCACAAAACACCAAGCTGATCTCCCAGTGCTATGTAGCTCCTTGCCACTAGCTATTTTACATTTGGTAGTGTATATATGTCCATGCCACACTCTCACTGTATCTCAGCTTACTCTTCTACCCCCATGTCCTCAACTTTATTCTCTACATCTGCATCTTTATTCCTGTCCTGACCCTAGGTTCTTCAGAACCATTTTTTTTAGATTCTATGTATATGTGTTAGCATATGGTATTGGTTTTTCTCTTTATGACTTACTTCACTCTGTATGACAGACTCTAGGTCCATCCACCTCACTACAAATAACTCAGTTTCATTTCTTTTTATGGCTGAGTAATATTCCATTGTATATGTGTACCACATTTTCTTCATCCATTCATCTGTCGGTGGACACTTAGGTTGCTTCCATCTCCTGGCTATTGTAAATAGTGCTGCAATGAACATTGTGATACATGACCCTTTTAATTATGGATTTCTTAGGGTATATGCCCAGTAGTGGGATTGGTTGGTTATATGGTAGTCCTATTTTTAGATTTGTAAGGAATATTCATATTGTTCTCCGTAGTGACTTTATCAATTTACATTCCCACCAACAGTGCAAGAGGGTACCCTTTTCTCCACACCCTCTCCAGCATTTATTGCTTGTAGATTTTTTGATGGCCATTCTGACTGGTGTGAGGTGATAACTCATTACAGTTTTGATTTGCATTTCTCTAATGATCAGTGATGTTGAGCATCCTTTCATGTGTTTGTCGGCAATCTGTATAACTTCTTTGGAGAAATGTCTATTTGGGTCTTCTACCCATTTTTGGATTGGGTTATTTGTTTTTTTGACATTGAGTTGCATGAGCTGTTTGTATATTTTGGAAATTAATCTTTTGTCAGTTGCTTCATTTCCAAATATTTTCTCCCATTCAGAGGGTTGTCTTTTCATCTGATTTATGGTTTCCTTTGCTGTGCAAAAGCTTTTAAGTTTCATTAGATCCCATTTGCTTCTTTTTCTTTTTATTTCCATTTATCTAAGAGGTGGGTCAAAAATGATATTGCTGTGATTTATGTCATAGAGTGCTCTGCTTATGTTTTCCTCTAAGAGTTTTATAGTGTCTGGCATATAAACATTTAGGTCTTTGATCCATTTTGTGTTAACTATTGTGTATGGTGTTAGGGAGTGTTCTAATTTCATTCTTTTATGAGTAGCTGTCCAATTTTCCCAGCAACAATTATTGAAGAGGCTGTCTTTTCTCCTTTGTATATTGTTGCCTCTTTTATCAAAGATACAGTGTCCATATGTGTGTAGGTCTATCTCTGGGCTTTCTATCCTGTTCCATTGATCTATATTTCTGTTTTTGTGCCAGTACCATACTCTCTTGATTATTGTAACTTTGCAGTGTAGTCTAAAGTCAGGGAGCCTGAGTATACAGCTCCATTTTTCTTTCTCAAGATTGCTTTGGCTATTTGGGAACTTTTGTGTTTCCATACAAATTGTGAAAATTTTTGTTCTACTTCTGTGAAAAATGCCATTGGTGGCTGGATAGGGATTGCATTGAATCTGTAGATTGCTTTGGGAGTAGAATCATTTTCACGGTATTGATTCTTCCAATCCAAAAACATGTTATGTCTCTCCATCTGTCTGTATCATCTTTAATTTCTTTCAGTAGCGTCTTATAGTTTTCTGCATACAGGTCTTTTGTCTCCTTAGGTAGGTTTATTGCTAGGTATTTTATTCTTTTTGTTGCAATGGTAAATGGGAGTGTTTCTTTAAATTCTCTTTAAGAGTGTTCATCATTAGTGTATAGGGATGCAAAAAATTTCTGTGCATAAATTTTGTATCCTGTTACTTTACCAAATTCATTAATTAGTTCTAATAGTTTTGTGGTAGCATCTTTAGGATTTTCTATGTATTGTATCATGTCATCTGCAAACAGTGACAGTTTTACTTCTTCTTTTCACATTTGGATTCTTTCTATTTCTTTTTCTTCTCTGATTGTTGTGGCTAAAACTTTGAAAACTATGTTGAATAATAATGGTGAGAGTGGGCAACCTTGTCTTCTTTCAGATCTTCGTGGAAATATTTTCTGGTTTTCACCATTGAGAATGATGTTGGCTGTGGGTTTGCCATATATAACCTTTATTATGTTGGGGTAAGTTCCCTCTATGGCTACTTTCTGGAGATTTTTATCATGAATGGGTGTTGAATTTTGTCAAAAACTTTTTCTGCATCTATTGAGATGACCATATGGTTTTTATCCTTCAATTTGTTAATATGGGTATCACATTGATTGATTTGTGTATATTGAAGAATCCTTGCATTCCTGGAGTAAACCACACTTAATCATGGTGTATGATCTTTTTAATGTGTTGTTGGATTCTGTTTGCTCGTACTTTGTTGATGATTTTTGCATCTATGTTCATCAGTGATATTGGCCTGTAAATTCCTTTTTTTGTGAAATCTTTTTCTGGTTTTGGTATCAGGATAATGGTGGCTTCATAGAATGAGTTTGGGAGTGTTCTTCCCCCTGCTATATTTTGGAAGAGTTTGAGAAGGATAAGTGTTAGCTCTTCCCTAAATATTTGATAGAATTCGTCTGTGAAGCCATCTGGTACTGGGCTTTTGTTTGTTTGAAGATTTTTATTCAGAGTTTCCATTTCAGTGCTTGTAATTGATTTGTTTATATTTTCTATTTCTTCCTGGTTCAGTTTCGGAAAGTTGTGCTTTTCAAAAATTTGTCCATTTCTTCCAGCTTGTCCATTTTATTGGCATATAGTTGCGTGTAGTGATTTCTCTTTAGCCTTTGTATTTCTCCAGTGTCAGTTGTTACTTCTCCTTTTTCATTTCTAATTCTGTTGATTTGAGTCTTCTCCCTTATTTTCTTGATGAGTCTGGCTAATGGTTTTTCAATTTTATTTATCTTCTCAAAGAATCAGCTTTTAATCTTATTAAACTTTGCTATTGTTTCTTTCATTTCATTTTCATTTGTTTCTGTTCTGATTTGTATGATTTCTCTCCTTCTGCTAAGTTTGGGTTTTCTTTGTTCTTTATCTAATTGCTTGGGTGTATGGTTAGGTTGTTTTTTGCGATTTTTTTTTGTTTGTTAATGTAGGATTTTATTGTGATAAACTTCCATCTTAGAACAGCTTTTGCTGTGTCCTGTAGGTTTGTGGTCATTGTGTTTTCATTGTCATTTGTTTCTAGGTAGCTTTAGATTTCCTCTTTGATTTCTTCAGTGATCTCTTGATTATTTATCAGTGTATTATTTAGTCTCCATGTGTTTGCCATTTTAGTTTTTTTTTTCTCCTGTAACTGATATCTATTCTTATAGCGTTGTGGTCAGAAAAGATGCCTGATAAGATTTAAATGTTCTTAAATTTACCAAGGCTTAATTTGTGACCTAAGATATGATCTATCCTGGGGAATGTTTCATGAGCACTTGAAAAGAAAGTGTATTCTGTTGGTTTTGTATGGAATGTCCTATAAATATCAATTAAGTCCACCTTATTTAATGTGTCATTTAAAGTGTTTCCTTATTTATTTCCTTTTTGTATTATCTGTCCATTGATGCAAGTGGGGTGTTAAAATCCTGTACTGTAATTGTGTTACTGTTCATTTCCCCTTTTATGGCTATTAACTTTGGGCTTATGTATTGAGGTGTTCCTATGTTTGTTGCATTTTTACAATTGTTATACCTTCTTCTTGGATTTATCCCTTGATCATTATTTAGTGGCCTTCTTTGTCTCTTGTAGCAGTCTTTATTTTAAAGTCTATTTTGTTGGATATAAGAATTCCTACTCCAGCTTTTTTTTTTGCTTTCCATTTGCATGGAATAACTTTTTCCATCCCCTCTCATTCAGTCTGTATGTGTCCCTAGGTCTGAAGTGGGTCTCTTGTAGACAGCATATATACGGGTCTGGTTTTTGTATCCCTTTAGCCAGTCTGTCTTTTAGTATGAGTATTTAATCCATTTACATTTAAGGTAATTATTGATATGTATGTTCCTATTACCATTTTCTTAATTGTTTTGGGTTTGTTATTGTAGGTCTTTTCCTTCTCTTGTGTTTCCTACCTAGAGAATTTCCTTTAGCATTTGTTGTAAAGCTGGTTTGGTGATGCTGAATTCTCTTTGCTTTAGCTTATCTGTAAAGTTTTAATTTTTCCATTGAATCTGAATGAGATCCTTGCTGGGTAGAGAAATATTGGTTGTAGTTTTTTTTTTTTTTTTTTTTTTCCTTTCATCACTTTGAATATATCCTGCCACTGCTTTCTGGCTTGCAGAGTTTCTGCTGATGTTCAGCTGTTAACCTTATGGGTAATCCCTTGTATGTTATTTGTTGATTTTCCCTTGCTGCTTTTAATATTTTTTGTATTTAATTTTTGATAGTTAGATTAATATGTGTCTTGGCGTGTTTCTCCTTGGATTTTTCCTATATGGGTCTCTCTAACCTTCCTGGACTTTATTAACTATTTCCTTTCCCATATAAGGGAAGATTTCAACTATAATCTCTTCAAATATTTTCTCATTCCCTTTTTTTGTCTCTTCTTCTTCTGGGACCCCTAGACTTTGAATATTGGTGTGTTTAATGTTGTCCCAGCAGTCTCTGCGACGTCCTCAATTATTTTCATTCTTTTTTCTTTATTCTGCTCTGCGATAGTTATTTTCACTCTTTTAACTTCCAGTCACTTTTACTTTCTTCTGCCTCAGTTATTCTCCTTCTAGTGAATTTTTAATTTCATTTATTGTGTGGTTTCTCATTTTTTGTTTGCTCTTTAGTTCTTCTATGTCCTTGTTAAATGTTTCTTGTGTTTTCTCCATTCTATTTCCAAGATTTTGCATCATCTTTACTATCATTACTCTAAATTCTTTTTCAGGTAGACTGCCTATTTCTTCTTCATTTGTTTGGTCTAGTGGGTTTTTATCTTGCTCCTTCATCTGTTGTGTGTTTTTCTGTCTTCTCATTTTGCTTATCTTACGGTGTTTGGGGTCTCCTTTTTTTCTGGCTGCAGGTTCATAGTTCTCATTGTTTTTGGTGTCTGCCCATTATGGGTAAGGTTGGTTCTGTGGCTTGTGTTGACTTCCTGCTGGTTGGGGCTGGTACTTGTTTTCTGGTGGGCCAGCCTGGACCTTGTCTTTCTGGTGGGCAGGGCTATGTCTGGTGGTGTGTTTTGTGGTATCTGTGAAATTAGTATGATTTTAGGCAGACTTTCTGCAAATGGGTGGTGTTGTGTTCCTGTCTTGCTAGTTGTTTGGCATGGTGTGTCTAGCACTGGAGCTTACTGGTCGTTGACTGGAGCTGGGTCTTAGTGTTGAGATGGAGATCTCTGGGAGAGCTTTCACCATTTGATATTACATGGGGTCAAGAGGTTTCTGGTGGACCAATGTCCTGAACTCGGCTCTCCCACCTCAGACTCTCAGGCCTGACACCTGGCCAGAGCACCAAGACCCTGTCAGCCACACGACTCAGAAGAACATGTAGAAAAAAAAGAAAGAAAGAAAAATAAATAAAGTTATTAAAATAAAAAAATTAAAATAAAAATAATAAAAACAGTTTAATAGAAAAATATGAGAGTAACCAAACCAATCAACAGATCCACCAATGATTACAAGCACTAAAAATTATACCAATATAAACATGAAATCACAAACTAGTCAGTCCCATACAGCAAACCCAAAGTCAAAAGTTGCTCCCAAAGTCCACTGCCTCAATTTTGAGATGATTCACTTTTTATTCAGGTTTTCAACAGATGCAGGGTACGTCAATTTGATTGTGGAGATATAATCCGCTACTACTGAGGCTGCACAGAGAAATTTCCCTTTCACTTTTTTGTTTGCACAGCTGCTGGTGTTCAGGTTTGGATTTTGTCCCACCTCTGCATGTAAGTCGCCCTTGGTCATCTGTTTTTCACGAAGAGAGGAGGGAGTTAAAGGGAGCAGCTGATTAAGGGACTCTGACTCACTCAGGCAGGGGGAGTGAGGGGTACAGAATGCAAGGTGAGCCTGCAGTGGCAAAGGCCAGCAAGATATTGCAACAGACTGGGGCATGCCATGTGTTCTCCTGGGGAAGTTGTCCCTGGATCATGGGACTTTGGCAGTGGTGGGCTGCACAGGCTCCTGGGAGGGGAGGTGTGGATAGTGACCTATGCTTGCACAGTGGCTTCTTGTTGGCTGCAGCAGAAACCTTAGAATTTCATGTCTGTCTCTGCTGTCGATGTTGATAGCCGTAGCTCGTGCCTGTCTCTGAAGCTTGTTTAGGCAGTGTTCTGAACCTCCTCTCCCCGTGCACCCCAGAGAAATTGTCTCCTGAATCTTAGGCATTTCCAGACTTTTTCCCGGACTCCTTCCCAGCTAGCTCTGGCGCACTAGCCCCCTTCAGGCTGTGTTCATGCAGTGAACCCCAGTCATTTTCCTGGGATCTGACCTCCGAATCCCGAGTCTCAGCTCCCAGTCCCCACCCGCCCCAGCAAGTGAGCAGACAAGCCTCTCAGACTGCTGAGTGCTGGTCAGCACTGATCCTCTGTGCAGAAATCTCTCTGCTTTGCCCTTTGCACACTTTTTGCTGTGCTCTCCTCTGTGGCTCTGATGCTTCCCCCTCCAACCCACACCCCATTTCCACCAGTGAAAGGGCTTCCTAGTGTGTGAAAACTTTTCCTCCTTCCCTCCTCCCTCTCAGAGGTGCATGCCCCATCCATATTCTTTTTTTTTCAGACATAATATACTTTTATTTTTATTTATTTATTTATTTTTTACATCTTTATTGGAGTATAATAGCTTTACAATGGTGTGTTAGTTTCTGCTTTATAACAAAGTGAATCAGTTATATGTATACATATGTTCCCATAACTCTTCCCTCTTGTGTCTCCGTCCCTCCCACCCTCCCTATCCCACCCCTATAGGTAGTCAGAAAGCACCAGGCTGATCTCCCTGTGCTATGCGGCTGCTTCCCACTAACTATTTATTTTACATTTGGTAGTGTATATATGTCCATGCCACTCTCTCGCTTTGTCACAACTTACCTTTCCCCCTCCCCATATCCTCAAGTCCATTCTCTAGTAGGTCTGTGTCTTTATTCCTATCTTACCCCTAGTCTCTTCATGACATTTTTTTCTTAAATTCCATATATATGTGTTAGCATATGGTATTTGTCTTTCTCTTTCTGACTTACTTCACTCTGTATGACAGACTCTAGGTCCATCCACCTCATTACAAATAGCTCAATTCATTTCTGTTTATGGCTGAGTAATATTCCATTGTATAAATGTGCCACATCTTCTTTATCCATTCATCCAATGATGGACACTTAGGTTGTTTCCATCTCTGGGCATATTCTTTTGTCTCTTTTTTTTCTTTTTTCTTTTGCCCTACCCAGGTATGTGGGGAGTTTCTTGACTTTTGTGAAGTTGGAGGCTTTCTGCCAGTGTTCAGTAGGTGTTCTGTAGAAGTTGTTCCACATGTAGGTGTATTTTTGATGTATTTGTGGAGAGGAAGGTGATCTTTATGTCTTACTCCTCTGCCATCTTGAAGGTCCCCCCATTTTTAAATGTTTGTTGGACCACCATACCGTTTTCCATTGCAGCTGCACCATTTTCTATTCCCAAAAACAAAGCAGAAGGATTCCAAGTTCTGTACATCTTCACCAACATTGTTTTCATTTGTTTTTCATGGCTATCGCAATGGATTTGAAGTGGTACCATTTTGTGGTTGCAATTTGAGTTTCTCTAATGATTATATATGTTGCGCATCTTAACAGGTGCTATTGGCCATTTGTATATCTTCTTTATAGAATGGTATATTCCAGTCCTTTGCCCATCTTTTAATCAGGTTGTTTTTCTTTTTGCTGTTGAATTATAGGAATTCTTCATATATTCTCTATATTAACCCCTCGTCAGATATGTGATTTGCAAATTGTTTCTTTCACTGCATCGGTTGCTTTTTCATTCTGATGATAGCACCCTATGATGTGCAAATATTTTATATTAAATCCTATTTTTTTTTTCATAATTTGTACTTTTAGAGTCATATCTAAAAGATCATTGCCAAATCCAATGTTATAAATAATTTCTCCTATGTATTGGTATAAGAGTTTTACTGTTTTAGGTCTTATGTTCAGGCCTTTGATCTGTTTGAGTAAATTTTTTTTATATATGGAGTAGGGTAATGATCCAACTTCATTATTTTATATATGTATATCCCGTTTTCCCATCAGCATTTGAAGCAGTTGGAACAATAGTCCTTTCCCCATTCAGTCGTCTTGGCCCCAATGTCAAAAATTATTTGAACATGTATGTGAGGGTTTATTTCTGGACTCTGTATTCTATTTCATTGATAATTACATGTGTTATCATGCCAGTACCACACTCTTTATTACTGTAGCTTTCTAGTAAGTTTTGTAATCAAGAAGTGTGATATCTCAATCTTTGTTCATCTTTTTTTCAAAATTATTTTGGCTACTCTGGGTACCTGAGAGTCCATATGGGTTTATAATGGATATTTCTATCCCTGCAAAAAAGGTTATTGGGGTTTTGATAGATGTTGCATTGAATCTGTAATCACTTGGGTGATACTGACATTTTAACAACACTGAGTCTTCTAATCCAGGAACATGAGGTATCTTTCCACTTATAGGTGTCTTCTTTAATTTCTTCCTTTCTAGTGTGGATGCATTTTATTTCTCTTCCAACTCTAACTACTAGTTCAGCATTATGTTGAATAGAAGTAGTGAAAATTCTCATTATTGTCTTGTTTTTGATCTTAGAGAGAAAGCCTTCAGTCTTTCCCCATTGAATACGATAGATCTGGGTTTTCCACATATGGCCGTTATTATGTTGAATTAGTTTCTTTCTATTCCTGATTTGGATAGGGTTTTTATCATTAAAGGGTGATGAATTTTGTCACATAATTTTTCTGCATCAGTTGAAATAATCATGTGTTTTTCCCCCTTCATTCTGTCAGTGTAGTGTGTTGCATTGATTGATTTTCATATGATAACCCGTTGTTGCATTCCAGGAATAAATCCCACATTATTATGATGAATAATCATACTAATAATGCTGGTGAATTCAATTTGCTAGTTTTATGTTGAAATTTTTTGCATCAGTATTTATTAGGAATATTGGTATGTAGTTTTCTTATAGTGTCTGGCTTTGGTATCAGTGCAATGCTGGCCTTATAGAATAAGTGCAAACTCTTCTCTAACTTTTTGGAAGATTTTGAGAAAAATTGGTGTTAATTCTTTTCTAAATCTAAAGTAAAATTCACCAGTAAAGCCATCTGCACCTAGGCTTTTCTTTTTTGGGAGATTTTTGAATAGAGGTGATCTGTGAACAACATGGGTTTGAACTGCACATGTCTACTTAGATGTGGATTTTTTTTCAATAAATATGTACTACAGTACTGTACAATCCTTGGTTAGTTAAATCCAAAAATGTGGAACCATGGATATGGAGGGATGACTGTAAAGCTATACACGAATTTTTGACTGTACAGGGAGTTGGTGCCCCTAACACTCACATTGTTTGAGGATGAACTGTACTTTGTTGGGAGATTTTTGATCTCCTTACCATTAGAAGCCTATTCAGATTTTCCATTTCATCTTGAAAATAGAAATTTTCTATTGGTTCAATCTTGATAGGTTGTGTGTTTCTAGAAAAATATCCATTTCATGATGGTTAATCAAATTGTTAGTGAACAATTCTTAATAGTACTTTTATAATACTTCCTTTCTGTAAAATCAGTACTACTTGCTGCCTCTTTAATTTGATTTTATGTGAGTTTTGTCTTTTTATCATACTAAATCTAGCTAAAGGTTTATGAATTTTGATGTTTTGCAGAACCAACTCTTAATTTCATTGATTTTCTCTATTGTTTTGCTATTCTCTATATTATTTATCTACGATCTAATCTCTATTATTTCCTACCATATACTAGCTATGAGTTTAGTTACTCTTCTTTTTCTAGTTTCTTAAGGTGTAAAGTTAGGGGTTTGCTTTTTTTTTTTAGTATTTTGATTTTTTTTTACATCTTTATTGGAGTATAATTGCTTTACAATGGTGTGTTATTTTCTGCTTTATAACAAAGAGAATCAGTTATACATATATATATATGTATATATATATATATATATATATATATATATACATATATATATATATGTTCCCATATCTCCTTCCTCTTGTGTCTCCCTCCCTCCAACACTCCCTATCCCACCCCTCTAGGTGGTCACAAAGCACAGAGCTGATCTCCCTGTGCTATGCGGCTGATTCTCACTAGCTATCTATTTTATGTTTGGTAGTGTATATATGTCCATGCCACTCACTTTGTCACACCTTTCCCTTCCCCCTCCCCATATCCTCCAGTCCATTCTCTAATAGGTCTGTGACTTTATTCTCATCTTACCCCTAGGTTCTTCATGACATTTTTTAAACTTAGATTCCATATATATGTGTTAGAATACAGTATTTGTCCTTCCCTTTCTGACTTACTTCACTCTGTATGACAGACTCTACGTCGATCCACCTCACTACAAATAACTCAATTTCATTTCTTTTTATGGCTGAGTAATATTCAATTGTATATATATGCCACATCTTCTTTATCCATTCATCCAATGATTGGCACTTAGGTTGTTTCCATCTCCTAGATATTGTAAATAGAGCTGCAATGAACATTTTGGTAAAAGACTGTTTTGAATTATGGTTTTCTGAGGGTATATGCCCAGTAGTGGGATTGCTGGGTCATATGGTAGTTCTATGTGTAGTGTTTTAAAAAACCTCCATACTGTTCTCCATAGTGGCTGTACCAATTCACATTCCCATGAGCAATGCAAGAGTGTTCCCTTTTCTCCACACCCTCTCCAGCATTTATTGTTTCCGGATTTTTTGATGACAGCCATTCTGACCGGTGTGAGATGATATCTCATTGTAGTTTTGATTTGCATTTCTCTAATGATTAATGATGTTGAGCATTATTTCATGTGTTTGTTGGCAATCTGTATATCTTCTTTGGAGAAATGTTTATTGAGGTCTTCTGCCCATTTTTGGATCAGGTTGTTTGTTTTTTTGTTATTGAGCTGCAAGAGTTGCTTGTAAAGTTTGGAGATTAATCCTTTGTCATTTGATTCATTTGCAAATATTTTCTCCCATTCTAAGGGTTGTCTTTTGGTCTTGTTTATAATTTACTTTGCTGTGAAAAAGCTTTGAAGTTTCATTAGGTCCCAATTGTGTATTTTTGTTTTTATTTCCATTTATTTAGGAGATGGGTCAAAAAGGATCTTGCTGTGATTTATGTCATAGAGTGTTCTGCCTATGTTTGCCTCTAAGAATTTCATACTTTCTGGCCTTACATTTAGGTCTTTAATCCATTTTGAGCTTATTTTTGTGTATGGTGTTAAGGAGTGATCTAATGTCATACTTTTACATGTATCTGTCCAGTTTCCCCAGCAACACTTATTCAAGAGGCTATCATTTCTTAATTGAATATTGTTGCCTCCTTTATCAAAGATAAGGTCACCATATGTGTGTAGGTTTTTCTGTGGATTTCTATCCTGTTCCATTGATCTATCTTTCCGTTTTTGTGCCAGTAGCATACTTTCTTGATTACGGTAGCTTTGTAGTATAGTCTGAAGTAAGGGAGCCTGATTCCTCCAGCTCCGTTTTTCATTCTCAAGTTTGCTATGGCTATTCGGAGTCTTCTGTGTTTCCATACAAATTGTGAAATTTTTTGTTCAACTTCTGTGAAAAATGACAGTGGTAGTTTGATAAGGATTGCATTGATTCTGTAGATTGCTTTGGGTAGTAGAGTCATTTTCACAATGTTGATTCTTCCAATCCAAGAACATGATATATCTCTCCATTTATTTGTATCATCTTTAATTTCTTTCATCAGTGTCTTATAATTTTCTGCATACAGCACTTTTGTCTCTGTAGGTAGGTTTATTCCTATGTATTTTATTCTTTGTGTTGCAGTGGTAAATGGGAGTGTTTTCTTGATTTCCTTTTCAGATTTTTCATCATTAGTGTATAGAATTGCCAGAGATTTCTGTGCATTAATTTTGTATCCTGCTACTTTACCAAATTCATTGACTAGCTCTAGTTGTTTTCTCGTAGCATCTTTAGAATTCTCTGTGTATAGTATGTCATCTGCAAACAGTGACAGCTTTACTTCTTCTTTTCCAATTTGGATTCCTTTTATTTCCTTTTCTTCTCTGATTGCTGTGGCTAAAACTTCCAAAACTATGTTGAATAAGAGTCGTGAGAGTGGGCAACCTTGTCTTGTTCCTTATCTTAGTGAAAATGCTTTCACTTTTTCACCATTGAGGATGATGTTGGCTGTGAGTTTGCCATATATGACCTTTATTATGTTGAGGAAAGTTCCCTCTATGCCTACATTCTGCAAGGTTTTTATCATAAATTGGTTGAATTTTGTCGAAAACTTTTTCTGCATCTATTGAGATGATCATATTGTTTTCCTCATTCAATTAGTTAATATGGTGTATCACTTTGATTGATTTGCATATATTGAAAAATCCTTGTATTCCTGAAATAAACCTCACTTGATCATGGTGTATGATCTTTTTAAAGTGCTATTGGATTCTGTTTGCTAGTATTGTGTTGAGGATTTTTGCATCTATGTTCATCAGTGATATTGGCCTGTAGTTTTCTTTCTTCATGACATCCTTGTCTGGTTTTGGCATCAGCGTGATGGTGGCCTCATAGAATGAGTTTGGAGTGTTTCTCCCTCGGTTATATTTTGGAAGAGTTTGAGAAGGATAGTGTTAGCTCTTCTCTAAATGTTTGATAAAATTCGCCTGGGAATCCATCTGGTCCTGAGCTTTTGTTTGTTGGAAGATTTTTAATCACAGTTTCAATTTCAGTGCTTGTGATTGGTCTGTACTTATTTTCTATTTCTTCCTGATTCAAGCAAGGTAGGTTGTGCATTTCTAAGAATTTATCCATTTCCTCCAGGTTGTCCATTTTATTGGCATAACATTGCTTGTAGTAATCTCTCATGATCCTTTGTATTTCTGCAGTGTCAGTTGTTACTTCTCCTTTTTCATTTCTAATTCTATTGATTTGAGTCTTCTCCCTTTTTTTTTTTTTTGATGAGTCTGGCTAATGGTTTATCAATTTTGTTTATCTTCTCAAGGAACCAGCTTTTAGTTTTATTGATCTTTGCTATCGTTTCCTTCATTTCTTTTTCATTTATTTCTGATCTGACCTTTATGATTTCTTTCCTTCTGCTAACTTTGTGGTTTTTTTGTTCTTCTTTCTCTAATTGATTTAGGTGCAATGTTCGGTTTTCTATTCAAGATGTTTCCTGTTTCTTAAGGTAGGATTTTATTGTTATTAACTTCCCTCTTAGAACTGCTTTTCCTGCATCCCATAAGTTTTGAGTCATTTTGTCTCCATTGTCATTTGTTTCTAAGTATTTGTTGTTTCATCTTTGATTTCTTCAGTGATCACTTCGTTATTAAGTTGTGTATTGTTTAGCATCCATGTGTTTGTAATTTTTAAAGGCCTTTTCCTTTAATTGATATCTAGTCTCATAGTGTTGTGGTCAGAAAAGATACATGATACAACTTCAATTTTCTTAAATTTACCAAGGCATGATTTGTGACCCACGATATGATCTATCCTGGAGAATGTTCCATGAGCACTTGAGAAAAATGTGTATTCTGTTGTTTTTGGATGGAATGTCCTATAAATATCAATTAAGTCCATCTTCTAAACTGTATCATTTAAAGCTTGTGTTTCCTTGTTTATTTTCTTTTTGAATGATCTGTCCCATGGAGAAAGTGGGGTGGTAGAATCCCCTACTATGAATGTGTTACTGTTGATTTTCCCTTTTATGGCTGTTAGTATTTGCCTTATGTATTGAGGTGCTCATATTCTGCATGCATAAATATTTACAATTGTTATATCTTCTTCTTGAATGGATCCCTTTATCATTATGTAGTGTCCTTGTTTGTCTCTTCTAATAGTCTTTACTTTAAAGTCTATATTGTCTGATATGAGAATTGCTACTTCAGCTTTCTCTTGGTTTCCATTTGCATGGAATATCTTTTTCCATCCCCTTACTTTCAGTCTGTATGTTTCTCTATGTCTGAAGTGGGTCTCTTGTAGACAGCATATACCTGGGTCGTGTTTTTGTATCCATTCAGCCAGTCTGTGTCTTATGGTGGGAACTTTTAATCCATTTACATTTAAGTTAATTATCGATATGTATGTTCCTATTCCCATTTTCTTAATTGTTTTGGGTTTGTTATTGTAGGTCTTTTCCTTCTCTTGTTTTCCTTGGCTAGAGAAGTTTATTTAGCATTTGTTGTGAAGCTGGTTTGGTGGTTCTGAACTCTCAGCTTTTGTTTGTCTGTAAAGGTTTTAATTTCTCCATCAAATCTGAATGAGATTCTTGCTGGGTAGAGTAATTTTAGTTGTAAGTATTCCTCCTTCATCACTTTAAATATGTCCTGCCACTCCCTGCTGGCTTGCAGAATTTCTGCTGAAATATCAGCTGTTAACCTTATGGGGATTCCCTTGTGTGTTATTTGTTATTTTACCCTTACTGCTTTTAATATTTTTTTCTTTGTATTTAATTTTTGATAGTTTGATTAATATGTGTCTTGGCATGTTTCTGCTTGGATTTATCCTGTATGGGACTCTCTGTGCTTCCTGAACTTGATTAACTATTTCCTTTCCCATATTAGGTAATTTTTCGACTATAATCTTTTCAAATATTTTTCAGTTCCTTTCTTTTTCTCTTCTGGGACCTGTATAATTTGAATGTTGGTGCATTTAATGTTGTCCCAGAGGTATCTGAGACTGTCTTCAGTTCTTTTCATTCTTTTTTCTTTATTTTGTTCTTCAGTACTTATTTCCACTATTTTATCTTTCAGGTCACTTATCCGTTCTGCTTCAGTTATTCTGCTATTGATCCCATCTAGAGTATTTTTAATTTCATTTATTGTGTTGTTCATTATTGCTTGTTTCATATTTTGTTCTTCTAGGTCCTGGTTAAATGTTTCTTGCATTTTCTCTATTCTATTTCCAAGATCTTGGATCATCTTTACTGTCATTATTCTGAATTCTTTTTCAGGTAGACTGCCTATTTCCTCTTCATTTGTTAGGTCTGGTGGGTTTTTATCTTGCTCCTTCATCTGCTCTGTGTTATTCTGTTGTCTCATTTTGCTTATCTTACTGTATTTGGGGTCTCCTTTTTGCAGGCTGCACATTCGTAATTCCTATTGTTTTTGGTGTCTCTCCCCAGTTGCTAAAGCTGGTTCAGTGGGATGTGTAGGCTTCCTGGTGGAGGGGACTAGTGCCTGCGTTCTGGTGGATGAGGCTGGATCTTGTCTTTTTGTTATGTAGGTCCATGTCTGGTGGTGTGATTCTGGGTGTCTGTGGACTTATTATGCTTTTATGCAACCTCTCTGCTAATGGGTTGAGTTGTGTTCCCATCTTGCTATTTGTTTGGCATACGGTGTCCAGCACTGTAGCTTGCTGGTCGTTGAGTGAAGCTGGGTGCTGGTGTTGAGATGGAGATCTCTGGGAGATTTTTGCCATTTGATATTTTGTGGAGCTGAGAGGTCTCTTGTGGACTAGTGTCCAGTAGTTGTTTCTCCCACCTCAGAGACCCAGCACTGACTCCTGGCTGCAACACCAAGAGCCTTTCATCCACACGGCTCAGAGTAAAAGGGAGAAAATTTAGAAAGAAGGAAAGAGGATAAAATAAAATAAAGTAAGATAAAATAAAATAGTTATTAAAATATAAAATAATTATTAAGAAAATATATTTTAACAACAACAACAAAAAAACAAAGACGGATAGAACCCTAGGACAAATGGTGAAAGCAAAGCTCTACAGAAAAAATCTCCCACAGAAGAATACACATACACACTTACAAAAAGAGGAAAATGTAATAAATTTTGCTCTCAAAGTCCACCTCCTCAATTTGGGATGAGTTGTTGTCTATTCATGTTTTCCCCAGATGCAGGTACATCAAGTTGATTTTGGAAATTTAAAACACTGCTCCTGAAGCTGCTGGGAGAAATTTCCCTTTCTCTTCTTCGTTTGCACAGCTCCTGGAGCTCAGCTTTGGATTTGGCCCCACCTCTGTGTGTAGGTCACCGGAGGGCATCTGTTCTTCACTCAGACTGGAAAGGGTTAAAAGAGCAGCTGTCTCCGGGGCTCTGGCTCATTCAGGCCGGAGGGAGGAAGGGGTGTGAATATGGGGTGAGCCTTCTGCCACAGAGGCTGGTGGGACTTTGCACTAGCCTGAGGAGCGCCATGTGTTCTCCTGGGGAAGTTGACCCTGAATCACTGGACCCTGGCAGTGGCGGGCTGCACAGGCTCCTGAGAGGGGTGGTGTGGATAGTGACCTGTGCTCGCACACAGGCTTCTTTGTGATGGCAGCAGCATTCATGGCATCTCATTCCCGTCTCTGGGGTCCACGCTGTTAGCCACGGCTCACGCCCTTCTCTGGTGTTCCTGTAAACAGTGCTCTTAATCCCTTCTCCTCGCACACCAGGAAACAAAGAGGGAAGAAAAAGTCTCTTGCTTCTTTGGCAGTTCCAGACTTTTCCCCGGACTCCCTCCTGGCTAGCCGTTGTGCACTAACCCCCTGCAGGCTGTGTTCAGGCCGCAAACCCTAGTCCTCTCCCTGCGCTCTGACCGAAGCCTGAGCCTCAGCCCCCAGACCTGCCTGCCCCAGCAGGTGAGCAGAAAAACCGCTCGGGCTGGTGAGTGCTGGTTGGCACCGATCCTCTGTGTGGGAATATCTCCGTTTTGCCCTCTGCACCCCTGTTGCTGTGCTCTCCCCTGTGGCTCCTAAGCTTCCCCCCTCCACTACCTGCAGTCTCCACCTGCGAAGGGGCTTCCTAGTGTGTGGAAACCTTTCCTCCTTCACAGCTCTCTCCCACTGGTGCTGGTCCCATCCCTTAATTTGTCTCTGTTTATTCTTTTTTCTTTTGCCCTATCCAGGTACATGGGGAGTTTTTTGCCTTTTGGGAGGTCTGAGGACTTCTGCCAGTGTTCAGTAGGTGTTCTGTAGGAGTTGTTCCATGTGTAGATGTATTTCTTGTGTATCTGTGGGGAGGAAGATGATGTCCACGTCTTACTCTTCTGCCATCTTTCCCCTCTCCTAATGTTAGGTTTTTGTCTTGCAATTTTTCTTCCTTTTAATGTAAGCCTTTACAGTTATTGATTCCCCATATCACATCATGGCTTTCTTTGCATTCCAGAAGACACTGTATGAGTCATGTTTTCATTTTCACTTGTCTCAAGATGTTTTCTAATTTCCCTTACAACATATTCTTTGACTCATTGGTTAAATGTATGTACTTTCATTTCCATATATGTGTGGACATATCAATTTCCTTCTGTTGTTGATTTATAGTTTCATTCCACTGTGAAAAGACCTTGCATGTTTTCAGCCTTTTTAAATTTATTAAGACTTGTTTTATGTCCTAACGTATGGTCTATCTTAGATAATGTTCCATGCTTACCCGTGAAAAATATTTCTTCTGAGTTTTGGAGGAGCAAAAATTTTTATATATGTTTGTTAGATCCAATTGGTCTATAATGTTGTTCATCTTTCATGTACTTACTGATTGTCTGTCTGGTTTATTTTATCCATTATTGATAATGGAAAGTCAAATCCTCCTACTATTACTGTAGAACTATTTCTTCTTACTCTTCCCCCACCTCCTTCTCCTCCCTTTCTTCTTCTTCTTCTTCTTCTTCTTCTTCTTCTTCTTCTTCTTCTTCTTCTTCTTCTTCTTCTTCTTCTTCTTCTTCTTCTTCTTCTTCTTCTTCTTCTTCTTCTTCTTCTTCTTCTTCTTCTTCTTCTTCTTCTTCTTCTTCTTCTTCTTCTTCTTCTTCTTCTTCTTCTTCTTCTTCTTCTTCCTCTTCCTCTTCCTCCTCCTCTACCTCCTCCTCCTCCTCTTCTTCTTCTGCTTCTGCTTCTGCTTCTTCTGCTTCTTTTTCACCCAAAATGTATATATTGACCCACTTTATGCTGTCTCAGAGGTCCCTTAAACTCTGTTGACTTTTCTTCATTCTTTTCACAGACTTGATAATTAAAAAAAAAAAAACTTGTCTCAAGTTCACTTATTCTTTCTTCTGCCTGCTTGAGTCTCCAATGGAAAATTCTAGTGAGTTTTTAAATTCAGTCATTTTATATTTCAGCACCAGAATTTCTATTTTTTCTTCTTTATAATTTATTTCCTTTGTTGACCTTCTAATTTTGTTCATTTATTATTTTCCTGATTTCTTTTAGTTTTTTACCTGTTTTTCTTTTCACTCTTTGAGAATATATAAGTCAGTCGCTTAAATATATTTTTCTTGTAACACAGATGATTGTGATTCTACAGGGATGGTTTTGGAGGTTTATTTTGTTCTTTTGAGTGAAATTCATTTTCTCATTTATCTGTATGCTTTGTGGTCTTTTGTTGAAAACTGGTCATTTGAAATAACAGATACCTTTCTCAGTCCTTGCAGATTGATTCCATGCATAGGAAGACTATCGTTATTTAATCACTAATTATGTTCTATGCTTGGGATAAGCCCAGCTTGAAGGATTGAGGTCTTCTCAAACCTTTTCTGGGTTTGTCTACTTCCTGGGCCTGTGTGTGTGTATGTGTGTTTGTGTGTGTGTGTGTGTGTGTGTGCGTGCATTGATTCTCTGTATACATGGCTGCTTTTAAATGCCTTAACTTCCTTAAGGTCCTCAGCCCTGTTGCCTTTCAGAGCCTTAGCCATTCTATTGGACTAATCAGTAATCTCTTGTAGTATCAATAACCTCTTGTCCCAGTTGGCTATGTATCTGTAATCTCCCGACAGCTTTCATGAATCATGTGCAGTATTTTCCATGGCTTTTCCTAGCCTGAAATCTGAGCTGTACCACTTTTGACTGTCTGAGCTCTGAGTTAAGTAACACAGAAGATAATCCCTTTGGCAACAACTGAGACAGGTTGGATTGTTGCATATTAGCTCTGCTCTTTTCTCTCTGGTTCAAGGAAAGGAACTGGGGTTGGGCCACTGCTTTCTCCAATCCATGCCATGCCTTTCTAGGAGGGAGTGTGGCTACAGAAAGTAAAATAATTCACAAAATTGCCTACATCTTTTTCTTGACTGAGCAGGTATTTGGTTGCTGTGGGTCTTTGACTGATTTCCAGAACTACTACAAAGTTATTTTTGCCAGTTTCTATTTGTTTATTTAATATTTTTGTGACAGAATAAGATCCTAGATCTTCCTTGTCTACCATCTTGCTGACGTCACTCCTTAGTAATGCAGCATTGAATAAAAGATAAAAACTACATGAAAATCACCTTGACTTGCCTGTATATTTAAAAGATAAAGCTGAATTTGCTCTGCCCTTTATTTATATCCAGAAGCACAATAATGAAATTATATGTAATTACAAATGGAAAAGATCTTGAAAATCTAGTATATCCCTGTCACCCTACAGAAGTGGCAGTTGAACCCCTCTATTGTTAAATGACAAATAGTAGCTAAAGGATTTTTTTCATATAACTGGAGTTATTAAAAGTTTGGAAACCAGTCATATTTGACTTTCCATTTCATTATAAAACTAAAAGTTCACTATTCTACACTCAGTACTATTGATAGAATTAAACATCAAGCCACAATTTTCTACTTTTATTGATACAGAATTTCATCATGTGTACAAAAGTTTAAGCATTTACTCTGTGCTTGTGTGTGTATAACTGATGGGAATCATGTTTCCATTTTAGAAAGGCCAAAAGAATACAATAGACTCAATACTTGTTAAAGTTCACTGTAAGAAGTTGAAAAAGGATAGATTCTACTGAAATTTCGAATTGCTTAGATAATTTATTGATGCCTTCCATAGACCACAAAAAAATTACCAACAACATACAGTTCACAAAAGTTTAGGCCCGCCTGTCTAATGAATGTATACATACTCTCAAAAAACTGATACTTGTATTCAAAAAAGGTAAGTGTAGCTTTCATTTTAAGAAAGGGTATCTAAACATTGAATTCTATTTTTATGCTTGTAAAAATATGCATATTTCTATACCTAAGAATAACTGTAACCACCTCTTTATATGAGTTGAGAGTGGAGAAGACTATATCACCTCCTATAAGCTAAACAGACAGCATCAGGAATTATTATATTTGGGAAAACTTGATCAAATGTACAAACAAATCCATGTAAAAATTATTATGCTTTCTCAAATTTCCATTAATGGCTAAACTATATTGGAGTGATAAATTCATGAGAAGCAGTGGTCAGAGTGTTATTGATATGGAAAATTTATGTCATTCATTACAGAAATATTAAAAGTTGTCTAGAAGGTTTTATACAAAATAATGCAATACTATACAAAATTATATCTAGTAAATAAAAGGTCATGAATATTTGATACTATGAAAATCAAACCTGACTTCACAAAAATTTCATCTGAATTAAAAGTTAAACCATATACATATATAGACAGTGAGACAGGTAATACGCTCAGCTCTTATAATAGTAATTTTCTTATAATAAATTCAAACTAGTAAGAGATTTTCTTTCTAGCATACTGAAGTCTATGCTTTTTTTTTTTTTCTATTTCAGTTTTGGACACTTTTTATTGTACCTTAGTGGTGTAAATTGTGTTGCATTTACTTGGTTCCTTGTATCTAAATGTATGGGATTAAGAAAGTAGGTTTGGTCCAAAAAGAATACATTTCATAAGGAAAAAGTCTAGAATACATAAAATATTTTAATTAAATCACCTTCTTCTCTCCCATTATTATGCCAGCATTTTCCTGGCTTTACCAAGAACCCCTGAAATTGGGAAATTCTATCTTAAGACCTGAAAGAGAGATGAATTGTGCTGCATTTTAGCACTGTAGAGTGATCACCATGAAATTAGCCTTACAATAGCTTGATGTGTCTAAAACAATTTCAATAGGTATTTACACACACAACTAGGAAAATATAAACTCAGTTCATATTTTATGATATAGAAAATTTCATAATACAGATTACAAAATTAAATGCTTACAAACATCCTAATAATTAAATGTTTAACTTTATTTAATGATATAATTATATTTCCAAATATACTATTTTTAATTTTAATGGGAGAAAGCACTTTATGCATACCAAAAAATGTATAGTATACTAGTTAAAACCACTAGATTTGGAGTCAGAGAGCTCTGAGTTCAAATCCCAGATCTGTTATTTACAAGTTATGTGACCTTGACCCAGTTACTTTACATCTCTAAACATCTGTTTCCTCATGTGAATAATGGGAATAATTTTAGTATCAACCACATAGGGTACAAAATAATAAATGTTAATGCACTTAGTGTCTTGCCTGGCACATATTATTACTTTGCTTGTATTATTTTTGTAATTAGTATTATTGTTATTACTAACTTTATCCCCTTATTGGCATTTTCCTTGTAAAGATCTTGAGAAAACAACTAGTGCTAAAGTACAGTTTTTGAAAATTATAACTTTCATACAAATATAATAGTAATGTGTCAAAGAATTTTGTGTGATTGATTAATTAATGAGGTAACCCATAAGATGTTAAAATTGCTTCAAAGAATCTTTGAAGAAAAGACATAAAAACAATTAGGAATGCTGAAAAAAAAGTTAATAGATGCAAAAGCAGTTAATAACCTATAGGGAAAAAATGTAATATTTGGGTGGGGTCATCGTTTGGGGTTAGACATTAATTCTATCTCTACCAGGTAAAATTTATTTTATGGTTATGTATAGGAATCACAAGAAAACTCAGTTTTCTACAGCTTAACTTCTACACCTATAGAGTTGTAAAATAGCCTTGTCAGTTAGAAATTCAATCAAAGATGCACACTCTGTGGAATCAGATAATCCTCATTTCCATGTCTTAGACAATATTCCTGACAATATTTTCTGGTAAAACATTGGTGGCCTACCCAGTACCTTAGAAGACTCATCCAATTAATTAAGATAATCATTTAAATTAAAGGTTTTCTAAAATACATAAACTTGTTTTGGCTTGGTAAGGGATTATTATTTCTATAATGTTGATGAGAAAATTGAGGCAAAGAAGTCAAGCAAATTGTCTGTAGTTACTCTAAATGGAGGAATAAGTCCATGACTAATTATCTTTACTTCAGTCTCCTTTTTATTTCCACTAGAATATATATATACTTATATCCAAAGTAAGGAGAAATAGAAAAGCAAAAGAGAAACAAAAGGGGAGAAATGCGGTGCTGTTTTAATTTGAAAGTGAGGTAGTGGCTAACATTTTCTTTCATAACATATCCTCTGTGTCATTACAGACAACAACCAAGCTGCCATTTTTTTTCTTCAAAAGATTCTACATTCCTCAAACCTCTCTAGTTAATAAAGCAGTGTCCAGATAATATTCAGATTTTTGAGCATTCATTATCATGCACATGCAGAAAAATCTTGGGTTTTGGATGCAAATCTATAGGGAATCCTTCTGCAAGCCCTGGTTCACCATTCATATATGTGTGTACTGTGTTAGCTGAGCACAACATCAATTAACAATAGCAATTGTGTTAAAGATTCAGATTAGCTAAAGCATACAGCTGTGGATTTTCTGGTTCTGCTTTTTAATATAACATCGGAAATTAAGGTGACATCCAACAATATATGGTGGATATTGAGGACATCTTAATTATTGCTGATTTCAGATATTATTAAAAATATTACTGGATGTGAGACTAAGTTCAAATGGAAGCTGGGATCAGATAATTTAGATTATGATTAAAGAGAGAAAAACAGAAATAAGACGAGTAATACGAATGTAAGGAAATTAGTAGATGGTAATAAATGAAATTTTGTAAAATAAATGTTTTTCATTGGGCTTTACAAATAGGCCAAAATAAAATCAGAGATAATTTCCACATATAATTATATAAGTATTTTCTTATTGTTCACCCCTTTTAGATCTTAGTATTCTATACTGGCTTCAAATTTTAGGAAATAATTCCTGGAGAAGATTTAAATTAATATTGCTTATTGAATTCTCTTTCATTTTGCTTACAGAATAGGCTTGGGGATAAGGAGTTAACTTCAAGTTAAAATGGAAAAACATCCCAGGGTCCTGTGAAGATAAATAAGAACTCTCATAGAGGAAAAAGAATACAACTGTGGTCATCGTAACTACAAAGAGTATTAAAACCAGGGTACTATAGTTTATAAAACAAAAAGGCAATTATATTCAGAATTATTAACATGTGAGCTCGCATATAAACAATATCAGGTATCTCAGATATAACTTGGATAAACAAAGAATAAGAAAAACCCATTCCAGCTAGCATATTAAATGACAGAGGGGACGTTTTCCACATAATGTTAAGTTGCCAATATGTGAAATTTCCTCATAGAGAATCTGAGTACTGTTCAAAGAAATGTGTGGTATTTTTAAACGGAAATTCATTTTCACTATGCTTTGAGTGACATCTGGTGGCTGAAGAGAATTCTGTCATTTAGTTACCCTTAACGTTTATTAGTCAGACTACACTTGGTATGTATAAGGTATTTTTAATTTCTTATATTACATAAGAGTACATTTTATTAATGTCTGTTATTTTTAATTTAGCACTGTTGAACTTTCTTCTCAATTGTCTTCCTAAACTTCTTAAAGGTATGATCCAAAAAATGATTCATGGTCAACTGTGGCACCTCTGAGGGTTCCTCGAGATGCTGTTGCTGTATGTCCCCTTGGAGACAAACTCTATGTAGTTGGAGGATATGATGGACATACTTATTTGAACACTGTTGAGTCCTATGATACACAGAAAGATGAATGGAAAGAGGTACTCTCATTTAAAGTATTCAAATTGATATATTTCAGGTTTTAATTTAAAAATTAAAATATGTGTTTGGAATTAATCCCATTCTCTTCCTCTCTAGGGCTGAACTAAATTATTTTAATGAAATTTATAGCATGTGCTTTATTTAGCTATAGTTAATTATTAACTGAGCTGTTTTATCATTAGCAGGATCCATCAGTACTTATATAAATTGGGGACAAGACATTCTCTTAATGATGGACTCATTCCTTTTACAGAAAAGTAAACCAGATTCAATAATCCAAGAGCTTTACTCTCTGACCAACTTTCTATGTATGTATTATGACTTGAGAAGCAAAGAATAATGTCCTCACCCACAAATGTCTGCTCCTTCTTATTGGCTGGTGCCCAGGAGGAAAATCTTTCAGTCCCCTCCTTATAGAGGTTCTACAAATTACAACACTCCTAAGTACTGATCAGTCATTCAAGGGACTTGGTGCACAGTAAGAGACTGGAATTAAACTCTCTCAAGAGTGCTGGGCATCTAACAGAAGAAATTCTAAGGAAAGTACAAGAAGGGGCACTGAAAGGACATCTTGGGGGTGTTAAAAGAAACTTGATGCTTCTGACAGCTTTTGAAGTTATATCTCTATATTTATTCCAAAGTATCTAATGGTGTTTTGTTGATTAATTGATGGATTAATAAAATATGAAGTATGATTAACTCTTTACCAGTTCCACAAACAAGCAAACCTTGTATTTGGTATCAAACCTCACCTTCCCTTATACTAACTTCATGGTGCTCTGTTTTCTACGTAGTAAGCTGGTTATTGTTCTAAATAAGTTATGTGTTAATATACTGACACCTGATAATGGGTTTCTAGCTCTTTCCTCCAAGAATATGATTCATGAAGACCCTCAGAAATATTAAAGTTCTGCCATGTAGGTTGCTCTTTACAATGGTTAGGACCAGTTAGAAATGGAGGAAAATATTTAGCAAACAAGGATGTAGGTCAAATACAAGAATCAAAATGTTTGTAATTTACTTTTCAGAAAATTATAGACCAGTAGCTAAGAGACCTAGATTCTATTCCAGACATTTCACAGTTTCATTGTGTGACCTTGAAAATGGTGAAAGAGAACAAATAGATAATGAGATCATAACTATTATATGTCTAATTATTTTCATTCATTATCTTCCTTAACCCTAACAAAAACTCATTGAAGAATGAGTATTATTAGCTGTAATTTTTAAAGTGAGAAAATTATCAGAGAGGTGAAATTTACCCAAGACCACCTGTTCTTCAAACTCAGGCCTACTTCATTTTAAAGACTATGCTCTTTCCACATTGGACTATTGTCTGGGCTGCATTTCCCCATATCTTTATACAATATGAAGGTTGGGACAGAATAGGTAAGGACTTTTTCAACACCAATATATTATGCTAAAGGCAGAGTTCATTCAAACGGCATTTCTTTCCTTGTTTTTGTTTTCTGTGTTAGGAAGTTCCTGTTAACATTGGAAGAGCTGGTGCATGTGTTGTGGTGGTGAAGCTACCATAAAGCTATCTTTATCAAAGGGAAGGAAACTGGATAATTTCAAGAAGTGGAGTAGGAAGAGGAGAGAAAGAAGAAATACGTTCTTTCCTTCAATTAGTAATCAAACATGAAAATTCTTGTGTCATTTTAATATGTAGTTATAAATACTCTCATTTGTGAAGCCAAAGCAAGTTTTCAAACATTAATTACATATAGGTATTTAGTGTATATGTTGTTGCAACTAATAATATAAATGAAAATCCAGTAGTCTAGGTTTAGCCCCGTTACTTTAAAATATTAAAATGTTTAAGGGAAATTGATAGTGACCAACGTATAAAAGGTTATAAAAGCATCGGTAATTTTGAGTTTGATAAGTTAAAAACATTTTCTATTTCAAAAACAAAAAATAGGTACCCTATCATTTGGAACATAACTAATATAAAAGAGAACATCTAAAGCTTAAATTATAAGGTTTGATTTTCAGTAAGACATCATTCTTTTATCTGAACAATATCCCAAATAGCTAAATAATACCTCACATTTACCAAGAAGAAAGCTTTTACTGTGGTGAGATAAAAAAAAAAAAAAAAACGCTCATTGACATAATTTGTTATGCTGATCACAGTAGGTTAAAATTTTCACAGACTTACTCTTTTACAGTACCATGTTCCAAAGCACACATATAGATTTGGTATTCCTTAACATGTTGTCTTGTTAGACAACATTTATTTTACCAGTAAAATATTACTGTAATTCCATATACACAATCTATACAATAAAATGGTGAATATTTATCATATTGATACAAACTGTGACCTCAGCTTTCGAGTGTCAGGGCCTCACTTGTATAGATAGTAACATTCTCCTCAAACATTTCTGTGAACTCTTAAAACACCTGCCATTAAGTTAAACCAGTTTTCAAAAACAAAGCAATTTTTCATCGGCAGTAAAATTGAGATGTTCTACAATATTAACACATGGAAGCACTAAAATGTTCAACATCCGTGGTTAATTCTATAATTATTTTTTATGTACCAGTACATGCTTTTCTGTCAATTTTATATTCATCCAGTAGAGAATGTTAAGGATATATGAACTACAGATATTTTTAAATTAAAAAGAACAACAAAAAAGACTAGCTGTGTAGTATTTTACCTTTAAATTCTCACTTCCGTGTCCAATTATTTAAAAAAAAGGGGGGGGGAGGTTGGCCAAAAATTTCGTTTGGGTTTTTCCATAAGATGTTATGGAAAAACCCAAATGAAATTTTTGGCCAACCCAATATTTAAAATAAAATGTTGGAAAACCTTCTTTATGAAAGTAACTTTTCAATTAAATTACGATTTTAGAATTTCTGCAATATGTCCTTTTGAATGGGCTTTGTATTGTAGTATGTGAAACCAACAAATAAAATCCAACGATGCTTATAAAACGTACTACTACCTTTTAAGTTTTTTAAAAAAGAGCAACATAAGTGGTACAAAGATATTTGTACTTTGACAAACTGAATTTAAATAAAATCTATTTCCTCTGGTTATAAAGTGTGGCTTTAGATTATGTCAAGTGCAGCTTGAATTGACCTTTTGATATTTATTTTTCCAACAGCTAAAGTATTTAAATACAAAAATAAAATACCCCTGCTTTGTTTCTTATTCCTACCATTGTCTTTAATTCTAAATAAAGGGTTATAGACATCTTCAGTTCTAGGGGTAGAGATGGAAACATAGAGATGCTGTAAAAAATAATAAACACACATGCAGAGAGTTCTGTTGGATCTTTAAATTCATACCTTATCTAAGTCAATGCAGAAATAGAGTTACTTAAACTTTTATCTCCAGAGCAAAGCTTGGCCTGTCAAGTTAAATTGGAGTGTGAACCAGTGGGAAAAAGAAAGATCAAAGGACCTACCACAGCTCAGCTTGCCAATGCTCCAGTCACAGCTAGATGGCACCAATAGGGAAATCATGTCCAGAGTCATGCTTGGTCAGGCAAACAGAGAAAGAATACCATCTTCTTTTTTTTTTTTTTTTTTAGAATAGTATCTTCTTTATGGTCCAGTTAGGCTTGCTTCATTTTGATCAGCTATTGACTAGTAGGAGAGGAATGTATATGTTGCCCTGGGCTGCTTTTGAAAATCTTGCTCGCAAGCAAAACAATAAAAAAATAAAAATGTGGGACTACATCAAACTTAAAAGTTTCTTTACAGTGAAAGAAACCATGAACAACAACAACAAAAAATAACTATGGAAGGGGAAAAATATTTGCAAACCATACATATATCTAATAAGGGGGGTAATATCCAAAATATATAAAGAACTCATACAACTCAGTAGCAAAAAACAAACAACTCAATTAAAAATGGGCAAAGAACCTGAGTAGACATATTTTCAAAGAAGATATATGAAAGGTCAACAGGTACATGAAAAGATGCTCAACATCACTAGTCACTGGGGGAATGTAAATCAAAACCACCATGAGATATCACCTCATGCCTATTAGAATGACCATCAACAAAAATACAAATGCTGGATGTGGATAAAAAGGAACCCTTGTGCACTGTTGGTGGGAATGCAAATTTGTGCAGCCACTATGGAAAACAGTTTAGCAGTTCCTCAAAAAATTAAAGGCAGAACTACCATATGATCCAGCAATACCACTTTTGGGACTATATTCAAAGGAAATGAAAACACTAACTTGAAAAGATATATCTGCTGCCCAATTTTTAACTGGGGTGTTTGTTTTTTGATATTGAGCTCCATGAGCTGTTTGCATATTTTGGAGACCTAAATAGACATTTCACCAATGAAGACATACAGATGGCCAAGAGGCACATGGAAAGATGCTCAACATCACTAATTATTAGACAAATTCAAATCAAAACTACAGTGAGGTATCACCTCACACCGGTCAGAATGGCCATTATCAAAAAATCTAGAAACAATACATGCTGGAGAGGGTGTGGTGAAAAAGGAATCCTCCTGCACTTTTGGTGGGAATGTAAATTGATACAACCACTATGGGGAACAGTATGGAATTTCCTTAAAAAACTAAAAATATGGCCCAGCAATCCCACTACTAGGCATATACCCAGAGAAAACCATAATTCAAAAAGAGACATGTACTACAATGTTCATTACAGCACTATTTACAATAGCCAGGACATGATAGCAACCTAAGTGTCCATCAACAGATGAATGGATAAAGAAGATGTGGCACATATATACAATGGAATATATATATATATATATATATATATATATATATATATATATATATATATATATATATGTATATATATACTCAGCCATAAAATGAAATGAAATTGAGTTATTTGTAGTGAGGTGGATGGACCTAGAATCTGTCATACAGAGCGAAGTAAATCAGAAAGAGAAAAAATATATATGCTAACACATATATATGGAATAAAAAAAATGGTACTGATGAAACTAGAGGCAGGGTAGGAATAAAGATGACGACATAGAGAATGGACTTGAGGACACGGGGAGGGAGGGGAAACTGAGGTGAAGTGAGAGTAGCATCGACATATATACACTACCAAATATAAAATAGATAGCTAGTGAGAAGCAGCAGCATAGAATAGGGAGATCAGCTCGGTGCTTTGCGACAACATAGAGGGGTGGGATAAGGTGAGTAGGAGGGAGGCTCAAGAGGGAGAGGATATGGAGATATATGTATACATATAGATGATTCACTCTGTTGTACAGCAGAAACTAACACAACATTGTCAAACAAATATACTCCAATAAAGATGTATAAAAAAAAGAAAGAAAAGATATCTGCATTCCCATATCCATAGCAGCATTATTTACAATAGCCAAGACATGGAAACAGAGTGAGTGTCCATTGATGGATGAATGGTTAAAGACCTTGTGGTATATCTATCTTTCTATCTATCTATCTATCATCTACCTATCTATCTATACAGTGGAATATTATTTTGCCATAAAAAATTAGGAAATCTTACCATTTCAATAGCATGGATGGATCTAGAGGGCATTATGCTAAGTGAAATAAGTCAGAGAAAGACAAATACTTTATGATCTCACTTATATGTGGAATCTAAGAGAGAGAGAGAGAGAGAGAAACCAAACTCATAGAAAAAGATCAGACCTGCTTACTAAAGGTGGAGTGTGGGGGAAAGGGAAATTGGAGGAAGGTAGTCAAAAGGTACAACTTTCCAGTTATAATATAAAGAAGTACTAAGAATATAATGTACAACAATGATAATAGTTAATACTTTTTATATGATGCATAAGAAAGTTTTTAAGAGAATACATCCTAAGAGTTCTCATCATAAGGATATTTTTTCTTTCTTCTTTCTTTTCACTTTATTGTATCTATATGAAATGATGGATGTTAGCTGAGCCTACTGTCATAATCATTACACAATATATATAAATCAAGCCATCATGCTGTATGCCTTAAACTTATATAGTGATGTATTTGTTATGTGTCAAAAAAAAAAAACTGGAAAAGAGTTGTGCTTGGGCCACTATGGCTTAGCTGGGCTGCCAAAATCTGAGCAGAGTTGAGCAGTCAGAATGGAGAGCTGCAGAGGCTCAGAGTACTGAAACATAACTGTGCTTGCTTCAGTCAAATCTAGGTTGGAAAAGGAGTTATAGGGTCAGGACCCTTGTTACCATAGCATAGTGAAGATGACCTATCAGTTTGGTTTAAGCTAACAAAGATAAGAAAGCGAGTTATTAACTTATATATATACTCTTTCAACAAGTGTAAGGGCTGATACATTTAGACATTATACTCAGATTGGAAAGAAAATATTGGTTCTTGATTTTTCTGTAATCACTATGGCCTTGCTCTCAGGGTTCTCCTGCTCTGCAGCCCTAAACCTATATTATGATGACTCTCCAGACAACAACATCAGCTACTTTCCCAGTATTTCCATAGGGCATGAAGGAAATTCTAGATACTTTCTATACTACACAGGACCTTAGAGGAGACTCTGGGGCACTAAACTCAGTTTCTCTCTCTTCCTAACTCTACCATACATCAACCTGACTCAAATGTGGTTGCTGCCACATTTTGATATGTAGGGAACACTGAAAGGAAGTCTCCTCCTATAGTCCCAAATGGAATAGAGAACAAAAACTGCTCTGATTTCAGATTTTCTCTTAAGCTCTCCAACAAGATTCCCACCTCAAGATCTTATTCCAGGAAAAGAAAAAAGACCATAAAACATACATTTCTTCAGATGTCATTTTTCTCTTACCACAGTCACCTGAGGAAGAGGGACAGGTTTTTCAGTTACTTTTCCTCTTTGTAATGGACTTCTTTTACATCATATACCACTTGCTAGAGACACTAAGACCCAACTGAATAATGGAAGGAGTATCTTCTCTCTAGTCTGTGTAAGACACCACATAAACTTCATATTTCATAAACCTGCCTCCCCATATGTAAAGGAAACATTTTCTAAAATCCATAGAATATTTTTCCTCTCTTGACAATACTTGTTTTTCAAGATTATTGCCTACTACAGACCAGGGAAAAAATCCTATTTGACATGCTTAAAGTTTAATATTGGTATCCACATTTTTTGCCTTCCTGTTGTAATCCTAATCCCCTCCCTTACACAGACATAGACACACACACACACAAACTCAGATTATACACAAACAATGGGTGAAATGAACATATCTAGCAAAATACTGGAATCTCACACATGAGTAAATGTTAAAAGGAAAAAAAAACACATAATAGTCTTCGAAAATAATATCCCTGCATCACAAATATTTATTAAGGATCTACTGTGTCTTAGGCCCTAGTGATATATACATAAATTAGGGCTAGGTTTATGAAATCTCTACCATATCCAGGTCTGTGTAATTTAGATTATATTCCAAGTAATGGAGAATCAGTATTTGGTGCTCACTTTTCTACAAAGGCCAGCTGAATTTTCCCAATTCACATTTCATCTAAGGTCATGGAGACCCTCATACAAACAGCCTGATTCCATAAGCTTTAGTGTCTATGTGAGTGGTTAAATAATCCTATCTGGATCATAATTAACTAGACCTTGCTAGAATTGGAACACATAGAGGCTCTGGCCATCAGAGAACAACTAGTCTTATTTAAAAATAGGTCTGAAAACACGAAAATACTTCCACAAGAGCAAATACTCTAGGTGAGGCAATCACAGCACCTGGGTGAACCACAGAAATAAGAAATATGGAAGGACACATTGAGGAGTGTAAGAAAGACAGATTCACACTACCTCATTACCCCTCTCCTAAGCTAAGGCAGGTCAGTGTGGAGAAAGACACCTTCCCCATGGGAGGGGAGTAAAATGGGTACCCAACTTTACCACAAATCCCAGAGAGAACCCACTCCAGCACCAAGCCAATTCCCACAGCTGTATGTCGCTCCCTGCAGGCTCCTGCAAACCCAGACCCCCACTCACCCTGGTACTTTTAGGCTCCAGTGACTGCAGGCAGCTCTGGCAGTCCCAAATGCCATCCTTGGCGCCAAGCTCTCAGCAGGCTCCCATGAACCCAGACCCCAGCTGACTCCAGTGCCTGCCTACTCCAGCAGCCTCAGGCAGCTTCCATCACAGGACTCCTGGAGGACTCCCAGGAACCAAGGTCCCTGCTCACTTCCTCACTTGTCAACTCTAACAGCTCCGCATAGATCCCTTGTCACCAGGCTCCCCACAGGCTCCCAGGAACCCAGGCCACCATCTCACTCTGGTGCCTACTGGCTCCAGTGGCCCCAAGTGTCACTTTTGGCATAAAGTTCCTGATGGACTCCTGTGAAGCCAGACCCAAGTTCACTCTGGCACATGCCTACTCCAGCATCTCAAGCAGCTTCTATGCCAGGACTCCCAGCAGGTTACCACACATTTAGGCTTCCAGTTCACCCTAGCACTTGCCTACTCCCGTGGTCCCAGGCACCTCTCACAGTTCCAGGTGGTTTCTATAGGATGGCTCCCAACAGGCTCCTTGGAACCCAGGCCCCCGTCACACCCATGCACCTGACAGCTCTGGGGGCTCCAAGCTGTTCCTGTGACCCTTGGTGGCTCCTGTGATTCCAGGCTCTCTGTGGGCTCTGAGGAAGTCAGGTCCCAGCTCACTCTGGCACCCGCCAGCTCTAGTGGCACCAGGTAGCATTTATGGTACCAGGCACAAAGTGGGCTCCTGTAAATCCAGGTCCCCCCATCTAACCCTGGCATCTGGCAGCTCCTGTGACCCCATGTGGGTCCCAAGGCACTGGGCAGCATCTGTGGTACCAGGCTTCCAGTAGGCTCCCAGTTCATCTGATATCTGCTGACTCTAGTGGCCCCAGGCAGCTCCTAAGGACCCAGGTAGCTTCCACAGCACCAGGCTTCCAGCAGATTTCCAGGAAGTCAAGTTCCCATCTCACATGGGTGCCTGCTACTCCAGCAGTCGCAGACAACATCCATGACTTCAGGCAGCTTCCTTGGCTCCAGGTTATTAGAGGGCCCCTGCAAATTCAGTTCCCCACCAACGAACTGGCCAGCTTCAGCAGTCCCAGGTGGCCAGTGGCCACAGATGATTCTTCCTCTCCAGGCAGCTTCCTTGTCTCCAGGCTCCTAGAATGCTTCCATGAACCAAGGCCCTCAATCCACTCTTGTGCCTACTGGCTCCCACAGTCTTAGGCATCTCCAGTGGTCCCAGGATCACAGCCCAGCAAGGTGCCAGCTTACTCAGCTGGAACCATGTTCCTGATAAGCTCCCATGAATGCAGACTCCCAGCTTACACCAGCACCAGCTGGCTCCTATGGCATCAGGTAGCCCTTGTGACAACAGACTTCCATCAAACTCCAGCAGTTTCCCAGGACATTCCAGCACTGGCTGGCTCCTACTGCCCTGGGTGGCTTTTGTGGCCTCAGGCTCCCAATCAATGCCTGTGACACAGACTCCAGGGGAAATCCAGCAGGGCCCATTGTCAAGCTGACTACCGTGTCCCAGGCTTTCACAACCCACTCCAACACCATGGCACTCAAGGACTCCAGCAAGAAGGAGGGAGTACTCCCAAACTCATTTTACAAGGCCAACATTACCCTGATACCAAAGCTAAATAAGAACACGACAAGAAAAGAAAAATACTGGCCGATATCCCTGATGAATATAAATGCAAAAAAAACAAGTCAGCCTTAAAGAAGAAGTAAATTCTGACATGCTACAATATGGATGAAACTTGAATTATGCTAAGTGAAATAAACCACTCACAAAAACACAAATACTGTATGATTCCACTTATATGAGGTATTTAAAATAATAGAATTCATAAAGATGGAAAATAGAGTAGTGGTTACCAGGGGTTTGGGGCAGGAGATTATAGGAAATTAATGTTTAATGGGCACAGAGTTTCAGTCTGGGATGATGAAAAAGTTCCAGAAATGGATAGTGGTGATGGTTACACAACAATGTAAATATACTTAATGCCATTACATTGTACACTTAAAAATGTTTAAATGTTAAATTTTATGTCATGTATACTTTACTACAATAAAAAAATAAAAATATATGGATCATAGACCTAAATGTAAGACATGACATTATAGCCCTCTTAGATCAAAATATAGGAGTTAATTTGCATGAACTCTGGTAATGTTTTCTTAGAAATGACACCAAAAGCACAATGATAAAAAAATAAATTATACTTCATCAAAATTTAAAACATTCGTGTTATAAAAGACACTATCAAAAAAGTGAAAATACAACCCACAGACTGGTATAAATCTGATATCTGGTAAGTGGCTTGTATCCAGAATTTTATTAAAAAAACATAACTCATTAATAAAATGATACATAATCCAATTTTTAAATGAGCAAAGGATTTGAATAGACATTTCTTCAAAGAAGATGTACAAATGTCCAATAAGCACATGAAAACAAGCTCAAAATCATTAGCTATCAGGAAAATGTAAGTCAAAACCATAAGATAATAGTTTACACCCACTAGGATGGCTAAAATTTTAAAAGACAGGATATAACAGGTATGGCGAGTACTGAAACCTTCATACATTGATGGAGAAAATGTAAAATTATGCAGTCTTTTTGGAAAATAATTTGGTGATTCTTCAAAATGTTAAACAGAGAGTTATCTACCATATAGATACCTATAACAATAACCAATAACAATAACACTCCTAGGCACATTCTAAGAGAAATTAAAACATCTATTCACACAAAAATCTGTTCTTGGATGTCCATAGTAGATTTATTCTTAATAGTCAAGCATGGAGGAAAAAACAATATATCCATCACCTCGTGAATAATTACATAAATGTGGTATATCCATACAATGGAATACTATTCAGCCACAAAAAGGAAAAACTATTGATATGTGTTAAAACATGGATGATCCTTGAAAGCATTATGATATGTGAAAGAAGTCAGACACAAAATGTCGCATATTGTGTGACTGTGCTTGTGTAACAGAGTAATGATTTACATATTATCTGAGATGTTCTTTACTTCTTGGAATTCACTCTCATTCTGTAACCATCTGCACTTTGGAACACTATAGTCCCAATGAGGAGCAAAGAATAAAATCTTACTTTATAAATTCAAAAGACCATTGATCTAGGTATAAGAAATAAAAATTTACCCAAAAGTTATGCTAAATTAGAAGCAGGATTTTTCCTGGTTCCCCACTAAGAGTAGATAAAGATACCATGAGTTTGGAGGGAAAGATTATTGAGGAGAGGATTGGTGATGAAACAAGACAGACATGAGTATATATTTTGGGGAGGAGGGAACTGGCCATGTCCTTACCTTCTTCGGCTGAGACCTAGGGGTAATAGACCCCTCAGATAGGATATATACCTTATTTTCTAGGATAAATCCTAGGGAGATAGCAAGCCCCAGCATTATGCTGAAGCAGTTGTAAATCAGAAATCATTGCATAGTATGTAGGTCTAGGCATAAAGTGGATAAAAATAAACTCTGAGTTTCCTGTGACCATAAATATAGTAGAAGACTGTCCAAGAGTCCCCATGGTCCCCTAAATGAGGGTATAAGTTACCTGTGTACCTGAAGGATGGTCTTGTTGCTAGAACAATTGATTCACCTGATACAGAAGATTTGGAGGGAACCATAGAGCTAAGCACTCAGATGTTCTTCTGATTTCTGTATGTCAGACTGGAGAGGAACGTACTCAAGAACCAGATAGGATAGGTTGTTTCTCAAAAGGGCTAAGATAATATAATTCCACTTCCACAAACCTTTTTAAAAAATCATTATATGTGTATGTAAAAGTACAAAACAATTGACTGAAAGGATATACACTAAATTTATGTTAGTGGTTGGTACTTTTGGAGAAAAAAAGACAGGAAAAAATATAGCAAAATATTAACAGATATATACTGGTGCCAGTTTTAAATGTGTAGTAGTCATTTTTTAAGAAGATAAGTGGAAGGACTATATAGATAGATAACCTATAACATTGTTATATAGTATGAATTTAGGAAGATAACCTATAACTTTTATCAGCACAAAATAACTAGGTTTCTTGTGTTACAATTTGGAAAATCACACAGAGTAATAGTATGTGTTTAGTAGATATGATTCTTATTCCATAAAGTCAGATGCCATGTTTCTTTATTTTTAAAGAACTAAATCATATTCTACACTGACCTAGAAGTTCCTAACCTCCCTCTGTTGAACCCTCAGCCATCCCCTCTGAGGTCTTTCCACTTTTGTCCTTCTTCCACCATGGAGCAAGTTCAGGTAGCAACACCTCTGCAGCCTTTCTAGCTTGAGAAAATTTATTTCAGCCTCTCTGCCACCTTCCTCCTATGCAACCTTCTCTAGAAACTCAGGCCTTGGGTAAGCAAATAGATTTGCTCTTTATTCTCTGGTTGCTCCTCTAGATCTACTTGTGCCCTTTTCCACTCTGCTCTGTGACCTGGGAGGCTGACTTCTAAGGATTCTATCAACACAGCACCTTTTCTCTGACTCTCATTTGGGGAACTATTCAACCAGAGGCACTGGAAGGAGGTTGTAGGTGAGAGTAAGAGGAGAGAAAGGTTATTTATTATCCTGGCTCTCTGTCTGCCAGGGCACTGTGGCAGTATATGTATTTTACAGAAAACCACAGCTTCTGTTGGGCATCTCTCTCCTATAGCTACGTATTTTCTCTGGATTTCACTAACTACACCCTACCCTTGCCCTTCAGGTTTAGAGGTGGCTAAGGTTACTCATCATTGTTAATCCTGAGATTCTTAACCATCCATTGTTCCCAGATATAATACTTTTCCTTGGTCTGGACTACCTTCCATGAAAGTAGACATGGGATGGTGTCATCTGCACTAATTGACTCTTGGAATAATAATGCTCCTATCACTATGTAAGGGTGGGCCAGATTTGGGGCCAATATGAAAAGCATTTTAAGTTCTTCAAATGCCTCTGCTACATACATCAGTGCTGAAAATCCCCTTCTATAATGAGCTAACAGTTAAATTATAGTATGCATATTTACTAGGTACCATGTTAAATGGTTTTCATGTATTACCTCATTTTATCCTCACAGTATCCCTAGATAGATTTGTTTTAGTTACATTTGACAAATGAGACAATTGAACCTCAGAGAGGTTAAGTGACGTACCCTAACCCACACAGCTACTAAGTAGCAGGGCCAGATTTATTTGAGTCCAAAGCACATAAATATGATATATGAATGTCATAATTATCTCTCTGGAAGAGATTTATTATCTAAAAGTGACTGTGAAGAAGTACAGAATGAGGCTCATGAATTACTTAGCAAATCCCAGGATTTCTCACATATTATTGCTGACTGTGGAAGCTTTAAATTTACTATATGGTATCATAAAGATGCTCTGTACAAAAAGGATACTATGTCCAAGGAGTTCATAGAATCTGGTTCATCAGTCATTGGAAAACAAAATTGTAACAATATTTACAGTCAGCAGAATAGGTCAAACAAGGCTGTCCTAACAAAGAAACTTCAAAATCTTCCTGGATTAGCATATCAGATGTTTATTTATCATTCATGCAAATATTGATACACGTTTAGTGTGTGTGTGTGTGTGTGTGTGTGTGTGTGTGTGTTTGTGTGCTCGTGCATGTGCACGGTTGGGGGATGGTAGCATGGGCTGAAGATGGGGATGGACTTTCTTTCATCTTGTCACTTGGATATTTGGGTTCTCTACATCTTGTGACACTAAATTCCAACACGTGACCTCAAGACCACTAACACAGAAGACAGTGTGGAGTAGCATAGTGACTTTTAAATTCCTCAGCCCAGAAGAGACACACACACTAACATTTCATTAAATAGAACCAGTCACATGGCACCCATTAACTGGAGAGGAGTAAGGGAGAGTGGTCTTCATGTTTATTCAGTAAGGAGGTGGGGACTGAACATGGGTGTGTACTACTATTTTCCACACTTATCCAGTGGTTTGTAGATCAACGTATTTGAAATAATTGTTATTTATCTACATTGAGGCCTTAATGATCCAGGCATAACCAGAATTACATTAGAAAAACACAGGAAAGTTGTAAAAGGAAAATCGATTCCTCTACATTATCCTTGACCTGGTAGGGACCTTCTTTTCTGGAGGCTACATATGGTGAGTGAAGTAGTTAGTAGGGACTCACAGGTTACCCATTTTTTTTTATAACTAATATTTAAGTATTTATTATGTGCTGAACCCTGTGCTAAATTCTTTACATGTATTATCTAATATAACTTTCAACACTTAGGTACCTTTTTAAAATTAAGGTATGATTGACATACAAAGAGCTGTAGATTTTACTGCATACAGCTTGATGTGTTTGGACATAATTATACATCCATGGAACCATCATGACAACTGATGCTACAAACTTACCCATCACCTCCAAAAGTTTCTTACTTCTCCCTTTATTTTGTTTTGCTTTATTCTTTTTCCTTTTGTGCTAAATGCATATAATCTAAGATCTACATTTTTTAGCAAATTTTCAAGTACACAACACAATATTGCTAATCACAGACCCTACATTGTATAGCAGATCTCCAGAACTTATTTAGTTTGCATAACTGAAACTTTGTACCCTTTGAACAACACATCTCCATTTCCTCCAGCCCCTAGTCCCTGGGAACCACATTCTACTTTCTTCTTCTTCTATGTGTTTGGCCATTTGAGATACCATATAATAATGAGATCATACAGTATTTGTCTTTGGCTTATTTATCTTAATATATTGTCCTCCAAGCCCATGCACGTCATCGCAAATGTCAGGATTTCCCTCTTTTTAAAGGCTGAATAATATTCCATTGCACGTATATACCATATTTTCTTTATCCACTCATCCATCCATGGACATCTAGGTTGTTTATGTATCTTGGCTATTATGAATAATGCTGCAATGAAAATGGAAGTCCAGATATCTCCTTGAGTTACAGATTTCAATTACTTTGGATATATACCAAGAGTAGGATCGCTGGATCAAATGGAAATTCTATATTTTTTTTTGAGGAAACCCATATTGTTTTCCATAGTGTCTGCACCCATTTACATTCCTACCAGTAGCATACAAAAAGGGTTCCATTTCCTTCACATTGTTGCCAACATTTGTCTTTTGTTTTGTTTTGTGTTTTTATATAATATCTATTCTAACAGATGTGAATTGGTATCTCATTGTGGTTTTGATTTGCATTTCCCTGATGATTAGTGATATTGAGCACCTTTTCATATACCTATTGGCTGTTTGTTTGCCTTCTTTGGAGAAATGTCTATTCAGGTTTTGGCCCATTTCTTCATCAATTTTTTGTTTGCTTTTCTTTTTGTTTTTTTGCTATTTAGTTGGAGTTCCTTATATATTTTAGATAGTAACCGTTTTTCAGATAGATGGTTTGCAAATGTTTCTCCCATTCTCTAGGTTGCCTTTTCATTTTTGATCATGTCTTTTGCTGTGCAGAAGCTTTCTAGTTTTATGTAGTACCACTTGATTTTTGCTTTTGTTCCTTGTGCTTAGGTGTCATATCCCAAAAATCATTGCCAAGACTAATGTCAAGGAGTTTTTTCCCTGTGTTTTCTTCTAAGACTTTTATGGTTTCAGGTCTTAAGTTTAAGTCTTTAATCTATTTTGAGTTAACTTTTGTGAGTGGTATAATGTAAGATACTATTTTCATTCTTTTACATGTGAATATCCAATTTTCCCAGCACTATTTATTGAAGAGTATGTGTTCTATCTATTGATTATTCTTGGCTCCCTTTTCAAATATTAGTTGACCATATATGCATGTGTTTATTTCTGGGCTGTTGATTCTATTCCATTGGTCTATGTGTTTGTTTTTAAGAAATCCACTGATAGTCTTATGGAGGCTCCCATATACATGAAGTGTCACTTCTTTCTTGCTGCTTTCAAAATCCTCTCTTTGTCTTTGACTTTTGACAGTTTAATTATAACGTACCCAGTGTGGATTTATCTTGATTAATGTTACTTGAGATCCTCTGGGCTTCATGAATCTGGATGTCCATTTCAGATCCTAGATTTGTGGAGTTTTCAGACATTATTTATTCAAATAAGTTTTTTGCCTATTTCTCTCTCTTCTCCTTTTAAAATCCTGTAATACATATACTAATATTTGAAGATGTCCATAAAAACTGTGGGCATTCTCCATTTCTTCTTTTTTCGTCTAATGGTTATTTTCAGATGACCTTTCTTTGAGTTTGTTGATTCTTTCTTTTGTTTGATTCTGCTGTTGAAGTTCTCTATTAAATTTTTCAGATCAGTTGTTCCATTCTTCAGCTTGAAGACTTCTATTTGATTCTTTTTTATGGTTTCTAATTCTTCATTGAACTTTCTTTTTGTTCATATGTTGTTTTCCTGATTTTGTTTAGTTGTCTATCTCATTAATGTCTAGCTCATTAAGCTTCTTTCAGACAATTATTTTGAATTCTTTGTGAAGCAGTTTATGTATCTCTATTTCTTTAGAGTCAATTACTGGAGTTTATTGGTTTCTTTTGGTGTTTGCCTGATTCTTTGTGGTCTTTCTAGCCTTAGGTTTGTATCTGTGCATTTGGAGGAGCAGTTTTCCAGTCATTTACATTTTACAGACTGGCTTCAGAAGGTAAATACCTTCACCATTCAGCCTAGTCAGAGAGTATGGTATTGTTAGCAGACAGGATCTGTGGATGATCCTGTTGGTGGTTTCCAAAGGTGAGCTTACTGCCACGATCCTTAAGTGGGGGCATCAGGTCATAGGTGGACAGGGCTGGAGGCATGTTTGCCAGCAGGTCTGGAACCAGGTCAATGAGTGGACAGGGCTGCCTCCAAGACCACAGTCATACAGGGATGGAGACAGATCTGTAGACAGTGGGGATGCTTCTGGGTCCAGTTAGCAGGCCTGTTATCAGAGTCATAGGTAGGTTTGGCTCTTGAAAGGTCCCTAGCAGACAGAACTGCCGTGGGTTCATGTTTGAGTGACGATGGAGTCAGATCATGGATTTGATTCCATTTCCACAAGCCAGTATGCAACCAGTTGGCCTGTTACCTGGGTTATAGGTAGGCATGGCTCCTGCCATGTCCCCAGGCAGGCAAGACTGCCTCTGGGACTGCAGTCAAGTGGGGTTGGATCTGGGTCATGGGGTTTCATCTATGTCTGCAGTCAGATCTGTAATCAGCAGGCTTATTACAGGGATATAGGTGGACATGGTTTCTGCTGGATACCCCGGGAAGATAGGACTGCATCTGTGACCATGTACAAGTAGGGCTGGAGCTGAGTCCACATGGGATGGGGCTGATTTTATGTCTGCAGTTGGGTCTGTGGTTGATGGACCACTACCCTGGGGCACAGGCCCACCTTCTCAAAGCTCTCTCCTTGGCCTTGGGCTCCACTGAGCTGTCACAAACTCCCACCCAGATCTTGAAGCTCCCACAATGGTTCTTTTGTCTGTGGATAATTGCCAAATGGTATTTCTGTGGGGAAATAAATGCTCAGGACCTTCTATTCTGACACCTTGCTGACTTCATTCCTCTACTTTATCCTTTCTGTACTTTCCCAGAAGGGATGGTATAATTCATAAGTTTATTGCATGTCTTATTCTTTAGATAAGTTAGACATATTGGCAATACTTTCTGTTTTTAACACTTGTCCCAAGTCACATAGTTGAATATTTACTTAGTGGGTATAAATCTTAAAATGAAAACTCAGGGTGAAAAGATAGCTTTCTTTTTTTATTATAGCTCAACAAACTTCTGAGTCCAAACTTCCATTCTACCAGGCTGTCAAGAAACCAATACAAAAAACGAAAAACAAAAAGTTGATTCAGTATTCTCCCCTCTGGCTGAAGGATTAAGGGTATCCACTTGCATGGTCTCCTCATGACCGGGCTTTTTGCTATTTCTATGCCCTACATGACACCCCTGAATCCACTAAGGCTGTGAGTTGTTCAGTTCTCTGTGATACACTACTCAGTCATTCCTCTCTTAATTTTTGTCACTAAGGTGGTGTCATTTGCAAGTACACAGACCATCTCTGCTTTTGGATCTCACAAACTTCTATTGATTTTCTGCTTTTTTTTCCCCACCATGGAGTGTAATTTTCCTATCTGGTAGACAGTTATCTCTTTTCTTATTTCTTAAAGATATTCTGTATCTGACTGTACATACCTTTCCTCTAAGGATTTAAGATTTGACAATCCCAAGGTCAGAAAGAATTTTAAGCTGTATCTGTTTTCCTACCTGCCACCTATTTCCCCTGAGACAATGAAAACCAAGTTGCTTTCACATATTAGGAGAAGGGAAAAAGGGAAACAGAATGAGAAAAAGTAATAAGTTAATATCTCAAAATATCACCAAGTCACACTAATATCTGTCCTCTTTTGGGAACAGTAGAGCCTCTTCTGATTGCATCAGAGCATTTTTGGATGATTCATATGGGCTTAGGCAAAATTAGTATAGAATATATAACTTACCTAAATTACATGAAAATCTATAGTAGTCCACTGATAAAATAATTTTTATAGCTGGGAGTGGAAGGAGATTTTTCATGGGCTTTTCATAGATTTTTCATAGAGCATGGGTTGGGCTGTAAGGAAAAGAGTGAATTCATTGAAAAGGTGGGTATTCCAAACTCAGTATTTTGGATGGTTCTATGTTTTTGTTCCCCCATAATTCATTTGTTGAAACTGAAATGCCCAATATAATGGTATTGGTATGTGAGGCCTTTGGGAAGTTATTAGGTCAAGAGAGTAGAATCCTCATAAATGAGATTAATGAACTTATAAAAAAGAAGCCAGAGAGCCCTCTTGCCTCCTTCCTCCATGTGAGGATACAGGAAGTCTGTGACCTAGAAGAGGTCTGGTGGCATGCTGGCACCCTGATATCAGACTTCCCAGCCTTAAAAACTGTAAGAAATAAAATTTTGTTCCTTAAAAGCTACCCAATTTGTGGCATTCAGTTAGCACCCTGAATGGAGCACCTCCATAAGACAGATGGGGTTTGACTCACTGTGGTTAAAGAGATCAGGGTCAAAAGCTTATAGAAAAAATCAAAGGAGACTTTGGGATACTTTGGGCATAAACAGAGCTGCTTGCCAACCCAGATATAAGGGTTAGCTCAGAGCAGCAGGCAGGGGCTAGGGATGGAGACGCTATTTAGTCTGACATTGCCATAGCAGGAGCCAATTTAGGAATATTGATATGCATATTTTGCCCAAAATGTTAGGCATTCTCAGCAGTGGCAACAGTGAGTTTCAAAAACAAGTGGCAACTAGAGAAGAAGAGGAATCAGTGTGGAGAGAAATGCCATATGGTTCCTTAACTAAGATGTTGGTTTGGGGGGCACATATAAGGTCATCTTTGAGAATTCAGAAATAAACTGATACAAGGAAATAAGGGAATTGGTACTGTTATCACATGGATGGGAGCCCAAGCCACTGTAGTTTGAGAATTAAAAGTTAATTTAGGAGATGATTGACACCAGCAAGATGGCAGACTAGGAAGCTTCAGTCCCTATTTCCCCATGAAAATACTAAATAAGCAACAATATATAGACAAAAGTAGCTATGTAGTATCTCTAGAAATAGTTTAATAAGCTGCAACCAAAGCCTAACCAAGAAAATGGCACACTCAAAACAGTAGGAAATTTAATGAAGTGTTTGATCTCCTTTGCCCCAACCATCTCCAGAGCTACACAGCATGGCACAGCCCCAATTCCTGGTTCTTCACTCAGGACATAGAGTATAACTTGCTATATTCTGGCTTGTCTGGGAGCTGTGCGAGGGAATGGTTTCTGTCTGTCCTTACTCAGGGCACTGACAGGAATGGTGGCATAGTTTGGGTATCAGGTTGAAGGTGAATAAAAGCAATTGATGGGGGCCTCAATGCAAGAGAGCTTAAAGGGGATTTCAGATGTGTGGGTGCTGGGAGGATGAAATTAACAGACAGATGAAAACAATAGAACATCTATGGCCCTGAGGAGAAGCAGGGGTGAGACTCCTCAGTAAATTAAGACATTTAAAAATAGGCATGTAGGGCTTCCCTGGTGGTGCAGTGGTTGAGAGTCTGCCTGCCGATGCAGGGGACACGGGTTTGTGCCCTGGTCCGGGAAGATCCCACATGCCGTGGAGTGGCTGGGCCTGTGAGCCATGACCGCTGAGCCTGCACATCCGGAGCCTGTGCTCCACAATGGGAGAGGCCACAACAGTGAGAGGCCTGCATACCACAAAAAAATAAAATAAAATAAAAAATAAAAATAAAAAAATAAAAAAATAGGCATGTATTTGGGAGCATTATAAAAGAAGAAATGCATAAGATGCATATGCATAAGATGCATACTTACAGGAGATGCATCTTCAGAAAAGGCCTGAGGAGACCTTCTGCCTTCATGATAGGTGGATTAGAGGAGGTGTTCCCCTGCACAGAGCCAGTCTGTGAAGACTGGGAGAGGTGAATATTTTTTTCAAACCCTCAGTTTTCAACAAAACATGGATACTTGTTTCACCACTTCTATTCAACCCAGTACTACCAGTCCTAGTTGGAGTAATTTTATAAGAAATAAAAAGCATCCAGATTGGAAAAGAAGAAATAAAATTATTTCTGTTCACATACAATATGATCTTATATGTAGACAACTTAAAGATTACCCAAAAAACTGTTAGAATTAATAAACATTCAGCAAAGTTGCAGGATACAAAATCAACACACACAAATCAGTTGCATTTCTATACACTCATAATTTACAATCCAAAAAAATTAAGAATATTTTTAAGCCTACACCAATTGCTTTCATTAGCCTCCAATCTTACACTCAAACTATGTCACCATTACTATCAATGCCCCGAGTTAGGCAAGAAGGAAACCATTCCCTTGGGGAAGAAGTAAAACTGTCACTCTTTACACATGGCATGATACTATATATAGAAAACCCTGAAGTCTCCACCAAAAGAACTATTAGAACTAATAAATAAATTCAGTACAGTTGCAGGACGCAAGATTAATATACAGAAATCTGTTACATTTTTATACACTAATAATGAACTATAAGAAAGAGAAAACAAGAAAACAATCCTGTCTAAAATTGCATCAAAATGAATAAAATACCTAGGAATAAACTTAACAAAAGAAGTGGAAGAACTATACTATGAAAACTATTAAACATTGGTGAAGGAATTTGAAAATGGTACAAAGAAATGGAAAGATATTCCATGTATTGGATTAGAAGAATTAATATTGTTAAAATGTCCGTATTATCCAAAGTAATCTACAGATTTAATTCAATCCCTACCAAATTCCCATGACATTTTTTTCCAGAACTAGAGCAAATAATCCTAAAATTTAAATGTGTCAACTGAAAAGAATGTACACCCTAAAAGTTGAGAATTATGTTTTATTCAAGGATATTACTGAGGATTATAGCCTGGGAAGACAGCCTCTCAGATAGCTCTGAGGGACTGTTCCAAAGAAGTAAGGGAGGAGCCAGGATATATAGGAGTTGTTTCTGAAAACAAACAAACAAAACAACAACAACAACAAATAAACACATGTAGTCTAACATCAAAAGATTACTGGTAATCCAAAAGAAAAACAAAACAGACATCTCAAGTTAGTGATGTTAGTGCCTTTTTCTGGGAAGATGCAAGAGTTTGGGCTCATCGAAATTATTTCTTTGATATGCATCTTAACTATCTAGGGCCAGTAATTATCCTGTTTTTATCCACCCTGAATTCCCCTCAGGGAGCACCACTGGGGGCTGCTGTAGTGGCTGATGCCTTGATGGCTGCAACATTCCTTGTTTACTGAAATGACAGGTAACATTTCTTTTTGTCCACATATGGAACCACAAAAGACCCTGAATTGCCAAACAATATTGAGAAAAAAGAAGAAAGTTGGTGTGGTGCTGGAAAAACTGGACAGCTACATGCAAAAGAATGAAATTAGAACATTCTCTAATACTGTATACAAAAATAAACTCAAAATGGAATAAAGGCTTAAATGTAAGACCTGGGGGCTTGAATCTGAGTTGCAAAAAAAAAAAAATAGAGAGAGAGACTTTATTAAATTTGAATTTCAGATAAACAATGAATAAATTTTTAATATAATTATATCTCAAGCACTACATGGAACATACTTATACTAAAATATTATTCATTGTTTATCTGAAATACAAATTTAACTGGCATCCCATATCTTTATTTACTAAAACTTCTAACTGTAGCTAGAGTGTAAATATCCCCAGTGGCATTTATACAGTAGCACATGGCCTACAGATCATGGAGAATAAGCTATGCCCATAGTTGTTGTCTATGTCAGCATAAACAAGTTAAAGGCTTTGTCAGGCATTTTGTTTGTAGACTTATGGCCAGCTCTATGTGATTTAATATCTTGTGCCTCTTCCACACTGTTCAGTAAAGTTCTGTGAAGTACATCCCAGCTTGGCAGGCAGTTTCATGAAACATAGAGGCAATGCTTAAAACAACACATTTAAGTGGAGCTCAATTCTATCCTTGCAGGCCAGCATGGTGGTGGTGGCATTTATCACATAAGTGAGAGAATGAGAAGAGAAATGCTAAACTTGCAAAATGTGTGACAGACTGGAGATTGTTTGGTCAAGTATCTTCTCTAAAGCTGGAGATTCTCCTTCCAGATGTAATCTGGAGACAACTTTTGTATTGCTAGAGTGAAGGAGGCTCGTGTTTTCTCACAAGGCTGTAGGGACTGTCTGGCTGGCCACAGTGCCTCATGCTGAGGAGGGAACTAAGGACAGTCAAAGCAGGCAAACCACAGAACATCATGGAGGGATTCCATCAAGTTATTCCGCTACTTAACTTGAAGAAATTTCTCTTCCAAGGTCTATAGTACCAAGAAGCAAAGGCATGGAGATAAGGCCCATTGACGAGTCACGTTTCAGATTTCAGGAGAGAAGGAACAAAACAGGATTGAAATCAGAATTGATTTTCTGTGATCAGCTACCAAGGAAGGGGACCATGAAAGGAAAATCACATAGTGTTAATGACCCCAGAATCTATAATCCCCAGAAACCTAGGCTTCTGTGCTCTCCTGACTAGGAGAATTAACAACTGGTACTCAAAAATTTCTCTCTTTAAAAGACAAACAGAAATCAATGTTGAAGATATACACTAGATGTCTCCACTTCTACATTTTATTTAGAGAAGTAAAGATTTTCAAGCTTTGAAAATTTTCCATTCTTTTATTGTTGTCATTTCTGGGTCAGATGAGACACTTCTGTGTGAGTCTCATTAAATTTTATTGGTCATCATCCCCAGTGGTGGATGAAACATAACATTTCATGTTATACAGTTGTGTAGTTATAGGGGTCAAAAAGAACTCTCAGGACAAGAAGCTATTCTTCTTAATAAGGAGATTTTGAGAGATGCTTCAGTGTTAAAATGAAACAAATTAAAAAAAACACTGATTTAACACATAATTAGGAGTTAAGAATTTAAATGTCAGGGTTAACAGTATAAGTCTGTCATTTGTGCATATAGGAACCTCTGGAGTACTGGGTAAAAATTTCACTTAAATGAGCCCCTTTCAAACTTGTATGAATGAGACAGTTGGAAGTTATTCAGTATTAGAAAAGTAACAATCCTTTGGTCATACCAGCTTTTCTTCACTGGATTTTTGCTTGTTTCATTGGAACTCAGCCGTGCTCATTCATATACATTCATGGCATAGTTAAGTAGTGCAACAGAGACTGTATATGGTCCACAAAATCCAAAATATTTACTGTTTTGCCTTTACAGAAAAACTTTATTGACATCTGGGCTATGTATTAAGAGAGGTTTTTCTAGATTCCTTTACCCTTCTTTAACATATGACAGGATATTCCCAGATGAATCCACACTTAAGAGTTCTGTCACTGAACACGTTTATGTGCCGTATGCACAGTGAGGCCAAACAAACTAAAACATCGAAGTCTGGAGCAGAGAAATGTTTACTGCAGAGCCATGCAAGGAGATGCATGGCTAGTGTCCAAAAACCCCTGAACTCCTTGAAGGGTTTCAGCAAAGCATTTTTAAAGGCCAAGTGGGGCAGGGGAGTCACAGGGTATGTGACCAGCTCATGCACAATTCTCTGGTTGCTGTTGAGGTAACAGGGAGGTTGACTTTATCAGTCCTTAGCTGCCAGTAGGTCTGGGGGTACGTCCTCATGATCATCAAGTAGTTATTTCTTCCATTTGTTGGGGGTTTTCAGCACCTGAAAAACTGAAGAAATATGCATGAGACACTATTATCTGGGTATATCAGAGATGAGCTACAGCAGAGGATATGGGGGAGGGGGTCTGTCCCGGGAACGCCCAATAGGGTCCTGCTCAGTTAAACTGTACTATAAAAAATACCATTTATGGGTTTCCGGTTCTGCATGTAAGGATCTTGGAAGTCACCATTCCATCCTAACAAGAAGTACAAAGAAGAAAAGACTGAAAAATGAGCAACTCTTCTAGGATCCCTAACAGACAAGAAGGCACAGGGAAAAGAGCAGGCATCAATCTTGGAGAGACAGGTGAATATAAGGAGTCATAGCTTAACAGAACAAAGAATGTAAACCCGGTATAGTAATAAAGGAGAGAAAACTGAATTATATAAAACGCTCAATTAAAACCATGAAAGGCAGAAAAATAGTGAAAGGCAGAAATAGGAACAAAGAACAAGGGCAGAGAGACGAGAGGAAGATGGTGGAAGAGTAAGACACGGAGATCACCTTCCTCCCCACAGATACACCAGAAATTCCTCTACACATGGAACAACTCCTACAGGACACCTACTGAACGCTGGCAGAAGACCTCAGACCCCCCAAAAGGCAAGAAACTCCCCATGTACCAGGGTAGGTCAAAAGAAACAAGAATAAACAGAGACAAAAGGATAGGGACGGGACCTGCAGCAGTGGGAGGGAGCCGTGAAGGAGGAAAGGTTTCCACACACTAGAAGCCCCTTCATGGGCGGAGGCTGCAGGTGGTGGAGGGGGAAAGCTTCGGAGTAGCGGAGGAGAGCACAGCAACAGGGGGACAGAGGGCAAAGCGGACAGATTCCCGCACAGAGGATCGGTGTCGACCCGGCACTCACCAGCCTGAGAGGCTTGTCTGCTCCCCCGCTGGGGTGTGCGGGGCTGGGAGCTGAGACTAGGGCTTCAGTCGGAGCGCATGGAGAGGACTGGGGTTGGCGGCATGAACACAACCTGCAGGGGGTTAGTGCACCACGGCTAGCCGGGAGGGAGTCCTGGAAAAGTCTGGACCTGCCGAAGAGGCAAGACACTTTTTCTTCCCTCTTTGTTTCCTGGTGCGTGAGTAGAGGGGATTAAGAGCCCTGCTTAAAGGAGCTGCAGAGACGGGAGCGAGCCATGGCTAAAAAAAAGTGTGGACCACAGAGACGGGCATAAGACGCTAAGGCTGCTGCTGCCGCCACCAAGAAGCCTGTGTGAGCAAAGGTCACTATCCACACCCCACTTCCGTGAAGCCTGTGCAGCCTGCCACTGCCAGGGTCCCGGGATCCAGGGACAACTTCACCAGGAGAATGCACGGCACTCCTCAGGCTGGTGCAATGTCATGCTGGACTCTGCTGCTGCAGGTTCGCCCTGCATCCGTACCTCTCCCTGCCCCAGGCCTGAGTGAGCCAGAGTCCTGGAAGCAGCGACTCCTTTAACCCTGTCCTGCCTGAGCAAAGAACAGATGCCCTCAGGCGACCTAAACGCAGAGGCAGGGCCAAATCCAAAGCTGAGCCCCGGGAACTGTGAGAACAAAGAAGAGAAAGGGAAATCTCTCCAAGCAGCCTCAGAAGCAGCGGATTGAAGCTCCCCAATCAACTTGATGTACCCTGCATCTGTGGAATACATGAATAGACAACAAATCATCCCAAATTGAGGACGTGGACTTTGAGAGAAAGATTTATGATTTTTTCCCCTTTTCCTCTTTTTGTGAGTGTGTATTTGTATGCTTCTGTGTGAGATTTTGTCTGTATAGCTTTGTTTCAACCATTTGTCCTAGGGTTCCATCCGTCCATTTTAATTTTTGTTTGTTGTTTTTTTAGTAATTTTTTCTTTTAATAATTATTTTTTTATTTTAATAACTGTATTTTATTTTATCTTACTTTATTTTATTTTACTTTATCTTATTTCTTTATTTTCTGCCTTCCTTCCCTCCTTTCTTCTTTCTTTCTTTCTTTCTTTCTACTTCTACTAATTCTTTCTTTCTACTTTTTCTCCCTTTCATTCCAAGCCATGTGAATGAAAGGCCCTTGGTGCTGAAGCCAGGAGTCAGTGCTGTGTCTCTGAGGTGGGAGACCAAAATTTAGGACACTGTTCCACAAAAGACCTCTGAGACCCACACAATATCAAATGGCAAAAGTCTCCCTGAGATCTCCATCTCAACAACAGCACCCAGCTTCACTCAACGACCAGCAAACTACAGTGCTGGACACCCTATGACAAACAACTAGCAAGAGAGGAACACAACCCCACCCATTAGCAGAGAGGCTGCCTAAAATCATAATAACTCCACAGACACCCCAAAACACACCAACAGACGTGGAACTGCCCACCAGAAAGAAAAGATCCAGCCTCATCCACCAAAACACAGGCACTAGTCCCCTCCACCAGGAAGCCTACACAACACACTGAAGCAACTTTAGTCACAGGGGACAGACAACAAAAACAACGGGAACTACAAACCTGCAGCCTGAAAAAGGAGACCCAAACACAGTAAGTTAAGCAAAATGAGAAGACAGAGAAACACACAGCAGATGAAGGAGCAAGGTAAAAACCCATCAGACCTAACAAAAGAAGAGGAAATAAGCAGTCTACCAGAAAAAGAATTCAGAATAATGATAGTAAAGATATCCAAAATCTTGGAAATAGAATAGAGAAAATGCAAGAAACATTTAACAAGGACCTAGAGGAACTAAAGTGGAAACAAGCAATGATGAACAACACAATAAATGAAATTAAAAATACTCTAGAAGGGATCAATAGCAGAATAACTGAGGCAGAAGAATGGATAAGTGACCTGGAAGATAAAAAGGTGGAAATAAGTACTGCAGAGCAGAATAAAGAAAAATGAATGAAAAGAACTGAGGACAGTCTCAGAGACCTCTGGCACAACATTAAACACACCAACATTCGAATTATAGGTGTTCAAGAAGAAGCAGAGAAAAAGAAAGGGGCTGAGAAAATATTTGAAGAGATTATAGTTGAAAACTTCCCTAATATGGGAAAGAAAATAGTTAATCAAGTACAGGGAGCCCAGGGAGTCACATACAGGATAAATCCAAGGAGAAATACGCCAAGACACGTATTAATCAAACTGTCAAAAATTAAATACAAAGAAAACATATTAAAAGCAGCAAGGGAAAAACAACAAATAACACACAAGGGAATCCCCATTAGGTTAACAGGAGAACTTTCAACAGAACCTCTGCAAGCCACAAGGGACTGGCAGAACATATTTAAAGGGAAGAAGGAGAAAAATCTGCAACCAAGATTACTCTACCCATCAAGAATCTCATTAAGTTTTGTTGGAGAAATTAAAAACTTTACAGACAAGCAAAAGCTGAGAGAGTTCAGCACCACCAAACCAGTTTTACAACAAACGCTAAAGGAACTTCTCTAGGCAAGAAACACAAGAGAAGGGAAAAACCTACAATAACAAACCCAGAACAATTAAGAAAATGGGAATATGAACACACATATCGATAATTACCTTAAATGTAAATGGACTAAATTCTCGCACCAAAAGACACAGATTGGCTGAATGGATACAAAAACAAGACCCATATATATGCTATCTACAAGAGACCCACTTCAGACCTAGAGACACATACAGACTGAAAGTAAGGCAATGGAAAAAGATATTCCATGCAAATGGAAACCAAAAGAAAGCTGGAGTAGTAATTATCATATCAGACAAAATAGATTTTAAAATAAGGACTATTAGAAGAGACAAAGAAGGACACTACATAATGATCAAGGGATCAATCCAAGAAGAAGATATAACAACTGTAAATATTTACGCACCCAACATAGGAGCACCTCAATACATAAGGCAAATACTAACAGCCATATAATGGGAAATTGACAGTAACACATTCATAGTAGGGGACTTTAACTCCCCTCTTTCACCAATGGACAGATCATCCAAAATGAAAATAAATAAGGAAACACAAGCTATAAATGATACATTAAACAATATGGACATAATTGATATTATGGGATATTACATCCCAAAACTACAGAATACAAATTATTCTCAAGTGTTTATGGAACATTCTCCAGGATAGATCTTATCTTGGGTCACAAATCAAGCCTTGGTAAATTTAAGGAATTTGAAAATGTATCAAGTATCTTTTCTGACCACAATGCTATGAGACTAGATATCAATTACAGGAAAAGTTCTGTAAAAAATACAAACACATGGAGACTACACAATACACTACTTAATAATGAACTGATCACTGAAAAAATCAAAGAGGAAATTAAAAAGAAATACCTAGAAACAAATGACAATGGAAACTCGACGACCCAAATTTTATGGGATGCCACAAAAGCCGTTCTAAGACGGAAGTTTATAGCAATAAAATATTACCTTAAGAAACAGGAAACATCTCGAATAAACAACCTAACCTTGCACCTAAATCAAATAGAGAAAGAAGAACAAAAAATCCCCAAATCTAGCAGAAGGGATGAAATCATAAAATCAAATCAGAGATAAATGAGAAAAGAAATGAAGGAAATGATAGCAAAGATCAATAAAATTAAAAGCTGGTTCTTTGTGATGATAAACAAAATTGATAAGCCAGACTCATCAAGAAAAAAAGGGAGAAGACACAAATAAACAAAATTATAAATGAAAAAGTAGAAGTAACAACTGACACTGAAGAAATACAAAAGATCATGAGACACTACTACAAGCAACTCTATGCCAAAAAAGTGGACAACCTGGAAGAAATGGACAAATTCTTAGAAATGCACTACCTGCCAATACTGGATCAGGAAGAAATAGAAAATATGAACAGACAAATCACAATCACTGAAATTTAAACTGTGAAAAAAATCTTCCAACAAACAATAGCCCAGGACAAGATGGCTGCACGGGCGAATTCTATCAAATATTTAGAGAAGAGTTAACACCTACACTTCTCAAACTCTTCCAAGGTATAACAGAAGGAGGAACACTCCCAAACTCATTCTACAAGGCCACCATCACCTTGATACCAAAACCAGACAAGGATGTCACAAAGAAAGAAAACTACAGGCCAGTATCACTGATGAACATAGAGGAAAAAATCCTCAACAAAATGCTAGCAAACATAATACAATGGCACATTAAAAGGACCATACACCATGATCAACTGGGTTTTATTCCAGGAACGCAAGGATTCTTCAGTATATGCAAATCACTCAATGTGATACAACATATAAACAAACTGAAGGAGAAAAACCATATGATCATCTCAATAGATGCAGAGAAAGCTTCTGACAAAATTCAAAACCCAGTTATGATAAAATCCCTGCAGAAAGTAGGCATAGAGAGAACTTTCCTCAAAATAATAAAGGCGATATGTGACAAACCCACTGCCAACAGTGTCCTCAAAGGTGAAAATCTGAAACCATTTCCACTATGATCAGGAACAAGAAAAGGTTGCCCACTCTCACCACTCTTATTCAACATAGTTTTGGAAGTTTTAGCCACAGCAATCAGAGAAGAAAGGGAAATAAAAGGAATCCAAATCAGAAAAGAAGAAGTAAAGCTGTTACTCTTTGCAGATGACACAATACAATACATAGAGAATCCTAAAGATGCTACCAGAAAACTACTAGAGCTAATCAATGATTTTGGTAAAGTAGCAGGATACAAAATTAATGCACAGAAATCTCTGGCATTCCTATACACTAATGATGAAAAATCTGAAAGTGAAATCAATACAACCCTCCCATTTACCATTGCAACAAAAAGAATAAAATATCTAGGAATAAACCTACCTAAGGAGACAAAAGACCCGTATGCAGAAAATTATAAGACACTGATGAAAGAAATTAAAGATGATACAAATAGATGGAGAGATATACCATGCTCCTGGATTGGAAGAATCAATATTGTGAAAATGGCTCTACTACCCAAAGCAATCTACAGATTCAATGCAATCCCTATCAAACTACCACTTGCATTTTTCACAGAACTAGAACAAAAAAATTCACAATTTGTATGGAAACACAAAAGACCCCGAATAGCCAAAGCAATCTTGAGAATGAAAAATGGAGCTGGAGGAATCAGGCTCCCTGACTTCAGACTATACTACAAAGCTACAGGAATCAAGACAGTGTGGTACTGGCACAAAAACAGAAAGATAGATCAATGGAACAGGATAGAAAGCCCAGAGATAAACCCACACACATATGGTCACCTTATCTTTAATAAAGGAGGCAGGAATATACAGTGGAGAAAGGACAGCCTCTTCAATAATTGGTGCTGGGAAAACTGGACAGGTACATGTAAAATTATGAGATTAGATCACGCCCTAACCCCATACACAAAAATAACCTCAAAATGAATTAAAGACCAAAATTTAGGGCCAGAAACTATCAAACTCTTAGAGGAAAACATAGGCAGAACACTATATGATATAAATCACAGCAAGATCCTTTTTGACCCACCTCCTACAGAAATGGAAATAAAAACAAAAATAAACAATGGGACCTAATGAAACTTCAAAGCTTTTGCACAGCAAAGGAAACCATAAACAAGACCAAAAGACAACCCTCAGAATGGGAGAAAATATTTGCAAATGAAGCAACTGACAAAGGATTAATCTCCAAAATTTACAAGCAGCTCATGCAGCTCAAAAACAAAAAAACCCCAAACAACCCAATCCAAAAATGGGCAGAATGCCTAAATAGACACTTCTCCAAAGAAGATAAACAGGCTGCCAATAAACACATGAAATAATGCTCAACCTCATTAATCATTAGAGAAATGCAAATCAAATCTACAATGAGATATCATCTCACACCTGTCAAAATGGCAATCATCAAAGAATCCAGAAACAATAAATGCCGGAGAGGGTGTGGAGAAAAGGGAACACTCTTGCACTGCTAGTGGGAATGTGAATTGGTATGGCCACTGTGGAGAACAGTATGGAGGTTCCTTAAAAAACTAAAAATAGAACTACAATATGACCTTGCAATCCCACTACTGGGCATATACCCTGAGAAAACCATAATTCAGAAAGAGTCATGTACCAAAATGTTCATTACAGCTCTGTTTACAATAGCCCAGAGATGGAAGCAACCTAAGTGTCCATTATCGGATGTATGGATAAAGAAGATGTGGTACATATATACAATGGAGTATTACTCAGCCATTAAAAGAAACGAAATTGAGTTATTTGTAGTGAGGTGGATGAAACTAGAGTCTGTCATTCAGAGTGAAGTAAGTCAGAAAGAGAAAAACAAATACCATATGCTAACACATATATGTGGAGTCTAAGAAGAAAAAAACACGTCATGAAAAACCTCGGGGAAAGACGGGAATAAAGACACAGACCTACTAGAGAATGGACTTGAGAATGTGGGGAGGGTCAAGGGTAAGCTCTGACAAAATGAGAGAGTGGCATGGACATATATACACTACCAAATGTAAAATAGATAGCTAGTGGGAAGCAGCTGCATAGCACAGGGAGACCAGCACGGTGCTTTGTGACCACCTAGAGGGGTGGGATAGGGAGGGTGGGAGTGAGGGAGATGCAAGGGGAAGAGATATGGGAACATATGTATATGTATAACTGACTCACTTTGTTATAAAGCAGAAACTAAGACACCATTGTAAAGCAATCATACTCCAATAAAGATGTAAAAAAAAAAAGAACCAGGGCAACAATTAGAGAACAGTAACAAATATGTTAGATATTAATCCAACTATATTAGTAATCATTTTGAATGTCAATGGTCTAAATGTAAAAATTAAAAGACAGATATTGTCAGAGTGGATCAGAAAACAAGACCCAACTATATGTTGTGTAGAAGAAACCCATTTTATATATATCAACACATAGACATTAAAAGTAAATGGATTGGGCTTCCCTGGTAGTGCAGTGGTTGAGAGTCTGCCTGCTGAAGCAAGGGACATGGGTTCGTGTCCTGGTCTGGGAAAATCCCACATGCCGTGGAGCGGCTGGGCCCGTGAGCTATGGTCACTGAATCTGCACGTCCAGAGCCTGTTGCTACACAACGAGAGAGGCCACAACAGTGAGAGGGCTGCGTACCGCAAAAAAAAAAAAAAAAAAAAAAAAAAAAGTCAAAAAGTAAATGGATGGAGAGAAATAGACTATGCTAAAACTAATCAAAAGAAAGTAAGAGTAGCTATAGTAATTTCAGATACAGCCTTCTTCAAAGCAAGGAAATTTATCAGGAATAAATAAGGGCATTACATAATGGTAATGATTACAAATAATAAAGGGGTCAATTCTCCAAGATATAAAAATCCTTAATGTGTATACAGATAACGGTGATGACTTTTTCCACAACTAAGGCACAATCCATGGAAGAAATAATTGATAAGCTGGAATTTATTAAAATTTAAAACGTCTGCTCTGTGAGAAACAATGTCAAGAGTGTTATCCGAAATATGTAAAGAACGCTTAAAACTCAACAATAAAAAAACAATAATCCACTTTTAAAAATGAGCCAAAGACCTTAACAGACACCTCACCCAAGAAGAAGTTACACAAGTCAAATAAGCATCTGAAAAGTTGTTACACATCATATGTCATCTAGGAAATGCAAGTGAAAACAATCATGAGATACAATTACACACCTATTAGAACAGCCAAAATCTGGAACCCTGACAACACCAAACACTGGTGACGACTTAGACCAACAGGAACTTTCATTCATTGTTGGTGGGAATGCAAAATGGTACAGCCACTTTGGAAGACAGCTTGGTGTTTCTTATAAAACTAAACATACTCTTACCAAATGATCCAGCAGTCTCATTCCTCGCTATTTACCCAAAAGAGTTGAAAACTTATGTCCACAGAAACATGCACCATGCACTAGTATGTTTATAGCAGCTTAACTCATAATTGCCAAAACTTAGAGGCAAACAACACGTCCTTCAATAAGTGAAGGGGTAAATAACGTTATTCAGCACTAAAAATAAATGTTATTGTGTCATGAAAAGATATGGAGAAACTTTAATTGCATATTACTAAGTGAACGAAGCCAATCTGTTAGGGCTCATAGTGTATGATTCCAACTACATGACATTCTGGAAAAGGCAAAACTACAGGGATAGTAAAATGATAAGTGGTTACCAGGAGTCAGTGATGGAGGGAGGGATGAATAGGAAGAGCACAGGGAGGTTTTAGGGCAGTGAAAGTATTTTGTATGATACTATAATGCTGGATACATGTCATTATACATTTGTATAAACCCACTGAATGTACAACACCGAGAGTAAAGCCCAAGGTAAACTATGAACTTTGAGTGACTATGATGTCAGTGTAACTTCATCTATTGTAACAAATGTACCATGCTGGTGGATGATATTGATAATGGGGAGGCTATGCATTTGTGGGAGGAAGGGCGTATAGGGAAATTTCATAACTTTGTCTCAATGTTGCTGTGAATCTAAAACTACCCTACAAATGAAGTCTTAAATAGTATTATGTCTTTTTAGGACAATGTAACCTTAATGCTTAATGATAGAAGGAGGACATGATTTAGGAAAATAGAAAAAAAAATAAAACAAACAAACAAAAAAATCAACCCATCCTTTTTTTCTAATCACCTGGAACACTATAAAGGAAAAGGAAGAAAAAGAGTAAATTTATGAGTTTGTGCAATTCCACTCCTGGGTACATATCTGAAAACAAAACAAAACAAAACTAATTTGAAAAGATACATACACTCCAATTTTCATAGCAGCATTATTTACAGTAGCCAATATATGGAAGAAACTTAAGGGTCCATCCACAGATGAATGGATAAAGAAGATGTGTGTGTGTGTGTATATCTATCTATCTATCTATCTATCTATCTATCTATCTATCTATCTATATATACACACACACATTGGTATACTACTCAGCTATAAAAAAAAGAATGAAATTTTGCCATTGGCAGCAATGTGGATGGACCTGACATTATGCTAAGTGAAATAAATCAGACAGAGAATCTATATGATATTACTTATATGTGAAATATTAAAAATACAGCAAACTAGTAAATATAACAAAAACAGACTCACAAATATAGAGAACAAACTAGTGGTAACAAGTGGGGAGAGGGAAGGGAGGAGGGACAATATAAGGGTAGGGGATTAAGAGATACAGACTATTAGGTATAAAATAAGCTACAAGGATATATTGTACAACACAGGGCATATAGCAAATATTTTAGAGTAACTATAAATGGAACATAACTTTTAAAAATTGTGAATCATTATATTGTACACCTATAATGTATATATTATACATCAACTAAATAAAACTTTAAATTAAATAAATTTAAATTTTAAATAAATAAAAATTTAAAAAGTTAAGCTGCAAATATTTTCTGCTGCTGTTTACAAAACATACTTTTACAGATCTACATTTCTAAGGGGAAAGGGTAACTGATAACATAGTTAAATAGTAAATACACATTCACTGAAGTCATTTAAGCTGTGACTAAAGTATTTTTTTTTTAATATCCAGTTGTTTTACCTTTTAAAAATCAGTATTTCTTGATGACAAAGGTGACACTGTTGACCCACAATCATAGGGTTGGGATTTGAGTTATTTCCAGTTGACCAGTGGCACACCTGTCCAATGAATAAAGAAACTGGGCTAGTTAAGTGACTGTGAAGGGGTGCATTTATTATGTACAACCTGTGGTTTCATTGTTGCTTGTTCAGGAGTAGCAAAAAAACAACAGACCAGGCTTGAGATGTATTAGGGAAGATCAAATGTACCCACTTTAAGCAATTAGAAAACAAAGTATTATGTAGGTCAGGGCAAATCACAATGTTTTTAGGGGCCAGGTAGTTAACATAAATGTGCGAATGAGACCATATATAAATAAAATTATATCATGAAGACTTTGGAAATTCGAATATAATCTCCTCTTAAGGTTTTCAAATTCAATTTAAAATAAAATGTTTGCAAGCCAAACAAAATAATTTTGCAGCCAGATTTGACCTTCATTGGCTGTTTGCTGTCAAAGTTTGAAAGGAAATATAAAAACTTCTTCTGGCTACTCAGGGCTTCAAAATATACCGATTTCTTAGAGTCATCACAACCCATGATTTGGCCCTTAGCTTTGCAGACCTAGGGTCTTGATTCTTTCTGATTACCATGTTGATCAATTTATATGACTGAATCAAATACAACATACTCATAATATTGGGTTGGCCAAAATGTTCGTTCGGGTTTTCATAACATCTTATGGAATAACCCGAGTGAACTTTTTGGCCAAACCTCTATAGTAAATCAGGATGTCATTGTACTGATGTCAACAACAGAATACATATTTGCAGTGGTCAAAATTATGCAATACATCAACTCCTTAACCAATGTACTTGGGAAGCTAAATTAATCATAATAGCAAAATAATTGTTGCTAGTGAGGGACATGTCACCCAAGCTGTGGACCAGCCTGATTAATAATTATTGCCTATAAATAAGGATAGCTTTTAATAGCTGAGCTACTTTTGCCTAGCAGCTACAGCATCTCCTCCATGGGCTTTATGTTTATGACTAATGCCTAATTCTCATTATTTAGGTCCCTTTTTTATTAGCTTCATACATTTCATTCAGTTTTTGCTATCTTTCCTATCAGTAGAACATCAACTACAAATGAAGAATTTAATTATATATTTATTTATTATATATAGTATATATGTGTACATAAGTATTCACTTTGTATATGTGTATGCATATATATGCTTTTAGTTTAAATACATTTCATTATTAGCTATATTAAGGTTTTGAAGATAACCTTCTAATCACTTCTATTAGACTTTACTATCTCAACTCTCCTCAGTAATAAGTTAGATTTCAATTAGAGATAACAATTGATAACAATTATAGATGAAAAACTCCACAGTATGCATCAGACTGGCTGGAGAGAAAAATGCCTAGAGAGAATAGAAAACATGCTCCTACCTGAGAATAAAAGGGAGAGGGCTCAGGATATTAAAGAAGGTGTACAGAGGAAATATGACGGTTGTCAAACTGCAGCTGATGATTCTTAAGATGGTGCATCTGTGGTGCTTTCAGACTACAATTCTACACTCCTGAGCCAATAAAATCTGTCAAAATCAGCAATAGATGGCCCATTAGGGGAATTCATTAGATTTCCTTCTGCCACCCACATCACCCTTCCCACTGTTTTCATCTACATTATCTAACTCTGAGCCCTGGTTCCTACTTTAGCACAGGTACCAGGTTTCAGGCTCCTAAATCCCAAGTTGGGTGGTAGCAATCACCTTTTCCCATGCAACCAACTGTTATATAATATGCTCTCTTTCACTGGGACTTAATATGCCTGGATTGAAGCTTGAGTTCTCCCTGATTCCAACCAGCACATCATAGCACTATTTCTTCACCAAGTTCATTGTTCAAGACACAACAATATTGACCCGTGTGAACTAAATACATAAAAGATGAGGAAATGTAAATGGGCATGTCTTTTTTTCCCCTCAGGTATCAGCTTTGTTTTAGATTGATATTTTTCAAAGATGGCTCAAGAATAACCTGCATCAGAAACACTCGGGTTGTTTGTTTAAAATCCATATTTCTGGGCTGTACTCCAGACCTATTATATCGAAATACGTAAGTAGTGGGGTCCAGAAATCTGTATTTCACACCAAGAAATCAGGTTATGCTGATGCATACAAAAGTTTAGAAAATATTATGTTGTGACATCTTCTGTAATTTCAAATTTTCTCAGTAGATGGTGTTATCTAACCATTTTTCTCTGTATTTGAATCATCATATTAACAATTTGCTATCTGTATCAAGAGGTGGAAAATTCTGTCTCTCCATCTTCTGTTTGATAAATTTACATTTTCTTAGTCATACACATACTATTCTCTCAAGAGACACAACACACAAAATGTAAAATGGAGATGTTGTCCAAAGTTAGGAGAATGGGTAACTAGATTAGGGGTTGGCAAATGTTTTCTTTTTTTTTTTTATTAGTTTCTGCTTTATAACAAAGTGAATCAGTCATACATATACATCTGTTCCCAAATCCCTTCCCTCCTACATCTCCCTCCCTCCCACGCTCCCCATCCCACCCCTCCAGGCAGTCACAAAGCACGAAGCCGATCTCCCTGTGCTATGCGGCTGCTTCCCACTAGCTATCTACCTTACGTTTGGTACTGTATATATGTCCATGCCTCTCTTTCTCTTTGTCACAGCTTACCGTTCCCCCTCCCCATATCCTCAAGTCCATTCTCAAGTAGGTCTGTGTCTTTGTTCCCGTTTTAAGCCTAGGTTCTGCATGACATTTTTTTTCTTAAATCCCATATATATGTGTTAGCATACGGTATTTGTCTTTCTCTTTCTGACTTACTTCACTCTGTATGACAGACTCTAGGTCTATCCACCTCATTACAAATAGCTCAATTTCATTTCTTTTTATGGCTGAGTAATATTCCATTGTATATATGTGCCACCTCTTCTTTATCCATTCATCCGATGATGGACACTTAGGTTGTTTCCATCTCCGGGCTATTGTGAATAGAGCTGCAATGAATATTTTGGTACATGTCTCTTTTTGAATTATGGTTTTCTCAGGGTATATGCCTAGTAGTGGGATTACTGGGTCATATGGTAGTTCTATTTTTAGTTTTTTAAGGAACCTCCATACTGTTCTCCATAGTGGCTGTACCAATTCACATTCCCACCAGCAGTGCAAGAGTGTTCCCTTTTCTCCACACCCTCTCCAGCATTTATTGTTTCTAGATTTCCTGATGATGGCCATTCTGACTGGTGTGAGATGATATCTCATTGTACTTTTGATTTGCATTTCTCTAATGATTAATGATGTTGAGCATTCTTTCATGTGTTTGTTGGCAGTCTGTATATCTTCTTTGGAGAAATGCCTATTTAAGTCTTCTGCCCATTTTAGGATAAGGTTGTTTGTTTCTTTGCTACTGAGCTGCATGAGCTGCATATAAATTTTGGAGATTAATCCTTTGTCAGGTGCTTCATTTGCAAATATTATCTCCCATTATGAGGGTTGTCTTTTGGTCTTGTTTATGGTTTCTTTGCTGTGCAAAAGCTTGGAAGTTTCATTAGGTCCCATTTGTTTATCTTTGGTTTTATTTCCATTTCTCCAGGAGGTGGGTCCAAAAGGATCTTGCTGTGATTTATGTCATAGAGTGTTCTGCCTATGTTTCCTCTAAGAGTTTGATAGTTTCTGGCCTTACATTTAGGTCTTTAATCCATTTTGAGGTTATTTTTGTGTATGGTGTCAGGGAATGATCTAATCTCATACTTTTACATGTCCCTGTCCAGTTTTCCAAGCACCAATTATTGAAGAGGCTGTCCTTTCTCCGCTGTACATTCCTGCCTCCATTATCAAAGATAAGTTGACCATATGTGCGTGGGTTTATCTCTGGGCTTTCTATCCTGTTCCATTGATCTATCTTTCTGTTTTTGTGCCAGTACCACACTGTCTTGATTCCTGTAGCTTTGTAGTATAGTCTGAAGTCAGGGAGCCTGATTCTTCCAGCTCCATTTTTCATTCTCAAGATTGCTTTGGCTATTCGGGATCTTTTGTGTTTCCATACAAATTGTGAATTTTTTTGTTCTAGTTCTGTGAAAAATGCCAGTGGTAGTTTGATAGGGATTGCATTGAATCTGTAGATTGCTTTGGGTAGTAGAGCCATTTTCACAATATTGATTCTTCCAATCCAGGAGCATGGTATATCTCTCCATCTATTTGTATCATCTTTAATTTCTTTCATCAGTGTCTTATAATTTTCTGCATACGGGTCTTTTGTCTCCTTAGGTAGGTTTATTCCTAGATATTTTATTCTTTTTGTTGCAATGGTAAATGGGAGTGTTTTCTTGATTTCATTTTCAGATTTTTCATCATTAGTGTACAGGAATGCCAGAGATTTCTGTGCATTAATTTTGTATCCTGCTACTTTACCAAATTCATTGATTAGCTCTAGTAGTTTTCTGGTAGCATCTTTAGGATTCTCTATGTATAGTATCATGTCATCTGTAAACAGTCACAGCTTTACTTCTTCTTTTCCAATTTGGATTCCTTTTATTTCCTTTTCTTCTTTGATTGCTGTGGCTAAAACTTCCAAAACTAAGTTGAATAAGAGTGGTGAGAGTGGGCAGCCTTGTCTTGTTCCTGATCTTAGTGGAAATGGTTTCAGCTTTTCACCATTGAGGACGATGTTGGTTGTGGGTTTGTCATATATGGCCTTTAATATGTTGAGGAAAGTTCCCTCTGTGCCTACTTTCTGCAGGATTTTTATCATAAATGGGTGTTGAATTTTGTCAAAAGCTTTTTCTGCATCTATTGAGATGATCATATGTTTTTTCTTCTTCAATCTGTTAATATGGTGTATCACATTGATTGATTTGTGTATACTGAAGAATCCTTCATTCCTGGAATAAATCCCACTTGATCATGGTGTATGATCCTTTTAATGTGCTGTTGGATTCTGTTTGCTAGCATTTTGTTGAGGATTTTTTCCTCTATTCTCATCAGTGATATTGGCCTCTAGTTTTCTTTCTTTGTGACATCCTTGCCTGGTTTTGGTATCAAGGTGATGGTGGCCTCATAGAATGAGTTTGGGAGTGTTCCTCCCTCTGCTGCATTTTGGAAGTGTTTGACAAGGATAGGTGTTAGCTCTTCTCTACATGTTTGATAGAATTCACCTGTGAAGCCATCCGGTCCTGGGCTTTTGTTTGTTGGAAGATTTTTTATCAGAGTTTCAATTTCATTGCTTGTGATTGGTCTATTCATATTTTCTATTTCTTCCTGCTTCAGTCTCAGAAGGTTGTGATTTTCTAAGAATTTGTCCATTTCTTCCAGGTTGTCCATTTTATTGGCATAGAGTTGCTTGTAGTAATCTCTCATGATCTTTTGTATTTCTGCAGTGTCATTTGTTACTTCTCCTTTTTCATTTCTAATTCTATAGATTTGAGTCTTCTCCCTTCTTTTCTTGATGAGTCTGGCTAATGGTTTATCTATTTTGTTTATCTTCTCAAAGAACCAGCTTTTATCTTTATTGATCTTTGCTATCGTTTCCTTCATTTCTTTTTCATTTATTTCTGATCTACTCTTTATGATTTCTTTCCTTCTGCTAACTTTGGGATGTTTTTGTTCTACTTTCTCTAATTGCTTTAGGTGCAGGGTCAGGTTGTTTACTCAAAATGTTTCCTGTTTCTTAAGGTGGGATTGTATTGTTATAAACTTCCCCCTTAGAATTGCTTTTGCAGCGTCCCATGGGTTTGGGTCATCGTGTCTCCATTGTCATTTATTTCTAGGTATTTTTTTATTTCCTCTTTGATTTCTTCAGTGATCACTTCATTATTGAGTAGTGTATTGTTTAGCCTCCATGTGTTTGTATTTTTTACACATCTTTTTCCTGTAATTGATGTCTAGTCTTATAACATTGTGGTCAGAAAAGATACTTGATACAACTTCAATTTTCTTAAATTTACCAGGGCTTGATTTGTGACCAAAGATATGATCTATCCTGGAGAATGTTCCATGAGCGCTTGAGAAAAATGTGTATTCTGTTCTTTTTGGATGGAATGTCCTATAAATATCAATTAAGTCCATCTTGTTTTATGTATCATTTAAAGCTTGTGTTTCCGTTTTTGTTTTCATTTTGGATGATCTGTCCATTGGTGAAAGTGGGGTGTTAAAGTCCCCTACTATGAATGTGTTACTGTCGATTTCCTCTTTTATGGCTGTTAGTATTTGCCTTATGTATTGTGGTGCTCTTATGTTGGGTGCATAAATATTTACAATTGTTATATCTTCATCTTGGATTGATCCCTTGATCATTATGTAGTGTCCTTCTTTGTCTCTTCTAATAGTCTTTATTTTAAAGTCTTTTTTTTCTTGTATAAGAATTGCTACTCCAACTTTCTTTTGATTTCCATTTGCATGGAATATCTTTTTCCATCCCCTTACTTTCAATCTGTATGTTTCTCTAGGTCTGAAGTGGGTCTCTTGTAGACAGCATATATATGGGTCTTGATTTTGTATCCACTCAGCCAATCTGTGTCTTTTGGTGGGAGTATTTAGTCCATTTACTTTTAAGGTAATTATTGACATGTATGTTCCTATTCCCATTCCCTTAATTGTTTTGTGTCTGTTATCGTAGGTATTTTCCTTCTGTTGTGTTTCTTGCCTAGAGAAGTTCCTTTAGCATTTGTTGTAAAGCTGGTTTGGTGGTGCTGAACTCTCTCAGCTTTTACTTGTCTGTAAAGGTTTTAATTTCTCCCTCAAATCTGAATGAGATCCTTGCTGGGTAGAGTAATCTTGGTTGCAGGTTTTTCTCCTTCATCACTTTAATTAGGTTCTGCCACTCCCTTCTGGCTTGTAGAGTTTCTGCTGAGAGATCAGCTGTTACCCTGATGGGGATTCCCTTGTGTGTTATTTGTTGTTTTTCCCTTGCTGCTTTTAATATGATTTCTTTGTGTTTAATTTTTGACAGTTTGATTAATATGTGTCTTTGTGTATTTCTCCTTGTATTTATTCTGTATGGGACTCTCTGTGCCTCCTGGACTTGATTAACTATTTCCTTTCCTATATTAAGGAAGTTTTCAACTATAATCTCTTCAAATATTTTCTCAGTCCCTTTCTTTTTCTCTTCTTCTTCTGGAACCCCTATAATTCGAATGTTGGTGCATTTAATGTTGTCCCAGAGGTCTCTGAGACTGTCCTCTGTTCTTTCCATTCTTTTTTCTTTATTTTGCTCTGCATCAGTTATTTCCACTATTTTAACTTCCACCTCACTTATGCATTCTTCTGCCTCAGTTATTCTGCTATTGATCCCATCTAGAGTATTTTTCATTTCATTTATTGTGTTTTTAATCGATGCCTGATTCATCTTTAGTTCTTGTAGGTCCTTGTTTACTGTTTCTTGCATTTTGTCTATTCTATTTCCAAGATTTTGGATCTTGGAAATAGAATCTTGGATCATCTTTACAATCATTATTCTGAATTCTTTTTCAGGTGGACTGCCTATTACCTCTTCATTTGTTAGGCCTGGTAGGTTATTATCTTGCTCCTTCACCTGCTGTGTGTTTTTATCTCTTCTCATTTTGCTTATCTTACTGTGTTTGGGGTTTCCTTTTTGCCAGCTGCAGATTCGTAGTTCCCGTTGTTTTTGGTGTCTGTCCCCAGTGGCTAAGGTTGTTTCAGTAGGTTGTGTAGGCTTCCTGGTGGGGTGGACTAGTGCCTGTGTTCTGGTGGTTGAGGCTCGATCTTGTCTTTCTGGTGGACAGGTCCACGTCTGGTGGTGTGTTTTGGGGTGCCTGTGGCCTTATTGTATTTTTAGGCAGCCTCTCTGTTAATGGGTGGGGTTGTGTTCCTGTCTTGCTAGATGCTTGGCATAGGGTGACTCGCACTGTAACTTGCTGGTCGTTGAGTGAAGCTGGGTGCTGGTGTTGAGATGGAGATCTCTGGGAGATTTTCGCTGCTTGATATTATGTGGAGCTGGGAGGTCTCTTGTGGATCCTTGTCCTGAAGTTGGCTCTCCCACTTCAGAGCCACAGCACTGACTCCTGGCTGCAGCACCAAGAGCCTTTCATCTACCCGGCTCAGAATAAAAGGGAGAAAAATTTGAAAGAAAGAATTAGTAGAAGAAAGAAAGAGAGAGAGAAAGAAAGGAAGAAGGATAGAAAGGAAGGAAGGAAGGAAGAAAGGAGGGAGAGAAGGAGGAAGGATGGAAAGAAAGAAAGGAGGGAGGGAGGAAGGAAAGAACGAAAGAAATAAATAAAGACAGATAGATGGGAGGGAGGAATGGAGGAAAGAAAAATAAATAGTGAAAGCAAGAAGGGAGGGAGGGAGGAAGGAAAGAAAGAAAGAAAGAAAGAAAGAAAGAAAGAAAGGAGGGAGGGAGGGAGGGAGGAAGGATGGAAAGAAAGAAAGAAAGAAAGGAGGGAGTGAGGGAGGAAGGAAAGAAAGAAAGAAAGAAAGACAGGAGGGTGGGAGGGAGGAAGGGAGGAAACAAAAAGAAAGAGTGAAAGGAAGAAGGGAGGGAGGGAGGGTGGAAGGAAAGAAAGAAAGAAAGGAGGGAGGTAGGGAGGAAGGAAAGAAAAAGTAAGTGAATGGAAGAAGGGAGGAAGGGAGGGAGGAAGGAAAGAAAGAAAGAGAGAAAGGGGCAGAGGGAGGGAGGGAGGGAGGGAAGGGAGGAAAAATAGAAAGAGAGAAGATACAGTAAAATAGAATAAAGTATAAAATATAGTAGCATTATTAAAAATAAAAAAGTAATTATTGAAAAAGAAAAACAGACCAATAGAACACTGGGACCTATGGTGGAAGCAAAGCTATACAGAGAAAATCTCACACAGAAGCATACACATACACATTCACAAAAAGAGAACAGGGAGACAAAAATTGAAAATCTTGCTCTCAAAGTCCACCTCCTTAATTTGGGATAATTCATTTTAAAAAGAGGAAAAGGGAAAAAATCTTAAATCTTGTCCTCAAAGTCCACCTCCTCAATTTGGGATGATTTGCTGTCTGTTCATGCACTCCACAGACGCAGGGCACATCAAGCGGACCGTGGAGCTTTAATCCGCTGCCTCAGAGGCTGCACAGAGAGATTTCCCTGTCTCTTCTCTGCTCTCACAGCTCCGGGTCTCAGTCTTGGACCGGGCCCCGCCTCTGTGCGTAGGTTGCTGGAGGGCATCCGTTCTTCGCTCAGACAGGACGGATTTAAAGGAGCCGCTGATTCGGGGGCTCTGGCTCACTCAGGCCAAGAGGAGGGAGGGGCACGCAGTGCGGAGCAGGCCTGCGGCCGCAGAGGCCAGCATGACGTTGCACCAGCCCGAGGCGCTCCGTGCGCTTTCCTGGGGAAGCCATCCCTGGGTACAGGGACCCTGGCAGTGGTGGGCTGCACAGGCTCCCCAGAAGGGTGGGTGGACAGTGACCTGCGCTCACACACAGGCCTTGTGGTGGCGGCAGCAGCAGCCCCAGCATCCCACACCCGTCTCCGGGGTCCGTGGCTTTAGCCGTGGCTTGCGCCCATCTCTGGAGCTCCTTTAGGCAGCGCTCTTAATGCCCTCTCCTCACGCACCAGGAATCAAAAGGGAAGAAAAAGTCTCTTGCCTCTTTGGCAGCTCCAGACTTTTTCCCCGGACTCCCTCCAGGCCATCCGTGGCGCACTAGACCCTTCAGGCTGTGTTCACGCTGCCAACCCCAGTCCTCTCCCTGCGCTCTCCGACTGAAGCCCTAGCCTCAGCTCCCAGCCCCGCCTGTCCCAGCGGCCTAGCAGACAAGCCTCTAGGGCTGGTGTGTGCCTGAGGGCACCGATCCTCTGTGCAGGAATCTCTCCGCTTTGGCCTCCACAACCCTGTTGCTGTGCTCTCCTCTGCTACTCCAAGGCTTTCCCCCTCCGCCACCCACAGTCTCCACCCATGAAGGGGCTTCTAGTGTGTGGAAGCCTTTCCTCCTTTATGGCTCCCTCCCACTGGTGCAGGTCCCGTCCCTATCCTTTTGTCTCTGTTTATTCTTTTTTCTTTTGCCCTACCCAGGTATGTGGGGAGTTTCTTTCCTTTTGGCGGGTCTGAGGTCTTCTGTCAGCGTTCAGTAGGTGTCCTGTAGGAGTTGTTCCACATGTGGATGAATTTCTGATGGATCTGTGGGGAGGAAGGTGATCTCCACGTCTTACTCTTCCGCCATCTTCCTGCCTTTTTGGCAAATGTTTTCTATAATGGAAAAAATAGCAAATAGCTTAGTTTTAACTGGCCATTCTATTTCTGTAGCAACTACAAACTCTGTAGCATGAAAATAGCCATAGACAATATGTAAATGAATGTGTGTGGCTTTGTTCCAATAATACTTTATTTATGGACACTGAAATTTTAATTTCAAGTAATTTTTACTTATTACAAAACAGTACAGTAAGTCCCCTACATACGAACATGTTCCATTCCAAGAGCACATTCGTAAGTCCAATTTGTTTGTAAGTCTGACAAATTTAGCCTAGGTACCCAACTAACACAATCGGCTATATAGTACTGTACTGTAATAGGATTATAATACTTTTCACACAAATAATACATAAAATACAAACACAAAAAATAATGAAAACCTTTTTAATCTTACAGTACAGTACCTTGAAATGTAGAGTAGTACAGTACAACAGCTGGAATACAGGGGCTGTCATCGAGTGAACAGGCAAGAAGAGTTAATGACTGGAGGAGGGAGAGGAGGTGGAAGATGGTAGAGCTGAAGGATCATCAGCAATAGGAGATGGAGAGCAAGCTGCAATTTCATTCACACCCAATGTTGATGGAACACACGTTCACATCTTTGAAAATTCACAACTTAAATGTTTGTATGTAGGGGATTTACTGTATTCTTTTCATTATCCTTCAACCTCTTAAAAATGTAAAATACATTCTTAGCTCATGGGCTATACAAAAACAGAGTGGGCTGTCTTTGGCCTGTTGCCTGTGGGCTGCAGTTTATGGATCCCAGATCTAGATACTTGTATATGTTCAAACTGAAGGCATAGTTGTTAAGAGCTTGGTCTTCAAAGTCAGGTAGTCTGGGTGCAAATGCTGGCTTAGGAAAGTTTCTTAATATTTCCAAACCTTAATTTCTTTTTCTTTTTTTTTCAAACCTTAATTTATTTATTTATAAAATGGGAATAATAACAGTAAATACCACTTAAGATTATTGACAGGATAATAGGAATTGATTTGTGAAAAGAGCTTAGAAGAGTGCTGAACATATGGAAAGCAGCCAATAAGTGATAACAATTGTTGTAAGCTAAGTCCTGTCCTAGATGTTTTCAATACATCTCATTTCAACCTCAGAACAACCCTTGAATGTATGTATTATGTTGCCTCTTTAAAGGATAAGGAAACTGATGCCCTGAGAAATAAATGATTTACACAATATTACATAGCTGGTAAGCAGTAGGGCCTGTATTTGGAGTCAGATTCAAGTTTGTCTCACTTCAGAGTTCATGCTTTTGCCACTATGGTGATCTCCTTGGGTTCATTTGTGTTAGGCTATGGATAAAGACTAGAACTCTATTAATTTATTCACTTAGTAGTGTTAACATTTCTGTTTTAAAGAATTAATGAGATTCACAATCAACATATTATTATGTGTGTTTATACAAAATAGCTTGTAAAATTCAAAAACATATGATGGTGTTATGGTTAGTTTTTATGTGCCAACTATGTGCTAGGTTATAATACCTAGTTATTCGAATACTAACCCAGGTGTTATTGTGAAGGTATTTTCTATGTGGGCTGAATGTCTTCAACCAGTTGAGTTTGAGAAAAGATTACTTCCATAAAGTGGGTGGGCATCATCCAATCATTTCAAAGACCTTAAGAGAAAAAACTTACATTTCCCTGAGAAGAAATTCTGCCTCAAACTGCAACATCAGGTCCGTCTGAGAGCTTCCAGCCCTGCCAGCCTACCTTACAAACTTTAGGCTTGCCAGCTCTCACAATCAAGTAGGTCAAATCCTTGAAATAAATCTCTACTGGTCCTGTTTCTCTGGAGAGGCCAGAGTAATACAGATGTACAGTTTTGACATAGATGAAAAAAAGCTAGGTATATCTTCATTTGTACATGTAACCAGAATTTCTCAAACTCTTCTCGCTTGGGTGGGAAATGTAAGTGACAGTAACATTCACAAAACAAGACTTTTCTGACTTTGCTCTCTTACTTTACAGCAGCATTTCTCAATTGGGCACACTTTTGCCTACCTGGGGGATATTTGGCAATGTCTGGAGACATTTCTCTTTGTCACAGCTGATGGGTATAACTAGCAGCTAGCAGGTAGAAATCAGGGATGTTACTAAACATTCTACACTGCACAGGACATCCCCCTACAATAGAATTACACATCCCAAAATGTCATAATGCTCCAGTTAAGAAAACCTGCTACAGGAATATAGTTCTCTTCAAAATCTTCTCAAATAGTTATTGGAATTCCCAAGCAGGAGCACAAAGGAACACTTTTTGACACTAAGTCCTCTGTTCTTCATTCTCCCACTTTGACTCCCTTGTTTCTGCTGATGCTCAGAGTAGCAACTATACCATAAATTTCCAAGAATTACTCCACACTGATGTTGGGGGTTGCTAATGGTAGAGATGCTGTTGCTAATGCCCAATTGGTATCTGGATTGAGGCTCCAGGTGCCTAATATCTAGAGTCCTGGTGTAAATGTTGAGGACATCATTCTCTCACCATTGCTGAAACTGCTGGAAACAATGATGCCAATATCAGGGCCTTTTGGACTCTCACCATCTGTACTCTTCTCATTTCTATCTGCTGTTTTATCATAGCCCGCTCCTCAGGAAACAACCTGTGTGACCCTCACCATGCTGTACTCCAAGTCACTTTTTACTTTGAACTAGCCCATTTTCCTAGAACCAGGTTAAGTTCCTTAACTATTTTTTTCTTTAGAATGAAATCTCTACCAAGATTATTCTAAATTCCCCATTCTTATCCATAATGGATATATATAATCAACTCTCTAAATATGCTAAGATGTACTTGAACCTTAGGGTAAGCCACTTTTTGCTCAGATGAGGATTCCCTGCTACATAACTTACTTCATTCAACTATGATACACATATTTAAGGAGCACCAGTCATTCATTCAAAAAAAAAATTGAACATCTAGTATGTGTTAGGTAGTATTCTGAGAAATGAGTATATAGCAATGGCAAAACAAGGTAAGGTCTTTGCTCTCATGGAGCTCACATTCTAGTTGGAAAATAAATTATTAAAAAGTAAATAAATAATTTCAGAAAGAAATATTATGTTGAAAAAAAAGCAAAAAACAAAACTGTGTAATATGGCTTGTAATAGAGAGAGGATTCTTTGGATTGAACAGTCAGGGAAGGCATCTATGTGGACTTAAAATTTAACCTGACACTAGCATGATACGAAATATCTAGAGAAAACAAATTTCAAGCAGAACAAGAAAGAGAAAATAAAACATGGTAAGCAAGGGGAATGTGCTGTAAGATGAAATTGTAATTTGGCATGCTACAGATCATATAGATCCTACTAAGCTCCAAGCACAGCACTATGCACTGGGATAGTGTGGTAAGCCAAATATATTATGTACCTCATAGAATCATTAAAAATATATATATTAATCAAAACTGACACAACTAAATATACAAACGCAAAATATTGTAAGTACAATGCAGGGAATTACCCAATGTTATGAGAGTATGTAATTATGTAACTTGATCTGATTAAAGGGAAGGTTACCCTGAGGATGATGAGCTGGAATCTCAAGGATGAGTAGTTGATAAGCAAATAATAAAGGAAAGACTGACATTATGTAGAAAAAATAATTTGTTAACTTTTTCTGCTTTTTACAGGTAGTGAGGCAAGGAACAGATGCTCTTTTAAAGAACTAAAGTTATTTTTCTCCTTTCACTTAGACACACAAAATAAGAGAGTTTAGACTAAGAAGAAACAATTAATTGGAGAGTAAAAGTACACTTTGGTTAATGATAAAATCATTAAGCTGAAAGGCCTAATTACAGGTTTCTAGTGGTTGTTGATTTCTCATTCTATGCAGCTGTTACAGAATGACTTGGAAGAGAAAGGTTACACTTAGATCCAGTAAGGTAGGGCCAATGTAAGCTGAGCATCAAACTACTGCTACAGTCTCCCAGGGAAGGTCATGGCCATTTGTTGGTGGAAGACTATTTCTGGAGAAGCACAGTGTCATCTACTCTGGAAATTTCAGTAGTCTGGCACCATGAACATTTCCACTAATCAGACTAGTCTACCAAATTGGAGTAAAGGAAATGTTCTTTGTGAAGCAAAAAGAAAAGGAACAACAATGTTAAATGATGAAGGTTTCTATGTATAAACCAAATATAATTTTATAACACATTAATGTGTGCATATTTCAGCAAAATGTCAGCTGCAAGTAACAGAATAATTAAGTGACCTAAGAAGGAATTTTAAATTTATCACCTAAAAAGAAACCTAGAGATAGTAATCCCTATCTCAACATCACTGGAATTGGGCGAGACATGGTTGTGATAGTCTTTGAAATACTTCTTATTCTGAATTTGTAAACACTTCATAATTTCCTGACATTAGTATTGATGTTTACAAACGTACAAAGTATATATCTTTATCATCACCACCAGTACACTGTCATTGCTAATATTTGTTTCAGAAATGAGACAAACACTAACCTGTTATCAGACACCCACCTCAGATCCTGAGAGAAGTTAGGAAGAGATTTAAAAAATTAATGATATTTTCTCTAAAGTTTACCTAAGCAGTACTTCTATAAACCATCAAATGTTGATTGCTCTTGGGTACAGATTAAAGTCAAAGCAGATAAACATTTTGAAAGCTATAAACATAGTTTTATGATTTTGCTGATCCCATTTAATTTTCAAAGGCTAACATAGTTGACACTGGAAAAAATATTAAAAACTTTGAGATTCATAAAATGGATATAGAACATTTTCTACCAGTAGCATGAAGACAACCCAAATAGATTACCATAACAACATATGCTCTGGAATTTAAACAAGTGGAAGTCTTGTGGAAGACCCAGTTGAAATATGAGAAATATAACATATAGAGATGCAATGTATACAGTTTCCATGTTTTACAACTTAGGCTCAGAAACAGTCAAATAAAGACCAGATAGTAATTTGGTGACTAAGGGGTTTATCATAGTCACCTCATAAAATATAGTGGGTTGAGGAGTTATGCTGTTTTTGTTTCTCTATTGTCTTTGAAGTTGAAATGATTTATGAGACCCTAAGTAGGCTCCTAGAACCTGGAACTTTTCTAAGGATGGCAGTAGGAGAAGTAACAGGAACTCACATTTCACCAAAGGAAATATGTATTTAACACTAACTGAGGACAAGGCACTGCAGCAGGTTTTAGAGCAAACAACTCTAAAAGTAGTCAATGGATAGGTCGAATTCTGGTTTAGGCTTTTTCTCAGATTTTTCATTTTTAACACAGTGTTATTATTAATGGGCAGATTAAAATAAGGTTGGAGGTTTCATTAACCTCCATTTTGTACTCCCAGCTTCTGCCAATGCCTTGTCTAATAGGGTATGAGAAGCATGTGCAGTGAACGGTCTTACTCTATCATTTGGGTAAATCTGAATGACTTCAGACACAGCATTATTAAAATCTCCCTTTAAAATAAATGTAGGGGACCTTCAAGATGGTGGAGAAGTAAGACGTGGAGATCACGTTTGTCCCCACAAATACATCAAAAATACATCTGCGTGTGGAACAACTCATACAGAACACCTACTGAACGCTGGTAGAAGACCTCAGAATCCCAAAGGCAAGAAACTCCCCATGTACCAGGGTAGGGCAAAAGAAAAAAGAAAAAAACAGAGACAAAAGAATAGGGATGGGACCTGCACCTCTGGGAGGGAGCTGTGAAGGAGGAACAGTTTTCACACACTAGGAGGTCACTTCACTGGCAGAGACAGGGATTAGTTATGTGGGGGGGAGCTTTGAAGCCATGGTGGAGAGCGCAGCAACAGGGTTGCAGAAGGCAAAGCAGAGAGATTCCTACACAGAGGATCAGTGCCAACCAGCACAGACCAGCTTGAGAGGCTTGTCTGCTCACTCATCGGGGTGGGTGGGGGTGGTGGCTGGGAGTTGAGACTGTGGCTTCAGAGGTCAGAACCCAGGGAGATGACTTGGGTTGGCTGTGTGAACACAGCCTGAAGAGGGTTAGTATTCCACAGATAGCCAGGAGGGAGTCTGGGAAAATGTCTGGAACTGCCTAAGAGGCAAGAGACCATTTTTCAGGGTGCATGTGGAGAGGGGATTCAGAGCATCATCTAAACAAGCTCCAGAGATGAACATGAGCCATGGCTATCAGCTGGGAAACCAGAGACAGGCATGAAATGTGAAGACTGCTGCTTCAGCCACTCTAAGAAACATGTGTGAAAGCATAGGTCACTAACCACACCTCCCTTCCATGGAGCCTGTGCAGCCTGCCTCTACCAGGGTCCTGAGATCCAGGGATAACTTACCTGGGAGAACACACGGTGCACCCCAGGCTGTTGGAACATCATTCCAGGCTCTGCTGCTGCAGGCTTGCCCCACATTCCATACCCCTCCCTCCCCACAGCCTGAGTGAGCCAGAGCCACCTACCTAATCAGCTGCTCCTTTAACCCTGTCCTGTCTGGGCAGGGAACACACAACCTCAGTAGACCTACATGCAGAGGAGGGGCAAAATCAAAAGCTGAACTCCAGGAGTTGTGCAAACAAAGAAAAGAAAGGGAAATTTATCCCAGAAGCTTCAGGAGCAGCGGATTAAATCTCCAAAATCAACATAATGTACCCTGTATCTGTGGAATACCTGAATAGATAATGAATCATCCCAAAATTGAGATGGTGGAATTTGGGAGTAACTGTAGACATGGGGTGTGCTTTCTGCATCTAATTTGTTTCTAGTTTTATGTTTATTTTAGTTTAGTATTTAGAGCTTATTATCATTGGTAGATTTGTTTATTGATTTGGTTGCTCTCTTCATATATATATATATATATATATATATAGTTTGTTTTCCCTTTTTCTCTTTTTGTGAGTGTGTATGTGTGTGCTACTTTGTGTGATTTTTTTCTGTATAGCTTTGCTTTTACCATTTGTCCTAGGGTTCTGTCTGACCATCTTTTGCATGTTTGCTTGCTTGTTTTAGTATAGTTTTTAATGCTTGTTTTCATTAGTGGATTCGTTTTTTTGTTTGGTGGCTCTTATAGTTCTTTCTTTTTCTTTTTATTAATTTTTTATTTATTTATTATATTTTTATCTTTAATGATATTTTTAATAACTTTATATTTTATTTTATTTTTCTCTTCCTGTCTTTCATTTTTTTTCTCCCTTTTCTTCGGAGCTGAGGAGCTGACAGGGTCTTGGTGCCACAGCTGGGTGTCAGGGTGGAGCCTCTAAGGTGTGAGAGCTGAGTTCAGGACATTGGATGCCCAGAGACCTCCCAGCCCCACGTAATATCAAATGGTGAAAACTCTCCCAGAGGTTGCCATCTCAACACTGAGACCCAGCTCCAATCAACAACCAGCAAGCTACAGGGCTGGACATGCTATGCCAAACAACTAGCAAGACAGGAAAACAATGGCACCTATTAGCAGAGAGGCTGCCTAAAATCATAATAAGGTCAGACAACCCCAAACACACCACCAGACATGGTCATGCCAAATGGTAAGACAAGATCCAGCCTTATCCACCAGAACACAGGCACCCGTCACTCCACCAGGAAACCTACATAACCCACTGAAACAAGCTTAGCCACTGGGGGCAGAAACCAACAACAACAGGAACTATGACCTGCAGACTGTGAAAAGAAGACCACAAACACAGTAAGTTAAGCAAAATGAAAAGACAGAGAAACACATAGCCGATGAAGAAACAAGGTAAAAACCCACCAGACCAATCAAATGAAGAGGAAATAGGCATTCTACCTGAAAAAGAGTTCACAGTAATGATAGTAAAGATGATACAAAATCTTGGAAATAGAATGGAGAAAATACAATAAATGTTTAACAAGGACTTAGAAGAACTAAACAGCAAACAAACAGTGATGAACAACACAACAAATGAAATTTAAAACTCTCTAGAAGGAATCAGTAGAAGGATAACTGAGGCAAAAGTATAGATAAGTGACCTGGAAGATAAAATAGTGGAAATAACTACCCAAGAGCAGAATAAAGAAAAAAGAATGAAAAAAATTGAGAACAGTCTCAAAGACATCTGGGACAACAATAAACGTACCAACAATTGAATCATAGGGGTCTCAGAAGAAGAAGAGAAAAAATAAATGGACTGAGAAAATATTTGAAAGAGATTATAGTTGAAAACTTCACTAATATGGGAAAGGAAATAGTCAATCAACTCCAGGAAGCACAGAAAGTCCCATTCAAGATAAATCCAAGGGGAAAAACGCCAAGACACATATTAATCAAACTATCAACAATCAAATACAGAGAAAATATATTAAAAGCAGCAAGGGACAGTAACAAATAACATACAAGGGAATCCCATAAGGTTAACAGCTGATCTTTCAGCAGAAACTCTGCAAGCCAGAAGGGAATGGCAAGACATAATTACAATAATTAAAGGGAAAAATCTATAACCAAAATTACTCTACCCAACAAGGATCTCATTCAGATTTGATGGAGAACTTAAAACATTTACAGATAAGCAAAAGCTAAGTGAATTCAGCACCACAAAATCAGCTTCACAACAAATGATAAAGGAACTTTTCTAGGCAGAAAACACAAGAGAAGGAAAAGACCTACAGTAACCAACCCAAAACAGTTAAGAAAATGGTAATAGGGACTCTACTTGATGGTAATAGGAACATACATAATGATAATTACCTTAAACGTACATGGATTTTACCCAACCAAGAGACATAGACTGGTTGAATGGATACAAAAACTGACCTGCATATATGCTGTCTACAGGAGACCCACTTCAGACTTAGGGACACATACAGACTGAAATCAAGTGGATGGAAAAAGATATTCCATGTAAATGGAAAGCAAAAGAAAGCTGTAGCAGCAATTCTCATATCAGACAAAATAGACTTTAAAATAAAGACTATTACAAGAGACAAAGAAGGACACTACATAATGATCAAGGGATCAATCCAAGAAGAAGATATAACACTTGTAAATATTTATGCCCCCAATTTAGGAGCACCCCAGTACATAAGGCAAAGCTAACAGCCATAAACAGGGAAATTAACAGTAACACAATAATAGTAGTGGACATTAACACCCCAATTTCACCAATGGACAGATCATGCAAAATGAAAATAAATAAGGAAACACAAGCTTTAAATGATACATTAAACAAGATGGCCTTAATTGATAGTTATATGATATCCCATCCAAAAACAGTAGAATGCACTTTCTTCTCAAGTGCTTATGGAACATTCTCCAGGATAGATCATATCTTGGGCAACAAATCAAGCCTTGGTACGTTTAGGAAAATTGAAATCATACCAGGTATCTTTTCGGACCACAATGCTATGAGAATATATATCAATTAGTGGAAAAAATCTGAAAAAAATACAAACTCATGGAGGCAAAAAATATATATATACTACTAAATAACGAAGAGATCACTGAAGAAATCAAAGAGGAAATGAAAATGTGCCTAGAAAAAAGTGACAATGAAAACAGGATGACCCAAAAGCTATGGGAATCATCAAAAGCAGTTCTAAGAAGGAAGTTTATAGCAGTACGATCCTACCTGAAGAAACAAGAAACATCTCAAATAAACAACCTATACTTACACCTAAAGCAACTAGAGAAAGCGGAACAAAAAAAAGCCCAAAAGTTAGCAGAAGAAAAGAAATCATAAAGATTACATGAGAAATAAATGAAGGAAACAATAGCAAAGATCAATAAAACTAAAAGCTGGTTATTTGAGAAGATAAAAAAAATGATAAACCATTACCCAGGCTCATAAAGAAAAAAAAACAGAGAACACTCAAACCAATAGAATTAGAAATGAAAAAGGAGAAGTAACAACTGACACTGAAGAAATAAAACAGATCATGAGATATTACTACGAGCAACTGTATGCCAATAAAATGGACAACCTGGAAGAAATTTTTAGAAAAGCACAATGTTCTGAGACTGAACCAGGAAGAAATAGAAAATATAAACAGATCAATCACAAGCACTGAAACTGAAATTGTATTTAAAAGTTTCCAACAAATAAAAGCTCAGGACCAGATGGCTTCACAGACGAATTCTAACAAACATTTAGAGAAGAGCTAACACCTAACCTTCTCAAACTCTTCCAAAATATAACAGAGACAGCAACACTCCTAAACTCATTCCATGAGCCCATCATCACCCTGATAGTGAAAGCAGACAAAAATGTCGCAAAAATAGAAAATTACAGGCCAATATCATTGATGAACATAGATGCAAAAAAACTCAACAAAATACAACCAAACAAAATCCAACAGCACATTAATAGGATCATACACCATGATCAAGTTGGGTTGTTCCCAGTTATGCAAGGATTCTTCAATGTATGCAAATCAATCAATGTGATACACCATACCAACAAATTGAAAGATAACAGCTATATAATAATCTCAACAGATGCAGAAAAAGCTTTTGACAAAATTCAGTACAAATTTACGATAAACACCCGTCAGAAAGTAGGCATAGAGGGAAATAACTTCAACATAATAAAAGCCATATATGAAAAACCACAGCCAACATAGTTCTCAATGGTGAAAAATTGAAACCATTTCCAGTAATATCACAAAAAAGACAAGGTTGTCCACTCTTACCACTATTATGCAACATAGATTTGGAAGTTGTATCCACAGCAATCAGAGACAAAAAATAAATAAAAGGAATCCAAATCAGAAAAGAAGTAAAGCTGTCACTGTTGGCAAATTACATGATACTATACATAGAGAATCCTAAAGATGCTACCAAAAAAATACTAGAGCTAATCAATGATTTTGGTAAAGTAGCAGGACACAAAATTAATGCACAGAAATTTCTTGCATTCCTATACACTGATGATGAAAAATCTGAAAGAGAAATTAAGGAAACACTTCCACTTACTACTGCAACAAAAATAATATAATATCTAGAAATAAACCTACCTAAGGAGAAAATAGACCTGTATGTAGAAAACAATGAGACTTTGCTGAAAGAAATTAAAGATGATAAATACGGATGGAGAGATATATCATGTTCTTGAATTCAAAGAATCAAAATTGTGAAAATGACTATTCTACCCAAAGAAGTCCACAGATTCAATGCAATCCCTATCAAACAACCAATGGCATTTTTCACAGACCTACAACAAAAAATTTCACAATTTGTATGGAAACACAGAAGATCATAATAGCCAAACCACCTTGAGAAAGAAAAATGGAGCTGGTGGGATCTGGCTCCCTGACTTCAGATTATAGAACAAAGCTACAGTAATCAAGAGATCATGGTTCTGGCAAAAAAAAAAAAAAAAAAAAAAAAAAGTATAGACCAATGGAACAGGATAGAAAGCCCGGAGATAAATCCATGCACATATGGGTACCTTATCCTTGATAGAGGAGGCAAAAATGTACAATGGAGAAAAGACAGACTCTTTAATAAGTGGTGCTGGGGAAACAGGAAAGCTATATATAAAAGAATGAAATTAAAACACTCCCTAACACCATACACAAAAATAAATTCAAAATGCATTAAAGATCTAAATGTAAGGCCAGACACTATAAAACTCTTAGTGGAAAACATAGGTAGAACACTCTGTGACATAAATCACAGCAAGATCCTTTTGGACCTGCCTCCTAGAGAAATGGAAATAAAAACAAAAAATAACAAATGGGACCTAATGAAACTTCAAAGCTTTTGCACAGCAAAGGAAACCATAAACAAGATGAAAAGACAACCCTAAGAATGGGAGAAAATATTTGCAAAAGAAGCAACTGACAAAGGATTAATCTCCAAAATATACAAGCAGCCCATACAGCTCAATAACAAAAAAACAAACAACCCCATCCAAAAATGGGCATAAGACCTAAATAGACATCTCTCCAAAGAAGATATAGAGATTGCCAACAAACACATGAAAGTATTCTCAACATCACTAATCATTAGAGAAATGCCAATCAAAACTACAAGCAATCACCTCACACTATTCAGAATGACCACCATCAAAAATCTACAGAAAATAAATGCTGGAGAGGGTGTGGAGAAAAAGAAACCCTCTTGCACTGTTGGTGTGAATGTAAATTGATACAGCAACTATGGAGAACAGTATGGAGGTTCCTTAAAAATAGAACTACCATATAATCCAGCAATCTCACTACTGGACATATACCCTGAGAAATCCGTAATTCAAAGAGTCATGTACCATAATGTTCACTGCAGCTCTATTTACAATAGCCAGGAAATGGAAGCAACCTAGGTGTCCATCATTGGATGAATGAATAAAGAAGATGTGGCACAGATATACAATGGAATATTACTCAGCCATAAAAAGAAACAAAATTGAGTTATTTGTAGTGAGTTGGATGGACCTAGAGTCTGTCATAAAGAGTGAAGTAAGTCAGAAAGGGAAAGGCAAATACCGTATGCTAACACATATATATGGAATATAAGAAAAAAAAAACGTCATGAAGAACCTAGGGATAAGACAGGAATAAAGACACAGACCTACTAGAGAATGAATTTGAGGATATGGGGAGGGGAAATGTTAAGCTGCGAGAAAGTGAGAGCGTGGCATGGACCTATATACACTACCAAACATAAAATAGATAGCTAGTGGGAAACAGCCGCATAGCACAGGGAGATCAGTTTGGTGCTTTCTGACCACCTAGAGGGGTGGTATAGGGAGGGTGTGAGGGAGGGAGATGCAAGAGGGAAGAGATTTGGGAACATATGCATATGTATAACTGATTCACTTTGTTATAAAGAAGAAACTAACACACCATTGTAAAGCAATTATACTCCAATAAAGATGTTTTAAAAAAAAGAAAAAAAGATGTAAAACACACACACAAAAAAAATCTATACCAATTTTCTAGAAGACATTATGTCTAATATACAGAGAAGTAAAATATTTCAATACATTACATCTTAATGCTTGGTATATGACCCAGAAAAATCACAGCTTCAGGAATGCTTCTAAGGCTTTGGGAAAAGTAAACAGCATAGCCCTAGTAAAAGCAAACCTAAAAATATTGTCAGTACAATACAAAAAATATAATTCTACTTACTAAATTAGATAAGATATTAGAAAAACTTTTTTTATTTTTATTGCAGTACAGTTTCTGTACAATGTTGTGCTAGTTTCTACTGTATGACAAAGTGAATCAGCTATATGAATACATATATCCAGTCTGTTTTGGATTTCTTTCCCTTTTATGTCACTGCAGAACATTGAGTAGAATTCCCTGTGCTATACAGTAGGTTCTCATTAGTTATCTATTTTTCACATAGTATCAGTATTATATATATATGTCAATCCCCATCTCCCAATTCATCCCAACCTCCCTTTCCCCCTTTGGTGTCCATACATCTGTTCTCTACATCTGTGTCTCTAGATCTGCTTTGCCAATAAGGTCATCTATACCACCAGAAAATTATTAGAGCTCATCAATGAATTTAGTAAAGCTGCAGGATACAAAATTAATACCCAGACATCTCTTGCATTTGTATACTCCAACAACAAAAGATCAGAAAGAGAAATTAGGGAAACAATCACATTCACCTTTGCTACAAAAAGAATAAACTGCATAGGAATAAACCTACCTAAGGAGACAAAATAACTGTATGCAGAAAACTAAAAGACACCGATGAAAGAAATCAAAGATGACACAAAGAGATGGAGAGATATACCAATGTTCTTGGATTGAAATTATCTATAATGTGAAAATGACTCTACTACCCAAAGTAGTCTACAGATTCAGTGCAATCCCTATCAAATTACCAATGGCATTTTTCACAGACTAGAACAAAAAAGTTTACAGATTGTATGGAAACACAAAAGACCCCAAATAGCCAAAGCAATCTTGAGAAAGAAAAATGGAGCTGGAGGAATCAAGCTCCCTGACTTCAGACTATACTACAAAGCTACAGTAATCCAGATGTATGGTACTGGCACAAAAACAGAAATATAGATAAGTGTAACAGGATAGAAAGCCCAGAGATAAACCCACTCACCTATGGTCCACTAACCTATGACAAAGGAGGCAAGAATATACAGTATAGAAAGGACAGCCTCTTCAATAAGTGGTGCTTGGAAAAGTGGACAGCAACATGCAAAATAATGAAATTAGAACACTTACTAACACCATACACAAAAATAAACTCAAAGTGGTTTAAAGATCTAAATGTAAGGCCAGACACTGTAAAACTCTTAGAGGAAAATAAAGGAAGAATACTCTTTGACATAAATCACAGCAAGATCCTTCTTGACCCATCTCCTAGAGTAATAGATATAAAAACAAAAATAAACAAATGGGACCTAATGAAATTTAAAAGCTTTTGCACAGCAAAGGAAACCATAAACAAGACCAAAAGACAACCCTCAGAATGGGAGAAAATATTTGCAAAGGAAGAAACTGACAAAGGATTAATCTCCAAAATATACAAGCAGCTCATGCAGCTCAATACCAAAACAAACAAACAAACAAACAAAAAAACATACAACTCAATCCAAAACTGGGCAGAAGACCTAAATAGACATTTCTCCAAAGAAGGTATACAGATTGCCAACAAACATATGAAAGGATGCTCAATATTACTAATCATTTGATAAATGCAAATCAAAACCACAATGAGGTATCACCTCACACCGGTCAGAATGGCCATTATCAAGAAATCTAGAAACAATAAATGCTGGAGAGGGTGTGGAGTAAAGGGAACACTCTTGCACTGTTGGTGGGAATGTAAACTGATACAGCCACTATAGAGAACAGTATGGAGGTTCCTTAAAAAACTAAAAATGTAACTACCATATGACTCAGTAATCCCACTACTGGGCATATACCCAGAGAAAACCATAACTCAAAAGACAGATGCACCCCAATGTTCATTGCAACACTATTTACAATAGCCAGGCTATGGAAGCAACCTAAATGTCTATCAACAGAAGAATGGATAAAGAAAATGTGGTGCACATATACAATGGAATATTATTCAGCCATAAAAGGTAATGAAATTGGGTCATTTGTAGAGACGTGGATGGACCTAGAGACTGCCATGCAGAGTGTAGTAAGTAAGTCAGAGAAAAACAAACATTGTATATTAACGCATGTATGTGAAATCTAGGAAAATGGTATAGATGACCTTTTGTCAAAGCAGAAATAGAGACAAAGATGGAGAAAAACTTTAAAATGAAGATCGATTTTCACATTCAAGGGTGGAATATATTATTTATAGCTGTTTGTATTTGTTTCTAGGTTTTCTTTTATTTTGTTTATTTCTCCTAACAGAGACCTTATGTAGACTTGTTCATGTTTCTTTCCTTCCTCCCTAATTTGTCTAATCAACTTCTAATGAGAACCAGAATTCTTTTAGACCTCTGGACAATATTCTGTCCCAATGGGTCCTCCTTTCTCCAAAAAAATACCAGCACAGCTCTTCACAAAAACTCAAATTTTAGGAATATCTTAATATGATTTCCAAATAAGTTGTTATTTGACATTATTCCTTATACAGTGTTTCATGTGTTATACCTTATGTGTGACATCTCTCTCTCAATAAAGTTTTTTGAAGACAGTTATTCATTCATTCATTCATCAATACTGAATACCTACTAATCATCAGGCACTGTGCTGGGCACTAAGAGATACAATAATGAACAAAATGAACCTGCCTCTCACATATATCTAAGAACACAGGTGTGGGTGTCAGATAAGCCTGGATTTAAATCTCACTATTACTCCCTGTGTGAGTTTAATGATATCTACTGCATAATTTCAACCTCATGAGTTTCCAGACACACAGTGAGCTTTCAGTAAATGTTAGCTACTATCATAAAAATAAATATTACCATTATTATTATTATTATTAGTTTTTTGCTTGTTATGCATCTTTGAGTACTTATGTATGTGTTAAGTGTACTAAGCAAATAAGTGAAAAAATAGTTATGCACCTTAGCACTAAGTAACAAATGAGGAGAAAGCTATTTAATCAGGAAGTGGATATTTTTTTCATTTCTAAATTATATTTTAATTGAAAAAGATTCTTAGGGAAAATAGTGACAAAACTGAAAGCTGATGAAAGCACAGTTATAAAGAAGGTACCTAAGAATGCATTTTTTAGAATATACTGTGTCCCTTTTGAACAAAATGAAGTTTAGGTTTCAATGCCACTTTAATAACAATCCCTCCTAAATATATGTTGTTTGATAATGGCTTTGGGAATGCTCATGAGACTATTAGACTCGAAAATCAAAGAGCTTCTGATAAACAAACAAGGCTCCATTTGAGATGTAGGTGACAGCTTAAATAACAGTAAATGGAAATTAGAGATTAGATGAAGAGAAATGTGAATATAGATTTAAAAAAAACTGTGATCTTAAAATGTGCTAAACTTCTGGAACAAAGTTATGTGGAAGGCTTTAAAGATCCTAAAGAGAAAGAAATCTAAGACTATTTGGATTATTTCAAAGAAGAAAAAGTCTAACTCTGAGATTGATTTAAAGTGTTTTTTATTTTAGTTAGAAATTCTCACCTGAGTATCTTGAGGAAAAAGTGTTTTTGCAAATTTAATATCATTTGTTATTCTCTCATATAAGGATATTCAAGTCCTTTAGAATACAATTTTATAAATCCAACAAAAACAGGATGGACAATCATAATGATATATAGCCAAATTGTTAAGATTTCTATAGATAATGTAAGTGGTGAACAGGTGGGAATAGTTACAATGGAATGACATGGCTCAACACAGTTATTGCTTTTGATTTAACAAGGGAACTGGCAATAAAGAAAGAAGTTTCTTTCCATGTGGAAAGCTACTAGTCTGTCTGAACATTATGCTGCATCAGGTCACAAGGGCCTTCTTATAGCCAGAAGATGCTCAAAAATTTATCAATAGCCAGAGGTTTTCTTTAATGTGATTGAATAAAATAGATTCTCCAAAGAATATATGAAAGGAACATTGAAGGGTAAAAAGTTTCCTTCTTCTTCAAAAATAAGTGACTATAGTCACAATGAACTTGTTTGTTACCTGACTTCAATTTCCCAAGAATATTTGTCTACTGTTGACACCTATTCAGGGCTATTGATAACTGTACCACTTTAAGGAAGGCACAGATATTTCTCAGAGCAATATTATTTTACCTCATGAAAGAATAAAACCTCAAAATGTCAATGATATTTTTCTTCCTCTAATATCATCATCCAGTCTTTTTTTTCTCATAGATTGAGTGTTTTTTATCAAGAGGAAAGTGTGCACACATAGAGTCATAGGGGATATTGAGTTAAGTTGGATCTCTAAAGGATGCCACAATCCAAAGTCCCAGCCAATTAGCCCTGTGTGTGACCCAATAGAAAAAAAAAAAAAACTTTCATAAGACTCTGGGCAATTTGCTCTAACTCTGGATGACATTCAAAGTAAATTGAAAGTTTTAATTTACACTAGTAAGGGATTAAAGAAATTTCAATTGTACATTAAAAGGGAGCCTTTGTACAGGAGGTGCACAAGGTATTCAATAGAAATTTTCTAATTCAGTTCAACCCTTTTATGCACCTTACACTTTTCCTCCACATTAACAGTCTATGGATCTATGGTACTTAAAATTTTCCCAAGATCACCAAGGCAAAAAGTGATAAAACTAGCATGATACACATATTATCTGACACTATTCCAAAGCTTTCCCTACAGGGTCATGGAAAGAGTTTGCAAAATAAAGGATATAGGAGTAAATTTAAGAAAAGAGCCTATTGAGGTAGAGCTTAAATGTGTTTTCAAGCCCTGAAAACATTTTCTATTTTTCTCTTAAATACAATTTAAACACACCAAAATGCATTTAAGTATAGAAGTTGATTAGATTTTTAGATTTTTATGTATTTAATTTCTTATTGAAGTATATTTGAGTTATATACATTGATTAGATTTTTAAATGTAAACATGACCCCAGTAAAAATACAGAAAATTTCCATCACCTCAGGAAATGTCCTTATTCCTGCTTTTAGTAAATCCCAACACCCATAGGCAAACACTATTCTTATTTCTAATAGCAAGGATAGGTTTTACCTGTTCCTGAACTTCATAAAAGTGGAATCATATAGTGTGTACAATTCTGTACCTTGCTTTTTTCACTCAGCATAATGTTTTTGAATTCATCCATGCTTTGCCATCTATCAGTAGTTCACATTTTTGCTTATTTTTTGCAGAATAGTAATCCATTGTATGAAAATCAATAATCTGTTCATCTATTGTCCTGAGTAAATAACTAGAACTGCTGGGTCATAGGGTAGGCATACATTTAACTTTACAAATAATTGTCAAAACCTTTTCCAAAGTGACTGTACTATTTTGCAGTCTCACCATCAATATGTGGTAGTCCCATTTAATCCACATTTAAATATTTTTTATCTGTTGACCTTTTAATTTTAGACATTTTAGTAGGTATGAAATCATATCTCATATTGGTTTTAATTTGCATTTAGCTGCTAAATAAAATATTTTGCACATTTTCATGTCTTTAATTACTATTTTATATCTTATTTTCAAAGTGTCTATTCAGTCTTTTGGCCATTTTTTTAGTTTTTCTTTTGGTTATTATTGAATTGTAAGAATTCCTTATATATCTTGGAATAAATTATTTGTCAGATATATGTGTTGCAATTTGTTTTTCAATCTGTGGTTTCACTATTCATTTTTTTAACTTTAAAAAAATTGAGTATAATTGACATATAACATTATATTGGTTTCAGGTGTACAATATAATGATTTGATATTTGTACACATTGCAAAATGATCACTACAATAAGTCTAGTTAACATCTATCACCTTATATAGTTATAAAAGGTGAGAAATTTAAGACCTACTCTTTTGGGAACTTTCAATTATGCCATACAGCATTATTAACTATAGTCACAGTGCTATATATTACATCCCCATGATTTATTTTTTTAAAACTGGAATTTTGTAACTTTTGACCACCTTCACTCATTTCACCCAACCCCCACCCTCACCTATGGCAACCACTAATTTGTTCTCTGTATCTATGAGCTTGTTATTTGTTTTTGTATTTATTGTTTAGATTCCACTTATAAGTATGATCATTTGTCATTCTTTTTCTGACATATTTCACTTAATGTAATAGCCTAAAGGCCCATTCAGGTTGCCAAAACTGGAAAGATTTTATTCATCTTTATGACTGAATATCATTCCATTGTGTATGTGTGTGTGTGTATATATATATATATATATATATATATATATATATATATATATATATATATACAAACATACATACCACATCTTCTTTATCCATTTGTCCATTGATGGACTCATAGGTTGTTTCTAAATTGCTGATATCTGGGGCAATGCATATAAGTTGGGGTAACTGATAGAATAGCCAAAAGCTTAGGAGGAAAGGCTGAGGAATGAGATGTTTTGCTGATAAGTGCTTTGGAAAACTCTGAGACATTCCTGAGAACCTAGAAGGACACACATGCCCAGGGCTGTGTACATGCCCAGGAAAGGTCTAAGAAAGCATTAAGCTTCCACCTATGGTTAACCTAGAGGCTCTGTGTAAGTAGGAAGTGAAGGTTAAGGCATAGTGGTAAACTACAAGGCTGAATGCTGATGGTGTGCCATAACCTGCATATAGAATGCCTCAGCAAAGACTGGGAAACTTAGTCCCAGAATTTTAAGTAAGTCTCTGTGGAATCACTAGGTCACCACTAAGTTAATTGAGTAGACCTCAGTGGCTATAAAGGACAAAGAACATAAGAGTGCAAAGAATGAGTTCTGAAAATCTGTGAACAAAAATAGAGTAAGAACAGCGATATAGCCCTTGGGGGGAGAAATCTGATTTCCAGAGTTGCCGCATTATATTTTTTTTAAATGTCCAGTTTTCAACACAAAATTACAGAACATATAAAGAAAAAAGAAAGTATGGCCATTGACAGAAGAAAAAGAAAGGAAAAAGAAATTGATGTAATTAACTGTCCTTGAGGAAAATAAAAACAAAGCACTTACTAGAAAAAGTCTTTAAATCAACTATTTTAAACATGCTTAAAGAGCTAAAGTAAACAAAGAACTAAAGGAATCAAGAACTATGTACTAAGAAATAGAGAAAATAAATAAAAGGATAGCATGAAGAGGAACCAAGTAGAAATTCTGGAGTTTAAAAGTACAATAACTAAAATGAAAAATTCAGAAGAGAGACTGAAGGGCAGATTTTTATCAGACAGAAGAATCATTGAACTTGAAGGTAAGTGAATTGCAATTATGTAGTCAGAGGAGCAGGAAAAAAAATAGTGAACACAAATGACTAGAGCCTCAGAAACCTTTGGAACAATATCAAATATATAAATACATGCATCATGGAAGTTCTAGGAGAGAAGAGAGAGGAAGGAACATAAAGAATATTTGATGAAACAATAGCCAAAATATTCCCAAAATTGATTAAAAATATTAATCTATACATCCAAGAAGCTTAATGGACTTTATTTACAATAAAATCAAAGAGATCCAATCTAGATGCTTCATTGAAAAAAAATGACAGAGCCAAAAATAAAGAAAATTATTAATGAAACAAAAGAAAAAATTACTCACTACATACAAGGGAAACTCAATAAATATAACAGCTTATTTCTCATCAGAAATAATGAAAAGCAGAAGGAAACGGGATGATATCTTAATAGTGGAAAAAATATCCTCGAAAATGAAGAGATATGCTTTAGATGCAAAGACTCAATCAGTTCGAAAGTAAAAGTATAGAAAAAGATGTTACAAGCAAACAGTGATAAAAAGAGAGCTAGACTGGTCACAGTAATATCAGACAGAATAAACTTTAAGAAAAAATTATTATGTGAGGTGAAAGACATGTTATAACAATAAAAGGGTCAATCCATCAAGAAGACATAACAATTATAAATGTATACACCCAACAACGGTACCCAAAAGTTCATGAAGGAAAACTGAAATAACTGAGAGGGAAATTAAACAACTTATCAATAATTGTTGGAGAATTTGATACCACACTTTGGATAATTGATGGGACAACTACACAGAAGATCATCAAGGAGATAGAAGACAATGGCAAAACCATAAGCCAAGTAGATATAACAAAAACTATAGAACACTCTACCCAAAAATAGCAAGATATATTTTTTTCTGAAGTATACACTATAGGGTAGGCCATATAGTAGGCTGAAAACAAGTCTCAATAAATTAAAAAAATATATTTCATACAAGGTAGGTGCTCCATAGGCAATAGAATAAAATTAGAAGTTAATAACAGAAGGAAAATTGAAAGGCAGTTATGCTCACCACTATACCACAAATACAATAACAGAAGGAAATTTGGGAAATTCACAGGTACACGGAAGTTAAAGAACATTCTTCACAATAACCGATAGGTCAAAGCAGAAATCCTAAGGGAAATTAAAACATACTTTGAGACAAGTGTAAACACAAATACAACCAACCAAAACTTATGAGATGCAGCGAAAGCAGTACACTGAGGGAAATTTATAGCTATAAAAGCCTACACACAAACACACACACAAAAAAAGATCTAAAAACATCAGTGTTCCCCTCTATATAATGTCTTTTTCCTCTGGCTGCCTTTGAGATATTCTCTTTATTATTAGTTTTTAGCTCTTTGACTATGATGTGAATAGGTGTGGATTTATTTGTATTTATCCTTCTTAAAGCTGACTGAGCATCTATAATATGTAAGTTTATGTTTTTCACTAAATTTGGGGAAATGTCAGCCATCTTCATTCAAATATTATATACTTTTTTTTCTCCCCCAGTCTCATTCTCTCCTACTGAAATTCTAATTGTGTGTATGTCAAAATGATTGACATTGTCTCACAGGTCGCTGAAACTTTTTCGTTTCAATCTTTTTTCTCCTGGTTCATCCAGTAGGATGATTTCCATTTGTCTGTCTTAAAGTTCACTGACCCTTTCTTCTGTTGTCTCTAATCAATTTATAAGTCCACTGAGTGAAATTTTCAGTTTACATAGAGTAATTTTCATTTATATAATCACCCTTTGATTCTTTTTATTATTCCCATTTCTCTTTGATAGTCCCCATTGGCTTATTCATTGTGAAAACATTTTAAATCCTTGAACCCACTTACAATAGTTGATTTTAAAATCTTGTTTGCTAATTCCAAATTGAGTTGTCTTGGGATTTGTTTCTATTAAGTGTTTTTCATTTGATGCTGGGTGACAATTTCACTATTTCCTGTTTTATATTGGACCTGTGTATACAATATTGTGAGAATCTGGATTCTATTCTCTTCCTCTGAAGATTATTGACTATTTTATTCTAGTATGCAGTTAAATTACTGATAGATCAACTTGGACTTGTGAAGACTTGTTTCACACTTTCTTAGAGTCATCTATTTCACTTTTGTCCCAAGCCTTAAGGAAATCCCCTTGTCACAAGACATAGACTTTACTCATAAAATTAGACCCTTCTGGGATTTCAATGGAAATCCCGGGGGAGTTATCAAACTCTTTACATAGACTCAAAATCAAAACTCTGTCTCTCTTGTGTTTGGCATTAGCTGAAATCTATGCTCAACTTTTATAGCCTTGAAACAGTTTATTTCTGCTGAACTCTTTTCAGACTCCTGTTTGGGTACACAGTTAAGGGGTCAGCCAAGGATTTGAGGTGAGTTTAGGTCCCCTTACTTCTGGGGCTTCTTCTATTCTTGAGTATATCACCCCCCACAATTTCAAGCCACCCTTCTTTGGGCTCCCAATCTTCATCCTTGGGCACTTCATGCCAATAAACTACAGCTTTCTATGTGAGTTCTATCTTTGCGCCATCATGTACACTAGGAAGCACCCTCAGGGGACAAAAATTATAAACGTGGATCTCATCCACTGCAGTACATTTCTTCCAGCATTTAATCCTTGCTAGTTTTTAATCTGCTTTTTTTTCACTATTAAGTGTCATTAGTAATGATGCAATATATTTTATCCAGAGTTTATAATTGCTAATTGTAACAGGTTATTCCAATACAAGTACTCAACCATTACTGAAACCAAAAATCCTGAAAAATACTTTACTTTGAGTCAAATTTTCAATGCTCCAAAAGGATTAAGGGGGTAAGAATATCAATGACCCTGGAAGAGCTCACAGGGGACACAAGTTAGGGTTGTAAGGCTTCTGCTGCTGATTCTGAAATAAAAACATACATGCTCTGATTCTAACAGATTAATATCTTTGCCATACTGTACACATATTGTTTCTTTCATCTGAATGTTTGTTTTCACCTTGACATGAATTAGCTTCCTATTTATATTCTACCAGCTCACATACCTGATTCTTCTTCAAAACTTAAAGAATGACATCAGCAATGTGGCAAACTAGGAAGCTCCAGAGCCTCATTTCCCCATGCAAATAAGAAAAGAATGACTAATGACAAACTGAAATTACTTTGAAGAGGCTCTGGAAATCAAAGATATACAGCAACTAAACAAATGCCCCATCAAGAAAAAGCCACATTCAAAGCTGTCAGAAATTTTATGGTATCTTTCTTTGCCTTTTCCTCACATCCTCCCTGGTGTGGTATAGCACCTTTGGGAGGAAGTGTTCCTATTACCAGAAACAAACCATATCCTAATTTGACTATGGGCTGCCTAAGGAACAGGTTTCTGTTTTGCTTAACTTGAAGCTCAGAAGGAGAAAGACTGTGGAAGGCAATGGCAGCACCTGACTTGAAGTTAAGATGGGGGAACTTCAACATAGTTTGAATTTTCAGTTGATGGAACCCATGGGAGGCAATGGAAGGCACTGAAGAGCATAAAAGTTGCAGTTGGCCTGCATACATGTGGACACTTGGGGCAAGAGAAAGTGGGAATAGAAATAAAATACAAAAATCTAAGGTCCCAAATAGAAGCCACATGAGATTCCATGTGAATTAAGACTTTTATAAGTAGTTGTATATACAGGGAAATTGGGGGAAAAAAGCACACACAGAGGCCCAAGCATAAAAAGTGTCAAGAAACAACTTGGGAAGGCTGTAAGCCTTCACAGTGGGCTGAACTCAAGATGAAAACCATGTCTTACTAATTAATGAAGGTCTTCCACATTAATCTGCAAAGCTAAGAGAGGTGGCTCTTTTTACAAATAACACATTTTCAACAAAGAACCACAAAGCATACAAATAAATAGGTATATATTGCTCATTAAAAGGATCAAAATAAATCTCCTGAAACCATCCCAGAAGAAACACAGAAATCAGACTTACTAGACAAATGTTTTAAAATAATTATCTTAAATGTGCACAGAAATCAGGAAAACTATACATAAACAAAGTATAAATATCAACAAAGACATAGAAGTTGTAAAGAAACCAAACAAATTCAAGAGCTGAAAAAGATAATAATTAAACTGAAAACTTCACTAGAGGGATTAAGAAAGAAACTCAAAGGGACAGAAGAAAGAATCAGCAAACTTTAAGACAGGTCATGTGAAATTATGCAGTTTGAGGAGCAAAAAGATAAAAGAATGGGGAAAAGTGAACATGTTCTAAAGGAATTATGAAACACTGTAGGTGAACAAATATATACATTATGGGAGTTGCAGAAGGAGAAGATAAAGAAAAAAGTCAGTAGAAAGTCATTGCCTATCAGTAATAATGTTCAATGCAAATGAATTAAAGTCTCCAATCAAAAGTTACAGACTGGCAGAATGGATTAAATAATAGGATCCAATTACATGTTATCTGCTTTATATCTAAGGATATGCATGGGTTGAAAGTGGATGTATGGAGAAAAAAAATACCCCATGCAATCAGTAACCAAAAGAGAGCAGGGATATACAATAGCACACAGAATAGACTTTAAGTCAAATAATATTTTAAGTGACATGAAAGGACATTATATAATGACAAAAGTTTCAATTCACCAGGTAGACATAATAATAAACATATATAAACCAACCATCAGAACTCTAAATGTATGAAGCAAACACTGACAGAATTCAAAGGAGAAAAAGACATAATAACAGCAAGAGACTTCAATATTCCACTCTCAATAATGTATATAATAACCAGATAGAAGATCAAAAAGGAAATGGAGGACTTGAACTACACTATAAACCAGTTGGACCTAACAGACATATGTAGAATACTCTACTGAACAAGACAAAATTTACATTTTCTCAAGAGCACATGAGACATTCTCCAGGAAAGACCATATAATAAACTGCAAAACAAGTCTCAATAAATTTAAAAAGACTGAAATCATACAAAGTACCTTTTCCAATCACAATAAAATAAACTAGAAAACCACAGTAGAAGGAATTTGTAAATAATACAAACATGATAAAAACAATCAACAAACTAGGAACAGAATGAAACTCCCTGTATATATGAAAATAAATATATAAAAATCCCATAGCTAATAACATACTCAATGATCAAAGATTGAAATTAATTCCTCTAAGATCAGAAACAAGACAAGGATGACTTCTTTTGCCATTTCTGTTTAACAGAGTACTGGAAGTCCTAGTCAGAGCAATTATGCTAGAAAAAGAAATGAAAGCATCCTATTTAGAAAGAAAGGAGCAAACTTATCTCTGTTCATGGACGACATGATCTTATATGTAAAAAACCTAAAGAGTCCACACTCCCAAAATACTGTTAGAAGTAGTAAACAAATTCAGCAAAATTGCAGTATAGTAAACAAATACAAAAAGTCAGTTTTCTGTCTATAATGTATTGTTCATTTGTGTCTACAATGAACAATCCAGAAAGAAAATTAAGAAAACAATTCCATTTACAATAGCATCAAAAAGAATAAAATACTTAGGAATAGACTTAACCAAGGAAATGTAAGACCTGTACACTGAAAACTACAAAGTATTGATGAAAGAAATTAAAGACGCATAAATGGAAAAATTCGTTCATTAATTGGGAGACTTAATATTGTTAAGATGATAATACTAACCCAAACAATCAACAGATGCAATGCACTTCTTATTGTAATCCAAATATTTTTTGGCATGAATAGTAAAATCAACCTAAAATTTATACAGAACCTCAAGGGACTCTGAATAACCAAAATAATCTTGAAAATGATGGACAAAATTAAAGGTCTCAGATTTCCTGATTTCAAAACTTCCTACAAAGCTACAGCAATCAAAACACTGTGGTACTGACACAAAGACAAATACAGCTGACCATTGAACAACACGGGTTTGAACTGCATGTGTCCAGTTATATGCAGACTTTTTTCAATAAATATACAGTTGGCCCCCTGTATTTGCACATTTTGTATTCATGGGTTTGGCATCCACAGATTCAATCAGCCATGGACCAGAATTTCCATTTGGAAATTTGGTTGAATCCGTGGATGCAAAACCTGCAGATTTGAAGAGCTTACTGTATTCATTGCACTGCACCATTTTACACAAGGGACTTGAACATCTAAAGATTTTGGTATAAGTGGGGGCTCCTGGAACCAATCCCCCATGGATACTGAGGAATGACTGTGTATAGATCAATGGAATAAAATAGGGATCTCAGACATAAGCCCTTACATATATGGTCACATAATTTTTGACAAGGGTGTCAACACCACTCAATGAAGAAAGGGCATGCTTTCCAACAAATGGTGTTGGGAAAACTGTATATCCACATGCAAAGAATAAAGTTCTACCTTTTTTCTTACTCATACACAAAAATTAACTCAAAATGTATTAAAGAGATAAACATAAGAGCTAAAACTAAAAAACACTGTTGGAAAAATTACATAGGAGGAAAGCTTCTTGACACCAAATTTGGTAATGATTTCCCTGATATGACACCAAAAGCACATGAAACAAAAGAAAAAGAAAATAAATTGTACTTCATCAAAATTTAAAATGTTTATGCATCTGAGGACACTATTGAGAGTGTAAAGTTAATCCACATAATGGGTGAAAATATTTGCAAATCATATATCTAGTAAGGGTTTAATATTCAGAATATATAAAGGAATCTTACAATTCAGTAACAAAAACAAACAACTCAATATAAAAATGTACAAAGATTTGAATAGATATTTCTAAAAAGAAGACATACAAATGGCCAAAAAGCACATGGAAAGATACTTAATATTACTAATCATTAGGGAAATGCAAATCAAAACTATAGTTAGATACTACTTCATACTTACTATAATGGCTATTATCATATATATATATATATATATATATATATATGTATATATGTATATATATGGCTATTTCATATATGTATATGAAAACCGAGTGTTGGTGAAGATGTGGGTGTGGACAAATTGGAACCCTTTTACATTGCTGGAAGGAATACAAAATGATGTAGCTTCTACAGAAAACAGTCTGGTAGTTTCTCCCAAAATTAAACATATAATTATCATATGAACCTTCAATTCTATTCCTAGGTATATATCCAAAAGAACTAAAAGCAAGGACTTAAACAGATAACAACATTATTCACAATAGCCAAAATGTGGAAGTGATCCAAGTGTCCACTGATGGATGAATTGTTAAAATGTGATTTATACATACAACGGAATATTGTTGAATGTTTAAAACATAGAAATTTTGACTTATATATGAATAAACCTTGGAGACATTATGCTAAATTAGGTAAGCCAGTGACAAAAAGAACAAATATTTTATGATTCCACTTATATGAGGTACATTGATTAGTCAAATTCATAGAAACAGAAAGTTGACAGGAACTTGGTAGGGTCTGGTCAGAGGGGAAAATGCGGAGTTATTGTTTAATTGGTATCAAGTTTCAGTTTGGGAAGAGGAAAAAGATCTTGAGAAGGATGGTGGTAATGATTGCACAGAAACATAAATGTACTTAATGGTGCAAAGCTGTACACTTAAAAATGGTTAAAATGGGAAATTTCTTGTTATATATTACCACAACTTAAGAAAACCTCAAGAAGTCTCTCTTCCTAGAGCCTTCCCTGATGAAGTCCATAAATTCTGGTTTTCTGTTACTCCTTACCCCTCAGTATTTTATACTCTACATTAAACTAAATTGCAACAGGGCTTCCTTGGTGGCACAGTGGTTGAGAGTCTGCCTGCTGATGCAGGGGACACGGGTTCTTGCCCCTGTCTGGGAAGATCCCACATGCTGCAGAGTGTCTAGGCCTGTGAGCCATGGCCGTTGAGCCTGCGCATCCAGAGCCTGCTCCGTCCGCAACAGGAGAGGCCACAACAGTGAGCGGCCCACATACTGCAAAAAAAAAAAAAAAAAAAAAAAAAAAAGAAAAGAAAAAAAAATTAAATTGCAACAATTGATTGGTACTTTATAAATGCTCTTAACCTTTAAAATGTGTTCCAGTATATGTTCTTTGTGATTCATTATATACACTTTGTAAGTACATGATTTCTACAGTCAAGCATATAAGGTGGGTACTCAAGTTTGTTGCTATAATACATAAAGTTGATATTTTGTATAAGTTGAAAAGCATTTAAAATTCCAAATGCTACAGAGCATCAGGAGGTAATTGTAGACAGTGATTATTTAGAAGATTTTGGGCAAATAATGTTTATTCAATACATTCACAGTTATAAATACCTATTTAAATATCTTGATGCTCAAAAGCAAAAATCTATTTATCGAAAACTGCAAATCCCACATTTGGATTGACAAGTATCAGGGTACTATTTAACTTACCACTTATTTCACTATGCCTCTTTCTTCTTAGATTTACAACGTACATAGTGACTATCCCAAAACATATCGATGCCAAAATGTAAAAGTAGTTGTTTGGAAGTATATATTCAGACAATAAACACAAAACGTATATTTTAAAAATAATGACAGGTCATACCCAATATACCTCAGCATTAAGAAAAATGTTACTTGTAAAATATATTTTTCAGATGGAAATATAAATTCGCAGTTTGTACTTTGATTGTAATGCTTCTCTAACATGAATGTGTGCATCACTTGCATACTTGTTCAAATAGTAAGAAATCTATAGTTTTTCACATTTCAAAGGATAGGAAATTTTGCTTTCCTTTCAATACCTTCTAATGGATTGTAAAATCTAATAACAAAGAAAAAAATCTTGTTCTCGTAAAAGTTCAAAATGGGAGAAACAATTTAAAATGGATTTTTGTGACCTATACTAGAAGGAGCACTTGAACAGGATACTGGTGCATATATTCAGAATATTTGTTAATAAAAATCTATAAAAATAATAGTTTTATTTCAATAGGTTTATACTTTTGCAATTTCTTTAAAACTTTTCAGTGTCTACAAAGGCCCAATCAATTTAATTTTCTCCTCTGAATCTGTAGAAATAAAAAATGGCAGGGGTTGCACTCCCATACCCAGTCTTACAATAAAGAAGGCAGTGGCCATTTAGTTATTGAGCTTGACACCACAGGGTACAAAATGTGTCACCACAGGGTATAAAATGTGTCACCAAATCTCCTTCATCCACAGCTAGAATTAGAGCCTCCCATTAATATTTATAGCATATATTTATCTCTCTTACCCAGCATCCTGTTTCCTATACCACCACTTTTGATGCTGTCCATATTCATGCTTTCATAAGATATATACTGAGTGTCTATTAAGTACTGAATACTGTTTTTAGTCACTGAAGATATGACAGGTACATGAGTGATATATAGCTTCTGCCCCCCAAAGTCTAATCTAGAGGGATAATCTAGAGGGAGAGAACACAATGAAGTGGTTTGTCAGTACCATCATTTTGGGTCTCCAAAGACCCCTCAGAATATTTCAGACTACTTCTGTGCCTTTGTAGAGCCACATAATACCCTTGGAACACACTTGAGTTGTTAAAAACCAATAGTAGGTGCTTTCAGATGGTGATGATAATTTATTTCTAAAGCTTAGGTTGGCTTTTTGATGTACTTTTTAAAAGAGAAGGGAAAAGTAAGAGTTTGTAGCTAATGTAACAGAAGTGTAATTCCTAGGTAATGAACTAGAATATATTAATACATCTATAGGAAGATATCATGGTACATTGTTATAATTTAATATTTGTTTAAAATTTAAGCATAGTATGAGTATTTCAGAAGACAAAATTCTTTAATGAACGAGTAAAAAAGCATGAAAAAATGTCATTTTAACATTAAAGAAAATTCCAGACAAACTAAATTTTAAAGAAATTAGTATTTTTCTCTTTTCCAAATAAATTCATCAGAGGACTATACAGTATCTTATTTTCCTGAAATAGGTATTACTATGTACAAGTTCCTCATTTACACTTAGAAAGTAGTTCAGGCTCTATAAAAATCAAGTTTTATATGACAAGCCACTACGTGTTTTGGATTAAAAAAACACTATCTAAGATATTCTTACCAATTTTCTCTTCCTCAATTCCTGTACCTTTCAAGGTTTTGGCAAGATTTTTTCTAAAAATCCATATGCTAGCTTTCAAATATGTTTTTAAACAAGGTTAGAACATAATAGCCTTTGGCTCACTGTTGGTTCAAGACTCCTTTTGTCCTTGAATGTAGCAGAGACAACGTGAAACCCTAGCAAGTGATATATCTAAAAATAGAAAGACAAGGAGTGAGATCAAAATATTTATGGTATCAGACTAGACAGTAAATCCTAATTTAAAATATGTTTAATGAATCAATTGGCACAAACAGATGTGTCTGCTTATGCTTGATATTTTAGCCTTTTCTACCGACTGTTCATACACAGCTTCCAGGTATTCACACATTTACTGCTAATCTGAGATGAGCAAGATATAGTGATAAGCAGTACAGATAAAAAGATTCACAGAAGAAATCAGAATATAATGACTTTGACAAAAATACAAGGCAGAACGTTATTAGAGCTATAAGTTTGTAAGCAGTGTGGACATCCTGCAAGAAATGTCATATCTGCTGGAGAAAATTTACATCCATTTTGATTGAATAAACATTTATTGAGAGTGTGTGAAGCCCAGGTAGATGCATTAAAGCAAATTATGATATCAATTGATACGTTTTCTGTATTATCTCTACTGTGAAATGAATATACTTCAGGGACAACAGAACTGTTGTTCTTATATTTGGACTCTATCAATAACACACACATCCTTAATATCATCAGTTAAAACTCTTCAAATGTTAAAACAACAGTATCATACTGATGTAGGGTAGAGTAAATTTTCACATCAACTTCCATTGTCTAGACTAAATCCTTCATTCCAGTTATTTTATTTTAAGGAACCTTTATATTATTTAATAGGATATCACATTATGAGATATATACTACAGGACCAATGATAGAAAATGATTTTCAAAATTAGTGCACTTACTGTCCTAAAACAATGTTAAAAAATGATACTTCCCCCCTTATTAGTACTACTTCTATTATTACAGGTATCCACCAATATTTATTAAATACTTAACATGTGCCTGGAATTGTGCCAAATGCTTTACCTACATTATTTTGTTTAATCTCAAAATCTTCTATGAGTTGTGTAATGATCTCCATTTTGGAGTGAGAAAATTAAGTTTCAGAAAATTTTAGTAACTTGTTTGGGGTCCCACTACTAAGTATTAGAGCCAGAGAGATAACTCCAATCTTTCATGCCTGGTAGTTTTAACCACAATTATACAATCCCATTTTACTCCATTCATGGATAGAAGTTATTTTGTTCATTTTATTTTGTTGGATCACTTGCTACTTTGCATAGAGCAAAAATATGAACTTGACCAAACTTTCTGATGTTAAAAGCAAAGATCTCAACACACAAAATAAGATGGAATATGATGAACTCTACCACATTATACATATTTATGAAGATTCTAGTTTTAATTCTAAGGCTTTCACATATTATCTTTTTTCAGTTATACAATAATAACTCATCAACTAAACAATTATGCCTTAATCTATAGGGATACTAGAGAAGAAAATGTTGTCAAGAATGAGATCTATGATGTTTCCTTGCTAAACATAAATACAAACATATGTCTTATCATAGCTTACAGTAATTATTTCAACAAACATATATTAAGTATCACCTATATTTTAGTCACTGCTCTTTTTTTTCTTTTAAAACTTTTTACTATATTTCATTCCACTGGAAAACAAAATAAGTATTGTGGCTCGCTCAAAGTGCTTCCTCGGGAATATTCCTTTTTGTGGGATTCCATTTTATTGGGTGCCAGGTTGACCTGTCACCCCCTGTTTTCTCCCAGCAGTCCTTACTCTGCTGTGTTGTTAGAAGGCATGATTCAAGGTACTTGCAATTTCCAAAAGGCAATAAAATTTTCTTTCTGGGCTCCAGTTATCTTAATAACCTCATAACTGGCTTCTTGAACTTAAAAAAAAAAAAAACTGCGATGGTCCTTGTTAAATATTGCAGCAAATTCTAAGCTATAATTCAACAATTCCTCTTCTCAGTAGAGGCCACCTCTGCAATCTGTAAGGCTCCTAGGGAGTCTTTCTAATACTGTTATGGAAAATAGGCCATGCAAGAATTAAACCGCAATGGAAATAGCCTGGTGGTAAATAGCCTTCCACTAAACTTCAAAAGAACAAAGACACTTTAATTAAAACAGCCTTGAAACTATCCTGCTCCTTTGCATCAGAAACAGTCAATAAGAGGTGTTTAGTGAACTCTCCTACAGAAGCAAGTACAATAAACCCAAACACTGAAGTGCTCCTAAAGACAAATCTGGTTCCCAATTCACAGAATGGCTACTAATCTGACGGTTTACAATAATAGATAAAACATTCTATTGATCTTGGTCTCTTTTCCCCTCCTTAGAATGAATCTGTTATGTTTACCTTAGTGTAATAGCTAGTTTTTGCTACATAACAAACCACCCCCAGATTAAACAGAAACTGCGAAACCATCTATTTATCATCATGCACAGTTCTACAGATCAACAATTTGGGATGGGGTCAGCTCTGCAATTTTTCCGATCTAAGTCACTCATGTGTTTAAGGTCAGCTGTTAGTTTCTGGTTAGGCTGCAGGCTGGCTAATTGTTGGCTAGGGCACTTGGAATCTCCTCCACAAGATCTCTTGATCTCCAGGAAGCTAGCCTGGGCATGCTCATATGGTGGCAGGATTTAAGAGCAGCAAGGCTGTGTTTTTGAAGTCTGTCTTTGTGTCATACTTTCTACTGTCCCATTGGTCAAAACAAGTCACATGAGTCATTATGGGAGGGTACTGCCAAAGGGCAAGGTTACAAGGGGGAGTTAAAAATTGGAGCTTTTATTGCAGTCAGTTCACCACACTTAGTTTTTTTTCCCCTTCAATCTCCTATAATAACGTCTCCTGGATAAGGAACTGTCCGTAAATGACACTTTTCTTGTGTTGCAACACAAAAGTGAATAATTTGACCAAACTATCTTTTGCTTTATGACATATTGACCTATCACTCTTGAACTTGTAAAGAAGTAAATCACAGCTAAAAGCTCTCACAAAATCCCAGAGGTCTAAGCAAATCTAATAGAGCCACTACAAATACTAAGAACACCAAAAATAAAACATTTAGTCTAATAAATATTTTGACAGCTACATTTGCTGGAAAAACAAAAAGAAAGAGACACAAGTTGATGGTACCTTTACCTTCCCTTTTCTCCTTCCTCCTCAGCTAACTTTATCAATCAACTGAAGTTACCTGCTTTTTTTTTTTTTTTTTCAGTACGCAGGCCTCTCTCTGTTGTGGCTTCTCCCGTTGCAGAGCACAGGCTCTGGACGCGCAGGCTCAGTGGCCATGGCTCACGGGCCCAGCCGCTCCGCAGCATGTGGGATCTTCCCAGACTGGGGCACGAACCCACATCCCCTGCATCGGCAAGCGGACTCTCAACCACTGCGCCACCAGGGAAGCCCACCTGCTATTTTGATCAAATCAAACCCGGAGGAATCTGGCACCAAGTGAAAATGGGAAATCAACTGCCACCCACAGTCTCTAACTTGGGAGCTGCCAAGGGAAAAAAAAGGGCTTTTCAAATGTATTGTTTCAGAATTTGGAGCTGTTTTCAATGGTAGTAATACAACAGCCACCCCCACCACCTTGTCTTGTCCAAAATCCCAAAAGAGATAGCAGAAAAAAGCTATTCTACTGGTTACATCACATAACTCCAAATTGCTATTCATATATATATATATAAATGATCATTTTAGAATATGTCTTCATTGCTATTCATATATATATATATATAAATGGTCATTTTAGAATATTTCTTCAAAGTCTTGAGTTCAATTTAATGGATTTACTTTGTATAATTTTACTTATAATTATGATTACCTTTATAATCTTCTGAGAGCTAGTTAGTACATTCCTACACTCAAAATGAATTACTTCCTCATAGGAAATGTTCACTAAATAAGACACTGGAGGACTGTAAGCCTGAGAGAGAATATCTGATTAATGTTGTTAAAGGACCTTTATGGCTTCTGTGTTGAGAATTATAGGAGATACAAGAGTGGAAACTGTTTTTAGTGCAAGGGATACATGATAATAACAGAATTTACTAGTGGGAGATATAGAATATTAAAAAAAATAAGAAAAAGACATGTAATATAATGTCAAAAAGTAATAAGTTTAGTAAAGAAAAATTAAATAAGAGAAAAGGTTAGAGAGTGATGGCAGGGCAGAGAAGGCTGTTTACATTAAATTGAATGATCAAAGAGGAACTCTCAGAGGAGGTGATAATAATGTAAGCTGAGACCTGTATTATGAGATGTGGGTACTCAATTCCAAAATCTAGGGGAAGAACCTTCAAGAAGAGATAATATCTGATTCAAAGACAACATACAGGACTTATCATGGTGGGTTTAAGATCAGAGTGGCTGAAACACTAAGCTTGTGGGAGGATAGGAGTTGTGGTTGGACTGAGGCCAATAAAAGCTAGGTCTTGCAGACACTTGGATTTTATTCTGGTCATGATGGGAATTCAGTAAAGGTTTTTGAGCTAAAGAGTGATATGATGTGATTCATATTTTAAAGGAATCAACCTGGCTGCTACATTGAGATTGAAGGGGTATAAAATAGGGAAATCAGGAGGCTACTGTAGTAATCCAGGTGAGGTGACGGTAGTTGGGTGCTGATGCAAGTGGTGATGAGTAGTTAGATTTGGGATCTATTTTGAAGTTTTATTAAAAGATTTGACAATGGACAAGATTATGGAAGATAAATGGAAAAGGGGGTTCAGTTTTATATGCTGGGCAACTGGGTAAATGGTGATGAGAAATGGGGAGAAACAGGTTGCATGTAGGGCTTTAGAGGAAAAATCAGTAATAAAGATTTTCATTTTGGCTATATTTTGAGATGCCAATTAGACATCTAAATAGAGATGTGATTCAGAGTTCAATGTATGAGTGTGGAGGTCAAGGAAGAAGCATGGGATATGTATATTTATTTGGGATCCATCAGCACGCAGGTAGCATTTAATACTATGGGAATAAATATAATCACCTAGGGATGAGTATGAATAGAGAAGGGAAGAAAAGGATTGTATAAAGAATAATAAAGGCATAATAGAGATAATCATGAATGGTTCTATATTAGTTATCTATTACTGCATAAAAAATTACCCTAAAATTAAGCAGTTAAAACAATAAATACTTATTTTAACACACAGTTTCTGAGGATAAAGAATCTGGGAGTGACTTAGCTGAGTGATTTTGGTTCAGGGTCTACCACAAATTTTTAGCCCAACTCTTGGCCAGATCTTCTGTCATCTCGAAACTTGACTCTTGCAGTTGTTTACAAATGGCTTTAGTTCTTCACAACATGGGTCTCTCAGTAGGGCTACTTGTAACATGGCAGTTTGTTTACTTAGAGGAGTGGTCCAAGAGGGAGGGAGAGAGTAAATATTGCCCAAGATAGAGGTTGTTGTCTTTTTAGCACTTTTTTTGGAAGTGTCATGCCATCACTTCTGTGTATTTTATTGGTTAGAAGTTTAGCACATCCTAAAGAGGAGAAGAATTAATCCCACCTTTTAAAGGGAGGAGTATCAAATAATTTGTGGACATATTTTTGAAACTACCACAGTTTCCTAATACATAAAAAGTTATAATGATCAATGTTATAACAAATACTACAATTTTATAAGTAATATATAATCCTTCATTGTGTAGGATCCATACATTAAACACTCTGAAAGTGTATATTTACCTTAAAATGATTCAAAAAATTAAGCTCTTTATCCAATGCCACACAGTTATTAAATAGAAAAATCATGCTTTCTGACTCAAATTACAGTTTTCCCCATCAATTTTTCTGGAGAAAAACTTTTTTTTTTTTTTTTTTTAATGGCAGCTGTTTTTTAAGTATAGGTAAATACAATCTTTTGACAAAACCCAGGCAAATTTGCTCAAGCAAATGCACTCTATAATACTGACTACAGAGTTATTACCAAGAGTTGTTCAAAATAAGTTAGGTAAATTTTATTTTTTTAATAAATTTAGTTATTTTATTTATTTATTTTTGGCTGCATTGGGTCTTCATTGCTGCACGTGGGCTTTCTCTTGTTGCGGCAAGTGGGGGTTCCTCTTTGTTGCCGTTCACAGGTTTCTCATTGTGGTGACTTCTCTTGTTGCAGAGCACGGGCTCTAGGTGCTTGGGCTTCAGTTGTGGCTCCTGGGCTGTAGAGTGCAGGCTCAGTTGTTGTGGTGCATGGGCTTAGTTGCTCCTTGGCATGTGGGATCTTCCCGGTCCAGGGCTTGAACCCGTGTCTCCTGCATTTGCAGGAGGATTGTTAACCACTGTGCCCCCAGGGAAGCCCAAGTTAGATAAATTTTAAAAGTTCCCTATCCCTAAGCCTGGAGACTCATATGAGGAACCCAAAAGGAGGCCTTCATGTGAAGACTTTCTTGGAGCTCTAGAATTCATTAAAATGTTTATGAATAGGGATGTTATGACATTTTAGATATTCAGTCCAGGTGCAAATACTTGCCCTAATTGCTGTTATCATGACAGACAAAGCCTATTTTTTGGTAGGTTAGCTCTAGCTTACTTAATAACATCACCATCACCATCATCATCATCATCATCATTCAGTATAGGTTAGTAATTAACACATGATCTGCAGTCAGAATGTCTAACTCTCATCATCAGAAGTGTCCAAACTTTCAGTTATAAGCTGAATAAGTTCTGGGAATCTAGTGTATGGCATGGTGACTATAGTCAAGAGTATTGTACTGTATAATTAAAAGTTGCCATGAGAGTAGAGCTTTAATATTCTCACCATAACAACAACAACAACAGCAAGGTAATTTTGTGAGTTAGAGGATGTATTAACTAACCCTCCTGTGGTAAGTATTTTTGCAATATATACGTGTATTAAATCATCACATTGTCCACCTTAAGCTTCCATTAAACAAAAAAAACTGATCTTTAATGGATCTCCTATGGGTTTAGTTGAAGGAAAACCCAAAAGGAGGATTGAAAATTAAAAGTACTTATTTTTCTTATTCAAGAAAAGACTATTTTTGGCCACAGTCCCAAGGGATGAATAAGTAACCACCACTAATTAAAGGTAACTTGGAATCAGGAAACATGCTCAGAAAATCAGCCAATCAGTGACAGTGTCTCTCCAGCGGCCATGTTTCTAAAAAGAGACAGTCAACAACAGCCTTACCCTAGTAATTGTGCCCTTGAAGGTTAGCAAACAATGATAATCCCTAAAGTCAGCCAATCAGTGACGGTCTGGATCTTTTATACAATAGCCAATTAGCAAATGCCTCACTCCAGTGACCATGCTTCTGAAAGTTAACTGGTCCACAGCAACCTTATTCCAGTGACCATAGAAACAGTGTTGAAAGTTCTACAATCCCTAAACACTTCTACTTCTGGAAGTCTACCAAACCCTGAACCCTCAGGCTAAATAAAACTTTATACAGACATACCTCATTTTATTATGCTGTGCTTTATCGCACTTCACAGGTAACGCAGTTTTTACAAATTGCAGGTTTGTGCCAACCCGGTAATGAGCAAGGCTGTAAGTGCCATTTTTCCAACAGCATTTGCTTATTTCATGTCTCTGTGTTACATTTTGGTAATTCTCACAGTATTTCAAACTTTGTCATTATTATTATATTTGTTATGGTGATCTGTAATCAGTGACTTTGATGTTACTACTATGACTCACTGAAAGATCAGATGATGGTTAGCTTTTTTTGACAATAAAGTATTGTTTAATCAAGGTATATAAATTTTTTAAACATTGCTATTGCACACTTAATAGACTACAGTATAGTGTAAACATAACTTTCATATGCACAGGGAAACCAAAATATTCTTGTGAGTTGCTGTATTGCAATGTATGCTTTATTGCAGTGTTCTGGAACCAAACCTGCAATATCTCAGAGGTATGGCTATATAAAATAAACTTTGGCTTTGTTCGAGAAACCTAGACTATACAAGTACAGCTCTCCCTCAGGCCAACAGAAAGTTCACCATTTTTACATCAGATATCTAGTTTATTTTTTCATTAGTTCATGACCCTGTCAGTGTTCAACCTTATCTTATGATTAGTTATGGGTTTGGGTATGTAAGTGACAGATACACTGATGTGGACATGAGATGAGATTATGAAGTTCAGTCTTTCAACTCTTGCAATGGTTGCTATCATCTACTTTTTATTTGTGTATATTTAATCCCAAAATGTGAAAACACAAATGTAAACTTTCTGATGAGTTTTTTGAACAGTAAAGATTTATTAAACAAGAAAAAACTCCTTTTGAAGCTCTTTGTGTAGTATGCAATTATTCATTCAATATAAAAATGGTGGAAAGTCAGATATAAACCAGCATATACTAATTGCTAAGTATAAGATATATATGGTTTCTTCAACTAGTGTTAAAGAAAGTGACAAAATAACATTTTTTTTGATTAAAGAGAAATACAGATGATGAAGATAAAATAATCACAGCAGAAGTTGTAATGGCCTTCTGCACCATACATCATCAATCTCTCAGCAAAAATAATTGAACATGCTACTACCAGAAGTATTTTCTGATTTCAAAGTTGCCAGCAAATTTTCAACTTCCAGGACAAAAGTTACTGGAATAACAACAAAAAAAGTAAATTAAAGAGATTACTAAAGCTCTAAATAACTCACTTTTTTTAAAAAAAAGCAAAATAGCCACAGATGCAAGTAATTACAATGCAAGAATAAATTTCCTTTTGTTTGTGCCATACTTTCTCACAAAAAAAAAGGTTACTTGAAAGTCTATTGGAAAGTAGAACATCAGAAACTGCAAATTTTTGCTTTTGCTGGAGATAATACAAATACAGATTTTAGTGGATGTCTGTGTAAAGATACAATGCATATTCAAAGTTGAAAAAAAAAAGTATGAATGATTCTATGGAAGGTGTTGGCTAACCTACCCATATCCTGCATAATGCTACTCAAATAGTATCTGATGTTCTTTCTACTGAATTTGAAGCAATCGTTATAAAACTGTTCTCTTACATCAGCATTTATAGTCTTCAAACTGAGTGACTAAAGGATTTTCTTTTTTCACTTTTGGTATTGGCATTCGGTATTCTTCAATTCTCTCACATTTAAAAATCCATGGTGGGTTTCCCTGGTGGTGCAGTGGTTGAGAGTCCACCTGCCGATGCAGGGGACATGGGTTCATGCCCCGGTCCGGGAGGACCCCACAAGCCGTGGAGTGGCTGGGCCCTTGAGCCATGGCCACTGAGCCTGTGCATCCGGAGCCTGTGCTCCGCAACGGGAGAGGCCACAACAGTGAGAGGCCTGCGTACTGCAAAAAAATAAAAAATAAAATAAAAAAAAATAAGAGAAATAAGAAAAATAAAATCCATGGTGGTCCAGTGACTAAGACTCCATGTTCCGAATGCAGGAGGCCCTAGCATGCCGCAACTAAGACCCAGCGAATCCATTCACTTTATTTAGCAAATGCAGTTGAGAGAATCCTGTTTTTGTGAAGCACTGAAATCATACTTTAATTCTTAAGAAAGGTCTCAAAAATTCTTGTTGACTTTTTAAGTAATCCACTGAGTGAAGCCTACTTATTCATTGTTCATAGTTTTTAGTATTTTTTAGAAACAGAATTATGCAGACTGAAGGAAGGATAAACAGTGCTATTGATGTTTCAGGAAATTATTGAATTTCTTAAAGAATGAATTGTTAAAACGTATTATTTTATGTATCAAGGCTATTCTTTTTTTTTCCTTTTTTTTTTTTTTTTTGGTACGTGGGCCTCTCACTGTTGTGGCCTTTCCCATTGTGGAGCACAGGCTCCGGACGCGCAGGCTCAGTGGCCATGGCTCATGGGCCCAGCCGCTCCATGACATGTGGGATCTTCCTGGACCAGGGCACGAACACACGTCCCCTGCATCGGCAGGCAGACTCCCAACCACTGCGCCACCAGGGAAGCCCTCAAGGCTATTCTTAAAAGGAACACTACTTATTTACAGAAAAAGAAATTTCAACTTGAACTAAATAGTATTATGGCACTTACTATGCCAATCTTTTGAAATAGATATCCTTTTAATAATTTGATTCTTTATGTGGATGCTGTTTAATACTATTCCCAAATGGGAACAAGCAGAATCATAATGTATAGTGTTGAAGAAGAGTGGGAAGAAATTGATAGCAATGCTGTTTTTGTCAGTGGACAACATTTTAAAAAGCTGATCAAAAGATGCAAAGTAATCCTGAAGAATGGAAAATAAAGTTATACTACAGAAGATGGTATTATAAACATCTTAAAATATTCAAAATAAAATGTGAAGAACAATTCTCAGCATTATTAATCTTATGCCTGTACCTCAGTATACTGGTTCATAATACTAGTGTTGACTGTATTTACTCACTAATGAATATTCAATTGACCAAAGTAGAAATAAGTTGGATGTGACCACTGTTAAATCTATATTACAATGTAAATATAAAAAATACTATAATTTTGAGAAATTTTATAGGCAAATTCTGAAAACTACAGAACCCTTAAGGAGAGCCAAATTATGAGGGAAATATAATTTTAAAAATAAGTATTTAATTTAGATACCTATAGTTTACTTCAGATAAATATCAAATATTTTTTAGTAAAAAATGTTTCTTGCAATATTTTTATTTTATCTCAATGTTCATATGCATAGGAAAATGTAAATCATTCAAATTAACCTGGGTATCCTGTATTTTTATATACTACATCTGGCAACTCTAAAAGTATTTATTTTTTGAAATAAGACAGAGAAAGACAAATACCATGTGATCTCACTTATATATGGAATTTAAAACAAACAAACAAACAAAATCTAGCTCAAAGATAAAAAGAACAGATTGGTGGTTGCCAGAGGCAGGAGGTGAGGAAAATGAGTGAAGGGAGTCAAAAGGTACAAACTTACAGTTATAAGATAAGTCATAGAGATGTAATATACAGCATGCTGATTGTAGCTAACAATAATGTATTGAATATTTAAAAGGTGCTAAGAGAGTATATCTTAAAAGTTCTCATCACAAAGAAAAATAATTTTTTGGTGACTATGTCTGGTGACAGATGTTAACTAGACATTGTGGTGATAATTTCACAATATATACAAATATCAAATCATTTTGTTGTACACATGAAACTAAATAATGTTATATGTCAATTATACCTCAGTTTCCAAAAAAATGAAAGAAAAAGAATCAACTTTCTCAAAGTTTCACCAGAACTTTATAGAATTACACATAACTTTTCCATTCTGAAATAAAAGTTTATATCTCATGATTTTAGTTTACTAACACTGGTAATGTTGAGCATATTTTCACATATTTTTGGCTATTATATTGTTTTCTGTGAATTGAATATCCATAAATTAGCACATATTTCTATTTTGTTGCTTTTTAAAAATTTGTAGGTAGACCTTATTTATTCTGGATATTTTTTGTGTACACATATTTTACACTACTTGGAAATAAAAAGTTGGATAATTCATAACAATGCCAAGATCATTAAGAGAAGAATTTAAGAGATAAACGTAGATAAGTGAACTATAAAATAACTAAGAGGTGAACATTTATCTGATCTAGAAGTAAGGAAGGCATTTTAGGTGTATATGTGAGAAGGCAAGAATCATAAAGAAGAGCAGTTGGTTATATTACATTAAAATAAAAAAGTATTCATATTAAAAAACACAAATGCAATTAAAAAGCAAATTATATAGATATAAAATATATATACACACATACATATATAATAAGCACATTTACTAATATCTAAAGAGGTAAACTGCACAGGCAAGTTATGTAAAATAAGGCCAAATATATTTTAAAATTCAAAAGGAATAATAGTCAAAGAAAATTGAAGTGAAATAACAGCATAACACTTTTTGCTTATCATATTATATTACAAACTTTAAAAAATTATTACATTCAGTGCTAATTTGGTAATCTTCTCTGAAGATAATTCTGCCAACCCACCCTTTCTCCCCTGCCTTTTAACATCTGCCTTCTTAATTGTATCCACTCTTTTTGTTCAGTATCACATATTATACTTTAATCTGTTTCCTGACAAAGCTGCTTAACAAATTTAATGCACTTACATTCTTTACTAAGGAACCAATCATTTTTATCATATTGGCAGTCAACCCCAAACATGGGCTCAAGGCTAGTTTTCACTCTCAAGTAGATGACCATTTCCCTTGCCAGGTATTGTGTTCAAGTTGAACTATAGCTGTTCTATAATTTGCTCTGCCTCAATACTAAACGTTTTCTTGCATATGTATTTGATTAAGGGCTTTCATCCTGTCATTTGTGATAGGTGTTTATCTCTGCTGCAAGCTGAACCCCTCAGTTACAAATGACCTCAAATGCCCGTGAATTTCTACCATGACACAAATATTCAGTTTGAGGGATCTTTCCATCTACAAATCTTACTTGCTTCTTAAATTGGCATGTTTCAGGGATCAGATGAATATCTTTGACTTTCTTCAGTTTTTTCTTTGTGTGTGATGTTCAACAAGTACTGAATTTTGCCACTCTGCCCACTCTCAAAAAATCTGAAAGGTCTGAGATTTCACCTTACTTAAAAGTTAACGAGTTAGTTAGCCTGAAAAAATTTCATAGATAATGGCAGAAAACCCAAGACTCCTGCATCAGAGAAGAAGGACTTTATTATTCATGGCATAACAGGCAACATGAACTTCACGTTCACAGCAATATCCCTTGTTGCCCAAGTCACATGGGGGGAAAACACTGTTGGGTCCAAGTGGATGCAGAGCACACAGTGAGTTTGTGCCACAGCTGAGAAACTCTGAGCTTAAGAAACACACAAAGTTACAGAAGGACTGATAGGAAACTTGCTCATCCTTTGCCCTAAAGGGAGATGTTATCTTTCCCATACTGGACAGCAAACAAATCTGCCTTCTGCTACAGAGAAACATACTATATCTATCTTCCAAAGCTGTTTGCTATAAAAATACCGTTGAAAAGCTGTCAGTGCCTCTGTTCACAAGACATGCAGAAATATATGAGAGACCCTTGGAGAACTGTCTCCCAACACCCATGACACTCTAGCAAAAGCAGAACACCTGAATTACTATAGTTCTTCCAGAAGAAGGCTGGGAGGGTGTCTTCTACCCTAGATGTGAGTGCTTTCCAGTTTGAACTCAAAGAAGTATGTGTGTTACTATCTCTAGAAAATTGGCAATATGTGTTCTAGAAGAAAAAGAAGGTTTAGGATCAGGGAACCTGGTTCTGAGTTTTGGGTATAGTGTCTTGGGGCAAATTAGTAATTTTTTTGTTTGGAGCTTAATTTACTCACCTGTAAAATAGGGGAAAAACTACTTATCTTAAGAAGATTGCTATATTCAATGACAAAATAAATATGGAAGAGACTTGTCAACTTTTAAACGTTTTATAAATGCTATCTGTGTGCATGAATGTACTCATTCATTTTTTCATTAATGCCTTGTAACAGATAAGTACCTAAGCTCATACTTAAAAAATTTAAATATGTAGCACCATTAGCTTCAAATGCTAACATAAATAAGCTTACAGTACAAGTTACAGTGACATGGCTGTCTTTCTATGATTGTCAGTTAACACTGAGAGTTTTGACAAAATTAAGCTGAGTCCCGTGGATTTTTATTTTTTATTTCACATTTTTTTCTAGTGTCTAACCATTTGGTCCCTTATTAATTTTCTTTTTTTTAATTGAAATATATTTGACATACAACATTGTATAAATTTAAGGTGTAAACATGTTAATGTGATACAATTATATATTGTAATAATTGCCATTGTCATGATAACTTGCTAGCACCTCTATTATGTTACATAACCATCGTTTCTTTTTAGCGATTGGAATGATTAATTTCTAGTCTCTTAGCAAGTGTCATCATAAAAATACACTATTGTTGTCTATATTTACTATACTGTGCATTAGATCTCTATGGCTTATTTACGATTTTGCAGGTTTGTACCCTTTAAACACCATCTGTCCTATTCCCCCACCACCTATCCCCTGGTAACAACAATTTTACTGTTTTTATAAGTTTGGCTTACTTTAGATTCCACATATAAGTGACATCATACAGTATTTGTTTTGGTCTGTCTGACTTATCTCACTTAGCATAATGTTTTCAAAGTCCATTTATGTTGTCTCAAATCCCAGCATATCCTCCTTTCTCAGGTACATTGAGTACAAGGACAATCAAAATCCCAGCAAGTTAATTTGTGGATATCATCACACTGACTCTAAAGTTTTTATGGAGATGCTAAAAAGAACAGAGTAGGCAACACAATATTGAAGGAGAAGAACAAAGTTAGAGGACTGAACCTATCCAACTTCGACTTACTATAAAGCCATCACAGTGTCGTGTTGGTAAAAGAATAAACAAATAGATCAATGGAACAGAATAGAGAGACCAGAAATAGACCCACATAAATGCAGTCACAACTGATTTTTCCCAAAGGAGTGAAGGCAATGCAATGGAGAAAGGCTAGTCTTTTCAAGAAATGGTGCAGGAACAACTGCACATTTCCATGCAAGTAAATGAATCTAGACACAGACCTTACACCTTTCACAAAAAGCAACTCAAAATAGATTATAGACCTCAATATAAAATGAAAAACTATAAACCTCCTAGAAGACAGCACAGGAGAAATCCTAGAAAACCTTGGGTATGGTGATGCCTTCTTAGATACAACGCCAAAGGAACAATTGGTGAAAGAAAGCATTGATAAGTAGATCTTCATAAAATTATAAACTCATGTTCTGCAAAAGACACTGCCAAGAAAGTGATAAGACAAGCCACAAACTGGTAGAAAATATTTGGAAGAGATACATTTGATAAAGAACTGTTATCCAAAATATAGTAATAATTCTTAAAATGCAACATGAAAACAAACAGTGCAATTAAAAATGGAAAAAATAAGAACAGACACTTCACAAAAGAAGGCATATAAATAAATAAGCAGGCAAATAAGTAAATGAAAAGTTATTCAACACCATATATCATTAAAGGATTGCACATTAAAACAATGAAATACCACTACACACCTATTATGGCTAAAATCCAAAGCACTGACAATACCAAATGCTGGTGAGGATGTGGAGCTCTAGTAATGCTCATTCTTTGCTGGTGGGATTGTGAAATGGTACATCTGCTTTGGAAGTCAGTTTGGCAGTTTCTTACAAAACTAAACATATGCACACTATATGATCCAGTGATCATGCTCCTTTATATTTACCCAAATGATCTGAAAACTTATGTCCACAAAAAGTTTGCACAGGAATGTTCATGGCCATTTTATTTATAACTGCCAACACTTGGAAGCAACCAAGATGTCCCTCAAAATATGAATGCATAAACAAACTCTAGTGAATCCATAGAATGGAGTATTATCCTGCAATAAAAACAAATGAGCCGTAAAGCCATGAAAATGCATGGAAGAATATTAAATGCATATTGTTAAGTGAAACTGATTTCTAAACTAAAAAAAGGCTACATATTGTATGATTCTAAATATATACATTTTGGAAAAGGCAAAATTAATGTGATAGTAAGAATATCAGTGGTTTCTGGGGATTCAGCAGAAGGTAGTGTGGGATGAATAGGTGACACACAAGGGATTCTTTTGATACAGTGATACTATTCTGTATGATACTGTAATGGTGGATTCACATCGTTATATATTTGCCAAAACCTACAGAATGCAGAACACAAAGAGTGAACCATAATGCAAATTATGCACTTTAATTAATAATAATGTATCAATACTGGCACATCAATTGTAACAAGTGTACCACACTAGTGCAAGATGTTGTTAAGGATAGAGGAAAATAAGGGAGAACGGGTTTAGGGGTTATATGGAAACACTGTACTTTCTACTCAAATTTTCTATAAACCTACAGCTATTCAAAAAATAAATTATATTAATTAAAAAAAGAAATTAATTACAGGTACATGCTATAATAATCTTGAAAATATTATTCTAAGTAAAAGAAGCCAGACACAAAAAGCCATGTATTATGTGAGTCCATCTATATTAAATGCCCAGAACAGGAAATTCCATTTAGATGGTAAACAGATTAGTGTTTTCCAGAGTATAGGGAGATGAGGGAATTGGGAGTACCTGCTAACAGGTATGGGGTTTCTTTTGGAGGTTATGAAAATATTCTGTAATTAAACAGTGGTTATGTTTTCATAACCTTGTGAATACACTAAAAACCAATGAATTTTATGCTTTTTAATGGTGAATTTTATGGCAAATTAATTATATCTCAATAATAACTTTTTGGAAGATACCACCAGATTATCTCTACCACCATAGATAAGGATAAATTAAAAATTATATTAAGGTCCCCATTTTTTCAATCTGGGGGGGGAATTGGGTCTCTAAAGTAAACTTAAGCAAAAGCAGAGTTTTTATACAAGGTACACCACTTTCTGTGTGTGTGAGACTTTGGACAAGATATTTAATGGATTAAGTTTCAATGTAATCACCTGTAATAGTAGTTCCTATATCATAGAGGTGTTTGTTTGAAGGTTAAATGGAATAATATACATAATGGGCAAAGTACAATCTCTGAACATATTGTGTTCAATAAATATTAATTTTGTGGTAATTCTATGCCTTTTTGGAGAACTTTGAAGACTAGAAAGAGGAAATATAATTAGATGGAATATGTGAAACATATATAGTTAATCTATTTTACAGATATATGTCGGTCATTAGGTGGCAACCCTAATAGCCCTCTCCATAATTTGAGGTGAGGTGTTTTTCCTATTTCATAAGACAACTCAGCAATGATAAAGGGCCAACTTGCCACTAGAAACTTAACAAAGCACACTGACCATGGCTAATGCCACTCTGCTGAGTTAAAAATACCCCATGAATCTAGGATTTGAGGCTTTTTTTTTCCATGTCTTAGGAACAGGTGGGTAATCCTGGTATCACTGTACCAAACAGTCATGCTCATTCTGGAGTCATGGAGAATCAGATTCAGTGACTGGCACATAGTTATCACTGAATAACAGTTTGTTGAACAAATGAATGAATTCATGAGAATAAATGAATGAATAAGTGAATGAGAGCCTTAAAAATACTAAAATTATCAAGGGTAGGTTTGAGTCTTTCAGTTTAGCATAATGACTAAGAGGTATGTGCATGCAGACTAACCTGAATTCAAATGCTGGCTCTGCCACTTAATACAACAACAACGACGACAACAACAACAACAACAACAACTTTACTACTACTACTACTACAAACCTTCATGGAAACTTGTTGATTGTAGAACCTATTTTTAACTAAGAAACTAATGCTAATAATGCCTTTTTTTGAAACAATTAAGGTTCAATGTAGTTTAAAAATAGCCTCATTCCTACTCTAAAATGCTATGATAGATTCATTTTTTTTTTCCTGTCTGGTATACGTGCAACCTCTTTATATGATCTTTGAACTGTCTAGAAGTAGACCATTTGGTGTATAGGCAAAGAAAATTCCTCTAGCAGAGCAGAGAGCTATCACTAGTAACAGAATGACATTAATAAGAATAAATACTTCTTATTTTTGATGAAGAACAGTTGTCTCAGGTCCACATTGCTAATTAATATTGATTTAATGCAGGGCTATTTGTAATAAATAAAATGCAAACAATGAACTTAAATGAATTTATTTGCTCTCTCCTGTTTCCTATTATTTTGCAAGAAATTCATAACATGAAATATGCATGTTGTTTTACCAAGTATATTTGACCGCATGATAATGTATTACCTATTTGGTTACTCAAAAGGCTTCAAAGTCTCTGTAACCTCTGCAAATTGAATTGAGTATCTTATTTCATTTTAATTTTACATTAAATTCTGTATCCAAGTAGCAGAAGAAAATATAAAATTTGAGAATTAGCTGTCTTGTGTCTGTTAGATCTCATTTGTGTCAATACTTTGTGGATGGCTGTGTGTTTTTCAAGTATCTTGTCTTCATAAAATTTTTTAAAACCTCTAAAAATTATCATATTGTTCATCTCTCTGGAATTCTGTATGATAGTACTTATGCTTCCCCCGACAACTTGTCACAAATTCACAATGCTTAGAGACACAGGGTATATTTCTTATAGCCATTAGAATTTAGAAATTTATTTAATAACTGTAGCTGCTTAAAATGTTTAAAATCTCAAGGGTAACACTGAAAATGTAATACCTCTCTTGTATACAAGCTTCAAAATACACTATTCCTCTGTAATTCAGTATCTGATATTTCCAGCTAATCCTCACGGGGGACTTGTGGATTACTATGTCTTAATGGAAGAGAGGTCACATTCTAAACACAGATGTTAGAGAGGGTTATTTGGCAAACATTCAGGAGTGCTATCCCAGTGCTTTCTCCACAAATATAGCTAATAAGCCATAATTTTTGGGGTCTTCAACACCATCTCAGGAAAATATAAAGATGTCAGACCAGAAGAACACTAGTGTGCTTTTAAATATTTAATTTCTACAGTCTTATAAAGTAGATGAATCATATGAGATCTACAACTGAGTTGGTATCATAACAATCATACATTTAAATAGCAATTATCAATGTATAGAATGAATTTTACATAGTTTAAAACATGTTTACAAACATTGTTTCACTTGAATCATATAGCCCTAAAAAAATCAAACTAAAAGTTAACACTAGTATCTTTATTTATAGATAAGAAAACAATGGTCAAAGGATCCTTCCCAAATTCCATAGCTTATGTCAGTATCTGAGCACAAAGACCACGTTTTCTGACACTTCATTCTACTTGGAAGTATAAAGTATTGTTCACACAAAAAAGAAGAAGGAAAATAACCATGATTTCTCAGCATGAATTTTGTGCATTTGACTTCATACTAATGAAGTAGGACAACTGCATCATAGAAAGTGATGAAATACTCAAATATTAAACCAGTTAAAAATTATTTATTACTCTATTTATACCACAACTTAATGGATCATTTAATGGTGGTTATTTGAGCACTGAACATCGGTTGTGATTAAGGTCAGTGACAGTCCTTCCAGATTTCCTAGGAAAACACTGCTGTGGAAAACCTCCAGGAAACAAAGAGTGAAAAATAGTATGAACTATGAAGAAAAAATAAAAATAAATCAACAATAGCAAAAAGTACTCATAAATTTCCCAAGAGGCAGAATTTGTGACAGTTTTATTTGAATTAAGCATTGCAATCAAATATGATTGATGAAATACAATGTGATGTACTGGTGAAATACATCTAAAGGAAGATAATAATCATAAGGAAATTCAGCACTCTACCAAAAATACCCACAAAACTTTGAACAGCCTTTCTGCAGAATGTTTTTAATACATTTTCCTCTGTATGAAAAATTCAACTGTGAAGGTCCATCCATGATGTAAATCATCTTTGTATATATAACCAAATATTTTATTCTCCTTATGTTATTATACGTCTAATGAACTGTTGTTAAATAAACAAATAGTACTGGTGCAAAGGTTATGTAAATCTGTCAGTTCTTCTAAATCCCTGTGTCAGAAAATTTTCCATTTGTGGACAAATGTGATGTGTAGCAACAAGTATGTTTACAGTTGACCCTTGAACAACTCAGGGGCTAGGGGCACAAAACTTCCCTCCCCACCCCCTGTGCAGTTGAAAACACACATATAACTTTACAGTCGGCCCCCTTATATGAGATTATGCATCCACGATTCACCAAATTGCAGATTGTGTAGTAGTGTAGTACGGATTTAATGAAAGAAACCTGCATATAAGTGGACTCACACAGTTCAAAGCCCTGTTATTCAAAGGTCAACTGTATATCAAAACAAAATGAAAACATCTATACAAAGGATTTTGTGTATAACATTAGGATTTTTCATTCACAAGACAATAATTATTCTTGAATCAGTAGTCTCATCTCCAACTCCTTTTTAAAGCTATCACCTTCTAGCCAAAGTGAAACATGTTCCTTTGGAAGAAAGTCTCTACACCTACATTTGAATCTAAACTTTAAGAAAAAAAAAAGATTGTACTTGTGCAGATACTAACAAAGAAACCATAAACATGTGTAGTTACCTTCCTTGCTACCATAACAACATCTGAATATTGATGCTTAAAAAAATCAAGTTGTGAAAGAATGCTAAGAACACAGAAGACAACCTCTGAAAAGAAATGGGAAGTAAATTTACAGATTCACAGCCTTCCCTTAGACTTATTTAATAAAACTTTCCTTAACCACCTATTTTTTACCATACATATTGACCCAAAGGCTTTGAAAAGTTTCTTAGAAAGGAAACGTTAAAGTAAATGGATAAAGTAAAGCAAATGGATAAAACTGTGTGTGTGTACATGTGTGTTTCCACATGCTCCTATACCTTCTGGGCCGGACACTGTTGGCTATCTACACAAGAGTCACTTACCCATTTTTCTTCCTCAAAAGTATTAGCTGGAAATCCCGTGATCTCAGAGGAAGTGGTCCCATTCATAGATTAGTGGTGGGTATATGATCCAGTTCTGCCCAATAAAAATATAAAGAGACGTTTGCTTGGGGAGGAGCACTTTTGATAATCATATCCTCCCTGGGTATGGAAGAAGAAATTTTGCTCCATGCCTCTCCCTCTTTCCTGCCCTTAAGCACAGTTTAGATAATGTAATAGATACATCCATTGTATCCATATTAAGGCCATGAGAGAAAAGACAAGAGAAATACAGAGAGAACTATCCAAAGCACTGATCTCATTAACATAATAAACTGGTGCCAGAATCTTACTCTCTGACTTATTTATTGGAAACATCCTCTTATTTAAGCCACTATGAATGGGCAATCATTTTCCTGTATCTAATATATTACTAAATTTCATCCTGCTCTGTTCTTTCATCTTATTTTTCCTCTACTTTTACATATAGAGAGTATTTTAGGTAACCAAGATAAGGAGGCTAATATATCTGTTAATGCAAGTTTGTGTGCCTGATGCACAAACAAACTGAAACGTTGGAATTTGGAGGAAAGAAATGTTTATTGCAAGGCCACGCAAGGAAACAAAGTGGCTCATGCCCTGAAAAGCCTCGAGCTCCTCAAAGGGTTTTGGCAAAGCATTTTTAAAGGCCAGGAGAGGGTATGGTCACAGGGTATGTTATCAGCTTGTGCAAAATTCTCTGATCAGCTGATGGTGAGGCAGCAGGGTGGTGTCACAGGGGTCAATATTATCAGTCCTTAGGCTCCAGGAGGCCTGGGGCTATGTGCTCATGGTCCTCAAGTAGTTCTTCCACTTGGTGTGTGTGTGTGAGGGGATTCACATCTGCAAAACAACTCAGGAAATCTGCATCAAATGCTATTATCTAGGTACTTCAGAGAGGAGCTAAAGCAGAGGATATGGGGGAAGGCCTGTCCCAGGAAGGTCCCATAGGGTCCTGCTCAGTTACAATTACCCCCTTTTCTTTGACACCCTCAATCTTGAGGAGAACAAGTTTTGATCAAGGAAAGGAATAAATGTCAGATAGAAAGGTTAATCATAAACTTGACAGAGGTACGCATAGGGTCCTGCTTGGTTACAATTATTCAAGCAGACACTGCTTTGAGAATGGCTGGTGGCTTCTGAGTCTGACACAGTTACTCCATTTTTACTTCCAGATGCATTTCTCTCCTCAATGGCCAAAGAAGATGTCACATTAGTGATATTCATGCTTTTCTAGATATGAGAAGATTGAAGAATTTGGGCTCATAAAATCTACTGAAAATATCTAACTATCTGAAGGCCTGTTCTGCCACATATTCCCAGAGCACAGAGTGCCCCATTCTTGATCTCTACCTTGAACTCCTTTCAGGGGGTTTTGAAGGTCAGCAGCAGCAGTGGAGAGGTAGATGGCAAGTGTCAATTTTCAGCTGGTAGGACCCCTTCATGGTCATAAATTTGACCATGATTTTGGGGACAATTCATGACCATTTCATCCCATGGTGCTATGAATGCTCATTCCCAGGTCTGACGAAGACTTCATCGGTAGGCCAGTCAATGTGCTATCACTGGACTAAGCCTTAGAGCCCAAAGTCTCTGGACCTCCTGTCTTACTAGCCTCATAGAGTCCAGGAAAATAGTCCCTCTCGTGGTTTCTTCTCATATCTAGGGTTTCACTATTACAATCATTGATCTCATATGGAAATATGTATTATCAGTGGCTCACACATACTGGATAATGAAAGAAACAACAAAAGAGCTAATATAGGTTATACGTTGTTGCATATATCTCCTGGTTTCAACCAGACATATGAGGGGATATGATAATTTCTTCTTTCCTGCAGCCATTCACAGGTGGGCTGGGTCAAGATATTCCCAGTGAGCTGAACAAAGGAACTCTAGTTTAACATTCAAGCCTGGGGGCAGGGTTCCCTGAGATGGGCCATTATGCATACTTTAAGCTATAGGCAACATAACTTTAGTGATGAACTTGTAGCAAAAGCAATAGAATACAAAGATTAAAGTAAAAGAAACAGGAATTTGTGTTGCAATGGTAAATGGGAGTGCTTCCTTACTATCTCTTTCAGATTTTTCGTTGTTAGTGTATAGGAATGCAAGAGATTTCTGTGCATTAATTTTATATCCTGCTACTTTACCAAACTCATTGATTAGCTCTAGTAGTTTTCTGGTAGCATCTTTAGGATTCTCTATGTATAGTATCATGTCATCTGCAAACAGTGATAGCTTTTCTTCTTTTCCAATTTGGATTCCTTTTATTTATTTATTTTCTTCTTCTCTGCTCTGTTCAAACTTAAAAAGCAATGTTGAATAATAGCAGTGAGAGTTGGTAAACTTTTCTTGCTCCTGATCTTAGAGGAAAGGGTTTCATTTTTTCACCATTGAGAACAATGTTGGCTGTGGGTTTATCATATATGGTCTTTTTAATGTTGAGGGAGGTTTCCTCTTTGTCTGCTTTCTGGAGAGTTTTATCATAAATCACTGTTGAATTTTGCTGAAAGCTTTTACTGCATCTATTGAGATTATCATATGTTTTTTATCCTTCAATTTATTAATATAGTATATCACATTGATTGACTTGCATATATTGAAGAATCGTTGCATTCCTGGGATAAACCCCACTTGATCATGGTGTATGATCCTTTTAATGTGCTGTTGGATTCTGTTTGCTAGTATTCTTTTCAGGATTTTTGCATCTATGTTCATCAGGGATATTAGCCTGTAGCTTTCTTTTTTTGTGACACCTCTGTCTGGTTTTGGTATCAGGGTGATGGTGGTCTCATAGAATGAGTTTGGGAGTTCCTACCTCTGTTATATTTTGGAAGAGTTTGAGAAGGATAAGTGTTAGCTCTTCTCTAAATGTTTGATAGAATTTGCCTGTGAAGCCCTCTGGTCCTGTGATTTTGTTTGATGGAAGATTTTTAATCACAGTTTCAATTTCAGTGCTTGTGATTGGTCTGTTCATATTTTCTATTTCTTCTTGGTTCAGTCTTGGAAGGTTATACCTTTCTAAGAATCCATCCATTTCCTCCAGGTTGTCCTTTTTTTTTTTTTTTTGTGGTACGCGGGCCTCTCACTGTTGTGGCCTCTCCCATTGCGGAGCACAGGCTCCGGACACGCAGGCTCAGCAGCCATGGCTCACGGGCCCAGCCACTCCGTGGCATGTGGGATCTTCCCGGACCAGGGCACGAACCTGTGTCCCCTGCATCGGCAGGCAGACTCTCAACCACTGCACCACCAGGGAAGCCCCAGGTTGTCCATTTTATTGGAATATAGTTGCTTGTAGTAATCTCTAATGATCGCTTGTATTTCTGCAGTGTCAGTAGTTACTTCTCCTTTTTCATTTCTTATTCTGTTGATTTAAGTCTTCACCCACTTTTTCTTGATGAGTTTGCCTAATAGATTATCAATTTGCTTTATCCTCTCAAAGAACCAGCTTTTAGTTTTATTGATCTTTGCTATTGCTTTGTTCAAGATGATAAAAACTGATGGAGAGATATACCATGTTCTTGGATTGGAAGAATCAACATTGTGAAAATGACTATACTACCAAAGGTAATCTACAGATACAATGCAATCCCTATCAAATTACCAGTGGCATCTTTCACAGAAGTAGAACAAAAAATTTTACAACTTGTATAGATACACAAAAGACTCCAAATAGCCAGAGCAATCTTTTTTTTTTTTTTTTTTTTTTTTGCAGTTCGTGGACCTCTCACTGTTGTGGCCTCTCCTGTTGTGGAGCACAGGCTCCGGATGCACAGACTTAGCGGCCATGGCTCATGGGCCTAGCCACTCCATGGCATGTGGGATCTTCCTGGACTGGGGCACAAACCCTTGTCCCATGCATCAGCAGGCAGACTCTCAACAACTGCGCCACCAGGGAAGCCCCAAAGCAATCTTGAGAAAGAAAAACGGAGCTGGAGGAATCAGGCACCTGGACTTCAGACAATACTGCACTGCTACAGTAATCAAGACAGTATGGTACTGGCACAAAAATAGATACATAGATTAATGGAACAGGATAGGAACCCCAGAGATAAACCCATGCACATATGGTCACCTTATCTTAGATAAAGGAGGCAAGAATATACAATGGAGAGAAGACAGCCTCCTCAATCAGTGGTGCTGGGAAAACTGGACAGCTACATGTAAGAGAATAAAATTAGAACATTTTCTAATACCATACACAAAAATAAACTCAAAGTGGATTAAAAACCTAAATGTAAGGCCAGACACTATAAAGCTCTTAGAGGAAAACATAGGCAGAACACTCTATGAAATAAGTCACAGCAAGATCCTTTTTGACCCACCTCCTAGAGTAATGAAAATAAAAGAAAAATAAACTAATGGGACTTAAGGCAACTTGAAAGCTTTTGCACAGCAAAGGAAACCATAAAGAAGATGAAAAGACATCCTTCAGAATGGGAGAAAATATTTGCAAATGAAGCAACTGACAAAGGATTAATCTCCAAAATATAAAAGCAGCTCATGCAGCTCAATATCAAAAAAACAAACAACTCAATCTAAAAATGGGTGGAAGACCTAAATAGACATTTCTCCAAAGAAGATATACAGATTGCCAGCAAACACATGAAAGAATGCTCAACATCACTAATCATTGAGAAATGCAAGTCAAAACCACAGTGAGTTATCACCTTACACCAGTCAGAATGGCCATCATAAAGAAATCTAGAAACAATAAATGCTGGAGAGGGTGTGGAGAAAAGGGAGCACTCTTGCACTGTCGGTGGGAATGTAAGTTGATACAGTCACTATGGAGAACGGTATGGAAGTTCCTTAAATAACTGAAAATAGAACTATGATATGACCCAGGAATCTCACTACTGGGCATATACCCTGAGAAAACCATAATTCAAAAAGACAAATGTACCCCAATATTCATTGCAACACTATTTACAATAGCCAGGACATGGAATCAACCTAAGTGTCCTTTCACAGATGAATGGATAAAGAAGATGTCACACATATATACTATGGAATATTACTCAGCCATAAAAGGAAATGATGTTGAGTTATTTGTAGTGGGGTGGATGAACCTAGAGTCTGTCATAGAGAGTGAAGTAAGTCAGAAAGAGAAAAAGAAATACCATATAGTAACACATATATATGAAATCTAAAAGAAACAAACAAAAAACGGTTATCATGAACCTTGGGACAGGACAGGAATAAAGTTGCAGACATAGAGAATGAACTTGAGGACATAGGGAGGGGGATGTGTAAGTTGGGGCAAATTGAGAGAATAGCATTGATATATATACACTACCACATATAAAATAGATAGTTAGTGGGAAGCAGCTTCGGTGCTTTTTGACCACCTAGAGGGGTGGGATAGGGAGTGTTGGAGAGAGATGCAAGAGGGAGGGTATATGTTGATACATGTATACATATAGCTGATTCACTTTGTTATACAGCAGAAACTAACACAATATTTTCAAGCAATTATACTCCAATAAAGATGTTACCAAAAAAAAAATAAAAGCAGGTCTAATAGCGCGTCAGTTTTTTTCTTCCTTATTACAATTACCAACTGACAATATCCATTTCACAGTCTTGTGGGGAAAGGGCCGACGACAGCTCTTTGCTACTTCCCGCTGTACGGGGGCAATGAAGGGTGATTGTGAACTGGAACTGATCAGCTTTGGGCAGGGAATATTAAACCCCTTAATGAAAACACAGATTAAAAGCCAGTAATTCAGGTAAGACCAAAAAATTGAAGTCATATTCATCAGTTTACTCAGTCCTATATAACTAACCGTTTTACTAACAGTTTTATGAAATCAGAGTTTCTGTTACACTTTAAAATATCTTACCAAATTCAGCATTATGATTTAAAAGTTATCAGAAACCTGTTTTTGTCAAAGCATCCTTTCTGTGACTCTTCTTGTAGATTTGGCAGTTGTGCAAAGCATCAGCTTAGCTGCCTATGAATGATAAAAGTAACATTTATTCATACTGCATAATCTGAGGATGCTTATCACTCATTTGACAATGTTTTCCATGTGATTTAGCATACCAATCAATTCTAGTCAGTTTAATATATATATAAAGATTTATTTTCTTAGGTGCCTCAGGGGCCCTCTGAAGCATCCCAAAGCTAACTGAAGTCAATACAACTTGAATTAGAATCTGATAGGAAGTTCGTCAAAAATATCAAAAAGTTCTTTTTTTTATAAAACATTTGGTCAGACAGAATATTTAAGAATAAATACAGATCAGTTAAAGCCAAGATAGTTCACTCAATCTGTTATCAAAAGCAGCATTCTAAGTAAACCTGTTCTCTTAGCAAAGAGGAACCAAGTCAGGTCCTGTACCAGTGTGAACTTAAAAAAAAAAAAAAAGCACAACATGAGAGTTGTGAGTCAACTCACAACTCTAATTTGGGGCAAAACGAAGACTATAGCCCAGGAGACAACATTTCAGATAGTTCTAAAAAACTGCTCCAAAGATGCAGGGGGGAAGGTCGGTATATATGTGATTTTGGTGAAGGGGAGCACATACAATCAAGCACATATTTTTCTGCAGAAGTTTTCTGTTAATCACGAGGAGCAGTTGTCACCATGAAGGATTTTAGTGCTTTTCTAGATATGAGGATATACAAGAACTGGGCTCATAAAATTGGCTCCTGAAAATATCTAACTATCTGAAGATCTGTTCTTCCAGTTTTCCCAGAGCACAGAGTGCCCTCATTTCTTCTCTCCACCCTGAACTGCTTTCAAGGGGTGTTGAAAATCAGCAGCTGCAGCAGCACATGATTTAATCCTTGTAGAGGTAGTTGGCCAGTGCCAATTTGCTGTTGACAGGGCCCCCTCATGGTCATAAATTCGACCTTGTTTTGGGAAGCATTTCATGACCATTTCGTCCCATGAAATGGGATGAAAGGAAGGATGAATGGTGCTAGGAAGGCTCATTCCTATGTCTGCTGAAGATTTCACTGATAGGCTTCTTAATGTGTTATTACTGGACTAGGTATTTTAACAATAACTAAGGACTCTGGCCCACCTGTCTTACCAATCTGTTATGGTCCAGGAAAATTCCCCTTTGTTGTATTTTCCCAAGTGTCGAGTTACAATTTTACAGTCATTGATCTCATATAAAATGATATATTTTTGTCGGAGGCTCAGTCACACATTTGGTAATGCAAGGAATAACAATCTTGTAAAACAGACAAAATTCAAATTAAGTAGCTAGCAGTATTATTAAAGTCATAAATAAGAATTAAGCTGAGATCTTCCATTATGTGCAACCCAGTATATCCTCAGGTCATCTGACTTAGTCTGTTCTGTACCAATCCTTATCTTTCAGGGAAATTGAGAAAGAAACTTGGTTACTGCTGTGACATACAACACTTTAAGATAACAACTAGAATTATGACTGATAACATTTTACCAGGACATATCAGAATTTTAGGAATTCCATATAATTTCTAGGATATCTATATTAGTAACATTTACCATACAATATAACATAAGAAGATTTATTACTCATTTGACAATACTTTCCATGTAATTTAACATACCATATGAAGCTAATTAGTATAATATCTCTCTTTGGGATGTTTCGAGGCCCTCTGAAGTATCCAAAAGTTAGCTAGAGTTCAAAAGGACTTCATTAGAATTTGATTTAGGAAGTCTTGTCAAAAAAAAAATATCAAGAAGCATTTAGAACACTCAGTCAGATAGGATCACAGGTTACTGTGAAAAAAAATAGTTATTCACTTAGCTAAACTAACAATAAAAGATTTCAAAGGCAAATACAGAACAGATCATTTAAAAGGTAAAGGAACTGGAAATGTATTATCAAAGTTGGTTAGATATCTTAAGAAATCTTGTCCTGTTAAGAGAGAGAAAAACTAAATTCAAGTTTGTACCTGCTTACTTTAAAAATTCATTTACTCAATTAAATTTATTTGAACCTTAGTCAATCCTGACCATGCACAAAACTCTTTTCTCAGGGTCCACTTTCCACAAACCTTTCCTCACTTTCTGTATCCATCACTTTATCTTCCCATTCAGAAACAGCCACCTGTAAGTCAGACTTACTTCCTTTTTCCTTAATAAAATGTAATTCCATTCCTCATACCTTCTTTATTGAAAACACAATCCTAGTTTCCTACTGTATACTGAAATGTTTCCTTTATTATTTCTATTAGCTTTAATTACATGTTTAAATTAGAATCCTCAGATCTTAAAACCTTAATTTCTTGTGAAAACTAAGAAGTAAACAATTATGAACTGTCCTTTACATTAGCATTTTGTAGATTGGTGAATATAAATACCAGTGATATTTTCTAAAAAAAACATTTGCTTTCTTTAGAGAATGTGGCACCAAACATATTCATTAATAGTCTTAAATACCATTTGTTTCTCTGTAAAAGGAAGCCAATGTTCACTAATTAATGTTTCAGTATCTTATTTTATTCAGGAATGACCTAGCTATTCTATAAGCTTCCATCACTTAATTTAGCACAACTTTAGAATTTCAAGTTACCAGAATCTGGACAGACTTTTTTGATAGACATTCGTAAAGCATAATTATTCTTAATAGAGTTTACCTAAAAGCTCTTATCTCATTTAGAGTTTATTTCCTTAAAATTTTCTTTGGGGGCTTCCCTGGTGATGCAGTGGTTAAGAATCTGCCTGCCAATGCAGGGGACACAGGTTCAAGCCCTGGTGTGGAAAGATCCCACATGCTTCGGAGGAACTAAGCCCATGCACTACAACTACTGAGCCTGTGCTCTAGAGCCCGCAAGCCACAACTACTGAGTCCGCATGCCACAACTACTGAAGCCTGCGCATGTAGAGCCTGTGCTCTGCAACAAGAGAAGCTACCACAATGAGAAGCCCACAAACCACAATGGAGAGTAGCCCCTGCTCATCACAACTAGAGAAAGCCCATGTGCAACAAAAACCCAACACAGCCAAAAATAAATATAAATAAAATAAATAAATCTATAAAAGTAAGTTTCTTCACATCAAATTACTTTCCTTGGTGACAAATTTGTAACAGATATAACAAGATTTTATTTAGCTTATATTACACTTAGGCACAATAAAATTATTATACTTAATGTTGATAACTGTAAAGACATGTCTATATTAATTAGATCAACAAACAAACATTAATACCAGATATTAATTTAATACTGACTATTTCCCAGTTCACGTGAAACTGAAACTCATTCTGGCTAGTTACCTTCTGTATTTTTTTTAAGAATTTATATAAGCGAAATAAAGGAAATAAATATTAATTTCCTTTAATCCAATTAAGTAGAGCTCACTTACAAATTATTCTTTGATAATACCACCTAAAGGTAAAAACAAAGATAATGCACACATAAACATACAGACAGACATGAGAGATCTCATAGCTTCATTTTCTAAACTTAGTCATGAATCAGGTATCATAATATAAAACTCACTAGTTGTAAATAACAGTTGGAGTAAGTTAAATTTTAAAAGGAATTTCCCACCCTCCTTTTTTTTTTTTTTTTTTTTTTTTTTGTCAGTCTCAGGAATTTAGAGATGATCCAAATACGATAAGTGATCCTGACAGCTTTGGTCTCAAGTCGCAGGGAGAGAAAATCAGGTTCTTGTAGTAGGTCTTACTTCCTCAGGGTCAGAACAGTGAAGTGATTTTCTTTTTTCCTTCAAGCTAGCTTTCTCTACTGCTTGGAAATTAAACAGTGGTCAGTTAAACTTCGACAGGCATTGTATACTTAATTGGCACAATTGAAGCTTCATAATTTTCGTAGATAACCCCTTTTCTTTCTTCTATCCTTTTTTTTTAATGGTCTTGAAAAGTTGGTCAGCCAGTGTAACAAGGGTGTTTGTATTTAACGTAGACGAACCTAGATTGTGTCATTTATTTATTTATTTATTTATTTATTTATTTATTCATTTATTTATTTATGTGGTACATGGGCCTCTCACTGTTGTGGCCTCTCCCGTTGTGGAGCACAAGCTCCGGACGTGCAGGCTCAGCAGCCATGGCTCACGGGCCTAGCTGCTCCATGGCATGTGGGATCCTCCCGGACTGGGGCATGAACCGGTGTCCCCTGCATCAATCAGCAGGCAGACTCTCAACCACTGTGCCACCAGGGAAACCCTAGATTGTGTCTTTTGACTAGAGTACATAAATCTTCATCTTAGCCTTCTAAAAAATTGGAGTTAAGCAAAGGATCATTTTGGTGGTTAGAGAATGATTCAGGTGTCAAGTCAGACTATTGCTTTTTTTTTTCTTTCAAACCTTTCATTATAGTCCAGAATTTATTCGTCTGATCTTTACTTATACTGTTGAATCTCTGTCCATTCTACGGATTTTTGGAAAAAGCTCTGGGATAAGTTTGAGTAATTTCTGAGCTAATTCCTTGCATTCAGTGTGAGCCTCTGGACTATGTGATTCAAAATCCATTAAGGGCATTTCCATCCTGTCTTCTCTTTCCATTCCCTTGCTTTGCTTTCAGAAACTAATAGCTATATTAATTGATATAGGTCTGGAAACCTGGGCTTGTAGGTCTGGATGGTTAATTCAAATTCCTGAGCAACTCCCAATGGATCCTGACTTGGATCATGAAATTCCGTACCTAAGGCTCTAAGTTCTATTCGGCTCCAGGGTGTGTATGTAAACACCGAAGATGGTTCACCTCTCCCTGTAACAGGTTTCTCCTTAAAGGGAGCTATAATCACTTCTGACTTTGTATCCTCCTTTCCTGGAGAAAGGGGAGCAGCAGGAGGCCAGAGTTGGAAGAGAAAAAGAGCATCTGGGCCAGGCAATTAAAATAGAAGAGGATGCATGGAAGAAGCAGAGGGAGAGACATAATGAGAGACAGTGCTAGTAGCCTTTTGTAGTTCTGATACAGTTTCAAGAAGTTACTCTATCATTTTCTCTTTTAGAAGCTTCCAGATATCAATCAAAGTAAGCATTCAATTCAGTCTGTTTGATCTTACTGCTGGCTTTTTCTAACTTTGCGTGCAAAAATATCAATTTTGAAATATCAAAAGAACCCCAATTTGGCCATTTTAGGTTGAGATCTCCTTTAGTATAATTTCCCCAATTAAGTAGGTACTTGCAAGTATGAGTTTTGTACATACTTAAAGTTGGCTGGAGTGTTAGAAGCTGGCTTTCTGATGCCCCTTGTTTCTGTGTTTGAGAGGCTCTATTTCCCATTTCAAAGTTGAATTTGTCAGAGATAAAACTTACTAGTGAAATTGTGCTGTGGGCCAGTGTGCTGTTTGTGAGCTTAACTCCTCTAGGCATCACCCTAGAGTCGTTTCATCCCTCTTAAATGTCCAAGTTTCTCCCTTTGGGGTTCTAAGACCACCACGGTTGCTGGGATCACTGAATGACCAATTCTTATCCATGATCCCTGGAGGAGCAAGTGTTTCAACTAATGAGTAGGTTTCCCTGTGGGACCACTGCACGGTATGAGAAATCTGCCTCCACCACTCCCGCAAAGTTCTCAGTCACCTGAGAAAGCCATAACTGGCTGGGAGGAGTCTTGTCCCTTTTCTTCGGAGCAAAGCTCTCATGAAATATCTTCACTTTCATCACGACAAATTCTTTTAAGGCAGCCGAATTGAGGAAAAACATCAGATCAGCCGCTTATCTAACCACTCAGCACAGATCACTCAGTCTCCTACAACTGAGCAAACCCCAGTATCTTTCAACCAGGCCCCTCCCAGTACCTTCCAACTAGGTGGGTATTTCCCTGGTATCTTTCAACTGGGAGGGGGCAGGTACCTGCTATACACCGCCAAATAAAACTCAGGATCATCAACCAATACGGGAGATCCGAGAACTAAGAGAGACTTACCCAAATTCATCTGGACTCTCCAAGGAGCTGGATGGGTGCAAGGGGTATCTGCTAGTACCGAGGCTCTGGTCGCTCATAGAGTTCAGGTGAAGGAGAGAACTCCACTCTGAGTCCCTTCATGGTCGCCATAAATCTTTTGACTAAAAAAAAATGCACATGAGAGTTATGAGTCAAGTTTTATTTGGGGCAAAATGAGGACTATAACCCAGGAGACAGCATTTCATAGTTCTAGGAAACTGTTCCAAAGAGGTAGGGGGGAAGGTCAGTATATATGTGCTTTTGGTGAAGGGGGAGCACATACAATCTAGCACTTTTTTTTTCTTTTGCAGAAGGTTTCTGCTAATCATGAGGAGCAGTCGTCACCATGAAGGATTTTAGTGCTTTTCTAGATATGAGGAGATACAAGAACTGGGCACATAAAATCGTCTCCTGAAAATATATAACTATCTGAAGACCTGCTCTGTCAGTTTTCCCAGAGCACAGAGTGACTCATTTCTGCTGTCCATGCTGAACTCCTTTCAGGGGGTGTTGAAAATCAGCAGCTGCAGCAGCACATGATTTAATCCTTGTAGAGGTAGTTTGCAAGCACCAAAGGCAAGTGCCAATTTGTTGTTGACACCAATCTGCTTTTAATAACAAAATCCATTTACTCAATTAAGTGTAATTTAATCTAAGTCTGACCATGCATAAAACTCCTTTTTTACTCAAAATATATATCCCACTTTCCTACTATATAGTAAAATGTTTTATTATTTTTAGTAGCTTTAATTAGATATCCAAATTAGAATCCCCAACTCATAAAACCCTTAATTTCCAGTGAAAACCAAGAGGCAAGTAATAGTTATCAAAATCTGGAGGGACTATTTTAGATAATTTTCAAAACATAATTATTCCTATAGAGTTTACTTAAAAGCTCTTATCTCGTTTACATTTACTTTAAAGTTTCATCATACCAAGTTATTCTTCTTGCTGACAAATTTACGACAGGTATAACAAGATTTCATTTAACTTCTATTAAACCTAGGTGCAGTGAAAGTATTATACTTAATGTTGATGACTCTAAAGACATGTCTATATTAATTAGATCCACAAACTTAAACATTAGTACCAGGTATTATTTTAACACTAAATATGGCCCATTTCACGAGAACCTGAAACTCATTTAGCTTAATTTCTCTTGTAGTTAGAATTGTTTGATTTGTAACTGCTTACTTTTCTTCAAGCCAATTAAATAAAGCTCACTTACAGGGCTTCCCTGGTGGCACAGTGGTTGAGAGTCCGCTTGCCGATGCAAGGGATACGGGTTCGTGCCCAGGTCCGGGAAGATCCCATATGCCACAGAGCGGCTAGGCCCGTGAGCCATGGCCGCTGAGCCTGCGTGTCCGGAACCTGTGCTCCGCAATGGAAGAGGCCACAGCAGTGAAAGGCCCGCATACCACACACACACACACACAAAAATAGAGCTCACTTACAAATTAACCTCAGCAAAGTTATCCAAAGACAGACACATACAAACACACAAACAAACAGAGAGACCTCATAGTCCTCATTTCAAAAGTTCAGCCCTGAGTCAGGTACAGCAATGTAAAACCAATCAATTTTCAAAAGAGGTTGGATTAAAATTAGGTTTCTGGCAGATGGAACAAATCAAGCTCACTTGTCTAGATGGTTAAATATTTGCAGAAAAAAATCACTTAGGATTTCTATTTACCCTTGACAAGTCAATTTCTAAATTACTTTACCCTCTTTTCAAAATTTGCATTTTAAAAGAATGGCAGAGGTGAGGGTTCCAGAGACGACCACATAGGACATTTGCATCTCAAAAATACAGGCAAGCTTCTCCTTGGATGACTTTTTTCCCCCTTTGGTGGTCTCTGAGGGGTCAAAGCCATTGCCATCCTCTGGGTATTTTGCATATCTCTCTGGGTGCATTCAGCCTTTTCAACCATATCGCTACTATTAAAAACCAAATAAGCCAATTGGAACAAATTGTTCATTGGAGCCTGAGGACCAGCAGTTGCTTTCTGAATTGTGTGCCTGATGTCTGGAGCAGACTGGGCTATGCAATGCATAGCCAAAAGGGTCTGTCCCTTGGGGGAGGAGGGATCCACGTTCTCATACTTCCTAAAAGCCTCCACTAGTCTACCTTGGAAGACTGAAAGATTTTTGTCCCATCTCTGTTGGACCTCTTTCATCTTTTTATAATTAATAGGTTTTACTGTAAGTTTCTGCAGACCCTTATGAAGCTTATGAATTAAAGTTTGGCTGAGGGAACATTCCCAGGAGTTTCAAATGCTATTCTTGCACCCCCTTTTTCCTTCAGTTCCAAGCAACACAGATTGATTAGATTAGCTCCAGAGAGCCCAGGTAGATCATTTATATCTTAAAGGCACAGGAAGAGAAATGCAAATTCCTCTTCTAACTATTTATACAAAACCCAGCCATCTCAGGCTATTTTCAGGGAACTTTACTTTTTCTCAGTTCCCAAATATCCACCTCAGTTTAAACAAACAAATACATACATATCATCCACTCACATTCTCATGCCCCTTTTCCAGCAAAACCAGGAAGAGAAAAAGGGATTCGGACTCAGGTACGGAGACACCCATTCACATACACACACATACCCTCAAGATAAAAGCAATTGCAAAAGACCCATTTTAACATAGTAGCCAAGCCATTAGGGGCCTTTGCCTTCCAGATCTCAAGGTGTATTGAAGCATTTTCTTTCATTTAGGGAACATAGCTAAAGATCTCTTAGTTTTGCAAAAGCACCCCAGGGGACGATAATATTAAACAGAGCTCTGATCATCCATACTTAATTATTCATGGCCGGTGTTATCAAATATCAAGCAAAGAACATTTCAAATCGGTCTCTCAGTGTCACAGTTCCCTAACCCTTAAAAGGAAGAAAATTCTAACCAACGTTCTGCCGCAGGGTAAACCAACGCAATAGGGAAGGATATCCTGGTGTCATCACACACAAGCCCATTATTCACCAATACAACTAGGCAATGCAAGCGCTAACACACATACAAACAACAAACACATGGTCCCACAAACAAAGAATCAGGCGAGGCATAGCCCAGAAATTCCACCTCCATTCGCAGAGGCTCCAGAGCGGCCTGGCTCACGAAAAAGAATGGACCACGAGTGGCTCACCCCGAAATGATACACATAAAAACAAAAACAACAACTAACCTATGGTCACACAGACAGAAAATCAGAAGAGGTGTACTCTAGAATTCCCCTTTTACTCCCCAGCGAAGGTTTCCACCATGCCCAGTTCTCGCAAATGAACAGGTCCCCAAATCAGGCATAGCACAACAACAATTCCCATCTCCAACAGGGTACCCCAGCCAAACAAATTGGCTTGTCCTGTAAAGGAAAAGCCAATCTGAGGGGGGAATATGCTCCTGGTGTGCACACTGGAGCGACTTACTCTCACGTGGCTCACTTCCCACAAGGGAAACACCCCAAATGGAGTGGAGAGAATTCCCAACCTGCGCAAGTTGAAGTGACTCACCCAATTACACCAAATGTGGACTGCAGCTCCAGACATTTCTCAGCTCAACAGCTTCATGCCATGGGCGGCCAGTGCCTGTCAGGGACAGCCTGTCCAGATCCCCGGAGCAAAATGGGCTCCAGAAGCTGCTGGGGGCTCAGGGAAGGGCCAGGCCGGGGTCGACCTGTCATGGGCATGGACTCCTAGGCTGACTTCACCAAAATTGTTAACGCAATTAACAATTGTGTTTATGTGCCCAACACATGGTGAGGCCAAACAAACTGAAATGTTGGAGTTTGGAGCAGAGAAAGGTTTATAGCAAGGCCATACAAGGAGACGAGGTGACTCATGCCCTGAAAAACCTTGAGCTCCCCCTAAGGGTTTTGGCAAAGCATTTTAAAGGCCAGGAGGGAGATGGGTCACAGGGTATGTGATCAGCTTGTGCACAGTTCTCTGATTGGCTGATAGTGAGGTAGCAGGGTGGTGTCACAGGGATTAACCTTGTCAGTCCTTAGGCTCCAGGAGTCCTGGGGTTATGTGCTCATGATCCTCAAGTAGTTTTTCCATTTGGTGTGTGTGTGTGAGGGGGTTCACATCTGCAAAACAACTCAGGAAATTTGCATCAAATGCTATTATCTAGGTACTTCAGAGAGGAGCTAAAGCAGAGGATATAGAGAAGGCTTCATAGTGTCTTGCTCAGTTCCATATCTAAACGTGGCTCTGCTCCAGTTGGACTGAGGCAAAACACTTGTGCCAGGATTAAGAAGAGGACCATGTTGTTGAAGGAAAATAGCAATTAAGAATGTGAGTGGACAGACAGTGTTCCAAGGGTAGAGACTAGAATGCCTACGGTTCAATGTGTTGCCACTGGGCTGTCTCTACAATGCTACTTAACGGAGTGTGGCAGGGATAATATTCTTTTATAATACCTTGGTACTAGTATATGTTTTTTATAGCAGGGGTCCCCAACCTCCGGGCCACGGACTGGTACCGATCTTCAGCCTGTTAGGAACTGGGCTGCACAGCAGGATGTGAGTGGTGGGTGAGCGAGCAAAGCTTCATCTGCCACTCTCCATTGTTCCCTATCACTCATATTACCACCTGAACCATCCTCTCACTAGTCCATGTAAAAACTGTTTTCTATGAAACCGGTCCCTGGTGCCAAAATGTTTGGGGACCACTTGTTTATATCATCTGTTCTAAGTAGTCTGTACTCAGATTGCACTGATAGTTAATTACTTTGAATATGAACCATGAATTGTGGCAAATAATGACTGATTTAAGAAAAGTCCAACCAAAGACTTCACTACAGTTCAGTATTGAAAGAAAACCCCAAATCAAAAGAGCAGTTATACTTGCTATTACTTATTTTATTGCCAGTTCCTCATGATTTGGAGTAAACAATGTTTCTGCTTTTGTAAAGCAAGAGTAACCTACAATAGAGATATATCAAGATGGTGAAGTAAGGGGAGGTGGAACTCACCTTCCTCAGCAAACACATCAAAAATTCAACTACACGGAGAACAATTCTCACTGAAAACTAGCTGGAAACTGGTAGAAAGACAACAAAGGTTCTAAGAAAGATAGACATGTAATCAGGTAGGAAGGGAAGAAAAGTGATCAGGTCAGGACCTGTGCCCCTGGGAGGATACTTGGAGTCAAAGGGAGATTACACAGACACCCGCCCTGGGGAGAGAGCAGTGAGAGTCAAAGATTAGGTGTCCCAGCCCTGGTCTTACACAGGGTAGACGAGTCCCCTTAGCTAGCTGGAGGACCACTGGAACTAACACAAGAGTAGTGGGAAGCCTGGACTCCACACTTGGTTGCTGACTTGCCCCCAAGGCAGGGGCAAGAAAAGTCTGATCTAGAAGCTGCAGAGTTTCCCATGACCACCTCAGTGAACACCCCAGTTCAGGCCAAGCAAATGCTCCAGCCCCACTCACTCTATGTCACAGTGCTGCACTGGATCTGGGGCAGCCATTACTATAGAGAAGACTCAACCCTGAGATGCAGAGGCCATGAGGTCCTTTGGTGTAACCTGGGTGAACCTGGAGGTAGCCAATTTTGGCACTTACTAAAGGAGCTCTACCACAGATCACCACACTATACATGCCAAGAATTGACATGGGTTATGCCAGCAATTAACTGTGACTCCTGAACAGGGTGCAGGCAACTGTAGCTGGGGGCAGTTATCTGCTTTGGGGGACAAATGGGACATGCACCCAATGCTGTATCTGATTGGAGGGAGGGAAACAAGTATGTGCACCTGCACAGGCAGGGCACTGGAGATAGCTCAGACCTGTCTGTGGCTGATAGGGGCCAAAAGCCAGCAAGGACTCCACATTCTTCTGTATTCCCCTCTCTGGGGCAAGGGTCCTGGTGCAGGGAGAAGGGAAAACACACACTTAAAGGGAACAGAGACAATTCAGGCAAACGCTCAGGGCTTCTGCTCCAGCAACTTGGGATTAGACCCACCCCCAATAGGGTGGTGATGGCCACTAAGCAGAGGGAAAAATCCCACCTCATAAGTAGCTCCAGGTGTAGCCCCTCAATTTACAGCCCCACCACCTATCAAGGAGATAGCTTCCAGCATACCATGAGGAAAGACATGACTTGTGTACATGTCAAATCCAGCTCTCCCACCAAAGGCATTGGGCACATGCAAGCTTTGTAGGGATGCTCCCACAGAAGAGCACCCCTTCAAGAATGCAATAGGTAACTGTTTCACCTAAATTCATAGAAGCAGAGAAAAGAAAAATGAAAAGGCAGAGAAACTGCTCTCAATCGAAGGAACAAGAGAAAATCCCTGAAAAAATAATGAAACAGAAATAAACAACTTATCAGATAAAGATTTCAAAGCATTGGTTATAAAAATATTAATAGAATTAGGGAAAATAATAGATTGACACAGTGATAAATTTTAAAAAGAACCAGAAACCATAAAAAGACCCAACCAGAAATAAACAACTCAACAACTAAAATAAAAAACACACTAGAAGGAATGAAGTGATACAAAGAAACACACAAGTAATCTGAAGAATAGAATAATGGAAATCACCCAATCAGAAGCAAAAAGTAAAGCAAATTTTTTAAAAAATATAAACATTTTAAGAAATCTCTGGGATAACATTATGTGTACCAACATTTGCATGATAGGGATCCTAGAAGAACAAGAGAGAGAGATGGGGATGGAAAATGTATCTGAGGAAATTATGGCTGAAGACTTCCTAAACATGAAGAAGGAAACAGATATCCAGGTATAGAAAGCACAGGGGGTCCCAAACAAGATGCACCCAAACAGACATACACCAAGACTTATACCAAAATGTCAAAAGTTAAATATAAAGAGAGAATTCTAAAGGCAGAAAGAGAAAAACAAAGAGTCACATACAAGATAATCCCCTTAAGGCTATAAACTTATAGGCTTATGGGGCTATAAACTGATTTCTCTGCAGAAACCTTGCAGGTCAGAAGAGAGTGGCATGATATATAGAAAGTGCTGAAAGGGAAAACCTTACAACCTAGGATACTCTACCCAGCAAGATTATCATTCAACATTGGAGGAGAGATGAAGAAGTTCTCAGACAAGCAAAACTAAAAGAATTCAGCAATACTAAACTGAACCTAAAAGAAATGTTGAAGGGTCTTTTCTAAATGGAAAAGAAATAAGAATCTATAGGAAAGGGAAAGTACCACTATGGAAAGCAAATGTATAGTAAGGATCAAGGATCAACTACTTAAATGAGCTAGTACATAGATTAAAAGAAAAAAAAACTGTAAAAGCAACTATAAATACAATAAACAGTTAAGGGATAAACATGAAGATGCAAACATGACATCAAAAACTCAAAATGTAGGAGAGGGGAGTAAAACATGTAGATCTGTTAGAATGTGTTTGGTCTTAAATGACTACTAGTTTAAAACAAGTAGATATAATTATAGGCCAACATATATGAACCACATGTTATCAAAAATCAAAAACCTACAACAGACACACAAAAACCAAAAAGAAAGGAACACAAGCATATTACTAAAGAAAAATATCAAACCACAAGGGAAACAAAGAAAAAGAAAAAAATGAACAGAGAACTACAAAAACAACTGGAAAACAAGTAATAAAATGGCAATAAGTACATACCTATTAAGAATTATTTTAAATGTCAATGGACTAAATGCTCCAATCAAAAGATATAGGGTGGCTGAATGGATTAAAAAAAAAAGAAGAAAACAAGACCCCTCAATACACTTTCTAAAAGAGTCTCATTTCACGGCTAAAGACATACACAGATTGAATGTGAGGGGATGCAAAAAGATATTTTATGCACATGGAAACAACAAGAAAGCAGGAGTGGCAATACTCATATCAAACAAAACAGACTTCAAAACAAAGGCTATACCAAAAGACAAAGAAGGGCATTATAGAATGATAAAGGGATCAATAAATATATATATATTACACACATTAATATATATGTGCCCAATACAGGAACATGTAAATATATAAAGCAAATATTAACAGGCATAAAGGAGATATTGACAAGCATACAATAATAGTAGGGGATCTTAACATCCTACTTCCATCAATGGACAGATCACTCAGAAAAAAAAATAACAATAATAAGGCAACAATGGTCTTAAATGACACAACAGACCACTTAGACTTAAGAGATATCTACAGGAAATTCCTTCCAAAAACAGCAGAACACATTATTTTTGAGTGCATAGGGAATGTTCTTCAGGATACATTACATACTAGGTCACAAAACAAGTCTCAACAAATTTAAGAGGATAGAAGTTATATCACACATTTTTTTACCACAATGGCATGAAACTAGAAATCAACTACAGAAAGAAAAATGGGAAAATAACAAATATGTGGAGACTAAACAACAAGCAAGTAAAAAGCCAATGGGTCAATGGAGAAATCAAAAAGGAAATCAGGAAATACCACAAGACTAATAAAAATGGAAACACAACACTCCAAAATTTGTGGGATGCAGTGAAAGAGATTCAAAAAGGGAAGTTTATAGTGATAATGGCCTTCCTCAAGAAACAAAAAGAAATCAAATAAGTAATCTAACCTACAAGTTAAATGAATCAGCAAAAGAAGAAACAAAGGCCAAAGTCAGCAGAAGGAAGGAAATAATATAGATCAGAGAGGAAATAAATAAAATAGAGATAAAAAATAGAAAAGATCAATAACACCAAGAACTGTTTTTTTGAAAAGGTAAACAAAATGTGTAAACCTTTAACCAGGTTCACCAAGAAGAAAAGGAAGAGAAACCAAATAAACAAAATAAGAAATGAAAGAAGAGAAATGACAATTGACACAAGATAAAAAAAAATCATAAGAGAATAATACAAATATTTATATACCAACAAATTGGACAACATAGAAGAAATGGACCAATTTCTAGAAACAAAAAACCTACACCTGAATCAAGAAGAAAAACAATTTGAACAGACTGATCACTAGCAGAGAAATTGAGTTTGTAGTTAAAAAAATAAAATCCCAGCAAACAAAAGTCCAGGACTCGACCACTTCACAGGGGATTTCTACCAAACATATAAAGAAGAGTTAATACCAATTCTTCCCAAGATATTCCAAAAAAATTGAATAAGATGGACCACTCCCAAATTCATTCTAAGATGCCACCATTACTCTAATATGAAAACCAGAGAAAGACACTACAAAAAGAGAAAATTACAGGTCAATATCTCTGATGAATATAGATCCAAGACTATCCCTCAATAAAATATTAGCAAACCAAATCCAACAATATATAAAAAGGATCATACACCATGACCAAGTCAGATTTATTCCAAGGTCACAAGGATGGTTCAACATTCTCAAATCAATCAACATCATACAGCAAATTAACAAAAGGAGGGTAATTACATGATCATCTCAAAAGATGCAAAAAAAACACATTTGACAAAGTTCATCATCCATTCATAATAAAAATTCACATCAAAGTGGATATAGAGGGAACATATCTCAACATAATAAAGACCATTCATGACAAACCCACAGCCAATATCATACTTAATGGTGAAAAGTTAAAAGACTTTTTGCTAAATGCAGGAACAAGACAGATGCCCACTCTCACCACTTCTATTTAACATAGCTTTAGAAGTCCTAGCCACAGCAATCAAACAAGAAAAATAAATAAAAGTTATCCAGACTGGAAAGAAAGAATTAAAACTGTCACTATCTGCAGATGGCATGATACTTATACAGAAAACCCTAAAGTCTCCATCCCAAAACTATTAGAACAAATAAGTGAATTCAGCAAAGTTGTAGGATACAAGATTAATATACAGAACTCTGTTGCTTTACTATACACTAATAATGAACTATCAGAAAGGGAGTAAAAAAAATCCTGTTTATAATCACATCAAAAAGAATAAAATACCTAGGAATATATTTAATCAAGGAGGTGGAAGACCTATGCTCTGAAAACTATAAAACACTGATAAAGGAAATTGAAGATGATACAAAGAAATGGAAAGATAACACATACTTTTGGATTGGAAGTATTAACATTCTTAAAATGGCCATACTACCCAAAGCAATCTACAGATTTAATGCAATCCCAATCAAAATACCCATGACATTTTTCAGAGAACTAGAACAAATAAACCTAAAATTCATGTGGTACCATGAAAAACCCAAAAATCACAAAGCAATCTTGAGAACTAGAACAATGCTGGAGGTATCACTCTCCCACACTTCAGACTATGCTACAAAGTTACAGTAATCAAAACACATGGTACTGGAACAAAAAAACAAAAAAACAAAAAATAAAAATAATAAAAATAATAAAAACAGACTCATAGATCAGTTGCATAGAATAGAGAGCCCAGAAATAAACCCATGCACCTATGGTTAATTAATCTATGACAAAGGAGGCAAGAATATACAATAGAGAAAAGACCGTCTCCTCAATAAATGGTGCTGGGAAAACTGGAGAGTTACATGTAAAACAATGGGATTAGAACATTTTCACACCATATGCAAAAATAAACTCAAAATGGATTAAAGACCTAAGTGTAAGGCCTGAAACAATAAATTCATAGAAAGGAATATAGACAGAACACTCTTTGACATATATAATAGAAATATTTTTTGTATCTATCTCCTAAGGTAAAAGAACTAAAAGCAAAAATAAACAAATGAGACCGAATTAAACTTAAAAGCTTTTGCACAGCAAAGGACACCATCAACAAAACGAAAAGACAACCTAGAGAATGGGAGAAAATATTTGCATATGATGTGACTACAAGGGGCTAATATCCAAAATATATAAACAGCTCATACAACTCAATATCAAAAAAACAAATAACCCTACCAAAAAAATGGGCAGAAGACCTAAACAATCATTTTTGCAAAGAAGACATACAGATGACTAACAGGCACATGAAAATATGCTCAACATCACTAATTATTAGAGAAATGCAAGTCAAAACAACAATAAGATATCACCTCACACCTTTAAAAGTGGCTAGCATCAAAACGTCTACAAATAACAAATGTTGGTGAGGATATGCATGGAGAAAGAACTCTTATACATTGTGGGAAGAAACATAAATTGGTGCAGCCACTATGGAAAACATTATGGAGGTTTGTCCAAAAAACTGAAAATAGAACTATCTTATGATCCAGCAATTCCACTCCTTTGTATAATACCAAAGAAAATGAAAGCACTAATTCAAAAAGATACATACACCCAAATGTTCATAGCAGCACTATTTACAGTAGCCAAGATATGAAGTGACATATGTTCATCAACAGATGAATAAATAAAGAAGACGTGGTATGTGTATACACACACACACGTGTGTGCTCACAATGGAATATTAGCCATAAAAAAGAAAGAAATTCTGCAAGTTGCAGCAATGTGTCTGGACCTAGAGATTATTATGTTTAGTGAAATAAGTCAGAGAAAGACAAATACTGTATGATATCACTTATGTGGAATCTAAAAAATAAAACAAGTGAATGTATATAGCAAAACAGAAACAGACACACAGACATAGAAAACAAACAAGTGGTTACCAGTGGGAAGAGGGAAGAAGGGAATGGAAAGATAGGTGTATTAGATTAAGAGATAATAATCTACTATGTATAAAATAGATATACAAGAATGATATATTTATAGCATAGGGAGTTATAACCAGTATCTATAAACAGAATAAACAGTAAAAATGTTAAAGTGTAAGCTATAAAAATACTGAATCACTATGATGTACACCTGAAACGAATACAATATTGTAAATCAAGTATATTTCAATTTTTAAAAAAGCAATCTACAATAAATTACTCTCAAAAATAAAGTTTAAAAGGATAAAGTAAATGAAGAAATCTCAAAGAAGATTATAACATGCTGTTCCTTTCCCCCTTTTCAATTTTGCATTAGTAAATGTAGCAATGGCAAACTAACTTTACAAATTATTCCTAGCCCATCTCAGCAACTGCTGCCTTCAACAAACCATTAAGTATATGGTGTTCTTCAGGACAACACTGGTGTGTATACCATTTTTTGTATTCAATGAATACCAAATATATATACTTTTGTAGCAGTTACTTTGAATTAAAACACAGTAGCTCATAATTAGCATTAATAGGGTCAACTAAAACAGCAACTGAAACTGATGTCATTAAATATAGAAGAGTGATAATCATCTCAATATCTTATTCCAATTACTCTGTCAAAGTTCACACACATCTACTGTATAAGACCATGACTTCATGGGATTGTAAAATAATACAATTTGACATTTTAAGTGGAAAATTATGATAAATATAAATGTTAATGCAATTGGTAATATATTTATGATTTTTTTCAGAAATTGGATTTCAAATAAACTTAATGTACTTTAGCACCTAATGGAGTTCTATTCTGTCAAAAAGTATACCAAAGGAGTAAAGTCAGTCTATAATAATACTCATAATTCAATCATTTTAATATTGTTTTTTGAACACTCCTTTGTCTTTTAGAATACATATATACACACAGAGTTATTAATTGCCACATACATAGTAAAGAAAATGCAGCAATGCTTGTTAGGTGAACTCACTCGAGTTATTTCCTTAAAAACACTCCAAAATTGGATTATATAATAGAAATAATGTTTTTATTAACTCTAGTGAAGCTGTTAAAACCCTGGGTTAGGGTTTCCCTGGTGGCGCAGTGGTTGAGAGTTCACCTGCCGATGCAGGGGACATGGGTTTGTGCCCTGGTCCGGGAAGATCCCACATGCTGCAGAGTGGCTGGGCCCGTGAGCCATGGCCGCTGAGCCAGCACGTGAGGAGCCTGTGCTCTGCAGCAGGAGAGGCCACAAGAGTGAGAGGCCCGTGTACCACCAAAAAAAAAAAAAAATCCCTGGGTTACTTGTAAAGTATAAAATGAGAAATAACTCAAGTATGTGGATAATTTCCAGTGATACCACAGTACACCAGAACACATATTTAAATTACTTCATACATATTCAAATTTACTTCATAGATTCCCTAGTTAATACCTCCATACCATACATATGTAAATATGACTTCAAGATATTATATTTTGTTTGGTGACATTTCCCTATGTGTAGGTAAAGTATGAGTCGACTGAAAGAAATAAATTCCATTTTTTCCCTAAAAAGAGATGTCTTGACTTAAAACTAACTTATCATCATTTTGCTTTGCACAGGAAAGATTAAATCAAACAGAAATGTGTACTTGGGTCTTGACGACAAATCAGAATGTTAAGAAATCATACAATCCACTCTATATCTGTGCCTTATTCCAACTGTGCATACTTAAAAACACTCAAATGTTGGCCATCTGATCTTGTGCCCTCACAAACAAGCTGGACATATCCTCAATTGTATTCAGTTGTGAATGGAACTTCCTTATTTCCTCTAGCTCTCCTAGGTGATAAGAAATACTTTCTACTCTATCCTCAACATTAGGCTTGCTTCAGAGGTTCCTGGACATCAGCTGAATAATACACATCTGACCTTATTTTCTACATCAGTCAATTAACTGCATTAATCCCCAAGGACCTCTGGGCCAGAAAAGCTTGTTCAGTTTGTTTTGGAGTTTATTTTCTGCTCATTAAAGAGAACATTAAAATTTAGTAGTCTAATTACCAAGATATAATTGGATTTATTCAAATTAAATTCTACAGAATGTAACACTAATGGACCCTCTCATGTCATTGAAATTCTATTCAGGATTATGCTGTCACAAGAGGAGTGACATAACCTAGTACTAGATAGATACAGGACAGTGCCAAGGGAGACACAGACTGTTGCTATAAATGGATATAGGGAGACAATTTTCAAAATTCATTTACCAGTTGCTGAACACTGGAGTACTTTTACAATAATAGAGTGAGCATGTAGTCATGCCTCTGCTGGTGAGCTGACAATGCTCTGCTAGTTACCACCTTCTAACTTTCTGAAGCACATCTCAGAACATAGCTAGAATAAAGTGAGATCCTTTTCAGATATGTTTTGATAGATGGTAATGCTTTGATACACATGATAGAAATAAAAAGGATTAGAGTAGTAGAGCATACAAAAATCTAGAGCAGCAAAATAATCACTTGGGATGCAAGTAATTAAGATATTCAGTATTTAGATCATTTTTTCTCTAATTTGAGAAAAATGTGGGAAATTTTTAAAAAGAGAAAATAAAAATCTCACATTAGAGTTCTTGAATAACAGGCATAAATAACAGGCATAAAATTCATGAAAATAATGCTTTGGGAAGAACCATTTGACAGGAGAAAGTGCAAGATAGATGGTGAGTGACATGTGGCAGGAAGACAATTATAAGGACATTATAGTAATCCAAGTATGAGTTTATAAACAACTGTACCAGGGTAGATAGCAGAAATAATGAAGAAAAAAAATGCAAGAGATTTAAAAGAAAAAATAGAGAACTCAGTGAGAAATTGTACATAGACTAAAAGGAGATGAATGAGTTAAAATACCTTCAATTTGTCTAGTCTGGAAGATCAAAAGAGTGACAGAAAGTCTAGATTAAGTGGGTAGATGTTTAGGGGAAGTTATTTCAATTTCAGATATATTCAGTATGAGATGTCAGTGTGATATTCAGTTGGATATGTCCTATAGAGTACTTCAATGCATGTAAGAGTTCATGCATACGTTGATTTGGGAGTCATTTGCAAGGTGCAATAGCAAAGACATAAAAAAGCATGAACAATAGTGAGTTAGGTATGGAGTTTAGGGCATACCCAATTAACTGGTACAGTGAGAAGAAGATATAAACAAAGGGTATAAAAATGGAATGATAAGAGAAATAGGAGTATCAGAAAAGTAAAATGCCATCAAAATCAAGAAATGTGCATGTTCTTTGGAAAAGTGGGAGTGCTTAAAAGTATTGAGAAATACAGAAACTTTTACTGGATTTAGTGAAACCACTAGTAATTTTTGAATGAATTGGGGGTAGAAATCAGTCAGCAGGGAAAAGAGGAGACAGAAAGTATTTGGCAATGAAATGAATTACAGTTTGAATAAAAAGTAGAAGAGGCAAGAATCATTTAGTCATTATGACTATCATCAAGTCCTTAGAAAAATAAGCTAGTATATTCCTTTGTTATACCACCACATTTCATTAGAAGACAAAAAGTCAGTGATTGGGCTTCTGAAAGGTTCTGTTGGAGAAATTAAAATTACTTATCTCAGGTGCAATGCTAAAAATAAAACTCCATGTTTTCTTGGAAGTAATATCTGTAAGGAAGATTATTTCATATGTTAAGAGGACAAGGTAGAAATAATTGAATGAGTGAACAAAGAGAAGAAAAATGCACTGCATAGAAGATATATAGAGAAATAAGAAAAGGAATGTTAACACACACACACACACACAAATGAATAGAACCTGGTAAGTTGATTCCTCATATATCAAAACACTGAATATCAACCAGTATGTGTTTTTCTTTTTCTTTAGTTGAACTAATTTTATACTAAAAAACATTTTTTTCAAAAAATCTAATTTTTTTAAATTTATTTTTTATTTTTTTATTTTATTTTATTTATTTATTTATTTATTTGCAGTACACGGGCCTCTCACTGTTGTGGCCTCTCCCACTGCGGAGCACAGGCTCCGGACACGCAGGCTCAGCGGCCATGGCTCACGGGCCCAGCTGCTCCGCAGCATGTGGGATCTTCCCAGACCGGGGCACGAACCCACATCCCCTGCATCGGCAGGCGGACTCTCAACCAATGCACCACCAGGGAAGCCCCAAAAAATCTAATTTTATTAAAAGGTTGACACTCAATTTTACAGCTAAAAATGCTTCATCTATCATTTTTAAGTGTCTGAGAGTTTGACTTTGACATATCATCTATTAGTGAGAAAACTGAGAGCCTGAGAAATTTAGTAGCTTCCTCAGAGTGCCACAGTGAGTCAGGGAGCAAATCATAAGTCAAAGCCAAGTTATATTGATACAAGCTCATGCAGTCCCTTCAACAATTCTCAGTACAATCTTATTTCAATTTGACTAATAGCACTAATCAGCAAACACTGTGCAGAATTTGGTATCAGGGGTCATAAATGTGGATCGCTGCTCCTTTAAACATTCAGAAATGTGATTAATCTGCCTTATTTAAGGTAATTTTTCCTTCAAATGAAATTAATTAAAACATTCTAAAATCGAGGACTTCTCTCCTCTATCTAATATAACATCCAACAGATGGTGAACTTAAGTCTATTTCATACTGCCTTGGATAAACCCTAAGGTGTTGTCCTAAGCAAAATTTTCAAAGAATCATTTGTTTCTATATGGAAATATACATTATTTTAAATAAAATTACCTAGCGTAGTTACATAAGTTCAAGTTAAAATTAATAAACAAGTAGTTTTCATTCCACTGTAATTTTTTCTCTATTGCTTGTGTTGTTAGGAGTGGGTGTAACACAAAGTCGATCAGCATGGAAATAAAGGCACTGCCAGCTGGGCACATATTCATATCTGAAGTGGTTGGTAATTAGTTCTCCCTCTGCTAATGTAAAAGAAGCAATGTGCTCATAGGACCATCATACCTTTCCCAAGTATCACCCACAAGATGCCCTTTACCCTGATATTTTTACCTCCATTCCCATTCCAATAACTAATATCCCGCCTCCTACGTTCTGTTTATAAAAGTGTGCCCATCATGTGGTTTCCCACATCATTTCTATTCCCCATTAATAACATCTGAATTTCTGCGTCTATGCCCTTATTTAGTCTGTCTATTCATCTGGAATGCTATTGTTACCTTCCCAATCATAATTATTCTCCAAGGTTCATGTAAAAGTTCCTCCTGTCTTAAGAAATCTTTAAACACACCTGAATTCAGAGATGTCTTCCTCCTCTAAAGTTGTATTATTTCATTCCACTCTTATTTAACAATGTACAGCTGACCCTTGAACAACACAGGTATGAACTGCATTGGTCTACTGATATGTGGATGTTTTTCAATAAATATTTTGGAAAAAAAATTGGAGATTTGTGACAATATGAAAAAACTTGAAGATGCACGACATATCCTAGAAATACTGAAAAAATTAAGAAAAAGTTAGTATGTCGTGAACGCATAAAATATACATAGACACTAGTCTATTTTATCATTTGCTACCCAAAAAGCACACAAATCTATTTAAAAAGTTAAAATTTACTGAAACTTTAGCACACACTTACAGACCTTATATGGCACCATTGATTACACTAGGCTACCATAAAGCAATCATATGGCAGCTTCTTTGTTATCAATGCATGAATCGTTATACCTGTAAATATGTATGAATTTCTCTTTACATTATCTTTTCATTTTAGATGTCTAGTTATAGTAATACGGATAACATGAACAGTATATTGTATCATATAAGACAATAGTGATGAAGGTACTGACAGACAACATGATTCATCTTGCAAACAGATGATGTAAACTTATGGTACCAGTAAATACAATACAGTATTGCAAATGTATTTTCTCTTCCTTAAGACTTTCTTCATAACATTTTCTTGTCTCTAGTTTACTTTATTGTAAGAATATAGTATATAATATATATAATATAAAAATATGTGTTAATCAACTATGTTATCAGTAAGGCTTCTGGTCAATAGTAAGTTTTTGAGGAATCAAGTTATATGTGGATTTTTGACTGCACGGGGGGGGAGGGTGTCACTGCCCCTAAGCCCCACATTGCTCAGAGGTGAACTGTATTTCAACAATCATAAAAACTCCAAACAAAAATAGCTCTTAGAGTTCTCAGGGGTTAAGAGTCAGTAACACAGTGAAACAAAAGTCTTGAGAATAACTGCACAAAAAGAGTAGAAAGAACAGTTTCATTTTGTCTGCATCATCCCATGTCCCAGGCCAGCATTGCTTAGTCCCAAGGGAACATCCCAGCCCAACAGAGTTCCTCACACTAGGAATAGGAGAGTGGGGTGAGTGATCAGTACCCCCAGCCTTTTGTGGCACTGGACAAAGGACCCTCTTTTGTTTTACCTAACCAGAGACCAGCAAAGCTGAGACATCTAGAAACGTCTAGGAACAAGGAAGAAGGGTAGGGTCTACCAGTATCAGCTATGTAGTGTGAGCAACCACAGTTCCTAGTGGCCCACTATGCAGAGAACCCTAGCAGTCTTTGCCACAGAGGACCACCAACCATCCCTGCAGATACTACAGACCCCTCCAGCTTTCATTACTGAGGACCTCATTGAAGACCCCAACAGACTGCTCTGCAGAGGACGCCAGAAGGTTTTGCTATGAAGGAAACCAATAGCCAGCACAGCCACCATAGACACCCTACAAATTTTGCCACTGAAGTTGTCACACACACACACACCACTGACAGATATTTGCACTTGCAGACATCAGCTTCCTGAGTCCCTCACAACTCCTGCCTCCCTGCCCCTACCAGAGCTCAGGACACACATCTGAAGCCAGCCCTGGCTTCTGCACTAAGCATGTGAAAGATGCTAGCCTAGAGCTCCACCTCCGACCCCCACTATATTGTGCATGGCTGTGGCTAACCCTTATAGCTGTATGAATGCATGCTGACAACAAGGCCATCACAGCTGCTAGTGGGCCTCTCTCCTGTCACTGGCCTGCACTGATATACTTGACTATAGTTATCCCCTGCAGATGTGTACCTGCCAGCTGCCAGCCCAGCTCCTGCCACTGGAATCAACTGAGATTTTTCCCTGGAATGGAAGGATGGTTCAACATACACAAATCAATCAATGCAATACACCACAGTAATCAAATGAAAGGTAAAAATCATATGGCCATCTCAATAATAGCAGAAAATGCATTTGACAAAATTCAACACCTTTTCATGATAAAAACCCTCAACAGAATGGGTGTAGAAGGAACATACTTTAACATAATAAAATCCATATATGACAAGCCTACAATTAACATGGTATTCAAAGGTGAAAGGTTGAAAGATTTTCCTCTAAGATCAGGAACAGGACAAGGGTGCCCTCATCACCATTTCTATTCAGCATATTACCAGAAGTCCCAGACAGAGAGTGCAGGTAAGAAAAAGAAATAAAAGACACCCCATCAGAAAGGAAGAAATAAAGTCATTTCTGTTTGCATAATCCTGAACACAGAAAATTCTAAAGACTGCACAAAAAACTGTTAGAACTAATAAATGAACTCAGTAAAGTTTCAGGATATAAATTCAACATAAAAGAAAATCAATTGTGTTTGTATACACTAATGATGACATATCTGAAAAAGAAATAAAGAAAATGATACCATGCACAGTAGTGTCAAAAATGATGAAATGCTTAGGAATATATTTAACGGAAGAGGTGAAAATTCTGTACACTGAAACTATAAGACACGGATGAAAGAAGTTGAAGAAAGCACACATAAATGGAGAGAAACCCATGTTCATGGACCAGAAAGTTAATGTTGTTAAAAAGTCCATACTACAAAAACCATCTAAAGATTCAGTGCAATCCTTATCAAAATTCCAAGGCATTTTTTCACAGAAATAGGAGAATAATCCTAAAATTCATATAGAAGAGCAAACAACACCAAATAACCAAAGCAATCCTGAGAAAGAAGAACAAAGCTGGAAGCATCATACTTCCTGATTTCATACTATAATATAAATGGCATGTATTTATATAGTATATAGTTATCAAAACAACTTAGTACTGGCACAAAAACGGACATATAGGTCAATGGAAGAGAATATGAAGCCCAGAAATAAGCACATGTATATGGTCAACTAATATTTGATAATGGAGCCAAGAATAGTCAATGGGGAAAGGATAGTCTTGTCAATAAATAATGTTGAGGAAACTGGATATTCACATGCAAGGGAATGAGAGTGGATCCCTATCTTATAACATTCACAAAAAATAAATCAAAATGGATAATAACTTAAAAGTAACACGTGAAACTACAAAACTCCTACAAAAACATAGGGGGAAAGCTTCTTGACATTGGTCTTGGCAATGATTTTGGAGATATGACAGTAAGAGCACAAGCAACAAAAGCAAAAATAAACAAGTGGGACTACATCAAACTAAAACTACATCTGCACAACAAAAGAAACAGTCAACAAAATGAAAAGGTAACTTATGGAATGGGGAAATGTATTTCCAAACTATCTGATAAGGGGTTAATATCAAAAATACATAAGGAACCCATACAACTCAGCAACAAAATAATAATAATAATAAAAATCAGATTAAAAATGAGGAAAGGTCCTGAATAGACATTTTCCCAAAGATACACACAAATGGCCAACACATACATGAAAAGATGGTCAACATCACTAATCATCAGGGGAATGCAAATCAAAACCACAATGAGATATGGCCTCATACCTATCAGAATGGTTATTATCAAGAGATGAAATAGAAGAAGTGTTTGTTGAGGGTGTGGAGAAAAGGGAAACCTTGTGCACTATGGGTGGAATTGTAAATTGGTACACCCACTATGGAAAAACTGTCACTATAAAGTTTCCTCAAAAAAATTAAAAATAGAACTACTATCCCAAGGTAATCTATAAATTCAATGCAATCCTTACCAAATTTCCAATGACATTTTTCGCAGAAGTAGAATATAAAATTTTTAAATTTGTAGGGAAACACAAAATGCCATGAATAGCCAAAGCAACATTGAGAAAGAAAAAGGGAGCTGGAGAAATCAGATTTCCTGACTTCAGACTATACTACAAAGCTACAGTCATCAAAACAGTATGGTACTGGCACAAAAACAGACATATAGACCAATGTAAGAGGATAGAAAACCCAGAAATAAACCCATGCATCTATGGCCAATTAATCTATGACAAAGGAGGCAAGAAAATGCAATGGAGGAAAGACAGTCTCTTCCATAAGTGGCGCTGGTAAAACTGGACAGCTACATGTGAAAATATGAAAGTAGAACATTCTCTAACACCTCACATAAAAATAAACTCAAAATGGATTAAAGACTTAAATGTAAGACTATATACTATAAAACTCCTAGAGGAAAACATAGGAAGAACACTCTTTGACATAAATCACAGGTGGATCCATCACCTAGAGTAATGGAAATAAAAACAAAAATAAACAATTGGGACCTAATGAAACTCAAAAGCTTTTGCACAACAAAGGAAACCATAGCTAAAACAAAAAGAAAACTTATGGAATGGGAGAAAATATTTATAAATGATGTGACCAACAAGGTATTAATCTCAAAAATATACAAACAGCTCATGCAGCTCAATATCAAAAAATCAAACGACCCAATCAAAAAATGGGCAGAAGATCTAAACAGACGTTTCTCCAAAGAAGACATACAGGTGGCCAACAAACACATAAAAAGATGCTTAACATCACTAATTATTAGAGAAATGTAAATCAAAACTACAATGAGGTATCACCTCACATGGGTCAGAACGGCCATCATCAAAAAGTCTACAAATAATAAATGCCAAAGAGGGTGTGGAGGGTAAAGAACCCTCCTATACTGTTGGTGGCAACACTAAGTAAATTAAGTAAATTGGTGTAGCCACAATGGAGAATAGTATGGATGTTCCTTAGAAAACTAAAAATAGAGTTACTATATGATCTGGCGATCCCACTCCTGCACATATATATGGAGAAAACTATAATTCAGAAAGATACATGCATTCCAATGTTCATAGCAGTTCTATTTACAATAATCAAGACATGGGAAAAACCGAAATGTCCATCAACAGGATAAATGGATAAAGAAGATGTGGTACATATACACAATGGTGTATTACTCAGCCATAAAAAAGAATGAAATAATATCATTTTCAGCAACATGGATGGATCTAGAGATTATCATACTAAGTGAAGTAAGCCATACAAAGACAAATATCATATGATATTTGATATTTGTGGAATCTATAAAAATGATACAAATGAACTTGTGTGCAGGGCAGAGATAGATCTACAGACATAAAGAACAACCTTGTGGTTCCTGGTGGTGGGGGGAGGAATGGATTAGCAGTCTGTGATTAAGAAATACAAATGGGGCTTCCCTGGTGGTGCAGTGGTTGAGAGTCTGCCTGCCGATGCAGGGGACATGGGTTCGTGCCCCTGTCCCGGAAGATCCCACATGCCACAGAGCGGCTAGGCCCGTGAGCCATGGCCACTGAGCCTGCACGTCCAGAGCCTGTGCTCCGCAATGGGAGAGGCCACAGCAGTGAGAGGCCCACGTACCGCAAAAAAAAAAAAAAAAAAAAAAAAAAGAAAGAAAGAAAGAAAAGAAATACAAATAAATAAATAAAAATAAAAATAGAACTACCATCTGATCTAGCAATCCACTGCTTGGGTATGTACACAAAAGAAATAAAATTACTATCTCAAAGCAATATCTGCACCCCCATGTTCACTGCAGCATTATTCACAATAGCCAAGGCATATGAATGGATTAAAAAATGTGGAATATATACACATATATACATACATACATATACACACACACACAACACACACATACACAATGAAATATTATTCAGCCATAAAAAAGAAAGAAATACTGCCATTTGTAATAACATGGATGGACCTTGTAGGCATTATGCTAAATGAAATAAGCCAGATAGAAAAAGTAAAATACTGTATAATCTCACTTATATGTAGAACCTAAAAAAGCCAAAGTCATAGAAACAGAGAGTGGAATGGTCATCATCAGGGGCTGGGGAGTGGGGGAAATGGGGATATTTGTCCAAGGGTACAAATTTCCATATGTAAAATAAATAAGTTCTGGAAAGCTACTGTACAGCATATTGACTATAGATAACCATACTGTATTATATAATTGAAAGATGCCAGAAGAGTAAATCTTAATTGTTCTCACCATAAAAAGTCATTATAAGAGGTGATTGATGTGTTAATTAATCTTGTGGTAATCATTTCATAATATATACATGTATGAAATCATCACATTGTATACCTTAAACATGTACAATGTTATATATCAATTATATCTCATTAAAGTTCAAAAATTACAGAGTAGATAATCACCATCAAGTAACACCAAATTTTAAGCATAATCAGGACAGATTTGGATAGTGTAACGAGACCCTGTGCTACCTTCTAGGGTAGCTATTGGTGGTCATTTATTAAGGTCATAATAACAATACCTCCATTGTTAGTGACTGAATTTTGTATATATCCTGTCATAGTATGGTAAGGTTTTACTGTAATTGCAAAAGAGTAACATGATCAAAAACAAACACTTTTTTTTTAATGTGGTTCAATCTACGGGCTCACAAAAAATTCACCCTTAGGTGACACTGCGTTTTGAGGTTCTTCTGTATGTCCCAGGATTTACCTTTCTACTTTGAAGCTCTCTTCCTTAGATTATCAATCAGTGATTTTTATGAAAGAAAAAAAAAGTGATATGAAGAGAATTGTTGGTGGGGAGGGTGTGTGTGTGTGTGCTTGTTTACCCATTTGGGTACAAGAACCAGAATCTAAAGGGAGAAAATAGAAAGCAAGTCAAAGTTACTATTGCATCTCCTGTTTCTACTTTAGGATATAAAAACAAAGTAAAATTCACTAGTGAATCCTTGTCATGCCATATAATAATAATAAAGTCTTAATATGAACCAGGCACTGTACTAACACTTTTCATAGGTTAATTCATTTAATGCTCTCTATAGCCCTATGAAACAGATACTGTTATTATTCCCCATATTTCAGATGAAGAAATTGAACCACAGAACTTAAAATGATTTGCCCAAGTTCACAAGGTAATAAGTACTTGAACCAGATTTAATCCCAGACAGTCTGTCTCTAAACTACATGTGCTTACATAATTTATCTATGATACACAGCTTTGGATTGCAGTTTCCTACTTAAATTTTGAAGTGAGTGTGACTTCTGTTCTAGGAGTTTCTCAAACAATGCAATGAGGCTCCATCTTGAGAACATGACTCAGAAGAATGTGAACCTAAACGTTTCCCCAGTCAGAGACTGATTCTAGTACCTCTGCACAGTTCCCCATAACGGAAATATACAATGCACTGGTTAAGTGTGGGTTAATAGTGGGTTTGTAAACAGTTTCCATCTTGGAGTATCACACTGTTTTAATATTCAGCTTAATAATAAAGAGCTATGGTATTTTTTAAAGTAACATATTAAGTCATAAAAAACTTGAAAATAGGCTTTACTTTGGTCATTTTTCCTTGAATAGTTGAACATGTATTCATCAAATGTAGAAAAAAAATAACTTTTCAATATAAAAGCTATGATCACTATTTATTATAAGTGTGCCAAATATCATTCAAAAGTCAAAAGGATGATGGTCACCAACTGTCTATAAAATTGGTACTATAGCCCTAGTAGTTAAATGCATAGATTCTGAATTCAAACTGACTGCATTGGAATCCCAGCTTTGCTAGTCACGAGCTGTTTAATCTCAGTCAAATAGCCTCTTTGTGTATCAGTTTCCATTTCCATTAAATGGGGATAATAGTAGTGCCAGATTTTGAATTTGTTTTGAGGACTACATGAATTAATATGTGCAAATGGTTAAAATATTTCTGGGCAAATATTAATAATTCAAATGATTTTAGCTATTATTACTGTTATTATTATTATTACATTGAATGATGAAAAAACCTGAAAATGCCACCTAATCAAAAAGAATATAGAGATTTGATGGAATCTGGAAATGTGTGCTCTGAAGGGGACCTCATCCAGATCCCCACTGCCCCTATGCTTTAGAGAGTTAAAGGATGTGAAATTCTGGCACTGAAGAAACTTTTTTGTACCCTAAGACAATTGCCTCCGTTAGTATATATTTTCACTTTAAAATCTCACACAAGTTATGTAATCTAGACATGTCGATGAAACATTACTGAAAAAAGAGCAGTTGGACAGACAAAAAATTATATGACTTATCTGACATAAGAAGGGTAAATGTTTATATCATGCATGAGCTAATAATGCTTGTTAGAATTTACTCCTAGGTGCATAATCTGGGTTTCCCTCCTAATTTTGCTGAGATAAGGTAATAACATTTCTTTACATCTTTAAAAACATAAAGCATCCAACTTCTTTATATCTAAATCTGTGATGAAATAAGGAAGTAGAAATTAACACAGATTGCCTTTCAATTATTTCAGCAGTAAATGAAAAACCAGTAAGGATAATGATCAGTAGCCATGATTTTTTTATAAGAAAGAATAAGCTCTAGCATTTCCCAAGCCATGCCACAAAACATGAGTATTTCTCAAGTTATAATTAATATTCCACACCCAAAATTTTGTGGTCAAATAATTTGGAGGATATTTTCAAACCATAGTAATTGTCTTAGAAAGTCACAATACATTAGCATACTAAAGGTTAGGAAAAGTCACTCAATAAACATACTTATGCATATGGCTACATACACTCTTTGCAGAGAAAACATTTATCAACATACCTGGAACAACATTTTGGAAACTGGCATATACTATGCATACATTTCTACTTTTCTTACATTGAACCTAAGTCTTTAGCCTGCTTGAGATTGAACTTAACTAATATTTCAAGTTGTCTTTTTGCATTCTGCACAACATAAAAGATATAAATATGCTCCCTGCTTTGCAGTGATTTATAATCTTGATGGGGGATGTATACATAAAAGTAACAAACATACTAAATTACTATAATTAAATGCTGTGACCAGACCATAAAAGGTCAAGTATTAGTAAAGAAAGACTAGATTAAAAAGGCAAAATGTGAGCTACACATTAAAGAATGGGGATAAACAGCTAGTAACTGGCAAATGAGGTCAGACTTTGATAGTAAGCAAAAACATGAAATGCACCCAAGAGAGATTACTCTCCTTCACAGTTCCACAGGTTTATAGTGTTTCCTTCTGAAAGCTAAAGAAGGAATATTAATCTGCTCAGGTGTAATGTAAGAAGGGTATTTCATATAATTCTTCAAATCTAGCATGAATATTACCCTGAAAAGTATTTAATTCAACCCAACGGCATGAACTAAATTACTTTCATCAAAAAGACAATGGAAGCCTCAATTTTGCTGAAGAGGGTGTAAATCGGTACTTCTTTGCTAGAAACTAATCTAGTAAAATATCAAGAACCATAAAAAAAAAGGTTTACCTAGCAATCTCCTTTTAAGAATCCTTTTCTAAGTAAACATGCAGATGTGTACAAAGAATTATGTTCATTGCTGTTCAGGGCAATGTTAATTTTAATAGCACAAGAAAGAAAACTATATAAATAAGTGACTGGTAAAACAAATTTGAATGCATTCATACAACAGAATATTGTGAAGCAATTAAAACAAGCTTGTTAAAATTATGAGATGGAAAATGTTTATGACGTGAAATGAAACCATAGGACTTGAAATTATATACACAGTATAATCTCAACTTTGTAAATATAAGTTTATCAAAAATGACTAGAGAAAAACATTAAAAAAATAACAATGGTTACCTCTCTTTGAAGTTCGATGACATGTAATAATTTTTTTAACTTTATAAAAAGTTATGGTAATAGTGGACTGATTCAGCATGCAGGTAACTGAAGGGAGAGAGGAGGGATAAAGCAGAGATGAGCACGCCTGTGGCTTCAGGAGTAGGGTGAGTGAAAAGAAGAAAGACGGGGCAACAATAAAGTGAAATTAAATGGACTGAAACAGACACACTTAGAGTAATAAATTATGAATAAAGTAACACCTCATTTCATGCATGCCAAATTTTACTCTCTTTACAGTGAATGCTGGTAAGGATTCAATTTTTCAATTATTGTCCCAGCACTTTTTATATCGACTATCAAATTCACTTTCATAACTTTTATTCATTTTTTTTCCTCCAGTGAGCTATAAAAGTGCATTCTTCAACAAATATATCATCCTAGAGCCTGCAATTTTGAACCCCTCTGTCATATTTTAGATAGGAATTAGGTTCCATAATACAGATTTTTATAAAAGAAAATAATTCTCCTCTTATTTTTCTAGTTGGATTAAACAAATTTTGGCTCAGTTGACACCCTAAAGAGAATGTCCACAGCTTCCACTGAAGGTTGAAAATATGCATAAATTCATCAAACATTAAAATTCACTCCTATATATATATATATATATATATATATATATATATATATATATACATATTTATATTTTGCGGTATGCGGGCCTCTCACTGCTGTGGTCTCTCCCTTTGCAGAGCACAGGCTCCCGACGTGCAGGCTCAGTGGCCATGGCTCATGGGCCTAGCCGCTCCGTGGCATGTGGGATCTTCCCAGACGGGGGCATGAACCCACGTCCCCTGCATTGGCAGGCAGATTCTCAACCACTGCACCACCAGGGAAGACCCACTACTATATTTATAAGCCTATGGTGTTATTGACCATAGTAACCTACTAAACACCCTGTAGATGAACAATAAAAAAGCAGATCGAGTAAAATGTCAGAGAATCATTTTAAAATCAAAGAAAGAACATTTTGTGTTTAAACAAATCATTATTTTTCTTTTGTAAATATTAAACAGCCCCTATTACTTCTTCAGATACTTTAATATGACATAACTAGGGATATTAAGATATTCACCAAAATAGTAAGCATTTTTCTACTAGCAGGCATCAAGGTAGATTTAAAAAGGAGGACTAAATGATTCAATTTATATCTATGCAAAACCCTGAAACATTTAGGCACGAAATTCTAGTTACCTGGGAAAAGATGATTCAAATAAATATTTGTTATGAACCTATTTTCAGAAATTTTGAAAAAAAACATTTTACAATTTTGAACTTTTCCTCTGAATTCATAGTGTACTTCTGAGTACAGATGCTTTATGTGCACATACTTTTTATCTTCAAAGACTATATATACCCTTTGAGAGACGTACATTTATTTATTTATTTTAATTTTTATTGGAGTATAGTTGATTTACAATGTTGTGTTAGTTTCAGGTGTACAGCAAAGTGAATCAGTTATACATATAAATATATCCACCCTTTTTTTGATTCATTTATAGTCCATTACAGAGTATTGGAGAGACGTTTATTTATAATAAATAATTACACCAATAAAGACTGTCATCTCATAGACCTCAAGAACATTGTTAGGGCTGTGAAAAAAATTTCACAGTGTATATGACTTTGACCAAGGTACAAAACACTACATGTCCATATCTCTAACAACTGAAATATATGGAAATTGACTTAAAATAGTGAAAATAATAACCAAATGACAAGACTCTCATGCTAAGGGTCTGAAGTTACTAAACTTGTAATAAAGTAGAGGACCACAGTTCAAAACAGATTTTTCAAACATGAAATTTGTTCAGATTTATTTTATCCTAAAATCACTATTTGATTTTATCAACATTATTTCATGTTACTCTTTTAAAGAGGATCTAGTATTTCCAATGATCCTTCATTCTACTTTTCTAAAGGATATGAGAAATTTATTTCCAACTCAGCTTTTCAGGGGAAATGAGATAATTCCTCACATCTTCTGTTGGAACAGAATTAATGATAATTTCATGAAAGCAAGTAGAACCACACTTCTTACTCATCAAGTGAGCATACCAGATAATGACTGTATATCCTGGTTGGAAACACTGCACTGTGAAAACACAATTTCCTATCTGCTTAGCATAACAAACATCTGTTTGTATGGTTTGTATTTATTTTCATTTATGGATCTCTACTTCATAAAAAAAAAGTTTCCATTTTTGCTCTCTTAGAGGTAAAGGAAATGTTTTCATTTTCATTTTAATTCTCTGTATTTTAAATCAGTGGAACAAGTAAAATTGTAACAATTCTAATGTTTTTAAGAACAAAATTAAATTTATCTTCTCTTTAGTATACCATATTGGAAATTAAATTTGATTATAATTATTCCTAAATTCCACTAAAGTGCCACTCTTGTCTTTATTTTTACTTAGGAGACAGCAGGCATAGCACTTCAACAATAACATATGATTAGATTAGTGACAAGGCAATTCATTTAAGTAATACAAGTCAAAATCTTATTGGATAATGTTCAGGTATCATTCTACTTCTTTATGCCATCTGCAGATAGGAATACAATTAGAAAATATGACATGACTATTATTTAAATAGCCTTTCCATTAGATACCTATTTGCCATCCCATTATCAATTAAAGCCAGTACAATGTTAATTTTATAATTCATACAAAATTGTTTATATGATCAGTGCAATAGTGGGGCAAACAAAGAATAGATGAAAAGAGAAACAAGCCATAGCACATGCCTTGTATTAAGTATTTGAAATACTATGTTGTAGTGGTTGTCTTGGCCTGGCTCAGGGCAAGTAAACTCCAGGCCTGAAAATGAATAATGTAGTATCTGATTAGTTTAGGTCAATCTGGATGATTTTGATTCTAAATAACCCATACCTGCAGGTCCACTTTGATGGTTACATAAATCTCCCAATAATTCCAGAACTTCATACTAGGAACTTATCTACTAGTTAGAATAGATAGCCTAAGTTCAAGGCTCCACAGATAAGCCAGGATGATCTTCTAATGATCATCAAGGAATAGAGGGAGTTAATAAAGCAACTTATTCATTAGGCTACTCTAGTCAGTGTTGGACTTCCTCAAAATGGTATACTAACATAGAATAACATCAAGAAGATGCTAGTGACAGTTTCTTAATTGAATATTTCATTTTTTCTTTGTATGCATGAATCAGAGGATATTATATGTTTTCTGACAAACAAAAAAACTTTAGAATTTAAAGGAAAATGTTGAATCAAAAATTTAAAAGCATTATATATCTAGGTAGTTTGTTCTCTACTAACTATATAGGCAGGGAGAATTATGGTAAAGATATTTTCTCCAACATAGTGAAATCAATTAATGTTAAAGAGAATAAAAGCACATGCTCATTAGCTCAATATATGTTATTTGAAAATATAATCTGTCAAAGTCCTTCAACTTTCCTTTTATTGCTTGATAAGAAATGCTGAACTTGCATTAAAAAGAACAGCACTGATAAGTACATATACTCATTTTAACATAAGTTTCAACATCGACTAATCAGAACTTTGAGAGGTGAGATGTCATTTGTAAAATATACTATATAGAAGAATTTTGCTGATGCTAGCAATTACATGGATGATCTCTAATCAAGAGTCTATAGCAAATTTAGGAAAAAAAGTAATAAAGTAGCAGAGTAGAAGTTTCTTTGACCCATACACTAGGTGTTACTCTTCTATTTCCTTAGAATTACATTTTCAACCTACCCTGAAAAGTTTCTCTTTAAAAGAAATCACAAAGGAACAATTAGCATTTCTACCCTTTTCAAATATATCTTCTGTAATTACTTATATCTGGTCTTGAGAAACTTCCCAAGGCAATGTTCCAGTTTAACTCTTTCAAGAGTAAGAAAGATTTTCTATGCAATAAAGCAGGTATATGTTAATAGGGACAGGCAGCTAATTTACACTCAATTTATACATGTTTCATCCAATTTTATTCCACTGATTCAAAATTCTTCACAGCCTTGGTGAATACTTCTTCACTAAAATGAATATTTTTACTCAATAATATTGTCCTAAGCATTTACACTTCCAGAATGGGATGAGGAAATAAGGAAAATGGAATTTTTTTAAAGAAGAGGTAAAAAATAAACATAAAAACATGAACCCCATTTGTAATCTAAGATGGTTTAGACTAGTGCTTACCAAAGTTTAATATGCATAGGAAACATTAAGCATAAAATGCAGCCTCTGATTCAGTAGTTCTGAGGTGGGACCAGAGATACTGCCTTACAAACAAGTCCCCAGGTGGATGCTGCTGCTCTGTGGATCATACTTTGAGTAGCAAGTGTTTATATGGAGATAAATGGCAATGAAAACATCTGTTGAGCTATGATAACAATAATATTTGTCATTTATCTAGTGCCTACTGTATGCCAAGCACCATACTATGTTGCATACATTAGCTGAATGTGCTCCTCAAAATCCTTTTTAGTTATTATGATTCTCATTTTACAAGTAAGAGAATTGAGGCTAAGCAGAGAAGTAATTGCCCAAGCTCTGACAAATAGTAGTAGTTATTAGAGATGGGATTTGAGTAAGATTTGTATCACTTCAAAGGCCAGATATTTTTCCCTAGAATTACAGCTTCAACCTCCCCTGCAATGTAAGGAGACACAAATAAATGGAAAGACATCTTGTTTTCACGGATTGAAAGACTTCATATTTTTAAAATGTCCATAATCCCCGAAGTGATTCAATACTATCTCCATCAAAATACCACTGACATTTTTTACAGAAATTTTAAAAACAATGCTAAAATTCATATGAGACCACAAAAGACCCAGAATAGACAATGCGATCTTCAGAAGGAAAAATAAAACGGGAAGCATAACATTTCTTGATTTCAAAATATATTACAAAGATAAAGTAAGTTAAAAGTATGATACTTTTTAATATGATTATAAATGGGATTGCTTTCTTAATTTCTCTTTCTGATAGTTCATTGTTAGAGGACAGAAATGCAGGCCAAACAGTGAAAGACAAATACTGTATGATTGCACTTATATGGAGAATCTAAAAAAGAAACAAATGAACAAACATGACAAAATAGAAACAGAGTTATAGATACATAGAACAAACAGGGGTTGCCAAAGGGAGAGGGGAAGAAATAGTTGAGGGAGATTGACAGGTACAAACTTCCAGTGGCAAAATAAATAAGTCATGGGTATGAAATATACAGTATGGGAGATATAGTCAATAACTATGTAATATCTTTGTATGGTGACATATTGTAACTAGACCTATCACGGTGATCATTTTGAAATGTATAGAAATAGCAAATCACTATATTGTGTAATAGGAACTAACATATAACTATTATTTATATTATAATATACATTAAACAATGTTATACATAGTATAACATTATCCTATAATGTATTCATAGTTATACATTATACAATGAAGTATAATGAATGTCAATTATACCTCAAAAACAAAACAAACAAACTCATAGAAAAAGAGATCAGATTTGTGGTTGTCTGAGGTGGGGGGTGGGGGTAGGGGGAATAGGTTGAAGAAAAGTCAAAAGGTACAAACTTCCAGTTATAAGTACTAGGGATGTAAAGTACAACAGGATAAAATAATTAACACTACTCCATGTCACATATAAAAGCTGTTAAGAGAGTAAATCTTAAGAGCTCTCATCACAAGGAAAAATATTTCTATTTCTTTAATTTTGTATCTATATGAGATGATGGATATTCATTAAAATTATTGTGATAATCATTTAATGATGTAAGTCAAATCATTCTGCTATACACCTTAAATTTACACAATGCTGTATGTTAATTATATCTCAATAAAACTGGAAGGAAAAATATACATTTGGAGGGAATACATATGGTGGGAAAAATATCATGTATCTTCATGATATAGTCAAATAAATAAATAAGATAAAAAGTATGGTACTGTCATAAAGACAGACATATAGACCAATGGAAGAGAATTAGGGAGCCCAGAAGTAAACCCTCCAATATATGGTCAACTGAATTTGGTAAGAATGCCAAGAACACACAATGGGAAAAAGATAGTCTCTTCAGGGCTTCCCTGGTGGTGCAGTGGTTCAGAATCTGCCTGCCAATTAAGGGGGAATGGGCTCAAGCCCTGGTCCAGGAAGATCCCACATGCCATGGAGCAACTAAGCCCATGAGCCACAACTACTGAGCCTGCACTCTAGAGCCCACGAGCCACAACTATTGAAGTCTGTGTGCCTAGAGCCTGGGCTCTGCAACAAGAGAAGCCACTGCAGAGAAGCCCATGCACCACAACGAAGAGTAGTTCCCACTTGCTTCAACTAGAGAGAGCCTGTGTGCAGCAATGAAGACCCAACACAGCCAAAAATAAAATAAGTAAATAAATTCATTAAAAAAAGAGAGTCTCTTCAACAAATGGTGCTAGAAAACTGGATATCTATACGCAAAGAAAATTATATAGGATGCTTACTTTACACCATATATAAAAATCAACTCAAAATGGATTAGAGACTGAAAAACAGAACTCAAACTATAAAACTGCTAGAAGAAAATGTAGGGGAAAAGAAAGCACAATCAATCAATTTGCACTCCTACCCTTATCAAAGAAATTATCTGTAGCTATTTATACCTGGTCTTGAGACGCTTCCCAAGAGTATTTCAGTTTTTACCACTGTGATAATATGTGGGGAAATATCTAATTCTACACCAAAAAGTGAAGTCAAGTTGAAATGAAAACAAAAAAAATAGAAAATAAAGAATCACAAGGGGATACTTTAGTTTAACACAGTACCTGGCATATAGTAAGAACTCAATGCTATAAATGAAGACAACTGCATTTGCTTTTTTCAAATATAATTGTTCAGTATCACACAGTTAAAAGAAGGATATTTTTCTTAAAATGAAAGATACAAACTATAGCATGTTTGTACATTGAAGGTAATGGCCCAATTAAATGGTCCAATTAATTAATTAATTAAAGATGCAGGAGAAAAAGAGAACATCAGGAGTGAAGACCTTGAAAAAAAGAAAGGGAATGGAATCTAGAACACAAATGTAGGAGTCTTTGATGTGAGCAAGGAAACCTTTCCTAGTACACAAGAGAAAGCAGAGAGTAAGAACACAGTTGAGTTGACATTTTGAGTGATGGGAAATAAGGAAGCTTTGTATGATTTTTCTTTCTATTTTCTCAGTAAAATATGATACATCATCTTCTTACATTACAAATGTATTAGAAGTTTGTTATTGAAAATATTGCTCAATTTATGTCCTGCCAACTTACAAAAATTTTTCCTTGTTACTGTAAGTATTGACAAATATTTACTTAATATTTTCTGTAACAAAAGTTTTGAACTCCTTAGGGCTAGTTAAGAACTGTATTTTATGTGGAATCGAAAATATGACACAAATGAACCTATCTATGAAACACAAACAGAATCACGGACATAAAGAAGAGACTGGTGGTTGCCAAGGAGGAGGGGTTTTGGGGAGGGATACAGCGGGTGGTTAGGGTTAGCAGATGTAAGCTTTTATATATAGAACGGATAAACAACACGATCCTACTGTATAGCACAGAGAACTATATTCAATATCCTATGATAAGGAGGGGGGATCATGATGGCAGAGGAATAGGACGTGGAGCTCACCTCCTCCCACAAAAACATTAAAAATGCATCTTCAAGTGGAACGACTCACACAGAACAGCTACTGAATGCTGACAGAAGACATCAAACTTCCAAAAAGACAACAAAACCTCCATATAAATGGTTATGACCATAGGAAGAAGAAAATGAAGGACTCAGGGCAGAGCCTGTGCCCTGGGGAGGGAACTGTGAAGGAAGAAATATTCCCATATCTGGGGAAGTCTCCTCACGGGTGGGGGAATCAGAGTGGACAGAGGAGGAGTTTTGGAGCCTAGGAGGAGAGCACAGCAACAGGTTTGTGGAAGGCAAATGGAGAGTAACCTGCACAGAAGGTCGGCACTGCTGCACTGTGCTCCCCAGCCTGATACTCATCTGCCGGCATGGGTCAGGGCTGAGTGCTGAAGCTAGGCTTCAGAGGTCATACCCAGGGAGAGGACCAGGGTTGGCTGCATGGACAGAGCCTGAAGAGGCTGGGCTGTGGCAGCTGAGGGTGTACTCAGAAGAAGCCTGGGTCCACCAAAGAGGTAAGGCACCATTATTTGAGAGTGAATGAGGAGAGGGGCAGGACCACCATAATAGCTTCTTTCCCTTTTAGTGCTCCCAGGCAACAGGACACCACCTACAGGAACTCGGGGGTGAGTGTGAGTCGCCACCGCCATCGTGGACTTCAGAGGTGGGCACTGGCCACCACTATGAGATCCACAAGCAGGTAGTGGGCCCTGTCCCTGCTGTCCTGGGAGGGCACAGAGAGGAGCTGCTCATAAAAGACCCTAAAGAAGGTGGCAGGCACTGTCCCCACTGTCCTGGGAGCACACAAGAGCTGTTGTACTTGCACACCCCATATCAAGGGGATAAAGGCCAGCACACGCTGAGGAAAGAGGCAGCAAGCATCCAAACTAAAAGCAGCCCCTCGATTCCAGAAATAGGGCAGAGTAGGACTTGAGCTCAACTTCTCTCATGAAAACACCAAAATTACAACTAACTGCTGAACAACCATTGATAAAGAAAGACTGAAACCTACCAAGAAATATATTTTACACTCAAAGACAAAGAAGAAGACTTAATGAGACAGCAAGTGGGGTGCTTTCATGACACAATCAAATCCCATAACCACTGGGTGAGCATCCTGAAAACTGGAAAATAATTATATCACAGAGGTTCTCCTACAAGAGTGAAAGTTCTGAGCCTCCCCAGCCTGAGGGTCTGGCATCAGGAAGAGAAATCCCCAAAGCATTTGGCTTTGAAGACCAGCAGGACTTGAGAGCAGGAGCTCCACAAGACTGGGGAAAACAGAGACTATTACTGGAGGGTGCACACAAGGTTTCATGTACACTGGGACCCAGCACAAAGCAGTAACTCCATAGAAGCTGAGGCTGGACCTACCTACAAGTCTTGGAGGGTCTCCTAGGGAGATGAGTGGCAGCTGTGGCTTACTGTGGGGGGCAAGCACACTGGTGTCAGTGTCCCTAGAGAAGATTGTTCAGTGTGAGCTCTCCCAGAGATTGCCATTTTGGCATCAAGACTTGGCCTTACCCAACAGCCTAAAAGGCTCCAGTGCTGGAACGCCTCAAGCCAAACAGCCAGCAGGATAGGAACACAGACACACCTATCAACAGACTGGGTGCCTAAAGCCATACTAAGCTCCCAGCCACCTATAAACAAACTCCTAAATATGGCCCTCCCCACCAGAGGGACATGATCCAGCTCCATCCACAGTGGGCAGGCACCTGCTCCTCATATCAGGAAGCCCCCACAAGCCTCAGGACCAACCTCACCCACCAGAGGGCAGACACCAGAAGCAAGAGGATCTACCATCCTCCAGCCAGCAGAAAGGAGTCTACAAACACAGAAAGTTAGACAAAATGAGATGGCAGAGAAATATGTTTCAGATGAAGGAACAAGATAAAAACCCATAAGAACAACTAAATGAAGAGGAGATAGGCAACCTATCTGAAAAATAATTTAGAGTAATGATAGTAAAGATGATCCAAGATCTTGGGAAAAGAATGGAGGCACAGATGGAGAAGTTACAAGAGATTTTTAACAAAGAGTTAGAATATTTAAAGAACAAACAAACAGAAATGAACAATACAATAACTGAAATGAAAAATACACTAGAAGGAATCAATAGCCGAATAACTGAGGCAAAAGAATGAATAAGTGAGCTGGAAGACAGAATGTGGAAATCACAGCCACAGAACAGGATAAGGAAAAAAAGAATAAAAAGAAATGAGGACAGTCTCAGAGACCTCTGGGACAACATTAAATGTACCAACATTCACATATAGGAGTACCAGAAGGAGAAGAGAGAAAGGGCCTGAGAATATATTTGAAGAGACTAGAGCTGAAAGCCTCCCTAACATGAGAAAGGAAACCCTCATTCAAGTCCAGAAAGTGCAGATAGTCCCCTACAACATAAACCCAAGGAGGAACATACCAAGATACATATTAATCAAACTGACAAAAATTAAAGACAAAGAGAAAATATTAAAAGCAACAAGGGAAAAGCAACAAATAGCATGCAAGGAAACCCCCATAATTAATCAAACTGACAAAAATTAAAGACAAAGAGAAAATATTAAAAGCAACAAGGGAAAAGCAACAAATAGCATACAAGGAAACCCCCATAATGTTATCAGCTGATTTTTCAGCAGAGACTCTGCAGACCAGAAGGGAGTGGCATGATATATTTAAAGTGATGAAAATGAAAAACCTACAACCAATAATACTCTACCAGCAAGGCTCTCATTCAGATTTTATGGAGAAATCAAAAGTTTTACAGACTAGCAAAAGCTAAGAGAATTCAGCACCACCAAACCAGTGTTATAACAGATCCTAAAGGAACTTCTCTAGGTGGAAAAGAAGAAGTCACAACTCAAATCAAGAAAATTATGAATGGGGAAGCTCACTGGTAAAGGCAAATATTCAGTAAATATAGGAAATTATCCACACACAATATGGTATCAAAACCAGAAATTGTGAGAAGAGGAGAGTACAAATGCAGGATATTGGAAATACATTTGAAATTAAGAGATCAGCAACTTAAAACAATCTTGTACATATATAGACTGCTATATCAAAACTTCACGGAAACCACAAACCAAAATCTACTATATATATATATATATATAACTGAATCACTTTGCTGTATAGCAGTAATTAACACCACATTGTAAATCAACTATACTTCAATTTAAAAACAAAGAACTGTATTTTATTAATTTTTGAATATCCCATTGTGCTTACTATAGTGCTTACCAATTGACAGTAATTGATTAATGTGATATAGAACAAAAAGATGAGCTTTGGAATCAGAGAGATTTTGTTTCTAATCATGGGTTTGCCATTTATTAGCTCTGTGTGACACTGGGTAAGTTACTTAATATCTCCAAGCTTCAGTTTTCACATTTGCAAAATGGAAATAATAATATTCTTTTCATAGAGTTATTATGAAGATGAAATAACATAATGAAACTGTGTAGCATAGTGCCTGATGGTGTGCTGGTAAATGTTTAACAACCTGTTTTCAGGGGGAAAAAAAAGCCCTGTTTTCTAGAGCTTCCCAATTTCCATGATGTAAATATTTCTACCACGGCCAATTTCAAGTTGCCAATGCTATGTCACTGAATGCAGAGTTGGGAAGAGATGTGCATAATCAGCTCTCAGAAGCTGGCACCAGCTTGTTCCAGCATGGCACTGGAGGGGCACAATAAATAGCATCTAACATTATAATGGTTAAAGATGTCCAATCATTGTTGAAAATGTGATTAAGAACAATATACTGTCATTTGTCTGCATTTAGCACTGTGTGTGCATTTTATCAGAAGCTTTATAATAGTTATGGCAATGGTGTAATCTGGAATTTGAAGAGAAGTATGCATACCTAACTAAAAGTTCCTTCTGTTACAAGAAACAACTGACTAATGATCCAGCAAGGCTTTGGTGGAGCAACAAAGTAGAACTAACTATAAAATACAGTCTTCATAATAGACAATTTGGAAAATACAGGTTATATATTTGAGGAGGTCTTTTTTGGAAATGAGCAACAGAAACTCATAGGAGAACCAACTTTGCTTTGATTTGTGAAATATGTGACATACAGTACAATAGTCAGGAACCAAATTTGTATACCTTATGTAAAATTTATGAAAATGCAAATGGAAAATAATAAGTTGAAAAATATGTTAAGATAAATGTTACTTTTCCTGTTTCCTCCATATAATTTACAAACTTAATATAAAATTATACAATATATGTAGAGAAACTTTCAGAAATCTTCCCCAAAATGTAAATAGTTAATATCTGATTATTTACATCTCATAATCATTGAACTGGTATTTAACTGAAATCTTCATTTTTTTCTTATAGTATACATGGTCCTCTCCCATTTTCAATAAAATTTATAAGAAAAGACTTTCAACATGCAGAATTTCCTTTATATGATGTACAAGTTATATCTAACCATGACCACAGTCATCAATTACTTTTATGACAGAGCTCAATATTTGCTATCAGAATATTTCTCTTGCTGTGTCACCTTTTCAAATAAAATATTTTCAGAAATAGTAGTATGACTTTTCCTTCATCCCAAACCTTTCATCATTGGTTTTCAAATGTTACAAATGTTTTACTGATGCTTAGAGATGAATTTCTGATGATGAAATATTCTTTCAACTCAAAACCTTGAAGGACTTTAAAATGCCAAGTTTATGAATAAAAGTGATGTTTCCTTTATTGCTAGAATTGCTCTAACTTGTTTTTCAGAGTAGGGCATCTTATAGAGGATTTTCAGGTATATCCTAGAGCAGAAGTGCTGGGTTTGGAATCAAGAAATCTATATGCATAAGAGTGTATGCAATTGTTTCTCTCAAGGTTATAAGGTAGGAATCTATGTTTGAGTATGTACACTACCCTTATGTAACCATGCTTTATCACCCTGCAAGGAGGTAGAAGCTATGAGCAAACAGACCCTGGATATACACTACGAGTTTGGTTATTATGCTAACATTATTTCATTCTCATTGTTTTCATTTTTGACTAATATATGTTGAGCCACGTTGCACAAAAATATGTATGCACATTATTAACATACACTCTATTAAAAATCATATATCATGTAACCTTTTCTTTACTCATAGAAACAACAAAATAACTCGATTTGTTTACTCTTAATCATGACTTTAAATATGCTTAAGTGATTCTTAACAGCATATACACAAAATATCAGGGGGTGCTTCTTAAAAAATAGATATGATTTACCCTTAGAAATTCTGATTCAAGGTCTGAATTTTTGCCAGAGCACCTGTATTTTTAAAAAGCTCCAAAAGTAATTCTAATGTGTAGCTGGGACTGTGAACCACTGTCTCAAGCAGTAATACATAACCATAAGGCAGAAAGTACAGTGTTTGCTTTCCAAGAGGCCTGCTACAAGATTTAACTATTTAAAAGTGAGAAAGAATGTCCATATTTCTTTTCAGGAAACAATAATAAAGCTAATAATACTTCATTGTAGAAGCATAATTTAACTTTCCTGAATATAAACTCTAGATTTCTAAGTACTTGCTGAATACAGTCTCTTTATTCATCACATGAATGAACTTGAATTGCTTCCTAGATATCAGCTAAAAAGGTCCTAGATTTCATTTTGGAAAGAGACTTTCAGAGGTCTTTTATCACAACAGCTTTTTTACCATAGCTGAACAACTCTGGGCTTTATAAAGGTAGAAGTGAATTCATATGTGATTTTGTTGTAGTTAGTAGAGAGATAGTTCTCTCTGCTCTGTGACTTCACAGGACATGTCAATGGGTTTTGGAGAACAGAGCAAAAATGAGGCAATTCTGCCTTTCTCAGATGATGTGATATGACAGAATTCTCCCCTTCACTCTTTGCTAAATTTGTCTCTGTTTGTAAGGCTGAAATAAGTGGTTCTGCTCCCCAAATCATATATGTTGAATGTGAAATAATTGGTCTTATATTTAGAAAATCAATAAATGATCTGTTCACGGTAAGGAGATTTGTTGCCAGTATCAAATAACATTCTTTATAATATATGATTCCTGGGCTTTACCTCACTGCCTCTATTTCAAAAATTGGCCTTTTGTATACTCTTCCTCTCTTTATTGTAGGATCATATATAAAAATGCATGATTACATATAAGCAGAAAAAGATAACAGATTCATCAAATAAGCGATTTGCTATAAATTATAATTTTTAATTGCAACCTAACAGAATTTCGTATGAATGCAGATGTACAGTTTTTTAAGTTGGATTGGCATTATTTGAAAAGAGTAAATTAAGCATTTAAGTTTTAGGAGTGTAAGCAAATTAAGATGTAATTCAAGTCTAAAGAAGAGTTATGCTTCTCAAAGGAAACTGAAGAGCACTAATTTGCATTTTAGTAATCAGTAATAGGGGTTATGAGGTGTTGATTATGTTCCACGTATGACCTTTTTAAGTTTCTAGGTAATGTACCTCAATTAATTGTCTGTGGCACCATAAAGAACCCTTTTCACTGCGGTATGATTATGAAATGCAATAAAATTCTTTCAGTGCAGCTGAAGTATGAAATGCACAACTGACCTTAGCACTTAGCAGTAGCTCACTGTATTAATGCAGATTTTCTGTTTGCATAAATTACAACGTGGTCAAAAATCTGACTAGCTCAAGTAATGCTTTTCTATAAGACATGCTCAGTTTTGTAAAGTCATGAAAATGACCAAACTTTAAAATTTGTATTTCATTACCAGCTGTCTAAATATACACTGAAAACTAATTAAGAATTTTAGTATTACAGTAATGAGGCAAGTTAGAAGTTACTATTGATGAAACAGCTTCAGTTCCTATTGAAGGCTTTTCTATATGTCTCTAGGCTTGCCACAAGCCATGAAGAAAACCTAGGAATCCTTTGCTTACTAATTATTTATTGACTATCTACTAAATGCAAATCAGTGAGTATGCATGCTTATTGACAAAAAGTAATAATAACCAGGGGTAGATAAGACATAGTTCTTGTCCTTAAGGAGTTTATACAATAAAAGGAGGAATTTACAATTACCACAGGAATCTAACCATCTCTCCTCCAGAAATAAATTGTAATTCTGAAAACAGAGATATTATGAGTAGATTGCAGACTTATAGTATGTTAGCATTGGGGGTGGGAAGGAATGGTGGGGAAGTAGAATGTCTTAAGATTTATTTCTTGAGCAGAATGTCTTAAGATTTATTTATTGAAGGGAGAACGACAATACAGAACTCAAGTGAAAACACTGGCAATCTGGGAGGCTCCTGACCTGTCATATCTTGCTTCAGGAACTCTGCTGCATTCCAAACTCAAATGCATTAACACCATTTCTGTGGCAGCAATTTACAAAATCCATTCTTCCATTTATCATTCATTTCAATTAAAATTACACAAGAATTTATCATGTATCAACAGACAGAGTATTATTTCCATTCCTTGGCACTGTATTTATATTTCATGTAATACAATTGGACAAAAGGATTATGTTTGACTTGACCTATTCACTGTGATGAAACTGAGTTACTGCCTCTTAAAACTCTGAAATAAATGGTCACCCCATTAAGACAGCCTTTGTGCCTTAGGACCACACTTTCTATCTTGTTCAAAATTCAGGATTCTATTTTGAGATTCCCATTAATATACATGTTCATGTGTGTACGTGGAGGAAACACTTTCTCTAAATTATCATACATTTATGCTTAAGATTACTTGTATTTATTTCTTTATTGCAATACAATTGACAGAAAAAAAATTACTTTTAAAGAAGTCTCCAGTTTCTTAAGTTAACAGAAACAATATGAAGTGTGTTATTAAGAAGTATCTTTAATAATATTTTATTATAAAATACCAAAAGGCATAAGTAAGAAAATAAAATCACCTTAGTTACACTAAAGGTAATGACTGCTATTATTTTATTTACTTATGAATTTTTTCTTTGAGAATATATATTATGGTTATACTTTAAAATTTTATATCCTACTTTCCATGTCAGTTTATATTCTTAAAGCCATTTTAAATGAAATTTACTAAAATTTTTGAGGTTCACATATTAAACTTGTATGTCATTACCTAAGCTATCACATTATGAGATGTAAAAATATTCCCTTAAAATATAATCCTAGATAAGTTGTTAATTTTAAATTATGGCATTACCAAATATATTATGTGTGCAAATAGTGAACTATTTCACTCTTACCCATTAACCTATGGACAGAAAAAAAAAGTATTTGAGATACTCTACATAAACTTTGAAAATAAAGAAGGGGAATATAATTTTGGAAACAAGAATTCACTCATTAAAAAGTAAATAAATTTACTTATTCATTTTTTTTTCCTATTCAAGGGGTTTTTCAAAGTCTACAACGGAAATTTTAGTTGTTCATTCACCTAAGGAAAGTCATTGTTTATGTAATGCTCAAAGGTACAAGAAAGTTCATATGCAGGAATTTAAAATAAAACAGAATTCATGAAAATAACTTCTAAAACATCGCACATTTAAAGATTAAGAGTAACATCACTGAAAAACAGGGTCATTTATTAAAAATCTCTGGCATTTGGGGTCAGAAAATTGTAAAGATACTAGAAATTTCAGTTTGTGGTCTCCTGGTAGATAGCGGAAAATAGGGAGGGAGTCAAGTTGTAATACTGGCCCACCGCTGGAACAGAAGGTGGAGTGTAGAGAAAAGAAGCTGATAGTAAATGGGTGAAACAAGAAGCACAAATAACTTGGGAGACTGGATGAGTTTCTAACAACAAAAAGAGGAAATAAGTATGGGGTTGACCAGATAAATGTCTAGACTAGCTGGAACTTGGATTAAAAAGTAGATGGAAAGGCCTTGAACACATATGTATCCCCAAACATATACACACACAAACACTCACACAAAGGCAGTACTAAAGGCTATAATTTGTGACTCCTTTGCAAATGGTTTCAAAGGAAAATGAATATACTACAAAGCTACAGTAATCAAGAGAGTATGGTCCTGACAGAAAAACAGAAATATAGATCAATGGAACAGGAGAGAAAGCCCAGAGATACACCCACACACATATGGTCATCTTATCTTTGAAAATGGAGGTAAGAATAAACAATGGAAAAAAGACAGCCTCTTCAATAAGTGGTGCTGGGAAAACTGGACAGCTACATGTAAAAGAATGAAATTAGAACACTCCCTACAACCATACACAAAAATAAACTCAAAATGGATTAAAGAGCTAAATGTAAGGCCAGACACTATCAAACTCTTAGAGGAAAACATAGGCAGAACACACTATGACATAAATCACAGCAAGATCCTTTTTGATACACCTCTTAGAGAAATGGAAAAAAACACAAATAAACAAATAGGCCATAATGAAACTTCAAAGCTTTTGCACAGCAAAGGAAACCATAAACAAGATGAAAATACAATCCTCAGAATGGGAGAAAATATTTGCAAATGAAGCAACTGACAAAGGATTAATCTCCAAAATTTACAAGCTGCTCATGCAGCTCAATATCAAAGGAAAAAAAAACAGGAATCCAAAAATGGGAAGAAGATCTAAATAGACATTTCTCCAAATAATATATACAGATTGCCAACAAACACATGAAAGAACGCTCAACATCATTAATCATTGGAGAAATGCAAATCAAAACTACAATGAGATATAATCTCACACCAGTCAGAATGACCATCATCAAAAAATCTACAAACAATAAATGTTGGAGAGGGTGTGGAGAAAAGGGAACCCTCTTGCACCGTTGCTGGGAATATAAATTGATACAGCCACTATGGAGAACAGTATGGAGGTTCCTTTAAAAACTAAAAATAGAATTGCCATATGACCCAGCAATCCAACTGCTGGGCATATACCCTGAGAAAGCCATAATTCTAAAAGAGTCATGTACCACAATGTTCATTGCAGCTCTATTTACAATAGCCAGGACATGGAAACAACCTAAGTGTCCATCAACACATGAATGGGTAAAGAAGATATGGCACATATATACAGTGGAATATTACTCAGCCATAAAAAGAAACGAAATTGAGTTATTTGTAGTGAGGTGGATGGACCTAGAGTATGTCATACTGAGTGAAGTAAGTCAGAAAAAGAAAAAACAAATGCTGTATGTTAACACAAATATATGGAATATAAAAAACAACAACAAAATGGTCATGAAGAACCTGGGGACAAGACGGGAATAAAGACACAGACCTACTAGAGAATGGACTTGAGGATACAGGGAGGGGGAAGCGTAAGCTGGCACAAAGTGACAGAGTGGCATGGACATCTATACACTACCAAACGTAAAATAGATAGCTAGTGGGAAGAAGCTGCACAGCACAGGGAGATCAGCTTGGTGCTTTCTGACCACCTTGAGGGGTGGGATAGGGAGGGAGGGAGGGAGGGAGATGCAAGAGGGAAGAGATATGGGAACATATGTATATGTATAACTGATTCACTTTGTTATAAAGCAGAAACTAATGCAACATTGTAAAGCAATTATACTCCAATAAAGATGTTCAAAAATAAAATAAATAAATAAAAAGATAAAGTGAACCAAATTTTTTTTAAAAAAGGAAAATAAAACCTTAGGGTGGTTATTAATTCAGTACTTTTATATCAATTCCATTTACCAGAGAGATTATAAATATGCTTAGAATGAAAGGTAAATATCATAGCATAGTTTGTTAGACATTTAATTCTGTTGAATTTCCCCTAAATGTAATACCAAAAAGAGAAAAGAGGTATACCTTTTTTAGAAAGGAAATGCCGGCTTGCAAATTAATATATCATCTCCACTTGTCAAAATCTTATTCAGCCTTCAATATACCTCTCACTATTCCTATGGGGTCTATTCTGATGAGATTTATTTCCTCTGAATTCACCTATATCTTAACAATATATACTTGCATAATGTTAAATTTTTGGTACGCTTGTTTTGTCCTCCTCTCCCACATGAGCTTCACAAGGACAAGAACCTTTAACTTTGTGTCCTATTTTTCTTTTTTGTATCCATTGGATCTCTAATGTTCTGTTATTGAAACCCTTACTCTCCTCCCTCAATATTCTTCTCATTGTTTAAATATTGAATCTCTGTCATCAATAGTGATGGAACTCAAAACTTCAAATTATCTTAAACTGTGGTTCTCAATCATTTGGGTCCATCAGAATCATCTGGAGAACTTGTTAAAACACAGATTGGTGGTCCCCACCCTCAGAGATTCTGACTGGAGTGGGCCTGAGATTCAGCATTTCGAATATGTTCTCACTTGCTGTTGTTGGTGAGGAGCTCTATTTTGAGCAACACTATTCTCCAGGGGTTGGCAATAGCCTTTGGCCAGATCCAATCCTCAGCTTTTTTTTTCTTCACTTCTTAGGATTATTTATTTTTATAACTCTTTTATTGATATATAATTCATATACCATACAATTCACACATTTAAACTGTATAGTTCAGTGGGCTTTGTTAAATTCACAGATTGGTGCAACCATAACCACAAGTTTAGAACATTTTCATCATTCCCAGAAGAAACCAATATCAATTAGCAGTCACCTCCCCCACTTTCCCCTACTCCGCAACCCTCCTCAGCCTGTTTTTGTAGATCTAAGAGCTGAGCATGTTATTTTACATTTTTAAAAGCATATAAATAAAACACAAAAATGAACATGTGACAGGGATCGTATATGACATACAAAGCATAATATATTTATTATATAACCATTTATAGAAAAAGTTTGCTGACCCTTTTAAGACATAGACTCTACCACCATTGAATATAAAAATCCAGCATCTCAGAGTCAGTCACTAATAAAGAATCAAAAGCAAATTATTTTTTTACAATATCCTAAGAACTGCCTCCTGCCTTAGTTCCATGGTTGATCTATCAGAGGCAATAATAAATGAATTATGAAAAAAACTAATAAGCTACCATGATGACAGTAATCCCAAATAAAGGACCTTAGTGTTGAAGAAGTTTGGAGAGACAATGCGATGAGTACTGGAGTCTGGATCTAATTTCTCTGCTGAACCGTCTGATTTTGGGTCCTTAGTTCCTAATCTCTCTGAGCCTTTTTTTTCCCCCAAAGGGACGTGGGTGATTATTATTTACATATTTTCACTGTTAACCTCAAAAGTTTGTTGTGAGAATCTAATGAAATGGTGGATGTGAAAATTCCTTATAAAGTATAAAATATGGAAGTATAAAGTTGGGCTACCTTCCTAACTAGGTGAAGAAAAACTAGGGATGCCAAATAAAGTATTTGTGGTACATACTTATATTAAAACATTATTAGTTGTTTATTTGAAGTTTATATTTAACTGTGCATTCTTTATTTTTATTTGCCACTCAAAAGCAACCCTAATAGTAACATAATCTTATTTGTACATTATATTATATATTTTAGAAAGTAATTTAACATGCATCATTTAAATAAACGAATATTTCCAATAATGGTTATATCATTCTCTCTATTGTGCATATAAAGAAAATGAGGTCTAGTGAGGTTAAATTACTTGTCAAAAGTAGTGCAAAAAGTAGGTGTGTGTCAAGTATTGGGATCAGGTTTGAATCCAATTACTGGGAACTCTAAATCTATGTTTCTTAACCCTTTTGGACTCAATAATCTCTTTCAAAGTAATGTATAATTTTGAGAAGCTCTTAGGAATTAAGTAATTACTTAATTAGTTATTAAAAGTAAAAGAAAGTAAAAAGTAAAGGCCACTGTTTAAAAGTTTTGCTTGGCATATGATAAAGAAATGATGTTAGAGCTTAATTTAGATCAAACATTATGTTTACTTTAAATACACTTTTAAAATATGATACATTTAAAAACAGTTTTACCTATTCCCATTTAACAAGTGACTCATTGTGACAGCAGTTGGAAATCGTCTCCTAATAGTTAGTCTTTTCTTCTGAAAGAGAAACTCATTTTTAGCTGGGCACATTGCTTCTCAGATTAAATACTACATTTCTCAGCTTCCCTTGTGGCTAAGTGTGGCCTTGTAACTAAAACAGTGTTTTTTAAAGGAAAGGACCATGCCTTTTCTTTGCCTTTGATTCATTCCTGCTGGCTGAATGTAGATGTGATGGGTAAACCTTTTGGATCATTAGGTTGAAACTATCTGATAAGAATGGGAGAGCAGCAAGGTAGAAGAAGCTATGTCCTTGATGATTTTGTGAAGCAACCTCACCCTTGAACTGCCTACCCACAGACTTCTTTCACATGAGAGAGACACAAACTTCTCTCTCATTTAGGCTGCCATTGCTGCTGATTAAGAAAGTTGATGACCAAGGGCCCATGCTGCCTATTCTACAACTTTCAGCCAAATGCCTTAAAACTTGCATTTGCTGGGACTGTAATTGGTACAGCTACTATGGAAAACAGTATGGAGGTTCCTCAAAAAATTAAAAATAGAACTACCATACAATCCAACAATTCTACTTCTGGGTATTTATCTGAAGAAAACAAACAAAAAAAAACTAACTCAAAAAGATATATGCATCCTTATGCTCACTGCAGCACTAATTACAATAACCAATATATGGAGACAACTTAAGTGTCCATCAATAGATGAATGGATGAAGAAGAAGATGGGATACACACACACACACACACGGAATATTTTTCAGCCATAACAAAGAATGAAATCTTGTCATTCGCAACAACATGGATGGTCCTAGAGGGTATTATGCTAAGTATAATAAGAAAGTCAGAGAAAGACAATTACCATATTATTTCCCTTATATGTGGGACCTAAAAAATAAATGAACAAAACAAAAGAGAAACAGACTCACAGATACAAAAACCAAATGTGTGGTTACCAGAGGGGAAAGAGATTGGGAGGTAGGAGAAATATGTGAAGTGGATTAAGATGTACAAACTTCCAGTTATAAAAAAAAGTAAATCATGGGGATGTAATGTACAACATAGAGAATATAGTCAATAGTATTGTAATAACGTTGTATGGTGCACTACACTTATTGTGGTGAACATTTCAAAATGAATCACTATGATGCACAGCTAAAACTAATGTGATATTGTATGTCAATTATACTTACAAAAAAACTTGCATCTTTTTCTCTACTAAATTCACTTTCAAATTAAACCTCATGCATGAAAGTGCATCTGATTAGAGGAATAAAATCACATCTGTGCTATAAGAACTATGGAAAATGTCATTTTTAGCATTACTGTCTCTGCAATACAGCAAGGCACATTAGAAGGAGGTTGAGATGGATGATGAGCAAGACAATTCAAAATATCCACCTTATGCATTGTTTTAATTTTCATTAATTATGTTAGTATAAATATGATTTCTTGAAAAATAAATTCATGTTTGATTTTGGGACTGAACAAGGAGACAGAAAATTAACTCTATGTTATGCACCAAAAATAGATAAACTTGTTTTATGATTTGATGTTTAATACCTATGCACTGGCATTTTAAGTAAATCAATTTATTTTTATATAATCATGTTTTATTTCCAAATTATAAGATTATATTACTAGAGTAAGTTTCAAGCTTTGCAACTATCATGTTATGGGTGTGAGTCCTTTTTATTTCAAATTAATAAAAAAATGACATGGGATATAATTTTGTTTTTCAATATATTTTCACTTTTTGTGTTGATTTTGAATTGCCAGAGATATCTTCACCCTTCATGGATGATTTTGTCATACTAATGAATTTTTGGATCTGATGCAGATCATGTTACATGGAGTATCATTTTTATTCTGATTACCTTGTATTTCAAAATCAATGTTCTTTATGCATATAAGTTAAATATATGAATAATAGGCAAAATACTTTAAAATTATATAATGGTCAAAATCATCATGAAAGCTAGCAAAGACGAGCTGAGCGATTAAAAAAAAACTGAGTAAAGACTCATGAAAATTGTTACTGAGTTTCACTAGCTACTGTACATATTTACTCAGTAATAGATTCAGAGGCTCTCAAAGATTTAAAGAAGAAATGAGTTCAAATAAATTTAAATTTGCTCTTTAAAATTAAGATAGACACCTTTAACCTCTTTAGAAATTAAAATGGATACCTTTATTTCCTTTTATTATATGAATGTCTGGATTGCATTTTAGAAATGTGGCATTTAAAAAGTAGATTATATTTCAAAGTCTATTGTTAAGTCCTAAGCAACTGGGCTTCCCTGGTGGTGCAGTGGTTGAGAGTCCACCTGCCGATTCAGGGGACACGGGTTCGTGCCCTTGTCCAGGAAGATCCCACATGCCGTGTGTCTAGGCCCGTGAGCCATGGCTGTTGAGGCTGCACGTCCAGAGCCTGTGCTCTGCAACGGGAGAGACCACAACAGTGAGAGGCCCACGTACCGCAAAAACAAACAAACAAAAAAGAAAATCCTAAGCAACTTTTGGTTACAGTAATAGTTTTTTACTCAGAACAACAAATATGTATTCCAAACAATCTTGCCCACAAATAGCTCCTTTTTTTCACTGTGCCTTAGTTTACTTAGTTATAATGAATGTAAAACCAGAAAATTAGGTAATTCACTCATAAATCCCTTTTATGTCTAAAAAAATTTTTAAATACTTTATTGCTAAAAAATTCTAACAATCATCTGCGCCTTCAGTGAGTCATAATCTTTTTGCAATAGTAACATCAAAGATCATTGATCACAGATCAGTATAACAAATATAATAATAATGAAAAATTTGAAATATTGCAAGAATTACCAAAATGTGACAGTGAGCAAGTGCTATTGGAAAAATGGAGCCAATTGACTTGCTTGATGCAAAGTTGCCACAAAACTTCAATTGTTTCATAAAACAAAAAACAATATCTGCAAATTCAATGAAACAAAGTGCAGTAAAATGAAGTATGCCTGTACATAATGTTTCATAGAATTGGTAACCAATTTATTGCAACAACAGGTTCAGCAAAATTGCTAGGTACGATAATTTTAAAGACAACCTAAAAGCTTTCTGTGAGTACTGCTTTTGATGTTTCTAATTAATTTCTTGAATGCAGCCAACCTGATTTCTCTATAAATTCTTATGACATCCAGCAAAATAAAGTAATATGGTTCTCTATCATTTTGTGGAAAAATGTCTACATGTTATGCTAACCACATTATATAACAACTAAACTTCGGATAGAATCAAATACATTAATCACTATACCTGTCCTCAGGTAAACAAAAGGATGTAAGAAATTGCAGCATTAAAACATTTTTTATGGGTCAAATCTTTACTAAGTGTCACTGAGACACACATATGTAAAGATATGTTGTTTCAGAAAATTTTCCCAGTGTTTAGAGTGTTGATATTTTGTGAATATTTTTATAACTAAAATATGCTCCATATATACTGGTAAAATATGATAAAATAAAATATTTTTTCTAAAAAGTATTTGCCAATTAAGCACTTCTTTTGAAATTAAGCATTTTGAGGAAAAAATCATATTGCTTTATTGTATGAATTACTGTAACTCACAGCCCATATTTAAATTTTTCTTCTCATTTTAATATCCTAATATTTATTTTAATACACTTTGACATTTAATTTGTAATCTAAATTGTTCTTTGGAAGCATTTCTCCCAGGCGTGGGGAGAGAGAAATTAGGAGGTTGGGATTAACATATACACACTACTATATATAAAGTAAATAAGCAACGAAGATCTACTGTATAGCACAGGGAACTATACTTAATATTTTGTAATAACCTAAAAGGGAAAAGAGGGCCTCCCTGGTGGCGCAAGTGGTTGAGAGTCCGCCTGCCGATGCAGGGGATACGGGTTCGTGCCCCGGTCTGGGAGGATCCCATATGCCGCGGAGCGGCTGGGCCCGTGAGCCATGGCCGCTGAGCCTGCGCGTCCGGAGCCTGCGCGTCCGGAGCCTGTGCTCCGCAACGGGGGAGGCCACAACAGTGAGAGGCCCGCATACCGAAAAAAAAAAAAAAAAAAAAAAAAAAAAAAAAAAAAAAAAAAAGGGAAAAGAATCTGAAAAATTATATATATATATATATATATTTATATATATATATATATATATATATATATATATATATATATATATATAACTGAATCACTGTGCTGTACACCTGAAACTACCACAACATTGTAAATCAACTATACTTCAATATTTTTTTAATTTAAAAAAACTTTTATTTTTACCAATATTAAGGTAAATTGTATAGAAACATACATTTTATTTTTATAATGTATTTTATTTAGTTATTTTTGGCTGTGTTTGGTCTCTGTTGCTGCACGTGGGCTTTCTCATTGCAGTGGCTTCTCTTGTTGTGGATCATGGGCTCTAGGTGTGCAGGCTTCAGTAGTTGTGGCACTTGGGCTCAGTAGTTGTGGCACACAGGCTTGCTCTGCAGCATGTGGTATCTTCCTGGACCAGGGCTCGAACCCGTGTCCCCTGCATTGGCAGGCGGATTCTTAAACACTGCACCACCAGGGAAGCCCCAGAAAAATACATTTTAATGAGTGTTTATAACAATATATAGAAAAGACTATTTAAATTCACAACCAGCATAAAGAAGATTAAGCTATTACAAACATAAAACAATTATCAGTATGCTTACTCTTGACTCAAGTCTAGAATTCTGTGAGTGTGTTTTTCTTAGTATCTCCATTTATAAAGTGCCTCTACCACCCACCTCTGAGACTTTACCTTTCCTGTGTTAGGGCTGCACATTTTTCTGTTTTTCTGTTTAAAAACATACTTTTAAATTTCTTTAACAACCTGAAAATGAAAGATCAAAGTGTTAAAAACATAATTAGAACAGATTAACAGCACCAATTTATAGCCTAAAGTTCATCCATGGCTTAGTTTGAAAAACTCAGTTGACTTATAAAAAAATAACTGTGATTCCTAACTACTGCCTAATGACATTGGAAAATGTCCATTTAATGGAGGAATACAGCAAGTACAGCAAATGGTGTGTAAAATTGGGTAGAGAGGTCTTTACTTTTTCCCTATAATTATTGTCACCACCTTTTCCTAGAATGGCATGAGGGTGGTGAAGCATTCAACAGTCACTTCCATCCACCTGTGGCTTGTTGCCTTTAAACAGTATAATTTTATGTCAAACAGTTTATGCTCAAGTCTGATATGAATTATGCCCTATGCCTGGGATTTAATAAAATGTTTTTGATCATTGAAATTTGAGAGTTTTTCATTCATTCTTCCTACTTAACTTAGCTTGGGACTGCCCTTCAACTGTTTTATAATGACCAAACTATTCTTTCATCAAATACAAGTTGTATAATTCTTCTTATCAAAAGCATGGTTGATTTTCCCACATAAAAGATTGAATCTTGTTAGTAGATAAATATAGCTTAAAATTTAATTAGGGCAATCTTTATTAATATAAAATGTTTAATAACAACAACCTTATTATATGACTTATGTTTACATAGTTGTTTTAAGTGAGACTGGAAAGGCCAAAGGAACTGTTTTTCCCTATGACTTGGAATATAGAAAGACATATACATGTTTTAACATCATAGCATTCACTATACTGTATTACTGACAATATTTAGAAATTAGCAAGCAAATTAATAAAATTCAATTTTCATTTAGACTGTTATACAATACATAAATAACAATTTGAATTGTTCCTTGTATCACACACCCTTTGCACGAGCATTTGCAAGACATTTTTGTTTATATAGTATCTACAGGAAATTCATCTATAAGTAATTGTTCCTACTGAACTTATCAATAGCTTCATTACTGGACACAGTGATAAAATCTACTAATTGAATGATTGCATTATTATGTTTTACTACTTAATAAATGTTATAGTTATTTAATTTTGATAGTATTTAATACTATTCATTATTAATACCATATGCATGATTAATATGATATAACTATATTTCACTTCAGATTTCCAATTATGCTGTTTTCTACCAATTCATAAATGTCATTCTTGGTTTATTGAATGTTACTCCATCCCACCAATTCATTTAGTTCCTATTTTCTTCAGGAAACACTTAAACTATTATTAACTGGTCAGAATACCTCAGCTACTTATACTTAGTAACTCTACTTTTATAAACCATGTATAATTTTATAAGTTTGTTAGAGTGATTGGCTGCAAATATTTACAGTGACAATAGAAATGACAAAATTAACTACAGTCGATCCTCGGTATCTGCAGGAGATTGGTTCTAGGACACCCTATGGATACCAAAATCCATGGATGCTCAAGTCCTTTATATAAAATGTCATAGTACAGTCGGCCCTCCGTGTCCACAGTACCTCTTTTCTCAAACTAGCACTAGTTCGCAGAGATTTCCCTTTCTTTGAGGTCTAAAAGATTTGGGCCTGCAGTTTCCTCTGGGCCAGAAATGGTCATACAGACATTAGTCCAGGGTTTGTGTGTAAATGTGGCTTTCTTAACAATTTAAATATTACTTGATTCTATGTATAGCATACATTTTTTTGTGAATTCATCTTTCAGTGAATACACTTTAGCCACCATCATTAGCCAGCAGTCTTGGCCAAGCCATATACATGTATGCATGCCCTTTATTTTCTGTGCTGTTAATGTCTGTTTTGGTGTTTTACATAGATGGCAGAAAACTGGAGAACAAGACTAGTTATTTCAAAGTAATTTTCAAAAGTCTTCCAGGGTTAGAATTATATTAACCCATATATTAATGTTCTAGTTTGTTCAATTTCATTGACTCTCTGTCCATCTTTACTTTTCATGTCTCAACAGAGCTCAGAGACTGTGATTGGAAAAGAAAATATCAACACCTATAAAAATGTTCTAAAACTAATTCAAAGGGCCAGAATTCAGATAAGTTGCAGCCTCCATTAGATATAAATAAAAGCAAAAGGTGAAATCAGAATATCTCATTATGTAACTGTCCATCTCAATTTATAACATTTAAATAGAATGAGTTCTACTTCCCTCTTGACTTGCCAATGTGTACCTCAATGTTTTGAACATTTTGTTCATGACTGAACACAGATCATTACAGGGAAGAAAGTTCCACACTGATATCTCATACCATAGTAACATTTTCATTTGCAGAGTGGTAATACACTCTACTGTGATTAATATTGATAATAATCACCAAAAGCAATACTAGGAGAAGCTGACTATTTTAATATTTTTAATGGCTACTGAAAATGCAATCTACTCAAAACCTAGTACATAGGTTGTGACTAAAATTTGCAAAATGGAAAAATGGATTGATTTTAATTTCTGTTAATATTAGTTACTAGCCTTGGGCCCTAAAAGTCAATATAAGAACTTATTAGATTCAAAAAGATACATGCACCCCAATGTTCATAGCATCACTATTCATGATAGCCAAGACTTGGTAGCAAATTAAGTGTACATCGACAGATGAATGGATAAAGAAAATGTGTTATACATATATGATGGAATATTACTCAGCCATAAAAAAGAATAAAATAATGCCATTTGCAGTGACATGGACCTAGAGGTTATCATACTAATTGAAGTAAGTCAGACAGAGAAGGACAAATATCATATGATATAACTTATGTGTGGAATCTAAAAAAATTATACAAATTAATTTATTTACAGAACAGACTCACAGAGAAAGAAAGCAAAAGTATGGTTAATGAAGGGGAAAAGGAGGGAGGGATATATTAGGAGTGTGGGATGAACATATACACATTCTCTAAATAAAATAGATAACCAACAAGGGCCTAGCACAGGGAACTATATATTCAGTGTCTTGTAATAACCTATAATGGAAAAGAATCTGAAAAAAATATATATATATATAATTGAAACACATTGCTGTACACCTGAAACTAACACAGCATTGTAAATCAACTATACTTCAGTTAAAAAAAAGATTTTTTTAGAAAAAATTAGTTATACTAAAACTTCATTGAATAATTATGAACAATGTAAATGCATGTGACCAGTAAACCCAGAAGCCTGACTTGTTCTTCCTAACAAATAATAAGGTTTGTGGACAAAGTTTACTGAATTTCTTATTCTCAAATTTGATCAGCATAAATTTTGACTGTGCACAATTATATGACCTAAAAATGTCATGAAAATGCACAAGTCTACACTGTTTATCACACCTTTGCTCATCAAAACTTCAGTTTAAAATGACTAAAATTGACTTTTGTTTCCAGTCCAGCATATTAAGGACTTAGAAGTTACCATTCCACCCCAGTAACAAGTAAAAAGCTGAACATAGTGAAAAATCAACAAATTTTCTTGGATCCATAAGTAAGGTGTGGACACAGGGCATATCACTGCCTCCATGATTGGATAGACAGAAAAATACAGGGAGTCATGGATTACCAGTACAGAGACTCATGAGTAGAAACAACCAATGGAACAAGTGCCAGGGAAATCTGAGCTATAATTAAGGAGTCATTGGAAGCTCAGTGTGGACAAGTCTCAGAGTTACACAGAAATCCAGAAGCAACCAATTATAGGGGTACTCCCACACTTTTGTGAGTTTTATCTCCAAGGGTTCTATCAGGTCTTCACGGTGAATACAGGGGAAAAAAATTTCTCCTGCTTCTGGCAGGGGAAGGGGAAAAGGAACCACTTTTTAATATACCAGAGCATTCTCTTCTTCTTTAAAAGGCCTTCCCTTAAGGGGAAACTAGATAACCAGAGACTAACCTGTTAGGGTTTTGTCAGAGCCTAACCTACTTGGGGGAAAGGAAATATTCAATCCCAGCTGGCTCTAGCTTTCCACACGTGGGAAGGGAAATACCCACCTCTAACTCTGTCTAGCCATCCTTCTTGACCAAGTTTGAATAAAGTGATATTTGTATCATAATCTACTGATACCCAAATTACCCAAAATGTAGCAGTTTAAAACAACAAACATTTATTTTCTCACACAGTTGTTGAGGGTCAAGAATCTGAGAGCAGCTTAGCTAGTCGTTAGGGTTCAGAGTCCCTCGTGAAGTTACAATCAAGCTCTCAGTCAGGGCTGCAGTCATCTTAAGGCTTGACTGGGGCTGGAGGGTCTACTTCTAAGATGGCTCACTCACTCACATAGCTATTATCAGGATGCCTCAGTTCCTTGGGGATAACTAGCAGGAGGTCTCAGTTCCTCTGTGCTATGGACTACATGTTTGTATCCCCCAAATTCATACGTTGAAGCCCAAATCCTCAATGTGATGGTATTTGAAGATGGGGATTTGGGATGGTAATTAGGTCATGAGGGTGCAGTCCCCATGATGGGATTAGTGCTCTTATAAGAAGAGACAGGAAAGAGTGTAAGCACTCATCACCCCCCCACCACCACCAGCCTCTTTCTCTGCCATTTGAAGACATAACCATGAAAAGGTCTCTCACTAGGAACCAAATCAGACAGCACCTTGCTCTTGGAATTCCCAGCCTCCAAAACTATGAGAAATAAATTTATATTGTTTTAGCTGCCCAGTATATAACATTTTTTGTTGTAGCATATCAAATTGACTAATATACTCTCCATTTGAACATCTTCTCAAAACATGGCAGCTAATTTCCTAGTAATCTAAGAATGAGGGAGCAAGAAGGAAATTGTAGTTTCTTTTATTACTTAGTCTCTGAAGCCATCTACCATCAGTCCTTTTTTATTCTATTCATTAGAAGTGACCCACTAAGTCCAGAACACACTCAAGGGGAGGGGAATTAGGTTGCATATCTTGTAAGGAGGTGCATCAAATAATTCCTTGACATATTTTAAACTATAAGAGGTAAATTTCTTCTGGCAAAAGGTTATATGTCCATCTTGCATATAAAATGTACTCATCTCTTCCTAAGGTACCTAAAATTCTCATCCTATTACAGAATCCTATTACAGTTCAAAGTCCACAATGTCATCATCCAAATTATGTGTTGTTATAGATCAACCTCCTCAGGTATATTTTCATAAGTAGAGAACCTCATGTACATTTCTTCTTCATCAGAAAACTTGGGAATGAAGGGAACAAGTTATCTGTCCCAAACACACTTACCATACAATAGTGGGACAGACATAGTATAAGTGCAATAGACAATCTTCTTCACAAAGGGGGAAATTGTAAGCACAATAACCATAGCAGTTCTAAAATCCAGCCAGTCAGATGTTTGAAGTTCCCTTATTAGGACACAGTCCTATGGCTCAGTAATAATTTCCTGTGATTCTCTGATCTCCTAGTTCTGCTCTCTGAATCACCCCTCCTTCTCCATGAAATGTAGTACATGTTTGTAGTTGAGTGATTTTCTCATTCTGCTTCCTGCCAGTAGAATTTTGGAGTCAAAAAGGCCTTTTTACATTTTCTATTGCTTCTGACCATTTCAATTCAAATTGGCAGCATTTCTGTGAATATACTTCTCTTTAATACTTTGTGAGTCTCCCATAAATCTTACTGGAGTTCACCTTATTAGACTAAAGACATGCCCACAAATCTCTTCAAGATAAGCACTCTCTACTTTGTACTTCTATTGAAATGGCTAAGGGACACACCCTGAAACTTATTGGAAGCCCTATTGTTTGAGAAGATCTAAGAGGCATACCCTTAAATTCTTTAGAGGGCTTTCTATCAGACTGAACTATATACTGAGGCCCTACTTTAGCTCTTTTTGAGGTCTTGAAACCAAGCAGGACCCTGTGGCATTCCTGGGCATGGAAGAATTTCTTTGCCCCATTTATTGACTCCAGCCTCCATGACCTTCCCTGAGTTCCAAAGGGCAGATTCCAACAGTTTTTAATCCAGGAAGGAAAGGGATGCAAAGACAAGGGAGGGACAGCCAACAAACAATAGTGCAACCTTGGAGCAGGGTCTTGGTTCTACCTCAAGGAATACACATAACAATGTCCTTAAGCTCTTTAATATGTCAGTATTCTTCACATCACAGAAAGACCACCAGAGGCTACATTAAAGGAAGAGAGAAGCTTATGGAGAAGATCACCTGAGACCAGATTAGAGGAGTGCAGGCCCTGCACACACCTTAATCTTATCAGTAACCTCACCCTTGAACCATTGCTATAAAACTTCTCATCAAAGCCTCCCAGGTTGGGACACATAGTTTTTCAGGGCAGGAGCCCACTTTGTACCCCTTTGCCTGGCAAAGCAATAAAGATATTTTTTTCTACTTCACCCAAAACTCTGTCTCTGAGATTCGATTCAGCACCGGTGCACAGAGGCCAAGCTTTCGGCATTAGTCTTAACAATATTTTACAGCCATAACTTTGGCTCCATCTTTAGATCACAGCTTCCTTGTATGAGGTCTGGAAAGTATCCTTTAGGTTTGGTGACACAAAGATCATCCGTGACCCTAGAAAAATATATTTTGATGGAGTAGTCAGAGGAGAAGGCAAATTAAATTGAATTAAAGAGTGAATATGAGAGGTGAGGGAAGTGGAGAAAAAAGTATGTATATTTTTAAAATCTTAGCTATAATTGTGAACAGAAATAGGGCAGTAATTGAAGGAGAATGTGTGATTAAGAAAGTTAAGCAAAACTACAAAGACATGAAAAAGTAAATTATTTTAAAGGGACTTCAAGGAGAATTTTCTGGTTAGAGCACCCAGATAAATAGGGAGATTCTATAGTCAGAAAGCTTTCTGCCAAGTAGCACAATAACAGAGCCACAATTAAGAAGCTGCCATTATCAGGAAACCACTAGAACAGGGAAGCCTGCACAGTCATGAAGCTATTGTAAATGCTCTGAGCTCTGAAACCACTACATGCTTACTATAATACACAGCAAGACAATGAAAGCCCCAAACCCCACCTCTCTCTGGATAACCAGGAAGCTGTTAACCTGATACTGGGAACTCTGCTAACTCTACTGTAGAGAAACAAAATGCTTTTGCTTTCTAATCTCATGCAAATGAATTTGATGAGGCAAACATAATCACTTTTTAAACTCCAGTTGCAAGGTAGTTTGAAAAATGTAGTCTTCGATTTCCCAAACTTTGTTGTTATAAAAAGATGCAGGATTCAATGTTAAGTGCCAATTTACCATAGTCACGCCTCCAAAATACAGCATCTTGATTCTGAGACTGAGAACAACATACAAAACTAATGAAACAATAAAATGACGGAAGGATACCCAAGTGGAAGCAGTGTTGTGCTAGAGTTCATTTGTAATGACTCACAAGGGCCAATTGTTAAATGTTCTCGAATTTTGTGAGCCAGTTGACATAATGTTGGTATCCTGAAATCATCAAGGTGGTATTTCAGCATAAAAATCCTGAAATGCTACAAATCAAGGATTTTCACCCCCCAAAAATGACTGTTAAAAGTTTATCAGCACTCAGCTGCAACGACTTGCAATTTTAAAGCAGTTATGATTTTAAAACTGCTCTAATATTTTAGGCTTTATTAAATGGAAAGTTAAATTTCTTTCCACCTAACAGTGGGGAAAGAGTACACCTACTGTGTACTTACCTTAAGTTGCATACACTCTGTGAGTTATAATAAATACAGATAAGCAGTATTCAGCTGGAGCACTAAACTTATTTTTTAATAAACTTAATAAACCAAGGACAAATATTGGTATGTTTGCAAGGGCGCTCTGGGTAAATTCTTTCGGGGCCTTTTGACGTTCCATAGTTTCACATACAGTGAATTTAAGGTGTAGTTAGCTGAGATAAATTTTGTAACTAGTGGATCCAGGATTCAAACCCATAAACGCCTGTCTATAATTTGCTTATGATTTCTCTACTATAATGTTATATATTTACTAGAAATATGTTACCCAATGAGAAGTCCTAAGTAAAAGTAAGGTGATAAGTGTAACATTTTCGTTTTTTTTTAACATCTTTATTGGAGTATAATTGCTTTAAAATGGTGTGTTAGTTTCTGCTTTATAACAAAGTGAATCAGCTATACATATACATATGTCCCCATATCTCTTCACTCTTGAGTCTCCCTCCCTCCCACCCTTCCTATCTCACCCCTCTAGGTGGTCACAAAGTGCCGAGCTGATCTCCCTGTGTGATGCAGCTACTTCCCACTCCACTAGCTAACTATTTTACATTTGGTAGTGTATATATGTCCATAACACTCTCTCACTTCATCCCAGCTTACCCTTCCCCACCCCGTGTCCTCAAATACATTCTCTACATCTGCGTCTTTATTCCTGGCCTGCCCCTAGGTTTTTCAGAACCCTTTTTTTTTTTAGATTCCATATATATGTGTTAGCATATGGTATTTATTTTTCTCTTTCTGACATACTTCGCTCTGTATGACAGAGTCCATCCTGTAGTAAGTCCATCCACCTCACTACAAATAACTCAATTTTGTTCCTCTTTAAGGCCGGGTAATATTCCATTGTATATGTATGCCACATCTTCTTTATCTATTCATTTGTTGATGGACACTTAGTTTGCTTCCATGTCCTGGCTATTGCAAATAGAACTGCAATGAACATATGGTACATGACTCTTTTGGAATTATGGTTTTCTCAGGGTATATGCCCAGTAGTGGGATTGCTGGGTCGTATGCTAGTTCTATTTATAGTTTTTTAAGGAACCTCCATACTGTTCTCCGAAGTGGCTTTATCAATTTACATTCCCACCAACAGTGCAAGAGTGTTCCCTTTTCTTGACATCCTCTCCAGCATTAATTGTTTCTGGATTTTTTGATGATGGCCATTCTGACCGGTGTGAGATGATATCTCATTGTAGTTTTGATTTGCATTTCTCTAATGATTAATGATGTTGAGCATTCTTTCATGTGTTTGTTGGCAATCTGTATATCTTCTTTGGAGAAATGTCTATTTAGGTCTTCTGCCCATTTCTGGACTGGGTTGTTTGTTTTTTTGTTATTGAGCCGCATGAGCTGCTTGTAAATTTTTGAGATTAATCCTTTGTCAGTTGCTTCATTTGAAAATATTTTCTCCCATTCTGAGGGTTGTCTATATATCTTGTTTATATTTTCCTTTGATATGCAAAATATTTTAAGTTTCATTAGGTCCCATTTGTTAATTTTTGTTTTTACTTCCACTTCTCTAGGATGTGGGTCAAAAAGGATCTTGCTGTGATTTATGTCATAGAGTGTTCTGCCTATGTTTTCCTCTAAGAGTTTGATAGTTTCTGGCCTTACATTTAAGTCTTTAATCCATTTTGAGTTTATTTATTTTTGTTTTTATTTTATTATTTTTTTTACATCTTTATAGGAGTATAATTACTTTACAATGAGGTGTTACTTTCGGCTTTATAACAAAATGCATCAGTTATACATATACATATATTTCCATATCTCTTCCCTCTGGTGTCTCCCTCCCTCCCACCCACCCTATCCCACCCCTCTAGGTGGTCACAAACCACGGACCTGATCTCCCTGTGCTATGCGGCTGCTTCCCACTAGCTATCTATTTCACGTTTGGTAGTGTATATATGTCCATGCCACTCTCTCACTTTGTCACAGCTTACACTTCCCCCTCCCCATATCCACAAGTCCATTATCTAGTAGGTCGGTGTCTTTATTCCTGTCTTACCCCTAGTTTCTTCATGACTTTTTTTTCCTTAGATTCTATATATATATATGTTAGCATATGGTATTTGTTTTTCTCTTTCTGACTTACTTCACTCTGTATGACAGACTCTAGGTCCATCCACCTCAACACAAATATCTCAATTTCGTTTCTTTTTATGGCCGAGTAATATTCTATTGTATATATGTGCCACATCGTCTTTATCCATCATCCAGTGACGGACACTTACTTTGCTTCCATGTCCTGGCTATTGTAAATAGAGCTGCGATGAATATTTTGGTACAGTATGGAGGTTCCTCAAAACACTAAAAATAGAATTACCATATGATCCAGCAATCCCACTACTGGGAATATACCCAGAGAAATCCATAATTCCAAAAGACACATGTACCCCAATGTTCATTGCAGCACTATTTACAATAGCCAGGTCTTGGAAGGAACATAAATGTCCATTGACAGACGAATGGATAAATAAGTTGTGGTACATATATACAATGGAATATTGCTCAGCCATTAAAAGGAGCAAAATTGAGTCATTTGTTGAGACACGGATGGATCTAGAGGCTTTCATACAGCGTGAAGTAAGTCAGAAATAGAAAAACAAATATCGTATATTAATGCATGTATACGGAACATAGAAAAATGGTACAGATGAACCAGTTTGCAGGGCAGAAGTTGAGGCACAAATGTAGAGAACAAACAAATGGACACCAAAGGGGTAAAGCCATGGGGGGATGGGGATGGTGGTGTGATGAATTGGTTGATTGTGATTGACATGTATACACTGATGTGTATAAAATTGATGACTAAGAGGAACCTGCTGTATAAAAAAAGTAAAATAAAAGTAAAAAATTAAAAAAACAAAGATTCATGAGTTCTAAAAAGAAAGTCAATGCTTACTTTCTACCATGATATGCAATAATATTTTTAAGCTATCAAACTGAAACATAACAACCATCAACTTTGTATTCAAGTGTGCCACTTAAATAATACTATTTTCATAAACATCAAATAGATTAAATAGTCCTAACAATTCTGTTTTCTATTTAAAAAATACTTCTCTAACAAAAACTCTAACAGCATTACACATAAATACTAAAATTTACCACTTCATCTCGTGTAGATAATTGAGCAAATCTTTGCTGTTAACCTTTGCTACTTCTTGAGCTTAAATTCCAATCATTATAATCACTACGTTGAATATATTCTCCACTATCTTGCTCCTACTCACTTAGCAGAACTACAACACTGGTTTAATACAACACTTACTGTACACAATGCCTTCATGTAGGAAACTGAATGTGGCTGGAGAAAAACAATAATGCTTAGTGTTCTCACATTAAATTCCTGACCATGAACCTCAAATGGGCATTAAATGATGGCCAGCAATCATAACTGAATATCTATGGTACTTTCATTCTCCCACTCTCGTAAATAATTATTTCATACTTTCTCGTCTCTCTACAAACCTCCACCTCCTTCTATGCATCCTAATTCCCATCTATTAACCTTGCTTCCTACTTCACAGAGAAAACTGAAGCAGTCAGAAGAGAACTTCCACAGGATCTCACTACCCCTTCTACCTAACTACCTGCATCTGTGCCCATATATTCTGCCTTCTTTTGTGTTACTGAGTACAAGGTCCATGTTCCTAGCTAAGGCCAGCCCCTCCACTAGTGTATGAGATCCCAACCCCTGTCAGCTACCAAAGGATATTTTTCCAGAAATCCTTCTCCTTCCACCCGCCCCCCAATCAGCATGGAAAACGTGTTGCTATTTCTCTTATTTTACAAAACAAAATAAAATTTCTTAACTCCACCTCCCACTTCAGCTACTGTTACATTCTTGTCCTTCCATTTGCAGGAATTTCTCTGAAAACGTTATGTACAATCCTTTTTCCTAATTCCTCTACTCAAATTCTTTTTTTTTTCTTGTTTACTTTTTTAAGCTTTATATTGAAATAAAGTGTATACAAAAGTTGAAGGAATTACACAAAGAACACCTTTCAGTCAAATTCACCTTTTCCAATTCTCTCTTGGATCCACACCAATCAGAATTTTGCTATCACCTCACCATTGAACTACTCTTTATAAGGTTATTAGTGGAACTGCACTCTGCTATACCTAATGGTCCCTTTTAGGGCCTCATCATACCTGATGCGTCAGCAGCATTTAACATAGTCGATCATTTCTTTCTCCATTAAACACTTTCTTCATTTGGCTTCCAAGACACTCAATTCACCTACTTCCTGATTAGTGTCTTTCCCTCAGACTGCTTTGCTTTTACACCCTCATCTTCTTGACCTCTTAGTACTGGAGTACCCCAGCAATCAGTCCTTGACCTCTTCTCATTTCAATCCACACACTTTTTCTAGGTAATCTCATCTAGTGTCATGACCTTAAATACCATCTGCTATATAATAATTTGTCTGGTATTTGTGCCTTACTCCCAGGAGGGAACCTCTAAACCCTTGGATTTTCCCACATGAAAGAACTGTCCTTGTTATCCATAGTGGGCCAATATAATTTATGTTTACGAAGTCACTCAAAGTGGGCTCCTAGATAAGTTATACTAATGAGATGATTCAGAATGGGGACAGGCACACCAGAAAAAACAACTTTAGAATTAGTGGGTTGGCGGTTTAAACCACATGATATCAGCCTTACATACCAGGAGGAAGGTCAGAGGTTGAGTTCAATCACATTGTCATTGAATCAATCAATCATACCTAATTTTATCTTTATTGACATCCTAATAAAACCCTGGACAGTGAACCTCTGGAGGTTCTTTGTGGGTGAACACATTGATGTGCTGGGAGATGACATACCCTGATTTCATGGGGAGAGGGCATGGAAGCACTATGTTCAGAACTCTCCCAGACCTTGCCATATGGGTCTCTTCATCTGGCTGGTCCTTATTTTTATCTTTTACAATAAACTAAAATTGTAAGTATAGCACTCTCTTGTGTTCTGTGAGTTGTTCTAGCAAATTATCAAACCTGAAGACAGCATGGGGACCCCCAAATTTGTAGCCAGTTGGTCAGAGTGTGAGTGGCCTGGGGACCTGAAATTATGGCTGGCATCTGATAGGAGAGCAATTTTGTTGGGAACTGTGCCTTGAACTTGTGTGGTATGTGATAACTACAGGTGGTTAGTGACAGAATTGAATTGCAATCAATCAGCACATCAATATGCTGACAAGTCTCAGATTTATAACTCCAGCCTGGACCTCTTCCTTAACACCATACTCATATATCCAATAATTTATTAGAAGTCTCACTTGGATGTCTAAACAACTAAAGTTTAACGTGTTCAAATCTAAATATCTTATATTCCCTCTCCCTGAAATTTGATTCACTGAAATTCTTCCTTATTTCCATTAATAGTCATTCAATTTTTCTAGATGTTCAGAGCAAAACTTTTCATTAACTATTAGATAATATTAATAATTTAATGCAATTATTTTGCTGAAAACCATGTAAAGCCTACTTATTTCAGAATAAAAGCCCTAATTCTTGGAATAACCTACTAAGCTTTGCATTATTTGGCCCACCAACTTCTTCTGACCTCAAATCCTGCTAACCTTGCACTTTTGCTCACACCATTCCAGCCACTTGGGCCTCCTTTCTATATTTTGAAAACTACAGTCTTGGTACTACTTCAGGGATGTCTGTTCTCTCTGCCTGGAATGTTATCCTAAATCCACATGATTAGTTTCCTTATCTCCTTCAAGACTTTACTTAAATGCATCCTTATAGGCAGATCGTCTCTAAACAGGCAGTTAAAAATTGCACAATCACCTCTCTGTCTCTCTGCTCTATTTTTATTTCTTTATAACATAATTAACCATCTAATATTCTACAAATTTATTTTATTTCCTGTATTCCCCAAGTAGAATGTAAACTTCATCATGGCAGAGACTTTTGTCTAAAACAGTACTTAGCACATTATAGGTACTCAGTAAATATCTGTTGAATGAGTGATTCAATCTCTAAAGTGTTTCTTTTCCAAACAGATGTATGAGATGTCATTTGTCAAATATGATGGAAAGAAATAGCTTAAGTTGAATCTTAACATTTTAAGTGATATCTGCAAGGTTGAAAATGTTGAAAAGTAGAGCAGTGGTGTACTATTTTTAATTATATTTACCTTATAAGATGTGTGGCATTGACTTATTTCTACTTTAAGAAATAATGTTCCACTGACACAGAACATGACAATCAAGGGAATCAAGTCCATATCTATATCTTGCTAGATACAGGTAGTGTTATTTTTCAGTGTAACAGCAAACTGCCAAACAATCATCCACACTGCTAAATGGATAATGCTGTTTGGTTTTAAGAAGTCCTATATAACCTGATGCTTAACTAAGTGTCCTAATCCAGTTTGTCTGTTAACAGTGAATGGATGTTTTGGTGAAGACATAGCCAAAGTGTCAATAATATACTCAATAAAATATTTCTATCATTTTGTTACATTGTCAATTGTTCTCTCATGTGATAATGTGATAATTTTTGAAGCAAATAATTTATCTTTCTACATACAATGTATATTAAAATTTATATATGTATATATAATAAAGTTGTTATAATAGTCTAAATAATAATATAGTTTTAAAATATAGTCTAAAAGTTTGAGGTGTAGTTTTCAAGCTTAATAATCACTTTGCTCACTCTAAAATCCAATATCCTTTCCTAAATTTGTAAGGAATACAAACATTGGTATTTTTTAAAATTTGTTTCCTTCTCTTTCAAGCATACTCAACTACAGTGTAGTGTTTTCATATTAAGTCAGTAGAATTGTGACTGGCACTAGTTGGCAAAAATTGGGAAAAAAATATAAAGCAGACTAGGTAGACAAGTTGTACTCCACAATGTTCCTATGCCAAATACTGAGCAAATGAATGTTTACTTTAGCCAGCTAAAACTGGCCTATGCATTTAACGTATATTTTGTGGTTAAGATACAGCAAGTCAAAAGCCAAAATTTCTTGAAATATTTAAGAAATATGAACTAAGTCACTTCCTACAAGAACTGAGAAGTGGGCCTAAAATAACTACCTCTTTTAGATTTCCAGTCTATCACCCATGAGCTGAAAATGAATCTTCTGTTCCTTCTTCATGTAAATTGAAAGTATCTATTTGAATATGATTTATACACTAGAATGGACCTTTTTAGCTTATCCCATGATAGCTATAGCCCTTTGTTTCCAGATTCTCTTTTTCATCATTTTATTGACAGGCCTAGTTTCTCCTTGATACAAACATATAACATTCATTACTCTACTAAGGAATTTTGTGCATGCCTCTATCTTCTAATATGTGAGAAGGACTAAAAAAGGTGGTCATCTGAATTATAGCCTTGCAGTACATTTCACCTTGTGTGCATGTTCTTTTTCTTTTTCAGTTGTCTCCAGGTCAGGTGATCTATTTTGTTCTTCTAATTGGCGAGTTGAAAATTTCAAAATTTTCAGGTACTATAAAAAATTGAACTTATGTATTAATTAATTAAAACATCTTGGTTTAACAAATTTTCATCTATACCAAAGCTAAATAAATGCTGATTACATTGCATCTAAGCTAAATAATGGTTTCAAATATCACTGAGGGTCTTTAACATGAATACATTGGACAAAGATGTGTAAGAAATCATTTCTATTTATTTGGAATTGCATAAGAGATAAGTATAACACCTTAGAATGAAATTCAACACAGACATCTGATTATGGAATAAAGGAAGAGAGAGAGATGCTTTATAGTAAACAGAGTCCTAGGCTTGAGTACTTGAGCTTGAGCTGCATATTTTTTGACATTTACTAGCTGAATCACTTTTCACAAATAACTTATCATCTTCTCAAATCTTTGTATCTTTGCCAGTAAAACTGGAATTATAACACCTCACCAGAATTATATACCTCACAGGATTATACTGAGGATTAATGTAGTTTATGTACATCAAAGTGATGTGAAAATGTGTAAATACTATACAAATGAGAGATTTTAGAACTATTAATGCTATTTGGTTTTGAGAAGTCCTATATAACCTGATGCTTAATAACTAAGTGTCCTAATCCAGTTTGTCTGTAAACTCAAGTTGCCCAGTAAACTTGAATTGATTTCACAAATAACTTTTGTAGTGAAGTAAAAAATAGTTGATTTTCCTAAAGGAATATTGTCATATCTGTTATTTGTTGGGAAGATTGATATTCCTAGTTTACTCATACACCAATGTTTATATAACAAGGCTTGAAGATGAGCAGCTTCTGTGGAAATTTTCATCATTCCTTAATACAGACAGCACAAGTAGAATGGCCATGTTATCTGTTAGACAAACATTTGTTGAGTATCTATCATGTGCACAGCACTTCTCAGGTTTTAAAGAAGACATAAAAAGGTTTGAGATCTGATTGAATAACCATAAATATATTGATACAATTCTTACACAGGCAATCTATTATTATCTAATTGTCAAATCCAGTTCAAACATTTCAGTTCCTGTCTTCTTTGATCTCCCCATCGTATTTGTCACTATTCTGTTTCCCCTCTTTCATGAAACTATCCCTTCCCTTGGTTTCTAGAAAATAACTCTCTTAGTTTTTCATCTCAGTGACCTTTGCTTGCCTCTTTGAATGTTTCCCAGGTTATGGCACTGACCTTCTCCAATTTTACATACCACCATGATGATCTCATTTATTTCCATACCTCTGCTAACTATACATTGATAACTCCCCCATTGTATATCTCTAGCTAGAATCTTCTAAATTCGGTTCTTAATTTCCAATTACTTAATAGACCTATCTTCCTCATTTTTTTCCATGAGAACCTCAAAATACCATTTAAAATTCCCCCTCTCTTAAACAATCTACTTTTAATACTCCATTCCTTATGTCACTCGATGGCACTACCCTCAGCACAATAATCCTTGCTACAAATTTCTAGTTCCATTCAGGCAGGGACTATTTCTTGGTTTCTCAACACCATATTCTGAGCACCAAGCACTATGCCTAACATAGCAGGTGCTCAATAAAAATTAAAGAATGAATGAATATTTGAATGAATGAAATAAAGAATCATCAACTCTTTGCTTTCCTCACTCTCCATATGTAACAAGGCATTAAGTCCTACTGATCCTATCTATGAAACAACTCTTATATTCATCCTTTCTTCTTTATTTTCCCTTACTTTAGTTTATACCCTCAGACAGTCATAGTTCAAATTCAAACTTGAATACTTATTACTTGTATACTGGGCTAATTACTCAGTGTCTCTTAACCTAAGTTAATCCACCTAAAAATAGCAATCTCATACAATAGTTGTGATGATGAAATAAAAAGTAACCATCATAATGATGTCAGCAGGATGGCAGATTAGGAAACCTTGGACCCTCTTTTCCCAACAAATACACCAATTTAGCAACAATTCACCGACAAATTCCCTTTGTAAGATATCCAGAAATTAACTGAAAGTCTCATGCACTTCAGGTGAACATGAAACCAGATTTACTGAAGTTGGTAAGGAGGCTGAGGATATCCTCTCACCAGAGGCTCTGTACCTTGTGCAGTACCACAGGATCAGAAAGAAACCCCTGAGCTCCAAGTTTCTCCCAGGGTATGGAGGTGATTGTTCCTAACATAGAGTAACCCAACTTCTCCAAGATGGCTACAAAGAAGACTGGTTTCTGTATTGCCAGTCTTGGCGCTCTGACTGATACAGTATAGTATAGACATCTGAGGGATAATAGAGATAGCAGCTTGGACTAGTAATACCATAGAGCCTTCACCCTGCTCAGCATTGAGTGAATGGATGAAAAATCCCAGCTCTCAGCTATTCTCTGGGGAAAGAGCTGATCCATGTGTCTAGCATCCTAACTTCTCCAAGGCTGTCCAAAGAATTAGCATCCATTTTGCCAGTCTTAGAGTTCTGATGAGTCAGGCAGTCTACATACCTGGGAAAGAACAGACAATGCAGAATGGACTGGTAGTTGCTGTATGTCTTCCCCCTGTTCAGGACAGAGAGAGCCAATAAAAAATCCAAGCCCTCAGCTTCCCCACTGAGGAGGGCAAGAGTTGCTCCATGTGCCCAATAACCCAACTTCTCCAGGCTTATGCAAAGAAGAGGGATCTGACTTGCCAGTCTTGGAGGTTTGACAGGTTTGGCATAGTCTAGATGCCTGGTGGAGAATAGAGATAGAGGTATAAACTCCTAGACACCATAGAGCCTCCCACCTGCTCAACAAAGAGCAAGCAAAAACTAAAATAAAATTAAAAAACCCATAGCTGCCTGCTTCTCCCTGAGGAGAAAAAGAGTTGACAAATGTCTCCAAAATCACTGGTTAAGCTGATTGGGTGGGTCTTCTCCAATACAATGTCAGTACATAAAGAATGAGAGAAGAGCCTACTTTGTCTAATGTACAGACACCAATACAGATACAAGGAAAATGAAGTATCAGGCAAAGATGTTTCAAACAAAGAAACAAGGTAAATCTCCAGAAATAAAATCCTAATGAAATGGAGTTATATGATTTATGTGATAGAGAATTCAAAATAACTATCATAAAGAGGCACACAAAGTTCAATAAAACAATGCATGAACAAAATAAGAATTTCAACAAAAAGATATAAAATATTTTAAAAACAAAACAAAAATCATGGAGTTGAAGAATACAATTACTATACTGAAAAACTGACTAGAAGAGCTCCACATCAGACTGAATCAAGCAGAAGTAAAGATCACTGAACTCAAAGAGAAGTCATCAGACTCAAGGACCAAAAAGAAAAAAAAAAAAAAGAATGAAACAAAGTGAATAAAGCTTAAAGGGCTTATGGTACCTCAACAAGATGACCAATTTCACATTATGGGAGTCACAGAAGGAGGAGAAAGAGAGAACCAAAAAGTGTTTCAAAGGAATAATGACAGAAAACTTCTGAAATCATGGGAAGAAAATTGACATCCAGATCCTAGATGTCCAAATTACACTAAAATAAAATGAATCTAAAGAAATCCACATCAAGACACATTATAATCAAATTTCCAAAAGTCAAAGACAGAATTTTGAGAGAAGCAAGAGAAATACAAGTCTTTATGGGAACCCCATAAATATATCAGTGGATTTTTAAACAGATACCTTGCATGCCAGAAGTACTGGGGAAAAAATGTCACCCAAGAATACTATACTCAGCAAAGCTGTACCTCAGAAATGAAGGAATGATAAAGAATTTCCCAGACCAAAAAAAAAAAAAAAAGCTGAGAGTTCATCACCACTCAATCTACCTTACAAGAAATGCTAAAAGGCATTCTTCAAATTTAAACAAAAGGGTGCTAAAAAGGAGCACAATAACATAAGAAAGTATGAAACTCATTGTTGAAGGAGAATATATACACAAACAGAATTCTGAATTACTATAATGATTGTCAGTTAATCAATTTTAATTCTACAATAAAAGTGAAAAGGCAAAATAATTTAAAATGCATATAAATAAAATATGTTAAAATACACATAATATAAAAAACGTAAATTGTGACAACAATAGCAAAGAGTGTGTGGACAGGAGAATTTAAAGTGTAGAGCTTTTGTATGTGCTTGGACTTAAGATTTTAGTTTAAAATGGACTGTTATAAAGATATATTCCATAAGCACAGTGAAACAACAGCAAGAAAACTACCTATACAAGTTACACAAAGAAAAGGAGAAAGGAATCAAAACACATAAATACCAAAAAAAAAATGCAAAACTATAATACAAACTCACCCACAAAGGAAGATGGCAAGAGTGGAAGAGAGAAACAAAAGAAATACAAGACCAACAGAAAAATATTAACAAAATGGCCATACTAAATGCTTTCATATCAATAATTACTTTAATGGAATTTGGTTCACCTCTCCAATAGAAATACATAGTATGGAAGAATAAATTTAAGAGAAAAAATAAAAATACCCAATTATATGCTGTATAAAAGAATTACACTCTATATTTAAGGACACACATAGGTTGAATGTGAAAGAAGGGAAAATATATTCCATGAAATTGGCTATGTAAAGAGCAGTGGTGGCTAGACTTATATCAAACAAAATAGACTTTAAGTCAAAGAAATACCACAAGAGATAAAGAAGGATATTATATAATGATAAAAGGGTCAATTCACCAGGAAGATATAATAATTATAAATATATTTGTAAATACAACATAAGAACACCTAAATACATAAAGCAAACATTGACCAAAATGAAGAGAAGGATATAAGGCATTACAAAAAATACCCAACTTTTAATAATGCATAGGACATCCAGAGAGAAAATCAGTAAGAAAACAGATGACTTGAACAGCACAATAGATCAAATGTATCTAAGAGATATGTGCCAAACATTCCATCCCACAGCAACAAAATACACATATTTCTCCAGGTTATTCACATAATAGGTCACCAAACAAGCCTTAAAAATTAACAATATTAAAGTCATATCAACCATCTCTTCTAACCACAATGGAATGAAACTAGAAATCCATAAGAGATGGAAAATGGAAATTCACAAATATGTGTTAATTAAATAACACACACTAGAACAACCACTGGGTCAAAGAAGAAACCAAAAAGAAATTTAGAAAATGCATTGAGACAAATGAAGATAAATCTCTACATTGCAAAATGGATGTAATAACTAAGTACTACATTAAAAAAGAAGAAAGATCTCAAACAACCTGACTTTATACCTCCATCAATAAGATAAAGAAGAAAAAATAAGCTAAAAGTTAGCAGAAGGAAATCATTAACAAAGAATAGAGCAGAAATAAGTGAAATAAAAATCAGAAAAACAATAGAAAAATCAACAAAACTAAGAGTCAGTTTTTGACAAGATAAACAAAATTGAAAAATGCTTATATGTGAAAAAAAGAAAGAAAAATGAGTAAAATCAGAAATGAAAAACAGACATAACAATTGATGACACAGAAATAAAAATGATCCTAAGAGATTACTGTGAACAACTATATATCAACAAACTGAATAATGTAGAAGATATGGATAATTTCTTAGAAATATGCAACCTATCAAAATTAAACCATGAATAAATAATAAGTCCGAATGTACCTAATACCTGGTAGGGAGATTAAAACAGTAGTCAAAAGCCTCCCAACAATAAAATTTTCAGAACCAGAATACTTCATTAGTGAATTCTACAAATTTTTTAAAGAGAACTAACACTGATATTTGTCAAACTCTTCCAGAAAACTGAAGAGGAGAAAACACTTCCAATGTCACTTTACAAGGCCAGTATTACTCTGATACCAAAGACAGACAAACACAACATGGGACAATAAAACTATCAGCCAATATCCCTGATGAACAGAGTTACAAAAATCTTCAACAAAATAATGGCCTACCCATTCCAACAGCACACTGAAGGGATAATACACCATGACCAAGTGGGACGTATCCCTGAGATGACAAAATGGTTCACATATGAAAATCAAGTAATATAAGATGTTAACATAATAAGGAATTAGTGAGCTCACCCTATCTTACATAAACACCAAAATCACAACAAACTGCTGAACAGCCATTGACAAAAAAAAAAATGCTGGAACCTACCAAACAAAGATACCCTACATCCAAAGGCAAAGAAAAAGCCACAACAAGACAATATAAGGGGTGCAATCTTAATAAAATCAAATTCCATACCCACCGAATGGGTGACACACACACTGGAAGACAATTATACCACAGATGTTCTGCCACAGGAGTGAAAGTCCTGAGCCCCACGTTAGGCTTCCCAGCCTGAGTATCCAGCAATAGGAGGAGGAAACTCCAGATAATCTGGTTTGGAAGGCCAGTGGAGTTTGATCTCAGGAATTCCACAGGGCTGGAGAAGGAGATAGTCCACTCTTGGAGGGTGCACACAAGATTGTGTGTGCACCAGGACCCAGGGAAAAAAGCACTGACCTCATAAGAGACTGGATCAGACCTTCCTGCTAGTATTGGAAGGTCTCCTGCAGAGGTGGGGGGCAGTTGTAGCTCAAAGGGGTGACAAAAACACTGGAAGTGGCAGATCTGGGAGTATTCATTGGCATGAGCCACCCCAGAGGCTGCCATTAGCCCCACCCTACAACTTATAGTCTCCAGTGTTGGGATGGCTCAGGCCAAAAAGCCTCCAGGGCAGGAACACAGCCCTACCCATCAGCAGACAATCTGCTAAAAGTCTTCCTGAGCACAGCCCTGCCCACCAGAGAGAAAAGACCCACTTCTGCACACCAGCACACAGGAACCAATCCCTCCCATCAGGAAGCCCCCCAAAGACTCTTTGGCAGCCTCACCCACCAGAGAGCAGACAAAAGAAGCAAGAAGAACTACAACCCTGAAGACCACAGAATGGAAACTGTAACCACAGAAAGTTAGAAAAAATGAGATGGCAGAGGAATATGTCTGAGATGAAGGAAGAAGATAAAACCTCACAAGAACAATTAAGTGAAGAGGTTGATAGGCAACCAACCAGAAAAAGAATTCAGGATAATGATAGTGAAGATGATCCAAGATCTCAAAAAAGAATGGAGGCAAAGATTGAGGAGATGCAAGGAATATTTAATACAACCATGAAGAACTAAAGAACAAACTAACAGAGATGAACAATACAATAACTGAAATGAAAAAATGAACTAGAAGGAATCAAAAGCAGAATAACTGAGGCAGAAGAATGGATAAGTGACCTGGGAGACAGAATAGTGGAAATCAGTGCCACAGAATAGAATAAAGAAAAAAGACTGAAAAGGAATGAAGACAATCTAAGGGACTTCTGGGACAACACTAAACACACCAACATACACATCATAGTATTCCCAGAAGGAGAAGAGAGAGAACAAGGATCTGAAAAAAATATTTGAAGAGATAACACCAGAAATTTTCCTAACATGGGAAAGGAAAAAGCCACCTAAGTCCAGGAAGCACAGAGAGTCCCAGGCAGGATAAACCCAAGGAGGAACACACTGAGACACATAGTAATCAAATTGACAAAAATTAAAGAAAAGACAAAATATTAAAAGCAGCAAGGGAAAAGCAACAAATACCATACAAGGGAACTCCAATAAGGTTATCAGCTGATTTCACAGCAGAAACTCTGTAGGCCAGAAAAGAGTTGGCACAATATATTTAAAGTGATGAAAGGGAAGAACCTACAGCCAAGAATACTCTCTCAGCAAGGCTCTCATTCAGATTTGATGGAGAAGTCAAAAGCTTCACAGACAAACAAAAGCTAAGAGAATTCAGCACCACCAGACCAGCTTTGCAACAAATGCTAAAGGAACTTCTCTAAGCAGACAAGAAAATACCACAACTAGAAACAGGAAATTTAAAAATGGAGAAGCTCACTAGTAAAGCAAACATAAAGTAAAGGTAGGAAATGATCCACACACAAATATTATATCAAAACCAACAATTATGAGAAGAGGTGATCCCAAATGCAGGATATTGGAAATGTATTTGAAATTAAAAGGCAAGCAATTTAAAACAATCTTGTTTACATGCAGAATGCTACATCAAAATCTCATGGTAACTGCAAAGTGAAATTTTACAGTAGATACACACACAAAAAAAAGAAAAAGGAATCCAAACAGAGCACTAAACTTAGTCATCAATTCACAAGAGAACAAAAGAGGAAGGGAAGAAAAGAGATCTACAAAAACAAATCCAAAACAATTAACAAAGTGGCAATAAGAACAAACATATTGATAATCACCTTAAATGTAAACAGATTAAATGCACTAACCAAAAGACATAGACTGGCTGAATGGATACAAAAACAAGACGTGTATATGCTGTCTACAAGAGACCAACTTCAGTTCTAGGGACACATACAGACTGAAAATGAGGGGATGGATAAAGGTATTCTATGCAAAAGGAAATCAAAAGAAAACTGAAGTAGCAATACTTATATCAGATAATATAGACTTTAAAATGAAGACTGTTACAAGAGACAAAGAAAGACACTACATAATGATTAAGGGATCAAATAAGGAAGATGTAACAATTATAAATATATAATATAATATATATATATATAATATATATAAATATATAGAAGTACCTCAATATATAAGGCAAATACTAACAGCCATGAAGGGAGAAATCAACAGTAACACGATAATAGTGGGAGACCTTAACACTGCACTTTCATCAATGGACAGATCATACAGACAGAAAATCAGAAAGGAAACACAGGCCTTAAATGACACATTAGATCAAATGAACTTAATTGATATTTATACAGTTATTGATATTTATACAATATTTATACAATTATAATTCATACAGTTATTCCATAGAAATGAAGCAGAATACACATTCTTCTCAAGAGCACATAGAACATTATCCAGGATTGATCACATCCTGGGGCACAAAGCAGCCTAAGTAAAATTAAGAAAACTGAAATCATATCAAGCATCTTTTCCAACCACAATGCTATAAGATTAGAAATAAACTACAAGGGAAAAAATAAAATGTAAAAAACACAAGCACGTGGAGGCTAAACAATATGCTAACAAACAATCAATGTATCACTGAGGAAATCAAAAAATACCAAGAGACAAATGAAAATGAAAGCAAACCCTCGAAAACCTATGGGACCCAGCAAAAGCAGTTCTAAGAGGGAAGTTTATAGCAATAAAATCTTACCTCAGGAAAGAAGAAAAATCAAAAATAAACAACCTTACTTTACACCTAAAGCAACTAGAGAAAGAAGAACAAACAAACCCAAAAGTTAGCAGTTGGGAAGAAATCATAAAAATCAGAGAAGAAATAAATGAAACAGAAAAAAAAAGATCAATTGAACTGAAAGCTGATTTAAAGGAAAAGATAAACAAAATTGACAAATCTTTAGCTGGACTCATCAAGAAAGAGGGAGAGGGCTCAAATAAATAAAATTAGAAATGAAAAAGGAGGTTACAATTGACGCCGCAGAAATGCAAAGGATCATAAGAGACTACTACAAGCAACTGTATTCCAATAAAATTGACAACCTGGAAGAAATGGACAAATTTGTAGATAGGTACAATCTCCCAAGACTGAAACAGGAAGAAATAGAAAAATATGAACAGACCACTCACAAGTACTGAAATTGAAACTGTGATTAAAAAATTCCCAACAAAAAAAAGTCCAGGACCAGATGGCTTCACAGGTGATTTCTATCAAACATTTAAAGAAGGCTAACACCTATCCTTCTCAAACTCTTGCAAAAAATTGCAGAGGAAGGAATACTCTCAAAGTCATTCTATGCAGCCAACATCACCCTGATACCAAAACCAAAGATATCACACACACAAAAAGAAAATTATAGACCAATGTCACTGATGAACATAAATGCAAAAATCCTCAATATAATACTAGAAATTCAAATCCAACAATACATTAAGAGGATCAGGCACCCTGATCAAGTGGGATTAATCCCAGGGATGCAAGGATTTCTCAATATCCACAAATCAATCAGTGTGATACACCACATAAACAAATTGAAGAATTAAAAATATTATTTCATATTTTCATTTCAATAGATGCAGAAAAACCTTTTGACAAAGTTCAACACCCATTTATGATAAAAACTCTCCAGAAAGTGGGCATAGAGGGAACATACCACAACATAATAAAGGCCATATATGGCAAACCTACAGCTAACATCATACTCAACTGTGAAAAACATTACCACTAAGATCAGAAAGAAGACAAGGATGCCCACTTTTGTCACGTTTATTCAGCATAGTTTTGGAAGTCCTAGCCAAGACAATCAGAGAAGAAAAAGGAATAAAAGGAATACAAATTGGAAAAGAAGAAGTAAAACTGTCACTGTTGCAGATGACAGGATACTACACATCAAAAATCCTAAATATACTAACAGAAAACTACCAGAGCTCATCAATGAATTTGGTAAAGTTGCAGGATACAAAATTAATACACAGAAATCTCTTACATTTCTATACACTAACAATGAAAGATCAGAAAGATAAACTAAGGAAACAATCCCATTTACCATCACATCAAAAAGAACAAAACACCTAGGAATATACCTACCTAAGGAGACAAAAAACCCGTACTCAGAAAACTGTAAGACACTGATGGAAGAAATCAAAGATGACACAAACAGTTGGAAACATATACCATATTCTTGGATTGGAAGAATCAATATTGTCAAAATGACAATACTACCCAAGGCAATCTACAGATTTAATGCAATCCTTATCAAATTACCAGTGGCATTTTTCACAGAACTAGAACAAAAAAAATATTAAAATTTGTATGGAGACACAAAAGACACTGAATATCCAAAGCAATCTTGAGAAAGAAAAATGGAGCTGGAGGAATCAGGCTCCCTAACTTCAGACTATATTACAAAGCTACAGTAGTCAAGACAGTATGTTATTGGCACAGAAACAGAATTATAGATCAATGCAATAGGATAGAAAAAACAGAAATAAGCCCACACAGCTGTGGCCAATTAATCTATCACAAAGGAGGCAAGAATATAAAATAGAGGAAAGAAAGTCTCTTCAATATATGGTGCTGGGAAAACTGGACAGCTACATGTAAAAAATGAAATTAGAACACTCTTTAACACCATACACAAAAATAAACTCAAAATGAATTAAAGACCAAAATGTAAGACTGGATACTATAAAACTCTTAGAGGAAAACATAGGCAGAACACTCTTTGAAATAAATCACAGCAAGATCTTTTTTGATCCACCTCCTAGAGTAATGGAAATAAAAACAAAAATATACAAATAGGACCTAATTAAACTCGAAAGCTTTTGCACAGCAAAGGAAAACATAATCAAAACAAAAAGACAACCCACAGAATGGGAGAAAACATTTGCAAACAATGCGACCAACAAGGGATTAGCCTCCAAAGTTTACAAAGAGTTCATGCAGCTCAACATCAAAAACAAACAAACAACAAAATCAAAAAATGGGTGGGATATCTAAATAGACATTTCTCCAAAGAAGACATATAGATGGCCAAGAGGCACATGAAAAGATGCTCAAAATAACTAAATATTAGAGAAATACAAATCAATACTACAATGAGATATCACCTCACACTGGTCAGATGGCCATCATCAAAAAATATACAAACAGGGCTTCCCTGGTGGCGCAGTGGTTGAGAGTCTGCCTGCCGATGCAGGGGACACGGGTTCGTGCCCTGGTCTGGGAAGATCCCACATGCCGCGGAGCGGCTGGGCCCGTGAGCCATGGCCGTTGAGCCTGCGCGTCCGGAGCCTGTGCTCCGCAACGGGAGAGGCCACAACAGTGAGAGGCCCACATACCGCAAAATATATATATATATATATATATATATATATATATACAAACAATAAATGCTGGAGAGAGTGTAGAGAAAAGGGAACCCTCCTACACTGTTGCGGGGAATGTAAATTGCTACAGCCATTATGGAGAACAGTATGGAGGTTCCTTAAAAAACTAAAAACAGAGCTAACCATGTAATTCAGCAATCCCACTCCTGGGCATATATCTGTAGAAATACATGGTTCAAAAGGATACATGTACCCCAATGTTCATGGCAGCACTGTATACAATTGCCAAGATATGGCAGCCACATAAATGTCCATCAACAGATGAATGGATAAAGAAGATGTGGTACATATATACACTGGAATATCACTCAGCTATTAAAAAGAATGAAATAATGCCATTTGCAGAAACATGGATGGACCTGGAGATTATCATCCTAAGTGAAGTAAGTCAGACAGAGAAAGACAAATATCATATAATATCACTTATATGCCGAATCATAAAAAAAAAAATGTACAAATGAACTTATTTACAAAACATAAACAGACTCAAAGACTTAGAGAATGAACTTATGGTTACTAGGGTTGAAGGGTGGAAGGGAGGCATAGATTGGAAGTTTGGGATTGACTTGTACACACTACTATATTTAAAATAAAATGCCTTTCCATTAAAAAAATAATAAAGCATTAAAATCACATAATCATCTCAATAGATGCATAAGTGTTGCTTAACCAAATTCAACACCATTTCATGCTAAAGAATCTTAAAACCTAGAATAGAAGAAATGCATTTCAACATAACAAAGGTGATATATGAAAAGTCCATAGCTGTACTCATACACACTTACGAACAACTGTCCTTCCCTTAAGATCAGAAACAAAACAAGATGCTCAGTCTCACCACTTATATTGAAAACAATACTGGAAATCCTAATCAGAGCAATTAGGCAAGAAAAAGAAATAAAAGGAATCAAAACCATAAAGGATGAAGCAAAATTGTACCTGTTTGCATATGACATGATCTTGTATGCAAAAAAAAAAACTTTTGAATCTGTTTTTTTTAAACTGTTAGAATTAATAAATAAATTCAGTAAAGTTGCAGGATAAAAAAATCAACAGACAAAAATAAGTTCCATTATAATACTCCAACCGTGAGCTATCTAAAGGAAAATTAGGATAGCAATCCCATTCACAAAGCACAAAAAAATAATAAAACAGTAATAAAATTAATTAAGAAGGTAAAAAACTGTGTCTCTATACACTAATAATGAGCTATCAGAAAGAGAAATTAAAAATCAATCCCACTTACAATTGCATAAAAAATAATAAAATACGTAGGTATAAACGTAACCAAGAAGTGAAATATCTGTATGGTGAAAACTATAAGACAGTAAAAAAAGAAAATGAAGAAGATGCACATAAATGGAAAAATATCCCATGCTCATGGATTGGAAGAATTAATATTGTTAAAATGTCCATGCAACCCAAAGCAATCTACAGATTCAATGTGGTCCCTATCAAAATTCCAATGGTATTTTTCACAGAAATAGAACAAACAATTCTAAAATTTGTTTGAAGTCACAAAAGATGCTGAATAGCCAAAGAAATCTTGAGAAATAACAATGCTGGTTATGTCACATTCCCTGAATTTAAACTATATTATAAAGATATAATAATCAAAAGAGTGTGATATTGGCATAAAAAGACACATACATCAATTAATTTGTAAGAAAGGAGCCAAGAATATAAAATGGGGAAAGAACAGTATTTTCATTAAATTTTGGGAAAACTGGATAGCCTCCTGCAATGAATGAAACTGGACCACCATCTTACACTGTACACAAAAATTTACTCAAAATGGATTAAAGACTTGAATGTAAGACATGAAACTATAAATTTCTAAAAAAAAAAAAAGAAAGGAAAGGTGGTAACCTCACTTCCATTTATCTTAGTCATATTTTTGTGGATCTGACTCCAAAGGCAAGGGAAACAAAAGCAAAAATGAACAAGTAGGATTATATCAAACTAAAAAGCTTTGGCATAGAAAAGGAAACCATCATCAAAACGAAAGGCACCATAATGAATGGGAGAAGATATTTTCAAATTATGCATCTGATAAGGTGTTAATATCTAAAAAATATAAAGAAACTGTAGAACTCAATATCAAAAAAACGACCCAATTAAAAAATAGGGAGAAGATCCGAATAGACATTTTTCCAAAGAAGACATACAAGGGCCAACAGGCACATGAAAAGATGTTCAACATCACTAATTATTAAAGAAATTAAACCTCCAATGAGATATTGCTTCACAGCTGTTTGAATGGTTATTATCATAAAGACAAAAAATAACAAATGTTGGAGAGGATGTGGAGAAAAGTAAACTGTCATACACTGTTGGTGGAAATATAAATTTGTGCAGCCACTATGAAAAATAGTATGAAGGTTTCTTAAAAATTTAAAAACAGAACTACCATATCATCCATCAATTTTGCCTCTTAGTATTTATCTAAAGAAAATGAAAACACTAATTCAAAAAGATATATGCACCCCCATGTTCATTGTAGCATTATTTACAACAGTTAATACATGGAAACAACCCAAATGTCCATCGATGGATGAATGGATAAAGAAAATGTTTTATCTATATATCTATAGATAGATAGATAGATAGATATAGATAGATAGATATGCAATAGAATATTATTCAGCCATAAAGAATGAAACTTGCCATATGGATGGACCTCAAGGCATTATGCAAAATGAAATATGTTAGACAGAAAAAAATAAATACCATATGATCACACTCATATATGGAATCTGAAAACAAACAAAATCAAAAAAATGAGCTCATGAATATAGTGAACATATTGGTGGCTGCCTGGGGGTGGGGGTGAAATAGGTGAAGGGGGTCAAAAGGTACAAATTTACAGTTACAAAATGTACGTAATGGTGTTGTAGTGTACAGCATGGTGACTATAGCTAAAAGTATAATACTGTATTGAAGATTTGAAAGTTTCTAAAAGTAAATCTTAAAAGTACCTAACACAAGAAAAAAAGAATTTGTAACTATGTACGGTGATAGATGTTAATTAGGTTTATTGTGGTGACCATTTTGCAATATATACAAATATCAAATCATTATGTTGTATACCTGAAATTAATGCTATATGTCAATTATACCTCAATAAAACAAACAGGAAATCCTATAGCAAACATCATCACTAATGGTATAAAATTATAAGCAGTACCACTAAAATTAATATCAAGATAATGTCACTGCCCACTTCCACTGCAACTATTACAAACTGTACTAGAATTCGTAGGTAATATAATAAGAAAAGAAAAATGATGCATATGGATTTGAAAGATACATTTTATTGTATGTAACTTTTACAGCAAAAGAAAAACAAACTGTAAACAAATACTGAGTTCTAGTTAATGATATTCACACTGAAGTATTTTGGAGAAGTACTAATGCCTGCAATTTACTTTGAAACTGCACCAAAAACAGAAAAAATATATATTTATAGAAAGACAGAAGGGTTGATAGATGGATAGATATGAGCTAAAACAACTATAGTGAAATGTTAATATTGATGGGTGTAAGGTGGATATATAGTGATTCACTGTAAAGCCCATTCAAATGTGTTGTATGTTTGGAAATGGTTCATAATGAAATATTGTAAAAATTAATATAGAAACCTAAAGTTTTTAAGTGTATGTAAGACAATTTTGATAAAAACAAAAAGCACTGGGAGCAGAAAGGGAGTAATATGCTAAAAATGCTTCTTATAAAATTTTGTAATTGAAAAAGTGTGCTATTTGTACAGGACAGACACAGATTAATGAAACAGAATAGAGAATAGATATAAATATAAGCATATATGGGAGGTTGAAAGCAGCATTTCCAATCAGTGGAGAAAGATGTACAGTTCAATAAATAGTGTTGCGACGATTGGCTTTTTTACCTGTTGGGGAAAAGTAGAAGTATATTCCTATTTCAGATCATACATATGATATAAATTCCAGCTGCATTTAAAAAATAAATTAAAAGCAATTAACAAGTATTAAAAAGCAAAAACACACAACTATTGGGGGAAAAATATAGGAGACTGGCCATTAGGCTCTCAGGAAATAACAAGATTTCTTTGACAAGGCACAAACAAATTTAAGAAAAAAACTCTGACCATGCCAAAACATAAATTATATATGAAAAGAGACACTGAAAATTTTATTAAAGACTCAAAACATACTTGGAAAGGATATTTACTACATATACAAAAGACAAATTAGAAGTATTCAGAATTTTAAATGGAGTTAAGCAAAAAATAAATAAATAAAATACAATAGAAAAACAAAGGGTGCAATAAATGAGAAATGCTCAGGAGAAAATTTTACTGAGTGACCACTAAAAGTAAAACAAAATATTAATCTCTAGAAATCGGAGAAATGAAAATTAAAACAGTAGTAAAATACCATTTCTCAGCTACCAAATAGGTAAAAAGAAAATTGATTATGAAAAAAAAAGTGTTGAGGATGTAAAAAAACATGACTCTCCACACTATTGACCAGAATGTAAATTGGTATAACTGCTTTAGAGAGCAACTTTAAAATATCTATTACAAATGAATACTCTCATCCCCTAAACCCATAAATTATTCTTGCAGTTAAATACTCTACGGAAACTTTTGCATTTGTGCAACAAAAAATATGTACATAGGGCCACTGCCCTTAATAGTAAAAGTAGAATTAACCTATGTGTTCTTCAAGAGGGGAATGAGTAAGTAAACTGTATTTTTCAAGGAATTACTACATAGCAGTTGAGAAGGGGAAGGAAACAAGAACAAAGAGGCCTTCAATCTTATTTGTAATGAACTATTGCTTTATATAAATATTGGAGCCACAAAGAAGAAAATGTTAACATTTGTTAACTCTGGGACTCATCATGTACATGGATGCTTATGACACTATTCAGTTATTTCCTATAATTTTAAACATTTTTTAATTGGCCACAAAATAAAGAAAACAAAGAGGAAAAGAGAATATTATAAATCTTTGTAAGAAATATTTTCTCTCTTCTCCTGGGCCATTTTTCCATCTACTCTCTTACTTACCTTCCCTGCTTAATCCATTTCTCACTCAAACGTGCTTAATCCATTTGTCAGATGACCTGAATGCAAAGTACTGCAGGGAGCTTTCTAAAGAAACTGAGCAAGACAAAGAATAGGCACTGTTTGATATCTTTGCCTTCTTCTGAGAACATTTACGCTTAAAACATAGAACACATAGAACACAATAAGATGTATACCAAACATTTAAATGCAGCATTTTTAATAGTCTAAAACTAGAGGCAAACAAGTCATATAAAAATAATACTGTTGTCTAGATTCAGTAAATATATATTTAGGAAAAAAATTAAATGGAAATTGACCCAATTATGCAAATTATTATTTTAATAATGTAGTACTACAATATACTGTTACCATGCAAAACAATATAGTTTGGAAGATTAAAGAAATGACTGTAATAAAGTGCTTGAATGTATTTGGCAAGAGAAGTGTTTTTAATTTTGTCTAAAAAATATTTCCTTAGATATGCCTATATTTCATTATACTACTCTGAAGATGTCAGCAAGTTAAAGATGATTAAGTACCAGAACATTCAAAATCATTTCTCAGATGCAATCATGTTTTCAAATATCCTCTGAGTATTATTTTCATTATTGAAGAAAAACCTTGAAATGTAAGGGAGGATAAGCAGTGCCATAGCCTATGTGTGGATATACCATTTTCAGTAATCTCTTATCTGCATGCCTCAAAAATGGCACGAAAACTAAACTTGACTCCAAAAGACTGAACAGAGCAGAAAATATTCCTCCACAAAAATGCACCCAAAATTTCAGTAAAACAAAAGTTTAGCCTAGCACATAAAAGATGTAGAATACCCTGCCTCTAACAAGCTAGCCAAAATTTCTGCATCTGACAAGCTAGTTAAATTTCTAAATAAAAGAGCAACCAGAAAGCTTCTTTCTCTTGATCTGCAATACTTTTCCAAATCTAGTCTGAGTAGTTTGAATAAATGGAAGAATATTTACTCACTTCTTTAAATGAACTTGCATAATTTACGTGAGAGAAAAATGTTAGATAGCAACTGAGGGAGTGTGACATTCTTGTGTTTCTTCCAAACTAAGCCATTTTCTAAGACATCTCAGGGATACAGGCCAGACACTACAAGGTCAAAAATGTGTTTTCTTCCAAAGGTGTGAGTGCTCAAAAGAATGATTCATGCCTTTGATGGGCCTTAAAACCCCCTACCCCTAGTGTGTGTGTGTGTGTATATATATATTCTTCCTCTTAAATGAGAAAGGTAATGTGTAGAAGTCAAGTGCATGAATACAAGAGAAGCTGAAGCTTTCCTTCTCCTTCCTCATCCTGAAAAATAATCATGACAGGGACAGAGCCTTTAAGGAATATTGGCCTGGAGGTTCTCTCAACACAATTGATTCCTATGACCTCTATCTATGCTCATCTAGAGCATGCTTTCCCACTGCTCTTTCAGGTACTCTCTACCTCATGGCTTATTTCCATCAAAGCATATATGTGCTCACATCTTTGTTTTAGTAAAACAAAGTAAAAGAAAAATTAACTTATCCTTTAATCCTGCATCTGCCTCTAGATTATTCGTGTTCTTACTCTCTCATTCTCCTTTCCTTGACAGCCAAGCTCTTTTCAATAGCATACATTAGCTATCTTAAATTCATGGATTCTGTCTCCATAGTTGCACCAAAACAATTTTGGCAAAAGTTACCAATAACTTCCTTGTTGCTAAGTTCATGGCTGTATTTCAGTTCTTACCCTTTATGAGCTCTCTGATATGTAAGTCCCTTCTAGTTGTTATTTGGTTTCTATAACACTATTCTCTCCAGTTATTCCTCTCACCTCTCTGGTCACTCCTTGATCTCATTCACTAGTAACTCTTCTACCTCCCATTGTCCCTAACCAATTACAGCCTGCTGATTGAAATGATGGTTTCAGGTGGAATATGGTAGAATGAAAAATAGGACTGAGACAGGATAAAAGAGAGAGGAGGAGGAAAGAAAAATGTGTAAGGTCTAACATGTATATCTTATAAAGCTGCTAAAAATAAGGTGGGTTCTTTGATATGCTGAGTTCCTTTTAAGTCTGGGTCTAGTTTGTGAATAAATGTCTCAGAAACTAAGACCAAATTTTCCCAACTGCTTTTTTATGCATTCATTCATCTAACAAGCATTTACTGATTTTCCTATAATGTTCCAGATTTTGTACTAGGCACTTGGGGATAGAGAGATGAATAAGAAACAATTCCTGCCTTTCAAGGCACATCATAAGAGAAACACTTTTAAAAGTTCAATAATGAATATATGTCAGTCACGTGATAGTCTTAAAATACAGCAGGGCCCCGGGAATTAAAAAGGTGGCAAGCCCTACTTTGGATGGGAAGTGGAATAGCTAGACTATTCCAAAAGAGGTAACTCTTGTACTGAGTCTAAGAGACAAGGAGGTATTTGCCATTGAGAAAGTGATGGGGCAGAAGGGCAAGGTCAGGCAGAGTGAACACATGATCAAAGACACACAGGCATAGTGCATTAAGGGAGTCATCTACATTAATATATGAAAAAGGAATGAGGAGAATGGAAAACCACCATTAGAACAATACGATAATTGCTGAAGGCAGAATCCACGGATGCATGTTAAATTAGTTGGTGAAACAATAAGGAGAATGAGGATATTTGTAGAGCTTCCAAGTGCCTCCTCCAAAATATTTATTAATTACTGTGTTGGTTTTAGCATATGTGGACAAAATTTTTGATATCTCCCCTTCTAAGAGGTGGATCTTAATTCTTCTCCCTTTGAGTGTGGGCTGAACCTTGCCTCTAATCACAGAGTATGGAAAGGAGAAACTTGGCTGGTATCAGCTTAACCAAGTTACCAGATTTAACATTATCAGTGATAAATTATGCTGACATCTAACCTACGTCATGAGAACAATAATAATATCAACTGATAGTACCGGGTGTTCATGAAGTTCCAAGCACCATGCTAGTTGTTTTATTCATGCTAACTCATTTAATTATTATACCACCCTATGAAGTAGACACTATCATTTGTCCTATTTTACAGATGGCAGAATTGAGGCACAGAGGGTTTAAGTAACTTCTTCAGGTTACACAGATATTTTGTGATAATTAAAGGTTTGAAGGTAGGTAATGTTAACCATTGTACTACCCTTCCTCCCCTGTAGAGAATATGGCAGGGGTGGGGTGCAAATAGCCTAGCAATTCTGGAAATGCTGTTAATGGAATGTGTAGGCTGAAAGGTGGCCCAACTAGTTTTCTTTATCCATGATTTTGATCTTGTGTCACAAAAGAATCTTAGCTCTTCCCTCTCATCTTTATGGAGCTCAAGGTTTTGCTATAAGGTGTAACCAATTGGAAAGGATTCCCTAATAGTTTTCTATTTCTAAGTGATTAACATATATTTAACTACCACAAAACATTTTCTACAGAGAACCAATTAGGTTCAATATTTCATGTGCCATATTAAGGATTTCTTGTGTAATTCTTTTTTTAAAGGGAGTCTTCTACTTATTTACATTTGCATCATGTGATATACATAATCTCAGAGAAGGTTGTTTTTATATCTATGATTTCACCTGTCACAGTGATTGAAGTAAAGAAATTCACATTGTTTGTCTAGAGCTACTATTCTTTACAGTCTGAGGAAACAATAATGTCCTTTTTTATTAAAACATAATTGAACACATAAAGCATTCTTTAGCAGCCAACTTACATATAACAGCTAATGAGAATACCAGTAATAATACTGGGACATAAGCTAACAGCAATACAGGTAAATGTGATGTTATCTTAGTCAGGGGCTAATTACTCAATTTTTAAACTAATTTAAGGGTATTTTAGTAAATGGTTGTTTTAATAGGCCTAATGTTCTTCATTTTAATGTATTAGTCTGATATAAAAAACTATTTGCAACATAAGAACTAATAATGAGAAATGTACTTAATGCTTTTGACATAATCTACTAGAGCATATTTTCTTGAATAACTGATAAAACTTTTTTTATACAACAAGAATAAGAACTTTTATTAGTTAGGAAACTCCTTTCCTTATTTATTTAAATTCCTTTACCACAAAACAATTTCAATTAACTTCAAAGTTACAATATCTGAAAAATTTTCCCCCAAAAAATATTGTATTAGGAGAATTCTCACTATCATTTATAATCAGCCACTACATTGTTCAAACAAACCAAATATTTTGCCAATACTTTTTTCTAAGAATATATCCGTAACCTTACTACTCAACCACTGCATATGCAAATACTGTTGCATACGTGGAGGTAGAAAGAATAGGGCAGAGAAAGAAGAGAACATTTCTTCTCCAAAATTTCAAATTTTTTTTAGTATAATCATCAAAAAAATAAAAATCTACAAGTTATTTTCCTCTATCTTTAAGGTAAACTACTACAGACAATGTAGTCATAGAAATTCTATAGAAAACTATATTTTTGATGTTACTTTCATATATTTTAACAATAGATATTGCTGAATTCAGCTTAAGATGTGACAAAAATGCTGAACTATATATCAAACCAGTAAGGTGTTCGACGGTACTGACCCACTCTCTAGCACATTGATACCCTAATAGAAAAATCAAACATGTCAAAGTCCTTCACATATAAGTGACTGACATTCTGGTTCTCCCCTACTATGATAGTGGTAGCAGCTGAATTCCAGTTTTGACATGAAGCTTTTTCAGCTTTTGGCTTTCAACCAAGAGAATGAATTTAGGGTTCTTCCTGCATAGCTGATATGAACCTATAGAGGGCTCTGGAACCCTAAAATGAGAAATGAGCTTCAAGTATCCTCCTAAACCTAGTTGCAGTTCAACACTTTTAAATCTATTGATCACTGTAGTAGATGGAATAATGCCTCTTTTCCCAAAGACGTCCACAACCTAATTCCTAGAACCTGTGCAACCTGTTGCATTACATGTTAAAAGGGATTTTGCAGGGGCTTTCCTAGAGGTGCAGCAGTTAAGGATCTCCCTGTCAATGTAGGGGACACGGGATCGATCCCTGGTCCAGGAAGATCCCACATGCCATGGAGCAACTAAGCCCGTGCATCACAGCTACTAAGCCTGCATTCTAGAGGTCGTGTGCCACAACTACTGAAGTCTGTGTGCTTAGAGACCGTGCTCCACAACAAGAGAAGCCACCACAATGAGAAGCCTATGCAACACAATGAAGAGTAGCCCCCACTCACCGCAACTAGAGAAAGCCTGTGCACAGCAACAAAGACCCAACACAGCCAAAAATAAATAAATAAATAAACAAAATAAATCTATTTAAAAAAAGGGGGTTTTGCAGGTATGATTAAGGTATGGACCTTAAAATAGGGACTTTATCCTAGATTATCTAGGCAGGCCCAATGCAATCACATGAGCCTTTGAATATGGAAAAGAAAGGCAAAAGAGTCAGAGAGAGATGCGGTGGAAGAAGAGACAGGAGACATTTGTAATGCTGGCTTTAAAGATGGAGAGTAGAAGCCATTTAGCCAAGGAATGCTAATGGCCTCTAGAAGCTGGGAATGGCCCTTGGCTGACAACCTCTAGGAAAGGAAGACCTCAGTTCTAAAACTACAAGAAATTAAATTCTATCAACAACCTGAATGAGCAAGGAAACCAATACTACTGTAAAACCTCCAGAAAGGAAAACAGCCCTCCCAATACCTTGATTTTATCCTGTAAGATCCATGTCAGACTTCTGACCTACAGAACCGTAAGATAATAAATGAGTGCAACATGAGCCATGAAATTTGTGATAACTTGTAATGACAGCAATAGAAAACCAATATTATTTGCTATTTCTCTAATGGCTAGTCATTAGTCCAAATCTCTTTGTTTATGGCACAGGAATACTCACTATATGATAGTGTTCAATAGAACTTTCCCAGGCTCCCTCTTTTTTCTCCAGTAGTTATAAAAAATCTCCATTCTGTCAAATTAACCGAGGCTGTTATAGTTTTTCTCAAATATTAGCAAAGATTCCAATGATAAGGAGAAAATCATACATAATAAATGGTTTAAAAGGGAAAAGATGGATTCTACACTACTGTAGTTACACAGAAGCTTCACGACCAGTTGTATATCACTATATATCAATCTTAAAATGAAAGCCTTAAAATTCTATCACATGAAATTTCTCTGGGAGGAAAAATCATTTAAAGTCAAGGAATGAAAGGAAAAGAAGCTTTTAACAGGCACTAAAATAGAGCTCAGTTTGACAGTGCAATAGTCATGTCATAGCCACTTCACTTTAATAGGTAAAGTTTTTGTTCAAACCACTAAAATATCTCCAAATATATACCACACAACATTAGAGTTCACAAGTAACTTGGCTTCACATTGCAGTCAATTTTAAATAAGTGAAAAACTTGCCTGAGAGCTTGGTTAAAATCATTAAAGTACATGAAGTTGACATCTGTCTCAAAAGGTAAGTGTATTTCTATTAAGGAATTGATATTCAGTCACAGTAAATGGTAACTGTCAAGCAAACAAATGTAAGAAATTGGTTAAGGCACAAATATAGAGACTGTTTAGTTGTATGCCAACAGTTTTCATCTTTCCAACTTGCAGGGAAAGAGATTAGTCAATGACAAGAGCTGTGAAAACCATTTCAGGGTAAAAAACATATTTTCATAGTCATAATGCAAAGTTCAAGTTTTCATCCTAGATTTTTTTCTATCTTCAACCTTTTACTTATTTGGTAAATAGATATTTTCATGAAAATATGAAGTGATAATGTTTCTCACAGGCAATATTTCTATCCATTCTTCATTTTGAACAGGTGTTATTTTAATATAACCTCTGTTCCTAAAGCCACACCATGCCAGAGGTAAAAATAAAAGAATTTATATAATACAACAACAGCAATGTCAACAAAATATAAATACTTCTCTGATCACCTTATTGTCCTGTCCTTCCCCAGTCTCCATGGGCACTCTAGCCCATTAGCCATATAAAGCTGGGGCACTGTAGAGTGTCTCATGTGTGACTTGTCCTCTTGGTTTGCTGGTGGCCCTAAACATTTTTCTTTTTTCCTAGTCAGGCTCCCTCTGAAGATATCTCTGTCACTGATGGTAAAAATAAAGGGGAAGTTCTGCCACTGATGCACAATGAAGACATGTTTGCTGTTGTTCTCTATTATGGGGTAGAGCTAAGTAGGACCAGACGGGGGCATAGGCAAGGGATCACAGAGACTGTTAGGGAGCTGACTCTAATCTAAGCCTTACCGTAATGTTTCTTCAACTTTTCAATCAAAATGCCTCTAAAGGGCTTCCCTGGTGGCACAGTGGTTGAGAGTCTGCCTGCCGATGTGGGAGACATGGGTTCGTGCCCCGGTCTGGGAAGATCCCACATGCCATGGAGCGGCTGGGCCCATGAGCCATGGCCACTGAGCCTGCACATCTGGAGCCTGTGCTCCGCAACGGGAGAGGCCACAACAGTGAGAGGCCCACGTACCGCAAAAAAAAAAAAAAAAAAAAAAAAAAAAAAGCCTCTAAAGACACATAAAGGAAAACAAAACAAAACAAAACATACACTCAAAAGCAGTCTGCAAAGTACACATTCTTTGAAGTCTTAGAATTTTTTTTAACAATTTATGATAATTTTACACTTTACTCCATTAAAAATCTGTGTTTCTTTTAATATAAGTTAATGTTTTCAACCACTCACAATCAAGTAAATGCAATGGCCTGGGAAAATAGGAGAAATATGAGAATATAGAGGAATAAAATCATTTTGTTTCTTAGGTTTCTAAATTGTCCAACTAAGTTCCAAGGTTATGGGGGAACAGGTTAACTAGAAGAGCTCTATTTGTCATATATTTATCCTTTTAGGTACCATATGATACTGGAAAGGTCTAATGGAGATAAAACTCCAGTCTCTGGTTACTACCTGCAATAAGTTTAGCGAAGTATGAAGTTAAAGGGGACAAAGTCTTCCACAAGACCACTCTCACTTTCTGCAAGTTTGGGGGTTCCCCAAACCACTCTCAGGTTCAATAATAAGATGGAAAAATACACAGAATTCACGAAAAATTGTTATACTTGTAAATTATTACAGGGAAAGGCTACAGGCTAAAATTAGCCAAATGAATAGACACACAGGGCAGAGTCCAGGAGGGGTCCAAATGAGAAGCTCCCATGTGTCCTTTCCCAATCAAGTTATGGATGGCATTACGACCACCTAGTCAATTATATGTGACAATACACACAGTGTATACACAAACCAAGTCTTTGATGTCCAGTATTCATCGGAGCTCAATTGCATACTGCCCAAGAAACTGATTTTTATTCTCCAGTCCCTCTGGAGGCTGGGCTAATATATTTAGTCATCAGTTCCTCTGGATGTCCAAACTGAGACTGTGTGGCCCAAAGACTCTATCATAAATCAGAGTGATAAATTCTCTGGTAGCCATAGGCCACAGACAAACAAAGACCCTCCTATCATTCAGGACACTTCAGGAGCCTAGGGATCAACTCCTAGTGGCCGAGGGCAAAAGTCAGACCACTTTTGGGGTAAGGTTCATTCTTTACACACACTAACATATTTTTACCACTTAGATAAACTACTGGTACAAAACACATTTCTCAAACATTATCATATTGGGCTAGCTGAAAGGTTCGCTCATTTTTTCCTTAAGATGGCTCTAGTAGCACTTAGTTGTCTTTAACTTCATTCAAAACAATTTTGTTAGATTATATGTGATAGCTCTCATAACAACGTGCATTTAAGAAAAGACATCAAAATTGGTAAATTTTTGTGTAGCCATTTCAATACTGAAGATGGAAGAAAAAAAGCAACATTTTCAGCATATTATGCTTTATTATATAAAGAAAGGTAAAAAACCAATTGAAATGCACAAAAAGATTTGTGCACTGTATGGAGAAGGTGCTGTGACTGATCAAATGTGTCAAACGTGGTTTGCAAAGTTTTGTGCTAGAGATTTCTCATTGGACAATGCTCCACGGTTGGGTAGACCAGTTGAAGTTGACAGTGATCAAATCGAGACATTGAGAACAATCAACGTTATATCACTTGGGAGATAGCCGACATACTCAAGATATCCAAATCAAGTATTGAAAGTAATTTGCACCAGCTTGGATATTCTAATTGCTTTGATGTTTGGGTTCCACATGAGTTAAGTGAAAAAAACCTTCTTGACCATATTTCCACATGTGATCTCTACTGAAATGTAATGAAAACGTTCCATTTCTAAAACAAATCGTGGGGCTTCCCTGGATGCTCAGTGGTTAAGAATCTGCCTACCAATGCAAGGGACACGGGTTTGAGCCCTGATCCAGGAAGATCCTACATGCCACGTAGCAACTAAGCCCATGTGTCACAACTACTGAACCTGTGCTCTAGAGCCTGTGAGCCACAACTACTGAGCCCACATGCCATGACTACTGAAGCCTGCATGCCTAGAGCCCGTGCTCCACAACAAGAAAAGTCACCGCAATGAGAAGCCTGTGCACCGCAACAAAGAATAACCCCCGTTCACCGCAACTAGAGAAAGCCTGTGCACAGTAATGAAGACCCAACACAGCCATAAATAAACAAACAAATAAATAAATAAATAAATAAAACAAATTGTGACGGGTGTCGAAAAGAGGATACTGTACAATAATGTGGAATGGAAGAGAATGTGGGGCAAGAAAAACAAACCGTCACCAACGACACCAAAGGCTGGTCTTCATCCAAAGAAGGTAATGTTGTGTATATGTTGGGATTGGAAGGGAGTCCTCTATTATGAGCTCCTTCTGGAAAACCAAATGATTAATTCAAATAGGTACTGCTCCCAATCAGACCAACTGAAAGTGCCACTTGACAAAAAGCGTCCGGAATTAGTCAACAGAAAATACATAATCTTCCATCAGGATAATGCAAAACTGCATGTTTCTTTGATGACCAGGTAAAAACTGTTACAGCTTAGCTGGGAAGTTCTTTTTTTTTTCTTTTTTAAATTAATTTATTTATTTTTGGCTGCATTGGGTCTTCATTGCTGTGTGCTGGCTTTCTGTAGTTGCGACGAGAGGGGTGCTAATCTTTGTTGCAGTACATGAGCTTCTCATTGCGGTGGCTTCTCTGGTTGTGGAGCACAGGCTCTAGGTGTGCAGGCTTCTGCAGTTGTGGCTCACAGGCTCTAGAGCACATGCTCAGTAGTTTTGGCGCTCGGGCTTAGTTGCTCTGTGGCATGTGGGATCTTCCTGGACCAGGACTGAAACCCGTGTCCCCTGCATTGGCAGGCAGATTCTTAACCACTGTGCCACCAGGGAAGCCCTTGGCTGGGAAGTTCTGATTCATCTGCTGCATTCACCAGACATTGCACCTTCATATTTCCATTTATTTCAGTCTTTGCAAAATTCTCTTAATGGAAAAAATTTCAATTTCCTGGAAGACTGTAAAAGGCACATGGAACAGTTCTTTGCTCAAAAAGATAAAAATTTTTAGGAAGATGAAATTATGAAGTTGCCTGAAAAATGGCAGAAGGTAGTAGAACAAAAGGGTGAATACGTTGTTCAATAAAGTTCATGGTGAAAATGAAAAATGTGTATTTTATTTTTACTTAAAAACCAAAGGCACTTTTTCCCAACCCAATACAATAAAAGCCCTGTAAGTAATAAATATTCAGTCCTCCATTGTCAATGATGAAAAGGGTTTCAATTTCCTTTTTATAGAAGAATTTCTAAAGAGTGCTTAAAGAAAACCCTAGAACCCAAAGGAATGCATAAAATAAAACATTACACTAGAGACTTTCAAAACACTATTCAATACAAGCCATAAAGTCAGATTTTCATTATTTGCTGAAAATCCTTATATGCATGGTGGTATTGCAATTTTGATTAGTTTCTCAGGTAGTGTCCTCACTGCGTTCATTTCCAGTACTTGAAAAATATAAATTATTCATGAGAGGACAGACCCAAAGCAAATGAGGAAAGAAATAGGGAAACAATAATAAGCCACCATGTTTACAGAAGCTTCAGACAACAGTGTAGCAGAAGGAGATGTTGGCTTTGGGGATCATCATTTGATTCTGTCTGCATCACTGTTCTGTAAAGGTCTGTGCGAATGTGAAGCTGAGATAATGCCCCTGTGATTAGGTCTTTTCCTCCTTAACTGTATTTTTTTCCTCTATGAATAAGCCTTGAACTATGTATAAAAATGCCAGAATTTAAAATGATATTCATGCTTTCTTATACTCCTCCCTGCTCAACAGTCCTTAAATATTATTTACATACTGAGAAAAAATAGGGAAGTGCTAAGTGATCTGATCCATAGATAAATGCTGGGCTATCCTTATTTATTATGCTAATTTTGTAGTCTCATTTTGGGCAGACTGGTGGCAGTTATCCAACTTAGGCCTGAAAAGAAGTAGTTAACAGAATCCAAAGAGCCATGTGGAAGGTGCCTCCTGAAAGGAGCTGTGACATTTTGCCTAGGCCCACAACCAACACACAAGTACCTGCCAGAAGCAGCTAGAGGAATAAATATTTTTCCCATTCTCTGGATAACCTACTGTGCCTCCTAATGACTGAACCCAGCTAGAAAGAAGACTGCAAGTGAGTTGGGTTTTGTTGTCCAAATAGATAGTCTTGTGGGACATAGAACAATGTAGAGAAAAGTAGAGAGTGGAGACAGAAGGGCAAATACATAGATGTGAGAACTAAACCCTGAGACAGTCCAATGCTTAGAAGTCTAATAAAACTGGGATGGACAAGCAAAGGAGACTGAGGAGGAATAGCCAATGGGTAGCAAGAAAACCAAGAGAGTGTGACATCCTTGAGCCAAATAAAGGTGTTTTAAATTGTAAGGGAGTGAAATTTTCAACTGTATCACATACTGATAGGTCAAAAATATGAGGACTGAAAATTGGCTGCTAGATTTGGCAAGGTAGATGACACAAGCAACTTTGAAAAGAGGAGTGTGGAAATAAAGACCATGCAAATGAGAACAAACAGAGGCTATTTATTCAGAGCTTGCAATAGCAAGGCAATCAGCCACCATCACCTGTACTTGGCAGATATTAAAAAGCTTGCAGAAGAGTTGGAAAGCTTTACAGTGAAAAAAAAAAAGAGAGAGAGAGAGACTTCAGTATTGCTTTGATTGGACATTGTGAGCATGAGGAATCTAGAGATGGGTTAGCTAGAATGCAGACATCCTATGTGATTGGTTTGAGGATTGTATTTGGCTTTCCCTGGTTGGTCTGAGTTGGAAGGGGGGACAGAAGTTAAGGAAGCTAGTAATCATTGACCAAGTCCTAACCCATTTGAGCCAATTGCCACAAAAGTTCTGGTTTGGCTTTCTGCACAGAGGTTGTAGGTCAGAGCTCCATTGTCATATATGACCTGACCATTGTCCATTTGTATAATGTCACATGGGAGTTTAAGTGGAGTAGTGTGGGCAAAAGAGTATTTTCAGTGGTGTACCAGTAAGGGTAAAGTTGGGAAACAGAAATTATTCTAATTATTTCAAACAGATAATTTAATATAGGTGATCGGTGACAGATGAGCTGAGAAAACTAATGGGGGACAGTAAAGAAACGCAGAGATTAGCAACCAGAGGCAGGTATTCCCACCCTTAGAACTGAAGGAGTAATAGAAGGCAGTGATGTTACTAGAGCCCAGAAGCCAGTCGGGTCCAGCAGGGGCTAAAAGCACTACAGAAGCCGCCTAGGGGCCAAAGAAGGAAGTGTTGTGTGGTGGGACCTAGAGCCATGGGGGAGACACATAGCTAGAGGACACTGATACTGGAGAAGCTGCCTAAGAAAAGGAAAAGTGAAGGGAAATATATAGTTTCTCCTATCCTCTCACCCTCCCGTTAGTGTGTCTCACTGGCTAATTCCAGTGAGAAGCAAGCTGACAGGGAGCCTGGGTAATGCAGCTTAGGTGTCAGACCCCTTGCAGTTTACATCAGAGTGGGGAAAAAGTGAAAACTGAGAGTACAAAAAGGCATATTACTGACCAAAATGGGTTCAAGAGAAAATGGGGTCACTTTTGAAAATGAAGAGTTGGTTTACTATGACTAATTTTCCTGCTGTGAGCAACTAAAACTGCTAGATGATTTTTTAAAATATTTAAATAATTAAAATACTATCAACAGGGTAGGAAACTGCCAGATGTGGAGGAGAGCTGGAGTTTAGCGATAAAAGCAGAGTACAAGCAAAACAAAAGTGCTTTTTGCTCAGGGAATTTATCAAAACAGGAAAATGTACAAGGCCTTGAGGGCAAGGTGGACAAGAGTCAAGGCTTAAAGTCGCCCAGAGCCTGTTGAAGGACATCTGGTCTGATTCCAGTTTTTCATTATAAACAAATGGTTATACAACTTTATAAATATACTAAAAAAATGATTGACTTCTACATTTTAACAGGTGAGCTTAATAATAGGTAAATTATATCCCATAAATCTGTTAGAAAAATAATGAGAGTGAGAAAAAAGATATTTTCTGATGAAAAGCTGAGAAAATATGCCACTAGTACATGCTCAGGAAAGGATATCCTAAAGCATGCATTCCAAAGCAGGAGAGTGATCCCAGATGGAAAGTCTAGGCAAATAAAATGGTAAATATGTAGGTAAATCTTAACAGATATTGACTCTATAAAACAGTAGCATCAATAATCATGATGCCTTTTGAAGAAATAAATAAGTAAATAAATGAATGAATGAATAAATCAGATAGAATTAAAATTCATGGCAAAAAAGGGAATGAACAAAGGATGGTGAAGAATCCAGAGAGCAGCAACAGTTGGCATCTGTTACTATCAATGGATCTGTAAGTACAGAGAAGGAAATAGTGTTGCCAGGGCCCAAGGAGAGTTAAACTTGGAAGAAGCTTCCCAGTGAGAGTTGTGGTCACTGGGAGATAAAACTTCTGCCAAAAACTTAGCACTAAAACAGGAAAGGTACAGGACAGAAGGAACAATAAATCTTTCTCTGTTTGAATTGCAAGCTCTTGCTTATGCCTCCCACTAGACAAACCCAAAGGAATAGGAACATCAAAAAACACAGAAAAAAATAATGAAAAGACAAGCCAGAGTAGAAAAATAAATTTCCAACAGGTTTAACCAGCAAAAAGCTAATATCCTGAATAATTAGAAAAACCTTGAAATATCAGTAGGAAAAAGGTAGACAATCCAATAGAAAAAAAAATTGACACACAAGTTGATTAAACACTTCACAGAAAAGAAAATCCCAAATAGAAATTATTTACACATGAAAGTGTGCTCAATTTTATAAGCAATCTCTGAATCATGAAATATCAATAATATTAAATCCCTACAAGACTGACAAAAATAAAAATAAAAATCTTAGGAATATCAAAGGTAGCAAAAATATAGAGCCATAGGAATTTTCATGCACTTCTAGTGAAAATGTAAGTTGAGAAAATAACTGAAAAAATTTTGGCAATATCTAGCGAACTTGACCATATACATACTCTAATCCAGCAATTTCACTACCAGGTATTTACCCTCAAACTTATATACACACGCATCTAGATAAATGCACAAGAATGTGCACTGCAGCACTGTCCCTGATATCTTCCAAATGGAAATAATACAAATATCTATCAACAGTAGCAGAGGTAAATAAACCATTGAATATCCAAGTAATGGAATATTCTACAGCTTTATAACATTGCAAATGAATAAACTACATCTACATATAATAGCACAAATGAAACTTATAGATACTGACTTGACAGAAGCAAGTCACAAAGTAATATAGGATATAATTCCATTCAAATTTCTAAAAGTACTGGTCAAACTAAATAATGGTACATTATTTAACAATACATAGATAAGTGATAATGTGTTAAAAAGAAACATGGAAATGATTATCAGACAGGGTTGTGGATAGTTCATCCAGAGTAACAGGAGGGAAGCTAGAGAGTGCACTGGAATAGTTGCAGAGAAGTCCACAGTAGTGACTGTGGCAGTGAGGGAACATAAACTCTAGAGACAAAATGCATGGTATAAACCCCAGATGTTTGACCTTCAGAAAATTTTGATTTCTCCATGCTTCTCAAGCTCCTCAGTTGTAAAATAGAGCAAATAACAGTAGAAATCTAACAGAAAGCACCCAGAAAATGTTGAGCACATAGGAAACACTCAATAAATGGTAGTTATTATAATTATTACTGATTTTCAGGTTTTCTATTTATTCAATATTTATTAAACACCTACTATATGCAAGAAATTCCGTAAGATATAATATTTACCCTCAAGGGGATTACAATACAGAGGAGATGGCCATCTAGACAATAAATTTATTGAGAACTTATTATGTGACACCACATTCTAAATGCTTTACAAAAATGAAATGGACTGCAACTGAATGTAGAGTTTGGTATAATGACCAAGACATTAATTTCTCATCAAATGTTCAATTTAATCCAGTTAATGCAAGTGAATAAATGTACTTTCATTACTTTTATTTGTTTTAAGATCTATCATGCACTGTGTCATCAATTATTAATAAATCTCTAGACATGGCCAGAATCCAAGATCTTACAATATTCAGTCTTTCCAATTAAGCATCAATTTCTCATGTATTCATTCAATATTCATTGACATACATTATATGTAAAGTCCTGGGGTTGACACAAAGATGTAAGCCATTCCTTCTCAAAAATGACCTCAGTCCAATGGGAAAACAAACATTTAAAAAGTAGGCAATACAATCTAATGTGGTAAATATGTGAAGAGAGATTAGAAGTGGTTACTATAGGAGCATTTAGGAGGAGTGATTATTCAGTACCCTGAGAGGTCAGGCAAGGGTTTTCTGGAAAATGTGATATGTGAACTAAATTTTAGGAGACATGTAGAATGTAAACAGATGAAAGTAATGAGGTGGGGCACAAGGATACTAAGGGCACTAGGGCAGTATAAGAATCATGTGGAAAGATTATGTGGAGCAGCATGGCATGTTCTAGAATTTAAAGTGATATGGAAAGACTAGACATTACGATGCAGTGAGTTGAGTGGTGAGTAGTGAAGTAGTTGGGGAAGTAAGATGAGGACAGATCATGAAAATCCTTGTATGCTAAACTGTTTGGCTTTTATTTCAAAGGTGATGAGGAACCACCGAACTGAAAGATTTTGTGCACAAAAGGAAACTCTTCCTTGACAACCTCTAAACATTTGTATCTGAAATCCCCTTTATACCCAATCTAAGCCCCTGCTTTTACAAAAGAAGGACAGAACCTGGATCTGGCTTATTTAAGAAGAAATTGGCCCCAATGGGTATGCTATACTGTGGCTCAAGTGTTTAGCTCTTCTACAAGCTCACACCCATTGCTGCTAGAATGACAAGTTGTGAGCAGTCAGCAAGCAGGGTGGGTCAGCAGCCATTTGGAGCCTTGTGGAGTGTCAATGTGCCTAAAAGTGTGTGGGGGTGGGGTTGGGGAGGGGATTTGAAGGAGGAGGATCCAGTCTCCTTTTACTGTGGTGTCCAGGGAAGAGAAATCTCACTTCTCCTCCAGGTATATCTCTCAAGTCTGGTTTGCCCCAATGTCTCTTCTTGCCTCTGTGACAAAATGTGGATAAGACCAAAGGACTTACGAAAAAGAAAGTGCCTGAATTGATTTCCCCAGACCTAGAACAAGTGAAATGGACCTGTACTTAGAAATATTCTTACTTACCTTCCAGATCCTTAAGGTCATGGGAGGTATCTGTGACAATAGGATATTTTTAACTCTTTTGAAACACTCTTCCCCACCTTGTGCCTACCAATAAAAAGTAAGCTTGGATGTTCAACTCTCAAACATATTTCAAAAACTGAATTGCATAGGAAAGAAGGGACTGCCTTTTAAAGTAGAAGACACACTGAACTGGAAGGAGCCAGGATATCTTCCTATGACAATGAATCAAGAATTATAAAGAGTAACTAAAACAGATGAGAAGTCCACTAGCCTGAACCAAAGGAGTGTAGATGCCAAAGGGCTATGTCTGTAACTTGCACTGAAGATAATATATTTGTCTTTCTATTTGATGTGAGCAAATATGTATGTGCTATGGGAGTCATGCTGAGGAGTAAGTGAAGCAGACTGAGGAACACCTCTCTCTAGACTCCATCTTAATCAGAGAGAATAAAGATATTTTTAGATCAGCTCTATAAATACTGTGAAAGGAATCCAAAAATGTAGTTCTTCAACAATGAGGAAGGGAATCAGAACCTAATTCAAACAGCTATATACAGAAGAATGACATATTAAGGAGAAAAGGGAATCAAAACCTGTGCTCTTAGAGACACATATTTAAGTATAAAGTTGCTCACAGATGGGCTATTTCCAAACGGTCTAGGGCAGAGCAGCATCCTTTGATATATAGACAATTGTGAGGAGATTAAAAAGGATACAAAAATAAAAGTCAGGTAAACTCTCTAGGAACTTGACACAAGAAGATGGAGAGAAATAAAAATGAAGAAGGAAACTGCTACTCTGGACATAATTCTGACAACAAAAATTGAGCAGTTATTTGAAAGTGAGATTTCATAAGTCTGAATTTGTTTAGATTATTTTTCATGATTTATTTCCCTCCTCATCCATTACCTCACCAATATTTAAGCATTTTATTTTTGTCAATCTAATGAAAAAATATGCACCAGTAGCAGTAATAATCATTAAAAATTATGAACGAATTTGTTTAAGGTTTTTCTTATGCAAAGTATTTTCAGACTCATAATTACCTGCCAGTTTTTCTCTGCCTCCTGCTTTGGTTACAGAATAAAACCATTGCTTTCTGTGTGCTACTGCAGAGCAAATAAATTTGAATAAGACCTCTGCACTCTGCCCATTGGAAAAAATATTTAAATAACATTATTTCAATAAGGCAGCATCAAGGACGCTTTGTGTAGCAGAGGACATATATTCATTATGGTGTCTTCAAAACTAGCAATCGTCCCTCTAAGAATATTTCAATGAAGAGGTAAATTCCAGAGATAAGAATACTGTTTGCATCTTCTTCATCTCTCAACCGTTAGCTCTGATTCCTTTTAGTGAAGAATCAAACTCTGTGAATCATACTCCCTGAATACATATACAGTAAGTACCCTGCATATGAGTGAGTTCCATTCCAAGAGTGCATTGGTAAGTCCAATCAGCTATATAGCACTTACTAGGTTTAAAATAATTTTCACACAAATAATACATTAAGAAACAAACAAAAATAAAAAATAAAAAAATTTTAATCTTACAGTACAGTACCTTGAAAAGTACAGTAGTACAGTACAAAAGCTAGCATACAGGGGCTGGCATCGAGTGAACAGGCAAGAAGACTTATTGACTGGAGGAGGGAGAGGAGGTGGTAGATGGTAGAGCTGAAGGATCGACAGGAATAGGAGACGGAGGGCAAGCTACAATTTCACTCTCGCCTGACGTTGATGACACAGGTTCTGGTTCCTTGCTGGATTCAATTCTATCTACCCTCTTGAAAAAATGATCCAGTGATGTCTGGGTAGTAGCTTTTTTTTTTTCTTGTCACAGATGACATGGTAGGATTGGATTGCATTCTGAACGTCTGCTGCAACCTTCATGTACCATTCTACGTTCGGGTCCTGTGCCTCAAAAACTAACAGTGCCCCCACTCAAATAAAAAAATCCCCTTGCCATTTCCTGCATCATGATCTCTTCAGTTCTTCAATTACTTCTTCTTCCTCTTGTCTCTCTTCATCCTTTCTCTGGTCCTCCAACTCCATCAGGTCTTCGTTAGTAAGCTCCTCGTGTTGCAAAAAAGGAGTTCAGTGAAGTCATCCTCTTGCAGATCTAGCTCCAGCTTCTCACTGAGGGTCACTAAGTTGCTGAAGACCTCTTCAGATTCCTCATTCGCCTTCTCAAATCCATGAAAATTGTGAACAAACTGCGGGCAAAGGTTCTTCCAAACCCCATTCATGGTGATGGCTGTAACATCATGCCAAGCAAAGTCAATGTTTTTTATGGCCTTGTAGATGTTATAGTCCTTCCAAAATTATCGCAAAGTTGCTCCTGATTCATCACTTGCCTTTACTGCCTGACAAAAAGTGACATAAATGATATTTCTTGGAAGTTGCTATAACTCCCTGGTCCATAAGTTGGATGAGCGACGTAGTAACCAGTGACAGATGCACTACTTTGACATTGGGATGAAAGTTGTCCATGAATGGGGGTGGCCTGGAGCACTGTTGAGCAGCAAAAGAATGTTGAATGGGGTGTCCTTCTCTGAGCAATATTTCTCTACCTCTGGGATAAAGTGGTGGACACACCAGTCCTGGAAAATGTCCTGTGTATCCCAGGCTTTGGGGTTACTCTTCCACACAACAGGAAGAAAGCCCTTGGCTACATTTTTAAGGGCTCTTGGGTTCTCTGAATGATAAACTAAGAGAGGCTTCAGCTTCATATTGCCAGAAGCATTGCCACTAAACAACAGAGTAAGCCTATCCTTTGCTGCTTTATAATTTGGCATCAACTTTTCCTCCTTACTGATGTAACTTTGGTCTAGTATCCTCCTCCAGTACAGTCCTGTCTCATCCACATTAAAAACCTGCTCGGGTAAATATGTGCCTGCATCAATAATTTCTCGAAGGGTTTCAGGAAATTTCAGGGCAGCTACTGTATCTGCACTCGCTGCCTTGCCACTTTTACGTTGCGAATGTTGGCTCTACACTTGCACCTATGAAACCAGCCATGGCTGGCATTAAAAGATGCTCCCTCTAATTCTTTGTCATGTTTCTTCTTCAAATCTTCATAAAAGATTTTAGCTTTCTCTTGAATCAGCATTAAGTAGGACTCAACCCTGATGCTGGTCCTGCATCCACACACTAAGTTTCTCCATCTCCTCCAACACTTTTCCACGCTTCTTTGATATTACTGTTGACATCATTGGCACAGCAGACTTTACGTGTTCCACGATCTTGTCCTTGTTCTTTAGAATCATGCCGATGGCTGAACAATTCATGTTATAAGGACAAGTAACGTCTACCATCTTTTTGCCTCTCTCCACTCTCTTGATTATTTTCAGTTTTGTTTCCATCGTTAATGTTTGGTGCTTCTTAGCAGTACCAGTTACGTCACCACTGATTTTATGCTTGCTTCCAGAAACCCTGGACTTGAAATAAAGATATTGTACTACTGTACTCTATACAGTGTTGTACAGTAAAGTACAGAAAAGCACAACCAATTGTAGAGGATGCATGCACATGACAATGTACACCAGACACGTGAACTAACTCTAGTGATTGGACATGCAAATGCACGTTCACATCTTTGAAAGTTTGCAACTTGAAGGTTCGTATGTTGGGGACTTACTGTGACAGGCTAGTGAACTCTCACTGTCTCTATAGCCCCCTTACCCTGAGAGTTCCTTACAAACTTCTTCTGGTACCCTCTAGGTTTATGCTCATTAAAGTTGTGATGATTTGCCTGAAGGTTCTGAAACTGAAGTCACAGGGTGAGGATCAAAGAGGATTGACAGAGTACGCCAGTCACTATCATATATTTGCTAAAATAACATCAGTAATTGCAACACTAGCTGAGCAGCAGTGATGGAATCTATCTCCCCACTGTGGTGGTGGAGTTTTGAGGATGTCATCCCTAGGGTAACAAATTTGGATATCTTACTAACAAAATGTAACTAAGACAAGAAGCAGTGGTCATGAGGGAACCAGGGAATTTGGAGTAACTTTCTTATCGTTATTATTTACTACTCTTTTCTGTTAGGTGTAAATCAGGGTGTGTGTTGGAAGAGTGGGCAGCAAGAGGCTACCATTTTTGAGCTTTGTACCAGCTAAACTAAGATTCTTTCTATGCATTTTCTCAGCCATTGAATCCCATGCATATTCTCTATCTTCAGTTGGAGGTAATTATAAGGGTCACTAATAGCTCTGGATCACCTCTGATTAACAATATTAAGATGAATAAAATATTAAGATGCACATACCATCATTTTATTTTATTAACGTTGGTACTTGTATATCATACCTCTACATACACAGAAATATATTATAGTATCAATATTATCTCAACATCATGCTTATCTTACCTATATATTATAAATAAAGTCAGCTTGGCTTTTGGGTGCCTGAATACCTTGCTTTTAGTTCTTGTCAGCCCTCTGGCTCAGAGGCTAGATTGTTTAATGTACCAAGTATTGGCTGGAGAAGTGGTTTTAAATATTCCACAAGCTCTTTGATATCATTCCCTTTAAGAGATGGAGCCTAATTCCCCTCCCATCAGTGTGTGAAGAGTTAGAAACTTGTTGAAAATGAATAGAATAAGATAGAAAAGACAATGTGTAACTTCAGAGACTAGGTCAAAAATAAATGCTGTGACTTCCTCCTCTCTCTTGTATCACTTGATCTGGGCTAAGCCAGCTGCTATGTCATGAGAAGAGGTCCATGTGGGAAAGAACTGAGTCATTTAACAACCACATGAGTGAGCCATTTAGAAGCTGATCCTCCTGCCCCAGTCAAGTCTTCAAATGATTGCAGCCCAGGTTGAATTGTGAATGAAACCTCATAAGAGACTCTTAGCAAGAACCAGCCAGTTCAGCCACTCCTGGACTCCTAACCCATAGGAACTGTATGACATAATAAACCTTTTATGTTTTAAGCTGCTAGGTACTGGGGCCAATGTCTATACAGCAGTATATAACAAACACAACTGGGATTCTGTTCTCTTTTTCTTTTTGTTTTTCTTTGGGGGATTTTTTTGGCTGCATGGCACAGCTTGCAGGATCTTATTTCCCCAACCAGGGACTGAACCCATGCCCTTGCCAGTGAAAGCACAGAGTCCTAATGACTGGACCACCAGGGAATTCCCTGGGATTCTGTCCTAAACAAGATGGACAACTCAGAATGAAAACACTAACACAGACCTGACTACAGGGATATCTATTTCTGGTTATTCCACCTTATTTACCAGATTGGATTTCTTTCAATATCAATTCTGGTCTGATCAAGTTCAAATTCTCCAGATTTTTTGCACTGATTAGGAACATTGGTCACTTAGAGGTGGGCAGACTAATTAATCTGTCTAATCCTAGCCCATTTATGCCTAGGCTTATTCTTCCTCCTTCCCCATGTGTTGAATTCAAGTCAATATGTGTCACAACAATAACTATTTTGCTTACATTTTCATTCTGCAACAAATATTAATGGCAACTTGTTATATTTCAACCACTCTGCTAATCACTAAGAATATAAAAGTAAGAGCCAATACCTACATTCATAGAGTTCATAGTCTGTGACATAGATTGTTAAATCCTTCTCTTCCGATTTCCTTTTCTTCCTTCAGTAATAGAACCCCATGTTTTTTCTGGGCTCTTTCTAATGATATGTGAGAGGAAGTAATTTTGCCACTTTCCGATCATGTCCCTCAGAGACAACATGTGCCCTTCACTCCCTTAACCTCTTCTTGCTGGATGGAATGCATTAATGACAGAAAGATTGGATTAGACATTTTAGAATGTGAGGTGGAAGCCTTGGGTGGAGAATGATGACAAAGATTCTTTCCCTGACCAAGGCTTCTCTGAGCTCTATTTCAACTAGGTCTCAACTTTCAGACTTCTGGGTTCATCTCTGAATTGTCTAATTTTAGCAAGAATACTAAGTTTAACTAGAATCCCCTATCTTCAGCATCTGATCACTCTTGATATCTAATTTGGATTCCCAACCTCACAATCCTCCTGATAATGTCTGATCCCCCTTGCCTGACTTCAGCAAGAATTCTGTTAGGTCAGTTTATCTAGGCTCTCCCTTACCCCTCTCTTACCCCCAATGTTTCCTCTTCCTAATTTTCCATCCACTGACCTCCATCCTGCTCCTTGGCTGTAAATTTTTACTTGTCCATGTTATATTCAGAATTGAGCCCAATCTTTCTCCCTCACCGCAAGACCTCATTGCAGTAGTCCCTTTAACTATTCTGATAGCCACCGCTTTAACAAAGTTTTCTTTAATATCTTTAACAAGTTTCAAGAATGAATTTTTCTTTAAAAATGGCAAAGTAACAAGTTAGAATGAAGACACTATATCAGTTTTGGACTGCTTATGTTTGCACTGGTACAGGATAAATAAATAATCTTCTGTCTTGTTTAAGGTATCTAATAAATGCATAGTCTGATGAGACTGACATGCAGAGAAGTAATTTTAACACAGTATTCTACAAAAGGTAAGCGTAAACTCTTATGAGAGTACAACAGAGGGAGCAAATGACTCTGCTTGCTGGAGTAGGGATCAAACACCAAGGAGTCTCCTGGGATTTTAAGGCTGACATCTCAGTTTGTCCTGAGCTTGATGAACTTGACTACTCCAGCATTCGAGTAACCCAGACTACCACTTCCAAAGATTTCATCCTCTCAATCCATGCTCACCTACTCCTTGACTTCTTTTTATAATACAACTGATGATTTTTGAAGACTTATATCATTCTCTTCAAACCATTCTTACGTAAGAATTATGGGAAAATTTAAACAATAGACACAATCAAATTTCTATCACTCATGCAATACCAATACACAGCAAATTAATGTGATTAATTAACTTCTTTAATATAGCATCAAAATCCTTATGGTATTTCTGGATGGTTGGGGTGGACAAAATGGATGAAAGCATTTCTAATTGGTTAGGGTAAAAAGTTGGCTTACATTGTTAATATTATTACTCTGAGTTTAAGAGGGAATTATTAGAGTCAACATGTTGACATTTTCTTGGGTGGCATTGTTATATAATTGAGTAAAATTCACATAAAATAACTGTTTAGCTTTAAACACAGTAACATTTTTGTGTGTATGGAAAATATCTAATTGTCAAACCAAGCACAAAAATCTTACTGAAAATGAAATATTTTAGAGGTTAAAGTCCTCATGTTCTCTATTAGTCTTTTTATTTATTTTTTGGGGGGATTAGATAGGATGGACAGATATATGCTAAGGTGTCAGTGGGGAATTAGCCTTCATATGTTATCTTTTCCAAAGACTTTTAACAGATAAGTATGTGTCTATTTGACCAACTGGATAAATTGTACAAATCCATTATTATGCTACTTGTAACTTTTCACAAAACAAAATCAACTAGTGGGGAGAGGGGGAAGATGGTGGAAGAGTAAGACGTGGAGATCACCTTCCTCCCCACAGGTACATTCAGAAATCATCTACATGTGGAACAACTCCTACAGAACACCTACTGAACGCTGACAGAAGACCTCAGACCCCCCAAAATGCAAGAAACTCCCCACATACCTGGGTAGGGCAAAAGAAAAAACAATAAACAGAGACAAAAGAATAGGGACAGGACCTGCACTGGTGGGAGGGAGCTGTGAAGAAGGAAAGGTTTCCACACACTAGGAAGCCCCTTCGTGGGCAGAGACTGTGGGTGGCAGAGCGGGGAAGCTTCAGAGCCACAGAGGAAAGCGCAGCCACAGGGGTGCGGAGGGCAAAGTGGAGAGATTCCTGCACAGAGGATCAGTGCCGACTGGCACTAACCAGGCCGAGAGGCTTGAATGCTCACCCGGTGGGGTGGGCGGGGACTGGGAGCTGAGGCTCAGGCTTCGGTCAGAGCACAGGGAGAGGAGAGGGGTTGGCTATGTGAACACAGCCTGCAGGGGTTTAGTGCACCAAGGCTAGCCAGGAAGGAGTCCAGGAAAAAGTCTGGAGCTGCTGAAGAGGCAAGAGACTTTTTCTTCCCTCTTTGTTTCCTGGTGTGTGAGGAGAGGGGATTAAGAGTGCTGCTTAAAGGAGCTCCAAAGACAGGCGCAAGCCTCAGCTAACACTATGGACCCCAGAGATGGGCATGAGATGCTAAGGCCGCTGCTGCCACCACCAAGAAGCCTGTGTGTGAGCACAGGTCACTATCCACACCTCCCCTCCCGAGAGCCTGTACAGCCCGCCACTGCCAGGGTCCAGTGATCCAGGGACAACTTCCCGTGGAGAACTGGTGCAACGTCATGTTGGCCTCGGCGGCAGCAGGCTCACCCTGCAGTCCGTGCCCCTCCCTCCCCCCGGCCTGAGTGAGCCAGAGCCCCGAAGCAGCTGCTCCTTTAACCCTGTCCTGTCTGAGCGAAGAACAGATGCCCTCTGGCGACGTACACGCAGAGGCGGGGCCAAATCTAAATCTGAACCCCAGGAGCTGTGTGAACAAAGAAGAGAAAGGGAAATCTCTCCCAGCAGCCTCAGGAGAAGCAGATTAAATCTCCACAATCAACTTGATGTACCCTGCCTCAGTGGAATAACTGAATAAACAACGAATCATCCCAAATTGAGGAGGTGGACTTTGAGAGCAAGATATAATACTTTTTCCCCTTTTCCTCTTTTTGTGAGTGTGTATGTGTATGGTTCTGTGTGAGATTTTGTCTGTATAGCTTTGCTTTCACCATTTGTCCTAGGGTTCTGTCCGTCTTCTTTTAGTTTTGTTTTGTTTTGTATTGTTTTTTAATTATTTTTTTCTTAATAATTATTTTTTAATGTAATAACTTTATTTTATTTTATCTTACTTTGTTTTATGGTATTTTAACCCCTTTCTTTCTTTCTTTCTTTCTTTCTTGGTTGCTTGCTTGCTTTCTACTTTTTCTCCCTTTTATTCTGAACCGTGTGGATGAAAGGCTCTTATTGCTCCAGCCAGGAGTCAGTGCTGTGCCTCTGAGGTGGGAGAGTCAAATTTAGGACACTGGTCCAAAAGAGACCTCCCAGCTCCACGTAAAATCAAATGGCAAGAATATCCCAGAGATCTCCATATCAACAACAACACCCAGCTTCATTCAATGGCCAGCAAGCTACAGTGCTGGACACCCTACGCTAAACAACTAGCAAGACAGGAACAAAAACACATCTATTAGCAGAGAGGCTGCCTAAAATCATATTAAGGCCACAGACACACCAAAACACACCACCAGACGTGGACCTGCCCACCAGAAAGACAAGATCCAGCCTCATCCACCAGAACACAGGCACCAGTTCCCTCCACCAGGAAGCCTACACAGGCACTGAACCAAATTTAGCCACTGGGGACAAACATCAAAAACAACGGGAAATATGAACCAGCAGCCTGCAAAAAGAAGACCCCAAACACAGTAAGATAAGCAAAATGAGAAGACAGAAAAACACACAGATGAAGGAGCAAGATAAAAACACACCAGACCTAACAAATGAAGAAGAAATAGGCAGTCTACCCATAAAAGAATTCAGAATAATGATAGCAAAGATGATCCAAAATCTTGGAAATAGAATAGAGAAAATGCAAGAAACATTTAACAAGGACCTAGAAGAACTAAAGGAAAGAAGCAATGGTGAACAACAAAATAAATGAAATTAAAAATACTCTAGATGGGATCAATAGCAGAATAACTGAGGCAGAAGAACGGATAAGTGACCTGGAAGATAAAATATTGGAAATAACTACTGCAGAGCAGAATAAAGAAAAAAGAATGAAAAGAACTGAGGACAGTCTCAAAGACCTCTGGGACAACATTAAATGCACCAACATTCGAATTATAAGGGTCCCAGAAAACGAAGAGAAAAAGAAAGTGACTTAGAAAATATTTGAAGAGATTATAGTTGAAAACTTCTCTAATATGTGAAAGGAAATAGTTAATCAAGTCCAGGAAGCACAGAGAGTCCCATACAGGATAAATCCAAGGAGAAACATGCCAAGACACATATTAATCAAACTGTCAAAAATTAAATACAAACAAAACATATTAAAAGCAGCAAGGGAAAAACAACAAATAACACACAAGGGAATCCCCATAAGGTTAACAACTGACCTTTCAGCAGAAACACTGCAAGCCAGAAGGGAGTAGCAGAATATATTTAAAGTAATGAAGGAGAAAAACCTGCAACCAAGATTACTCTACCCAGCAAGGATCTCATTCAGATTTGATGGAGAAATTAAAACCTTTAGAAACAAGCCAAAGCTGAGACAGTTCAGCATCAGCAAACCAGCTTTACAACAAATGCTAAAGGAACTTTGCTAGGTAAGAAACACAAGAGAAGGAAAAGAAATACAATAAGAAACCCAAGACAACTAAGAAAATGGGAATAGGAACATACATATCGATAATTACCTTAAATGTAAATGGATTAAATGCTCCCACCACAAGACACAGACTGGCTGAAAGGATACAAAAACAAGACCCATATATATGCTGTCTACAAGAGACCCACTTCAGACCTAGAGACACATACAGACTGAAAGTAAAGGGATGGAAAAAGACATTCCATGCAAATGGAAATCAAAAGAAAGCTGGAGTAGCAATTCTCATATCAGACAAAATAGACTTTAAAATAAAGACTATTAAAAGAGACAAAGAAGGACACTACACAATGATCAAGGGATCAATCAAAGAAGAAGATAAAACAATTGTAAATATTTATGCACCCAACATAGGAGCACCTCAATACATAAGGCAAATACTAACAGCCATAAAAGGGGAAATCAAAAGTAACACCTTCATACTAGGGGAATTTAACACCCCACATTCACCAATGAACAGATCATCCAAAATTAAAATAAATAAGGAAACACATGCTTTAAATGATACAGTAAACAAGATTGATGTAATAGATATTTAGAGAACATTCCATCCAAAAATAACAGAATACACATTTTTCTCAAGTGCTCATGGAACTTTCTCCAGGATCAATCATATCTTGGTTCACAAATCAAGCCTTGGTAAATTTAAGAAAACTGAAATTGTATCAAGTATCTTTTCTGACCACAATGCTGTGAGACTAGATATCAATTACACAAAAAGATCTGTAAAAATAAAAATAGAGACTAAAAAATACACTACTTAATAACGAAGTGATCACTGAAGAAATCAAAGAGGAAATCAAAATATACCTAGAAATAAATCACAGTGGAGACTCAATGACACAAAACCTATTGGATGCAGGAAAGGCAGTTCAACTCAGTTTATACCAACACAATTCTACCTTAAGAAACAGGAAACATCTCAAACAAACAACCTAACCTTGCAACTAAAGCAATTAGAGAAAGAAGAACAAAAATATCCCAAAGTTAGCAGAAGGAAAGAAATCATAAGGATAAGATCAGAAATAAATGACAAAGAAATGAAGGCAATGATAGCAAAGATCAATAAAACGAAAAGCTGGTTCTTTGAGAAGATAAACAAAATTGATAAACCATTAGCCAGACTCATCAAGAAAAAGGGGTAGAAGAGGTAAATCAATAGAATTAGAAATGAAAAAGGAGAGGTAACAACTGACACTGCAGAAATACAAAAGATCATGAGAGATAACTACAAGCAACTCTATGCCAATAAAACGGACAATCTGGAAGAAAAGGACAAATTCTTAGAAATGCACAACCTGCCAATAAGGAACCAGGAAGAAATAGAAAATATGAAGAGACTAATCACTATCACTGACATTGAGACTGTGATTAAAAATCTTCCAACAGGCAGAAGCCCAGGACAAGTTGGCTTCATGGGCGAATTCTTTCAAACATTTAGAGAAGAGCTAACACCTATCCTTCTCAAACTCTTCCAAAATAAAGCAGAGGGAAGAAGACTCCCAAATTCACTCAATGAGGCCACCATCACCCTGATATCAAAACCAGACAAAGGTATCACAAAGAAAGAAAACTACAGGCCAATATCACTCACGAACATGGATGCAAAAATCCTCAACAAATACTAGCATACAGAATCCAACAGCACAGTAAAAGGATCTTACACCATTATCAGGTGGGGTTTATTCCAGGGATGCCAGGATTCTTAAATATATGCAAATCAATCAACATGATACACCGTATTAACAAATTGAAGGAGAAAACCATACGATCATCTCAATAGATGCTGACAAAGGTTTCAACAAAATTCAATACCCATTTATGATAAAAGCCGTGCAGAAAGTAAGCATAGAGGGGACTTTCCTCAACATAATAAAGGCCATATATAACAAACCCACAGCCAACGTCGTCCTCAATGGCGGAAAACTGAAATGATTTCCACAAAGACCAGGAACAAGACATGTTTGCCCACTCACAGCATTCTTATGCAACATAGTTTTGGAAATTGTAGCCAAAGCAATCGGAGAAGAAAAGGAAATAAAAGGAATCCAAATCGGAAATGAAGAAGTAAAGATGTCACTATTTGCAGATGACATGATACTATACATAGAGAATCCCAAAGATGCTACCAGAAAATTACTAGAGCTAATTATTGAATTTGGTAAACTAGCAGGATATAAAATTAATGCACAGAAATCTCTGGCATTCCTTTACAGTAATGATGAAAATCTCAAAATGGAATTAAGAAAACTCTCCCATTTACCATTGCAACAAAAAGAATAAAATATCTGAGAATAAACCTTCCTAAGGAGACAAAAGAACTGTATGCAGAAAATTATAAGATACTGATGAAAGAAATTAAAGATGATACAAATAGATAGAGAGATATACCATGTTCTTGGATTGGAAGAATCAACATTGTGAAAATGACTCTACTACGCAAAGCAATCTACAGATTCAATGCAATCCCTATCAAACTACCACTGGCATTTTCCACAGAACTAGAACAAAAAATTTCACAATTTGTATGGAAACAAAAAAGACCCCGTATAGCCAAGACAATATTGAGAACGAATAATGGAGCCAGAAGATTCAGGCTCCCTGACTTCAGACTATACTACATAGCTACAGTAATCAAGACAATACGGTAGTGGCACAAAAACAGAAACATAGATCAATGGAAAAGGATAGAAAGCCCAGAGGTAAACTCTCACACATATGGTCACCTTATCTTTGATAAATGTGGCAAGAATATAAAGTGGAGAAAAGACAGCCTCTTCAATAAGTGGTGCTGGGAAAACTGGACGGGTACATGTAAAAGTATTAGATTAGATAACTCCCTAACACCATACACAAAAATAAGCTCAAAATGGATTAAAGATCTAAAGGTAAGGCCAGAAACTATCAAACTCTTAACGGAAAACATAGGCAGAACACTATGACATAAATCACAGCAAGATCCTTTTTGACCCACTTCCTAGAGAAATGGAAATTAAAAAAATAAATAAACAAATGGGACCTAATGAAACTTAAAAGCTTTTGCACAACAAATGAAACCACAAACAAGACCAAAAGTCAACCCTCAGAATGGGAGAAAATATTTGCAAATGAAGCAACTGACAAAGGATAAATCTCCAAAATTTACAAGCAGCTCATGCAGCTAAATAACAAAAAAACAACCCAGTCCAAAAATGGTCAGAAGACCTAAATAGACATTTCTCCAAAGAATATATACAGATTGCCAACAAACACGTGAAAGAATGCTCAACATCATTAATCATTAGAGAAATACAAATCAAAACTAAAATGAGATCATGTCACAATGGTCAGAATGGCCATCATCAAAAAATCTAGAAACAATAAACACTGGAGAGGGTGTGGATAAAAGGAACTCTTGCACTGCTGGTGGGAATGTGAATTGGTACAGCCACCATGGAAAACAGTATGGAGGTTCCTGAAAAAAACTACACATAGAACTACCATATGACCCAGCAATCCCACTACTGGGTATATACCCTGAGAAAACCATAATTCAAAAAGAGTAATGCACCAAAATATTCATTGCAGCTCTATTTACAATGGCCAGGAACTGGAAGCAACCTAAGTGTCCATCATCAGATGAATGGATAAAGAAGATATGGCATATATATACAATGGAATATTACTCAGCCATAAAAAGAAATGAAATTGAGTTATTTGTAGTGAGGTGGATGTACCTAGAGCCTGTCATACAGAGTGAAGTAAGTTAGAAAGAGAAAAACAAATACCATATGCTAACACATATATATGGAATCTAAGAAAAATAAAAAAGGTCATGAAGAACCTAGGGTTAAGATGGGAATAAAGATACAAACCTACTTGAGAATGGACTTGAGGATATGGGGAGGGGGAAGTGTAAGCTGTGACAAAGTGAGAGAGTGTCATGGACATATATACACTACCAAACATAAAATAGATAGCTACCTGGAAGCAACAACATGGCACAGAATGATCAGCTCGGTGCTTTGTGACCACCTAGAGGCGTGGGATAGGTAAGGTGGGAGGGATGGAGATAGGGGAACATATGTATATGTATAACTGATTCACTTTGTTATAAACCAGAAACTAACACACTATTGTAAATCAATTATACTCCAGTAAAGATGTTAAAAAAAAAACCTAAATCAACTAGAATTTACTGAAAATGTATTATATATGCAATGTTGTGCAGGGACAAATGTTCAAAACTGTGTTGGTGAAAAATTGTTACACATAAGCCACACAGAGGATAACATAAAACATATGTAATCATGTGCTAAATATTGTGGAACTGGTACAAATGCATTAGGTATTTAGAAAAGGGAAGGTTACTGTATTTGGAATGATTAAGGAAGGCTCCATGAAGGAGTGTGAACTTAAGGATGGGTAAATTAGAAGAGGAAGGGAAAGATTTCATTAGGCCTTCAAATTACGGAAATGGCATATTCCTGTGTAATTATATATATATATATATGTGTGTGTGTGTGTGTGTGTGTGTGTGTGTGTGTTTATTATATATATATATATATATATATATATATATATATATATATATATATGAAATTGGAGAACCTATTGCGATTTTTTTTAAAGTATACATGGGTAAAACATCTACTTATACAACTGAAATGTTGTTTTTGCAGAGATAAATTATATGTTATTAATCTGTTTTATATATAATATATAAAATATAGCAAATATTATAATATATTTATACAATAATATAATAATATATATTTATAAGAAGTATATATTTATATGCATATCATATATAAAAACAGATATATATATATATATATAATTTAACTCAATAAAAACAGAACTTTTCAGTTGCATAGCTATTTTACCCACATACACTAGAAAATTGCAATAGGTTCTACAGTTATTTCTTCCCCCTTTCCTATGATTGTACAGTCTCATTCTATGTCATGTGATTTGCAGCACCCTCTGTGGGAGGAATATACCTCCTCACCCTAATGCACAAAACTTGTTTTGGCCGAAAGAATGTAAGCAAATGTGAGGTGTACTACGTCTGTAAAGAAGCTTTAAGAGCTACCGAGAATTCCTTTTCTTCGCCTTGAGAACAATATATCATAAATATGGACTACTTCTTCAGCCTTAGACCTGAATGGAAAATCATGAGTAGAGTCACAGCAAACCCACAGACAACGTATAAAGTAAGTCTGAAATAAACATTTAGTTTTGTGAGTCACTGATTATTGGATCCAAAGATTGGAGATCAATCACTGGAGATTACTACAACAAAATTAACACCTATACTAAAATTTGTTGTTTCCAATTGAATACAAATGAGATTTTAAAAATTAAAAAAACAAAAAAACAAAACAGAAGGCATGTAGAAAAGAGCAGAAGACATTCCCAAGAAGGTGCAATTAAAGGAGGTGCAATTAAAAAACAGAGCAATTAAATAAGTACTGGGATGCTGACAGTGCTGTCGTTTTTATTCCAGGCAGTCAGGAGCAGTACCAGTATATAAGCAATACCTCATCTGCTAGTTGAATTACTCTGGGCACTTAAAAATTCTGTCCAAACACCTGCACTAAAAGACTTGACCAAAATGTTAAGTGGCTTCTAGCAACCTCAAGCTATGTCCCTGGGATGGCCCAAATACCTTTTGAGTTCCTTTCTGGAAAAGCTAAAAGCTGTCACAAGAATTTGTTCTAGTCAACACCTGATGATATGTCTCCAACCTCCCCTTTCTTAGAGCATTTACTACAAAGGGTTTACAATTGTGAGTCCTTCCTTTGTCCCTTGAGATGTATACATATCTCCTACAACCCTAGAGCGCCTTTCTAAAGGATCTGAAAGCCATTCCTTTGAAATGTAATCATCAGAGAGAATAGGGCCTCTGTCTTCTAGTCTCAGTGGGAGGATATAACCCTAATTTAGGTAATTGTCAGCTAGCAAGCACAGCTGGCCTAAATCCTTTTACTTTGCCAATCCTTTATAATTTTTCACTATCCTGACTCTACTTGATCCCTGTTCCTCTGGTCTTCATTTTCCATTTATAGCACTCAGACACCTCTACACAAATATGAATTAAATGCAGCTCTTTACTCTTAGTAGTTACTGAATAAAATCTGTTTCCACCACTTTAGCTAATGGCTGGCTTTGTTAATCTTTCACAGAGTACACTGGCATGTAGTTTAAAGAGTAAGTTATGACTATCTTATATCAAAGCATGCATCACAACATGTGCGTTTTTATAGGATTCTACTAACCACATAATAATAACAACAACAGTAATTAGCATTTACTATATTTACATTTACTGTAAAACTTTGAAACTTTACATTTATTCACTTTTTCCAGGATTTATTTCTGTGCTAATGGTGTAGGGGCCCAAAGTCAGCATCTGTGAGATTCTCTTGGCCTTCTCAAGGTTGCAAGATTGCCATTACCAACTACAAGCATGAAATCCTTACATGTCAGCCTTCACAGCAGGGAAGGGAGGAGGGAGGTGCACAAAGGGAGGTCTCCTTACATATTTGTCTTTTTTAACTATGAATCAAGCAAAATATTTTCCATAAAATATAATGACATTAGTTAGAACTAGGTCACATCCCTAGGCCAAGGACTAGATACACTTTCCTTGAAATAGGGATCTCTGCCAATACCTAAGCAAAACAACAGTTCGTGTTAAAAGAATGCAGGAGGGTGGGCATGCTTCTGGATAAAAAACAAACAGTATCTTCCATAACTACTAAACTGTACATTTTGCTCAAATTGTTCTCCTTTCCATCTTCTAGAACTCACGTCTAATTCCTAGGAAAGGGTATATGTTACATAAATAAGTAAATAAAAACAAAATGAACTGATATAGTAAGAAGCTGAAAATTGTGTGCAGTATTTTTGCCAGCAGTCTTAATAGTAAAATCAATGCACCAGTGCCCTCAATATTGGGCAGTGTCAGACACTGCATGAATGTCAGCATGCATCGAGAGCAGTGATGTATGCCTTCAGTGGTCATCAACAGTGTAGTTACAACTTTTGGTGTTGGCATCAACAGAAGATATACTCATGGCACTCCAAAACAAGAAAGAAGGAAAATGACCAATATCAGGTCCAGTTCAAGGAATACATGTAAGATACCCTCTGAAGATACCCAGAAAATTGAACAGACGTTTGAAGGAGCCTGGACTTCTACAGAGCTAGATGGGGACAGCACCAACAATGTATATATTGAGACTGTTCCTTGAACTATATTTACCCCCAGGCTAGTATAACATGGGCTACAGAAGTTGGGATTTTTTTCCCAAGACAATAATGTATGTCATTTTAAAAATGCATTCTGTGCTTCAATACATTCTCTCTAGGAGTCCAGCTAAGGCTAAGATTTATAATAATCCTTTAGACTGTTTTCCTTCCTGGGGCTCACTCTGGTGTGTACCCCTTCACATTTAGATGACTTTTTGTACATGAGTTGCACCGTAAGTAACTAAAAAATACAGATCACTAAAGAAATTTAAAAAACATTGAAATAAGTGTGATTTAATTCAAGTTTTCTAAAGAAAGAGAAATAGCTGATTAAAAGTATAGGTGAGAAAGAATCAATCTCCAGTACAAAAAGCTGAGAGGCAGTCCTGAGATTCCCAATATAAGCAGCTGGAAAGAATACATTTAAAATTGTTAAAAATCAAGAAAATGAGATTAGGTCTTATTTCAACATACACTATCTCCATTTTTTTTTAAACAATAGCTTTCAAAAGTTTAAAAACATGTTTGAGAGGATTAGTTTGGGTAATATATATATATATATATATATATATATATATATATATATATATGATTTTAGCCCTCTTTTCTTCAGATAACATAATTCTGAGTGCTGAACCTCAAATAATATAGAACTGTAATACAACCAAAATGAAAGATGCAAGGATTTATCTTTTGTGCTAATATATAGCCTGCATCTCTCTCTCCAACAAAATGTTCCTGATCACAAATCCAGACCCTAATTCAGCTTCTCTCTTCTGTCAGATTGAAAAAGACAGAAATTGAACAAGTAAGAAAGCTGATTTTATGAAAACTCTTGCAATAGGGATAGTACTGCAGATCCAAAGATCAGAGTATCTGAGCACAGTGGCTTTTGCCTTAAACTTTTATAGGGACAAGCTGGCAAATTATAAGAGGGGTGATTTATGGTTGTAACTTCTTAGCAATCAAGCAAAGTTTTGTTCAGTTAGCCAAACATAAAACCTTTCTTTCTCTGTCTAGCTAATTTTAGGAAATGGTTGTAACCTCAGCTAATCATGTATAAGACAAAGAATGGGGAGTTGGAGGGCAGAATTAGGCAAGAGCAGAGAGATGTAGTTAGCCTTGTCACAGGTAAACAAAGGACCATCCATTTGTCTTATGAGAGTCATGAGAAAGAGTGGACAGCAAGTCTTCTCTAAGTCTTAAGGGGAAGGGTGGCTATCTATCTGCAGTAAACAGTTTCCCATAAAACCAGAGTCGTGGGGGGATTACTTGACCTTCACTGTTTTCCAGAAACATAGGGCTCAGTTAAACTTCAAAATTGTCAGTTCTCCCTTTTGATTAAGGTGAGTGAATATCATTTGTTGCTGAGCAACTCAGATGTGATCATAAATCTGAGTGGGGTGAAGCAGTGTCTAAAGAAGTGTCTTGAGGACTCTTGTTGACATTGTTCCTTCAAAATCAGTTAACAAATCTGTTGAGAGTTAGTAACAAAGACCAGTTGTTTTAGAGTCCTGGGAGATCAGACATGTTAAAAGAGGGGTGTCTGAAACTGTAAAAGAGTTATTGTACAGAAAAGAGTTAATATAGCAGGCCTGAGACTCTCATCCTCAGAAAGCCATGCTTGCAAGGTTGACCTTTGGCTGGTATCTGTAACCTGAATGAATGGTAACAGTTCCATACATTGAAATAAAATGTTCCCTAAATGAAAAGAGTGACCCAATATGCCTAGACTTATATATATATATATATATATATATATATATAATCAAAGTGGTTTATGCTATGCCAGCTTTTTTTCTGGGAATCTGGAATTTTGGTACTTACAAGGCAATAGGTCCCTATATGGCCAGCCACCAATAAATTCCTTGAATACTGAGTTGCTAATAAAATTTCTTGGTAGACAATAATTCACGTGTGCTGTAACACTTTGATACTAGAAGAATTATGTACATCCTGTGTGATTCCACTGGGAGAGGACTTTTGGAAACTTGACCTAGTTTTTTCTAGAACTTTTCCCATGCACATGTTTCCTATGACTTACTTTGTATCCTTTCACTGAAAGCTTAACTGTAACTACCTCATGTTGAGTCCTGGGAGTCATCTAGCAAATCATCAAAACTAGGGGTGAACTTGGGGACACCCAAAAGAAATAGTAATAAAACAATTGATTGCATTAAAATAAAAACCCACTAATCTAATCCTGAGGGTATATAGTCCAGCAAATTCTAAGAAGTGAGTAGATGGACATCTTTCAACTATATATCACTGCTTGCTGAATTCCCTGAAGCTAAGATTTCTAATGCTCTTGGTGATATCCACCGTCATGGTTACCTCTTATATAAAAGGGCATGCATGGCCTCAACATTTCACCAGATTTCATGAGTGGTCCAGAGAGTGGCTCATTCAAGGTGAAATCTGACCCATTCATGATATCTTATGGTGATGAGTCTTTAGAGGTCTATATCAAGTTATCAGACTGTATCTCACAGAGCTCATTCAGATCCTGAAAAGGCCAGCTACAAGAACACCTAAGCAGAATCCTGACAGGGATCTGAGTAGTCAAGATTTATTCTCAGCTATGAGTCAGGCAAGAGTGAAAAAGACTGGAAATGTCAGTTTAGAGTGTTGTATCCAGATACTGAAAATATTATGAACTGAACCGTGTCTCTCCCTAAATTCACAGGTTTAAAGCCTAACCTTCAGTGTGACTATATTTGGAGAAAGGGCCTTTAGGGAGGTAATTAAGGTTAAATGAGACCATAAGGGTGGTGCCCTAATTCAACAGGACTAGTATCCTTATAAGAAGTGGAAGAGATACCAGGAGCATATGCACACAGAGGAAAAGGCAATTTGAGGATACAGAGAGAACACAGCCATCTGCAAGCCAAGGTGAGAGGCCTAACCAGAAACCAACCCTGACAGCACCTTGATCTTAAGAGCTCCAGCCTCCAGAAGTGTGAGAAGATTATTTTTTGTTAAGTCACCTAGTCTGTAATATTCTGTTATAGTAGTGCTAGCTGACTGATACAGAAGAAAAATAAAATAATTAAAAGTTTGGGTAACAGTTATCAATTTGTGCAGGAACTAGTCCAATTTATAGGTAGGTACCAAAACTGATCTTTCCACAATGAGAGAGGAAATCAATTTAATTTCATCCAGAGTTCCACTTCCAGAATGGCAATATGAAAAGCTCTGTGGTCCCATTCCCCAATGAAAAAATTAAGTGGTGAAAATTACTTAAAAAAATAACAATTTAAAGCCTCTGGATATTGATCTAAGATCTTACAGCAAATTAAATAACATTTCTAAAAGAATATATGCTAAAACTCGGTGAAAACAGTGGAGTCTGTGGAATTTGAACCATGGTCCACTCTTGTCCTACCCTCTCCCATTTCTCTATGCTAGAAATTCCACTCCAGGTGGGTACTGATAAAAACACAGAATCCCCTCTATTACCAGCTCCCAGTTAGAAAATTACAATACCTTCAAAGAGGGGTGAAATGCCAAGGTTTCTCATTCCCCTACTGTTGCTAATGCTAAAGTCCAGATGAATGCAGCCAAAAGGTTGGGAGCTTCATTTTTTCATCTAATCCCCACTCATAGAATGAAGGCTCTACCTCAAGTATTACATACTGATAATACTGGGGCCCTGGTGGCCCTCACTTCATGTAAGTGAGGTTCATGCCAGGAGAGGCAAGCTGAGAAGTCCAGAGTTACCTCCCACACTCGGATCCATGCTCCTAAACCAGAGGTATCACTATGAGGGAAGTTGGTCACTGGTCACATCCCTAAATCCACAGCCATGGCTCAGAGGTTTTTCAAACAGAGGGAGAAAAATCTTAAGAATGGAGAGCTCAGAAGCTCTCCTAAAAGAAAATGACTTTTAGGGAAGGGGGGATTCAAGACTAAGGTCACTCTCAGAATGGAAATTTTGGTGGTAAGCAATTAAGAGGAGGATAGTAATTTCATGATACCAACAAGCTAAACCACAGGCAAGCTATTTTATCAGAGAGAAGAACAGAGAAAAAAAAAAGAATAAGAAAAATGAACAGAGCCTCAGAGAAATGTGGAAAACCATTAGGCAAATCAACATAAACACAATGTGAGTACCAGAAGGAGAGGAGGGTGAGAAAGGAGCAGAAAAAAAAATCAAAGAAATAATGGCTGAAGTCTTCACAAATCTGATGAAAAACAATCTATATATCCAAAAAGCTTAACCAAGCCCAAGCAGGATAAATACAAAAAGACCCACACCCATGTACATCATAGTCAAAATGTAGAAAGACAAAGAAAATTAAATTCTGAAACAGGAAGACAAAAAGGACTCATTACTTACAAGGGAGCCCCACTACCCTTAACAGATGACTTCTTATCAGTAGTAATTAGGCCACAAGGCAGAAAAAATGATATATTCAACATACTGAAAGAAATAAATTGTCAACCAGTAATTTTACATGCATCAAAACTAACTTTTAAAAATGAAGGCAAATTAAGACATTATTTGTTCAAGATAAATGAAAACTGAGAATTCATTCCCAGCAAAACTGCCTTAAAACAAATTCTAAACAAATTTCTTCAGGTTGAAAGCAACCTGGTAATTTGAAATTACAGTTGGTAATTTGAAACTACATGAAAAAAATAAAGGGCACTGATAAAAGTAATTATGAAATTCTGAAAGTCAGAATAAATGCATAGATCTTCTTCCTTATGTTAACTGATTTAAAAAGCAGTTGTAGAGACTACCTTTTCTCCATTGTATATTCTTGCCTCCTTTGTTGTAGATTAGGTGACCATAGGTGTGTGGGTTTATCTCTGAACTTCCTATACTGTTCCACTGATCGATATTTCTGTTTTTCTGCCAATACCATACTGTTTTGATTACTGTAGCTTTGTAGTATAGTCTGAATTCAGGGAGCTGGGAAAACTGGACAGCTGCATGTAAAAAAATAAAATTAGAATGCTCCCTAACACCATACAAAAAATAAATAAACTCAATATTGTCACGATGTCAGTTCTTCCAAACTGGATCTATAGATTCAATTCAATACAAAGCAAAATCGTAGCATCTTATTTTGTGGATATTAACAAATTGAAATTTACATGGAAATGCATAAAGCCTAGAATAGCCAACATGATACTGAAGGAGAACAAGGTTGGAGACTGACACTACCTAACTGTATAACCTAGTTTATAGCTACAGTATTCAAAACATTGTGGTATAGGTGAAAGAAGACACAAATATTTCAAGGGAACAGAATAAATAGTGCAATAATAGACCCACATAAATATAGTCAACTACCTTTTGATAAAGGAACAAAAGCAATAAAATGCAACAAAGACAGTATACTCAACAAGTGGTGCTGTAACAACAGGACACTTGCATTAAAAAAAAAAAGAATCTAGACACAGACCTTACACCCTTCACAAAAATTAAATCAAAACCAATCATAAACCTAAATGTAAAATGTGAATCTATGTAACTCTCAGAAGGTAACATAAGAGAAAATCTAGATGACCTTAGGTATAGTGATGTCTTCTTATATACAACACCAAAGGCACAATTCATGAAATAAATAATTGATAAGCTGGATTTCATGAAAATTACAAAGTTCTGCTCTGCAAAAGACAATGTCAACAGAATGAGAAGACAAACCACAGACTGGGAGAAAATACTGGCAAAACACATATTTGAAAAAGGACTAGTATCCAAATATATAAGGAACTCTTAAAACTCAACAATAAGAAAATAAACAACCAAATTAAAAATTTTAAATTGGGAAAGATCTGAATAGACACTTCACCAAAGAAGGTATACAAATGGCAAATAAACATATGAAAAGGTGCTCCACATCATATGCCAGGGAAATGCAAATTAAAACAAGATACTACTTCACACCTATTAGAATTGCAAAAATCCAGAACAATGACAACAGCAAATGCTGGTGAGGATGTGGAACTAGAGGAACCCCCATTCATTGCTGTTGGAAATGCACATGGTACAATAACTTTGTAAGACGGTTTGGCAGTTTCTTATAAAACCAAACATACTCTTACCACGAGATCTAGAAATTTCATTCCTTGGTATTTACCCAAAAGAGCTGAAAACTTATGTCCACACAAAAACCTGCACACATATCTATTGCAGTTTTGTTCATAATTGCCAAAACTTGGAAACAACCAAGATGTCCTTCAGTAGGTGAATAAACTGTGATACATCCAGATGATGGAATATTATTAAGTGCTAAAAGGAAATGAGCTATCAAGCCTTGAAAAGCTATGGAGGAAACTTAAATGAATGTTACTAAGTGAAAGAACCCAATATGGGAAGTCTATATACTGTAAGATTTCAACTATAAAACATTCTAGGAAAGGCAAAACTATGGAGACAGTAAAAATGTAACTTGTTGCCAGTGGTTGCAGAGGGGGTAGCTGTGGTGGGATGAATAGGCAGAACACAGAGGACTTTTAGGGCTGTGAAAACACTGTATGATACCATAATGATGGATATATGTCATCGCACACTTGTCCAAACCCATAGATTGTACAACACCAAGAGTGAACCATAATGTAAACTATGAACTTTGGGTGATTATGATGAGTTGATGTAGGTACATCTTTTGCAATAAATGTACCACTCTGGTGGGGGCTGTAGATAATGGGGGAGGCTGCGTACATGTGGGGCAGGGGACATTTGGGAAGTTACTGTACTTTCCCCTTAATTTTGCTGTGAACCGAAACTGCTCTAAACATATAAAGTTTAAAAAAAACCATAAAAACATATTCATAGCATATTTATTCATAATAACCCAAAATTAAAACAACCCAAATGTCCATCAACTGGTGAACTGATAAATATATTGTGGTTTATTCATATAATGGAATATTATTGGCCGTAAAACTAATAAAGTACTGATTGATCCATGCTACAATGTGAATGAACCTTGAGAACATTATGCTAAGTGCAGGGAGGCAGCCACAAAAGACTACATATTATGATTCCATTTATATGAAAGGTTCAGAATGGGAAAATCTATAGTATAGAAATTAGATTTCTATGTGGTTTCCAGCTGCTGAGGATAAGAGAGAAATGGAGAATGACGCCTAATGTGTATAGAGTTAGATTAATGAAATATCCTAAAATTAACTGTGGTACTGGTTGCACATTTCTGTGAATATACTAAAACATAATGAATTGTATATTTCAAATGGGTACATTTTCCAATAGGTGAATTGTTATCTCAATAAATCTGTTACCAAAAAAAATTCTATCAGCTAACACAGAGTTTTGCATACTTATCCATTACCTGCAATTAACAGTGTTGCAAAATAACTAGTAGATAATAAACAGAGTCAGAATCTGATAACCCAGATGAATGTGCAACTGACTTTCATCAAAACACAATATTTTCATCTACAGTTAGCCACTTTGATGAAAAAAAAATGTCAAAGAAGATTTTTCATGGTCACAGAATAAGGTTGGTTTCATTAAATTTGACCTGATTATTTACATATTTGCAGCAAGAATTTTAATTTACCATACAGACATCCTTAAAATTGTTTTGCTGGAAGTTTTCATAAGGAATCTCAGATTGAATTCTCGAGGCTAGAAAGCCAAGCCAAGATCAGATGTCACTGACAGTATCTACAAATTTGGGTGAATACCTCTTCTCAGGATCACCCAATTATCCTAAAATTCCTGTAAGGTAGGTGCCAGGTCAGTTTCCTCATAAGAGCTTTGCAAATACTGGGTCCAAATAGTCAATATTATTTCCTTAAATGTATCTGGTCATATCTGATTAAATGGGCATCATTCTCAAATATGACATTTCAGAAAAGTCCTTGGTTGCAGAACCAAGGTTTCGAATTATGTCCTATTAACAAGAAGGATATAGACTTAACTTATTCCAACAACAACATTGTTATGGGAAAAAAAAAATTCAATAAGAGTTTCCAGATACTAGAGGCGCCATGCAAAGAGGAAAAGACTGTTTCATTTACAAAAGCATAGTCTATTAATTGTTATGAATTATAGATTGTTTAAGAGGAAAGAGAAATGGCTTCCTTTAGAAATGGGTTCTACTCCAGAGAGAAGAACATTAAAACATCAGGAATTCCAAGATCAAGCATACAGTTATTGCTCCATTTCATTTATTTCTATGTAATTGGTTCTTTTTCAGCTCAATTTTGGGTTAGCAGTCTCATGAATCCACTGGTTTCTCAACAAGAGTTCTGTTAATCCTGACTCAGTCAACTGGGTAAGGTCTCAAAGCTGTTTTAGCAATACCATCAGAAGTCTGTGCACAAATATTATTCTTTTCCCTGAATGTGTGAGACAGTCCTTCTTTGATACAAAGCCCTCTGGCTTATGGCTGATTTCTACTGCTTTCAAGCATCATAGTTGCTATGGACTGAATGTATATATGCCCTCCAAATTCACATATCGAAGTTCTAACTCCCCCACCACCCAGTGCTGTATTTGGAGATGGGGCCTCTAAGGAAATAATTAGGGTTAAATGAGGTTTAAGGGTGGGATCCTGATCCTATATGCTCAGTGTTCTTATAAGAAGAAACACCAGGGAGCCTTCTCCCATTCCCCCCTCCCCAGTTGAAAACAACAACCTAGAATATATTAGATTCAAATTAAAGAAGTCAAGTTGTGACCAAGATAACATTTTTTGAAACAACTGCAATTATGACCAAGAGCACTATACTGTTTTGGTTTAATATCAGAGAATACAGTATCAGGTTTCTCTTAAATAGAAACATCTCATGGGTCATGAGGAAACTGACAAATATCTAGGAACTTCATACAATTTATGAAATATTTATGTTAATAAAATTTTACCCATACATATTTAACCTAGTATATCTTCTGCTTTGGCAATGCTTTTCATGCAACCATAATGTATAAAAAAAATCTACTGATTTCTAGTGCCTCTTGTTTTACAACGTGAAAGAGTAAGTCCTTTGTGATTTTCAAGGGACCCTCTGAGATATTTCAAAGAAAGTCTTAGATATAAAATATATCATTTTGGATTTGAATTTGGGAAGGTAAAATATCAAAAGCTGTCAGGAAATTTTAACATTTGATTCAGTAGGATCATGGGTTATTGAAAAAGAGCATCATGCTATCAATATGATCAAAGTGACAAAAGATTTTAAAAGTAAACATGAGAAGTAACATAACTGTAAGGAATCTTAGCTCTTTTAAAAGTGAGAATTTATTCTCTTAATTAAGGACATTATAAGTCAACATAAATCATAGAAAACTATTCTGAAAAATCACAGAATCTTATCCTTCTAGGCAGATTATTCAGAGGTAAAGAAAAAACATTGTATAACTTCTTATTAAAAGGAGACCAACAATCAATTCTACAAGAAGATAAAACAATGTTTAATGTACCTCCACTTAACAACAGAATATCAAAATATTTGAGGCAAAGTGCAGCTCCCATCATGAGTGAAGAAGAAGTTGCTGCCCCAATGGAATAAGTTATCTGGATCCAGAGGGTGTTTATAAACCTGCTGGACTCATACAGCAGCAGAGACATCTGGAAGTTTCTTTCTAATTGTGTTGTCAGTGGCCTCACTTGAAGAAATTACCGAAGAGGAAAAGGAAGATGAAAATATCTGTGATGCCAGAAGCCTCCTCAGCCAAACTGAAGGAAGGCATATTCCAGATCATGGGCATGCTTTCCAAGCTTGAAATCCCCTTGCCCAATTTTGCCATGGAGACGTTGTGCCATCTCTTGAGAAGACCTTCTCATGTGTCTGGTGGAGTATAATGTTATCATATATAACATCACTGAGAACCCCCAGCAAATGGAGGAAGCCATATGGGCAGTCTCTGGCCAGTGAGATGCACCCTTGATCTCCAGGGACAGGACTTTTATGCAATTTACTTTACCTAAGAGTCACCTAAGGAGTGCTAGGCAAATTAGGACCATGGAAGAACTGATCTTAGACTCACTTAAAACACAAAATGAAATCAGACTAGTGGATATGCCTAGCAGTTCCAAGATAAACTGAGGCATATGAAAATCTTTAAGAGTTTATGTGAGCAAAAATTGATTCATATTGGGCAGCACCAAGCTGAAAGTGGTTAGGAGTTCCACCAACAGGAGCTAGGGACAAGATTTTCATAGAGAAGAGCCAAATGAAAAGCAATTATTTGATTGGTTATAGCTGAAGTGTTTCCCTTATTTGGCAGAGCCTAGCTGGCTGTTTGTGATTAGTTGTTCTTAGGTTTGGGTTTGCTTATCTAGGCTGCTAAGCTATTAGGACCACCTCAGTCTACAGGCTTCCTTGTTTAATTAATTTAGCAATAGGCCCTTCCAAAGAAGATAATTTTTTTTTTTTTTTTTTTTTTTTTTGCGGTACACGGGCCTCTCACTGCTGTGGCCTCTCCCGTTGCGGAGCACAGACTCCGGACGCGCAGGCCCACCGGCCATGGCTCACGGGCCCAGCCGCTCAGCGGCATGTGGGATCTTCCCGGACCGGGGCACGAACCCGTGTTCCCTGCATGAGCAGGCGGACTCTCAACCACTGCGCCACCAGGGAAGCCCGAAGATAATTATTTTTAATTGAAGTATAGTTGATATACAGTATTATATAACTTAGAGGTATATGATATAGTGATTCACAATTTTTAAAGATTATACTCCAGTTATTATAAAATACTCCCTGTATTCCAAGTGTTGTACAATATATACTTGTAGCTTATTTTATACCTAATAGTTTCTACTTCTTATTCCCCTACTTCTATATTAACCCCCTTTTTCCTCTCCCTACTGGTAACCACTAGTTTGTTCTCTATATCTGTGAGTCTGCTTCTTTTTTTTATATTCACTCATTTGTTGCATTTTTTTAGATTTCATATATGAGAAACATCATACAGTACTTGTCTTTCTCTGACTTATTTCACTTAGTGTAATGCCCTTCAAGTCCATCCATGTTGTTGCAAATGGCAAAATTTCATTTTTTATATAGCTGAGTAATATTCCATTAGAATATATATATATACTACTTCTTCTTTATCCATTCATCTGTTGATGGACACTTAGGATGCTTCCATATCTTGGCAATTGTAAATAATGCTGCTGTGAATATTGGGGTGCATGTATCTTTTCAAATTAGTGTTTTTGGTTCTTTTCAGATATATATCCAGGAGTGGAAATGGTGGGTCATGTGGTAGTTCTATGTTAAGTTATTTGAGAAACTACCATACTGTTTTCCACAGTGGCTGAACCAATGTATATTCCCACCAACAGTGTAAGAGGGTTCCCTTTTCTCTACATCCTTGCCAACATTTGTTATTTGTGTTCTTTTTGATGATAGCCATTCTGATAGATATGAGGTGATATCTCATTGTGGTTTTGATTTGCATATCCCTGGTGATTATCAATGTTGAACATCTTTTCATGTGCCTGTTGGCCATCTGCATTTCCTCTTTGGAAAAATGTCTATTCAGTTCTTCTGCCTTGTTTGTAATTGGGTTGTTTGTTTTATGATGTTGAGTTGTATGAGCTATTTATATAAGTTGGATATTAACCCCTTATCATTCATATCATTTGCAAATATTTTCTCCCATTAGTAGGTTGTCTTTTCATTTTGTTGATGGTCTCCTTTGCTGTGCAAAACCCTTTTAGTTTAATTTGGTCCCATTTGCGTATTTTTTGCTTTTATTTCCTTTACCTTAAGAGAGAGATCCAACAAAATATTGCTACGATTTATGTCAAATAGTGTTCTGCCTATTCTTCCCCCTAGGAGTTTTTTGGTTTCCAGTCCTACCATTTACGTCTTTAATCCATTTTGAGTTTATTTTTGTATATCATGTTAACAAATCTTCTAATTTCATTCTTTTACATGTAGCTGTCCAGTGTAGCTGTCAAATTTCCCCAGCACCAGCTATTTTTTTTTTTTTTTTTTTTTGCGGTATGCGGGCCTCTCACTGTTGTGGCCTCCCCCGTCGCGGAGCACAGGCTCCGGACGCGCAGGCTCCGGAGGCGCAGGCTCAGCGGCCATGGCTCACGGGCCCAGCCGCTCTGTGGCATATGGGATCCTCCCAGACCGGGGCACGAACCCGCATCCCCTGCATCGGCAGGCGGACTCTCAACCACTTGCGCCACCAGGGAGGCCCCCAGCACCAGCTATTGAAGAGACTGTCTTTTCCCAATTGTATATTCTTGCCTCCTTTGTCATAGATTAACTGACCATAAGTTCATGGGTTTATTTCTGGGCTCTTTATTCTGTTCCATTGATCTATGTGTCTGAAGAATAGAATATTTTTAATTGTTGAAAGAAATGAAACATTAAAGAAAATACTTGAGGTAAAAACTGATACAATTGCAAGGAGTAATAGAAAATTCCAATATTTATAGTTGGAAGTTTCAACATCACAACTGATCTCATAGACATTAAAATGATTTTAAAAAAGAAGACTATGAACTTCTCTATGCCCATAAAATTTATAATTTATGAAATAAGCTGGGACCTAGGACCCTCTACCAGAGTTCATGCACCTGGACAAATGTCTCCTTGAGCAACAGGTTACAAAGAAACTATGAGTGACAAAAAATAACTGTACACATGTGCAGTTGGGGCAATTATGAACAATAGGATACAAAAAGGCCACAAACCAACTACCATTTCTGAGGTACTGGGAGAAAAAGCAGGGTACTGTACCTGATCTCTGCACACAGCACCATCAAAGGGGATGCACAGACCACCTAAGCTAGGTCTCCTGCCCAACCCACCAATCCAAACCTACCCTCCTCCCATTTAAGGAAGCAGCTCTACATCTCACCCCACCCCCACCTGCAGAGTGAGCAAGGGTACATGTTTCTTGTTTTTGCTCCCTGATGCTATGGCACAAGCCCCAGAAAAGCCTTGCTTGAAATTCTCATTTGGCCTCTTATCAATTTCCATTGATTGAAGAGTCCAAGGGCTGGGGTCAGTAACACTTAGATGAAACAGACTGATTCTCTGAAAGACACAAATTACCAAAATGCACACAAGGAGAAATAGATCATCTGAATAGTCCTATATTTGCTAGAAAACTTGAAACAATAATACCCTTCGAAAAGGAAAGAACCAGGTCCAGCTGCTTTCACAGTTAAATTCTACCAAACATTTAAGGAATAAATGGTATCAGTTCTCTATAAGTATAACCAGAAAATAGAAGCAGAGAGAACACCAGTTAATTAATTCTATTAGGCCAGCATTACCCTAAAAACAAACCAGAAAAATACATTATATGGAAGGAAAACTGCATAACAATATCTCTCATGAATATAGATACAAAAATCCTCATGAAATATTAACAAATCAAATCAAACAGTGTTTTAAGACAATTATGCACCACAACCAAGTGTGATTCATTACAGGTATGCAAGGCTGGTACAACATTTGAAAATCAATTTATGTAATCCAGCACATCAACAAGATAAGAAGAAAAATCATATTATTATATTGATAAATGTAGAAAGCATTTCACAAAATCCAACACTCATTCAAGAAAAAAAAAAGCTCTCAGCAAACTAAGAATAGAGGAAATATTCTCAATTTGATAAAGTTCACCTACTAAAAACCTGTAACTAATGTCATATCTAATGGTGAAAAACTGCACTTTCTAAGATTGGGAACAAGTAATGGATGCCATTTCTTACCATGCTTATTCAGCATCATTCTGGAATTTCTATGTAGTATAATAAACAAGAAGAGAAATGTATACATATTAGAAAAGTAAAAGTGCTTTATTCACAGATAACATGACTGTCTGTGTAGAAAATCCCAATGAATTTGTCAAAAAGACAAAAACCTTCTGAATCCAATAAGCAGGTATAGCAAGGTCTCAGTATACAAGGTTTATAGACAAAAGTCAACTGCTTATTTACATATCAGCAGAAAACAATTAAATTTGAAATTTTGAAATACTACCATATATAATAACACCAAAAATATTTAAACACTAAGTCAAAAATCTGACCAAATATATGCAAGATCTACGTGTGAAAAAAACACAAAAATCTGATGGAAAAAAAAATCAGGGCCTCCCTGGTGGCGCAGTGGTTAAGAGTCCGCCTGCCGATGCAGGGGATACGGGTTCGTGCCCCGGTCTGGGAGGATCCCATATGCCGCGGAGCGGCTGGGCCCGTGAGCCATGGCCGCTGGGCCTGCGCATCCGGAGCCTGTGCTCCACAATGGGAGAGGTCACAACAGTGAAAGGCCCGCATACCGCAAAAAGAAAAAAAAAAAAATCTAAATCAGTGTATAGATATTCCATGTTCATGGATTGGAAGACTCAATACTGTTAAGATGTTAATTCTTCCCAACATGATGTACAGATTAAACACAATCCCAGTGAAACTCCCAGCAAGTTATTTTGTAGCTAGAAAAAATAATCCTATGTAGAAAAGCAAAACACCTGGAATAGCTAACACAATACTGAATAAAAACAAAGCTGAAAGACTCAAGACTTACTACAAATTTCCAATAATCAATGAGTGTACGGGATTAGTAAATAAATATCCATATAGATCAATGGAACAGAATGGAGAGCCCTGAAATTGTTGGACACAAATATAGTCATCTGATCTTTGACAAAGGAGCAATGGAAATTCAATGGTGAAGAGACAGTATTTTCAACAAATGGTGCTAGAACAACTGGTTGTCCATATGCAAAAGAAAATAATGAACCCAGACATAGAGTATACAACTTTTGCAAAATTAAACTCAAAATGGATGATAGGCATAAGTGTAAATACTTAAAACTATAAAACTCCTTGAAAAAACATAGAAAATCAATGTGACTTTGACTGATTAATTTTTATATACAATACAAAAAGCATGATGAATGAAAGAAAACATTAATAAATTAGACTTCATTAAATTTAAAAACTTACAATCTGTAAAAGTCACTTAAGTGAATGAAAAGATAAGCCACAGACAAGGAGGAAATATTTGCAAAACACATAAATGACAAAATAATGTATAAAAATATACAAAGCCCTCCCATAATGATTTCATTTTAATTATTAATTAATTAATTAATAATTATTTAATTATTTCTCTAAAGACCATACTTCCAAATAAAGTCACATTCTGAGCTACGGGGGTCTAGGACTCTAACAACAACTACTACCTTTTTTTGAGGGGGTGTGGGCAGAGGAGGAGGGGCACAATTCAATCCATAAGCTTACATAATCTATAAATCATAGTCCTAGATATTTACCAAACTGATCTGAAAACTTATATTCATGCAAAGACCTGCATGCAAATATCTATACCACCTTCTCCCTTGGGAGGAAAGAAAAGAATGAAACTTATGTCCAATTTTCTGTTTCCTTGAGTCTGCCTGAGAGACTGTTTTCAGAGTGTTAACAGGGAACCAAATACTTTGTATGCATGCTGGCCACTGAGAACAAGGAGAGCTGCTGGGTTTGTTGCAGCACCAGAGAACCTGCAGTACCACAGAGAGACACCAGATGTAACAAGAGATTACAAACTGCTCAAAATGAAACCCACAAATTTCTCTAATTGGGAGATTACATGCACAAACCCAGAGAAGACAAATTCCCAGAAAACGTTTACAAGGCCTGCAGAATCTCTAGCTGGGAGCACTGGTGAAGGTCTTCCCCTGTATACAGCTGGTCAGTAAAGACAGGGACAGGTGAACATTTTTTCAAATGCCTAAATTCAACAAAAGATCACAAGGCATACAAAAACAAAAACACACACACAAAAAGCTGGCAAACATGGTCCAATCAAAGGAAAACAATATACAAAAACCAACCCTAAAGAAACAGAGATCCATAAATTACCTGACAAAGAATTCAAAAAAACTGTCTAAATCAGCTAAAACAGAACACAGACAACTAAACAACATCAAGAACATGACACATGAATAAAATGACATTATCAACAGCAAGTAAGGAAAAGAAGGACAAAAGAACTACAACACAGACAGAAAACGATTAAGAAAATGACAATAGTAAGTTCTTCCCCATCAAGAACTACTTCAACTATAAATAAATTAAACTCTCCAATCAAAAGACAAAGAATGGCTAAATGGATTATATAAAACAAGATCCCACTACATGCTGTATACAGGAGACTCACTATAAATGTTAAGACGCACATGTCGATGTAAAGCTGAAAGTAAAAGGATGAAAAAAAGATATTCCATGAAAATAGTATCCAAAAGAGAGCAGGCGTGGCCATCCTTATCTCAGCTGAAAGAGATATTAAGTGCATAACTGTCAAAAGAGACAAAAAGAACATAAAATGATGAAAGGGTCAATTCACCAGGAAGACACAATAATTATTAATATATATGCAATTAAGATAACAGCACACAAATATGTAAAGCAAGTATTTAAAGAGCTGAAGGGAGAAATATATAGTAACAATAATAATAGAAGATTACAGGGCTTCCCTGGTGGCACAGTGGTTGACAGTCTGCCTGCCGATGCAGGCGAGGCGGGTTCGTGCCCCAGACTGAGAAGATTCCACATTCCGTGGAGTGGCTTGGCCTGTGAGCCATGTCTGCTAAGCCTGCACATCTGGAGCCTGTGCTCCACAATGGGAGAGACCACAACAGTGAGAGGCCCGCATACTACAAAAAAAATAAAAATAAAATATAAAAAATAATAGAAGATTACAATACCCCTACATTCAATAACGGATAAAACAACCAGACAGAAAAGCAGTAAGGAAATAGAGAATTTGTACTATAATATAAACCAATACTACAGACCAACAGACATATACAGAAAATTCCAACAGCAGCATATACATTCTACTCAAGCTCACATGGAACATTCTGCAGGATAGATCTCATGTTAGATCACAAAATCAGTCTTAACAAACTTAAAAAGACTGAAATTATACCAAGTGTCTTCTCCAACTACAGTGGAATGAAACTAAATATCAAAAGCAATCTAAAGTAGTCAAACTCATAGAATAATGGCTGCCATGGGCTAGGGGGAGGGTAAAATAGGGAGTTGCTATTCCATGCACCTACAGTTTGAGTAATACAACATGAATAAGTCTTAGAGATCTGTTGCACAACATTGGGTCTACATTTAACATATTGTATTATGCACTTAAAAATCCATCAAGAGGGTGTATCTAATGTTAAGTATTCTTACTACAATATAATAAAAATTAAAATTTTGAAAAAGGGAAATGGGAAAATTTACAAATATACAGAAATTAAACAACACACTCTTGACAATCAAGGAGACAAAGAAGAAATTAAAAAGGAAATTAGAAAATATCTTGAGATAAATGAAAACAATAATATAACAAAATTCATGGGATGCAGCAAAAGCTAAGAGGGAATTTTATAATGGTAAATACCTACATTAAAAAAGAGTAAAGATCAAATAAATAGCCTAACTTTACAACTCAAAGAAATAGGACAAGAAAACTAATATAAATTTAGTAGAAGGAAGAAAATAATAAATATTAGAGCAGAAATAAATGTAATAGAGGGGAATGGCCAAGATGGGAAGACTCTGAGCTCACGTCCTCTAATGGGCACAACAAAACTACAAATATTTACATAACAGCTATTGATAAGTCTGGAAGACTAGAAGAAGAGATCTTCTACAACTAAAGACATAAAGAAGGAACCACAATATGATGCGTAGGAGTAGGGGAGACATGGTATAGTCAGGACCCATACTCCTGGTTAGATGACCCACAAACAGGAGGATAATTACAATTGCAGAGATTCACCTCAAGGAGAGAGGGGTCCAAGCCCCACATTGGGCTCCCCAGCCCAGGGGTCCTGCACCAGGAAGACGAGCCTCCAGAATGTTTGGCTTTGAAGGCCAGTGGAAACCCAGAGGTATGAAAGAAATAGAGACTCCACTTTTAAAGGGTACACAAAATCTCACACATTCCAGAACCCAGGGCAAAAGCCGTTATATGAAAGGAGCCACCTGCTGATCTTGGAGAGACTACTGGAAAGGCAGGAGGTAATCAGAGCTCACCCTAGGGACACAGACACTGTCAGCATCCATTTGGGGGAGCTCATACTTCCATGAGGACACTGGTGCTGGCAAGAGCCATTTTGGAATCTTCTCTCTAGTTTATTAGTGCCAGGACCCAGCCCCACCCATCATCCTGTTGGCCCCAACACTGGGATACATTAGGTCAAGCAACTAGCCAGGTTAGGACACAGCCCCATCTACTAGTAGTCCTGATAATTTAAGACACCTTGAGCCCACAGCCACCCTGGGATACAGCCCTGTTTAACAGAAGGCCCAGGACCCAGACCCATACACCAATGAGCTGGCATTAGCTGCAGGAACCCATGGACCACAGCCCCACCCACCAGCATGCCTAAACACCAACTGCAGGACCCTGAGGGCCCTGCAGAGACCCTGGTACCTGGCTCGACTCACCAGCAAGCCAGCACTAACTAGCTCAGGGAACCCCCTGGGCCTAAACCCCACCAACAAGCAGGAGGACACCAGCTCCAGGGACCATTGGGCCCTGCAGCAAGAGACCCTAGGACCCAGCTCTGCCCATCAATTTGCTGGCTCTAGCCGCAGGACCCAGTCTCACCCACCAGTGGATGGGCACCAGACCCTGGATACCCTGGGCCACAACCCCACACACCAGTGGGTGGATACTAACTCAAGAACATCTTGGACCTCTCAGCCAACCACCCCAGGATCTGTCTCCACTCACCAGGCAGCCAACACCAGCTTTGGGACATCTCGGGCCCAGCAGACAGCCTTGTCAGGAATTGGCCCCAGCCACCAGCTGGCCAACCAGCTCCAGGACCGTCAGGGTCCTACAACCAGAGAATTCAGGAGCTGGCTCCACCTACTGGCAGGCTGACACCAGCTCTGAGACACCTTGAACTCCTCAGCCAGCCATCCAAGGATCCAGCCCCACTCACTAGCACTCCGACAATAATATTGGGACACCCTGGACCTGACAGCAGAGTCATGTCACGAACCACCCTGCCCACCAACAGATTGATGCTAGATCTGGGACCCACAGGCAAGCAACCACTTACACAGAACCCAGCCCTGCTGACCATTGGGCCACCTGTACCCCAGAATGTCCCAGAGCTGCACAGCCAAGTGCCTCATAACTTGGCCCCACCAACCAGTAGCCAGCATCCTCCACACAAGGCCACATAAAACAAAAAGATGTAAAATATGATGTTAAAAACAATAAACATGGGGGAAGACAGAAAATTGCAGGGCTGTTAAAATGCTTCTGAACATAAGTGATCAGCAACTTAATCATGTGTATACACAGATTGCTCTATATAAACCTCATAGTAACCACAAACCAAAAATCTGTAATAGATACAAACACAAAAAAGAGAAAGGAATTCAAATAACACAATAAAGATAGTCATCTAATCACAAAGGAAGAAAGCAAAAGAAGAAGAAAGTAACAAAAAAGAACTATAAAAATGACCCAAAAACAATTAACAAAATGGAAATAAGTACATATTTATAAATAATTACTTTAGGAAGAAAGAAGAACTACAATACTGCAGCCTGTGGGAAAAAAAAAAGAACCAACCAAACAAACAACAACAAAAAACCCACAACACACATTCACAGAAAGATAGACAAGATGAAAAGGCAGAGAGTTATGTACCAGATGAAGGAACAAGATAAAACCCAAGAAAAACAACTAAATGAAGTGGAGATACACAAACTTCCAGAAAAAGAATTCAGAAGAATGATAGTGAAGATGATCCAGGACCTCGGAAAAAAGAATGGAGGCAAAGATCAAGAAGATGCAAGAAATGTTTAACAAAGACCTAGAAGAATTAAAGAACAAACAAACAGAGATGACCAATACAATAACTGAAATGAAAACTACACTAGAAGGAATCAATAGCAGAATAACTGAGGCAGAAGAACGGATAAGTGACCTGGAAGACAGAATGGTGGAATTCACTGCTGTGGAACAGAATAAAGAAAAAAAAGAACGAAAAGAAATGAAGACTGTCTAAGAGACTTCTGGGACAACATTAAACACAACAACATTCGCATTATAGGGGTCCCAGAAGGAGAAGAGAGAGAGAAAGGACCTGAGAAGATATTTGAAGAGATTATAGTTGAAAACTTCCTTAACATGGGAAAGGAAATAGCCACCCAAGTCCAGGAAGCACAGTGAGTCCCATACAGGATAAACCCAAGCAGAAACATGCTGAGACACATAGTAAACAAATTGGCAAAACTGAAAGGCAAAGAAAAATTATTGAAACCAGCAAGGGAAAAATGAAAAATAACATACAAGGGAACTCCCATAAGGTTAACAGCTGATTTCTCAGCAGAAACTCTACAAGCCAGAAAGGAGTGACATGATACACTTAAAGTGATGAAAGGGAAGAACTTACAACCAAGATTACTCTACCCAGCAAGGATCTCATTCAGATATGATGGAGAAATGAAAAGCTTTGCAGACAAGCAAAAGCTAAGAGAATTCAGCAGCACCAAACCAGCTCTACAGAAAATGCTAAAGGAACTTCTCTAAGTGGGAAATACAAGAGAAGAAAAGGACCTACATAAACAAACCCAAAACAATTAAGAAAATGGTCACAGGAACATACATATCAATAATTACCTTAAATGTGAATGGATTAAATACTCCAAACAAAAGACACAGGCTTGCTGAATGTATACAAAAACAAGACCCATATATACGCTGTCTAAAAGAGATGCACATCAGACCTAGGGACACATACAGACTGAAAGTGAGGGGATGGAAAAAGATATTCCATGCAAATGGAAATCAAAAGAAAGCTGGAGTAGCTATACTCATATCAGAAAAAAAATAGACTTTAAAATAAAGAATGTTACAAGAGACAAGGAAGCACACTACATAATCATGAAGGGATCAACTCAAGAAGATATAACAATTATAAATATATATGCACCCAACATAGGAGCACCGCAATACATAAGACAACTGGTAACAGCTATAAAAGAGGAAATCAACAGTAACATAATAATAGTGGGAGACTGTAACACCTCACTTATACCAATGGACAGATCATACAAAATGCAAATAAATAAGGAAACAGAAGCTTTAAATGACACAATAGACCAGAGAAATTGCATTGATATTTATAGGAAATTGCATCCAAAAATAGCAGATTACACTTTCTTCTCATGTGAGCACGGAACATTCTCCAGGATAGATCACATCTTGGGTCACAAATCAAGCCTCAGTAAATTAAAAAAAATATTGAAATCATATCAAGCATCTTTTCTGAACACAACGCTATGAGATTAGAAATGAATTACAGGGAAAAAATATAAAAAAACACAAACACATGCAGGCTAAACAATACATTACTAAACAACAAAGAGATCACTGAAGAAATCAAAGAGGAAATTAAAAAAACTACCTAGAGACAAATGACAATGACAACACAATGATCTAAAACCTATGGGATGCAGCAAAAGCAGTTCTAAGAGGGAAGTTTATAGCTATACAAGCCTATGTCAAGAAACAAGAAAAATCTCAAGTTAACAATCTAACCTTACACCTAAAAGAACTAGAGAAAGAAGAACAAACAAAACCCAAAGTTAGCAGAAGGAAAGAAAGCATAAAGATCACAGCAGAAATAAATGAAATAAAACCAAAGAAAACAATAGCAAAGATAAATAAAACTAAAAGCTGGTTCTTTGAGAAGATAAACAAAATTGATAAACCATTAGCCAGACCCATCAAGAAAAAGAGAGAGAGGATTTAAATCAATAAAATTAGAAATGAAAAAGCAGAAGTTACAACCAACACCGCAGAAATACAAAGCATCCTAAGAGACTACTACAAGCAACTCTATGCCAATAAAGTGGACAACCTGGAAGAAATGGACAAATTCTTAGAAAGGTATAACCTTCCAAGACTTAACCAGGAAGAAACAGATAATGTGAACAGAACAATCAAAAGTAGTGATTTTGAAACTGTGATTAAAGATCTTCCAGCAAACAAAAGTCCAAGACCAGATGGCTTCACAGGTGAATTCTATCAAACAATTAGAGAAGAGCTAACACCCATCCTTCTCAAACTCTTACAAAAATCTTCAGAGGAAGGAACACACCCCAACTCATTTTATGAGGCTACCATCACCCTGATACCAAAACCAGACAAAGATACCACAAAAAAAGAAAAGTACAGACCAATGTCACTGATGAATATAGATGAAAAAATCCTTAACAAAATGCTAGCAAACAGATCAAATGGGACTTATCCCAGGGATGCAAGGATTCTTCAATATACACAAATCAATCAATGTGATACACCATATTAACAAATTGAAGGAGAAAAACCATATTATCATCTCAATAGATGCAGAAATTCTTTTCACAAAATTCAACACCCATTTATGATAACAACTCTCCAGAAAGTGGTCATAGAGGGAACCTACCTCAACATAATAAAGGCCATATACGAAAAACCAACAGCAAACACCATTCTCAATGATGAAAACTGAAAGCATTTCACCTAAGATCAGGAATGAGATAAGGATGTCCACTCTCACTGCTATCATTCAACATAGTTTTGGAAGTCCAAGCCATGACAATTAGAGAAGAAAAAGAAATAAAAGGAATACAAATTGGAAAAGAAGAAGTAAAACTGTCACTGTTTGCAGATGACATGATACTATACATAGAGAATCCTAAAAATGTCACCAGAAAACTACTAGAGCTAATCAATGAATTTGGTAAAGTTGCAGGATACAAAATTAATGCACAGAAATCTCTTGCATTCCTGTACACTAATGATGAAAAATCTGAAGGAGAAATTATAGAAACACTTCCATTTACCATTGCAACAAAAAGAATAAAATACCTAGGAATAAATCTAACTAGGGAGACAAGAGACCTGTATGCAGAAAATTATAACACACTGTTGAAATAAAGATGATATCAACAGATGGAGAGATACACCATGTTCTTGGATTGGAAGAATCAATATTGGGAAAATGACTATACTACCCAAAGCAATCTACTGTTTCAACGCAATACCTATCAATTTACCAATGGCATTTTTTACAGAACTAGAACAAATCGTCTTAAAATTTGTATGGAGACACAAAAGACCCCGAATACCCAAAGCAGTCTTGAGGGAAAAAAACGGAGCTGGAGGAATCAGACTCCCTGACTTCAGACTATAGTACAAAGCTACAGTAATAAAGACAATATGGTACTGGCACAAAAACAGAAACATAGATCAATGGAACAAGATAGAAAGCCCAGAGATATACCCATGCACCTATGGTCAACTAATCTATGACAAAGGAGGCAAAGATATACAATGGAGAAAAGATAGTCTCTTCAATAAGTGGTGTTGGGAAAACTGGACAGCTACATGTAAAAGATTGATATTAGAACACTCCCTAACACCATACACAGAAATAAACTCAAAATGGATTCAAGATCTAAATGTAAGACCGGACACTGTAAAACTCTTAGAGGAAAACATAAGAAGAACACCCTTTGATATAAATCACAGCAAGATCTTTTTTGATCCACCTCCTAGGGTAATGGAAATAAAACAAAAATAAACAAATGGGACCTAATGAAACTTCAAAGCTTTTACACAGCAAAGGAAACCATAAACAAGACAAAAACACAACCCTCAGAATGGGAGAAACTATTTGCAAATGAATCAATGGACAAAAGATTAATCTCCAAAATATATAAACATCACATGCAGCTCAATATTAAAGAAACAAACAACCCAATCCAAACATGGGCAGAATACCTAAATAGATATTTATCCAAAGAAGACATACAGATGGCGAAGAAGCATATGCAAAGCTTCTCAACATCACTAATTATTAGAGAAATGCAAATCAACACTACAATGAGGTATCACCTCACACCAGTTAGAATGGGCATCATCAGAAAATCTACAAACAACAAATGCTGGAGAGGCTGTGGAGAAAAGGGAACCCTCTTGCACTGTTGGTGGGAATGTAAATTGATACAGCCACTATGGAGAACAGTATGGAGGTTCCTTAAAAAAGTAAAAATAGTATTCCCATATGATCTAGCAATCCCACTATTGGGCATATACCCAGAGAAAAACATAATTCAAAAAGCCACATGCACCCCAATGTTCATTGCAGCACTATTTACGATAGCCAGGTCATGGGAGCAACCTAAATGCCCATTGAAAGATGAATGCATAAAGAAGCTGTGGTACCTATATACAATGGAATATTACTGAGCCATTAAAACGAATGAAATTGAGTCATTTCTTCAGACCTGGATGGACCTAGAGACTGTCAGACAGAGTGAAGTAAGTCAGAAGGAGAAAAACGAATATCATATATTAACACATGTATGTGGATTCTAGAAAAATGGTACAGATGAACTGGTTTGCAGGGCAGAAGTTGAGACACAGATGTAGATAACAAACGTATGGACACCAGGGCAGGAAAGCCACTGTGGGGTGGGGATGGTTGTGTGCTGAATTGGGCGATTGGGATTGACATGTATATACTGATGTGTATAAAACTGATGATTAATAAGATCCTGCAGTATATAAAAACAAACAAACACACACACAAAAAACAACAAATACTAAACTTTCTTCGGGTTATTTGTATGGACATATATTAATATAAATGTTTCAGACATTACATGACATTTCTAAAAATCTTATATGTTCTGGTATAATGTTATAAGTCATAATTCTAGTTATTATTTTAAAATGTATATCTCAGAAATAACTAAATTTCATTGTCAATTGCATTATTATGAACTTTCATCAAATCTCTAACCATGGTCATTTTTAAGTCTTTTGTCATTTACAGACAGTTCTGCATGTACTCTGATGCTTTTGCAAAAATGTTCCTATAAAAGGGTTTCATCTTCAAGGAATTCATGGAAAAGGCTCTGACAGGTACAGGTTTCTGGTAACTGACTATACTCCTGAACTGAATTAATAAGCATTTTCAGAACTCTAATGGAAAACTGATGAATTCATAAAAGTGCTAACAAAAGATCAAGATGAAAAATAATAATAATAATAATTACATGGGACTGAGTGCACTGATGAGGATAATTATAATTTTTGTGACTTTCTGTTTGAATAAAGAATATAATAATAATTACTTTAAATGTAAGTGAATTAAATGCTCCAATCAAAAGACACAGAGTGGCTAAATAGACACAAATAATATGATCAGTATATAGGGAATTCCCTGGTGGTCCAGTGGTTAGGACTCTGTGCTCTCACTTCTGAGGGCCGGGATTCAATCCCTGGCTAGGGAACTAAGATCCCACAAGCTGTGCAGCATGGCCAAAAAAAAAAATCATATATATATACTGCCTTCAACAGACTCACTTCAGATCCAAATACACACACCAACTGAAAGTGAGAAGGAAAATGGCATTCCATGCACAATGAAATGAATAGTAACCTGGGGTAGCAATATTTATATCAGACAAAATATACTTTAAAGCAAAGACTATAACAAGAGACAAAGAAGGACATTACGTGATGATCAAGGAATCACTCCGAGAAGATAGAACAATTGTAAATATATGTGCATACAACATAGGAGCACCTAAATACATAAAGCAAATATTAACAGACATAAAGGGAGAAATTGACAGTAACACAATAATAGTAAGAGGTGACTTTACCACCCCACTTACATCAATGGACAGACCATCCAGAGAGCAAATCAATTAGGAAACACTGGCCTTAAACTACACATTTGAACAGATGGACTTAATAGATATATAGAGAACATTCTATCCAAAAGTAGCAGGATACACATTCTTTTTTAAATGCACATGGAACATTCTCCAGGATAGAACATATGCTAGGCCACAAAACAAGCCTCAGTAAATTTAAGAAGGCTGGAATCATATCAAACATCCTTGCTGACCACAAAGCTAAGAGACTAGAAATCAACCATAAGAAAAATATTACAAAAAGCACACACGTGGAAGCAAAACAGTATGCCAGTAAATAACCCATGGATCATTGAAGAAATCAAAGAAGAAGTCGAAAAATACCTGGAGACAAATCAAAATGAAAACACAATCATCCAAAATTCATGGGATACAGCAACAGCAGTTCTAAGAGGAACGTTTATAGTGATACATGCCTACTTTAGGAAACAAGAAAAATGCCAAATAAACAACCTAACCTTACACCTAAAGGAACTAGAAAAAGAACAAATAAAACCCAAAGTGAGTAGAAGGAAAGAAATTATAAAGATTAGAGCAGGAATAAATAAAATATAGTCTAAAAAACAATTAAAAATACAATTAAACTAAGAGTTGGTTCCTTGAAAAGATAAACAAAGTTGATAAAACTTTATCCAGACTCATCAAGGATAAAAAGCACAAATCAATGAAATCACAAATAAAAAAGGAGAAGTTACAGCTGACACCACAGAAATACAAAGGATGATAAAATTGACCAATTCTACTCCTATTTATCCAAAGAAACAAAAACACCAATTACAAAAAATAAGAAGGAAAAAAAATTTTTTTTCTATTTCTTTAATGTTGTGTCTATATGAGATCCCACATGTTAAGGGTACAATCCTACAAGACAAACTCCCCTCCACCTCTACCACTCCAGAAGCCAATCCCAAATCTAGATTGTCACCTGGGCCTCTGACTGACAAGCCACAGATGGAAGGTCCCAATGACCCCACCTCGAGCTCAATTAATTTGCTAGAACAGTTCACAGAACTCAGAAAAACGTTTTACTTAATAGATTACTGGTTCATTATAAGAGATGTAACTCAGGAACAGACAGATGGAAGAGATGCATAAGGCAAGGTATGGGGAAAGGGCATGGAGCTTCCGTGACCTCTCAAACTGTGCCATTCTCCCTAAATCTCCCTGTGTTTGCCAACACAGAAACTCTCTGAACTCCATACTCTTAGGTTTTTATAGAGGTTTCATTACATAGGCATGATTGATTAAACCACTGGCCACTGGTGATTGAACTCAATCTCCAGCCCCTTCCTCTCCCCAGAGGTCCTCTAATCTCTCCAATCACATGGTTGGTTCCCCTGGCACCTAGCCCCCATCCTCAGATGCTTTCCAAAAGTCACTTTATTAACATAAGAAAAGACACATTTATTGCTCTCATCACAGTTAATTCTAAGTGTTTCAGGAGCCCTGTGACAGAAATGGGGATGAAGATCAAATACATATTTCTTATTATAAATCACAATATCCCAGAAGCCATTCAAGTCACTGTGGCATAAAACAGCAGAATTCAAGAACTATAAGTAGTTTGGTAATGGTAGATATTAGGATATATGTGCAGAAATGGTGGGAAGTGAAAATGAGAAAAGGCCTCAATGTAAAGTCCATTCTAAGGAATGGGTCCTTATATCTACAGATCAGTAAAGCAATAAAGCACCTATAATGTTGTTGCTAAGTGTATGGTCTTTAGAGTCAGTCTGAGGGCTATTCTGGGAACTCCTCGAATTTGCAATTAGGATCACAAGTGAAGGTGGTCTTGTGTAAAGACTGTGGCCTCTAAATTTGTAGTTGACTAACTCTTGTATTTGGGTTATAAACTCAAATTAGTGCCTTACTTTTCCTCCTGCATATCACATACACGATGCATGTCAATTTGTATTTGCATCATGATGTATGGCTAAATGTGGGTGCTTGGAATAAGAGACTAAGAATGTGCCTAAACATTCCCAAGAAACAAATAGTTAAACTTATTTTAAAGCAGATTCTCAATCTAGTCCATTAACCTCTTGAAATTTTACATGAAATTGTATGTGAATGTATGAATGATAATTTATCTTGTAAGTCGTTTGGTAACTTTCATCAGTTTCTCAGAGGTCTGAATACTAAATAACATTGAGAACCACTGCTCTAATGGGCTGTACATTTCTCTGTAATTTGGTGTATCATTTATATTGATAAATATTACTGCAGTGTTTTGCTGCCTCCATTTCTTAGGTTTCAGGGCATTTAATCAGTGGTAATAGAGATATAATATATGGCTTTTTATGACAAGTGGCTGATATTTTTCTCTCTTTTCTTATTTTAAACAACTTGTTAATAGCTGACTATAGGATATTTCCTTTCTTTGAGAAGTCTTTTATTATTAAAAACCATAGGTTTTGTTTCCAAATTGAAATACATACAAGGTTCTTCAGCATTGGCATTTGTAATTAATATCCTTAGAATATCAAAGTTTTCATATTGTTCAGTCCTAAAAAGTAACTGCCACTTCAGTTTATATATGGAGGTATGGCATAATTTAAGAGCTCTAGTCATAATTAAAAAGCACAACAAGAACATTAATATGTAACAGCAGACATTCTGCTGTGTGAAGTGCATCATTATAAGGTATTCAGGAGAGATTTGAATTACTTCCAAAAATTTTAAATATAGTTGGAAAATGTTGTACAAAATAGGATACATTTGATCAAGACACTAAAAAGGGATTAGTGGCTGATAATGGAAAGTTCATTCTAATCTTTATGGCCTACATAGTAAATATAGATTATGGCTTCAATCAAGCAGACTCTACTAGATTGAATTAAAGAAAATTGCAAGAAAAACATTAATGTCTCAGCATAAAATGTGACAGGACTAGAAAAGTGTACTATTTTCTATAATAGAGTCCACTATTTTATGCTTATCCTTACAGCAGAAGTCATGCTTCAAGAAAGAAGTAAAAGGTTATTTTTTTACTATGCATTCAACAATCAGTTTTCTTTCCATTCTGGGGTTGTATCTGTGTCACAGGCTGGGAGAAAGAGCAACCATGATCACACATTTCTCATGTCTCACAAGGGTATGAGGATAATGGCTCTAGTAGGTGGCTTCCTTTAGGAAAAGTGGTTTCAAAGTAAATCACCAGTTTGCAACAACCTTATTTGCACTTTTACTGAAGTTTGAGAGACAACAGAGACTATAAATATTTTTTTCTCTTAACATGAGGCACAAGAAGAAAAAAATATCAATCACATTCCACACATAAGGATACATATTCAAAGAATGTAGCTTAATTTTATGCATATATTAAATAATGATATTGTCCAAGAGGAAGACCTTTTCTTCTACCCTTCTAGGTTCTTCTGGTTAGTCTAAGAATTAAATAGACATAAGACAGATTGACAGGAGAAAACCACACAAAAGCTTAATGACATACATGCATGGGAGAGGCCCAGGAAAACTGATTAGCTCACCAAAATGGCCGAAGCTCTCTCCTTAAATAACATCCTTAACTAAAAACAAAAGAGGATGTTGAGTGTAGGAAAAGTCAGTTATGGCAGGCTACCAGGAAAAGCACCACGTAAACAAAGGTAAGATTGTGACACAGATTTAAGTCATTGCCTTCTTCATTGATGAGTTTCTAGAGATTTGGTCATCCTCCTCTTCCAGATACAACAAGGAAGACACCCTTACAATTGGAGATTTCACTTACAAATGCGAATGTTTCTTACAAAAGTGTTAACTCCCACTTGGTTTTCAGAGTGTTTCCCATGTCTGCTCTTTCTTAGAAAATAACCAGTTTAAAATAATTAATAAGCTAAAGAGACATATCTTAGGGTGGAAAACTTTGCTCGCCTACAATACTCATGGGAATCTGGATACAAATCCCCAACCACCAAAACTACATGAGTATCAGCATAACAGAAGGAAATGATTGATCTCTTATTCTCTCACAAAATTATAACCTCATATTTCTTTTCTCATATACTCATAAGCTATCATAATTTAAAGGGGCAATAGGTTCAAGTATTGCTTCTTATTTTTGTCATTAGCATCAAAGGTATAGTTCTGGAGCTTATCTCCTAAGAATTTAGGGCAGGAAAAAGCCTACTGTGTTATGGTCCAAGGCTATTCTTCCTACATCAGGATCAAGTTACCAGTGGCATAGAGATCATAATCTCTTAGTAATTTGCATCCAAAACAAAGAGAAGTAATATCAAGAACCCAGCTGTCAGCAGTAAGCCAAGATTAGGTCAAAAAGTTAGGAAAACACAATTTTCATTCTCACTGCCAGGGTGAGGGCAAGACATAAGAGGCCGGTTCTTAGAAAAGGCAGACTTATGAGGAGTCAGTATATCTGGTGAAGGGAGTCGTATATGCCACCCCAAAATATATCTCTTTAGCAGAAGGATTATCTTGAGCTGGTTATTTTTAAGAAAGAGCAGACACCTGAGAAGCTCTGAAAACCAGTAGAGATCACTCTTTTGTAAGAGACATTTACATTTACAAAAGAAATCTCCATTTGTAATGGTGTCTCCTTCTCTGTACTGAGAATAGGAAGATGATTAATCTCTAGAACACTTTATCAATGTCATCTGCATAACAACTTTACCCTGTTTACTGTGCTTTGCCTGACAACCCCCCATAACTGCCTCTGCACACCTCTTTCTTATTTCTTTAGCTAAAGATGGTATTTATGGTGATAGCTTGGGCCATCTTGAGGAGTTACTCAGTTTTCCTGGGTATCTCTCATGTATAGAGGAGGTATAAATATTATTAAATTTATGCTTGTTTTTCTCCTGCAAATCTGTCTTTTATTACAGGGAGTTCTCAGCCAAGAACATAGAAGGGTAGAGGGAAAATTATTTTTCTTCTCCTATACTGCCTAGTAACTTCGGCATTTTCACAGGAACTGGTTTTCTGGTTAACCTCTGCTGAGTAGTTCACCTGACTTTATACAGAGACCTTATTTTATGGGGTATTTATTTTATGCATTCTCATATTCTGCTGGGAAAAATAAAATATATGTAGGTAACATATAAAAAGTACTTTTTTGAAAATAAAACCATAATTTGGGAACTTTACTAAGTTTTAATCACTTGCATATTTTTCCAAGTACTATAGGAGAGCAAAACGTATGACCCCCACAGTGTATCCCTCTGGAATGAAGATTATTTCAAACTGAAAACAATTAAGGCCCAAAAGACTCAGGAAAAAACTTTGACCTTCTCCCTAACTGCCTAAAATAATTTAGAGGGCTGGTTCACAGGACAAAGCAATCAATCACCAGAGATATCTGCAAAGAATATGAGCTAAATGTGGTAGGGGGAAACACTGGCAGGGCCTAAAGATCAGAGTCTACTCATTGCCCCATTGTCTCTGCATGGCACAGCAAATATTTATTTACCAAACATTCACCTCTCTATTTCCATGTGAATTACCTTCCTCCACTTTGAGGTCCCAAACCCTACCTACAACAACCTCTACTGTCTTTAGCTGAAGATGGTACTTAAGGAGAAGGTTATGGCCATCTTAGCAAGTTACTCAGTTTACTTGAGTCTCCCCCATGTATATGTGTTACTAAACTTCTGTTTGATTTTTCTCTTGTTAATCTGTTTTATGTCAATTTAAGTCTTAGACCAGCCAGAAAAACCTAGAAGGGTGGAGGAAAATTTCTTCCACCCCAGAAGTACAAAGCGTTGTATTTCAGGGGTAATGTGTATGGTTTATAGATTTTAAAGTACCAAAAATAAGACAAATTATCTGAGTACTCTCTAAACCTTGTATCTATTGAAGACATTCTTCTATCAACAAGTATTTTGAGCATAGTAGTTAAAACTGTGTTAAAATTACATGCAGAACTAATATCAAATTAGGAGAATTATCTGCCTAATTTCTCTACGTTAAAAAAAAGTCTAAGCTACTTCTCTTTTATTTTGTTTTCAGTTTGTCACATTACAATGCAGTTATACTTTCCTTACTAATAAAACACCTTTATAATTCATCATTTAAACATCTTAACAATCTATTTCAACATCTACTGGCTGATAAATTTGAGTATTTTTAATGGATAAGTGTTAATATAATATTGGTAATAAAATGTTTCTGAATTTTTAAATAATAATATATTTTTTAAATGTTTAAATATATGTATTTGTTTTGTACAGCCTACTCTAGAGAATTTTGAAGCTTCATGTACAATCAGTTTTTTGCTCTACTTTCTTTCTAGGATACTGATTTAAATCAGTTATATGTCCCCAGAGTAGCAATGCTTATAGTGTTGTACTTCTAATTATCTGATATGAATTCACACAATTCTATTAGATAAAAGTATCTTTGAATGAATTAGTTGGTGGTATAAGAATGGAAATACAGGAGGAACCAAGAGGGTGGAGTAGAAGGACGTGCTCTCACTCCCTCTTGTGAGAACACCAAAATCACAACTAGCTGCTGGACAATCACCAACAGGAAGACACTGGAACTCACCAAAAAAGGTACCCCACATCTAAAGACAAAGGAGAAGCCACAGTGAGATGGTAGGAGGGGTGCAATCACAGTAAAATCAAATCCCATAACTGGTGGGTGGGTACTCACAGACTGGCAAACACTTATACCACAGAAGTCCACCCACTGGAGTGAAGGTTCTGAGCCCCACGTCATGAGTCCCAACCTGGGGATCCGGCCATGGGAGGAGGAAATCCTAGAGAATCAGATGGTGAAGCCTAGTGGGAATTGATTGCAGGACTTCAAGAGGATTGGGGGAAACAGAGACTCCACTCTTGGAGGGCACACACAAAGTAGTGTGCGGATCAGGACCCAGGGGAAGGAGCAGTGACCCCAGGGGAAACTGAATCAGACCTACCTGTCAGTGTTGGAGGGTCTGCTGCAGAGGCAGGGCGTGGCAGTGGCTCAACGTGGGGACAAGAACACTGGCAGCAGAAGTTCAGGGAAGTACTAATTGGTGTGAGCCCTCCCAGAGTCTTTATTTTAAATTGATACTTGGTGTGCTGAATTGGGGAACTGGGATTGACATGTATACACTGAAATGTATAAAATTGATGACTAATAAGAACCTGCAGTATAAAAAAACAAACAAACAAAAAACAACTAATACTAAACTTTCTTTGGGTTATTTCTATGGAAATATGTTAATATAAATATTTCAGACATTACATGAAATTTCTAAAAATCTTATATATTCTCGTATAATGTTATAAGTCATAATTCTAGTTATTACTTTAAAATGTATATCTCAGAAGTAACTAAATTTCCTTGTCAATTGCATTATTATGAACTTTCATCAAATCTTTAACCATGGTCATTTTTAAGTCTTTTGTCATTACAGACACTTCTGGTTGTACTCTGATGCTTTTGCAAAAATATTCCTATAAAAGGGTTTCATCTTCAAGGAATTCATGGAAAAAATTCTGACAAATACAGGTCTCTGGTAACTGACTATACTGCTTAACTGAATGAATAAGCATTTTCAGAACTCTAATGGAAAACTGATGAATTCATAAAAGTGCTAACAAATGATGAAGATAAAAAAAATTACATGGGACTGAGTGAACTGATGAGTATGATTATAATTTTTGTGACTTTCTGTTTGAATAGTAAAAAAAAAAATCCCATAAGTACTCAGAGGCAAAAAATATATAAATCAATTTTCACTGCAAAGTAAAGGAGCTGTTACAGTGGAGGATTACTGGACTGAATGTCAATATTATGACATATTATGAGTGGGTTTCGTGTTTGGTAATTGTAGTCATTGTTGCTTTTATTGTGGTCATACATTTTCAATGTTTGGTGTCAGTTTATAAAAAAGAACAAACAAAAAATAATCTAAATACAAAACATTGGCTTATATATGTATTTGTATATAAATATATTGTGAAACTATGTTTCAAATTTCCAAACTATTATATGTTCTCCTTGTGACATTCTCTAAACAACACAATCTACAAAAAATGTGAGCATCTGATAATAGATATCAAAATGTATTATGAAAACTTCTGTAAACTCATCACATAAGCAGTCTTTTACCAATATCTCTAGAACAATATATTGTGGAAAATATTATGTGGTTCTGAAAAATGACTCTTTAATTCACAGATGGTTGTCAGTAGACACATTTAATTATTTTTACTAAGATGTGTGTCATTGTCATAAAAAATTAGCACCTTCAGAACATAAGTTAAAACAGAGCATTTCTCAAAGTGTGTTCTAAGGAACAATAATTCCATGGGATATTAATAGATATCATGCCATGAAACAACGGGGGGGGAGGTTGTGATCAAAATATCAAGTAAGTTTTGGAAATGACATGTTAAAAGAAGTTAAATAGGTTACTTTATTGCATGACTTCTCAAAGTTTTTATATTCTAATTAATATCCACTGTGAATTTCTAAAAAGAAAAATATATATATCTTTTTTTCCCCCAAATTTAATTGTTCATGGAACAAACCCTCTTATCTTGGAGCATCTTAAGAAGATGAAGGTTCTATGGAGGATTCTTTGATACATGTTGCTATAATATATAAAAAACTTATGTGGTGACATATATTACTAATAGCATAGTCTGGGATTGAGCAGTAAATTAGTTTAGTAGAGAAGATCATGTACTGACAAGGCAAATCAGAAAAAGGCAAATCAACAAAATATCTTTTTTCTGTATCTGACCTTCTCAAGGAGGATTCCTCATCTTAATCAAGGACAAAGAAAATAATTTGATTGACTATCTTCTCAATTCTTTCAAGGATAGTACATGACTACAGATCTTCCTCAACTTACAATGAGGTTAAGCCTCAATAAAGCAATATTGAAGGAGAGTGTTTCCAATGACAGATTGAACTCACAGTGAAAATAGCCCCCATTTTCTTCTTTTTAAAAATGCTTTAGATATTGTACAGCAGAGGGAAATATAGCCATTATTTTGAAATAACTTTAAATGGAGAATAATCTATAAAAATATTGAAACACTGTGTTGTACACCTGAAACTAATATTGTAAATCGACTATACTTCATTTTTTTTTAAAGTAAAATGCTTCTAAAACTAAAACAGAACTACCAGATGACCCAGCAATCCCACTACTGGGCATATACCCAGAGAAAACTATAATTCAAAAAGACACCTGCACCCCAGTCTTCATAGCAGCACTATTTACAATAGCCAGGAGATGGAAAAAAACCTAAATGTCCATCAACAGAAGGATGGATAAAGAAGATGTGGTACATACATACAGTGGGCTATTACTCATCCATAAAAATGAATGAAATTGGGTCATTTGTAGAGACGTGGATGGACCTAGAGACTGTCATACAGAGTGAAGTAAGTCAAAGAGAGAAAAACAAATATCGTATATTAACACATATATGTGAAATCTGGAAAAAACTGGTATACATGATCTTATTTACAAAGCAGAAATAGAGACACAGACATAGAGAACGAACATATGGATACCAAGGGAGAAGCGGGGGTGGGATGAATTGGGAAAGTGGGATCAACATATGTACACTATTGCTACTATGTATAAAATAGATAACTAATGAAAACCTACTGCATAACGCAGGGAACTCTACTTAATGCACTGTGATGATCTAAATGGGAAGGAAATCCAAAAAGAGGGGAGATTATATATATATATATATATATATATATATATATATATATATATATATATATATATATATATATATATATATATGATTTATCTTGCTGTACAATAGAAACTAACACAATGTAAAACAACTATACTCCAATAAAAATTAATTTAAAAAAATAAAGTAAAATGCTTTACAGGAATGTCTCATATAAAACTCTTATGAATTGGTATTAATTAGCCATACAACCACTCTGCCATATGTTTCGCATTTAAGATACTAGGGGTCAGGCATGATAAGGCTCTTTGAAGTTTAAGATTTACAGTCTCCTTAGGATCCAGTCTCAGTAGCACTACACAGAGGATTATAAAACAGCTGCAGTGAAGTCACACTGCCTGCACTAGGCTAGATTTAATTATTTAACAAAGGAAAATATCTATTTTATTCACCCAGGTGTAATTCATTCTTTATTCTTGCAATTCCTCAATTTTTCATCCAAGAGAATTTCTAACCTTCAAGATCCAATTGAGTGGTTCTTTCCCTGGGAAGTATCTTTGGTCAGGCTTCATTGATCACTGTCCTTCATGCTACCATTATTCCTTGCACTTACTTCTTTCATAACACTGATCACACTAAACTACATTTTTAAAAATTTAAGGGTCTCTTTTTTTCCCATTACAATGTAAACTAGAACCTTGTTTGGCCTTAACTTTGTGAAGGCAGGGGCAAAGTTTATTTCTTCATTGCTTGATGTGTCTCCCCCAACTAACTTATAAAGTACAAGAGTGTAGGATCCACATCATTTCTTTTAATCACCACTGTATTCCATTTCACAGGCATTTATAAAGTGCTTTCTTCTATGCCAGGCCCTATTCTAAGTACTTTACAGATATTAACTAAGGTAATCTCTACCACTTAGCATAATTACTACCTCCTAGTAGGTGCTCAATAAATATCTGTCAAAATAATGAGTGAAAAGAAACAAATGGAAATTAGTAAATGAAGCTGCCAATTTGCTGTTATCCATTTCTCATTTCAATTCAATTCAAAGATCATCCATTGGGATCCTAAATGTGCCAAGCATTATGCTAGACTTTTAGCATACAAGGATAACTATCACAATAGTCATGCCTTCAAAAGGCTCACCGAATGATTTTCAAGAGTTTTGGTACTGATTAAACTGAAGACATGAAGATACTTTTTTCATCTATCCATCCATCTATTAATTAATTCCACAAATAAATATGCATTGTGTACTTACTCTATGTTAACCACTCTGGGAAGCACTAGGAAATCAATGGTGAGCAAAAGAAAATAGCAAGGTCACTTCTGTTTTGTCTTGTAATGAAAAGGAAGAACAGGCACTGATAAAAAATTCACAGACATAACACAACAACTAAAATCGGTGTTATTACTAAGAACAGGTAAGGTAGATGGACAATGACAGCATAAAATGAGAAGAAACCAATCTAATCATATAGATTAGGGATAGCTGAGACCTGGAGTTAACAATAAAGAGAAGAGGACAATAAAGAGAAGATAATTGTTTTATATTTGTTCTATTTGGAAGAAGGTGGAACATTCAAATCCTAGAGAGCTGATTTCAAGGTAAAGCAGAAGGCAAATTCTCACCTGGTCCTCACCTCCATGGTTCCCTGACTTACTGACTTTTTGCTGTCAAGTCTAGCTAGCATGCTGGATGCCACCTCTCTGGTCCTTCCTTGTGGGACAGGAGTTTATCCCTTTGAAAGATGAGAGGCTAGAGAGTAGAAGGGACTCAAGGTAGGCACTAATACAGTGAAAAGTTATACCCCTGAAGGGATATCTCTAACCTTGTAGTGATGTAAGGACATGTTCTGTAATACCTCTCTGGATTATCAAATCAAATCATTGAGAATGTTTTTCAAGTATCAATTTAAAATAAAGACACTGTTCTGTATTCTAAATATACAAAGTTGTATAGTATCCCCTTCTTCAAGGAGCTCACAAACAGTGCTCAAGAGGATAAAGGGAGTTCACATTCTACAAGAATATTAGTTATTGGCCACAACTGAGCTGATTATCCAAGCTTATATTACATGGGGAAATGTAGACAATCCTAATAGATTTATTTACACTACAGCAATTTTTAGGGGATGGATGGATATGGCAGAGTAGGAAGACATTAAACTCACCTTCCCCCCAAACAAATCAAAAATACATATACATGTGGAACAATTCTCACTGAAAACTAAATGGAAACTGGCAGAAAGGCTCCTGTACAACCAAAGCTGTAAGAAAGATCCACGTAGAATCATGTAGGAAGGAAAAAGAAGCGATCAAGTTGGGACCTGTGTCCCTGGAAGGGGATTCAGGGGGAAAGGGAGATTAAATGGGCAGAGATCCTCTCTGAAGAGTGAGTGGTTCAAGTCACATATTGGGCGCCCAAGTCCTGGGGTCTGACACCTGGAAGATGAACCCCCGCGGCCAGTTTAAGGGCTGGTAGGATGAACAAGAGGGCTGTGGGAAGACTGGATTCCAGTCATGAGGAGCTCGAGCACACTGACTAGCTCCTAAATCAGGGTAGAGAAGGCAGGTTGAGGACTGCTCCAGTGGCTGTTCAGCTTCCTCGATTGCCCTGGTGTGTGCGCCAGCCTGAGCCAAGCAAACGCTCCAGACCTGTTAACTTCATGTCACAGTTCCACATGGGGTGAGGGTTGCCACAACAAATATAGCAGATCAGAATGAGTAAAGATCTATGTGACTTGAAATAATTAGTGAAGACTTCAAGGAGGAAGTGGGGCCTGACTGGGCCTTTAGGGATGATCAGGATTTTAAACTGGTGAGCAAATGTAAGGACATTCTTAGGAAAACTGACACAAAGAAGGGTGTGAATAAACATAGTATGCTTGAAGGATTATTGAGAGAGTGACTGATGTAAAAGATCATATTAGGAAAAAGAAGTGAGTTTTCACACGGCTAGTAATAGATGATAGAGGCTATCAAAAAATAAAAGCCCATTTTTACAAAATTGTGAACATTGAAAAACTATGATCTCAATATGGGTCAAATGCCTCCCTTTTAAATGTCACTTTATCTATAGGACATTTGGTCTCCTCCTTTTCTCTTTCTGTGCCATGACTGAATGAATCCTTACAAAACTCATAGATGCTCAGAACTTGCCTCTCAATAGTGGAAATAATAGAGCTTTTGAGTCAAAGAGACATGGATTTGATTCCTAGCTAGGCTATCTATTAGCTATGGTCATTCATTTGGAAGTAACATTTCCAGACCTCAGTATCATAAATTTTAAAAATGAAACTAATAAACCCTAATCTACATGGCTGTTGTGAAGATTAACTGTAGTTTCTTGAAATCCCTTTGCACCATATCTGGCATATAGTTGACACTTAATAAATGTTAAGATCTCTTCTCTTTCCCTCATCATCATCTTCTTTAATAGCTATACCTTTCCATAGATACATTTGTTTTATTTATTCAACTGAAATAAACCTTTCATAACACCTCCCCCCAATTACATTTACAATCACTAACTTATTTCATTTATTTTTTCTCAGGATTTTTGAGTATACACTGTCCTAAAAATGCCAAATTGTATTTATAATGTTAATGTTCCCTTAACTTTCTCTAGATAAATTTATGTCACAGCCACAGCATTATACAACCCAAAGACTAAAACAGAAAGACCAATTTTATATTCTATTACCTAGCACGGGGAGTCATCAAACTACAGCCATGGACCAAATCTGAACCACATCCCATTTTTGTAAATAAAAGTTTATTGGAACAGAGCCACACTCATTCATTTGCATATTGTCAAGGGCTGCTTTTGTATTACAAAGGCAGAATTTGAGACTTGCAATAGAAACTGTATGGCCCACAAAGCCTAAAATATTTAGTATCTGGCACTTTTTAGAAAGCCTATTGACACCTGACCAAGAATGTACAGAAAACACCTCATTCAGGTGATAAAATACTGTTATCAATAATAACCTATACCCAATTATTTTCTGACAAAACTTTTGTTTTAATATAGTGAGAAAGTATTATTTCAAGTCAACAGCTACTTAGATTTTTCTATAGACTGTCAGATACAGGTAGAAATGGTATCAGTAATATTTCTATCATCTTGCTACAATGATTTCCATCATACCTTGTTCATCAGAAAATGTACATGATTATTCAACTTAAGACTGAGAGTGTCAAAGTTCTTAGCAGGTCTCTTTCTATGAATTGAAAATATAATTAAAGAAAAAGAATAATTTTTCCTACTTTTTATTTATTTATTTATTTATTTTTTGTGGTACGCAGACCTCTCACTGCTGTGGCCTCTCCCGTTGCGGAGCACAGGCTCTGGACGTGCAGGCTCAGCTGCTCTGTGGCATGTGGGATCTCCCTGGACTGGGGCACGAACCTGTGTCCCCTGCATCGGCAGGCGGACTCTCAACCACTGCACCAACAGGGAAGCCCTCCTATCTTATTTTTAAAAAGCCAATATATCTGTTAAATATTTTAAATGAGATTTATGAGAAGTCAGGCAATTATATTGATTATACAGGGGACACCAATGCAAGACATTTGTATATACACTTGGAATTCACAGAGAAGCCTAGAAATATGTAAACCTATACTGTAACTTATATGTGAACCAGCACCAAACATGTGCTTCTTTAAATATAAAAAGTTTAAGCTTGAAAGCAAGAATGATTCAATATCTAGAAATATAGCCAAGTATGGATCAATAAAAATAATATAATTAAGTGCTAATTGTAGGTAAGTAGGATAAATCTTGACTGGCCTTCCATGTTCTCATGCTGACCCAAAACATTTTCTGAAAGAGACAAAATAATCTTCTCCATAACCAGAACCTTAGGGTTTTTTATATTCCTTTGTACATATTTAGTTCTCTGCATGCTAATAACTTCCTAGTTAATGTAAAATAAAACTTTTAAACTGTTTTTTCAAGTCAGAAGAAAATGACAATGAAAAATATTTCCTTTGATAAGCAGAGAAACATCTTATAGGGAGGTACCAGATTAGATGTTTAGAGAGGAGCAAAGACAAGGTCTATATTCTGTGTCCCCCCTTCATGCTCACCACATTAATGGGAATACCATAATTCAACACCAGTGAATATTGGTTTGGTGGTCGTTGAATACAAATCTTCTAACAAGGGCTTCCCTGGTGGCACAGTGTTTGAGAGTCTGCCTGCCGATGCAGGGGACACGGGTTCATGCCCCAGGATGGGAAGATACCACATGCCGCGGAGCGGCTGGGCCTGTGAGCCATGGCCGCTGGACCTGAGCATCCAGAGCCTGTGCTCCGCAACAGGAGAGGCCACAACAGTGAGAGGACTGCATACCAGAAAAAAAAAATCTTCTAACAAAAATGTTACAAAGCAATTATTAGAAATCGAAGATATTCTTTGGAATTAGGAGTCTTATCCCCCACCCTCCCACAAGACAGCTACAAAAACATATCTAGGAACTATGCCTCTCATCATAAAGCAATAGCATAACATAAAAATAATTATGTATGAATATATCACCTCCTTTTTTTTTGCTATTTATAAGCCCTTTTTCTAAAACTCAGAACCGTGAAGTTTTATATGATATATGAATTTCATAAACAGACTTCTTAGAAGCAAACTTCTATGATCTAGAATCAGAAAGCAGACTCACTTAACCCACAGCAGAAACATCCTCTGTGGGTTTGTAAAGGAGAAAAGTTTCCTATACAAAGAGCAATTATTTGGAGGATGTAACTTATCCCTATCATTCATGGATTAGATTAGGAATTTAAAATGTAATAAAATAACATAACATGAAAAAATAAAATAAGTAAAATTTTTTAAATAAAATAAGATTAAAAAATGTAACATGAAATCAATTAAAATTGAAAAGAAATAAACTAAATTAATATAAAATAAAATTAATTAATTTAAATAAAAAATAAAATAAAACACAAAATTAATTTAATTATAAATAAAATAAATAACATAATATAAAATGAAAAAGTTGACATAAAATAAAACAAAATGTTGTGCTCAAAGAGTTCTACTCTACTTTAGAGTACACAAGACTAATAATCAAAGTAGCATTACTATAACTATATACTTCCAAAGTTCTGTTGCTCAGTTTGTTTTGATTTTTTTGAGAAGTCAGTGTAATTCTTTAGTGAAAATTTTGTCTTATGGGCAAGCAGATCACAATTTAAGAATTAACTTTTAAAACATCAGAGAATTTAAAACCATTTCCATAAAATTAAAAACCAACACCTTAACCCACAGTTTCTCAACAGCAATACTATTGATATTTAGGTCAGACTAATTCTGTATTGAAGGAGACAGGGACTTTCCTGTGCATTATAGGATGTTTAGCAGCATCCAGTCTCTATTCACTAGTTGCCAGTTGCACCCTTCCATCCCAGTTCAGACAACCAAAGCTATCTCCAAGCATTTCCAGCTGTCCCCTGAGCAGAAAATCATTCCAATTGAGAGCTACTGCTAAGATAATTTTCTCAAATTCTATTAAAATTTTTCATATTTTATATTCAAATGCACTCTATCTGTAGTTAAACCAGACCCTTGTTCCTTTTGTTTACAGTACTCTACTGTTGTGTCTTTTCTCCATTTAGTTGTTGCATAGAAATAAATTTGTTTTCTGGAAGATGAATTATTGGGGGATGAATTATAAACTGGACTGACTACCTGGCACTACTATTCTAACTTTGTTTAAAACATGGCATAAAAACATAAAATATAAAAACAAGATATAAAAATTTGGGGAATATATGCACTAACAGTAGAAGTAGAATTTCTGTAGCACCCTAATTCCTAGTATACTATTTAAAATAGGAATCTCTTCCTAAGATAAACAGGATTCTACATGTCAAGTTTAGAATCACTGTAAATGTTTTACCCCCCACAAAGTTAAACTATTTATTCTGCCCATAAAAGTTGAAATTAAAACTTAGTAATTTCTTTTCATAACATAACCTCTTAAAAATGTCAAATTGTATTTATAATATTGCATAATGGTATATTTTATTATTCCCAGACCAGCCTTGTGCTAAGTAACAAAGACATCATTATATTAGCTTGTACTCCTTAAATTTCACAATTATACATATCTAAGAAGTAGCCTTATTTATAAGGTCAGGTTTTCTATGGTACTCAAGCCAAAGAAAAATTTTCCTTAAAACACCACAATGAACTGAAATGTTTAATGAATTTTCATAAGCAACCTAAACAGTAAGCATAATGTTACTAATTTAATGTAAGCCCAGCTGATGTATAAAGGAACTCCATATTTGAGAGAAAGTAATATTATTTCATATAAACCACAGAAACATAATTTTAAGATTGTTCAGAAACTCTGGTCCTAGCATATTTAGGAGATAAGTATTAAATTTAATTTGAAACAATGAGAATAATATTTGCTAGTAATATAGTATCATTAAGCTCTTTTCTATTTATTATTTATTTCATTATCACAATGTTAAAAGACTTACCAGGGAATAAATTTCCAGATGGTCTCTTCCATTTAGCTGTTAAAATGAGAGTAAGACTATGACTGAACAATACCACTTTGTTACTTTTATTATCTAAATTTTTGAATATTACTGACCTTTCAGTATTCCATTTAACTCTTGGTGATCACTTTGCTACTAACCAAACCTCTAGTTAATCTGAATAATAGACCAAAATTTGATTTTATGACATTCCATTGACAGTTAAGGGAGAGAGGACCCTGAGAGAGTGAATAAAATACTAATCTGGTGAATTCTGCTTAGAGTGGGGAGAACAACTAGAGATGGGGAGGGGACCAGTAAGCACCTAAAAGAAAAAGACTTTAATGCTGACAAAAGGCAACTAATCTCTTGAATTTAACTGCTCTCTGAATTACCTTATGTACCACAAGTTCCACTATACCCACTTTTTGTGTATTTAAAAACCAGAGAAAATAAGTTCTGTAATTTCTGTAATGAAAATTCTGACAGATATTTAACTGTGGAAACATGAATTCTGACACAATAATTATAGATAAGAATGTATTAAACACTTTATGAAGTGTCAAGCAACAAGTTGCATGAATCAGATTACTGCTTATGCACTTTAGTGGCAATCAGTTTTGCTGACAACAAAGCTGAATGACAGTAAGCTTCTTAGTTTAGGAGACCAAGGATGACAAGGGACTTTTCTTTAGGAAATGTGGCATGCTCTATCTCTCTTTCATCCCTTGTATCTACTATCTGGGACATTTAAAAAGACACATTGAGCTGTATAGAGTTCTTTCATAAATCTAGTATTTTTATTTTTGTGGCATTGTTTATAGCATGTATTAAAACAGTAATAAAATGAAACAAGTGTTTCTCCACAAGAGTAGATGCACATCTGTCTTGTTCATCACTATTCTTGAGTCACAAAAACCTAGGTTCCTCCTACACTGTTGGTGGGAATGTAAGTTGGTGAAGCCACTATGAAAACCAGTATGAAGGTTCCTCAAAAAGCTAAAAATGGAGTTTCCATATAATCCAGCAATCCGACTCCTAGGCATATATCGAGACAAAACTATAGTTCAAAAAGGTACATGCACCCCTATGTTCATAATGGCACTATTCACAATAGCCAAGACATGGAAGAGGAATGGATAAAGAAGATGTGGTACATATATATAGTGGAATATTACTCAGCCATAAAAAGGAGCAAAATAATGATATTTGCAGCAACATGGATGGACCTAGAAATTGTCATATGGAGTGATGTAAGTCAGACAGAGAAAGACAAATATGATATGATATCATTTATACATGGAATCTAAAAATATGGTACAAAAGAACTTATTTACAAAACAGAAACAGACTCACAGACTTCAAAAACAAACTTATGATTACCAAAGGGGAAAGGTTGGGGGGGTGGGGATAAATTAGGAGGATTGGGATTAACAGATACACATGACTATATGTAAAATAGATAAGCAACAAGGACCTACTGTACAGCACAGGGAACTATATCAATATCCTGTGATAAACCATAATGGAAAAGAATATTTTAAAAAATCAATGTTTATATATGTATAACTGAATAATTTTGCTGTACAGCAGAAATTAAGACAACATTGTGAATCAATTATACTTTAATTAGAAAAAGAAATAAAAAGAAAAACCTGGTTTCAAATAGAGGCTCTTCCATTTAAGAGCTGTGTGAAAATAGATACATTATCAACCTCTGCACCTCGGTTTGTAAAATGGGTATATTATCCACCTCATAGAGATCCTGTGACAATATAGGTAAAACATGGTAACAGGCATACAGCAGTGACCCAATGTTGATTCTGTTGTTCTGTTCTGCTAGATAAATTTTGTACTTTACATCCTGCCTCAAGGTCAATCTAATGTCAACTGAACTATGAGATATTTGGGGCTCAACTTTCAAGGTCCCTGCTTCAAACTGAATATGCCAATGCCTGGGGACCACAGCCCCAGACATTCCCAGTTAGAGAAGCACTGGTAGGGTAGTTATAGTGTTTCCAGCATAGCCTACACTTCATGGGAAATCTGAATGGATTGAATGCCAGAGCAGCCTTGGTAAAGAATGGACAGAGTAAATGGGCATAAGGGTGACAGTGGGAGTACAATACACTGCAGATGTAATGCTTTGATGAGGGGGCCAACTGCCTTGGCCATCCATCCCTCTGTTGGAACACTCTTGCCACTGATAACCACATGACTCAGATCTCCTCACCTTCCGCAGATCTAAATCCAATGTCCAGTTCTCAGTGAAAAGCCTTCCCTAGACCCTCTATCTATCAATAAAAGACAAACCCTCATATTCACTACCCTTCTTGTCTGCTTTACTTACTCTTCAGGATTTATCCCCCACTAACAGCATATACATTACTTATCAGTATGTTTACTGTCTGTTTCCCTCCATTAGAAAAGTAAGTTCCAGGAGAGAAAGGATCTTTTTTTTCCTCACTCTTTTATCCCTAGCACCTAAAATAAAGAGTGTTTTGGCACAGAGTGGTGGATCACTAAATCTCTTGACTTAATTACTTAAATCAGTAAGTACTGGTTAGTTGCTATGTTGGACACACAGTAGAAACAGAACCCATTATTTGAAAATGGTCATTATATGATTTTGTAAGGGAAAAAACTTGCCACCCCAAGTATCTCTTCAGTATACAGATTATTTTTAACTGCAAACATCAAGGCCCAAAAGACTTAGGAAGGAACTCTGACCTTCCCCCTAATTACCTAAAAAATTAGAGGGCTAGTTCCTGGAATAGAGCTATCACCATAGATATCTACAAGGAACATGGGCTAGGTGAGGTGGGGGGAACAGGACTTAGAGGTCAGAGTCCACTCTGTGTCCCATTGTCTCTGCCTGGCCCAGGAAACATTTATTTACCAAACATTTGCTTTTCCATCTCCATGTGAATTGCCTCCCTCCCCTTTGAAGTCCCAAATCACTATCCACAACATCTTCTTTTGTCTTTAGCTGAAGATGGTATTTAAGATGAGGATTTCAGTCATTTTGGTGAGTTAATTAGTTTTCTGGGTCTCTCCCATGTATACATATTCTAAAACCTTGATTGATTTTCTGCTAATCTGTCTCATGTCAATTTTAATTCTCAGACCAGCCAGAAGAACCTAGAAGGGTAGATAAAATTTCTTCCACCCTAATTATATTTTTACATAAATTAAAGCCTCTACTAGACAATCTTGGTTAGTCTACTTCAAGTTCATGTACAACATTTAAGGTAAAAGAGCTTTTCTTCTAACATATCTTAAAATTCAAATAATTCACAAAATCCTACATTGCTTTGTTACTTTCTAAATTACACAGATTATCGAGTTTTAAGTTGTATTCCAGAGCTCTTTTTAAGGCTCTTGTCTAGAACCTTAAGCTCTTGTTACCCCTCATATGAATTATCTCCTGATGTTTCCCAGTAACCAGTTTCTCAGTATCTAGTCTAACTATTCAACACACTTCTGTCATCCTCTTACCCAATAAATGCACTCAAGCTGCCCGAATGATCTTTATCACTAAGCTGTTCAAAACCTTTTAATGACTCTCCACTACCATCATGAGAAAATATAAAGCCCTTAGTATAAATCCCCAGATTTTCCATGGCTTATTTGGTCCAGCATGCCAGAGATCTTTAGACAACCCATTGGGGATAGGCTGCAAGCTTTCTTGTTATTATTATACCATTTGTGTATTACTGTGTAATTATTATACCACACATGTGGTGTAATTATACTTCATCTGTGAACATGGGGAATTACTAAACTTTCACTAGGTGGGCATGGTACAGCAAGGATTAAGCATTACATTCTTATGAGGTAATTTATGTAGGTTGTATTTTGTTTGTTTTTTTGTTTTGTTTTTGTTTTTGTTTTTTGCGGTACACGGGCCTCTCACTGTTCTGGCCTCTCCCACTGCGGAGCACAGGCTCTGGGCGCACAGTCTCAGTGGCCATGGCTCACGGGCCCAGCCGCTCCGCGGCATGTGGCATCTTCCCGGACCAGGGCACGAACCCGTGTCCCCTGCATCGGCAGGCGGACTCTCAACCACTATGCCACCAGGGAAGCCCTTTATGTAGGTTTTAACAAGTTAATAAATAAGATTATGCTATGTTCCCTTGTTTTATTTCATATTGTTTAATATTATATTATCTTTATAATTTCTGTTTTTTACTTCATATGACCTCTGGAGAGAATGGAAGTTCCTTTTTGGTGATACAGTTAAGAAAAAGAAAACCTTAGCTGTGTGAAATAAAATTCATATTTTACAACAGGACAAGAAAAATTCAGACATAAAAATTATTTTCTGCCCTTTGGCCTCCTCTTTCCCCTCACTGTGCATTGTGTGTCTGTGTTATGGATTGACCAAACCTTCCCCACCAGCAGGAATTACTGCTTAACCATAAAGAGCAACATTCTCCTAGCATCAACAAGACAACTCCTCAAAGATGACATTCCTTCTTGATCTTGTAAGAGTTCTCATGACCTGCCAGAATGACGCTTAGATCTGGATTACGTAAACTGTCAATAAGACATCATTTGATGTACAGCTCTCTGTCTCAAAAAAACTTATATAACTGTACCTTAATTTCTAACCAGTGTAACAGTTCTCAGATGTTTCTGAGATGTCCTTCCTGGGTTATAATACTCAAATTTGTGTCAAATAAATAAAATTTTCCATTTCTTTCTTAGATCGACTGATTAATTTTTGTTGACAGCTGTATGTTGTTACTGTCAATCATTTTGGTATAAGATTGTTCACCTCAATAAGAGAAGGCTTTGTCCCTTTTGCTTGACTCTGGGCCACCCTCTTATTCGTTATTCCTCCTGAAGATGGCAGTGTGCTCTTGAATCTCTGCTTAAAACTCTGAAATAGAGTTGTCTCTTGGTATCCACAGGATACTGGTTCCAGGAGCTCTCACAAACGCCCAAATTCGAAGATGCTCCAGTCCCTTTTATAAAAATAGTGTAGTACAGTGAATACCGTTGGCCCTCCATATCTGTGGGTTTCACATCTTCAGATTCAACCAACTATGGATGGATATTTCGATCTTGGTTGGTCGAATCCGTGGATGTAAAACCCAAGAATATGGAGGGCCTACAGAGGGACGACTATATATTTATTTTTAAAAATTCATGTGTAAATGGTTCGGCACAGTTCAAATCCATGTTGTTCAAGGGCCAACTGAAGTTTGTGATGGTTATTTTTATGTGTTAACTTCGCTAGGCTGGAGTACCCAGATATTTGGTCAAAAACTAGTCTAGATATTGGGGTGAAGATATTTTTTAGATAAAAGTAACATTTAAATCAGCAGACTTTGAATGAAGAAGATTATTCTACATAATGGGAGTGGACCTCATCCAATCAGTTCAAAACCTTAAGAGTAAAAGACTGTGGTCCCTGAAGAAACAAGGAATTCTGCCTCCAGACTGCCTTCGACTCTTGCAACATCAACACTTCCCTGTGTCACCAGCCTGCATGCCTGCCCTGCAAAATTTGGACTTGAGAGCCCCACAATCACACTAGCCAATTCCTTAAAATAAATCACTCTCACTGTCTAACCAACCACCGTCTCTATACATAGCATTCACATCATATTCGTTCTGTTTCTCTGTAAAACTCTGACTAATATGAAGTTAGAGAAACTTTACTATTGAAGGACCAAGAAACCCATCCTGGTAATATCTGTTCATTTCTTCATCTTGCCTTTGGTAGAAAGTAGAGAGAATCTACTGAAACATTTTTCTCACTAATATCTGCCTTGGTTGTGAACATTTCACCCACTGACTCCTGAAGGAGAGGAATCCCCTAATTTTGTCCTAAAATTTAGAATGTTAATATTTTAATAAATGTTTATTGAATCAAAAATATCAACTTGCTGACAATTTTGAAAAAAAATATTTAAGAAACTTGTAATTCATAATAAATGAATGTAAAAATCTTAAGTGAAGATTTCATGCCATATGAGGATATTAATTTTAATTACCCTTGCTTTGTCAAATTGCCTTTGGGGAAAACAGAGAGCTGCAGTACCACCTGTAAAGTAACAAAGTTGTGCCACCATTCGTTTCCATTTAGCCTTAAGAGACTTGACAATACCTCAGTATTCTCACTCATTCTAATAACTTCCTTACCACAGGCACAAAGAGGATAAAAAACTGCCTCTAAAAGTTAAAGGAGAACCAGGAAATTGTATTTCTGGCTTCCAGCCCAGCAGACCTGACTACTTCTCCAGAACAATCTTATCTAATTCAGTGGTACTCATTCACATTCTGAACTTGAAATAATTTTTATATCCCTAAAAAAAACAGGTACATTAAATTGTATAGCTTTAGCTAAAATTGTGAACTAAAAATGTATAAATGTATTTTAACAATTAGTCGTTTCTAATTAAAACTATTAACTAGTCCTTCTCAGTATAAAGATTTGAGAGCTTGTTATTCAATTATTTTCCTCATTTTGGAACTTATCACACATAAGGCCTGGAACTTCATTAATTTCAATCCTTTTATAGAAATTTGTTTGCAACATATAAAAATTGATAGCCACAGCACAGAGCAGTCCAGAAGAAAATTATAAAAAACAAAACAAAACAAAAATCCAAAGAAGAGGTTTCTCCTCATTAGGCCATGATATTACAAAAATGCATAGGTAAAAACCCGATACCTTTTCCAAACTTGTCTTTAAGGAACCTATTTAGAGAAGAGGATGAGGGACCAACCCAAATGTATATAAATCTCAGCCATTATAAAAACAATTTTATTAATCTGAAACTATTGTCTTGTACTTTTGACTTTAAAGGTTCACTGCCATTTTCCAATAAGAATGGCCTGAAAACATTCCATCTTTCTAAGCCATGATGAATGAACATCGATTAAAAGCAGCTAAAAGAAGAAAAACCACTAATGTATTTTATGCAGTCACTGGTCAGTTACTGACATATAATATTTCATTTTCTTTAGGACATTAAGAGATGTTGTGTACCTAGAAATAACAACTTTACTGATAGTGCATCTATCATTACATGCATCATAAAAGCAAGAACATAAATTAGTTTCTGCCTGTTAAAATCTAATTACTTGTAAAATCATTACTTGGCACTTTAACAAATTGACACAATGAAGTTAATGATCCTTAACATATTAAAATCTGCAGTGTATTTTTGCTAACCACATTCCTAAACCTTAGTCAAAGTTTAGTGGTGTGGGTGACATTATATGGAGCATACTAGCTTAAATTTCTCTGCTAAGTGATAGTAGTGCCACTGCTATTATTCATGAATGTGTTTCTACAACTCTTAATGAAAATTAAAACAATACTGTTAGGTCACAGTTCATTTTTCATTACACTGTTAAACCTTATTGATAATATAGCTACATGGATAATCACAGTATAAACAACTATAAACAAGGGTATTACCTTGGCATAGAAAATGACCAAGAAAGAGAGCTTACTGTGAAATATTATGAAGTAGAATTTTTTTAAACTTTAAGTTCATTTTGAGACAATATTAATTTTAAAAAGACAATAGAGCTAAATCTAATATTAAAATATACAAAGTACCCGTACATATTTAGCTTAAATACAGAAGGTATAGCATCTTGCCACAAGTATTCAATGTGTTTCAGAGTTTGAAAAACTCTTTCAAAGCTCAGCAGCTGTACAATTGATGAGAAAACATCTGATCTTAACAAATGTCCTAGAATTGAAGTGTGAATAATCTGCTCAACCATATGTAATAGATATATTTGAAAACGGTTTCAAAGTTTTAGACAGTGCCAAGTACATTAGCAGTTGTTAATGAACTCTAGATTATCTTAGAACCTTAGATTTCTTTCAGTATCTATGGTACTATCTTTTCAAGTCCCACAGAGGTTTAAATAATTTGAAATGTATAGTGATAGGTCATATAAAGAGAAAAGAAAAACCTTTTCCCTATTATAGGAAGGCATTGTGGGGTAGAAACAAAATATGAATGCCAGACTGGGTTCAAAGCCTAGTTTCAATACTTACTAGCTGTACCTTCTGGTCAAGTTACTTAACATTCCTGTACTCAGTTTCTCTATGTATAAAATGGCAATGAAAATACCAACTTCATAATGTTATTGTGTAGATTAAAAGAATTAATAAACTCAAGTCACTCAATGTTTGTTTTAGTTTACTGCTCTGACCTACAGATAATCTGCAAATACTCTTTTACATGAACCTTTTAGAATAAGACAAAACAGAGGAAGAGCTATATAGTGAGACAAAAATCTCTACTTTGTTACATGGAGGTTATATTCAGAAGCAACCAGAAGAAAACATAATTCCTTTTTAGAATTTGGGGAATTACTAGGGAATTAGGGAGTTATTGCTAATTTCCTAAACTTGGGTCCAAGGTCCATTCACCTTTGACACAAATGGTATGGGGATTCTCCAAACAGGACGGTCAGTGAGTAGTTTGGAGAATTCACCTCAATTCTCCTTAGAGCCCCCTAATTCTCTCTTACTAATTTTTATATGTGAAAAAGTAATAGTACATCAGCAAATTTCCATCAGTCAATTCAAGAGAGACCAATAATAGGGTGTTCTTTCACTTTGCTTTAAACATTATATTTTCCTACTGACATTTCAATTCTTGAAGATTTTATTAGCCCTGAAGACCCTCCTGCCTTAGACATGCAAGAAAACCTAAGGTTTAAGCTGCTGGCATTAATTTTTAAATAAAATTTTAATACCAAAGATAAGCAGTAACATGCCTAAAGAAATGTGATGCTATCACAGGAAATAGTGAACTCTGAATTTTCTTCAATTACAGTTAAACACACAAGATTTTAAAATATTTTTGAAAAACCTTTAAACCCAAGCTGTTAGAGCAGTGAGTCCATACTGAGAATTTTAACATCGCCCCTCCCTTCCCGACACGCCCCCAAAAACCTTAAAGGGAAAACACACAATGTCTCTCTCTCACACACACACACACACACACACACGTGTGTGCGTGAAGGGGGTGAGGAGGGGAGGAGCAGAGAGGAGGAGAGAAACGGAGAAGGCAAGGGAGAAGTTAGGGATAAGAAAAAGTAAGGGAAGTCAGAAAACAAACAAACAAACAAACAAACAAGACCATTGAAGCCCCTACTTTTCTCTGCCTGGAGACTTACTTTCTTGCCTCCAAGCAGCCCGCGGAGCAGTCAGGGCTGCTGCCCTGGGCCCCGAAATGGCGAAGCCAAGTAACTTCTAGTTTTGGTGCCCTCCCCTCCGTGTGTGGCGCCTATGCATGACGTCAAACAAGCACAAACTGCAGCACAATCAGACACTCAGGGTATTTAGAGGCATTGCTCGTGGCTTGCCAGAATCCCACAGTTAAGTTTCAGCTGGCCGCGTGCTGGCTGCCCTCAGGCTGCAGTCCCTATGCGACAGCGGCAGCAGCCCAACAGAGCACTCGTGACCTATTTTTTTGTTATAAATTTATTTATTTTATTTGTTTATGTTTTATTTTTGGCTGCGTTTGGTCTTCATTGCTGCACGCGGACTATCTCTAGTTGTGGCGATCAAGGTCTACTCTCTTGCGGTGCGCAGGCTTCTCATTGCAGTGGCTTCTCTTGCTGTGGAGCATGAGCTCTAGGCACGCGGGCTTCAGTAGTTGTGACACCCAGGCTCAGTAGTTGTGCCTTGCAGGCTTTAGAGTGCAGGCTCAGTAGTTGTGGCACTCGGGCTTAGTTGCTCCGGGGCATGTGGGCTCTTCCCAGGCCAGGGTTCGAACCCATATCCCCTGCATTGGCAGGCGGATTCCTAACCATTGTGCCACTAGGTAAGCCCCCGACCTCTTTTGATTGAATACTTCCCACTGAGAGAGGCCGAGTCCTAGCGCCAAGCTAAGATCTCACTCAAGATCTAACTTAAGATGAGTGCTTTGGTTCCACACTTTGAAACGTCCTCATTGTACCTTGGAGACCTGCATCCCAAAGTGAACGAGGCAATGATGTATGAGAAATTCAGCACTGCTGGGCTGATCCTGTCCCTTAGGGTCTGCCATGACCTGGTCACTCGTCGCTCCCTGGGCTACGCACATGTGAACTTCTTGCTGCGGACTGATACTGAGTGGACTCTGGACACTATGAACTTTGGTATTATCAATGGCAAGCCACTGCGTATTACGTGGTCCCAGCGTGACCTATCACTTTGTAAGAGTGGAGTGGGCAATATATTCATCAAAAATCTTGCCAAGTCTATTGATAACAAGTCCCTTTATGATACATTTTCTGTCTTTGGAAACATTCTATTTTGTAAAGTAGTAACCGATGAAAATGGATCAAAGGGTTTTGGATTTGTGCATTTTGAGAAGTCAGAAGCCGCTAGAAGAGCCATTGCAAAAATGAATAGGATTCTGCTGAAAGGTAGCCGAGTTTTTGATGGGCAGTTTAAACCTCTCAAAGAAAGGGAATCAGAACTCAGAGTTCAGCAAACATATTTACCAATGTCTACATTAAGAATTTTGGAGATGCTATAGATGATGAATGTCTTAAAGAGGTTTTAAGTGAGTTTGGTTCTGTATTAAGTGTGAGAGTTATGACTGATGAAAATCCGAAAGCTTTGGATTTGTGAGTTTTGAGAATTTTGAAAATGCCCAAAAAACCACTGAAGGAATGAATGGAGAAGTCCTTAATGGATATCAAGTTTATGTTGGTAGAGCACAGAACAAAGCTAAGAGACAATCTGAATTAAAACACAAATTTGAGCAAATAAAACAGGGTAAACTCACCAGGTGCTAATCTTTATGTGAAAAATCTTGAAGATATTTATAATAAATGACTGAGAAGAGAATTCTCCCTCTTTGACACAATCACTAGTACCAGGGTCATGATGGAGGCAGGCTGCAGCAAAGACTTTGGCTTTGTTAGCTATACATGTCCTGAGGAAGCTAATAAAGCTGTCATGGCAATGAATGGAAAAACTGTGATCACCAAACCACTGTATGTGGCTGGCACAAAGCAAGGAGTAACACCAGGCTCTCCTCACCAAGAACTATATGGAAAGAGGGGTGGCTCTGAAAGATGGAGGTTATTCTATACTCAACACTCCCAAGGCAGTAGCAACATCATCATGTAACTGTGTGCCTGCTCTTCCTCAGCTTCAATGTGGAAGTGCACATCTTTGTAAGACTGTGCTCATGGCCAAACATCATCCATCCAGAATATATTGGATATTCTATCTACTCAGCAGCAGCAGCACCTAAGCTATCATTCAGCACCTCCAAACCACTGTAAGTGCAGGGAGCCAAGTCACCCTGTCAGATCACCAGCAGAATGACCCAGACCATGGCTGTTCAACCTCAAATTTCTTCCTCGGGACCACATTCAAATTGGAGATTCAAAAAAGTTGCAAGTGCTACAGGTGTTCTCAGTTCTCTAAAATTTAAAGTAGGAAGACCAGCATCCATCCAAAAGCCTGCCCCTGTTTGTATACAAGGCCATGATATGTTAAATGTGTCTATATTGGCATCAGCTAGTACTCAGAAGACGATCTTGGCTGAAAAGCTAGTTCCTCTGGTTCAGTCCATTCACCAAACTCTGGAGAAATCTCTGGAATACTTTTGGAGATGGATAATGCTGAAATTCTTTTTTAAAAAATTTATTTTATTTATTTATTTATTTTTGGCTGTGTTGGGTCTTCATTGCTGCACGTGGGCTTTCTCTAGTTGTGGCGAGTGGAGCCTACTCTTCATGGCTGTGCGTGGGCTTCTCATTGTGGTGGCTTCTCTTGTTGCAGAGCACAGGATCAATGCTCCCGGGCTTCAGTCATTGCCGCATGAGGGCTCAGTAGTTGTGGCTCATGGTCTCTAGAGCGCAGGCTCAGTAGTTGTGGTGCACAGGCTTAGTTGTTCCGTGGCATGTGGTATCTTCCCAGACCAGGGCTTGAACCCATGTACCCTGCATTGGCAGGCGGATTCTTAACCACTGCACCACCAGGGAAGTCCCTGAAATTCTTTATATGTTCAAATATTCTGAGTTTCTCCATGCCAAAATTGATGAACTCAGCTTTATTCTGCAATCCAACCAAGCTCAAGATACTATCCTGAGAGTCACTAACAGCACTCCCAGTATTTGACGTCTGTAACACGAAATTCCTGCTTGCAGAAAGTTCCAAACAATGAAAAACATAAACATTGGAGAAAATGAGAGTAAAAAAGGTCTAAAAGAAAAATAAATTTATACTTTACCAAGCAAATTACTGGTATTTTATTATTTACCATTTTAAATACAGAATATAAGAACAGGAAAATAGAAAAAAAAAGAGACAGAAAAAGAATTAAAACAGTATTTTCAAAGGATGTAGTAAGAGTAAGGCAAAATTACACAGAAAATAATTTGTCAGTTTTTACTTTAATATTTTTTGTTCACTGTAAACTGTACAAATGACACCAGTGTGTTACATTTCAGAATTTTGGTGCCTGGATTTTACTCATCAATTGCTCATTAATTTCAGAAGGAAATGTAACTTGGATTTAAAAATTCTTATTTAGTAAAAAATGAACAGAAGGTAAAAATATGAAAGATCCCAATAGCTACAAATACCAGATTATTTCATGAATAGCTTCACAAATACTAAAGTATAAAATGGAAAATACTAAAGGGAAATACAAAAAATATATTTTGCATTGACCTAAAATGAGGCAGATTTTTTAGGAAAGGAGTTGGAGAGAAAGGGAATAAGAATAGAGACTTAAATGTTTACATAATGTTTACACCATATATAAATGGTTTTTAAAAGAGCAAAATCTCCCTTTTTACTGTTACTGTCTTATACTAAACCTATGCTGTTGACCAAAGACAAGAAAAGTAGATCAGGGGCTTCCTTGGTGGCACAGTGGTTGAGAGTCCGCCTGCCGATGCAGGGGACACGGGTTCGTGCCCCGGTCCGGGAAGATCCCACATGCCACGGAGTGGCTAGGCCCGTGAGCCATGTCTGATGATCCTGCGCGTCCAGAGCCTGTGCTCTGCAACGGGAGAGGCCACAACAGTGAGGGGTCTGCGTACCACAAAAAAAAAAAAAAAGAAAAGAAAAGAAAAGAAAAGAAAAGTAGATCAGAAAAAAATAATACCATGTGTAAAGGTTTTTTTTTCCTTTTAAAGTGTTAAATACATCCCTTTTGCTGATGAAGAACAGTTTCATATTTCATATTAGCAACTTGTAAAAATTGCTGTTCAGTACAAAAGATAGCTTTACATTTTTCATAAGGAAGTTGTTTACCTAAAAAGATTTTTAAAGAAATGAGATATTTGATAACTCAGACTTATCATCTAATAAAGCAGGGCTAATGAATGGCACTCAACAAGTGGTACTCTTAACAAATTATTTTAAAACTAAGGAAGTTGTGCTTTGAACTATATTTCCTTGGTATACCACATTCAAAAATCTCTATTACTAAGATTTCACACATGGTAGCAAACAATACAGCTTAAACTGGAAGAATTGACAGGTAAACTTATCTAAATGGTAGGAAGGAAATGTTTTCATCACAAAAGAAGGAGAAAATAGTAAATACAATTTTAAAAATATATAGTTTCATGTTTTAAGCTTGGATTATTCCAGTGTCTCAACTGTCCTCTGGGTATGTGTATATAACTCATATTTTTTAATTGGGTATTTTGTCAAACTTCTTCAGTAGTTAATAGGGCTGCTCCTTCAGGTATAGCTCCAGCATAAAACCCATCCCAAGCAGTGACAAATCTATCTAGATTGATTCCAAGTCTTTTAATTTGCACGAACAGATCTCTCTAGCACCTGGTAAGAATGGGTGTTTTACAGAGGAGTGTGTTTACCCACAAACACAGATTGGGTGAGATGACAACCTGCCCAACTGGCTGGAAAAAAAAAAATATATATATATATATATATAGGCATTGGACCCACAAATAAAATATGAATCACTTTGGGGGTGGGGTGAAAACCTCATAGTTTTATGGTTGTTGCTTACCAGAGTGAAGCTAGTATTGGGACTGACTCAACGATATCCACTCCTTTCAGCTGGCCAGTAACCTGGAAGATATCATTGCAGCAGTTTAGGCCCATGGACTGAAGATTTGTTTTAATGTTTTCTTTCAAGAAAAACATGTTTTCCCTCTTCAAGGATATACTGGGAAGAATGTGCTAACTTCAGAGATTTACTGGAGACTCAGTTTGGATGGACCCTGTGTCAAATGGCAGTGATAATGACAGAAAGACTTTCTTGGGTAGGGAACAGGTATTTGTAAAGGAGCGATGGAGCTGATGAGAAAAAGTAAGCAGGAGCAACAATCATAGGTGATATTAGCTTCATAAGCATGCCGACCAAAAAATGCCAAAGATTTTGAAGCTGAGGAATGGAGAAAGGAGAAGGGGCAGGACATAGCAGATATACAGTAAGAATAGGAAGCATTTCTATGATCAGCACTTGGAGATGATTTTAGAGATGTACAAATTCAACGTTAGGATGAAAAGGGAAGTACAAAATTTGAGTCAAGTTTTTGTTCCATTATTTTGTGAAGAAGCTGCTCACTATCTGGTGTCATCTTCTTCTTCCAATTTTTATGGAATATCTGTCTCCTTTGTGCTATCATGTGCTTCAGAAAAGTTTTGAGAACCCTCAGTTTAGGGACTCTGGTTAAAGTAAAAGTTAAGTTAATCGGAGGTGTGTCTCTTCAGCTGGGATACAAAGAACAAAAGGTCTAGGTTTTGTAGCTTGTCTTCCCTGTTAGTGATAAGCAGGATCTGGCAGAGGCGCTTCCAGTGGGACTCCAGGGCAGCTTTTTGGTGACATCTATTCCAGTAAACTAAGTCTCCTGGTTTTAATTCCAGAAGGTGGCTTCTTTAGAAAGGCGGCTTGACCCTGTTGATAAGTCTGAGTATATTGAACTAGTCCTTTACGTTATTGGGCCACGTTTGCTTGCAACAAAATTGAGTTTAAGATTGGGGTGTAGTGCCCAATTTCCCTGGTCTGCCTGTGCCAAATTCATAAGGTCAGAATCTGTGTTTGTCGTTAGGGTCTATTGGAGTAGATTAGGCCAAGGTAATTTTATGTCTTCAGAGAGTTTAGCAAGTTTTAATTTCAAAGTATCCTTAGCTCTTTCATTTTTTCCTGAGGATTAAAGATAGTAAGGAGAGCCAACACTTTTCAAAATTCCTTAATTATAGTCACGGTAAAATGAGTAGCTCTTCACTGGAAAATTAAGTAAGGATTCCATAAATGGGAAAAACAAAATCTAATCACTTTTACCCATAATAACAACAGTTTCCTTTCAGCAAGTTTGGAAAGCCTTTTACCATCTAGAAAAGAGGCAGACAATAATAAGTACATTTCCAAGTTTTGTGATGATAGGGTGTTATATAAAATCCATCTGAAAATGTGCAAAAGCTCCCCTGTGGTTCCTACCTATGTATCATTTTTACCATATTTTCCAGAGTTACAAGTTTGGTAGGTGTCACATACACTGGAGGCCTTTCTCCACTATTTAATTTTCCCCATTAATGTTGTCTCAGAATAGTTTTTAAGTTTTCTGTATGGTAAGGGTTCATTGTGTGTACATTTTCACCAAGTTCAATTTCAGAGGGTTTGGAGAGGCCAAGTGGTCATCTTGCTATCTCTATAACCATCGAATTGGAGGGCACACCCATATTTCTCCAAATATCTTTTTTCAGAATCTGATAATTTTGATTTCAGTTTGCTCAAAACTTCATAAAATGACCTGGATTAACCAAATCACCTTTAATTTGTCGACATAGTTGAACTTGGGTAAGAGTAACTTGGTTTACATACTGGTCAACTGAAACATTTACTTTCCCTTTATGGATTTTTTCTCTAGTATGAGCTTCAACGTTAGGTACAGTCAATATTTTAAGGAGAAGCAAGGCACTATTAAAACTCCAGTTTGCTCACTGTACTTTATGAGAACACCAGCAGCAGTTAGGAAATAATGTTGCTTCTATAACATCATGAAACACACCAAAAGCACATGTGCTGTCTATATATGTTAGCCCTTTGACACTTTGTGGGCTGACAGGCTCTATCTAGTCAAGCTAGTTTAGCTAGTCATGCTGATTTAACTTCAGGAAAGGAATTAGATTCAATAAACTCTTGGAAAGTGGTAAAAGCATATCCAGCTTGAAAATAGTCTCGTTCACTCTTAAGATATGACCCATTTACAAAGAATTCTAAGTTGGGTCTTACAGAACAGATCAGAGTAAGTCAGGGAATGTTCTTGGGTTAACATTAAAAAATTCGCTCCTCTGGAAGAGGGAATAAGATAGGTAGGCAGCTGGATTAAAGTTGTGATGACTATGGAGGTTTTACAGTTCACCTTTGCCTCTTGCTCTTCTCTTTCATTAAATGATATCAGATGTAAAAACACCCCACACAGGAGATGCTGACTGCAAGTAATTCAAAGGTTTATTCCTCTTTCAGGAATTTGCAAAGTAAGGGAAGTCTCAGGGTGAGAGAGCCAATCAATGAGCGAGTCCACTGGAAAGAGGGCCCTCTGATGTCTAGAAAAGGAAAGAGGGAATGAGCCTTGTCCTAAGGGCATTTATAGGACTGGCATCCATGGGTGGGATTTGGTTGAATAATATTAGGGGTTGAATAACTTCAGGTCACCCACCACCTGCAGGGAGTGAGGAATCAAAGGGATAGTTCTCCTAATGTTTCAGGTTTTAGGGTACTCAAGGGAATATAAGGAGAGGCAGTGTGGGATCTATATTGACTCATTAAAATTCTGTGTTTTATTTTCCCACATCTGCAGATGAGGTAGCCCAGAGGAAATTTGGTATTAAAAAAAGTAAATCAGAAAATGTAGGTAATAGACACAAGAGTCTAGAGTAGTCAAGTGGAGCCATGTAATATGGTATATTTGACTATCAGCATCTGGCACATCAAGAAAAAGTCCTTTGGATATGCACCTAATAGTAGCTCCCAATTAAGTGAAAATATCCATTCTATTCAATTAGTGAAGGTGAGAAGACTGAGGATTAAGGCTTATTGAGAAGTTAAGATTCTGAGGGAGATAGGCAAAGAGGATTTGGCTTTTTATTGAGGACGGTGGTAGGAAATTAGGAAAGATTATTGGTAGAGAGTGTGACTCCAATGTCTACTAATAACAAGGTTGGATGGCCATTTACTAATGTAGTTATTTCCCCTTGTTGATCCAAAGACAATTGGGTCACTGGAAGAGGCCTTCCTCAGAGAGGAGTTGTTTTGTTTCTGATTGAGCAGGCTATTGTGTGGCTTATTTCCTGGCTGAAGAAAGACAATTGTGGACCCAGTAGCCTTTTTCTTTGCAATATCTTCAAGAATCATTGCTTACCTGTATTGTGTCTATCAAGCTGTTTTAAATTGCAGTGCCATAGTTTTGTGGTATGTGTTTTTCTTATTTATTATGCTGTCCTCAAAATGCCAGGCTGTATGGTCTTCCAGACTACACTATGTTTTAGAATGGCATCTGTTTTGGTAAAGATTGCCTGTGGTAGTGTTAATGTGAATGCCAAATGCAAGTTCATGTTCCCGATGCACAGTGAGGCCAAACAAACTGAAACATCGGTGTTTGGAGTAGAGAAAGGTTTATTGTAATGCCATGCAAGGAGAAAGGATGGCTTTTGTCCCCCCAAACCCCGCACTCTCCAAAGGGTTTCAGCAAAGCATTTTTAAAGGCCAGGTGAGGGAGGGTGGTCAGAGGGTATGTGATAAGCTTGTGCACAGTTCTCTGATTGGTTGATGTTGAGGTAGCAGGGTGGTTATCATTATCAATCCTTTGACGCCAGAAGGTCTGGAGACTGCATGTTCATGATCATGAAGTAATTAATTTATTGCATTTGGTGGTGGTTTTTAGCATCTGAAAAACTCAGTAAATATACATGAGATACTATTATCTGGGTACTTCAAAGAGGAACTACGCAGAAGATATGGGGAGGGGTCTGTCCCTGGAAAGCCCCATAGGGTTCTGCTTGGTTACAAGTATTTCATAAAAGTGGTTTCTAGTCGATGTCTAAATTTAAGAAACAGATTAAGCTGTCAACAAGGTTGGATTATTCTACAGTAAATCTTAGGGGGAATCTTTTAGGAATTGCCTTTAAAAGACTTTCTCTTACCCCCAATTATTTCACATATTTGGAGGGGAGGCAGTGAAGGTCCTACTCTAAAGGTGAAAAAAGCTGGGAAAGAAAAGGAGGAGGAGAAAAAGTTAGAATGGAAGTTAGGGAGCAAAATAGGAGGAGGCCAGAAGGCAGTGGAGCTATAAGGGGCAGAAACAGAATTAGGAGCAGGTCTTTGGGGAGGGAGAAGGCTGAAGTTGTTTTAAGGAAGGCCTCAATAGATTGGAACCTCTTGAATTGTTTCTTTGCTAAGCTTCTTTGTACCAGTTAAAGAAAGCTGCTCATTGTAAGTTAGCTATCTTATTTCCTTTTTGTTTTAAGGCACCTTGAAAGGGGCCACTAAGTTCAAGATTGTCTTCCCTGAAGTCACACTACTATCTGTAAAAGGTTACCAACAGAAGAAGGGGAAAAGGCTTTTTCCTCCCTTAGGACAATCATCTAATTCTCCACTTGGCCAGATATCCCAAAAAGATAAAAGGAAAATAGAGGCAGTGACTTCAGTCAAGAAAATAGGTTAACCCTTTCAAAGATTCAAAACAGCAAATTTTGTGTTACTGGAAAAACTGGAGCATAAGAGAAGGAGCACCACTCAACCCAGCTGTGACCCCAGAGAAGGGAAGAAGCCTGAGTTCTTTGGTGCACTCTGTCCTACTGTGAAATCTCAGCAGGAGGGGTTCATCCAGACCGGATCTCTGTCACAGAACAAAATCATCAAGGCAAAAATAGTGAAACTGGCCCAAATAGAAGTTAAAGGCTTTATTCAGCTGATGCACGTCAGAAAGCACCTTAGACCCGGTGACTATCTGAAGGCAGAACTGGAGTTATCATAGGGTGAGGAGAAGAGAGAAGTATGTGACAGTTGATGGAAATAATCAATAAACAATCTATAATAGGAATAGAAAAGAGTTTTCTTCGAGCCAAACTTAGGACTATAGCCTGAGAGACATAGATTCAAGAAGCATGTGAATCGTGTTCCATAAGACCTGTACAAGGAGTGAATCACTGAAATTCTCCTAGGGGTATGTCTACCACAGCGACCATGTTCCCGTCAAAGATTTTAGATTTCTTTATCTGTAACTGCTGCAAAACTTGCAGTTGGAATGGTTGGAGGTGCAGCCTACTAGGTATTATTGGTGCAACCTCATTTTTGCAGCTGTCAGAACAGTCCTTTCAAGAGCTATATTTATTACCCTTTCAGGCTGTCTGTTAGCTGTCTAATGCCAGTTATAGTTCAGGAGAAGGTGAGATAGAAAGTAGAAAGAAAGAAAGAAAGAAAGAAAGAAAGAAAGAAAGAAAGAAAGAAAGAAAGAAAGAAAAAGGAGGGGAAAGAAGAGAGAAAAAAACAAGAAGGCAAAGGTAGAAGCAAGGAAAAGTGAGGCGTTTTAAAATTCTTTTGCAGTATGTTTCAAGAAAATGTTAAATTTTCTCTTTCCTTTAATAACAGATTTAAGGTGCTTATTCAAGCTAAAGGTATTGCAATTTTTGGCATGCCCAATATAATACCAGGCATATGTTAGATGCTCAGTAGTAAACTTGAATACATAGGGCAAATTTCAATTCCATCCATTATGAATTGTTCCTGATACTAAAACAAGCCAAATAAATTAGGTTTTAGCAAACATTTCTCTTACTCAAGACTATATTTTATTCCAAAATTAACTTAAAGGGTGGACATGTTAATGACTGAATTAGGACAACTGTAAATCAGTAGTAAAGACTCAGGAATTAACATATAAAATTATGCCACTGAAAATTAGATTTTCCTATTCATATAAAGTCCTGGACACTTTCTAAATAGTGCATATTCATACTTTAAGTTGTATATATTCTCACTGCACAACAAGCCTGGTAAAAGGCTACTGTCAACATCATAATAACTTCCGGTGCTCTACTATGCTTCCAATTTTAAGAAGTTCTAATAGACTATGCCAGCACTTTCTATTACTTTAATATCTTTTAAAATACCTCCATGTTTTCAAAATAAGGAAGGGGGTACATGCTTTAACTTTAGAAATATTCCTAACAGGATTTCTGACATGTTAGCAACAGATATTGTAATTATTTCAGTAAGAGTTAAAACAGAGGTTATAAATGCTAAAATAAAATGAGAAGAAATTGATTTCTTTTGAAAAATAGCACTGCTAACTAAATGAAACACACATTATAATATTGGCCTTCAAATTGTACTCATAACAATAAAATAAATGAAACTTTTAAAGAGACAAAGACGTAGTGAATGAATAGGGCTTGCACTCAACAAATTAGAATGAATTTTCAGATATTGCTATCATATAGAAGTAAACAAAGTCTTCACATTGGATGAAATGACCTTTGTAGTAATGTTATCTTTTCTTTATATAATTTGTAATTTTTCTGTCTTCCTCTATAAAAATTGTTGTGTGAGCAATATCCTTTGCTGTAGAACTGCATTAAGATATGAACTATCCCACTGAATACTGAAAAAATACACTTTGTCACTCTTATACATGAACATATATATATCCATAAGTATGTAGATGGTCATGTATACCTGTAAAACGAAAAGATAGTACACAGTTTTTCACTTAGCATCTGTTTAGCATTTTGTAGAGTTATCCTATAATTGAAATATATAATGAAGTATCACCATTATTTTACATATTAGTCTATGTCTATATATGCAGAATTTGTTGATTGAATGAGGAGAAAAAAATTCATTTAAGTTCTTTGGGAAATCACTACCCCCTGTTATCTCTTCTCCAACTAAGGTTGCTTCAAATCAATTAGTCACCTAACAAGTACTTGGTGAGTACCTACCCCAGCTGATTCATGTTTTTCTTAAACCTATTATGATATGAGATATCAGGATTCTCTCTTGTTTATCAATCTGATTATTTGGAGATGCTACCATGTTGTTGATTTTCCTTAGTGTTTTGTCTATGTAAGATCACGTTAAGGTAATACAGTGTCTTCTTTACTCTGATACAAGAAAGTCACTCCCTGCTTTTGTGCTGCTCCAGAAATCTTGCTTCATTTGATTCCTTCTCCTCTTCCTCAGGAACTGTATCAGTTTTATAGACACATTCTTCCTCTGAACATCTCTTATATGATGGTTACTACAGACTGAAAAAATGATGCACTACCTAACAGTTGAGAATTATGTTTTATTCAGCAGCCTTATTGAGGACTATAGACTGGGAGGGAAGCCTCTGAGGGACTGTTCCAAAGAAGTAAGGGAGGAGCCAGGAGATATATATATATATATATATGTATCTGCTGAAAAAAAATCATGTGGTGGAACACCGAAAGATTACTGCTAATCACAAAACACAAACATTTCAAGTTGATAATTTTAGTGATTTTCTATGTATGGGAAGATGCAAGAGTCTGGGCTGATTGAAATAAATTCTTTGCTAATGCATCTTAACTATCTAGGGCCAGTATCTTATTTTTCCTCCATCCTGAATTCCCCTCAGTGTATGACATCTGGGGCAACTGCAGTAGTTGATGGCATTATGGCCATAACTTCCTTTGTTTACTGAAATGGCAGGTGACATTCTTTGTCCACAGTGCCTCCTATTCATCACAACCAACGTTTGGAAGGCATTTTGTGACCAATTTTGTCCACAGTGCTAGGAAGGCTCATTCTTAGATCAGGCAAGAATTCTGTTTAGAGGCCACTCAATGTGTTATTTTTCGGATTAAGCCCAGTTGATAATCTAAAATTCTCTAGATCACCTGTTTTACTAGTCTATTATGATCTAGGAAAAGTTTTCCCTTGTTGCTTCTTCCTGTATCTACAGTTGCACTATTACAATTATTCTATGTAGATATATATGATCAATTGCTTTAAGATGTTTAGCCATCATTAATTTTATCGGAGGCCTGGTTACACATTAGGGAATGCAAGAGACAACAATCTTAAAAAATAGACAGGGTTATAGGTAATACAGCTGTAACATTAATAAAGTCACAAGGCATAAATAATGTGAAAACAGCAAGATAGAACAAATTAAAACAATGATTAGTAGAGCTAGTTGTAATCTGGTTGCAATCAGACATCAAGTTCACAGGGGAGCCAGCTGCAGAAGTCAAATTCTGGAGCAATCAGGTAGAGAGAACAAAATAAATATTTCATCTTCATTTACAAAGGCATACTTTATCAACTTGTTGTAGGCCATAGTTAGTGTAGGAGGAAAGGTTTTCTGGAAAACAAAGAGTAAGAGCCAGTATATTTCAGAAAAAAGTTATAAAATTATAAATCATATTTATCACTTCATTTGGTCCCCCGTAATTAATTCCTGCCCATCAGGATGAAGACATAAGGCTTTACATTAGAGTTTTGTAATTTCTTACCCAGTTCTGTGGTATGATCTAAAAGTCATCAGGAACTTACATTGGTCAAAGTTCTCTTCTTGACTATCTTCATTTTATAAAAGCTTCAGAATAAAATAACTGTAAGTGACAAAAACTTAAAACAGGATGGTTAAAGATCTGATTACAATGCAATTGATAAGAAAGTTGATTATTCCTTTGATGTAAAATATTTTATAGCTAGAATTAACATTATATGAGGACATACCAGGTTTTTAGGAATTCCATATAAATTATGAAATATCTATATTAATGATAATTCCCCATACAATATAACGGAAGAAGGTTTTATCAAGACTTATTTGACAATGTTTCCCATGTGATTTAACATACCAAACAAACCTAATTAGTTTACGATCTCCCTTTGGGATATTTCCAGGGCCTGTTGAAACATCCAAAAGTTAGTTGGAGGTCAAAAGAATCTTAATTAGAATTTGATATTGGGGAAATTTGTCTAAAAACTATTAAAAGTTTTAAAACACCTGGTCAAATAGGATCATAGGTCACTGTGAACTAACACTTATTCATTCAACCAAAGTGACAATAAAATAGTTTTAAGGCAAATTCAGATCATTTAGAAAACAAAGAAACTCACAATATGTTATCAAATGTAGCTTAACATTGCAAGAAAACTTTGTTCTCTTGACAGAAAGAACTAAACTCCAGTCCTGCATCATCCCACCCTTAGTAACAAAATTCATTTACCTAACCAAATTCAATCCAATCGCAGCTTGACCTTGTAAAATACTCTTGTCTCAGGGTTCTGTGTTTACAATTCTTCCACAAACTTTTATATCTATATTAGTTTATCTCTTATTTTTCTTTTCCATTTAGAAATAACCAGCTTTAGGACAAAGAAAAATCATTTTATTTCCCCTTAACATAATGCATTTCCATTCTCTGTACCTTCTTTTGTTGAAAACGCACATCCTACTTTCCTTGCATATGGAAATGTTTTCCTTATTATCCCAGTAGCTTTAATTACGTATTACAATTTTGACCCTTAGAAACCTTAATCTCTAGCAAAAACCGACAAGCAAGTAATTTTGAACTGTTTGTCATACTAGCATTTCCTGACTGGAAAATTTAGGAATATTCCATAACGTCTAGAAATATACATCTTCTCATAGCATAATTACTTTCCTCAGTATGGTACAAGTCATGTGTCTAGTATACCCAATATCTTTAGTTTTCTTCTTGTAAGAAGACAAAAAATAGGTAAAGTTACATCTGTTTAGCAGTCAATGTTCCAGTATTTTATCTTATTTGAAATGATTTGGATATTCAATGAATTCCATAATTTAACTTAGAAAACTCTAAATTTTTACCAGACAGCCTGGAGAACTTCTTTTAGATAGACATATGCAGAACATAATTATTCCTAAAGAGTTCTGCTGAAAATTTTATCTCATTTACCTTTGTTTTTTTAACTTATGAAAATATCATCATGCCAAGTTATTTTTTTTCCTTGCTGGCAAACTCTGCAACAGAAAGATTTAATATAAGCTTATTAACCTTCAGTAAACCTAGATACAATAAAAAGACATATCTGTATTGATTAAACCAAGAAGCTTAAGCTAGCTTTAGTACCAGATATTAATTTAATACTGAATATTCCTAGACCATGTGAACCTGAAATTCATTCTGGGAAGTTTCCTTTATATCTAGAAATATTTAACTTGCAATTGCTTACTTTTTAGTCAATTACATAGAGCTCTTTCATGAATTTAGTTTTGATAATATTATCCAAAGGTAGAGATATCATATGTATAATGTACGCACAGACATATAAACAGACAAAACTAGAGATCTCAGGACTTCACTTTACAAACTTCGTTATGAATCACATATTGCAATATAAACTTACTAGTTTATGAATAAGAGTTGGAATAAGTTAAAATTGTTTGCTCAGATGACAAAGGCTTTATTATTTGTGGGAAAGATTTTTAAGATTTGAATTTGTCCTCAATAAATCCTTAAGGAAGCTATGAATTAGATTTTGGGTGAGTGAGCCTTTCCAGTGGTCTGTGTTTAAAAAGGTCTTTTTTTTTTCTTATTTTTTCCCCTTTGATTTCAGGTACTACCAGATTGACCTAAGTTAGGCTGTCTGAGGTAACTGTGAGTTGTATTTACATTTCTGCTTTGTAGAGATACACAAGACAAAGGCATTTGCTTTTAATTCCTTAAAGAACTGGTCTGCTGCCTAAATGATTTTCAAAGATTGATTTGCCCAACTATATATTTTTTTAATTTGCTTTTTTATATCAATGAGAATATTTCCAACTCAACTCAAAATCAAGAGTTCTGTGTTCTAGAACTTTAGGGCTCAATTTTTCATATCATCAAAAATTTGCACAAGGTATTCAACAAAGGCCCTGTGTGTGAGTGCACAAATTAAACCCAGAGCAAGAAACAAAAAACAAAACAAACAAACAAAAAACCCACCTCTGTTACTGCTTTATTATTCCCTCAATATTAGCTCCCAGTTTTATTTTATACTGTGTGGGCTCAGGAAACCCTGTTGGTTTCCTTTAGTATATTAAATTAATGTCAATATTTCCTGAGGGACAGATTCTTAGGCCCTGTCTTATAATACCAAGCAGGGGAAGCATTCCCTAGTGAGACATAATGTCTATCCCACAATATAATCAGGCAAAAGAGATGTAACTATCTTATCTAAAGCCCATTTAAATATACCAATTTATATAAAATTTCATCTCAATTCTATCAACTTTTATACCATTAACTAGTTTCGATTAGCAACCCATCAACAAGCCTTTTTCTTACAAGGAGTCCTAGAAGCTTTTCTTTCTTTTTATCTCCTGACAATCCATTTTATCTACTTTTGTAAAAAGGCTCTGGGATCCCCAAGTGAGAGGTTGAGCCAAGAGACACAGGACCTTTTGTCAATTTTTTAATTTGTTTAACTGGCCTAACTGTTGCCCCAAGCAATGTTTGGTCATCTATCTCAGTGTAATTTTCTTCTAGCTTTTTAAATAAATAAATAAATAAATATATGTATGTGTGTATATATATATATATATATATATATATATATACTTAATTTTATGTCTCCATAAAATTTATGTCTCCAGATGTGCTCCCAAACCAAAATAACCATTTTGTGTTCATAACAAGGCAATGAGAAGAAGCTTCATCTCATGAAATTCTCATCCCCCCCCCATTTTTTGCAATGTTTGACCCATTCTGCCTTTTATACTATCTATTTCAACTCCAGAATTTTCAGTTGGTTCTTTTTTAGTTTCCATCTCTTGGTTTATGATTGATATTTTTCATGCATCATTTTCCTGCTTTCATTTAGTGGTTTGTTTGTGTTCTATACACATTGAACTTAAGACACCAATTTTGAATTCTTTGTCAAGTAATTCATAGACATCTGTTTTTTTAGGGTCAATTTCTGGAGATTTATTTTTGTTCCTTTGACTGGGCCATGTTTCCCTGCTTTTTGTATGCCTTGTAATTTTTTTCCACTGAGAGTGGGATATTTGAAATAATAGCCACCTCTTCCAGTCTTTATGGAACAGTTTTGTACAAGGGAAGACCTTCACCAGTCAGACAGGCCAGAGATTCTGGGGTCCTCTCAAGCCTTTCCTGGGAACCCATCTTCTGTGGGCTTATGCAGAGAATTTCCCAATCAGATAAATTTGCTGGCTTACATTTTAGGAGCTTGTAATCTCTTGCTCTTTCTGTCTGTTTGTGGTACTGCAGGTTCTTTGGTGCTGCAACAAGTCCCCGAGTTCTCTTTTGTTCTCCATGACACCTAGGCATTCAAAATATCAGGAAGACAGAAGCCAGTCCCTTGGGCAGCCCCTTAGAAGCCAGAACGTTGGATGCACATTCCAAGCTTTTCTTTCCCTCCCAAGGGAGAAGGCACAAGTTGGGTATTTTCTCCCTATGGTGCCAAGCTGTCCCAGGTGAGGTGAGGTGCAATTGCAGAGGGAATGAAATGGCTTTCCTTACTCATTTCAGTGCAGCTGTTCTTGGCTTTGCACTCACCTGGGGTTCTGCAAATTCTTAACTCGTTTCTGAAGTTCTTGTGAAGGCGTTTGGGGATATATATTGTTGAGTCAGTGTCTCTGTGTGGGAACGACGGCTGGAGCTTCCTATTCTGTTATCTTTCTGACATCATTCTATTTTTTTAAACAACTTTATTGGAGTAAAATTGCTTTACATTTTTGTGTTAGTTCCTGTTGTATAACAAAGTGAATATGCTATACGTACACTTATATCCCCATATTCCCTCCCTCTTGCATCTCCCTACCACCCTCCCTAACCCACCCTTCTAGGTGGTCACAAAACACTGAGCTGATCTCCCTGTGCTATGCAGCTGCTTCCCACTAGCTATCTATTTTACATTTCGTAGTGTATATATAAGTCCATGCCACTCTCTCACTTTGTCCCAGCTTACCCTTCCCCCTCCTTGTGTCCTCAAATCCATTCTCTATGTCTGAGTCTTTTTTCCTGTCCTGCCCCTAGGTTCTTCAGAACCATTTTTTTTCCTTTAGATTCCATATATATGTGTTAGCATATGGTATTTGTTCTTCTCTTTCTGACTTACTTCACTCTGTATGACAGACTCTAAGTCCATCCACCTCACTACAAATAACTCAATTTCATTCCTTTTCATGGCTGAGTAGTATTCCATTGTATATATGTGTCACATCGTTTTATACATTCATCTGTCGATGGACACTTTATTTGCTTCCTTGTCCTGGCTATTGTAAACAGTGATGCCATGAACATTGTGGTACATGACTCTTTTTGAATTATGGTTTTCTCAGGGTATATGCCCAGTAGTGGGATTGCTAGGTCGTATGGTGGTTCAATTTTTAGTTTTTTTTTAAGGAACCTCCATACAGTTCTCCATAGTGGCTGTATCAATTTACATTCCCACCAACAGTGCAAGAGGGTTCCCTTTTCTCCACACCCTCTCCAGCATTTATTGTTTGTAGATTTTTTGATGATGGCCATTCTGACTGGTGTGAGGTGATACCTCATTGTAGTTTTGATTCACATTTCTCTAATGATTAGTGATGTTGAGCATCCTTTCACGTGCTCATACTTGCAAGTGCATGGTTAATTAGGGAAATTATACTAAAGGAGAACTCAACCTAAATGGCCAAATTAGTGTTCTTCTGATATTCCAAAAATTGTTATTTTTGCATGCACAGTTAAAAAAGTCCAGCCATAAGATCAAACAGACTGAATGGAATGCTTATTTTGATTGGTATCTAGAAGTGTCTAAAAGAGGAAATGAAAGAGTAAATTTTTGAAACTATATCAGAACTAAAAAAAGACTCCTAGCATTCTGTCTCTGACTCCATCTCTCCCTCTACTCCTCCCATGTATCTTTTTCTATCAGAATTGCCTGGCCCAGACATTATCTTTTTCTCTTCCAACTCTTCCCCCTCCTGCTCCTCCCTCTTCCCCAGCAAAGGAGTATTAAAAAAAAATTGATTATAGCTCCCTTTAAGGAGAAACCTGTTACAGGGAATGGTGCACCATCCTCAGTGCTTACATACACAAACTGGACCTGAGCAGAACTTAGATCCTTAGCTAATTTCCCAGTCTGAGTCAGGATCCATTGGGATTTGCTAAGGAATTTTAGTTAACCATCCAGACCTATGAGCCTCTATAGCAATTAGTATTTACTTAATTGGAAATTAAAGGAAATCTCACCCTAAAAATGAGGAGGCTCTTTTATTGTGTACACAGTGAAATTAAGGCTAAAATAAACCTGGCTTGATAAAAATATCTTCTCAGAATTCTGACTTTAAACAAAGGCCTCTAGGGGGAAACTTGCATTTCTCTTCCTGTGTATTTGCAATGTAAATGTTATGCCTTATCTTCCTAGGATGTTCCCTGTATGTGTGTATATGTAGTTGTTTTGAAAACTGGACCTCTGCCATACTATCTTTGAGAATAAACTTAGGTTACATCCTCCACCACTCTTTTATGGGGAAGCCTCTTGTATCTTAATGGTTTGAATCACTATAAATATATATACTTTAATAATGACCAAATGATGGATCCTTTTAAAATTGGAGAAACTAACAAATTTGTGAATCTAGAGCATTCTCATTATAAACAGCTCTTTTATTGGTACCTATAAAAATAAAAATCAAATTGAAGGTGGAAAAAAATAAAGAAATATATCTAATGACTACCTAAGAACTTCTTTAGTTTAAAACAATTTAAAACAATTTAAAACAATTAAGAATAACTGGTCTGGAAAGTTTCTTTTGTGGTCTTTGCCTTACCTCAATGGGTCTTACAGTTGCTAATAAAAGCGTTAGAATAATTAATGTTAACAGGAAAAATCCTGTAAGGAATGTCTGGATACTATTTATAACAAGGTAGAAATTTTAAAATAATTATCTCAAATGATTAAAGAAATCTTTAGATGGTTATTTAAAATGGGATAAATAAAATGGACATTTATGTGATTTAAACACAAGGTTCTGATATTACAATACCTAAGGTTAAATGGGCCAAAATGGACCCCTTATTGGTCCCCAACATTAAACGCCAAATAAGTCTGTTCTATTTACCCAGGTTTAAATATATTTAACAGGCTAGGAAAAAACAAAATTACACTTGAGATACCTGACCAGCAATTATTTGGGACAAGAGTTAGGCCAACGGGTCTGAGTTCCTTGGCTCAACCCCAAACTGGGTATCCAAGGGCCTTTTTTTTTTTTTAAAGAAGACATTGTGGGTAGGAGTTAATTAATTAATTTATTTATTTTTGCTGTGTTGGGTCTTTGTTTCTGTGTGACGGCTTCTGTGCGAAGCATCAGAACCAGACATGACAGAGATATTGGAATTATCATACCAGGATTTTTAAACAACCGTGATGAATATGCTAAACAGTCTAACGGATAAAGTGCGTGGCACACAAAAAAAGATGGACAATGCAAACAGAGAAATGGAAATCTTAAGAACCAAAAAGACATGCAAAAAATTATAATACACTGTAACAGAAATGAAGCTTGCCTTTGATGGGCACATTAGTTGACAAAACAAGCCTGAGAAAAGACTCTCTGAGCTGAAAGACATATTAATACAATTCTAAAAACAAAGATTACAAAATTTGAAAGCAGCACAACAGAATATCCAAAAATATTTTGATGAATACAAAATATGTAACATACGTGTAATGAGAATACTAAAAGGAGAAGAGAAAAAGGAACAGAAGAAATATTTAAAACAATAACTGAGAATTTCCTCAAATTAATGTCAGACACCAAACCACAGATCCAGGAAACTCAGAGAACATCAAGCCAGATAAATGACAAAAACGTTACCTATAGGCATATCATTTATAAACTACAGGATGTAAAGGATGAGTAAATATTTAAAGTGGTGAGAGGAAAAGAAAATCACCAACCTAAAATTTTGTACCTGACCAAATTATCCATCAAAATTGAAAAAATAAAAAAAAAATACTTTGTCAGACAAACAAAAATTTAGGGAATTTATTGCTATTAGACTTGCCTTGCAGGAAAACAAAAACTTCTAACATAACAGTTTATAGACAGCAGATAACATTTTGTTCAAAATAATAATAACAACAATGTATTTGATTATATATGTATATATGTATTCTTATGTATAAATGAAATATATATATATATATATATATATATATATATATATATACACTTTTATTGTGATATTTGCTTTATTGAAGTGGTCTGGAACCAAACCCACAATATCTCCAAGGTATATAATATTATATTATATTATATTAATTATAATATATAATAATTATATACATTATATTATACTTTGGAGATATTGTCAGTTTGGTTCCAGACCACTTCAATAAAGCAAATATCAAAATAAAGTGAGTCACATGAATTCTTTGGTTTCCCAGTACATGTAAAAGTTATGTATACACTATACTGTAATCTATTGTGTTTAATAGCATTAATTCTAAAAAGCAAGTGTACAGACATTAATAAGGAATACTTTTTTGCTAAAAAATGTTCACCGACATCTGAGCCTTCAGTGAGTCATAATATTTTTGCTGGAGGAGGGTCTTGCCTCCATGTTGATGGCTGCTGACTGATAAAAGTGGTGATTACTGCATGTTGGGGTGGCGGTGTCAATTTCTCAAAATAAAACAACAATAAAGTTTGCTTCCTTGACTGACTCTTCTTTTCATGAACAATTTCGCTATAGCATACAATGCTGTTTGATAGCATTTTACCATAGTAGAACTTTTTTAAAAATTGGAGTTAGTCAACTCAAAACCTGCCACTGCTTTATCAACTAAGTTTATATAATATTCTGGTTTTTTTGTTGTCATTTCAACAATTTGCACAGTATTTTTACCAGGAGTAAAAGGAGAATTATTCCATGTTGATGGATGTGAAGACTCTATATTGTCAAGATGCCTGTTCTTCCCCAAATGATCTATAGATTCAAAGCAATATCAAAAATTTCAGCAAGTTATTTTGTGGCTGTCATTACAGTGCTTTGAAAGTTTATATGGAGATAAAAATATAAAACAAAACAAAACAAAACAAAAAAAACCCAGAATAGCCAACACTATTGAAGGAGAAGAACAAAGTTGGAGGACTAACACTACTCACCATCAACACTTATTTTATAGCTACAGTAATAAAGACAACAAGGTATTTGTGAAAGAATAGACAAATATTTTAAGGGGCAGAAAGGGAGTGCAATAATAGACCCACATAAATATAGTGAATTATCTTTGAAGAGGAGCAAAGGCAGTACAATGCAGCAAAGATAGTGTTTTCAACCAAAGGTGTTGGAATAACTGGACATCCACATACAAAACAGTGAATATAGACACAGATCTTATATCCTTCACAAAGATTAACTGAAAATGGATCACAGACCTAAATGTAAAACACAAAACTATAAAACTCTTAGAAGATAACATGGGAAAAAATCTAGATGATCGTGCATATGGTGATGCCATTTTAGATACAATACCAAAGACATGATCTGTGGAAGAAATAATTAATAAGCTAGACTTCATTAAAAGTAAAGACTTCTTCTCTGAAAAAGACAATGTCAAGATAATGAGAAGACAAGCTGCAGACTTGGATAAATATTTGCAAAAGACACATCTGATAAAGAACTGTTATACAAAATATACAAAGAACTCTTAAAACTCAACAATAGGAAAATAAACAACTCAATTATAAAGTAGGCCAAAGAACTTAATAGTCACCTCACAAAAGAAGCTATACATATTGCAAATAAGCATATGAAAAGATGCTCCATACCATATATCATCAGGAAATTGCAAATTGAAACAATGAGATACAGCTATGTATCTATTATAATGACCAAAATCCAGAACACCAGAATGCCAAATACTGGTGAGGGCTTGCAGCAGCAGGATCTTTAATTCATTGCTGGTAGGAATGCAAAATATTTTGGCTACTATGGAAAATACTTTGACTGTCTTTTACACAATAAACATAATTTTACCGTGTGATCCCACAATCACATTCCTTGGTATTTACACAAAATTATGTCCACATTAAAACCTACATGCAGATGTTTATAACAGTTTTGTTCATAATTGCCAAAACTTGGAAAACCAAGACATCCTTCAGTAGGTGAATGTATAAACTCTGGTACATCCAGAAAATGGAATGTTATTCAGCACTTAAAAAATTGAGCCATCAAGCCATGAAAAGATATGGAAGAACCTTAAATACTTATTACAAAATGAAAGAAGTCAATATTACAAGGTTATATACTATATGACTCCAACTCTATGACATGGAAAAGGCAAAACTGTCATGACGCTAAAAACATCAGTGGTCTCTACAAGTTTACAGGGGAAGAAAAGAATGGCGGAGCACAGAATATTTTTAGGGAAGTGAAAATGCTCTGTGTAACACAATGATGTATAAGGTGTCATTATACATTTGTCCAAAATCATAAAATTTACAATGCCAAGAATGAACCATAATGTAAATTATGGACTTTGGGTGATCATGATATACCAGTGTAGGTTCATCAATTTTAAAAATGCATCACTCTGGTGGGGTCTGTTAATAATGAGGGGAGCTATGCATGTGTGGGGGCAAAGAGGCATATGGTAAATCTCTGTAACATCTCTTCAATATTGCTGTGAACCTAAAACTACTCTAAGAAAGTAAAGTCTTAATAAAAGAAAAATCTTGTTGCTTAATTCTCCTACAACTCAGTGCTATCAAAGGTACTAATAAAAAAAACTGTAGGTTTAATAATCAGGTAATTAAAATGGAAATTTCAAAATAGTATCCAGATTATGTACTATATATAGTTTATTCAACTTCTTTTATTCTGAGTAATATGAACCATGAAACAAATATTACTTCTCTTATTGTATCAGGTTGTTGTTTATTTGTCTTTTTGTTTCTTTGCTTAGTATAGAAATCTGACCACATTTCTCTGAGGTAGATTTCATTAAAGATACCAGGTTAGGCTATTGCTGCTTGAAAATAGTATTAAGAATATGATACTAGTTTAATGTTTTCTTACTGAATAACTGGTGCTACTGGCATTTACATGACCAACACAGAAGAATTATTGTTAGACTAGTCAGAACTTTAGTAAGATATAGTTATACCAGTCATTTAGGTAAATGAAGAATATGTTCAAATAGCTTTCTGATAGAAAAAAGAATTAATTATTCAAAGACCCAGCCTTTCATATTATGGTCATTGAGTTCAATCTCTCCAGCATAAATTTTGACTAAAAGGCATTACATGTTTGTCCTGTATCATTGAATGCTTAATATGTGTCAGGCATTGTTTCAGGCCTTAAGGCCCCATGATGAACAAGACAGATGCAGTCACTGTCCTCACTGAGTTTCTATTATTGTGGGGGAACAGACCAAAAATCAAGTAAGTATCCAAACAACCTAATTATGGCAATTTGGAATGAATACTATAAAGAAAACAAACAAGAAACTGAGATGGAAAAACAAAATAAAAGGAAACCTATTTTAGATAGTTTGATTAGAACAGATCTCTCTGAGGAAGTGATATTTAAGTTGAGAATTACAGAGAAGGAGCTGGATTTGGGAAGTGAGGGGGAAAATTTACTTTAGGCAAAGGGCAGAGTGTATGCAAAACAGAGATATAAAAAAGGTTTGTTGTATTAAGAACTAAGAGATCTGTGAATGGAGTGTAGAGATCAACAGAGTACCCAGGATTAAAATGTACCTGGTATTTGTTGAATCAGGCATGCTAAGGACAGCAGATCAGGAGACTTGACTGCAATTGAGAAAATATGTTATGTGTAGTTGCCAAGGTGTGTGTGTGAGGGCATGCCGTACCCCACCAGGGCTGGTCAGGAAGCATAAGGAGTTGAGGGGAAGTTATGAGCCAGAGCCTTTATTGGGTTTATTGTGGGAAGGAATGGGTGAGGCAAGGTAGGTACACTGAATAAATTAAGGATTGGATAGTTTGAATAATTTCAGCAGGCTCTGGGCTATAGAGGTTATCTCTAGTTGTCCAGTACTTGACCCTTGGGTGTGTTAGATTAAGGGGAATATTCACTTGTAGTATGAATGTTTGATATAGGAGGTGGTTGCTGGTATGGGCTCTGTACTGATTTGCATATCAAAGGCATACTCACAGGTAAGTTTTCTATCTCTAGGAATTAGCTAACTCTGGGAGTGTCAGTATCTGTTAAAAATTGAGATTCCTGAACCATGCTACAGACCTAGTAAATCAAGCTCTGGAATTTTATTTTTAACTAACTCCTGGATGATTCTTATCCATTCATTAAGGCAAAGGATTAAGGACCAGTATCTGGGAGCTACTGTACTGGATTTATATTGCAATGGATTTATATTCCATCACTCACCTGACACTTTTGTGAGATGTGTAATATAATGGTCAGTCTCATCACCTTGTATATTCTAGTGAAAAGTGCAAGTGTCATTGAGGACATTGAATATTATAACCTATAATAATTAATTCATTATTATATGGTGGATTTAATTTAACCCTTCCCCACATACCCACCCAAATACTCCAGGTGCCAGTGCCAGGACAACTCCAATTCATATAAAAAAGAATGACTCACAATTAATTATTGAGTAAGTCAAGTACTCAAAATACAGCAAGCATTTTCTTTTCTCATAACAATGGTTAAAATTAGAATTTCCAAATATTGCGATACTTTGAATGATATTTATATTGTTGAACTTTTATAGGCTTCATTATCACTTATTTCTAAGGACTGATTGTACAGTTCTTTTTTCTTTTGGTATAGACAAGTACCTCATGAATATTTATGGAAATTGGATTTAATTACACTATTTATGAATGGATTGAACGTGGCTAGAGATGTACTAAAATAAATCTTTTGTTGTTTTAATTTCATGGGGGAGCTGATTCCCAAATGTTCCAGCGTTCAGAAATAACTTACTGCACAGAAAAGGAATTTCTATATTTACATCTGTCTGAATATTTCAGCTTCACCTGATAGAAACACTAAATTATTTGTACAAGAAAATCAGTTGTATATAGTTCTCTCTCTTTACTCTTTAGTCTAAAAGAAAAGTTCACTAAATGATTTTCAAGTTCCAATTAAAAAAGGACTACAGTTGTTAATGATAGAATTTAAAAATTTTGTTTCAGAGTGTTTGGAAAATAATGTGAAATTTCAGAAACTAAATTAATCATAGAAAGGCTGACTTTTCTATTCGCTTTAATCATGCTGCATATATTTGGGGGTGAAAATGCTCTAAAATAACTTAGAATGGAAATGGACTTTTAAAACTCTAAAAATACTTACTGTTTTCTGTATTCCTGTATTGTCCATCTCAAGGTTGCTTTTTTTGCTTATAGTAACACTCTTATAATAACACCCTTCACAACTGTTGCTTCATGCAACATCTATTGATTCACAAATCATTCTGTACATTTCTGCAATATACATCTGCTGCTAAGCAACCCAGAATAAAAGTCATTTTTCATTTCTAAGAGGTATAAAGATTTTTTAAATTAATATACACATGTGTACAACGAATTTAGGACAAAAGAAGAGGATTATTTCTAAATGAAATGAATAACCATAATTTAAGGATCAAATGGAATCAAAGGGTTGTCTCCTCTCTTCCCTGATTAGACTTAGAAATATATTTTCTATGACCTTCAAAGAGAAACAATCAATGAATCTCCAGTATATTTATTCAGTGCTTTTTTGTTTTGTTTTGTTTTCTTTTGTTTTTTGTGGTATGCAGGCCTCTCACTGTTGTGGCCTCTCCCGTTGCAGAGCACAGGCTCTGGACGCACAGGCTTGGTGGCCATGGCTCACGGGCCCAGCCACTCTGTGGCATGTGGGGTCTTCCCGGATCGGGGCACGAACCCGCATCCCCTGCATCGGCAGGTGGACTCTCAACCACTGCACCACCAGGGAGGCCCTTATTCAGTGTTTTGAGTGAGGAGCTATGTGTATTTGCCTCAGAACAAAGTAAAATGGTACTAACCCTACCAGGTTTCCTTTTTATGAACAAGTAAACCCCATCATCTTATTATTCTAAATAACTCATCTCTTAGCCACTGTTGTAATAACCTGATAAATCAATTTTCTTTTTTGGGGTGACAGCGTTGTTTACACAGAATGGAGAGATCAGGATTTGTAAGTAGAGTGGAAAAAGACAACTCTGTCACTAACTAGCTGTGTGAGTGTTGGGAGATAATCTGACCTCTGTGATTTGACTTCCTCATCTGTTATAGTGTTTCATGAGCCTGGACTTTGGAGCCAGACTGTTTGGATTCCAAACCCAGCTCTACCACTGACTAGCTGTGAGACCATGAGCAAACTCCTTAAACTTCCTGTGCTTTGTGACTCCAGTGTTGGGTCGCCTCAGGCCAAACAACAAACAGGGAGGGAACCTAGCACCACCCAGCAGCAGACAAGCAGATGAAAGTTTTACTGAGCCCTGCTCACCAGAGCAACAACCAGCTATACCCACCACCAGTCCCTCCTATCAGGAAGATTGCGCAATCCTCTTACATAGGCTCATTCACCAGAGGGCAGACAGCAGAAGCAATAAGAACTACAATCCTGCAGCCTGTGGAACAAAAACAACGTTCACAGAAAGATAGACAAAATGAAAAGGCAGAGGACTATGCACCAGATGAAGGAACAAGACAAAACCCCAGAAAAACAGCTAAAAGGTAAAGACCTTCACCTTCTGGTGGCTTCTCAAACCCTTTTTGTGGATACATTTTCTCTGGACTTATGCCTATAGATTTCCAATTTGAGGAATTTGTTGGCTTCTTTTTTAGGCCTTGTAATCTTGTGCTGTCTCTGGTGTCCATCTGTGTTGCTGCAAGTTCCCTGAAGATTCTGCAAGCCACCCAACTTTCTATTTTCTTAGCAGTGAATAGGCTTCTACAGTATGCCTGGTTCTGTTAGTGCTCCAAAGCGGTTGAGACAGAACTCAGTTCCTCAAGCATCACCCCCACCCCCGCCAAAAAAACAAAACCAAAACCAGAACACTGGAACATGCTCTATTTTTTTATTCCTTCCAAATGGGAGGCCATCAAGCTATATTGTTCTTTGTCTTCTATATTGCAGGTCTTCTAGAGCAGCAGTAAGCTTCCCAGTACTTTATTGCTTTCAGTGGCACCTAGTAACTCATAGTATGCTGCCCTATCAGTTCTCTGAGACACTGAAAGCAGTCCCTTAGGCAGCTCCCTGAAAAGCCAGAATATTTGACACATGTTCCAACTCCTTCCATAACCAGGTAGAAGCTGGGAGTTGGGTTTTTTCCCTGTTCCTTCCATGCTGAACCAGGGGAAGAGACTCTGGAGAGTGTGTGCTAATCCAAATCATTGCCTTTGTTCCTAGCAGACCCTAACTGGGTATCCTTTCCTGTCAGGATTTAGATACAGGCAAGACAGAAGCTAGCCCCTCAGACGAAGTCAAGATGTTGGAAGTATGGTTCAGTCTTCTCTTTTCCTCCCCAGGGAGAAGACAGGAGTTCAGAGTTTTCTCCCAATTTCACTATGCTGTGCCACAGAGAGGGACTATGGTGCATGAATGCCATGAATTTTCCTATTGGATTCAATGTGTCTGATTTTACTCACCTGGAGTGCAGGAGCCTCTTAGCTTGTTTCCAGATTTCTAACAGAGAATTGGTTCAAGTATTTTCATTGAGTTGATGTCTTTGTCAGAAGAAGGAGGCTCTGGGATTTCCTATTCCACCATCTTTCTGATGTCACCATTCTCAGTAATCTGTTTTAGCAAGATGATTACAGTGCACATGGAAGCTTGAGAAACACTGATCTAAGTTTTCTTCTAGCTTAAGCATTCATCAGTATTCCTTGCCTTCGAATTCTAGATATGCCACCTATAAGCTGTATGAGTTTATGCAAGGTCTTTTACCTCTCTGAGACTAACTTGCCCCATATACAAAGTGGGTATGATAGTTGTAGTTTATTCATAAGGTGATTATAACATTAAATGAGTTAATATATACATGTTTTTTTTACTGTTATCAATATATTCATCATAAATCTCAACTCTGTGTTTTAAGGCAATGTTGCAGTCCTCAGGGAAAGCAGGAGTTTACTTTATACCCCTGGAAATTATAGAAAGAAGATATACTTAAATATAAAATAATAGGAAACAAGAATCATAAAACATAAAAAGTGAATTGTGAATAAAAAGACTAATGAAGGTGCCATAAGAGACCTTAGAGTTCTTCATCAAAGAGGAAGTAATAACAGAGGGAGTTAGAGATTCTTAAGTCTGTATTAAAAAATTGTTTCATATTTCTAAGTTGGCCTGTAGTTGGGCATTTTTGATTATTGAACTTGGAATATTGTATTTTGGAGAAGGTTTTGCAGTATATTTTTGACAACAGTATTTTAAGACTAGCTCTTTAACGGTAAGTTTACCATGTCCTTACTTGCACATTCAGTAAATAGTCCTTTTTTTTTACTCCCTGTCCTCACCCTCTTCAAATGTAAATAACAGTTGGGCTTGAGAGAATGAGAAAGTGACAAAGTGCAAAGTTGATATTATCTTTAAAGGACATAGAAGCTTTGGTTTGTGGTTGGGAAATATAAAGTGATAATTTATTAACTGAGAAGATCTACTTATCAGGAAATTTTGGAGTGAGGTGAAAGTAGAAAAACATTGGTACTACTTGAGTGGCAATGATAGGTCAAGGCAATCTAGAAGACATATTTTAGGCCAGAAAACTGGCACCTTAAAAAAATTTTACAGCAATCTGAACGCTGAGCTTAATATGCAAAAGTATGATTTAAACATATTACTGATTTTTGGCTGATTTATAGTTTGAAGAGTCATCTGAAAATAGTAAAAAAAAAAAAGTAAAATATCTTTAAAGAGCTTAAGCTATATTTTCTGTTTAGTCAAACATAATGTTAATATATTACCAACTCCTCTAATTAAAACATGTCTGCTTCTTGATTGATGATTAATAATAGTCAGATATGTCAATATAAGATCTTATATGATTGGAGCTGTGACCTAAGTCTATAATTCTTCCAACACTGAAATGATGGTAATATATTCTGTAATTATAGAAGAATATGTTAATATCACCATTTTTGTCTCAATATAAAGTATGTGTATCTGTAAATGCTTTAAGATAATATAGGTCCATATTTATTTATGGTCTATGGACTTCATCTTTTATAAAAATAAATTCTTCTTAAATTAGTATGCTGTTTTGTCCTCACAACAATTTCATGATGCTGGTGGTGCAGAATTATTCAAGCAAGTGATAGAGCCAGAACAGAAATACTAACAAGTCTTCATTCTTGTCATCTAGTTACCAGGACAGTTATGAAATTCAAATGAAATGTTACATATAAAGTGCTTATCACAGTGCCCGAGACATAGTAAGCACTTAATAAATGCTATTACTACTACCACCACCACAACTACTACTGCTGCTGCTGCTGCTACTACTACTGCTACTGCTGCTGCTGCTGTTGTTGCTACTACTACTACTGCTACTGCACAAAACAAGCTCAAACCTAGAAAGAATAGAATAAATGGTAAACTGTGGAACTAAAAATTTTGGTAACAACTTGTAGTTTGGTCGCTAATAGAAGGCTTTTCTAAAGCACATGCAGTATATTATTTATTTTCTGATGATATCAGATATTATTTAATACAATTTTAGGGGAATGGGTGAGGGTCTCTTCTATAAAAGCCATCAATCCTCAACACACTTCTCTATTATAGAGACCTCTACAGTGATAAGGAAATATATACATGTGAAGACACCAAGGGTAGAAAAAGAACCAAAAAGCACTATGGAGGATTTAGAGCCAGAACTAGTTCATAATTTAGTGTCTATCTGATACTCTACCCAAGGTGAACATCTTGAATTTTAAATAGGATTAAGTTGAAAAGGTAACCAATTTACTTAAAAATATTTTGATAAAAATGGACAGTTTAATAGTTCAAAGATGAACTATATGTCAAGCAACATGGTTGTTAGAAAGTTTAATGAATATGTAAATTCAAATCAAAAGCAATATATGATGGATTTATTATAAAAAGTAATGTTTATATAGAGAAGAAAGAGTGGTTGTGTTTTCTTCTCTTCTGACAATTCCAAGCAAATTTTTTTTTTTTGGTAACAGTGTGATGACTTATAATTTGTTATGTAAATTTACTGTCAAAAATATGTATGCTCTTTAATAATAATGTAATATTCTCAGTATTACAATCTAACAACTCTGTTATTAATAATTCTGGAATACACATAATCTATAATAAGGAAAACAGAGTGAAATTTCCAGTGTTGGATGTATAATACTAGTAGTCATTGCCTTTGACTGTAGTTTCTGACTGCCTCTTGTTTTTATGCACTAAACTTTCTGTTCACTAATTGGATGCAATAATATAATATGATAATTCTGGCTGTAGACAGCCATCATTCCCTTTGAGTGCCATAGATGAACTTAATTTGGATGGATCCAATCAGGAAGACCCTTAGGAAGCCAAGTGTTTCTGGGTCTGAGCTGGTATTTCAGGTCTGTGCTATGATTTGGATCTAAGGGTTCATGATGGACTTCCTTTCATAATAGGCCTAATATTCTCTTAAGCAGGCAACCACTTAAACAAATAACAAAATTAAATAAGACTGAGGATGCTGAGATGCAAACAGAATGAGTATGGCATCTCACAGCTCCATAATACTGTTAGAGAGCTGTTTATTGCTTTCCTGAGCATATAGAAAAAGACTGGAGGTTGCTTCTCACTGGGTCAATAATCTTATCAAATTTAATATTTGCTCAGAAACCTTTTCTATATAACAGGGAGGACAGTGTAGGAAGCATTTGCTGACAATGCCATCTAGTAATATAACAAGAGTACTACTGAGCACATTTCTAAAAACATGCAATACAGGGGCTTCCCTGGTGGCTCAGTGGTTGAGGGTCTGCCCGCCGATGCAGGGGTCACAGGTTCGTGCCCCAGTCTGGGAGGATCCCCCATGCCATGGAGAGGCTGACCCCGTGAGCCTTGGCCACTGGGCCTGCCCATCCGGATCCTGTGCTCTGCGATGGGAGAGGCCACAACAGTGAGGCCCGCATACCACAAAAAAACAAAACAAACAAACAAAAGAACATGCAATACAAATTGGATTTTTCCTCATACAAGGATAGGTTATACTAGGTTAAATATAATCTTATTTAGACTCTCTTGTAAGCAAGAAATCCATTGTTAAATATCTAGCCAGGGGTTAAGATGTAGCCGTGTCTCCAAACCTGGTTTTTCATCAGAATAAGTTGAGGAGACTTGCAGTAATACTTATTGCAAGGCACTTTCTCCACCCAACATCTGATTCACAAAGTCTAAGCTAGGAGCTCGACATCACTCTCTATTTTTAAACTCCTCAATGATTCAGAAACAGAGATAGAGTTTCACACCACAGATGAGTCTCTGGCCATGGTATTATTAGTACTTTCCTGGGATGTGGAAAGTACTAATGTGAACTGAAGGATTCATCTTTCTTCATTATGTATGTTAATTACTTGCTTGGATGGGGGTCGAGGGCATTTAACTCGTTGGGTTAGAATTTTTGGTAGAAGAAATAAATACTTCACAACTCTCTATATAAGTAGTTTTCTGAAAATTCTCCCTCCTCCTTAGCCTAAAAATAATGTGGCAAAGTTGGCTTTGGGTTCTTCTCTCTTCCAGCTAAACCTAGTATGCTCAAGTTAGAACTCAGGTGAAAACCAAGGTGAAAGGGACAGAACTTTCCTAACTGCAGAATAAGAATCTCTCTTAATCCACTCCTCTATAAATAAAAGCAATAAAAAAATCAGGAAATTTTTTTAAAAAATAAATGCATTAAGAACTCTAGAAATTAACCAAAATCTTGCAATAAAAAAATCTAAGGAGAGTTTGTCCAATAATTACTTCTGAACATTGGTAAGAATAGTAGGGTTTGTGACATTTTAACTTGGCCTACTCCAATTGTTCTTTTCCCAGCTCTGTGGTATCCTTGAAGTTGAGAAACCTCACAATCTCATTAGTTGTGAAAATCATCAGCCCATCTTTGGAGCTAATAAAAAGTCCCATCCTCAGATAGTCATCACTATTTGACCTGTGTTGCAGCCCCTGGGAGAAGACCCATTCACAGGGCTTGTTATTTGAGTTGACTCAGAGCTAACTCAGTGGAAAGCTCTATCTCTAGTGTGTTTGTCAAAAAAAATTTAGCAGGAATTGTATATATCTCAGCTGTCTGAGTCTACAAGAAACAATTAGGGCCAACAAGATGCTGGCCAAAACCTTAAGAGGAAAAATGGGAAATTAAATGTATACAGGAATGCTTTGAAAACCTCCAAGAAATTCCTGAAAGTCTAAGGTGCACATTTGTAGGGCTATGCCAAGCCCCAGAAATACCTAAACAATTATCTGTGCTGACTTTGAGACATTGTACAAGCAGCAAGTGAAGGCTAAGGCTGAGTTGTAAGCCTCCAGAGTGTTGAATGCATGTGAACAAATGCACGTAGAGACTGTTGGCAAAGGGTGGGAGACATGTTGATTCCAGACATGTAAGGAAATATCTGTCCAGTATTCAGCTGTGCATTTGAGAATAAGGTGCATTATACACTTGCTGAGTGAAGTGTTATATATAGATTTCGGCTGTTATGGACTGAATTATGTCTCTCTAAAATTCATACGTTGAAGCACTAACCCCCAATGTGAGTATATTTGGAGACAGGACCTTTTATTTGGAGAGTTAATTAAGGTTAAATAAAGTCATAAGAGTGAGGCCCTAATCTGATAGGACTGGTGTCCTTATAAGGAAATGAAGAGACAGCAGAGATCACTTTATTTTTCCATGCTCACAGAGAAGAGGCCATGTGAATATACATCACGAAGTCAGCCATCTGTAAGCTTGGAAGAGAGGCCTCACCAGACGCCAATCCTGTTGGCACTTTGATCTTGGACTTTTAGCCTCCAAAACTGTAAGAAAATAAATTTCTGTTATTTAAACCACCTAGCCTCTGATGTTTTGTTATGGTTGCTCAAGCTGACTAATACACGTCTGAAAACCACAAAATTCTTATAAGAAAACATAGGGGTAAAACATTCATGAGTGGCAATGGAATCTTAGATATAACACTGCATTAGTTTCATAGGACTACAATAACAGACTACCATAGACTGGGTGGCTTAAGTGAGAGAAATTGATTCTCTTTGAGGCTCTTCCACAACAGAAAAGGCAGCAAATTTTTTCTCAGCAGAGCAGACAGTTATGTTGTATGAAAATTTGCCTGCCCTAGCCATCAGGCTTCTGCTAACATTACTATCTATAGATTAATTAATACCTTATTCACCATCAAAGGATTCCATGAAAGTTTGCTTCTGACCAAGGAATTCATTTCCAGGGAAACAATGATGCAATTCACTGATATTCTTGGGAATGAATGTGCTCACCATATATCCCATAATCCAGAAGCAGCATCTTGGACCTAGCCAGCTCCAGGCCTTAGACTGAATCAACATGTTTCTCTGTGTCTGTTTCTGTGCCCATCTTTCTTTGTCTTCCTTTCTGTTTCCTTACCTCTTACTTCTTTCCTTATGTCCTACTTCCTTACCCCCACCTTTATCCCCTGTTTTCTGTCTGCCTTTTTTCTATGCCTATCCCTTCTCTTATGCTCTTTTTGAGATGCATATTCGTCTGTCTTCTCATTAGAATTTGGAGTGGTAGGAATCTGAAAGAAAGGACTGGGAAATAGACCCAGAAGAATGAAAATGGCCAAGAAGCTTGTAGGGCTCAGCCAGATCTTAAGTTTGAAGGGTAAAAGTAGTTTATTTTTGGAAAAAATAAACATACAGTGATACCAACATCTAGCTACCTGGAGATTTGGAACCCCTATTCCTACCTAATTAGTACCTCAATCTATCTGAGCCTATGAAGGCTACAGCTGCCAATTAGCACTGAAATTCAAATGACTTTTACTTCAACAATTTTATAACTGCATATGGATGACAATTACCCAAATAGTGCTTAAACCAGAATGGTAGAATTTCAGATTTAGAAAGTATCTTATTCGCCACTTGAATTTTTTAAATTAATTTTTATTGGATTATAGTTGCTACCACTTGCATTTTAACAAAAAGGAAACTAAAGTTCACAGAAGTTAAATGATTTGCCCAAGTGTACGTAGTTTGTTAGTGGCAGATCTCAGAATGGAATTCAGTTCTTCTGACCATAAGTACACCTCCCTTTTTGCTGTACTGCACTGCTTTGGGCCTAAACATTAATTATCTTATACCATTTCCAACGTCTGTCTTGTGCACTTCCTTCAGATGCCTAAACTGTTGGTAACTATCTTCCTGACAAGTGCTATTGGAATAGAAAAACTATATGCAAACTAGTAGGAAATACGAGTAAGGTAACATGGACAACTCTAGTTAATTATTTCTAGTTAAGTATGATAGTTGTAAGACCAAAGTTGAACCAACGTTTATTAAGTTCAGTCTTTTATTTCCAATTTTAAAATATCAGAGACTCAAGAATTTTCAAAGCAGATAGTAAATCTAACAATGCACAGCAGATTGCAGAAAGTCTGCACATCACAGAACAATTCTGACTGAGCATCTACACAGAAAACATGGAATGATTTATCTTTGCTACTTATTCTTCCAGCTTTTCTTTTGCTTTGTGTTCAGAAGCTGTAGTATGGGCAAATGACTTTTGTAGATAGGATAACAAAATTAATTTTGCAATGGGAATATAACTCTCACTACTGAAAGCCAATGTGCTCTGGCTTCCTTCCAGGAAGGGAACGGAAGCAGTCCCTAGTAGAAGCAATTTATCTTCACAGAAAGCATTGGGTAGCAGTGACAAGGTTCTAGTGTGATCTCTGCCTTCAGAGTTGTCATGGAATGGCAACTTGGCCCTCTGACCCTCAGTATCATCATGTGGAAAGTAAGAAGTGTGACTCCATAGGGGATGGAAACTCAAATGGCTACAGGGCCAGGCAGATAAACCTACATAATTGAAGCAGGTCTGGTGAGGACTGTGGCAGGCAGAGGGCTAGCCTGACCTAAATGAGCAGTTGCTCTTGAATTCCAGCTCGTTACTCATTACTGTCTTAGGGAATGCAGGCTCATTATTGCTAGATACTTGGATTTTTTTAAACCTGTAAATCCCAAGTTTAATATATAATTGCTGATTGTTAATGTTAAGCCATGAGCTCAAATAAATTAACACTGGGAAAGTTAAACAACACATACATGGCTCATATTTGTCTGTGAGTTTACACTCACACCAGATTACATATTCAGTCATTTAGACCTTCAGATTCTGACATTCTAAAAATGTTTGATTACCCAAAGCCACATAAATTACTTTGTGTGTGTGTGTGTGTGTATGTGTGTGTGTGCACACATACACATTGTGCTATAGTTCTTCAAAATGAAATAACCTTTAGCAGTGAGTCTGAATTAGAAGTAATTTTGTGTCAGTAATGCATCACTGTAGATTACTCACCAAGCACAAAGCACAAAGTCATGTAGTCTTTTTTGAAAGAAATTACCAGACTTTTTACATGAAGATAATTCAAGGCAGATGGTATATATACTATTTTCTTTTCTTTTTTCTTTTTTTTTTATTTGGCTGCATTGGGTCTTAGTTGTGGCACATGTGATCTTTGTTGCAGCATGTGGGATAGTTCACTGTGGCACACAGACTCTTCATTGTGGCACGTGAGCTTCTCTTTAGTTGTGGCAAGTGGGCTCTAGAGCACGTGGACTCAGTAGTTGCTGTGCATGGGCTTAGTTGCCCTGTGGCATGTGGGATCTTAGTTCCCCAACCAGGGGGTCAAACCTGCATACCCTGTATTGGAAGGTGGATTCTTAACCACAGGGCCAACAGGGAAGTCCCATATGAACTATTAAATAATAAACTTTTGGAATCAACTTCCTGATGAGCATGTACAGAACTATAAAATAGTCTGTGGATTCATACTAGCCCCCTTGCTCCCTGGCACAGAAATTAACAAATTCTATGTAAATTCCTTATTTGAGTTAAGAATTCTGAGAAAAAGATATTAACAGATGGAGACAAGCCAAATATCAAAGAAAAACAACTTCTTACTAAAAGATTGCAGTAACTACTTTACAAAAGCCCACCAAACCAAACATACTGCTGGTACTTTGACAATTTTTTTTCTCTTTTTTCTATAAAATTCCTCTAAATGTTCCATGTTTGGAGACATAATCCCTCAAGGTGTTCTCCCTGTTGCAACAACATGAATAAATTATTTATTCTCTTGCATTTGAATCTCAGAAAATTTTTGAAAGTTTGAGAAGCAGAATTAAGAATTGTAACAAATTCAGTAAAGTTGCAGGATACAAAATCAACATAGAAAAAATATTTGCCTTTTGATATACTAAAAATGGATCATCTGAAAAGGAAATCAAGAAAACCATTATATTTACCATGACATCGAAAAGAATAAAATACTTAGGAATAAACCAAGGAGAGGGGAGACTTGTACAATAAAAACTACAAAATGTTGCTGAAGAAAATTGAGACAAAAGTAAAGATACCCTGTGTTTATGAATTGAAAGACTATTGTGCAGGTGTTATTACTACCCAAAGTGATCTACAGGTTCAATGCAATCCCAACAGTATTTTTTCAGATGTAGAAAAATATATCCAGAACTCCATATATAATCTCAAGTTACCCCAAATAACCAAAGAAATGTTGAAAATGAAGAACAAACTTGGAGGTCTCACACTGCTTAATTTCAAGCTTACTATAAAGCTAGAGTAATTGATACAGTGTGGTAGTGGCACAAAGATAAATGTATAGGCCAATGGAGTAGAATAGAGAGCTCAGAAGTAGACCATTGCATATATGGTCAAATGATTTTTGACTAGAGTACCAAGACCATTCAATGGGGTAAGGATAGTCTTTTCAATCTTTTTGAAACACTGGATATCCACAAGCAAAACTGAAGTTGAACCCATGCTTTATACGATATCCCAAAATTAACTCAAAATGGATCAAAGATTTAAGGGTAAAGCTAACACTATAAAACTTTTGGATGAAAACATTGGGGAAAAGCTTCATAGCATTGCATTTGGTAATTATTTCTTGGTTATGACTCCAAAAGTGCAGGCAACAACAACCAAAAATGTAGATTAATTGGACTAAATTAAAACTAAAACTTCTGTGCATCAAAGGACAGGATGAAAAGGTAACCCATGGAATGGGAGAAAATATTAGTAGAGCAAATATCTAATAAGTGCTTAATATCCAGAATATATGAACTCCTATAACTCAACAATAAAGCCCAAAGAACCCAATTAAAATATGGGTAAAGATCTTGAATAGACATTTCTCCAAAGAAGATTTATAAATGGCCAATCAGCACATGAAAATATGTGCAACATCACTAATAATTATGGAAATGCCCATCAAAACCACAATGAGATACAACTTCACATTCAGGAGGTTGGCTACTATTAAAAAAAAACAAAAACAGAACAAAACAAAAAAACAAGTATTGGCCAAGATGTGGAAAAATTGGGACTCTTTTGCGCTATTGCTAGAAATGTAAAATGGTGCATTTTCTATGGAAAATAGTATGGGGATTCTTCAAAAAATGAAAAATAGAAATACCATATGATCCTGCAATTCTACTACAGGGTATATATCAAAAACAAGGCTTCCCTGGTGGTGCAGTGGTTGAGAGTCCGCCTGCTGATGCAGGGGACATGGGTTTATGCCCTGGCCCAGGAAGATCCCACATGCCACAGAGCAGCTAGGCCCGTGAGCCATGGCCGCTGAGCCTGTGCATCCGGAGCCCGTGCTCTGCAGCGGGAGAGGCCACAACAGTGAGAGGCCCACGTACACCGCCCCCCCCCAAAAAAAGAAACAATTGAAATCCAGGTCTCGAAGAGATATTTGTATGTCTATGTTCATAGTAGCATTATTCACAATAGCCAAAAGGTAGAAGCAATCCAAGTATTCATCTACTGATGAATAAAGGAAGGAAATCCTACAATATGCAATGACATATATTAGCCTTAAGAATATTATGCTAAGTGAAATAAGCCAGTCACAAAAACACATATATGATTCCACAAATGTAGAAGCTACTTATATGAGGTACCTTAGAATAGTCAAATTCATAGAGAGAGAGTAGAATGGTAGTTACCAGATACTGCGGGAAGAAGAAATGGGGAGTTTTTGTTTAACGGTAGAGTTTCAGTTTTGCAAGACAAAAAATCTTCTGGAAGTGGTGGTTATGATTGCATAACAATGTGAATGTACTTAATACCACTGAACTATACATTTCAAAATAGTTAAGTTGGTAAATTCTATTTTATGTATATTTTAGTATAATTAAAAAAGGAAGACATAGGGGATACTTCACTGGTGTCTGTGTGATGTATCCATTTAGACTTTTGTCAATATTATACTGTACTTAAAGCCTTCTCTGAGTGAAGTTTTGTGGGAGTTTCATGGAGGATATTGACAATGCAGATTTTCTTTGTGCCAGAAAATACAAAACTGGGATTTCATTGAATATACAAATTGTCACTGCTACACAGCTTGCTGTCAGTGCTTTCTATTGACAAGCATGTTTTTGGAATGCTATGAAGGTTATCCAGATAGCCTTTCAGAGCTGACAGGCTCTAAGGCCTTCTCAAACAGGTATTTGATATGTAAGTAAAGCACAAAGTAAAGATCATATAAAAAATCTGGGAGACATTTCTGAAAAGCTTCTTAAATATGCTTTTTCTAATCAATAACATTACAAGATCTGTTATTATATTAGGCAAAGTTATTATAGAAGTGGAACAAAATGGAAATCTGGCTCTTTTGAACTTTGTTGAATGGCTTTCAAAGTGAAGTGAGGGCATTTATTCCTCAAAGTCTTTACTTATTTTCCAAAGTTAAAAAAAAAAATCTTCCCTCAAACGGTTGTTTTGTCTTTTTTTTAAATTTCAGTAAGTAACTTTCACTTTAGTTACTTCAATTTCATTACTTCAAAGCTTCTAACAGGAAGGGGCCATTTGGCCAGTGAAGGGGGATGTGGGAAGCAGTGATGTCTACTCAGCATGGTGGAGGGGATAAAACCATGCCCCCAGAGACAATGAAATCTGTTATCAATCAAAATGAGAATGTATTCATGTGTTATTATCAACAGACCAAACAAGTTGTACCTGAAGAATGTCAACATGAATTAAAATGTCTTGAAATGAAAATTAAAGTTCAATCAGGACACATAATCTGATAATTGAAAAAGTAACCATGTGGGACAAAGACTTAATTACTTATACAAGTTATAACATAGCATTTGAATAGTAAGGTATATCTATAAGCTTATGTAAACAACACTTCTTTTGTCTTTGGATCATTTTACTTCACCTCTGAAACACATTCTGGACCAGTTTCTTCAATAAGTGGTGCTGGGAAAACTGGACAGTTACATGTAAAAAATGAAATTAGAATATACTCTAACATCATATACAAAAATAAACTCAAAATGGATTAAAGACCTAAATGTAAGACTGGGAACCCATAAAAGTCCTAGCAAATAAACAGGCAGAACACTATTTGACATATTTTGTATCAATATTTTTCTGGCTCTGTCTCCTAAAGCAAAGGAAAGAAAAGCAAAAATAAATAAATGGGACATAATTAAACTTAAAAGCTTTTGCATAGAAAAGGAAACCACTGACAATACAAAAAGACAACTTACAGAATAGGAGAAAATATTTACAAATGATATGTCCCATAAGGGGTTAGTATCCAAATTATATAAACAGTGCATACAACTCAAAATCAAAAAACCAAACAACCGAACTAAAAAATGTGCAGAAGACCTGAACAGGCATTTTTCCAAAGAAGACATACAGATGGCATAAACACACATGAAAAGATGCTCATCAGAGAAATGAAAATCAGCACCACAATGAGATATCACCTCACACCTGTCAGAATAACTATCATCAAAAAGACCACAAATAACTAATGTTGAGCATGTGGAGAAAAGGGAACCTTCATACACTCTTGATGGCAATGTAAGTTGGTGCAGCTACTATGAAAAATAATGTGGTGGTTCCTTAAAAAAATGAAAAATAGAGCTACCACATGATCCTGCAATACCACTCCTGAGCATATATCTGGAGGAAACTATAATTGGAAAAGATACATGCACCCCAATGTTCATTGCAGCACTATTTACAATGGCCAATACATGGAAGCAACTTAAATGTCCATTGACAGATAAATGAATACAGAAGACATGGTGTGTGTGTCTGTGTGTGTGTGTGTATACACACACAGACACACACACTATGGAATATTACTCAGCCATAAAAAAGAATGAAATAATGCCATCTAGGTGGATGGACCTAGAGATTATCATATTAAGCGAAGTTAAGCCAGACAAAAACAAATATCATATGATGATCGCTTATATGTGGAATCTAAAAAAATGATACAAATGAACTTGTATACAAAGCAGAAATAGACATAGAAAACAAACTTATGATTACCAAAGGTGTTAGGTGGGGGAGAGATGAATTAGGAGTTTGGGATTAACATATACACACTACTATATATAGAATAGATAACTAACAAGGACCTACTGTATGTCACAGGGAACTATATTCAATAATTTGTAATAACCTATAAGGGAAAAATATATATATATATGGATGTATAAATGAACCACTTTGCTGTACACCTGAAACTAACACACCATTGTAAAACAACTATACTCAATAAAAAATAAATAAAGATAATCTCACTCAGAATCAATAGTCATTTAACTAGTCCCAGGAGTATATTAGGGTTTGAATTATACTTACTCTCTGAGTACTTTTCTTAGTAAATAATGGATTCTGCTTTACAAGCATTTTCAATTTTCCTATTATTTCAAAGCCAGGAGTGTTCTCTGAATGTCTTCCTGAAAGAAAATGCTAAATGTGCTGTTGCCTCAATAGATACATATTTAAAATTCCAAAAGCTTTGATTTTATATAAAGTTTTACAACTTGAATTCCTCACCTTTACATTTGGGGAGACTGTCTTTCTATGAAAGAGTATCTAAAAGCTACATTTTAAAGTTATAAAACAGAGCCAGAGCTTTGTTATTTATAAAAAAAAAACCTTTATACAATTTTTAACATGTTTATTGGAGTATAATTTCTTTACAGTGTTGTGTTAGTTTCTGCTGTATAACAAAGTGAATCAGCTATACGTATACATATATCCCCATATCCCCTCCCTCTTGCGTCTCCCTCCCACCCTCCCTATCCCACCTCTCTAGGTGGTCACAAAGCACCGAGCTGATCTCCCCATGTGATAGAGCTGATCTCCCCATGTGATACAGCTGCTTCCCACTACCTATCTGTTTTACATCTGGTAGTGTATATATGTCAATGGTACTCTCTCACTTTGTCTCAGCTTTCCCTGCCCCCTCCCCGTGTCCTTAAGTCCATTCTCTACATCTGCATCTTTAATTTCCATTTACAGTTATTACAAAATATTGGCTATATTTCCTGTTTTGTACAATACATCCTTGAGCCTATCTCACACCCAATATTTTGTACCTCCCACTCTCCCACTCCTATATTGCCCCTCCCACCCCCACTGGTAACCACTAATTTTTTCTCCATATCTGAGTCTTCTTTTTTGTTATATTCACCAGTTTGTTGTATTTTTAAGATTCTACATATAAGTGATAACATACAGTATTTTCCTCTCGCTGTCTGACTTATTTCACTTAGCACAATGCCCTCCAGAGCCATGCATGTTGCTGCAAATGGCAAAATTTCATTCTTTTTAATGGCCAAGTAGTATTCCTTTAAATATCTATACCACTATCCATTCATCTGTTGATGGATACTTAGGTTGTTTCCATATCTTGGCAATTGTAAATAATGGTTTGATGAACATTGGGGTGCATATATCTTTTTGAATTAGTGTTTTTGGTTTTGATGTATACCCAGCAGTGGAATTTCTGGGTCACACGGTAGTTCTTTTTGTAGTTTTTTGAAAAACCCCCATAATGTTTTCCACACTGGCTGGACCAATTTAAATTCCCACCAGCAGTGTACAAGGGTTCCCTTTTCTCCACATCCTTGTCAACATTTATTCCTTTTGTTTGTTTGTTTTGACTATAATCATTCTGACAAGTGTGAGGTGATATCTCATTGTGGTTTTGATTTGTTTTTCCCTGATGCTAATTGATGTTGAACATCTTTTTTTGTGCTTCTTGGCCATCTTCATTTTCTCTTTGGAAAAATGTCTATTCAGTTTTTCTAATCATTTCTTATCTTTTTTTTTTCCAGTACCCAGGCCTCCCACTGTTGTGGCCTCTCCCGTTATGGAGCACAGGCTCTGGACACGCAGGCTCAGTGGCCATGGCTCTCAGACCCAGCTGCTCCACGGCATGTGGGATCTTCCTGGACTGGGGCATGAACCTGTGTCCCCTGCATCGGCAGGCAGACTCTCAACCACTGCGTCACCAGGGGAGCCCCAGGATATCTTTAACAGTGTGCGTCATTCATTTATCCTAGCCATTTGCTTGAGGGTTCTGGGAAATAATTATGACAGCTTGGGAAAATATCTGTCAACAAATTGCTTAAGTGCAACTGAAATAAATGTAGATCTGTCAAAAAAATGATAGCACCATTAGAGTGGCATCATCAATATGGTGATGTAGGTCGTTCACAGCTTCAGTCTCCCCATAGAAAATACACCACTGTGAAAATCCCAGAGCCTAGGGGTGAGGCTGTGGAAGACTCCTGGATCACAGAGACTGAGAAATACTGCATTAGAAGGAAAGAGGAGAGTCTACATTGTATTGGCCTTCTACAGGCCTGCACATCACCACTCCAAGAGGGGGCTCTGGAGCTACAGTTCCCCTAGTAGAAATAAAAAAAAAAGAGGGTCAAAAATGGTGGACATACGGCTCCCTCAGTATTGTAGAATGCTTCCCAGGAAGCCCACTCAGGTCTTACCTCATGGTCAATATTGGGGGAATCTGCAGGGCTTGGCCACTCAAGATCAAACAGAGAAGGGGGTGGACTTATATAAAATGGTGCTAAGCACTTGGCAGACCACATTCCTTCTTGCAGTACCACAGAGATCCAATCCAGTGGATCTGCCCATCAACAGAGATGAACCAGTAACCCAGCCTTTCCAGAGAGATTGGTTGGCATTTCTTCCTGATATGGATCACCAACCAATAAGCTTTAACACCTCTGTAGCACATATTACAGCCCTGCCCATGCACAGAAGCAGATTAAAAGCCCCATCCAACTATTTAATATAGGCTTTAGTCCTGTCTGATCAGGAAGCCTGGCTAGAAAACTCAGGCAGTTGTGGAGCCCATCCTACAGCCATATTTGGGCAAGAAACCAAGCCAGCATCGTTACCCAACTGTTAAATATAGCCTCTGGCCCTGAAAACCAGGGAGCCTGAAGAGTGAACCTGGGTTGCCTTGTAACCCAACCTTCGGTAGAATCCAGTTGTAAATCTCATCCTATAACCTCACCCCATAACAGAACTCAGTCTATGGCCTTGCTTATTGCTTAAAACAGCCTATGTCCTCACCCAGGCAGAGGGTTGGGCAGGGATCACCCAGTGATCTTGCCCAATCATGGAGTAAAGTCCCTAGCCCCACCCAACTGCAGGATTAAGCTGAGTTCCCTCCCAGCCAGAGAGCCTGGCTAGTGATCTTGCAGAGCAGAGCCAGCAGCTTATCTTATAACAAAGCCCAGCCTGCAGCCCTACCCCACATTGTGACATAGTCTTTAAGCCCACCTGACTTCAGAGCATAGCCTGAGAACTTTCCAACTGTGAAGCCCTAGCTGTAGCTCCACCTCAACAGGGATTGCAGCCAGCAGCATCATCCAGTCAGGGAGCACAGCCTGAAACTCCACCTGATGAGTAGTGATTGCAGAGTCCAACCTATAGCCCTGTCCAATTGTGGAGTCCAGCCTGTGGCCCACCTGGCAGGGGAAGTTATCCAGCAAGGTTGCCTGACCAAAGGTGATTGCAGAGTTCAACTACTGGCCCCACCTGACCATGGAGCACAGCTAGCAGCTCTGCACAATCAGGGAACCTGGTAAGCAGTCCCACTTGAATGCAGAGCCCAGCCAACAAGCCCATCCAACCACAAAGCCCAACCAAGAGCACAGCCTCTGAGCTCAGAATATGTGCAGAATTCTCACACAACTAGAGACCTCGATAACAAACTCTGCCTATCAATGCTACCAGCTGACCTATCCAGTATCCAAGCTGATCTGACTGATGAAGGTCTTTCCTCACAAAAGTGAACCTGTAAGTCTGGAAGAGGAAATCATTTACTCAAATATGCAGATACTGACTGCAAGTTTGGGGGTACTGGAGCAGCTCACTTTGCGGCCTGAGATAGCTTAGGGCCGGTGCTGGCCTGCTGCTGGGTGGGGTCAGGTGCTGGGACACCTGGCTATGTGGTTTGGAGGTTCCTGGTGGTGTCCCCCGGGGCTCATGGGTGGTATCACATCCTGGCACAGCTGGCTGTGGGGTCTTGGTGGTTCTGGGGCTGGTTCTAGCCTGCTGTTGGATGGACCCATATCCTGCATCAGCTGGCTCTGTGTCTCAGTGGTTCACGGGGCTGGTCCTGATCTGCCAATGTGTGGTATCTGATTCTGAAGCAGCTGGCTGTGGGACCTGTGGGAATCCATGGCTAGTTCCTGCCCACTGGTGGGCAAAGCAGGGGCCCCACATGAATGGCTGCTTGGCCTGAGGGAACCTGGTACTGTGCCTTCCAGTGGTGGGCAGGGTCTATTAAGTCTAGAGGGAGGACTCTGAAATGGCGCTTGCCAGCACCCATGTCCTCATGGTAGAACAAGTTCCCTAAAATGGCTTCCTCCAGTGTCTATGTCCCTATGGGGTGTCCCAGTGGCCTCCTGCCTTTCCAAGAGTCTTCTCCACGATCAGCAAGTGGATATGACCCAGGTTCCTCAAATTATTGCCTCTGTGCTGTGTCTTGATGCTCTTGAGAGTTTGTGTGTGCCCTTTAAGAGTGGAGTCTGTGTGTCTATGGTCCTCCAACTCTCTCATACACAAGCCCCTTTGGCCTTTGAAGCCTGACGTTCTGGAGGCTCACCTTCTCGGTACAGGACCCTCAGTCCGAGGAGCCCAATGTGGGGCTTGGACCCCTCACACATTCGGGAGAACCCCTATAATTGTGATTATCTTCCCATTTGTGGGTCACCTACCTGGGGGTGTGGGTCTTGACTATACCCTGTCTCTGCCCCTCCTACCTATTTCGTTTTGGTTCCTTCTTTATATCTTTAGTTGTGGAAAATATTTTCTGCTAGTCTTCAGGTCACTCTCATTGATAATTTCTCTGTAAATATTTGTAATTTTGATGTGCCCTTGGGAGGAGATGAGATTCCTACCCTGCCATTTTGGCCCCTCTTTCAGTGTTTCTTTTTGGAATAACAAAAATGTTTAAACTTATAATGTGGTGATGGAAGTTAAAGTCTGAATATACTAAAAACCAGTTAATTGTACACTAAATGGGTGAGTTGAATGGGGAGTGAATTATATTTCATTAAAGTTATTAAAATATATACCATTTACAAAAGAAATTCTAATGTACCTAAGAATAAAGCTAACAAAAACTGGCAATCCATGTGTTGTAATCCCTGACTTACAACTTTGCTTACTGCAAACAGAGTTGAAATACAACTTAGAGCATTTTGAGGAGTTTTGAAAAGTGGCAGAGCACAGTATGTAAGTTTTTCTCCTGGAATAATCCTGCAAAGTCAATACAAGATGCGAGTTCTTGGTCACTTTACATAAATAAGAAAGTGTCTTTTGCATATATTCCAAGAGTCTTGGTGGATTACACATTCTTTTATATTGCTATAAATATTGCACTTCACTCTGAGCTACTAGATCAGAGAGATTTAAGCTGAGCCCACAGAGAAGCTTCAAGAGTTTTATGAACTTCCCAAAATAATATGCAAAAAATTGGATATACATGCACATGCGTATTTTTCTAGAGATATTTTTTTACCTCTCCTGTTTCTTGTTTTTTATTTTTTAAATTAAACTATAGTTGATGTACAATATTATATGTACATGCATGTAATATAATGACTCATAGTTTAAAAGGTTATCCTCCATTTATAGTTATTATAAAATAGTAGCCATATTTCTCCTCTGATTTTTAATAAAGTATACAACTTAGATATTTAAAAACAACTTCTCTAATTAATACTCTCAGTAGGATCTAATACTGTGGTTCTCAAACCTAATGGCTCACCAAAATTATCTGAGTAGTTAAGAAAAAATTATACAATCCCAGTATCTACCACCTATAAATAGTGACAGAAATCTGAAGTGGACTCCAGGGATCTCTATAGTTTGGGATAACTTCACTCTAGAATCACTGCAGCATGCATCTATTGAGCTTCTAAAATTTGCCAGGGACTATTTTAAGGGCTATAGATATATAATAAAACTTATCTTCTTACTTGATGAAGTTCATATTCAAATGGGAATAAGAATATTTATTATATAATAGTATAATAATAGAGCCATATGCAGGGTTTCACAGGATCAGAGAGAAGAGACGGCCTTAGATTATCTTTCTTTTTATTGAGTTAACATTGCTTTATAAGATTATGTATGTTTCATGTGTACAACGTTATATTTTGACTTCTATATATACTACAATATGCTCACTACTAAAAGTTTAGTTTCCATCCATCACTATACATACAGTTGACTCCTTTTACCCATTTCACCTCCTCCCTCCTTCAATTCCCATCCCCTCTGGTAACCATTATACTGTTTTCTGTATCTAGGAGTTCTGTTTTTTCACTTTTTAAAAATTCCACATATGAATGAAATCATATAGTATTTGTCTTTCTTTGTCTGACTTAGTTCACATAGCATAATACCTTCAAGGTCCATCCATGTTGCCTTGACTGGGGACAGGAGTGGGGAAATTGGGTGAGTGGGAATGGGGAGGAGAATTGAGGGTTATAGGAACTGGTGTCCAGTAATTGCATACATACTATTTTGGCCAGAACCTGAATTCATTGCCCCATTGAATTTCTTGGGAGGCTGTAAAATCTAGTCTCTGTGCCTAGGAGGAATGGGATATGATTTTCCTGAATAGGTAGCTAGTCTCTGCTATTGCATATTGTCTAGTATACAGCTGGCTATTCATATCTTCATTCAATAGAACAATTTCTGTGCTTATTATATGCAGGCATTGTTCTGGGTACTAATGGTACAATTGGGAGCAAGACAGATATAAATCCCTACCTCTATGTGTCTAAAGTTCATGAAAGTAATCTGGGCTGATTATTTCTGTTTAGGAGGGGTCAATAAACGACAGAACTTACTGTGTTAAGCATGTAAAGGGTTAAAATCTATTAAATAATAAATTTTAAAGGATGTAATTATGACTCCTATACAAATATAAAATGTTGAAGATTTTATTTAAATTAGTAATTAATGAGAGAACCAGTAAGCCAGGTAGGGAATGGTAGCAGTCCTTAGTAGAAGCAATTTATCCTCACAGAAATCTTTGGGTAGCAGTGATGAAGTCCTAGTGTGATTTCTCTCTTTGGAATTGTCATGGAAAGGCAACTTGGCCCTCTGACCCTCAGTATCATCATGTGGAAAGTAAGAAGTGTGACTCCATAGAGGAAGCAAACTCAAATGGCTACAGGGCCAGGCAGATAAAACGACATAACAGAAGCAGGCTGGGTGAGGACTGTGGCAGGCAGAATGCTAGCCTGACCTAAATGAGTAGTTGCTCTTGAATTCCAGCTCATTACTGCTTTAGGGAATGCAGACTCATTATTGCTAGATACTCGGATTTTTTTTAAACCTGGAAATCCCGAGTTAAAAATATTAGTAATTAGTAATTAATGAGAGAACCAGTAAAGCAGGTACCAGGGCAGCTTTCATAGAGAGCTATGTAGGCTTTGATTCCATAATTGAGGTCAATCTTAGTTCCTTAAAAGTAGACTGTCATACCTGATAAAATGAGTATCATCTTCAAATAGGGCATTCTTAGCAAGTTCTTGGTTGCATACTTAATTTCTCTAAATATATCCTAGTAAAAAGGAATATAGTATCTGACTGAATGTATACAAATAAGTATATTTCCATGAAAAGTTTACAGACTTAATAAGAGTATCTGAATTCTGGGCAGTCAGTAAAAATCAGATATCATTGAAAAATGTTTTTTTTTTCAGTTTGAAAGAGCAGAGTCTACTAAATTGTTAGGCACTCTAGACAGTTCAACAAAAAAGAAGGCACTTCTTACATATCATGGGTATAGAAGAGAGGATAGTAAACTGTATCCCATGGGTCAAATCCAGCATGTAGCCTGGTTTTGTAAGGCCCCTGAGATAAGAATGTTTTTTGCATATTTAAATGGTTGATAAAAAGAAAGAAAATAAACACATGTCACAGAGAGTGTATATAGCCAAAAAGCCTAAATAATTTATTTAATACCTGGCCCTTTAGAAAGAAAGTTTTTGAACCATGATATAGAACATTAAAATAACATTAAGTATATTCCAAATAAATAATCATAGTAAGACTTTTTTATTAGTTCATTCAATCCCATATAACTATAAAGAGTGCCAAACTGTTTTCCAGAATGGCTGTACTATTTTACATCCCCACCAACAAAGCTTTTTTGTATTCTCACCATCAAGGTGGGTTCTGCCATGATGAGCAATCTAGCCCCAGAAGTCTCTTTGTTCCTTCAGGACAGAGAAACCTATAAAACTTTTAGATAAAAATGTAAGCAAACACCTTCAGGACCTAGAGGTAAGCAAAAAGTTTGTAGATTTGACACAGCACAATCCATAAAAGGAAAAGAAATTATAAACTGCTCACTATTAAAATGTAAACAAAAACAACAAAAAGTTTGCTTTGTGAAAAGACCATGTGAAGAAGGTGAAAAGACAAATTACATACTAGGAGGAAATATTTGCAAATCGCATATTTGACAAAGGACTAGTATCTAGGGTACATAAAGAGTAAAAAATTCAACAGTAAAAGCAACAAACAAGAAATCCAATTAGAAAATGAGCAATAATTATATCACCAGTATGCAGATGGCAAATATGCACATTAAAAGATGTTCAACATCATTAGCCATTATGGGAATGTAAATTAATACCACCTGAACTATCTCTAAACACTACCATAATGGTTAAAATAAAAATAGTGACAACACCAAATGCTGGAAACAACCTAAAGTCTTTCAAAGGTAAATGGTGGGACTTCCCTGGTCGTCCAGTGGGTAAGACTCCATGCTCCCAATGCAGGGGGCCCGGATTTGATCCCTGATCAGGGAACTAGATCGCACATGAATGCCACAACTAAGAGTCTGCATGTAGCAACTAAGAAGTCCACATGCCACAACCAAGAAGTCTGCATGCAGCAACTAAGATCCTGCATGCTGCAACTAGCATCTGGCACAGCCAAAATAAATAAATAAATAAATAAATAAATAAATAAATAAATAAATAAATATTTTTTTTTTAAGGTAAGTGGTTAAACAAACTGTGGTACATCAATACCATGGAGTACTACTAAACAATAAAATGTGACAAACTACTGATACACACAAAACCCCAGATGACTCTCCAGGGAATTATGCTGAGTACAAAAAGCCAATCCCCAAAGATTGCATACTGCATGATCCAATTTATATAGCATACTTTAAATGACAAATTATAGAAATGGAGAAATTAGTAGTTGTCAGGACTTAGAAATGGGCCTAGAGGGATGGAAAAGAGGTGAGTGTGGTTATAAATCAACAGAAGGTTTCCTAGTGGTGATAGAACTCTTCCATATCTTGATCATGGTTGTGGGTACATAAAAATACATATATGGTAAAATTGTATAAAACTGAATGTATTCACACACACACACACATGTACAGTAAAACTGGTGAAATCTGAATAAGGCCAAAGGATTTAGTCAATATCAGTTTCTTGGTTGTGGTATCAGCCTATAGTTTTGGAAGATTTTACCATTGATTGGAACTGCATAATGTGGGACAAACACAGGGTCTCTGTATTGTTGTGTACAACTGCATGTGAATCTACAATTGTCTCAATATAAAACGTTTAATAAAAAAGTAAATATAGAGGTAATGTAATTGAAAAGAATCTTAGCTCTTTTACCAATTACAGAAAATTATTCTGCTAGGACACAGAATCTTTGCTAACTTTGCAGATTATGCAGATAGTAAAGGATAACCTTTCATACAGCAAGCAAAGTCATTAATGAGTAGTCAATGAAACATTCATCAAAACTGAGCAAAATTTGTTAACATTTTAATTCATTCCACTGTTTCTTTTCAGACTCAGCTATGATGAAGTAAGGCAAATAACATTCATTTACAAATTTTGTTCTTTCCTATGACCTTTATATCCAGAACAAAGTGACAATTTACTATAGGATAGAGTTGCTTCTCTCAGGGTGTCCATGAGATCAAAACAATTTTCAAATTAATACTAAGATGTTATTTATCTTAACATTCAGTGTGCTCATCATAACTATCTTCAAATGAAGCAATACAAAAATATTTTTTACTTTTTGAATACAGGAAATATCAATAGTTATAATCCACAATAAAAATAAAATCTTTGGGTTTTCTGTATATTTGCAGAGTCTGGACTTTCATATGCTGTGTTCTCCCCAGACTGACTTCTTCCAGCCACGATGGAATAACAGGGTTGAAATTTACTCTCTCATCTAAATAACAACAATTTTAAAAATAGACAAAATAAATGAAACATTTTTTAAGACAGCAATCTTTGAAAGACAGGAAACAAATGAGGTGAGCCTTAAAACGTCCCCAGCTTATTGCCTTGAGAGTGTTTCTAGGCTGCAGCACAGTGACAAGAAACCCAGGTGAAGCCCAGCAGACTCGCAGTTAAGGAGATGTACCTGAGAGTGCAGGGAGACCAATGTAGCTAGGGTTTGTAGGACAGAGTACAAGAAAAGAGAGAATTTCACAGTGAGACCTCTAAACATGCAGAAGATCTCCACAATTACACAGCAAAGTACTGATCAGTACATGTGTGTGAGTAAGCTACTTGAGGCTAGCAGAAAAGCATCAAATTGGTTGAGAGGGAAAGGTAGACTGTGCTCCAACAACAACAACAACAAAAAAGAATAATACCTGTTCCCATTAACCAGACTGGAAAGTCTCATAGGGTATTAAAAAGAGATTTCAGAAGTGTCTTGCCTGGATTCAGAGCTCAAGATGGTAGAGTAGAAGGATGTGAGCTCGCCCCCTTCTTACAAAAACACCAAAATCACAACTAACTGCTGAACAAGAGTCGACAAAAAAATGCTGGAACCTACCAAAAAAGATACCCTATACCTAAAGACAAAGAAGAAGCCACAGTGAGATGGTAGGAAGGTTGCAATTACCATAAAATCAAATCCTATACCTACTAGGTGGGTGACCCACAATCTGGAAAGCAATTACACCACAGAAATCCCACAGGAGTGAAAGTTCTGAGTCCCATGTCAGGCTTCCCAGACTCGGTGTCTAGCAATAGGAGGAGGAGTCACCAGATAATCTGGCTTTAATTGTCAGCAGGGTTTCATTGCAGGACTTCTAAAGGACTGGCAGAAACAGAAGCTCCACTCTTGGAAGGTGCACACAAAGTCTCACGCACATCAGGACACAGGGGACAAAAAAGCAGTGACCCTATAAGAGATAAAGCCAGACTTACCTGCTAGTATTTGTGGGTCTCCTGAAGAGGCAAGGGGGTAGCTGTGGCTCACTGTGGGGACAAAGACTCTGGCAGCAGCAGTTTTCAGAAGTACTCATTGGTGTGAGCCCTCCCAAGGCCACAAAGTGCCCCACCAAAAAGTCTGTAAGCTCCAGTGCTGGGTTGTCTCAGGCCAAACAACCAACAGGGTGGGAACACAGCCTCACCTATCAGCAGACAAGTGAATTAAATATTTACTGAGCATAGCCCTGACCACCAGAGGGACAAGATCCAGCTCCACCAGTCCCTCTCATCAGGAAGCTTGCACAAGCCTCTTAGATAGCCTCATCCACCAGAGGGCATACAGCAGAAGTAAGAAAAACTACAATCCTGCAGCCTGTGGAATGAAAAACACAATCACAGAAAGTTAGACAAAATGAAATGGCAGAGGAATATGTCCCAGAGAAAGGAACAAAATAAAACCCCAGAAAAAAAACTAAGTGAAGTGGAGATAGGAAACCTTCCAGAAAAAGAATTCAGAATAATGATAGTAAAGATGATCAAGGATCTCAGAAAAAGAATGGAGGCAGGGATCAAGAAGATGCAGGAAGGCTTCTCTGGTGGTTCAGTGGTTAAGAAACTGCCTGCAAATGCAGGGGATGCAGGTTCAAGCCCTGGTCTGGGAAGATCCCACATGCCATGGAGCAGCTGGGTCCATGAGCCATGGCCGCTGAGCCTGCACGTCCAGAGCCTGTGCTCCACAACGGGAGAGGCCACAACAGTGAGAGGTCCATGTACAGCAAAAAAAAAAAAAAAAAAAAAAGATGAAGGAAATGTTTAACAAAGACCTAGAAGAACTAAAGAACAAACAAACAGAGATAAACAAGACAATAACTGAAATGAAAAACACACTAGAAGGAATCAATAGCAGAATAACTGAGTCAGAAGAACGGAGAAGTGACCTGGAAGACAGAATGGTAGAATATAATGCCATGGGCACAATAAAGAAAAAATAATGAAAAAAAATGAAGACGGTATAAGAGAACTCTGGGACAACATTAAATGCACCAACATTCACATTATAGGGGTCCCAGAAGGAGAAGGTAGACAGAAAGGACCTGAGAAAATATTTGAAGAGATAATAGCTGAAAACTTCCCTAACACAGGAAAGGAAACAGTAACCCAAGTCCAGGAAGTACAGCTAGTCCCAGCCGGGAAAAACTGAAGGAGGAACATGCCAAGACACATAGGAATAAAATTGACAAAAATTAAAGACAAAGAAAAACATATTAAAAGCAACAAGGGAAAAATGACAATTAACATACAAGGAAACTCCCACAAGTTTATCTGCTGATTTCTCAGCAGAGACTTTGCAGGCCTGAATGGAGTGGCAGGATATTTTTAAAGTGATGAAAAGGAAGAACCTAAAACCAAGAATACTCTACCCTGCAAGGCTCTCATTCATATTTGATGGAGAAATAAAAAGCTTCACAGACAAGCAAAAGCTAAGGGAATTCACCACCACTAGACCAGCTTTGCAGCAAATGCTAAAGAAACTGCTCTAGGCAGGAAAGAGACCAGCAACTTAAAACAACTTTGTACATATATAAACTGCTATATCAAAATCCCATGGGAAAGGCAAGCTCAAAAGCTACAATAGATACACACACAAAAAAGAAAAAAGCTACCCAAACACAACACTAAAAATGGTCATCAAAACACAAGTCAAGGAATCGGGAAGATGGCAGAAAAGTAAGACACGGAGATCACCTTCCTCCCCACAGATACAACAGAAATACATCTACACGTGGAACAACTCCAACAAAACACATACTGAATGCTGGCAGAAGACTTCAGACCTCCCAAAAGGCAAGAAACTCCCCACGTACCTGGGTAGGGCAAAAGAAAAAAGAATAAACAGAGACAAAAGAATAGGGATGGGACCTGCACCAGTGGGAGGGAGCCTTGAAGGAGGAAAGGTTTCCACACACTAGGAAGCCCCCTCACAGGCAGAGACTGTGGGTGGTGGAGGGGGAAAGCTTCAGAGCCGAAGAAGAGAGAACAGTAACAGGGGTGTGGAGGGCAAAACGGAGAGATTCGCGCCCAGAGGATTGGTGCCGACCAGCACTCACCATCCTGAGAGGCTTCTCTGCTCACCTGCAGGGGAAGGTGGGGCTGGGAGCTGTGGCTTGGGCTTTGGTCTGAGCGCAGGGAGAGGACTCGGGTTTGCGGCGTGAACACAGCCAGCAGGGGGGTAGTGCACCAAGGCAAGTCGAGAGGGTGTCAGGGGAAAAGTCTGGACCTGCAGAAGAGGCAAAAGACCTTTTCTTCCCTCTTTGTTTCCTGGTGCACTAGGAGAGGGGATTAAAAGCGCTGCTTAAAGGAGTTCCAGAGATGGGCGTGAGCCACGGCTAACAGCACAGACCACAGAGACAGGAATGAGATGCTAAGGCTGCTGCTGCCGCCACCAAGAAGCCTGTGTGCGAGCACAGGTCACTATCCACACCACCCTTCCCGGGAGCCTGTGCAGCCTGCCACTGCCAGGGTCCTGAAATCCAGGGACAACTTCCCTAGGAGAATGCACGGTGAGCCTCAGGCTGGTTCAACGTCCCGCTGGCCTCTGATGCTGCAGGCTCTCCCTGCATCCACACCACTCCCTCCCCCTGGCCTGAGTGAGGCAGAGCCCCCGAATCAGCTGCTCCTTTAACCCTATCCTGTCTGAGCGAAGAACAGACAGCCTCTGGTGACCTACATTCAGAGGTGGGGCCAAATCCAAAGCTGAGCCCCGGGAGCTGTGAGAACAAAGAAGAGAAAGGGAAATCTCTCCCAGCAGCCTCAGAAACAACAGATTAAATCGCCACAATCAGCTTAATGTAACCTGCATCTGTGTAATACTTGAATAGACAATGAATCATCCTAAATGGAAGACATGGACTTTGAGAGCAAGATTTATTATTTTTTTCCCCTTTTCCTCTTTTTGTGAGTGTGTATGTGTATGCTTCTGTGTGAGATTTTATCTGTATAGCTTTGGTTTCACCATTTTTTTAATTAAAAATTTTTCCTTAATAATTATTTTTTACTTTAATAACTTTATCTTATTTTATCTTAATTTATTATATTTTACTTAATCCTCTTTCTTTCTTTCTTTCTTATACTTTTACACCCTTTTATTCTGAGCTGTGTGGATGAAAGTCTCTTGGTGCTGGAGACAGGAGTCAGAGCTGTGCCTCTGACGTGGGAGAACCAACTTCAGCACAGTGGTCCACAAGAGAACTCCCAGCTCCACATAATATCAAATGGAAAAAATCTCCCAGAGATCTCCATCTCAACACCAGCACCCAGCTTCACTCAACAACCAGCAAGCTACAGAGCTGGACACCCTATGCCAAAGAACTAGCAAGAGAGGAACAGAACACCACCCGTTAGCAGAGAGGCTGCCTAAAATCATATTAAGTCCACAGACACCCCAAAACACACCACCAGATGTGGACATGCCCACCAGAAAGACAAGATCCAGCCTCATCCATTAGAACACAGGCACTAGTCCCCTCCACCAGGAAGCCTACACAACCCACTGAACCAACGTTAGCAACTGGAGACAGACACCAAAAACATCAGGAACTATGAAACTGCAGCCTGCAAAAAGGAGACCCCAAACAAACTAAGATAAGCAATATGAGAAGACAGAAAAACACAAAGCAGATGAAGGAGCCAGATAAAAACCCACCAGACATAACAAATGAAGAGGAAACAGGCAGATTACCTGAAAAAAGAATTCAGAATAATGATAGTAAAGACGCTCCAAAATCTTGGAAAGAGAATAGAGAAAAGGCAAGAAACATTTAACAAGGACGTAGAAGAACTAAAGATGAAACAAGCAATGATGAACAGCACAATAAATGAAATTAAAAATACTCTAGATGAGATCAGTAGCAGAATAACTGAGGCAGAAGAACAGAGAAGTGACCTGGAAGATAAAATAGTGGAAATAACTGCTGCAGAGCAGAATAAAGAAAAAAGAATGAAAAGAACTGAGGACAGTCTCAGAGACCTCTGGGACAACATTAAATGCAACAACATTCGAATTATAGGGTTTCCATAAGAAGAAAGAAAAAGAAAGGGACTGAGAAAATATTTGAAGAGATTAGTTGAAAACTTCCCTAATATGGGAAAGAAAATAGTTAATCACATCCAGGAAGCACAAAGAGTCCCATACAGGACAAATCCAATGAGAAACATGCCAAGACACATATTAATCAAACTGTCAAAAATTAAATACAAAGAAATCATATTAAAAGCAGCAAGAGAAAAACAACAAATAACACACAAGGGAATCCCCCTAAGGTTAACAGTTGATCTTTCAGCAGAAACTCTGCAATACAGAAGGGACTGGTAAGACATATTTAAAGTGATGAAGGAGACAAAACTACAACCAAGATTACTCTACCCAGCAAGTATCTCATTCAGATTTGATGGAGAAATTAAAAACGTCATAGACACGCAAAAGCTGAGAGAGTTCAGCACTACCAAACCAGCTTTACAACAAATGCTAAAGGACCTTCTCTAGGCAAGAAACACAAGAGAATGAAAAGACCTACAATAACAAGCCCAAAACAAATAAGAAAATGAGAATAGGAACATACATATTGATAATTACCTTAAATATAAATGGATTAAATGCTCCCATCAAAAGACACAGACTGGTTGAATGGAAACAAAAACAAGACCCATATATATGATGTCTACAAGAGACCCACTTCAGACCTAGAGACACATGCAGAATGAAAGTGAGGGGATGGAAAAATATATTCCATACAAACGGATACCAAAAGAAATCTGGCATAGCAATTCTCATATCAGAAAAAATAGACTTTAAAATAAAGACTATTACAAGTGACAAAGAAGGACAGTATATAATGATCAAGGGATCGATCCAAGAAGGAGATGTCCTCAATATATAAGGCAAAGACTAACAGCCCTAAAAGAGAAATTAACCATAACACAATAATAGTGGGGACTTTAACACCTCACTTTCATCAGTGGACAGATCATCCAGACAGAAAATCAATAACAAAACAAAGGCCTTAAAAGGCACAATATACCAGATGCACTTAACTGATATTTATAGAGCATTCCATCCAAAAGCAGCAGAATACACATTCTCCTCATGTGCACATGTAACATTCTCCAGGAATGACCACATGCTGGGCCACATAGAGACTCTCAATAAATTTAAGAAAACTGAAATCATATAAAGTATCTTTTCTCATAAGAATGCTATGAGATTAGAAATAAACTATAAGAAAAGAACTGTAAAAAACACAAAAACTTGGAGGGTAAACAGCATGCTACTAAACAACCAATGGATCTCTGAAGAACTCAAAGAGCAAATTAAACAAAAACCTAGAGACAAATGAAAAGGAAAGCACAATGATCCAAAACCTCTGGGGTGCAGCAAAAGCAGTTCTAAGATGGAACTTTATAGCAAAACAATCTTACCTCTGGAAACAATAAAAATATCAATTACACAACCTAAACCTACACCTAAAGCAACTAGAGAAAGAAGAACAAATGAAACCTAAAGTTAGTGTAAGGAAAGAAATCATAAAGATCAGAGCAGACATATATGAAATAGAGAAAAAGAAAACAATAGCAAAGATCAGTGAAACTAAAAGTTTATTCTTTGAGAAGATAATCTTTTTCCAGACACATCAAGAAAAAAAAAGGAGAGAACACAAATCAATAAAATTAGAATGGAAAAAGAGGAAGTTACAACTGACACCACAGAAATACAAAGGATCATAAGAGACTATGACAAGCAACTGTATGCCAATTAAATGGACAATCTGGAAGAAATGGACAAATTCTTAGGTAAAATCTCCCAAGACTTAACCAGTAAGAAATAGAAAATATGAACAGACCAATCACAAGTAATGAAATTGAAACTGTGATTAAAAAAAAAAAACCTCACAACAAACAAAAGTTCAAGGCCAGATGGCTTCACAGGCGATTTCTATTGAACATTTAGAGAAGAGCTAACACCTATCCTTCTGAAACCGTTCCAAAAAATTGTAAAGGAAAGAAAACTCCAAAACTCATTCTATTAGTCCACCATCACCCTGATACCAAAACCAGACAAAGATACCAAACAAAAGAAAATTACAGATCAATATCACTGATGAACATAGACCCCAAAATCCTCAACAAAATACTAGCAATCCGAATCCAACAATACAGTAAAAGGATCATAAAGCCTGATGAAGTGGGATTTATCTCAGGGATGCAAGGATTCTTCAATATCTGAAAATCAATCAGTGTGATACACCACATCAACAAATTGAAGAATAAAACCATATGTTCATCTCAATAGATGCAGAAAAAGCCTTTGATAAAACTCAACATGCATTTATGATAAAAGCTCTCCAGGAAGTGGGCATAGAGGGAACATACCTCAACATAATACAGACCATATATAACAAACCTAGAGCTAATATCATACTCAAGAATGAAAAGCTGAAAACATTTCCTCTATGATCAGGAACAAGACAAGGATGTTGACTCTTACCACTTTTATTCAACATAGTTTTGGAATTGCTAGCTATGGCAATCAGGGAAGAAAAAGAAATAAAAGGAATCCAAATTGAAAAAGAAGAAGTTAAACTGTCACTGCTGATGACATGATACTATACATAGAAAATCCTAAGGACACTTCCAGTAAACTACTAGAGCACATCAATGAATCTGGTGAAGTTTCAGGATACAAAATTAATACAGAGAAATCTCTTGCATTTCTATACACTAACGACACAAGATCAGGAAGATAAATTAAAAAACAATCCCATTCATCATCATATCAAAAATAATAAAATAACTAGAAATAAACCTCCCTAAGGAGGCAAGAGACCTGCACTCTGAAAGCAATAAGATGCTGATGAAAGAAATCGAAGATGACACAAACAGATTGAAATATATGACATGTTCTTGGGTTGGAAGAATCAATATTGTCAAAATGACTATACTACCCAAGGCAATCTACAGATTCAATTCAATCTCTATTACATTACCAATGGCATTTTTCATAGAACTAAAACAAGAAATCTTAAAATTTGTATGGAGACACAAAGGAGTCCAGATAGCAAAAACAATCTTGAGAAAGAAAAACGGACTTCTTGACTTCAGACTATACTACAAAGCTACAGTCATCAAAACAGTATGGTACTGGCACAAAAATAAATATAGATTGATGGAACAGTATAGAAAGCTCAGAAATAAACCCCACACCTTTGGTCAGTTAATCTATGACAAAGGAGGCAAGTCTATACAATGGAGGAAATATATTATCTTCAGTAAATTGTGCTGGGAGAACTGGACAGCTACATGTAAAAAAAATTAAATTAGAAAATTCTTCAACATCATACACAAAAATAAATTCAAAATGGATTAAAGACCTATCTGTGAGACTGAACACTATAAATCAGAGGAAAACATAGGCAGAACACTCTCGGACATAAATTGCAGCATGTTTTTTATCCATCTCCAAGAGTAATAGAAATAAAAACAAAAATAAACAAATGGGACCTAATTAAACTCAAAAGCTTTTGCATAGCAAAGGAAACCATAAACGAAAAGACATCCCACAGAATGGGAGAAAATATTTGCAAATGATGTGACCGACAAGGGATTAGTCTCCAAAATTTACAAACAGCTCATGTGACTTTATCATCAAATAAACAACCCAATGAAAAAATGGGCAGAAGGCCTAAATAGACATTTCTCCAAAGAAGACATACACATGGCCAAGATGCACTTGAAAAGATGTTCAACATTACTAATTATTAGATAAATGCAAATCAATACTATAATGAGATATTACCTCACAGCCGTCGGAATGGCTATCATCAAAATATCCACAAATAGGGTTTCCCTGGTGGCGCAGTGGTTGAGAGTCCGCCTGCCGATGCAGGGGACACGGGTTCGTGCCCCGGTCTGGGAAGATCCCACATGCCACGGAGCAGCTGGGCCCGTGAGCCATGGCCACTGGGCCTGCGCGTCCGGAGCCTGTGCCCCGCAACGGGAGAGGCCACAACAGTGAGAGGCCCGCATACCGCAAAAAATATATATATATATATCCACAAACAATAAATGCTGGTGAGGGTGTGGAGAGAAGGGAAATCTTTATACTCTTTGTGGGAATGTAAATTGGTATGGCCACTGTGGAAAATAGTATGGAGGTTCCTTAAAAAACTAAAAATAGAGCTCTCATATGATCCTGCAATCCCACACCTGGGCATATACCTGGAGAAAAACATGGTCCAAAAGGATACATGCACTCCAGTGTTCACTGCAGAGCTGTTTCCGATAGCCATGACATGGAAGCCACCTAAATGTCCATCGACAGAGGAATGGATAAAGAAGATGTGATACATATATATAATGGAATATTAAATGAAATAATGCTATTTGCAGCAACATGATGGACCTAGAGACTGTCATACTGAATGAAGTAAGTCAGAGAGAGAAAGACAAATATCGTATGATATTGCTTATATGTGTAATCTTAAAAACATGATACAAATGAACTTATTTACAAAAGAGAAAGAGACTCACAGACTTAGAAAATGAACTTATGGTCCCCTAGGGGGAATGATGGGTAGGAGGGATAGTTAGGGAGTTTGGGATTGGCATGTACACACTGCTGAATTTAAAATGGATAACCAACAAGGACCTACATGGACCTGCATGGACCCACCTGCTCTGTGGCATGTGGGATCCTCCCAGACCAGGGACCAAACCTGTGCCCCCTGCATTGGCAGGCGGACTCTCAACCACTGCATCACCAGGGAAGTTCCCATACTGTTTTGATTACTATAGATTTGTAGTATAGTTTGAAATCAGGTAGCATGAATACTCCAGCTTTATTCTTTCTTTATCAAGCTTTCTTTGTTTATTCAGGGATTTTGTGATTCCATACAAATTGTATAATTATTTGTTCTAGTTCTGTAAAAAATACCGTTGGTATTTTGAAAAGAATTGCTTTGAATCTGTAGATTTGATTTGGGTAGTATGGACATTTTAACAATTTTGATTCCTCCAATCCATTAACACAGTATATCTTTTCACTTATTTGTGTTATCTTCAGTTTCTTTCCTCAATGTCTAATAGTTTTCAGAATACACGTATTTCACCTCTTAGGTTGAATTTATTCCTAGGTATTTCTTTTTTTTTGATATAATTGTAAATGGAATTGTTTTCTTTATTTCTCTTTCTGATAGTTTGTTGTTAGTGTTTAGAAATGCAAGAAATTTCTGTATATTAGTTTTGTATCCTGAAACTTTACTGAATTCATTTATTAGTTATAATTGTTCTTTGGTGACATCTTTGGGATTTTCTATAGAGTGTAATGTCATCAGCAAATAGTGACACTTTTATTTATTTTTTCTCAATTTGGATCCTTTTTATTTCTTTTACTTGCCTAATTGCTTTGGCTAATACTTCCATTGCCGTGTTGGATAAAAGTGGTGAGAGTGGGTATCCTTGTCTTTTTCCTGATCTTAGAGGAAACGTTTTCAGCTTTTCACTGTTGAATATGATGTTAGCTGTGGGTTCGTCATATATGGCCTTTATTATGTTGAGGTATGTTCCCTCTATTCCCACTTTGTGGAGAGTTTTTTATCATAAATATATGTTGAATTTTGTCAAATGCCTTTATTACATGTATTGACATTATTATATGATTTTTATCCTTGGTTTTATTAATATGGTATATCACACTGATTGATTTATGGGTGTTCAACCATCCTTGTATCCCTGGAATGAAACTCACTTGATCATGATATACAATCCTTCTAATATATTATTGAATTTGGTTTGCTAATATTTTGTTGCTTAAATTACTCATACAATCTGTATTTTCTTCCTTCTTTTTGCTTTATTTTGTCTGATATTTTTCTAACTTCTTAAGGTCAAAAGTTAGGTTATTGACTTGAGATATTTCTTTTTTTGGCATAGGTGTTTGTTATCAGAAACTTCCCTCTAAACACTGATTTAGGTATATCCCATATTTTGATATATAACATTTGTTTTTTAATTCATCTTAAAGTATTTTCTAAATGACCCATTGATTTCCTCTTTGAGCTAGTAGTCAATTAAGCATGTGTTGTTTAATTTCCATTCAGTTTTTAATTTCCCACATTTCCTTTTGTTATTAATTTCTAATTTGATCTTATTGTGGTTGAAGAATATACTTTGTATGATTTTAGTACCCTAAATTTTTTTAGAGTTATTTAATGGTCAATATATGGTTTATCCTAGAGAATGTTCCATGTACTGGAGAAGAATGTGTATTCTGCTATTATTGGGTGGAATGTTCTAAAGATGTCTGCTATGTCTGTTATTTTATAGTGATATTCAGTTCTTTTATTTCCTTATTGATCTTCTATCCATTATTTAAAGTAGAATAATGAATCTTTCAAAAATTACTGTTGAATTTTCGATTTCTCCCTTCACTTCTGTCAGTTTTTTTCATCATGAGTTTTGGGGTCTGTTTTTACATGCATATATGTCTATAATTGTTATGTCTTTTTGATGGAGTCATGCATTTATAATTATGAAATATCCTTCTTTTTAGCTAGTGACAATACTTGTCTTAAAGTCTGTTTTGTTTGATATAGGTATAACTATCCCAACTCTCTTTTGCTTGCATGGTAAATAATTTTTTTCCATTCTTTTACTTTCAACTTGTTTGTGGTTTTGGTATGAAACTAAGTCTAATGTAGATAGCATATAGTTTGATTATACTTTAAATTGATTTTGTCATCCTCTGGCTTTTAATTGAAGAATTTAGTCCTTTTATATTTATTGCAATGACTAATAAAGTAAGATTCATGTCTGCACTTTTGTTATTTCCTTTCTCTGTGTCTTATAGCTTTTTGTTTCTCAATATCATCATTATTGCCTTTTTTGTGTTAGATATATTTAGTGTGCCATTTTAATTCTCTTGCTATATTTTAATGATTACTTCATGGAATATCATTAACATCTTATTTTAGAACAGTCTATTTCAGACAAATAGCAACATATTATCAGTAGCACACAAAATCTTGCTCCTATATAGCTTTACTCCCCCTCCCTTTGTGCTATTATTGTCACAAATCAATCTTTATGAATTGTGTGCCTATCAATATAGATTTATTATTATTGCATCATACAGTTGTCTTTTAAATGAGATAGTAAAAAGAGTTACAGCCAAAATATATTTATACTGTCTTATATATTTACCTAAATATTTAACTTTACTGACACTCTATTTTTTCATATTGATTTCAGTTATTCTTGAGTGTCTTTTTATTTTAGCCTAAATGACATCCTTTACTATTTTTGTAGTGCAGCTTCACTAGCAATAAGCTTTAAAAGTTTCTGTTCATATGAAATATTTAATTTCTCTTGAATTCTTATTGCTTTTTTACAGTCTAGTTGAGATATTATTCACATATAACACATTTAAATTAATGTGCGCATTGTGATGATTAAGTACACGCATATATTACAAAATGATTACCACAATAATGTTAGTTAACTCCATCCCTTCACATAATTATGATTTGTGTGTTTGTATGGCTGGTGATAAAATGTAAAATGTACTGTCTTAACAACTTTCAAATATATAATACGGTATTTATAGCTAGGAGTTTGTACCCTTTGACCAACATCTCCCCATTTCTCCCCCACCATCCTCTAGGAACCATCATTCTACTCTATTTCTGAGCTGAGATTTTTCATTGATAGATTCCACATATATGTGAGAACACACAGCATTTGTCATTGTCTGTCTGACTTATTTCACTTAGCATAATACACTCAAAGTCCATCCATGTTGTTGCAAATGGCAAAATTTCACTCTTTTTTGTGGGTGAATAATATTCCATTATATATATAAGTATACCACATTTTATTTACTCATTCATCCATTGATGGATATTTAGGTTACTTCCATAGCTTGGCTATTTTAAATCATGCTGCAATGAACATAGGGGTACAGATAGCTATTTGCGATAGTAATTTCATTTCCTTTGGATATATATCCAAAAGTAGAGTTGCTGGATCATACATTAATTATACTTTTAACTTTTTGAGAAATCTCCATCCTGTTTTTCATAAATGCTTTACCAACTTAAATTCACCAACAGTGTACAAGGGTTCCCTTTTCTCCACATACTCACCAATACTTGTGATTACTTGTCTTTTTGATAATAAACATTCTTACAGGTGTGGGGTTATATCTCATTATGGTTTTGGTTTGCATTTTCCTGATGATTAGTGATGTCAAGCGTCTTTTTTTGTTTGTTTTTTTGTTTTGTTTTCTTTTTTTTTTTTTTTTTTTTTTGCAGTACCTGGGCCCCTCACTGTTGTGGCCTCTCCTGCTGCGGAGCACAGGCTCCGGACGCGCAGGCTCAGCGTCCATGGCTCACGGGCCCAGCCGCTCCGCGGCATGTGGGATCTTCCTGGACCAGGGCACGAACCCGTATCCCCTGCATCAGCAGGAAGACTCTCAATCACTGCACCACCATGGAAGCCCTCAAGCATCTTTTCATGTACCTGTTGGTCATTTGTATGTCCTCTTTGGAAAAATGATTATTAAAGTTGTTTCCCTATTTTTAAATTGGATTGTTTGTTTTTTGCTATTGAGTTGTATAAATCCCTTATGTTTGGATATTAAGTCTTTATCAGATAGATGGTTTCCAAATATTTTCTCCCATTATGTAGGTTTCCCTTTCATTTTGCTGATTACTTTTCTTTCTGTGCAGAAAACATTTAGTTTTGTGTAGTCTCACTTGTTCATTTTTGCTTTTGTTGCTGGTGCTTTTCGTGTCATCCAAAACATCATTGCCAAATCAATGTCAAGGAGCTTTCCCCCTAGGTTTTCTTCCATTTTTACAGTATTGGGTCTTTCATTTAAACCTTTAATCTGTTTTGAGTTAATTTTGGGGAGTGATATAAGATAGGGGTCCAATTCCATCCTTCTGCATGTGGTTATCCAGTTTTCTGAGCACTATTTACTGAAGAGATTGTCACTTCCCCATTTCATCTTCTTTACTCCCTTGTCAAATATTGGTTGACTGTATATGAGTTGGTTTATTTCTGAGTTCTGCATTCTATTTCATTGATCTGTTTGTCTATTTTTATGTCAGTACCATGCTGTTTTAATTACTAGTTTTGTAATGATGTTATATATATATATATATATATATATATATATATATATATATATATATATATATATATATATATATATATATTCTGGTTTTTTTTGGGGGGGTATGCGGGCCTCTCACTGTTGCAGCATCTCCCGTTGCAGAGCACAGGCTCTGGATGTGCAGGCTCAGCGGCCATGGCTCATGGGCCCAGCAGCTCCACAGCATGTGGGATCTTCCCAGACCAGGAAACAAACCTGTGTCCCCTGCATTGACAGGCGGACTCTCAACCACTGTGCCACCAGGGAAGTCCTGTAATGACGTTTTAAATCAGTAAGTGTGATCCCTCAGGCTTTGTTCTTCATTTTCAAATTGCTTTGGCTATTTGGGGTCTTTTGTGGTTCTACACGAATTTTAGGATTTTTTTTCTTTCTGTGAAATATTCCTTTGGAAATTAGATAGGGAATTAATTGAATCTATAGAAGTATTGAAAGATAGTATGGATATTTTTTAAATGTGAATCCTTCTGATCCATGAACATAAGATATCTTTTCATTTATTTGTGTCTTCAGTTTCTTAAAATTTTCTGTACAGATCTTTCACTTTCTCGGTTAAATTTTTTTCCTAAGTGTTTCATTTTTTTTTTTTTGGATTTGATTGTGAATGGGATATTCTTTATTTTTCATATAGTTTGTAGTTAGTGTATAGAAATGCAACTGATTTTGTATTATGATTTTGTATCCTGAAACAACTGAATTCATATATTAATTCTAATAATTTTTGGTGGAGTATTTAGGGTCTTATATAATATATATAGGATTATGTCATCTGCAAATGGAGACAGTTTTATTACTCCCTTTCTGGTTTAGATGCTTCTTATTGACTAACTGCTGTGGGTAGGACTTCACAGTATTATGTTGAGTAGGAGAGCTGAGAGTGGGCACCCTTGTTTTATTCACAATCTTAGCAGGAAAATTTCAACTTTTCACCATTGAGTAAGATATTTGCTGTGGGTTTGTCATATATGGCCTTTATTACGTTGAGATATGTTCCTTTTATACCCAATTTGTTGAGAATTTTTATAGGAAAGAATATTGAATTTTGACAAGCACTTTTTTCTGCATCTATTAACATGACCATAAAATTTTTATCCTCTATTAATGTGGTGTATCACATTTATTGATTACTGTATGTTGAACCACTCTTTTATTCTAAGGATATATCCCACTTAATCATGGTGTATGATCCTTTTAATGTAGTGTTGAATTTGGACTGCTGATATATTTTTGAGAAATTTTGCACCTATGTTCAACAGGAACATTGACCTGTAGTTTTCTTTTCTTGTAGTGTCTTTATCTGGCTTTTGTTCCAGGGTAATGTTGGCCTTGTGAAATGAGTTTGGAAGTGTTTCTTTCTCTTCAATTTTAAAAAGTTCTTCTTTAAATATTTGGTAGAATTTACCAGTGAGACCAATTGATCCTGGGCTTTTCTTTGTTGGGAGGTTATTGACCACAAATCTTATCTGTTTCTTCATGATTGGTCTGTTCAGGTTTTCTATTTTTTTCATGATTCAGTCTCAGTAGGTTGTATATTTCTAGGGAGTTATCCATTTATTCTAGGTTATTCAATTTGTGGTATATAATATTTCATAATAGTCTTTTATGGCCATTTGTATATCTGTGGTATCATTTGCAGTGTCTTCTTACATTTGTGATTTCATTTATTTGAGCCATTTTTTTTCTTAGTCTAGCTAAAGGGTTGTTCTTTTTTTTTATCTTTTCAAAAAAAAACAGCTCTTAGTTTCATTGACCTTTTTATGGTTTTTCTGGTCTCCATTTATTTCTGTTCAGATCTTTGTTATTTTCTTCCTTCTGCTAACATTGGGCTTAGCTTGTTCTTTTTCTCTAGTTTCTTGAGTTGTAAAATGGGATTATTTATGATCTTTCTTCTGTCTTGATTTAGGCATTTATCACTGTAATCTTCACTCTTAGAACTGCTTTTACTACATCTCATAAGTTTTGATCTGTTTGTTTCCATTTTTGTTTTAAGATATTTTTATTTTCCCTTTTCGTTTCTTATTTGACCGATTAATTGTTCAGGTGTGTGTTATTTCATTTCTACACATTTTGTGAAATTTTCAATTTTCTTCCTGTTTTTTGATTTCTAGCTTCATACCATTGCTGTTGGAAAAGATACTTTCAATTTTCTTTAATTTTCTAAGGCTTGTTTTGTGACTTAACATATGCTCTATGCTGGGAATGTTCCATTTGCACTTGCGAAGAATGTGTATGCTGCTGCTCTTAGGTGGAATATTCTGTATATGTCTGACACAATCATTTGGCCTAAAGTATAGCTCAAGTCTAGTGTTTCCTGATTGATTTTCTTTCTAGATGACCTTTCCATTGTTGAACATCGGGTATTGATTGAAGTCTTCTACTACTATTTTATTATTATCTACTTCTCCATTCAGGTCTTTATTCACTCTTTGTTATATCCTCCTGATACATTGACCCTTTCATCATTACATAACGACTTTGTCTTTTGTTACAGTTTTTGACTTAAAATCTATTTTGCCTAATATTAGTATAGCTACCCATGCTCTCTTTTTTTCCATTTGCATGGAATATCTTTTTCTATCCCTTCACTTTGAGCTCATGTGTGTTCTTGAAGATGAATTGAGTCTCTTGTTGGCAGCATACAGCTGGGTCTTATTTTTAAACCATTCAACCACTCTATAATTTTTGGTTTTAGAATTTAGTTCATTTGCATTTCAAGTAGTTATTGATAAGTAAGAAATTTACCATCTTATTAATTTTTTTCTGGCTGTTTTGCAGTTTCCTGTTCCTTTCTTAGTCTTTTGCTGTCTTTCTTTATGGACTGATGATTTTCTGTCATGACATTCTTTGATTCCCTTGTCTTTTTCTTTTGTGTAAACCTATCTACTGTAGGTTTTTACTTTGTGATTACCATAAGGTTTACATTAACCATCTTATAGATATAACAATCTATTTTATGCTTTCTATAATTTAACTTCAATCACATACAACTCTATCTTTTTTTTTTTTTTTTTTTTTGCTGTACGCGGGCCTCTCACTGCTGTGGCCTCTCCCGTTGCGGAGCACAGGCTCCGGACACACAGCCTCCGCGGCCATGGCTCGCAGGCCCAACCGCTCCGCGGCATGTGGGATCTTCCGGGATCGGGGCACAAACCCATGTCCCCTGCATCGGCAGGCGGACTCTCAACCACTGCGCCACCAGGGAAGCCCACAACTCTATCTTTTACTTCCCTCTCAATAATTTGTTTTCAATGTCATAATTTACCTCTTTTTATACTGTGTATCCATTAACAAATTATTGTAGTTATACTTACTTTTAAATTTATGTCCTTTAAATATTCATACTAGAGTTACATTATTAACAAACCAACATATTACAGTGTTAGTATATTCTGAATTTAACTGTATACTTACGTTTACCATTAAGTGTTATATTTTCACATGTTTCCTTGTTACTAATTTCATTTCATTTCACTTCAGCTTGGAGAACTCTTTTCAGCCCTTATTGAAGAACAGGGCTAGTGGTGGTGAACTCCCTCTGATTTTGTTTGTTTGGGAATATATTTATCTTTCCTTCATTCCTGAAAGACAACTTTGTAAATTATTCTTGGTTGGCAGTTTTTTCTTTCAGCACTTTGAATATATCACCCCGCTCTCTCCTGGCCTGCAAGGTTTCTGATGGCTCCTCCGCTGATACCTTTATGGGAGTTCCCTTATATGTGAGAAAAAAAAATCTTATTTTAAAATTATCTCTTTATCTTTGATTTTAGACAGTTTTATTAAGATGTGTTTTTGAGAAGATTGTTTTTTAGGATAAAACTTTGGGGTGACCTCTTAGCTTCATGGTCTTGGGTATCTAAATTTCTCCATAGACTAGGTTAGTTCTCAGACATTATTTCTTTAGATAAGCTCTCTTTTCCTTTTTCCCTATCTTCTTCTCTTGGGACTCTAATAATGTGTAGATTTTTTTTTTTTGCTTCTCTGACTGTATGATTTATATGACCTGTCTCCCATTTTTCTAATTCTTTTTACCACTAGGCCAAGACTTTCTATTGAATTTTCAGTGCAGTCATTGCAGTGTTCAACTCTAGAATTTCTGCTCAATTTTTTTTAATGGTTTCTACTTCTTTGCTGAACTTATTTTGTTCATGAATTGTTTTTCTAATTTCATTTTGTTGTCTATATTTGCATTCTTATAGTTTACTGAATTTCATTAAGAGGATTTTTCTGAATGCTTTGACAGTTTAGAGATCTTCATTTATTTAGAGTCAGCCATTGGAATTTTATTAGTTTCCTTTGGTGCTTTCATGTTTCTTTGATTTTTCATAATCTCTGTGGCCTTGCATTAGTGTCCACAAATTTGAGGATATAGGCACCTCTTCCAGTATTTACTGGCTTCAGAAAGCAAAGCCCTTAACCAGTTAGTCCATTCAGAGATTCTAGGTGGGCAGTCTGGTGGTGTCTGCAGGAATGTTTGATGTTGGAGTCCTTGGGCAGCCTGGTGCTAAGGAGGATTAAAAGCCTTGGACAACAATACTCAGCTTGGTGCTGAGCCCTGCTGGGACCCTGGGGTTACAGGTGCCTCTAGGGAGCCTGGAATCGAGGATGTTGAAAGAGAACCTGAGGCCTCAGGAGTCTCCAGGACTGTGGGAACCAGCCAGTGTTATGATGTGTTAGGAACCTGGGTTTGATGGAGCACTCTGGGAGCCTCTCAGGGACACAGGATCCAGCTGGTGCTGGAGGGAACTGGTAATATGGGTTCACGATAACCCACTAGGAGCTTGGTGCCACTGCCAGGCACAGGGTGACCTGGGGCCTGTTTTTGCAGAACTCCATTGAGAATTTGGAGCCAAGGATGCTGTTTAGAACTGTTTGGTTTCCTTTAGCAAAGGAAATCATAAACAAGACGAAAAGACAACCCTCAGAATGGGAGAAAATACTCGCAAATGAATCAACAAAGGATTAATCTTCAAAATATATAAACAGTTCATGCAGCTCAATATTAAAGAAACAAACAACCCAATCCAAAAATGGGCAGAAGACCTAAATAGACATTTCTCCAAAGAAGACATACAGATGGTCAGGAAGCACATGAAAATCTGCTCAACATCACTAATTATTAAAGAAATGCAAATCAAAGCTACAAAGAGGTATCACATCACACCAGTTAGAATGGGCATCATTAGAAAAATCTACAAACAACAAATGCTGGAGAGGGTGTGGAGAAAAGGGAATCCTCTTGCCCTGTTGGTGAGAATGTCAATTGATACAGCCACTATGGAGAACAGTATGGAGGTTCCTTAAAAAATTAAAAATAGAATTACCATATGACCCAGCAATCCCACTACTGGGCATATACCCAGAGAAAACCATAATTTAAAAAGACACATGCACCCCAATGTTCATTGCAGCACTATTTACAATAGCCAGGTCATGGAAGCAACTTAAATGCCCATCAACAGATGAATGGATAAAGAAGTTGTGGTACATATATACAATGGAATACTACTCAGCCATAAAAAGGAATGAAATTGAGTCATTTGTTGTGACGTGGATGGATCTAGAGACTGTCATACAGAGTGAAGTAAGTCAGAAAGAGAAAAACAAATATCGTGTATTAATGCATGTATGTGGAACCTAGAAAAATGGTACAGATGAACCGGTTTTCAAGGCAGAAGTTGAGACACAGATGTAGAGAACAAACGTATGGACACCAAGGGGGGAAAACCACAGTGGGGTGGGGATGGTGGTGTGCTGAATTGGGCAATTGGGATTGACATGAATACACTGATGTGTATAAAATTGATGACTAATAAGAACCTGCAGTATAAAAAAAATAAATAAACAAAAAAAAAAAACAACTAATACTAAACTCTCTTTGGGTTATTTGTATGGAAATACGTTAATATATATGTTTCAGACATTACATGAAATTTCTAAAAATCTTATATGTTCTGGTATAATGTTATAAATCATAATTTCAGTTATTACTTTAAAATGTATATATCAGAAATAACTAAATTTCCTTGTGAATTCCATTATTATGAACTTTCATCAAATCTTTAACTGTGGTCGTTTATAAGTCCTTTGTCATATGCAAACAGTTCTGGGTGTACTTTGATGCTTTTGCAAATATATTCCTATAAAAGTGTTTCATCTTCAAGGAATTCATGGAAAAGACTCTGACAAGTACAGGTTTCTGGTAACTGACTATACTGCTGAACTTAATGAATATGTGTTTTCAGAATTGTAATGGAAAACTGATGAATTCATAAAAGTGCTAACAAAAGATCAAGATTAAAAAAAATTAATTAGAGCTTCCCTGGTGGCTCAGTGGTTGAGAGTCTGCCTGCCGATGCAGGGGACACGGGTTCATGCCCCGGTCCGGGAAGATCCCACATGCCACGGAGAGGCTGGGCCCGTGAGCCATGGCTGCTGAGCCTGCGTGTCCGGAGCCTGTGCTCTGCAACGGGAGAGACCATAACAGTGAGAGGCCAGCATACAGCAAAATAAATAAATTAAATAAATAAATAAATAAATAAATAAATAAATAAATAAATAAATAAAACTAATTACATGGGACTGAGTGAACTGATGAGGATGATTATAATTTTTGTGATTTTCTGTTTGAATGAAAAAAAAAATAAAATCCCCCCAAAAAAAGAAATTAAAAAGAACTGTTTGAGCTGCCTGGAGTCACTGGAGCTAGCAGGCACTGGGTTGAGAAGTCAGAGGTGGCCTGTATTTGCAGGATCCATCAGGGAGCCACCTAAAGTTCTGTGAGTCAGCCTGGTGATAAGGCAAGCTGACTCTGGGGTCTGTGGTGAAGTAGGACACTCACTCTACTCTCCTTCTGCCACAGGAATGTTTCTCTCTCCACACTGGGTTGCCTGGGTTTGGAGGAGTAATGGTGGTAGTTTGAATCTATCTTTTCTACCCTCCCCAATGAGTCCTTTCTTATTTCTGTGCTTTACCCATGTGCTGTACACTTTCACCTGAAATATTTGGCTTATGTTAAGGCATTTTCAAGCACAGATAGTAGTTCAGATTGATGTTTCTTGGGGTGTGAGTGGTAGAAGTTCTTATGCCATCATTTTTCTCTTATTCATTTTTGAAGAATTGTTTTGATGGATATAGAATACTTGGTTGACAGTTATTTTCTTTCAGCACTGTTAATAAGCTATCCCAGTGTCTTCTGGCCTCCATAGTTTCTGATGATAAATCAGCCTTTTAATCTTATAGAAGATCTTATGGATATGATGAGTCACCTCTCTCTTGCTGTTTTTAGGATTTTCTTTGTCTTTCACCAGTTTGATTATGGATTATGGTATATCTGAGTTTGGATTTCTTTGGATTGATTCTACTGGAGTTCACTGAGCATCTTGGATGTGTATATTAATGTATTTCATCCAAGTTAGGAAGTTTTTTTGCCATTAGTTTTTCAAATATTTTTTCCTCCTTTTTCTCTCTCCTCTTTTTGAACTCTCATTATGTGCATTTTGGTATGCTTGATGGTGTCCCACAGGTTTCTTAGGTTCTGTTTATGATAAGATATTTAAATTAACCTACCTTTGAGTTTACTGATTCTTTCTTCCCCTTGCTCAAATATGCTATTAAGGTTCTTAATAAAATTTTATTTCAATTATTGTATGTTTGAACTCTAGAATTTCTATTTGGTTTCTTTTTAACATTTTCTTTTTTTATTAATATTCTCTGTTTTTTGACACATTGTTCTCCTGTTAACTTTTATTTCTCCAGACATGACTTCTTTTTCGTTTTTTGAACATGTTTAAAATAGCTGATTAAAGTCTATTTTTAGTAAGCCCAATGTTTATGCTTCCTCAGGGACATTTTCTATTGATTGAGTTTTTGCTTGTGTATGGGCTATACTTTTTAATTTGTTTGCATATCTAGTATTGTTTTTATTAAAAACCAGACATTTAATTTTTTTTAATTTTTTAAAAAGAGTTTTATTGAGATGTAATTAATATGCCATACAATTCTCCCATTTAAAGCATACAACTCACTGGTTTTTGGTGTATTCACTGAGCTGTGCCTCCATCATGATAATCAACTTTAGAACATGTCCATAGTGCCAGTAAGAAACCCTGTACTTCTTAGCTGCTATACCCCACCTCCTCCATTCCTCCTAGCCTTAGAAAACCACTAGTCTATGTTCTGTTTCTATACATTTGCCTAACAATGGGGGTTTTGCTCACCGAAATTCTTGTGTCCTTCATCACTTGGGTCACTCCTGGGTGCTGATTCCCTGGTACATCCGGCCTGCCCAGAGTGCAGGCTCACAGGCCGAGCCCACACAGAGAACACAAAACACCCTGAGGCAGAGAGGCCTGGAAGCTGAAGACATCAGTTGGTGTGTATGTGTGTGTGTGTGTGTGTGTGTGTGTGTGTGTGTGTGTTGTGGGGTGTTTCAGGGCCAGATTCTGACAATATCTGCTTATCATGCTGCTTCCCTATGCTGCCTGTGGTCCTCTTCCCATTCAACTATCTTCTTTGCTTCCCTCCATTAAATGGCACCCCTTTCTTCCAAGATCCAGGACCAGTATTGTGAAAAGTCTCTCCTCCTCATCCTCATCTCATTTACTGCATCCTCTTCTCAGATGGGAGGGACTGTGGCTTTAGAAATTATGGTCATGGCATGTGTTTCTGCTCTGAGACCTAAAGATGGAGACTGGACAGGCAAACAGAGTTCTGGGGGAGAGCATCCACAGGCAAATGGGGGAAGCAGAAATAGGCTTGGAGTTTGCATGGATCAGTTAGCAAGCCTGAGAGCCTGGAGTGGGACTCCTGAGGGTAAAGGCCATGATGAAGTGGGGAGAGAGGCTGAGAGCAAGATCCTGAATGCAGGCTCTTGGTGACCTTGGCAAGGAAAGCCAGACATTTTAAATAATATAGTATGGCACTTCTGGAAATCACATTCTCCTCTCACCCTAGTGTTGGTTGTTTTTGTTGACTTTGTTTTTGTTGTTTGCTTGTTTGGTGAATTTTCTGAATTAAGTCTGTAAAGTCCATATTATTTGTCATGTGTGGTCACTTATTTCTCTCTCCAATTAATTTGTTGGTCACCTAATGATTTAACAGAGATTTTCTTAAACATCTGTAACCAATATGTCTCCCAATCTTTGCTAAGAGACCTATGTTCATGTTGGGACACACTTTGAACACTTAACTAGGCATTTTATGACTTTGCTTTAGCCTTCACTTCCCGCTAGCTCAAAGCCTCAAGGTTAGCCACTAATGAGGCTTAGTGCCTACTTAGGTCTTTGCTGAACATCCTGCCCAGCAATAGGTGAGTACATGACCATTTAGATTTCCAAGAATATATTTGAGCTTTTCAAAACCCCATATATATCTCTAATTTCTCAGCTTTTCATTCTAAGGAGTTTTATTAGCTAAATGTTTGCCTCAAGTTTTAATCATCATCCTAGTTACTCACAATGCTCAACAATTGCTTCTGATTGTTTTTGACATGCTCCCAGAGAAAAGACAATTCACATTGAGTGAGTTCTGAGGTCAAGTAAAGACAATCTTGCAAGTGAGGTCTTCCAGGGTAATCCAGCCATTTCAAATAAAAATAATTCTCTTGGAATGGGGCTCTACAAGAGTTACAACCTCATTCTGCTCCCTTCAATGCCAGGCTGTTTGCTCGTTTTCGCTGTGACTATGGGCTTTTGGTATTCAAGCGTATCTTGTTGCTGTCAAAGGTGTGATGGGATTAGGCCAAGTTAACCTGCCACAGATCCCATTGTTCTTACCAGGATTCAGATGTATTTCTTTTTTTTTTTTTTTTTTACTGCCCCGCTCCTCTCCAGGGGTGGTTCGGCTGTCTCATCTTAGGACTCCCAGGGCTCCTCCCCAGACTCTCCCCCGTCTGCTCCCGGGGTCCCCCTAGCCCTTTTTCCTAGGCTGCACCGCCCTTCCTTCCCCCTCTCCTTCTGCCGGCCCTCCCCAGGCTGTCTGCCACCCCCACCCCCCCAGGTGTGGTATTTCCGTACCAGCCCAGCCGGGGCAGGTACCAGTTCAATTACTACGAGGCGAAGCAGGCGTGCGAGGAGCAAGACGGACGGCTGGCCACCTACGCCCAGCTGTACCAGGGTGAGCGGCCGAACACGGGCACCGCCCAGGCGCCCTCCGGGCTGTCACGTGGACCACAGTGGAGGCGAACTCCGGGTCTGCTCCCGCCTGTGATGCCTCTAATCGCCCGACACCACCTCCCCACCCCCCGCCATTCTCCCCCCAGCGTGGACCGAGGGTCTGGACTGGTGTAACGCGGGCTGGCTGCTCGAGGGTTCCGTGCGCTACCCTGTGCTCACGGCGCGCGCTCCGTGCGGTGGCCCAGGTCGGCCCGGGATCCGCAGCTACGGGCCCCGCGACAGGAAGCGCGACCGCTACGACGCCTTCTGCTTTACCTCTGAGCTGTCAGGTTCAGATGTATTTCTTGAACATAGGCTTCCCAGATTGGTGTAAGCCTTTGCTTAATTACTAGAATTGTGAGTACATTTATTCTGACAATTTTTGCTATTATTCTCATTGTTTTTATAGAGGAGTGGGTTTTCAGAGGTCTTCACCCTGCCATTTTTGCTGATGTTTTTTGTTACCTGAAATTTGTACTTTTAATTTTTCTATTTTAAATCGAAACATTAAGCCCTCACAATTGTGAGGCCAAAAATGGTAAATTTTAAAAGTCACTTTTATTAAAAAACTTACTGTAAAAATGAGTCTTTTCTTTGACAATGTAACTTTCTTCAAGGAGTAACAACAATACAGTGTAGTAAAAATAGCCTGGTCAAATGGAAATGTATGCATATTTTCATAGACATCAGGAGACCCCCATTAATTTTTACTTCTTTTGATCTTATATTTATATACTACCATGATGTAAAATTAGACCTAACAAAATTAGACCTTTCATCAACAAAAAATTGTTTTGCATGACTTGCCTACTCCTTGCCTGTATTAAGTTACATTACACAAAAGACCCTTATTTATTAGATTCAAGAATAAAGAAGAAATATGACACCTAAATAAAATTTCACATAACAAACATTGGTTATTTATTGTTTCATCAACGTTTAAATAACCAGCATCACACACGAAAAAGAGAAAGATGATTTAGTGAATGTGACAAGTACAAAGTATTATCTCTTGTAAATGGGACTAAAAGGAACTGAAATGCAAGGCACAATATTAAAAGTGTGAATTATGATAGTTTTATATTTTTTGAAAAACAATGTCTACCAAGATACTGCTAGTTTCCTGGCACTAGTGACTTCTACTATTTCAAATTCTCAGAATACTTATCAGAGCCATTAGCTACTATGTGCCAACAATGAAGGCTCTGTGTTTAGATGACTCATCTCCTGTTTTAATTGTTCTAGTTAATTTCCTATTTATCATCCTGCTTTCTTTGCTGAGTATTCCCAGTGTGACTAATTTCTTCTCATAACATATGCACTAGGTCCTAAGGCCCAGTTAGTAACTTAACTTTGAGCTTATCTCCACATAAAATTTTTTAACATCTTTATTGGAGTAAAATTTCTTTACAATGGTGTGTTACTTTCTGCTTTATAACAAAGTGAATCAGCTATACATATACATGTATTCCCATATCTCCTCCTTCTTGCATCTCCCTCCCACCCTCCTTATCCCACTCCTCTAGGTGGTCACAAAACACTGAGCTGATCTCCATGTGCTATGCAGATCCTTCCCACTAGCTAGCTATTTTACATTTGGTAGTGTATATATGTCCATGCCTCTCTCATTTCGTCACAGCTTACCGTTCCAACTCCCCATGTCCTCAAGTCCATTGTCTACATTTGTGTCTTTATTCCTGTGCTGCTCCTAGGTTCTTCAGAACCATTTTTTTTCTTTTTTTTTTTTTTGCAGTACGCGGGCATCTCACAGTTGTGGCCTCTCCCGTTATGGAGCACAGACTCTGGATGCAGAGGCTCAGCAGCCATGGCACACGGGCCCAGCCACTTTGTGGCACGTGGGATCTTCCCAGACTGGGGCACAAACCCGTGTCCCCTGCATCGGCAGACGGACTCTCAACCACTGCACCACCAGGGAAGCCCCATTTTTGTTTTTTCTTTAGATTCCATATATACGTGTTAGCATACTGTATTTGTTTTTCTCTTTCTGACTTACTTCACTCTGTATTACAGACTCTAGGTCCATCCACCTCACTACAAATAACTCAATTTTTTTCTTTTTATGGCTGAGCAATATTCCATTGTATATATGTGCCACGCCTTCTTTATCCATTCATCTCTTGACAGATACTTAGGTTGCTACCATGTCCTGGCTATTGTAAATAGAGCTGCAATGAACATTGTAATCCACATAAAATTAATATGTTGATATTATTTACTATCCAGAGCAGGCAGCTCCAGGTATTTTCCATTTGTCCTTATAACCCTGGAGTGAGAAGGACTTTATATGAAGTGTTCTTGTCTAACAGGGGTTCTGTGTATGACAAGAATGTGGCAGTGTGTATTAAAAAAGAAGTTGTAGGTGAAGAATCTATGGTAACTGCTTCATCCAAATAGGTTCTAAGCTCTCAGTAGATAGGTTTATGTTCATCTTTCTCTAGAAACCCCTGTACCTACTACAATCTACTTTCAGATTGTAGATGACTTGGAATATCACACAAATTTTACCAAGGCAAAGAGAAAGTAAATTGTATTTTTTAAGGATACATTGTGGAGAATGTTTTTGCTGTTCTGATAGAAATATTACTTAATCCATTCTTAACCCAGGAAAATATATTAAAATACAATGAATACAGAAAATATCTCTAATTTGAACCAGCATGGACATATAAATTAAATTGTTTCTTTTAAGTAATGAGCTTATTAGTTTCAACTGCATATTATTCCTAGAACTGGGCCAACAGTATTACAAATTTCAGATTCTCAAGATATTTGCCTTAATGAAGTGTTTATTATAATTGTTGTATCAGGTATTTGTATGTATATTAGTACTTGTAAAATGGCATACCTTTAAAATAGTTAATGCTCATCTTAAACACATTAAGAAAACTACATCTGATTCTTACTAATCATGTAGAATGTTACAATTACCATGTTATTAATGGAAATGGAGTTAAGTAAAAATGATCCTTACTCTCTAAGCACTCTCAATCTACTGTGAAAGACTAAAAAAATGAAAAGTAAGGGGTGCTACTAAAGCTCAGAAGAGAGGCATGTAACCCAGGCATAGAGGACATTTAACCCAGAGAAATAACTGGAGTCACCTGCTCTGGATACTAAATAAGATTATTATATGAACTCTTATAAAGAGATAAGCTCAAAGTTCGTTATATTCTATTCAAAAGGAACAATATGTGTAAACGCCCAGAGATCTAAGAGAACATGGCCCATTCAGGACTTACAAATAGTTCAGTATGGTTGGAGCATAGATGGAGGGAAGGTTGATGCCAAAAGACAGACATATGTGTGGGGTATATGTGGGGCAGTGGTAGAGGATGTGTCTGACCAGGTAGGCAGGATCTAGGAGATAATGAAGGATTTTGTATACCATATTAAGGAATAATGATTCATACTGAAATTGATCTAGAGGTATTGAAACATCTTAAGCAAGGGAGTATTGTAATCAGACCTGAGTTTTAGAATGAGTGTAATACAGTTATTCCAGAGTAATTTGTTATAGAAACCCAAGCTAAGACAAAAATTGGTACCAAGAAGTAGAGTGCTGCAGTAACAAATACCTAAAAATTTGGAAGTGGCTTTGGAGCTACAGAACAGGTAGAGGTTGGAGGAATTTTAAGGTGCATGTTAGAAAAAGCTGATATTACAATGAAGCGACTGCTAAAGGTGATAGTGGTGAGGACTCAGAAAGAGGCAAGCTGGAAAAAAAGCTTACATTTTCTTAGAAAGTGCATAAATCATCAGGAAAAGAATACTGCTAAAAATATGGATAGTAAAGGCCATTCTGATGAAGTCTCAGAAAGTAATGAGGAACCTGATGGAAACTGGAGTAAAGGTGGCCCTTGTTATAAGGTAGCAGATAATTTGGTTGAATTGCATTTGTGTTCTAATGTTTTGTGGAAGGTAGAACTTGTGAGTGATGAAACTGAATGTTTAACTGAAGAGGTTTCTAAGCATAATGTTGAAGAAGTGGCTTGCTTCTTCTTGGCTGCTACAGTAAAATGCAAAAAGACAAACAAGTTGAAGACAGAATTGTTAAACAGAAAGGAAGAAGACTTAAAGATTAGGAAAATCTGAGCCTGTCCATAAAAAAAAAAAAAAAACATGTTTGGAAGAGAACACTAATGATGTGTGATCAACTGATAAGAATTTTTGCACAAGTGTGAACCACAGAACTAATTAGCTATTCCAGTAGGAACATGCCAGTTTCAGCTAAAGGGGACAGAGAAAGCAGGATGAAATGAAGGAAAGCTGTGAAATTTCTTGGATTTTACAGGATGAGATCATAGAGCCATTTAGGTGTTTAAGTTGGCTGTTGAGACCTGGGAAGAGTGATCCTGAAGGCAATTCAGAGATTGTCAAGGCTGCTGTCCTAGTTTTTAAAAGAGGGCATTGGTATCATTTTGGTTTCAACAGGCCGAATAGCCTCTGCCCAAAGCCTTGGGAAGAGGACCACACAGAGCTATGGTAATGGGGTTGCTCCAAGTCTGGGAGGCATAACCCCTACCTGGCAGAGCTGAAGGGGCAGGACTGCCACATCAGTGGGCCCAGAAATTGAGACCTCCGCCCCAGTGGGTCTGAAAGACAGAGCATAGAGCCAAAGCCAATCCTCTTTGATCTCATAAAGTTTGTCTTGCTAGGTTTTGGACTTGCTTGGGACCTATCACCCCTTTTATCTTTCCAAATTAACACATTTGGAATGGGAAAATCTAGCCTATGCTTGTCCCACCATATATTTTGGAAGCACATAACTTGTTTGGTTTCACAGGTTCATAGCTGGTGAGGAATTTTGACTCAGTGTTAATTGTACCTCTCAAGTCTCACCCATACCTGATTTAGATATTTAGGTGGGACTTTGGGCTTTAGACTTGAGAGTTGATAATGGAATGAGTTAATACTTTGCGGGCTGTTGGGATAAAGTGAATATATTTTGTATGTGAAAAGTACGTAAATTTTTAGAGACTATGGTTGGAATGCTGTGGACTGAATATTTGTATCCCCCCAGTTCATATGTTGAAGCCTTACTGCTCAATGTGATGACATTTGGAGGTGTAGCCTTTGGGAGGTAATTAGTTATGAAGGTAGCACCCACATGAATGGGATTAGTACCTTTATAAGAAGAGACCTGAGAGAAATGATCTATCTCTCCACTATGTGAGGTTACAGCAAGAAACTGGCTGTTTGCAGACCAGGAACACAAAATCTGTTGGAACCTTAATCTTGGACTTTACAGACTCAAGGACTGTGAGAAATAAATGTTTGTTGATTAAGCCACCAAGTCTATGGTAATTTGTTACAGCAACCCAGACCAACTAAGACAAATAGTGAACCCACCCATGTGTAGCTCGTTTTGCTCATCTTTCTAAAAATTTCCTGCTCAGGTCCTTCATGGTTTCACATTGTCTTCAGCACAAAACACAACTCCTACCTCAGACTGTGGGTGATAGGGTAATCAAGGAAGGCTTCTGAGAGGAGATATTGCCTGAACTGAGTCATGTAAGAAACAGAGGAGCTATTTGTGCTAAGAAGGATGTTTTGACATAGAAGAAGCAGCACGGACAAAGGTCCAGAAATATAAGGAAGCAAAGCACAGATGAATGTATGATGGGAGTATAGACTGGTGAAGAACATGACAAAAAGTTAACATGGGGTGCATGTGGGAGAATTGTGGGGTCTGGAGAAATTGGTACATGTTTCAGAGATTTTTAGAAGATAATATTGGCAAGACTTTGTGTCTGACTTGATGAGTAGGACTCACAGTGATGAAGAAGAAGAGGTTGAGATGATTTTGTTTCTTCTGTTTTGGGCCACTGGATGGATGGTGGTGGCATTCACAGAGACCACAAGAGGGCAAATGAGCAGATTTTAGGTAGAAGATACTGAGTTCAATTAGGGGTGTATTGAGTTTGAGGTGTTCAAGTAGAGATTTCCAGTGGGCCTAGGGCTCAAGGAACTATCCTAGGGCAAAATTGCTTGGACTATTAAAACACTTCAAACCGTATTTTGATACTACAAATATAAGTTTACATAAATTTTAGCTTAGAGCTTACCTAGTCTATTAAATGTTTTAGCAGTAGCAGCCCATTTGGTAATCATTCACTCTATTGTATACAGTATACATTAACTAGAAACTACTTATTAATGTGTGGCTTCAGAGTTTTAGCTTTTATAAACTAGCTTTTGACATTTATATGTATACTTACTTGTGCATACTCCATTAGACTGTAGAGGAGAAGAGAGTAGTTGACAAAGAGAAAGTAAAAATATTTGTTTTTATTAATTCAATTTGCTTAAAACTGCATTTTTAATAAGCATAGTAGAGTAGTAGTAGAGTCTGGAAGCTGAATTTTATTTTTTAAGATTTATTATTTATGTATTTATTTAATTTATTTTTGGCTGGGTTGGTTGGGTCTTCAGTTGAGGCACACGGGATCTTCTTTGAGGCATGCAGGATATTTTGTTGCAGTGTACAGGATTCTCTCTAGTAGTGGTGTGCGGATTTTCTCTCTCTAGTTGAGGCACGAGATCTCAGTAGTTGTGGTGCACAGGCTTAGTTGCCCAGTGGCATGTGGTATCTTAGTTCCCCAACCAGGGCTTGAACCCACGTCCCCTGCATTGTAAGGTGGATTCCTTACCATTGGACCATGAGGAAAGTCCCTGGAAGCTGAAATTTATTAGAATAATTTCAAGAATAGACTAGAAGGTTTAAGATGCATGTACTCTATTTTACTTGCATTTTATTTATCATTTCCTTTAAGGAGAAAGAAACTAAAATAAGAAAAATTATAGAGTTGTTATACTAATGAGGTGGCACTATCATGATTAGGATCATAACAGTAATGATGTCTTTCTTTTCATCACATTTATATCTACTTCTTACCAAATAATTATGTTAATATTGTAATTGTTAGAAAGAGCTCATTCTAAAACTTTATTTAGGCTCATAAATATTTAACATTAGGGAATCTTCCATTACAGAGACTTTTGCAAATAATGCAAGTGGCTAAATATCAAGATTGACTTAACTAGCCATTGCAAGAGAGGGGAGAGTTGACACAAGATCATCCCTGTGACAGCTTTGGAGCTTGATGAATACCAATGTATATCATTAAAACTTTCTCCCTAACTTGCTTTTCATCATAATAAATGCACTAGGGAAAAATGCTGCAATTGTATAGGCCTTATTTCCTCTAAATCATATATTGTAAAATGCTTTAAAATATATCCATCTTTTATGGAATGGATGGCTGCTCTTCAAAATAAAATATGCATTATAGAGGCAGACAGGGAAGGGAAGAATTTTCTCAGAAATTTAAACTCATGAAAGCCTGGATTTGTGATAACTATGCATTCTGTGCTCCTGAAACAATAGCATCCATCTGTAATTGTCAGTATCAAAGGCAACAAAGCAAGAGGTAATCTGAAAAAAAAAAGTCTTGAGAAAAGCAAGAGAAAGTCTGCTGGTACCCACTTGGCAGATATTTGTAACTAAGGGAAACTCATGTGAGACACTTTGAAATGAAAGAAATCCCATTTTGTGGGTTTTAATGTCCTCTGCTGGTTTCTTGTGTGTAGTAAATGAATGTGCCCACTGGTATGGAACCTAATGCACTTGTTATCAGGCTCATATTGCTTATTTGTGCCCAGGGCCACAAAGAATTTAAATTGAAATGAGTGAGAAAGTCATATAGATCAGACTTTCCTTTCTATTTTCACTTTGTTTAGTTTACTCATTCATAAAGTCCCTTATTTATTGATTGCCTACTATTGACTTCTGTGTTAGGTAGAGGTAGCCAGCAGGTACTGAGAGAGTTAGTTACATAAATGAACTGGACAGTTCTTGTCCTGGGAGGAACTCAGTCTACTACTGGAGTAGCTCATTTAAATAAATAAATGCACAGTGTAAAGAGTCCTCTAACAGATGTCTAAACAAAAATGAAAAGAAGCACAGAAGATAGAGCAATTAGCTTCAAGGGAAAGTGGAGGAAGAGTAGCATAGGAAGAATAAATAATCTCCAGATCAATGTAATGTGTTTGCATCCTCTCTCCCTATGCTTTGCTTGCCATCATACTAGAATTTTCAAAGATTAGCATTTCTATTGCCCTTAGGGACTAGCAACTGGAGTTCATGTTCCTATCTGCACTCCCTTTACATCACCTCTATGAAGTATGCATGGTGGGTTTGACAAGATGTATTTGCCAGGAAAGAAAAAGATATTTAATTTATTATGTCTATGAGAAAAGTATATTTTCTTCCTGTATCTCATATTATGAAAGATCTGCCTCATTTATGAGTGTGGTATTATGTCTTTAGGCCATATTTTCTGCCAGAAGTATCCATTTCCCCTTTTGTGGACATAAAAGTTGATAAATGTATTCAATTTAGAAATTTGTAAGAGGGTTATTTTTTCAGGATCAGAAATTTTCAGTTAAGTGAATTCAGCCATGCAAGGAGCCACAGGCAGACAGGAATGATTCTTGTTCAGGTACTGTTGTGTTTACCTGGCCTGCCAGATCTGGACTACAGATGTTGCTTGAGTTTATCTGTTTTCAATTTTTAACTTAACAACTTATGTAGAGGTCCTATGAAATCACCAATTAGTTGAAAGAAACCAAATGCTTGCACAAAAATATTTAAAAGATGAATAGTTCCATGATGGAATCAGTACTTCCAAAAACCACTGAAAAGTTAAAGTGTTTTCCTTTTTAAATTGGTGCCAAAATTCATTTAGTGGTGGACATGATCTGAACTGATTTATGACTGTTTATTTTCTTTACTTATACACCTAATGTAAATATTTATATACTTCATGACAGAAATATTTATCGATTTGATTATGGGATGCTGTATTCCAGATGGTGATGAGAGTGTTAATACATGCAATATATGTCCCATTACATTTTTATTTTATTTTATTTTTTTAATTTATTTTATTTTTTTTTTTGCGGTACGTGGGCTTCTCACTGTTGTGGCCTTTCCTGTTGTGGCGCACAGGCCCTGGACACACAGGCTCAGCAGCCATGGCTCACGGGCCCAGCCACTCCGCGGCATGTGGGATCTTCCCAGACCGGGGCACGAACCACGTCCCCTACATTGGCAGGCGGACTCTCAAACACTGTGCCACCAGGGAAGCCCCCCATTACATTTTTAAAATATGAAGTGTCCTGAGTTCTGAAGAACATCTAAACCTAAGGAATTGAAAACATATAATAGCATTTGTATATCTAAGGTGATCCCTAATCTTTAGCTCAAAAGTATACTTCTGTACGAGATCATTAAACAGTACTTCTCTTATGCAACTGGTAAGATTCTACTAGTCCTTAGGAATTCACCTTAGATGTGACCTCCTCTGTGAAGCCTTTTCTTACTCTCATAGTTAATAATTACTTCATCAATACTTCATTTATATGTCTAAAATACTTATTATATTGTATAGACGTTATTTCTTTTCAAGATATCTCTACAATTAGACTATGAGCTCTCAAAGGGCACTACATTTTTCTCTCACTGTGTTTAGTAGAGTATTTGTCACTGACTAGATTTTCAGTAAATTTTGAATAACCTTCTGGTAGATGTCAAACAATTTAAAAATAATGTAAAAACTTGATATTTGCCTAGGGATTTCCTGATAGAAACCTATCATCTTATTCATTCATTTATTATTCTGGAGCATGTGCTATGTGTATAGAAAGCTGATATTTGCTATGAAAGAAATAAAATGAAGTTTAAATTTATTTCTTATTGTTCAAGGTCTCACAATGTCATTGGCTACCAATAAATCCACATGCAAATTTAATAATAGGTTATCTGTTCTGTTTAAGGGCTAAAAGAATGCACAGACATAAAATGCTAAAGGAGATCAGAAAAGATATAGAATTATAGGGTAGAGCTTGCATAATCCACATAGGCCAGATATATGCATAGACCTTAGTAGAAGATGAAATCTACTGGAAATGGGCAAGGCTAAAATAACTAACTGGATATAGGACCAAGCCTCATAAAAGAAGAATGGCAACGTCAGTCAAAGTTCCCAAAAGGTCATAGTACAATCATAATCCTGCTTGGTGGACACTCAAGAATTCAATATGGTGGGTCAGCCATGGTCAAAGGAATCTCTAGCTCATACTTTTCCCACAAGGTATGGCCAATTGACCTACATGTATCAAAATCACTAGTTGAGTTTATTTAAACTGCAGAGGCCTAGGCCCAATTTCAGACCTTTGAATTAGAATCCTTAGGAAATTAGAATTTGCTTGCAGTTTTATTTGCTTGTGTATTAGTTTTCTATTGTTATATAACAAGTTACCACAAAAATAGCACCTTAAAACAGCACTCATTTATTATCTCACATTTTCCATAGGTCAGAAGTCTGGACGTGGCCTGGTTGGAAAATGTTAAATGAGGCTGCTATCTCATCTGTGGCTCAGGGTCCTCTTCTAAATTCATTCAAGTTGTGTACAGAACTCAGTTTCTTATGGTTGTAGGACTGAGATTCTCATTCTCTTTCTGGCTGTTGACCAGGGGTAACTCTCAGCTCCCAGAGGTTGCTCCAAGTCCTTGCTGTTGGGGCCCTTTCATCTTCAAGTCAGCAACAGCACATTAAATTCTTCTGGTGATTTGAATCTCTGGTTTCCTCTTCTACAACCAGCAGCTAAAAATTTCAGCTTCTTTTTTTTTTTTAATGAAAAATATAAAAGCAATCTATTCATGAAAAGGGAAATAAGAGTGACAGGGGTCTTCTAGTTTATCTACTTATATGGCTTAAAAATACATATACAGATTTCTAACAGAATATTAATAGAGTAAAATTAATAGTTGATATTAACGGAGTTAATTAACAGCATTGTAATATAGACTTTGATTTATGATATATCAACACTGGTTTAAAAAATCACCTATGTCAACAAAGTGAAGAAACCAGAACAAGTTGTATCAACATATTAAAAATCATAACAGAAAAATATAACATGTTTTTGTTTATTGACTTACTCCATTTCACAGAACCACCAAAATATCAGTGATCTCAAAATATGTAAATGCAATTAAAATATCTAGTAAAGGGCTTCCCTGGTGACGCAGTGGTTGAGAGTCCGTCTGCTGATGCAGGAGATGCGGGTTCATATCCCGGTCCGGGAAGATCCCACATGCTGCAGAGTGGCTGGGCCCGTGAGCCATGGCCGCTGGACCTGCGCATCTGGAGCCTGTGCTCCGCAGCAGGAGAGGCCACAACAGTGAGAGGCCCACATACAGAAAAAAAAAAAAATTCTAGTAAAATATCCAGCATTTTATCCAGTAAAGATCAGAGTAGGGAAGTAACTGAGGTCAGAATATTTATTTTCCCATTTCTCTGCTCACTGATTTGCAATGGGTTGACTGTCTCCCTATACAGAAGTCATAGTTCCATTAACCGAACCCTCTATACCATCTTTATGTTTTGGAAAATGATCTTTTAAAACTTTCTGCTTTTAAAGGGTTTATATGATTAAGACAGGCCCAGCAGATGTTCTCTGTATTTTAAGGTCAACTGATTTTCGACTTTATTCACAACTTCAAAATCCCTTCACTGTAGTACCTATATTAGTCTTTATTTGAATAACCATGGACCAGGAATCTTGTGGAGAGCATCTCAGAATTCTGCTTCCCACAGCTTGTTTTTAAAGTAATATATACATATGACAAAGACATTCAAAAAGTATAGAAGGGAATGTACTGTGAAAAGTGAATCTCCCTCCTATACCTGATCCTGAGTTTCCCAGCTCTCTTCTCCATAGTCATCTGTTGAGATCAGTTTCTTCTGAATCATTCCAGATCTAGTCTTGTCAAAAATCATGTGTTTTTTTTCTCTACACTCATTAAAGTGTACTATACATATTATTATGCACTTAGATTTTTTTCCACTTGACAATGTATCTTGAAGCTCTTTAAACATCAGTACATCTAGACCCACTTTATTCTTTATATTGGCCATGTATGCAATTTGTGTGAAATGTTCTTCTAACCAGGTTCCTTCCCCACTCACCCATGGCTCACTTTCTCACTTCATTCAGCTCACTGTTTAATTTCAACTTATTTTTATTTATTTATTTTTTTTTTTTGCTGTACGCGGGCCTCTCACTGCTGTGGCCTCTCCCATTGCGGAGCACAGGCTCCGGACGTGCAGGCTCAGCAGCCATGGTTCACGGGCCCAGCCGCTCCGCGGCATGTGGGATCTTCCCGGACCAGGGCACGAACCCGTGTCCCCTGCATCAGCAGGCGGACTCTCAACCACTGTGCCACCAGGGAAGCCCCTAATTTCAACTTTTTGAGAGTCTTTTTCTGATCACCCAATATCAAGTAGTTACACTCTCATCATAGCACACTATTTAATTGTCCTCAACCTTTACTATTTGAAATAATCTCGTTCATTTATCTGTTTACTTGTTTTTGTCTATTTTCCCACCATACAAATAGAAGGTAACCTTCATGAGAACAAAGATCTCATCTATCACTGCTTTATCATTAGCTCCTGAAATAGTGTTTGGCACATGTCAGATGTGCTATAATTCTTTGCTATGTAATTCCATTATATTAATTCCATATTTCATTCAACTAATAATTCGTTTAGTTTGTTCACTACTATAATGCTGAAATGAAAATCAACGTTCATTGTTCCTGTATTTGTGAATGTAGCTGTAAGATATATTTGTAGAAATGTAATTATTAGGTAAAATGATATTTGCACTTATTATTTTGATAAGTATTCCCAAATTACCCAACATAAAGATTTTTTTAATTAATGTGGACTCCCAATAAAAATGTAAGAGAAATATGTATTTCCTTCAAATCTTGCACAACAAAATGTATTGTCAAACTTTCAAAAGTTTATTTTTATGTTTATTGTTAAAATTAGGAGTGATACTGAATATTTTTTATGTTTATAGCAATTTTTTAGTTTATTGTTATTGTTATTTATCCGTGTCATTTTCTATTTTCCTACTGAGATTTTTGGGGTTTTCCCCTTATTTTATTGATTTCTAAGGGCTATTTTTACATAAAGGAAATGAACATTTTGGCTGTCATATGTGTTGTTAATATTTCCCCCAGTTTGACTTTTATATTTTGACTTGCTTTATGATATAATTTGCTATGCATTATTTTTTTATAAAATTCATGTAGTCAACTACATGAATCATTTTATGTCTTCTGGATTTCTGTTTTGTATTTTACTCAGGCAGTCTTTTCTCATCCCCAGAATTTCTAAGAAAAACAATCTCATGCTTCTTACTCCTTGAATTTAACTATTTATTTTTGAAAATATATATTTGATTTGAGGAATTATTTATCAAATAATTTATCCTTTTTTAGTCTGATTTGAAGTTTCATCTCATCAGACACTTAATTTCTATATGTATTTGTATCCATAGCTGATCTCTCCTTTCTATTCCATGTATCTTTCTATCTATTCATGTGTCTGTACCAATATATTTAGAATACTGTAGCTTCATAATATGTTTTAATGTCTGGTAGCTCCAATTGACCTCCACCTCTAATACTTTTCTTTTCCAGAATATTTCTACCTATTCTTGTATATTTATTTTCTCCACATGAATGATCACATTGAATTTATGCAGAGAACTAACTTCTTTACATTATTGAATCTTCCTCCCAAGAGCAAGGTACAGCATATGTTTTCTATTTTATTAGGTCCTCTTTTATTTACATTTTTTAAAATATTTGATAAAAAATAAAATTCATGCCTTGAATTTTTCATGAAATTGAAGAATAGCTATCAAATGCTTCCTGATATTCCTCAAGCAATAATTATATATATATATATGTATGTGTATATATATATGTATATATATATATACATACATATATATGTGTATATATATGTATACATACACATATATATGTGTGTATATATATATGTATATATATATACATATATATGTGTATATATATGTATACATACACATATATATGTGTGTATATATGTATATACATATATATATATATATATATACTTCCTTCTATGCTTCTATTCTTGCAAAATTAATAATTATCTCTTAGCAACCTGTGCTTTGAGCTCTTAAGCTGACTGGCTATTTGAGAAAGCATGTGACAGAGCTGAATCAAGCTGGCAGTCATTCACTAAATATCTGTGAATATAGTCAGCCAGTAAATCATCCATAAATATTTTCCTTAATTACAAAATCCCATGCTATTCTACAGAATTGTCTTATTGGCAGTAAAAGTTCATACTTACCATGCTAATATCTTTATAAATTTGGTGATTAACCCTGCTACACTCAACAGAAGCTCTCTCAAACAGAATAATGCAGATGGGGGACCTTCAACTGCTGGCTGTACATATTCTTATGATTTTCCTCCTTGAATATCAATAGTAGAAAATTTGGGGATCTTTGATTAGCAGATGGATGTTTATCAACTTCTACCACTTTTTCTATGAGGCACTGTTTGCACACATGTCAATTGATTCTCTGATGAGAATAAACATTGCTGTTGCTGTTGTTGTTGGTGGTGGTGTGTTTGTTTCATTCTTCTATGGCCAGTTTTATACTGTTTTGTAGCCTCTTTCAACTGTGCCTGTGTCATTGGCTTGACCCAGAATTGATGGCTTCAGTTCTTATACAGCTAGATTGAAAATCCCTTGCAAATTCAAACCAGTTATCTTAATGAGTATGCTTTCAACTTCTCTATCCATATATGTTCTTGAACTCAGAGATTCCTGATTCAGCCTCAGAGTTTAACTGACAACCTTGGTAAAATTCTGCAGGAGTCCAAGTCTGGGTCTTGTTCAGCAGACTTTCCCTTAAACAGATCTTTTCCATTCCTGAAGAGCCTGTCTGGTATTTCCAGTTAATAATGTTTTAAAATTTGCTTTCATGTGCAGGTTCTTTGAATTTTTAATATAGTTTATTGTAGGCATTTGTAATTTCTATTTTAAATAGTAGTTTCATTTTATTTATGCTATAATTATTATTTTCAGAAGAGTGTTTTAAGTGTGCACTAAAGATTGAGAGCCAAGACTTAGGAGTAGGGGATGGCTTTAGGAATAGAGTGTAGGTCCTGAATCTAAGAAGAACTCAAGATCCAAATCAGTAAGTTGTGGTTCAGGGCCAGGCTTGAAGCTAGCAGGAATATTAGATACATATAAGAAAACTCGGATCTTAGCTCATAGATGGCCTCATAGGAATTCATACATAATTTTATCTAAACCACCTGTCACGTCGTGATTACTTGTATACCTATTTTTCTCTCTTACTAATTGTGAACTCCTTTAGGTTAAGGGTCACATCTAGTTTATCTCTGAGCCTCTAATGCAAAAATCCAGACATAGCCTGGCCATTGAATGGATTGTTTTCCCTACTTATTTCTGCTGTGCTATCCTGTGTCAACTACCCAATATTTCTTCCATGTGCTCTTCAATGTCAAGTGATACTGACTAGGTAATTCAGCTACTTGCAAAATATGTAAAACTTCACTGGTAAGGAAGTTGATGAACCATGATTTAGACGTATTGAGTTTGAGGTAATTGTAAGAGATTTAAGTATAAACACCTTGGAGGAGTAGAGAGAAGATCAGAACTGAAATATTTTTCTATATAATTGTGATTGTCCCTGCAAAAGGTTCCATAACATTGCCATGTAAAAAAGGATGGTTTAAAAAAAAAATTGTACTGTGGAGTGTTACAGCAAGTGGCAATACTGACTTTCCTCCTCGGTTGAATCAGACATATGTAAATATCATCAAACAGTGCATTTGCAATGTTATTACCATAGGTTTTTTTTCATGTTTAAGCAACTTTATTATTTTTTAAAGTTATTTATTAGAGTATACTTGATTTACAATGTTGTGTTAGTTTCTACTGTACAACAAAGTGAATCAGCTATGCGTATACATATATCCCTTCTTTTTTAGATTTCCTTCCCATTTAAGTCACCACAGAGCAATGAGTAGAGTTCCCTATGCTATACAGTATGTTCTCATTAGTTATCTATTGCATACATAGTATCAATAATGTATATATTTCAATCCCAATCTCCTAATTCATCCCACCCCCTTTCCACCACGATATCCATGCATTTGTTCTCTACATCTGTGTCTCTATTTCTACTTTCTAAATAAGATCATCTATACCAATTTTTTTCAGATTCCACATATATGTGTTAATATATGACATTTGTTTTCCTCTTTTTGACTTACTTCATTCCGTATGACAGTCTCTAGGTCCATCCATGTCTCTGCAAATGACCAAAATTTGTTCCTTTTAATGGCTGAGTAATGTTCCATTGTATATATGGACCACATCTTCTTTATCCATTCCATTGTTGATAGACATGTAGGTTGTTTCCATGTCCTGGCTATTGTAAATAGAGCTGCAATGAACACTGGGGTGTATGAGACTTTTTGAATTATGGTTTTCTCTGGGTATATGTCCAGTAGGGGGATTGCTGGGTCACATGGCAGTTAAATTTTAATTTTTTTAAGGAACCTCCATACTGTTCTCCATAGTGGCTCTATCAATTTACATTCCCACCAACAGTTTAAGAGGGTTCCCTGTTCTCCACACCCCCTCCAACATTTATTGTTTGTAGATTTTTGATGATGGCCATTCTGACCAGTGTGAGGTGATACCACATTGTAGTATTGATTTACATTTATCTAATGATTAGAGATGTTGAGCATCTTTTTATGTGTTTGTTGGCCATCTCTCTATCTTTGTGGAAATGTCTATTCAGGTTGTCCACCCATTTTTTGATTGGGTTGTTTGTTTTTTTGAAATTGAACTTCATGAACTGTGTGTATATTTTGGTGATTAATCCTTTGTCAGTTGCTTCATTTGCAAATATTTTCTCCCATTCTGAGGGTTGTTTTTTTCCATCTTGTTTATGGTTTCTTTTGCTGGGCAAAAACTTTTAAGTTTCCTTAGGTCCCATTTGTTTACTTTTGTTATTTTTCTCATTACTCTAGGAGGTGGGTCAAAAAACTTGATACAATTTATGTCAGAGAGTCTTCTGCCTATATTTTCCTCTAAGAGGTTTATAGTGTCTGGTCTTACATTTAGGTATTTAATCTATTTTGAGTTTATTTTTGTGTATGGTGTAGGGAGTGTTCTAATTTCATTCTTTTACATGTAGCTGTCCAATTTTTCCAGCATCAGTTATTGAACAGGCTGTCTTTACTCCATTGTAAACTCTGGCTTCCTTAGTCACAGATTAGGTGACCGCAGGTGTGGGGGTATATCTCTGGGCTTTCTGTCCTCTTCCATTGCTCTATATTTCTGTTTTTGTACCAGTACCATACTGTCTTGATTACTGTAGCTTAGTAGAATAGTCTGAAGTCAGGAAACTTGATTCCTCCAGCTCCATTTTTCCCCCTCAAGATTCCTTTTGCTATTCGAGGTCTTTTGTGTTTCCATACAAATTGTAAAATTTTTTGTTCTGCTTCTTTGAAAGCTGCCATTGGTAATATGATAGTGATTACACTGAATCTGTGGATTGCTTTGGGTACTATATTCATTTTCACATTATTGATTCTTCCAATCCAAGAACATTGTATATCTCTCCATCTGTTTGTGTCAAGTTTGTTTTCTTTTATCAGTATCTTATAGTTTTCTGAGTACAGTTATTTTGCCTCCTTTAGTAGGTTTATTCCTAGGTATTTCATTCATTTTGTTGCAAGCGTAAATGGGATCATTTCCTTAATTTCTCTTTCTGATCTTTCTTTGTTAGTGTACAGAAATGCAAGAGATTCTTGTGTATCAATTTTGTATCCTGTGACTTCACTAAAGTCATTGATTAGCTCTAGTAGTATTCTGGTGGCATCTTTAGGATTTTCTATATATAATATCATGTCAACTGCAAACAGTGACAGTTTTACTTCTTTACCAATTTGGATTCTTTTATTTCTTTTTCTATTCTGATTGCCATGGCTAGGACTTCCAAAAGTATGTTGAATAATAGTGGTGATAGTGGGAAACCTTGTCTTCTTCCTGATTTTAGAGGAAATGTTTTCAGGTTTTCACCACTGAGAATAATGATTCCTGAGGGTTTGCCATATATTGCACTTATTATGTTGAGGTACATTACCTCTGTGCCCCCATTTTGAGAGTTTTTATTATAAATGGATGTTCAATTTTGTCAAAAGCTTTTTTTCTGCATCTATTGAGATGACAATGTTTTTTACTCTTCAGTTTGTTAATATGGTGTATAACATTGATTGATTTGCATATATTGAAGAATCCTTGCATCTCTGGGATAAATCCCACTTGATTATGGTGTATGATCCTTTTAATGTATTGTTGGATTGGGTTTGTTAGTATTTTATTGAGGATTTTTGTGTCTATGCTCATCAGTGATATCGGTCTGTAATTTTCATTTTTGGGGATATCTTTGTACAGTTTTGGTATCAGGGTGATGGTGCTCTTGTAGAACAAATTTGGGAGTGTTCTTCCCTCTTAAATTTTTTGAAAGAATTTGAGAAGGATGGGTGTTAACTCTTCTATAAATGTTTGATAGAATTCACCTGTGAAGCCAGCTGGTCATGGACTTTTGTCTGTTGGAAGATTTTGAATCACAGTTTCAACTTCATTACTTATGATTTGTCTGTTCATATTTTCTATTTCTTCCTGGTTCAGTCTTGGAAGCTTGTAATTTTCTAAGAAATTGTCCATTTCTTCCAAATTTTCCCTTTTATTGGCCTATAGTTGTTTGTTGTAGTCTCTTATGATCCTTTGTATTTCTGTGGTGTCACTTGTAACTTCTCCTTTTTCATTTCTAATTTTATTGATTTGATTCCTCTCCCTTTTTTCTTGATGAGTCTGGCTAAAGGTTATCAATTTTGTTTATGTTCTCAAAGAACCACCTTTTAGTTTTATTGATCTTTGCTACTTTTTTTTCATTTCTATTTCATTTATTTCTGCTCTGATATTCATGATTTCTTCTAGTAACTTTAGGTTTTGTTTGTTCTTCTTTCTCTTGTTGGTTTAGGTGTAAGTTTAAGTTGTTTATTTGAGATTGTTCTTGTTTCTTGAGGTAGAATTGTATTGCTATAAACTTCCCTCTTAGAACTACTTTGCTCTATCCCATAGGTTTCAGGTTGTTGTGTTTTTGTTGTGATTTGTTTCTAGGTATTTTTTCATTTCCTCTTTGATTTCTTCAGTGATCTCTTGGTTATTTAGTAGCAGATTGTTTAGCCTCCATGTGTTTGTAATATTTACAGGGTTTTTTTTGCCTGTAATTGCTTTCTTATCTCATAGATTTGTGGTCAGAAAAGATGTTTGATATGATTTAAACTTTCTTAAGCTTATGGAGGAGTTATTCGTGATCAAAAATGTGAGCTCTCCTGGAGAATGATCTGTGTGCCCTTGAGAAAAAAGTGTATTCTCCTGCTTTCAGATTGAATGTCCTATAAATATCAGTTAAAAGTCTATTTGATCTAATGTGTCATTTAAGCCTTGTGTTTTCCTTATTTTCTGTCTGGATGATCTATCCATTGGTGCAATTGGAGTGTTAAAGCCCCCTGTTATTATTGTGTAACTGTCAATTTCCCCTTTTATGGCTGTTAGCATTTGCCTTATTTATTGATGTGCTCCTATGTTGGGTACATAAATAATTATAATTGTTATATTTTCTTCTTGGATTGATCCCTTGATCATTATGTAGTGTCCTTCTCTGTCTCTTGTAATAGTTTTTATTTTAAAGACTATTTTGTTGGATATGGGAATTGCTACTCCAGCTTTCTTTTGATTGCCATTTGCATGGAATATCATTTTCCATCCCCTCACTTTCAGTCAGTATGTGTCCCTAGGTCTGAAGTGGGTCTCTTGTAGACAACGTATATGCGGTTCTTGTTTTTGTAGCCATTCAGACAGTCTGTGTCTTTTGGTTGGAACATTTAATCCATTTACATTTAAGGTAATTATTGATATGTATGTTCCTATTACCATTTTCTTAATTATTTTGGGTTTGCTTTTGTAGCTCTTTTTCTTCTCTGTGTTTCCTGCCTACAGAAGTTCTTTTAGCATTTGTTGCAAATCTGGTCTTGAGGTGCTGAATTCTCTTAGCTTTTCCTTGTCTGTAAAGCTTTTGATTTCTCTGTCAAATCTTAATGAGATCCTTGCTGGGTAAATAAATCTTGGTTGTAGGATTTTCCCTTTCATCACTTTAAATATAACCTGCCACTCCCTTCTGTCCTGCAGAGTTTCTGCTGAAAGGCCAGGTAATATCCTTATGGGGACTCACTTGTATGTTATTTGTTGCTTTTCCCTCATTTCTTTAAATACTTTTTCTTTGTATTTAATTTTGTTAGTTTGATTAATATGTTTCTTGGCATGTTTTTCCTTGGGTTTATCTTGTATGGGACTCTATGTACTTCCTGGGCTTGATTGATTATTTCCTTTCCATGTTAGGGAAGTTTTCTACTATCATCTCTTCAAATATTTTCTCAGACCCTTTCTCTTTCTCTTCTTCTTCTGGGACCCCTATAATTTGAATGTCGGTGTGTTTAATGTTGTCCCAGATATCTCGGAGACTCTCCTCAATTCTTTTCATTCCTTTTTAGTTTTCTTCTCCATGGCAGTTATTTCCACCATTCTATCTTCCAGCTCACTTATCCCTTCTTCTGCCTGTTATTCTGCTATTGATTACTTCTAATGTTTTTTTTTAATTTCATTTATTGTGCTGTTCATTGTTGTTTGTCCTTTAGTTCTTCTAGGTCATTGTTAAATGTTTCTTTTATTTTCTCCATTGTATTTCTGAGATTTTGGATCATCTTTACTATCATTACTCTGAATTATTTTTCTGGTAGATTGTCTATTTCCTCTTAATTTATTTGGTCTTTTGTGTTTTTACCTTGCTCCTTTGTCTGCAACGTATTTCTCTGTGATCTAATTTTGTCTATCTTACTGTGTTTGAGTTCTCCTTTTGGCAGGCTGCAGGGTTGTAATTCCTCTTGCTTCTGTTTTCTGCCCCCAGGGGGTGTGTTTGGTCCATTGATTTGTGTAGCCTTCCTGGTGGGAGGTACTGGTTCCTGCATTCTGGTGGGTGGAGCTAGATATTTTCCCTCTGATGAGCAGGGCCACGTCAGATGGTGTGTTTTGGGTTGTCCGTGCTGTTAGTATGACTTTAGGCAGTCTATCTCCTGATGGGTGGGTTTGTGTTCCTGTCTTCCTTGTTGATGGCATGGGCCACTGGAGACTGCAGGCATTTGGGTGGAACCAGGTCTTGGAGTTGAGATGGAGAACTCTGGGTGAGCTCTTGCTGAATAATATTCCCTAGGGCTGGTTATTCTCTGATGTTCCAGTGTCCTGGACTTGGCACTCCCACCCCAGCCGCTTAGTACTGATGCCTGTCCTGGGATCCATGACCCCACAAGCCACACTGCTCAGTAAAAAGTGAAAAAAAAAAAGAAAAGAAAAAAGGAAAAGAAAGAAAAAGGGCAGGAAGAAAACAAATGAAAACAGACAAACAAGGCCCAAGACAAATAGCAAAGACAAAAGCAAGCAAACAGCAATAGCAACAATTAAAATGAGATGAGCAGACAAACAAAACCCCAAATGGTAAAAGCAAAACGAAAAAAAAAACAAAATTCCCAAGAAACAGACACACAGAAAGTATGAAACAAAAACAAAATCAGAGACAACAAAAAACAAGAGAACAACGAGACATACAAAGAATCCCAAAACGAAATCAAACAATTAAAAGCAAAACTAACAAAAACAGAAAAACAAAATGAAAGCAGAATGCAAACTGAAGGAAAAAGCAAACAAAACAAACACATGCAAATAATAGGATAAAAATGATTAAAAAATAAGGGCAAGTAGAACAAAGAAAAAAAGGTAAAAACAAAATAGAACAAAGGAAAGAAAAAAAACAAGGCAAAAACACAGATGTACAAGAAAGTAACACAGAAATAGAAATATACAAAAAATAAAAAATACATTAAAAAAATTAAAAATCTAAATAAAAATAAAAAACAGATTTAAAAAAACAACAGAACAATACAAAACATAAAAAAAATTAATAATTATATTTTCCTGGGGTCTCATCTGTCAGTGTCCTTGCCCCCACTGTGAGTCACAGACAACCTCTGCTTCCCTAGGAGGCCCTCCAAAACCTCTAGGTAAGTCTCTGGTCCCTCTATGGGCATTGTGGGGGCAGCTCAGACTCTGACCTGGTCCAACTCCCACGTGTACTTGTCCCCAAAGTCCACAGCTGCTAGAGCTAGATTGGTTTCAGTTGTGGGAACGTTTGCTGTCCATTCAGATATCCCATAGATGCAGGGTTTACCAAGCTGATTGAGGGGATTTAATCTGCAGTTTGTTCAGCTTCATGGAAATATTTTTGTTCCTCTTCCTTAGTCTCCCTGCCCCTGAGGCTCAGCTGTGGTTTTATCCCCACCTCTGTGTGTGGGCCACTCACAGGAGTCTGTTCCCAAGTCTGCCCTGGAGCAATTGAGTCTTCCCTTGTGAGAACAGTGCATGAAGGTGGCATGGCTGCCTGGGTCACAGGGCCCTGGCAGTGACAAGTGCACAGGGAAGCTGGTGGCCACAGGTGGGAGAGATTCGGACTTAGAGAGAGCCTTTCCTAGTTTCTGGCAGCTAGCACGAGATAGTCAGTCCTGGTGAGGGCTTTTTGTAGTGCCTGGTGGGGCAGAGGGCCAGCACGTGAGGAGAGAGAGGCTACAGTGGTGGTTTCACCTCCTGTGCATCACTCAACTGTGGTTCCTTGCTTCTATGGCAGTCTCGGTTTCCTCCACAAGCATTCCTGCTTGTGGATTACCTCCCTCCATTCCCCTCAGACTGTCTCCTCACAGACAACAACAGTCATCCCCCTGAGTTTGCTCTCCAATCCCCATGTTCCAGCTCTCAGCCCCTGTGTGCATCGCGGACACACATCCAGTCTGGGGCATGCAAGGCTGTGGCATGCACTGTCTGTGTAGGTCTCACTCTGTCCTGTCGGCCACAGACCAGTCATTTCACCCTCCTCTGACAGCCTCATATGCTCCCCTTCTGTTACAACTGATTTACCTGTTGGTGAGGGGGCTTCCTTCGATGCAGGAACCTCTCCTTTGCTTCAGTTCCCTATCAGGGGTATAGATCCTGTCCCACTTCCTCTCCTCTTCTTTTACCTTTCTTTCTTTCATCCTACCCAGTTATGCGGAGATCTTTCTTGTCCTTTCTGCTGTCCAAGGTCTTCTGCTTGTGTTCATCAGTGTTCTGTGAGAACTGTTCCATCTGTAGATGTATTCTTGATGCATTTGTGGAGATGGACTCCAAGTCCTCCTACTCCTCCGCCATCTTGTTTTTTTTTCCACCATAGGTATTAAAATTTTAAAATATACTGAAGGTCATGGCCAAACAAAATTTTATTTTTCATTTTATCTGAGAGTCTGTTTCAGGTTGACTAAAATTATAATAAACTTCATTAGGCACTGATAGTAACCATTAAATATTGTTACCTGATATTCCTGAAAAGATTTCTTCCTTAATAAACTAACAAAAATGTCTTTCTTAATTCAAACTTTATTAAGCTTGTATCCCAGATATGTTCTTTAATGGTATAGAGTAGTCTTGTTTTTTTTTTTTCTATGACCATTCTGTAACATGTTTTTGGTGAGTCTACAGAGATGCACTTCATCTAAGTGTTCAACTAGTTCTTAAATGAACATTTTTTGAATATAGTAATTATAAACTTAGAAAGTGGTAAGCCTGCATGATGGATATATGAGCTATAAGTAAAAATGCTGTGAAGATGTTTCTTAATCTTTAATTCCAATAAAATATTTAGATCATATATAACTAATGCCATAAATAATTAATGACAGAATGTTTTAGTAAAGGGGATGTTAATACTGGTATAGAGTTTGGTGCTTTGTGACCACCTAGAGGGGTAGGATAGGAAGGGTGGGAGGGAGATGCAAGAAGGAGTGGATATAGGGATATATGTACATGTATAGCTGATTCACTTTGTTATACAGCAGAAACTAATACACCATTGTAAAGCAATTATACTCCAAAAAAATTAAAAAAAAATAGTCCTCACCATATTGGGTCATTAAATTAGGCATTACAGTCTTGAACTTTTCTTACTTTACTTTGGTTGTACACCCATATCATTCAAAAATTTGTTTAAAAATAGTGTGACTTTATTTATGATACTTCATCTTTTCCCAAAGTGTGTTGTCTTTGTTATGCTTAGATTTCAGTAACTAATGAAAAAGTAAAGTAAATAATCTGATTATAAGTAAGCATTTGCAAAGATTATTTTTAAAAATGTACTGGTATAGAACAATGGAAAGTCCATTCTATCCCTGTGGAAGGTCTTTCTTGGCAATTAAATTTTTTTTAAATAATTTTCACTATAGCCTGCTTTACTGAAGATCAACCCTGACTTCAATGGTTATCTAATCTAAAACTGGACATTTGAGTCAGCATTGCATAATGGTTAAATGGTATATGAGTTCTGAAAGAAGATGAATCTGGGTTTTGAATTGAAGAATCATTGTTTACTAGTTGTGTGGGCTTCTGCAAGTCATTTAATCCTTCTGAGTTTCTATTTCTGGTATTGTAAAATGAGGACAATTATTGGACATTTTGTTATGGAGAGAAATGAAATAATGCAAGTAAGGCCTTTGAAATGGTTCTGGCATATAGTAAATAATAAATTGTAATATTATACAATTATTATAATGAAATCCCCACAGATGTTTTCAACTCTGTTTTTATTGTTTTGATACTCTATAATTTGATCACATCAAAAACTTAAAAACTCTTGAAAATCCCCTATATTAAAATGAATCCCATTGGCATTGTAGAGCACCCATAACACATAAATAAGGCTGGTTGCGGTGGAAGATAATACACATTTTAAACTGTTTTAAAAAGCCAGGAATTACTTACATATGACAAATATGTTATTTGAACTTGCTGGAATAATTCTAGCTTTAATTAACTTTTGAGCACCTTCTAAGCTGATATACATTTCACTTTTTATTAAAAATGAAAATAATTCATTCAACTTTTAATTGAAAGTGAGAGTTGACACAGACATGGCAACAGTGAAAGTGGTAATTAAATGGCAGCTACTTTAATATTCAATGCTCTACAGATTGGAAGGCAGGAGAAAGGAGCACCAAGACACAGATATCATTGAAAACATGCTAGTATTCAAGGCCAGTCTCTGCTATTTCACTTACGATAACTTGTCAATAGCTGTAAGAGAAAGGAGAATGACTTGCAACATATCGGTAATGATAACCAGTTGTTCCTGGTGCATTCAAGAAGTGATTATCACAAATGTGTAAAAATTTGAAAAAGATACATGGATATATATTTTTTCAAAGAACAGTGTGACTTAATTAGAGAAAAATGTATAGCATGTTCATGTAAGAATTACCAGCAGCTGATTTTTTTCAGCTCAGTTAAATATGTAATTTTGTATTTTGAAAATTCAATTAGGAAAAAAACAAAATGAAATCATGCACAGAGAGATTATTTCTACTCTATCATCATGAAATCTAGACTTGTGAACACTCTAGATTCAATTGAACATATGGCTATTCAATGACAAACTCATTGTATGATATGCTAATCTCAGGAGAAGTTAAGACACTCAATTTACTACAGTCTTTCTTAGATTATATTCATGTGGAGAACACCCAAAATATTTTCATACAGGTAGTCCTGCTTGATTTTGGAAAGTATTTTTTCTAGTTATCCTATTATCTCTGTCCCACAATAGTCTTCTCCCGGGGCAGGAAATTTACATGGAATTTGTCGCTGTCATATGTGCTTATCAATTTTCTTTACCCTTCCTTCCTTTCTGTGATCACTAGTCTTACTCTACTCTTCTCCCTCTTCTATTTATCATAGAAACACATAAAATTAGAGCTGGAAAATTGTTTGAGATCATTAGATACGACCACATCATTTTACAGATTAAAAAGAATGGTAAAAACACTTAACATTACAAGATAATTTGAAGGCAAAGTCAGGCTTTGGACCCATATCTCCAAACATCAATGTTTTTTGACATAAAATTTTCAACTATAGCTTGAGCCTTCTAGAATCACTTGATGATAATATACAGTCTTCAGATACTGTTGTTAGTTCTTCATTCATTTGGGCATTCAGCAAGTGTTCATTGAGTACTATGTATTAATGTGGGGAGGGAGGATACATAGTGAACAAAAGCAGATATTAACATGGTCCCTGCCTCCAGGAAGGCTACAGTCTAGTGAGGGTGGCAAACATTTACTAAGTTATATATACACTCATATAAAATTAAGCCTACAAAGATCCTAAGAGGGTCATTGTACTATGAAAGTGTGTAAAAAATAGAACCTAACCTATGGGACATGTATAAGGGAAAGTGTCAGGTATGGATTCCTTGAGGATGAACTGAGATTGAGCTGAGAGCAAATAACTGAAAGGATTCAAAAGGTAGAAAAGGAGGAGAAGGGGAAGGAAAGAACATTCAAGGTAACAAGCAGCATATGTGATAGCCCTGTGTCAGGAGAGAGCACAGGGTACTGAGAGATGTCTACTGTGATCATGAGAGAGAGAGAGAGAAGAAATATTGTACACCCCTAGATGCAGGATTGGGAAGGTAGGACCATTTAGGTCCAGCTTTCTGATATTGATACTATGTATAAAATAGATAACTAATGAGAACCTACTGTATGGCACAGGGAACTCTACTCAATGCTCTCTGGTGACCTAAATGGGAAGGCAACCCAAAAAAGAGAGGATATATATATATATATGTAGAGCTGATTCACTTTGCTGTATGGTAGAAACTAACATAACATTATCCAGCAACTATACTCCAATAAAAATTAAAAAAAAGAAACCAATAAATAAATGCTAGTCCTCACTGATCTGTGGTAGACAATTCTTTTAAAATAAGTACCATCCATTTAAATAGTGTGACAAAAATGTGGGGAGTAAGGAAAAGAAGAAATATCAATAATGGAAAGGGGAATTAAAGGAGCGCAAAACAAATTAAATAGCTTACGAGTAATTTACCTAATGAAAAATACAGTTAGTTGCCAATTTAACTAATTTTCACCTCTTTTCCACCAGACTACATACACAGGCATATGAAAAAGGAATTTTTTTTGAGGGGGAGGCTGTAACATGCTAAATTTTGCATGCCTGAAAACTTGGTTTATTCAGTGGCAAAATGCCTGGACCAGTATAGTCAATACAGAAATATTTTAATACTTTAATAACTAGGGGGCTTCCCTGGTTGTTCAGTGGTTAAGAATCTGCCTGCCAATGCATGGGACATGGGTTCGAGCCTTGGTCTTGGAAGATCCCACATGCCGAGGAGAAACTAAGCCCATGCACCACAACTACTGAGCCCACTTGCCACAACTATTGAAAACCACACGCCTAGACCCCGTGCTCCACAACAAGAGAAGTCATCACAATGAGAAGCCCATGCACTGCAACAAAGAGTAGTCCCCGCTCGCCACAACTAAAGAAAGCCCACATGCAACAACGAAGACCTAATGCAGCCAAAAATAAATAAATAAAATAAATAAATAAATAAATAAAATAACTAGGGACTATTATCATATATCCATAATAAGCACTGTTTTGTATAGTGAGGAAAGCAAGGTCACTGCCTAAGTATCATGTATTTGGTAGAATGGGATAGGAAGTGTAATGTGCAATTTGGGGAAGGGAATATCATAGAATAAAATCTGTCTTCTGCTTACAGAATTAGTATAGGTAGTTCTCTATTTTTGTGAGCATAAATGTACCTTATTAAATTCTAGCTTAATCTAAACCACTGATAAATTTGGACTAGCTGTATTACAGAATACATCTCAGAAAACTTCAAAAGAGATTTAAACTAGAGTATGATCTCAATAAGGAAAAATCTGTGCATAGAGAAAAGAATAACTGGTTGGAACTGCACCAAAATGTTATAGAGTGATTACTTCTAAGTGATGATATTTTAGGAATTTTTTTTCTTTTCTGTACTTATTCATATTTCCAAATTTTTACATAAGCATATTTTTCACATAACCTTCATTTTTTTACAAAGTTATTAACATTTAAAGAAAATATAGAGGAGCAAAATGAAAAAAAAATAACCCAGAGATAACTAATTTTAACGTGTACTGTATTTCTTTGTGGTTAAATTAAAAAATATATATATGAGTATGTTTTAGCAAAAATGGAACTGCAATATACATACTATTTTGTTACTACCTTTCACTTAATATGTTGTGAATATCCTTCTGTGCCATTACTTTTCTACTCATTCTCCTTAGTGGTTGTAAATTTTCTGTTGTACGAGTATGGCTTTTCCCCAAAATTATTTTTTTAAACAAGACAAAGATTTCAAACAGTATAGGAAAACTACATATTAATGCTTGTACAAATCAAGATTTTTTGATGTCCTTTAGGAAGGACATAATATATTTTGTCTCTTTCCTATGACTTTCTCTACACATAAGATATTCACTCACACTTTAACAACTCATCAAATATATAGATTGACTGTGTCTCAAGTTCAGCTCCAATGGTACAGATTCCAAACCTGATTTACATGTGGTAGTATTTAAGAGCTATCATTGAGAGAAGAGGGTACTGTGCAATTTCTTTACAATAGGGACATGTTTCATGTATTTAAAATATATGGCAATATTTGAGAAACAAAGCACCCAGTCCTAAGGAGACGTATTTTAGAAATCTCATTTTGTTCTGAGGTAAATTAAACCTGACTAATAGATGTTTGGGTGTTTCAAGCCCTCAAATAAAGGTTTTTTACCTATTCTTAAAATTTTCCAGGTCTAAACCTTGCTGATAAGTGCTAAATTAACTGGTAATGAAATTGGTTGGGGTGATGTAGGAGCTGAGCTTCTGAGAAATACATGAGAGAACCCCACGTTTATGTTATATACCAATAAATAGTACATGGAGTATAAAAGAGGGGGAAGAGACAGTGGGCAGTTGTGGTTTTCTTACTGCAATTTGAGGTTGGAAGTTGGAGATGCCAAATGTGATTTTGATGCTAAAATTCATTCCAACTGGCTTGGTGTATATACAAGTGACAGTACACTTCAGATTTCTTCATTAAAAAAGTACTACTGGGTTTCCCTGGTGGCGCAGTGGCTGGGAGTCCGCCTGCCGGTGCAGGGGACAAGGGTTCGAGCCCTGGTCCAGGAGGATCCCGCATGCTGCAGGGCAACTGGACCCATGTGCCACGACTGCTGAGCCTGCACTCTAGAGCCCCCTAGCCATGACAGCTGAGCCCGTGTGCTACGGCTACTGAAGCCCACACATCTAGAGCCCAAGCTCTGCAGCGGGAGAGGCCACCTCGGTAAGAGACCCGTGTACCACAGTGAGGAGTGGCCCCTGTTCGCTGCTGCTGGAGAAAGCCCGCACGCAGCAAAAAAGACCCAACACAGCCAAAAATAAATAATAATTAATTAATTAATTTTAAAAGAAAAAGTACTACTGTAGCCTGTCTGTTGAATCTAGGAATTTTTTTTTCTTTGATATAAAGCAAAGCGTTTACTGGTACCTAATCCAAAAATATTAACCTAGATTAAATGACTATAAAATCTATTAAATGTCAAATGTTATGTATATCAGCTGAACAGTTGATTCATTTTACATTGATTATTTGCTTTTGTTATTTTCCTAAATTTGGCGATTAAATAAAAATACACAGCCAGAGCTGATTAAATAAGAGTTAACACTTTCATTTATGAACTTAGATTAATTTCAAAAAGTCTTAGTTATAATTTTGAATGCATTTCCCTTTAACAACACAATTGCTTTCCATTCAAAAGGGAAAAGTACTCTCTGAAAGGCAATTGCTCTATTTGAAGAATTATGGTTCTTTTGAATCTGTGGGTGCATCATGGTGTTTCTTTGATTCTGTTGATTGTACTCTTTCCAAAAGCAGCTAAGCCAAATTGATGAAGGGAGAAGATGCTTTTTGTTCCTCTACAACCCCATCATAAGAGAAACAGTCAGAAATTAGACTTAATAGCTCATAATGGAGGCTAAAAATATAATTAACACTTACATGATTGACTGCTTTGGAAGTAATGGTCAAACTCTGTAGAGTGGCCAGATACGTGGTTACCATGTTGGTTTGGTTTCAACATAGATTAGACAATAGTCCAGATTAAAAAAGCGATTCATATGAGAAGTTACTGAGGGATAGAACTTCTGGGGCTGGAAAGAATCAGAGGCAGTGTTTTACAAAGTGTGGTGTTTAGGCCACCTGCATGAGGGAAATTGAATGAGGTTTTATTTATTTACTTACTTTTTGTTTCTTGTATTTTCATCGTGGTAAGAACACTTAACATGAGATTTACCTTTACAAATATTTAAGTGCACAGTAGAGTATTGTTAACTATAGACACCATGTTGTACACCAGATGTAATAGAAACTTTATACCTATTGAACAGCAACATCCTATTTCCACCCAACTTCCAGCCCCTTTCACCTACCGTTCTGCTCTCCGTTTCTGGAAGTTAAACTACATTAGATACCTCATAAAAGTGAAATATTTGTCCTTCCATGACTGACTTATTTCACTTAGCATAAAATCCTCCAGGTTCATCCATATTGTTGCATATGGCAGGATTTCCTTCTTTGTTTTCAAGGTTGAATAGTATTCCACTGTATGAATACCAGTTTGTTTCAGGAGTCCGTGAGGTGAGACAGAACCCATGATTTGGGCAGTGTACCAAAAGGTTGGGGACTTAGACATTTTACTCTCTTTTCTCCCCACGCTTATCCCCCAAAGGAGAAGTCACTGACTAAGAGATGTCTCTTGGTCTGAGCAATGCTAACTTGAGGGAAGAGTTGACATGGATAAGGCAAAATTGCTCTTACCTGTTTCAATGTGGTTGTTCTTGGTTTATGTGTTTATCTGAGATAATGCAACTTCTTAACTCTATTCAGGCCTTCTTATGAAGGTATTGTGGTCTTTTTAGTCTACATGTTATTGTTTAATTCGTGTTTCTGTGGGGAAACAGGGCTGGGACTTGTTAATCTTGACAAGACTCTGCTATCTTGCTGATGTCATCCTTGGGATGCTTTTAAAAATGCAGAATAATAGGTCTCTCCCCAGACCTAGTGAATCACAGGAGACCACTGTGGACTTGGCCGGGAAAATGCATTTTAATTAAGAGGTACAAAGTGCTTCATAGTCTGACGCTGGCTGGACAGAGGCAAAGAGTGTAGGTATGATTTTTAGATGGACCTGGACAAAATCCCAGCTCCCTCACATCCTAGCTGTACCATGCTGCACATCCCTTCTGTGTACTATGCTCCTCCTTGCTATGATATACCCTCTCTTGTTCCTCTTCTATGTAACTGTCCTTTACCTGTTCAAGCTCAGCTAGTTTCCTGTTATTCTCTTTTCCTTAGAAACAAGAGGCTCCTCAGTGTGTATTATTACCCCCAGCCCCCCAACTTCCCCTGTCTTCTGAACCTGTGCAGGTTAGTTATCCAATTGACATTCATCTTGTCACTTCTTCCCCCACCTATCTTCCAACCTCAGCTTCCTAACCAACATGACCTCTGGTCTTTCTCCCTGGTTATGGTTGTCATCAGGTAGGCACTCACTGCTCTGACGTTTCAGAGGCATCATACTGGGTATTTTGTAAATTCCCCCAGCTTCCAGTCCTTGTTGTAACTGGAACTAAATAGGAAGAGAAGGTCAATTCAAGACCTGTGTGCTAACCTGATAACCCTCCCCTCAACAGCATACATGGCTGTTCCATTCCATCTCCCCATGTGCCCTGGATTCCCAGTACCAATGCCTCTCCACCTCCTGTCCCATAGCAACAGGAGATATCACATCTTGTAGGAGTGGATGACATGTGTCACAGATGCCTTCACTGGAGGCTGATGTAAGCCTAGCCTTAGAGGGAAGGCAGGATTTCCATAGGCAGAGATGGTGGGACCAGACATTTCCAAAAGAGGAAACAACAAGATTGAAGGCATGTCCTGGGGACCAGTATAGTGCTAGAAATGCTAATAACATTATCTCATTGTTTTCCAAGTGTTGCCCTTGAAACAGTTGATTGGAATTACCAGTAGTGCTTATTAAAAATTCATATTACTGCACCTTACTTCAAATCTACTGGCCCAGAATCCCGAAGGTTGAGTTCAGAGAATCAACCTTTTCACAAGCTTTCTATATAATTTAATGAAACTATAAATTTTGGGATCACAGGACCTGAGGAGAACTTCTAAATAATGCAGGTTTACACTCCTTCATTGGATGTAAGACAGAAATCGTACAATCTGTTTAAACAGAAACAATTTATTAAAATAATTATTTTAACTAGGTATAAAGTTAACTTAGTAACAAAAAAGGCCTAAGAGGGAGCTCAAATGAAGCAACTGCATAAAGCAGTTACTACCCTTGGGGCTGTGGGAACAAAGGGATGATATTAGAATTATTAAAACTTAGAGAAGGAGCACTGTGCAGCTGAAAGTCAGACTGCTGAGGAGAGAACAGTCCTTGGCTGGTGCTGGTTTCTCTGAACTCTAAGGATACCCTTATGCAATTGGGACATCTGGGGAAAAGATACATGTTGGCTAGTGTTAATGTCTTTGAGAGGGGATGATGAATCGGGCTTTGCAAATAATAAAAATTTGCACACAGGATTCAGCAGCTACTACAGGCAATAATGCTGTTTCTATGGTGACATGTGGCTGTGACTCCATGCTATCGGAACCTCAAGCCAACTAGAAACTGAATGGAATAAATGTTGCAATTTCCTCTAATGCAGCCTACCAGAAGACTTTAATAAGGAGTCAACTGGTAAAGTAAAATTCAACACACAGAGTACCAGTTCCAGCAACACAAAATAGAGAGAAGGCTGTGGGGCTAACAGACAATAGCTTGATAACTGGTTTAAAGTCAAACCAAGAAATCATAATTTTCCCATTTGTATTTGTGGAAAACTCATGAAGCAATTTTCTCTTTCTCTGTCTTCCCTTCCTTCTTCACTTCCTCCTTCCCTTCCTTCCTCCCAACCCCCCCTTCTCTTTTTTTGTCAGGCTCACACTTAACCTCAGTCCTGGATTACCTTATAATTCTTATGGTTTTACATCGAGTTGAACAAGAAAATTGGCTGGATGTTCTATTTGTAGTTGCAGAAATGTCATTCTGAAAACATGAATAAGGAGCCAGGAAGAGGTGGTGTCCAGTCAAAGCAGAGCCATTAGTCAAAGGACAAGACTACAGTTGGAAAAAGAATCAAATGAGTCCCACTCTTCATTGTTGAAAGTGAGAGAGAGAAAAGACACTCAAATTTTGAAAAATGGTTAGCAGATGCCCGCTACTTCTTTTCCAGGCAATATGAATTAGTATTTCAAGAAATACCTGGCTGTGAACAAATATCCAACTAGCTGTCCTAAGTAGGAGCTTTCAATAACTAGCATTTCAATAAGTTTGAGTTTTAATGAAAAGTATAAAACTAACTTTTTATTTGTTAAAGTCTGTTACTTATCCTTGTCCATGCTAGCTTCTTGCTCTAAAGGTAACCATACTTGATTTGCTGAAAAATTTAAAGCAAGATCTTGGGGTTGTATACTTCTGGGTGAGAATCTCCACTTTTACTAGCTTGTAACATTGGATTAGTGATGTAATCTTCCTGAGCATTACTTTCTTTTCTCATTTGTAAAAATATGATAATAATCCCTACGTCTTATGGTTATCATAAAGGTTAAAAGAAGTGATGATGCCAAGCATATTATTGAGCACAACACTAAGTAAATGGTAGTTATCAATTCTTATTTATATTCATAAAGTTCTAATTGTGTTCAGGCAACTTGATCCTCATACCATCATGGAATTTTAGACAAAACAAAGCATATGGTTTCTAGGTTAAATAGGTAAAAAATAAGTGATTATTGTGTCCTCACAACTGTATAAAAAGGAAAAAAATATAGTCAATTTTCGAAGTTTCCACATGATGATGTATATTGAAAAAATCCAGAGATTTGAAAAATAGTTTTAGCTTTCATGAAGAAGGCAGATGATACAGAAGATATTTGTTAATGAATTCATCTTGTGATTCACATATTTCACCAAGACACTGGGAGAAATCCTGATTTGGGCTAAGATGTAGATTTTAAGAAAAATGAAAAACGTTAAGAACACATTAAATCCATGGGTGACTTTTAATCAATGAGGGCATCAAAATTAAGGCTATAAATTTACCTTCAATTTTAGTTCGAACACAGTATGCACTGTAAAATGGTCCCATATAGAATTAGAACCAAAGTATGTTGTGTTAATAACAAGCTTAATATACATCACCTGAAAACAGCAATGAATGACTCACTCTACCATATGAAAAGGTGTAAGGGGAGTAATTAACATAGACTGTATTTTAGTAACAAATTGCAAGTCTGAGGGATTTCTTTAGCAAATCGTATTTCATTGTGCACAAGGTGGCAAGTAAAAATGACCATTTGTGCATCATTAGCTTTTGGAAATGCAGTTTATAATCCAGTAGAAATATGCAAATGATTTAACAATAGATTAAGATATGAAAAGATTCATAGCTGAAGCTTCACAGTACCTGTTTGCCCCAACTTTGCTAATAGTATTGTGTGGATGAAACTATGTCTAACTGCTACAAGAAACCATGGTAGAATTTGATGAAGGATTTGCTACAGAGGTTCAGTATAGTTATTGTTACTAAAGTACACAACAAATATATAATTAAACTCTAGCTATGGATAGGATCAAATTATAAATGGCAAATAGCCACATAGTTAAACATATAATCAGAAGATGAATCATGTTTAAGTGACATGGATTACAATTTCTCAAAATGGAATTCTCAAACCATCTATCCTAATCATCTGAAGTGCTTGCTTAAAACACAAAGTCTGGAAATGCCATTCCAAGCTTATTGAATTAGAATATTTTGGTGAGAATCTATGAATCTGCATCTTAAACAGCATCCCAAGTGATTTTTATGATTACTAAAATTTGAGAGCTAAAATTACTCAAACTCCATTGTTACAGCTCTTCAAGTACAATCCCAAGATTTTTTAGAATATATTTGCTAAAATATATGTAGGGAAAAAAACATAAAAATTAGTAAATAAATATTGGAGAATAAAAAAAATAATCTTTTTGATAAAAATTAACAGCAGTGGAAACATGTCAATGTTTGTCCCAATTGGTAAAACTACTAAAATCTATATAGTAAAGATAAAGAAAGCACACAAGCCTAACAAGAAGTACTTTTGTGTAGTGGGTTAAAATCTCTGCTCTCCAACTCAACACCTATATGACTTTGGGCAAATTACTGAACTGCTCTACACTTCAGTTTTCATATCATGAAGATAAAAATGGACCTATCTCATAGGATTGTTTTAAGCTTAAAACATATTAATGTACATAAAGTCCTTAGAACAGCACTTGAACATATTATTGGGTGGGCCAAAAAGTGCTTTCAGTTTTTTTAAGTAAAAATAAAGGACACATTTTTCATTTTCACCGAGAACTTTATTGAACAATGTATTCACCCCTTCGTTCTACTACCTTCTGCCATTTTTCAAGCAACTTCATAATACCATTTCCCCAAAACTTTTTATCTTTTTGAGCAAAGAACTGTTCCTGGTGCCTTTTACAGTCTTCCAGGGAGCTGAAATTTTTTCCATTAAAAAAATTGCACAGGGAGATCAGCTCGGTGCTTTGTGACCACCTAGAGTGGTAGGATAGGGAAGGTGGGAGGGAAATGCAAGAAGGAGGGGATATGGTGATATATGTGTACATATAGCTGATTCACTTTGTTATACAGCAGAAACCAGCACAACATTGTAAAGCAATTATAATCCAATAAAGATGTTAAAAATAATTGTAAAAACTGAAATAAATGGAAATCCGAAGGAACAATGTCTGGTGAATATGTCAGATGAATCAGAACTTCCCAGCCAAGCTGTAAGTTTGTGCCTTGTCATCAAAGAGACAAGCAGTCTTGCATTATCCTGATGGAAGATTATGCATTTTCTGTTGACTAATTCTGGACACTTTTCATCGAGTGGTGCTTTCAGTTGGTCTAATTGGGAGCAGTACTTGTTGGAATTAATTGTTTGGTTTTCTGGAATGAGCTCATAATAGAGGACTCCCTTCCAGTCCCACCATGTACACATGGTGTATATGGATGGATGAAGATCGGCCTTTGGTGTGGCTGGTGGTGGTTCATTTTTCTTGCCTCATGATCTCTTCCATTCCACATTATTGTACAATATCCACTTTTCATTGCTCATCACAATTTGTTTTAAAAAAGGAACGTTTTCATTAGGCCCTGTTTGTTTATTTTTGATTTATTTCTTTGGCCTTAGGAAACAGATACAAATCATATTGCTATGATTTATGTCAAAGAGTGTTCTGCCTATGTTTTCTTCCAGGAGTTTTATGGTTTCAGGTCTTACATTTAGGTCTTTAATCCATTTTTGAGTTTATTTTCGTTTATGGTGTGAGGAAATGTTGTAATTTCATTTTTTTACATGTAGCTGTCCAATTTTCCCAGCACCACTTTTCAGAGAACAACTTTTATACATTGTATATTCTAGATTATTTGACCATAGTTGTGTGGGTTTATTTCTGGGCTCACTATTCTACTTCATTGATCTATTTGTCTGCTTTTGTGCCAGTATCATGTTGTTTTGATTACTGTAGCTTTGTAGTATAATCTGAAGTTTGGAAGAGTGATACCTCCAGCTTTGTTCTTTTTTCTCAAGATTGCTTTGGCAATTTGAGGACTTTTGTGGTTCCATATGAATTTTAGGATTATTCGTTCTAATTCTGTGAGAATATCATGAGCATCTTGATAGGTATTGCATTAAACCTGTAGATTGCCTTGGGTAACTTGGTAATTTTAACAATATTAATTCTTCCAACCCAAGAACATGGGATATCTTCCCATTTTTTGAATCATCTCATGTTTCCTTCATCAGTGTTTTATAGTTTCCAGAATATAGGTCTTTCACCTTCTTTGTTAAGTTTACTCATATATATTTTATTCTTTTTGATGCAGTTTTAAATACGATTTTTATTTACTTTTCTTTCTGATAGTTAATTATTAGTGTATAGAAAGACAATAGATTTTTGTATATTAATCATATCTTGCAAATTTTGCTAAATTCATATACTAGTTCTAATAGCTTTTGCATGGAGACTTCAATGTATTCTACATAATGTATCATGTCATCTGCAGATAGTGACAGTTTTATGTCTTCCCTTCCAGTTTGGACACCATTTTTTCTTTTTTCTTTTGAACACTTTTTTTTTTTTTGTCTGATTGCTGTGGCTAGGACTTCCAAAACTATGTTAAACGGAAGTGGTGAGAGTGGGCATCCTTGCCTTGTCCCTGAATTCAAAGGAAAGGCTTTCAGCTTTTTACCACTGAGTATGATGTTGGCTGTAGGTTTCTTATAAAAAGCTTTTTTATGTTGAGGTATGTTCCCTCTATAACCACTTTGATGGTGGTTTTTATTGTGAATGTATGTTGAATTTTGTCAAATACTTTTTCTGCATCTATTGAAATGATCATGTGATTTTTACTCCTTCTTTTGCTAATGTGGTTTATCACATTTATTGATTTACAAATGTTGAACCATCCTTGTGACCCTGTAATAAATACAATGGGTCATGGTGTATGATCCTTTTTATATATTGTTGGATTTTGTTTGCTAATTTTTGTTTATGATTTTTACATCTATATTCATCAAAGACATTATTTGTTGTGTCTTATTCTGGTTTTGGTATCAGGGTTATGGTGGCCTCAGAGAATGAATTTGGGGGTGTTCCATCCCCTTCAATATTTTAGAATAGTTTGAGAAGGATAAGTATTAGTTCTTCTTTATATGTTTGATAAAATTCCCTTGTGAAGCCATCTGGTCCTTGACTACTGTTTGCTGAGAGTTATTAATTACAAACTCAACTTCACTATTAGTAATCAGTCTGTTCAAATTGTCTTTGTCTTCTTGATCCAGTCTTGGCAGTTTATATGTTTCTAGAAATTTGTCCACTTCTTCTACATTGCCCAATTTGTTGGCATATAACTGTTTGTACTATTCTCTTATTTTTTTTTTTGTATCTCTGTGTTATTGGTTGTTATTTCTCCTTCTTCATTTCTTATTATGTTTATTTGGGTCCATTCTCTCTTCTTAGTGAGAACCTTGGGTAAAGGTTTATCAATTTTGTGTCTCCTTTGAAAAAAAACAGCTTTTCGTTTCATGAATATTTTCTTGTGTTTTCTAATCTCTATTTTATTTATTTCCTCCCTGATCTATATTATTTCCTTCCTCCTGCTGACTTTGGGCTTTACTGGTTCTTCCTTTTCTACTTCCTTGAGGTGGTAGGTTAGGTTGTTTACTTGAGACTTTTCTTGTTTCTTGAGGAAAGCCTCTATCATTATAAACATCCCTCATAGAACTGCTTTTCCTGCATCCTATCAGTTTTTGAGTGTTGTATTTCCATTTTCATTTGTCTTAAGGTATTTTCTGACTTCCTGTTTGGTTTCTTCATTGACCCATTTTTTTTAATAGCATGTTGTTTAGTCTCCATGTGTTTGTTCTTTTCCCATTTTTCTTTCTATAGTTGATTTCTAGTTTCATACCATTGGAGTTAGAAAAAAATATTTGATATAATTTCTATCCTCTTAAATTTGTTGAGACTTTTTCTGTGGCCTAGCATGTGATCTGTCCTGGAGAATATTCCATGTGCACTTGAAAATATTGTGTATTCTCCTGTTTTTCGATGGAATGTCCTATATATATATATATATATAAAGTCCAAATGGTCCATTGTGCTGTTTAATACCACTGTTGCCTTATTGAACTTCTACATGTATGATCTGTCCACTGCTGTAAGTGTGTGTTAAAGTCCCCTACTAATATTGTATAATTGTCAAATTCTCCCTTTATGTCTGTTAGTATTTGGCTTATGTATTGAAGTGCTCCTGTATTGGGTGCATATTTGTTAATGAGTGCAATGTCCTCTTTTTATATTGATCCCTTTCTCATGATATAATGTCCTTCTATGTTTTTTGTTATAGCTTTTGTTTTGAAGTCTATTTTGTCTGATGAGTATTGCTACTCCTTTTTCTTATTTCCATTTGTGTGTAATATCTTTTTCTATCCCCCCACTTTCAGTCTCCGTGTGTGTTTAGTTCAGAAATAAGTCTCTTGTAGGCAGCAAATGGAAAAGTCTTTATCCAATCAGCCACCCTATTTCTTTTGATTAGAGCATTTAGTCCATTGACATTGAAAATAATTATTTACAGGTATGTACTTATTGCCATTTTATTACTTGATTTCTGGTTGCTTTTCTAATTCTTCTCTGTTCCTTTCTTCTTCTTTTTGTTTTTCCCTTGTAGTTTGATGATTTTATTTAGTAATATTTTTGTGTTCCTTTCTTTTGGTTTTTGTGTATCGATTGTGCATTTTTTTTTATTTTTGATTACCATGGGGTTCATATGCGTTGATGTATAATTTTATCTACTTGTTTTAAACTAGTAGCCATTTAAGTTCAATCACATTCTAAGATGCCTACATTTTTTACTCCTCTCCCCTCCTTTCTGTGTTTTTGATGTCATATTTTACATCTTCATGTTTATCCCTTAATTATTCATTGTAGTTATTGTTTCTTTTACATTTTTCTTTTAATCTACGTACTGTATTATTTAAGTGGTTGATCCTTAATTCTTACTACTATATATTTACCTTTCCTAGAAGGATTTCCACTTTCCTATGAATTCCTACTCCTTTTGCTTTTGGAGAAGACTCTTCAAAATTATTTTTTTAGGGTAGTTTTAGTATTGATGAATTATTTTAGTTTTTGCTTATCTGTGAAGTTCTTTATCTGTCCTTCCATTGTTAATGATAATCCTGCTCAGTAGAGTGTCCTAGGTTGAAGGTTTTTCCCTTTCAGCACATTGAATGTATTGTGTCCCTCCCTTCTGGCCTGCAAAATTTTTTCAAAGAAATCAGCTGATAGCCTTATGGCAATTCCCTTGTATTTAACTGTTTGTTTTCTCTTGTTGCCCTTAGAATTCCTTATCTTTTAACTTTGCCATTTTAATTATGGTATGTCTTGGTGTTTGTTTGGGTACATCTTGTTTGGAACCCTCTGTCCTTCCTGTGTCTGGATATCTGTTACTTTTTCACGTTTGGGATGTTTCGAGCCATAATTTCCTGAAATACATTTTCATTCCACTTTTCTCTCTCTTCTCCTTCTGGAACCCCTATAATGTGAATGTTCGGATGCCATTAAGGTATCCGAGAGATCTCTTAGATTGCTTACAATATACCTTTTTTCTGCTGTTCTGATTGGGTGATTTTCATTGTTCTATCTTCCAGATGACTTATGTGTTCTGTAACCCTTAGTCTGATACTCATTCTTTCTCATGTGTTTTTTTTTTAATTTTAGCTATTGAATTCTTTATTTTTGATTGGTTTTTTTTAATACTTTTTAATTTTTGTTAAGTTGTTCAGTATTTAAATCAATTATTTTTCCTAATTCATTAACACTTTTATTACTAATGTTTGGAATTCTTTATCTGGTAAACTGGTAGTTCTGTTTCATTATTTTTTCAGGGATTTTTTTCTTGCTTTTTCAATTAAAAGTAGTTCCTCTGCCATTTCATTTTACTTAGCTTTCTGTACCTCTATGAATATAGGTGAAACAGTTAACTGTTGTGGTCTTGAAGGAGTGTTCTTATGTGTGAGCTTCTCTAGTCATACTGCATGTGCCCAATGCCTTTAGTGGGAGAGCTGGATTTGATGTGGATGCAAGTCATGCCTTTCCTTATGATTTGCTGGCTGCTATCACCTTGGTATGGGATGGGGCTAGAGATTGAGAAGTTAGAGCTGGTGCTGGATATGAAGCTGGATTTCCTGTCTGTTTAGTGATCATCACTGCCCTGTCAGTTTCATTGTCTATTCCCAAGTGCTGGAATAGAAGCAGTGAGGGTTGGGTTTGAGCTGGCTCTGTATTCTGAAATTGTGTGTTTTCCCCTTTCTCTGAAGAAGGACCTTTGTCCCAGAGGAGAGGAATGCTGAAGCAATTGGGGCCCTTGCACATTCAGAGTTCTCATGCCCTGAATGTGTAGGCATCTGCAGCTCTGCTCAGATGCAGCCCATTGTCATGTCTTTTCACAGGCCATGACTGCCCCAGATACAGTGCCACACTGTGGCTTGTTCTGAGCAGGAATGGAATGATCATTTGGCTTGGTCTGGGTCACACTGTGCTGGGGCATAAGGCAAGGTGGTGTTGGGTAATCTGACAACTGCTGGGCAGAGCTTTCTCTGCCCTGCCTCAGGGTCAAGACCCCATTTCCCCTACAACTGATCACCATTCCAAGCCTCTACCACTCCCACCACTGCCCTCTTGTGGGAATACTCCACAAGGGAAGTTGGGCCTGTGTGTTTTCTCTGCAGGTATTGGGGGTGGGGTTGAGCTATCCTGGAACAGCTGCCATCAGAAGTCTGGGATTCATCTGGGGCACCATTTGAGTAAGCACAAACAATGGTCATGGGAGCCCCACCCAGGTTCTGCCCTGGGACCAGGTCACCACTTTGTCCCAAGGTCAAACCTTTTCCCTGGTCCTGGCTTCCCCAGATCCAGTGCTGTACTGTGGCATGGAGTGAGTGGGGCTGGAGAGTTTGCTCTGCTCAGTGTGAGGCATGAGGCAGAACAGTCACAGCGAACCTACAGCTTCTAGGGAAGACCTCCCTCTGCTCTACCTAGGGGTTAGCCAGCATGTGCACAATCCTCATGAGTGGAGTCCAGGCTTCTCCAGCCTTTTTATCTCTCCCAGTAGTCAGTCCTCCAACCAGCCAAGGGGGCTCGTCTCCTCTGCATAGGGCCCCAGGACTAGGATGCTCAGTCTGTGGTTTGACACATTCACTCCCCATGGTGGCTGCCTGCTGGTGTAATCTTCCTTTTCCTCTGAGTCCTCTCCCAGGTCCCAACTCAACTGATTTTCTTTCCTTCCTACTCAATTACTTGTGTATCTTTTTTACAGCCTTGGTTGTACAGGAGTCCTTCTGCCACTTTCCAGTTGATTTTCATTGAGAACTGTTCCACATGCAGATGTATTTTTGAAGTGTTAGTGGGGGGAGGTGAGCTCCATGTCCTCTTTCTCTGCTATCTTATCTCCACCAATATGATTATTATTAATAGTAGTAGTATAGAGTGGTTAAAGCTCACTATGAATCAAAGTAAAATTAGATCATTTCAGCAACCATAATAGACCCCACTTATAGAATTTTTATATTCTGACAACCAAACAAAAATACTTTAGATATTTAAATCATCAACAGAATTTTAACTCAAAGAGACTTGTGTTTAATATGTTTGGCTAATAGAATTCAGACAATTGTACTAAATTTAAATCACATTCATCTATGTTAAAACTGAAATTTTATTCTCTATCTGGATAGCACTTTAAAATATTCTTGATGCCTTACCCCATGGTTACCATCTTATTTTAAACTCTTAGCTAGTGCAAAAGTTAAGTCAGAAAAGTTTGTACATGTTATAAAGGTGAATAGAAACACAGTGGTATGATATCGTGAAAAAGATGGAATCAGACTGGTGTCAGGCTCCCAGTTACATTGCTTATGTGATGTGTGAGCTTTGGCAAGAGATATAACCCATCTGAAACTTGTTTTTTCTCATTTATCAGTTGTGGACTATATACTTCAAGAAGGTGTTGTAAGATAAAGTATTTGAAGTACCTAGTACAGGGCCAAATTTGTAAGTGATGCTCAATAAAAAGGTGATATACCCAAACTCACCGTGTTTTCTAATAGGTTGACCATATAATTTATCATTCAAATGGAAACGTGTTTTTCTATGCCAAATATTAAATTATACAGGTCATAAGGACAAGTATAAAATAAGACTGTACCAAACAAACTGGGACATATGTCCAGTTTACTTCATGGTAGAGCTGGAAATCTAACCTAAGGGTCTTGAACTCTCCGAATAGTGTTTTTCCATTTAATTATCTCAATTTGTCCTACTGTTAACTGAACGGACATTTCTGCATTGATTCTATTTTCCTTTTCCATTTCTCTCTTCTACTGCCACAGCAACCTTGGAGGTACAAAAACCATAGTCACAAGGTAGAGCAGGGGCCCTCAACTCACATGTTACTCTATATGAGCAACAAATAAGCCTTTATTATATGAAACTACTGAGATTCCAGGATTTATTTGGTACAGCTATGAGGCCTATCCTGTCCTGATTAATAATTAAACCACATAGCTCTCTTTATGATTTTAAATGAAATTTGAAGATACTATAATATGTTCCTAACTCTGAATTTTAAAAAATTCAATTAAATTCCCTATTTATAATATAAAATTTATAAGAGAATAATTCTTAAGAAAATAGTAGGTATCTCAATATATAAATGATTAGTCACAACAACACTAGAAGTGACAAAGTGATAAACTAAACTTGCATGTATAAATACAATAACTGTGAATTTGAGAGTTAGAAATGCAGACTGATATAGCTGTGTTGCATTGACAACTTAAATATCACATGTGGCATTGCATTTAGTGATGTGATTTTCTATAATAGTGAACAGCTCTTGGCAAAGCTCTGAAAAAAAACAGAAAAACACTCTCCTTTATTTATAAGGCAGTTGCATCTCTGGAAAATTCAGTGTATATTGAAATCTTGCAAAAATATTTTGCATTTATATATAAGGAGTTAGTTTTAGGTTCTGATAATTATAAGATTTTACACTTATATTGAAGTCATGTGACATATGGGAAAGTGATGCAAGATATGGGACAGTTGTCTATTGAGTGGAACTGCCTCATATATTTTGGGAAGTCTAGCATCCCCTGTACCCCATCTAAATGCCCAGAGAACCACCTCAATCATACGTTGAACAAAAAACACCCTCATGAATTTCTAAAATAGCAGTGTTGAGAACCATTGCCAATCATAGTTGGGAAAATGAAATTGAATTTGCCAAGGACACAAAGTTTTAGTGAAATAAAATTAAAAATAAATAAATATAAAGAAAATATACACTATATTTATTTCATGCTTACCACCTAAGTTTTTTCCAGGTCTTCCCCCACATGGTTTTATCATTATTAATATTTACAGATAGTTTCTCTTTAACACTTTATATTTTTCAACAAACCTGTGAGGTAGGCAGGCCTAGTGTTATGCTCTCTATTCTAAGGAACCCAGCTTCAAAATTATAACAGAGGTCAGAGTAAAAGTTATAGTTTGGTGAACAAGTGCTCACTTTACTACTATATTTTTTTAATTAAAAATGTGTTCAATGCATAAAATGAGCTAATTTTATAATACATTCTAAATAGATGCACTTTTTTAGATTATTTACTCTCTGGGAAGTCTGCAGAATTTGACCAACTCCACTCATGGATCATTAAATTGGAACTAACCAATGAATTTGGTAAGGTTGCTGGATACAAAATTAATGCGGAAACAATCCCACTTACCATCACAACAACAACAACAACAAAAATAAAATACCTGGGAATAAACCTGCTTAAGGAGGTGAAAGATTTGTACACAGGAAACTATAAAACACTGATGAAAGAAATCAAAGATGATATAAACAGATGGAGAAGTATACAAAGTTCTTGGATTGGAAGAATCAATATTGTGAAAATGACTATAGTACCCAAAGCAATCTACAGATTCAATGCAATCCCTATCAAATTACCAATGGCATTCTTCACAGAATTAGAAAAAAAAAACCTTTACAATTCGTATGGAAACATTAAAGTCCCTGAAGAGCTAAAGCAATACTGAGAAAGAAAAACAGAGTTGGAGGAATCAGGCTCTCCAACTTCAAACTATACCATAAAGCTACAGTAATCAAGACAGTATGGTACTGGCACAAAAACAGAAATATAGATCAATGGTACAGGATAGAATGCCCAGAGATAAACCCACTCACATATGGTCACCTAATTTATGGCAAGGGATGCAAGAACATACAATGGAGAAAGGACAGCCTCTTCAATAAGTGGTGCTTGTAAAACTGGACAGGTACATGTAAAAGAATGAAATTAGCACACTGCCTAACACCATACACAAAAATAAACTCCAAATGTATTAAAGACCAAAATGTAAGACCAGACACTATAACACTCTTAGAGGAAAACATAGGAAAAACACTCTTTTACATAAACCACAGCAAGATCTTTTTTGACCCACCTCCTAGAGTAATAGAAATAAAAACAAAAATGAACAAATGGGACTTAATTAAACTTAAAAGCTTTTGCACAGCAAAGGAAACCATAAACAAGACAAAAAAAAAACCCTCAGAATGGGAGAAAATATTTGAAAATCACACAACAGACAAAGGATTAATCTCCAAAATATAAAAGCAGTTCATGCAGCTCAATATCAAAGAAAAAAAATTCCAATTAAAAAATGGGCAAAGACCTAAATAGACATTTCACACAGGAAGACATACAGATGGCCAAGAGGCACATGGAAAGATGCTCCACATTGCTAATTATTACAGAAATGCAAATCAAAGCTACAATGAGGTATCACCTCACACCAGTCAGAATGGATATAATCAAAAAATCTAGAAATAATAAATGCTGGAAAGGGTGTGGTGAAAAGGGAACCCTCCTGCACTGTTCGTGGGAATGTAAATTGATACAACCACTATGGAAAGCAGCGTGGAGGTTCCTTAAAATACTGAAAATAGAACTACCATATGACCCAGGAATCCCACTACTGGGCATATACCCTGAGAAAACCATAATTCAAAGAGAGACATGCACCACAATGTTCATTGAAGCAGTATTTACAATAACCGGGACGTGGAACCAACCTAAATGTCCATTGAAAGATGAATGGATAAAGAAGATGTGGCACATATATACAATGGAATATTACTCAGCCATAAAAAGAAACAAAATTGAGTTATTTGTAGTGTGGTGGATGGACCTAGAATCCGTCATACAGAGTGAAGTAAGTCAGAAAGAGAAAAACAAATATGGTATTCTAACACATATATATGGAATCTAAAAAGAAAAAAAAATGGTACTAGTGAACCTAGTTGCAGGGCAGGAATAAAGATGTAGACATAGAGAGTGGACTTGAGGACTTGATGGGAAGCTGTGTGTGGCGAAATGAAATTAGAATCGACCTATATACATTATGGAATATAAAAGAGTTAGCTAGTGGGAAGTGACAGCATAGCACAGGGAGATCAGCTCTGTGCTTTGTGATGACCTAGAGGGGTGGGATACGGAGGATGGGAGGGAGGCTCAAGAGGGAAGGGATATGGGGACATATGTATGCACATGGCTGATTCACTTTGGTGTACAACAGAAACAAACACAGTATTGTGAAGTAATTATATTCCAATAAAGGGTTATTAAAAAAATAAATAGGAACTGCACTTGAGTAAATTATAAATCATTGAATTCTGACAAGCCATGTATCAAATAGTTTCACAGAAAATTGGGACTTTTGGAATAACTTGAGAAATTTTTGACTTATGAATTGTTCTTATTTATTTATTTATTTATTTATTTATTTATTTATTTATTGCGGTACGCGGGCCTCTCACTGTTGTGGCCTTTCCTGTTGTGGAGTACAGGCTCCGGACGCGCAGGCTCAGCAGACATGGCTCACGGGCCCAGCTGCTCCGTGGCATGTGGGATCTTTCCAGACTGGGGCATGAACCCGTGTCCCCTGTATTGGCAGGCAGACTCTCAACCACTGCACCACCAGGGAAGCCGAATGTTTCTTATTTACTTTTATTTGTCCTACAGTAAAAACATACTAGAATAGTGATAATAATAGCACTAACAATGGACTGTTAAGAGATTTTTGGTGATCTTTGATTGAACACTTGAAACATTTTAATTTACCGCTTCTCATGAACTCCATGAATATTTAAAGTAATAACTTGAATTTGTTAAGTAATATTTCCATTCTCGTAGTGGTTTATCAAAGACCTATGAGATCTCAGTTTTTAACTTTAGATTGCTATGGCATAATGTGTGGGACTTGTAACTTGATATAAGTTGATAAAATTTGAACTGATAGCAAATAAATTAAATATATTAGTTTAAAATATGTCTTGAAACTGATGGTAATTTTTGTCAGACTTTTAAAATGAGTAACGCATTTGGAAAAGCTTGTATAAATACGAGAGGGGTAGATTAGTATGTAAGGTTCAGTGGATGTTTAAGTTTAGTAAATCATATTATTTTTATAGGGCCTTGTAATAATAGATATTTTTCAAAGACATATGTATTTGATTACTTTTTAAGTTACACAGTCACAGTTGTACACACACACATACACACAGTTATCCACTTTCTTAATTGTTAGAATGAGAAAGGCAATCTTTAAAGTTTTTTGAACTCACCATGCACATGTATCAGCACAGCAGCCAGTCTGGCAGCTATAGAAATACAATTATGCAAATTAGATGTGTGTTCCCTGAAGAGGCCTAAAAGGAAGCTTGACCTATATACAGCTTAATTTGTTCTCATGCTTCCACTTTATTGTCTTCCAGCTGCACAAGAAATTAAAACTTGTTAAATTGTATTGCTCCCCAATTATATATCAAAGGTGCTCTGTCCTTCCATGACAAAACCAATCTATAGGGTTTTTTTAAATACTATTTCTCTCTGTTAATTTATCCATGATGCTGGAAGATTTTTTTTTAACCCCACATTTGTTTATTTATTTATTTTTGGCTCTGTTGGGTCTTCTTTTCTGTGCGAGGTCTTTCTCTAATTGTGGCAAGTGGGGGCCACTCTTCATCGCGGTGCACGGGCCTCTCACTATCGCAGCCTCTCTTGTTGCAGAGCACAGGTTCCAGATGCGTAGGCTCATTAGTTGTGGCTCACGGGCCTAGTTGCTCTGTGGCATGTGGGATCCTCCCAGACCAGGGCTTGAACCCGTGTCGCCTGCATTAGCAGGCAGATTCTCAATGTCTGCACCACCAGGGAAGCCCATGTGCTGGAAGATTTTAAGCACTGTATATGAAGAACCTTTTAAAATCAACATATTGCTTAAGAACTGATGACAGTGAGTTTTAAGTTGTGTGGTTGAGAGATTGCAGGATATCTGGGTTATGCATGGAAACAATTTATTCTCTATTGTTTTTGATGATCTGTGTAAAATGTCTCTTATTTGGAAATACATTCTTTTCCAGGTAGGTGAGTATATGTGCAAATAGTCATTTGGGCCTTGCACTAGGTTAGATTTTGTTACCACTAAAAACCTTCATAATAAATTAGGTTTCAGTTTGTTAAGCAGACCAAAGCTTAGTGAAAACGGAGAATACCTTGGCTTCATGGCAATCATGAAAACAGCTTTCTGTCTTCTCCAATAGAGAAGACATATGTCTTCTTTAACTTTTTCATTAACTTTTTTTTATTATGCTGCTTAGCTAATATTTCTGTGTACATGGTACTTATTTTTCTAATGCAGTGTTTCAAAAAAGAATTTTGGAAATAGACACACTTTGAGTTTAAATACTCTTCCTCTTCACCTCACTACAATTTTGGAAACTTTAGTATTTGTTGAGGAATGGGTCTCGTATTTTGTGATTTGATTGACCCATGACAGGATTTCTTATAAGGTCTCTTCCCCATGCACACTGATAAAAACAAACAAACAAACAAAACTGGGTTGAAAGATGTCCTTGATCTACTGTTTGCTGACTTAATTGTTATGTTGCAGAGTGAATATAATTAGAAAATATGTAGCTTGTATCATGACCTACTGATGATGGTAGGTCAGTGTTTCCCAATGATAATATCTTGCTGAAATCTGTGGCAAATGGCTATACCTCTGTGTCCAGAAGCTGCTGGTCCAGGGCTCCATACTCTACTCAACGATTATAAGGGCTAAGGGAATCAATGCCCCAGCATACTCAGAGTTCTTATGGGGAATAGGAAGATTTGTGCTAGATATTAGGAAGATCAGTATCCTGTTGCCAACCTTAAAGTTGGAACACTAATAGGCCTAGTGAGTGAAATATTTTTAGGAATAATCATCATGTCTTACAACCAGTCAAGTTGTTTTGGCACTTGGGAGAATAACCAAGTTATTTAGGCACAGATGGTGCTCTTCCACAAAATTGCCATCACCTCAGACTCCAAGAGGCTCCACAATTCTCAGTTATTTTCAAATGGATTTCCAAACAACCAAAATCTATATATTACAACAAATAGTCTTATTTTGTTGATTTTCTTTATATGAGTAACATAATAAATGGGTTGTCCCCAGGCTGCATTCAAAGGACTGAAATAACCATCCTAATGAGATCAACCCATTTGTCCATAAATAAATTGCTCAGCATTTGACAACTAAGTGGCCTAAAACACTGAAATGAAGGTCAAATGACAAATTCATTGGAATCATGCTTTAATAATCACAGAGTATTCCTTTAATGTCACATCTAGTGCCATCTTAAGCATCAACTCAATTTTTTTCTAGTCATAATCTTAAAAAATGAGAGTTTAATAATAAACACACTGTTTGCATAAATATATTCTTTGGATACTAATTCCAGAGTAAGCCTTTTCCCTCATGAAGCATTAGATCTATTAATTACTGTCCTTGAAAAACAATGATTGTTTCTGGAAGTGATGTTATTACTAACATGTATTATTTTCCTATTGGGTCAATGTTATACACCTTCTGACAAAAATATAACTGAAGAACAAGATTAAAGATTAATTCAACAGGTCTTTCATGGACTTGTTGACTTTTTGTTAGTTTCTGTGGCTATCTGATATAAGTTCAAAAACTCCAATAATAACTCCTGATTAAAAACAACAACAGCAGCAACAAGAATAACACGTCTTCTTGAGTGGCTCACTGGTGTTTAGAATTCTAGTTATGGATTCACTTTTTTGTTTCAATGATATTTAATTAGGTATGTCCAATTTTATGTAAATGCATAGGCAATATGAATGTCAAATAACAAGTCTTATTTGGTTTATTTCACCTATTTGCATCTGTTTCTTAGATGAAGTACAGATAAGCATTTTGATAAAATGTTTTGCGTGTAGACTATTGGTTAAGAGTACACTCTTTGGAGTCAGACATAAGTCTGAAATGACCCATTACCACTTATTATTTGTGTATAGACTCACTGACTCTCTCTGAGTTGTGTGAATTAAATGTGATCTCACTCAAGACAGATATAAAAACCAAGCATTCTTTAGCTGACTCTGGCCACTTTACAGTAGATTCAACTTATAGTAAATTCAATAACAACTGTGTATTTGTGAGCATGGGACAAATTTCATTTCTTGTCAGAATAAACTGAATAAGGGCTTTTGCAGTTCTCCTTAGAGGCAATAGTTTAATTGAAATGGTGTACGTTTTCTTTTTTTCTTAAAAAAAAAGTGTGTTTGTGTGTGTGTGTGTGTGTGTGTGTGTACATATATATGCATAATGATCTAGGGAATGTTGGAAATATTTTAACATAAGAGAAATGTGTTAATGTAGAAAGGTAAAAATTATAAAAGAAGATTTTTACATAACAGCATTACTCTGTACACTGATTTTTTTCTTTATTTGTATTTTAGACAAACTGTACAGGAAAAACTTTCCATAGTGGCTGTAATGGTGAAATAGACTCCTGACATTTGGCAGAACATTTGAAATATCTCAGCTATTTTTCAGTATGAAATAATAGGTAAACATTTTTATCTATTAAGCTATTCATATCTGAGATTGTCACCATCTCATGCCATGCCTCAGTCTTGTCAAAGTTCCATCAGCAGCAAAGACATGGATTTCAAGAAGCAGCACCTAGGAGGATCAAAACTTTTGTTACGGTAAGACATATGACCAACAATCATCATTGCAGTAATTTAGGAACAGAGTCAATTATTTTCATTGGAATTTTGCCATTAGGTGATGTAGGGAAAGCAAAGCACTAGTGGATCCATTATTATTGTTCAATGAATAGTATGTCTTTCACTAGGCACTGAAACACAGTAGTTAGACATACTTCTAAAACTGGCCAGAAATATCTCCTCCCACTCAACTCAACGATGATTAATAAGGACTCATTAGAAAGCAAAAGTTCCCAAGATTCATGAAATCCTCTACATAGATTCATGTGATCACCACTTCTATGTAAATATTACTTCTTTTAAATATTTTATGACATATTTAATATATTAAGACTTCTTTAATTGTCATTAAAGTGTGATATGACAAATACCATCAAACACTAATACAGTGTTATTCTTTGAAAGAATTTCTAAAATATTTTAATTTCTTGACTAAGAAAAATAATGAGATTATGCAAGGAGGAGAACATATTATAGTCTATTGCTAAAGCTTGTAAAAAGGAATGGATCAAGTTAAATGAAACAGCAGAGAAATTTCAAATAAATATATTGAACATTATGCCAGGTTCAATAGAACATTGGACAAATGAGGCCAAGTTTGCACATTTTAATTCCTCTTCATGGCAATTAGCTTTGCAAAAGTCAGAAGCTATACCCCAGACCCTGGAGTAGTTGCTTTGAAAACATGCACCTTTGGTCATAACTAGAGCTAGTTTAGCACTTCAGAAAAATTACAACAGTGAATGACCCAACGTAATAGCACTCTATACTGCCTTACACAAAAGGAGGTTATCCTTTTAAAGTAGCAAAATACCACCATCATCTGAAGTTTTATTTTATAGTACATCTAAAAATGAGTTTTGTTTAGAAGCATTACAACGGAGTATTCTCACTAAAACAATACCTTATCCCCTGAAACCATGACAACATCCCTGAAATCACAATGAGAGGTCAAGGAAGTGACTTCCATCTTAAGAAGGTCCTGTTGTGAGAAAAGAATACACAGAAAGAGCTGTGTCTAACAGGACTATATTGGACATTTGATTTTACTAGGTAAAGTCAGCAGGAGCTTCTTCTCAAGCTTAGCAATGAGTTCATGGTTTTGAGAATACACTAGCTAGCTGAATTTTACTCAGCTAAAAAGAATATGAAGGTTAAACTTTTATCATTCAGCTTACATTTACTCTTCCCAAGTATTACTTTAATCTTTACTTAAAATTTCCTGTAAATGATTGTTTTCTACAAAGAAAATATTTATTTTCCCCAATATCTAAATTGTTAAAGTAAATGTACATTTCTTTCCAGAATTTTATGTAAATTATCCTCTTAGTATAAGAAGACTTGGCCATTTTTACTTGAGATTGGGAAAAGAGTTAAATATATAATTATGCAGAGGGATTTTTCTCAAACAATTCTTATTTTGGTACTATATATCTTAGTGGATATAGACCATGTCTTACTTAAGTTTGAACTCTCAGCTCCTACAATATAGTACACATTAGTTCACATTTAAATTAAGGTAAAATAAAATATCTTTGATATATACAGTGTAATTTATATATAGTATCATATAAAGTATATACTTATAGAGTATATATTATATATATATATGTATAGTCTATAGTATATAATTTATATAGTATAGTAAAACAGAAAGTGTACAGAAGTAGACCTAACTACAAAATATTTTTAAGCCTTTACAATGTACTATCAACAAGATATATTGCTTTTCTTCACATACCTGTTGGGAAAAGTTATAGGCAAAATTATTTAGGTTTAAGAACACTAGTTCTCTTAAGTAATATGGTTTATCTAATTGACATTACTGCTATTCCATAATTGTTAGACATAAAATGGACCACGAAAATCTAATTAGTTCTTTAAACTCATTATGTGCCATATTTAATCTTGTGCTTGTCACATTCAAATTTGTTTAAGTTTAATAATATTCAAGTTCATGTATTTGTATTCAAGGCAACGTGTGCTTAAGTATAATGAATACTTTAATCTCAGTAATTCATTATTTTTCTAACCATTTTTAAATTTGTCTAGGTGAATCATTTATCTTTCCCATAAGATATATGAGAAATATTAATTCAAAGTAGCAGAAAATTGAGACTTATTTATTTTTACATTTATTAATTAGTCATTAATTCAGTAATATCTCTGACAACTTAGTTTCTCTCATTTTAATGAATAAAATGAATCCAACTGAAAACCAGTACTTTACTCAATATACAGGCAAATATTTAATTTATTTCAATTTTTGAATATTTAATTTGAAACAACACATTGTTTACCAGTGAAATTAAATTCTTAAAATCTAGAAAAGCTTGATGATAACACGTAAAGTCCAAGTGCAGGGAAATATTGATTGTGTAATTGATTGAACAATTGTGTAATTGATTGACATTCCATTAAAATTTGGTTAATAAGCCTTTCTTCCCTTTTATCCTTATTTGATGTTTGTTCATACTCGAATAAGACTTTCTATAGAGGGTTAGATCAATTACCAATTCTCTTTTTTATCACTCCTCAATCCTAAGGGAGGGGGGTGCCAGAAAATGAATGTGCATGGGTCAGTACAAATTTATTATCTCTATGATAGCAAATATTTAGAGACTATGTTCTTTTTGATGTGAACTGGTACAAATTTTTCGTATATAATCGGCTGCAATGTTTCTTAAATGCTTTCCCCTCCTGTTTCAGTTTTTTTTTGTTTGTTTGTTTTCTTTGTCTTTTAATTTTAGAGTATGCCAAAATCACTTAAGGGGTTTGATGAAAATGTTAATTCCAGACCACAAATAATTTACTCTTTTTTAATTTAGAGTTTGAAGACTGCTCATGTGCATTGAGCATAATATAGTGTGTAAGAGCCTGAGTTCTGGCATTAGAGTATTTGTCTGGCTTTAAAGCTTGCCTTGCTACTTACGGGCTGTGTGATCTTGCTGAAGTTACTTAAACTTTCTAAGTTTTAATTTACACATTGATAAAATGGGAATTTTAATAGTATACACTTCACAGGGTTGAAATGAGAGAGTGTGTATGAAATACTAAGCATATAGCCTATTATATAATAAGTGATAAATACTAGTCATTATTAAGCACTAGATTATAAACACCACAAGGAACATAATTGTTTAATCACAAATGAATCTGCTCAGTGGCTAGTAGAGTGTCTGGCATAGAGTGCACAGTTAATAATTGTTGAATGAATATACAAATGATGGCATATCCTCTTAATTTTTGACATTATCCCTCTTGTATCATGGCTGCATAATACAACATTAAAAACTCACTTTTGTAACTTCTCTAAACACTGCAGTAAAAAAAGTTTGTATCTATTTCTGTGGTATATTGGTCAGAATAAACAAGGTTTTGCTATATTAACAACAACCACAAAATCTCAGTGGCTCAACAACAAAGCTTATCTCACTTATGCCGTATGTCCCATGTGGATTACCAGGAACCTCTCCTTTCTAACTACTTAGGAAACCAGGGTGACAGAGGCTTCACTGTTTTGTAGATACAGTACCAAGAACAGATGGTCCTAACCATCAACACAAAGGAAAGAAAATGTATGGAATGGGAGAAAGTATTTGCAAAATATGCAGTTGACAAGGGGTTGATATCCAAAATATGCAGATGACTTATATAACTGAATATCAAGAAAACCAACAACCCAATCAAAAAATGGGCAGAAGACCTAAATAGACATTTTCCAAAGAAGATATACAGATGGCTAACAGGTACATGAAAATGTGCTCAGTATCACTAATTATTAAAGAAATGAAAATCAAAACCACAATGAAGTATCACCTCACACCTGTCAGAATGGCTATCATAAAAAAAATCTACAAATAATAAATGCTGCCGAGGATGTGGAGAAAATGTAACCCTCCTACACTGTTGGTGAGAATGTAAATTGTTTCAGCCACTGTGGAAAATAGTATGGAGGTTCCTTAAAGAACTAAAAATAGAACTACCATAAGATTCAGCAATTCCACTCCTGAGTATGTATCCAGAAAGAAACAAAATCTCTAATTTGAAAAGATACATGCATCCCAGTGTTCATATCAGCACTACTTACAATAGGCAAGACATGGAAGCAACCTGAGTGCCCATCCAGAGATGACTGGCTGAGGAAGATATGGTATATATATATATATATATTTATATACAATGGAATATTACTCAGTCATAAAAAGAATGAAATAATGCCATTTGCAGCAACATGGATGGGCCTAGAGAATATTATGCTGAGTGAAATAAGTCAGACAGAGAAAGACAAATACTGTATGCTATCACTTGTATGTGGAATATAAAAAATAATGCAAATGAATGTATATACAAAACAGAAACAGACTCGCAGATGTAGAAAACAAACTTATGGTTACCAAAAGGTAGAGGAAGAAGGGGAGGTACACATTGTGGTATGGGATTAACAGATACAAACTACTATACATAAAATAGATAAGCGACAAAGATTTACTATATAGCACAGGGAATTATACAAAATATCTTGTACTAACCTATAATGGAATATTAAAATAATGAATCACTATGTTGTACACCTGAAACTAACACAGAATTATAAATCAACTATACTTCAATATACAAAAAAAGAAACAGAACACATGGCCCTCCCATTTTCTCAGCTGCTGTGGTAGGGGTAGAAAAAACTGGAGTTCTGTATAGGGAAATACATTATTTGGTAAGTAAGTAACACACAGCTCTGTGATTACATGTGACTTCCCCTCAGAAACTTTTGGCTGAAAATAGACACCTGCTGAATAATTGCAGTGGAGAGGGAAATTTAATTCCTCAGAAGGCTTGGAGGGAAAGGAAAACTAGTGATGCATGAGAGTTTAGAAAAGTCTACCACAGAGGAGAATTTTTGTGCGCATTTTCAAAGATAATTTGTCTTTTGCATATCAAAATCACACTTGTAGTCAATACAGGCTGTATCTTTCTTCATTTTTTCTGTGATATTTGTTAGGTGGCTCTACTCATTGTAAAACAATATCACTGAATATACCAACACTTTGAATATCCTTTTTTTTTTTTTTTTTTTTTTTTTTTTTGTAGTACGTGGGCCTCTCACTGTTGTGGCCTCTCCCATTGTGGAACACAGGCTCCGGACGCACAGGCTCAGCAGCCATGGCTCACGGGCCCAGCCGCTCTGCAGCACGTGGGATCCTCCCGGACCGGGGCACGAACCCGTGTCCCCTGCATCGGCAGACGGACTCTCAACCACTGCACCACCAGGGAAGCCCTGAATATCCATTTTCTTGATATTTAAAAAATGTTGGAAAATATAGGTACAATAAAATTTACAATTTTAACCATTTTTAAGTACAGTTCAGTGGAATTAAGTATATTCACTTTATTGTGCAACTATCACCACTCTCCATCTCTTGAACTTTTTTCGTCTTACCAAATTCAAACTCCATGCCCATTAAACAATAACTCCCAATCTCTCCAACCTGTCCCTGGGAATCATGATTCTACATTCAGTCTCTATGAGTTTATCTACTCTAGATAACTCATATAAGTGAAATCATCCAGTATTTGTCCTTTTGTGACTAGCTTATTTCACTTAACAAAATGTTTTCAAAGTTTATTGATGTTGCAGCATGTCACAGAATATCTTTCCTTTCTAAGTTTGAATAATATTCCACTGTATACATGTATGTATGTATATACCACGTTTTGTTTATCCACTCATCTATCAATGCACTGTAAGGTTACTTCCACCTTTTGGCTATTGTGATTAATGCAACTATGAAAATGGGTGTACAAATATCTGTCGGAGTTTCTGCTTTCAATTATTTCAGCTATATCCTCTGAGCCTTGGCAGCAGCTTGGAGTGAAGGCTTAAAATCTTAAGTCTTTTCTGGGCATCTGTCCTCCCTGGGCCTATATATGTGCTTCCCCCATCCCACTCCACCCCCAATTTCTTCCATATTCAAGGCTGCTTCTAAATATTTAAATTTTCCAAAGAATCTAATCACATTTTCTTTGAAGGGCCTTAGATGTTCTATTGCATTCCTCTACTGTAATCTCTTGCCCCTAACATCCTCAGGCCTGCCATTCTCTTGCAGCTTTTACATGCAATAGTGGGTTCCATCAGCCTGAGAGCTAAACTATACCACCATTCCCCATGTAAGCTCTGAGTTAGCCCAGACAGAGACAAATCATTCAGTTAGCTCACATACATGTTAGAATGTTGTAACTATGTTCTACTTTGCTCCTTATGGCCTAAGGGAAAAAAATCAGGAATTGAGCTACATCTTCCTGGCTGCACTGTGCCAGGAAAGGCATGGGGCAAGAGTGAGTAAAAATGCCACGAAAGCAGTTTTGAGTATGACTTTTTCTTGATTTGGTATTTCCCTGATTGCTGTAGATCTTTGAGTAGTTCCCAGAGCTCCTGCAAATTTATTTCAATCAGTCTATAGTTTTGTTTGTTTATTTCTTTTAACATTTCTATGGAGGAATGAGGGCCTGGATCTTCCAAATCTGCCATCTTGCTGATGTCTGAATATCCATTTTCAAATTTATCACTCAAGTGATATCTTGTAAAACAGTCACTGAGGCATGACAATAGCAATCCTAAATTATTCTTCATAAGTTGATAGAAAGACATTGTTCATAAAACCTATTATACAAGAAATTAAAGATCAATCTTCAACATATTGGCAATTATTAAATTCTGCACACAGCCTGTGACTGTTAGTACATGCCCAGAATTTCATTTCTTTTCACTTGGTAATTACAGCTGAGTGATATGGTAGCTTTCTCTCAAGTCTTTTCCCTTTACATCATGGCTGCTTTTGTGGGCCTTCTTACTATTTAAGATAATCTCCTGATCTTTACCAGCTAAGCGAAATGAACTTGCAGTCTGGCAACAAAAGAAAAATTTAAGAGGTTCTAGTATACTTGCTATGTCAAAACCTTCTCTTCCTTTACGAATTTTTAATTTTTCTATTTTTTCACTGTAACAAATTTATTGCATGAGAACCTCTCAGCAATATAAATTTCATGGACCTGGGATTTTATCACTTCTCTTGTTTTAGTGGCTCTCTCTTTTGCAATTACTGTCTTGTTAGCTTTTCTTAAGATAAGATAGAGCCTAATTTCTGCAGTTTGGGGAGGTTCTGTGTTGCTCTTCATACTGCTGTGTTCCTCATCTAATGATATATATATATATATATATATATATATATATATATATATATATATATATATATATATATATATAACTATTGGCTATTATAAATAGTGCTGCTATGAACATTGGGGGGGGAGATGTATCTTTTTGAATTAGTGTTTTCATTTTTTTCTGGATATATGCCCAAGAGTGGAATTGGTGGCATATGGTAGTTCTATTTTTAATTTTTTAAGGAACCTCCATACAGTTTTCCACAGTGTCTACACTGATTTACATTCTCCTAAACAGTGTACAAGTCTTCTATTTTCCCTACACCCTCTGCAGAATTTATTATTTGCAGACATTTTGATGATAGCCATTAATAGGTGTGAGGTGACACTTCATTTTTGATTTGAATTTCTCTAATAATTAGTGATGTTGAGCATATTTTCATGTACCTGTTAGCCATCTGTATATCTTCTTTGGAAAAATGTCTATTCAGGTCCTCTGCCTATTTTTTTGTTTGGATTGTTTGCTTTCTCTGACATTGAGCTGTATGAGCTGTTTATATATTTTGGATATTTACTACTTGTTGGTCATGTCATTTGCAAATAATTCCTCCCATACCATAGGATTTCCTTTTGCTTTGTAAAGGGTTTCCTTTGTTTTTCAAAAGTTTTTTTTTTAAAGATGTTGGTGGTAGCTGTTTATTAATTTTATTTTTGCTGTGTTGGGTCTTCATTTCTGTGCGAGGGCTTTCTCTAGTTGTGGCAAGCGGGGGCCACTCTTCATCACGGTGCATGGGCCTCTCACTATCGCGGCCTCTCCTGTTGCGGAGCACAGGCTCCAGACACACAGGTTCAGTAGTCGTGGGCCTTGGGCCCAGTTGCTCCACGGCACGTGAGATGCTCCCAGACCAGGGCTCGAACCCGTGTCCCCTGCATTAGCAAGCAGATTCCCAACCACTGCACCACCAGGGAAGCCCACAAAAGTTTTAAAGTTTAATTAGGTCTCATTTGTTTATTTTTGAATTTATATTTTTTGTCTTAAGAGACAGATCCAAAATAAATTGGTGTAATTTATGTCAAAGTTTGTTCTGCCTATGTTCCCTTCTAGGAGTTTTATGCTGTGATGTCTTACATTTAGGTCTTTAATCCATTTTGAGTTTATTTTTGTATATGGTGTCAGGAAATGTTCTAATCTCATTGTTTCACATGTAGCTGTCCAGTTTTCCCAGGACCATTTATGGAAGAGACTGTCTTTTCTCCATGTACATTCTTGCCTTGTTTGTCATAGAATAATTGACCATAGAAGTGTGGCTTCATTTCTGGGCTCTCTATTATGCTTCATTGATCCATGTGTCTGTGTTGGTGCCAGTACCATGCTGTTTTGAAGACTGTAGCTTTGTAGAATAGTCTGAAGTCTAGAAGGGAGATACCTCCAGCTTTTTTTTTTTTCTCAAGATTGCTTTGACAATTCAGGGTCCTTTGTGGATCCATATAAATTTTAGAATTATCTTTTCTAGTTCTGTGAAAATATTTCATGTGTATTTCAATAGGTATTGCATTAAATCTGTAAATTGCTTTGGGTAGTATGGCCATTTTAACAACATTAATTCTTCCAATCCAAAAGCATGAAGTATCTTTCCATTTATTTGTACCATCTTCAATTTCCATCATCAGTGCTTTATAGTTCACAGAGTATAGGTCTTTATCCTACTTGGGTAAGTTCATTTCTAGTTATTTTACTGTTACTAATGCAATTTTAAATACTTTTTTAAAAAATTTTCTTTGTGATAGTTTATTATTATTGTATAGAAGCACAACAGATTTCTGTGTATTAGTGCCTAACAGGAAGCACATCACACCTCTGTCTACACAATAGCCCCATGAGAGGGTGGTGAGAGCCACTGGGCAGAGGGGAAGTTCCAGTTCACAACTGTATCCAGCTTTAGCCCTTCCACTCACAGCTCCATTCCCTGTCAAGGAAGTAGTTGCCAGCAAAACCTGAGGAAAGACTCAAATTGCATGTAAGTCAAATCAAGCTCTCCCACCAAAGTCATTGTGCAGGCACAGCCTATATAGGATGCTCCCATGTAAGAACAGCCCTTCAAGGTCACAATAGGTAACTGTTTTATTTGAAATCACATATGCAGAGAAAGTTAAGCAATATAAAAAGGCAGAGAAACTGCTCTCAATTAGAAGAGCAAGAGAAAAACCCTGAAAAAAATAATGAAACAAATAAACAATTCACCAGATAAACAATTCAAAGTATAAGTTATAAAAATGTTAACAGAAGTAGGGAAAATAATAAATCTACATAGTATTAACTTTAACAAAGAACTAGAAAACATTAAAAAAGGAACACAAGCATAAATAAAGATTTCAAAAACTGAAATATAAAAACACACTAGGTGGAATGAAAAGCAGACTAAGTGATACAGAAGAATGCATACATGATCTGGAAGATAGAGTAATGGAAATCACCCAATCAGAACAGCAGAAAGAAAAACAAAGTTAAAAGTAATGTAGTAATCTAAGAGACCTCTGGGATAACATTAAATATCCCAACATTCATATTATAGGGATACTAGAAGAAGTAGAAAGAGAAAAGGGAATCAAAAATATATTTGAGGAAAATATGGTTGGAAATGTTCCAACATGAGGAAGGAAACAGATATCCAGACACAGGAAGCACATAGTCTCTCAAACAAGATGAACCCAAACAGACATACACCAAGACATATAATTAAAATGGCAAAGGTCAAAGATAAAGAGAGAATTCTAAGGCCAACAAGAGAAAAACAAAGAGTCATATATGAGGGAATCCTCATCAGTCTATCAGCTGATTTTTCTGCAGAAATACATTGCAGGCCAGAAGGGAGTGGCATAATATATTCAGTTTGCTGAAAGGGAAAAACCTGCAACCTAGGATACTCTACCCAGCAAGATTATCCTTGAGAATGGAAGCACAGATAAAGATCTTCCCAGATAAGCAAAAACTAAAAGAATTCATCAATACTGAAACTACCCTAAAAGAAATGCTGAAGAGTAGTTTCTAAATGTAAAAGAAGAAAGAACACATAAGAAAGGGGAAATCCCTCTAAGAAAGACAAATACATAGTAACAATTGAGGATCAACCACTTAAATATAACAGTACATAGATTTAAAGAAAAAAATTTAAAAGAAACTATAACTACAATGAACAATTAAAGGATAAGAATGAAGATGCAAATATGAGTTTTATTTTTATAGACTCCATCCCATGATGGAGTCCTTTCCCCTGTCCTGGCTACCCTAGATCCAATGCTGTGTTGTGTTATGTTGTGAACTGGTTCTGCATGTTCCCTTAGCTCAGGCTGGGACACAGTGATGTGGTGGTGGGAAACTTGGTAGCCACTAGGGCATACATCTACCTGCCCTTCCTTGGGGCTAGTCAGTGTGCATGGACGCCTAACAAGCAGATTCCAGGGTCCTCCAGCCTTTCTATCAGTAGTCTTCCAATAAGCCAAGGGGGGTTGTCTCCTCTGTGTATGACAACAGGACTGGGATGACCACTAGGTGGCTCAACTTGCTCACTCCTCAGAGCAGGTGTCCACTCATGTAACCTCCTTTTTCCTCTGAGTCCTCTCCCAGGGAAGGATGTCCTGACTCGCTCACTTTTCTTCCCTTTCTACCCTATTACATGCGTATTTTTCTTACAACTTTGTTTGTACGGGTGTCCTTCTGCCAGTTTCTGGTTAGTTTTCAGTGAGAATTGTACCACATGTAGGTGTAATTTTCATGTGTTCATTGGGGGAGATGAGCTCCACATTTTCTTATTCAGCCATCTTCATCTCCAACCTCTTACCCATTGTTTATTGAAGTCATACAATGGGTGAGGCATTCTGCTTTGCACATTTTTCATTTATTATGTGGGCAAAACAAGTCAGGAGAGGCTAAGTGACTTGTCAAAAGGCAGTACCTGGATGTAAATCTAAGTCTAGCTGACCACACAGCTAGTGTTTTTAATCGATTTGCTGTGCTAGGTTTACTATAGGTACTCAAAGGTTTATTCTGTAAGCTATCTTATATAACCAACAAAAGAAACAACAGGCAGAAATCTCCACATTGAACTCAAGTTTCCTCAAATAACAAAATAAACACAATACGTGTAAAAGTCTAAATTTATTATGAACATTTTTTTTTCTTTTTCAAATTGATTTTCATTGTAAAATTGAGATACAGAATGAAGAATAATGCTTAGTAAGATCATCTGCTTTGGACATTTTATTGGCTTGTCCCTTTCTTTACATTTTGGGGTGTTCAGTTGATATCCACTATATCCAATCCTTCATAAGAAGTGTTTCATGGAAATAACTTAATATTTTCATAACATAAAATATAACTTTTGCTTCATTTAGTCCAGAGTTTTGGGACCTAGGCTAATCTCTCCATCTCCTACAACTCATTTACAACCCTATGGTGCGACTGACTTGAAAATTGATGAAGATAATTTATAAGGATATTTTATCACTTATTAAATATCTCATTATAATAGGGAAAATACATGAAAAAATACCTATTATACTATTAATTTACAGGAAACTTAGAAGACAGAGAAGCAGTTAAACCATACCATGGGAATGCAATAAGCAAAATCCATGCTGTAGGACACTACAGAAAAAATAATCCAGTAACTTCAACTGCAATGAGGAAAAAAAGGAGATAGAAGTCTATAGATTAAAAGAGAGTTAAAAGAAATATTAAAAATAGGTAAAGTTGAGCTATAGTGTTTATGTATGGAAACTTGTTAGATAAGTGTATAAAGATAAATAACAAAGTGATTAATTGTTCAGGTTAGCAGTTACCCTTAGGGGACAAAGCACTGGGAGTGCTTTTAGGGGGGTATGCTAGTTTTATAGTACTACAGCAACAAATTTCCACAAATTTGAGGCTTGGAATAAAGTCAATTTATTATCTAAATTTCTGAAGGTTAGATCTCCAAAATGGGTCTTATGGGGCTAAAATCAAAGGATCAACAGTGTCATGCTCCCTCCAGAGGTTCTAAGGGAGAATCTGTTTCCTTCCCATTCCAGCTTCTAGAGGCCACCAGCATTCCTTGGCTTGTGGCCCCTTTCTCTGTCTTCAAAGCCAGCAGTGCAGCATCTTGTAAGGATCCTTGTGATTACATTGAGGTTATCTAGGCTAAACCCTGGATTATTTAGGAAAATATCCCTTCCCATCTCAAGATCCTTAACGTCATCACATCTGAAAATCCCTTTTGCCATGTAACTTAGCATATTTATAAACTCTGAGGTTTAGAATATGAACCTTTTTAGGGAGATGAGGAGCATTATTCAGCCAACCACAGTGGGTAATAAAATTCTGTATCTTGACCTGCTTGGTGTTTATGAGTATGTCAGAATTGGAAGATATAGCAACACACACACATACACACACACACACAGAGCACACCCAATTAAATTTAAATTTCAAATTTCAAATAATATATCATTTTTTTGTATGAATATGTCTGATGCAATATTTGGTATATACTTTTCATAAAAAATTGTGACTCATTGTTCATCTGGAATTCAAATTTAAATGGGTGTCACGACCTGAATGGGAAGGAAGTCCAAAAGGGAGAGGATATATGTATATATATATGGCTGATTCATTTTGCTGTACAGTAGAAACTAATACAAAATTGTAAGGCAACTCTATTTCAATAAAAATTAATTTAAAACAATTTAAATGGGAGTCCCATATCTTTATGTCAATACTGCTTAAAATAATTAAAGTGGACATTTGTCTTATGTGGGTTTGTTATATTTATTATACCTAACAATAAGGAGTTAAAATATTTATACAAGTATATGTATTGTTTATGTAACCAGCATATACACCCACACACTCTCTATATATACCACTCCAGCTCTATTTCATCATTTTTTCAAGAATGGTTTTCTCCATATAACTGCATGAATGCCTCCTTGTAATTCTGTAATTATTTGGCTTTATGGCACCCCATCAGGTACACCAAACTCACAAAGCAAAATTCATCTCTCATCTCTATTTATCAAATTATTTTATTTTTCTTCAGAGAACTTATCACTTTTGGAAAATATTTTTTTTAATTATTTGGCCACTGATATATAGATGTAGCTTAGCCAAATTCTCCCTTTTTGTTTCCTGTTGGTGCAGCAGACATCTTGCAGTGATGTGAATGAAAGCCATATGACAATGTTTGCTGAGCAAGATGAAGGGATAAACTTAGGCCTTGATGATTTCCTTGAACAGCTTAAACAGACCTGTTCTGCCTGATTTCAGAGTTTCTATTTATTGTGAAAAAGAAACCTTTAAGTTTTAACAAAATATGAAAATCTGTAATTAAAAATTTCATTCCTTAAAAGGTGAAACTGAATTCTCTAAGACAACATCCTAAATGTATTATCACGTGGAATTTTAAAGAAAAGGAGAGCTCATGTTTGCCATGGTTTCTCAGTTGAAAGAATTATGTTGTGCAATGTAGAAGGTCAGACAGGGATAAAAGCAGATAGTGCCATAGGAAAAAGGAATCCTTTGATTCACAAATTACTTGAAAGTTTTTAAATTAGTTATACTTCAATACATCTATCTATAATTAAGCCTTGACTATGTGGTTTAAGGAAGTTTGATATTTATGATATATTTTATTAGTTTCTCATATTGCTTCTAAGTTATTTTTCATAATGCTTTATATTTCATGTGGCTGTACTTTGAAAATAAATGTGTATCAATCTGAATATCTCATCATTTGACAGTTGCCATTTTGACATGTCGACAGTTTGTCTTCTATACACAGTTAATAACATAACCACAGACTCATAATATTCTTACAGTGCATCTTTTATGATGGAATAATTTTTACCAAATTACTGTCAACAAGTATGACTGATAAGTTTCACTTTTACATTACTTAAAAGTAATATTAACACTTTTTAGATTAAACATAATAGTGAATTTTGTCATGTATTCTTTTCCTTGCTCAGTCTATGATGGTAGGAAAAGAAAAAAAAATAAATGAAATACAGTTTTAATAATAGAAAGATAGGTACCCTAGGTCATGTTCTAAGGTTTCAATTCTTATGAATTTACATATAGATTTTTAAAGGCTTGTCAGTTTCACTGTCATTTTTTTCCTAAGTAAAAAGTTATTTGTAGAATATCACCAGGCATTGTAATTTACACATAACAATTCTGTTATAAGTATATGTTACTTATACTTCCCTTCATAATAAGATGCATATTTAGTGTTAAAATAAGCTCTTGAAAATTTATAGGACTCTAAGAAAGGAAACATACATTAATGTCTCCTTCAAGTTGAGTACCAAATAATTACATTTTAGGTCATTGTCTTAGTATCTGCTTCTGAAACTACCAGTAACATGAGTATTTTCCTTTTATAAAACATGTTGTATTTATTTTATAAAATATTTGCTGGTTCAGATTGGAAGTAGGCCCAACAGCTTCATAAAGTGATATACTATAGAAGCCCATCTGTTTGGTAAGGATATATAATAAAATCTTGATCCAGGTACACAGCATGAATATCCCTAGTAAGATTAGTGTTGTGGGTAATTTTTAAGTTCCTAAGACCAAATGCTTCTGTTTTGCTGTGAACAATGTAGGTAGATTAATAATACTAGTTATAATGGTATGCCTTTCTATAAGACCTTTGAAGCATTATGGAAAAACTAGAGTAAAAATAAACTTACAAGTAAAGATCACTTAAAAACTCTTCAGTGATGTAGGTACTAGATCGTAAAAGTTTTAAAGTGCAATTTTGAAAATAAGAATTGAGAAAGGACAGATTACCTAGACAAGACATAAAAATATACTGGAAAGAGAAGCATGAACCTGACTTCAGTGAATTGGATAAATTACTATGTTGTTTCCAACTTTACTTGCTATTATTAATTATACTTAGGATTGACCTATACAAGGAATAACTCCATGAAACTATGTTACAATTTGGCATAGTAATGAAATGTGAAAAGTAAATCAATATTCCTGTCTTGAATTATCCCTACGACTCCAAACTGGTTATAGGGAATATGTCTACTCACTTAACTTAGTTTAAAGGAGTTCACTTACTATTATTCTCATGGCAATTGCAATATAACTGAAAACAAGGAGACACTACAAACTCAAGGTGAAACATATTACATAATAAATATAAAAATAAGACTTTACCAGCAAATATTTGATAAAGCTGTTGAAATTTTAGTGATCATCTTCTGAACACACAGCTTGAGTTTTCTAAAAAATGTAGATTAAAGTATATTTCAATGAAATTATATCTTGATTTAGTTAGTTACTCACCATATGGATCTTCACTGTACCTCACTATACCCAGTAAGACTAAGAATGTTTGATGTTTCTAAAAAGAATGAGTTCAATCCATTAAATGCAAAGTTTCATTAAATAAGTCATACTGGGTCCAAATTAAGTGGTAAACACTGATAGCAATAATTTGTGTGTAAAGGTAGAAAATAATGATTTGAACTTCTAATCATGAGCTTAAGGTTACTGGAGATGTGAAAAAAGAATGCTATTAGAAAGCCACATATGCTTTGGCAATTTCTGTCTCCTTTTGCACACAAGATATTAAGCTGTGTAACTGTGCTGTCCTTTCTCCAAAATTACACTCTTTGTTGTATTGAAGTCAGATGCCAAATGGGGTTTTTGTCTACAAGATCCATAAGACTAGCAAACAAAGGAGCATTTCTTTATGGGTACACTAACACTTGCCACAGCCATTCCCCCAGGGTTCAGTGCAGAGGAAGCAGGCAAAGACACCCATCTCCCAGTCTCCTTGAAAGAGGTTTAACTGCATATTTTATAAGCTGCTGCCTGAGGGTCCAGCTTCTAATTTAGCGTGCATCTAAGGATTGGTTGCAATCATCCCTGGAGACTGAGGACACCAGCAGACATTGTTCATTACCAAGTGACTAGTATCTTCCTGGAAGGAGCATGTGCATATGTTTGGTGTCCCAGCTTCTGTGGCTTTTACCTGAAGAATGAGTCCCAGATATCCTGTCTCTGATAGCAACCAAGGCTTGCATTCATGAGTCACACAGGACTGTAACATACAAATAAGTAGTTCTTAACAGGCATGCATGTAGACCAAAATATGCATCATAGATGTTCCAGAAGGAGAAGAGAAAGGAATATAAATTTTAATTAAGTAAATAATGACTAAAAACTTCCCTAACCTAAGGAAAGAAACAGACACCTATGTCAGAAGCAAAAAAAAAAAAAAAAAAAAAAAAAAAAGAAAGAAAGAAAAAAAAAGAAAAACACAAATAAAATGAAATCAAAGAGTCCCATACTGAGACACATTATAATTACATTGTTTAAAGTTAAAAACAAGGAGAGAATCTTAAAAGCACCAAGAGAAAAGAAATAGTGTCACACACAAGGGAACTCCCATAAAACTACAAGCAGATATTTCAGGAGAAAATTTGTAAACCAGAAAGGAGTGGGATAATATTTTCAAAATGATGAAGGAAAAAAAAAAAAAAAACCTCCTGCCAAACATGAAAACTCTTCCTGGCAAAGCATCCTTCAGAATTTAAGGACAGATAAAGAGTTTTCCAGACAAAAGCTGAAGGAATGCATCACCACTAGACCAGCCTTACTAGAAATATTAAAGGGAGTTCTTCAAGCTGAAGTTAAAGGATGCTAAATAGCAACATGAAAACGTATGAAAGTATAAAACTTATTGGTAAAGTAAATATATAGCTAAATTCAGAATACTTTCAAATTTTAATAGTGCAGGGTAAATCACTTATAATTAGTATAAAGGCTAAAAGAATATTATAGTAACTATAAATATAATAAATTGTTAGTGGATACACAATATTAAAAAGTGTAAATTGTGACTTCAAAGATGTAAAATGTGTGGGGAAAGTGTAAAACTATAGATCTTTAGTATGTGTTCAAAGTTAAGTTGTTATCAGCTTAAAATAGACTGTTATACCTATAAGATGTTTCAGGTAAGCCTTATGGTAACCACAAAGAGAAAGCCTATGGTACATACACAGAAGATAAGAAGAAAGGAAACCAAGTATACCACTATGGAAATTCATGAATTCACAGAGGAAGAGAGCAGAGAGGAAGAGAGGAACAAAGGAATCACAAACAACCAGAGAGCAATGAACAAAATGGCAATAATAAGTACATACCTATCAGTAATTACTTTACATTTAAATGGACTAAATTCTCCAATCAAAAGAAATAGAGTGGCTGGATGGATAAAAAAAAAAAAAAAAACAAGACCCTACTCTATGCTGCCACAAAAGATTCATTTCAGCTTTAAGGACACAAATAAATTGAAAGTAAAGAGATGGAAAAATATATTCCATGCAAATGGAAACCAAAAGAAAACAAGAGTAGCTTTACTTATATCGTTCAAAATAGACTTTAATCCAAAGACTGTAACAAGAGACAAAGAAGGTTATTATATAATAATAAAGGTGTCAGTTCATCAAGATGATATAACAACTGTAAATATTTATGCACTCATAGGAGCACCTAAATATACAATGTAAATATTAACAGATCTGAAGAAAGAAATAGACAGAAATTCAATAATAGTAAGGGATTTCAGTACCCCACTTTCAACAATAAATACATCACCCAGACAGAAAATAAATAAGGAAATATCGGACTTAAGCTATTACTTAGAGCAGATAAACCTGACAGACATATATAGAATATTCCATCCAACCACAGCAGAACACACATTCTTCTCCAGCACATGTGGACATTATGCAGGATAGATTGTATGTGAGGTCACAAAGCTAGTCTTAACAAATTTAAGAAGATTGAAATCATATTTCTGACTATAATGGTATGAAACTAGAAATCTACTACTAAAGAAAACTGGAAAATTCATAAATATGCAGAGGTTAAACAACATGCTCCTAACAAGCAGTGGGTCAAACAAGAAATCAAAAGAGAAAGCAAATAATATCTTGAGACAAATGAAAATGGAAACACAACATACCAAAATTTGTGGTATGCAACAAAAATATTTCCAAGAGAGATGTTTATAGACTAACACATATATTAAAAAAGAAAAATCTCAAATAACGTAACTTTATACTCAGGGAACTAGAAAAAGAAGAACAAACAAAGCCCAAAGTAGTAGAAAGAAGGAAATAAGAAAGAGCAAAGTGGAAATAAATGAAATAGAGACTAAAAACACAGCAGAAATGATCAATGAAACCAAGAGCTATTTTTTAAAAAAAATATAAACAAAATTGACAAAACTTTATCTAGATTTACCAGGGAAAAAAGAGAAAGTACCCAAACAGAAAAATTGTAAACGGGAGAGGAAACATTAGAGCTGACATCACACAAGTACAAAGAATCATGATACTACTAGGAATAATTATATGCCAACAAATTAGATAACTTAGAAGAAATGAATGAATTCCTTAATATATACAACCTACTAAGACTGAATCATGAAGAAACCAAAAATCTGAACAGGTCGATTACTAGTAAGAATATTGAATCAATAATCAAAACCTCCTTGAAAAGAAAAGACCAGGATCAGATGGCTTCACTGGTAAATTCTACTAATCACTTACAAAATAATTAATACCAATCCTTTTCAAATTCTTCCAAAAAAATGGAAGAGCAAGGAATACGTCCAAACTCATTTAACAAGCCAGGATTACCCTGATACCAAAGCCAGACAAGAACACTACAAGAAAAGAAAGCTGCAGAACAGTATCCCTGATGAGCATAGATGCAAAGTTCCACAGCAATATAATAGCAAAACAAATTCAAAAGTACATTAAAAGTATCACACCACATGATCAAGTGGGATTTATTCCAGAGATGTAAATATGGTTTGACATCAGTAAATCAATCAATGTGACATACCACATTAACAAAATGAAAGATAAGAATCAGAGGATCATTTCAATAGATGCAGAAAAAGCATTTGACAAAATTCAACATCCTTTCATGATAAAAACTCTCAAAAAATTAGGCATAGAAGGAATATACCTCAATGTAATAAAGGTCATACATGAGAATCCCACAGCTATCATCTTGCTCAATGATGGATAGCAGAAAGTTTTTCCTTTAAGATAAAGAGCAAGACAAGAATTCCCACTCTTGACAGTTTTATTAAACATAATACTGGAACTCCTAGCCAGAGCAATTAGACCATAAAAAGAAACAAAGGGCATCCGAATGTTAACTGAAGAAGTAAATTGTCATTATTTGCATTTCACTGTCATTTTTCACAGAAATAGAACAAACAATCCTAAAATTTGTATGAAAATACAAAAGCTTCCTAATAGCCAAAACAATCTTGAGAAAGAACAAAGCTAGGAGTATCATTCTTCCTGATTTCAAACTACTTTACAAAGCTATAATAATCAAAACAGTATGGTATTGGCATAAAAACAGATACATACATTAATGAAACAGAATAGAGAGCCCAGAAGTAAACACATGCATATTTGGTCAGTTAATTTTCAACAAAGTAGCCAAGACCATACAATGGGGAAAAGATTGCCTCTTCAATAAATGGTACTGAGAAAACTGGAAATCCATATGCAAAAGAGTAAAACTGGACCACTATCTTTTACTATACACAAAAATCAACTAAAAATGGATTAAGGATTTGAATGTAAGATTCAAAACTATAAAACTCCTAGAAGAAAAGATAGGGGGTAAGCCCTTTGACATTTTCCTTGGTCATTATGTTGTGGATTTGACACCAAAACAAAGGCAACAAAAGCAAAATAATCAAGTGGGACTGTACCAAACTAATAAGCACAGCAAATGAAACCATTAACAAAATGAAAAGGCAACCTACAGAATCAGAGAAAATATTTGCAAATCTCAAATCTGGTAAGAGGTTAATATCCAAAATATACAAGGAACCCATACAACTCAACAAATAACAAAAACAAATAACACAATTTAAATATGAGCAAAGTATCTGAATAGACACTTTCCCAAATAAGACAGACATACAAATGGTCAATAGGTACATGAAAAGGTTTTTAATATCACTAATCATCAGGGAAATACAAATCATGACCACAATGAGATATCAGCTCATACCTATTAGGATGGCTACTATCAAAGGACAAGAGATAACAAATGCTGTTGAGGATGTGGAGAAAAGGGAACCTTTTGCACACTGTTGGTGAGAATGTAAATTGTTACAGCCACTACAGAAAACAGCATGGATGTTTCTCAAGAAATTAAAAATAGACCTGCCGTATGATCCAGCAATCCCATATCTGCATATATATACAAAGGAAATTAAATAATTATCTCAAAGAGATATCTGTAATCCCATGTTTCACTGCAGCATTATTCACAATAACCAATGCATGAAAACAACCTAAGTGTTTGCTGACAGATAAATGGATAAATGAATTATATATGTGTGTGTGTGTGTGTGTGTGTGTGTGTGTGTATATATATATATATATATATATATATATATATATATATTATATATATATATATATATATATATATATATATATATAAAATTCATCCTTAAAAAAGAAGGAATTCCTGTGATTTGCAACAACATGGATGAACCTGGAGGGTATTATGTATTATGATAAGGGAAATAAGCCAGAAAGACAGCATGGCAAAGGCAAATACTACATGGTATCACTTACATGTTGAACCTAAAAGAAACACACAAAAAAATGAACTCTTGGAAACAGAGAGTAGAAAGGAGTTAAAAGAAATAAGGAGAGGTTGGTAAAAGGAAGGAAAGTTTTTAGTTATGAGATGAATAAAGTCTGAGGATCTAATGTATATCATGGTGACTATAGTTGATAATAATTTATTGTATAATAGAAATTTGATAATAGAATAAAACCTAAATGTTTTCACCAAAAAAGTAAAAAAAAAAGTAAAAAATAGTTCAGAAGCCAAATGAGAAAATTAATTTTACTATTTTTTTCTAGTCACATATGTATTATCAAATAGAATATCATGAAATGATAAAACAAAGTAATGTTTATTTAATAGTAATTATAAAATTCCAATATGAAACACATTTATTTCTTTAGGAGAAGGTTTATATTTCTAATTTCATAAAGCTCAGGGGATTCAAAATGTTTTCAATCATATCCATATGAGAATATATTCAGTAATAACTTGAATTAACTCAAATTGTATTTTCTGCTTTATTAGCCTCAGTATACAATCCTTATCTGCTGTAACAAAACGATTGTTCATTTCTTTCCACTTTTGCTGCAAATAGACTCTTCCTGAAGCTTATGCAGAAAGTGTCTACTGTGGTATTTATTTGGGGCTGGGGTGAGTACTGATGATGATCCTTTAATAACTTCATTACTATGTTCTAATTCTCAAATGAATTCAAAAGTGAAACTTTTAATAGATTATTGTCCAAAAGATCTGAAATTCCTATAAAGCCTGCTTTGAGATATGGGCAAATTTGGATATTAAGTCAATTGTAAAGCTCATTTTATTTTCCTAAATTTCTCTGTTATTATACCATATGACATGGCTTCTCCTGTTCTAGTTTACCCTTAAGTTGACAATACCACCTCAAAAAAAATCAATACTTGTAAGTTATTCTTTACTAGAACACAGGAAACATTCAGAAACTAGGAACTGCTATTTCCCAGAATTTTTCAGCTCCGTTTGCTTGTTATATTCTGTTTTAACCCAGGCATTCAACATTTTAGAGTCCCATTGTAGGCTTCTTCAGAACCCTGATGAAAATACTGACAGTTAAGAAGAGCTGGGAAGAAAAAAGAAAAATAAAACCAAACTCACTGTATGACATTGGGCTTAATGAAACCTCTACCTGAAAACCAATATTCTTTTAGAGAATTAAAAATATATTTCTGAAGAGAAACCAATTTATAGTCCATCTCATTTCCTTTTAGAAAATGCCTAGTAATATTTTATTTCCGTTTCTTTTTTTCAGGAATAACTCCCTTAGACTTTTTCATATGTAGTCTTCTTGAGAAGCCTGAAATTCCCAGGATTCTTTAAAGAAGGGGAAATTATGCTTCTGTCTAAATAAGATTTGGTAGGTTGTATCACCACAATATTAAAGTGACCACAGACACATACCACAAACTCCGTCATTAAACTTGACACTAGTTAGTATAATCAAATCAAATGAGCATGTTCTGAATGTTGAAAGTAAAAGTTAAAAAAAAAGACCATTTATTGAAAAATTTCTATGTAGTACTTAGTACAAACCATATATTAGGTGCTTTATATATGCTAACTTACTGAATTCTCCCATCAACTCTATATGGAAGATATAATTGTTCTGTTTAACCCAAGATTGTAGGAGCAATTGGGTTCAGAATGTCAAAAATAGATCTAGCTACAATTTTAATTAACTTAGTCTTCAGGGGTTTTGATTGGAATTAGTGGGAAGATATTTTTGAATGCTTAAGCAGTAGAGCTCCAGAGCCAAAGCTGCTTTGGGCTTTGGCTATATATTCTCTCATGTTCTCTAAGATTAGGCACAGTTACAATCCTGTGTCACTCTGAATTTCTGTATATTTTAAATGTGTTCTCTCAGTCTTGTCTCCAAGTCAGAATAATCTAGATAGTTTTGCATAAAAATGAGGGGGCGTTACTCAAGAGACTAATAATTCTCAAGCTCTGGAGCTCTGGAGTTGCCATGACATATGTATTTGGAGAAAAGCTGTTGTGATAAATAGCCAGTATAGAGAACCACAGTGTTACCATAGTCAGCTGGTCATAATCTACACACTATTTTCTCATAATATTTTGCATAGTCCTCTGGTCCAGAGTTAGTCAAGGTATTGTTCACAGGCTTCTGACAACAAAAACTCCTGGAGTGCTATTTTAAAATACTGATTAGGGCCTCAACTCAGACCTGCAAAATCAGAAAAAGGGGAAAAAGGAACCTAAAAATTTGCATGTCAAATAAGCCCCAAAGTGGTTCTTATGCTCACTTAAGCTTGATAAAAATTAATGTAGTTAAGGTATGGGTTTTAAAGTCACATGACTCTGAGTTTGACTATTTGATCATAGTGGTCTTTTAAAATACCTCCCTCTTGGTTATATAACCTTCTACTTACTAAAAAGCTCAAGTAGGTAGTTGTCCATTATCCACTGGATCAGGAAAATAAAAGTCCCTTTAATGGGTATTTCCATACCTTAACATCAATCACACTGCAGGGATGAAGTTGTTGAAATGAAGGATATTTTGCCTAGTTTTCCCACACGTGTCCTGCCAGGACATATTCCTCAATCTTTTTCCATAAACATAGTTGAGATTTCTACACTGCCTAAACAGACCTCTGATGTCAGCATTTCTTTGATTCTTTTGCTTATACTATCTTTTAAAAAGCAATAGAGGAAGATCAATTAAAATGTGCTTTTTATTCCTATGCTAATCCAGTCATAAGAGAGACCATCAAGTATGAGATTTAATAGCTTTTCATGGAGGCTAAAAATATAATTAAAATTTATATGAATGTCTGCTTTGAAAGTACTGATCAAACTTTGTAGAGAGGCCAGATTTTCAGTTAGCACATTGATTTGGTTTTCAAACTCAAATTACCCAATGCTCCAGCTGAAAACATCAACTCATATTAGGAGTTATTGGGGGATACCCATACCTAGCCTGACAGGAATTAGAAGCAGTGTTTTTCAAAGTCTGACTCTTAGGCTACTTGCACAAAGGAAAGTTAATTGAGGTGTTTTTAAAAATTCAAAATAATGGGCCCTTCCCCAAACCTAGTGAATCCAGGGAACAACTGTGGACTTGGCTTGGAAACATGCATTTTAATAAACAAGTACAAAGTATACTATAGTCTGAGCATGACTGGATAGAGGCAAAGAACATGGGTATATCTGTTAGATGGACCTGGACAAAATACCAGCTCCCTCACATCCTAGCTGTACCATGTTGCACATCCCTTCTATGTACTATGCTCCTCCTTGCTCTGATTTTCTCTCTTGCTCCTCTCTATGTAACTGTCTATCTGCTCAAGCTCAGCTATATAGTTTCTTCTTATACTCTTTTCCTTAACAAGTAAAAGCCCCTCAGTGTGTATTATTACCCCCATCTCCCCAACTCCCCCTGTCTTCTGAATGTGTGCAGGGCAAGTTATCCAACTAGCATTCATTTGTCACTTCTTGTCACTTCTTACCCCACCTACCTTCCATCCGCAGTTTCCTAAGCCAATATGACCTCTTGTCTTTTTCCCTAATTATGGTTGCCATCAGGTAGGCACTCACTGCTATGGATTCTCAGAGGCATCATACTGGATATTTTGTAAATTCCCCAGTTTCTAGTCCTTGTTATTACTTGAACTAAATGGGAAGAGAAAGTCAATGCAAGACTTTAGTACTAACCTTAGGGCCATCCCTCTAGCAGCATACTCGGCTATCCCATTCCATCACCCCTACCATGTGCCCCTGATCCCCAGTACAAATGCCTCTCAACCTCTTGTCCCATAGCAGCAGGAGAGATCACATCTTGTAGGAGTGAATGACATGGGTCACGATTCCTTCACTCAAGGTTGATGTAAGCCTAGCCTTAGTGGACAGGCAGAGATGCAGGGAGGCAATAACAGGAGTGAAGGCATGAAGATTGTCCTGGGGACCAGTATAGTGATAAAAATACTGTCAACATTTGTCTCATTGTTTCCCCAAGTATGGCCCTTGCACTAGCTGCTTGGAATTACCAGTGGTGCTTAGTTAAAATGTATATTCCTACACCTCACCTTAAGTCTACTAGTCCAGAAACCCTAAGGGTGTATCCAGAGAATCTGCCATTTCATAAGCTTTCTAGTTGATTGTGCTGAACAGTAGTGATTGATAACACTCTTCTAGTTGATAAATAGTTTGAGAGGTAACTACAGGACCCTAGAGAACTGATATCACAAAGTGTTGAGAGCTGATAAAGTAGATAGTATTTAAGTCTATCAAAACAACTAAAATCATGACTTGGTCTTAAATAAATCATAAGCCTTTTATACATTACTATATATATATATATATATATATATATATATATATATATATATATATATCATCCATGTAGATAGATAGGTAGATAGATAAATATAATTACAGTGCACTTGGAGGAGTATGCATACATCTATTTTAAGTAACCACAAATACACCCATTGTTCAGATTTTAGTTTCTAAATACCATTCCCCAATAAAAGGAACCAGAGATCCTAGGAGAAATTAGTGGTTCCAGGAGTAGAGGAGGAAAAATACCAGATGAACTTGAAGCACTGTGTTGTGCCAGAAAGAAATGAAGGGCTAGGAAATTAAAAGACTGGAGGGTGTCCAAATGACACAGGAACAAACCTGAAAGAACTCCCAATGGACAAGACTGGAACAGTTGGAGAGAGAGAGTAATGAATGATATTATTAGATTATAATTAAAATAATAAATATCCATGAATCCATTCTGAAATAAGTAAATGTTTGAATAACATAAATGTGGCTAAGAATGGACAGATATTCCTTATATGATGATTCTGATCAATAAATGTAGAAGGTCAGTACCATACTGTTTTGATTACTGTAGCTTTGCAGTATAATCTGAGGTCAGGGTGCCCGATTCCTCCAGCTCCATTTTTCTTTCTCAAGATTACTTTCACTATTTGGGATCTTTTGTGGTTCCATACAATTTATTAAAAATTTGTTCTGGTTCTGTGAAAAATGCCATTGGTAATTTGATAGGGATCACATTGAATCTATAGATTGCTTTGAGTAGTAAAGTCATTTGGATAATATTGACTTTTATAAGCCAAGAATGTGGCGATTCTTTCAGTCTGTGTCTTCCTTGATTTCTTTCATCAACATCTTATAGTTTTCAGTGTACAGGTCTTTTGCCTCTTTAGGTAGCTTTATTCCTAGGTATTCTATTCTTTTTGATGTGGTGGTAAATGGGATTGTTTCTTTAATTTCTCTTTTTGATCTTTGGTTGTTAGTGTATAGAAATGCAAGAGATTTCTGGGTATTAATTTTGTATACTGCAACTTTACTGAATTAATTGATGAGCTCAAGTATTTATCTGGTAGTGTCTTTAGGATTTTCTGTGTATAGTACCATGTCATCTGCAAACAGTGACATTTTTACTTCTCTTTTCCAGTTTGGATTCCTTTTACTTCTTTTTCTTCTATGATGGCTGTGGCTAGGACATCCAAAATTATGTTGAATAAAAGTGGCAAGAGTGGACAGAAAACAGATCAATGGAACAAGATAGAATGCCCAGAAATAAACCCATGTATCTATGGTCAATTAGTCTATGACAAATGAGGCAAAAATACACAATGGAGAAAAGAGAGTCTCTTCAATAAGTGGTGCTGAGAAAACTGGACAGCTACATGAAAAAGGATGAAATTAGAACATTTTCTAACACCACACACAACACTAAACTCAAAATGGATTAAAGAGCTATAAGTAGGACTGGATACTATAAATCTCCTAGAGTAAAACATAGGCAGAACATTCTTAGATATAAGTCATAGCAATATGTTTTTAGTTCCATCTCCTAGAGTAATGGAAATAAAAACAAGCAAATGGGACCTAATTAAACTTAAAGGCTTTTGCACAGCAAAGGAAACCATAAACAAAACAAAAAGACAATCTACAGAATGGGAGAAAATATTTCCAAATGATGTGACTGACAAGGGATTAATCTCCAAAATATACAAACAGCTCATACAGCTCAATACAAAAAAACAAACAAAAAAATACACAGAAAAACAACCCAATCAAAAATGGGCAGAAGACCCAAATAAACATTTCTCCAAATAAGACCTGCAGATGGCCAAGAGGCACATGATAAGATGCTCAACGTCACTAATTATTAGAGAAATGCAAATCAAAACTACAATGAGGTATCACCTTACACCAGTCAGAATGACCATCATCAAAAAATCTACAAATAGTAAATGCTGGAGAGGGTGTGGAGAAAAAGGTACCCTCTTACATTGTTGGTGAGAATGTAAATTGGTACAGCCACTATGGAGAACAGTATGGAGTTTCCTTTAAAAACTAAAAATAGAGCTACAATATGATCCTGCAATAATACTCCTGGCTATATATCTGGAGAGAACAATAATTTGAAAAGATTCATGTACCCCTATGTTCATTGCAGCACTATTTACAATAGCCAATACATGGAAGCAACCCAAATGACCATCAACAGAGGAATGGATAAAGAAAATATGGTACATATATACAGTGGAATATTACTCAGTCATAAAAAAGAATTAAATAATGTCATTTGCAGCAACATGGAGGGATATAGAGATTAGCATATTAAATAAGCCAGACAAAGACAAACATCATATGGTATTGCTAATATGTGGAATCTAAAGAAATGATACAAATGAACTTATATACAAAATAGAAAGAGACCCATAGATACAGAAAACAAACTTATGGTTACCAAAAGGGAAACGGGTGGGGGAGGGATAAATTAGGAGGTTGGGATTAACATATACACACTACTTTATATAAAATAGATAACAAACAAGGACCTACTGTATAGCACAGAGAACTATACTCAGTATTTTTTAATGAGGGAAAAGAATCTGAGAATGTTTATATATATATAAATTGAATCACTTTGTTGTGCACCTGAAACTAACACAACATTGTAAATCAACTGTACTTCAACACAAAATAAATAAATAAATAAATAAAATAAACATGAAAAAAATAAATGTAGACGGAATGAGAGAAAAAGAAAGCACTATTAGAATAGCCTAGTAATAACTGCTGCAGGCAAAAGGCACAGGTGAATGCTAAAATTAGCGGGTGAAAGTTCAAAGGGGAACATTCTGTTTGTGTAGCCTTACAATATCCTGCTCCTATAGGTATTTGCTAACTACTATGGTGCTTTTAGCATATGTCCACAAAATCTTTGATACTCCTCCTTAAAGGAGGTGGAACCTAATTCAAAACCCCTTGAGTGCTGACTAGATTTAGTGAGCTGCTTCTAATAAATAAAGAATGAAAGAGGAAAATAGTAATTTTACACTGGGAAAACTACTAAACAAGGATGAATTTTAACATCATAAGTGATAAGTAATGTTGATATCATGTAGCCCAGAGATAATGCAATGAGAAGGGAATATTACATATATGTTCTTCTTCCCAATAATCTATAATGTAAGTCCAAACATGACAAAATGTTAGCCTAATCAGACAAATCCAAATTGAGCAACATTGTATAAAATACCTAACTACTACTCTTCCAAAGGTCAAGGTCCTGAAAGACATGGAAATCCTGAAGCACTATTGCAGATTGGAGGAGACTAAGGAGACATGAAAACTAAATGCAATGTTGGCTCCAGGATTGGATCTTGGAACAGAGAAAGGGCATTAGTAGAAAGACTGGTGAAATCTGAATAGAGTCTGTAGTTTAATTAATAGTAATGTAACAAGACTAAATTCTTAGTTTTGATAAATGAACCATGGTTATGTAAGCTGTTAACTTTAGAAGAATTTGGGCACAGAGCATACAGTAACTTTGTTTACTGTCTTTGTAACTTATGTAGGCCTAAAATTATTTCAAAATAAAACGTTAAAAAAGCATCATAGGAGAAGCATGCAACTCAGTAATAAAAAAGTGAACTACTGATACATGCAACAACATGGATGTATTTTAAGGACCCTTCCTGAATGAAAGAAGCGAGATTCAAAAGAAAATTATATTAACATGAAATTTTAGAACAAGCTAAACTAATATGTAGTTATGAAGTTCAGAATAATGATTGCCACTGCAGATGGGAATTGGCTGAATGAGGGTATAAAAGAACTTTCTGGACTGTTGGGAATGTCTTATATCTTGATTAAGACATTGGATAAATGTGTGCATATATCTGTCAAGAAGCATCATCTGTACTCTTTGTATATGTGAATTTCACTTTGTGTAAATTATACATCCATTAAAAATGTTCTGCTTTTTGAAAAAATATGAACTTTACAAAGTGTTAGAATGGTTGAAATCCAGATTTATTGCTATATCTTGCCTCTGTGTATATTTGTCCTTTTCTATTAGGAAACATAATCTATTCTTCACATCTATTTTGTTGATCAGGAGAAAATATATTCCTACAGCAGTATATGTCACTCCAGTTCCTCAAACTACTAAACTTCTTTTAACTGAATGACTTCTACTGTGTTTTTACCCTCAGACTTATTTATGGATTTCTATTCAGACAAATGCCTTCTGAAAATTCACCTTACTTCTGTTCATTTGATTTCCCCTGACCACAGCAAACCTTTCCATTGCCCTATGCCAATCATCAAGTGCTTATCTCACCAAATTATTATGATATAATGTCAAGTTCACTTGGCTAACAGTAAGTTATAATAAGTCACTATCATTTGTAATTGCGTTTGTCAACAAATATGTTAGGAGACTATCAAGTTCTATATATAAAAAAGAGATTCAGGTCACAACATCCCTGTAAATTTTGGCTTTTCAGTTAAATAGTTGTATATGTTAATATACCATGCTTCTCTTTATATGTTACAATAAAACCACACCAAAAATATGGTAAATCAGCATTATTATTGCTCATTTCCTCCATTTGTACACTTGAAAATTTCTCAATAGGGAGTTTCAATGGGGCAGCAATAATAGGAATCATGTTTCTTAGACAATACCATCATAATTCTTCATTCATTTTAAGGCATTCATTTATCTAAAAGCAATTAATGTTTAATTGCTGCATAACCTAATTTAGAAATGCAAATTAGTACAGAAAGTAAACAAGTATGTGTTCATTAATATCTGTTATCACCATCTGTTTAATTTAAAAAAAGTTTTACTGAATGACAGCTCGCTAAATTTATAAATGGTTTTCTTAGAGGAAAATGTCTTGCAAGTGAGTTCAGCAACTGAAAAAAATTCAGTTTGTACATAAACATGTTATCTAAACAAATTCTAGTATTTTCTAATTCATGAAAAAATCATTGCCAATATATGTAATGCTATTTAGAGGAAAATAGATAATTTTATATAAGCCCCTTTAAGTAAAATACTGTGTATTCAACCAAAAAATATGGCAATTACAATATATTACTGCAAATTTAGTCTTTAATATTTTCAGTTACTTTATTCTTATTTCTTTTCATTTTTATTTGGCTTTTTGCATAATGTTTTTTTTTTGCTTTATATAACTGAAAATTCACTATTTAAATTTTGCAACTAGAAGAAAGAAAAAACAATAAGTATTTTATAGTCCTGTGATTTTAAAAATATAGATTATATTATCTAAGCTATTTTAAACCTTGTAGAAATGATTTACACTTGGTATTTCTAATAGTTAATCTTTCAGGAACCAAAGTAGAAAGAAAATGTCTTCCAGGTTTATGATGTATAAAGTAAGGGATTTAAAAAAGAAGAATCTAGAAGTATTAACTTGAAGCAGAGGTTCATATGTGTTTGATAATTTGTAGTTGATCTTGTTAAGGTTATAAACCAATCAGGTTATTTTTCTTATTATCATGAAACCAAACACTATACATTATGAAAATTGATGTAGCAAATAGGTGTAAAATTAGATCAAGTCCATATAAATATCAACATACCTACTTGTAGTGTATGTGTGTGTGTATGTTTGTGCAGAGCTCTTCTTTATCTATTTTATTCACTTGATGAAATGTAGAGAGAGATTTTAGTATCAACCCATATATTTGTACCTATGTCATGTCTGCATAGTATTCTGTTGTATGGAAGTGTCAAAAGTTATCAGCCTGTACTTTATTGAGGAGAATTGCACTTATTTCCATTTTTTGGCTATTACGAAGATTAATATATCATTCACGTATAAATATGTGTGTACATGTGATAGTGTTCCTATAGAATAATTCTCCAGAAAAATGAAATTACTTGGTCAAATGGTATGATGGATTTAAAATTTTGATAGATATTGAGGAGTTTTCCTATAGAAAGGTATCACCAATTTGACATTTTCCCCCAACCTTTCTGACATTGGGTATTTTCAAGCATTTTGTTTTTTGCCAGTGTGAGAGGTGGAAAATGCATTTCATTGTGGCTTTATTTTTCTTTAATTATGAAAGAGGCTATCATCATCATCTATTGATCACTTATATTTCTTTTTATGAAAACTGTTCTTCTCCTTTTCCCTATTGAACTATTCACTTATTCTTAACAGTTTTGTTGGAGTGTTTAGTCATTTTTTAAATAATATAATTTTCTATAAAACTTTGCCTCTTTATTTTTATAAAAAATAAAGCCAAAATCTGTGCTTGATGTCAGTTGTCGAAACTGATGCACCCTGATTTTTCCTGATTGGACACAGGTATGTTTAATAAATCTTTGCTGTATATATTGTAGTCTTCGTATTACTTTCTTGATTTGCATGGAGAGGGGAGATAAAATGATTTGAACCTAATTATGTTTCAATATGCAATGTGGAGAATGATAGTGTGTATGCTATTTTATGTTATATAAGTATACATGCATATATGTATTTTGTATGCATACATGTGTGTACTAATATAAGGGTTTCATGCAGGAGTGGATTCTGCATCTTACAATTCCTGTATCTGCAGTCTTTGGTGGTCTTAATCTGAAGTTTGTTATTTCTGTTGATTTTTCCTCAGTGTCTTATTTCATTGTGTGTTCTGCAATTTTTTTTTAATTGTATCTCATTTTTTATTTGTTAGTGGGGACACTTTGAGGTCTGAGCTTAAAGAGTATTCTGCTAGAGAGAAGCTGCATTTACTTCATCTGCACATCTGGGGACACAATCATTTCAAGCGTTTTTCAAAATAAATTTGTGGTGTGGATATTGTTTGACAGGATAAACAACTACGTGAACTCTGATTCCAAATCCACATGAGCATTAGCTTATAGTTAGGAATTTTTATGGGGTTATTTCTATTTCTCTCTTTCACCTAGAACCATGGCTAAGACAAGAAATTACCTTTACTATCTAGTTTTGTGGGAAGGGTTTGGAAAAAAAATCACATTGACTTCTAGGTCAGGGAATATAGCACAGTTTTTCCATGTAACTTGTGTGAGACATGCCAGAAACAGAAATCCAGGTGCTATTTCTGAACTAGTGATTCTCTACTCTGAGTTTGTACCAGAATCGCCTGGAGAGCATTTTCAAACTAGTGATGTTCAGGTCTCAATTTAGACCTACTGAATTAGAACTTCTGGTGGGCAAAGAGTTTAATTTTTTTTTTTGGTTTTAAGGCAGGATAATGAGCAAAATTGGGTGTTCAGTAGATTAAGGACCTTGCTCAAGACCACATGGCTACTAAGGGGCAGTTTGGGGACTCGTTCTGGATCTTTGTCAAGTATCCTTTTGTCCTTTTTCTTATGCATTTTAGTGCACTATTGGTATTTCTCAATATATACTGAATAGAGACAGACAAAATTTGGGATTTTTTTGGTATTCTGCATATTTTCTTTTTAATTAATAGTTGTAAAAGATTTTCAGGTAAAACACAAATATATATTCATTCTATTTTTAATAAAACTCAGGATATATGTTCATGTTAAATATCTAATCTATATAAGTAAAATAGCCTGAACTCTTGGTTTACTGCTAAAATACTTTACAATGCTGTAAACTATTATAATGTTCATGTGATTAGACATTCAGAACTCCAGGATACCTATTTACAAGAATATCAATACTTTGCTATAATATTTTATTTTATAATATTAATATTTTATGTATAGCTACATTAAATTTGTACTAGTTTTTAGGTTTCATTCAAGCAAAACAAGTTTTTACTTAAATAGACAAGAGACTGAAGAATTGAGGCAACACATGTGAAGATATGATACAGAGTATTACATATCTTCTACTGGAAAATAAAATTATATTTTTTAACTCTAAATATTATTTATTGATCATAGTTGCTGACTTTTCACTAGATGGCATTATTGCATTGCATTTACATTAAAATAACACTTCTATATTATCATAATTCCCCTTTTCCAAGAAAATAATGCTCACAGAGAACATTAAATGCAATATGTTCTGTTAGCATGTATTGCTCTTTTTTTATAAATCTCATTTGGATCTCTCAAAAATTTCTGGTTTTCCCTGTTAAAAGAGCCAATATACCTAAAATTTTTGTCTTTTGTTTTCATGCTCAATGTTCAAGATCCTTGAACTATATTTTGTATTATTTTTATATGAAAGTCAAACTGGTATTTTATTAGTGGCATGATATTATTATGCTATTCAATAAAAAAAAACCTTTTCTCTTTAAAACCTGATTTACACTAACTGGTCTGAGCCACTTAATGGCTTTCCTCATCTTCATTGACTCTGTCAGTAGCATTTAAAACCAATGACCCTTCTTATAAAGACTCTCTTCCCTTGGCTTCCGAAACAGTACAAGCTCTTGACTTTTTCTTCCTACTCCTATCCAATACCCAATTACTTTTGCTTGTTCTTCCTCCTCTACCTTATAGCTTTAAAGTTCCACACTTTCCTCAGCTGATTGTATCTACTTTCATGAATTTAAATATCATCAGTAACAACTCCCAAAATATAATCCCCAGCTCATGATGTTTCTATGAATTTCAAACCTATTGCTACATAAATTTCACCTTCAATTCAATATATTACTGAAATTTCAGACTATATGTTCAAAACTGGACTCTTGACCCCTACTCCCACCCCATCCCACTCCTTCCCAATTCTAGTAAAAGGCATCTCCATTCATCCACTTACATCAGAAGCCTGGAAGCCATTCTTATCACCTGGCCTCTGCTTATAAATTTACATACAATCCATCATTAGGTACTTTTTTATTTTACTACAGTAACATATCCTAAATATGTCCACTTCTTTTCATCTCCACTACTACAACCCTAGTCCAAGAAATCAACCTTCCCCACCCAAACTTTTCCAATAGCTTCCTAACATTTCTCCTTCCTTCTCTATTAGCTTCACAGTAGTCCATTTCCCCACACATTAGAATAATCTTTTAAGAAATATAAATCTGGATGAGTCATCCCTTGCTTAAAATTTTTCATTGATTTTCCAATCCTTAATAAAACCCTCAAGTCGTTTTATGATCTGGTCATTGGCCTTTCCAATCCTATCCTCTTCTTTTTTTCCTCACTATGTTCCAGCGACACTGTTCTTAGAATTCCTTTATCCCCAAGACTTTGCAGCATGATAAATACTCTGCCTCTTAGACACTTGTCATAACTCTGCCTTGCTCAATCCTTATTCTTCAGATTTCATCTTAAGCCTCACTTGGGGAGGCCTCCCCTTACATTCCTGTCTGGATGAAGTGTACCTGCTATTTACTATAATAGAGACTACTTTCATAACAATTACTCCCACATTAATTATATATTTTGAGTGATTACTTATTTGAATTCTATATATGTCAGTAGACTGTTTGTTCCAAGGGAGCAGGTATTGTTTATTTTGTTTATCAGTATTTATCACTTAGCATCTAGCATAGTACCTGACACTGGGTAGGAGTTCAATAAATATTATTCAAATGAATGAATGACCCCTCATGAGGTACTTTTCCTTTTCCTAATCTTTCCATACTTCATGGAAGTTTTCTGAAGAATGAATAATATGTGGCATGTAAAAGGTTTAGTAAGCACACAATAAATATCATTTATTATCATTTTCTTAAAACCCAAGCTGATATAATTATTTATGCATAGCATAACTTGACATGATATTTTGCCTTTTAAATATTTCATTTTGTCCAGTTTCTAACCAGTGTTAGTATTTTCCCATTTCTTTTGTTCTTATCTTTTTTAAAATTTCACACAAAGTAAACAGAAGCTAAAATTCTATGTGATGTGTCACAACATTTTAATTAAAAAAGATGAATCTTTTCTACTACTATGAATACTTACTTTTCCCCTTTCTTTTAGAAGGTTTGGTGCTACCTTTAAGAAAGTGTGCTATGCTTATAATTTTTTGTTATAAAACATGGAATATTTTAAATGTTTTACAATGTCAAGAACAAAAACAAACCAGCAAACAAAACTCCTAAGTTTCCATTAACTGTAATGTTTCCTCCTAAGAGAGTAAATAACTCCTGGGTTGGCATAATTATCGTAGACTTGGAGAAGTTGTACTAAAATAAAACTGTGCTTTAATGAACCAATGTCTAATTTTCTTAAACGAGTGACATTATTATCACTCAAGTAACACCCACTGAATTAGATCTGCATCACTGTCTCTGGGACAATCAAAACTTTAATTATTTAGGAAGTATTAATGAATCATCAAAAGTCATTTGATTAACATACTTATCAGGTCATTAAAGTGGTCAGAATCCTTTTCATCAAAGAAATTTCATAAAATTAGTGTACTGTAAAATCAAGTCCTCAATTGTCTAGAACCAGCAAATAGTTCACTTCAGAAAATATTATATGCAAATGCATGAAAAATTTTTGGATATAAAAATGTCTCTGAAATCTAAGATGTCTTTTAATCATGTTAAGTGAACATGAGGACACATTTTTGAACAATAGTAGCTAGCAGACTGATGGGGAGTCAGAAAATACTAACTTCAGAACACACTTTTTGGATCATTTTTAAAATCTTATTTTATAGTTAAGGACATTGAGACACAGAACGCATAAATGACTTGCCTTTATTCACACAGCTCATCCTCCTCCTGCTTCTCAGGTTGGTGAACTTTCCATTTCACTGTCTTGCTTTTTCTTTGTCTCTAAGGAGTTTATTAACAAGTTCACTGCATACAGTTGTTTAGGTTGTTCATTGAACAAAGATGCCAGTCTTAGGGTCTAAAATCCAGCCTTCACACCACTTGCCAAGTCATGTGTCCATGGGCTACATCCATCATTTTAGGTCACTAGAAGTTTCTATAAGGGTTAGCAAAGGCCTTGTTTCCAAGTTCTAAGAGAATTTCTTTTTTTTTTCTTTTTTCTTTTTTTTTCTTTTTTTTTTTTTGACACATAAGAAGCAGTGGGCCTAGGTTGTCATTATTCTCCCATAGAAAAGCAGTAGTCCTTAAGGAGTATCTACTATGTGTAGTGTGGAAAGATAAAGATCCACAGTTTCACTTCACTAATGAGGATTATACTAAGGATTATGCTCAGGTTCTTATGTCTTGCATAGGCAATATATAGCAGCGGCTAAAGAGCAGATATGTTTTCCCTGAACTTGTGAGGAGGTATTACTCTCTGGTGAGGAAATAATTGAGACTTCAACAAGCATATCAAAATAAAATCATGATCAATCTAATGTAGATTCAGTAGAAAAATTGTCAATTTGCATGAAATTTCTGTCTCAAATAAGTTTTTAGAGACTACGTTTTCAATTCTCTGAGATTTAAAAATAGATAAAGCTCTCACTTGGATGTTTCTAGAGAGAAAGACAGATAAAATAAAGTTTCAAAATGACATGGATAAATTTTGTATTTTATTAGGACCAAACCATGTTACAAATGCACATATTATAAATTGGTAGTTTTTAGGGGAGATAATTGAGACCTCATAGAATTAATTACATCTTTTTTTATCATCATCATCATCAACATCATAGTCATCTCTCATTGACTTCCAGATTCATACATGCAACTTATTTGTCATCTCTACTTGGATATCTCATATATCTCAAATTAATAGTCCCTTATAGACAGAATTCTTGATTCTCCATACTCAGTCTACTTCTTCCTTACTCTCCCATATCCCATTGAGTTGTGCAGGGCCATATTCTGCACATCATGCTTGAGTCATCATTTTCTTTTCCCATCCACATTTAATTTATTTTCAAGTTTCATAAGCATCATCTTCACAATATACCTTGAAATCTCCATCACAGGGGCTTCCCTGGTAGCACAGTGGTTGAGAATCTGCCTGCTAATGAAGGGGACACTGGTTCGAGTCCTGGTCTGGGAGGATCCCACATGCCGTGGAGCAACTAGGCCCGTGAGCTACAACTACTGATCCTGTGTGTCTGGAGCCTGTGCTCTGCAACAAGAGAGACCACAATAGTGAGAGGCCCGCACACTGCGATGAAGAGTGGCCCCCGCTTGCTACAACTAGAGAAAGCCCTCACACAGAAACAAAGACCCAATACAGCAGAAATAAATAAATAAATAAATAAATAAATAAATAAATAAATAAATAAATAAATAAATTCCTACCCCCAACATCTTAAAAAAAAAAATCTCCATCACATATTCCAATATACCATTATCATTTGCCTGGCCCACTGTAATAATCTCCCAATTGATCTCCATTTTCCACTCTTGACTGCCTTTAAACCCGTTATCACACTGTAGACAGAGTGATATTTTTAATACAAATTAGATAATGCCAACACTGCTCCTATCTCTTCAATCACATTATAATAGCGTGACCACTTCTACAGACTCATCTTCTATTTTCACCTCATTCTTTAAGTCACACAGTCCTTCTTTTAATTCCTCAACTGTACCAAACACTTTCCCACACTGGGGCCATTACACATGATGGTTCCACTACTTGGACTGTATTTTGCCTCCTTTCTCTGCCTTGCTAATTCCTACTTATCTTTATATCACAGTTTGTGTCACATCCTCAGAAAGGCTTTATCTGAACCCTCCATTCCAAATTAGATTAATTCTGTTATTTTCTTTTATATTACTTAACACAATTTGTGCTCCATATGTACTTGAGATTGTTTAATGTGTATTTCCTCAGTGTATTGTAAGTTTTATTGGTACTGAACTTATAAATAGGACACTTTCTTCTCAGAAGTGTAACCGTGTTCTTTGATTATTTTTCATTGTCAATTCAAACCTTCTCATCTGCTTTTTAAACCTCTGTAAGATTAACTTTCCCCATCCAGCAGTTCTTACTTCCAAAGGAGAGAAGCAGGAAAGATTAAAACCAGTATGGGGTGAGAATCTTCCAAATGCTAGGCGATGTGCCAGATGCTTTTAGACCTACGTGATCTAATTTAATCCTCACCACAATATTTCTGAGAGATGCATTATTGTCCCTACTTTTACAGGTGACAAAACTGAGTCTGAGATGATAAATGTCTGGTATGAAATCTAGGAATAAACCTAGATATAACTCATATCTTATGGCCTCTTTCTTGAATTCCAGGAGAACTCTCTACCTGCCTTATTACATACATACTTATTACTCATATATGCCCCTCTTGCTATCCCACATATAAAAATCTTTCTGCCTGAAATATGCTTTTCCTCCTATCAACCCACACTCTGACTTCTGTCAAAATCCATTAAAAGTTTCTAAAATATGTTTCTAAAAACAGACCCTAATTAGCACAACACAATATGTCTTATTTAATCAGTGCTTATATTCCTTTATCAGTCTTTTCAGCTGGTTGTAGAAATGATAATACAAAAATTTAATGGCAAGTGTATTGACCAATGAGTAAAACTTCTGGGTGTTTTTATGTTCTTCCTGAATATCTGCCTCCCATCGCCCCTCATTTGTGTTTCTGAGCTCAACAAACCCTGGAGAACAAGAACCAATTTTTCATCAGACTGCTGAAAACAGTAGATATCTTTCTTTGTACAAGAGCTTCCTGAATCAATAGTAAATTGATTCTAAGTTTTCTTCTTCGTCAAATACTTTCAACATTACAAGTCCACCTCGCCATATTATACACTGCAGAGATGGTATTAATATATAAACAAAGTGCTAGTCATTTGATCTCATTTTTCTCCCACTGAATTCTCTGGTTGTATGGTGGCACACAAGTAGAGCTATGGTAGACGTTGCCTAACTATTCAATTTTCTTTCCTCATTTTAAAGCTAGCTAAAGGCATATCAGTTACTGCATCTAAAGTCCTTGAATATTAAAGAAATTATTAAAGCTCAGTATGTAATTTCTTGGATGTGAGAATGATCTGTGTCCAAAAGTCAGTGAAAATCAGGGTTGATATGGTCAATATATCTAAGTAGGAAATTTCCTTTTCCTGCTTTTTAGGATACTCAAGAGACCTTCCCTGGAGTTAGGAGAAATGTTTTATCAAGTGTATCCATATAAGCGTGCTTCCTATTAGCACTGAATAACAAATTCAGAAGACTCATTTGGAGGAAAAGGAAAGTTTGGGATATGGCAGCTCAGGATAAGATCAAGACATGTTCATATTAATAAGGTATAGTTTCTTTTTAAATAACTGTCTCAGTTGATTCTCTGAACAAATAGTATACAGACTCTCACATTTTATTATTTGCCAGCTTTTTCAGTTACACTGAAGTAGCATCATTCCTCACGATGATACTGACAAAAGTGTAAGCAAGGGGCACTTTGAGTCCCACACACCTCATTTCCATTTTCTATTCTTTCAAGTTGTCAGTGCTTTAATGATGCTTCCAACTATACATATGTTTTTTTTGGGAGTAATCCCTGCTTTAGAATTTTTCCTTTCTATTCTTCCTCAAAACTAACACATTCCCTTAGGCTCTGCTCTCAGTTAGCTAATTGAATAAACTATTACTATTAAAGGGTGTGGGAATTAATGAGTTACTCCTTCCATAATAACTGTTTGCATTTTGACCTGGGTCTCTAGTACTTTTAACGCAGCAAGTAATTTTTTTAACATTTTTATTGGAGTATAATTCCTTTACAATGGTATGTTAGTTTCTGCTTTATAACAAAGTGAATCAGTTATACATACACATATGTTCCCATATCTCTTCTCTCTTGCATCTCCCTCCCTCCCTCCCACCCTCCTTATCCCACCCATCTAGGTGGTCACAAAGCACCGAGCTGATCTCCCAGTGCTGTGTGGCTGCTTCCCACTAACTATCTATTTTACGTTTGGTAGTTTATATATCTCTATACCACTCTCTCACTTTGTCGCAGCTTAACCTTCCCCCTCCACATATCCTCAAGCCCATTCTCTACTAGATCTGTGGCTTTATTCCCATCGTACCCCTAGGTTCTTCTGGACCTTTTATTTATTTATTTATTTATTTTCTTTTCTTAGATTCCATATATATGTGTTAGCATATGGTATTTGTTTTTCTCTTTCTGACTTACTTCACTCTGTAAGAAAGACTCTAAGTCCACCCACCTCACTACAAATAACTCAATTTCGTTTCTTTTTATGGCTGAGTAATATTCCATTGTATATATGTGCCACATCTTCTTTATACATTCATCCAATGATGAACACTTAGGTTGCTTCCATCTCCAGGCAATTGTAAATAGAACTGCAATGAACATTTTGGTACATGACTCTTTTTAAATTATGGTTTTCTCAGGGTATATGCCAAGTAGTGGGATTCCTGGGTCATATGGTAGTTCTATTTCTAGTTCTTTAAGGAACCTCCATACTGTTCTCCATAGTGGCTATACCAATTCACATTGCCACCAGCAGTGCAAGAGTGTTCCCTTTTCTCCACACCCTCTCCAGCATTTATTGTTTCTAGATTTTTTGATGATGGCCATTCTGACAGGTGTGAGATGATATCTCATTGTAGTTTTGATTTCCATTTCTCTAATGATTAATGATGTAGAGCATTCCTTCATGTGTTTGTTGGCAATCTGTATATCTTCTTTGGAGAAATGTCTATTTAGGTCTTCTGCCCATTTTTGGATTGGGTTGTTTGTTTTTTTGTTGTTGTTGTTATTGAGCTGCATGTACTGCTTGAAAATTTTGGAGATCAATCCTTTGTCAGTTGCTTCATTTGCAAATATTTTCTCCCATTCTGAGGGTTGTCTTTTAGTCTTGTTTATGGTTTCCTTTACTGTGAAAAGCTTTTAAGTTTCATTAGGTACCATTTGTTTATTTTTGTCTTTATTTCCATTTATCTAGGAGGTAGGTCAAAAAGGATCTTGCTGTGATTTTGTCATAGAGTGTTCTGCCTATGTTTTCCTCTAAGAGTTTGATAGTTTTTGGCCTTACATATAGGTCTTTAATCCATTTTGAGCTTATTTTTGTGTATGGTGTTAGCTAGTGTTCTCATCTCATATTTTTACATATGCCTGTCCAGTTTTCCCAGCACCATTTACAGAAGAGGCTGTCTGTTCTCCACTATATATTCTTGCCTCCTTTATCAAAGATAAGGTGGCCATATGTGCGTAGGTATATCTCTCGGCTTTCTATCCTGTTCCATTGATCTATATTTCTGTTTTTTTGCCAGTACCATATTGTCTTGATTACTGTAGCTTTGTGGTATATTCTGAAGTCAGGGAGCCTGATTCCTCCAGCTCCATTTTCTTTCTCAAGATTGCTTTGGTTATTCGGGGTCTTGTGTGTTTCCATACAAATTGTGAAAATTTTTTTTCTAGTTCTCTAAAAAATGCCAGTGGTAGTTTGATAGGGATTGCCTTGAATCTGTACATTGCTTTGGGTAGTAGAGTCATTTTCACAATGTTGATTCTGCCAATCCAAGAACATGGTATATCTCTCCATCTATTTGTATCATCTTTAGTTTCTTTCATCAGTGTCTTATAATTTTCTGCATACAGGTCTGTTGTCTCCTTAGGTAGGTTTATTCCTAGATATTTTACTCTTTTTTTTGTAATGGTAAATGGGAGTGTTTTCTTGATTTCACTTTCAGATTTTTCATCATTAGTGTATAGGAATGCCAGTGATTTCTGTGTATTATAATTGTATCCTGCTACTTTACCAAATTCATTGATTAGCTCTAGTAGTTTTCCAGTAGCATCTTTAGGATTTTCTATGTATAGTATCATTTCATCTGCAAAGAGTAACAGCTTTATTTCTTCTTTTCTGATTTTGATTCATTTTCTTTTCTTTTCTTCTCTGATTGCTGTGGCTAAAACTTCCAAAACTATTTTGAACAAGGGTTGTGAGATTGGGCAACCTTGCCTTGTTCCTGATCTTAGTGTAAATGCTTTCAGTTTTTCACCATTGAGGATGATGTTGGCTGTGGGTTTGTCATATATGGCCATTATTATGTTGACGAAAGCTCCCTCTATGCCTACTTTCTGCAGGGTTTTTATCATAAATGGGTGTTGAATTTTGTTGAAAGCTTTCTCTGCATCTATTGAAATGATCATATAGATCTTCTCATTCAATTTGTTAATATGTTGTATCACATTGATTGAGTTGCATATGTTGAAGAATCCTTGCATTCCTGGAATGAACCCTACTTGATCATGGTGTATGATCCGTTTAATGTGCTGCTGGATTCTGTTTGCTAGTATTTTGTTGAGGATTTTTGCATCTATGTTCATCAGTGATATTGGCCTGTAGTTTTCTTTCTTTGTGACATCTTTGTCTGGTTTTGATATCAGGGTGATGGTGGCCTCATAGAATGAGTTGGGGAGTGTTCCTCCCAGTGCTATATTGTGGAAGAGTTTGAGAAGGATAGGTGTTAGCTCTTTTCTAAATGTTTGATAGAATTCGCCTGTGAAGCCATCTGGTCCTTGTCTTTGGTTTGTTGGAAGATTTTTAATCACAGTTTCAATTTCATTGCTTGTGATTGGTTCATATTTTCTATTTCTTCCTGATTCAGTCTTGGCAGGTTGTGCATTTCTAAGAATTTGTCCATTTCTTCCAGGTTGTCCATTTTATTGGTGTAGAGTTGCTTGTAGTAATCTCTCATGATCTTTTGTATTTCTGCAGTGTCAGTTGTTACTTCTCCTTTTTCATTTCTAATTCTATTGATTTGAGTCTTCTCCCTTCATTTCTTGAAAAGTCTGGCTTGTGGTTTATCAATTTTGTTTATCTTCTCAAAGAACCTGCTTTTAGTTTTATTGATCTTTTCTATCATTTCCTTCATTTCTTTTTCATTTATTTCTGCTCTGATCTTTATGTTTTCTTTCCTTCTGATAACTTTTTTGTTGTTGTTGTTGTTATTGTTGTTCTTCTTTCTGTAATTGCTTTTGGTGCAAGGTTAGGTTATTTATTCGAGATGTTTCCTGTTTCTTAAGGTAGGATTGTATTGCTATAAACTTCCCTCTTAGAACTGCTTTTACTGAATCCCATAAGGTTTGGGTCATCGTGTCTCCACTTTCATTTGTTTCTAGGAACTTTTTGATATTCACCTTGATTTCTTCAGTGATCACTTCGTTATTAAGTAGCGTATTATTTAGCCTCCATGTGTTTGTATTTTTTACAGATCTTTTCCTGTAATTGATATCTAGTCTCATAGCATTGTGGTCAGTAAAGATACTTGATACAATTTCAATTTTCTTATATTTACCAAGGCTTGATTTTTGACCCACGATATGATCTATACTGGAGAATGTTCCATGAGCACTTGAGAAAAATGTGTATTCTGTTGTTTTTGGACTGAATGTCCAGTAAATATCAATTAAGTCCATCTTGTTTAATGTATCATTTACAGCTTGTGTTTCCTTATTTATTTTCATGTTGGATGATTTGTCCTTTGATGAAAGTGGGGTGTTAAAATCCCCTACTCCGAATGTGTTACTGTCGATGTCCCCTTTTATGGCTGTTAGTATTTGCCTTATGTACTGAGGCACTCCTAAGTTGACTGCATAAAAATTTACAATTGCTATATCTTCTTCTTGGATCAATCCCTTGATAATTATGTAGTGTCTTTTTTTCTCTCTTGTAATAGTCTTTAATTTGAAGTCTATTTTGTCTGATATGAGAATTGCTATTCCAGCTTTATTTTGATTTCCATTTGCATGGAATATATTTTTCCATCCCCTCACTTTCAGTCTGTATGTGTCCCAAGGTCTCAAGTGGGTCTCTTGTAGACAGCAAATATATGGGTCTTGCTTTTGTATCCGTTCAACCAGTCTGTATCTTTTGATGGGACCATTTAATCCATTTACATTTAAGGTAATTATGATTATGTATGTTCCTTTTCCCATTTTTTTAAATTGTTTTGGTTTTGTTATTGTTGTTCTTTTCCTTCTCTTGTGTTTCTTGCCTTGAGAATTTCCTTTAGCATTTGTTGTAAACCTGGTTTTGTGGTTCTGAACTCTCTCAGCTTTTGCCTGTCTGCAATGGTTTTAATTTCACCATCCAATCTGACTGAGATCATTGCTGGGTAGATTAATGTTGATTTTAGGGTTTTCTCCTTCATCACTTTAACTATGTCCTGCCACTCCCTTCTGGCTTGCAGATTTTCTGTTGAAAGTTCAGCTGTTAACCTTATGGGGATTCACTTGTGTGATATTTGTTGTTTTTCCCTTGCTGCTTTTAATATGATTTCTTTGTATTTTATTTTATTTTTTTTTTTTTTTCGGTATGCGGGCCTCTCACTGCCGTGGCCTCCCCCGTTGCGGAGCACAGGCTCTGTACGTGCAGGCCCAGCGGCCATGGCTCACGGGCCCAGCCGCTCCACGGCATATGGGATCCTCCCAGACTGGGGCACGAACCCGTATCCCCTGCATCGGCAGGCGGACTCTCAACCACTGCGCCACCAGGGAGGCCCTGTATTTTATTTTTGATAGTTTGATTAAGATGTGTCTGTGTGTTTCTCCTTGGATTTATCCTGTATGGGACTCTCTGTTCTTCTTGTACTTCATTAACTATTTCCTTTCCCATATTAGGGAAGTTTTCATCTATAATCTCTTCAAATATTTTCTGCCCCTTTCTTTTTCTCTTCTACTTCTGGGACCCCTATAATTCGAATGTTGGGACATTTAATGTTGTCCCAGAGGTCTCTGAGACTGTCCTCAGTTCTTTTCATTCTTTTTTTCTTTATTCTGCTCTGCAGTTTTTATTTCCACTATTTTATCTTCCAGGTCCCTTATCCGTTCTTCTGCCTCAGTTATTCTGCTATTGATCCCTTCTAGAGTATTTTTTATTTCATTTATTGTGTTGTTCATCATTGCTTGTTTCCTCTTTAGTTCTTCTAAGTCCTTTTTAAATGTTTCTTGTATTTTTTCTATTCTATTTCCATGATTTTGGATCATCTTTACTATCATTATTCTGAATTTTTTTCAGGTAGACTGCCTATTTCCTCTTCATTTGTTAGTTCTGGCAGCTTCCTACCTTTCTCCTTCATCTGCTGTGTGTTTCTCTGTCTTCTCATTTTGCTTATTTTACTGTGTTTGGGTTCTCCTTTTTTCAAGCTGCAGGTTTGTAGTTCCTGTTGATTTTGGTGTCTGCCTCCAGTGGCTAAATTTGGTTCAGTGTATTTTTTAGGCTTCCTGGTGGAGAGGACTAGTGCCTGTTTTGTGGTGGTTGAGGCTGGATCTTGTCTTTCTGGTGGGCAGATCCACGTCTGTTGGTGTGTTTTGGGGTGTCTGTGGACTTATTATGATTTTAGGCAGCCTCTCTGCTAATGAGTGGGGTTGTGTTCCTGTGTTGCTATTTGTTTGGCATAGGGTGTCCAGCACTGTAGCTTGCTGGTTGTTGAGTGAACCTGGGTCATGGCATTGAGATGTAGATCTCTGGGTGATGTTTGCTGTTTGATATTACATGGAGTTGGGAGGTCTCTTGTGGACTAGGGTCCTGAATTTGGCTCTCCCACCTCAGAGGCACAGCACTGACTCCTGGCTGGAGCACCAAGAGCTTTCATCCACACGGCTCAGAATAAAAAGGAGAAAAAGTAGAAAGAATTAAAGAAAGAAAGAAAGAATGAATGAATGAATGAAAGAAAGAGAGAAAGAAAGAATATAAAATAAAATAAAGATAAAATAAATTAAAATAATTAAAATAAAAAATAATTATTTAGAAAAAATTAAAGGAAATAAACAAACACACAAACAAAAAACAAAACAAAACAAAAAGAAAAACAGACGGACAGAACCCTAGGACAAATGTTGAAAACAGAACTATATAGACAAAATCTCACACAGAAGCATACACATACACACTCACAAAACGAGGAAAGGGGGAAAAATAATATATTTGCTCTCAAAGTCCACCTCCTCCATTTGGGATGATTCGTTGTCTATTCAGGTATTCTGCAGATGCAGGTTACATCAATTTGATTGTGGAGCTTTAATCCACTGCTTCTTAGGCTGCTGGGAGAAATTTCCCTTTCTTTTCTTTGTTCCCACATCTCCTGTGGTTCAGCTTTGGATTTGCCCCCTCTGCCTGTAGGTCACCTGAGGGCATCTGTTCTTCGCTCAGACAGGAGAGGGTTAAATGAACAGCTGATTCGGGGTCTTTGGCTCACTCAGGCCAGGGGGCGGGAGGGGTATGGGGCGAGCCTGCAGGGCCAGAGGCTGGCATGACGTTGCACCAGCCTGAGGTGTGCTGTGCGTTCTCCTGGGGAAGTTGTCCCTGGATCACGGGACCCTGGATGTGGCGGGCTGCACAGGCTCCTGGGCGGGGAAGTGTGTATAGATTCCTGTGCTCTCACAAAGGCTTATTAGTGATGGCAGCAGCGGCCTTAATCTCTCATGCCCATCTCTTGTGTCTGTGTTGTTACCCGTGGCTTGTGCCAATCTCTGGAGCTCCTTTAAGCAGCACTTTTAATTCCCTCTCCTCACGCACCAGGAAACAAAGAGGGAAGAAAAAGTCTCTTGCCTATTCAGCAGGTCCAGACATTTTCCCGGACTCCCTCCCGGCTAGCCGTGGTGCACTAACCCCTTCAGGCTATGTTCACGCCGCCTCATCAAGTTATTGATTTGGTGCTCTAGGTCTTACTGGGGAGAACCCAGAAATCTCAACCCAATAAGATTAGCCTTGATTGTGGATTGAGGATATTTATAGGCTTAAGAGTCTCTTCCTATAAATGGAAAGAAAACATTTAGAGAGTAGCGTGCACAATGATGAAACTTTCACTGTTTTTAAAAATGGGCTATTACTATAAGTTTTTTCAGATAATTTGATTAATTCATAATTATTGTGTCACATTTATAACCTTGTCTGATTATCTTACTTCACCTCTATCTTTAGCTTTTCTAAATCTTATACAGATTTATCAGGTTCAGCAGGATGTCAGCCAATCATCCTTTCTTAAAGATTGAAAAATAATAATTTTAGTAATAAAAATTAGTCTCTTTACATTGATATATATGAATGGGAACTAAACATTATTCTGGTGATGTAAAAGGTGGAAACCAAGTATGTATTGCATTTTTCATTAATGGCAAGCCCAAGTAGGGAATTGAGTTTTGCAGTATGTAGCATTCTTTAGTTCATGCTTGAAATTTTTTTTCCATTTATTGGTCCTACTTTAAAAATTCCCAACTGTATATATATTTAAAGAAAATGAACAGACCAATTTCAGAATTTCTTTCCCCTAATGGTATTATTATATAAGAAGATGACTTTGTTCTTAGCAGATATATTCTGAAGAAGTAAAGGAAAAAGCATCATCATGTCTGAAGGCTACTTTGCAATGACTGCCGAAAAATGAAAAAGCATATGTGTATATAATATGTATATGTGTGTGTGTGTGTATATATATATATATATATATATATATATATATATATATATATATTTATAAATGGATATATAGGTGTTTATTACACTATGCTTCTGAATTTTTCTGTGTGTGTGAATTTTTTTTTAAATTAAAATGTTTGGATGGAAAAGAAAAGACTCAAGATATATATTAACCAAAAGCAATAGTTGAGGGCTCCCCTGGTGGCGCAGTGGTTGAGAGTCTGCCTGCCGATGCAGGGGACGCGGGTTCGTGCCCCAGTCCGGGAAGATCCCACATGCCGCAGAGCGGCTGGTCACATGAGCCATGGCTGCTGAGCCTGTGCGTCTGGAGCCTGTGCTCCGCAGTGGGAGGGGCCACGGCAGTGAGAGGCCCGTGTACTGCAAAAAAAAAAAAAAAAAGCAATAGGTGAGCCTCTTTAAAATCTAGAGTCAAACAACAGAATGATAAGAAAATCAGATTTGAGACAATGGGAAATTTGAACATTGATAGGACATTAAAAATATTAAGGAATTACTGTTAATTTTATTAGGTATGATAATGATATTGTGGTTATGTTTTAAAAAGCGAATATTTACCTCTTACTGACAACTTTTAAAATATTCAAAGATGAAATATGATGACTGGAATTTGTTTCAAAATAGCTTACTGTGGTGGTGGGGAGTTTATTTAAGATTGGATAATTTTCAATACACTTTGAACCTTGGTGTTGGGTCTCTGGGGTTCATTATATTATTTTTTTCTATTTTCATAGATATCAGAAAATTTCCATAATAAAAACAAAAGATTCCTTTTTCGTGAACCTCATATAATTTGAATGACCCACATAAGCTCACCATTTTACACTCCTCATTAAATTGCCAACAACATGAAACTAATAGGCACAATTTCCACATTGTATTTGGCAACATGCAGAAAACATCAGTGCAGTAGTAGTGATGTTTTTCCAAGATAAGGTGGTATATAAATTGAATTTGCTGCTGTTAAACAAACTGCTGTTAAATAAACTAGTAGGGTTTATTTTCACTCATCTGAAGTATACAGAAAAAAATCAATTTTTGAAAAATGAGAAAAGAAAATATAGGGCAGGGGCAGCCAAGTTTCTTCAGCAGTTAGCCAGAAGATCAGGAATCCATATGTGTGTAAGCACATAATTTTTTCTATTGATAACAGTAGTGAGGGATTTCTTGTCATCTTGTAAACATTGTATAGATTTTAGCAGAAATGTAATGTCACTCAAAAAATAAAATCAATCAACTTTATTGCATAAGGTTCAAATTATATTTATTGATCAATTTGGGTCAAGTCGATGAGAATACTTGAATATATCAGCATGAACTATTCTCAAGTGTAGTGAGTTGTATTCAGTGAGGCTACATCTCAGTTTAGATCCAAAGTTAAGATCCCTGATAGTGGATTGATCTAAGATTTGATTTTAGCAGTTTCATGAATAAAGGGGTTTCACAGGGCCAAGTGGACCAAAATATTGCCCAGTGTTTGTCCACAGACTTGGAAATATCAGCATATGTACAGGACTCACATATTAATTTCTACAATTCCAAAATGATCGTGTGTGTGTGTGTTCATTTGTTTGTTTGTTTTTGGTCAGCAAATTTGGCTTTCAGGTCCATTAGCTCCTAAAGAAACTGCAAACTGAAAGGACAAATTCTTGATAACTTCAATACATCCTGGAGTTTACAATACAAAGTTGCACTCATAGAAAATTAAATCATAATTCATACTCATCAATGCCTCTGAATCTTAACTAAAATTGTGACAGTTTCTAACAAATAGCTCTGTATATTAAAAATATCTTATTTTCTTTGGACTCAGTGCAGTTCTGCAAGGGAAAATAAGTAGTTTCGGGTTGCCTTCTGATCAACATATCTGGATTTAGTGAATTCCTACCCTTACTTTTAGAGATAAACAATGTTTTAAAATCCTATGTATTCAGATGTCTTGTCATATGAGTAAGAAAGTTTGATGATGTGAGTCACGAAGGAGACCTGACAAATTTGGTTCTGCTAATATGTTATTTTTTTCTGCCTGGAGCACTTCCTCAACTATTTGTTTTCCTAATTTCTACTCATCCTTCAGGTTTTAGCCCAAATTGTTACCTCCTCAAAACATTCTCTACTCTACTTCACATTTCATATTTCTACCATTATACTTAGCAAACTCTGATATAAATACCCATTTATGTATCTATATCTTCTACTGGACTGTGAGCTCTTTGAGGACTGTTTCTTTTTCTTATTCTTTCATTAATCTCTTGTTTCTAGCTGAGATTGAAAAATAGCAAGTTCTCAATGCAATTTAAGAAGTTAATGCTTTTATGCCATTGGATTGACAGATAATGCAAGTTTCAGACATGGTAGTAGCAGATACATTGAAGAAATATTTCTGGATAAGCAGGAACATCTTTTAGTGTTCTTCAAAACATATTATTTGGGTGGATACCTAGTCTACCTGTGATTAGTGCCAGTCCTTGTTAATTCTACATCACATGACCATTAGCAGAATACTTGTTATTCTGGCTATGTCACCTAGTTGACTGAGAGCACTGATGTTACCAAGTTTACTGATAACACCATACATTTTTCACAGAATAATTATCTCTTTACACACTGTTATAGAACTATTATAGAACCCAAAATGATAGGTCCTATACTAAGTTCTAACACTCAACTGAGTGTTGCTGTTTCACTGTCTAATCATATCAAAATATTAAGGCTTAGATCTGGTCTTATACTTTAAGGATTTAAATATTTTATAGATTTAAACATTTTTTTTGATGGTGGGACACAACACATTGACTCTTGGATAGATGAAAGGTAGAGCTCTTATTTTTTCTTAGAGCTCCAAATTTGAGAAGACTAGCATACAGTGCCACACAGAGGGGCTACACTCAGGGATAAGGTAACAGCAAGCTGGAGCTATAGGAGGTGGCTTATGTATGGCAAATTGGGTGTGGTTAGCTGGTTTTCCAGGCTCCTGATATAATGGTTAATTTGAATACTTTCACAGGCTCTAAGGCTTAGGGGCTGTCCTAGTTAGCTGGTACCCGGCCCTGGGATTATTAGGGTAAGTACACAGTGGCCAGGAGTGTGAGTGTTTGCTAAGGGGAATGGTTGAGGTGTAGACTTAATCAGCTCTTCAAAAAAAGAAACTGGTCTCTAGCCAGGGCCTCAAAATTGAGTCAAGACAATAGTTAAAGAAAAAAGTATATATATTGCACTTTAGATTAATGACTTATATGAAATTGAAGTTGATAGCATACTGTATAATCTGATTAATCAATAAAAATTACTTACACAGAGAGTAAAAAACAATAGGCTATAACAAATTACAGGAAGTGGGTGAAGATGGCGGAAGAGTAAGATGTGGAGATCACCTTCCTCCCCACAGATATATCAGAAAATCATCTACACGTGGAACAACTCCTACAGAACACCTACTGAACGCTGACAGAAGACCTCAGACCCCCAAAAAGGCAAGAAACTCCCCACATACCTGGGTAGGGCAAAAGAAAAAAGAATAAACAGAGACAAAAGGATAGGGACGGGACCTGCACCAGTGGGAGGGAGTCCTGAAGGCGGAAAGGTTTCCACACACTAGGAAGTCCCTTTGCGGGCAGGGACTGTGGGTGGCTGAGGGGGCAAGTTTCAGAGTAGCAGAGGAGAGCGGAGCAACAGGGGTGCGGAGGGCAAAGTGGAGAGATTCCCGCACAGAGGATCGGTGCCCTCAGGCACTCACCAGCCCGAGAGGCTTGTCTGCTTGGCCGCCGGGGTGGGCATCACTGGGACCTTAGGCTCGGGTATTGGGTTTCAGTTGGAGCGCAGGGAGAGGACTGGGGCTGGCGGTGGGAAGAGAGCCTGAAGGGGTTAGTGCACCATGGATAGCATGGAGGGAGTCCGGGAAAGAGACTGGAGCTGCCAAAGAGGCAAGAGACATTTTCTTCCCTCTTTGTTTCCTGGTGGACGAGGAGAGGGGATTAAGAGCGCTGCTTAAAGGAGCTCCAGAGACGGGCGCGAACTGCGGCTAAAGGCGCGGACCCCGGAGGCGGGCGTGGGACACTGGGGCTGCTACTGCCGCCACCATGAAGCCTGTGTGTGAGCACATGTCACTGTCCACGCCCCCCTTCCGGGGAGCCTGTGCAGCCCGCCACTGCCGGGGTCCCGGGATCCAGGGACGGCTTCCCCAGGAAAGTGCACGGAGTGCCTCAGGCGGGTGCAACTTCATGCCGACCGCTGCCGACGCAGGCTCGCCCCACACTCCGTGCCCCTACCTCTCTCCCAGCCTGAGTGAGCCAGAGCCCCCGAATCAGCGACTCCTTTAAAGCCGTCCTGTCTGAGCGAAGAACAGACGCCGTCCGGTGACCCACATGCAGAGGCGGGGCCAAATCCAAAGCTGAGACCCGGGAGCTGTGAGAAAAAAGAAGAGACAGGGAAATCTCTCTGTGCAGCCTCAGAAGCAGCAGATTAAAGCTCCAAAATCAACTTGATGTACCCTACATCTGTGAAATACATGAATAGACAACAAATCATCCCAAATTGAGGAGGTGGACTTTGAGGACAAGATTTAAGATTTTTCCCCTTTTCCTCTTTTTACAACGAATTATCCCAAATTGAGGAGGTGGACTTAGAGAGCAAGATTTAAGACTTTTTCCCCTTTTCCTCCTTTTACAATGAATTATCCCAAATTGAGGAGGTGGACTTTGAGAGCAAGATTTATGATTTTTTCCCCCTGTTCTCTCTTTGTGAATGTGTATGTGTATGCTTCTGTGTGAGATTTTCTCTGTATAGCTTTGCTTCCAACATTTGTCCCAAGGTTCTATCCATTCGTTTTTTTAATTAATTATTTTTTTTATTTTAATAACTACTATATTTTATCATACTTTATTCTATTTTACTTTATCTTCTCTCTTTCTCTTTTCCTACCTTCCCTTCCTCCCTCTCTCCCTCTACCCCTCCTTTCTTTCTTACTTTCTTTCCTTCCTCCCTCCCTCCCTACCTCCCATCTTTCTTTCTTTCTTTCTTTCTTTCCTCCCTGCCTCCCTTATTTCTCCCTTTCTCTCGTTCTTTTTCTTACCTTCCTCCCTCCCTCCCTCCTTTTTCTTTCTTTCCTTCCTTCCACACTCCCACCCTCCCTCCTTTCTTTCTTTCTTCCTTCCTTCCTTTCTTTCTTTCTCTCTTTCTTTCTTCTACTAATTCTTTCTTTCTACTTTTTATCCCGTTTATTCTGAGCCGGGTAGATGAAAGGCTCTTGGTGCTGCAGCCAGGAGTCAGTGCTGTGCCTCTGAAGTGGGAGAGACAACTTCAGGACACGGGTCCACAAGAGACATCCCAGCTCAACATAATATCAAGTGGCGAAAATCTCCCAGAGATCTCCATCTCAACACCAGCACCCAGCTTCAGTCAACGACCAGCAAGCTACAGTGCTGGTAACCCTATACCAAGCAACTAGCAAGACAGGAACACATCCCCACCCATTAGCAGAGAGGCTGCCTAAAAACATAATAAGGCCACAGGCACCCCAAAACACAACACCAGACATGGATCTGTCCACCAGAAAGACAAGATGGAGCCTCAACCACCAGAACACAGGCACTAGTTCCCAACACCAGGAAGCCTACACAACCAACTCAATCAACCTTAGCCACTGGGGACAGACACCAAAAACAACGGGAACTATGAATCTGCAGCCTGCAAAAAGGAGACCCCAAACACAGTAAGAGAAGCAAAACGAGAAGACAGAAAAACACACAGCAGGTGAACGAGCAAGATAAAAACCTACCAGGCCTAAAAAATGAAGAGGTAATAGGCAGTCTACCTGAAAAAGACTTCAGAATAATGATAGTAAAGATGATCCAAGATTCTATTTTCAAGATCCAAAATCTTGGAAATAGAATAGACGAAATGCAAGAAACAGTTAACAAGGACCTAAAAGGACTAAAGATGAATCAAGCATTGCTTATAAACACAATAGCTGAAACGAAAAATACTCTAGATGGGATGAATAGCAGAATAACTGAGGCAGAAGAACGGATAAGTGAGGTGGAAGATAAACTAGTGGAAATAACTGTTGCAGAGCAGAATAAAGAAAAAAGAATGAAAAGAACAGAAGACAGTCTCAGAGACCTCTGGGACAACATTAAACGCACTAACATTCGAATTATAGGGGTTCCAGAAGAAGAAGAGAAAAAGAAAGGGACTGAGAAAATATTTGAAGAGGTTATAGTTGAAAATATCCCTAATATGGGAAAAGAAATAGTTAGTCAAGTCCAGGAGGCAAAGAGAGTACCATACAGAATAAATCCAAGGAGAAATACGCCAAGACACATATTTATCAAACTGTCAAAAATTAAACTCAAAGAAATCATATTAAAAGCAGCAATAGAAAAACAACAAATAACACACAAGGGAATCTCCATCAGATTAACAGCTGATCTCTCAGCAGTAACTCCACAAGCTAGAAGGGAGTAGCAGGACATATTTAAAGTGATGAAGGAGAAAAACCTGCAATCAAGATTACTCTACCAGCAAGGATCTCATTCAGATTTGATGGAGAAATTAAAACCTTTACAGACAAGTAAAAGCTGAGAGAGTTCAGCACCACCAAACCAGCTTTACAACAAATGCTAAAGGAACTTCTCTAGGCAAGCAACACAACAGAAGGAAAATACCTACAATAACGAACCCAAAACAATTAAGGAAATGGGAATAGGAACATACATATCAATAATTACCTTAAATGTAAATGGACAAAATGCTCCCACCGAAAGACACAGATTAGCTGAATGGATACAAAAACAAGACCCATATATATGCTGTCTAAAGGAGACCCACTTCAGAACTAGAGACACATACAGATTGAAAGTAAGGGGATGGAAAAACATATTCCATGCAAATGGAAACCAAAAGAAAGCTGGAGTAGCAATTCTTATATCAGACAAAATAGACTTTTTAAAATAAAGACTATTAGAAGAGACAAAGAAGGACACTACATAATGATCAAGGGCTCGATCCAAGAAGAGGATATAACAATTGTAAATATTTATGCACCCAACATAGGAGCACCTCAATACATAAGGCAAATACTAACAGCCATAAAAGGGGAAATCGACAGTAACACACTCATAGAAGGGGACTTTAACACCCCACTTTCACCAATGTACAGATCATCCAAAATGAATATAAATAAGGAAACACAAGCTTTAAATAATACATTAAACAAGATGGACTTAATTGATATTTATAGGACATTCCATCCAAAAACAACAGAATACACATTTTACTCAAGTGCTCATGGAACATTCTCCAGGATAGATCATATCTTGGGTCACAAATCAAACCTTGGTAAATTTAAGGAAATTGAAATTGTATCAAGTATCTTTTCCGACCACAATGCTATGAGACTAGACATCAATTGCAGGAAAATATCTGTAAAAAATACAAACACATGGAGGCTAAACAATACACTACTTAATAACGAAGTGATAACTGAAGAAATCAAAGAGGAAATAAAAAAAATACCTAGAAACAAATGACAATGGAGACACGACGACCCAAAACCTATGGGATGCAGCAAAAGCAGTTCTAAGGGGGAAGTTTATAGCAATACAATCCCACCTTAAGAAACAGGAAACATCTCGAGTAAACAACCTGACCATGCGCCTAAAGCAATTAGATAAAGAAGAACAAAAAAGCCTCCAGAATTAGCAGAAGGAAAGAAATCATAAAGATCAGATCAGGAATAAATGAAAAAGAAATGAAGGAAACGATAGCAAAGATCAATAAAACAAAAAGCTGCTTCTTTGAGAAGACAAAAAAAACTGATAAACCATTAGCCAGACTCATCAAGAAAAAAAGGGAGAAGACTCAAATCAATAGAATTAGAAATGAAAAAGGAGAAGTAACAACTGACACTGCAGAAATACAAAAGATCATGAGAGATTACTACAAGCAACTCTATGCCAATAAAATGGACAACCTGGAAGAAATGGACAAATTCTTAGAAATGCACAACCTGCCAAGACTGAATCAGGAAGAAATAGAAAATACGAAGAGACCAATCACGAGCACTGAAATTGAAACTGTGATTAAAAATCTTCCAACAAACCAAAGACCAGGACCAGATGGCTTCACAGGGGAATTCTATCAAACATTTAGAGAAGAGCTAACACCTATCCTTCTCAAACTCTTCCAAAATATAGCAGATGGAGGATCACTCCCAAACTCATTCTACGAGGCCACCATCACCTTGATACCAAAACCGGAGAAGGATGTCACAAAGAAAGAAAACTACAGGCCAATATCACTGATGAGCATAGATGCAAAAATCCTCAACAAAATACTAGCAAACAGAATCCAACAGCACATTAAAGGGATCATACACCATGATCAAGTGGGGTTTATTCCAGAAATGCAAGGATTCTTCAATATATGCAAATCAATCAATGTGATACACCATATTAACAAGTTGAAGGAGAAAAACCATATGATCATCTCAATAGATGCAGAGAAAGCTTTCGACAAAATTCAACACCCATTTATGATAAAAACCCTGAAGAAAGTACGCATAGAGGGAACTTTCCTCAACATAATAAAGGCCATATATTACAAACCCACAGCCAACATCGTCCTCATAGGTGAAAATTGAAACCATTTCCACTAAACTCAGGAACAAGACAAGGCTGCCCACTCTCACCACTCTTATTCAACTTAGTTTTGGAAGTGTTAGCCATAGCAATCAGAGAAGAAAAGGAAATAAAATGACTCCAAATTGGAAAAGAAGAAGTAAAGCTGTCACTGTTTGCAGATGACATGATCCTATACATACAGAATCCTAAAGATGTTACCAGAAAACTACTATAGCTAATCAATGAATTCGGTAAAGTAGCAGGATACAAAATTAATGCACAGAAATCTCTGGCATTCCTGTACACTAATGATGAAAAATCTGAAAGTGAAATCAAGAAAACACTCCCATTTACCATTGCAACAAAAAGAATAAAATATCTAGGAATAAACCTTCCTAAGGAGACAAAAGACCTTTATGCAGAAAATTATAAGACATTGATGAAAGAAATTAGAGATGATACAAATAGATGGAGAGATATACCATGTTCCTGGATTGGAAGAATCAGTATTGTGAAAATGATTCTACTACCTAAAGCAATCTACAGATTCAATGAAATCCCTATCAAACTACCACTGGCATTTTTCACAGAACTAGAAAAAAAAATTTCAAAATTAGTTTGGATAAACAAAAGACCCCGAATAGCCAAAGCAATCTTGAGAATGAAAAACGGAGCTGGAGGAATCAGGCTCCCTGACTTCAGACTATACTACAAAGCTACAGTAATCAAGACTGTGTGGTACTGGCACAAAAACAGAAAGATAGATCAATGGAACAGGATAGAAAACCCAGAGATAAACCCACGCACATATGGTCAACTTATCTTTGATAAAGGAAGCAGGAATGTACAGTGGAGAAAGGACAGCCTCTTCAATAAGTGGTGCTGTGAAAACTGGACAGGGACATGTAAAAGTATGAGATTAGATCATTCCCTAACACCATACACAAAAATAAGCTCAAAATGGAATAAAGACCTAAATGTAAAGCCAGAAACTATCAAACTCTTAGAGGAAAACATAGGCAGAGCACTCTATGACATAAATCACAGAAAGATCCTTTTGGACCCACCTCCTAGAGAAATGGAAATAAAAACAAAGATAAACAAATAGGACCTAATTAAACTTCAAAGCTTTTGCACAGCAAAGGAAACCATAAACAAGACCAAAAGACAACCCTCAGAATGGGAGAAAATATTTGCAAATGAAGCAACTGACAAAGGATTAATCTCCAAAATTTATAAGCAGCTCATGCAGCTGAATAGCAAAAAAAACAAACAACCCAATCCTAAAATGGGCAGAAGACTTAAATAGGCATTTCTCCAATGAAAATGTACAGACTGCCAACAAACACATGAAAGAATGCTCAACATCATTAATCATTAGAGAAATGCAAATCAAAACTACAATGAGATATCATCTCACACCAATCAGAATGGCCATCAACAAAAATATAGGAACAATAAATGCTGGACAGGGTGTTGAGAAAAGGGAACACTCTTGCACTGCTGGTGGGAATGTGAATTGGTACAGCCTCTATGGAGGACAGTATGGAGGTTCCTTAAAAAACTAGAAATAGATCTACCATATGACCCAGCAATCCCACTACTCGTCATATACCCTGAGAAAACCATAATTCAAAAAGAGACATGTACCAAAATGTTCATTGCAGCTCTATTCACAGTAGCCTGGAGATGGAAACAACCTAAGTGTCCATCATCATATGAATGGATAAAGAAGATGAGGCACATATATACAATGGAATATTACTCAGCCATAAAAATAAATGAAACTGAGCTATTTCTAATGAGGTGGATAGACCTAGAGTCTGTCACACAGAGTGAAGTAAGTCAGAAAGAGAAAGACAAATACCGTATGCTAACACATACATATGGAATTTAAGGAAAAATATTTCATGAAGAACCTAGGGGTAAAACAGAAATAAAGACACAAACCTATTTGAGAATGGACTTGAGGATATGGGGAGGGGGAGGGGTAAGCTGTGACAAAGTGAGAGAGACATGGACATATATACAGTACCAAACGTAAGGTAGATAGGTAGAGGGAAGCAGCCGCATAGCACAGGGAGATCAGCTCGGTGCTTGGTGACTGCCTGGAGGGGTGGGATAGGGAGGGTGGGAGGTAGGGAGACACAAGAGGGAAGGGATGTGGGAACAGATATATATGTATGACTGATTCACTTTGCTATAAAGCAGAAACTAATAAAAAAATAGAAATGTGAAGACTGGAGAACCAGTAACACTGAATAAATCCAAATTTTGGAGATACAGAAATCTGAAAAAAAACCCTACATATTAATGGCTAAATTTGCTGGGATTATTTCTCTTTAATGTTCTTTAGTAACTTTATGAGAAACCATTTTACATTCATATTTGAGCTTGGTTTCATGTAGCTATTAGGTCAAGATGTCACTTATATTCCTATACATTTTAATTCTCTCTTTTTGCTTCAGGGAAACTAGCTTCCTCTTAGCCCTACCATCTTTTCTCTTCTAATGTTTTATTCTTGGTTTAGGCAAATGTGTTCTCAAACTTTAGTGTGAACATAAGGGACTTGAGAACTTGTTAAAATTAGTCTTGTGCCATACTGCCAGATATTTTGATTCAGTAAGTCTGTGACAACGCTCAGGAATCTGTCTGAACAGATTATCAACTTATTATTCCAGAAATAACAATATTAAAGAAGCCTAAACTGACATCTATTATCATTATCAGTTCATGAAAGAAAGGACATTTTAGCATTAATGAAATTAAATGAAGGAAATTTATTTAATTTATATATATTTAACAATGAAAAAATGCTATATTTTGTTCCTAAGTGAGAAAAATAAAGAATATGCATTTAAACAATTGTTCTAGAAGATTATAATGCAGGTGGTCTGTTCTAGGTCTCATCCTTTGCCATCTGATGCCAGTAACAGCCCTTATACCACATCAAGAAATTATTTGATCTATACTAATACATTACTATTGTCAGAAAACTTTCTGTATTATCTAGCTAACTTACAAAGAGTCAGAACCAGAATTTTGGCTGGAATTAGTAATCTAGGTACAGCTGTCAGGTCAAATAAAAGTAAGATATGTGACTAGAATAATGTCAAATGATACGTTCTTTAGGAGACTAGAAAACAGAGCTTCTAATTGAAAATTACAATAAGTAAGGGGACAACTGTGGAAGGAACGGACACAGGAGACATAAGTACCATTGCTAAATGACCAAAATCCACATTGTTATTTCACATGTAGTAAGCTGACAGAAATTCAAGCAGCGAATAGTCCAAAAAGTAAGGAAGAAAGCCCTGGAAACCAATATTGGTGATGCATTCATGAGTGTACAAAGGATCAGTAACAGAAATCCAGATAGAATGACCATTTTAGGAGAACATGGTATGAATTTAAAAAGTTACATGTCAATAACAGAGAAGGTTCAACAGCAAGACTGATGATACTGATTGGTTAAACAGTTGTCTCATGCTTTATAGGAATGGTCCCAGATTTTTCAAGGAGAATGAATATAGACTGGGACAAGGTAGCCCCAGCTTTAAAATTGGAGTACTATAGGAATAGGGTGCCAAACATGTGTTTACGATTGCACTCTATATATTCCAGTCTGTCCCATATATTATTTCAATTGGTCAAAATATAACCATTGAAATTTTACTGAATGCAAAACCCTGTGTTAAGAGATTTGTGATATACACAGAATAACATTCTAGCAGGGGAGGTTTGAAATGCTCAATAATAGTTACAATGACAGGTAGGGGTGAAAAATTCTGAAAGAGGTACAAATAAAATTGTATGGGGAATGAGAGATCAACAATAGTCAAAAATAGTTTCATACTATAGTAAATGATAAGAATGCTGCCTTATTTAGTGTTGTGTATTGATATGTGCAACTAAATTTGAAGTGCTTAAAAAATTAAGATGGATTGATGGAAAATAGAAAGATGAATAGATGGATACTTGTGTGATAAAACAAATATAGTCAAAGGTTAATTGTAGGATCTAGAAGGTGTGTATATAGTTTTTCACTGTACAATTTGTTTCTACTTTGAACATTTTCATGATAAAAAGGTGGAAAATGTACCTTCAAGGGATGGTACAATTTAAACATGCAGAAACAGGTAGGAAATGTAGTAAGGGAAAATGGGGGAAATGAAGAAATAATTCTCTGCAAGGGGAAGAATAAAAGCAAAGGAAAAAAGTTGGGAAATTTCAAGTGTGTGTAGGGATCAAAACACAACCAGAATATTGAGTAATGTAGAAGAGTAGGACAGAGGGTGGTAGAAAAGTTGGCTAAGAGTAGATCATATTCATTGTTGAATTATTTGATGAACAGGTCATTATTTAGACATTGGGGAGTGAAATGATTATCTCAGTGGCAATGGCTGACTGATATACCCAATATTGTCACTTCCCCCGCCTCCTTCTTTCTATTAAATGAGCTCTTATGTGTCATGCTTTCCAGTGCTTATTCCTCACCCGATAATCAGAGCACCTCAGCTTTCTTCTGGTTACATTACAAAATATAAGCTTCCCAGCTGACAATTTCAACAAAATATTCCTTTGAGTCATTTATCTTCTTGACTCCCTTTTTCTTCTAATGTTCTGCCTTGCCCATCTTCAGTGATGTATGATTTGCCTTATCTGCATTCTCATCTCTGCTTTTGGACTGTTGAAAGTCGACATAGACAATTAAGGCAAAGTATTCCAATTTCAAACCTATGCTTTTCAACCTCAAATTTGCCATTGCTGCTTTTCAGGAATACATTTGTACATCTATAATTAATATTATTTAATGTAACTACCCTCTTTCATAACTTTCAGTCCTTAACTTACTGCTTTCACTCTATTCATGTGGTCATGCCTCACATTTTTATTGAAAGAAAGAGATAAACTGCTAAAACCTATTTTTCTATCCTACCTTTCCAACTGTATTTTCAGAATCCATTATCATGCCTAGGCCTGAAAAGCCAAAGGACAAAAATATCATTACCAGAGCAATTTGAGAATTGCAGCTGGAGATGTATCTGCCTCCGAAGAGCTATAGCCTGGAGGAATGCAGCCAGTGCTATCAAATGTGATACTGAATTAGGGAAAGAGTGAGGAAGAAGTATCTCACTTTCCTCTCTATCTGTCTTCCTAATGGCTGGTGCATGTTCTTAGGACAATTTCCAGAGATTTTAAATGATGATTTTTAAAATATTTTCTCCATTTAAATGATATTTTATTGAACAGAGGTTTGACCATGCTGTTTATTACTCCATTCTGGAAGTCAGTCTATCAATTTTTAGTTTGTTCTCTACTTGATCTCTTTGTTTTATGTAGAGAATCAGAAAGGTTTATGAACTATGCCACCCAGGTGCCATCTTCCCAGAATCTTTCTGCATCCCTCTTTCTAAGAGGGAAAATATTATCTTTAAAATCTAGGTAAAATAAATTTTGTCTTAATGAAGAATCTAAGAATCTCAATCAAACTATTGAAAAACTTTAAATGTACAAGAATAGTTTTAGTTTGAAACTTTATGGCCATGAATACTTCTGAATCCCTAACTTTCCAGGCTACATAAATGTTTTATGAGTGACATTTATTTGGTGATGTTCCACAACATCACACTGAGTTGCATTTTATAATGGCTAAGGGAGCCTAGGAACAACCTGTGAGCAATAAATGGCTATAGTCACTCAGAGTTGATCACTGACCTCTAGGTGCACAAACCAAAAATAAAAACAAGAAAAAAGAAATGAGTAGGGACATCAGAGGTTGCACACTGCAGGAAAAATATTCACATAATCCAGCAAAGGCAACAAACAAATAAATAAACAACAAACCAAACAAACAACAACATTCATTTTTGGCAGGATCCGTTTTCAGAGTTGATATAATATATTATCTAAAATGTCCATTTTTAACAAAAATTTTTGAGACAGGCAAAACCAGAAAAGTATGGCCCATATACATTTACAAAAATCAGACAACAGAAACTTCCTCTGAGAGGGCTCAGATATAAGATTTAACAAAGATTTCAAAGTAGTCATTGGAAATATGTTCAAAGAACTAAAGGAAATCATACTTAAATAAGTAAAGATAAGTATGTAGACAATGTTTCAGCTAACAAAGAAATTGATAGAATAAAGAAATAATTTAAAAAGAAACAAAAAGAAATTCTAGAGTCAAAAAGTACAAAAGCTAAGACAAAAAATCATAGAGGTACTCAACAGTAGATTTGAATTGGCAGACAAAAGAATCAGTGAACTCTGAAAGACAGAAATACAGATTATGAAATCTGAAGAACAGAGAGAAAAAAGAATGAGACCAATGAACATCATCTCAGAGAAATGTGGGACACCATCAACTACACCAACATACTTGTAATGGGAATACAAGAAGACAAGGAGAGAAAGGGACAGAAAATCATACAAAATAACAATGCCTGAAAACTTCTCAAATTTCAGAAAAACATTAATTTACATATCCAAGAAGGTCAACAAGCTCCAAGTAGGAAAAATACAAAAAGATGCACACTCAGAGTCATCAGAGTCAAAATGTTTTTTAAAAATAATTGACAAATATAGTTGAATATAGTAAGCATGTACAGTTTGATGATACATATGCATTGTGGAATAATTATCAAACCCAACATAATTAACACATACATTAAAACATAGTTAACTTTTGCTTTTTCTTTTGTGGTGAGAATACTTCTACTCGAAGCAACTTTCAATTATAGAATACTGTATTATTAACTATGGTCACCATGCTGTACATTATATTCTCATAACTTATTCTTCTTGTAACTGTACCCTTTGACCTACATCATCCTATTTCCTCCTCCTCCCAGTTCCTGTGCCCTGGCAACCACCATTCTATTCTCTGTTTCTATGTTATGTATCTTTTTTCATTCAACATGTAAGTGATACCATACAGTATTTGTCTTTGTCTGACTTATTTCACCATGTTGGGACAAATGGCAGAATTTCTTTCTTTTTTATAGATAAATAATATTCCATTGTATATGTATACATTCATCTCTTGAAGGGCCTATAGATTGTTTCAAAATCTTAGTTATTGTGAATAATGATGCAATGAACATGGGGATGTATATATCCAGGAATGGATTGCTGTATGCTGTATAATCTCCTCTGATTGGATAATATCAAAAGATCAATCTTCATGGTCACAGATTCTGTCATCTGCCTGACTGAGGCTGTTGTTGCAGCTTTCTTCCTATTGAATTTTCCATTTCATTCATTATATTCTTCAGCTTCAGAATATCTGTTTGGTTATTTTTTATGATTTCTGTCTATTTGTTGAACTTCTAGCTTTGTTAATGCATTATTTTCCTGAATTCATTGAGTTTTCTGTGTTCTCTTGAATCTCGCTGAGCTTCCTTAAAATGATTATTTTGGATTCTTTTTCAGGTAACTTGCAGATCTCCATTTCTTTTAGGTCAGTTATGGGAAAATTACTGTCTTCTTTTGTGGTGTCAAGTTTCCTTGCTTCTTCATTTGTCTGATGGTTTTGCATTAATGTCTGAACATTTCAGGGAGCAGTGAACTCTTCTAGCCTTTTCAGACTGGCTTTGGTGGGGAAACACTTTTATCTGAAAGTGACTGCAAGGCAGAAGGTGGGTGGGGTGTAGTATTTCTGGTTCCTGGGATGGCACAACTTTGTCAGCTGAGGTCAGCTTTGTCAGCTGAGGTCAATATCACAGTAGACTTCAGGGATCTTCTGTGACCAAGTCTGAGGAGATCCTGTGGGTGGCAAGGACTATTGAGATCTTCAGAGGTGAATGCTACTGGAGACCTTATGTTCAAATTTTTCCCTGTGGGAGGAAGTTCTAGCAGAAGATATTCCTTTTGGTGCCTGGTCTGGGATGCAGGCACTCAGAGCACTAGTAGACTGGGGATCCTCAGATCAGGCACACATAGAACCATCACAGAACCTGTGTCTTGGGGCACCAATACACTTGCTGCGACAGTGGTGCTGTGTCTAGGATGCAGAGATATGCAGATCTTCCATGGAACCAAGGTCTTTGTCTCTTGGGCTTGTCATAATGACTGAGGCTGGGGGAGTGATGCAGTAGCAGAAGAGGCCCTGGGTTGGCGTGTTACAGTGATGGCTTGGACTTAGGGTGTATGGAGCAATAGCAACACAGGTTGGGGTTGGTGGGTCAAAATTTCATCTCTGGATCAAAGGGGCAGTCACAAAATAACAGCAACATGTCCCTGGTAGTGTCTTGTTAAAGCCACATGTTGGAACCCATGGGGCATGTTGCTGAGAAGCAGCATCTTGGCCTTGAGGTGATGTGTCAAAGTTATTGTCCTCGGGGGTGGGACTCAGAGCAGTTTGGTGCTAGTAATGATAGTCAATTCACGACTTGGGACCCAGGGTGTAGGGCTTAGAGCAGAGATGGCCAAAGCTGTGACATGAGACTGGGAGTGGGGCATAGATAAGTGGTATCACTAGTCACATATATGGTAAGATGCTGAGGCGTCATTTTTTTTTTTTTTTATTTTGCGGTACGCGGGCCTCTCACTGCTGTGGCCTCTCCCACTGCGGAGCACTAGCTCTGGACGCACAGGCTCAGCGGCCATGGCTCATGGGCCTAGCCGCTCCGCGGCATGTGGGATCTTCCCGGACCGGGGCACGAACTCGTGTCCCCTGCATCGGCAGGTGGACTCTCAACCACTGCGCCACCAGGGAAGCCCTGCTGAGGCGTCTTGATCCCAGACAGTGGTACAAAGCAGCAACTTGGGCCCCTGGAGGCAGGTCTCACCACAGTGTATCTTCAGTATCAAAGGCTGAAAATGACTACTGCAGTGAGGCTTGGTGGAGTTCTCCTGCTTCTCTTTTCCCCATGGGACAAATTCCTTTGAGGGGATCTCTCCTGGTGCTGAAATGCCCTGGACTGAGGAATGAGGTGATGCAGGTAAAATGCTTCCTATGCTTTTTCATGCAGCCATCTCTAGTTTTGAGCTCCACAGTGTTTTTCTTACTACTTTGTTGTAGTCCAGAGCTTTCCCTGAGCTATTTTCATCAGGTGATAGTTGTTTATTTATTGTTTTTGTTGTTTTTGTGAGGGAAATGAGCATGGGGACCTCCTAGCCTTCCATCTTGCTGACACCATTGCAAAAATGTTGCAAGATGAAGAGATAATTTTGAAAGCAGCAAGATAAAAATAACTCATTACACACATGGAACTCCAGTAATATTAGCATATGACTTAACAGAAACAATAAAGGCCAGAAACAAGAGGAAAAGCATATTGAACATTTTCAAAGTAAAAACAACAATAAAAAATGTCAAACAAGAATTATATCCAGCAAAATTATCTTTCAAAAATGACGGTGAAATAAAGACATTCTTAGATAAGAAATAAGAGCTGAAAGAATTTGTTGCTAACAAACCACCTTACAAGATACGATAAAGGGAATTTTTCAAGCTGAAAACAAGTAACACCAGACAGCAAGCTTATTCTACATGAAAAATAACAAGTGCCAACAAGGTAATTATGTAGGTAATTATAAAAGACAGCTGTATTAATCTACTCTGGGTGCCATAACAAAATACCACAGATTGGGTGGCTTAAACAACAGAAATTTATTTTTTCACAGTTCTGGAGGCTAGAATTCCATAATTAAGGTGCCAGCCAATTTGATTTCTGAGAGGGCTCTCTTCCTGGCTTTTAAAAGTCTGTCTTTTCTCTATGTCCTCACGTGGCCTTTCCTCAGTGCATGTGCATAGGCAAAGAGAGAGAGTGAACACTCTGGTGTCTCTTCTTATAATGATACTAACCCTATAAGGTTAGCACCCCATACTTATAATCTTATTTATCTTTAATTACTTCCTTAGAGACTCCACCTCCAAGTAGAGCTTCTGTGAGAGTCAGGGCTTCAACATTTTAAGTGAAATGAGTCAGACAGAGAAAAACAATTACTATATGTTCTCACTTATATGTGAAATTTGAAGAAGCCAAATTCATAAAAATAGAGAGTAGAATGATGGTGATCAAGGGTTAGGGGCTGAGGGAAATAGGGAGATGTTCAAATTCTAACAATAAGATAAATAATTTCTGGGCATCTAATGTAGAGTATAGTGAGTAGAATTAACAGTACTCTATTATTTACTTGAAAAGTACGAAGAGAGTAGGTTTTAAATATTATGATGATCACACAAAAATACTATGTGAGGTGATGGAGTTATTAAGTGACCTTATCATTGTAATTATTTCACAACATATATATGTATCAAAATCAAGTTGTAAACCTCAAACTTAGATATGTTATGTGTCAATAATATTTCAATAAAGCTGGAAAATAAAATATAAAATAAAATGTGTCCCATTGGGAAAAAGACATTCAATAATTGCAAATCAGAATTAGAAAAACTCAGAAATGAACTCAGAAACACTTGGCAAAAAATAGGAGTAACAGAAAGAAATTCATAAATGGACAGGATACCAAGAAAAAGAGAAAATAATGCTTTATCAACAGACAATGCCTTAAGAGAAACAGAAAAGAAAAATGAGTTTTTTTAATGCAAAAAATCCTTGAGAAAGTCAACCCAGAATTACCAATATCAAGACATGTTTTATTAAATTTAGTGACCTTTCATGAAAAAGAAAATAGTACATAGGCATCTAGGCAAAAGTGAAAGTGGCTTAAAAAGGAATGAAAGTTAAATTATCATCCTGATTTTAACCATAATTCCACAAGGAAATGTAGTAACATTTAAATCATTAATGCAAAGAAAATGTCACCCAAATAAATTATATTCAACAAAACTGAGTTTTAAGTGAAAAGGGAACAGGAAAACTTATTAACATGAAAGAACTAAGGGAATATTTTTCCATGACCCTTTTCTGAAGACTCTACTAGATAAGGAATTTCTAAGAACTAAAATGTGTAGGTAAATATTAAGAATTTCTACTAAACATGAAACATATAGTTACATATAGAACTAGGAGTAAATCAAGTTTAAAAGGAAGAAATGTTGCAGCACATAACAGCTATATGATTAGACAATTTATATTTAGTACAATTATGGAAAAAGGAAATTAACAAGGATAACATGCAAATTAAAAAAAATGTTCTCAGTAATTACCTTAATTGTGATAGTATTAGCATTGATAATCTGATACTGTTTTTTATGTGTGAAAAAGTAAATGAATAATTATATGATGTTCAAATTATATAATCTCCCATGATTTAAAGAACCAGGTTTCTCAGTTAGGAAGAAAGAAGATACAGATATAACACAAAATAATTTAAGTAAAAATCCCTGAGTCCTTAATTTAAATTGGAAGTATCACCATGAGCTCATGAAGTACTTTCTCTGTGTATATGTGTGTATTGAGAAATATAAAAAAAATGACTATAGACTAACACAGTAGCAATAATCACCCTTAGTGCCCAGATTACAGTTTTTAAATACCATTTTCTACTAAAAGAACCCAGTATTTATTACTTGGAGAAATGACTGACTCTATGTTTGAGGCAAGATATATCCAGCATGAGCAGGGAACACCTGTCTAAACAGAAAATCAGGAAGTTATCAGTGACTACTAGGTATGTCAAATGGCCTCAGAAACAGACTTGAAGAGAACTTTGCTGACCACAGGTGGAGCAACTTATACTGCAAAAAGTACATGTTTCTCACTTCAAAAAGTGTAACTACAATTGATTGAAACCCATAATAATGTTTAAATTCATGTGGTAAAAATAAAATATAAAAATTGAATTGCTACTTTTGCTAGATGATAAACAATACACTATCTTGAAAACTGGTAAATAAAAGTAAAAAATTAGGCATATACCTATATATACCCTTTTATATGTGAACTGCATCCCTGGATAACCAAATAGTAGGCTAAGAAATGTGTCTTTTAAAATGCATTCCAAAGTATAAATGAGAAAGAGGTGATGGAATTAAAATGTCAAAATATTGCAATCTCCAATGAATTAATGAATTTAGGTATTGGGCATCAAGTGTTGCTAACATTACAAAATGAGACAGCCAGCATTCATGTGTCTCTTAATTAAAAATCTCAGTATTACTTTAGCATTGCCAAAAGGTTTAAATTTAGTCTAATAAGACTGTATTCAGCTGCCATTTCACAAGAAATACATAAGACAGAGGAACATGTAAACATGAACCATAAATACACAAACATCAATATTCAGGCTGTGGGAAAGTGCAGGTCTAATGCCCCAAGTTAATTAAAAAAACGTAAATTGTAAGGAAAATGAAAAGATAAAGTAAGAATATATTGCTTAAAAGAGACTTTGAAGACATATAATTTTTTTTAATTAGCAAGACTAGATAATTGTGTTGGCACACTTGAATGATGAAAAGCAATGCAAGGGAGTCATTACTATAGATGTTAGATGTTACAGTGATTACTTTGGGAGATACAGTTGAATTTGGAACAGGAAGGGGCTTCTGGGTTGGCTGGAAAAGTCCTATTTTTTTTTTACTTATTTATTATTATTATTATTATTATTATTTTATTTATTTATTTTTTGCGGTATGTGGGTCTCTCACTGTTGTGGCCTCTCCCATTGTGGAGCACAGGCTCTGGATGCACAGGCTCAGCAGCTGTGGCTCACGGGACTAGCCACTCCACGGCATGTGGGATCTTCCTGGACCGGGGCATGAACCTGTGTACCCTGCATTGGCAGGTGGATTCTCAACAACTGCGCAACCAGGGAATCACGAAAGTCCTATTTTTGAACTGAGTTGAAGTTACAGTTCATCTTATAATAACTCATTAAGCTCTAAATTTGCTTTATCTTCTCTATTTGTGTTTTATTCTCTACTATAAACATATCTTTAAAAAATATATTGCTTGTGAGTAGTTATACAGTAAAAGAAAAGTAAAGGACATGGAGAGTGAAAAGGGGGCATAATAATACTTGATAACTAAGGAAAATGTGAAAAAGGTGAACATGAAGAAAAGCACCTAGAAAAATCCTGTGAATCCAACAGAGAACACTCATCAGAATAAAAACATCCTTCTCACATGCTGGACTAATTATACACTAAATATTTAAGGGCATATTAGAAAAATAGCATTTAAGTGAATTCATAATTACAAAGAGATATTTTTTGTCTCCATTTACCTATATGGTAAGCTAGCATATTAGTCAGGATAAGCTAAGTCATTCTACATTAACAAACACCACCAAATGATCAATGGCTTAAAGTAGGAAAAAATTTATATTTTGCTAACATTAATATAAATATAAAATTTATATTTTGCTAATTTAATTATAAATTAGCCAGAATCTCTTCTCAACATTGTCATTATCCTTACTCTGGAATCCATACTAACAGAGGAAATACTATCTGGAACACTGACAATCACCATGGTAGAGCTAAAAGAGACCATTATAGCACACATACTAACTCATAAACTTCTGCCGTGAGGTGACACATAGTAATTCTGATCTCATTTCATTGGCTAAACCAAGTAGTATGCCCTCATCTAACTTTAAGTGGGTGGTGAAGTAAAATATTTTCATGTGCCTAGAGGGAGATAGCGTCATAATAATTATGAATAGCCTTAATTGACCTCCATGTCTATTCCATCACAATTATTCTTATGTACTTTACAATACAAAACAATGATATATCAGTGAAATTCCTTAATACAAACTAAGATTTTTACCTAAGATAACTTAACAAATGAAGAAGGAGGAATAAGCATTGATGATCATCAAGTAGATGGCATGAATAGAACTTTATACCATCTTATAAATTTCTAGAAACTTGTACCCAGAATTTTTATCACTTTCCCAGAGATACACAGGCACATCTAGTTAGTTTTTGTAGAAATAATAAAGATGAAGAGAACTCACAAGTGAAAGGACTGGTGCAGATTCCTTTACATTGGACAGTGACCAACTCAAATGCATAAAAATATGTCATGAGTTTAGCAATTTGAATTCCTACAATTTCTATTTGATTTTATTATCTTCCCAAAGACACAAAAGTTCATTTACTCCACCTTAAAAGAATGGTAAAGGTAAAGCTAATTCACTTGTGAATTCCTATTATATGTTAGACTTGTGATATATGTTTTATATATAATTTATTTTAACTCTTCTGTTAAGTTTTCAGGATGGGCAAGATTATTCACCTCTTATAGATAATAGAACCAAGGTAAAAGGAACCAAGTAGCTTACCCAAAGTCAGTTACACAACTTGTAAGTGTAGAATGAGAATAAACCCAATTGGTCTGACTTGAAAGTCTGTGTTTTTTCCACACTCAGTCCATGATGTGGAGGTATAAATAGAAGTTTAGAAGTAAAAGAGGTGTGAAAGCTCAAGTAGTTGACTTCTTTATTGTATAGAAAAAAGGACCCAGAGAGGGATATTTAAACTATTCCACAATGATAAATTTTATTACATTAAAACCATGAAATATTTTAGGCATTCAACTTCATTCTGGTCTCAGTATGGAATGATGATGTGGTACTCTAACATGCCATGTGAAGAACGGGACTTCTAGGAGTCATAATCAGAAAGATGACACTAGACCCTAGGGTACATAGCAAAATAGATAGAAAAACATTATTTCCATCAAGTGTTAGCAATCATTCTGTATTCTAATTTTACCTTCTACAAATGTCTTAGGGAAAAACGGTTAGGTGTTTAATTTATTTATTAAAATATCTTCCACATCATGAGTTTAAGGACAATCTCCTGATATACAGACTCTTGCTTCTTGACTGTGTTGGTTCTTTGCTCACAACTGTGGCTAAGATGAGGAGATTGATCATTACTTAATGGAGAATTTACAATATTATGTATTAGGAATTGTAGGATTGAGATGGGCCCTTTTATCATTCCAGTAAACTAATCTTTTATAGCAGTTTGAACTTTTATTCGTGTATTCACTCAGCCATATATTAAAATCTAACTATGTGTAATGCAATGGGAATGCAGAAACATACTCAAGTTGTTATAAAATAGTGTGATAAGAGCTATGAAAGAATATGCACAAGGTTCAATGGTACCTAGAGGAGAAAATTCTGCATAAGAATGTGGTAGAGGAAGATTTCAGAAAGGAAGTGATTTCTTGAAGGATAGAAGGAATTTGACAGAGACACAGGGTTGAGGTGTTAGAGACAGAGGAAATAGGAGGAAAAGAAATATGGAGTTACCAGATTAAGAGGAATGTTTCTAGAAAGCAAGTGTGGAGAATTCCATTTCTAACTAAAATAGAGTAACTATTACCAGACTAGCCGTCTTGCTATAAATAAGCATAAGACTTGATAATTGTATGAGTCAACTGTTTTCAGGTTTTGGACAACAGAACAAGACTGTACTTTCTAAGAGAAATGCATGAGATCATGCAGGTATTCCAGTTGTCTGTCAGCAGACAACTTTCTGACTGTGGTGCAGCAAGTTGTAATCCAATTAGAACATGAAGGTCCTTCTGAGCTGAGAAGAAATAGAATCAATTTTGAAACATTCAACACAGTTAGAATCTGTGGGATAATGTACAAAAAAGGAGGGAACTATTTGGTAGGGAGAAGGCAGGGAGATGTATGTGCAGTTCCCCCACTATTATGTAGCTAATATATAGTTTGTACATGCACTGGGAGAGAATACCTGAGACTGCACAGAGAATGATTGCTACAGGGCTGAGAGTAAGAAGGAGAGATTAGAGGTCTAGCTATACTGAACATTGGAATTACAGTTACTCCAGAATGGAGAGATCTTATTAATATTTCCTAACACTCTGGTAATCACGAAGAGCTCCACTTTCTGAGTAATGTCATGTGCTAAAGTAATACTCAATTTATCCAAATACTAAAACTAAGTTCTGGTTAGATCCACAGAGGGGAGCATGTGCAGGTTTAGTCCTACCAAAGAAGAGGGGCTTTGGAAACACAATCAATTTGGCTTAAGGAAATGTGAGATCAAGCCTACACAAGTTTAAGGTTGACCAGCCAATGATTGAACTGCCTGCTAGAATAAAAAGTATCACCTTCAGAAAATGATATCAGAATCCATAATATCTACAATGTATTATCTACAATGTTCAATATATATTAAAAAATAGACATGCAAAGATAATAGAAAATGAACATAGAACATATAACCTATTCAAGAAAAGTGTAGCCAATATAAACTGAACCCAAGATTACCAAAATGTTGAATTGATCAAAATTTTAAAGCAGCTAGGATAAATATATTTAAAGATTTTGAGAAAATGTTATGTTCAAAGAATTAAATATGTAGGTGATACTAATAAATAAATTGATATGGAATCAAAGCAGACAAGTGTAAATTACAAAGAAGAACCTAATGGAAATCCTAGAAACAAAAAGAAGAGTAAACACAAATTTAAAAAGTCACTGCCTGAGCTTAACAATAGATTGGAGATGGCTGAACAAAAGTCAGTCAGTTTAAATCAATAGATACTTTCCAATCTGAAGAACAGAAGAAAAAATATTGAAAGAAATTAGAGTTTCATGGGTATGTGGGGCAATATAAAATCATCTAAATCATTATTAAAATCCAAGAAGTGAGTCAGAATAAGGGAGAAATAATATTTGAAGATATAATGGCTGAAGATTTCCCAAATTTGGTGAAAAAATAGCAACTTACATATCCAAGATCATCAGAGAATCTATGGATTTACTTAGGATAAATACAAAGAAAACTACACTTTGGCATTTCAGGTAAAATACTGAAAATCAAAAATAAAGCAATAATCTTAAAAACTTACAGAGGTAGGGAGGCAGCCATTACATTGAGGAGAACAGTGATGCAACTGATGGACAATATCTCATGAGAAAAACGGCAATAAGAAAATAATGGGATGATATTTTAGAGTGCTGAAAGCACAAAAGTAATTAACAGTACAACTAAGAAAACATTTGTATATATAGTGAATATGTGATCAATAGTATCAACCAACTTGCCCAAATTGGCATTTTTAGAACATACACTACATAAAACAACTGAAGAAAAAATATTATTTTCAAGGACACATGGACTATTCACCAAATTAATATATTAGTCTATTAAAAAGTATCACAGTAAATGTCAAAAGATTGAAACCTTACAAAGTAAATTCTCTGAACATAGTGGGATTAAATTATAAACATAGCAGTTTAAGATACATAGAAAAATTTCTGCACATTTGGAAATTAAATAACACACATGTCATCACCTGGTCAAAGGGTAAATCACATGGGAGATTGAATTGCATTATAGCAGAAGCCCGATATATCAACATTTGAATGATGCATTTTAAACCTTGCTTACAAACAAGATATTACTTTCAATGTCTGCATTAGAGAATAATTTTCTTGTCTTAATCAATTTGGGCTGCTGTAACAAAATACCACAGATTGAGTGGCTTATAAACAACAGAAAGTTATTTCTCACAGTTCTGGAAACCTGAGATCAGGTTGACAGCTTGGTAAAGTTCTGGTGAGATCTTTCTTCTGGTCTGCAGATTGCTGAATTCTTATTTTATCCTCCATGGTGGAAAGAGAGCATGCTAGCAATCTGGCCTCTTCTTATAAGAGTACAAATCCCATTAACAGGGGGTCCACTTTTATGACTTAAATACCTCCCAAGGGCCCAGTTTCCAAATACCATCACATTGGGAATTAGATTTCAAAAAAATGAGTTTTGGGGGGAACACAAGCACTCAGTCCATAAGATTAGTCCACTTTTAAAAATAACAAAATCAGAAGACTTACACTAACTGATTTCAAGAGGCTACTATAATAAAGACAATGTGATATTGGTGTACAGGTGGAGCTATAAAAAATGGAAAAGAAGAGATGCTAAATATAGATCCTCATATGTAGCCAATTAATATCTACTAATTTGTCAATGTAATTCAATGGGAAAATAATATTTTTCTCAACATATGCTACTGGAGAAACTGGGTATCTATAAGAAAAAAGTAAACATCAATCCTTTACATCATTCACAAAAATATCTCATAGTTCCAAATGCACTATAAAACTTCTCAAAAAAAGGAGAAAATCTTCATGATCTTGGATTAGCCAAATATTTCGTAATATAGGACACACACATAACTAACCTCCCAAATAATAAATTGTGCTTGATCAAAAATAAAATGTTTGCCCTCCCCCTGTGCCCAGAATGGAGCCTGCATTTCCACAGAGCTGGAACTCCAAGCTCGGGGTCTCTTCCCTCCACCGTCATGGAACTGCCCCGAAGCCTGAGAGGAGGTCAGTCTCACTGAGGCTGCCGGCTCTGGAGGGGGTCCCGGCAGCCGAAGCTGCAACACTCGTGGGGACGGCGGGCTGGTGTGGAGACTCAGGGTGAAGACGGCGGAAGAGTAAGATGCGGAGTTCACATTCCTCCCCACAGATACACCAGAAATACATCTACACGTGGAACAACTCCTACAGAACACCTACTAAACGCTGGCAGAAGACCTCAGACCTCCCAAAATGCAAGAAACTCCCCACGTACCTGGGTAGGGCAAAAGAAAAAAGAATAAACAGAGACAAAAGAATAGGGACGGGACCTGCACCTTAAGGAGGAAGCTATGAAGGCGGAAAGGTTTTCACACAGTAGAAACCTCTTCATGGGCAGAGACTGCAGGTGGTGGAGGGGGTAAGCTTCGGAGTCGTGGAGGAGAGCACAGCAACAGGGGTGCGGAGGGCAAAGTGGAGAGATTCCCGCACAGAGGATTGGTGCTGCCCAGCACTCACCAGCATGAGAGGCTTGTCTGCTCACCTGCCGGGGTGGGCGGGGCTGGGAGCTGAGGCTTGGACTTTGGTCGGAGAGCAGGGAGAGGACTGGTTTTGGCAGCTTGAACACAGCCCGCAGGGGGTTAGTGCACCATGGCTAGCCGGGAGGGAGTCCGGAGAAAAGTCTGGACCTGCCGAAGTGGCAAGAGACTTTTTCTTCCCTCTTTGTTTCCTGGTGCGTGAGAAGAGGGCATTAAGAGCGCTGCTTAAAGGAGCTCCAGAGATGGGCGCAAGACGTGGCTAACAGTGCAGACCCCAGAGACAGGCATGAGACACTAAGGCTGCTGCCGCCACCACCAAGAAGCCTCTGTGCGAGCACAGGTCACTATCCACACCTCCCTTCCAGGGAACCTGTGCAGCCCGCCACTGCCAGGGTTCTGGGATCCAGGGACAAGTTCCCCGGGAGAATGTATGGCATGCCTCAGGCTGGTGCAACGTCCCACTGGCCTCTGCCGGTGCAAGCTCACCCTGAATCTGCACCCCTCCCTCCCCCTGGCCTGAGTGAGCCAGAGCCCCCGAGTCAGCTGCTCCTTTAACCCCATCCTGTCTGAGCGAAGAACAGACGCCCTCCAGTGACCTACATGCAGGGGCAGGGCCAAATCCAAAGCTGAGCCCTGGGAGCTGTGAGAACAAAGAAGAGAAAGGGAAATCTCCCCCAGCAGCCTCAGAAGCAGTGGATTAAAGATCCACAATCAACTTGATGTTCCCTGCATCGGTGGAATAATTGAATAGACAACAAATCATCCCAAATGGAGGAGGTGGACTTTGAGACCAAGATTGATTATTTTTTCCCCTTTTCCTCTTTTTGTGAGTGTGTATGTGTGTGCTTCTGTGTGAGATTTTGTCTGTATAACTTTACTTTCACTATTTGGCCTAGGGTTGTATCTGTCCTTTTTTTAAAATAATTATTTTTATTTTAATAACTTTATCTTATTTTATCTTACTTTATTTTAATTTATTTAATCCTCTTTCTTTCTTTCTTTCTTCTTTCTTTCTTTCTTTCTTTCTTTCTTTCTTTTTTTCTTTCTTTCTAATTTTTCTCCCTTTTATTCTGAGCCGTGTGGACAAAAGGCTTTTGGTGCTGCAGCCAGGAGTCAGTGTTGTGCCTCTGAGATGAGAGAGACAATTTCAGGACACTGGTCCACAAGAGACCCCCAAGCTCCACATAATATCAAATGATGAAAATCTCCCAGAGATCTCCATCTCAACACCAGCACCCAGCTTCACACAATGACCAGCAAGCTACAGTGCTGGACAACCTATGCCAAATAACTAGTAAGACGGGACCACAAACCCACCCATTAGCAGAGAGGCTGCTTAAAATCATAAGTCTACACACACCCAAAAGCACACCACAAGACATGGACCTACCCACCAAAAAGACAAGATCCAGCCTCATCCACCAGAACACAGGCAATAGTCCGCTCCACCAGGAAGCCTAATCAACACACTGAACCAACTTTAGCCACTGAGGACAGACACCAAAAACAACGGGAACTACGAACCTGCAGCCTGCAAAAATAAGACCCCAAACACAGTAAGATATACAAAACGTGAAGACAGAAAAACACACAGCAGATGAAGGAGCAAGACAAAAACCCACCAGACCTAACAAATGAAGAGGAAATAGGCAGTCTACCTGAAAAAAGTTTCAGAATAATGATAGTAAAGATGATCCACAATCTTGGAAATAGAAGAGACAAAATACAAAAAACATTTAACAAGGACCTAGAAGAACTAAAGATGAAACAAGCAACAATGAACAACAAAATAAGTGAAAATAAAAATACTCTGGAAGGGATCAATAGCAGAATAACTGAGGCAGAAGAACGGATAAGTGACATGGAAGATAAAAGAGTGGAAATAACTACTACAGAGCAGAATAAAGAAGAATGAAAAGAACTGAGAACAGTCTTACAGACATTTGGGACAACATTAAATGCAGCAACATTCGAATTATAGAGGTCCCAGAAGAAGAAGAGAAAAAGAAAGGGACTGAGAAAATATTTGAAGAGATTATAGTTGAAAACTTACCTAATATGGGAAAGGAAATTTTTAATGAAGTCCAGGAAGCACAGAGAGTCTCATACAGCATAAATCCAAGGAGAACAACACGAAGACACATATTAATCAAGCTGTCAAAAATTAAATACAATGAAAACGTATTAAAAGAAGCAAGGGAAAAACAACAAATAACATAAAAGGGAATCCCCATAAGGTTAACAGCTGAACTTTTAGCACAAACTCTGCAAGCCAGAAGTGACTGGCAGGACATATTAAAGTGATGAAGGAGAAAATCCTACAACCAAGATTACACTACCCAGCAAGAATCTCATTCAGATTTGATGGAGAAATTAAAACCTGTACAGACAAGCAAAAGCTGAGAGAGTTCAGCACCACTAAACAAGCTTTAAAACAAATGCAAAAGGAACTTCTCTAGGCATGAAACACAAGAGTAGGAGAAGACCTACAATAACAAACCCAAAACAATTAAGAAAATGGGAATAGGAACATACATATTGATAATTACCTTAAATTTAAATGGATTAAAATTTCGGACCAAAAGACACAGATCAGCTGAACGGATACAAAAACAAGACCTATATATATGCTGTCTACAAGAGACCCACTTCAGACCTAGAGATACATACAGCCTGAAAGTCAGGGGATGGAAAAAGTTATTCCATGCAAATGGAAATCAAAAGAAAGCTGGAGTAACAATTCTCATATCAGACAAAATAGACTTTAAAATAAAGACTATTACAAGAGACAAAGAAGGACACTACATAATGATCAAGGGATCAATCCAAGAATATATAAAAAGTGTAAATCTTTATGCATCCAACATAGGAGCACATCAATACATAAGGCAAATACTAAGAGTCATAAAAGGGGAAATCGACAGTAACACATTCATAGTAGGGGAATTTAACACCCCACTTTCACCAATGGACAGATCATCCAAAATGAAAATAAATAAAGAAATACAAGCTTTAAATGATACATTAAACATGATGGATTTAATTGATATTTATAGGACACTCCATCCAAAAACAACAGAATAAACATTTTTCTCAAGTGCTCATGGAACATTCTGCAGGACAGATCATATCTTGGGTCACAAATAAAGCCTTGGTAAATTTAAGAACATTGAAATTTTATCAAGTATCTTTTCCAACCACAATGCTATGAGACAAGATATCAATTACAGGAAAAGATCTGTAAAAAATACAAACGCATGGAGGCTAAAGAATACACTACTTAATAACGCAGTGATCACTGAAGAAATGAAAGAGGAAATCAAAAAATACCTAGAAACAAATGACAATGGAGACACAATGACCCAAAACCTATGGGATGCAGCAAAAGCAGTTCTAAGAGGGAAGTTTATAGCAATACAATCATACCTTAATAAACAGGAAACACCTCAAATAGACAACCAAACCTCACACCTATAGCAATTAGAGAAAGAAGAACAAAAAGAATGCCCAAAGTTAGCAGAAGGAAAGAAATCATAAAGATCAGATCAGAAGAAAATGAAAAAGAAATGAATGAAACTATAGAAAAGATCAATAAAACTAAAAGCTGAGGGCTTCCCTGATGGCAAAGTGGTTGAGAGTCTGCCTGTCAATGCAGTGGACACGGGTTCGTGCCCTGGTCTGGGAAGATCCCGCATGCTGCATAGGGGCTGGGCCCGTGAGCCATGGCCACTGATCCTGCACGTCCGGAGCCTGTTCTGTGCAGTGGGAGAGGCAACAACAGTGAGAGGTGGGTGTACGGCAAAACAAACAAACAAACAAACAAACAAACAAAAAACCTAAAAGCTGGTTCTTTGAGAAGATAAACAAAATTGATAAACCATTAGCCAGACTCATCAAGAAAAAAGGGAGAAGACTCAAATCAGTAGAATTAGAAATGAAAAAAAGAAAAGTAACAACTGACACTGCAGAAATACAAAAGATCATGAGAGATTACTACAAGCTACTCTGTGCCAATAAAGTGGACAACCTGGAAGAAATTGAAAAGTTCTTAGAAATGCACAACCTGCTATGACAGAATAAGGAAGAAGTAGAAAATATGAACAGACCAATCACAAGCACTGAAATTAAAACTGTGATTAAAAATCTTCCATCAAACAAAAACCCAGGACCAGATGGTTTCACAGGCGAATTCTATCATACATTTAGAGAAGAGCTAACACCTATCCTTCTCAAACTCTTCCAAAATATAGCAAATGGAGGAACAATCCCAAACCCATTTTACAAGGCCACCATCACCCTGATATCAAAAACAGAAAAGGATGTCACAAAGAAAGAAAACTACAGGCCAATATCACTGATGAGCATAGATGCAAAAATCCTCAACAAAATACTAGCAAACAGAATCCAACAGTACATTAAAAGGATCATACACCATGATCAAGTGGGGTTTATTCCAAGAATGCAAGGAATCTTCAATATACGCAAATCAATCAGCATGATACACCACATTAACAAACCGAAGGAGAAAAACACTTATGATCATCTCAATAGATGCAGAGAAAGCTTTTGACAAAATTCAACATCCATTTATGATAAAAACCCTGCAGAAAGTAGGCATAGAGGGATCTTTCCTCAACATAATAAAGGCCATAGATGACAAAGCCACAGCCAACATTGCCCTCAGTGGTGAAAAACTAAAAGCATTTCCACTAAGATCAGGAGAAAGACATGGTTGACCACTGTCACCACTCTTATTCAACATAAATTTGGAAGATTTAGCCTCAGCAATCAGAGAAGAAAAAAAAATAAATAAAAGGAATCCAAATTAGAAAAGAAGAAGTAAAGCTGCCACAGTTACCAGATGACATGATACTATACATAGAGAATCCCAGAGATGCTACCAGAAAACTTCTAGAGCTGATCAATGAATTTGGTAAATTAGCAGTATACAAAATTAATGCACAGAAATCTCTGGCATTCCTATACACTAATGATGAAAAATCTGAAAGTGAAATCAAGAAAACAGTCCCATTTACCATTGCAACCAAAATAATAAAATATCTAGGAATAAAGCTACCAAAGGAGACAAAAGACCTGTATGCAGAAAATTACAAGACACTTATTAAAGAAATTAAAGATTAAACAAATAGATGGAGAGATATACCATGTTCTTGGATTGGAAGAATCAACATTGTGAAAATGACTCTACTACCCAAAGCAATCTACAGATTCAATGCAATCCCTATCTAACTACCACTGGCATTTCTTACAGAACTAGAAAAAAATCACAATTTGTATGGAAACAAAAAAGACCCCAAATAGCCAAAGCAAGTTTGAGAATGAAAATCAGAGCAGGAGGAATCAGGGTCCCTGATTTCAGACTATACTACAAATCTACAGTAATCAAGACAGCATGACACTGGCACAAAAACAGATATATACATCAATGGAACAGAATAGAAAGCCCAGAGTTAAACCCATACACATATGGTCACCTTATCTTTGTTAAAGAAAGCAGGAATGTACAGTGGAGAAAGGACAGCCTCCTTAATAAGTGGTGCTCGGAAAACTGGACAGGTACATGTGAAAGTATGAGGTTAGAATACTCCCTAACACCATGCACAAATATAAGCTCAAAATGGATTAAAGACCTAAATGTAAGACCCAAAACTATGAAACTCTTAGAGGGAAACATAAGCAGAACACTCTATGATATAAATCACAGCAAGATCCTTATTGAACCACCTCCTAGAGAAATGGAAATAAAAACAAACAAACAAAAAAACAACTGGGACTTAATGACAGTTAAAAGCTTTTGCACAGCAAAGGAAACCATAAACAGGACCAAAAGACAACCCTCTGAATGGGAGAAAATATTTGCAAATGAAGCAACTGACAAAGGATTAATCTCCAAAAATTGTAAGCATCTCATCAATAACAAAAAAGCAAACAACCCAATCCAAAAATGGGCAGAAGACCTAAACAGACATTTCTCCAAAGAAGATATACAGATTGTCAGCAAACACATGAAAGAATGTTCAACATCATTAATCATTAGAGAAATGCAAAACAAAACTACACTGAGATATCATCACACACCCGTCAGAATGGCCATCATCAAAAAATCTAGAAACAATAAATGCTGGAGGGCTTTCCTGGTGGTGCAGTGGTTGAGAGTCCGCCTGCCAATGCAAGGGACAATGGGTTCATGCCCTGGTGTGGGTAGATACCACATGCTGTGGAGCGGCTAGGCCCATGAGCCATGGCCACTGAGCCTGAGCATCCGGAGCCTGTGCTCCACAACAGGAGAGGCCACAACAGTGAGAGGCACACATACCACACACAAAATAAAAATGCTGGAGAGGGTGTGGAGAAAAGGGAACACTCTTGCACTGCTGGTGGGAATGTGAATTGGTATAGCCACTATGGAGGACAGTATGGAGGTTCCTTAAAAAACTAGAAATAGATCTACCATATGACCCAGCAATCCCACTACTCGTCATATACCCTGAGAAAACCATAATTCAAAAAGAGTCATGTACCAAAATGATCATTGCAATTCTATTTACAATAGCCAGGATATGAAAGCAACCTAAGTGTCCATCATCGGATGAATGGATAAAGAAGATGTAGCACATATATACAATGGAATATTACTCAGCCATAAAAAGAAACAAAATTGAGTTATTTGTAGTGAGGTGGATGGACCTAGAGTCTGTCATACAGAGTGAAGTAAGTCATAAAGAGAAAGACAAATACCATATGCTAACACATATATATGGAATATAAGAAAAAAAAGTCATGAAGTACCTAGGGGTAAGATGGGAATAAAGACACAGACCTATTAGACAATGGACTTGAGGGCATGGGGAAGGTGAAGGGTAATCTGAGAGAAAAAAAGTGAGAGAAGTGAGAGAAAAAAAAGTGAGAGATTGGCATGGACATATATACACTACCAAACGTAAAATAGATAACTAGTAGGCAGCAGCCGCATAGCGCAGGGAGATCACCTCGGTGCTTTGTGCCCACCTGGATGGGTGTGATAGGGAGTGTGGGAGGGAGGGAGATGCAAGAGGGAGGAGATAAGGGAACATATATATATGTATAACTGATTCCCTTTGTTATAAAGCAGAAACTAACACACCATTGTAAAGCAATTATACTCCAATAAAGGTGTATACAATAAATAAATTAAAAAATAATAATAAAACTTTCTGCTACTCAAAAAGTTACTTAAAAATCCAAAGACACACTAGGGCTTGCAAGGAAATAGTTGCAATACATATATATGACACAGAACTTGCATCTCATCTATAGACAGAACTCAATAAACTGATTAAATGTTAATAATGTGACAAATGAGCCATTAAATGGGTCAAATATTTGAACAGACACTTCACAAAATAATATGTATAAACTGTTAATAAACACATTAAAAAATGCTCCACAACTACAGTGACCTACCAGTAAAGAAGCATTAAAATAGCTAAAATTTAAAAGAACAATTTATGTAGTGATGTTGAGGATGCAGGGTAAACTGTACTCTCATTTATGGCTGATGGCAGAATAAAATAATACAATAATTTTAGAAAACATTATGTCAATTTCTTATAAATTTAAATATAAAATTCACATATGATAATTCCATTCTTATGTATTTTATTATTAGAAATGAAAGCAAGTAGATTTGTATATAAATGCTCATAGCAGCTTTACTCATAATGGTCCCAAAGTGAAATCAACCCAAATGCCCATTAAAAATTGAATGGGTTAGTAATTTTTGGTATATTTGTACAATGGACTACCTTTTAGCAATAAAACAAGGGTGGACCTCAATACCTTATGTTATACAAAAGAAGCAAGACAAAATAGTATTTACTATATGATTTTATTTTTATGAATTAATACAAATATTAATTTCCTAATATATACAAAGCTAATCCATAGTGATATAAATCAAACCAGTGTTTTCCAAGGCAGATTTTGGGAGACTTGACTGGGAGAAGACATAAGAGAAACTTTCTGAGTTTCCTGTTTCCTGTGTACACATTTACAAAAACTCATTTTACATATAGTATACACATGTTCATTATATTTTATATGAATTATACTACAATAAAAATGATTATAAAAGCAATGACTACTATACAACTATTTGAGAGGGAAACTATCTAACTAAAAATACCAAATGCTAGTAAGGATGTGGAAGACAGTTTGGACCGGAAACAATTTATACACTGACCATGGGACCCAGCATCTTAGTTCATTTGGACCCCTATAAGAAAATACCATATTTAACCAAAATATTATAAACAAAAGAAACTTATTTCTTAGAGTTCTGGAGGCTGGGAAGAGCAAGATCAAGATGCTGACAGATTCCATGATGGGGGAGTGCTGGAACCCAGGAACCCACTTCCTGGTTCATAGAAGGCCATATTCCCACTGGGTCCTCACATGGCAGAAAGAGTGAGGAAGCTCACTGGGTTCTCTTTCACAAAGGTGTGAATCCCATTCATAAGAACACCACCTTCATGACCTTATCATCTCCCACAGACCTTATCTCCTAATACTCTCATATTACAGGTTAAGTTTCAACATATGGTTTTGTGGGGGACCAAAACATTCATTGTCTAGCAGAATGTTGTCACTGGATACTGTAAAGCTGAAGACAAAAGGAACAATACATGATCATTTTATTCTATAATAGTTGTTAAATTTGTGTCTCACAAGATATGAGTTAGCAATTCTGAAACATTAAATGTATACTAGGCTTGAAAAAGTAAGTAAACACATTCTAGATAATGGGGGTTCTCACAGTCAGAGAAATTACAAATAAGCAAGGGGGAAAGGCTAAAACAAATCCAGTGGTGTTGAATTAATGTCAAATATTTTGATAAAAATTCATGATTATTTTAGTGTATCTATAGATGGCTAGATATAGAAATACATATAGATATGTGTGAATATATATGTGGCTTATCATACATACATGTTTTTCTTGTTTTGTTAGGTGAGATGGACTAAAATAAATTATTCCTCAGTGGCAACAAGTATACCTAACACCCATATCTTGTTTTCTAATATTCTCCAATAAAAAGACAAAGGGATCTGTGAATAAATGGCTGATTAAGGGCTAGGAGAGTAAAAATACAAAGATGGTTCTGAAGAATCTTATATTGCCAGAAGAAAAGTGCTAGAAAGAAAGGAAAGAAGGAAGGGAGGGAGGGAGGGATGAAGGGAGGACAGATGCAATAGAAAGAAAGAATGAAGGAAGGAATGAAAAGGAGGGAAGGAGGAAGAGAGGATGGAAAGGATGAAGTCAGGGAGGGAGGGAGAAAAAATGTGAAAATAGGGCATATCAAATGTCCTTAAGGGCCAACTAGAAGAGCCCTTATTGAGCATGTCTGGAACAATCCATACAATATAATAAAAAATAGTAGTATTGGATTTTAAAGAATAAAATAAATATCCCTGAGTTCAAAACAAAATAAATAAATTATTAAATAAATAAATGGGAATGAGGGAAATCTTCATTAAAGAAGAATTCCAAATAATAAATGTAGAAAAACTGAGGGAAATAGAAAAGCATCATTAGATCACTACAATAATAATGGCTACAGGAAATATCGATGGATGAATTAAAAAAATAATATGGGAGAAATTATAAGGAAAAATGGGACATTTGCATAGCCTCAAAATATTTTCCCCAAAATATTACAAAAAAATGAGGGGTAGTTTTAACATATATCCATAAAACATTTGAAACTCTTTCCTGCAAAAGAGTTCAATTACCCTCCTTTTGAGGGTGAGGTGGACTTGGTGACTCATTTCAAGTAAACTAGTTATAAAAAGGAAAAAAATGGTAAATTTTAAAGTGAAGAAAACTGGGAAATGCCACCTTAAACAAGGATCAAGTTTAACATCACAAACGATGTCATGTTACTATCATGTACACCTGATATGAGGCCCTGATAAGGGCATATCACCACTCTGATATTCTTCCTAATAATCCATAGTGTCAGTATAATCATGAGAAAACATCGATGAACCCAAATTAAGGGGGATTCTATGAAATAACTGACCAGTACTTTTTAAAAAAATGTCAAGAAAATGGAAAACAAGATAAGACTGAGAAACTATCAAGAGGAATCTAAAGAAATGTAATAACTAAATGCAATGTGTATACTGGATTAAATCAGGAAAAGAAATAAAGGACTTTACTGGAAAACCTGGTGAAATTTACTTTAGTATGTAGTTTAGTTAATAGTATTGTACAAATATTAATTTCCTAATTTTGACAAATGTACTATGGTTTTGTAAGGTGTTAACTTTGGGAGAAACTGAGTGAAGGGTATAAGGGGACATTTTGTGCTATTTTTACAACTCTTCTTTAAATCTAAAATTATTTTAGATTAATGAAAACAAAGTCTGTTATTGGAGTTGTATAAACAAAGGCATTGGAAGTGGGGATTAGAAAGAGCATACAGGTTAAAAAGAAATTCAGAGGGCAGAATTGGATATGGTTGATCAGATGGGAGATAGAATGGGATAGAGCTAAAATTATGGAATAAAGATGACTCCCAGGTTTCTGAATTGGTTAGATGGTTGTACCATTGACTGAAAAAGTGAATATTTTGATTTTGGTTGACACTGAATTGAATTATATTCATGCTAATTCTTGAAGTCTTAACAGCACTAAGTAGAGAAGACTACTAAGCACACAGATTTATGAAGCTAGAGTTGAGAACAGCAGTCTGGATGTGAGATAAAGATTTTTAAGTTTTCTGTATAAAACTTCAGAATTAGGTGAGATTGCTCACTGTGTTTTGGTAATGCATTTCTTGGAGTATAGACCATATATTTTATATTATGCTTTTCTTTAAATATCTGTATAGAAAACTAATTGAGTAATTTGAAACCAGAATTAAAATTTATGGATGGCATGCTTTGCATTCCCACTTTGTGATCAATCTTCCAATTTGCTTCCACAGTCATAACTGTGTGCTGGTGTGGAGGGTTAATGGATGAGCAATTGAAAGTCATGAATTGTTAGATTGGCAATTTTCTTGTAGAGTGAATTATTTTCCCTAGATTTAGGAAACAACGCCTGAGCTGTCTTTGTTTTTGATATCCTGGGGATAAATTTTATAAGGCAAATCCAGTGACGTTTTCCAGACCATTCATTTGAAACTCACACTGGAGTCAGGTGAAAAAACAAAGTGAATTTGTTACAAGAATTTGTTTATTGACATGTTTTAAAGATTTTTTTTTTATTTTAAGTAAATATAGGCTAGATAATATGGGTTATGGAACTCATCCAAGAACTGTTGATTTTATCCCAGAATCTCAGTTGATGTTTGTTTATTTATTTTTAATTGAAGTATAGTTCTTTTACAATATTATATTAGTTTCAGATGTACAGCATTGTGATTCAGTATGTTTATAGATTGTACTCCATTAAAAGTTATACAAGATAATGACTACAATTCCCTGTGCTATACAATGTATCCTTATTGCTTATCTATTTTATATCCCTTAATCCCATACCCTAATTTGCCACTCCACCTTCCCTCTTCCCTTCGATAACCACTAGTTTGTTTTCTATATCTGTGAATCTGTTTGTTTTGCATATATCAATATATTTGCTTGTATTATTTTTAGATAGCTCATATAAGTGATATCATGCAGTATTTGTCTTTATCTATATGAGTTATTTCATTAAGCATAATATTCTCCAGATCTATCCACATTGCTACAAATGGTAGATTTCATTCTTTTTATGGCTACATAATATTCCACTGTGTATGTGTGTGTGTGTGTATATATATATATATATATATATATATATATATATATACCACATCTTCTTTATCTATTTGTTTTATGATAGGTGCATGTATTGCTTCCAAATGTTGACTATTGTAAATAATGCTGCTATGAACATTGAGTTGCATGTATATTTTCAAATTACTGTTTTTGTTTTTCTTTTAAGTTATATACCCAAGAGTGGAATTGCTGGATCATGTGGTAATTCTATTCTTAGTTTTTTGAGGAACTTCCATGCTGTTTCCATACTGGATGTACCAATTTACATTCCCAGCAACAGTGTACAAATGTACCCTTTTCTCCATATCCTCTTTGAAATTTGTTATTTGTGGTACTTCTGATGATAGGCATTCTGACAGGTGTGAGTTGATATGTCTTTGTGGTTTTGATTTGCACTTCTGTAATAATTAGTGATATTGAGCATATTTTCATGTGCCTGTTAGCTATCTGTATGCCTCTTTGGAAAAAGAAATGTCTATTCAGGTATTCTACCAATTTTTTGATTGGGTTGTTTGTTTTCTTGATATTGAGTTGTATGTACTATTTATATATATTGGATATAAACACTTTGTCAGTCATATCATTTGCAACTATTTTCTCCCATTCTGTAAGTTTTTTTTTCATTTTATTGATGATTTCCTTTGCTCTGCAGAAGCTTTTAAGTTTAATTAGGCCCCATTTTTTTATTTTTGCATTTATTTATTTTGCCTTAGGAGACAGACCCAGAAAAAAGCACTGATAAAATTTATGCCAAAGAGCATTTTGCCTGTTTTCTTCAAGGAATTTTATGGTATCTGGCCTTACATTTAGGTCTTTAATCCATTTTGAGTTTATTTTTGTATATGATATTAGAGAATTTTCAAATTTCATTATTTTACATGTAGCTGTACAGTTTTCCCATCAACAGTTATTGAAAAGACTGGCTTTTCTCCATTGTATGTTCTTGCCTCCTTTGTCATAGATTAATTGACTATAAGTGCATGGGCTTATTTCTGGGCTCTCGATCCTATTCCACTGATCTATGTGTTTATTTTTGTTCTGGTACTATGCTGTTTTGATTACTGTAGCTTTGAAGTATAGTCTTAAGTTAGGAAGAGTGATACTTCCAGCTTTGTTCTTTTTCTCATGATTGCTTTGACTATAAGATACTGATGAAAGAAATCAAAGATGAGAGATATACCATGTTCTTAAACTGGAAGAATCAATATTGCCATAATGTCTATACCAACCAAAGCAATCTACAGATGCAATGCAATCCCTATCAAATTACCAATGGCATCTTTCACAGAATTAGAACAAACAATTTTACAATTTGTATGGAAACACAAAAGACCTTGAATAGGAAAAGCCATCTTGAGATTGAAAACGAAGCTGGAGGAATCAGGCTCCCTGACTTCAGACTCTACTACAAAGCTACAGTAATCAAGACAGTAAGGTACTGGCACAAAAACAGAAATGTAGATCAATGGAAGAGGATAGAAAACCCAGAGATAAACTCATGCACCTGTGGTCACCTAATCTATGAAAAATGAGGCAGGAATATACAATGGCGAGAAAATCTTTTCAATAACTGTTGATTGGAAAACTGGACAACTACATGCATAGGAATGAAATTAGAGCACTCCCTTACACCCATACACAAAAATAAGCTAAAAATGGATTAAAGGCCTAAATGTAAGCCCAGACACTGTAAAACTCTTCAAGGAAAACATAGGCAGAACACTCTGTGACATAAATCACAGCAAGATCTTTTTTGATGCACCTCCTAGAGTAATGAAAATAAAACCAAAAAGAAACAAATGGGACCTAATTAAACTTAAAAGCTTTTACACAGCAAAGGAAACCATAAACAAGATGAAAAGACAACCCTCAGAATGAGAGAAAATATTTGCAAATGAAGCAACTGACAAAGAATTAATCTCCAAAATATACAAGCAGCTCATGCAGCCCAATATCAAAAAACAAAACAAAACAAACAAACAAACCTAAAACAACTCAATCAAAAAATGGGGGGAAGATCTAAATAGACCTTTCTCCAAGAAGACATACAGATGGCCAAGAGGCACATGAAAAGATGCTCAACATCACTAATTATTAGAGAAATGCAAATCAAAACCACAATGAGCTATCACCTCACACCAGTCAGAATGGCCATTATCAAAATATCTACAAACAATGAATGCTTGAGAGGGTGTGGAGAAAAGGGAACCCACTTACACTGTTGGTGAGAATGTAAGTTGATACAGCCACTATGGAGAACGGTATGTAAGTTCCTTAAACAACTGAAAATAGAACTACCATATGACCCAGCAATCCCACTACTGAGCATATACCCAGAGAAAACCGTAATTCGAAAAGATACATGCACCCCAATGTTCATTGCAGCACTATTTACAATAGTCAGGACATGGAAACAACCTAAATGTCCATCAACAGATGAATGGATAAAGAAGATTTGGTACATATATATAGTGGAATATTAGCTATAAAAAGTAATGAAATTGTGTCATGTGCAGAGACATGGATGGACATAGAGACTGTCATACAGAATGAAATAAGTAAGTCAGAAAAATAAAAACAAATATCGTATATTAATGCATATATATGGAATCTAGAAAACTGGTATAGAAGATCTTATTTGCAAAGCAAAAATAGAGGCACAGATGTAGAGAACAAACATATGGATTCCAAGGGAGAAAGGTGGGTGGGTGGGATGAATTGGGAAATTGGGATTGACATGTATACACTGCTAAGTATAAAATAGATAACTAATGAGAACCTACTGTATAGCACAGGGAACTCTACTTGGTGCTCTGTGGTGACCTAAATGGGAAGGAAATCCAAAAAAGAGGGGATATATGTATATGTATAACTGCTTCACTTCACTGTACAGCAGAAACTGACATAGTACTGTAAAGTAACTATACTCCAAGGGAAAAAAAAAAGAAATTGCTTTGACAATTCAGGGTCTCTTTTGGTTTTATATAAATTTAAGGATTACTTGTCCTATACCTGTGAAAAATGTCATGAGTATTTTGACAGGGACTGAGTTAAATTTATAGATTGCTTTGGGTAATATGGTCATTTTAACAATATTAATTCTTTCTATCCAAGAACATAGAATACCTTTCCATTTCTTTGTATCATCTTCAATTTTCTTTATCAATGTTTTATACTTTTCAGAGTAAGACATATTAAACTACACACATTCACATCAAATGGACATGAAATATTTAAAAATCCCTGAAAATACATGCAGTAATTTTCTCAAAAGCATCCACAAGTACAAAATATGACTTTTCTCTGCAATCTTATGTTCCTTTTTGCAAACTCATATTTCCCCTTTTCACCTGAGCTGTGATCATTGGTATTCTTGCTTTTAAATGAAAGTGTAAATAATTGAAATCAGAAGGTCTAGTCTGCTTGTTCATTTAAACAGTGACCTGCCAATTGTTTGGTACACAAACAGAAGGAGCTAGAGGAAAGTTGTGTACTCAGTCTTTGAGAAAATGTGAATACATACTTTAAATTGTAAACTTCCATTTTGTTATCTATATTTAGTGTGGATTTCATTTGTAATTCTGAACGGTCATCATAGCTTTTTTTCCTTAAAAAAATAAGCTCATTAGTAAATGTTACTTAAATAGAAATTACTGTTTTGTGTTAAAAGAATCTGTAATTTCTCCTTTACTCTCTTAAGTAAATATTTTCTGATTTATTCAACTTAGCCTGAGGATGCCTTAATTGTCTTTGCACAACTGCCATCTACAAATCATTTAGGTGCTTTCTTTTGGTGTGTGACTTAAGTTGGTCACCATTACTCTTATTTTCCAAGGAAGAATAGGTGATAAAAAGTTCATGTGCTGAAGGAACTATGTAATCTATTTCAACATTAGTACTTGCATTGAAACACCTGTAAAATTCATTAATTAATTCAGCAAACATTTATTCAGCTTGAGTCAAATATGCTAGACCATTGGTCTATATAAATGGATAAAGTCAGTTCATCCCTTCAAAGAATTTACATGATGGCAGGAGATAGGGACATACAAACAAGTAAACAAACTAGTTATTACAGATTGATAAGAGCTATGATAGATGAACATATGTAGTGCTTTACAAACACTGAGGAAGGAACAACCAATCTGTTTCTTTTCCACATATGAGCTGAGACCTGACAGATGCTTAGGAGTTCATCTAGGTAGATAGGGGAAACTGAGGAAAGAACTGTAAAGAGGAAGGCCATTCTAGGTAGAAAATAATATAGAGACATAGGGAGGAAAGACACAGAGCAAGATCAAAATCGTTAAAACTTAGGTTTGGACCACCAGTCTGTCCCTACAAATTGTTATTATTGTGACCATAAAGCATTATTACTATTATTATTAATAGTAGTAACATTGATTACATTTGTTGAGCACTTACTATGTGACAAACATTCTTCTAAGCATCTTAACTTGCATTAGCTTTTTAAACCCTCAAAATAACTCTTTTAAGCAGATTCTAAAGTTTATCACATTTTATGGATGAAGAAATTGAAGCATCCAGACATAAGGAACATGATCAAACCATTTAACTAGTAAATGGCAGGATTGAGATAGGAGCTCAAGCAGTTTGCTTTTGAGTCATGCTGAGAACTATTGAGCTATGCTTTCATTGTACAAATGTGACATGAAGAAAGATAAATATATAGAAATTATGATGATTGTATCTCACTGGTACTCATTTCAATTAACTTGCAAAGCACGTCTTTCCATGATCTAGAGTGCAGAATCATATTATACTGTGAATTCATTGAAGCAAGGGGTGGTATATGAAAGTGGCCCTTGAATGAAAGGACCCACGTAAGATCTTTCTCCTATTAAGTGGTAAAACCAGGACTGAAATTGCTTCTCCTAAAAATTGAGTGTTTTTTTGCTGATTTTGTTTAATTTGTGTGTAAGTAGGTACTGTTGACAACCATCTGTACTTTACTTTTAAGTTAGAAAATTGTTCTACTATACTAGTTTTTTTTTTATATTAGATCTGTAGTTCATACTTTGAAATAATTACCCAGTATTATTTTGCAGTTCACAATTGATTGAGTAGATATTGTTCAGTGTAATTACTCCTAGGATTTACCTAAATGTGAATATCATTTGCTGGATTCTTAAACTTCAGTAGAAAACTAGTGTTATGTGAATAATTAATACATGTTCCACTCAAGTATTAATTTCAGAAGAAAGTATAAACTTAATAGATATATTTAATAGGGCTAGTTTGAATCAATCTGCCTTTATGTTCCCACCCCCCCTCCAAGAAAATATGTTACATGGAAGGTAATGCATGACACACACCGATCCTTTGGCCATGTTTGTTAACACATTGCGTTGTGTGTTGGTTGACCACTGGCCTGTTCTACTGTCAGTTTTCTTCATTTACTGTATTTATATAAATGGTAAAATAGTCAATTTAAAAATTTCTGTAATATGGGAACCTTTTCTACCTTTTAAATTATTGTTATAAAATTAATCCTGATTATATGGTCCTTAAACTTGTGCAACACAAAAATAAACACTGCCTGGTGTTGTCAGGTACAGGTGGCAGTTGGAAGCATATTTTACAATTCTACCTCCCATTAGCTGTGTGATACAAGCATTAGCTTCTGCCAACTAGAATTCTTTTTTTTTTAATCTGTTAAAAAGGAAACAGATTTTGTCTAAAGCATTTCAAAGTACTAATATTGAGTTCTGCACAAGTGTTCAATGATTTAAATAAAACCATTCTCATGTCAGCTCCTTGATAAAATTTGCATTTCAATTCAGAAAGAAAAAAACAAACAAAAAAACATACATTCTAGTTTGTACAAAAAGATTCAAAGAACTATGCTTCAATTATTTTTATTATTCTTTTTTAGAAAAACAAGTTTTCTATTTGTATTTACTACATTGCAGGGACAGGAATTCTTGCACATATATTGTAATTTGTATAAAAGCATTCAAAGAATTATGCTTCAAAATTATTTTTTTCCATTGACAATAGAATTATATTTCATTAGACATTTTTATAATTTTTGCAGAATTAGAATGTTATAAATGCTTCTACTTTTTTTGCTACTTAACAATATGTTATGAGCCTCTCATGCCAGTACATACAGTTCTACCTAATATTTAATGGCAAAATAGTATTGTTTTAGAATGTATGTTAGTTTACTTAAATAACCCCTATTTAGGTGGTAATCTAGTTTTAGCTGTTCTACACAGTGCTGTGATGGATATTCTCACACATACTTTGCATTCTTTTCTGATTATTTTCTTAGGATAAACACTGTTGGGTCGAAGGGTACATGCATTTTTAATCTGGTTGCCAAACTGCCTGCCAGAAAGGAATTACAAATTTATTGTTTCATCCAAGATAAGCTAAGCCTATGCCCCACTGTGTGCTGTACTTCATCTTTAGTATGACTGCAATAATTACACAAAGCCACAGCATTGAAATTTGTATTACAGTGGAGTTCCTTATGTCTTAGAATTCTACATATTAGAGCAGTTAAGTCCAGCAGTGAGGGAAATGTTTACATTCACAACTTGGATCGCGTGGTATTCATTTTGAAAAGGAGAGCTTTTCAGCCAGCAGTTAAATGGTGACACAGCATGCCTTGGTATTTTGCTTTTTCTGGGACTTGGTCACAAGCCATGATCCTTTCTCACCTTAGATGAGTGACTGAGAAGGTGGTGTTCCTCTGAGGAAAACTGACCGACTTTTCAACTACATGTATTCAACTGCACCCCGGCCATGTTTTGAGACGTCCTGAGCGATAATTCTGGAAAAACTATTGTTCTTCCAGGCTTTGAAGTATCTCTGTGCAACATGAAAGCATTATATATACATTTTCACTGTCCTCAAGGAGCTTGTCTGTACCCTGGGTGGGGAGACATGAAATAATTTAAAACTTAGATGTTGGACTGGCTGTGAATGAATATACTAGGAGATAAAAGAAATGAAGATTAGTGGGTATTGTAATAGCCAGATAGGTTTTTCTAATGTATGGGTAAGATGGTGGATAGACATGAGAACAAGTGAAAGAAGGCATTCTATAGAGGAAAGACAAAAAAAAAAAACAACAGACATTAGGATACCATATAAGAGAGACAGAGGGGAACCTGGCTTTCTGGAATAAAGTGTATACTGGAGGAAAGTTGAACACTAAGTATTAAGAACTTAGGAACTAATGGTCTTAATAGCTTTGGGCATGGGGCAATAAAGTAAGTATTCTTGTCATTGTGTGGGTGGTTGCCATGATGAAACTGAGCTTTTCTTTTTCTGTAAAACATTATGTATTCTTGACTAAAACAGAGGGAAACTGGAATCAGGAACATTAGAAGGTACATTTGAAACACTTTTAAAGCAAGATTCCTTGATATAGGTCCCTGGATCACCTGAATCAGAGCAACCAGATGATCATTAATATACAGATCCAGGATGCTCAACTCTACTGATTATGAATCCCTTGAGTAAGATCCAGAAATCACATCTGTAACAAGTGCCTCAAGTAATCCTGATCTGGAAGCTGGTTATTCTGCTTTGGGGTTTCTAATATCATCAGCTCCTGGGCCTTTTGAAAGTTACTTTTGATAATTATTAATAATAACTCAGAGAACAGTCAGAGGGAGAGCAGGCAACAAGCTAAGTGCATTGCTCCTCGTTCACAGGTGGCAGGAGATTTTTTTTGTAGATGTATTCCCTGCACATTGAATTGAATTTGCCTATTTATTTATAGTGGTTTAATTCCCCTTTTATTATGCCTCTTTTTATTTGGTCCACTAAGTGTTTCTCCAAATTAGTGTTTTGTTTTGCTTTAATTAAAATAGTTGTTTATCAACTGAATTTGGCACTTCTAGACACTATGTGAAAACAGAAGCAACCGAACTCCATTTCTGATATTTTGAGTAGTTATTCAATTCTACTGAGAAATGTTTCTTTTGACCACTGTATTTTCTGAATCCTGCCTTTTTCAATGTTTCAATTGTCAGTCCCCAGATTAAATACAAGTGAAACAATGAATAAACTACAAAACCAGGGGTAAACAAAATAGTGATTAATGGCATTGTAATCTTATAATTATAATTGCATACATTCATATGTAATATAGAAAACATGCTTTTCAAATCTACTATTGTTAAATTTCTGGTAAGTATCATAATATCAGTTTTCTGAGATAAATTATAGTAATTTGACTGCTGATAGCCTTTTTCTTCAAAATTATATTTTAGAAGATTGTATTGTATTATAATCAGTTAACTCTCCAAAACTTAAGACTTGGTTTACCAACACTTCTGTTGGAAGAGAAGGGGGATTTTGCATGCTAGATATAATTCACTGTATATAGTTATTTAAATACGGTGATAAACATTACTTTAAAACTTAGTTTTACTAGAACTTTATTTTAAAAGGATATTGCATCAAAAATTAAAACTTCCCACCATTTGTATTAGGTAGCATTTGTTTCTCACCTGACTTCATGTAGTAAGAAGGGAAATATTATTTTTACCATTTGACCCATGAGGAAACAGACCACAAAAAGTGATTTGCCTAATGTTATGGAGCAAGTTAAGGAGAAGCTGTAATTCAAAACAATGTTTCTTGGCTATTAATACAATATTTTTGGAACTAAAACTTGCTACCTTCAGTAAAATAGAGGATTTTATAGTAGCCTTGAATTTTAGTAAGTAGGAAGTTAAATCACTGAGGGTTCCATTGACATAATGAATATTACTATAGAATTAAAGATAAATGATTCATGCCATAACCAGAAACTTTAAATATTATGTTCTTGTAACACACAATTTAGCTAATAAATAGTTTTGGGCCAAATAAATGCCCTGTGCACATGATGCATCTCATACGATTTAAGAAATATTGACTCATTCCTTACCATGTATCAGGCATTATGTAAGGAACTAGGAAAAATGAGGTGGTTAAGAAATAGCTTTTACCCTTAACATGTTCACAGTAGGAAGGGCAGATATTCAAACAAATATGTTATTATATACTGTAATAAATATAATCATAGGAGCAAGTATAAAAAAGTGGGACATACAGAGAGTGTGATGAACATTATTGGGATTAGCAAAGGTTTCTGGAGAGGTGATAATTTCTGAGCTAAATATTGTGGGGCCAGTAGAAGTATTGTAATAAAAGACTAATTGGCTATATGAGATAATTTTAGCTTATGAGAAATGGAATATTTATAAATGGAATGGAATATTTATAAATGGAATCTTTCCTGCTGTATCAATAAACAAAGGATGTCACAGTCATCAAGGATTGCAGCCCTCCAACATGAGCCTGTGAACCCTGAGGAAACTCAAGGCTGAAAAGAATACCTGCCATCCAGCAGCCATCAGACTACAGCCACTCCCTGCAGTGAGCCCTGAGGAAACTCAGGATATGAAAACACAGCATAAAGGCCCCAGATTGCTGAGGTGCATATCAAAGGAATGATTTCAGTGAGCCCAGACTCTTGCATCTTCCCATACATAGAAAGGCACTAAATTCCTTGACTTGAGATATCTGGTTTTCTTTAATTAACAATAATCTATTGATGTTCCCGGACTACCTGCCTTTTGTTGCAAAACTCCTATATATGCTAGCTCTTCCCCTCACCTCCTCGGAGCAGTTTCTCAGAGTTATGTAAAACACTGTCTCCCCGGCTGTAGTCTTTATTTTGCCTCAAATAAAACTTAACTCACAGTTATCACGTTGTGCATTATTTTAAGTCAACACTTACAAATTTTCACAAAAATTTTCCAAGATAAAAGAAATGGAAATAAATAGAATCATAGAATATAATCACACTTTCTCATCTTTGATTATTCTACTCTAGCATCTGAGTTCTCCTGGCTGTGTTATAGGTGACACTCATTTTGGAAACAACAGAAGAGAGCCCACTGGGTAAGTTTGAGCTTGGGCCTAAGCTCAGTCACCACTTAGGTTATTTTTCTACTAAGGTTCCTATCTCATTGGACTTGGAAATAATGACTTGAGGAGAGCAAAGAACTCTGAAGTGTACTGAATGTTCTGCATAAACTCAGATCTTTTTATTATCAGCATTCCAGGCACCAATGGTACAATGGATGGCAAATGTAAATTATGTATTCAAACACAAATACACAGAAAAGAAATGATTTTCTGCCTTCTTTAAAATTTTGGTAAACTAACAACAGTGGATTTACATGTTTTTGAGGGTAAGAAACAGCTGGATGGATTAGTAGCTGATCACTTGAGGCAGAGTATGTACTCTCCAACTGACTGGTGTCATACATTGTGAGTCCCAACTTGGCCCTTGAAGGCATTGAATTTAGACATTAAATACAAAACCATTCTCTTTTTTTTTTTCTGGTACATGGGCTTCTCACTGTTGTGGCCTCTCTCATTGCAGAGCACAGGCTCTGGACGCGCAGGCTCAGCGGCCATGGCTCATGGGCCCAGCTGCTCCGTGGCATGTGGGATCTTCCCAGACCGGGGCACGAACCTGTGTCCCCTGCATTGGCAGCTGGACTCTCAACCACTGCACCACCAGGGAAGCCCCATTCTCATTTTTGAAACTCCTTTCTTTATGATTAATAGTATCAAATTTCAATAAATTTTAAATAACTTCCTCTTTTTTGCTTGGCCAATTATATGCATTTCTATTCCTCCCTAATAGTAATTTAGACCTCATAACTCTCCAGAGCAAAAGCCTAAAAATTTACACCAAATTGTTCATATTCCATAGGCTACTTGAGAGACAAAAATGATTCCAGGACCATTCTGAGGATTCTGAGTAATCTGAGGTTTCTAGTATCCTCTTCAGAAAGAAAAATGCGGAAAATCAGGTTATTTATACACTGTGGCTCAGGGCCATAGTGTTTTATCAGCAATCTTTGTGTTACTTATGAAAGCAATTTCTAATTTTCAATGGCTTGCAGTGAATTTGAGCAAATATAAATTTATGTTCAACTTTGAGTGAGTTTCTAGAGGAAGAAATAAAGTAAAACTATCATAAAAACAATAACCAATCTGTGGTATCAAAAATACTGACTTTGAACTTTGAACTAGAGCATGTAAGAGTAATGTTATGAAAAGATAATATGTCTTCTTAATCCTGAAAAGACATCTGACTGGCAAAGCCATAAGCATGGGAAAAAAAATTTTTTTGAAATAGCCATTTTTCATTTCCTTGTTGAACTTGAAGCCAAATTTTATGTTCTTCACCTAGCACCACAAGCCATTTTTCCTCAGGCTTGGCGTCATTTTAATAGTTCAGATGTTATATATTGTTATAGAACAGAGAACTGTGTTTGAGGGAGATTATGACTTGTCTATGGCAAATAGCAAAGTATAGTATATAACATTTTTTGGTGATGATATTGTTGCTTAACTTATAAAAATCAGTTCTTTCCACTATCTCCTTTTGATATAAAAGTACTTTAACAAAAATTGAAAGACGACACAAGTCTGTTTTTTTTTTTTTTTAGCTTTGTTTGGTCATGTTAGCTAAATTAGATTAAAAGTAAAATTTAGAATAGTATATGCCACAATGTTCTATGGCAGTTTTTTGTAGCTACTTTTGGTAGCTATCAATAAGTGTTTGATGATGAATAGAATCAATAATCTAAGGAGCTGTGAAAAGCTAGGTTTAATTTAGTTTTAAGTACCTAGGTCTTAAAAGCCTTTATTATGTAAATAAGCACTGTTAACATTTAAGAGGAGGATAATGCTTCTTCTTCTCATTACTATTATTATTAGTATACTGATAGACCCAAAGTTGCCTATGTAGCTCATGTTTGGAAATATTGAATTCAAATTTTGTTTCCTTTGCTCTATCTACTTTTAAATGTTTTTTTTAATCACCCATTTTTAACATTTACAATATATCTTTCACCCCAAGAAAAATGTGTCAATCTTCTTCAGCAGTTCACATTCTGATTCATTAATAATGGCTAAAATTATTGGTGTGTAAATAGGTTCCAATGGAATGAGTTTAATCAGATTGGTAATAATAATAATAACACCTAATATTTAATACTTGTGTGCTAAATATCAAACACTAAACTAAGTGCTTATCATGAATTATTTAACTTAATCCTTACAACAACTCCAAGGGGTACATTTTATTACTATCCCCATTTTACCAGTGAAGAAATTGATGCATAGAAAGATGATGTCAATTTCTCATGGTAACACATTAAGTGGTTGAGTAGGTATGTGAACCTGGAAGTCTGATTTCATAGTTGTCATTCTTCATAACTTTTATATTGCCTCCCTTATCAGATTTATCTATGAGGTTCCTCTCTAGCTTACTCATTCCTTAACATGCCAGCACTTTGTAAAATGGCTTGCTCTTTCTTTTCATGGATCCCCAGGTAATGCAGGAGTTGTTTGTATGGTAGCTTTATATAAACGTGTCACTTTAAAACGTCTATACCACGTAGAATGGCATTATGAATATCTGCCCCATGACAGTGACAGAAAAGAAGGATTTATTTTAATAACTTATCCTACATGATATAATATCTAGTTGGTACCTAATTTCAGTGGCTTTTCTTGACATCAAGTTTCCTATCTATGAGTAAAGATCATATTTGTTTCTTAGCTGTTAACATTTTCTATCACAATTCTGATTATATATATGTAAAGGATAATGTGTTAAGAGTGGAAAACTAACTCCTATTTATTGTCAATCAAACCAACAATAAAAGAATTAATCTCAGTTAATTCTGATTATATATATGTAAAGGATAATGTGTTGAGTGGAAAACTAACTCCTATTTATTGTCGATCAAGCCAACAATAAAAGAATTAGTCTCAGTTACACATCCATTGTAATTTATAATATTAAGTGAGAGAAGTTGTTTTAATTAATGATCTTAGTGTCCTCAAGTAAGTGATATTGTTTCCATGTTTCAGTTTCTAGGAGGTACACAGCTGATGTTCAGATCATAGTTCACAGCAAGTCATATACACTTTTAAACAGACTTTTAATTAGGCTAATTTTTTTCAATTAAGGCTTAAACTTCATTTTAGCAAATACTTAACTTATATGTGTGACTGTGTGTTTGTATCAAATTTGTTTAAATCATTGTTGACTTCTAGTAGACTTGAAATACAGTACTTTTAAATATAGCTTCACCTTGAAGAATGAGAAAAGGCAAAGTTGCAAAGGAGGTCCTTAAATACCTTGCAACTACTTTTAAAGATATTTTTAAATGCAAGAAAAACTTACATATCATATGATAGTTTCAGCTGGGGCAACAGTCACATTGAGATAACAAATATATCTATACAAATAAGATCAAGATTTCAATAATCTTACACATGACAATTCATATTCTGGACTACTGGATAAGAAAATATGGAGAAAAATATAGAATATCAAAAGTAGAAGAGTAAAAAGTGCATCATTCCCCTTATAACTGATATAAGTGAAAAACAAATAAATGAAATATATGTTAGTATCTACATTAGATTATGAAAAATAATAATTTCTATTTTTAGCACAATTTTATTTAATGTTCACAGAATCAGATGCATGTTCTCTTCATAAGTTCTGTCCTATGTCAGATAAGCTGCTGGGATATGTACTTACTTGGTGGGCTCCTTTTTTTACTTCTAGTGTACAGAGTATATTCTAAAAATGCAGAGTAGAGCATTGTCTGGGAGGAATCTCATGAGATGATGTACTATGTTTCTCTACTGACAAGTGGTGTTCCACCCCAATTATTTTGGGTTGGCTTTAAAAAATATATGCAAGTACTCTGTTAACTAAGCAGTGCATCCTAGTGTTTAAAACTCTGGGTCTACCCTTAATTATTCTCACTATATTTTCACAAACTACCCATTAAAAGCCAAAAGCAACTCATTCTTCCCAAATTTGGTTCTACCTGGTTCTTTTAGCTTTTATCCTAGGGCATATCACTGGAAATTTTACTTTTTGTTAAAATCGTAATAGCAGTTTGGGACTCCAGTTGTACATTTAAAAAAAAAAGTCAAGTTATGAGATAAAAATCCAAAGTACTCTATCATCTCCAATGGGGAAAACTAACTTATAAATACTAAAATGATTTCTCCCAAATAAACAGACAAAAAGAGCTGCCCAAAGGCATTTCAAGATTTGATGTGGCTTCCTTAAATGATAAAGCTACCACCAGCCTTCCTGCCTCAAATGTCAATATTGATATTGAACATGATATTCAAAATATGAGGACTCAAGTCAATTATGATGACAGATAGTAATCTGTTGGCTGATCTGATTACTTCTGACCATTTAAAAGCTACAGAGAGCCAAAATGGCCTAAAAGAAGAGTACATGCATATACTACATAAAGCTAGAATTCCATATGTGAGCTATAGTCAAGAACATATATAATGTTAGCAAATATCTGACAAGGCTTACAGCAAATAATTTCTTGGGTGATTTGGCATCATAAAAACCTGTCATTTATTATAGCTGAGCTGTGACAAGACAAAAACTTGGTTAATTTTATATCAATTCATCATATGAGAATCATGGCAAATTATAGCTCATTTTCAAATTTGGGAGCCATTGTTCACAATAACCATTATTTTCACTCCTGAGAACCTTGGTCAAAAGCTTTAAAATTTGATTGATTTTTCTGTAAGCAGATGTTTAATACTATTTAAGGGCATTGCTTTTTGGTAAAAAGGAAATAGAAATGTAGATTTGTCATAGCTTAATTATTTTTTAAATCCAATTCCATCAAGATGAGAATATTTGGAAGAAATAATTCTCCAAACACAAAACCAAAATAAGTTTGCAATATGTAGTTAAGGTTTTGATTAATGGGCCTTTTGCATTGCAAAATAGTTAGAATTGGAGTAGCTGATTGATACAATTACACATTAATTGTTGTCACCACATCTCACATTAGGTTCTTGTAAAGAGCTAAATATATTGCTAAATAAGATGAACTAAATTTAAATACATCACATTTGCCATTTTGTCAATCTTTATTATGTACCTCACTAAGAGACTTCCTTGCTAAAGTGAAAGATCAACATTTTCCCAGATATATAAACAGTGTAAATAAATTTGAGGAGAAACTGGTCTTCAAAGTGAGCCTAGTTGATCATCTAGTATGAGCAAGAGAATGATAGTGGGGATTGAATCTAGAATATTTTATGCAAATCATACAACTTGGGACAAACATACCATCACACAGATCTAGCTGAATGTCTCAAAAGTTAAGAAACTCCAGGCTTTCCCTTAAACAGACACCTGGAATTTCCTCAATTTTCCTGCAGGTTTGTCTCCCTAGGGTTCTCTCTTTTTCGAATTGTACACACACACAGACACACACACACACACACACACACAACATTTAATTCCTTGAGCATAATTATTTTACTCTAGTAGAATTACAGTCTCGCTTGTTTCTCTTAAGACAATGGTTCTTTATCTTTTTACGTCACAAATGCCTTTGAGAATCTGACAAAAAGTCGATTGAACCTTCTCTGGAAAAACATTGCTCTCCTCTCCTGAAAAAAAATGCAAGCAATGTACAGAGGTTCACAGATTCCTGGAAGCTCTCCCAGGGTTCTGAGATAAAATTCCTTATGCAGATGGTATCCCCTTAAGTTTTCCAGAAAAATCAAAGAGCTTATGCAGTAAGTCTCCATGACTACAGGTGCAGGTCAGTACTGACTCATTTTTGTCTCAAGACTTTTCTTCTTTACTGAGATTTTATTTCAGATAACTCACTGATGAGAACATGGGTCAAATTAGTCATTCTCAAGTTATTCACCGTGTGGTAAAAAGCTTATATATATATATACACACACACACACACACACACACACATATATAGCATTTATAAAGATAATATGCTCACATGAGTGTATGAGTATGTATGTCCAACAGTCATCATTAACAACTTTCCCATGACAGTCATATTTTTATAAATCACAATTGAAAATCATTGTTTCTATTCTCATATTAAACATAAGCTTGCAGAGAGTTTATGTTTTAAACTTCTCAGAGAAAACACCTTTTTTTCCTCTGAGAATTAGAAACATATAGTGAATATACATATATACAGTTATATATTAATGTGATTCATCTGAAATATTTCAGTATACAAAGATGTTCAACTGTAGTTCACTAATATCTTTGTATAAAGAAGGTTTAGCCTAAGTAATTATTATTCAACTGAACATAAATTAAAATATTCAGTTTTAAAAGTTTATTACTGGATGTTTTAAAGACTGTGCAGTCACTAGATGTCTCCTTTGCAAGAACATAAAGAGGCCTGCATTAACAACAAAATATGAAATAAATGAGGGAAATGTAGTAATCAGCATGGGCAGAACTCAGTGTAATTTAGAGACAAAAATATTCATATTCATTTCACATGCTCTGTTAATAAAAGTTTTATTTTTTCCTCTCCTGAATAAAGAAGAAACAACCGAAGAAGAAAATAACAAACACCAGAGTTCTCAATCATATCTGGGCCCATAGCAAACAGAATCACAAAGGAAATGTACTTGTGAGAATTGTGAGGCTATTAATAAAAGATCCAATGCTACCAGGAGTCAAAAGACATTTTTCTCTCTCCAAAAGAGCAAAGACATCACAGAGAAGGCTTTAATTCTATATATCTGAATAGCCTTGAGCAGTGAAGAACCATTAGTTAATGACTGCAGTGCAGGAGAATGAGGATAAGTAGACAGAAGAAAGGGACACCTGCTGGGAAGAGTCAAACATCATTTTTGAAGATACTGTGTTCATTACATATCATCCACTGATTCCCTTTCCATTTGCTCCGTCTAGTAGAAATATGCTTCAGAAGAGGGAGATTATAATGATAACCAATTTTATGAATAATATTTTCTTCAAGGAACAACTTAAAAAGAAAAGAATTGCTCAAGATGTTAATGTACAGTGAATGGGTATTAGTATTTACTCATTACTTGTTGTTATGAAATCCAAGGACATAGGAATGGTGGGTTAAGCAAATGTCATGGCCATTGCAAGATCTCTAGATATTTTTAGTTCAAACTTGAAGAAATGCAGGGGATTTTTCCTTTCATGCTTCCATCATCCCTTTAGTTGTGGGCCTTTGAAGGAGTTGTACATACAAGAGTGAGTTAGAATGGATTTGAGTAGAGTCCCGAATAAGTGTCATAACAGCTTATAGATTGATGGATGACACTCTAGGTGGCATAGAAAGATGGTCTTCACCAGATGGTAAAGAGAAGGTCAACTGGGCACTGGCTTTCACATCACTTCCTGCTGTGAGAGATGCTTGATACTGTGAAAGCTAAAGGTCTCTTAAGCTTTCCCTGTATTTTCTATGTGGCACTTTCTCACTTTCCCCTTTTCTAGCTCCTGGTATCTTTCATATGGTGTGAATATGAGAAAAGTTGCCTTATATGCAAGTTGTGTATATAATATGCATGTGATAAATATGTATTCATTTTTTTTTCTCTTTGATCTCCTAGACAAGTGGTATTTGAACTTCATGATCACATATCTTCTTTTAATCAATAAGGGAGAGAACTGATTCATATTTCAAAATAGTATGCTACCATATATTATTTATTTATTAAACAATTTATCAGGCTTCTACTATGCATCAGGCACAGCACTTAACACTAGAGACATCAAAGTGGATGATGCATAGACCTTCTCCTGAAGAACCTCATGGTTCTGAGAGAGGAGATACAAATGCAATGTATCAAATGCATCAAATTAATTTAGATGCTATTTGTATAAGTGAACAACATTCATTGATAACCATAGAAGGAACTGATGAGAAAAGACTTTGTAGACTAGGTAGCCTATGAGATAATTCTTCAAAGATGATTGTATGTCTGCACCTTATAGATGAGGTGCAAAAGAACATTCTAGGTTGAGAAATCAGCGTATGGGTATGGTTTTCATTGAAGATGCTCTTGTATATTCCAGATTCCTCCTTAGGGACCCATGGCAGGGGTTAACTTCCTTACTTCAGTTGATAATAAAAGTGGCAGTTACCTTTTTTGGGTAATTCCTCATGAAATGAAGTGACTGGTGTGAATTCCAGGTGGAAATCTTAAGAGCTAGGTTTTAATTTTCCATGTTGTTTTTACCTCTGCCATGAAATTCTCTGGATAAGGTTTCAGAGTGAAGGTGCAAGAAGCAGACTTCCTAACTAACCTGCCATTGACATATTGCATAAGTAGAAAGTAAACTTTGTTGTTATGAGACACTAAGATTTCGAGGTTGGTTGGTACTACTGCGTAATCTAGCTTCTTGTAACTGATGCAATGAGCCAAATTTTGGAGAACAGAAGTGATAATGTATATCTGGAGAGATAGGCAGGAGATAGATCATCAATGAGTGTTATTACATGTCCTACTAAGGAATTTGAATTTTATCCAATGGAAAATAACAATCAGAGAATGCGCTTTAAGGAAAGGAATAATGTCCAGATTTGCACTTTTGAGAAGGTCAACTCTGATGATAATGAAAAATAGATTCAATTGACCAAGACTAGCTGCAGGGATCAGTTAAGGAAGCTGTTTTGAAAGTTCAAGCAAAATATGATAAGGATCTGAAGTAAGACAATCACAAAAGAATTTGAGAGGAAAATTATGAGAAATCTTTAGGAGGTAAAGTAGGAAATTCTTCCCAACTTCTTGTGGGACAGAAGAGATAAAGTTTGTGGGTATTAATACAACATCCAGGTAGAAATATCCAACAGGAAGTTGTTAGTGAGAGTTGGGTACTTAAGGTAGAAGGCTAACCTAGAGATAAATATTTGAGAGTATTTGGATATCCATGGAAGTTGTAACCATGGACAGAGATTAGATTGTCTAGTGAGACCATATAAATAGGAAGAAAACAATAATATGACCCTAGAAGTCATTAATATTTTTATGGTTTCGAAAGGGAGGGTAAATAGAAAAGAAGAATATGAAAAAAATGGTCATAGAATTGATATGAAGACTAATAGAACTATGTTACAGGAGTCCATGGTAGATGGACATTAAAGACGCAAATAGGGCTTCCTTGGTGGCACAGTGGTTGAGAGTCCACCTGCCGATGCAGGGTACATGGGTTTGTGCCCTGGTCTGGGAAGATCCCACATACTGTGAAGCGGCTGGGCCCATAAGCCATGGCCACTGAGCCTATGCGTCCGGAGCCTGTGCTCCACAATGGCAGAGGCCACAACAGTGAGAGGCCCGCATACCGCAGAAAAAAAAAAAAAAAAAAGACACAAATAGCTAGATCAAATAAGATGAGGATTAAGAGCCTATTAGGAGATTGCTGTTGGCTTTTACCATTGGACTTTCAGAAAAGTGGTGGTGGAAGTCTTGGGTGTTTTAAAGAGTGGTTGGCAGGTGAAGAGACTACATTTCAGAGGCATTTTTTTTAATGAAAACATATTTAGTTCACTAAAGAATAAACCAATCATGAGGAGAAAGTTGATTGTGCCAGATAAAGAGATTGTAACTGATAGTGTAGTCTGGAATTAGATGAGACTGTAAGGAATGATAACAGGAACACAGGTGGAAGGGTTTACTTTAGAAACAAAGTTCTCTTCCTTTGAAAATGAAGAAAGCGTGGAGGTAGTCAGAAGATATAGATAAGTTGTTGTTGTAGATGTAGGAGATTGAGGTTGTTCATACTGTATGGACTCAGTTTTCTCAGTAAATTAGAAGACAGCTTAATTTATTGAGAGAGAGATGGTAGAGGATTTTATGGCTGAGGTGAAACATAAAAATTTGGAATAGATATTGCAGAGATTCAAAGAAACTGACCAGGAGCATGTTTGAGAATTCCTGAGTGATGCTGAAATCTCAAATGAAATAAGCTTACAAATGTCTGGTTACTTAAAAACATAATTTTGTTATTTTCCTCTGCAGCCTCCTGTAGCCTTAGTATATTAATGGAAGAAGTGATTGTTTAGATTAATCCAGTGTTTGGGGCTTGTTGTAAAAAAGGATTAAGGGCTAAGGGCATTGAGGGTGCTGGCAAAGGAGGGATTGTCATGATGCATCATGAAGTCTGTATTGCATATGGAAGAAAGTGAAGTAATGGAGGAATGATGCACTGGGAAATAAATTATGGGGTGAAAGTATTTCCAGATTCTCAACTTCTATATGCACGCCTTTTCTAAAATAGATCTGCCTGAGAAAGTAACTAATAACTGGTTCTTTCTTCTTAAGCTCTTCTTTCACTAAAGTTCTATGCTATAAAAAAGGAGTACCCTCATCCATCCAATTATTATTAAGGTGCTTTCCCCATAGTATAAAAAATCTAGGCAACACAGAAAAGGTTAGTTTTAAAGGAAAGATCATCTAGCGTCCAAAGTAAACTTAGGGGGAGAAATACTGAAGGGAACCATGCCTTGATTCAGCTAAGGAAATGGTTCTCACTCGTGGGTGATTTTTGCCCCCCCAGAAGACAAATGGAAATGTCAGGAGACATTCTGGGTTGTCACAACTGGGAGGAAGGGTGCTACTGGCATTTAGTGGATAGAGGGTAGGCACGCTGGTAAACAATCCAACAATACAAAGGAGGGCCTCCCCACAGCTAAGAATTATTTGGCTGAAAATGTCAGTAGTGCTGAGGCTGAGAAACAATGATCCAGGGCACAAACTCCAGGAAAGAACTATAATTCAGAAATTAGAAGACTGTCACATAAACCTGTATGAATACATTTATTTATTTATTTATTTATTTATTTATTTATTTATTTATTTATTTATTTATTTGTGTGTGTGTGTTCCTTCCTCTTCTACTTTCTGAAAGACTTTTTACAGTGTTGCTATTATGTCACCCATAAGTATTTATAGAGTTCACTAGTAAAATCCTCTGGCCCTTGAGTTTTCTTTATGGAAGTGTTTTAAATTACATATTCATTCAATTAATTTGATTTATTTTGATCGATTTCATTAATTTCTGCTACTATCTTTTTTTACCACTGATTTTTACTTGTAATTCATTACTTTATTTTCATCCCACCTCTAAAAATAGCTACCCCATACACCAAGGGGTAGAGGAAATCCGGGAAAATAGAACTAATTTTAATAACAACATTAATAACAAAGAACCTTCCCAGTTATACTTTTACTATATACAGAAAAATAACTGATGTCATTTTGCTCATCTTGCAATTTTTAAATCTTCCTTTCCTTATTTTTTTCACTAAGTACATCAGACCAGAGGCCCTAGCACCACATGTGTCCCCTCTGTAGTCCTGGCAAGTGTCCTTTACACCTTGACAGCTTTATCACCTACAGTCAGCCTTTTCCATAAGTCAGGCAGGCATGTTATTGGAAGCTGGTGCGTCGGCTTCTTGCACGCGTTTATGGCTCTTCTCATCTCTGTCTACAAAGGAGGAGACTCTTTTATGTTTGTGGGGATAATTGATTCACTAGACTTTCCTCGGGTCTTTCAAAAAGATTCTCACCTTATCACTTATTATGATTGTAAGCTTCTCTCGCAATTCAAGCAGTAGGGTAATTTTCCAGACTTGGGGAAAGCTTACCTTCTCTCACTTTTTTTTTTTTTTTTTGCTTTATAACAAATTTAATCAGTTATAAATATACACATGTTCCCATATCCCCTCCCTTTTGGTTCTCCCTCCCAACCTCCCATTGCCACCCCTGCAGCCAGTCACAAAGCACCGAGCTGATCTCCCTGTGCTATGCGGCTGATTCCCACTAGCTATCTACCTTATGTTTGGTAGTGTATATATGTCCATGCCACTCCTTCGCTTTGTCACAGCTTACCCTTTGCCTTTCCCATATCCTCAAGTCCATTCTCTAGTAGGTCTGTGTCTTTATTCCTGTCTTGCCCCTAAGTTCTTCATGACATTTTTTTTTTAATTCCATATATATGTGTCAGCATACAGTATTTGTCTTTCTCTTTCTGACTTACTTCACTCTATATGACAGACTCTAGGTCCATCCACCTCATTACAAATAACTCAATTTCAGTTCTTTTTATGGCTGACTAATATTCCATTGTATATATGTGCCACATCTTCTTTATCCATTCATCCGATGATGGACACTTAGGTTGTTTCCAGCTCCGGGCTATTGTAAATAGGGCTGCTATGAACATTTTGGTGCATGACTCTTTTTGAATTATGGTTTTCTCAGGATATATGCCCAGTAGTGGGATTGCTGGGTCATATGGTAGTTCTATTTTTAGTTTTGTAAGGAACCTCCATACCGTTCTCCATAGTGGCTGTACCAATTCACATTCCCAACAGCAGTGAAAGAGTGTTCCCTTTTTTCCACACCGTCTCCAGCATTTATTGTTTCTAGATTTCTTGATGATGGCCATTCTGACTGGTGTGAGATGATATCTCATTGTAGTTTTGATTTGCATTTCTCTAATGAGTAAAGATGTTGAGCATCCTTTCATGTGTTTGTTGGCAGTCTGTATATCATCTGTGGAGAAATGTCTATTGAGGTCTTCTGCCCATTTTTGGATTGCGTTTTTTGTTTTTTTGTTATTGAGCTGCATGAACTGCTTATAAATTTTGGAGATTAATCCTTTGTCAGTTGCTTCATTTGCAAATATGTTCTCCCATTCTGAGGGTTGTCTTTGGTCTTGTTTATGGTTTCCTTTGCTGTGCAAAAGCTTTTAAGATTCATTAGGTCCCATGTGTTTATTTTTGTCTTTATTTCCATTTCTCTAGGAGATGGGTCAAAAAGGATCTTGCTGTGATTTATGTCATAGAGTGTTCTACCTATGTTTTCCTCTAAGAGTTTGAGAGTGTCTGGCCTTACATTTAGGTCTTTAATCCATTTTAAGCTTATTTTTGTGTATGGTGTTAGGGAGTGATCTAATCTCATATTGTTACATGTCCCTGTCCAGTTTTCCCAGCACCACTTATTGAAGAGACTGTCCTTTCTCCACTGTACATTCCTGCCTCCTTTATCAAAGATAAGGCGACCATATGTGCATGGGTTGACCTCTGGGCTTTCTATCCTGTTCCATTGATCTCTCTTTCTGTTTTTGTGCCAGTACCACACTGTCTTGATTACTGTAGCTTTGTAGTATAGTCTGAAGTCAGGGAGCCTGATTCCTCCAGCTCCGTTTTTCGTTCTAAGATTGCTTTGGTTATTCAGGGTCTTTTGTGTTTCCATACAAATTGTGAAATTTTTTTTTCTAGTTCTGTGAAAAATGTCAGTGGTAGTTTAATAGGGATTGCATTGAATCTGTAGATTGCTTTAGGTAGTAGAGCCATTTTCACAATATTGATTCATCCAATCCAGGAGCATGGTATATCTCTCCACCTATTTGTATCATCTTTAATTTCTTTCATCAGTGTCTTAAAATTTTCTGCATACAGGTCTTTTGTCTCCTTAGGTAGGTTTACTCCTAGATACTTTATTCTTTTTGTTGCAATGGTAAATGGGAGTGTTTCCTTGATTTCATTTTCAGATTTTTCATCATTAGTATATAGGAATGCCAGAGATTTCTGTGCATTAATTTTGTATCCTTCTACTTTACCAAATTCATTGATTAGCTCTAGTAGTTTTCTGGTAGCATCTTTAGGATTCTCTATGTATAGTATCATGTCATCTGCAAACAGTGACAGCTTTACTTCTTCTTTTCCAATTTGGATTCCTTTTATTTCCTTTTCTTCTCTGATTGCTGTAGCTAAAACTTCCAAAACTATGTTGAATAAGAGTGGTGAGAGTGGGCAACCTTGTCTTGTTCCTGATCTTAGTGGAAATGGTTTCAGTTTTTCACCATTGAGGACGATGCTGGCTGTGGCTTTGTCATATATGGCCTTCATTATGTTGAGGAAAGTTCCCTCTATGCCTACTTTCTGCAGGGTTTTTTATCATAAATGGGTGTTGAATTTTGTTGAAAGCTTTCTCTGCATCTATTGAGATTATCATATGGTTTTTCTCCTTCAATTTGTTAATATGGTGTATCACATTGATTGATTTGTATATATTGAAGAATCCTTGCATTCCTGGAATAAACCCCACTTGATCATGGTGTATGATCCTTTTAATGTGCTGTTGGATTCTGTTTGCTAGTATTTTGTTGAGGATTTTTTCATCTATGTTCATCAGTGATATTGGCCTGTAGTTTTCTTTCTTTGTGACATCTTTGTCTGGTTTTGGTATCAAGGTGATGGTGGCCTCGTAGAATGAGTTTGGGGGTGTTCCTCCCTCTGCTATATTTTGGAAGAGTTTGAGAAGGATAGGTGCTAGCTCTTCTCTAAATGCTTGATAGAATTTGCCTTTGAAGCCACCTAGTCGTGGGCTTTTGTTTGTTGGAAGATTTTTTTATCACAGTTTCAATTTCAGTGCTTGTGATTGGTCTGTTCATATTTTCTATTTCTTCCTGATTCAGTCTTGGCAGGTTGTGCATTTCTAAGAATTTGTCCATTTCTTCCAGGTTGTCCAATTTATTGGCATAGAGTTGCTTGTAATAATCTCTCATGATCCTTTGTATTTCTGCAGTGTCAGTTGTTACTTCTCCTTTTTCATTTCTAATTCCATTGATTTGAGTCTTCTCCCTTTTTTTTCTTGATGAGTCTGGCCAATGATTTATCAATTTTGTTTATCTTCTCAAAGAACCAGCTTTTAATTTTATTGATCTTTGCTATCGTTTCCTTCATTTCTTTTTCATTTATTTCCGATCTGATTTTTATGGTTTCTTTCTTTCTGCTAACTTTCGGATGTTTTTGTTTTTCTTTCTCTAATTGCTCCAGGTACAAGTTTAGGTTGTTTCTTTGAGATGTTTCCTGTTTCTTAAGGTAGGATTGTATTGCTATAAACTTCCCTCTTAGAAGTGTTTTGTTGCATCCCATAGGTTTTGGGTTGTCGTGTTTCCATTGTCATTTGTTTCTAGTTATTTTTTAATTTCCTTTTTGATTTCCTCAGTGATCACTTCGTTATTAAATAGTGTATTGTTTAGCCTCCATGTGTTTGTATTTTTTACAGCTCTTTTTCTGTAATTGATATCTAGTCTCATAGCATTGTGGTCAGAAAAGATACTTGATATAATTTCAATTTTTTAAATTTACCAGGGCTTGATTTGTGACCCAAGATATGATCTATCCTGCAGAATGTTCCATGAGCACTTGAGAAAAATGTGTATTCTGTTTTTTTTGTTTGGAATGTCCTATAAATATCAATTAAGTCCATCCTGTTCAATGTACCATCCAAAGCTTGTGTTTCCTTATTTATTTTCATTTTGGATGATCTGTCCATTGGTGAAAGTGGGGTGTTAAATTCCCCTACTATGATTGTGTTACTGTCGATTTCTCCTTTTATGGCTGTTAGTATTTGCCTTATGTATTGAGGTGCTCCTATGTTGGGTGCATAAATATTTACAATTGTTATATCTTCTTCTTGGATCGATCCCTTGATCATTATGTATTGTCCTTCTTTGTCTCTTCTAGTAGTCTTTATTTTAAAGTCTATTTTGTCTGATATGAGAATTGTTACTCCAGCTTTCTTTTGGTTTCCATTTGCATGGAATATCCTTTTCCATCCCCTTACTGTCAGTCTGTATGTGTCTCTAGGTCTGAAGTGGGTGTCCTGTAGACAGCATATATATGAGTCTTGTTTTTGTATCCATTCAGCCAATGTGTGTCTTTTGGTGGGAGCATTTAATCCATTTATATTTAAGGTAATTATTGATATGTATGTTCCTATTCCCATTTTCTTAATTGTTTTGTGTTCGTTATTGTAGGCCTTTTCCTTCTGTTGTGTTTCTTTCCTAGAGAAATTCCTTTAGCATTTGTTGTAAACTTGGTTTGGTGGTGCTGAACTCTCTCAGCTTTTACTTGTCTGTAAAGGTTTTAATTTCTCTATCAAATCTGAATGAGATCCTTGCTGGGTAGAGTAATCTTGGTTGCAGGTTTTTCTACTTCATCACTTTAATTATGTCCTTCCACTCCCTTCTGTCTTGTAGAGTTTCTGCTGAGAGATCAGCTGTCATCCTGTTGGGGATTCCCTTGTGTCTTATTTGTTGTTTTTCCCTTGCTGCTTTTAATATGATTCCTTTGTGTTTAATTTTTGACAGTTTGATGAATATGTGTCTTGGCGTATTTCTCCTTGGATTTATTCTGTATGGGACTCTCTGTGCCTCCTGCACTTGATTAACTACTTCCTTTCCCATATTAGGGAAGTTCTTATCTATAATCTCTTCAAATATTTTCTCAGTCCCTTTCTTTTTCTCTTCTTCTTCTCGAACCCCTATAATTCAAATGTTGGTGCGTTTAATGTTGTCCCAGAGGTCTCTGAGACTGTCCTCTGTTCTTTTCATTCTTTTTTCTTTATTTTCCTCTGCAGCAGTTATTTCCACTATTTTATCTTCCACCTTACTTATCCGTTCTTCTGCCTCAGTTATTCTGCTATTGATCCCATCTAGAGTATTTTTCATTTCATTTATTGTGTTTTTAATTGATGCTTGATTCATCTTTAGTTCTTCTATGTCCTTATTAACTGTTTCTTGCATTTTGTGTATTCTATTTCCAAGATTTTGGATCTTGGATATAGAATCTTGGATCATCTTTACTATCATCACTCTGAATTCCTTTTCAGGTAGACTGCCTATTACCTTTTCATTTGTTAGGTCTGGTGGGTTTTTATCTTGCTCGTTCTCCTGCTGTGTGTTTTTCTGTCTTCTCATTTTGCTTATGTTACTGTGTTTGGGGTCTCCTTTTTGCAGGCTGCAGGTTCGTAGTTCCCGTTGTTTTTGGTGTCTGTCCCCAGTGGCTAAGGTTGGTTCAGTGGGTTGTGTAGGCTTCCTGGTGGAGGGGACTAGTGCCTGTGTTCTGTTGGATGGGGCTGGATCTTGTCTTTCTGGTGGGCAGGTCCACGTCTCGTGGTGTGTTTTGGGGTGTCTGTGGACTTTTTATGATTTTAGGCAGCCTCTCTGCTATCGGGTGGCATTGTGTTCATGTCTCTCTAGTTGTTTGGCATAGGGTGTCCAGCACTGTAGCTTGCTGGTCGTTGAGTGAAGCTGGGTGCTGCTTTTGAGATGGAGATCTCTGGGAGGTTTTTGCCATTTGATATTATGTGGAGCTGGGAGTTCTCCTGTGGACCAGTGTCCTGAAGTTGGCTCTCCTACCTCAGAGGCACAGCAGTGACTTCTGGCTCCTCAATTTGGGATGATTTGTTGTCTGTTCATGTATTCCATAGACGCAGGGTACATCAAGTTGATTGTGGAGCTTTAATCCGCTGCTTCTGTGGCTGCTGGGAGAGATTTCCCTTTCTCTTCTTTTTTCTCACAGCTCCTGGGTCTCAGCTTTGGATTTGGCCCCGCCTCTGCATGTAGGTCGCTGCAGGGCATCTGTTCTTTGCTCAGACAGGACAGGGTTAAAGGAGCAGCTGCTTTGGGGACTCTGGCTCACTCAGGCCGTGGGGGAGGGAGCAGCACGGAGTGCAGTGTGAGCCTGCCGCAGCAGAGGCTGGCGTGGCGTTGCACCAGCCCGAGGTGTGCCATTTGTTCTCTCAGGGAAGCCGTCCCTGGTTCCTGGGACCCCGGCAGTGACGGGCTGCACAGGCTCCCAGAAGGGTGGCATGGACAGTGACCTGTGCTCACACACAGGCCCCTTGGCGGCAGCAGCAGCAGCCCCAGCATCCCACACCTGTCTCTGGGCTCTGCGCTTTCAGATGCAGCTCACGCCCCTCTGTGGAGCTCCTTTAAGCAGCGCTCTTAATCCCCTCTCCTCGTGCACCAGGAAACCAAGAGGGTAGAAAAAGTCTCTTGCCTCTTTGGCAGTTCCAGAGTCCTCCAGTACTCCCTCCCAGTTAGCTGTGGTGCATCAGCCCCCTTCAGGCTGAGTTCTCACCGCCAGCCCCAGTCCTCTCCCTGCGCTCTGACCAAAGCCCCAGCCTCAGCTTCCAGCACCGCCCGCCTCGGTGGGTGAGCAGACAAGCCTCTCAGGGTGGTGCGTGCTGGTTGGCACCGATCCTCTGTGTGGGAATCTCTCTGCTTTGCCCTACCCAGGTACGTGGGGAGTTTCTTGCCTTTTGGGAGGTCTGAGGTCTTCTGCCAGCGTTCAGTAGGTGTTCTGTAGGAGTTGTTCCATGTGTAGCTGTATTTCTGGTGTATCTGTGGGGAGGAAGGTGATCTCCGCATCTTACTCTTCTGCCATCATCCCCTGAATACATTTATTTAAATTAAAAAATATTTCAGACTTTTTCTGACAAAGTAATTCTGAATTAGCTGATTGATTTGACACTAAGAACTATATTTGTCAATTAATTTGTATGAAAAACATGTATAAAGTGAAGGAGTTTTAACTTCAACTCCAAGTTTTTACAAGAAAATATACTTCAAGCACATATATAATATAAAATATATTGGAAAACTTTTTTGTATCTATTTAAACTTATGATACAACAATCTTGAGGTGTCAACTTTAATATGCCACAAGGCAGATAGATTTTTTTCAAAAAAATTTTAGGGATTATGAAACCAAAATTTTGAAGATCACCAATTTAGACAATCTGAGGCAGATCAGTCAATCTGATGAACTCCACAACTGTCTTCTGATAATATAACCCCAAAATAAATCCCATAAAAAAATGATTCAAACCTTATACTCAACCACAGGACTCCTTATTATGAAATACATTTTTAAGTTCTCCCAACCTAGTGCTTAGTTTGCAAATATGCATTGATCTACACTATTTTAATTTCCCTAGTGCTCACCTTCCTATTTTTAACTTTACAGCTAAATTTCTTAAAATAAATTTATACTTATTTTATCTTGCCTCCCTTTTTTTACCTTCAGTTCACTCCTTAAGCCATTAGAAACCATCCTTTTATTTTTTAAATAAAATATTTCATTAAAGTTTAAATTTTATATAGAAAAGCATACAAATTATGCATAAAAGTTTGATGAATTACATACCCACATAACTACCATTATGTCTTTCCCATCCTCTACCATAAAATTAGCTACTTTTTTGAGTTCTGTGATGGGAGACTAATTCTTTCTGCTGTTATACTTTATATAGATGGAAGCCTACAGTGTGAATTATTTTGTGTCTGGATTCCTTTTCTCATATTATAATTTTGAGATCGATCTATGTTTTTTTTCCAGTGATAGTAGTTTATTTATATTATTCTATTCTGTGCATATGCTGCGATGTATTTATTCTATAGTAATCTATTTATCTACTCATTTGGGTTGTTTCCAGTTTTAAGCTAATATAAATACTGCTGCAAAAATATTTATGTACCTGTCTTTTGGTTAACCGGTGGGTATATTTCTGTTTGAGTATAAACCTAGGACTGAAATTACTAGGAGTGATATACATATGTTAAGTTTTAATAGCTACTGTAAAACAGTTTTGTAGAATGGTTATACAAATTGTGCATCCCACCACAAGTAAATACACCTGGGTGAGGGAATAGAGTATTATCTTATTATGGTTTTAGATTAAATTTCCATGATTTCTAATTAGATTGAGGTACTTTTAATATGTTTTTATAGGGCATTAAGATATTATTTTTAAAAAGTAGTTATTTATGTCATTTGTTCATTTTTCTAGTAGGCTGTCTAATTTTCTCAAGTCATTTGTAGGAGTTTTTTTAATATGTTCTGGATATGAGTCTTTCATTGGTCACATTTGTAGCAAATTAATCTTTACCACTTAAAGAGTTTTTCTTCTTAAATGTGTCTTTGATGAACATAGTCTTCAATTTGATGGAATCCAATATATACTTCATGGTTAGAGTTTTATCATTCCTGTTAAAACATTTGCCTACCCCAGAGTCATGAAATTATTCTCCTTAGTTATCTGGAAACTTATTTTTTTTACTTTATACACTTACATCTAAAATCAATCTGGAACTCATCTTTGAGAATCATGTTAAGTATGGTCAATGTTCCGTTTTTCCCATATGAGTATCCTATTGATCGATTTATTGAAAAGAACATTGTTTCAGCACTGATGTCTCAAGTCACTTTTGTCCCATTCAAGTGCTCATATGGTTCTGGATCTATCTCTGAGCTTTTATAATGTTCCATTGCTCTATTTTTCTATCCTTGTGCCAGTACCACACTTTTAATTACTGTAGCTGTACAACAAATCTTGATATTTGATAGTATAAATTCTCCAAATATGTTTCTATTTTCAAGGTTATTTTAGTTAGCTTGACTCTTTTTCTTTCCACATATATTATTGATTCAACTTGAAAATTTCTAAAAAATAAACCACCTGCTGGGATTTCTTTTGGAACAGCGTTGAATCTATAGATCAATTTGAGGATAATGTACATCTTTATAATACTGAGCTTCTCAGCTCATAAACAATATACATCCCTTTTATTTGGATCTTTAATTTTTTCAGTATTTTATAGTTTACTTTGGTCTTGTTTGTAAGGTGAGTTTACCTAGGATATTGTCAACTTTATCTTAATTTTCATATTTATCATCATAAATTATTTATAATATTTCTGATGTACAAACTGATATCACTTTTTTATTTCAATATTAACAATTGGTGCTTTCTTTCTTTTTCCTTAATTGGTTTTACCAAGGATCTCCTAATATTATTATATTTCAAAGACCCAACTTTGGCTTTCTTGAGACTCATGCTCCATTTACTCCTCAGGAAGAAACTGGGAGTTTGGTGTTCCCTCTCGATTGTAAGGTGCTGTGCTGGGTGTGAGGGTTATGGCTAGACTGTGTCTCAGTCTTTCCTACTCCTTTCCAAGTGGGTATTTTATCACTTGTTCATTGTGTAGGAGTCACTCAACTAGTTTCTGGTTTTAATTCAGAGGGAATTGACCTACGTGTAGCTGTATATTTGGTGTGTCTTTGGGAGAAGTGTAAGTCAGAAGCCTCCTATCCCACCATCTTGGTGATGTCGAATGTTGGTGCATTTAGTGTTGTCCCAGATGTCTGAGATTGTCTTCAGTTTGTTTCATTCTTTTATCTTTATTCTGCTCCTCGGCACTTATTTCCTCCATTTTGTTTTCCAGCTCACTTATTTGTTCTGCCTGACTGAGTTTTTCTGTTATTGATTCCTTCTAGTGTATTTTTCATTTCAGTTATTGAGTTGTTCATCTCTGTTTGTTTGTACTTTAGTTCTAGATCTTTGTTAAACATTTCTTTTATTTTCTTAGTCCATGTCTCCATTGTATTTCCGAGATTCTGGATAATCTTTACTATCATTATTCTGAATTCTTTTTCAGGTAGATCACCTATTTCCTCTTCATTTATTTGGTCTCGTAGGTTTTTACCTTGCTCCTTCATCTATGACATATTTTTTTGCCATCTTTTTTTTCTTTTTATGAGTGAGATTGTGTTCCTTTCTTACTGGTTGTTTGGCCTGAGGCTTCCAACAGTGGAGTTTGTAGGCTATTGGGTATAGCTGGTCCTTGGTGCTGAGATGAGAAACTCTGTGAGACCTCACTCTGATGAATATTCCCTGGGGTCTGAGGTTCTCTGTTAATCCAGTGGTTTCAATTTGGAGTTCCCTTGCAGGAGCTTTGGCCTGACATCTGGATAGTGAACCAAGATCCTGCAAGACACGTGGGGTACCAAAAAAATAATAATAATAACAAAGTAAAAATTAAAATTAGACTAGGAAACTAGCAGATATGTCGAAAGAATATAAAAAATAAAAATATACGTGAATCAACAGCCAGAAGTTACATCAGTACCAGAATAGTAAAAAAAAAAGAGGTGGAAGGAAAATAAAAAATAAAGGGGTGGGCGGAAGACCTTGTCTATGGAGGGTGGGGCCTAGTCAAGGGCGAAATTTGGGCAGTGGGTGAGGTCTATATTTAGGACCCACTGGTCTAGGAAATATCCTGTGGGATGTAGGGGCTGGGGCTTAGGCTCAAGGAATAGAAAGGGCCCAGGCGAGCGCCCCCCCTGCCAGTCTCAGAGGGCAGGAGACCTCACCTGGGAGGCAGCAGGCTTCCTGGGCTCAAGTGGGTGGGGCAAACACCGTCCTCTCCTCTCCTGCTCCCCTGGTCTGGGAGGGCCCCTCCTGCCTGACTCTCCTGATCTCCCCTGCCTCAGGGGCACCAATCCTCTCTGGCCTCCACTTCTCCCCTCCTTTCAGTTTCCCCAGATCCTACTGGTTCACTTGGGGGTTCCTGCCATCTCCTTGGGCATCAGGGTCCCCCACCAGTGGCTGGCAGGTGTCCTAGTTGTGGGGAGATGTTAACTCAGTGCCTTCCCACACCGCCATCTTGGCTCTGACTCCAGGACTCTTTTATAAGGACATTATTCTTATTCATGAGGTCTCCAAGCTCATGACCTAAGCAGCTCCCCAAGTTACCATTACATTGGGCATGAGGATTTCAACATATGGATTTTGGGGGAACACAAATATTTAGACCATAGTACTATTTTTCCAGGAAAACATTTCTCATTACCTTGGTTCATGGTGCTCTCTAGCTCCTGGAGATGCCAATGTCTGTCATTTCCAAATCTGTTCTTTCAGCATGACACCTTTCTAAAAATCTTCCTAGTGTTAATATTCACTAGTATATTTAACCCTGGACTAGAACCAGGCAGGTTTGTATGGAGAAAGGGGATAAATAATTCAATTTGTTCAACTTGGATTTGAGTCACTTTTGAAACATCTAAATGAAGAGGTTAAGTAAATGACTGAATTTGTGGACCTGGACCTCAGAGAATTCTGGGATGGAGCTATAACCTTGTGAGTCAACCTATGTATAAATGGTAATTAAAGAAATTATCATTGTGGTATCTAGCCTCCAATATGGTCTCCAATGATTCTCATTTCCTAAAATTCACTCTGTTGTGTAGTCTCCTTCCACACTGAATTAGGTCTGGGTTGTATGCCTGATAGAGTACAAAAGAGATGATTGTGTTGGAGTTCCTAGGCTAGGTAATAAAGGGAATTGCTGCTTCTATTTTCATCTCTTGGATTACTTTCTCTGGAAGCAATCAACCACCATGCCATGAGGACACTCAAGTAGACTTTGGAAAGGCTATCATGGAGAGGAACTGAGACATCAACAGTCATCACTAACATACCTTTGTGTAGTTGAATCCTCCAGCTCCAGTCAAGCCTGCAGATTAATATAACCCCACTTACATCTAACTCTATCTTTTTAAGAACTGTGAGGGGTCTGAGGTTTTACCTTACCTGTAAGATAATGAGTCAATCTGCCACAGTTTCATAGATGCTGTTAAATGATACATGACTCCAGGATGAGAAATAAAGAACTTTATTACTCATATCACAGCAGGAAGCATGAGCTTCATGGTTACATCTTACTCCATAAGTCCCACAGGAGTGATATTATATGGTCTGGATGGATGCTAATATATGCATCACAGCTGAAGAAACCCAAGTTTGGGGAAACACAAATATTTTATAATGGGCTGCAAAAGAAACCTTCCCTTTACTTTGGAGAGAGATATTATCTTTATTATACTGAACTGTAAGCAAGTTTGCCCTTACTTCTGGAGGTAGATGCTACCTTGATTTTCCAAGGCTGTTCAATATATAAGCATTATTGGAAGGACAGTTGGGAATACAAAAGCAGTTAATGCCTTACTTGCAAGATAAACAGAAACATGAGAAATATATAGAGGGTTGTTTCCCAATGTAATTTCATGAGAAAAACCAAGCCAGATCCACCTAGACAAACTGCTCTTGAATTCTGAGATACACTAAACACTTACTCTTGTTTGAAGCACTAAGTTGTGGACTAATTTAGTATGCAACAAGATATAACTATTACAGTCATGGATGAGATTACTCTGGAAATATGTCTCAATTTTATTATAGAAAGAAGTGTGAAGGGAGATTATTTAAATACATATTCCCATGTCATACTTGAAGAGATTCCAGTTTATTAGGTCTAGAGTAGGATCTCATAATATGCATTTTATCACTTGTACTTCTAATGCAGATGGTCACTATATGGAGAGGGATTACAAGTGAGGAGAAAATAATGCGTAGGGATTCTTCCTGAGGGACTCCATTATCTAAAGTTCAGATAAAGAAAATATTTCCAACAAGAGTAAGAAACAGCAGTGATAGAAGTAGAAAATAAAAAGAAGGAAAGCTTGAAATCAAAGTAGAGTATTTTCTTAAGAAGAAGGATGTGATCATCAGAGTCAAATGTTTCCTAGAGATAAAGTACTAATCTGATTGAAAATTATAAGCAACTCCATGTTTGAAATGTAACTCAAGAAAAATGACCAAATGAATATACACATCTAATTAAGCTCTCTTGGGAAACCCAACAAAATTTATAGTAAAGAGGTATTTTTAAGACATAAATTCACTAGGATAATCGTTCCAGGAGAATAGTCAAAGCCAATATAATTTCAGAAGCTGGAAATGAGAGTAGCTATATTTATTACAACTTCTTGGGTGTAAATTTAAGCTGGCAGTGGAGAAAGCAAGGAATAACCTGATTTATAGCACAAAATCCTCAATAAGCTCAGGAACTGGCAGAGAAGGTAATACAAATGTGAGTTAATGGTTGTTTTATAAACAAATCCAAATCTCTTCTTACACTTCACTACACTGAGTGACTGTCCTTTCCCTGTTCAAACAGAAGTTTAGAGGTGTATTTTCTAGAGAGAAAATAAAGTAGAGGCTCTCTGGATTAGATCAATGACAGGCTCAGTTGATTGGTACCATACTAAAAACATAGGAATAAATGAGCATACATTCATGCAGAATTCTGAGAACACCCCTCAGTCCTTTCCCCACTCATTTCCAAGAAAACTAATATCCCAAGTATCTACCTTCTCACTTGAAAGACAAAGACCAAAACAAGCAAGTAAAGAGAAAAGTCAAGCAACTTTGAGGAAACATACTATACAGAAAGAAGATAACATAGGGAGAAAAAAACAATCAGGGTATTTGTTTATATAAGAAAATATGTTACAACTACAAATCAAGAACAGGAGGTTATAATAAAGGACCATTTTGAAAACAAAAACATTTTTGGAAGTGAAAATCATTATAACAAAGAAAATTGAAACTAGTAGAATACTTGGAATATGAAGTAGGTAAAATCTTCCAGAAATTTGAAATTTGAGCAAACAAAGAGACAGATAAAAAATATTGGAGAAAAGTTGTTGTTGTTTAAGTTGTGGTGCAGTCCAGGAGCTTCACCATTTGAACAAAAGTTCTAGCAAGAGAAAACTGAGGTTACAGAAAAATAAAATGATATAAGAAATTTATCAGAACTGAAGAACATAAGTTTACAGATATAAAGAGCCCATTGATTTTCTGGTACAATGGATAAAAAATAAGAGAGGTCCTCTGCTATCTAGAAATGTGTGTAGATGTGCCTAGATTATCTTGATAGAGCACATGAAGATGCTAAAAGCAGTTGTATCTGAGGAACGGATAGCATGGCCAGGAAAAGGGAATACTTTTCATTGCTTATTCTGGTCCTTTTCCAAGTTTGAATCCTTTATGTAGACTTTGTTTTTTACACTTCATTTTGAAAGGAGAATATTTAGTTTTTATAATAATGGCTTACATTTATTGAACAATATATATCTATTAGACATTGTCCAGTTTTCTTTAAATGAATGAAATCATTTATTCCTCATAGCAACTTTATGAATTATATAATATTATACCATTTTTATAGATAAGGTAACTGAGTCACAGAGATAAGTAACTTCTCCAAGGTTCATAGTGAGTAAGCCATAAAACACGAGTTTGAAAGCAAGCATCTTGTCTCCAGAGAGAGATACACACACAACATGGAAACTTTAGCTAACTGTCACTATTAGAATATTCAGTTGCAAAATAAAAAAAAATTTCCTAGGTCTGGGATATATTTCAGAATTCCATTAATTTATGTCAGCCTATTATTTATTACTTATTGCTATTATTTTTTTTAATTTTTTGGACATGACAAGAAACATGTGGGATCTTAGTTCGCTGACCAGGGATCAAACCAGAGCCCCTTGTAGTGGAAGTGTGGAGTCTTAACTACTGGACCACCAGGGAAGTCCCAGCCTATTTTTATTATAATTGAATAGGGTCATAAATATATTTAGAACACATACATGTCTTTGAGGGAAAAATGAATTTTAGCATTGCTAGATGGCTTGAAAAGTGGCAGTTTTCAAAGGGTCATTGTTATTAAGCAGCAAACACAACTCTTCCTACTATTAAAAATTATTGGCAGTAAGTAACATTTATTAAGTAGTTACTCTGCATCAGGCATTATAGGTACTTTAAAGACATCATTATACTTATCTTCAGAACAACACACCACCATTCTTTCTACAATTAGGAAGATATGTATTTTAAAGGTTCCTAGTTCTTTCCTGGTTTCAGAGGAAAAAAAAAACAAACTTATTTTGGATGTTATGCTTCCGCCAATTTTGCAATCTTTATTAGTTTCTTATTGCTGCATAACAGTATGCCACAAACTTAGAAGTTTAAACAATACACATTTATTATCTCACAGTTTCTGAGTCAGTTTTCTGAGCATGACATAACTGGGTCCTGTGCAAGGCTGAAATCCAGGTGTTAACCAGGACTGGGTTTCATCTGAGGCTTTACTGGAAAAGGATCCCCTTCCAAGTTCAAATGGCTGTAGGTTGCATTCAATTCCTTGCAGGGGCCAGATGAGGGTCTCAGTGTCTTTTTGGCTGTCAGCCAGAGGTCATCTAGAATTTCTTGCATGTGACCATCTCCACAAGGCAGCTCACATGTCAGCTTGCTTCTTCATGAGGATTCCAGCAATATGGGCACTATTATCTTACATAAAACAATTATGTACACACAACCAAACACATGTTATCACCTCTGCCATATTCTATTGGTTGGAAGAAAGTCACAGATTATTTTCCCACTGCAATGGAGGGAAATATACCAGGTGTAAATACCAGGAAGTGGGAGTCATGGGGACTACAGTGAATAAGCTGAAGAACATTACTTAATAAGGAATAATAGTAGTGTTTTCATTTTTGTACTTTGTGAATTAGAAGTCAGTCTTTTATTTTTATTCATAAATCGTAAATCTAGATTAAATCCATTAGTACAAATTAAAGATAGTATTGAAACTTTCATTCTGATACTCATGACAAGTAAGTGTGGTTGGGTTTGATTTATTTAGTAGGACTTCTAAATGTTAGAATCCATTTACAGTTTTTAAACTGAAGCATTAGAAATATTCTATTATATATGTTTATTCTGTCATCCCACCCAACTACCCGCATACAGACTCTCCTACATGTGTATACACACACAGCTTTTTTCCCATAAATACATGGTTTTTCCCTTAAATTTTCTGTCTCATATGCCATAAGAATTCAAGCTTCTACTCTCTGCCTCAAGTAGCAAATTACTTTTGCTCACTTTGCCCTCTGCTGTCCTCTGTTCATGTTTTAAGAGAGCTTCCCTAAGCATATGAGCATAAGGGAGGAACTAAAAATACAGATTCCTCCTAGTCAGTGAAATGTTTGGTAAATGTTGCTATACTTTACAGAGAAAAATTAACCTATTTAAAATTAGGATGATTTTCATAATTCCTGGTTAAAATTAGAGAAGATAATCTTTTGAAAAATACAATTATGTTTGGTCCTAAACCCTGAGAAATATTCAAATAACTTCTTTGTACTTAGGATCAACCACTAGTTCTATGTTATTTCATGAAACACAAGAGAATCTGGAGAGAAAATGTAAGTAATGCATATTGAAATTAATTCAATAAGCACTGATAACTTCTATGATGTTATTGATAACTTCTCATAGCATCAAAATAAAAATCTCCAAAAATAATCCTAAGCAACTGAGTAGCAGTTTTTTTTTATTTCAAAGGCCAATAATTGTAAATACTGTAAAGGATTGCTGGATAAATATGATAATCTGAGCTAATAAAGGAATTCTCCTCTTCTACTTGAAGTATTGATACATAGAAAATCTAGGAAAATGTAACCCCCAACACTTCTGAATTAATCTTTGAACCTGAAATCAGGAAAGAAAAATCCCCTTGTGCCATAAATAAAGACAGAAATAAAAGTCATAATGGTTAATAGGAGCTAGAATTGAGGGGCCTGCGAAGTAACTTAGTTCAGATATAGGCTTCTAAAAATCAGACTAGGCTGTATTAATCTAGAACTTAAAAATATGACTACAAAAATCTCAGTAGCTTCTAGTAACAAAGTTTTATTTTTCACTCACATTACATGTCTATTGGAGGTTGGATCCAGCTCTACTCCAATGGTTTTCCATCCAGGAACAAGGAGATAACATAGCTTCTATCAAAGATATTGTCTTTCTCATATTAAAAGGAAAAAGAAAATAGAGGAAAATGATGGCTTTTAAAGCCTCTGCTTGAAAGTGGCACACATCACTTCTGTTAACATTTTTTGGCTAAAGTAAGTCATATGGCCAGACCTGACATCAAAACTCCAGTAATATATAATTGCCTAACAGGAGGAAGAGTGATATAAAAGCAAAATTAAGGATGGTAATATTTATCAGAAGAAAGCTAGTTAAATATATGTTGTAGTAATATAGATATCAAATAAAATATAATTTAAAGTGAAAAAATAGTGTAAATATATGAAGATGCTACATAATGATAAATCAAAGAAGGAACAAAGATGGTATAGCAATAAGATCTTGTAACTCCTAACATCTAGCTTAGAAATATATTAAACTGTTATAATTATAAGAATTGGACAAAACCTCAATTATGACAGATTTTATTTATTCATTTATTTATTTTCAACTAGTTTTATTGTGATATAATTGACATGCAGCACTGTACAAGTTTAAGGTTTACAGCATAATGATTTGACTTACATGCATCATGAAATGTTTATCACAGTTTAGTGAACATTTATCATCTCCTATAGATACAAAGTTAAAGAAATAGAAAAGAAATTCCTTGTGATGAGAATGCTTAGGATTGACTTTCTTAACAACTTTCATATACAACAACAGCATTGTTAATTATATTTACCATGTTGTACTTTACATCCTTAGTGCTTATTTATCTTATAACTAGAAGTTTGTATCTTTTGACTGCCTTCATCCAATTCCCCTCTCCCCATCCCCTGCCTCTGATAACCACACATCTGATCTCTTTTTCTATGAGTTGATTTGTTATTTGTTTGCTTTTGAAGTATAATTGACCCAAAACACTGTTAGTTCCTGTTGCATGACATAGTGATTTGATATTTTTATACATTTCAAAGTGATCACCATAACAAATCTAGTTACTATATTTCACCATACAAATATATTATATAGTTACTGACTGTACTCCTCACACTGTACATTTCATAACTGTGACTTATTTATTTTGCAACAGGAACTTTATATCTCTTAATCTCCCTCACATATTTCTCCCCCCACCACCCTGCCATCAGCCCTTTCCCCTCTGGCAACCCTTGTTGGTTCTTTGTATCTATAACTTTGTTTCTGTTTTGTTATGTTTGTTCATTTGTTTCAATTTTTACATTCTACATATATAAGTGAAAACACAGTATTTGTCTTTCTCTGACTTATTTCACTTAGCATAATACCTTCTAGGTCCAACCATGTTATCACAAATGGCAAGATTTTATTCTTTTTAATGACTGAGTAATATTCCATTGTGTGTGTGTGTGTGTGTGTTTGTATCACATCTTCTTTAGCCATTCATCTATTGATGTGTACTTGCATTGTTTCTATATCTTGCCTATTGCAAATAATGCTGCAATGAACATAAGGGGTGCATATGTCTTTTCAAATCTGTGTTTCACTTTCTTTGAATAAATATCCAGGAGTGGAATTGCTGGATAATACAGTAGTTCTACTTTTAATGTTTGAGGAATCTCTATGTTGTTTTCCATAGTGGTTGCAACAATTTACATTCTCACCAAGAGTGGATGAGGGTTTCCTTTTCTCTATGTCCTCATCAACACTTGTTACTTGGTGTCTTTTTGTTAATGATCATTCTGACAGGCGTGAAGTAATATCTCATTGTGGATTTGATTTACATTCCCTTGATGATTAGTGATGTTGAGCACCTTTTTATATGCCTATTGGCCGTCTCTATACTTTCTTTGGAAAAAGTCTGTTGAAGTCTTCTGCCCATTTTATAATCAGGTCATTTTTTATTTTATTTTATTTTATTGGTATGACTTCTTTGTATATATTGGATATTAACCCTTTATCTGATATATTGTTTGCAAATATCTTCCCCCATTCAGTAGGCTACCTTTTCATTTTGTTGACCATTTCCTTCACCATGAAAAAGGGTTTTAGTTTGATGTAGTACCATTTTGTTTATTTTTACTTTTGTTTTTCTTGCCTGAGTAAACATATTTAAAAAAATATTACTAAGACAGATGTCAATGGGCATACTGCATATATTTTATTCTAGAAGTTTTATGGTTTCAGGTCTTACATTTAAGACTTTAATCCATTTTGAATTTATTTTGTGCATGGTATGAGAGTGTAGTTCACATTTTAATACATTTTTTCTCAGAAATGTATTAATATAGCTGCTGTATACAGAGAATGGTGTTCCAAGAACTCCTACAAATGCATAAGAATAAACAAACTGATAGAAAAAGTGGCAAATTATAATACTGTTAAATTCACAAAAGGGGAAAATACACTAACAGAGAAAGATATACAATGATGCTTAATCTCACTTGTAACAGATATGACTTTGGACAAGTAACTTTACTATATCTAAGTTTCTGTGCCTAGCCAATGAAGATAAAATCATAAATAACTCACAGAGTAATTATAAGACTCAAATTAGTTAATGCATGAAGATTTTTAGAAGAGGTCTTAACACAGAGTAAAGGTTAAAAACTGTTAGCTAGTGCTGTAATATAAGGGATAAAAGTAGGAGTTATAGTAGTAATCAGAGAAATGTAACTTAAAATAATAATATGGTAGAATTAGACTGGTAAACAGTAAAAAAAAAAGATCTAACTGTGCCAAGTGTTAGTGAGGATGTGGGGCAACAAGAAATCCTGGTGAGAGTGAAAATCAGTGCAATTCATTTGAATTAATTTGGAAATGTCTAGGAAAGTTGAAGGTAAAGTAAAGCTGAAGGTACATATACCTATTATCCACCAACGGCTTCAGGGTATAAACTCTGGAGAAAATCTTACATATATGTCCCAGGAGACATCTACCTATGTGTTCTTCATTGTTTATATTGCCAGAAATTAAAAGCAATAGAGGTCCACAATAGAATAAAGACATAATAAATTATGTTACTAAATAGCAGAGTAGATGAATTTAAGTTATCATCATGAATAGTTCTGGAAAATGTAATGGTGATTGGAAAAAGTGAGCTGCAGAAAAGTGCAAATGATGTGACAGCATTTATGTAGATTTAAAACAAAATACACAAAGTAATGCTGTATAATGTTCATTGATGTGTGTATAGGTTGTGCACACATAGTGAAATTTAAAATAAAGACAAAAATGGATTACAAAAGGCACAAAAATTCATTTTATTGATAACTCTAAGGTAGGGGTGATAGGAGTGGGATGGGTATGTGTAAGGCTGGGGAAAGGGAAAAGGGGATTCCAGGTTAATTTTGATTGTTCTGTTTCTTTTATACACACATGTGGGTATAAACACAGGAAGCAAAAATAATCAAATGGTAACGTTTATTAATTCTAGATCATAGGTCCTTTTGTGTTTCTTATATTATTCACTGAATTTTTCTATATTTCTAAACTGTTTTAAAAATGTGGAAATATTTTCCTTTTAACAATGAACAGTTTGGATTTGTTAAGCACAAAATATTTTTCCAAAAGACTTATTAAAATTCCAAACTCTTAAAGTTGAAAAGAACCTTAGAGAGTTTCCAGGAAGCCTATTGAAGTGAGATGTGTCGTTATAATAAAACAGAATTTTTTATAGAAAAGGTGGAGATGGAGTGCTAAACAAACTAACATTCCATGTGTAAACACTAAACCCTTGACAACTTTCGAGTATTATGGAACGTGCTGTCCCCATGAACATCATTCACACTTTGGAGAAGTTTTCATAGTAGAAAATAGAAATAAGGACACAATGATAATTCATCTGGTTCGATTTCAAGTATATTTTTCCTTTTCTGAAGAATGTTACAACTTCTATTCATTACTGCTGGAGACAGCACAAGAAAAATAACAGTATGATGGAAAGGTAAAGCGGATACTTCCTAGAAAAAAATGAAATAAGAAAAAAAAATTCCACTTATCAATTGTGACTACTTCTCTTTTCATCTGCCTGCACTCCCACTTTCTCACCTAGTGCCACTTTCAATAAGCCACCTATTTTGTCTGCCTCCTACTCAATCTCCTCCCCATCACAGGCTTCACATTTCTTTCTGTATTCTTTATTTCTCAGGCATGGACCATAACTCTCCCTATGTATGCTTCCTAATTATCTTTTCTCTGTTGATACTGCTACTTCCTCTAACTCTTCCCTTTTTACTTTTATTGTATCTACCTAAACTTCTGTTTCTATCTAGCATTGTCCATTTTGTTTGTTTCTTCTTCAACATCCACTCTCTCTCCCTTTTTAAAGGAATAAGCATCCTTTGAGTTGATGCTATTTTTTTTAAGACTTTAAGCTAGCACAGTTTCCTGGTGTAATGTGTCTATGTATTAAGCCACTAGAGTAGAACAAACTTTCTCAGGCACCAAAGGAATTAGGCACACATAGAATTTTTTTTGTCAATAGTTCACAGAATGCAGACAAATCCAAAACTGCTCACTGTATTAAAAACACTAGGATTGTGGAAAGTTAATTAACTTAAGAATAGTACTGCATGCCAAATATGTTGTTTAAGCCTAAAATCTTAGTGATCGTGAATTTTAGATTTCACAAAATCTAACAAATACAAAATAAGTACATTTCCAACTATCAGTTTTTTGTTTGGGGCACTTTTCTGGGGACAGAGCTTCTCCACTTATTTCCAGACTCACTGGACTGACCAGCAGATGCCATTACTGTTGTTTCAAAATGTCCTTAAATAAAAGGAGAAAAAAGAGAGAAGTAAAACAATCTGTCAAGTTGCTGGTTTTTTTGCAGTGAAATAGAAATGTGCTCCATTTTTCCTTATGATCTACATTGCATAGATGTAAGAAAGTCCACATAACAACACATTTTAAATACTGCACAATACATACCCTTTGAAGAAAGTGTCCCATGACAATAAAATTAATGTGCAGCCACACAGTCAGTTCAGTACCATTTAAAGATTTTTTAGTTAATGCAACAACTTTTTTCTCCCTAAGTGCCATAGGTATGTTTGCAAGATGACTACTTTAAACAGATAAGAATTTATTTAATTGCTATATTTAGAGATATTTAAATTTTTCTATTGCTAACATTCAGCAATATACTAACCATTAATGAGCTTTTACAAGATGGAGGTGACTATAGGAGTTCAGAGGAGAAAGACTTTGATATAAGTTCCAAACAAACAGCAACCTTCAATAGTCCTGAATAATGTGAACAATCTCTGAAATAGGAGATCTCTGATGAGATTGACTGGGGACACTTAACTCTTGTTATAGCTACAGATATACAAAGTGCTGATCATTTCTAACTCACTACCAGGCTTATGATAAAGGCCTCTTGTTGCTCTAAGCCACCAGATGCTGTCCCTAAACCATTGATGCTACTGATGGTACAAATACCTAAGACCTCACTGGTGCCATGTTATGTTCTATGATGAAAGGGAGGTTATTCTTCTCTTCTGTTTTATTTATTTATTTATTTTTTCTTCATCACACTGATACCAATTTGGCACTGTCTTTTGCTTGTGGATATTTATGCACAAATAGTTCTTTTAATTTCACTTAGTCTCCTCTCCAAAGGCTTGGGGGATTTGGGTAGGAAATCACATAAATGACATACACCTATTCAGAATTTCCCCTGCTTTCATTGCCGGGACTATGATATTGATGACATTTTTGTTTTTGACTCTCCTCTTTGATAATAGGGACATCATACTTAACAGTTTTATTGCCAGAAAACCATATAAAATGCTTTTCATATATATCTCAATTCCCTCAGGACCTCTGAGACTTGGATATTTATATTAACTGTATTTTACAGATAAGAAAACAGGATCAAAAAATTAAAGGACTAGCACAAGTTTATGTGGCTAGTAAGTGACAATGCTGGGGTTTAAACTAAGGTCTACCTTTAGTGCCTGAGTTTTTAATCACCTCACTAAACTGAGAAACCACACAACGTGCCTTCTCTGGTGGTTTCAACCACCCAGTGATCACAGATGTAAAACATCATTTTTTAAATTTTTAGTGTAAATATTAATAGAAAAGTAGAGCCGGTTAGAACCTTAGAAATTATCTATTCCAGCACCACATTTTACTGAGAAAGAAATTCAGGCCTAGAAATGAGACGTGAGTGAATTACATGAGAAGAAAATTGTCCCATCTGTTTACCCAATAATTCTGCAACAGTGCTAAGGTTAGAAAAAAGCTGCCATTTCTTTTGTGTATGTATTTGGTTCAAGACATAAAATCATTTTCCATCATGCTACATTATTGTTATAATAAACCAAGGTAATGTATATGAGGGAGTATTATCTCTGAAGAGGGATGAGAAGGGAGATTTTCTTGACTAAATAGGTTCTATCTACCCTCCTCTACTTGAAACTTGCTTCCAGAAAATGAGTGTATAGGACTTGGTTCCAGGAAGACATCCCTCAGAAGCATGGTGCAACATACCAGTGTGGAGGGGTTTTGCACTATTCCCTGAAACAGAGCCCTCCACTAATAAGTAACAGATAAACATTACTTGAACTGTTCTACTATATCCTGTTAACATACTGATTATTCCTGATCAATACATAATGCACTAAGAAGTAATAACTACAACAAAGGGGGAAATTTATCACTAATGCTCATATTCAAAGTCTTCTGTGTTTTCTCAGCTCTACTAAACCTCTACATGGACTAAAGGAAGACAGAAACTAACGTTTCCTGTACACCTATTATGGGGTCAAGTACAATGCATAAATCTTCTTACTCAATCCCCATAACATTTCTAAAAAGTAGGTACCATTATTATCTACTTCACAGATGACGATACAGGCTCAGATAATTTAAATAACTCTCCTAAGTTGTTAGTAAATTTTGAAGCTGTGAATTGAACCTAAATTTATCTCACTCCAAACTATCATCTACCAGGCTGCCTCTGTTGAAAGGAGATCTTGCAAATTCCTGAATTACAAATTAACAGGGACTGAAAGGAAGAAAAGCATTCCCAGGTAAATCCTATTTCCTTACTATGTAGCCTGTGTAGTCAGTTCTGCAACCAAGCTGCTAATTAGTGGAATGTGTTTGCATTTTAAAGGAAAGTGATTTAACATTGAGGATGTTTCTCTTGTTTACTTCCTTTCTCACAAGATATGCACTTTTATCTCTGATCACAATTATGAAATAAGCTACAACCTAATTTAAATTCTGCTGTTACTTAGTGTTAAAGATATCTAAGTCATAAAAGAGTTTTTCTATGTTTGTTCTTCATTTAGGAATTATTTACTTGACAATATATTGAGTTTACTTATGCCCAGAGCTTTAAATGAAGATTTATTTGCCCTCTTGCTAATCATGAATCAAACTCCTTTTGGATTAATTAAGTAAATCATTTTGGAGCTAGTCTACTGCATTCTTTATAGATGAAAATCTTTTTTCTTTCTATTCTATGAAACATCTCTCTCAACAAAATGCAATTAATAACCTATTAGTCTCTAGAGTGGGTAGCTTTCAAACGATTGTGGGAGTGATCAATTCATTTCTTGCACCTTGCTAATAGATACTTAAGTAAAACATTAGTATTAATATGTACTTACATTCCTGTTGCCATTCTTTCAAATATTTGTAGTGAACACAAAGAACTTTTTAACAAAATTACTTATGACACTCTAAATACCTGATTTAAAAGAAAATATTTCATCTACCATTAATGCCATACCATGTCATGGTAGTTCATGTCATACAAGCAGAGAATTCTTGAAATGAAGATTTTAGGTTAAGTTACAATTTCTTAACACCTATACTTAAAATAGTTTGTAAGAGGCACAGGAATATTATTATTTGTGGGACAAATTTAGTGAGACAACTTCTGGTTGAATTAGAACTTTAAGTGTGGTATTTGGGTATATAGGCATAATGTTTAAGCAACAGACAAAAAAAGACAAAAGACATTCCAATATATGCTTTAATAATGTTTCAAGTTCAAGCTCAGTCTTGGGATTTAATAAAGCTGCCTTATAACAGGGATTATCTGTATGGATAGCTTTAATAAGACTTTCTGATTTATTCATTAGTATTTTGGGTTTTTGAATATCCACATAATAATAATTTTCACTTTAATGTGGGAAATGAATAAACATTCAATAGAAAGCAACACGAGGTGCATTAAAACAAACAGCCAGGAGAAATGCACTGAAGAATAATTACCCTTGGTAAGTAAAGTCCGTTAATTAGGGATGAAGTATCAAAACAAAGGAACTTGACACTAGCAAAATTATAGATTTCATCAACTAGATGATATTCAAAATTTTTATAAGACTTTTCTAAAAAGGACAAAAATGGGACACTTTTATTCTTACTGTTATTAAGCAGATACTGTTCAATTGTTAATCATTTCATCTTTGGAACCAGACCTGGTTAGCTCTGACTTTGGGAAATATAATCTCTCCACTTTTGGTTTTTACACTTGCAAATACTGTGTGTACCTTTCAAACTTAGAAATTGCTAATTCCTTTCATTGTTCTTAGCAAAATAATCCATCCTCAAGTAGACATGACAGAAATAAAACACTGTGGTGACATTTTAGTTAAGTTATAAAAACTGACAGCCCTTTATAGGATATAGCAAACAAGGTGACTTTATTATCAGAAGTTAAACTCCTTGAGCTATTAATTGACACTACAGTTGATATATTATCAACAAAAATATCAATGTAATTTTCAAGTCAAATTGATATTTCTCTCTAGTATTTAATATTTCATAGTAACAAAATTATTTAAAGGTTGATTTTATAGCAGGAAGCATCTAAAATATATTTTTGTTACAACGGTGTTAAATAATTTATTTGTTAGTGTTAATTTACCTTTAGATTCAATGAAAAAAAATACCTGTCATAGTAAACTTTGTTATACTGCTGTCGCAAAAAGCTATGAAATAGAACATTACTCTGTTCCATCTTTATTTTCAAGTATAAACTACTCAGAGAAAAAGCCATGTGATGGAATAAGGGGTAGAAATATAGTTGAGGGAGAAAATAAATACAATATTCATTATTTATTTATTGTATAAAGTCATTTCTACAATAAAAAATAATAAATTACAAAGGGATTTTCAATGTTTTTCAAAGTAAATAATTAATTGATCTGGTGAGAATGTTCAAGGCATTTCTCAGGCACTCTTGTAATTTAGATTTAAAAGAGAGATAGACATTCCTTCATTCATGCATTTATTCAACAATTATTTATTTAGGACCCACAGTGTGCCAGGTACTGCTTTAGGCCCTGAGGATATAGCAATAAACAAAGCACATAAAAATCCCAGCCTTTTTTTTTTTTTTTTTTTTTTTTTTTTTTTTTTTTTGTGGTACGCGGGCCTCTCACTGTTGTGGCCTCTCCCGTTGCGGAGCACAGGCTCCGGACACGCAGGCTCAGCGGCCATGGCTCACGGGCCCAGCTGCTCCGCGGCATGTGGGATCTTCCTGGACCGGGGCACGAACCCGTGTCCCCTGCATCGGCAGGCAGACTCTCAACCACTGCGCCACCAGGGAAGCCCCTCCCAGCCTTTTTTAATGTTATATTCTAGTGAAGGAAGATATGTAATCATAAATAGATAATAATAAAATAAATAAATAGACAAAACTTAGAATAGCACAGAGTAATAAAGACTATGAAGAAAACTTGAGCAGTATAAGGGTATTAAGGTACTGGGCAGAGGGAGTTCCCATTTGAATAGGGTCATTGTCAGGGACTACATCTCTAAGAAACTAGCATTTGACAAAATAACTTAAGGCAATAAGTGCACAAGCCATGCAGATATGTAAAGGAAGAGTATTCTAGGCAAAGGTATAAAATCTGTAAAGATCCTGAGACATAAATATGATTTCTATGTTTGAAAATCAGTAAGTGGTCAGTGTGGCTGGAGCTGAGTAAGCAACCTGGGTTGGGGGAAGAATTAGGAAACTAAATTAGACAGGAAACAGTAGGCAGATCTTGTAGGGTCTTGAGGGCCACTAAGTGAGATGTGAAAACAAGAGAGCATTCTGAGAAGAAAAGTAACATGATCTGATACATATTTTAAAAGAATCATTTCTGGCTGGATTGCAGATAGACTGTAAGAAGGCAAGCACAGACACAGGAGACCAGTTGAGAGACTGTTAAAATAATCTAGGTGAGAGATAATGGTGGCTTGGACCAGGGTTTTAGCAGTGGAATTGCTGAAAAGTGGTAAGTTTCTGGATATACTTTTAGGTGAAGCCAAATCATTTTTCTAATTGATTGGATGTGGGGCATGAGAGAAAGAGAAGAGTTACAGATTAGCAAACGGAACAATACAATTTCTATTACATTAAAGGGGAACAATTTTCCAAAGAACAGATTTAAGGAAAAAAAAAGATCAAGTAATCTGTTTTGGACATGTTGAGTTGGAGATGCCTATTAGATAACCAGGTGGAGTAGGCAGCTGGATATATTGGTCTGAAATTTGGGAGACAAGTGTGGGCTATAAATATAAATTTTGAATTTGTCAACATATGGAAGGTATATAAAGCCATTAAGCTATATGAAGTCTTCAAGGGAGTCAGAAGAGATAGAAAAGAAAGTAGATTGAAGGAGTGAACTTTTCAGGCCTTTGATATTCAGAGGTAGAGAAGATGAGGAAATACTAATAATAGCTAACTGAAAAGAAGCTACCAGTGAAGTAGTACAGGAAACAAGGGAGTAGTGTCCTTGATACCAAATAAAGTGTTTCATTATGCAGAGAATCATATATTGGGTAATATCCTGCTTGATTAATCAAGATGAAGACTGAGAATTGACCATGGGATTTCACAATGTTGAGGTCATTAGTAACTTTGACAAAAGATTTTTCAGTAGATTGGTGAGAATGAAACCTAAATGAAGTGTGTTCAAGAGACAATGGGATGACAGGATTTGAAGAGAAGATCAGACTCCTCTCTGGAAGTTCTATACTGTAAAAGGGAGCATAGAAATGAGGCAGCAGCAACAGGAGAAAGTGAGATCAAGAGAGGATTATTATTATTTTTTTACTTAAGATGGGGGAAATTACAAGATCAATGCTAAATAGAAATAGGCATGCAGAATGAGAGAGAGGGAGAAAGAAAGGGAGAAATAATGGAGAAAAGACAGTATCAATATTACGTAGAATAATTCTACCTTCTTATCTCTTTGTAGATAGTTAACCATATATCCCACTGTTTCAGCAAAACAAAACCTTTCTAAACTTGACCTGTTTTTTCCCATTATCCCAAGCACATTCTATGTTCCTCCTTGACTTTCTCTTCATTGTTCATGTTATTTCTCATTAAAAATACTTTCCCTTTACTGTTCTTATATAAAAGAATTCCTGTCTTTCAAGATCCAGTCCAAGTTCTGCACTTCAATAAAGACTTCTCTGACTACTCCAGTCATCCATAAATCACTTGTAATTTCTAACCATATATTCTCTAGTACCATTCAACTTTGTTTGTTATATGTATCTTGTCTATTCAGGCAGAATGTAAGATTCTTAAGGGTAGAGTCCATGTTATAATTGTGTGACTATTCATAAACTATAGATTTTTCAGTACCTAAGTCTGTACTGTCATGAATGTCTAGGCAGATATTTAATCAATTATTAATATTATGAATTTACTGTCATATTTCAGGTATTGGAGTTTAAGTTTAGAGAGAGAGAAAATGTCACGAATCTCCACTTGGTGAGTAAATCTAAAATCTCACCCCACAGTTCACTACTACTGGAGAGTGTGCCAGAAAGAAAACTGAAATAGTAGTAAGTAGTTATGAATTAAAATGTATTTTTTAACATCTTTATTGGAGGATAATTGCTTTTAAATGGAGTGTTAGTTTCTGCTTTATAACAAAGTGAATCAGTTATACATATACATATGTTCCCAAATCTCTACCCTCTTGCGTCTCCTTCCCTCCTACCCTCCCTATCCCACCCCTCCAGGGTGTCACAAAGCATCGAGCTGAACTCCCTGTGCTATGCGGCTGCTTCCCACTAGCTATCTACCTTACATTTGGTAGTGTATATATGCCCATGACTCTCTCTCTCACGTTGTCAGAGCTTAAACTTCCCCCTCCTCATATCCTTAAGTCCATTCTCTAGTAGGTCTGTGTCTTTATACCTGTCTTACCCCTAGGTTCTTCATGACTTTTTTTTTTAATATTCCATATATATGTGTTAGCATATGGTATTTGTCTTTCTCTTTATGACTTACTTCACTCTGTATGACAGACTCTATGTCTATCCACCTCATTACAAATAGCTCAATTTCCTTTCTTTTTATGGCTGAGTAATATTCCATTGTATATATGTGCCACATCTTCTTTATCCATTCATCGGATGATGGACACTTAGGTTGTTTCCATCTCCGGGCTAATGTAAATAGAGCTGCAATGAACATTTTGGTACATGACTCTTTTGAATTATGGTTCTCTCAGGGTATATGCCCAGTAGTGGGATTGCTGGATCATATGGTGGTCCTATTTGAAGTTTTTAAGGATCCTCCATACTGTTTTCCATAGTGACTATATCAATTTACATTCCCACCAGCAGTGCAAAAGTGTTCCCTTTTCCCCACACCCTCTTCAGCATTTATGGTTTCTAGATTTTTTTTTTATCATTGTAATTCTGACCGGTGTAAGATGATATCTCATTGTAGTTTTGATTTGCATTTCTCTAATGATTAATGATGTTGAGTATTCCTTCATGTGTTTGTTGGCAATCTGGATATCTTCTTTGGAAAAATGTCTACTTAGGTCTTCTGCCCATTTTTGTATTGGGTTGTTGGTTTTTTTGTTATTGAGCAGCATGAGCTGCTTGTAAATTTTGTAGATTAATCTTTTGTCAGTTGCTTCATTTGCAAATATGTTCTCCCATTCTGAGGGCTGTCTTTTGTTCTTGGTTATGGTTTCCTTTGCTGTGCAAAAGATTTTAAGTTTCATTAGGTCCCATTTGCTTATTTTTGTTTTTATTTCCATTTCTCTAGGAGGTGGGTCAAAAAGGATCTTGTTGTGATTTATATCATAGAGTGTTCTGCCTACGCTTTCCTCTAAGAGTTTGATAGTTTTTGGCCTTACATTTAAGTCTTTAATCCATTTTGAGCTTATTTTGGTGTATGGTGTCAGGGAGTGTTCTAATCTCAAACTTTTACATATACCTGTCCAGTTTTCTCAGCACCATTTACTGAAGAGGCTGTCCTTTCTGCAATGTACATTGCTGCCTCCTTTATCAAAGATAAGGGGACCACATGTGCGTGGTTTTATCTCTGGGCTTCCTATCCTGTTCCATTGATCTTTATTTCTATGTTTGTGGCACTACCATACTGTCTTGATTACTGTAGCTTTGTAGCATAGTCTGAAATCAGCAAGCCTGATTCCTCCATCTCCGTTTTTCATTCTCAAGATTGCTTTGGCTATTCAGGGTCTTTTGTGTTTCCATATAAATTGTGAAATTTTTTGTTCTAGTTCTGTGAAAAAGGCCAGTGGTAGTTTGATCAGGATTGCACTGAATCTGTAGATTGCTTTGGGTAGTAGAGTCATTTTCACAATGTTGATTCTGCCAATCCAAGAACATGGTATATCTCTCCATCTATTTGTATCATCTTTAATTTCTTTCATCAGTGTCTTATTATTTTCTGTATATAATCTTTTGTCTCCTTAGGTAGGTTTATTCCTAGATATATTATTATTATTGTTGCAATGGTAAATGGGAGTGTTTTCTTAATTTCAATTTCAGATTTTTCAACATTAGTGTATAGGAATGTCAGAGATTTCTGTGCATTAATTTTGTATCCTGCTACTTTACCACATTCATTGATTAGCTCTAGTAGTTTCCTGGTAGCATCTTTAAGATTCTCTATATATAGTATCATGACATCTGCAAACAGTGACAGCTTTACTTCTTTCCAATTTGGTTTCCTTTTATTTCTATTTCTTCTCTGATTGTTGTGGCTGAAACTTCCAAAACTATGTTGCAAAAGAGTGGTGAGAGTGGGCAACCTTGTCTTCTTCCTAATCTTAGTGGAAATGGTTTCAGTTTTTCACAATTGAGGATGATGTTGGCTGTGGGTTCGTCAGATATGGCCTTTATTATGCTAAGAAATGTTCCCTTTCTGCCTATTTTCTGCAGGGTTCTCATCATAAATGGGTGCTGAATTTTGTCGAAAGATTTCTCTGCATCTATTGAGATGATCATTTAGTTTTTCTCCTTAAATTTGTTAATATGGTGTATCATGTTGATTGATTTGCATATTTTGAAGAATCCTTGCATTCCTGGAATAAACCCCACTTGATCATGGTGTATGATCCTTTTAATGTGCTGTTGGATTCTGTTTGCTAGTATTTTGTTGAGGATTTTTGCATCTATGTTCACCAGTGAAGTTGGCATGTAGTTTTTTTGTGTGTATGTGTGTGTGACATATTTTTCTGGTTTTGGTATCAGGGTGATGGTGGCCTCATAGAATGAGTTGGGGAGTGTTCCTCTGTCTGCTATATTTTGGAAGAGTTTGAGAAGGATAAGTGTTAGCTCTTTTCTAAATGTTTGACAGAATTTGCCTGTGAAGCCATCTGGTCCTGGGCTTTTGTTTGTTGGAACATTTTTAATCACAGTCTCAATTTCCGTGCCTGTGATTGGTCTGTTCATATTCTCTATTTCTTCTTCATTCAGTCTTGACAGGCTGTGCATTTCTAAGAATTTGTCCATTTCTTCAAGGTTGTCCATTTTATTGGCATAGAGTTGCTTGTAGTAATGTCTCATGATACTTTGTATTTCTGCAGTATCAATTGTTACTTCTCCTTTTTCATTTCTAATTCTATTGATTTGAGTCTTCTCCCTTTTTTTCTTGATGAGTCTGGCTAATGGTTTATCAATTTTGTTTATCTTCTCAAAGAACCAGCTTTTAGTTTTATTCATCTCTGCTATCATTTCCTTCATTTATTTTTCATTTATTTGTGATCTGATCATTATGATTTATTTCCTTCTGCTAACTTAGGGTATTTTTTTTTGTTCTTCTTTCCCTAATTGCTTTAGGTGCAAGGTTTGGTTGTTTTTCTGAGATGTTACCTGTTTCTCAAGGTAGGATTGTATTGCTATAAACTTCCCTCTTAGAACTGCTTTTGCTATATCCCATAGGTTTTGGGTCACCGTGTTTCCACTGTCATTTGTTTCTAGGTATTTTTTGATTTCCTCTTTGATTTCTTCAGTGATCACTTTATTATTAAGTAGTGTATTGTATAGCCTCCATGTGTTTGTATTTTTTACAAATATTTTCCTGTAATTAATATCTAGTCTCATAGCATTGTTGTTGGAAAAGATACTTGACACAATTTCAATTTTCTTAAATTTATCAAGGCTTGATTTGTGACCAAAGATATGATCTATCCTGGAGAATGTTCCATGAGCACCTGAGAAAAATGTGTATTCTGTTGCTTTTGGATCAAATGTCCTATACATATCAATTAAGTCCATCTTGTTTAATGTATCATTTAAAGCTTGTCTTTCCATATTTATTTTCATTTAGCATGATGTGTCCTTTGGTGAAAGTGGGGTGTTAAAGTCCCCTACTATGAATGTGTTACTGTCAATTTCCCTTTTTATGGCTGTTAGTATTTGTCTTATATATTGAGGTGCTCCTATGTTGGGTGCATAAATATTTACAATTGTTATATCTTTTTCTTGGATCGATCCCTTGATCATTATGTAGTTTCCTTCTTTGTCTCTTCTAGTAGTCTTTATTTTAAAGTCTATTTTGTCTGATATGAGAATTGCTACTCCAGCTTGCTTTTGATTTCTATTTGCATGGGATATCTTTATCCATCCCCTCACTTTCAGTCTCTCTGTGTCCTTAGGTCTGAAGTGGGTCTCTTGTAGATAGCATGTATATGTGTCTTGTTTTTGTATCCTTTCAACCAGTCTGTATCATTTTGTGGCAGCCATTAATCCAATTACATTTAATGTAATTATCAATATGTATATACCTTTTCCCATTTTCTTAATTGTTTTGGGTTTGTTATTGTAGGTCTTTTTCTTCTCTTGTGTTTCTTGCCTAGAGAATTTCCTTTAGCATTTGTTGTAAAGCTGGTTTGGTGGTGCTCAACTCAACTTTTGCTTGTCTGTAAGGTTTTTAATTTCTCCATCAAATCTGAATGAGATCCTTGCTGGGTAGAGTAATCTTGGTTGTAGGATTTTCTCCTTCATCACTTTAAATATGTCCTTCCAATCCCTTCTGGCTTGCAGAGTTTCTGCTGAATGTTCAGCTGTTAACCTTATGGGGATTCCCTTGTGTGTTATTTGTTGTTTTTCCCTTGCTGCTTTTAATATGTGTTTATTCGTATTTAACTTTTTACAGTTTGATTTATATGTGTCTTGGCATTTCTTGGCATGACTTATACTGAATTCCCTATTAGAGTAGACGATCAGGTAGTCTGGCTCCTGAGTATTGTTATTATGTCTCTCTACATAAGAAATTATACAAATAGTATATGAATGCCAAAAAAGCATGATTTAATTATATTTTTAATGTCTTATCTTCACTTGTCACTTGAAGGCCACATCATTTTATTGCTTTCCTTTCTATTTTTCCCCTTTGGTTAAAGACAAAGTTCAAAAATAAGCAATTAATTAAATTGCTTTCAGTTCAGAATGTCAATATTTTTTAACAATTTTATTGGAGTATAATTGCTTTACAATGTTGTGTTAGTTTCTGCTTTATAACAAAGTGAATCAGTTATACATATACATATGTTCCCATATCTCTTCCCTCTTGTGTCTCCCTCCCTCCCACCCTCCTTACCCACACTTCTAGGTGGTCACAAACCACGAAGCTGATCTCCCTGTGCCATGCGGCTACTTCCCTCTAGCCTTCTATTTTAGGTTTGGTAGTTTGTATATGTCCATGCCACACTCTCACTTTGTCACAGCTTACCCTTCCCCCTCCCCATATCCTCAAGTCCATTCTCAAGTAGGTCTTTGTCTTATTCCCGTCTTACCCCTAGATTCTTCATGACTTTTTTTTTGATTCCATATATATGTGTTTGCATATGATATTTGTTTTTCTCTTTCTGACTTACTTCACTCTGTATGACACACTCTAGGTCCATCCACCTCACTACAAATAATTCAATTTCATTTCTTTTAATGGCTGAGTAATATTCCATTGTGTATATGGGCCACATCTTCTTTATTCATTCATCTGATGATGGACACATAGGTTGCTCCATCTCCTGGCTATTGTAAATAGAACTGCAATGAACATTTTGGTACATGACTCTTTCTGAATTATGGTTTTCTCAGGGTATATGCCCAGTCGTGGGATTGCTGGTTCATTTGGTAATTCTATTTGTAGCTTTTTAAGGAACCTCCATACTGTTCTCAATAGTGGTTGTATCAATTTACATTCCCACCAGCAGTGCAAGAGTGTTCCCTTTTCTCCACACCCTCTCCAGCAATTATTGTTTCTAGATTTTTTGATGATGTCCATTCTGACCGGTGTGAGATGATATCTCATTGTAGTTGTGATTTGCATTTCTCTAATGTTTAAAGATGTTGAGCATCCTTTCATGTGTTTGTTGGGAGTCTGTATATCTTCTGTGGAGAAATGTCTATTTAGGTCTTCTGCCCATTTTTGGATTGGGTTGTTTGTTTTTTTCTTATTGAGCTGCATGTGCTGCTTGTAAATTTTGGAGATTAATCCTTTGTCAGTTGATTCATTTGCAAATATTTTCTCCCATTCTGAGGGTTGACTTTTGGTCTTGTTTATGGTTTCCTTTGTTGTGCAAAAGCTTTTAAGTTTCATTATGTTCAATTTGTTTATTTTTGTTTTTGTTTCCATTTCTGTAGGAGGTGTGTCAAAAAGGATCTTTCTGTGATTTATGTCATAGAGTGTTCTGCCTATATTTTCCTGTAACAGTTTGATAGTTTCTGGCCTTAAATTTAGATCTTTAGTCCATTTTGAGCTTATTTTTGTGTATGGTGTTAGGGAGTGTTCTAATTTCATACTTTTAAATGTGCCTGTCCAGTTTTCACATCACCACTTATTGAAGAGGCTGTCTTTGCTCCACTGTATTTTCTTGCCTCCTTTATCAAACATAAGGAGACCATATGTGTGTGGGTTTATCTCTGGGCTTTCCACCTTGTTCCATTGATCTATATTTCTATATTTGTGCCAGTTCCATGCTGTCTTGATTACTGTAGCTTTGTTGCTCAGTCGGAAGTCAGGGAGCCTGATTCCTTCAGCTCCATTTTTCGGTCTCAAGATTGCTGTGGCTATTCAGGGCTTTTCTGTTTCCATATAAATTGTGATTTTTTCTTGTTGTAGTTCTGCGACAAAGGCCTGTGATAGTTTGATAGGAATTGCATTGAATCTGTAGATTGCTTTGGTTAGTAGAATCATTTTCACAATGTTGCTTCTTCTAATCCAAGAACATGGTATATCTCTCCATCTATTTGTATCATGTTTAATTTCTTTCATCAGTGTCTTATAATATTCTGCATACAGGTCTTTTGTCTCTTTAGGTAGCTTTATTCCTAGATATTTTATTATTTTGTTGCAATGGTAAATGGGAGTGTTTTCTTAATTTCATTTTCAGAATTTTCATCATTAGTGTATAAAAATGCCAGAGATTTTTTTGCACTAAATGTGTATTCTGCTACTTTACCAAATTCATTGATTAGCTCTAATCCTTTTCTGGTAGCATCTTTAGGATTCTCTATGTATAGTATCATGTCATCTGCAAACAGTGAAAACTTTACTTCTGGTCTGATTTGGATTCCTTTTATTTATTTTTCTTCTCTGATTGCTGTGGCTAAAACTTGCAAAACTATGTTGAATAAGAGTGGTGAGAGTGGGCAACTTTGTCTTGGTCCTGATCTTAGTGGAAATGCTTTCAGTTTTTCACCATTGAAAACGAAGTTGGCTGTGGGTTTGTCATAAATAGCCTTTATTATGTTAAGGAAAGTTCCCTCTATGCCTACTTTCTGCAGGGTTTTTATCATAAATAGGTGTTGAATTTTGTCAAAAACTTTCTATGCGTCTATTGACATGATCATATGACTTTTCTCCTTCTGTTTCTTAATATGGTGTGTCACGTTGATTTATTTGTGTATATTGAAGAATCCTTGCATTCCTATAATAAACCCCACTTGATCATGGTGTATGATCCTTTTAATGTGCTGTTGGATTCTGTTTGCTAGTATTTTCTTGAGGATTTTTGCATCTATGTTCTTCAGTGATATTGGCCTGTAGTTTTCTTTCATTTTGACATCTACCTCTGGTTTTGGTATCAGGGTGATGGTGGCCCCGTAGAATGAGTTTGGGAGTGTTCCTTACTCTGCTATATTTTGGAAAAATTTGAGAAACATATGTGTTACTTTTTCCCTAAATGTTTGATAGAATTCTCCTGTGAAGCCATCTGGTCTTGAGGTTTTGTTTGTTGGAAGATTTTTAATCACAGTTTCAATTTCAGTGCTTGTGATTGGTCTTTTCATATTTTCTATTTTATCCTGGTTCAGTCTCTGTAGGTTGTGCTTTTCTAAGAATTTGTCCATTTCTTCTAGGTTGTCCATTTTATTATCATAGTGTTGCTTGTAGTAATCTCTCATGATCTTTTGTATTTCTGTAGTGTCATTTGTTACTTCTCCTTTTTCATTTCTGATTCTATTGATTTGAGTCTTCTCCCTTATTTTCTTGATGAGTCTGGCTAATGGTTTATCAATTTTGTTTATCTTCTCAAAGAACCATCTTTTCGTTGTATTGATCTTTGTTATTGTTTCCTTCATTTCTTTTTCATTTATTTCTGATCTGATTTTTATGATTTCTTTCCTTCTGCTAACTTTGGGGTTTTTTTGTTCTTCTTTCTCTAATTGCTTTAGGTGCAAGGTTAAGTTGTTTATTAGAGATGTTTCCTGTTTCTTAAGGTAGGATTTTATTACTATAAACGTCCCTCTAAGAATTACTTTTGCTACATCCCATAAGTTTTGGGTCATTGTGCCTCCATTTTCTTTTTTTTCCAGGTATTTTTTTGATTTCCTCTTTGATTTTTTCAGTGATCACTTCGTTATTAAGTAGTGTATTGTTTAGCCTACATGTGTTTTCATTTTTACAAATCTTTTCCTCTAATTGATATCTAGTCTCATAGCATTGTGGTCGGAAAATATACTTGATATGATTTCAATATTCTTAAATTTACCAATGCTTGATTTGTGATACAGGATATGATCTATCCTGGGGAATGTTCCATAAGCAGTTGAGAAAAATGTGTATTTGTTTGTTTTTGGATGGAATGTCCTATAAATATCAATTAAGTCCATCTTCTTTATTGTATCATTTAAAGCTTGTGTTTCCTTATTTATTTTCATTTTGGAGGATCTGTCCATTGGTGAAAGTGGGGTGTTAAAGTCCCCTACTATGATTGTGTTACTGTCAATTTCCCCATTTATGGCTGTTAGTATTTTCCTTATGTATTGTGGTGCTCTTATGCTGCATGTGTAAATATTTACAATTTTTATATCTTCTTCTTGTTTTGATCCCTTGATCATTATGTAGTGTCCTTATTTGACTCTTGTAATAGTCTTTATTATTATTATTATTATTGGTTTTTGTTTGTTTGTTTGTTTGTTTTTTTCCAATACCCAGGCCTCTCACTGTTGTGGCCTCTCTCATTGCGGAGCACAGGCGCTAGACGTGCAGGCCCAGTGGCCATGGCCCACAGACCCAGCCGCTCCATGGCATGTGGGTTCTTCCCAGACCGGGGCTTGAACTTATGTCCCCTGCATCAGCAGTCAGGCTCTCCACCCCTATGCCACTAGGGAAGCCCAATAGTCTTTATATTAAAATCTATGTTGTCTGATATGAGAATTGCTACTGCAGCTTTCTTCTGATTTCCGTTTGCATGGAATATCTTTTTCCATCCCCTCTCGTTCAGTCTGTATGTGTCCCTACATCTGAGGTGGGTCTCTTGTAGACAACATATATATGGGTCTTGTTTTTGTATCCATTCAGCCAGTCTGTGCCTTTTGGTTAGAACATTTAATCCAGTTACATTTAAGGTAATTATAGATATGTATGTTCCTATTCTCATTTTCTTAATTGTTTTGGGTTTGTTATTGTAGGTCTTTTCATCCTCTTGTGTTTCTTGCCTAGAGAAGTTCCTTTAGCATTTGTTGTAATGCTGGATTTGTACAGCTGAACTCTCTCAGCTTTTGCTTGTCTGTAAAGTTTTTAATCTCTCCATCAAACGTGAATGAGATCCTTGCTGTGTAGAGTAATCTTGGTTGTAGGTTTTTCTCCATTATTTTAAGTATATCCTGCCACTCCCTTCTGGCTTGCAGAGTTTCTGCTGAAAGATCAGCTGTTAATCTTATGGGGATTCCATTGTGTGTTATTTGTTGTTTTTCCCTTGCTGCTTTTAATATGTTTTCTTTTCATTTAACTTTTGATAGTTTGATTAATATGTGTCTTGGTGTGTTTCTCCTTGGATTTATCCTGTATGGACTCTCTGTGCTTCCTGGACTTGATTAACATTTTCCTTTCCCATATTAGGGTAGTTTTCAACTATAATCTCTTCAAATATTTTCTCAGTTCCTTTCTTTTTCTCTTCTTATTCTGGGACCCCTATAATTTGAATGTTGGTGTGTTTAATGTTGTCCCAGTGGTCTCTGAGACTGTCTTCAGTTCTTTTCATTATTTTTTCTTTATTCTGCTCTGCAGTAGTTATTTCCACTCTTTTATCTTCCAGTTCACCTATCCGTTCTTCTGCCTCAGTTATTCTGCTATTGATCCAATCTAGAGTATTTTTAACTTCATATATTGTGTTGTTCATCATTGCTTGTTTCCTCTTTAGTTCTTCTATGTCCTTGTTAAAGGTTTCTTGTATTTTCTCTATTCTATTTCCAAGATTTTGGATCATCTTTACTATCAATATTCTGAATTCTTTTTCAGTTAGACTGCTTATTTCCTCTTCATTTGTTAGGACTGATGGGTTTTTAACTTGATCCTTCATCTGCTGTGTGTTTTTGTGTCTTCTCATTTTACTTATCTTACTGTGTTTGGGGTCTCCTTTTCACAGCCTACAGATTCGTAGTTCCCATTGTTTTTGGTGTCTGTCCCCAGTGGCTAAGTTTGGTTAAGTGAGTTGTGTTCGTTTCCTGGTGGAGTGGACTAGTGCCTGTTTTCTTGTGGATGAGGCTGGATCTTGTCTTTCTTGTGGGAAGTTCCATGTCTGGTGGTGTGTTTTGGGGTGTGTGTGGCCTTATTATGATTTTAGGCAGCCTCTGTGCTAATGGTTGGTGCTGTGTTGCTCGTTGTTTGTCATAGGGTGTCCAGCACTGTAGCTTGCTCTTCGTTGAGTGAAGTTAGGTCTTGGTTTTGAGATGGAGATCTCTAGGAGATTTTCACCATTTGATATTACGTGGAGCTGGGAGTTCTCTTGTGGACCAGTGCCCTGAAGTTGGCTCTCCCACCTCAGAGGCACAGCACTGACTCCTGTTTGGAGCACCAAGAGCCTTTCATCCACACGGCTCAGAATAAAAGGGAGAAAAAGTAGAAGGAAAGAAAGAAAGAAAGAAAGAAAGAAAGAAAGAAAGAAAGAAAGGAAGGAAGAAAGAGGATAAAATAAAGTAGGATAAAAGAAAATAAAGTTATACATATTAAAATAATTAATAATAAAAACAATTTTTAAAGTAAAAATAGAAAGAAAAAAAATGGACAGACAGAACCCTAGGACACATGGTGAAATGAAAGCTATACAGACAAAATCTCACACAGAACCATATACATACACACTGACAAAAAGAAGAAAAGTGGAAAAAATAATATATCTTGCTCCCAAAATCCACCTCCTCAATTTAGGATGATTTGTTGTCTATTCAGGTATTCCACTGATGCAGGGTTAATCACGTTGTTTGTGGAGATTTAATCAGCTGCTCCTGAGGCTGCTGGGAAATATTTCCCTTTCTCTTCTTTGTTCACACAGCTCCCAGGGCTCAACTTTGGATTTGGCCCCACCTCTGTGTGTAGCTCGCCTGGGGACATCTGTTCTTTGCTCAGACAGGACGGGGTTAAAGGAGCAGCTGATTCAGGGGCTCTGGCTCACTTAGGCTGGGAGGATGGAGGGATATGGATGTGGGGCACGCCTGTTGTAGCAGAGGCCAGCGTGACGTTGCACAGGCCTGAGGCCCACCGTGAGTTTTCCCAGGGAAGTTGTCCCTGGATCCTGGGACCCTGGCAGTGGTGGGCTGCACAGGCTCCCAGGAGGGGCTGTGTGGATAGTGACTTGTGCTTGCACACAGGCTTCTTTGTGGTGGTAGCAACAGCCTTAGCATCTCATGCCCGTCTCTGTGGTCCACGCTGTTAGCCGTGATTCATGCCAGTTTCTGGAGTGCCTTTAAGCAGCGCTCTTAATCCCCTCTCCTTGCACACCAGGAAACAAATAGGGAAGAAAAAGTCTCTTGCCTCTTTGGCAGGTCCAGTCTTTTTCCTGGAGTCCCTCCTGGCTAGCCATGGTGCACTAACCCCTTCAGGCTATGTTCACACCGCCAACCACAGTCCTCTCCCTGCACTCCGACAGAAGCCCGAGCCTCAGCTCCCAGCACCGATCACCCCGGCGGATGAGCAGATAAGCCTCTCGGGCTGATGAGTGCTGGTCGGCACCTACCCTCTGTGCGGTAATCTCTCTGCTTTGCCCTCTGCACCCCTGTTGCTGTGTTCTCCTCCGTGGTTCTGAAGCTTCCCTCTCTGCCACCCGCAGTCTCCGCCCATGAAGGGGCTTCTTGTGTGTGGAAACCTTTCCTCCTTCACAGCTCCCTCCATCTGGTTCAGGTTCCATCCCTATTCTTTTGTCTGTGTTTTTTCTTTTTTCTTTTGCCTTAGCAAGGTACGTGGGGAGTTTCTTGCCTTTTGGGAGGTCTGAGGTCTTCTAACAGCCATCAGTCTGTGTTCTATAGGAGCAGTTCCACGTGCAGATGTATTTCTGATGTATCTGTGGGGAGAAAGGTGATCTCCGTGTTCTGCTCTTCTGCCATCTTCTCCAGAATTGTCACTCCAGAATCGTCAATGTGGTTTTGTTGCAGAATAACTATGGGTTTTCTAAGAAGTAATTAAGCACAAAAATTCTCGTAAGGAAAATATTACTATATAATAACTTGTACTAAGCTTTAGATGCTCTAATCTAGCTTTAAGTGGCATTTAACATGGAAATTTTTCTACAACATCATGTAATGTGCCTGGAGGTAAGGTAAAGTGTATTTAAACATTTTGCCCATTTGAAAGATACATCAAGAGGGCAACATTTTTAATTTCAACTTTTGAGCCTATGAGTATGTATGTGTATGATGGAAATCATTCTTGTTCCATGACCTTCCTCTAAAATTATTATTTTGCTGTCCTCAAGTCTCATTCACTCCTTAGTAGAAGAAACTATGCTATAGGGCACCTTAGCAACAACATCTGTCCATCAATCTGCAATGTTTATCTCCATGAGTGCCTGTAGCTATGAAAAATCAAATGACTAAAAGTGCATTACCTAAAAAAGAATTTAAGACACATGTATATGGAAGGAGATTAACCAAGTTTTAAAATATATTTTCAGACACTTCCATCCAGGAAATTGTTCATGTTCTTATTTATAACTGGGACAAAGATATCTGTGCCTTCAGAAATCAGCATGTAATCTTTACTTTACATGATAAATTATGGTCTTTCCCTGAATGCTCCCACAAACCAACAACAAAAATATAGTAGGGTCAAAAACCCCTGGATGTGTTACTTTCCATTAACCAATATTTCTCGGTTATGCTAACTAAATGGTGAAAATCCTTGCTTATATAGTATGATTTTTCTGGAGGGGTCGGATACTCATGAAAGAAAACTAGTTGAATAAAATCCAGTCAGTAAGGTTTTGATAGTATTTATATTTTTATCTTCAACTTCTCTAAATATTGATGAACTTATGTAAGTCATTTATTTATTCCAGAAAAATTTATTAAGTGCTTACTCCGTGACAGATACTATTCTAGATCATGCATGGGAATAATTGACAAGAGTATTTTATTTACTGCAACATTCCATTGTCTAATATTGTCAGATAAATGAAGGTATATTATATAATTTTAACTCTAACAGTGGGTATATAAAACATGTAATGTGATGCACATTTAATTATATTATGAAAGAGGTCACCATACACCTCTTTGTTGCTAAAGCCAATGGGTGATTTTCAGTCTAATCTGACTTGGGTGCTCTCTGATGTATAAGATACTTGTTATGATACCATCCAATGGCTGTGGGTGTGCCACTCACTCTCCCTTCTGAAGTGTATGTAGGTAAAACAGACCACCCAAAAGCCAGTTGCCAAAATTAATTTAAATGTTTATTACTCACTTAGGTATATGAAAAGCCAATTAGATTCCCTGAACTAGGGACAGGTCCCACTAGCAAGAGGATCCAGGCAAAAAGGCGAGAGAGACAACTTGAGCAGTTTCTAGGGGTACAAATAAATAAGGGACAGGATCCTGCTGGTGGGAGTTTTAAATAATGACAGAGGTAGGTTAATTTTGGTAGCAGGATATGGGGATGCAGAGTAAGAATGGGATTGAAAGGAAGACCAGAGTGGTGAGTGCTGGTTGACTTGAGTGCAGCTTTTCAGCAAGCAGCTGAAGTGAAAGCAGTTGAAAATCTTTTGCTTTTTCACTCTGGCAGATTTTTAAGTGTTTAGCTAAATGTCATTTTGCCAGGCCTTGACTTAACCCTATTTATCCACACACAGTTTACCACCACTTACTCTTTCTTAGCATGAGTGATTTTGTCTTTCCTGGTTTCAACAAAACATCCTCCCCTCCCACCATCAACTTTAACTTGGTCTCCTTTCCAGTCTCTTCCTTCTTATACTTACACATAGATGAAAATATCCCCCTGGTTTCCATCTCAAAGTGAGAGTGTATGTGTGTGTGTGTGTATTTGTGTGGGGGGGGGACAGAGAGAGAAAGAGAAAGGAAGAGGAGAAGAAGAAGAAGAAGAAGAAGAAGAAGAAGAAGAAGAAGAAGAAGAAGAAGAAGAAGAAGAAGAAGATGAAGAAGAAGAAGAAGAAGAAGAAGAAGAAGAAGATGAAGAAGAAGAAGAAGAAGAAGAAGAAGAAGAAGAAGAAGAAGAAGAAGAAGAAGAAGAAGAAAGAAGAAGAAGAAGAAGAAGAAGAAGAAGAAGAAGAAGAAGAAGAAGAAGAAGAAGAGAAGAAGAAGAAGAAGAAGGAGGAGGAGAAGAAGGAGAAGAAGAAGGAGAAGGAGATGGAAAAGGAGAAAAAGAAGAATCTTCTGGGAAGTTTTTAAAATATAATTGTACTATAACCCCAGCTCAGATCTGAGGATCAAAATTTCCTAGGTAGAAGTAAGAGGGACGTTTATCCCCAAATTGAGAAGTACATTTTTTATATGTTTTATCTGGTTTATCTCATTTAGTGTCAAGGAACACTGGTTTTATGCCTATACCTATATCTGTATCTGTATCTATATCTACATTTATATCTGTACCTATATGCCTTTAAACCTTCTCTGTCTCAGTTTCAACATATGTGAATGGGGGTACTAATTATATCAAAGGATTTTGATCAGTGTTTACTGAGGTAATGCTCTGTATATTTAGCATATAGAATTGTGCACAGCAAATAGAAAGTGCTCAGTCAACATTAATTTTTATTATTATTACAATGCCATTGCTCTTTAATTCACTTATTTAATCAATGAAAAATAATTATTGATCACATACTATGAGGCCAGATACTGTCAGCCGAGAACTCTCTTCTGGGTTACTGATGTGTATAACAAACTGTTAGAATACTTGGATGTCCCAAAGACACTGTAAACTTAACACTGAACTCTGCATGCCATTTCCTAAACTTAATTTTTGTCCTCTAATAATCACTATGTAAATCATTAGCACTATCATGTAACTAGTTGCACAAATATTATCCTTTAATTATCCCCTTCCTCACAGCCAATCAATCACAAAGTTGTGCCAATTTTGTTTCTGAAGCACCTCTAAAATTCACCCACTTTTCTCCATTCTTAATGCTATTATTCTCAACAAATGTTCTACCATCTCTAGTCAAATGAATTCAGCAGAGTCCCTATCTCTATGCTTATTTTATTCTTCACTCTCCAAAGCAAGAGTTACCTTTTCAAAGGAAAATATATTATGACACCTCTTTAATTAAAACATTGTTTCTGGGTAGGTGTGTGACAGTGTTTCAAGAAAAGATTAGCATTTGAATCCGTGACTCAGTAAAGTAAATTGCCCTTCACAATGACATTGAGCATCATTCAATCTGTTGATGGTTTGAATAGAACAAAAAGTGGAGAAATGAGGATTTCACCCTTTTTTTTCTGCCTCACTGTGCTGGGATATCTCATCACATTTTCTCCTACCCTCAGATTGGGGTTTACATCATTGGCTCCCCTGGTTCAGGCCTTTGGATTTTTACTTGGAATGAATTACCCTTACACACTGGCTTTCCTGGGTCTCCAGCTTGCAGACAGCAGATTGTGGGATTTCTCATCCTCTATAGTTGCATGAACTAATCTCTCTCTCATGAATATATAGGATTTCTCTGGAAAACCCTAACTAATACAATCCTCAATTACTCCAAATTACAAACTCCTAAAATATTGCTGACAAGCCCTTGCAATTCATGGTTACTGTGAGAGCAAACAATATATCTGATAAGGGGTTAATATCCAAAATATATAAAGAACTCATATAACTCAACATTAAAAAAACAAAACCCATTTAAAAAATGGGCAGAAAACCTGAATAGACATTTTTTCCAAAGAAGACATACATATGGCCAACCGACACATGAAAAGATACTAAATATCACTGATCATCAGGGAAATGCAAGTCAAAACCACAATGAGATATCACCTCACATCTGTCAGAATGGTTATTATCAAAAAAGACAACAAATAACAAGTACTGGTGATGACGTGGAGAAAAGGGAACACTCGTCCACTAATGGTGAGAATGTCAATTGGTTCAGCCCTATAGAAAACAATATGGGGATTCCTCAAGAAATTAAAAATAGAACTACCATACAATCCAGCAATTTCACTTCTGGGTATTTTTCTAAAGAAAAAAAAACAATAATTTGAAAAGATATATATACCTCTATGTTCATTGCAGCATTATTCACAATAGCCCAGATATGGAAGCAAGCTAAGTGCCCACTGATAGATAAATGACTAAAGGACATGTATGTGTGTCTGTGTGTGTGTATATATATATATATATATATATATATATATATATATATATATACACAGACACACACAATAGAATATTACTCACCCATAAAAAGAATGAAATCTAGTCATTTTTCACAACATGGATGAACTTAGAGGATATTATGCTAAGTGAAATAAGTCAGACAGAGAAAAAAATACCATCTGATTTAACTTATATGTGGAATACAAAAAAAAACAAAACAAATTAACAAACATAAAAAAAAAAGAGTTAAGATACAGAGAACAAGCAGGTGGTTGCCAGAGGAAAGGAGAGTCAAGGGGATGAGTAAAATCGGTGAGGGAGATTAAGAAGTACAAATTTCCAGTTACAAAATAAATGAGTCATGGGAATTAGTTGTACAGGGTGGGGAATATATTCAATAATAGTGTAAAATCTTTGCATGGTGACAGATGGTAACTAGATTTATCATGATAATCATTTTGTAATGTATAGGAATATTGAATCACTATGCTGTGCACCAGAAAGTAACATAGAGTTGCAGGTCAATTAAACAAACAAATAAACAGACTTATAGAAAAACAAATCAGATTTGTGATTATCAGAGGTGGGGGATATGGTGACGGAGAATTAGATGAAGGTGGTAAAAAAGTTAGAACTTCCAGTTATAAGATAAATAAGTACTAGGGATATAATGTACAACATGATTGACATAATTCATACTGTTGTATGTTATATATGGAAGTTAAGAGAGTAAATCAAATTCTTATCACAAAGATAAAACTTTTCTTTATTTTGTATCTATATGAGATGATAGGTGTTCACTAAACTTATGGTATTCATTTCATTATGTGTATAAGTCAAGTCATTATGCTGTACACCTTAAGCTTATACTGTGCTGTATGTCAGTTATACCTCAATAAAACTGGAATAAAAAATAAAATAAAGGTAACTTGCCTTTCCAGATTCATCTGTTCTCACTGCCAATTTTTTATCCATATTTTATTGTTTTTAATTCCTAACAAATCCCCATATGGCTCCCTTTGCCAATATTGCTCTCATCTCAGTTCCTACTTACCTTAGAATTTATTAAAAAATATTAACTCTATCAAGAGACCTTTTCTGAGCTCCCCAATCTAATAAATTTTATTCTATATCTGTATCTCTCTAATAGTACTGATCACTCTGTTCTATATTTGCCAATCCCCTTGTATACAACTTCTCACTGAATGTAAACTCCTTGAGGTGTGGGGCTATGTCAGTTTTTGTGTGAAAATTACTAGAAGCAAGTACACTACCTGGCCTTAGTGGGCATTCAATAAATATCAATGAATGAATGAATGATTCCAACAAGTGTCATCTCTAGTGGCTGTTTATACTTTGGCACTCTTGCTACTTCAAAAACAATTGAACACCTGTAACATATATAATATTGTACATCAATTATACTTCAATAAAAATATTTAAAAATATTTCAACAAGAAATTTTGGATTTCTTATTGTATCTGATTAACATACCTGTCTAAATGTATATGGTTTGTCATTTTCAATATTAGTTTATATTATTTATTTTTTTAAGAGTTGAAATTTTATTTTTTCTGATTTATTATGTTACAGAATTTTATACATGTTCAATCATTTTCTTTCTTTTAAAAGTCTTAATTAGCTTTATTTAAATTTTTATGTAGTTTTATTTTAAGTATAATTGACCTACAAAACTATGTTAGCCCCAAGTGTACAACAGTGATTTGATGTTTCTAAACATTACAAAATGATCACCACAATAAGTCTAGGTACCATCTGTCACCATAAAAAGTTATTACAATATAATTGACTATATTCCCAATGCTGTACATTTCATCCCTGTGATTCATATATTTTGTAACTGAAACTTTGTACCTCTTAATCTCTCTCACCAATTTCACTCATCCCCCCAGCCCCCTCCCATCTGGCAACCACCTGTTTGTTCTCAGTATCTATGAGCCTCATAGTAGAAGCTCCCTAAAATGGTTGCTATCAGCATCTATATCCGCAGGGGCAGTTCCAGTTGTCCCCTGCCTCCTTGGGAGGCTCTCCAAGATCAGCAGTGGGAATGACACAGGATCCTTTCAAATTACTGCCTCTGAACTGGGCCTTTGAACATGTGATACTTTGTGTGAGCCCTTTGAGATCAAAATATCTTTTTCCTACTGTCCTTCAGCTCTCCCTCTTTCTCTCTCTCTCTGCTTTTGTATGCAAGCCCTACTGGTCTTCAAAGCCAGACTTTCTGGGGGCTCACTTGTCTTCCCAGTGAAGAACACCCAGGCTGAAGAACCCAATGTGGGGCTTGGACCCCTCAGTCCTTGAGAGGAGCCTCTGCAATTGTAATTATCCTCCTATTTGTGGGCCATCTACACAGGGGTGTGGATCTTGATTATACCATGTCTCTGGCCCTCCTAGTTATCTTGTGGTGGTTCCTTCTTTATACCTTTAGTTGTGGAAAACCTTTTATGCTGGTTTTTAGATCATTATAATTGATAGTTGCTCTGTATATAGTTATAATTTTGGTGTGCTCATGGGAGGAGATGAGGTCAGAGTCTTCCTACTCCACCATCTTGGCCACATCTATAAGAGTCTATTTTAGAATTCTTTGAATATTTCAACATATTGAAGTTAGAAATTGAAAAATAATCTTTAACTCTTAAAGATAAAATCAAACTTAAAACAGTTATAGCCAACAGTATAAATATTTATAAACTTTTATAATAAAACTTTGTATAATGATATTTATTAACATTCCATAGAACTACAAGTGGTATGAGTAAAAAAACAATAGTAGGCAACAGCCAATAATAAATTTTCTTTATATCTTATGAATTGGCAAAATAAGATGTTTAACAGGACTAATTCTGAGAGGGAGGAGCAAGTGGTCACTTCATAAGATTTGATATTATTTGTGTGTACTGTTACCTTACTCTAATATGTTCTAGGTACTATTGAATTGTCATAATGAAAGCCATTCTTTAAAAAAAAAATTCTAGGTCTAGAAATTTGTTAGTGAATTGCAAATGGTGGTGTAACACAAATCTTCATTTAGCAGTCATTAATTTCTTAATGTGAATTTAGTTATTCTTATTTTATTCCTTTCTCCATAGCAGAAGTGTTTTGAAGAGGGTGAGTGTGGTAGGAAGAATGTGATAAGATGATATTGGTGCTACGTGAAGTATATTTGAACGTGGTGCAAAAATGTGGTACTCTGAAGTACCATGAGATGTTATTGAAACACTGTTTACACCTGGATTAATTACGGGATTCAGAGGTTTTTGATGTAAGGGACAGAGTCTGTTCATCCTTGTATTCCCAGCCTCTAGCACAATGCAAAGTAAGCAGTGGTTGTCCCATCACTGTTTGTTGACTGAGTGACAGAATGAATGAACAGGCTTAGAAAAATTTGTCAGCAATAGAAGAAGAAACTTGAAAAAAGACACAGGAAGAAATCAATGACAATTTTATCCTAATTATAAGAACACATTCAATTGAATGTTTAATATAATTTTATACATCTGATGGTATAAAACATTTTGATATAAACAATGAGTTAAAATGTAAATGAAACACTAATATCATTTTGAATAAATTTATCAATCTCACCATAGAAACTCTTTCAGAGTAACTATTTTAGATTAGTTAACTTAAATGCTACTAAGCTTCCATTGATGATATTTAACACATAATTGTTCCCTGAGCTATTATTCTGACATGTGGTGATTCTGATTCCATGGCCTATCCTTGTGTTCCCAGTGTATGTGAGGTATATTGTGAAGCAGGAAAAGTTCTAAGAAGAGAAATAAAACATAATGTGGCTTTGCATTAAGGAGATTGGACTTCACTACTGAGAAAACTTAGCAATGTTTTTCTTTATTTTTTCTTAAGATGAACAAAATATACCTAAATACAAGGACTGTTTAGTATAAAATATTTTAACTCCAAAGATTTACAAAAACAAGTCATTCACAATAGCTCCAGAATGGTATAAAGATATATGTATTTTTTTTCCTTTTATTTCTCCTGGATTGGGTAGGAAGAAAAAGTGTGCATGAAACTGATTTCTTGTTATCTCTCAGCATAAATGAAATTATTATTATTATTTTTTTTATATTTTGATAGGGCTTTATAACATTGTGATTCAATGGAGCTGATCTTGTTGTGGCACAAATAAAATATATGTGATGATGTGTGAAGGCAGATGGGGATGTAAGCATGTGTGTTATACAGAAAGAGCTCTGTGCTAGATATGAGTCAGGAAACTTGGATTCCAGTACTGGATTTCTCACAAATTAATTGGCAAAAAAACAAATCATTCATTCTCTCTGAATCTCAAGATTTTCATATCAGAAATTCAGATATTATACCGCTCAAAAAGGGTGGTTGTGAGGAGTTATAATGATATTACCTATTAAGTAGTTATAGCATGCCAGGTACCATGTTACATGTTTGACACAAATTACTTTGTTTAATCCTCATGACAACCTAATGAAGTAAGTGTTGCTTACTATTTTATAGATGATGAAACTGAGGCTCAATGAGCTGAAGTCATAGAGTTAAGAAAATGATTGGACTGAGATTCAAATACAGGCCATCTAGTCTAACTCCAGAGCCTAAGTAGTTCACCACTCTTATGACTGAAGAGTCCTTGACAAGAAGCTTTTCCACTTTTATGGCCCTAGGACTTTGAGCTTGCTCATGCCTGAATTGATTGTCTCATTGCTCTAATCATTGAAATATCTTTCATCAATCAAGACAGTCCAAATGTTTTTAACTTTTTTGTGCAATCATCCTATTCCTCTAAACTGGACTCAAATCCCTCTCTCATCATCCTGTAGAATTCTGTTTGATTCATTTTTATGGTAACCATATTATGTATTTCATTACTGTATCTATCTCCTTCACTAGACTGTAAGTACCCTGAAAAAGAACCATGTCTCATTCATCTTAGCAACCTCAGTGTCCAGCAGTTTCTGGAACATCTTAGACAGTCAATAAAATCTTCAGGAATGAATAAGGATAAAATCAAAGGAAAAATATAATATTAATGACATAAGCCGTACTGCACTGAATGTTGCTTTTCACTGAGTTTATCAGTTGAAAAGATTAGAAAATAACACCCCTCATTGTATCTGTTATTCTCACTATCTTTATTGCCTCAAACTCTAGACCTTCTCAAATCCAGCAACTCAATCAAAACTTATATGTTCACAGAAGAAGAACTACAAACCTGTGGCCTGTGGAATGAAAACCACAATCACAGAAAGATAGACAAAATGAAAAGGCAAAGGACTATGTACCAGATGAAGGAACAAGATAAAACCCCAGGAAAACAATTAAAAGAAGTAGAGATAGGCAACCTGGCAGAAAATAATTCAGAATAATGATAGTGAAGAAGATCTAGGACCTCAGAAATAGAATGCAGGCAAAGACTGAGAAAATGTAAGAAATGTTGAGCAAGACATAGAAGAATTAAAGGATAAACACCTAGAAGAGTTAAAGAACAAATGAACAGAAATGAAGAATACAATAACTGAAATGAAAAATACACTAGGAAGAATCAATAGGAGAATGACTGAGGCAGAAAAACGGATAAGTGACCTGGAAAATAGAATGGTAGAATTCACTGCTGCCAAACAAAATAAAAAAAAAATACAATAAAAATAAGTGAAGACAGCCTAAGAGACCTCTGGAACAGCATTAAATGCACCAACATTCACATAATAGGGGTCTAAGAAGGAGAAAAGAGAGAGAAAGGACACAAGAAAATAGTTGAAGAGAGTATAGTTGAAAAATTCCCTAACATGGGAAAGGAAATAACCACCCAAGTCTAGGAAGCACAGGGAACCATAGGCAGGATAAATCCAAGGAGAAAAAGCCAAGAAACATAGTAATAAATTTGACAAAAATTAAAGACAAAGAAAAATTATTAAAAGCAACAAGGGAAAAATGACAAAAAAATATACAAGGGAACTTCCTTAAGGTTAACAGCTGATTTATCAGCAAAAACTCTACAAGGCAGAAAGGACTGGCACTATATATTTAAAGTGATGAAATAGAAAAAGCTACAACCAAGATTACTCTACCCAGCAAGGATCTCATTCAGATCCGACAGAGAAATCAAAAGTGTCACAGACAAGGAAATGCTAAGAGAATTCAGCACAACAAAACCAGCTCTATAACAAATGCTAAAGGAATTTCTCTAAGTGGGGAATTCAAAAGAAGAAAAGGATCTATAAAAACAAACCCAAAACAATTAAGAAAATTATAATATGAACATACATATCGATGGTTACCTTAAATGTGAATGGATTAAATTCTCGAACCAAAAGACACAGGCTCACTGAATGGATTCAAAAACAAGACCCATATATATGCTGTCTACAATAGGCCCACTTCAGACCTAGGAACACATACAGACTGAAAGTGAAGGGACAGAAAAAGATATTCCATGCAAATAGAAATCAAAAGGAAGCTAGAGTAGCAATATTCATAACAGAAAAAAGAAACTTTAAAATAAAGAATATTACAAGAGACAAGGAAGGACACTACATAATGATTAAGGGATCAAGCCAAGAAGATGATATAACAATTATAAATATATATGCACCCAACATTGGAGTACCTCAATACATAAGGCAAATGCTAACAGCTATAAAAGAGGAAATTGACAGTAACACAAGAGTACTAGGGGATTTTAACAGCTCACTTACACCAATGGACAGATCACCAAGACAGAAAATTAATAAGGAAACACAAGCTTTAAATGACAAAATAGACATGATAGACTTAATTGATAATTATAGGACATTCCATCTGAAAATAGCAGAATACACTTTCTTCTCAAGTGCACATGGATCATTCTCCAGGATAGATTACATCTTGGGCCAAAAATCAACCCTTGGTAAATTTAAGAGAATTGAAATCATACCAAGCATCTTTCCAAACACAACGCTCGAAAATAGGAAATAAAATACAGAGAAAATGGTAAAAAATCAAACACATGGAGGCTAAACAATACATTACTAAATAACCAAGAGATCACAGAAGAAATTAAAGAAGAAATAAAAAGATACCTAGAGACAAATGACAACAAAAACACGATGATAGAAAACCTATGGGACACAGCAAAAGCAGTCCTAAGAGGAAAGTTTATAGCAATAAAACCCTACCTCAAGAAACAAGAAAAATCTCAAATTAACAATCTAACCTCACACCTAAAGGAACTAGAGAAAGAAGAAAAAAACAAAACACCCTAATTTAGTAGAGGGAAAGAAGTCATAAAGATCAGAGCAGAAAAAAAATGAAATAGAAACAAAGAAAACAATAGCAAAGATCAATAAAACTAAAAGCTGGTTATTTGAGAAGATAAACAAAATATTAAACACACAGAAATACAAAACATCATAAAAGACTACTACAAGTAACTATATGCCAATAAACTGGAAAACCTGGAAGAAATGGACAAATTCTTAAAAAGGTATAACCTTCCAAGACTGAACCAGGAAGAAATAGAAAATATGAACAGAGCAATCACAAGTAATGAAATTGAAACTCTGATTAAAAAGTTTCCAAGAAACAAAATTCCAGGACCAGATGGTTTCACAGGTGAATTCTATCTAACCTTTAGAGAAGAGATAACACCCATCCTTCTCAAACACTTCCAAAAATATTGCAGGGAAAGGAGCACTCCCAAACACATTCTACAAGGCAACCATAACACTGATACCAAAACCAGAAAAAGATACTACAAAAAAAGGAAATTACAGACCAATGTGACTGATGAATATAGCTGCAAAAATCCTCAACAAAATACTAGCAAAACAAATCCAATACCACATTAAAAGGATCATACACCATGATCAAGTGGGATTCTTCAGTACACGCAAATCAAACAATGTGATACAGCATATTAACAAACTGAAGAATAAAAACCATATGATCATCTCAATAGACACAGAAAAAAATGACACAATTTAAAACCCATTTATGATAAAAACTCTCCAGAAAGTAGGCATAGAGATAACCTACCTCAACATAATAAAGGCCATGTATGGTCAACCCACAGCCAACATCATTCTCAATGGTGAAAAATTAAAAGCATTTCCTCTAAGTTCAGGAAAAAGACAAGGATGTCCAGTCTTGCCACTATTATTAAGCATAGTTTTGGAAGTCCCAGCCACAGCAATCAGAGAAGAAAAAGAAATAAAAGGAATACAAATTGGAAAAGAAGAAGTAAAACTGTCACTGTTTACAAATGATGTGACACTACACATAGATAATCCTAAAGATGCCATGAGAAAAGTACTAGAGCTAATCAACGAATCTGGTAAAGTTGCAGCATACAAAATTAATGCACAGAAATATCTTGCATACCTATACACTAACGAGGAAACCTCAGAAAGAGAAATTAAAGAAACAATGTCATTCACCATTGTAACAAAAAGAAAAAAAAATACCTATGTATAAACCTATCTAAGGGGGCAAAAAATCTGTACTCAGAAATCTATAAAACACTGATGAAAGAAATAAAAGATGACACAAAGAGATGGAGAGATATACCATGTTCTTGGATTGGAAGAATCAATATTGTGAAAATGACTATACTACCCAAAGCAATCTACATATTCAATGCAATCCCTATCAAATTACTAATGGCATTTTTGACAGAACTAGAATAAAAAATCTTAAAATTTGTATGGAGACACAAAGTCCCTGAATAGCCAAAACAATTATCAGGGAAAAAAACAAACAAACAAACAAAAAAAAAACAAGGTGGAGGAATCAGCTTTAGAGAAATATTGTCTGTTTAAGACTCCTTGGCTTCAGACTATACTACACAGCTATGGCAATCAGGACAAAATGGTACTGGCACAAACATAGAAATATAGATCAATGGAACAGGATAGAAAGCTCAGAGATAGACCCACACACCTATGGTCAACTAATCTATGACAATGGAGGCAAGGATATACAATGGAGGAAAGACAGCCTCTTCAATAAGTGGTGCTGGGAAAACTGGACAACTACATGTAAAATAATGAAAGTAGAACACTCTGTAACACCATACACAAAAATAAACTCAAAATGGGTTTTAGACCTAAATGTAAGAACAGACAAAATAAAACTCTTAGAGGAAAACATAGGAAGAACACTCTTTGACATAAATCACAGCAAGATCTGTTTTGACCCACCTCCTAGAGTAATAGAAATAAAAACAAAAATAAAAAAATGGGATCTAATGAAACATAAAAGCTTTTGCACAGCAAAGGAAACTATAAACAGGATGAAAAGACCCTCATAATAGGAGATAATATTTGCAAATGAATCAATGGACAAAGCATTAATCTCCAAAAATATATAAACAGCTCATGAAGTTCAATATTAAAAAAACAAACAACCGAATCCAAAAATGGGCAGAAGACCTAAATAGACACTTCTCCAAAGAGGACATACAGATGGACAAGAGACATATGAAAAGCTGCTCAACATCACTAATTATTAGAGAAATGCAAATCAAAACTACATTGAGGGCTTCCCTGGTGGCGCAGTGGTTAAGAGTCCGCCTGCCGATGCAGGGGACACGGGTTCGTGCCCTGGTCTGGGAAGATCCCACATGCCGCAGAGCGGCTAGGCCCGTGAGCCATGGCGCTGAGCCTGCACGTCCGGAGCCTGTGCTCCGCAAGGGGAGAGGCCACAACAGTGAGAGGCCCGCCTACCGCAAAAAAAAAAAAAAAAAAAAACTACATTGAGGTATCACTTCACACTGATTAGAATAGGCATAATCAGAAAATCTACAAACAACAAATGCTGGAGAGGGTGTGGAGAAAAGGGAACCCTTTTTCACTGTAGATGGGAATGTAAATTGGTACAGCCACTATGGAGAACAGCATGGAGGTTCCTTAAGAAACTAGAAAAAGAATTTCCATATGACCCAGCAATTCCACTACTCGGCATGTACCCAGAGAAAACCATAATTCAAAATGTCACATGTACCCCGATGTCCATGACAGCACTATTTACAATAGCCAGGTCAGGGAAGAATCCTAAATTCCCATCTACAGATGAATGCATAAAGAAGATGTTGTACATATATACAATGGAATATCACTCAGCCATAGAAAGGAACAAAATTGGGTCATTTCTGGACATGTGGATGGACATAGAGATTGCCATACAGAGTGAAGTAAGTCAGAAAGAGAAGAACACATTTCATATATTAACACATATGTAGAATCTAGAAAAATGTTACAGATGAACCGGTTTGCAAGGCAGAAATAGAGACACAGATGTAGAGAACAAATGTATGGACACTAATGGGGGGAAATGAGGGAGGTGGTGGTGGGATGAACTGGGAGATTGTGATTGACATATATACACTAATATGTATAAAATAGATAACATAAGAACCTGTGTATAAAATAAAATTAAATTAAATTTTAAAAACTTATATGTTCTATGTCTAGTTTACTGAGGGTATTGCTGATGATTGGCTAGCAAATCTGATAAACTAATTTAAGCAAAGTAAAAATGAATTAAGTTTCTATTCTCCAAATTATTGACAATTTAAGAAGATTCTTAAGAACATTAACACCTTAGTCCTAAAAATAAACTGCTATTAGTAGAATTTCAAAAAAACTTAGGCAGAGAGGTGATGGAGATATTTTAGGCGATTTGAGTATGTAGAATAATACTTCTTAAATTATGCTAAGCAGCCACTGTCACTAACCTTTAAATCCTCCTGTGCATGCCCTCATTGAACACTATGCTTATCTGTGGCACAGACAGATAGAGCTCTAAGACTAGGCAGCCAAATTACTTGTCCTTTGTCCTTACTAGCTCTATCTATTGATCAGATACTACAACTTACAGAATATTCACTAACAGCTTACATTGTGCTCTATTGTCATCTCCTTGCACTTTTGGCACAATAGCTGCCATTATAAACTATTCCAGAGCTAAAAAAAAAAAAGCAACTATAATAATGGCAATGACTGTTCTGCTGAAAATATTGTCTGTTTAAGGAAAGTAAATAACATCTTTTAGGGGGAGAATAGTCTGTTTGGAAAAACATTTCAATAAACCAAATTGGTTGTAAAATTATGGCTTGTAGAACAAGGCTACAATAGACTATAAGTGAAACAAAGATGATTAACATAGCTGAGTAATAATTTGAAAAAAAACTGAGTTTCAGAACTTCCAGGGAAGATGGTGGAAGAGTAAGACACGGAGATCACCTTCCTCCCCACAGATACACCAGAAATACAGCTACACGTGGAACAACTCCTACAGAACACCTACTGAATGCTGGCAGAAGAGCTCAGACCTCTCAAAAGGCAAGAAACTCCCCACGTACCTTGGTAGGGAAAAGCGGAGAGATTCCCGCACAGAGGATCAGTGCCAACCAGCACTCACCAGCCCAAGAGGCTTGTCTGCTCGCCTGCCGGGGCAGGCGAAGATGGAAGCTGAGGCTCAGGCTTCAGTCAAAGCGCAAGGAGAGGACTGGGGCTAGCGGCGTGAACACAGCCTGAAGGGGCTAAAGCTCTACAGCTACCGGGAGGGAGTCCAGGAAAAAGTCTGGACCTGCCGAAGAGGCAAGAGACTTTTTCTTCCCTATTTCTTTCCTGGTGCGTGAGTAGAGGGGATTAAGAGCACTACTTAAAGGAGCTCCAGAGACGGGCGCGAGCCGTGGCTGAAAGCACGGACCACAGAGACGGGCGTAGGAAGCCCGGGCTGCTACAGCTGCCATGAGGCCTTTGTGCCAGTGCAGGTCTCTGTCCACGCCCCCCTTCTGAGGAGCCTGTGCAGCCCGTCATTGCCGGGGTCATGGGATCCATGGACAGCTTCCCTGGGAGAACGCACAGTGTGCCTTGGGCTGGTGAAATGTCACGCCGGCCTCTGCCTCTGCAGGCTCACCCAGAACTCCATGCCCCTCCCTCAACCTGGCATAAGTGAGCCAGAGTCCCCGAAGTGGCTGCTCCTTTAAACCTGTCCTGTCTGAGAAAAGAACAGACACCCTCCAGCGACCTACATGGAGAGGCGGGGCCAAATCCAAAGCTGAGACCCAGGAGCAGTGAGAACAAAGAAGAAAAAGGGAAATCTCTCCCAGCAGCCACAGAAGCAGCGGATTAAAGCTCCACAATCAACTTGATGTACCCTGCATCTGTGGAATACATGAATAGACAACAAATCATCCCAAACTGACAAGCCAGGAGTCAGTGCTGTGCCTCTGAGGTGGGAGAGCCAACTTCAGGACACTGGTCCACAAGAGACCTCCCAACTCCACATAATATCAAACGGCAAAAATCTCCCAGAGATCTCCATCTCAACACAAGCACCCAGCTTCACTCAACGACCAGCAAGCTACAGCTGGACACCCTATGCCAAACAACTAGCAAGACAGGAACACAACACCACCCATTAGCAGAGAGGCTGCCTAAAAGCATAAAAAGTCCACAGACACCCCAAAACACACCACCAGACGTGGACCTGTCCACCAGAAAGACAAGATTCAGCCTCATCCAACAGAACACAGGCACTAGTCCCCTCCACCAGGAAGCCTACACAACCCACTGAACCAACCTTAGCCACTGGGGACAGACACCAAAAACAATGGGAATTACGAACCTGCAGCCTGCAAAAAGGAGACCCCAAACACAGTAAGCTAAGCAAAATAAGAAGACAGAAAAACACACAGCAGGAGAAGGAGCACCAGACGTAAAAAATGAAGAGGTAATAGGCAGTCTACCTGAAAAAGAATTCAGAATAATGATAGTAAAGATGATCCAAAATCTTGGAAATAGAATAGACAAAATGCAAGAAACAGTTAACAAGGACCGAGAAGAACTAAAGATGAATCAAGCAACAATAAAAACACAATAAATGAAATGAAAAATACTCTAGATGGGATCAATAGCAGAATAATGGAGGCAGAAGAATGCATAAGTGACGTGGAAGATAAAATAGTGGAAATAACTACTGCAGAGCAGAAGAAAGAAAAAAGAATGAAAAGAATTGAGGACAGTCTCAGAGACCTCTGGGACAACATTAAACGCACCCACATTCGAATTATAGGGGTTCCAGAAGAAGAAGAGTAAAAGAAAGGGACTGAGAAAATATTTGAAGAGGTTATAGATGAAAATTTCCCTAATATGGGAAAGGACATAGTCAGCCAAGTCCAGGAGGCACAGAGATTCCCATGCAGGATAAATCAAAGAAGAAATATGCCAAGACACATATTAATCAAACTGCCAAAAATTAAATACAAAGAAAACATATTAAAAGCAGCAAAGGAAAAATGGCAAATAACACACAAGGGAATCCCCATAAGGTTAACAGCTGATCTTTCAGCAGAAACTCTGCAAGCCTGAAGGGACTGGCAGGACATATTTAAAGTGATGAAGGAGAAAAACCTGCAACCAAGATTACTCTACCCAGCAAGGATCTCATTCAGATTTGATGGAGAAATTAAAACCTTTACAGACAAGCAAAAGCTGAGAGAGTTCAGCACCACCAAACGAGCTTTACAACAAATGCTAAAGGAACTTCTCTAGGCAAGAAACACAACTGAAGGAAAAGACCTACAATAACAAACACAAAACAATTAAGAAAATGGGAATAGGAAAATACATATAGATAACTACCTTAAATGTAAATGGACTAAATGTTCCCACCAAAAGACACAGATTGGCTGAATGGATACAAAAACAAGACCCATATATATGCTGTCTACAAGAGACCCACTTCAGACCTAAAGGCACATACAGACTGAAAGTAAGGGGATGGAGAAAGATATTCCATGCAAATGGAAACCAAAAGAAAGCTGGAGTAGCAATTCTCATATCAGACAAAATAGACTTTAAAATAAAGACTATTAGAAGACACAAAGAAGGACACTACATAATGATCAAGTGATTGATCCAAGAAGAAGATATAACGATTGTAAATATTTATGTACCAAACTTAGGAGCACCACAATACATAAGACAAATACTAACAGCCATAAAAGGGGAAATTGACAGTAACACATTCATAGTAGGAGATTTTATCACGCCAATTTCACCAATGGACAGATCATCCAAAATGAAAATAAATAAGGAAGCACATGCTTTAAATGATACATTAAACAAGATGGATTTAATTGATATTTATAGGTCATTCCATCCAAAAACAACAGAATACACATTTTTCTCAAGTGCTCATGGAACATTCTCCAGGATAGATCATACCTTGGGTCACAAATCAAGCCTTGGTAAATTTAAGAAAATTGAAATTGTATCAAGTATGTTTTCCGACCACAATGCTATGAGACAAGATATCAATTACAGGAAAAGATCTGTAAAAGGTACAAACACATGGAGGCTAAACAATACACTACTTAATAACGAAGTGATCACTGAAGAAATCAAAGAGGAAATAAAAAAGTACCTAGAAAGAAATGACAATGGAGACACGATGACCCAAAACCTATGGGATGCAGCAAAAGCAGTTCTAAGAGGGAAGTTTATAGCAATACAACCCCACCTTAAGAAACAGGAAACATCTCAAATATACAACCTAACATTGCACCTAAAGCAATTAGAGAAAGAAGAACAAAAACACCCCAAAGTTAGCAGAATGAAAGAAATCATATAAATCAGATCAGAAATAAATGAAAAAGAAATGAAGGAAACAATAGCAAAGATCAATAAAACTAAAAGCTCGTTCTTTGAGAAGATAAACAAAATTGATAAACCATTAGCCAGACTGATCAAGAAAAAAAGGGAGAAGACTCAAATCAATAGAATTAGAAATGAAAAAGGAGAAGTAACAGCTGACACTGCAGAAATACAAAAGATCATGAGAGATTACCACAAGAAAGTCTATGCCAATAAAATGGACAAGCTGGATGAAATGGACAAATTCTTACAAATGCACAAACTGCCAAGACTGAAACAGGAAGAAATAGAAAATATGAAGAGACCAATCACAAGCACTGAAATTGAAATTGTGATTAAAAATCTTCCAACAAACAAAAGCCCAGGACCAGATGGCTTCACAGGTGAATTCTATCAAACATTTAGAGAAGAGCTAACACCTATCCTTCTCAAACTCTTCCAAAATATAGCAGAGGGAGGAACACTTCCAAACTCATTCTACGAGGCCACCATCACCTTGATACCAAAAACAACGATGTCACAAAGAAAGAAAACTACAGGCCAATATCACTGATGAACATAGATGCAAAAAGCCTCAACAAAATACTAGCAAACAGAATCCAACAGCACATTAAAAGGATCGTACACCATGATCACGTGGGGTTTATTCCAGGAATGCAAGCATTCTTCAGTATACGCAAATCAATCAACATGATACACCATATTAACAAATTGAAGGAGAAAAACTATATGATCATCTCAATAGATGCAGAGAAAGCTTTCGACAAAATTCAACAACCATTTATGATAAAAACTCTGCAGAAAGTAGGCATAGAGGGAACTTTCCCCAACATAATAAAGGCCATAGATGACAAACACACAGCCAACATCTTCCTCAATGGTAAAAAATTGAAAGCATTTCCACTAAGATCAGAAACAAGACAAGGCTGCCCACTCTCACCACTCTTTTCAAAATAGTTTTGGAAGTTTTAGCCACAGCAATCAGAGAAGAAAAGGAAATAAAAGGAATCCAAATCGGAAAAGAAGAATAAAAGCTGTCACTGTTTGCAGATGACATGATATTATACATAATGAATCTTAAAGATGCTACCAGAAAACTTCTAGAGCTAATCAATGAATTTGGTAAAGTACCAGGATACAAAATTAATGTACAGGAATCTCTGGCATTTCTATATACTAATGATGAAAAATCTGAAAGTGAAATTAAGAAAACACTCCCATTTACCATTGCAACAAAAATAATAAAATATCTAGGAATAAACCTACCTAAGGAGACAAAAGACCTGTGTGCAGAAAATTATAAGACACCGATGAAAGAAATTAAAGATGATACAAATAGATGGAGAGATATACCATGTTCTTGGATTGGAAGAGTCAACATTGGGAAAATGACTCTACTACCCAAAGCAATCTACAGATTCAATGCAATCCCTATCAAACTACTACTGGCATTTTTCAAGGAACTAGAACAAAATATTTCAAAATTTGTATAGAAACACAAAAGACCCCGAATGGCCAAAGCAATCTTGAGAACGAAAAATGGAGCTGGAAGAATCAGGCTCCCTGACTTCAGACTATACTACAAAGCTACAGTAATCAAGACAGTATGTTACTGGCACAAAAACAGGAATATAGATCAATGGATCAGGATAGAAAGCACAGAGATAAACCCAGGCACATATGGTCACCTTATCTTTGATAAAGGAGGCAGGAATATACAGTGGAGAAAGGACAGTTTCTTCAATAAGTGGTGCTGGGAAAACTGGACAGGGACATGTAAAAGTGTGAAATTAGATCACTCCCTAACACCATACTCAAAAATAAGCTCAAAATGGATTAAAGACCTAAATGTTAAGCCAGACACTATCAAACTCTTAGAGGAAAACATAGGCAGAACACTCTATGACATAAATCACAGCAAGATTCTTTTTAACCCACCTCCTAGAGAAATGGAAATAAAGACAAAAGTAAACAAATGGGACCTAATGAAACTTAAAAGCTTTTGCACAGTAAATGACACCATAAACAAGACCAAAAGACAACCTTTAGTATGGGAGTAAATATTTGCAAATTAAGCAACTGACTAAGGATTAATCTCCAAAATTTATAAGCAGCTCATGCAGCTCAATAACAATAAAACAAACAACCCAATCCAAAAATGGGCAGAAGACCTAAATAGACATTTCTCCACAGAAGATATACAGACTGCCAACAAACACATGAAAGGTTGCTCAACATCTTTAATCATTAGAGAAATGCAAATCAAAACTACAATGAGATATCATCTCACACCAGTCAGAATGGCCATCATCAAAAAATCTAGAAACAATAAATGCTGGAGAGGGTGTGGAAAAAAGGGAACACTCTTGCACTGCTGGTGGGAATATGAATTGGTACAGCCACTATGGAGAACAGTATGGAGGTTCCTTAAAAAACTACAAACAGAACTACCATATGACCCAGCAATCCCACTACTGGGCATGTACCCTGAGAAAAACATAATTCAAAAAGAGTCATGTACCAAAATGTTTATAGCAGCCCTATTTACAATAGCCCGGAGATGGAAACAACCTAAGTGTCCATCATCAGATGAATGGATAAAGAAGATGTGGCACATATATACAATGGAATATTACTCAGCCATAAGAAGAAATGAAATTGAGCTATTTGTAGTGAGTTGGATGGACCTAGATTCTGTCATACAGAGTGAAGTAAGTCAGAAAGAGAAAGACAAATACTGTATGCTTACACATATATATGGAATTTAAGAAAAAAATGTCCTGAAGAACATTGGGGTAAGACAGGAATTAAGACACTGACCTACTTGAGAATGGACTTGAGGATATGGGGAGGGGGAAGGGTAAGCTGTGACAAAGTGAAAGACAGGCATGGACATATATACACTACCAAACGTAAGGTAGATAGCTAGTGGGAAGCAGCCGCATGACACAGGGAGATCAGCTCAGTGCTTTGTGACTGCCTGGAGGGGTGGGATAGGGAGGGTGGGAGGGAGATACAAAAGGGAGGGGATATGGGAACATATGTATATGTATAAGTGATTCATTTTGTTATAAAGCAGAAACTAAGACACCATTTTTAAGCAGTTATACTCCAATAAAGATGTAAAAAAAAAAATTAGTTTCCTCAGAAACAATATAGCTTAGTATCAACAAGGGAAATCAATCAGTGGAAGATTCCCACTTGTAAGAATATCTGAGAAATATTAGACAACTTATTGATAATTTTCACTTTTTAAAATTTAAATTGTTATAACATTATATATAACAAAGTGCACAAATTCTAAATATACAGCTCAATGAATTATAACAAATTGAACATATCCATATAATCAAAACCTAGATGAAGAAATAGAACATTACTAGTATAGAAAATGTCCTTTGTGCCACCCCAAAATTAATTTTATATAAATGAATTCATTCAGATATATACTTTTATGACTGCTTTCTTTTGCTCAACATCGTTTCTAAGATTTACCTAAGTTATTGTGCATAACAATGAAGTGTTCCTTTTCATTGTTATATAATATTCCATTGTTTCAATATAACAATGTATTTATTAACTCCCTGCTGACTGACATTTGGGTTGTACGTAGGTTTGAAAATTGGCTACAGTATTTTTAAAGTCTTAATTTCAGGAAGTATAATTGTTTTCTCCACCACTTGAATCTAGATTGAAAATGACATTGTGTGATTTCTAAACCTAGGCCTTAATAGTGCTTGCAATTTATACTCCTGAATTCTTGGAATCCTGTGACTGCCAAGTGAAGAAGCCCCCCTGAGAGATTATTTAATTATGATTGACATATGGTTCTGTCCTCTCAATCACTCTGTTTAACAGCCAGTCAACACGTGGGGCCACTTGTTATGGGCTGTATGTCTGTTTCCCCAAAATTCACATGTGTAAGCCTCAACCCCCAATATGACTGTATTTGGAGATAGGGCTTACATATAGGGAAGTAATTAAATCCAATAGCTTTAGTATCCCCCTTAAGACGAGACACCATAGATCTTGTACTTTCTCTCTCTCTCTTCCTCTCTCTCTCTCTCTGTCTCTCTCCCCTCCCTCTCCCTCTCTCCAAATACACTGAAGAAAGATCATCTGCGGACACAATCAGAAAGTTGTTATCTGCAAGACTGGAAGAGAGCACTCACCAGAAAGTAAAAATGCCAGAACCTTGATCTTGACTTCTAGACTCCAAGATCCAGGATTATGAGAAAATAACTTTCTGTTGTTTAAGCCTCCCAGTCTGTGTTATTTTGTTATGGCATCCCAACCTGACTAAGGCACCATTCTAGACTTTCAAGCAGAGACTATAAGCACATGAGTAATCTTAGTCACTCTCCACTGATCAAGTCCAAACCAGAAAAAAACACCCAGCTGACCTATAGAACTGGAAGCTAAGTAAATGATTACTGTTCTAGGATACAAAGTTTTGAGGTGATATATAATACAGAAACAGTTATTTGCAGTGTTGTCTGTCATTAATAAAACTGGTATGAACATTCTTCTACTAGCTTTTTGGAACTCATATGTACACACTTATGTTGGTTATATATTTAGGAATGGAATATTGGGTTATAGGGTATAAAAATATCCACCTTTAATAGGTACTACAAAATAATTTCCCAGAGAGATTGTATTTATTTATACCTCTGCTAGCAGTGTATATGAGTTTCAGTTGTTTCATTAGCTTAACCAACCCTTGCTATTGTCATTAAAAAATAACCACCCATTGGGGTTTAGTGGTATCTCATAATAGCTTTATTTTGCATTTTTCTGAGCTGATAAATAATAAAGATCAGCATCTTTTAGTATTTTTACTGGTATTTTGGATATCTTATTTTTTGAAATGCCTATTTAAGTATCTTTCAGATTTTATAATAATTCAATTTTAGTTTATTTTTGTGTTATTCTAAAATATATTTTCTTTGCTTACAAACTGTAGTGAAGTCAGTTACACACATAGGCTTAAATAAGTGGTATGTATGTGAGATAAAATGCAAAGAGGAGACTAAAAATTCAGTGGAAGTGAGAACTCAGAGCTAAGAGTAATGAGGAATAATGTAAGAATGCCAAGTATCCTGAAAATATTAATAAGGATATTGGGTTTCCTACTATACATAAGCTGGTAAGTGAAGCCAATTTTCAATTAAATCTTAAAGGAGGTGATAACCCGAGCAACCTGAAAGAAAAAAAAATTAAAAACACCTTACCTATATAAGAGCAAGAATAAGAATTACATTGGACTTCTCTTTCAGAAACCATGCTAGTAGGAAGAAAGTGGAGTGAAATATTTAAAGTGTTAAAAGAATCACCAACCTAGAATCCAGTACATTGCAAAATTATTCTTCAAAACTGAAAGAGAAATAAGAATTTTCTCAGAAAATCAAAACTAGAGGAAATTTGTCACCTGTAGAGCAGTCTTGTAAGAAATGTTAAAAGAAGTTATTCAGAGAGAGAGAAAATTCTATAGATCAGAAACTCATATCTACATAAATAAAGGAAAATCTTTAGAAGAAGTAATAAATAAAGGTAAGATAAAACCTTTTATTTCTCTTATTCTTAATTGATCAAACAGACAACAGTTTGTTCAAAATAATAGTAACAGTGTATTCAGTGATTATAGCCTTTGAATAAAGTAATTATATGACAATATTTTTACAAGGAATGAGAGGGAGGAATTGAGAATATCTTTTTAAAGGTACTCATTCTGCCTGTGTAGCAGTATAGTGTTATATACAAGTGGACTTAGATTAGTTAGAAGTGTATAATTCAAATGTAAAGGCAACCACCAAAAGAAGTAACAAAGAAAGTATAACTGGCACACTGAAAGAATAGAAAAAAATGGAATCATATAAAATGCTCAATTAAAATCACAAAAGAAAGAAAATGACTGGAAGACAGAAAAAAAGGAAACAAAGAACAAGGGTTACAAATTTAAAAAAATAGTAATGAGTATGGTAGGTTTTAATCCAACTACATTGATAATCACTTTAAATGTCAATGATTCATATGAATCAATTAAAAGTGACACTGTCAGTGTCAATCAATAAACAAGGCTCAAGCATATGCTGTCTACAAGAAACTCACTTTAAATATAAAGGCACATATAGATTAAAAGTAAAGAGATGAAGAAAGATATACTATGCTAACACTAATCAAAAGGAAGCTGGAGTAGCTATATTAATTTTAGCAGAGCAGACTTTAGAGCAAGATAAATTATCAGATAATTTGGCACACTACATAATGATAAAGGGGTCAATAGTCCAAGAAGGTATAACAATCCTTAATATTTATGTGCATAACAACAGATTGTCAAAACATGTGGGACAGAAACTGATAAAACTGCAAGGAGAAATAGATGAATACATTACTAATGCTGGAGAGTTTGTCACCTCTCTATTAATAAATGACAGAGCCAGCGGGCAGAAAATCAGTCAGGACTAAACAGTATTGTCATTAGCTCCTTTTTAAAGACTAATATACTACACTGAATTTCTTAAGCATCTCAGTGAAAAATAGCAAGTAGTCTGAGTCTTTTCCTTTTCCACTGAAAACAGAAAAAAAAATTCTATTGGATTTAGATAATACTTCTTGTTAGTGGTAAATCTCCAAGCTCTAGCTGGTATTCAAAGTCTTCTCTCATTTCCTCTAAGCCCTTCCCACCTCACCCCATTCTTGTAAAAGAGGAGTTATGATATGGCTTAGAAGATACACTCAATACAGTGTTGAATTCTGGATGCATAAAGAGAAGATATTAAAAAAAATAAAAATTAAAAAAATACCTAAAGACAAATGACAACAAAAACATGATGACCCAAAACCTATGGGACACAGCAAAAGTAGTTCTAAGAAGGAAGCTTATAGCAATCCAATCCTATCTCAAGAAAAAAGAAAAATCTCAAAATTAACATACTAAGCTTACAGCTAAAGAAACTAGAGAAAGAAGAAGAAGACCAACAACAAAAACCCTAAAGTTCATAGAAGGAAATAAATCATAAAGATCAGAGCAGAAATAAATGAAATGGGGATGAAGAAAAGAATTGCAAAGTTCAATAAATAGAAAAGAAGGGTTTTTTAAGAAAATAAACAAAATTGATAAACCTTAATCTGGACTCATCAAGAAAAAAATGGAGAGGATTCAAATCAATAAAATTAGAAATGGAAAAGGAGAAATTACTACTGACATTGAAGAATTATAAAGGATCATAAGAGACTACTACAAGTCACTATGTGCCAATAAAATAGACAACCTGGAAGAAACAGGCAAATTCTTAGAAAGGTACAACCTTACAAGACTGGACCAGGAAGAAATAGAATATATAAACAGATGATTCACAAGTAATGAAATTGAATTGTAATTAAAAAGAGTCCAACAAGAAAAAGTCCAGGACCAGATGGCTTCACAGGTGACTTCTATCAAACATTTAGAGAAAAGATATCACCTATTTTCTCAAACACTTTCAAAATATTGCAGAGGGAGGAACACTCCCAAAGTGGTTCTACAAAGTCACCATCACCCAGATATCAAAGCCAGACAAAGATATAACAAGAAAAGAAAATTACCGACCAATATCACTGATGACCATAGATGCAAAAATCCTCAAGAAAATACCAGCAAACTGAATCCAACACCACATTAAAAGGATCATACAACATGATCAAGTGGGATTTATCCCGGGGGGGGGGGAAGGATTCTTCAATATACATAAATTAACCAATGTGACACACTGTGTTAACAAATTAAAGAATAAAACCATATGATAATCTCAATAGATGCAAACAAAGATTGAAAATTTCAACTACCATTTATAATAAAAACTCTCCAGATAGTCTGCATAGAAGGAAACTACCTCAACATAATAAAGGCCATATACAACAAACACATAGCCAACATCATTCTCAATGGTGAAAAACTGAAAGCATTTCCTCCAAGGTCAGGAACAAGACAAAGATGTCCACTCTTGCCACTATTATTCAACATAGTTTTGGAAGTCCTAGCCACAACAATCAGAGAGGAAAAAGAAATAAACGGAATCCAAATTGGAAAATAAGAAATAAAACTGTCACTGTTTGAACATGATGATACTATACATAGAAAACCCTAAAGATGCCACCAGAAAACTACTAGAGCTAATCAATGAATTTGGTAAAGTTGCAGTATACAAAATAAATGCACAGAAAACACTTGCATTCCTATACACTAACAGTGAAATATCAGAAAGAGAAATTAAGGAAGAAATCCATTTATCATTGCAACAAAATGATTAAAATACCTAGGAATAAACCTACCTAAGGAGGCAAAGGACCTATACTCAGGAAACTATACAAAACTGATGAAAGAAATCAAAGATGACACAAACAGTTGCAGAGATATACCATATTCTTGGACTGGAAGAATAAATATTGTGAAAATCACTATACTATCCAAAGCAATCTATGGATTCAATGTAATCCCTATCAAATTACCAATGGCATTTTTCACAGAAGAGAAAAACAAAAATACAATTTGTATGGAAACATGGAAGATGCCAAATAGCCAAAGCAATCTTGAGAAAGAAAAACAGAGCTGGAGATTTCAGGCTCCCTTACTGAAGACTATACTACAAAACTATGGTAATCACGACAGTATGTTACTGGCACTAAAACAGAAATATAGATCAATGGAACAGCATAGAAAGCCCAGAGGTAAACCCATGCACCTATGGTCACCTAATCTATAACAAAGGAGGCAAGAATATACAATGGAGAAAAGATGGTCTCTTCAATAAGTGGTGCTGGGGAAACTGGACAACTACATGTAAAAGTATTAAACTAGAACACTCCCTAACACCATGCACAAAAATAAACTCAAAATGGATTAAAGACCTAAATGTAAGACCAGACACTGTAAAATCCTTAGAGGAAAACATAGGAAGAATATTCTCTGGCATAAATCACAGTAAGATCTTTTTTGACCTACCTCCTAGAGAATGAAAAATAAATTAAAAAAAACCCAAAGAAAACAAATGGGACCGAATTAAAGTTAAAAGCTTTTGCACAGTAAAGGAAACCAAAAACAAGATGAAAACACAACTCTCAGAATAGTAGAAAACATTTGCCAATGAAGCAACTGACAAAGGATTAATCTTCAAAATATACAAGCAGCTCATGCAGCTCATTATCAAAAAGCAAAAAAACCCAATCCAAAAATGGACAGAAGACCTGAATAGACATTTCTCCAAAGAAGACATACAGATGGTAAAGAGGCGTGTGAAAAAATGCTCAACATTACTTATTATTAGAGAAATGCAAATCAAAATTACAATGAGGAATCACCTCACAGCTGTCAGAATGTCCATCATCAAAAAATATACAAACAATAATTGCTGAGAGTGTGGAGAAAAGGAAACCCTCATGTACTCTTGGTGGGAATGTAAATTGATGCAGTCACTATGGAGAACAGTATTGAGGCTCCTTAAAATCTAAAAAAGTAGGGGTTTCCCTCGTGGCTCAGTGGTTGAGGGTCCGCCTGCTGATGCAGGGGACATGGGTTCGTGACCTAGTCTGGGAAGATCCCACATGCCACGGAGCGGCTGGGCCCGTGAGCCATGGTCACTGAGCCTGCACGTCCAGAGCCTGTGCTCCGCAGAGTGGGAGGCCACAACAGTGAGAGGCCCCATGTGCCACACACAAAAAAAGAAAATAATAAAATAATATAATAATAATAATAATAATAAATAAAACTACCATACGACTCAGCAATCCCACTACTGGGCATATACCTGAGAAAACCATAATTCTAAAAGAGTCATGTGCCACAATGTTCAATGCAGCATTATTTACAATAGCCAAGACATGTAAGCAACCTATGTGTCCATCGATAGATGAATGGATAAAGATGTGGCACATATATACAATGGAATACTACTGATCCATAAAAAGAAATGAAATTGAGTTATTTGTAGTGAGGTGGATAGATATTGAGTCTGTCATACGGAGTGAAGTATGTCAGAAAGAGAAAAACAAATACTGTATGCTAATATATATATATATATATATATATATATATATATATATATATATATATATATGGAATCTAAAAAAAGAACAAAAAACAAAATGATTTTGAAGAACCTAGGGACAGGACAGGAATAAAGATGCAGACTTAGAGAATGGACTTGAGGATATGGGGAGGGGGAAGGGTAAGCTGGGACAAAATGAGAGAGTGGCATGGACATATATACACTACCAAATGTATAATAGATAGCTATTGGGAAGCAGCCACAAAACACAGGGAGATCAGCTCGTTGCTTTGTGACCACCTAGAGGGGTGGTGGAGAGAAGGTGGGAGGGATGCACAAGAGGGAGGAGATATGGAGATATACGTATATGTATAGATCCTTCACTTTGTTATAAAGCAGAAACTAACACACCATTGTAAAGCAATTATACTCCAATAAAGATGTTAAAAAAAATGTTATGGAAAAACTCGAATGACCTTTTTGGCCAACTCAATGTTACTAATAACAGGCATGAAGCAGATATGTTTTAATTAATATTTAATGAATTTATGGTGAATCATTGTTAATTTTAGAATTATAAAGGTTTAAGCATTTGAAAATATTTGCTCTGCAATGATTCATTATTAATTGCTTAAATAATTAATATGCTTCATAAACAATTCATAATTAATTAATCAGCTAATTTGTGTTCCCACTTAGACAATTCATAAGTGAATATCCACACAATCTGTTTAAATCATCAGAAATGCCATTTTAGATATTCAAATTATTGAGTTACTAGAGTTGTCTATTGATAACTTACAGCAAGTAGAACTAAAAATCTGCCATTTACTACCCCCTTTAATAACACTGTTTCCTTTGACCAAAAGTATGTCAATAAAATAGTTTCTATCAGAACTGTTTGTTCCTGATGAAAGCTAGATACATAAAATCTGTGCATAGAAAGCCATTTTCCATTTAGTTTCTTAGATGGAAGAACTTAGTGTCATCTATAGGGAGAAAGACTAGTATATATTTTTCTGTCTGACAAAAGAATTATTGCAGCCCAAACTATATGTTTCCATGACTTATTTTTGCACTTGAACTTCTTCATATTTGCTGAGCTACAACTTACACTGCATTGATATGGGAGATGGTAGAAAGTAGGAATGTGGGAGAAAGGATTGGGGGCTTAACAACTTGGTAAAGATGGCCTCTTAGTCCGTTTGGGTTGCTATAAGAAAATATCACAGACTTGGTGGCTTATAAACAACAGAAATTTATTTCTCACAGTTTTAAATGCTGGAAGTCTGAGATCAGGGTGCCAGCATTTTTGGGTGAGGGCTTTGTTTGGGATTGCAGACTTCTCACTGTGTCCTCAACTAGCAGAAGAGGTAAGGGTTCTTTGTGGGGTCTATTTTATAAGAATAGTAATTCTATTCATGAGGGTTACACCTGCATTACACACACCTCCCTAATGGCCCCATATCCTAACACCATCATATTTGGTCAGTAACATTTTTGCATATGAATTTGAGGAGGACACAATTGTTCAGAACAGAGCAGATGCCAATCATTCTGGTTAGGTTATCTGAAAGAAATTACTTTTTAGTTAGCTGTCGATCACTATCCTGAATGACTCATTTCCACTTACTGGTGATGACATTTACCCATTGTTTACTCTGTACCAGTCACTTTATAAGAGCTTTAATAATCCTTATAGCAAGCTTGTGAGTTAAGCACACTTATGCCCACTTTACAAGTATCAAAATCCAGGCACAGAAGTGTTAAATAATACTTTTTCAAGGCTATCCAGCAACTAAGTAGAGAAGCTGGGGTTCAAACCTGGATGTCTGGTTCCAAAGTTTCTAACCACTATACCTAAACTGCCTCATGACACAGATTAGGGCCCTAATGGAATGAGGTAGGAGAAAGGTGACGTATGATGACAACAATATAACCAGGTATATAGAGGGTTGTTCAGGAACTGAGCATCTGGGAGTAAAAGGGTAAAGAGATGATCAACAAACTTCATAATTTTTCTGATGACCTACCTTTATTATCATATTTGTAAATCTTACCATTTGTCAAAGATTATTTGTCATATACTTATTTTTCATTAATTTTTATAAATCATATCACATATCCATAGTCTATTAAACACCACTAATATGTATCATCAATTGAAACTTCTCATTTTTATTTTAAAAACATATAAAAATCAAAATGACAATCTAATCTAACATGGTAGATTATTCAGCAGTTTCAATTTAGGTATAGAAATCAGATCTCAGGATAGGAAAACAAGAAACAGATCTCTTAAGATACTTATAATTTGATTCAAAACACTAGTAATTTCCTGGGTTCAGAAATATCAGGAAGTAATTTAATATTGTATATATTTAATTACACTTGACCACTGACTTCATAAAACCGTATACTGGATACAGTAATGTAGATGTGATACTGTACCACTGCCAGGGACAACTTATGAACAAGTGCCAGAGAATCAGATATTTCAAACAATAAAAAGCTCTTAGAAAATATGTTTTATAATTGAGCTCTTGGCAATTCTTCACTTTTAAGTGTAAATGTAAAACAATCAAATTTAATTATATTTAATTATATTTGCTTGCAAAAAAGGACCTAATCGTACTGAGAACTTACTAACAAATTAGTATTTGAAGGCTGTGAACTTTAGTTTTTTTTTTAAAAAAAGAAAGAAACCATCAGTCTAGAAGAGTACTTCTTAAACTATCTGTGTGGAAAAACCAAATTTATTAATTCTAATTTGTTTCAGATTTATATTTTGTACAATAAACTAAAAATAAATTCATAGAAATTAAATGAGAAAATAACATACAGAATATAATTCCAAATATTTGTATTATTACATTCAATATGTATATAATTACTGTCTGATTGTTTTAAATATTTTTAAATGTTTCCTTTCAATTTTGGTGCTTACTTGGTTGCCAGCTGATACTAGTTGGTGGATTAGCACAGGCTCCCACACCAAACTTTGAGTAGAGAGCTTGTCTAGATTACTCAGCAGTAACCCCCACCACACATACCAGTTTAAAGAGATGCTGAGTCACAGACACAGCAGTCATACTTTAGATCCACTTAGGATCAAATATCACTAGCAAAACTGACCCAGTAGTAGTTTAGCATATTGTATTTTTAAAGTTACCTTGATTAAACAAGGTCTTCTGTCTGATTAACACATGAGGACAGAAAAAATATTTGACTCACTGGGGAGAAATAGAAAACTGTGGATCAATTGAATATTTTAATATTATTCACAACCGAGGCAGGGCTTCTTATATAATTAGCAGTGACATTAGAAGAGGAAATGGAACTGTCAGCTTAAGAAGCCACTAGCCTTGTGTGTGTGTGTGTGTGTGTGTGTGTCTGTGTGTGATGGTTATTATTCAGTGTTCATTTTTCAACCATTACAAATATGACTAAAAAGAATGGATCAAAATCAGTATCTTTTGGCAATGTTAGATGAATTCATGACAGTACAGATCAGTTGCACAGATGAGACTATTGATTATACAATAATCAGTAATTAAAGATATTGAAGCATATGAATGATGAAATGATTGATTTAGTGTTTCTGTACTGGCAATGATCTAAGCTGCAAATCAAAAATAAAAGTGTCAAAAACACATTTCACATCCATCTGGAAGAAATAATAAAATCTGGTGTTTTCTTTTCTCCTTATCTATGTTTATTTCACAGATAATTTCAGGACAAAATTATTAGTTCAGTCTTAACTGCACATCCATTCTAATGATACAAATAAGTTACTATAGAGTATTGATTGCATTGAAGACAGAGACTAAAGTAAATAATTACAAATGATACTTCCCTCAAAATGGAAGATGTAAGTGCTAGCTTGTTTTTTTACTGAACACCAAAATGTGAGTTGAAAATGGTTTCTCAATGGGAAAGTGATCAATAGCTGTTGACTTGGAAGAAGCTGAATAATCTGAATATTCGAAATTCTATTTACAATTAATTTATCAACATATACTTATTTCATATTTATTATATGTCAGGCATTGTTTTAGGTACTGGAGATAAACTGATAAAGAGATGATAAAGTCTTGCTCTCTTAAAGGTTAAATTCTAATGTGGACATTTTTGGAAAGAGATCCCTCTTCTAAAACATTTCATAGATTGTAAGATACACATTTGTCACATTTTAACATCTCTAAAATCAGAATTCATCTTATAATTGAAGAACCAGGAGGCAGTTGTGATGCATTTGTCATGGCCTCATTGTCTCATCATCTGTATATGTGTGGAATTGACAATAATTCTTTGTGTTGCACTAAATTCAACTGAATTATTTATATTGCTTAACAAAAACATCACCCATTAATGGAAGGTAATTCACAAGCACAGTGGAGCTTACCAAAGAGCTAGGAAAGGAAAATGTTCTAACTCAGATGAGAAATAGATCCCTGTGGGCTTAGAGAGAGAGAAATAGAAATGAAATGGGCAGCAAGCCACCTGGAATAGAAGTTGAGAATCCCTTGGAATCTCACCAAAGATATTAATTTTTGATGCATCTGTAGACATGATATTAACAGTAAAGAATAAGCTTGCTGAAAAGTGAAGCGACTTAGTTCTTATTTTCGCTAACTGATCACACAACTTGAACTCAATATTTCAATCAACAAAACTCTTAGGTAATCTTTCAGGTAGGAATACGTGAATTTGTTGTTAGCTAAAAAATCTTCTGTTTACACCCACTCGTTAGTTCAAGATATAACCAGCATTAAAACTTACAGAATATTTTTCAATGTCTTAGATGAATTCCTGGAGACAATTAGGGAACACTATAATGCTGTATTAGCCACATATTTGATGTGACAGAGAATATTATTATGTGATAAAATAGGGACTTTGAGAACCCAGAGTCAAATATGATGGAAGGGAGAAGGTCTCACAAGATATAGGATTAATATGAAAATGAATTTTATTTCCATATGCTTGCAAGGAACATGAAGAAACAAAAATTAAAAATACAATACTATTTACAATTACTCAAAAACTGAGATGGTTAGACATAAATCTAACCAAATTTATACAGGACTTGTAAGTCAAAAACTACAAAGCACTGCTGAAATAAATCAAATAAGGCATAAATAAATGGAAATATATAGCCTGTTTATAGATTGCAAAACTTAACATAGAAAAGATATCAATTTTTACTAAATTGATAAACAGTTTTAACATAATGGTATCGCTACCACAGCAAGATATTTTATAGGTATAGACAAGATTGTTCTAAAAGTCATATGGAAAGAAAAAGGAACTAGAATTGCTGAAGTGATTTTGAAAAAGGAGAATTAAGTAGGAGGAATCACTTTACCCAATTACAAGACTTATATAGCTATTGTAATCAAGACTGTGTGTTATTGTTGGAGGGATAGACACATAGATGAATGGAACCAAATTGAACAGAAACAGAAATACATATGTGTGACCATTTGATTTTTGACTAAGTGCAACTCTCATTCAATGGAGGAAGGACAGCCTTTTTAGCAAATGGTAATGAAGCATTTGTACAATAGTAGGCTAAAAGGACCTGTAATTAAAGCTCTCACATTTACAAAAATTAACTCAAAATGGATAATGGACTTAAATGTTAAACTTAAAACTATAAAACTGTTAGAATTAAATAGAGGAGAAGATCTCTTGGACCTAGAGCCAGGATAAAAGGTATTTAGACATGATATCAAAAGAATCATCTATAAAAGAAAACAGAAATTAATAAGTTGGACTTCCTCCAATGTTAAACATTTGCTCTGTGAAAGACTTGTTAAGAGGATGAAAAGAAAAGCAACAGACTGGGAGAATATATTTGCAAACTATATATCTGATAAGGAACTCAGGTCTAAATGTTATTAAAAATTCAGAAAGCTTAAGAGTAAAACAAAGAAGCAAACAGACAAACAAATAATCCAGTTAGAAAATGGACAAAAGGCATGAAGAAACATTTCACTGAAGAGAATATGAACATGGAAAATAAATATATGAAATATATTTAGTATCTCTAGTTATTAGAGAAATAAAGCCACAAAGAGATGTCACTGCACATCTATTAAAACAGCTAAAATTTAAAAAAAATAGTGGCAATGCAAAATGCTGGTGGAGATGTAGCATCTGAATCTCTCATCCATTGTTGGTGGGAATGTAACATGGTACAACCACTCCTGAAAACATACACTCCTAACAATACACTTACTATGTGACCCAATAATTGCTTTCTTGGGCATTTATCCCAGATAAATGAAAAGTTATATCCACACAGAGAACTATATACTATTGTTCAGAGAAGTTTTATTTGTATTGGCCCAAAATGGAAGCAACTAAAGTGTCCTATGATGTGTAAATGGTCAAACAAATCGTGATGCATCCATAACATGGACAATTACTCAGCAATAAAAATGAACAAAATGTTGATACACACAAGAATTTGGATGAATCTCAAGGGCATTATGATAAGTGAAAAAAGCCATTCTCAAAAGGTAACATATTGTATGATTCCCTTTAAATAACATTCTCAAAATGACAAAAATGATAGAGATGAACAACAAGTTTCCAGGGTTTCCAGAGTTTGGTTGGAGAAACATGTGGATGTGGTTATAAAAGGATATCACAAGGTACACATATGACCATGGAATAGTTCTGTATCTTGATTATGGTGGTTGTTACAAGAATCTATACATGTAATAAATTGACATAGGATGGTGCACACATATTGTATCAGTGCCAATTTCCTGATTTTGATATGGTACTATACCTATGTAAGATGTTATCATTAAGGGAAACTAGATGAAGAATACGTGGAAACTGTTGTATTTTTGCAAATTCTTGGGGATCTTAATTCAAAATTTCAAATTAATAAAGCAGATAGAATGTCTGTAAATGTGAACACATTTTATGGATACCTTTAGGAATACCCAAGAAGAAAGAATAAGTTATCTTTCTAGTATCTGTGTAGATAATGACATTAAAAAATCACTGTAGGGCTTCCCTTGTGGTGCAGTGGTTAAGAATCCGCCTGCCAGTTCAGGGGACATGGGTTCGAGCCCTGGTCCGGGAAGATCCCACATGCTGCGGAGCAACTGAGCCCGTGCGCCACAACTACTGAAGACTGTGCGCCTAGAGCCTGTGCTCTCCAACAAGAGAAGCCACTGAAATGAGAAGCCCACACACCACTACAAGGAGTAGCCCCCAGTCGCCACAACTAGAGAAAGGCCCTGTGCAGCAACAAAGACTAATGCAGCCATAAATAAATAAATAAATAAATAAATAAATTTATTTTAAAAAATCACTGTAATATAGTTAGATATTCAAAGATTATGCAGTGAGAAATGAGAAAAAAGTATTATAAAAATGTCAGACATTTATTAATAAAACAGTATACTATGTTTCTGGGTTTTATTTTAATAGTAAAATTATATTTAGTAAATTTACAAAGTAGTGTAACCATCACTCTTAGTTTCAGAACATGTTCATCCCTGCAGTAAGATCTCTCATGTCCATTTACAGTTAATCCTCTTTCCTATCCTTAGCCCCAAACAATCACTAACGTACTTTCTGTCTCCATAAATTTTCACTTTCTGGGCATTTAATATGAACAGAATTGTGCAATATATGGTCTCTTGTGTCTGACTTCTTTCACTTGGCATATGGTTATTGTGGTTCATACATGTGATAACATGTCAATCGTTCATTCCTTTCCATTGCTGAATAATATTCCATTGTATGAATATACCACATTTTATATATTTATTCGCAAGTTGATAGATACTTAGGTTGTTTTAATTTTTGGACGTTATGAATAATGTTGTTATGAACCAACACATGTAAGCATACAATAATTATTATTATTGTAATTATTGTATTGTAATTGTATTTTTTTTTTTTTTTTTTTTTGCGGTATGCGGGCCTCTCACTGTTGTGGCCTCCCCCGTTGCGGAGCACAGGCTCCGGACGCGCAGGCTCCGGACGCGCAGGCTCAGCGGCCATGGCTCACGGGCCCAGCCGCTCCGTGGCATATGGGATCCTCCCAGACCGGGGCACGAACCCGTATCCCCTGCATCGGCAGGCGGACTCTCAACCACTTGCGCCACCAGGGAGGCCCTGTAATTGTATTTTTAACTTTTAAAGAAATGGTTGTTTTCCAATAATGTCTGCACCATTTTACATTTTCACCAGCAATGTATGATAATTCCCATTTCTCTACATCCTTGCCAACATTGTTATAAATCTGTATTATTTATTATAGCTGCATTATTTATTATAGTCATTCAAGTGAGGCAAAATAGTATCTTCTCATTTTTATTTACATTTTCTGAATGATTCTTGGACAAAAATGCTTTATCAGATATGTATTTTGTAAATATTTTCCACCAGTCTGTTTTGTATCTTTTCATTTTCTTTTTGTTGTTGTTGCTGTGGTAAGAACACTTAGCTTGAGGTTCACCCTATTAACACATTTTTAAGTATACAATACAGTATTATTAACTATAGGTAATATGTTATACAGCAGATCTCTAGAACTTATTCATCTTGTGTAATTAAAACTTTATACCCCGTGTTAATTTCTCCCATTGCTCAGGCCCTGGAAATCATCATTCAACATTTTGATTCTCTGTTTGACTATTGTAGTATAGTATATTCTCTGATTATTATAGATATCTCATATAAATGGAATCTTCAGCATTTTTCCTTGTCTGAGTGGCTTAGTTCATTTAGCACAATGCCCTACGTGTTCATCCATGTTATTGCAAATGGCAGAAGTTCCACCTTTTTAAAGGCTGAATGATAGTTCATTGTATGTAAATACCACATTTGCTTTATCCATTCATTCATTGATGAACATTGACATTGTTTCCATATCTTGAGTACTGTGAATAATACTTCAATGAACATGGGAGTGAAAATATCATTTCGAGACTCTGATTTCAATTTTTTGGATATATACTGAGAAGTGGGACTGCTGGACCATATTGTAGTTCTATTTTTTTGAGAAATCTCTATAATGTTTTTCATAGTGGCTTCAACATTTTATATTCCTACAATTAGTGTGCAAGTGTTCTAATTTATCCACGTTCTTGCCAATGCTTGATATCTTAAGTGTTTTGTTTTGTTTTCCTTTAAAAATGGCCATCTTAAAAGAATGGGGACATCTCATTGTAGTTTTGGCTTACATTTTCCTGATAATTACTGATACTGAACACCTTTTTATATACCTGTTGGACATTTGTATGTCTCCTTTGGAGAAATGTCTATTCACTTTCTTTGCTCATTTTAATAGGGTAAGTTATTTTAATATTGAGTTTTAGGATTTCCTTATATATTTTAAATATTAGTGCCTTATCAGATATATGGTTTGCAAATATTTTTTCCCATTTCATAGGTTACCTTTTCATTTTATTGGTTATTTCCTTTATTGTGCAGGAAATTATTAGTTTGATATAGGCCCACTTGTCTATTTTTCCTTTTGTTGTCTGTGCTTTTTGTGTCATATACAAGAAAACATTACCAACACCAATATCAAGAAATGTTTCCTTTATGTTTTTGTATACAGTAATTATTCTACAGTTTCTGATCTTAAACTTAAGACTTCAATCCATTTGAATTGATTTTTGTGTGTGGTATGAGATAACATAGAACCATTTCCAAGCACCATTTGTTGAGAAACTTTCTTTTCCCCATTGTGTTTTCTTGACTCCCTTGTTGAAGATCAGTTGCATGTACATGCATGAGTTTATTTCTGGGCTTTCTATTCTGTTCTTCTTGTCTATATGTCTGTTATCATCCCAGGACTATACTTTTTTTTTAATAAGTATAGTTGACCCACAATATTATATTAGCTTCAGTGGTACAGCATAGAATACTGTACTGTTTTGATTGTTGTAGCTTTGTAATATATTTTGAAATTAGAACGTGTGATACTCCAGATTTCTTTTGTTTCTTAAGACTGCTTTGACCTTTGGGGCTTTTTTGTGGTTACATAGAATTTTAGGATTGTTTTTCTATGTCTGTAAAAATTGCCAATGATGTTTTTATAGGAATAGCATTGAATCTTTATATAGCTTTAGGTAATATAATCATTTTAGCAATACGAAGTACTGGAATCCATGACCACAGGATGTCTTTTCATTTATTTGTGTCTTCCTTAATTTATTTTGTTAATATTTTGTAGCTTTCAGTATACAAGTCTTTCATCTCCTTGGTTAAGTGTATTACTAAGGGTTACAAAGAGAGTGATATAATCAAGATGGTGGGTTATGAGGCTCTAACCCATGTTCTCCTAGAGAAATACAAATTTAATAACTATCCATGGATATATGACTTCATGAGTGCTCCAGAATCCAGGTGAGAGGCTACAGCACCCCAGTGGCATAGAGAAACAAGAAAAGATGCATTGAAAGAGTAAGGAGAAAAGTTTCACTTTACTTGCATCACATCTCCTCCAAGCCAGTACAGCAGTACACCAAGAGACATTCCCATGGCCTGCAAGTTTTCTTGTTGAGAAAAGAGAGAAAAGTGAGCATTCAACTTCACCACTTTTCAAGGTACTACTTGACGGTCTTCTTTTCTCACGTTACACAGAATATTGAGGGAATAAGCATGGCTAGATTATTTGGACATAGCTAAGAACAAAGAAAAGGGGCAGCGACTCTCAACAACCAGCACAAGGATTTGAACAGCTGGTACACAGTCCTTGGTAATGGTCCTTCCTGCAGATCACAGAAGCAGGGTCATATATGGACCCTGTCAAGAGAGATGCCTACTCAGAATCTATTGCTGGGCTGACTGATGAAAAGCTTTCCTTGCTGAAGCCAGTCTGTAAAGATGGGAAGAAGTGACGGCTTGGCTTCTTCAAATAGGCAGACACATATGCAAGTCTACAAGGGTCATGAATAATCAGAGAAACATGAAACCATCAAAGGAACAAAACAAAGCTTGAGGAAATGACCTTAAAGAAACAGAGATCTGTGAACTGATAGACAAAATAATTCAAAATAATATTGTTAAAGGAGCTCAGAGAGCTACAAGTGAACACAGATAGACAGTTAAAAGAAATCAGAAAAATAATGCATGAACAAAATTATAGAAGAACAAAGAAATTTAAACCATAAAAAACATGAAAAGACCCAAAGAGGATTGAAACAGGAGCTGAATAATACAATTACTGAACTGAAAAATTCTGTAGAAAACTTCAACAACATATTTGGTCAAGCAGAAGAAAGAGTCAGTGAAGTGGAATATAGGTTATTTGAAATTACACAGCTAGAGGAACAAAAAGAAATGAAAGTGAGTGAAGAAAGCCTAAGGGACTTATATAACACCATCAAGTGAACCAATATATACATTATGAAAAGCAGAGAAGGAGAAAAGAAAAAAAGACAAAAACCTTACTTAAAGAAATAACTGAGAGGAAGAGAGAGAGAAAAGAACTACAAAATATTCAGAAAACAATTCAAAATGCCAGTAGTATGTCCTTCCCTATCAATAATTACCTTAAATCTGAATGAATTAAACTCCCCAATACAAAGATATAGTAAGGCTGAAAGGACAAAAATATATGATCCAACTCTATGCTGTCTACAAGAGACTACTTTAGATTTAAGGACACATTTAGGTTGAAAATAAAGGGACAGAACATGATATTCCATGCAAATGGTAACCAAAAGAGAACAAGGGTAGCTATACATATATCAGAAAAACTAAATATTAAATGAAAACCTGGCATAAGAGGCAAACACGATACTGAAGTGTAAATTCAACAGGAATATAAAAAATTATGAATATGTATAAATCAAATAGAAGGGTGCCTAAATATATAAAACAACCATTGAGAGAATTGAAGGGAGAAATAGGGAATAAAACAATAATAGTAGGAATCTTTAATACCCCATTTTCAATAACAGAGCATAGAGACAGAAAATCAATAGAGTAAGAGAGTACTTGAACAACACTACAGAACAAATGCATCAACTAACATATAGAGAACATTCCATCCAAGCAGCAGAATACACATTTTTTTCCTCAGGCAAACATGGAATATTTTCCAGGATAGATCACGTTAGGTCGAAAGACAAGTTTTAAGTTTAAGAAAAAATTGAAATCATATATTTTTACTGAACAAAATGGAATGAAACGAGAAATCAATAGCAGAAAGAAAACTGAAAAAATTCACAAATATGTGGAAATTAAGCAATATACTCCTGAACAACCATTTGTTTAAAGAAGAAATCAAAAAAGAAATGAGGAAATATCTTGAAACAAGTGAAAATAAAAACAGAACATGCCAAAACTTATGGGATATAGCAAAAGCAGTGTTAAGAAGGAAGTTTAGAGTGATAATTGTTTACTTTTATAAAAAGAAAAAAGGTCTCAAGCACCCAAGCCCTGTACCTCAAGAAAAACAAGGTAAAACTATAACTAAAATTAGAAGGAAGGAAATAATAGATACAAGCAAGACTAAATGGAGAATAGAAACACAATAGAAAAATGGACAAAACAGAGACTTAGTTTTTTGAAAAGATAAACAAAATTGACAAACCCTTAGCTAGAATAACTAAGAAAAAAAGAGAGAAAACTCAAATCAGTAAATTAGAAATGGAAGAGGAAATAATAAAATGGATGTCACAAAAGTGTAATGGATGATACAAGACCACTATGAACAATTATATGCTAAAAAAAGGGACAATCTAGAAACCCTGAATAAATTCCTAGGAATACATAACATACCAATACTGAATCATGAAGAAATAGAAAGCCTAAAAAGACTAATAAGAAATAAGGAGATTGAATTAGTAATAAAAATTCTCCAACAAAGAAAAGCCCAATACCAGATGACTTCACAGGTAAATTCTACCAATCATGTAATGAATCAATACCAAACATTTAAAAACACTTCCAAAAAAAAGAAGAGGTAAATATTTCCAAACTCCTTTTCTGGGGTTAGCATTATCCTGATACCAAAGACTGACAAAGAAACCACAAGAAAATCAAACTATAAGCCAATAACATTAATAAACATGGATGCAACCAAATAAGAGCAAACAGAATTCAAAGGACATTAAATGGATCACATACCATGACCATGGGATGAAAGGATGGTTCAACATAAGCCAATCTATCAATATGATACACCATATTAAACAGAATGAATTATGCAATCACATGATCATCTCAAAAGAAGTAGAAAACACATTTGACAATACTCAACATGTTTTCATGATAAAAACTCTCAACAAGCTAGGTAAAGAAGGACTGTACCTCAACATAATAAATGCCATAAAAATCAAGCCCACAGCTAATATTATATTATGATCTGGAACACGGTGAGAATGTCTACTCTCACAAATTCTATTCAACATAGTACTTGAAATCCTAGCCAGAGCCACAAGGCAAGATAAAGAAATAAAAGACATTCAAATTGCAAAGGAAGAAATACAATTATTTATATTTATATATGTCTTGATCTTGCATGTAGAAAACCCTAAGATTCCATAAAAATTTGTGAGAACTAGTAAACAAGTATAGTACAACTACAGGGTGCAAAATTAATATACAAAAATCAGTTACATATCTATATATTAAGAATGAAAAACTTGAAAAAAATTAGGAAAACAATCCATTTACAAAAGCATCAAAAAGAATAAAATACTTAACCAAGGAGATGAAATACTTGTACACTGAAAACTACAAAACACTGATGAAAGAAATTAAACTAGATGCAAATAAATGAAAAGATATCTCATGTTCATGGATGAAAAGCATAGTATTTAAAAATATTCATACTGCTCAAAGCTATCTATAGATTCAATGCAATTTTATCAAAACCCAGTGGCATTTTTATAAAAATAGAAAATATCCTAAAATTGACATGGAATCAGAAAAGACCAAAAATAGCTGAAGAAATTTTGATCAAGAAGAACAAAGCTGGAGGCATCCCAATTTCTGATTCCAAACTATATAACAAAACTTCAGTAATTGGTATAATATGATACTAGAACAGAAACATATTAATAGACCAATGGAAAAGAATACAGGACACAGAAATAAATCCACAATATATAGTCAACTGATCTCTCATAAGGAAGCCAAGAATACCCAATGGGTAAAGAATAATGTCTTCAATAAATGGTGCTGGGAAAACTGAATATCCACTACCAAAAGGATAAAATTCAACCTTTATCTTATAACATACACAAAAAGCAACACAAAATGGATTAAAGATAGAAAAGAAAGACCTGAAGCTGTAAAATTTCTATAGGAAAATATAGGGAAAATTCTTCCTGACATTAGCCATGGCAATGAGTTTTTGAAAAAAGACAGCAAAAGCACAGGCAACAAAAGTAAAATAGACAAGAGGTATTGCATTAAACTAAAAACCTTCTGAGCAGCAAAGAAAATAATCATAAAAATGAAAAGGTAACCTACAGAATGGAAGAAAATATTGGCAAATGATATGTCTGATAAAGGGATAATACTCAAAATATATAAGGAACTACTGCATCTCAATAGTACAAAAATAAATAACTCTTTTAAAAATAAAAAGTAGAAAAATTGAATAGATGTTTCTACAGAAAAGACATACAAATGGCCAATAGTTATATAAAAGTTGCTCAACAATAAAATCATCAAGGAAAATGAAAATCAAACCACAAGATATATCATTTCATATCCTTAGGATGGATATTTTTAAAAAACAAATGATGTTAAAAGTTGGAGAATATGTGGAGTAATTAGAACCCTTGTACACTGTTAGTTGGTATGTTAATTGGTGGAGGCACTATGGAAAACATTATGGAGGTTTTAAAAAAAAATTAAAATAAGAACTACCATATTATTCAGAAATCCCACTTCTGTGTATATATTTAAAATAACTGAATTCCAGAACTAAGAGAGATATCTTCATTCCTATGTCCATTGCAGTATTATTCACAATAGCCAAAACATGGAAGGAATCTACATGTCAATCAAAGGATAAATGAAAAACGAAAGTGTGGTATATACATACAATGGAATATTATTCAGCCATAAAAAGAAGGGAATCCTTCCATCAGCAATGGCATGGATGAAACTATACAAAGTGAAATAAACCAATCACAAAAGAACAAATACTTCATGGTACCACTTATGTGCAGATCTAAAGTAGTCAAGCTCACAGAATCAGAGAGTAGAATTCCATTTCCCAGGGACTGGGGGGAAGGGACAAATGTTGAGGATAAAGTGTACAAATTTGAAGTTATATAAGATGAATAAATTTGAGAGATGTACTATACAACATAGAGTCTATACAATATTGTATTTGTAAATATTTGTAAAGATTTTGTGTTACCACACAAAAAGTCTATTCCAAAGGATTTTATATTTTTGATACTATCGTAAATGGGATTATTTTCTTAATTTTATTTTTGAATAATTTTTTGTTAGTGTGTAGAAAGGCAACTTAAATTTGAATGTTGATGTTTAATCCTGCAAAGTTATTAAATTTATTTACTAGGTCTGACTAATATTTCATGAAAGCTTTAGTTTTTTTAAACATCATTATTGGAGTATAATTGCTTTACAATGGTGTGTTAGTTTCTGCTTATAACAAAGTGAATCACTTAAACATATACATATGTTCCCATATCTCTTCCCTCTTGTGTCTCCCTCCCTCCCACCCTCCCTATCCCACCCCTCTAGGTGGTCACAAACCACCAAGCTGATCTCCCTGTGTTATGTGGCTGCTTCCCACTAGCTATCTATTTTAAGTTTGGTAGAGTATATATGTCCATGCCACTCTCTCACTTTGTCACAGCTTACACTTCCCACTCCCCATATCCTCAAGTCCATTCTCTAGTAGGTCTGTGTCTTTATTCCCGTCTTACCCCTAGGTTCTTCATGACATTTTTTTCTTAGATTCCATATATATGTGTTAGCGTATGGTATTTGTTTTTCTGTTTCTGACTACATCACTCTGTATGACAGACCCTAGGTCCATCCACCTCACTACAAATATCTCAATTTGGTTTCTTTTTATGGCTGAGTAATATTCCATTGTATATATGTGCCACATCTTCTTTATCCATTCATCCGATGATGGAAACTTAGATTGCTTCCATGTCCTGGCTATTGTAAATAGAGCTGCAATAAATATTTTTGGTACATGACTCTTTTTGAATTATGGTTTTCTTGGGATATATGCCCAGTAGTGGGATTGCTGGGTCATATGGTAATTCTATTTGTAGTTTTTTAAGGAACCTCCATACTGTTCTCCATAGTGGCTGTATCAATTTACATTCCCACCAACAGTGCAAGTGTTCCCTTTTCTCCACACCCTCTCCAGCATTTATTGTTAGTAGATTTTTTGATGAAGGCCATTCTGACCAGTGTGAGATGATATCTCATTGAACTTTTGATTTGCATTTCTCTAATGATTAATGATGTTGAGCATTCTTTCATGTGGTTCTTGGCAATCTGTATATCTTCTTTGGAGAAATGTCTGTTTAGGTCTTCTGCCCATTTTTGGATTGGCTTGTTTGTTTTCTTTGTTATTGAGCTGCATGAGCTGCTTGTTAATCTTGGAGATTAATCCTTTGTCAGTTGCTTCACCTGCAAATATTTTCTCCCATTCTGAGCGTTGTCTTTTCATCTTGTTTATGGTTTCCTTTGCTGTGAAAAAGCTTTTAAGATTCATTAGGTCCACTTTGTTAATTTTTGTGGTTTTTTTCCAATTCTCTAGGAGGTGTGTCAAAAAGGATCTTGCTGTGATTTATGTCATAGAGTGTTCTGCCTAAGTTTTCCTCTAAGAGATTGATAGTGTCTGCCCTTACATTTAGTCCTTTAATCAATTTTGAGCTTGTTTTTGTGTATGGTGTTAGGGAGTGTTCTAATTTCATACTTTTAAATGTACCTGTCCAGTTTTCCCAGCACCACTAATTGAAGAGGCTGTATTTTCTCCACTGTATATTCTTGCCTCCTTTATCAAAGACAAAGTGACCATATGTGCGTGAGTGTATCCCTGGGCTTTCTATCCTGTTCCATTAATCTATATTCCTGTTTTTGTGCCAGTACCATACTGTCTCAATTACTGTAGCTTTGTAGTATAGTCTGAAGTCAGGGAGACTGATGCCACCCGCTCCATTCTTCGTTCTCAAGATTGCTTTGTCCATTCGGGGTCTTTTGTGTTTCCATACAAGTTGTGAAATTTTTTGTTCTAGATATGTGAAAAATGCAAGTAGTAGTTTGATAGCAATTGCATTGAATCTGTAGATTGCTTTAGGTAGTAGAGTCATTTTCACAAAGTTGATTCTTCCAATCCAAGTACATGGTATATCTCTCCATCTATTTGTATCATCTTTAATTTCTTCATCAATGTCTTATAATTTTCTGCATACAGGTCTTTTGTGTCCTTAGGTAGGTTTATTCCTGGATATTTTATTCTTTTTCTTGTAGTGGTAAATGGGAGTGTTTTCTTAATTTCACTTGCAGATTTTTCATCATTAGTGTATAGGAATGCCAGAGATTTCTGTGCATTAATATTGTATCCTTCTACCCTACCAAATTCATTGATTAGCTCTAGGTGTTTTCTGGTAGCATCTTTAGGATTCTCTATGTAGAGTATCATGCCATCTCCAAATATTGACAGCTTTATTTCTTCTTTTCCGATTTTGATTCCTTTTATTTCTTTTTCTTCTCTGATTGCTGTGTCTAAAACTTCCAAAACAATATTGAATAATAGTGCTGATAGTGTGCAACCTTGTCTTGTTCCTGATCTTAGTGGAAAGATTTTTAATTTTTCACCATTGAGGATGCTGTTGGCTGTTGGTTTGTCATATATGGCCTTTAGTATGTTGATGTAAGTTCCCTCTTTGCCTACCTTCTGGAGGTTTTTTTTTTCATAAATTGTTGTTGAAATTTGTTGAAAGCTTTTTCCGCATCTGTTGAGATGATCATATGGTTTTTATTCTTCAATTTGTTAATATGGTGTATCATACTGATTAATTTGCATATATTGAAGAATCTTTGCATTCCTGGGTTGAACCCCACTTGATCATGGTGTATGATCCTTTTAATCTGCTGTTGGATTTTGTTAGCTAATATTGTGTTGATGATTTTGGCATCTATGTTCATCAGTGATATTGGCCTGTACATTTCTTTCTTTGTGATATCATTGTCTGGTTTTTTTAATCAGGTGATGGTGGCCTCATAGAATGAGTTTCAGAGTGTTCCTATCTCTGCAATATTTTGGAAGTGTTTGAGAAGGATAGGTGTTAGCTCTTCAAATGTTTGATAGAATTCGCCTGTGAAGCCATGTGGTCCTGGGCTTTTGTTTGTTGGAATATTTTTAATCACAGTCTCAATTTCAGTGCTTGGGATTGGTCTGTTTATATTTTCTATTTCTACCTGGTTCAGTCTCAGATGGTTGTGCATTTCTAAGAATTTATCCATTTCTTCCAGTTTGTACCTTTTATTGTCATATAGTTGCTTGTAGTAATCTATCATGATCTTTTGTATTACTGCAGTATCAGTTGTCCTCCTTTTTCATTTCTATTTCTATTGATTAGAGTCTTCTTGCTTTTTTTCTTGATGAGTCTGGCTACTGGTTTATGAATTTTGTTTATCTTCTCAAAGAACCAGCTTTTAGTTTTATTGATCTTTGCTCTCATTTCCTTCATTTCTTTTTCATTTATTTCTGAAGTGATCTTTATGATTTCTTTTCTTCTGCTGACTTTGGGGTTGTTTTGTTCTTCTTTCTCTAATTTCTTTAGGTGTAATGTTAGGTTGTTTATTTGAGACATTTCTTGTTTCTTAATGTAGGCTTGTATAGGTATAATCTTCCCTCTGAAAACTGCTTTTGCTGCATCCCATAGGTTTTGGGTCACTGTGTTTTTCTTGTCATTTGTTTCTAGGTATTTTTTTGATTTCCCCTTTGATTTCTTCAGTGATCTCTAGGTTTTTAAGTCGTGGTTTTTTTTTTTGCCTCAATGTGTTTGTATTTCTTACAGATTTTTTCCTGTAATTGATATCTAGTCTCATAACGTTGTGTTCAGAAAAGATACTTGATGCCATTTCAATTTTCTTAAATTTACCAAGGCTTGATTTTTGAACCAAGATATGATCTATCCTGCAGAATGTTCTATGAGCCCTTGAGAAGATAGTGTATTCTCTTGTTTTTGGATGGAATGTCCAATAAATATCAATTATGTCTATATTGTTTAATATATAATTTAAGTTGGGTTTCATTTTTTAATATTCATTTTGCATGATCTGTCCATTGGTGAAAGTGGGGTGTTTAATTCTCCTACTATGATTGTGTTACTGTCAATTTCCCCTTTTATGGCTGTTAGTATTTGCCTTATGTATTGATGTGCTCTGATTTTGGATGCATAAATATTTACAATTGTTATATATTATTTTTGGATTGATCCCTTGACCATTATGTAGTGTCCTTCTTTGTCTCTTCTAATAGTCTTTATTTTAAAGTCTATTTTGTCTGATATAATAGTTGCTAGTCCAGTTTTCTTTGTATTTACATTTGCATGGAATATCTTTTTCCATCACCCCCTTCAGTCTGTATGTTTCCCTAGGTCTGAAGTGGGTCTCTTGTAGACAGCATATATATGGGTCTTGTTTTTGTATTCATTCAGCCATTCTATGGCTTTGGTTGTAGCATTTAATCCATTTACATTTAAGATAATTATCAATATGTATGTTCCTTTTACTATTTTCTTAATTGTTTTGCATTTGTTACTGTAGGTGTTTTCTTTCTCTTGTGTTTCTTGCCTAGAGTATTTCCTTTAGCATTTGTTGTAAAGCTGGTTTGGTGGTGCTGAATTCTCTTAGCTTTGGCTTGTCTGTATAGGTTTAATTTCTCCATCGAATCTGAATGAGATCCTTCCTGGGTAGAGTAATCTTGGCTGTAGGTTTTTACCTTTCATTATTTTAATTATGTCCTGACACTCCCTTCTGTCTTCCAGAGTTTCTGCTGAAGATCAGCTGTTAACCTTACGGGGATTACTTTGTATGCTATGTGTTGTTTTTCCCTTGCTGCTTTTAAGATTTTTTCTTTGTATTTAATTTTTAATAATTTGTTTAATATGTGCCTTGGCCTGTTTCTCCTTAAATTTATCCTGTATGGGACTGTTTACACTTCCTGGACCTGATTAATTATTTCGTTTCCCATATTAGGGAAGTTTTCAACTATAATCTCTTCAAGTAATTTCTCAGTCACTTTCTTTTCCTCTTCTTCTTCTGGGACCCCTATGATTTTAATGTTGGTGTGTTTAATATTGTCCCAGACGTCTCTGAGACTGTCCTTAATTTTTTTCTTTTTTTTTCTTTATTCTGCTCTGCAGTAGTTATTTCCACTATTTTATCTTCCAGGTGACTTATCCTTTCTTCTTCCTCAGTTATTCTGCTATTTATTCCATCTAGATAAATTTTAATTTCATTTATTGTGTTGTCATCATTGTTTGTTTGCTCTTTAGTTCTTCTAGCTCCTTGTTAAGGGTTTCTTGTATTTTCTCTATTCTATTACCAAGATTTTGTATATCCTTTACTCTCATTATTCTGAATTCTTTTTCAGGTAGGCTGCCTAATTCCTCTTCATTTGTTTGGTCTGGTGGGTTTTCACCTTGCTGCTTCATCTGCTGTGTGTTTCTCTGTCTTATCATTTTGCATACCTTACTTTGTTTGGGGTCTTCCTTTCCCAGACTGCAGGTTCATAGTTCCTTTTGTTTTTGGTGTCTGCCCCCAGTGGTTTAGGTTGCTTCAGTGGGCTGTGTCATCTTCCTGGTTGAGTGGAGTAGTGCCTGTGTTCTGGTGGATTACACTGCATATTGTCTTTCTGGTGGCAGGTCCACATCTGGTGGGGTGTTTTGAGGTTTCTGTGACCTTATGATTTTCAGCAGCCTCTCTGTTAATTGGTGGTGTTGTGTTCCTGTCTTGTTAGTTGTTTGTCACAGGGTGTCCAGCACTGTAGCTTGCTGGTCGTTGAGTGGAGTTGGGGCTTGGTGTTGAGATGGAGATCTCTGGGAGATTTTTGCCATTTTGTATTATGTGGATCTTGGAGGTCTCTGGTGGACCAATGTCCTGAAGTCTCCTCTCCCACCTCAGAAGCACAGGCCTGATGCTCGGCCAGAACACCAAGACCCTGTCATCCACTTGGCTCAGAATAAAAGTGAGAAAAATAAATAAATATATAAATAAAATTATTAAAATAAATAATAAAATAATAATTATTAATAATAAAATGTTTTAAAAGTAATAAAAAAATGAAAGAAAGAGAAAAGAGAGCAACCAAACCAAAAAAGAAATCCACCAATGATAGTAAGTGTTAAAAACTATACTAAAAAACAAACAAACAAAACAAACAAACAAAAAAACGAACAGACAGAACCCTAAGACAAATGGTAAAAGTAAACCATACAGACAAAATCACACACAGAAGCATACACATAAACACTCACAAAAAGAGAAAAAGGGAAAAATATATATATATATATACCATTGCACCCAAAGTCCACTGCCTCAATTTGGGATGATTCATTTTCTATTCAATTATTCCAGAGATGCAGGGTACACCAAGTTGATTGTGGAGATTTAATCTGCTGCTCCTGAGACTGCTGGGAGAGATTTCCTTTTCTCTTCTTTGTTCACACAGGTCCTGGTGTTCAGCTTTGGATTTGGCCCCGCCTCTGAGTGTAGGTCGCCTGAGGACATCTGTTCCCTTCTCAGACAGGACGGGGTTAAAGGAGCAGCTGATTAGGGGACTGTGCCTCACTCAGGCCATGTGGAGCGAGGGGTACAGAATGCAATGGGAGCCTGTGGCGGCAGAGGCTGGTGTGACATTACAACAGCCTGAGGTGCACCGTGTCTTCTCCTGGGGAGTTTGTCCCTAGAACCCTGGAACCTGGCAGTGGAAGGCTACACAGGCTTCCAGGAGGGGAGGTGTGGATAGTGACCTGTGCTCGCACACAGGCTTCTTGGTGGCTGCAGCAGCAGCCTTAACATCTCATGCCCTTCTCTGGGGTCCGCACTGTGAGCCACGCCTCGCGCCCATCTCTGGAACTCATTTAGGTGGTGCTCTTAATCCTCTCTCCTCGCACACCATGAAACAAAGAAGCAAGAAAAAGTCTCTTGCCTCTTCGGCAGCTCCAGGCCTTTTCCCGGACACACTCCCTGCTAACTCTGGTGCATTAGCCCCCTTCAGGGTGTGTGCACACAGTGAAAACCTGTCCTCTCCCTGGGATCCGACCTCTAAAGCTGCAGCCTCAGCTTCCAACCCCCATCTGCCCTGATGGGTGAGCAGAGAAGTCTCTTGCCCTGGTGAGTGCTGACCATCACCGATCCCCTGTGAGGGAATCTCTCTGCTTTGCCCTCTGCCCCCCAGTTGCTGTGCTCCCCTCTGTGGCTCTGAAGCTCCCCACCTCCACCACCCACAGTCTCCACCTGCAAAGGGGCTTTCTAGTGTGTGGAAACATTTCTTCCTTCACAGCTGCCTCCCAGTGGGGCAGGTCCCATCCCTATTCTTTTGTCTCTGTTTTTCCTTTTTTCTTTTGCCATACCCAGGTACGTGGGGTGTTTCTTGCCTTTTGGGAGATCTGAGGTATTCTGCCAGTGTTCAGTAGGTTTTCTGTAGGAGTTCTTTCACATGTAGGTGTATTTCTGATGTATTTGTGGGAAGAAGGTGATCTCTACATCTTACTCTTCCACCATCTTGAAGCTCCTCCTCATTTTTTATTTTATTTGATTTTTGTCTTAGTCTAGTTAAAGGTGTGTAAATTTTGTTCGTATATTTAGAAAAAAACAATTCATAATTTTATTGTTTTTTTTCTTTTAAAAATATTTTATTGTTACCAATTTCAATGTGGCTGTTACTGTTTATTTACTCATTTGAGGTGCTGCAACTTCTTTACTGGAACTTGGACTTCTCATAAATATATTGTGATATGTATATCATTTTCAAATTAATGTTGCTGTGGGAGAATGGGCGTTGGGGCTTTCTATTCTATAGTCTTGTTCACATTGCTCTGTTTCTGGTTTTTTTTTTTTTGAGAGTTAAGTTATTTGTCAGCCTTTAAAAATATGTTCTTTCTACCTCTTTGTAAAGTAATATTCACTTTCATACCTAATTTTGTGTTTATAAATTTGAGAGCATTTTTTAGAGGGCTTTTCATATTGTATAAGCTTCAAGTGTCACAGAAGTGGATCATTTGGTATTACACTCAAAATCCCTTCAAACCCCTACTCAAAACCTATTCCACAGCCCAGCTTCACCCCAAGTTACTAGACCTTAAGTCCAGCACTTAGGCCCCTCTTTTGTTGGATAGGTGAAAATCTTAGAGAGAAAATTATCTTTAGTGGATGACTGCAGTTCTGAAGATTACTAGGAAACACAGGAATTCTGTTACTTGATAACAGATGATATTTTAGGAAGATAGTTCATTCGGAAGATTCAAGGAGGGAGAAAAATTTAAAGGAAGAAGTACCAACAGAAGAATTCAGGTGAAACCTCAGGGAAAGAGAAAAACCTCACATAGGACAACACAGAATTCAGGGAAGTTAGGCACTGCTTTTTTTATATCCTGCAGAGTTTCAAGGAGACAGGGTAATTAGACTAGGGAAGGAAAAGCAGATTCTCTTTTTCTTTCCAACCCTTTTCTGCATCACACATGCACACACGATTGGAATTTACCTCTTGCAATTTGAGTAAATCACTATTTTAAAAAAAATTCTTTGAGGTTTAGTTTGTCTCCATCCATTTTGGTGAACTGTGTCTCAAAGAAGTCCAAACTATATCAGAAATCTAGTATCTGGAATATCTGGATAGTAAATCCACATGGCTATTGATGACATCAAAAATCTATTCATTGTGCTTTTATTATATGAGATTTACAAATTATTGGTAAAACCTCCTTCTTGTCCCATGTATCACGTATCCTACCTGAAGATATTAGTACTCTTTCAGGTGATATGTTAGAAGAACACTGTCAATAAAACTAACTCTGGTTAAAAGTTGGATTATAGAGAAGGTAGAAACTGATGTGTAAAGGTATTTTTAATTATTCATCCTATCTTAATGTATTAGTGCAATTTAATTAAAAAAAGACATATTTTATTGAGAAAATTTCCTTTTATTTTTGCAACTTAGGGTTACTCATGTTTGTAATCAAGAGGAGTCTTAAATATAAAACTTCACAAACAAAGATAGTGCACACAGGGATAGTGATACATGTTTGAATATAATGGGAATTATTAGATATTCTTACCCATTTTCATATTACTGCTTTATAGATGAAAAAACTGTGATTCAGAACATTGAAATATATTGTTCCAAATAACATTCTTAGTTTTATTATGTAATATTTATCATCTTCAACAATATGTGCATTATTGTCGTATTACAGCAAACTTTTTCTGCTGCTGCCTGACTAAAATAATAGCTCTTAAATTGTGAGGTCAAAGTAAGAAGCCTCTCTGATGCATTAACTTCAAATGGTATTTATTTTTCTATGATGTATATCTACATGCAACAGAACTTGGCTGCAAACAATTTGTTGTGTGAACAGAAGACCTACTAAAATTAAATGGAGGTTTTGTGATTGATACAGAATACAGGGTAGAGAGCATGGGACACTAGGATGAGCACTAAATTCAGAATCTGGAGCTTTTGTGTTTAGTTCCAGCTCTAACTATATGGTTGTTTTATGTTTTGCTCTTTTGTCTTTTTTCCCTTCTAGGTCCTCAATATTCTCATCTGAAAATTATTGGATTTGAACTAAGTAATTTCTTAAGAAGATCATCTCCAATAGTACTCTGTGGTGAGAATAAACCTGCCTTATGAATAATGTTAAAGTCAGTGTTGTATTAGTCCTCTAAAATAAGCTACTTGAACATTTTAATCATAAAATATGCATAGCTGAATACTTTAGGTTGCACTTTCTGAAAATTTTGGCCTTCTGGGATAAACTCTCACAGGATTCACAATAATTCAGTAGGTATTTTGCTTGTAGAATTTTCCAGAAATTTAAAAAATAAGGAGGCAAGTGAAAAAAAAAAAAAACGAGAAGAAAGTCAAGGTCATGAAATGATTTGAACATAAAGGCAAAGTTCTGTGATAAGGTATGAAATTCAATATCCAAGGGAGTATGGAATGAAGTAAAAAGCCCTAGAAGTGAAGCAATAGAGGCAACTGAATACCAATATACCTAAGTACATTTCCTGAAAGGTGCATTGCTAGGTTGGAAGAATCCACGCATTCTTGAAATCAGTCATAAGGCTCTCTGGTGAACATTCTCAGCTATAAGCCCCAAGTCTCTGCTTTGCTTTCATCATGTGATAGTCTTTAAATAGCCAACCAAATGAGTCATGGAATCTGCACACCCATCCCTCTGATCACTATGATGATAAAAACTAAGATGCCAGTAATTGTTATGCATCCCTAAGAAAATATTTTTAATGGACAATGGAATTATACCATCTAATATTTTCTCAATTATCCCAAACTGAATGTGGACATTTCTTGAAGGGATTCCAGTAGCTTCTCTATTCACGAAGCTTATCTGGCTTGTAGAAAACTGGGTTTTGTTTGTTTTCCTTTTTTGTTTTGCTTTTCTGTTAACTAATGAGTTATTTCATATTGGAAACACATTACTTTTCCATTTAATCTTCAATTTCGTCCATTGGAAAGGTAAGCAAAGATGTTTGGCTGGAGTAAAGAGACGTTTTCATGTTGAAGAACTTACTTTGTGTTTTTATTTCCATATCTTGACGTAGCCTTTAGAAAAATGTATCATTATGTATTTTTTACAATATCTTTAGATCTCTAAGATAAATCAAAATAAAATATATGAATATTACTAATAATATACTGTATCAATTAAATTACTGAATCATAGAGAAATTGAAGAGTTAAAAGAGAAAACATTTATGGGGCAATGTACCTAAAACAAAGGTATTTTTTTTTCCAGGCTGCAAATTACCAAAAGCTCATTTTACTAAATAATGTCCTCACCAAGACAAAGTGGATTAGTATTCAAGATTCTAATGAAGATAATTTTGTTAAGGTCATTAGATGCTCAATAGTGTTTGGGAAGAGCTGTAAAAGAATTGCACCAGGCTGCTCTCATAATGGTTCATATATCGGGAAATGGTAAATGGTGTGCAGATTGGTTACCAATTATTTTAGAAGATTAGTTACAGCATTTGCAGATGCTTTTGAGGCATAATACAAGGAAGAGAACAGGTTCAGAATTGTCTGTTATAAATTCTAGTTTCACAACAGGCACAGGCGCATCAATTTTTATCTAATTAGGCTCTTCACTGTGAGATATAAAATACCTCAGGGTTTCTATAATAAAAGCTCTTTAAAGTGGATGAGAAATAATTTTGAAACTCTTTCTGCCAGAGCTAATGTTAAAACAGATGCTAATTGCTCTGATAGGCCTTTGAGGGCCCCATTTACCAACGTGTTTTTCTGTTTGACTTGCCTAGCTTCTGTAGCCACAGTTATCTCCTGACAGTGCAACTCCTATTGGAAATCTATTTGTTTTACATTTGAGGATGAAATTGGACAGTTTTCATAAGAAATAAGAGTAATTATGGGATTCCTAGTGTACATGAAAAACAGAAAATGACCCTATTACAAAAATTATAAAGATATAAATAAATGTCAATGTCAAATTCATCACCAAATCCAGCGAATCGGACTCTTGCAAATTGATATAATTAATTTTAATCAGGTAATCTGAAATTTGTATTTCATATTCTTCTATTCAAGTTAGTTAATATTTATCAAATTTCTATTATGTGCCATGTACTCTGATAGAGGGATTTAAAGATCAATAAGATCTAAGCTTGACTTCCCCCCATCCATGGAACTTCCAAATAAATGGAAAAGGTTGATAAGTGCATAAGTAACTAATACAAGGCAGACTATGATAAACATTGTAATGTACTTCTAAGCAAAATGCAACAGGAGAACATGGAGTGTGATGTAGACTGTAAATGTAGAAAGGCTTCATGGAGGAGATGGCATTTGAACAGCTCTTTGATGTATGCATAAAACTTTAATATACTGAAATTAGAAGGAAGGAAAAGAGAACAACATTAGTAAAAACACGGCTATAGAAGCAGAGCACGTGAATGTCAAAAAGTGTGCCTGAGGTATGGATGAGTGTTTGGAAGATATGCCTTAGATAGACAAGCTGACATGAGACCATGAATGTTAGGCTGGAAATTTTGGATTTCATTTTGTATACAATGGGGAATATCATTGTGGATTTTTGCTGAGGAGAGTAACATGTTGATATCTTCTTTGGTGGCAACATATAAGATATAATGGTGGAAAAAATGACTAGAAATGGGAAGACCAATTAAATGGCTATTTAAAGAGATTTAAATTAACTGAAGGTAAAATAATTAGAAAAAAAAAACATTTTGGAATTAATACACACTATCCAGTAGGGCCTCCTTATATGATCATGAGTTTATACCACAAAATTTTAGAAAAAAGCTGTGATGTCAACAGAAACATGTCAGGAATTAAAAATCAAATTCAAAGATAAAAAAATAAATAAACACACAGTAACTACTTATTTCATTTTACCCTAGATTATAAAAACATATTTACCTTCTGCCTAAAGCAAATATACATACATACATATATATATATATATATATATATATATATATTAGATGGGGACTTTTATGGACTGAATTGTGTCCCACAAAAATTCACATATTGAAGTCCTAATTCCTAGTACCACAGAATGTGACTGTGTTTAAAGATGGAGTCTTAAAGAGGTAATTAAGTTAAAATGAGGTCATTAGGTTGGGCTCTAACCCAATAAGATGGGTGCTGTTTCAAGAAGAGGAAATTTGGACACAGATAAGTACAGAGGGAAGATTATGTAAAGGCACAGGGAAATGGACATCTATGTGTCAAGGAGATAGACCTGGAACAGATCTTTCCCTCATAGCCTTCAGAAGGAACCAAAATTTCCAAGAACATTTTGATTTTGGAATTCTAGTCTCCAGAACTGTGAGAACATAAATATATGTTGTTTAAGCCACCCAGTCTGTGGTATTTTGTTATGGCAGTCCTAGCAAACTAACACATAAATGAAGAATTTGCTATAGTTAACCCAGATAAGGGGACCATAAGAAAGAATTGTTGCAGGTCTATAATAATGGAAAATCTGGCTGGAAATTTGTATTGACAACTATAGCAAAGGATGAACACAAATCAACCCTGTACAACCTTGGCTACTGTGCATTTCACCAAAAGGGATAAATAATATTACAAAGATGTGTAATAATTATGTGAGATTCCTATTTAAGGAGTGTTTGCATTTATACTTCAAACATGGCTTAGTAAAGGAATTATAAGAGAGGTATATATATATAAATATAACAGTATTTTACAACATAACTGTTGCAGAATTATTAAAATAAAGAACTTTCAACTGGTTTCCAAACTTCCATTCTCTAATATATCAAAACTATTTCAATTATTGTAGTATATGCTGGATGAATATTCTTAAACCCCAGTTCTGAAGGTTATATGCTTTCTCTGTTCTTTATCTTCCATACATCAACTGCTGCTTCCCTTACTAAGGTGCTCAGCATGCTATAGGTGAACTCTAGGCATGCAGCTGCAAGGTTGCATATTTTTTATTGTTTATTTTCTTCATTCCCATACCAGGCTCATGTTGGCCATATTTTTAATGAGCTGTCTGGTTTGCCCAAATTAGTTCTAATCAATCAGCAATCCTTCCTAATATTCTAGCCTTCTATTTTAAGACTGGCTACTACAACTCATATAAATTTTTCCCAGATTCTGTCCTCTCATGTCTAGTCCATTAGTCAGAATATGAATACACATGGTAAACTGCCCCTTAATGACAACCTTCCTGCCTGGTTCCAGATTATCTCACTGAAAATTCCCATTCTTTTGATTAGGTATTTTGGTACCACTCTCTTCTTCTGAAACTAGGATTATGGGGCTCCTTCAGGTGCCATTCTTGGAACATCTAGCTAAATCCTGCCTAAAACAGACTCCTTCCCACTCATGTCCAATTCAAATAGTAAAATTCTACTTATATCCTGCCAACCTTATCTTTCTGAAGAGTCATTTTGTTTCATGTCTAAGTTAGTCTAGGTTTAAATTCATATTTTGAATTCTGTGAAGCCAATGGGGACTTGCTATCTCTAGCTAATTAGAAAAGGGAATGAGGCAAATGAATTTTGACTAGGTCATACCATCAGTAATAATTAAGGACATTTGGATAGCAAACAACAGATATAATGAGTATAGTATTTTTAAGATACTTAATTACTATTATTATTTTAATTTTCAGTAATTCTTGTTTCCTGGTTGTCATATTGGGATACACACCCAATAACAAAATATATTTGAGAACAAAGGAGTCTTTTTTTTTGCCTTTGAGTTTCAAAGTAGACATTTTATTTATTTATTTATTACATCTTTATTGGAGTATAATTGCTTTACAATGGTGTGCTAGTTTCTGCTTATAACAAAGTGAATCAGTTATACATATACATATGTTCCCATATCTCTTCCCTCTTGCATCTCCCTCCCGCCCACCCTCCCTATCCCACCCCTCTAGGTGGTCACAAAGTACCAAGCTGATATCCCTGTGCTATGCAGCTGCTTTTATACACTACCAAACATAAAATAGATAGCTAGTGGGAAGCAGCTGCAAAATAGACTTTTTAAAAGAACTTATCAAGAAAGCTTATATAGAAGTGTTTCTGAGTGTTTGAAGGAGTCAGGATTTCTTGAAGGAATAAAAGGAATTTGTATTTCTTCCATAGCTTGGCTTTTATATATATCAAGAGCTATGCTTGGCTGAGTCAGATCATAGAATTTTGTGTGTGTGAATCAGAGTAAGAGAAGAGGAGGATATTATGTAAGGGAGATAACCACCCACTAAAAAATTATAAAGTTCTTCTGGTGCTGGAAATGAAACCAGTGTATACCAGTTGGGCTACCCAGTGGAGACAGGTGAAAAGATGAAGGACAGACTCAGACTACAGGCTTTTTCCCTGCCACCATATTATAACGTATACATTCCCTTGCATATAGATGATACCTAAGGAGAGATAATGTGAAGAGAAAGGCAAGTTAATTGGAGGAGTAGAAGCCCCCTAAACTTGTTTTGTCCCAGATAACTGAAATGAGGGGCACTAATTGGAATGAACTTGATTTTAGCTGAAATAAAAATGTTTTGACTCCTTTACTTAAAATGGAACTTCAGAGCAAAATTAAAATGAAATTCAGAGAAAATAAAAAGGAACTCTTGGGCTTCCCTTGTGGTGCAGTGGTTGGGAGTCTGCCTGCCGATGCAAGGGGCGCGGGTTCGTGCCCCGGTCCAGGATGATCCCATGTGCCACGGAGCAGCTGGGCCTGTGGGCCATGGCCACTGGGCCTGCGCATCTGGAGCCTGTGCTCCACAGCGGGAGAGGCCACAACAGTGAGAGGCCCGCATATCACAAATAATAATAATAATAATAAAAAATAAGGAACTCTTTTGGTACATTTGAATTGCTATGTGTAAGTTTTGCCTACACTTCTATGGCTTATGCAAGAAAATGAAGGGTATGATAATGTATTGGAATAATATTCAGCTAACTCACAGAACTAAACGAATTGTTAAATAAGCAAGGCTTGGGAGAGTAAGAACCAGAATAGTCCTTTGGAAATGAGAAACATAATTTTCTTTCTGGTTGCTTGTTAATGTTACAATGCTCTAAGGACTCCCAATCTCTGTGTTTCTTCATTCCTTAGATTTCTTAGGAAAGATCATCTGATTGGTTTACTCTGGGTCAGGGTTCTACCCCGGAATCAATCAATTATAAAGCATGGTCAAGGAAATGTCATGTACACACGGACACTGAAGATTTCTCTGTATGCTGAAGACTATTTCCAGAGAAAAAGGATGTTTCAGTTACCTATTGATGCCAAGTTACCCCCAAATTTAGTGGCTTAAAGTGACGACCTTTATTTTCATCACAATTCTTTGAGTCAGACATTTTGGCAGGGTTCTGAAGGGATGCTTGTCTCGTGATACTGGAGAGAACTGGAAGACCCAAGATGATTTCATATGCCTAGAATCATGGTGCTAGTTGTCAACTGGGTCACTTTTCTTCTCCCTGAAACCCCCCTCTCTCTCTCTATGTGGTCTCTAATCATTTAGTAGATTGGCCCATGTTCCTTTACTTGGAAACTGGGTTCCAAGAGGGTGAAGATGAAAGCTGCCAGACATCTTACGGCTTAGGCTTGGAAGTCACAAGCATCACTTCTGTCATATTCTATTGAACTAAACAAATCATGGAACAGATGAGATTCAAGGGGACGAGAAAGACACTCTACCTCCTGCTGGAAGGACTGGCAATGTAATATTGCAAAAGGGCATGTAGAAAGGGAAGGATTGTTATGGCCATTTTTAGAAGCAATGTACTATATGGATATTTTAATAATCTATGTTGCCACTACAATTAGTGTCCATCATATTATGTAATGTAGATAAGGACAACAATGTAAGTTATCAAGAATGCTTGTTTGAATTCTCACCAGGCTTGGATTCACCAATCTCTGGATATCCTGGGACTAATATGGCTCTTATTATGGCTGCTTAATGTCCCATGAGGATCTACTTGGACACAAAGAATATAGAAAAAATGAGAAGACATGGGGTTCTGAGAGTAACATTAGCTATAATGGGAATTTGTGCCCATAGCACCAATGTCACTTTTGTCAGGCTAAGTATCTGACCTCTTTGTCTAGATATTGCAGCAGGCAAAAACAGCAGCAGCATTTGCACATTTAGTGGAAATTGGCATCTGTGAAATAGGTTCCACTTTTGACACTAGTAGCAACAAGAGTCACTGAAACAACAGAGCAATGCTGGAGAGAAGGAAAACTACAGACACTACATTGTACCTGGGAAGACATTTGACTTAGCATACAGGCCACACATCTAGGGGACTGTTAGAACTCTGGGAGGAATCTGAGGGAGACTGAAGTTTTCAAAAAACACATAGAGATAGATTTAGATAAACAGATTATGGTGATGATTGTCACACTCTTTCACTCCAATGCTTGTTGGTCCTAGAAAACATAAAATGCACTCTATTAAAGCACTTCATACTACTTAAACAATAGAAGGAAATCTCAACATAATCAGAAATCTGCAAAAGTTACAAATTGTAGTAGTTTGTATAACTTTACATTGGTGTGAACTAGACTGCCTTAAAGTGGTATAGTAACACTATTGGACAGGCAGCAATTTCAGAGCTCACAGAAACAGCTAGTGACCAAAAAGGAATATCAATGGCCTAATTATCAGTTACGTGCATTCTGTCATTAACTATAATGTATTTTTATGTATCATTACTTGTCCAGGTTAGAGACCTAGTTTAAAATTGGATGGTTTAAAATTCCTCACTCAAAAAGAAAAAAGAATGGAGGGCAGAATCAACCTGCACTAACTACAGGGCATGCAAAAATATGAATTTCTTTACTAATGGAAGATTTGAACACAGACTTTTCATCATCTGGACAGACAGTGATATTTCCTTTATCAAGAAAAAGGGCAGGGACTTCCCTGGTGGTCCAGTGGCTAAGACTCCGCATTCCCAATACAGAGGGCCTGGGTTCGATCCCTGGTCAGGGAACTAGATCCCACATGCCGCAACTAAGAGTTCACATGCTGCAACTAAGATCCGGCACAGCCAAATAAATACATAAATAAAAATATTAAAAAAAGAAAAAAAAGGGCAGCAAATTTTTCTCTATGGAAATTGGTAAAATATCCAGTTCTGATTACCAGTGTTTGCCTTATTTAGAAGTAAAGTTCTTGAATTTTATAAGTGCATTTTTTTTTTTTTTTTTTTTTTGCGGTACGCGGGCCTCTCACTGTTGTGGCCTCTCCCGTTGCGGAGCACAGGCTCTGGATGCACAGGCTCAGTGGCCATGGCTCACGGGCCTAACTGCTCTGTGACATGTGGGATCTTCCCGGACTGGGGCACGAACCCGTGTCCCCTGCATTGGCAGGTGGACTCTCAACCACTGTGCCACCAGGGAAACCCCTTATCAATACTTTTTTTTTTAAGATGTTGGGGGTAGGAGTTTATTAATTTATTTCTTTATTTTTGCTGTGTTGGGTCTTCGTTTCTGTGAGAGGGCTTTGTCTAGTTGTGGCAAGCGGGGGCCGCTCTTCATCGTGGTGCACAGGTCTCTCACCATCGTGGCCCCTTTTGTTGTGGAGCACAGGCTCCAGACGCACAGGCTCAGTAGTTGTGGCTCATGGGCCCAGCCACTCTGCGGCATGTGGGATCCTCCCAGACCAGGGCTCAAACCCCTGTCTCCTGCATTAGCAGGCAGATTCTCAAGCACTGCGCCACCAGGGAAGCCCCATCAGTGCATTTTAATGACTATGTTGAAAGAATAGATATTGTCTTAGAGAGCTTCTATTACAAAGTAAGTTAAAAAGTGAGTTTCAGGGATTCCCTGGTGGTTCAGTGGTTGAATCTGCCTGCCGATGCAGGGGACACGGGTTCATGCCCCAGTCCGGGAAGATCCCACATGCTGCGGAGCGGCTGGGCCCATGAGCCATGGCCTCTGAGCCTGCACGTCCAGAGCCTGTGCTCTGCAACGGGAGAGACCACAACAGTGAGAGGCCTGTGTACCGCGAAAAAAAAAAAAAGTGAGTTTCAAGATACTTAGAGGGAAAAAAACACAAAACACCTATCACCAGTGCTTTAATATTATGTGCTCAATTCCATAAATATTTAGGAAACTCCTACAATGTGGCAGACGAAGTGATTGACACTGGTTAGATGATGGCAAAAAAAGCTAAAAATTTCCCTCCTGGTGCTTACAAGGTAAAGGGGATGAAAATGTTGAGCCCTTTCCTTTATTAACACTGTGTTGATTTACCCTTTGCATTCTGTATTTCCCTATTGCAGAAGCTATTTGACTCTTTCTTTCAGGCCCCAACTCTCCCCAAGATTATACACAAATCTTGTAGTGGGCAAGCCAAAATGAAACATATAACAGGTCAGAGGATTGACTCCATTTGAAGCATCTCAAAGAGCTTTTTAAATTACAAATTTTGAGGGCTCCTTATTTTGAGCATTCTCATTATCGATGTTCCCAGGACTGTATTCTCAATTGTCCCAGGATGTTCCTCATATGATAATGATGCCCAGTAAAATAGGAGAACCAATATTCTAGGTTGCTCTTCAGAAGCATACTTTGCTTCAATTCCTCTCGATTTTGTTACTAAATATAGTGATTGGAAGTTTCTTTGGTCTCATTACTTATCAGACTAATGAACATTCTTCTATCCTCCCACTAACTGAACTTGAGTCTGTCTGTGGGGACTAGCACTATCTGAAATGTAGCATGAATTCCAGAAAATATTGCTCAATTGAAACCTGTACTTCATTCCTTAAAGTCCTCTTGATTTTTGGCTTTTAGCTCCTTCTGAGATAGTCATCTATTTGCCTGAGATCCAAGTTTCTGTTCTGAGAGCCCCATTTTAAGTCCTTACTGTGGACAAAACAGTATGTCATGAAACTGCCTCAGAATGACACAGTTCACCTCATCTTTTAGTTGTTGGTGTCTCTTAGGTACCATAATCAGTTTAATTTTTGCAAGAAGTAAACATTCTGCTATAGTGTAAGAAATTTTATAGTATACTGGAAGATGAGAAGTACTATAAAAGAAAAAATAGAGAAGGCTAAAAGAATGAGAGTGACAGGGTAGTAGTGGAATTGGTCAGGGATAGGCCTCACTGAGAAAAGAAAGGATGAGGAAGGTAGATATCTGGGAAAGAATTTTCCTGACATAGATGATAGTGTAAACATCTTGGGTAGAGCTTTCCCGATATGTTCAAGAAACAAGAAGTTCAGTTTGACTGGAATGAAGTGAGAGAAGGATAGAGAAGTAGAAGATAAGGTTAGTGAGGGAATGGGAATCAAATTTTGTAAGGCCTTTGTAGAGCATAACGAGGATTTTTAGTTTTTATTGTGGTTGAATTGAGGAGCCATTGGAGGGCTTAGAGCAGAGAAATATCTGATTTATATTTCAAAAGGATCACTCTGGCCATTAGTTGAGAATAAACTATAGAGAAGCAAAGGTGGGAGCAGAGAGGCCAAGTTATGAAGCTATAAAACTAATTCATGCAAGGAATGGCTCTGGAAGTCATCAGATTCTGAATATATTATAAAAGGTATATACACAAGATATCCTGATGTATTCTATCAGAAAGATAAAGAAAGCAGTCAACAATAAGCCCGATGCTTTTGGCTTAAGTAGCTTGAAGGATGGAGTTGCTACTAACTGAGATGGAGAAAACAGTAAGTAAATCAGGTTTTGGGGATTGGTGATAAAAGATTCACTTTTGATACATTAGCTTTGAAATGTGTATTAGAAATCCAAGTGGTTGGATGGATATAGGAGTAAAAGAATAAAATAATAGCTCCAAATATCTGGTTTTAGTAACTGGGTAGATTGTTATCATTCACTGAAATGGGAAAACCATGCGGATAAAGGCAGATTACAATGAATTGAGGAGTAAGTGGGACGTGACAAAGGAGAGACAACTTAATAATATTTTAGAAGTATGGCTGTGATATCAAATAATGATTTATTGTTTTGTTTTGTTTTTTAAAACATATTTATTGGAGTAGAATTGCTTTACAATGGTGTATTAGTTTCTGCTTTATAACAAAGTGAATCAGCTATACATATACATATGTCCCCATATCTCTTCCCTTTTGCATCTCCCTCCCTCCCAACCTCTCAATCCTACCCCTCTAGGTGGTCACAAACACCGAGCTGATCTCCCTGTGCTATTCAGCTGCTTCCCACTAGCTATCTATTTTACGTTTGGTAGTGTATATGTCCATGCCACTCTCTCACTTTCTCCCAGCTTCCCCTTCCCCTTCCCTGTATCTTCAAGTCTATTTTCTAGTAGGTCTGTCTATTTATTCCTGTCTTGCCCCTAGGATCTTCATGACCATTTTTTTCTTTTTTTTCTTTTTTAGATTCCATATATATGTGTTAGCATACAGTATTTGTTTTCTCTTTCTGACATACTTCACTCTGTATGACAGACTCTAGGTCCATCCACCACACTACAAATAACTCATTTTCATTCCTTTTTATGGCTGAGTAATATTCCATTGTATATATGTGCCACATCTTCTTTACCCATTCATCCAATGATGGACACTTAGGTTGCTTCCATGTCCTGGCTATTGTAAATACAGGTGCAATGAATATTTTCGTACAAGACTCTTTTTGAATTATGGTTTTCTGAGGGTATATGTCCAGTAGTGGGATTGCTGTGTCATATGGTAGTTCTATTTTTAGATTTTTAAGGAACCTCCATACTGTTCTCCATAGTGGCTGTATCAATTTACATTCCCACCAACAGTGCAAGTGTTCCCTTTTCTCCACACCCTCTCCAGCATTTATTGTTAGTAGATTTTTTGATGATGGCCATTCTGACCAGTGTGAGATGATATCTAATTGTAGTTTTGATTTGCATTTCTCTAATGATTAATGATGTTGAACATTCTTTCATGTGTTTGTTGGCAATCTGTATATCTTCTTTGGAGAAATGTCTATTTAGATCTTCGGCCCATTTTTGGATTGAGTTTTGTTTTTTTTGTTTGTTTTTTTCCCCACACACACACTGTATATAATTTTTACAAGAGATAAATAAACTGACACCAAGCATTGTAAACGGATGACCACAACAAAAGCAACAATGATTGCTATTATCAAACACGAAACATACTCATACTATGTCATAATATTGACATTCAGTCCAGTAATCCTCCATGGTAACAGCTCCTTTACTTTGCAGTGAAAATTGATTTGTATATTTTTGCCTCTGAGTTCTTGTGGGATTTTTTTTTATTCAAACAGAAAGTCACAAAAATTTATAATCATACTCATCAGTTAACTCAGTCCCATGTAATTATTATTTTTTCATATTGATCTTTTGTTAGCAGTTTTATGAATTCATCAGTTTCCCATTAGAGTTCTGAAAATGCTTATTTATTCAGTTCAGCAGTATAGTCAGTTACCAGAAACCTGTACTTGTCAGAGCCTTTTCCATGAATTCCTTGAAGTTGAAACCCTTTTATAGAAACATTTTTGCAAAAGCATCAGAGTACACCCAGAACTGTCTGTAAATGACAAAAGACTTAAAAATGAAAATGGTTAAAGATTTGATGAAAGTTCATAATATTGCAATTGACAAGGAAATTTAGTTATTTCTGAGATATACTTTTTTTTTTTTCTTTGTGGTACACAGGCCTCTTACTGTTGCAGGCTCTCCCGTTGTGGAGCACAGGCTCCAGATGCGCAGGCTCAGTGGCCATGGCTCACGGAACCAGCCACTCCATGGCATGTGGGATCTTCCCGGTCTGGGGCATGAACCCGTGTCCCCTGCAACGGCAGGAGGACCCTCAACCACTGTGCCACAAGGGAAGCCCTCTGAGATATGCATTTTAAAGTAAAAACTAGAATTATGACTTATAACATTACACCAGAACATATAAGATTTCTAGACATTTCATGTAAGGTCTGAAACATTTATATTAACATATTTCCATACAAATAACTCAAAGAGAGTTTAGTATTAGAAGTTTTTCGTTTGTTTGTTTGTACTGCAGGTTCTTACCAGTCATCAATTCTGTACACATCAGCACATACATGTCAATCCCAATCGCCAATTCAGCACACCACCATCCCCAACCCACCACGGTTTTCCCACCTTAGTGTCCATACGTTTGTTTTCCACATCTGTGTCTCAACTTCTGCCCTGCAAACTGGTTTATCTGTACCATTTTTCTAGGTTCCACATACATGTGTTAATATATGATATCTGTTTTTCTCTTTCTGACTTACTTCACTCTGTATGACAGTCTCTAGATCCATCTACGTCTCAACAAATGACTCAGTTTCATTCCTTTTTATGGCTGAGTAATATTCCATTGTGTATATGTACCACAATTTCTTTATCTATTCATCTGTCGATGGGCATTTAGGTTGCTTCCATGACCTGGCTATTGTAAATAGTGCCACAATGAACATTGGGGTGCATGTGTTTTTTTGAATTATGGTTTTCTCTGGGTATATGCCCAGTAATGGGATTGCTGGGTCATATGGTAATTCTATTTCTAGTTTGTTTAAGGAACCTCCATAATGTTCTCCATAGTGGCTGTAGCAATTTACATTCCCACCAACAGTGCAAGAGGGTTCCCTTTTCTCCACACCCTCTCCAGCATTTGTTGTTTGTAGATTTTCTGATGATGCCCATTCTAACTGGTGTGAGGTGATACCTTAGTGTAGTGTTGATTTGCATTTCCCGAATAATTAGTGATGTTGAGTGGCTTTTCATGTGCTTCTTGGCCATCTGTAGGTCTTCTTTGGAGAAATGTCTATTTAGGTCTTCTGCCCCTTTTTGGATTGGATTGTTTGTTTCTTTAATACTGAGCTGCATTAGCTGTTTATATATTTTGGAAATTAATCCTTTGTCCGCTGATTTGTTTGCAAATATTTTCTCCCATTCTGAGAGATGTCTTTTCCTCTCATTTATGGTTTCCTTTCCTGTGCAAAAGCTTTGAAGTTTCATTAGTTCCCATTTGTTTAATTTTGCTTTTATTTCCATTACTCTAGGAGGTGGATCAAAAAAGATCTTGCTGTGATTTATGTCAAAGAGTGTTCTTCCTATCTTTTCCTCTAAGAGTTTTATAGTGTCCAGTCTTACATTTGGGTCTCTAATCCATTTTGAGTTTCTTTGTGTATGGTGTTAGGGAGTGCTGTAGTTTCATTCTTTTACATGTAGCTGTCCATTTTTCCCAGCACCACTTATTGAACAGACTGTCTTTTCTCCATTGTATATCTTTGCCTCCTTTGTCATAGATTAGTTGACCATAAGTGTGTGGGTTTATCTCTGGGCTTTCTATCTTGTTCCATTGATCTATGTTTCTGTTTTTGTGCCAGTACCATATTGTCTTGAGTTCTGTAGCTTTGTAGTATAGGCTGAAGTCTGGGAGTCTGAGTCCTCAGGCTCTGTTGTTCTCCCTCAAGACTGCTTTGGCTATTCAGGCTCTTTTGTGGCTCCATATAAATTTTAAGATGATTTGTTCTAGTTCAGTAAAAAATGCCATTGGTATATTGATAGGGATTGCATTGAATCTGTAGATTGCTTTGAGTAGTAGAGTCATTTTCACAGTATTGATTCTTCCAATCCAAGAGCATGGTATTTCTCTTCATCTGTTGGTATCATCTTTAATTTCTTTCATCACTGTCTTATAGTTTTCTGCATACAGGTCTTTTGTCTCCCTAGGTAGGTTTATTCCTAGGTGTTTTATTCTTTTTGCTGCACTGGTGAATGGGAGTGTTTCCTTAAATTCTCTTTCAGATTTTTCATCACTAGTGTATAAGAATGCAAGAGATTTCTGTGCATTAATCTTGTATCCTGCAACTTTACCAAATTCATTGATTAGCTATAGTAGTTTGCTGGTGGCATTTTTAGGATTTTCTATGTGGAGTATCATGTGATCTGCAAGCAGTGACAGTTTTACTTCTTGTTTTCCAATTTGTATTCCTTTTATTTCTTTTTCTTCTCTGATTGCTGTGGCTAGGACTTCCAAAACTATGTTGAATAATAGTAGTGAGAGTTGACATCCTTGTCTCATTCCTGATCTTAGAGGAAATGCATTCAGTGTTTCACCAATGAGAATGATGTTTGCTGTGGGTTTATCATATATGGCCTTAATTATGTTGAGGTAGTTTCCCTCTTTGCCCACTTTCTGGAGAGTTTTTATCATAAATGGGTGTTGAATTTTGTTAAAAGATTTTTCTGCATCTACTGAGATGATCATATGGTTTGTATTCTTGAATTTGTTAATATGGCATATCACATTGATTGATTTGCATATACTGAAGAATTCTTGCATATCTGGGCCAAATCCCACTTGATTGTGTTATATGATTATTTTAATGTGTCATTGGATTCTGTTTGCTAGTATTTTGGTTAGGATTTTTGCATCTATATTCATCAGTGATATTAGTCTGTAATTTTCTTCTTTTGTAGTATCTTTGTCTGGTTTTGTTATCAGGGTGATGGTAGCTTCATAGAACGAGTTTGGCAGTGTTCCTTCCTCTGAAATTGTTTGGAAGAGTTTGCAGAGGATGGATGTTAGCTCTTCTCTAAATGTTTGATAGAATTCACCTGTGAAGCCATCTGGTCCTGGACTTTATTTTTGTTGGAAGATTTTTAATCACAGTTTCAATTTCATTACTTGTGATTGGTCTGTTCATATTTTCTCTTTCTTCCCAGTTCAGTCTTGGAAGATTATACCTTTCTAAGAATTTGTCTGTTTCTTCCAGGTTGTCCAATTATTGGCATAGAGTTGCTTGTAGTAGTCTCTTAGGATGCTTTGTATTTCTGCAGTGTCTGTTGTAACTTCTCCTTTTTCATTTCTAATTTTATTGATTTGAGTTCTCTCCCTATTTTTCTTGATGAGTCTGGCTAATGGTTTATCAATTTAGTTTTTCTTATCAGAGAACCAGCTTTTAGTTTTATTGATTTTTGCAATTGTTTTCTTTGTTTCTATTTCATTTATTTCTGCTCTGATCTTTAGAATTTATTTCCTTCTGCTAACTTTGGGTTTTATTTGTTCTTCTTTCTCTAGTTCCTTTAGGTGTAAGGTTAGATTGTTTACTTGAGATTTTTATTGTTTCTTGAGGTAAGCTCGTATAGCTATAAACTTCCCTCTTAGAACTACTTTTGCTGCATACCATAGGTTTTGTGTCATCGTATTTTCATTGTCATTTGTCCCTAGGTATTTTTTTGATTTTCTCTATGTTTTCTGCAGTGATCTCTTGGTTATTTAGTAACATATTTTTTAACCTCCATGTGTTTGTATTTTTTACATATATTTACCTGTAATTCATTTCTAATCTCATAGCATTATGGTCAGAACAAATGCTTGATATGATTTCAATTTTCTTAAATTTACTGAGGCTTGATTTGTGACCCAAGATATGATCTATCCTGGAGAATGTTCCATGTACACTTGTGTAATCTGCTGTTTTTGGATGGAATGTACTGTAAATATCAATTCAATCTCTCTGGTCTCTCGTGTCATTTAAAGCTTCTGCTTCATTATTTATTTTCATTTTGGATGATCTGTCCATTGGTGTAAGTGAGGTGTTAAAGTCCCCCAGTATTATGGTGTTACTGTCGATTTCCTCTTTTATAGCTGTTAGCAGTTGCCTTATGTATTGAGGTACTCCTATGTTGGGTGCCTATATATTTATAATTGTTATATATTATTGTTGGATTGATCCCTTGATCATTATTTAGTGTCCTTCCTTGTCTTTTGTAACATTCTTTATTTTAAAGTCTATTTTATCTGATATGAGTATAGCTACTCCAGCTTTCTTTTGATTTCCATTTGCATGAAATATCTTTTTCCATCCCGTCACTTTCAGTCTGTATGTGTCCCTAGGTGTGAAGTGGGTCTCTTGTAGACAACATATATATCGGTCTTGTCTTTGTATGAATTCAGCAAGCCTGTGTTTTGGTTGGAGCATTTAATCCATTCACGTTTAAGGTAATTATTAATCTGTGTGTTTCTATGACCATTTTCTTAATTGTTTTGGGTTTATTTTTGTAGGTCCTTTTCTTGTCTTGTGTTTCCCACTTAGAGAAGTTCCTTTAGCAGTTGTTGTAGAGCTGGTTTGGTGGTGCTGAGTTCTCTTAGCTTTTGCTTGTCTGTAAAGCATTCGATTTCTCCCCTGAATCTGAACAAGATCCTTGCCGGGTAGAGTAGTCTTGGTTTTAGGTTCTTCCCTTTCATCACTGTAAGTATATCATTCAACTCACACTTAGCCTGCAGAGCCTCCACTGAGAAATTAGCTGCCAACCTTATGGGAGTTCCCCTGCATGCCATCCGCTGCCCCTCCCCTGCTGCCCTCAACAATCCCCCCTTGTCTTCAATTTTTGCCAACCTGATCACCACATGTCTTGGGATTGCTGGATCCTATGGTAGTTCTTTCAAACAAACTTCAAATAGGATATAAACCAAAAATTAGAAAAACCCAAATTCTCGAACTCACATTTTTCCTTCCTAGAAGCAATTGACCAATTTCTTGTTTATCTCTTCAGAATTTTTCCAGACATGTATTCTTTTCTTTTCCTCATATATATCAGATCTGTATCAGTTTGAATCTTGGGATAAACCAATGCAAAGATGGTACTACATATGAAACAGATTTATTGGGGAAAAAACCTGTGAACCAAGAAGGGAGAGAGAGGAAGAGTAGACAAGGAGAGCCTTTATCCTGAAATGTACATCTGATACCTGTGAAATAAAGATGGAAGAAAGAACGATTGGGAAGGAAGAGTTTCCAACCACACAGCACAGTTCTGAAAATTTCTCAGCTAGACTGAGAGGGGATTTTTCAAACAATAGTAGCCTATTAGAGGAGTCATGGATTAGAAATTGCTAAATTTACTAGCCCCACCCCCAATCATGTCAGTCATTGCCTGAGAGCATGCTAGGGAAAGTGAAGTCTCTGCATGAGCACCACAGTGAATCCAAAAGTTTGGCATCTGAAAGTTGTAAGTCAGCTGGGCTTATAACAGAAGGTATTTTTGAAGGGAGATCTGAGCAGAAGACCTTTATGGCTTTCAAAGGTCATACTACGCATAATGTTTTGCAACTTAATTTTCTCATAATAATGGTTAACATTAATCATTTTTATGCAGTGGACCATGTTTTAAGCATTTCACATGAATGTATGTGTTAAATTATAACAGAGTATAAAGGTGGTAGTAGTGTTTATTTCAGAACATATTACTTACTTTATTCCAAAATTACTTAGAACATGTATAATAAAATGATGTTATCAATAATAGTAAAGAATCACAATTATTTATCATTGAAATATAGTTGATGTACAATATTATGTTAGTTTCAAGTGTACTACATAATGATTTCACTTTTGCATATATTAAGAAATGATCACCACAATAACTCTAGTAACCATCTCCGCCCATGCAAAGTTATTACAATATTATTGACCATATGCCTTAGGCATATTACACCCCCATGACTTATATCTTTTTTTTTTTTTTTTTTGCGGTATGTGGGCCTCTCACTGTTGTGGCCTCTCCCGTTGCGGAGCACAGGCTCCGGATGCGCAGGCCCAGCAGTCATGGCTCACGGGCCCAGCCGCTCCGCGGCATATGGGATCCTCCCAGACCGGGGCACGAACCCGTATCCCCTGCATCGGCAGGCGGACTCTTAACCACTTGCGCCACCAGGGAGGCCCTATGACTTATATCTTATACAACTAAAGGTTTGTAACTCGTAATCCCCTGCATATATTTCTCCCACACCAACCCCTCCCTTCTGTCAAATACCCATTTGTTGTCTGTATCTATGAGTCAGTTTTTGCTTTGTTTTGTTTCTTAGATTCCACATATAAGTGAGATGTTTTGATATTTGTCTTTCTCTAACATTTCACTTAGCATAATATGCTCTAGATACATGCATGTTGTCGCAAATGACAAAATTTAATTATTTTTATGTGTGTGTGTGTATATATATATATATATATATATATATAATCTCACATCTTTTTATCCATTTGTCTATCACTTAACATTTAGATTGCTTCCATATCTTGGCTACTGTAAATGATGTTGAATATTGGAGTGCATGTATCTTTTTGGATTAGTGTTTTTCTTTTCTCTGAGTAAATGCCCAGAGGTAAAATTGCTGAATCATATGGACATTCTATTTTTAAACATTTTGAGTAGATTCTATTTAAAAAAATTTTTGAGAAATTATCTTCTATAGGGGATGCACCAATTTACAATCCTACCATCAGTGCACAAGGGAACACTTTTCTCCATATTTTTGCCAACACTTGTTATTTATTGTCTTTTTGATGATAGCCATTCTGACAGGTGTGAAGTGGTATCTCATTTTGGTTTTGATTTTAATTTCCTTGATGATAAGTAATATTGACCATCTTTTCATGTGCCTGTTGGTCATCTGTATGTCTTCTTTGGAAAAATGTCTTTTCGGGTATTCTGCCCATTTGTTAAATGAGTTTCTCTTTTTGATGTTGTGTTGTACAAGTTCTTTGTATATTTTGGATGTTAACCCTCCTATCAGATATATCATTTGTAGATATCTTTTCCCATTCAGTATGCTACCTTTTTTTTTTCTTGATAGCTTCCTTTGCTGTGCAAAGACTTTTCAGTTTGATTTAGTCCTATTAGTTTATTTTTGCTTTTGTTTCCCTTGCCTGAAGAGACATATCCAAAAAAATTTTGCTAAGACTGATGTCAAAGAGCACACTGTCTATGTTTCCTCCTATGAGCTTTATTGTTGCAGGTCTTACATTTAAGGCTTTAATCCATTTTGAGTTTATTCTTGTAAAAGGTGTAAGAAAGTAGTCTAGTTTGATTGTTTTGCATGTAACAGTCCAATTTTCCTAACAGCATTTATTGAAAAGGCTATCTTTTCTCCATCGTACATTCTTGCCTCCTTTGTCATAGGTTAATTGACCATATAAGTGTGGGTTCATTTCTGGACTCTCTATTCTGTTCCATTGATCTGTGTGTCTATTTGCTTCTGTGCCAGTATCATACTATTTTGATTACTGTAGAGTTGTAGTATAGTTTGAAATTTGGGAGTGTGATATCTCCAGCTTTGTTGTTTTCCAAGATTGTTTTGGCTATTTGGGGCCTTTTGTGTTTCCATAGAAATTTTATTTTATTCATTTATTTTTTAATAATTTTAGTCCATTTCTTTTTTTAATTAATTAATTTATTTTTGGCTGCTTTTGTTCTTTGTTGCTGCACAAGGGCTTTTGTTAGTTTCGGAAAGCAAGGGTTATTCTTTGTTGTGATGTGCAGTATTTTCATTGCAGTGGCTTCTCTTGTTGCAGAGCACGGGCTCTAGGTGATTGGGCTTCAGTAGTTGTGGATCACAGTATACTCTCACAGTAGTTGTGGCACATGGGCTTTGTTGCTCCATGGCATGTGGGATCTTCCCAGACCAGGGATTGAACTCTTGTCCCCTGCATTTGCAGGGGGATTCTTAACCACTGCACCACCAGGGAAGTGCATCCATACAAATTTTAGAATTATTTGTTCTAGTTCTGTGAAAATGGATAGGGATTGCATTGAATCTATAGATTGCCTTAAGGAGTATGGTCATTTTAACAGTATTAATTCTAATCAATGAGCACAGTATAACTTTCTATTTGTTGATGTCCTCTTCAATTTCCTTCATCAGTGTCTTATATTTTTCCAAGTATAGGTCTCTTTTGTCCTTAGGTAAGTTTATTCCTAAGTATTTTATTCTTTATGATGCCACCTGGGTTGCCCCAGGGCTGGTGTTGACCCACTGGTGAGCAGAGCCAATTCCCCACACAGGTGGCTGCAGGGCCTGGATTGTCCTGGGGCTGGTGCTGGCCTGCTGTTGAGTGGGGCCAGGTCTTGAGTTGGCTGGCTGTGAGCCCAAGGGGGGCCAGCATCTTGACTCTGAGTGCTAGTGGCAGGGCTTTGTCCAGGGATGACCGGCTTGGGTCTGAGGGGGCCAAGGCTGGTACTGGCTCAATGGTTGGGGTAGCTGTGTCCAGGGCACCTGGGTGCCAGGGCTGAGGTGACCTGATGCTGGTGCCAGCCTGCTGAGTCACCTAGTGACTGGCTTCATGGTCCTGGGAATCTTGGAACTGTGCCAGCCTGCTTGTGGACAAATATGTCCCTGGTGCTAATAATTTAGAAGGAGGACTCCAAAACAGTGCTTGCTAGCACCAGTGTCCTGTTGGTAGAACGAGATCCCCAAAATGGCTGATGCCAGTGTCTATGTCCTGAGGAGAAGTTCCAATTGCCTCCTGCCTCTTCAGGAGGCTCTCCAAGATCAACAAGTGAGTCTGACCCAGGCCCCTTTCAAATTACTGTCCCTGCTCTATGACTCAGAGCTTGTGAGATTTGGGACATGCCTTTTAAAAATAAAGTCTCTATTTCCTTCAGGCCTCCAGCTCCTCAGTACCCAAACCAGGCTGGACTTCAAAGCCTGACCTTTCTGGGGCTCCCTGGGCTATGGATATCAATATGGGTTTCAGACTCTTTGCTCCTTGGGAAGAACCTCTGTAATTGTGACTATTCTCCCTTTTGTGGGCTGCCTACCCAGGGCAGTGGGTCTTGACTATACCATATCTCTACCCCTTCTATCTGTCTTGTTATGGTTACTTCTTTATATCTTTAGTTGTAGAAAATATTTTCTGTTAGTCTTCAGGTCATTCTCATAAATAGTTACTCTGTAAATAGTTGTAATTTTGGTGTGCCCGTGGGAGGAATTGAGCTTAGGGTCTTCCTACTCTGCCATTTTGGCCACCTTCCCAGGTTGCTCAAGAATTATGATCATTTAAATTTAAAGAATGGAATGTCTAGACTAAACTTTCTGTTGAACATAGACAGTTGATCACACATCTTACTTCCTTGCCTTACAAAACATATCTAAAATTATAGGGAAAAAACTGTACTTGTGTACAGAACAATGAATAAGGGAGAGAGAAAATAATGGGCAAGAGATTTCATTAAACATATAGAAGACATGTGATTTAAACAGTGACAACTGATCTATCAGTGGAAAAACTCAATTTCCTGCAGAGAGGGATACTGGCAAGACACATTCCAAACTGCCCAGTAGAACTCTTCAGAGTTTTAGCCCTTGGAAGCATCAGATATTATGGGGAGTGGGAGTGGGATGCAGGCTGAAAATTGATAGGTTGCAAGTCTCTTTATAGAGCTATTTGATCTGAACCTCTGGAGAAGCACAGCTTTCCCTAATACAAATATCTAAATTAATTAATTAATTTGTACAGAAGTGTTGGTGGATAACTTTTCTATTATGGAAAGTACATTAAAATATTTCATATGCCTATTTCTTTTGTAATACTTTGAGAAATTTCAGGAGTTTGACATAAAAATACAACTCACTGAAAGTAATTTGTGGTGATTGGGAGAGGAGTCACATTATATAATGTTGTTATATAGTCTTCTGATGTATTAGTTTACTCTAAGAATACAATTTTAAACATTTGGAGAAGAACAGGCAGACTACATCAGAAAATTTCCCCAAATATCAATTATTTAAGCCAGTCTTTTGATAAAGAACATGTACATTTAAAGTGGATTAGTTCATTGGCTGCTATCTTTCAAAGTCTTACCTAGCTATTGTAACCAAATTTAATGTGTCTACTGAGACAGAGATTTGTAGTACTGTTTCTTGAAGATTTGTTTAGTATATTATTATTTTTTGGTTTATCAATAGATCATATTTGGCACTAATGCCAAAGTGAGTAACCCTATCTGTACCTAACTATTGTCTTCATTTATCAAAATTCTATAAATAGGCAGTGCAGTATATCAGAAAATAATCTGGGATAAGATGAAGAGACCTGAGTTTGAGTCATAACTTTGTTACTAACCATGGAACTTGTATTGAGGCATCTTGAAAATCATTTAATTTTTGTTAAATTCAGTTTGATTGAAAATTATTAATCACTACCATAACAAGGTGGTTGTTAAGAGCATTACTCACTAAAACATCTGTAGTTCAAACATTTATCTACTTAATATCTTTGGGTGTCTATTTGCAAATGTGAAAACTTAAGCACAATATCATAATTCTCTGGCACTCAATTCTCTAATATATTTAAACATAAATATTCAATTCTAAAAGCAGCTACTGTCAATATTTTAAGGTAATCTTTTATAGGTTTTCCTCAAAGAATAGGAGAGATGGAGATGCCTAACTTATTTTAAAGCAATGTTTGTGTACTGTTGCTCTTATGTATGGGTTTGTGACAGAATTTTTTTTTTTACTTTGATGGACATCCTGCATATTGATGTTTCTTTATGTTCAAGCTATTTTTAGTTACAAAATTATAACGCTAATTTCACTTGCCTGAAAGATATAGAATCATTCAATGAGTCACTCAATAATAAAACAAAACCATAGAGGTTAGCTCACTCATTCTTCTCAAATTATGTCAACCATTTAGTCTTTGCAAATAGGACATAAACTACCATTGACTTTCACTTCAGAAATAAAACTACAGTTATTTAAATCAGAAAAATACATTTGAATAAGCCATGTAAAAGAAATGTGATTTGGCCAAAGTGGTTGCCAGGAAAGACGAAAGTTAGTTATTACAGCCATGTAACTTCCAAAGAGTTTAAGCTCAAACTTAAATTTATAATAAGAAGTTGAGCTTCACTCATAGGTAGAAATAACCTGGTATATAAGCTGCCAGCCATCAACTGAGTACCTGAATCTGTGGGCCAGGGGAAAAGGATAGATCTTTCAGAGACAAGATATAAAAGGTTTCTAGAAAGCATGAAGATGACAAAAACTATTTAGGATGGATATTCTGAATCACAGGGGAGGGGTCTCTGGCAGCACACAGAAGCTTGGTAAAACAGGCAAAGTAATAAAACTTTCTAGGGCAGAAGCCAGAAGCGGTGTCTAGGTGAAAGTGAAGAGCCCTAAGTAAAAGAGTAGATAGTTGCAGCTTTAAAAAGTGTTGACCGGGCTTCCCTGGTGGCACAGTGGTTGAAAGTCTGCCTGCCGATGCAGGGGACACGGGTTCGTGCCCCAGTCCAGGAAGATCCCACATGCCGCAGAGTGACTGGCCCGTGAGCCATGGCTGCTGAGCCTGTGTGTCCAGAGCCTGTGCTCCACAATGGGAGAGGCCACAACAGTGAGAGGCCCGCGTACTGCAAAAAAAAAAAAAAAAAAAAAAAAAAAAAGCAGTGTTGACCTAACATTGATTGCATAGCATCCATGTGTCAGGTTGTACGTTAAACAATTACAAAAATAATTTCATTTAATTATAAGAACAATGTTCGAAATAACATATTTAGGAAAATTAAGTTTGCAGAAGTTATGGGGCATCCCAGAAAAACACACCGTTCATAAATAGCAGAGGGAGAATCCAAGAGGCTTGAATTCACAGCCTTTTACCACACTTTTCTGTTGTTGAGGTAAATTGGATCATTTGAGCCTATGGAAAGAAAGGAAGAAAGGAGTTATAGAAACTCCTAGTGTCTTACCAGACAGAAAACCAGTAAAATTTGTTGTTGTTGTTGTTGTTGTTTTGGGGTTTTTTTGTTTGTTTGTTTTTAATGTAGAACTTAATAGTCTCATAGTCTCTATTTAGATGTAGAAACAGTACTAGTCAAAAGATCTTGTTTTGGATTTGAGAATTAGGTAAAGCTGTATTTTAGGGGCAGTATTCCAGATAAATGTCAATTATACCCATTGAGATGTATCTGTGATAAATCTTCTCCAATTGTTTGTGGTCAGGGTCTACCCTTTGGAATTGTCTTTTGTGTTAGCATCCTCAGAATTTGAAAGCTTTGTGGAGTCTAGAAGGGAAATCCTTTGCAATGTGTATATTAACACTTCCATGATGTCAAGGATGACTTCAGAGAAGGTACATCTACACTTTGAGTGGTACTTAACATGAGTCTAAAATAGCAACACTTTATTTCCATCTTTAAATATCTTGTAGGTAATATCATACGGAGAATGTGGGTGTGAAAACTGGATAAACTGTTTTTTTAGAACCCTCTAAATCAAGCTTTTATGATGTTATTTAAATAGTAGATTTGAAATAAGTTATTAGAAATTTAAATTATCATGGAAAAACAGAAACTACATGCTAGAATCAACTAGAAATTGCCTTTACATTATTTACACCTCAGTTGCTTTTCACTAACAAAATTTCTACACAAATTCACCCTTTCAAGGTTTCTTTTGATTCTAACACTATTCAATTAAATCCAGAAAGATTTTCTGTTCTCGTGTAAATTCTAAGCCAACAGAAATAAAAATCTAAACAGAAATAAGAAGAAATAAACACTATGTATTAGGGCAATTGTGAATATGTTGACTAAACATGATGTAATTATAGAAAAATCACATATTACTTGTACCAAATAGCAGCTATGTAACTTTGGATGCAAAAACTAAATTCTTTAAGTTTCAGTTTTCTCATCTGTGCAATTGGATCACCTCACAAATAGTTGGTATTAAATGAGATGATGCTTGTGAAAGGGTCTAGGTCATAATATGTGTTCCATAAATGTTAAATCTTCCCTTTCATATCATGTACTTCCATCATCGAATCAAGGTGTGTACTAGGTGGAATAAAAGACTATTTTTGTATTCTTTCAGAGACTAACTGATCATGGATTGCTATAGGTACTTAACCTTTGTATCCACATTTGGAACTCTGGTATAACAAAGAGGCATCTGGAACTTTACATCAGAAATCACCCTGGGTCTCCAGGGAAGCTAGGAACTCACTTTTAAGTAGGAGCAAACAAAATTCCACATTCTTAGGTTCAATTATTGGATGATCCCAGCAAGTAAAAACAGATTTCAGGGCATCACTGAATGTATCTCAAATGTCCTCTGACCTAGCCCTTAGGAAGCTAGTCCCAAATTCCTCTATTCAAGGGCCATAAATGTGAAAGGACCAACATACATATAAAGGGCCTAAAATCTATAGTCCCTGCAGCCAAATCATTGTTTAGGAAAAGTAAGGAGTAGAGTGATTGTGAGAGTCTATACTCTAATAATTTAAAGCAGGTGTTTCTAGGAGATGACCCGCAAACACATCTGTCTTTCAAACATGTCACCTTAGGCCTACATAAGTGTTTAAAAATACCATTTAAATGTAAGGCTAAGAACTATAAAGATACAGCAGTATTTCTCAAAGTGTGCTCTGTAGAACTTGTTTCTCATGAGGAGTTAATCATTTTTTTCTGAGAAAAACATATTATCTCATTGTTAAAACAACAATGGGAAAAAACTGGATATGATTCCCTTATATTGCAGATTCAAAATACATAATAGTTTTATTAAATGAGCCAATAATTAATGTAATCAAAAACTATATTTAACTTAGCATTTCCAAATTATATTTGATGATGAAACATTTTTCAAGGAATAATTGATAACATGGGTACTGCACCATTTGGAAAAATCTCAACTGACAATTTGGAGATGGATTCAGGTGCTGGCAAAAGAATAAAATAAGACATAGGCAACATATAGTCATCTGCTCCTATGGCAGCAATTAGGGTTATGAGTAAAGCATTGGTGGTGGTGGCAATAGAAGTGATGACAGAAACATCCTAAACTGCCGAAGTATAAAGGAAAGAATTCTGCAAGTTTTGCCATCCCAGTAATGTAACTGATATGTAACTGAGAAATAAGTGACACTCTGATGGCTATCCAAAGACATGTTATTTAGGTTTATTTGCTTGTGGAAAATGATGGTGACACTAGTGTTTGATACTGTACTGCCATATTCTGGGAAGGCAGTAGAACATACTGATTAAAACCATGGCCTGTGGAGGTATATTGTTACGGCTACAAATCCTGGTTCTACTAGTTGCATACTGTTTGACTTTGGTCAAGTTATTAAAACCCCTTGTGCTTCAATTTTCTCCATTTGTGAAATGGAGATAATAATAGAAACTAGTTCAGTGTTATTAAAATAATTAAATGATATAATGCATGAAAATGTCTTAGAACAGTTTCTAGTATATAGATGTCCATCATTGAAAGTTTACTATTGCTACTGTTAATGATATTATTGTTACTATTATTTCAGTGTGTTTATGCTTTTAAACAAACCAAAAGAAATGACTGAGAAAAGTAATTAAAAACTTCCATCACAGAATTTTGTTTTGTGAAGAGTAATAAATTACATCACAAAAGTGTGTTTGGCCTTAGCCTCCAAGACTGTTATTGTGTTAATTTTCAAGCTCTTACTGACTTGTAAAAACTGAGATAAGTATGTCAGCTCTAAAGGATCATCCTTGAATACTATCAGAGGTGGGTGATACAGTAGCTCCCTCAGTGTGTGTATTTTTTATTCCTCTATATACTGAAAATTGACATTATTTTGTCAATTAACTATTCAAGATAGACTGCTAATGTTCAGGAGAAATTTATGTTTCTTATAGTATTATATGGCAGTACAAAAGAGTCTACTGCAAAACGGGAATATAGTTACTTATTATTAAGTTGGAAGGGTAATAAGAAACAATATAAAGACAGTAGTTATCCTACCACATTATAGACTGCACATTTAGCTTCTTCACTTAAACAGTTCCATTTATAAATTGCCTTATTTCCCATGAGAGATTTTAGAAAAATGTTTTGAAAACTTACATGAATTCGTAATACTAGGTCACCTTTATATGGCATGAATTTATTCTAAGTATTCTGTTTTTAGAGTTGTCTTGGCTAGTTTGCTTCTAAATGCATCACTCCAAGGAAGTGGTAATGGAAATGTACAATTTATCGTGTTACTCCATTGACATTGTTACACATTTCTAAGAGAAACTGCCAATAGTCTAGTAGAATTCTCATGAGAACGGGAAAAACAAACAAACAAATATCCATTTTCTTCATAACCAATACCCCAGAAACTCTGTGGAAATCTCCCCTCTGATGTTTTAACAATAATAGTTAATTCTATTATCACTTCTTTCCACCAGGCAGTTTACAGACATTATTTAATCCTTAAATAACCTTATGAGACTATAGAAGTCATCTTTATGATTTTCCCTCCCCCTACCCACACCTTAGGTCACATTCCATTCATTATCATGTCATGTCCATTCTAATTCCCAAATCTATCCCCTTTTATCCAATTCTCTCTGTCTCCTATTCTATTTGTATCCATCATAATCTATCACTTGAACTACAAAAATAGCCGTTTTCCCCCTACAGTTGATTCTTTATAGGATAAGCAAAATTCACCTGCGTTTGGTGAAAACAGGTCCAGAGGAGGTGGACTGAAAAGATAGGGTGAAATATAGCAAGCTTGTTTTCTGATTCTGAGCCCAGTATTAATGTAGAACAAGGTCGACACCACAACATTTTCAATATTGTAAGAGGTCTTTTGTTTTCCCTGGATTATTTCAACATGTGGTTTTTATTCGAGTATGTATTTATCTATAAGCAGAGCTCAACTTTTTCAAGTGTGAAAGAAGATGAGAAATTTTTTTTTTTTTTTTTTTTTTTTTTTTTTTTTTTTTGCTGGACGCGGGTATCTCCCACGTGGAGCCTCTCCCATTGTGGAGCACAGGCTCCGGACGCGCAGGCCCAGTGGCCATGGCTCACGGGCCCAGCCACTCCGCAGCACGTTGGATCCTCTCGGACCGGGGCACGAACCCGCGTCCCCTGCATCGGCAGGCGGACTCTCAATCACTGCGCCACCAGGGAAGCCCAAGAAATTTGTTGTTTAAATGTGCTTAGCCTCCCAGAAGAAACTGATTACAATTGATCCATTGCCACTCTCATAAACCTATTTGCTGACAAGGATCATTAAGTTTCAATAGTTTTATCAGATATCTGTACTGACACCTATGCTAATGTTTTCTTATCCTACCTCCTATCTACTGTTTGCTGTGTGTGTCACATAGATCAAAATGTCCAAGTGCTGCACTAAATAATAGCTCCAGTAACAAGAACAGATAATATATAAAGCAAAAATAATCCCTCTTGGAGTAAGAAGCTTTCTTTTTCTTTTCTTTTCTTTTCTTTCTTTTCTTCTCTTTCTGTTTTATTTTGATTTTTTTGGTTGTTCTACATTCCTGAGGAGCTGATCTGAGTATGAGCTCTTTTTGAAGTTAATGGGAATTGCAGGCATGCTTCAGCTCCACAGGGTATAAAACAAGATGAAAATCAGAGTCTCAGTCTCATAGCAGAAAACACCATAGTGACACTGGCTGTGCTATTAAGGACTGCTTCCCATTTTTGCTGTTTATTTTGAAGTGATGATACAAACTGTCAAGGAAGAGATTTTGTTACCTGCAGCTATTCAAAATAGTCTACAGGTAGAAAAAAGATACATGATTGAGTATGTGAGTGAACAAAAGGACACAAAATTGATCTAAACTAATCCATATTTCAAGGTAAATTTTCAAACTAGAATTAGATAATTTATTTGAACTCATAGAGAAATTGTCATGGACGAGAATTTATAAATCTCAATTCCATACTGCCTGTATTTATTTAACTCTTTCATATATTTTTGCCTTGACTCCTTCTTTTAAAATCAGGCCTTTTTTTTTAGGGCAAGGACTCTGAGTTTAATTCTATATTGCAAATGTGCCTTAAGCAATGGACCAGCAAGTTTCTTGTCAGCTACTCACCTAATCCTCTATGAAGTCACTTTAATACTTTATTACCTTCTCCAAGTCCTTAAATCCTCCATCTCCCCTCTTACATTTGCTGGATAATCTCTCCTATTACTTCACAAAGGAAATTTAAAAATCCAGGTACAAATTTCTCTCTCTCTCCTTCTCTCCCTGTCTCCCTCCCTCTTTCCTTCCTTTTCTCCCTCTTCCTCTTTATTTCTACCTACATGTGACACATCAAGACTATTTTATCTTCTCTTTATGAATTTTAATATATCTTTTGATAATATAATAGACTCAGTTTCATGCAGGAATATTCATTGGCTTTTCTATATAGAAAGCCCAACTATGTAGAAAGTGGGCTTGAGAAATTTGCCTCTGTAGTAGTTGAGTAATTGTTTAGCACTAAATACCATAAATATAGCCTTTTTGTTGGATCTTGCAGGGGAAGGGAAAATAATTCCCTTTCACCATTACACAAAAGTATCTTTTAGTTTCAAGAGGTGGTAGCTAAGCATTTTATAAAGTGATATTGAGTTACCTAATACGTTTCTATTTCTAACTGCATGATATTCAATATTGGACTTTCCAGACAGAAAACTCTTTCCTGTTTACTTGTTTTGTTTTGGAAAGGTGGTATTTAACATGTTTTCACTAGCACACGTTTTTTTTCTTCAACTGCATTGTAGTTTTTGAAAGTCATTTTTATGCTTTTTTTCCAGATAAAAGTCAGCATATTTTCTAATCCAACATATATAATTTAAATTTGAATAGGTAAAATGATGTAAGTTAAACTGAAACATTCACAATTGAACTAATGAGAAGTGGAGTTAAAAGATAGCAAATGAATATACTGTTTGTGCCCTCCCCTCTCCAATTCATATGTTGAAACCTAACCCCAATTTAATGGTATTAAGAGGTGCCGCCTTCAGGAGGTGATTATGTCATGAGGATAGAGCCCTGATGAATGGGGTTTGTGTTCTTATAAAAGCAACCCCAGAGAGCTCCCTGGTCCCTTCCTCCATGTGAGAACACAGCGAGAAAACAGCTGTCTATGAACCAGGAAACCCTCACCATACACAAAATCTACAGGCGTCTTGATCTTGAACTTCCCACCCAGAACCATGAGAAATATTTTTTTGTTGTTTATAAACCACCCCCAACACAAAAAAAAGGAAGTGAATGACGATGTTTTAAAGTAAACCTTAGGCTGTAGAATAATAGTGTTAGAAGGCAATTTAGAGATCACTAATCCAAAAGTCTCATTTTTCAGATGAAGCCTCCTGTAACTCTAGAGGTGTCATAGGATGCTGAGAAAGCAAAATACATTGCAGAATTAAACCTTCATTTCCACTTTCATTATCTTTGCCCCATCACATGATAGCTGGAAGATTTGATTCCCAAAGGCAGAGTTATTATGGGATAATTAAATAAATGTGATTTGTCAATTTTTTAAAAATGAAAGTTCATAAATCAGTCATTAAAAGTATATCAAATGTATGCCTTAATTGTATTTCTGACTAAGATTAAAATTTAAGGGACTTCCCTGGTGGTCCAGTGGTTAGGACTTCCCCTTCCAGTGCAGGGGGTGTGGGTTCATACCCTGGTCAGGCAGATAAGATCCCACACGACTAGCAACCAAAAGATTAAAACATAAAACAGAAGCAATATTGTAACAAATTCAATAAAGGCTTTAAAAATTGTCCACATCAAAAAAAAAAAAACTTAAAAAAATAAATAATTAGCATGGTGAAAGAATAACACATATTTAAGATCACATGAACATGGAGCATCAGAATAAAATAGTACTTAATATTGAGTTATTTTTTAAATAATTCAAGTAAGGAGTTAGACTAGATCAGAGAGATTTTTTTTCTGTGGTTGTGTTTTTGTTTTTTGTTCTTTTGCTACAAACCTACCTCAAAAATGAGTTGTCTGATCAACAAAATATGATATATGACTTGAAATAGCTGAAATAGTAGAAATAAACTATTCACATTTATGCCTATCACATGTTATAACAATGATGAATGGCAGCCCACAGAGTGTTGCTGAATCATCCAGAGCATTATTTTTGATACTTTAGGACCCATCCACAGACACACTGACCTTCACTGTGCCCCTGACAAGTTTGGTTGTCAAATTCTAGCTTTTTGACATTCCTTCCAATCTTTCAAAGTCATTGCATAATTTTTTTAAGCTCAGGCTGAGCCTGCCAACTGTTCTATTGTTTACTCTTCTGTCATCTTTCTTTCTTGACGAAATAAAGACAGGGGACACATTCTTGAATCTTAGTCATATAGTAAAGAGACTAAATCATCAATTTCAAGTGAGAGGAATAAAGGAATGTTTTTGTGTTAATGCTGAAAGATGAAATAGAAATCCTGGGTACATTCATTCATTCAAATGCGATTTATCCAGTATTTATTAGGATACTGATGTAAGCACTGAGGATATTGTAGTGGTGAACAAAACAGGTAGAGGCCCAGCACACTAATGAATACATTCTAGTTGCCACAAGAGATACAGGAGTCTTTCCTTGGGGATGGAGCACAGTTGGTAGAAAAGTGAGAGAAGGGAAAAAACCTTATGTATTGGAGTTTGGTCTAAAACCTTTGGTGGCTCAGAATGGGGCAGTCTTTCCCTTAGTGATTGAGAAGGGAAGAAATGAAGAAGATAAAATCTTCCCTGAGAGAAACCACTGTCTTTACATTGTGACTCCCTACTTATGTTTCAACATCCATCTCTAATATCTCCTTTAGGAAGCACTTTTGGCTAAGCATTTCAGACACTATCAGATAAGAAACGTATTTGAGGAGGGGAGTGTACCATCAGATTCTCATTTTGACTCCAGGCAGTTTCCTAAGTCCTCCTCATCCTGTGCCCAAATTACTTCTTAATATCCTTTCAGAATGACTCAATTCTGCAACCTGCTTAATGACTGCTTCTCCAGAGTACTGACTAGAGGTACCGTAAAAAATGGCAGGTCTCAGGAGAAAAACAATTCAAAAGCTTCCACCATTTTACTTCCCAATAGAGCTTGGGGAGACATGCAGAATAACCAGAAAGTGGATAGAGGGTCATCTGGTCACTAGCAGTGGGTACTGTCAGAATTGCTCAGGGATAGACTTCCTGCTTTAATAGAAAGGTGTTAAAAGGCATTTACTTGTTGGTTTAGAACCAAGCTTTCAGATATAGGGACAAATTGTTCCAGCCAGAGTAAAAAGTAATAGTTCAAAAGGTGAGAACAAGCTTGGTGTGCCAAAGAAACAGAAGGAAGGTTGAAAGTAGCTGTGAGCAAGAGGAAGAGCAGTAATGAGATGATGCTGAATGAAAATTTTCTTGCTGGTGAAAGGGAACTTTCAGAAGCCTTTCCTTCCTTCCATAAAGCAAAAATTGATTTGAGGAAAATATTATAAATATTTTAAACTAACATGGTAAACTTGTATCAATAGTTTTAAAGTAACACCTAGAGTGAGAGAGTATAGTTGGAAGGTATATATATGTATACCAAATTTCATCCTCATATATACATGAGGATATCTATCTATATGTCTATATCTATCTATCTATATACATATATATGTATATATATATGCATGTATATATGTATATGTATATGTATGTATGTATGTATGTATGTATATATATATATATATATATATATATATATATATATATATATATATATATATATATATATAATTTGTCACCCAGGGTTTCACATTAAATTTTAACCCCTACCCCTTCTACACATTACTCAGAGTACATGATTAGAATATGTCACATAGAAAATTCAATTAAACCATGGCTATGGGGTGGTGGGGTAGAAAGGAAGGCAGAAAAGGAGAATCCTTGTAGATTAAGGTTAGTACTTGCTTTTTTGTTGTTGTTGTTGTTTCTTTGGGGTTTCTGTTTGTTTATTTTTTGCTAATCACAAGAAATAATCAAAGGAATTTTAAAATAGGAAATATCTGTAATACCCAGGCTGGAAGCTAACTAGAATGTTGTGTTAAGAGGGTCATTTCAGTTCTCTGATGGCAAGGTCTCAATGCTTTTAATATTTATAATTTCTTATTTTAGTTAGATCAATGTGGCTTTCCTGGATATGGTGGCCCTAATAAATGTCTTTGAATACCTGGCTTTAAGAGGGTAGAGGAAGTTGCATATCAAGACTTCCACTTTGCAGACAGTTGAAGATGGCAGAAGAGTAGGACGTGGAGATCACCTTCCTCCCCACAGATACATTAGAAATACATCTACACGTGAAATGGCTCCTATAGAACACCCACTGAATGCTGGCAGAAGACATCAGACCTCCCCAAAGGCAAGAAACTCCCCAAGTACCTGGGTAGGGCAAAAGAAAACAGAATAAACAGAGACAAAAGGATAGGAATGGGACCTGCACCAGTGGGAGGGAGCTGTGTAGGAGGAAAGGTTTCCACACACTAGAAAGCCCCTTCGCAGGTGGAGACTGTGGGTGGCAGAGGGGTAATGCTTTGGAGTCGTGGACGAGAGCACAGCAACAGGGGAGTGGAGGGGAAAGTGGAGAGATTCCCGCATAGAAGATCCATGCTGACCAGCACGCACCAGCCTGAGATACTTGGCTGCTCACCTGCCAGGGCGGGCAGGGGCTGGGAACTGAGGCTCAGGCTTTGGTCTGATGCAGGAAGAGGACTGGGGTGGGCAGCGTGAACAAAGCCTGAAGGGGTTAGTGCACCAAGGCTAGCCAGGAGGGAGTCCAGGAAAAGTCTGCAGCTGCCGAAGAGACAAGAGACATTTTCTTGCTTCTTTGTTTCCTGGTGAGCAAGGAGAGGTGATTAAGAGTGTTGCTTAAAGGAGCTCTAGAGATGGGCGTGAGCCGCGGCTAACAGCATGGACCCTTGAGACGGGCATGGGATGCTAAGGCTGCTGCTGCCACCACCAAGAAACTTGTGTGCAAGCACAGGAAACTATCGACACATCTCCTCCTGGGAGCCTGTGCAGCCCACCACTGCCAGGGTCCCGTGACCCAGGGAAAACTTCCCCAGGAGAACGCACAGTATGCCTCAGGCTGGTGCAACGTCACTCTGGCCTCTGCTGCCACAGGATCGCCCTGCACTCTGTGCCCTTCCCTCCCCCTGGCCTGAGTGAGCCAGAGCCCCCTGAATCAGCTGCTCCCTTAACCCCGTCCTCTCTGAGCAAAGAACACACACCTCAGGCGAGCTACACGCAGAGGTGGGGCCAAATCCAAAGCTTAACACCTAGAGCATTGTGAACAATGAAGAGAAAGGGAAATTTCTCCCAACAGCTTCAAAAACAGTGGCTTAAAGATCCACAATCAACTTGATGTACCCTGCATCTGTGGAATACATGAATAGACAATGAATGATCCCAAATTGAGGAGGTACACTTTGGAAGCAAGATATATTATTTCTTCCCTTTTTCCTCTTTTTGTCAGTGTGTATGTGTATGCTTCTGTGTGAGATTTTGTCTGTATAGCTCTGCTTTCACCATTTGTCCTAGGGTTCTGTCTGTCCGTTCTTTTTTTTTTATTTTTAAAATTTTTCTTAATAATTATTTTTTATTTTGATAATATTATTTTATTTTAACTTTATTTTATTTTATCCTCTTTCTTTCTTTCTTTCTTTCTTTCTTTCTATTTTTCTCCCTTTTATTCTGAGCCATGTGGGGCAAATCTCTTGGTGCTCCAGACAGGAGTGAGTGCTGTGCCACTGAGGTGGGAGAGCCAAATTCAGGACACTGATCCACAAGAGACCTCCCAGCTCCATGTAATATCAAATGGTGAAAACCTCCCAGAGATCTCTATCTCAACAACAACCCCCAGCTTCACTCAACAACCAGAAAGCTACAGTGCTGGACATCCTATGCCAAACAATCAGGAAGACAGGAACACAGCCAAATCCATTAGCAGAAAGGTGGTCTAAAATCATAATAAGGCCACAGACACCCCAAAACACACCACCAGATGTGGACCTGCCCACCAGAAAGCCAAGGTCCAGCCTCATCCACCAGAACACAGGCACTAGTCCCCTCGATGAGGAAACCTACACAACCCACTGAATGAACCTTAGCCACTGGGGACAGACACGGAAAAAATGGGAACTACAAACCTGTAGCCAGTGAAAAGATCACAAAGACAGTAAGAAAAGCAAAATGAAAAGACAGAAAAACAGACAGCAGATGAAGGAGCAATGTAAAAACCCACCAGACCTAACAAATGAAGAGGAATTAGGCAGTCTACCTGAAAAAGAATTCAGAATAATGATAGTAAAGTTGATTCAAAATCTTGGAAATAGAATAGAGAAAATGCAAGAAACATTTAACAAGGAACTAGAAGAACTAAAGAGGAAACAAGCAATGATGAACAACACAGAAAAATGAAATTGAAAACACCCTAGAAGGGATCAATAGCAGAATAACTGAGGCAGAAGAACGGATAAGTCACCTGGAAGATACAAGAGTGGAAATAAGTAGTGCAGAGCAGAATAAAGAGAAAAAAATTAAAAGAACTGATGACAGTATCAGAGACTTCTGAGACAAGTTAAACACAACAACAGTCGAATTACAGTGGTCCCAGAAGAAGAAGAGAAGAAGAAAGGGACTGGGAAAATATTTGAAGAGATTATAGTTGAAAACTTCCTTAATATGGGAAAGGAAATAGGTAATCAAGTCCAGGAAGCACAGAGAGTTCCATACAAGATAAACCCAAGGAGAAACATGCCAAGACACTTATTAATCAAACTATGAAAAATTAAATACAAAGAACAAATATTAAAAGCAGCAAGGGAAAAAAAAAACACTCAAGGGAATCCCCATAAGGTTAACAGCTGATCTTTCAGCAGAAACTCTGCAAGCCAGAAGGGAGTGCCAGGACGTATTTACAGTGATGAAAGAGGAAAATCTACAACCAAGATTACTCTACCCAGCAAGGCTCTCATTCAGATTTGATGGAGAAATTAAAAACTTTACAGACAAGCAAAAGCTGAGAGAGTTCAGCACCACCAAACCAGCTTTACAACAAATGCTAAAGGAACTTCACTAGGCAAGAAACACAAGAGAAGGAAAAGACCTACAATAACAAACCCAAAATATTTAAGAAAGTGGGAATAGGAACATACATATCGATAATTACCTTAAATGAAAACGGATTAAATGCTCTCACCAAAAGACACAGACTGGCTGAATGGATACAAAAACAAGACCCATGTATATGCAGTCTACAAGAGACCCACTTCAGACCTAGGGACACATACAGACTGAAAGTGATGGGATGGAGAAAGATATTCCATGCAAATGGAAATCAGAAGAAAGCTGGAGTAGCTATACTCATATCAGACAAAATAGACTTTAAAATAAAGACTATCAGAAGAGACAAAGAAAGACACTACATAATGATCAAGGGATTGATCCAAGAAGAAGATATAACCATTGTAAATATTTATCCACCCAACATAGGAGCACTTCAATACATAAGGCAAATATTAATAGCCATAAAAGGGGGAATCGACAGTAACACAGTCATAGTAGGAAACTTTAACACCTCAGTTTCACCAATGGCCAGATCATCCAAAATGAAAATAAATAAGGAAGGAGAAGCTTTAAATGATACATTAAAAAAGATGGAGTTAATTGATATTTATAGGACATTCCATCCAAAAAGAACAGAATACACTTCCTTCTCAAGTGCTCATGGAACATTCTCCAGGATAGATCATATCTTGGGTCACAAATCAAGCCTTGGTAAATTTAACAAAATTGAAATCATATCAAGTATCTTTTCCAAACACAGCGCTATGAGACTAGATATCAATTCAGGAAAAGATCTGTAAAAAAATACAGACACATAGAGGCTAAACAATACACTACTTAATAACGAAGTAATCACTGAAGAAATCAAAGAAGAAAACAAAAAATACCTAGAAACAAATGACAATGGAGACACGACAACCCAAAACCTATGGGATCTGGCAAAAACAGTTCTAAGAGGGAAGTTTATAGCAATAAAATCTTACGTTAAGAAACATCTCAAATAAACAACCTAACATTGCACCTAAAGCAATTAGAGAAAGAACAAAAAAAACGCCAAAAGTAGCAGAAGGAAAATAATCATAAAGATCAGATCAGGAAAAAATGAAAAAGAAATTAAGGAAACAATACCAAAGATCAATAAAACTAAAAGCTGGTTCTTTGAGAAGATAAACAAAATTGATAAACCATTAGCCAGACTCATCATGAAAAAACAAGGGAGAAGACTCAAATCAATAGAATTAGAAATGAAAAAGGAGAAGTAACAATTAACAATGCAGGAATACAGAGGATCATGAGAGATTACTACAAGCAACTCTATGCCAAAAATATTGACAACCTGTCAGAAATGGACAAATTTTTAGAAATGCAGAAGCTGCCGAGACTGAACCAGGAAAAATTAGAGAATATGAACAGACCAATCACAAGCAGTGAAATTGAAACTGTGATTAAAAATCTTCCAAAAAACAAAATCCCAGGACCAGATGGCTTCACAGGCGAATTCTGTCAAACATTTAGAAAAGAGCTAACACCAGTCCTTCTCAAACTCTTCCAAAATATAGCAGACCGAGGATCACTCCCAAACTCATTTTACAAGGCTACAATCACCCTGATACCAAAACCAGAAAATGATGTCAAAAAGGAAGAAAACTACAGGCCAATATCACTGATGAAGATAGATGCAAAATTACTCAACAAAATACGAGCAAACAGAATCCAACAGCACATAAAAAGGATCATGCAGCATGATCAAGTGAGTTTTATTCCAGGTATGCAAGGATTTTTCAATATACTCAAATTAATCAATGTGCTACACCATATTAACAAATTGAAGGAGAAAACCCATATGATCATGTAAATAGATGCAGAGAAAGCTTTCGACAAAATTCAACACTCATTTATGATAAAAAAGCCTGCAGAATGTAAGCATACAGGGAACTTTCCTCAACATAATACAGGCCATATATGCCAAACCCACAGCCAACATCATCCTCAATTGTGAAAAACTGAAACCATGCCCACTACGATCAGGAAGAAGACAAGGTTTCCCACTCTCACCACTCTCATTCAACATAGTTTTGGAAATTTTAGCCACAGCAATTGGAGAAGAAAGAGAAATAAAAAGAATCCATATCAGAAAAGAAGAAGTAAAGATGTCACTGTTTGCAGATCCCATGATACTCCGCATAGAGAATCCTAAAGATGCTACCAGAAAACTACTAGAGGTAATCAATGAATTTGGTAAAGTAGCAGGATACAAAAAATTATGCACAGAAATCTGTGCCATTCTTATTCACTAGTGATGAAAAATCTGAAAGTGAAATTAAGAATACGCTCACATTTACCAATGCAACAAAAAGCATAAAATATCTAGGAATAAACCTACCTAAGGAGACAAAAGTCCTGTATGCAGAAAATTATAAGACACTGATGAAAGAAATTAAAGATGATACAAATAAATGGGGAGATATACCAGGTTTTTGGATTGGAATAATCAACATTTTGAAAATGACTCTACTACCCAAAGCAATCTACAGATTCAATGCAATCCCTATCAAACTACCAATGGTGTTTTTCACAGAACGAGGACAGAATGTTTCACAATTTGTATGGGAACACAAAAGACCCCGTATAGCCAAAGCAATCTTGAGAACACAAAATGGAGCTGGAGGAATCAGTCTCCCTGACTTCAGACCATACTACAAATCTACAGTAATCTAGACATTATGGTACTGACACAGAAACAGAAATTTGGATCAATGGAAAATGGTAGAAAGCCCAGAGAAAAACCCACGATCACATTATCTTTGATAAAGGAGGCAAGAATATACAGTGGAGAAAAGACAGCCTCTTCAATAAATGTTGCTGGGAAAACTGGACAGGTACATGTAAAAGTATGAAATTAGAACACTCCCTAACACTACACACAAAAGTACACTCAAAATGCATTAAAGACCTAAATTTAAGTCCAGACACTATCAAACTCTTAGAGGGAAACATAGGCAGAACCCTCTACTACATAAATCACAGCAAGAACCTTGTTGACCCACCTCCTAGAGTAATGGAAATAAAATCAAAAATACATAAAACTGACCTAATGAAACTAAAAAGCTTTTGCACAGCAAAGGAAACCATAATTAAGACCCAAAGATAAGCCTCAGAATGGGAGAAAGTATTTGCAAATGTAGGAACTGACAAAGGATTAATCTCAAAAATTTACAAGCAGCTCATGCAGCTCAATAACAATAAAACAAACAACCCAATCCAAAAATGGTCAGAAGACCTAAATAGACATTTCTCCAAAGAAGATATACAGATTGCCAACAAACACATGAAAGAATGCTCTACATCATTAATCATTAGAGAAATGCAAATCAATACTATAATGAGATATCATCTCACACCGGTCAGAATGGCCATCATCAAAATATCTGGAAACAATAAATGCTGGAGAGAGTGTGGAGAAAAGGGAACACTCTTGCACTGTTGGTGGGAATGTAAATTGATACAGCCACTATGGAGAACAGTATGGAGGTTCCTTAAAATACTTCAAATAGAACTACTATATGACCCAGAAATCTCACTACTGGGCATATACCCTGAGGGAACCAAGAGTCATGGGGCTTCCCTTGTGGTGCAGTGGTTGAGAGTCTGCCTGCTGATGCAGGGGACACGGGTTCATGCGCCAGTCTGGGAAGATCCCAAATTCCGCAGAGCATTAGGCTCGCGAGCCATGGCCACTGAGCCTGCGCATCCGGACCCTGTGATCCACAACAGGAGAGGCCACAACGGTGAGGGGCTCGCGTACCCCCCCCAAAAAAAAGAATCATATACCAAAATGTTCATTGAAGCTCTATTTACAATAGCCAGGACATGGAAGCAACCTAAGTGTCCATCAACAGATGAATGGATAAAGAAGATGTGGCACATATATACAATGGAATATTACTCAGCCATAAAAATAAACGAAATTGAGTTATTTGTTGTTGGGTGGATGGACCTAGCGTCTGTCATACAGAGTGAAGTAGGTCAGAAAAAGAAAAACAATATATGCTATCACATATATATGGAATCTAGGAAATAAAAATAAATAAATAAATATTAAAAAATAAAAAAATAAATATAAATAATAAAAACAAAAAAATATATAAAAAAATAAATACATATAAAATAAATAAATAAATAAATAAAAGTCATGAAGAACATAGTGGTAAGATGGGAATAAAGACACAAACCTACTAGAGCATGGACTTGAGGATAAGGGGAGGGGGAAGGGTAAGCCGTGACAAAGTGAGAGAGTGTCATGGACATATATACACTACCAAACATAAAATAGATAGCTAGTGGGAAGTAGCCACACAGCACAGGGAGATCAGCTAGGTGGTTTGTGACCACCTAGAGGGGTGGGATAGTCAGTGTGCTAGGGAGGGAGTTGCAAGAGGAAAGAGATAGGGGAACGTATGTATATGTATAACTGATTCAGTTTGTTATAAAGCAGAAAGAACACACCATTTTAAAGCAATTATACTCCAATTAAGATGTTAAAAAAAAAAAGAGTTCAAGTTTGGAAATCTGAGACAAAATAGAAAATCGAGTTCCCAAATCTCTTAATTCTCTTTAATCTCTTTCTCACTAGGAATTGATAAAATTTGGTGGATCCTCTTTACTTGTTACTGCCAGTACAACCTAATCAATCTAGTTTGATATCATATTTTTGACTCCCACATGTAGTAGGATTTATTTTAAATATGCTCCCAGAGTGAAACTCAAGCATAGAGAATGGGCAAGCATTACAATTATTGATAGTAAAGGTATTTAATGGAAATGTTTCATTTGGTACCTTGTAAAAGGCAATGACCATCTGCATATGGTGTTTTTATACTGGTTGAACTGATTCGAACTGAAACAATTCTTCATTGACAATCTATACCAGATTAGAATAAATGCTCATTGAATGAATAAGTGATTAACTACATGCATGTTTTCATACAAACTCTGGACTTTATACCAGGTAATTATTGACTACTAGCTTGCACGGCAGTATTTGAGATACTTACCTTCAGGAGTAAGGTATAGATCAAGTTAGATTTTAAGTTAACTTGAGACAAAAAGTCTTATAAGTGGCAGGCAAATAGTTGTTCCAAGGAGTCCTGCTTCGTGGGAGAACTAGTTATACCCTCCTACCCTTACCTTCACTTTGTCTGCTTCTCCAACAAGTAGGTGACTATTGCATAGAATATTTTCTGATCATCAGGATTATAAACTATGTTTTATATCAGCTTTAGCACACTTGCAGTTTCCTCACAAAGAGGCATTCCATCATTCATTGACCTATCCTTTATCCCTACCCAGTCAAAATCATGTCCCAACAACCATAAGCTTTTCTGGTACAGGATCTTGATGGAATCACCCTGATTATAGTGACCTTGAATACATGAGTATCATTCAAGTACCTGACGAACTTAGAGATAGAGACTGCCTACTTTAATAAAAAGGAGTGAAAGGCATCCCCCTGTTGTTTTAGGATCAACATTTTTGGATCTAGTGGCAAATTTTCCAGCTAGACTGAAGAACAAGAGTTCAGAAGGTGAGAACAAGCTTGGTTTCAAAGAAACAGAAAGAAGTTGGACTGGACAAGAGATGAACCTCAAAATTAGAGTTAAGAACTGCTTGCCCTGGTCATATTTCTTATTTTCCTTTATTTTGACAATATTTTGGCAAGTACAAGCTCTGCATGAGCTGAGGCTTACTGTTTCTGCTATGTGTGTTGCGGGGTGGGGTTGGGCATTGGGGGGACTGGTGGGGGTGGATAAAATGGCATATTGTGTCAGTGCCCAGGTAATGAAATAATGCTTTAGCCATATTAGGTCAATTACCTCTGCGTGGAATTAGTTTTCCCATTCATCCCAACTTTTCAGATGTTCAGCTTGCTTCAACCTCTAACCCCACTTCAATAAGTTTGTAGAATTAAGGGGCCTTAATGAAAATCAAAAGAGACTTTTTGTGTTTTTTCACCTATTGTGGGTTCATAAACATCTCTGAGAAACTGATTAAAATTATGGACAACCTTACCTTCCCTCCCTCAGACAGTAAAAACACACATGTACATAAATCTTTGCATAGTTTCAGGACATTTCTAACTCGTGTAAAAGTCATTCATGGGCCCCTTAAGAGTATTTAGACTCCAGGTCATGAACTTTTAAACTGGAAGTTCTCATAAACGGCAGCATAGGGTCAGATTAACTAGATGGGCCTGAATTTTATTTTCTGAATTGTAACTGCTAAGACCACCTATGCCAGGGGGCTCTGCTCTTTTCAATTTTTGACCGTGGCAATGCTCTGTAGACTTTCTAGAGTCTAACTTGTACACTCAGATCAAAAACTCATCTTTATGCCTTGTTACCTGTTTTCACTATGACCTATGCACCCTGTCCTTTCCCTTTCCCTTAGTTCTTAACAATGGGTCTCATACCCGTTTCAGCAGTGTAGACAATCTCCAAAGGTTTTACTTATTTGTTTGTCCATTTTTTTTATTTGAAAACATTTTTATGTGAAAGCCACTCAGATGGGATATAAATCAAAGATATTTTGATCAAGTCAGAAACACAAATTTACCAACTTTATCAAAGGCTGAGAGTTGTCCACATAACTGCTCCATTAAGAGGTCATTTTTGTTTCATTAAATGAGGCAGCCAAATAAAATGTTTGCAAAATACTGGGAACATCTTTCCAAGGGAAAATATCATGACCTTTATTAGTGGTTCTCAAAATGTGGTCTGTGCAACTGAAATACTTGTGTGTATTGGGCTCAGAAATCTGCATTTTAAGAACACCTCTGGTGCTTCTGATGCTGGACTGCACTCTGAGAAACACTGGCTTATAAGACTCAGTCTTTAGGCAAATAGTCACAAAAACATGGAAAACCATGGCCTAATCAGGGAATGGGTATTTATATATCATTATGTACACAGAAAGGCAAATTTGTCTAAAAATTGCCTAAGTTGGAAAAGTAAGTGCAGAGTTTTACCTGGAAAATGCTTCAATGGAAATTGTAAAGTGACAATCAGAGTCAGTTACTGAAATCTCTAGTCAGCTTTCTTGACTTAAACAAGAAATTCATTATTGAATAGGCTTTGCATTTCAATAAGGAAACTATGATTATTTGTGTTGGTGTAAAAATACACTGAACTCATTAAAAACATTATTTTTGTTCTTTAACTAGATATTATCCCTGCACTTTAATTGTAATTATATGCTGAGCCAGTGTAACCAAACATCTAATTAGGATTGAGGAAAACCCTACTTTGGTCATATTTTTAATTTCTTCATTAAAGACCAACTACTTTCGCAATTACTCAAAGAAATAATAAAGTCTAAGGGACTCTGAGCCAAACTGTCTTTCTTTTAGAAAGACAACCCCGTAAGAACAAGAAGAATTAGTTTGGCCTTGTTCTGTATTTATTTTGTGTTTCTCCAGCTGCCTGACCAGGGAAAGAAGAGATCCCTTTCAGTAAAGAGCACACTGGTCATTAATTTACAGCAATGGAACCTGACACCTATTCTAACTAGGCCATAAAAAGACAGCTTCACAGTCCATTCTTTTATACACTCCCTATTACAAAGATTCACTCTGTTCAAATAGGGAGAGACTGCCTTTCTCAAATGCAGTGGCTTTCTTTCTAAGTGAGTCAATTAAGCAGAAAAAGAGAGCAAATATCATGTCTGAACAATTTCACTGCTTTTTTTTGAGCATCATAGACTCCTTACTCCTTGTTCAGAATCATTCTAATTATTAACAGGTGGCCTTTAGCTTATGCTGCATTGAAATTTGGCGATGTTTAATTTTCAGTGCAGTGATTTCTGTCCCTTGTTAAAATGGCTTATTATTATTATTTTTTTATTAAGAGAAGGTGTATAAAATTGTTTCTGCAGTGTCTTATTTGGTACTATTCCTGTAGGCCAAGGAAAAAACATTTATGAGTGGAAAAGATTTACCAATAAAATGAAATAATTGCCATAAACATTAGCAACCATTTGCTTTTCATTACTGAGATCAAAGATTCATATCATTCTTTACAATTTCTTCATTCCCATGATTAATTATTTTCTTTCCAAGAAATGATGAAATTTGTGTAGTAGACATGCACGTATTTTCAACATACCCTGCCTAAAGGAAGATGTTTATATTGATTTTCTTCAAATATTCTACAGTGAAACCATCTCCAGGAAAGAAAAGGACTGCATTACTGAGACTCTAATGTACAGTTTTCAAATATTAAGGATGACTACTTCTAGGTTTGCTTTTTCAATGTCTTACTTTAGATAATACTAGGTCTACTTCCTTTTTTTTAAAATAGATCTTTATTGGAGTATAATTGTTTCACAATACCATGTTAGTTTCTGTTGCACAGCAAAGCGAATCAGCCATATGCCTACACAAGTCCCCAAATCTCCTCCCTCTTGAGCCACCCTCCCATTATCCCTAACCCACCCCTGTAGGTCATCGCAAAGCACCAAACCAATCTCCCTGTGCTATGCTGTTGCTTCCCACCAGCCAACTATTTTACATTTGGTAGTGTGTCTACCTCTCTATTCCTGCCCTGCAACTAGGTTCATCAGTACTGTTTTATTTTTCTTTCTTTTTAGATTCCATATATATGCATCAGCATATGGTATTTGTTTTTCTCTTTTGACTTATTTCACTCTGTATGACAAACTCTAGGTCCATCCACTTCACTACAAATACTCGATCTTGTTCCTTTTTATGACTGAGTAATATTCCATTGTATATATGTGCCAAATATTCTTTATCTATTCATCTTTCATTGGATATTTAGGTTGGTACCATGTCCTGGCTATTGTAAACAGTGCTGCAATGGACATTATGGTACATGTCTCTTTTTGAATTATGTTTTTCTCAGGGTATATGCTCAGTAGTGGAATTGCTGGTCATATGCTAGTTCTATTTTTAGATTTTTAAGGAACCTCCATACTGTTTTCCATAGTGGTTGTGTCAATTTATATCCCACCCACAGTGCAGGAGGGTTCCCTTTTCACCACACCCTTTCCAACGTTTATTGTTGCTAGATTTTTTGATAATGGCCATTCTGACCAGCGTGAGTTGAAACCTCATTGTAGTTTTGACTTGCATTTCACTAATAATTAGTGATGTTGAGCAGCTTTTCATGTGCCTCTTGGCCATGTGTATGCCTTCTTTGGTGAAATGTCTATTTAGGTCTTTTGCCCATATTTTTAACTTGATTGTTTTTTGATATTGAGCTACAAGAGTTGTTTGTATATTTTGGAGATTATTCCTTTGTCTGCTGTTTCATTTGCAAATATTTTCTCCCATTATAAGTGTTGTCTTTTTGTCTTGTTTACAGTTTCCTTTGTTATGCAAAAGGTTTTTAAGTTTAATTAAGTCCCATTTGTTTATTTTTGTTTTTATTTCTGTACTCTAGGAAGTGGGTCAAAAAAGATCTTGCTGTGGTTGATGTCAAAGACTGTTTTTGATATGTTTTCTTCTAAAAGTTTAATATTGTCTGGTCTTACATTTAAGTCTTTACTCCATTTGGAGTTTATTTTTGTGTTTGTTGTTAGGGAGTGTTCTAATTTCATTATTTTACATGTAGCTGTTCAGTTATCCTAGCACCACATTCTGAAGAGGCTGTGTTTTCTCCATTGTATGTTCTTGCCTCCTTTGTCATAAGTTAGGTGCCCATATGTGCATGGGTTTATCTCTGGGCATTCTATCCTGTACCATTGATCTATGTTTCTGGTTTTGTGTAAGTACCATACTGTCTTGATTAATGTAGCTTTGTGGTATAGTTTGAATTCAGGGAGCCTGATTCCTCCAACTCCGCTTTTCTTTCTCAAGATTACTTTGGCTATTCAAGGTCATTTGTGTTTCCAAACGAATTGTAAGATTTTTTTGTTCTAATTCTCTGAAGAATGCCATTGGTAGTTTGATAAGGATTGCATTAAATCTGTAGATTGTTTTGAGTAGTATAGTCATTTTCACAGTAATGATCCATTATTATCCATTGGATATCTACCAATCCAAGAACATGGTACATTTCTCCGCCTGTTTATGTCATCTTTGATTTCTTTCATTAGTGTTTTATACTTTTCTGAGTACAAGACTTTCACCTCCTTAGGCAGGTTTATTCCTAGATATTTTATTCTTTTTGTTGCAGTGGTAATTAAGAGTGTTTCCTTAATTTCTCTTTCTGATTTTTCATTGTTGGTGTATAGTAATGCCAGAGATTTTTGTGAACTAATTTTGTATCCTGCAAACTTACCAAATTCATTGATTAGTTGTAGTAGTTTTCTGGTGACAACTTTAGTATTTTCTATGTATAATATCATGTAATTGGCAAATAGTGACACGTTTATTTCTTCTATTCCAAATTGTTCTATTTTTATTTCATTTTCTTCTCTGATTGCTGTGGCTAAGACTTCCAAAACTATGTTGAATAAGAGTGGTGAGTGTGGACATCCTTGTCTTGTTCATGACCTTAGTGGAAATGCTTTCAGGTTTTCACCATTGAGTATGATGGATTTCATTCAGATTCGAAGGAGAAGTCAAAAGCTTTTCAGACAAAAAAAAATCTAAGAAAACTCAGCACCACCAAACCAGCTTTACAACAAATGCTAAAGAAAGTTCTCTAAGGGGAGAACACAGGAGAAGAAAAAAACCCACAAAAACACACTGAAAACAATTAAGAAAATGGTAAGAGGAACATATATGTCGATAAAAACCTTGAATATAAATGAATTAAATACCCCAACCAAAAGACCCACACTGGCTGAATGGATACAAAAATGAGACCCATTTATATGCTGTCTACAAGAGACCCACTTCAGACCTAGGGACACATACAGACTAAAAGTGAAGGGATGGGAAAAAATATTCCATGCAAATGGAAATCAAAAGAAAGTTGATGTAGCAATACTCATATCAGATAAAAGAGACTTAAAATAATGACTGTTACAAGAGATAAAGAGGGACACTACATAATGATCAAAGTATCAATCCATGAAGAAGATATAGCAATTATAAAGTTTTATGCACACAACATATGAGCACCATAATACACAAGGAAAATGCTAACAACCATGAAAGGAGAAATAGACAGTAACAATAATAGTAGGTGAATTTAACACCCCACTTACACCTATGAACAGATCATCCGAAATGAAAATAAATACGGAAACACAAGTTTTAAATGAAACAATAGACTGATATATCTAATTGAAATTTATAGAATATGGCACTCAAAAGTGGCAGAATACACTTTCTTCTCAAGGGCACATGAAACATTCTCCAGGATAGATCACATCTTGGGTCACAAATCAAGCTTTGGAAATTTTAAGAAAACTGAAATCATATCCAGCAACTTTTCTGACCAAACTGCTATGAGATTGGAAATCAATTACAGGAAAAAAACTGTAAAAGACACAAATACATGGAGGCTAAACAGTGTGCTACTAAATAACCAAGAGATCACTGAAGAAATCAAAGAAGAATTAAAAAAAATAAATAAATAGAAACAAATGACAATGAAATCATTAAGACATAAAACCTATGGGACACAGCAGAAACATTTCTAAGAGGGAAGTTAAAACAATTCAATATCACCTCAAGAAATATGAAAAATCTCAAATAAACAATCTAACCCTACAATTAAAAAAATTAGAGAAAGAAGAACAAAGAAAACACAAAGTCAGTAAAAGGAAAGAAATCATAAAGTTCAGACAGAAATAAATGAAATAGAAATGAAGAAAGCAATAGCAAAGATAAATAAAACTAAAAGCTGGTTCTTTGAGAAGAGAAACAAAATTGATAAACCCTTAGCCCGACTCATCAAGAAAAAAAAGGAGAGGACGCAAATCAATAAAATTAGAAGTGAAAAAAGAAGAAATCACAACTGACACTACAGAAATACAACGGTTTATAAGAGACTACTACAAACAACTGTATGACAATAAAATGGACAACCAGGAAGAAATGGACAAATTCTTGGAAAGTTACAATTTTCCAAGAGTGAAACAGGAAGAATTAGAAAATATAAACAGACATATCACAAGTAATGAAATTGAAACCATAATTTAAAATCTTCCAACAAACAAGAGTCCAGCACCAGATGACTTCACAATCGAATTCTATCAAACATTTAGAGAAGAGCTAACACCGATCCTTCTCAAACTCTTCCAAAAAATTGCAGAGTGAGAAACACTCCCAAATTCATTCTATGAAGCCACAATCACTCTGATACCAAAATCAGGTAAAGATATCACAAATAAATTAAATTACAGACCAATATCACTGATGAACATAGATGCAATAATCCTGAACAAATACTAGCAAACAGAATCCAACAGCACATTAAAAGGATCATACACCATGATCAAGTAGGATTTATCCCAGGGTTGCATTGATCCTTCAATATATGCAAATCAATCAATGTGATATACCACATTAACAAATTAAGGAAGAAAAACCATATGATCATCTCAATAGATGCAGAAAAAGCTTTTTACAAAATTCAACACCCATTTATCATAAAAATTCTCCACGAAATGGTCATAGAGGAAACATACCTCAACATAATAAAGGCCATATATGACAAACCCACAGAAAGCATCTATTTGCTTTTGGTTCCTTAGAGACATGCATATATATTTCATTCACCTAGACAAAATATAGACTTGTCAATTATAAGGAGAAAAATGTAATATATATATATATATATATATATATATATATATATATATATTAGAATGCTGGCTTTGTTTATGTGAGTTACTTGTAATATTTATTGGTCAGAAAAATTTAAAGGAAACTTAGCTTTATTAAAAACAATTTCTTCCTGCCTGCCCAAGAAGATATAATGGAATCACTCTGGCAATCTAGAGCCAGATAGATCTGAGTTTTAATACTGGCCCTGCTACTTACTAATTATGTGATTAAGGGCAGTGCAATAATTTAACTGGGCTACATTTTCCTCAACTGTAAAATTGAAATAAATCTAGCACTTGTCACAAGAGTTTGTTGTGAGTGTTCAGTAAGATAAAAATGTGAAACTTGCACTTTGTAAGTCCTTCTGTTTCCTTTAAGATATTTTTCATTTAGAAGTTAGAATTATGTATTCAAGCAGGTCAATTCATTCATACAAGCATTTAACTATTTTAAAAAAATAGATTGTTATGGTTTCATGCACTGTGCTTGAGTCTGGTGGTTCAAAGGGAACAAGAGGAAAAAATCCTGTCATACAGACTTTAAAATAAACTGTAGTAAGTGAACTTGGTAAATGAACACAAAATTATAATTGTGGTGAGTATTAAGAAATCGTAGTATAAAATGCTATGAGCATGTATAACGAAAGTATTGGACTTAACAAAGAGAGTCCAATAAAACTTCCCTAAAAAAAGATATATATGAGAGAATATCACAAGGATAAAATGTGGTAAATAGATGAAGAGGGAAAGACAAAGCTTTCAAAAAAGAGGAAACTGCTTGTGTAAAATCCCCATAGTGCGGACCTTCAAGATGGTGGAGGAGTAAGACATGGAGATCACCTTCCTCCTCACAAATGTATCAGAAATTCATCTACATGTGGAAGAACTCCTACAGAACACCAACTGAATGCTGGCAGAAGACCTCAGACTTCCCAAAATGCAAGAAACTCCCCATGTACCAGGGAAGGGCAAAAGTAAAAAGAAAAAACAGAGACAAAATAATAGGGACAGTACCTGCACCACTGGGAGGGAGCTGTGAAGGAGGAAAAGTTTCCACACACTAGGAAGCCCCTTCACTAGCAGAGACAGTGAGTGTGTGTGTGTGGGAGGAAGCTTCTGAGCCACGGAGGAGAGCACAGCAACAGGGGTGCAGAGGGCAAAGCAGAGATTCCTGAAGAGAGAATAAGTGCTGACCAGCATTCATCAGCATGAGAGGCTTTTCTGCTCAACCACTGGGGTGAGTGGGGACTGGGAACTGAGGCTCGAGCTTCAGAGTTTAGACCCCAGGGAGAGGACTGGGGTTGGCTGTGTGAACACAGCCTGAGGGGGCTAGTGCACCACAGTTAGCTGGGAGTGACTCTGGGAAAATGTCTGGACTTGTGTAAGAAGCAAAAGACCATAGTTTCCAGGTGCACAAGGAGAAGAGATTCAGAGCACTGCCTAAATGAGCTTCAGAGATGGGCACGAGCCATGGCTATCTGCATGGACACCAGAGACGGGCATGAAACACTAAGGCTGAAGCTGCAGCCACCAAAACTCTGTGTGAAAGTACAAGTCACTATCCACACCTCCCCTCCCAGGAGCCTGTGCAGCCCACAACTGACAGGGTCCAGGGATCCAGGGACAACTTCCCCGGGGGAACACACAGTGCCACAGGCTGTTGCAACTTCATGCTGGCCTCTGCCACTGCAGGCTCATCCCACATTCTGTACCCCTTCCTCCCCCCAGCATCAGTGATCCAGAGCCCCCTAATCAGCCGCTAATTTAACCACCTCCTGTCTGGGCAAAGAAAAGATACCAGAGGGCAACCTACATGCAGAGCTGGGGCCAAATCCAAAGCTTAACCACAGGAGCTGTAAAAACAAAGAAGAGGAAGGGAAATTTCTTCATGCAGTCTCAGGGGCAGCGGATTAAATCTCCACAATCAACTTGATGTACCCTGCATCTGTGGAATACCTGAATAGACAATGTATCATCACAAAATTGAGACAGTAGACGTTGGAAACAACTATAGACTAAGCGTTTGCTGTATGTGATGGACTAGTTTCTGATTTATATGTTTATCATAGTTTAGTTTGTAGTGATTGTTATCATTCGTGGATTTGTTTGGTTGCTCTCTTCTATCTTTTTAATTACTTTTTTATTTTAATAATTTATTTTAATTTATTTTAATACATTTATTTTAGTTTAGTTTATTTTTTCTTTCTTTATTTTTTCTTCTCACTTTTCTTCTGAGCTGTGTGGCTGATAGGGTCTTGGTACTCCGGCCAGGTGTCAGGCCTGAAACTCTGATGTAGGAGAGCCAAGTTCAGGACATTGAACCACCAGAGGCCTCCCGGCACAACTAATATCAGTCGGCAAGAGCTCTCCCAGAGATCTGCATCTCAACACTAAGACCCAGGTCCACTCAATGACCAGCAATTGCTGGTGCTGGACACCCCATGCCAACCAACTACCAAGACAGGAACACAACGCTAACCATTAGCAGAGAAGCTGTCTAAAATCACACTAAGTGCACAGACACCATAAAACACACCACCGGTAATGGACCTGCCAAAGAGAAAAAACAATCCAGCTCCACCAACCAGAACACAGGCACCAGTCCCTTTCACCAGGAAGCATACCCAAGCCACTGAACCTACCTCATTCACTGGGGACAGATACCAAAAACAACTGGAAATACAGACCTGCAGCTGGCAAAATGGAGACCCCATACACAGTAAGTTAAACAAAATGAGAGGACAGAGAAATATGCATCAGATGAGTAGCAAGGTAAAAACCCACCAAACCAAGCAAATAAAGAGGATATAGGCAGTCTACCTGAAAAAGAATTCAGAGTAATAATAATAAAGATGATCCAAAATCTTGGAAATAGAATGGAGACAATACAAGAAACGTTTAACAAGAAGCTAGAAGACCTAAAGAGCAAACAAACAATGATGAACAACACAATAAATGAAATTAAAAATTCTCTAGAAGGAATCATTAGCAGAATAACTGAGGCAGAAGAATGGATAAGTGACCTGGAAGATAAAATAGTGGAAATAACTAATGCAGACCAGAATAAAGAAAAATGAATGAGAATAATTGAAGACAGTTTCAGAGATCTCTCGGACAACATTAGATGCACAACATTCGAATTATAGGGTTCCAGAGGAGGAGGTGAAAAAGAATGGAACTGAGAAAATATTATAGCTGAAAACTTCCCTAGTATGGGAAAGGAAATAATCAATCAAGTCCAGGAAGTGCAGAGAGTCCCATACAGGGTAAATCCACGGAGAAACACACCAAGACACATACTACTCACACTATCAAAAATTAAATATAAAGAACAAATATTAAAAGCAGCAATGGAAAAGCAACAAATAACATACAAGGAAATCCCCATAAGGTTAAAAGCTGATCTCTCAGCAGAAACTCTGCAAGACGAAAGGGAGTGGCAGAACATATTTAAAATGATGAAAAGGGAAAAAAAAACTACAACCAAGATTACTATACACAGCAAGGATCTCATTCAAATTCGATGGAGAAATTAAAACCTATGCAGACAAACAAAAGCTAGGAGAATTCAGTACCACCAAACCAGCTTTAAAACAAATGCTGAAGGAACTTCACTAAATAGGAAATACAAGAGAAGGAAAAAAAATACAAAAACAAACCCAAAACAATTAAGAAAATCATAATAGGAACATAGATATTGATAACTACCTTAAATGTAAATGGATTAAATGCTCCAACCAAAAGATATAGACTGGCTGAATGGATACAAAAACAAGACCAGATTATATGCTGCCTACAAGAGACCCACTGCAGACTTAGGGACACATACAGACTGAAGGTGTGGGGATGGAAAAAGGTATTCTATGCAAACTGAAATCAAAAGAATGCTGTAGTAGCAGTTCTCATATAAGAGAAAATAGACTTTAAAAATAAATATTACTACAAGAGACAAAGAAGGGCACTACATAATGATCAAGGGATCAATCCAAGAAGAAGATATAACAATTGTAAATATTTATGCACCCAACACAGAAGCACCTCAGTACATAGGGCAAATGGTAACAGCCATAAAAGGGGAAATTGACAGTAACAAAATAATAATAGATTGATTTAACACACCACTTTCACCAAAGGAGAGATCAAACAAAATGAAAATAAATAAGAAAGCACAAGCTTTAAATGCTACATTAATCAAGATGGACTTAATTAATATTTATAGGACATTACACCCAAAAACAACAAAATACACTTTCTTCTCAAGTGCTCATGGAACATTCTCCAGGAGAGATCACATCTTGGGTCACAAATCAAGACTCGGTAAATTTACTAAAATTGTAATCATATCAAGTATCTTTTCCGTACACTGCACTATGAAACTAGATATCAATTACAGGAAAAAAAAGAAAACTGTAAAAAAATGCAAACATATGAGGTGAAAAAATATGCTACTAAATAACCAAGAGATCATTGAAGAAAATACAGAAGAAATCAAAAACTACCTAGAAAAAAATGACAATGAAAACACGATGGTCCAAAAGTTATGGGATGCAGCAAAAGCAGTTCCAAGAGGGAAGTTTATAGCAATAAAATCTTACCTCAAGAAACAAAAAACGTCTCAAATAAACAACCTAACGTTATACCTAAAGCAGTTAGAGAAAGATCAACAAAAACACCCCAAAGTTAGCAGAAGGAAATAAATCATAAAGGTCAAATAAGGAATAAATGAAAAAGAAGTGAAGGAAACAGTAGCAAAGATCAATAAAATTAAAGCTGGTTCTTTGAGAAGGCAAACAAAATTGATATACCATTAGTCAGACTCATCAATAAAAAAAAGGGAGAAGACTGAAATCAACATAATTAGAAATTAAAAAGGAGCAGTAACAACTGACACTGCTGAAATACCAAGGATCACGAGAGAGCACTACAAGCAGCTATACACCAATAAACTGGACAACCTGAAAGAAATGGACCAATTCTTTGAAAAACACAACCTTCTGAGAATGAACCAGGAAGAAATAGAAAATATGGACAGACCAAATACAAGCACTTAAATTGAAACTGTTAAATATCCTCCAACAAACAAAATCCCAGGACCAGATGGCTTCATAGATTAATTCTAGCAAACATTTACAGAAAAGCTAACACCTATCCTTCTCAAACTCTTCCAAAATATAGCAGAGGGAGGAACACTCCCAAACTCATTCTGTGAGGTCACCATCACCCTGATACCAAAACCAGACAAATATGTCACAAAAAAATAATACTATAGGCAAATATCACTGATGAACATAGATGCAAAAATCCTCAACACAATACTAGCAAACAGAATCCAGCAGCACATTTAAAGGATCAGACACCATGAACAAGTGAGGTTTATCCCAGCAATGCAAGGATTCTTCAATATATGCAATCAATCAATGTGATACACCATATTAACAAATTGAAGGATAAAATTATATGATCATCTCAATAGATGCAGAAAAAGCTTTTGACAAAATTCAACACCCATTTATGATAAAAACGCTCCAGAACATAGTAATGGAAGGAACTTACCTCAACTTAATAAAGTCCATATATGAGAAACCCACAGAAAACAAAATTCTCAATGATGAAAAATTGAAACCATTTCCTCCAGGAACAGGAGCAAGACAAGGTGGCCCAATCTCACCACTATTGTAGTTTTGGAAGCTTTAGCCACAGCAATCAGAAAAGAAAAAGAAATAAAAAAATCCAAATTGGAAAAGAAGTAAAGCTGTCACTGTTTGCATATGACATGATACTATACATAGAGAATCCTAAAGATGCTACCAGAAAAAATATTAGAGCTAATCAATGAATTTGGTAAAGTAGCAGGATGCGATATTAATGCACAGAAATATCTTGCATTCCTAACACTAATGATGAAAAATCTGAAAGAGAAATTAAGGAAACACTCCCATTTACCACTACAACAAAAAAAGAAAATACCTAGTAACAAATCTACCTAAGGAGATAAAACACCTATATGCAAAAAAGTATAAGATATTGATGAAAGAAATTAAAGATGATACAAACAGAGGGAGAGATATACCATGTTCTTGGATTGGAAGCATCAACGTTGTGAAAATGTCTATACTACCAAAAGCAATCTACATATACACTGCAGTCCCTATGAAACTACCAATGGAATTTTTCACAGAACTAGAACAAAATTTTTCACAATTTGCATGGAAACATAAAAGACCCTGAATAGCCAAAGCAATTTTGAGAAAGGAAAATGTAGCTGGAGGAATCAGGATCCCTTACTTCAGACTCGTCTACAAAGCTACAGTAATCAAGACTCTATGGTACTGTCACAAAAACGGAAATATAGATTAATGGAACTGAATAGAAAGCCTACAAGTAAAGCCACACACATATGATCACCTAATTTATTGACAAAAAGAGTCAAGAACATACAGTGGAGGAATGATAGCCTCTTCAATAATTGGTACTAGGAAAATTGGACAGCTATATGTAAAAGAATGAAATTAGAACACTCCCTAACACTATACCCTAAAATAAACTCAAAATGGATTAAAGACCTAAATGTAAGGCCAGACACTATAAAACTCTTAAAGGAAAACATAGGCAGAACACACTCTGACATAAATCACAGTAAGATGCTTTTTGACCCAACTTCTAGAGAAACGGAAATAAAAACAAAAATAAACAAATGGGACCTAATGAAACTTCAAAGCTTTTGCACAGCAAAGGTATCCATAAAGAAGATGAAAATACAGCCCTCAGAATAGAAGAAAATTTTTGCAAAAGGAGCAACTGACAAAGGGTTAATCTCCAAAATATACAAGTAACTCATGCAGCTCAATATGGAAAAGCAAAAACCCAATCCAAAAATTGGAAGAAGACCTAAATAGACATTTCTCCAAAGAAGATATACGGACTGCCATGAAACCCATGAAAAGATGCTCAACATCACTAATTATTAGAGAAATGCAACTCAAAACTACAATGATGTATCACCTCACAATAGTCAGAATGGTCATTATCAAAAAATCTACAAACAATAAATGCTGGAGAGGGTGTGGAGAAAAGGGAGCCCTCTTGCACTGTTGGTGGGAATGTAAATTGATACAGCCACTATGGAGAACATTATGGAGGTTCATTAAAAAACTACAAGTAGAACTACCATATGACCCAGCAATACCACTACTGGGCATATATCCTGAGAAAACCATAATTCAAAAAGAGTCATGTATCACAATTTTCATTGCAGCTCTATTTACAATAACCAGGACAAAGAAGCAACCTATGTGTCCATTGACAGATGAATGGATAAAGAAGATGTGGCACATATATACAATGGAATATTACTCAGCCATAAAAAGAAATGAAATTGAGTTATCTGTAGTTAGGTGGATGGACCTAGAGTCTGTCATACTGAAGTAGGTCAGAAAGAGAAAAATACCATATGCTAACACATATATATGGAATTTTAAAAAATATATGGTTCTGAAGAATGTAAGGGCAGGACAGGAATAAATATGCAAACATAGAGAATGGACCTTATGACATGGGGAGGGGGCAGGGTAAGCTGGGATGAAGTGAGAGAATGGCATGTAGTTATATATACTACCAAATGTAAAATAGGTAGCTAGTGGGAAGCAGCCACATAGTACAGGCAGATCAGCCTAGTGTTTTGTGACCACCTCGAGGGGTGGGATAGGGAGGGTGGAAGGGAGAAGCAAGAGAGAGGGGATATAGGGATATATGTGTACATATTGTTGATTCACTTTTTTATACAGCAGATAGTAACACAAAACTGTAAAGAAATTATACTTTAATAAAGATGTTATAAAAATAAAATAAAATAAATGAAAGCCATGTATTGGGAGGTATGGTAGTAAATATGTGAGCCCTAAAGTAAATTATTGTAGTGGAAAAAACAAATTGTATATATTGGCAGATAAAGCTGAGGAAGGAGACAAGAATAATATCATATAAGGTCTTGTAGTACATGGTAAAGCGTTCCATTTATACACTGAGGTTGGAAAATCACTAAATAAACTTTTTCCACCTTTTGGGGTGAGAGCTGACATGATTAGACTCATTTTTCCTGACCGAAGTCTGGAGAACCATTCAGAAAAGGGCCTGATTGGAGGCAAGAAAACCAGTTATGGGGATATTGCATTAATTCCAATGAGAGATGGTGGTGGAGGTGGTGAGTATTTGCTGGATTCAATCTGTATTGCAAGAGGGATTAGTGGCTCCCAAGGGTTATGGTTAAATACTTGAGCTCTCTCTACCTATGATATGCTTGTATTTGCCTGGGATTAAAATTTTAACAAAATTGTGCACTTTCATTTGTTTAATATTGAAGTCATCTAAAACTAATGACCACGCAAAAATTAAGTTAAAGTTTCCTCTGTTTGGCATTTAGTAGCCTATGTACATTGGCTACTATACCCTTCCTATAACTTTGGGGTCAACAAATTTAAGGTTTAAAAATCAACCAAGCATGAAGATATATTGGGTCTATGGAGTAAAGAAGAGTCCAGTGTCAAGGATGACTCTAGGGCTTCTGTCTTGTGTGCATGAATAGAAGGCGATACAATACAATGAGATACAAGGAGAGCATGTTTGAGGAGAAATCATGTGCTCAGCTTTGAACACAAGTTTGAGATCCCTTTAATATATCCAAGAAAATATATGAGGTGGGCAATTGGATTTAAGGGTCTATGGCTCAGATAAATAGTCCAGACTGGAGAAATAAATTTTGAGGCATTTTCAGGAAAGTGGCAATTGAAACATGACCATAGAGGAAACTTCTGGATAAGAATTGAAGACATCTACCAATTAATTGATCAATAAAGCTTGCAAAGGAGCCACATAAAACGTGGTAGAGATGTAGCAGGGAAACCAAGAGAAAAGAATATTTAAAAGAGGAGAATGCTGCTGAGAAGTTAGTTAGTTAGATGAAGATGGAATTATATCAACTGAATAGAATGATCTAGAGGTTATCAGTGAACTTGAACTTCTCAAGCACTGTTTCAGTGAATTTTGGGTTTGAAAGGCATGAGGTTAATGAGTGAATGGTGAGGAGTGGGTGCTGTGTGTGGGGGGAAACAAGGTAATGAAAATAAATATGTATTGTTTCTCAGGTGTACTTGCCATATAAGAAAATTTATTCACATGTTAATAATATACATGGAAAATGTTTAACCTCTCCAAATGAGCCAAACTCTTAATAGGTCATATTAACAATATGGACAGTTTATTTACCAAAAGTCACTAATTCCTATACTATATGAGTAAATCTGTCTGAATTCCAACAAACTTCTGACACTGGGTGGTAAACTCATATTGTGGAAACCACTTTTACTGTATAAATACTAGATTAAAACTCTTTTTCAGGCCAACTTTATCACACATATACTATTTGTCACAGGCTCAGTTTCACCAGAATTCTATTCTAATTTATGTACTAACCAGTTCATAAAGTTATTCAGCTATATGTATGGAGCAAAGGTTGGCATTTCTATTTTTCTGTAAAGAGCCAAATAATAAATATTTTGGGCATATAAATAAACTATCTTTCAATTTAATAGAAGTAGAACAAAAACAAAAACAAAATAATGCTTATAGTAAAATATTTGAAATTTTCCTTAAAATTTTATTTTGGCTTTAAGAAGTGTACAAGCTCTGTTGCAACAACTGAACTATGTTACTGGAGTCCAAAAGCAGCCATAGACAATAATAAAAAAATGGTCATGGTTGTGTTGAAAAAACTAAAGTGATTTTAAAAAATGAGTAGTGGGCCCGATTTGGGCCACTGACTGTGGTTTGCCAGTCCCTGGTCTAGAGAATAAGTGAATTTCATGATAACATTTATATTAGAATATTACTTGTTGAGATCTTTGAAAGTAATTTTTATCATAATGCTAGATAATTTTGCCTGGCACCAAAGTTGCATTGAGCATTCAGAAAACTTCACTCCAATGCAGGGTTCAAAAGCTACAAGTAGGCTCTGACTATTGAATTTCCCCACTTCCTATAGGCCCCACATAATTTTTCTACCACCTGTCTGGATGACTGAGCAAGTGACAGTATATTCTGGAGATGAGAGAAGCTTGAGGATGAACTCATATTAGGCAGATTTCTTCAACACCAAACTTCTATATACTTAAATCTGTATGAAATTGGTTGATCGAAAAGAAGGAATTAAAAAATAATGTCGGAAGGAGAAAAAAAGGCAAAACCCAGAAATATATGGTGGAAATGGTACTTTTGAAATTCATAAAATTTAATTTTTAAAATCTTTTTCTTTCCCCTTGGAGCCCACAACATTTTATCTTTTCTAGAAAACACCTCACTCCAATATACTTGAAGGTTTTCTTAATTAACATATATCTATATTTAAATTTCATATTTCTGTTATTTCATTCACATGTCCAAGCCATGCTAAATCCACCTATTTTATGTTGATATCTACTATGATTGCCCTGCTCTACTTCTATAATCAGCATTTCTTCTCCACTGTGACCATTTCACCCCAATTATATTGCTGAGTAATTTTACCTAAGAGCTATGGCCCTATCTTAAATCATTGTTATGTTCAAAGTGAAAAGAAATAATATTATCTCCTTTTTCATCACCGGGATAAGATCTAGTAATGACGCTGAGTTTACAAAAAGTATCAGAACATCGGATTTATTTCAGTTACACATATGGTACATTTTATGTTTTGTGTTCTAATTAAAATTTGAAAATCTGTCATATTAAAAACAAATTCTAGTAATGATCTGAGGAATTCTCAATGTGTACTTTTCCTGGCAAAGTCTGTTTATAATCTTCACATTTCAGGGGAATTAGAAATAGCAACAATTTTGTTAGTAGTTGTCTGAGTTTTCATTTTTTTTTATTAATAAGATGAAAAATGGTAGCAATAAACATATTGTTCTTAAGCTAGTCAATTGTATGCTTCTCATGAGAATATCATTTTGTAGAAGGTTCACTTTCAAAACAAATTGAGAAAGAGCTGATGAAATTTAAAAAAAGATTAAATGAGCTTAATTTGCATATTTTCCTTTAAATTATCATAAATATTTCCAACTAATCCCTCACAAATATGTTGATAATAATTCAGGCACATTAAAGTTAAGGATAAATTCATCTCTGAGTCTCAAAGGGTCTGTACTATAAGTTTGTATATGAAAGTAATGTAGTTACTTTTAGAGACCTGGGATAGTGACAAATATAGATAAGTTTATCATCTTTGAAAAAGCACCAATTTGCTTTTCACACATGATTCCGGTGTAATAATATGAGGGATTATCATTGTTTCAATCTGATTATTGAAAGAAAAGGATGCAATCATATGAATTTAAATGCAACACCTAAAGTCTTCATATGGATGAGAAAGAATTCATAGCATTGGTATTTAGAGTAAAAACTATGTAGTTGTGTATATTAACCATTTTTTCAAAAGTATATCACCTGTGAAGATATAGTATATCCACTTCTGTGCATAATGACAGATGGGAGGTAATCTTCATTTAAGAATCAATTTAAAATATTGATTTTAAAACCAAATTTTGGGGGCTTCCCTGGTGGTGCAGTGGTTGAGAATCTGCCTGCCAATGCAGGGGACACAGGTTCGAGCCCTGGTCTGGGAAAATCCCACATGCCACGGAGCAACTAGGCCCGTGAGCCACAACTACTGAGCCTGCGCATCTGGAGCTTGTGTTCCACAACAAGAGAGGCCGCGATAGTGAGAGGCCCGTGCACCGCGATGAAGAGTGGCCCCCGCTCACCACAACTAGAGAAAGCCCTCGCACAGAAATGAAGACCCAACACAGCCAAATAAATAAATAAATAAATTAATTAATTAAATGGTGGAACTGCATGTCAATGTGAACTGTGAAGGCATTAAAAATTAAAAAAAAATAAAATAAAACCAAATTTTGTTAGTTTCATTAAGAATGCATGCTTCTTAACTACAACTGACTCTGATATGTTATAGTTTTAACTATGGCAAATAAACAATCAAAATAAGTTAACAATGAAAGGAATCTAAAACCTGCAGTAGCTCCTAAACCTCCATCACTCCCTAATCTAAAAGGAGGGAGAAAATGCTCCCAACTTAAAAATGAGGCCCATTTTTTTTAAGTCAATTCAAAAGCAGTTTATTTATGCTTCTCATAGGGCTTACACCATCAAGGGAGATCAAACTTTCTGAAATGAGGTTTTTCCAAACTCCTGACTTTGCACATATGAATGCAGAGTATATATTTAACTAGTGGAATCCCAATTCTCTACCTTGGGACTTTTCCCTATATATATTTTTTATTGGGATATAATTGTTTTACAATGTTATGTTAGTTTCTACTGTACAGCGAAGTGGAGTTCCCTGTGCTATACCACAATTTCTCATTAGTTATCTATTTTATACATATTAGTGTATATATGTCAATCCCAATCTCCCAATTCATCCCAATGCCACTTTCCCACCTTGGTGTCCATAGGTTTGTTATCTACAAATGTGTCTCTATTTCGGCCTTTCAAACAGGTTCATCTCTACCATTTTTAGATATTCCACATATATGTGTTAATATCTGATACTTGTTTTTCCCTTTCTACTTACTTCACATTGTATGACAGTCTCTAGGTTCATCCACATCTCTACAAATGACCCAATTTCATTCCTTTTTATGGCGGGTAATACTCCATTGTATATATGTACCACATCTTCTTTATCCATTCATCTGTTGATGGATATTTAGGTTGCTTCCATGACCTAGCTAAATAGTGTTGCAATGAACACTAGGGTGCATGTGTCTTTTTGATTCATGGTTTTCTCCAGGTATATGCCCAGTAGTGGAATTGCTGGGTCATATGGTAATTCTATTTTTCATTTTTTAAGGCATCTCCATACTGTTCTCCATTGTGGCTGTATCAGTTTACATTCCCACCAGCAGTGCAAGAGTGTTCCCTTTTCTCCACACCTTCTCCAGCATTTATTGTTTGTAGATTTTTTGATGATGGCCATTCTGACCGGAGTGACATGATACCTCATTGTGGTTTTGATTTGCATTTCTCTGATGATTACTTATGTTGAGCATCCTTTCATGTGTTTGTTGGCCATCTGTATGTCTTCTTTGCATAAAGTCTACTTAGGTTTTCTGCCCATTTTTTGATTGGGTTGTTTGTTTGTTTGATATTGAGCTGCATGAACTGTTTGTATATTTTGGAGATTAATCCTTTGTCAGTTGCTTCATTTGAAAATATTTTCTCCCATTCTGAGGGTTGTCTTGGTGTCTTCTTTATGGTTTCCTTTGCTGTGCAGAAGCTTTTAATAGTCATTAGGTCCCATTTGTTTATTTCTGTTTTTATTTCCATTACTCTAGAAGGTGGGTCAAAAAGGATCTTGCTGTAATGTATGTCAATAAGTATTCTTCCTATGTTTTCCTCTAAGAGTTTTATGGTCTTACATTTAGCTTTTTAATCCATCTTGAGTTTATTTTTGTGTATGGTGTTAGGGAGTGTTCTAATTTCATCCTTTTGCATGTAGCTGTCCAGTTTTCACCACTTATTGAAGAGACTGTCTTTTCTCCATTGTATATCCTTGCCTCCTTTGTCATAGTTTAGTTGACCATAGCTGTGTGGGTTTATCTCTGGGCTTTCTATCCTGCTCCAATGATCTATCTTTCTGTTTCTGTGCCAGTACCATACTGTCTTGATGAGTCTAACTTTGTAGTATAGTCTGAAATCAGGGAGCCTGATTCCTCCAGCTCCATTTTCCTTTCTCAATATTGCTTTGGCTCTTCGGGGTCTTTTGTGTCTCCATGCAAATTTTAAGATTTTTTGTTCTGGTTCTATGAAAATTGCCATTGGTAATTTGATAGGAATTGCACTGAATCTGTAGATTACTTTAGATAGTACAGTCATTTTCACAATACTGATTCTTCCAATCCAAGAACAAGGTATATGTCTCCATCTGTTTGTGTCATCTTTGATTTCTTTCATCAGTGTTTTATAATTTTCTGAGTACAGGTCTTTTACCTCCTTAGGTAGGTTTATTCCTAGGTATTGTTGTTGTTGTTGCAATGGTGAATGGGACTTTTTCCTTAATTACTCTTTCTGATCTTTCATTGTTAGTGTATAGGAATGCAATAAATTTCTGTGCATGAATTTTGTATCCTGCAAACTTTTCCAAATTCATTGATTAGCTCTAGAATTTTTCTGGTAGCATCTTTAGCATTTTCTATGTATAGTATCATGTCATCAGCAAACAGTGACAGTTTTACTGCTTCTTTTCCAATTTGTATTCCTTTTATTTCTTTTTCTTCTCTGATTGCCATGGTTAAGACTTCTAAAACTATGTTGATTATTAAAACACATTTTTTAAATGGTTGATCTTTTTCTTAACTCTTATAGTCCATATCTGTCCTGTCATCTACATTATAAATTCCTTGACCTCTGGAATTCATGAATTCACCTTTGAATTCCCAACCAAGATCTTGGTCTATGCATATAATACTTAGTGAATAATTGCCAGGTTTAATAGAAGGTGACTTAAGAAAAAAGAAAATTTCAAAGTTTCTATCAATTTGCTGGCTGTTTGATGTGGAGAAAACTGAGGGATTAAATCTTATAAATGAAATTATTGAATTAACTTGAACTTTTAAAATACAATAGACAGTTACTTCCTCAAAGCCCTTACTCAAGTGGGAGACTGTATGAGTCAGAGAAGTAGGAAACATGGTGAGAGATGGAGGTTAGGCTCCTACAACAGGCAAAGGTTAAACAGTTAACAGAGGTTAGTCCTGATATAAGTCTTAAGAGGATCCTGTAGGTAAGTAATATGATGAAAGTATATTTAGGAAAAGTTATAGGGTAGGTTTAGAAGGATTGGTTCCAGAAAATCACTTTTAGAACTGAGGTGATAGATCCTGGACTAAGCTTAAGAGTAACACAGAGTGCCTGGGTTTAAATTCTGATTCTGTCACTACTAATTTTATGGCTTTGGAAACTTCTCTTATTCTCTTTGACTTAGGCTTCCTCATATGAAAAGTGGGGATAGCAATACTATTTGCTCATAGGGTTGTCATTAGGAGGTAATCCACATTAAAATTTAGCAGTGCTCTAGGCATGCATTCAGTGAGATACATACTGGCTGTTACTATAGACATGGAGATATAAACAGAGCCATGGCAGCAACTTCTGCACCTCTGTTACTTTTTTCACTCTTCCCATGCCTTAGCCCTGAGTCACCTCCATTCACTTCAAAAGTCTCACTTAGTGACATTTACAAGATTCTCTATTTTTCTTCCTCAGAAATATATTTACCATATTTTATCAATACTATTTTGTCCCTCTAATCTTCATTGTATCCATGTCTCTATTATCTATCTGTCTGTCTGTCTATCTACTGCTTAAGACTTCCTACCATAGAAAATTTGGTGTTTGCAAATTCTGTAGTAATTCTCTAAAATTCCCAGAGAGCTACATTCCTCCATCATTCCTTGATAGCTCCCTAATCATTCTTATATTTATGCTGCTTACAGCTTTGAGTGCATTTCTTTATAAGGCAGGAAGAAAAGAAGAAAGGGAGTTAGGACAGGCATGTGGGAAGGAAAAAATGCATTCTATAATTTGTATAGGATTTTTCAGTTTACCAAAACCTCATTCGTATGCATAAATTTAATTGAGATTCACAGCAATGCTATTGGAATAGAGTGCTGCAGAGACCATTAATTTGGAATGGTTAGAGTGGCATTAAAAGTCCTGCTCAGCCATTGGTCGGCACCACAGTGGGCCCCATTCAGCCATTGGTTGGCGCTGCAGTGGGTCCCATACCCAAGTGAGCAACTGTCAATAAGTGACCGTTAGAGGGGCATTGCACCAATAGTTGGGGGTGGCTGTTTGTCAGGTGGAGAGAGAGGTAAGAAGCAGATCCTGGCCTTCTCCCTGGGGCCCTCCAGTTCAGGATGGCAGGTGAACTAGTGGGAAGGGCCCAGGGAACCTGCAGGGCTCCAGAGCCTTTGCCAAATCTGCTCACTGTCTGGGCCCAGACCCTGAGTTAGCAGTGAACCTCTCACCCATTCCTTCCTCTGCAACCTAATGGCAGCAGAAGTCTGCATGGGACACAGTCTGGGAGACCTGGCCCCCACCGTTTAGCCGGCCTAAGGAGCCTGAGGGCCAGTTGGGTGCAGCGTGCCTGGATCCCTCAGCAATGACAGCTGTGCAGGGTCTCGGGACCTGGCCTTGAGGGAGCCACTAACTGAGGTCTGCCTCTTCAGCCAGGCCTGGGCACTGGTGGGAGGACTAAGATTGGATGTTGGACGAATGCTCTGGGGCAGGGTAAGCCCCACCCCTGGCAGGGATCCCCTTCTCTTAGCCAGGCCTGGACTTCAAAGGGTGAAAGTTGTGCCTTGGGACCTTCCCCTTTCTTGTCAGAACAGAGAGTAACATTTGTTTGGTGGAGATTTATAGGAACATTATTACCTGACTTTGACTTGCCCTTGAGAACAAACGATCTGGCACCAAGAAGTTTGCAACAACTAACCACACCCCTCCCTCACCTTTCCTATAAAAGGGCTTTGCTGAAGGCTTTCAAGTAGTTTGGAGTTTTTAAGTCACGAGCCACCCATCTCCTCGCATGGCCCTGCAATAAACCCCTCTTTGTTCCAAACTCTGGTGTTTTGGTATTGTTTGGCCTCACTGTGCGTTGGGCACGTGGACTTGTGTTTCAGTAGCACTATGATTTAGATAGGAAAGGTGTTGTTATCTCAGTTTTGTAGAGAGCAGAAAAGAAATGGGAACCTTATTTTCATCTATCCCCATTTTAAATTAAGAAAAAGTAATACAGTGACCAACTTTTCTCTATTATTTTTGGTTTCAACCAGAAAGAAACCTATGTTGTTATGTTAAACTACTACGATTCCACCTATCTGCCACATATGTTTTTAAAATAGCCTCTTAATTCTTAGATATGATCCCTCCATGCATACTGGCTATTTAAAAAGAAAAAAAAAACAAAATCAAAATTCATTGCTTTGCATTGGCAGCTTTTTTCTCTCTTCCTTATTTATCCAGATTTAAAAAGAGAGGAAAAAAGAAAGAGCAACAGCAAGACACACAATGAATCCCCCAACAAATGCTTATCTACCCCACCATTCCCTTTTGGAACATCCTCCAAAGCAAAAGATAATCCAAACCCCCCCCTGTATTTATTTTTTTTTATTGCTGCTACTTACTGGTATATTTTAAAAGATAAGATCATAAAAGAATATTAAGTGATGCATAAAGGTGTTCATGAACTATTAAATAAAAATTAAAAACCAGAATATCGACCAATATGACCAGCATAATAAATTTTTGTTGTTAAAAATTCAGACTAATGTATATGCATTTTAAAAAGGACTTGGAAGTAGTTGTCTTACCAAGGTGATGAAAGATTGTGTACGGTTGTGGACTAATGGGTGATTTGTGTTCTATTCTTATTGCTCATATGTATTTGTCATTATTTTTCAGTGTAAGCATGTATTATTTTGTAGTAATAAAAAACAATAAAAGTTATTTTTGGTAAACACAAAACTAGACCTTAAATATAATGCTAAATTTTATGTAGACAATTTCACATAGAGGATAATAGCATTGCCATTTAAATTTCCCTTATCACCCTTGTCTTTCCTATTTGTTATTCAAATCTGAGTTTAGATGCTTCTACACCAGAAAGCCTTACATGTGACTTTCAGCCTAGGTTCCTGCCTTTGCCATATGCCTCCAGAGCACCCTGTGATTACCTCATCTTAGCATTCATTACTTTGTATTATAGTGACATGTATAATTATGTCTCTTTGAGACCATAAACTCTGTGATGTTAAGAGCTCAATTTTTTTCCCACCTATCTTTTTTAAAACTGTCTGTTGCCTTGTATATGTTTAATAAATGTTTGTTGGATAAATGTCTTGAAATATTTAACATTAAACCAGAGTTTTATCTTCAAATCTGAGTTCTGAGGTGATGGTAGTGGGGCAGAGATTGGGATACTTCTGCAGGTTTAGGGATTCTGTGACTTCAGTAAATCTAGGGTCCAGTTCCCTCACTGTGATCCACCTTACGCTGTATTGACCAGTGTGTAGAACACATCCTTAGTCATTTCCCTTTCAGAATAGTTGGGTGAATTACATCAGCAAGTTTACTACTAAATGTTGGGCCAGTCAGAAATTTTACAATGAACATGAGCCATTTGGAGAGGTTGGGCAATACATACCTGGAAGGACTCAAATTCCCTCAGAGTTTGGTTTGCTGAGTAAATAGGTCTGCCTGAAATTTCTCTGATGTCTTGAAACCATTGTCAAACTGCCTGATATGAAAGAAGTTAAAGACTGGGGCTCCTTTTTTTGTTATTGGTAGTTTGGGTCTGAGAAGTTTATTTCTGACAGTATCTACATTCACACCAACTGGAATGACAGTGTGATTATACCAATTGAAGACCCTCTCACTTGTTGCAGCCTGGAACATAGGGAATGCTGCATGGGCACTTTCGTCTGGAGCCTGATGATTCTGGTTTTTGGTGGCCTCTATGACTCCCATATGACAAGCAGACTCTATTCCACCTTCCACTTCTGTGTGAGTACCATGACAATGGTTATTGTGACCAGACTTCTGGTATTCTTAAATACATGAGAAGTAGAATTCCTCATAAGATGGATGGGAGTTCCCACACATAAGCCATTCCACTAAGCTAGTAGTTCCATTTTAGATTCAGAAAAGGATTCTAAATTCTAGATGCAAAATAGAGGGAGATATGGAAGAAGCAGTCTTTTACATGCAGAATACTATTCTCCTAGGATCCCTAAATAAGTTTAGCCCTGCAGTGTGTTATATAATTGTTGTTATTTTCTGTGATATGATTTTGTAATAAACTTATTATTATTTTTATAATACATATTGAATGATCATGTAAATGAAGAATTCTAAAAGTTGCTGCAAGAGCTGCATTAATTTCAGCCCATGACTCCTATTGGTGAAGCATAAAAACAACAACAACAGCAAGAAACCAAGTGAGCAGGAATGACAGGTTAGACATTCCACTAATACTGAAGTAAAACTCATGTGAAGGAAGCTAACTCCTTCTCCTTCTCTTCATGTTTCTTCATCTTCTTTACTGCTTTCCCTTCCCTCCTTTACTATAGTGATTATTTAATAAGTGCTCTGGATTTTATTTAAACACTCTATATAGTAAAATATATAAGGTAAAATCAAGCTACAACTTGTTATTTTGAAAACATATTTGATCAGTAAAAAATAATAAACAGAAATACTCATTTAAAATGAGGGCAGGAGGACAGAAGGAGGAGCTCTCATGCCCTACCACTTGATGTCAATTGCAGATCCAACATGAAGAGACATACCTTTGCATCTCCAACAGGAAGAAGGTTACTGCTTTACTTCCCAGCAGGAAGAAGGAAGAATTTCTACTTGTCCAGCAACAGCCCAGTCAATGAGAGAGTCCCACAACTCAGCCAATGGAAAGCTAATATGATTCAAACTCCCAGTTTCCTCCAATGGGCTATTTGTTTATAACAGCGCATCTCAACTCCTCCTTCTCCTCTATAAAATAAAGTTCCTCTGCTTTGCTCTTTGGACTTACCTGTGGTTCACCATTAGATAGCTTGTTCTGAATTGCAATTCTTTGCTGTTCCCAAATAATACCATTTTGCTGGTAAAATAACTGGCTATTTTATTGTTTTAGGTCAATAAGTCGAAAACCTGGGAACCATTGACATTATTTTAGAATATATTTTTACATGTCTTTGATGTCATTTTGGCCCAGGGATGTTACCTATAGTCCATATAGTGTGAATTCTGATATAAAAATTGCAAAACTCAACTAATAGTCTCTTCAAAGCTTATATCATTGATGGCATCTCACAAAAGTTGATTTACTTTGCTGTCAGGACCAGTCCAATGATTCTGTGAGCTATCTGAGCTGGTGGGGCTGCAAATATTTTATTTTATCAAGTTGTCATTGGTCTCTAGGCCAAACAGATACAGGTTCATGATTTTTTTTTTCTTTTGGGGTTTCAGTCCAAGCTACTCTGTTTGATTTCTTTCCTTTTGGGAGTTTGCTTGAAGATACTCTGCTTGATTTTTAGAGACAAGGTGCTCAGCACCACTTTTTTGACCTGAAAAAACTCTTGGAATATCAGGAGCATTTGACATCTTTTATCATTCACTCCTACTTGAAACACCTTCTTCACATTGCTGCAAACATACCACACTTTCTAATTTTGCTTCTGCATCAATGCCTCCTCTGGATCAGGTATCTTTTATCCTATATCTCTCGGACCTTTGTTTTAATATTTTACATCAACACTTGAAGGTGAAATTCACAACTGGCATTTGGATTTTTTTGAGTGATATATAGAAAATTCATTAAAAAAACTAAGAAATGCCATCCAAATTCAATTGGTAGTCATTTCATGGCAAGAGGTTATCTCTGACAGCAGCACCAACAGAAGTTTATCACTCTCAAACTAGACCTGTAAATTAGTTCTGACACAGCCTATTATATATATATATAATATATAATATATATATATTATATATATATCATATATATATATTATATATATGATATATATATATTATATATATAATATATAATATATATATATTATATATTATTATGATATATAATATATATATCCCATTACAGATCTTGTTATATGTGAATATCTGAAAAACATTTTAAAATTTCATAAATCTATATTTTATTCTGTATCTGCTTTCTTGGTATTCCAAAATTTGCTCTTTGACATTTTAAGTAGTATTTCTTCTTATTTGCCTTGATAAATTTTTCTCTACCTTTTGTTTATTTTTAAAAATAATTTTTGTCTTTTAAAAATTACGAAAGTAGTAAGTTTTCCATAACAAGTCAAACTACATAGAGATTTATACAGAAAAGTTAATATGCCTCTTTCTCAAGCCATCTCTGCCTCACTACCGTATACTTTGATGAAGTAACTAATATTAATCCAGTGTTATGTACCAATTTATAAGGATAATATTTTTAAGGTAACTCCCACTTGCTTCTCTTTTCTGTCATCCATTATTTTTCCACCCTTATTGCCATTGGGAATAAAAAGTTTAAATGCAACCTTAGGAAGAAGGAAGATATAATGTTCAAGAAGGTCATCACAGTCAGGGAGGGAAAGTATTCAATAGCACCTAAAGTGCCTGAAAGGGAACCTTGGATAATAGTACAGAAAAGTAAGGACAAGAGAGAGAAAAGATCATCCTGGTTTTCTGTGGAGACAAGTTTGGCATGGCAGGGATGTCCAAGTGCCCCATGGGCCTAAAGAAGGCTATGGATGAAAATTGAGACTTAAACTCCAGACCCCATCCCACTTATCCCATTGAATAAGTTACTTGCTGTGACAAAGTTATCCCATGAGGAAGCTTTGATGTGGATATCTTGCTAGTGGTGAAGTAGGGTGGTAGACACGCTTCTTTAGTCTTCCTGATATTGAGATATTTTGGAAAAAGTATGGATTTGGGTACCCAAAAACATTACCAGTGCCACATGATTGCAGTGTCAACTAGGCATCACCCGTACTGGAAAGAACAGCAGAACAGACCTTGTGATTCATCATTTATGCACTTAGGCAGCTGAAAACATTTTGATGCCCTGGGACAAAATCAAACCAGTCAATCATATCACATAAGAAACCAGTGAATACTTAGAAGACAATGGACAGTGTGTACCTACAAATGTCCCCACCCATCACCATGAGAACACATAAGCGTTTCTCTTCACAGATGCTGGCACTGTAAGGAATGAACAATCCTGAAAGCTTCAAAATGTACTCCAAAGGGTAACATAAAAGAGCCAGCTTTTCATGTTCATGTGTAAACATCGGGAAAAAAATCACTTAAATGCTCTGTACCTCAGTTTCCTCATCTATAAAACTGGGTGATAATAGTACCTACCTCATAAGGTTACTGTGAGGATTAAAGGAATTACATACGTAAAGCACTTACACTAGTGCCTTGTACATAGTAGGAGTTCAGACAAACTTGGATCCCTTTATTTGGCAGAAATAATGATATCCCACTAAAACCTCAGTCTTTAGCTGCACAGTAGGATGGAGACCACAGGTTAGATGAGTTATAGAAGCTAAAATTCTTTAAAAATCTAGGTTGTAGATTCTTATTCTATATCTTAAAGAAAAATGAGATATCTCAATTTTTAAAGATACTTCCAAATCATTAACATACCAGAATTTAATCAAGACGTTTGAATTTACACAATTGCTATCTTCCATGAATTTATAAATTTTAATTTTATTTCCTTTGTCCTCATCTCCAGATGATCAAGTCCTAATATTTTTAAAATCTATCCTTTACATTAAATGCATGTTTCTTCAGCTATTAAGGAAAATTAAAATAATAAGATATGGCAAATTCTAACTTATATTTACTCCTAGATGAATAGAAACCATCTTGCATAGGAGTAGTTGTTCTAGACAGAGATGTTTAAAATGATCAAAGACTGTTCTAGTTCCAATTCTTGTTAGTACAGTCTTTGAACACTGACCTGGTATAATACATTACTTCCTTAATCAGGGATGAGCTGCTGTATTTTCACTTGAAAATCAGTATCAACTAATGAACATACAATTAACAAACGTACAGCAGTGACAACTGAGAGTTGTGTTAATTCACTACACAGTTCCTTATAAAAATCCTTAAACTTCCTATTACCTCTTCATTTGTTTGTTCTGGTGGGTTTTTATCTTGCCCCTCTATCTGCTGTGTGTTTCTCTGTATTCTTATTTTGCTTAACATACTGTGTTTCGGGTCTTCTTTTCTCTGGATGCAGTCATAGTTCCCTTTTGTTTGCTGTCTGCTCCCAGTGCCTAAGGTTGTTTTACTGGCTTGTGTAGGCTTCCTGGTTGAGGGGACTGTTGCCTGTGTTCTGGTGTATGAGGCTGGATCTTGTCTTCCTGGTTTGTAGGACTGTGTCTGGTGGTGTGTTTTCTGGTGTTTGTTACCTTACTGTGACGTTAAACAGCCTCTCTGCTAATGGGTGGGATTGTGTTCCTTTCTTACTGGTTGTTTTGCCTAGGGTGTCCAATACTAGATTGCTGGTCATTGAGTGGAGCTGGGTCTTAGCATTGAGATGGAGATCTTTGGGAGAGCTTTCATTGTTTGATGTTATATGGAGCTGGGACATCTCCAGTGGACCAATGTCCTGAACTTGGCTCTCACACCTCAGAGGCACAGGTCTGTCACCTGGTCGGAGCACCAAGACCCTGTCAGTCGCAAGGCTCAGAATAAAAGAGAGAAAATAAGAAAGAAAGAAAGAAAGAAAGAAAGAAAGAAAGAAAGAAAGAAAGAATAAAATTAAAAAGTTATTAAAATAAAAAACAAGACAAATTAGTAAAAATTAAAAATTAAGAAAGTAATTAAAAAAAGAAAAGAAAGAAAGAAGTGAGCAACCAAACCAAAAACCAAATACATCAATGATAATAAGTGCTAAAAAGTATACTAAAAAAAAAAAGACAAAACCTTAGGACAAGTGGTAAGAATAAAGCTATAAAGACAAAATCACACAAAGAAATATACACATACACATTCAGACAAAGAGAAAAGGGAAATAATATATATATTTCTATATATTAAAAAAAGGAAGAGAGCAGCCAAATCAATAAACAAATCTACCAATGATGATAAAATCTAAATACTAAACTAAGGTAAACATAAATCCAGAAACAAATTAGATGCAGAAAGCAAACCCCAAGTTTACAGTTGCTCCCAAAGTCCACCACCTCAATCTTGGTATGATTCATTGTCTATTCCGGTATTCTTGAGATGCATGGTACCCCAAGTTGATGGTGGAGGTTTAATTCCCCACTACTGAGGCTGCTGGGAGAGATTTCCCTTTCTTTTCTTTGTTCCCACAGCTCCTGGGGTTCACCTTTGAATTTGGTCCCCCCTCTGCATGTCGGTCACATGAGGACGTCTCTTCTTTGCTCAGACATAATTGGGTTAAAGTAGCAGTTGATTAAGGGGCTCTGGCTCACTCAGACTGGGTGGAAGGAGGTGTACGGAATGCAGGACAAGCCTATGGCAGAAGAGGTCAGCGTGACTTTGCAACTGCCTGATGTGCACTGTGTGTTCTCCGGGGGAAGTTGTTCCTGGATCATGGGTGCCTGGCAGTGGCGGGCTGCACAGGCTCCCAGGAAGGGAGGTGTGGATAGTGACCTGTGCTTAAACACAGGCTTCTTGGTGGCTGCAGCAGCAGCCTTAGCATTTTATGCCCGTCTCTGTGTCCACACTGTTAGCCGTTGCTCACGCTTGACTCTGGAGCTCGTTTAGGAGGTGCTCTGAATGCCCTCTCCTTGTGCACCACTAAACAGTGGTCTCTTGCCCCTTAAGCAGTTCCTGACTTTTTCCCAAACTCCCTCCAGGCTAGCTCTGGTGTAGTAACCCCCTTCAGGCTGTGTTCACGAAGCCAACCTCAGTCCTCCCTAGGATCTGACTTCTGAAGCCTGAGCCTCAGTTCCCAGTCCCCACACGCCCCCATGGGTGAGCAGACAAGCCTCTTGGTCTGGTGAGTGCTGATCGGCACCAATCCTCTGTGTGGAAATCTCTCTGCTTTACCCTCTGCTCCTCTGTTGCTGTGCTCTCCTCCATGACTCCGAAGTTTCCACCCTGCCACCTGCCATCTCCGCCTGTGAAGGGGCTTCCTAGTGTGTGGGAACTTTTCCTCTTTCACAGCTCCCTCCCACTGGTGCAGGTCCTGTCCCTATTCTTTTGTCTCTGTTTTTTTTTTCTTTTCTCTTTTGCCCTACCCAGCTACGTGAGTAATTTCTTGCCTTTTGGGGAGTCTGAGGTCTTCTGCCAGCGTTCAGTATGTGTTCTGTAGGAGTTGTTTCACATGTAGATGTATTTCTGATGTATTTGTGGGGAGGAAGGTGATCGCCATGTCTTACTCCTCCGCCATCTTGAAGGTCTCCCTTAAAACAATATTTGTACCAAGAAAAAAATAGAGGCAAACTGAATGTATATAATAGGGGGATAGTTAAACAAATTATGTTGTCTCCTTAATAGGAAAATTACATCATCATTAAAATGAGTGAGGAAAGAGTCTCCAGTAAACATGGTGTAGTTGTAGGACTTGGAAGTCACCTCCTCCCACAAATACATCAAGAATACATCTACAAATGGAACAATTCTCACAGAACACCTACTGAACCCTAGAAGAAGACCTCAAAGATGTGAAAGGACAAGAAAGGTCTCCACATAACTGGGTAGGACAAAAGGAAAAAAAAAGAGGAAGTGGAATGGGACCTGCGAGACCCTGGGAGGCAGGTGAAGGAAAGTAGGGGTTCCTGAACCCTGAGAAGCACCCGCCCTGGTGAGGAGCTTAACGTGACAGAAAAGGAGCTTCAGAGTCTCAGAGGATAGTGCAACAAACAGTTTTTGACAAGCAGGACAGAAAGAGATCTACACAGATTGTCTCTGCCACTGTCCTACATGGCCCAGCCAGAGATGCATTTCCACCAGTGTGGGCAAGGGCTGGGTGCTGGAGAACAGACCTGGGGAGAGGACAGCTGTTGACTGCATGAAGACAGCCTGAAAGGGCTGGAGTGTTTGTTGCCACAACTGGGAGTATTTGCAGAAGAAGCCCGGGCTGCTATAGATGTGAAGTGCCATTGTTAAGTGGCATGAAAGGGAGAGGTGGGGCTGCCATTGCAGCCTCTTTCCCCACACCCTGGCTCTTGACACTGCAGGTTCCAGGAGAGGCTCCCACCTGGGCAGGCTGGTGTGCCCACGTCACCACCCTGGCCACCTCCCACCTGAGCAGTCTCTCATGCCATGGCCACCACCCTGGCTCTCTCCTGCCTGGGTAAGCTCCCTCTCCCTGGCCACCAAGGCAGGTCCTGGGAGCAGATGCGGGTAAGTTGCCCAAGTGCAGGTGTGGGGCTGAAATCGCAGCTGAGCCCCAGGATGTGACTTAGGAAACAGAGCTGAAATTTCTCCCCACAGCTGCATACACTATGAATTAACACCTCTCCACTTCTGGCTTTGTTTTGATTTGTTTTATTCTATTTTTTTCATTTTTAAATTTCTTTCTTTACTTAAGTACTTACTCCCATACAATACTTTTGCTTCCATACAATACTTCTGCTTAATCACATGGCCTCACCTACCTACAAAAGAACCTGTGAAATGTGCATATCAAAATGTCAGTGTTCTGCTCAGTGGGAGAGAACAATGGCTGTTGAGAGACTGATAGCCTTTGCCACATCCAACGTGCCCCAGATTGCTTCAGACTACCCAAGTCCTCTAAATATTGAATCCTGTTTCCTGTGATATCCACTTTGAAACCCTTCCAGAGATGAGGCTATATTCCTTTTTTTTTAACTTTGTATTAGAGTATAGTTGCTTTACAATATTGTTAGTTTCTACTGTACAGCAAAGTGAATCAACTATAAGTATAATTATATCCCCTCTTTTTTGGATTTCCTTCCCATTTAAATCACAACAGAGCATTGAGTAGAGTTCCCTGTGATATACGGTAGGTTCTCATTAGTTATCTGTTTTATACATAGTATTGATAGGGTATATATGTTAATCCCAATCTCCCAATTCATCCCACCCTCCACCTTTTCCCCTTGGTATCCATACATTTGTTCTCTACATGTGTGTCTCTATTTCTGCTTTGTAAATAAATAACACCTCACAATTGTCAGAATGGTCATCATCAAAAAATCTAAAAACAATAAATGCTGGAGAGAGTGTTGAGAAAAGGGAACCCTCTTGCACTGCTAGTGGGAATGTAAATTGATACAGTCACTATGGAGAACAGTAGGGAAGTTCCTTCCTTAAAAAGCTAAAAATAGAGCTACCAAGTGACCCAGCAAATCCACTACTGGGCATATACCAGAGAAAACCATAATTCGAAAAGACACGTGCAACACCAATGTTCATTGCAACACTGTTTACAACACTCAGGACATGGAAACAACCTAAATGTCCATCAACAAAGAAATGGATACAGAAGATATTATATATATATATATATATATATATATATATATATATATATATACAATGGAATAATACTCAGCCATAAAAAGGAATGAAACTGGGTCATTTGTAGAGAATTGGATGGACCTAGAGATTGTCATACAGTGAAGTAAGTCAGAAAATGAAAAATAAATATTGTATATTAACACATATATGTGGAACCTGAAAACATTGGTATAGACAATCTTATTTACATACTTTTGCTGGCTGTGCAAATGAAGAACCTGTGGAACATTTGAACACACAGCAAGTGCTTCTGTGGCTGGGACACATCTGGCCTTAACAGCTGTGGGCTTTGTGGACATGTACACATGGGAGCTGGGCTGGGCCCTGGTCTAAGATGCCTCCATAACTCCTACAGTGGGCCAAGGGGCACGACTACTGAAGTCCTGGGACCAGACTTCCGTGGATCTGTGCTGGTAGCCTGGGGTAAATGCCTGAGAGATACCAGAGCTGATTGCCAGAATACCCATGGTTGAGATGGGGCCAAGGACAGTGCTAACAACAGTGCTCTTTGTGAGCACACTCTACAGGTGACAGGTGACACAACAAAGCATGCTCACAGGTGAACAGATCCAGCACAGGAATATTCAGTGACTCCTCTCCCAGTGGGAACACCCCAATCCCACCTACCTTGCACTGCAGATCAGAAATGCATTCAGAAACAGATCTGGGGGTTTCTACTCGAAAACTAAGAAGCAGACCCTGACCCTGACAGGGCAGTGAGAACCACAGAGCAAAGAGGAGATCCTGCTCAATATCCATTTCAGGCTCTGGTCACCACAACATTAGTTATATCTCCTATCAAGGCTCTGGTCACCAAAACTTCAGTTACACTTCCTATCAAGGGGATAATTGTCATACACTCAGGAAAGAAGTGGCAGGCATCCATACTAAAACAGCCCTTGCACCAAAGAATATTAAACCCACACAGGCTACACAGGGACATTCCCACATAAATATAGCCCTCCAAGGCCACAGTAGATACTTATTTCTCCTAAACTCATAGAGCAAGAGAAATATAAGTAAAATGAAGAAGCAGAGGAACCACATCCAATTAAAAGATCCAAAGAATTCCCCTGAAAGAACAATGAAATACACCTCTTCAGTCTAATAGACACTGATTTCAAAAAGGAGATAATAAAAACACTGAAGGAATTAAGAAAAGCTATTGACAGAAATGCAGATTGCTGTACAAACAAACTAGAAATTATAAGGAGGAGACAAGAAAAATTAGAGAATTCATTTGAGGAGAGGAAAGCTGAACTAAAGACTATGAATAGCAGAATGAATAAGACAGAAGAACAAATAAGTGATCTGGAAGATGAAATAATGGAAATCACCTAATTAGAACAGCAGACAGAAATCCAAATTTAAAAAATAATAATAAAAAAATAATTAAAGCAATATACGAGGTCTATGGGATGTAAAGTGTCCCAATCCATGAATAATAAGGGATCCCAGAATGAGAAGAAAAGGGGATTGAAAATATATTTGAAGAAAGTATGGCTGAAAATTTTCCACACTTAAAGAAGGAAACAGATATCCAGATACAGGAAGCACAGAGGGTCCCAAATAAGATATATTCAAACAGACCTACACCAAGACATATTATAATAAAAATGGCAAAATTTAAAGATAGAGGATTCTTAAGGCAGCAAGAGAAAAACAAAGAGTCAGTTACAAGGGAACCCCCATAGGGCTATCAGCTGATGTCTCTACAGAAACATTCCAGGCCAGAGAGAGTGGCAAGATAGATTCAAAATTCTGAAAGGGAAAATCTGAAACCTAGGATACTCTACCCAGAAAGATTAGCATTTAAAATAGATGGAGAGAGGAATATTTTCTCAGACAAGCAAAAACTAGAAGAATACAGCAAAATTAAACCTATCCTAAAGGAAATATCAAAAGGTCTTCTCTAAATAGAAAAGAAGTAAGAATCTATAGGAAAGAGAAAATCACAATTGGAAAGTAAATCACTTAAATAAACCAGTACACTGATTAAAAAATAAATAAAAAATTCTGTGAAAGTGATGATAACCACAATGAACAGCAAAATAATGATCATGAAGATGCAAAAGAAGACATCAAAATCATAAAATATGGGGGAGAGTGTAATAAAATACAGGTTTTTTTTTCTAGAATGTATTTGAGCCTATATGACTACCAGTCTAAAGCAAGTAGAGATAGGAAGGGGTTAACATGTTTGAAAAATCGGGCACCACATATCAAAAACATACAATAGATTCACAAAAACAAAAAGAAGCTAACATAAGCATAATATAAAAGAAAATCATCAAACCTTGAAAGGAAAACAAACAAGAAAAAGAAAGGGAGAAAGAAGAAATATAAAATCAATGGGAAATAAGGTTTAAAATTGCAATAAGTACATACCTATCAATAATTACCTTAAATGTTAATGGACTAAATACTCCAATCAAAAGACATAGAGCAGCAGATTGGATTTAAAAAAAAAGTCTATAATATGCTGCCCATAAGAGACACATTTGAGGGCAAATGACATACACAGATTGAGAGTGAGGGGATGGATAAAGATATTTCATGCAAATGGAAATAACAAGCAAGCAGAGGTCACAATACTCATCAGACAGAGTAGACTTTAAAACAAAGGCTATAAAGAAAGATAAAAATGGACACCATATAATGATAAAAGGTAAATACAAGGAAATTATATTGCAACCATCAACATATATGCACCCAATATGGTAGCACCCAAATACATAAAACAAATGCTAACAGAAATAAAAGGAGAAATTGATTGGGATACAAAAATAGTAGGAGATTTTACCACCCCCCTCACATCAATGGACATATCTTCAAGACATAAAATCAATAAAGCAACAGAGATCCTAAATGATACAATAGAACAGTTAGACTTAATAGACATCTTCAGGACATTACCTCCAAATAAAGCAGAAAAGTCTTTTCAAGTGAACATGGAACATTCTCTAGGACTGACCACATACTAGGACACAAAACAAGCCTCATCAAATTTAAGAGTTTAGAAATTATTTTAAGCATCTTCTCTGACTACAATGGCATGAAACTAGAAATCAATGACGGGGGGAAAAAGAAAAAAAAAACAATTACATAGAGACTAAACAACCTGATACTAAAACACCAACAGGTGAACAATGAAAGAAAATATTAAAAAATACCTTGAGGCAAATGACAATGAATATACAGCCAGATAAAATCTATGGGATGCAGCAAAACTAGTTCATGGAGGGAAGTTCATAGCAATATAGGCCTTCTTTAAGAAACAAGAAAAATCTCAAATAAACAGCCTAACCCACCACCTAAAATAATTAGACAAAGAGGAACAAACAAAACCTAAAGTCAACAGAAGGAAGGAGATAATAAAGTTCAGAGAGGAAATAAATAAAATAGAGATTTAAAAAACAATAAAAAATCAATAAAACCAAGAGCTGGTTATTTGAAAAGGTTAAAAAAATATTGACAAAACTCTGGCCAGGCTCACCAAGAAGAAAAGAGAGAAGAACCAAATAAACAAAATAAGAAATGAAAGAGAAGAAATCACAATTGATACCACAGACATACAAAAAAAAGAGAATACTATGAACAATTATATGCCAAAAAATTTGACAACCTAGAAGAAATGGACAAATTTCTAGAAACATACAGCCCGCTGAAAATGAATAAAGAAGAAATAGATAACTTGAACAGACCAATCACTAGAAATGAAGCAGCATCTGTAATTTAAATGTCCCCCCAACCAAAAAAAAAAAAAAAAAAAAACTGCCTACAAACAAAAGTCTAGGACCAGAAGGCTTCACTGGGTAATTTTACCAAACATGAAATGAAGAACTTATACTGATGTTTCCCAAGATCTTCCAAAAATTTGAAGAGGTAGGAACACTCCCAAAGATATATTGTGAAGCCACCATCATCCTGATACTGAAACCAGAAAAAGACACTACCGAAAAAGGAAATTACAGGCCAGTATCTTTGATGAATATAGACACAAAAACTTTCAACAAAATATTAGCAAACTGAATCCAACAACACATAAGAAAGGTCATACACCACGACAAAGTTGGAGTCATCCCAGGGTCACAAGCATGGTTCAACATATGCAAATTTATCAATGCAATACAATACACCATATAAACAAAAGAAAGGACTAAAACCACATGATCATCTCAATAGATGTAGAAAAAACGTTTGACAAAATTCAACATAAATTCATGATAAAAACTCTTACCAAAGTGGGTATAGAGGGAACATATCTCAACATAATAAAAGCTATTTATGACAAACCCACAGTCAATATAATACAAAATAGTGAAAAGCTGAAAGATGTCCCACTAAAATCTGTAACAAGATAAGGATGTAGACTCTCACCACTTCTCTTCAACATAGAATTGGAAGTCCTAACCACAGCAATCAGACAAGAAAAGTAAATAAAATGTATTTAAATTGGTAGGGAAGAGGGAAAAATTTCATTATAAGCAGATGACATGATACTATATATAGAAAACCCTAAAGACTTCACACAGAAATTACTAGAACTGACAAATGAATTCAGCAACATAGCACGATACAAGAAATCAATTGCATTTCTTTACACTAACAATGAAATATCAGAAAAGTAATGTAAACAAACAATTCCTTTTAAAATTGCATCAAAAAACCCCCAAATACTTGGGAATTAACATCAACAAGGAGGTGAAATATTTATATGCTGAGAATTACAAAATGTTAAAAAAGGAAATTAAAGATGATCAAAGAAGTGGAAAGATATCCCATATTCTTGGATTGGAAGAATTAACGTAATTTAAATGGCAATACTACCCACAGCAATCTACAGATTTATAATGATCCCTATCAAATTACTCATGGAACTTTCCACATTTTATGGAACCATAAAAGACCCAGAATTTCCAAAGAAATCCTGAGGAAAAAGAACAAAGCAGGAGGCATAACCCTCCCAGACTTCAGACCAAACAGTGTGGTATTGGTACAAAAGCAGACATACAGATCAATGGAACAGAAGAGAGAGCCCGAAAAAAAAAAAGCTACCCACCTATGGTAAATCAATCTCCAACAAAGAAGGCATGAATATAAAATGGGTAAAAGACAGTCCTTTCAGCAACTGGTGCTGGGAAAGTTGGACAGCTGCATGTCAATTAAAATGGCTTAAAAAGTTTAACCTAAGTTATGACACCATAAAATTCTTAGAAGACATCATAGGCAAAATATTCTCTGACATAAATTGTACCAATGTTTTCTTAGGTCAGTCTCCCAAGGCAATAGCAATGAAAAACAAAAATAAACAAATGGGACCTAATCAAAACTTATAAGCTTTTGCACAGCAAAAGAAACCATAAACAAAATGAAAAGACAACGTTTGGAGTGGGAGAAAATATTTGCTAATGATGACACTGACAAGAGCTTAATTTCCAAAATATACAAATAGCTCATACAACTCAACATCAAAAAAAGAATAACCCAATCAAAAAACTGGGCAGAAGATCTAAATAGACATTTCTTCATAGAAGACATACAAATGGCCAAGAGGCACATGAAAAGCTGCTCAACATCACTAATTATTAGAGAAATGCAAATCAAGACTACAATGAGGTACCACCTCACACCAGTCAGAATGGCCATCATTAAAAGTCTACAAATAACAAATACTGGAGAGGGTATGGAGAAAAGGGAACCCCCTTACACTGTTGCTGGGAATGTAAATTGGTGCAGCCACTATGGAAAACGGTATGGAGCCTCCTCAAAAAACTAAAAATAGAGCTGCCATATGATACAGCAATCGCACTCCTGAACAAAACTATAATTTGAAAAGATACATGGAGACCTATGTTCATAGCAGCACTTTACAATAGCTAAAACATGGATACAACTTAAATGTCCATCTACAGATGAATGGATTAAAAAGTTGTGATATATATATATATATATATATATATATATATATATATATACACACACACACACACATACACACACACACACACATATACACATTGGAATATCTCTAGGGTGGACCTAGATATTATCATACTAAGCGAAGCAGGTCAGAAAGAGAGAGACAAATACCATATGATATCTCTTATATGTGGAATGTTAAATATGATACAAATAAACATATCTACAAAACAAAAAGAAACTCACAGATATAAAGAACAGACTTGTGGTTTACAAGGGGGAAAGGGGGTAGGGGAGGGAAGGGTTGGGAGTTTGGGATTAGCAAAGGTAAACTATTATATATAGGATGGATAAACAAATAGGTCCTACTGTATAGCACAGGGAACTATATTCAATATTACGTGACAAACCTTAATGGAAAAGTATATGGAAAATAATATATATGTAACTGAAGAAAAAGAAAAATACTCAGAGTATATTAATTTGAGAGCTTAAACTTGAATATAAGCAGGGAATTTTTGTCTCTTCCATTTTTTAATATTGATGCCTTTAAAATTTTCAATTTGGCTGATACAAATCAGAGTAATTTTTTTTATAATGTAAACAGCCAAAATCAGAATATCTAATAAAGCTGTACTGCTACTGGAAAAAAATTTGCTATGTATAAAATTTTAAAAATAATGAGGAAAAAGATATATAGATACATTGAAATAAGACGTTCATTGTTGAATTAAAAGAAATACTTGCTGAACAATACATAGAATATGATCCTGTTTTTGGAAATTAATGTATCTCTCTGTTCATTTTCAAAATCTAGAAGAATATACATTGACCTATTAAAAGTAGTTACTTCTAGCTAAATTTACTGTGGCAAACATTTCACAATATATGTAAGTCAAACCATTATGTTATACACCTTAAATTTATATAGTGATGTATATTAATTATATATCAATAAAACTGGAAAAAATGTAGTTACTTTTGAAGACTAAGAATGAAAATGAAAGGGGATCTCTCACTTTATATATTGTATATCTTTTCATTGTTTGAGTTTTTGTAGTTACAGAAAGAATGAAATCCTGCTTTCCTTTTAAAATTACCTCACATTCATATATGTATATTTTACAATGTACTTGTTTTTAGAGGGGTTTACCTTGTCAATTTGACTGTGAATTCTTTTTTTTTCTATTTTTTTATTAGTTTCTGCTTTATAACAAAGTGAATCAGTCATACATATACATCTGTTCCCACATCCCCTCCCTCATGCATCTCCCTCCCTCCCACCCTCCCCATCCCTCCCCTCCAGGCGGTCACAAAGCACCGAGCTGATCTCCCTGTGCTCTGCGGCTGCTTCCCACTATGACTGTGAATTCTTTGAAGACAAGGACTATGGCTTCTTCATCTTTACATCCACAAAATTTCAACATAGTAGGTATTTGAAAGTGAGTGAATAAACTTAGCAAATAGTCTAAATCCTTCTTCTGAATTCAACTATGAACAGCAGTTTGATCTAGCCCTTTTCTAATCAAGATGCGGTCCTGGACCTGGTGGCCTTATTGCCAATAGGGAGCATGTTAGAAATACACTCTTGGACTGCATTCTAGATCTTAAGAATCAAATTCTTCATTTTAACAAGATCCATGGATGATTCTTATGTACACTAAATTTTGAGATAAATTGCACTCGAACATCAGGTTGTAAATTTAGCTCTGCTGCTCCTAAGAATAAGAAATTTTGGGTCAATCACCTACTTTCTCTGACCCTGAGGCTCTTCAGCTACAAAACAGGACTATTGTCAATGAAATCAAACTCAGGTTGTGAACATGATTTTGAAACTACAAGTACATGGAACTGTAAAAAGATGACATAGAAATTCATTTAAAATAAATTTAGACTATGATAGACAAACTTATCCTCACATTGAGTACAAACGAAGAGAAAGAGAGAAAAAATACATTGCTCAACAATATGAAAGTATTATTTGTGGGGAAAAAGCCCAGGATGCATAGTTTCCATATTTGTTTTCATTACCGTTGTAAGTAGAAGCATAACTCAATTATATGTCAAGTGATTTCTTGACAACATGTTTACAGAATTCAAAAATACTATCATCAGAAATCAATCTGCATGGCAAAATAATTGTAGCAAATTTAATTATGCCAAAATATTAATTGGAGCCCCTTTTCTACCTAAAATTATGTCAATTTTTGCCAGCTCTATGTTCCCCCCACTGCTGTAACTGAGAAGTGTGATGTCAAAGTACTCACATATGTATATCAAGTATGTAACAAATATTTTTCTCATCTGATACCAAAACAAAATGAATACACTGAGAGGGGAAAAGGAGAAATTGGATTGAAGAAGCTACCAGTAGTAAGAATCACCTGAGCCTATGGCAGTTCTGTTAACCTTGATCTGTACTGATAACAAACCTTGACAAGCAGGTGTGTGTGTGTGTGTGTGCACGCACGTGTGCTGAAAAAAGCAAAATAATGCAGAAAGGGGAAAATGATGTCATAGGAGAGAGGCAGAACAAGGTTGTGGTTAAAATTTGGGGATCTGAAGACAGTTAAACCAGTACTCAACTCACATTTGTGTGACCTTGGTAAAGCTATCTAAGTCTCAGTGTCATCATCAGTAATGTAGGATAATAAAAGTATCTCTCATCTAGTTTGGGAATTACATGAGATAACGCATATATTGGGTATTGTTATTATGATTTTTAGTACATTATATATACATTTTTATGTGTAATAGGAAACCATGAGGAAAAATGATTTAGCGGGGGGAAATGTCTTTGAAGCTTCAAAGTTTTGTACCCGATGCTATAGGAAAAGGGTCCCAAGTCCCCAGGCCACCGACAGGTACCGGTCTGCGGCCTGTTAGGAACCGGGCTGCACAGCAGGAGGAGAGTGGCAGGCAGGTAAACGAAGCTTCATCTGCCAATCCCCATTGCTCGCATTATTGCCTGAACCATCCCCCTCCCACACCCCCATCTATGAAAAAAAATTGTCTTCCATGAAACCGGTCCCTGGTGCCAAAAATATTGGGGACCGCTGATATAGAACATGGTTACTTTGACTAAAGTTGGGGATTACAGAATGATTGGGTAATTGTGCAGTAGAAACCTGGCTCTCCCCTCAACTACAGATCCATACGACTAGCTGCCTACCAATCATCTCCTCTTGAATGGCAAGTAGTCATCTCAAAAGGAACATTCTAAACTGAGCTCCTGATATTTCAACCCTAATGAGATCCTTCCACATATTTTCCCATTTCAGTTAATGGCAACTCCTTCCTGCCACTTGCTCAGCCCCAAAATCATGGTGTAATCTTTAGGCTTTCTCCTTTGTGCACACATCAAATCCATTATAAAATCTTGTTTGCTCTGCCTTAAGAATATATCACTTGAACTTTGTTATTTCCATAATCCTGGATAATAAGAATTGATGGGCAAGTTGATGACCCTGAATTTTACAAAGCTTCAAAGAAGAAAATATGATAGTCATGTGACAGGAAAGTAGAATCAGACAACCTAAAAAAGATTTACAAAATTGGACCAAATTTAAGATGGTTTTCCTTTTCAGTTTTCAAAAAAACCCCAAAATAACATAAAATTTCTCAGGATGTTCAGTCCTCCAAATATTCTGGTTAATTGAAATTTCACTGTATCATAATTATAAAAGAACAGAAGGACTCTCTAGGCTTAATCTAGTCTATTACCTAGCCTTGGGCATCATTCTCTTAAATTATGCCAGACAGTAGACATAAGATTGAACATGATTTTTAAAGATGCTGCATTTAAACTATCTCAAGGGAGAGATGGGCACAATCTGTTTAAGTAATTTATTCAAATGATTGTTGTGTTTGAGTGTTCAGACCTGAACATTCCTTGTCCAGGTTTCTTATACAACTCTGTTCTGCATACATGGTCATGTTCTTATTTTTGAGTGTCTATTTTTGCAAATTCCATACCAACTTTGTCTAGGCAAACAAAAATTTAAAAAAAATTGAGTCCCATGATAACGTTCATTTTTCCTCTTAATGAGGAAATTGTGGGATTTAAAGCTGGGTTTTTCAAAGTGAATGGCTGATGAATTTTACTAGGTTGCTTTCTGCCTTTTTCACTTTCTCTCCAGAAAAGGATTTGAGACAATTTCTATGAGAGAAATTATGGTCTCTGAATTGGGCAATTCATTTTACTTACTAAAATAGATTACAATGGTCCAATGAATCTCTTACTTTATATTTGTGAACTGTATCTGATTGAAGATAAAACAATTACCAGAGTGATATTTCATTCACATAAAGAGGTAATGAAAACTTACCTTATAATTGCCATAAGAGTTTTCATAAATGTAAACTGATTCTGATATTTAATATACATTTTTTTACTTTCATAGAACCTCTAGACCTTTTATTTTATTTTATTTTATTTATTTTATTTTTTTGAGGTTTAGTCGTTCATTAAATGTCACACAGACAATGAGCATGCAAGCTGGAATTCAAGGCTAGGGCTGTCTGACTCTAATCAAGACAGCCTTCCAAGAAAAGGGAAACTCCAGATCTTTTAGAGAACCACACCATATTTTAATAGTAATGTTGATAAACAGCCAGAACACCTAGATAGCCAGTAGTCTGTGGAGTAAGCACATATTCTACACTTTATTCTGTCACAGATTTGCTGTTATATTGGATAATTCACTTAGCAAAGTCACTTTAAGATAATTAAATGTTTAATACTTTGTTTCCTACTTATAGGAGGCTGAAAATCATCAAGTTTACGGCAAAGGAATTGCTATTTCTAGCCAAAGCCTAGATATTGGTAAGATTACTAGCAATAGTTTGCCCATTGCCCACCTAGTGCCTTTGATGCTTCATGTTCATTTGTGTTCCAGTTTTGATGTTTTGTGGCCTGGAAATATTGAACACTTGAATATTTTATGTCTGAAAGGAAAAAGCAATGCAAAGTGTTTTTGACTGTTTTAACAAAACACACATATTAAGAGAAATTTAGCAACTGATATCAGTTTTATGTGAATTGGGGCACTGAGATTAGTAAAGTAACCCTACATGTACATCAGTGCTTTCCACTCCTTCACGTGCACAGTGATACCTGAAGAATGAATGCTTGCTTTTCAAAGTCATTTCACAAACATTTATTGAGACAAACCTAGGTCCATGGCATTATGGATGACATAAACGTGAGTAGAATATAGCTTTTTCTTCAGAAATATTGCAATTAGGTAATGGAGACTAGACAAATATTAAAAAGTGGTTATGATACCAACAGCAGAAGATACTATCAAAGCATTTTACATGCATAACATTTAATCCTTACAAGAACCCTGTGAGTAATAGCTGTTATTATCTAAAGTTTGAAGGGGGGGGAAGCTGAGGATCAGAAGATTAAATGGCTTTCTCAGGCTCACATACTAGTGAGTATTAAGCTGACATTTGAACCTCCATCTATCTAGCTCCCAAAACTTCACACTTAACTGTTATGCCATACTTCTCCAAAGTGTTGTGTGGTAAAGGAAAACACATCTTTGTGGGTGATAAAGGCTTCAAAGAAGAAGTAACGCTTTACTCAAGGTGTGTTTATGTGGCAGACACACCGTGCTAGATGTTTATGGCATACTTTTTTTTTCTATGTATCTTATGTAATTCATTATTTACAACAATCCAGTGAGCAACTATTATTAATTCAATTTTTTAGAGATTAAAGAACTGAGGCTAAAGCAGGGGAGATGACTAGTTCAATGTCTCATGACTAGGTAGAAGCAGAGCTAACATTTAAACTCTGGTTTTCTGACATAAACCCTTAAGCTCTTTTCACTTACCTCAACTATTCCCAGAATTATACTTTGCATAAAGTGGACACTTAAATATTACTAAATGAATGAAAGTATCTTAAGAGATATGTAGAATATTGACAGACAGAGATATATTCAACAATCTTTCTAGGTAAAGTGAAAAGATGGTCAAAACACAGAAGTGGGGTATTGTGGGAACAGTGAATAGTTCGATTTGGCTTAAGCTTAGAATAGACATACAAAGTCATGAGAAGATAAGATTGGCAAGAAGTTAAAGTAAAAATTTTTACTCAATTCAATTTACTGTTTAATAAATAAAATACAAAAACATTGAAGTATTTTTAAAAGGGTGATGATGGAAGCCTTCTCAATAACAAAAAGCAAGTTCTTTTTAGATAGGCTCGCTGGATGTTCCTAAGAGTTCTCAAAATAATGAGGATGAGTTAACTGACAGTAACATTTTCATCAAGGTCAGTAAAAATGACAGCGAACAATTGAGGATAACCAGTGTACAAAACTCTTTTTAAATGTTCTAGGTAACTCAAAAGAAAAGGAATTGAGAAATATATCTGATGATACAAAGGAAGTAAAAAGGTGTTCAATTACTCTGACACAAATTCTTTTTTTTTTTTTTTGCTTTTGGGGATTCTTTTCCATTTATCACCGAGTTACCTAGTAGGTTTAAATAACTATCTTATTTCAACAATAATTGTCATCAAGCTCGCCACTAGATGGCAGGATGAGTCTGCTAATAAAAAATGGAAGTGACTAATACACATTTTTGATTAAAAATAGATTAATGATAAATTAATTATTTCAAGGGAAATAAAACAAAGAACACTGATTTCTTCTGTTAGGCCAGTCAGAAGCACAGTTTTGCACATTCAGACCCATTTAATTAGCTTTTTTTGCTCTATAGTTGGCTAGTCTTAGAGGACAGTTTTTCTCATTATTTCAAAAAGAACTTCTATAATTTATAGCTTCCTTTTACATCCCTTCTATATACTCAAACACTAGAGACCTTAAAAATTACTTGCTGGATAAAAAACTGTTGTGCTAGTTGAAACCAGCAAAAAAATGGTGTGTTTCCAAGAAAATGTATAAGCAGAAGAAAAAAAAAATGTGTAGTCTAAGTATTCTTACTACTTAAACAGATCTTTGTTTTCAGTCAGATTTAAATAAATTTTATAAATATCATGATACTACCAACATTATTTGGAACAGTAGGGAACTTTAAAGATCATCAAAATATTTTTATTTGAAAATTTTTGGCAGAAATATATTTTCTTCAAATCAAGTACTAAACAGAAGTCTAATGTACAAAACAGATGAAAATGGAGCTTACAGTTACAGTGGAAGTGTGTGTTCTGGAGCCTGGCCATGTCTGCACTCCCTTTTTTTTACCCTCTGCTTTCTATAAATGGATTTGAGAAAAAGAGCTTGAAAGTCTGTGACACAGTCTTTCTTCCACACTTTTTAAATCTTCTAAGATTCAGAGAAGGTTAAGGAGTGCCTTTCCTACCTTATGGTCCAATACCATAAGGATCCATTGGATCCTTTCTTGATCCTAGACTCAGTGCATGTTGGAATTAAAACATGCTCTAATGGCCGTGCACATTATTATCATTCTATTACGAAGTTATTACACTTTCTCATCTTCATGCAATTGCTATCTATGCAACACACATGTGGCTGAGATTTCAAGTGAAGCAGTGGAGATATTATATATATATATATATATATATATATATATATATATATATATATATTATAGGTACTACAAAATGTAGGATAAGGCATGGTTTCAAATCTTCTTGCACTTTGAGCTTCAATTATTAATGGTAAAGCAGAAAAGGCACATGAACAGAATGATATAGCCAAAGAACACTGGACAGGAAATCAGGAAAAGAAAATATGAGAGGCAGAGCAGCATAATGGAAAGAGCAAGGACTTTGGGCTTAGACTGACTTGGTTCATCAGTACTGAATTGACCCTGGGTGAGTCTCAGCTGCCTCGTTGGTATAATGCGAATAATGATAGTACTTAGCTCACCAGGGTATGAGAAGTATTACAAGACAGAATTTATGTAAAGAACCCATTATCAATCCCATAGGGACTCTATGTTAATTCCTTTCTCTTTTCATAGTGCTTCTATTCTGCTTTGGTTCTGTTTTAAACCGGTTGGGTGACCTTTATAATGGTACCCGTTTAGAATTAACTCTGTGTTCCCTCCTAGCTCTGAAACTATATGGTTATAAAATGCTATTATTTACATAGCATAAATACTTCAATTTTTCTCCTGCTATTCTCTAATGAGTTTTTTATAAAGTGTAAGTAGTAGCTGCACAGATATAGAAGTCTTATTTTTTGTTTTTCTATCAGTAAAATTATTATTCATCATAAAACAAGGTGCTATGTATCATATTTGTTAATAATTCCTTTTCTATTTAAAGCTTATGAACTTTGTTGACTAGATTGTACTGAACCTTCAGTTTGGGGTCATTTCCTTATCTTCAATTAATTTACATAATTCCGAAGTAAATCAACAAAATTATCCATGTTTGTTTTCAAGTGTGTCATATGATGATAAAATTGGCCTTTACATATTTGTAAATACTATCTCCCTTGTTGATTTTTAAATTTAAAACTTCGTTTAAAATTAAATAGTTTTCACTCAAAAATATCAAGTATGATTTACTGAAATCTGGGTATTTATTATAATGCCCCACTATTAAAAAAGATTTCATGATATTATTAAACATGCCATTTTAAAACATACACCATGAAAAGACAGACTTTGGAAGAATTCATAGATATAGCAGGTATGTTGTTTTCCCAAATTACAGCAGATAGTCATATTGGTCATGTTTATGGGACATGAAGGTACGAGAATATGAAAAAAGGAAAGGTCAATGTTGCATGGGTTTCAATGGCAAAGTCAAGGAGGAGAAGCAAGTAGAAAGCAACAATGAACAAAATAAGGCCAAGAGGATCAGGACACTCACAAAATTTTATTTGAGTTTGAAATATATTAGAGGGTAATGTCTTAAGAGGAAAATTAGATGACATTCTTTGAAATATTTACTGTCTTTCCTATAATGCAATCAATCAATCAAGGGTTGTGACTCCATGATAAAGGCAGTTAGATATATTGAAAATGTATGTAAGACTTTTAGAAACTTTGTTTCAATATGTAAGGTGCCCTTTTTTTGCAAATATTTCCAAATCTGTTTTGCTGAGTTAAAGAACAGACACATCGTGCAAATGTTTAAAATGTGTGTATGGCTATATCAGATTACCTTGAATTATAATTGGTTACATTTCACTTTCTTAGTATGATCCACACAATACGACTTGTCATCAATAGAGAAGAGGTGCTCCATGTAAAGGACAAAAGGAACTTGATGGTTTTCATTCACATTCTGTATTTATGGAGATAATACAAGTATATCAATAAACAACAAGCTGGCATTCTATTTCAGTAGAGAACTGAAGAAGTTTTGAGAGTAACCCTATAAGTTACTAAGGTGTTTCATTGAGAAACTAGACACCACCTGAGTAGTCTCAATACAACCTTGAACTTCAAGGTTCATCACCTCATATGGCTCACATTTGTCCCAGTAATTAATTTCCACAACAGGAAAACAACAACAATAGCAAAAACATGACAACAACACTGAAAAGTACCCAAGAACTGTATTAATAATTCATAAGGAATTTTATTTTCATGTGTTGATAGAAAACTCTAATAGATTTAGTTGTGGTATATTATAAGAAAGATGATATATCTGGGGATTTTATTCAGAATAAAAGCACATATCAAAACAAATAATTTCTTTCATTAAACATCTCCTTGTGTTTTTTTTTAATTATTACAAGATTGATAACTCAGCTTTCAATAGAAATACCCAGTAATGACATGATTCAAAATTGGAAATTAGGGACAACTATGAAGTTTTCTTTCCATTTTAAAAGCAGATTAAAAATAAAAGCTTAACTACAGTGCTCTGCAAAGAAAACACAGCTGGGGAATAAGCTCTTTAAAAAATCTACAAAAAATCTACAAATATATGTGGCATAAGTAAAGCTTAAGGAAAATTGTGGAACTTAAAAACATTTCTGGATTGGTTCCAAAGCTGAATCTACAACATTTTCTCCTAGTGTCATATTTTTGTGAATGATTCTATGTCTCCTTAGAACAATGTATAGTTGTGATGAATGACAAGTCACTTCCCTCAATTCAAATTCTGTTTAACATACTGTTCATTTAAATGTTACTATATGATTTATTCATTAGAAGCAATACCACAGTAGAGGTTAAGATAATCTATTTTATTTTAACTTTAACACAATACCTCACTGCCTTCTTACTTTGAAAACATCTTGAGAGATAATTTTAAAATAATAAGAGATACAAAAATAAATTAGAAGGGTAAGTAACATATGGAAGCTTGCTATTTAAAAACAGAAAACCAAAATTGTTATTATAAATTTTTTTTCAAGGTTTTAACTATCACAGCAGATTTTTAGATTTTTTACTTTAAATCTACTAATCATTTTTTTTAGATATCTAGCGTTTGCTAAATATTATGCACTCTCTGTAGGATACAAAGATGAACAGGGCAAAATTCTAGGTTGGGGGGAAACTAAGTAAAAATTCAAATACAAAAAATCATTGTCTTCAAAATAGCTCTTGAGAGACAACTGATATTTTGAAATACTGTAGAAATCATACTGATGTTCTGTATTACTTTGAAAAATGACATATTAGACTTTTCTAATGGAGTATGGTTAGATATTTGGAAAGATGGAGAGTCTCATGTTGTATAGCACTAATAATTAAATCATATAACATTTGCCTTAAGGGAACAGAATTCCTCACTTAAATTTAATGTTTTTGAAGTATCTGGATTGGCCACACAATTTTGAAGTAGATTCATTTTGTTTCTACTCTCTTTCTCTTTTGCTATTGTTGGGCCTCTCTTTTCCCAGCCAAAGGTGCTTGCTGTGTTCTCTCCATAGCCTAATACCAAAGGGTGCTCTGTACCCTTACAGTGTTAGGGACTGAAAGTTTGTCTCCCTCCTCCAGTTCATATATTGAAGCCCTAATCCTCAATGAGATGGTATTCGGAGATGGGGCCTTTGAGAGGTAATCAGATTTAGATAAGGTCAAGATGCTGGGGCCCTCATGATGGGATTAATAACATTACAAGAAAAGACACCAGAGAACTTGATTTCTCTCTCTCTTTCCATTTGAGAATACCGAGAGAAGGCAGCCATAAGAAGTCAGAAAGAGAGTTCTCACCAGAAATTGACCATGCTGGCACTCTGATGTTGAACTTCTAGCTTCCAGAACTGTGAAAAAATAAATTTCTGTTGTTTTAAGTCATCCAATTTTTGGTGTTTTGTTATGGAAGCTCAAACAGTTCCCTTTACCAGGGTATTAGAAACTAAGGAATTAACTCTGACTGTGGAATTAACTCTTTGAACCCTTGGTAAAGGAATGCTAATAGTGTTGAGGTCAGGAAGATGAGTGCGATCTTTAAAATTATACAGGTTGGTAGATGCTCTCTCAAATTAAGTGTGTGTCCACTTTTGCCTCCACTTCTCAATCCAATCATGCACTCTTTCTTTAGTTCTCAAGCTTCAAATATTATGGTGTAAGTCAACATTTCCCAAACATGAAAATACATAATTATCTTTAAAATGAGTTTTTCTATGAATGAAATAACTTAAGAATAGTACTTATTTGTTTTAGAAAAATTTTACTAATCCAGAATGTTTTTGATCTTTTTACTCAGGTTTTGGTACCAGCCACTCTTCTCGACTGTGATCCTTATGACTCTATAACATCATCTACTTTAGACAAAGAGTGATTGTTACTTAGCCACTTATCTTTCAATGATGATCAATTTCAATTAAATTCAGTTCAATTGAACAAACGTCTATGAAACATAATCTAGGTGCTACTGAAAATATGAAGATGCATATAACACTACATTATGGTTCTTACAAGTTAGGAGTTTGTGTCAGATCATCTGCAGTCAGTTATCCTTGTGACTGGTTACAAATATTTGCAAGATATTTACAAATTCAGATATAATCTGTGACTAGGATAAAATGATGCTAACTAGCCCACCCGGGGATAGAGCCTACAAAGTTGGCTTCACTAATCACTGACTGCACTGAACTTTCAACAAACATTTAAGTCAGGATTAACTGTCATTAGTTTTTTTTTTTTTTTTTTTTGCTTTTTGTTTTGTTTTTTTCCATTTTGTTCTTTATGTAGCACGAAACTGCAAAGAATGAGAAGTGCTTTAATTCTTGTATCCTGGGGAAATAAACACGCCTTTTCTGAATCTTGGCTCCTTGCTTCATGAGGTCCTTCATATATTTTTTATTTCAGGGCCCAAAACAGAAGTTTAATGTATCAAGAAGGTCCAACTTTTTATTAGAGGGTGGGAGCTAATTAAAGGTGAAGGAACACATGGAGAGCAAGTAAACAATGATCTTTCAAAATGGACTAAGGGGGCTTGGACAATGAATATTTCAGTGACTATTAAAAAAATGGAATGAAGATAATAGGGACCTTCCTGTATTTTCTTGTCACTGTAGGACTCCAGTCTCAAAGAAGGCTCAAAATCATCAATGATACAGGTCTCATCCTGACAAGTTGGAGTATAGAGGTAGATGTAATTTGAGTTAAGAAAATAGAGAGGGCTTCCCTGGTGGCACAGTGGTTGAGAATCCACCTGCCAATGCAGGGGACATGGGTTCATGCCCCTGGCCAGGAGGATCCGACATGCCACAGAGTGGCTGGGCCCGTGAGCTATGTCCTCTGGGCCTGCGCGTCCAGAGCCTGTGCTCCACAATGGGAGAGGCCACAGTAGTGAGAGGCCCGCATACCCCAAAAAAAAAAAAAGAGGAAAAAAGAAAATATAGAGATATGGGGCATTCCTTGCATATGAGAATTGTGGAGAAAATGTATGTCCATTATAAATTGTAAAATGAAGGTCTGTGTGTTCTCTTCTTCAACTACATATAGATAGGATTAAAACAAATCTTTTAAAAATTACATTGAGTACAAGTAGGAATATATATTTATTCTATGGGCAGGAAGACTTCCATTATGGAGCTGAGATATCACACTGATTCAATTATATGCTTGTGCAGCAATCACCCAAGAAAGAAATATTTTCTAAGTAATGCAGTTTTATGTGTGGGATTTCCTTCAAATCAGTGTAATATGAAACCAATGCATCATTTAAAAATGCTTCCTTATTGGGGTCTGAATAATATGAAGATTGCAGAATACTTAAAAAGAAATGGTACTAAGATTATATGGCAGTGTAATTTTCAACTTTTGCCTCTATGTTGTCCAAATCCTCTTTTTCCTTTTCAGGGAGTAAGTTTTGTCTATCTTTCCAGAAAAAAACAGTCATGCTCCTTGTTGACAAGAGAGTAGGGAGGAGGAGGTGGTCACTATGTTGTTCAATATTAATAACATTTTAATCAGCACTAAAGCAGCCTCTTCAGAGATAGGAATACAGGGCCACACTCCTTAAACTCTGGAATATGTGTCTAGCACACTTCTCTCATTCAAGTGCTCCACCTAAACATCAGGGCCATTCTTTTGGGTAACAAATGTGAGACAGCAAATCTGGACGGACTACATTCAGATACATGAGCCTGAATATTCTACTCTAAGATAGAGGGCGCCCTTTGATTTCTTGTCCTATATTAAGATTGCATTTAACACCAAAAATAAAAGTCCTGGAAAACTTTCCACTAAATGAATAAGGAAAGGTTAAGCAGACAAGTAGACAGCAACTAAGGGTAAACTTCACAGTTTTTCAGAGGGCTTGTCCTGCTTGTCTTGAATAAGTCCTAAGTATGTTATGTCAAAAAAATTCCTGAGGATGATGATTTATAATGACCTCCTTCAAGGAAATCTAATAGTTGGCAGCTTGTGCCATCTCCCCTGCCTTCTAAAGACTGGCAACAGTTTGTGTAAATAATTTACAGACAACATAAATATCTGTAATGAATGCAGAGAAGGGGCATATGCTGTGATATAAAGTCTTTGATACTAGCAATATGAGTTATTGAAAGTTGCCTGAGGGCTTCCTTGGTGGCGCAGTGGTTGAGAGTCCACCTGTCAATGCAGGGGACACGGGTTCATGCCCCGGGAGAGACCACAACAGTGAGAGCCCCATGTACTGCCAAAAAAAAAAAAAAAAAAAGAAAGAAAAAAGAAAGTTGCCTGATAAACTTAAACAGGTTTTGTTGTTCATCCATACAATTCTATCAACAACAGTTTATAGAGAAGTGAAAGTCCGATCTCTAATTGTTTTATTTGTGGTAAGGAATTCATTTTATGCAAGGATGCTAGAAAATGCCTTTGTCAAAGGAGACATCTCCCAGAAGTTCTGCTTTCATGATGTGTTGTTCATTAAGGCACCAGAAGCAAGGTTTTCAAAACAGTGAGTGTGTGTGTGTGTTTCTTTCTCCCTTCATTTTTCCTTTCTTTCCTATTTTGAGAGTCCACTTTCATCTTTTATCTTTTAATACTACAGCTGTCTGAAGATTGCATAGGAGCAGTCCATGTGTTACTGCTGAGAATTTCTGAAAAGAGATTGAAGGAGCTGTTTTTCTATTGCTTCTTCACTTGGTAAAAGTGTGAATGCTTCATTAACACTTCTTAGGCTGTAAGTGAAATGTCTTTTTTGAAAAATGATGAACAATCTCTGTCCAGCAGCTTCCTAGCTAATCTGGCCCCAAAAGCCTCTCTGTATTCCCTGAGGGAACAAATCCATTTTATGTTTGTTGGTTTCTTTACCATAAAATACTGAAGACAAATTCTGATATGAAAGTCCCTTTTCAAAATCTGGGGCAAAGCCCTTTTTACTCGTACTTTGCTGCAGGTGTTGAAGCAACTCCAACAATGCCTGTTGCTAAGAGAAAATTATTGCACAAGTTTTCTTCATTATCTTTCTCTCTTAACTTCTTCCCTGTATAAGTATTTACATACTGCTAGAAAGTCCAAGGGAAGCATGTGAATGCTGATGTTACAAGTAATGAAACAATCTGGTCATAATGCAAATGATGGAGAAGGAGGGTTATTATTTCCAATATATGTCTCCCTAAACCTAAGTACAAAACAAAAGAAGTGGGAAAAATAACGGTAGTGGGTTTCAGTATTAATACATTACTCTGCTCCAAGCCCAAGGTGATGTTATAATTGAGACCAGATTTCCAGTATAATCCTATAGTTTCAGGGGCTTATCAGTTATTTCTTCATAAATATGTACAGGAAAAATTTGACCTATGATGTCACACTACAAATATTATTGAGTCTATAGCAAAATATTGCTTGGTTTAATAAAGGAATTTACATTATGAATTCTGGATGTGGGCTGCCTGGACTCAAATCCTGCCTGTTTTACACTAGTTACTTATCTGAGCCTTACATTCCTCATACGTAACAGATAAATAATCAAAGTACACTTACCTCATAGAGTTGTTGTGAGAATTAAATGAGTTTGGATATGTAAAATATTTAGAAGCGTTCCTTACACATAGGAGATACTACGTAAATGTTAGCTATTATTATCCATATCTTCCAAAGTTGCTAGGATTGGGGAGGGGAGGAAACATCAGAATCATTGAGAGGCTTTTTCAAACTATACAGTTACCAAAATCATGATATACCCTCAGTCTAGGAAGGAGAGTATGCCCAACATAAATATAAATAACAGCTGTTTTGAACCGCTGTTACTGTGTTATGACCCTTGGGTGTGTAGGACTTAGAAAAGTTGAAAGATACTGATATAAAGGGGTGTATATGTTTAACAACATACGTATAACCTCTGCATCAGATGCTTTACATACATTGTGTTAAGCTTCATGGAAACACTGTAACCCTGAGATGATGCATTATTCTCCACACTGTATACAGAAGGAAATAATAGAGGAAGAGTGAGCATGAATTTTCCAAGGTCACACAGATAATAAATAACAAAACTTAGATTTGAACCCAGGTCTCTTCGTCTCCAAAGGCTTTTTGCTTGTCCTGTTAATTCTTTTAAACTCCAGCAGACAACTGTAAAACATAAAAAAAAAATCCTGAGCAACAAAGCACAATGGTATACAGCTGAGAAATAAATGAACCACTGAATCATCAGTCTGGTGTATGACTTTAAAGAATGGACTATCTTTTTATTAGTAAGGGTTTCAGACCAAGCAAGAATTTCAAAGATAGAGGCCGAAGCAAAACAAGCTCTTTAAATAACTGCAGACATGATTCTGAAGAAATGTCTTTGTATGTACACAGTGTGCAAAGGACCATTGGTCTGACATTAGTCTTCTCAGTCACACTTTTACTCACAGATGGGAGGACATCAAAATGTAAATAAAGATGTATGTTATCTCTAAAGATCAAACCGAAGCTGATGTTTGTAGCAGAAAAATAATTAACAAGTGCACATATCAGGAGTTTTTCATATCTTATATGAAGGATACTTTTTATGTGTGTGTATGAAGACTCTTTTTCTTGTTTTTTTTTTAGCTTATAATTTACTAGCCAGCACTAATTACTGAACGTTGCAGGGGAACTCAATTTCTTAGAGCTAAAGCGAAAAAAAAATTACAAATTCATAAATTTGCAAAACATTATTTTCTGCTATGGAAACCACAAATATGTTCTCTAGCCATATATCTATCTTTAGTAATTTGGAAACTTTATAAAAATTGTTCCATATTACTTAAGGGTTTTTGTTTTTTTTTTTTTTTTTGCACGTGTGATGGTAAGTAATAGAAATGTACTTTACCTAGCCTAGCAAAAATAAAAGGTAATTTATTGGAAAGATTATAGGAGACATTTCAGGGAATCCAAGGTAAAAGTAGCCAACCAAACCTTTTAAAGTGCAGGAATCAGGGCAAGTAGGTAGACTCATCAGCAGGAATTCTTGGACTTATTGTGAAGACAGAGGGCTCTGCTCATAGTATGATTAAGTGTGGTGAGCTCTATTCCCTGTATCTCTAAATTCAAAATTTTCCGCTTTGGTGGGGTCCCAGCCACATACACCTGAGTGTTTCTCCTAGAGAAAAGGGTAGGGGGCGTTATAGTGAGGGGGTCAGCTCTCTGAAAAATGTCAGCTATAAAAACTACTTCATTTAAACATGCTATGTCATTATTTATATTCCCAACATTATATTTCAAAAATTTTGAAACACACAGAAAAATTTAAATAGTACAAAAAGCACACATTTATCAACCACTTAGTTTCCATAATTGTTAATATTCTGCAATATTTGTTTTATCTATGCATACAGCACACACATATACATCACAGTCATATTTTTCTGAATCATTTGAAAGTAAATTTTAATCATCGTGACAATTTAACCTTAAATAATTTAGCATTAACCTCCTAAGAACAAGGATATTTTCATAACTCCTCACACCATTACCACACATAAAGAAATTAGCAATTTCATGACATTATTTAATATCTATAATATTGATTAATTAATTCTATTACCTTGCCTTTGCTCAAGTTTCCCCAAGTATTCATTTTTTTAAACATCTTTATTGGAGAATAATTGCTTTACAATGATGCATTAGTTTCTGCTTTATAACAAAGTGAATCAGATATACATATACACATATACCCATATCTCCTCCATCTTGTGTCTCCCTCCCACCTTCCCGATCCCACCCCCTAGGTGGTCACAAAGCACTGAGCTGATCCCCCTGTGCAATGTGGCTGCTTCCCACTAGCTATCTATTTTACATTTGGGAGTGTATATATGTCCATGTCACTCTCTCACTTCGTCCCATATTACCCTTCCCCCTCCCTGAGCCCTCAAGTCCATTTTCTATGTCTGCGTCTTTATTCCTGTCCTGTCCCTAGGTTCTGCCACAAATTTTTTTTTTTAGATTTCATATATATGTGTTAGCATACGGTATTTGTTTTTCTCTTTCTGACTTATTTCACTCTGTATGACATATTTTAGGTCCATCCACCTCACTACAGATAACTCAATTTTGTTTTTTTATGGCTGAGTAATAATCTGTGGTATATATGTGCCACATCTTCATCCATTCATTTGTAAATGGACACTTAGACACGTAGCACTTGAGAAGAAAGTGTATTCTGTTGACTTTTGATGGAATGTCCTATAAATATCAATTAAGTCCATCTTGTTTAATGTATCATTTAAAGCTTGTGTTTACTTATTTATTTTCATTTTGGATGATCTGTCAATTGGTGAAAGTGGGATGTTAAAGTCCCCTACTATTATTGTGTTACTGTCAATTTCCCCTTTTATGGCTGATAGCATTTGTGTTATGCATTGTGGTGCTCCTATGTTGGGATCGTAAATATTTACAATTGTTATATCTTCTTCTTGGATTGATCCCTAGCTCATTATGTAGTGTCCTTCTTTGTCCCTTGTAAAAGTCTTTGTTTTAAAGTTTATTTTGTCTGATATGAGAATTGCTACTCCAGCTTTCTTTTCCATTTGCATGGAATATCTTTTTCCATCCCCTCACTTTCAGTACCTGTAGGTGTCCCTAGGTCTGAAGTGCATCTCTTGTAGCATATATATGGGTCTTGTTTTTGTATACATTCAGCCAGTCTATGTCTTTTTGTTGGAGCATTTAATCCATTTACATTTAAGGTAGTTATTGATATGTATGTTCTTATTACAATTTCTTGTTTTGGGTTAGTTATTGTAGGTCTTTTCCTTGTCTTTTCTGCCTAGATAAGTTCCTTTGGCATTTGTTGTAAAGCTGGTTTGGTTGTGCTGAATTCTCTTAGCTTTTGCTTTTCTGTAAAGGTTTTAATTTCTCTGTCGAATCTGAATGAGATCCTTGCTGGGTAGAGTAATCTTGGTTGTAAGTTTTTCCCTTTCATCACTTTAAATATTTCCTGCCACTGCCTTCTGGCTTGCAGAGTTTCTGCTGAAAGATCAGCTCTTAATCTTTGGGGATTCCAAATATTAATTAATTAATTACTATTTTAATATTATTAATAACATTGGTATTATAATTATTAAATACTACTAATAATATTTAACTAAGTAATATTTTCTTTGTATTTAATATTTGGTAATTTCATTAATATGTGTCTTTGTGTGTTTCTCCTTGCATTTATCTCGTATGGGACTCTCTGTTCTTCCTGGACTTGATTCACTATTTCCTTTCCTATATTAGGGAATTTTTCAACTATAATCTCCTGAAATATTTTCTCAGTCCCTTTCTTTTTCTCTTCTTCTGCAACCCCTATAATTCAAATGTTGCTGCTTTTAATTTTGTCCCAGAGGTCTCTGAGGCTGTCCTCAATTCTTTTTATTCTTTTTTTCTTTATTCTGCTCTGCCGTAATCATTTCCACTATTTTATCTTCCAGGTGACTTATCCGTTCTTCTGCCTCAGTTATTCTTCTATTGATTCCTTCTAGAGCATTTTAAACTTCATTTATTTTGTTTATTTATTTCATCATTGTTTGTTTGCTCTTTAGCTCTTCTAGGTCCTTGTTAAACAATTTTTTTTTATTTTCTCCATTCTATTTCCAAGATTTTGGATCATCTTTACTATCATTATTCTGAATTCTTTGTCAGGTGGTCTGCCTATTTCCTCTTCATTTGCTTGTTCTAGTGGGGTTTTACCTTGCTCCTTCATCTGCTGTGTGTTTCTCTGTTTTCTCATTTTGCTTAACTTACTGTGTTTGGGGTCTCCTTTTCACAGGCTGCAGGTTCATAGTTCCCGTTTTTTTTTTTTTTTTTTTTTTTTTTTTTTGGTGTCTGCCTCCAGTAGCTAAGTTTTGTTCAGTGGGTTGTGTAGGCTTCCTGGTGGAGGGGACTGGTGCCTGTATTCTGGTGGATGAGGCTAGATCTTGTCTTTCTGGTGGGCAGGACTGTGTCCCGTGGTGTGTATTGTGTGGGTCTCTGATCTTATTGTGATTTTAGGCAGCCTCTCTGATAATGGGTGGGGTTGTGTTACTGTCTTGCTAGTTGTTTTGCATAAGGTGTCCAGCACTGTAGTTTTCTGGTCGTTGAGTGAAGCTGGATCTTAGCATTGGGGATGGAGATCTTGGGAGACCTTTCGCCATTTGATATTATGTGGAGCCAGGAGGTCTCTGGTGGACCAATGTCCTGAATTTGGCTCTCCCACCTTAGAGGCACAGGCCTGACACCAGGCCAGATCACCATGACCCTGACAGCCACATGGCTCAGAAGAAAATTGAGAAAAAAAGAAAGAAAGAAAGAAAGAAAGAAAGAAAGAAAGAAAGAAAGAAAAGAGAATAAAGTTATTAAAAATAAAAAAATATTAAAATTAAAATAATTTAAAATTAATAAAAAAAGAAAGAGAAAAGAGAGTAACCAAACCAAAAACAAATCCACCAATGATAACAATAACAAGTGCTAAAAACTATTAAAAAAAATTGGACAGACAGAACTCTAGGGGAAGTGGTAAAATCAAAGCTATACAGACAAAATCACACGAAGTCCACTGCCTCTATTTTGGGATGATTTCTTGTCTATTCAGGTATTCCAGAGATTCAGGGTACATCAAGTTGATTGTGGAGATTTAATCTGTTGCTTCTGAGGCTGCTAGGAGAAAATTCCCTTTCTCTTCTTTGTTTGTACAGCTCTTGGGTTTCAGCTTTGTATCTGGCCCTGACTCTGCATGTAGGTCACCCAAGGGAGTCTGTTCTTTGCACAGACAGGATGGAGTTAAAGTAGCATCTGATTAGGGGGCTTTGGGTTGCTCAGGCAGGGAGAGGGATGAGTACAGAATGCGTGATGAGCCTACCAGCAGAGGCCGATGAGACTTTTCAACAGCCTGAGACACACCACCTGTTCTCCCAGGGAAGTTGTCCCTGGATCACAGAACCCTGGCAGTGGTGGGCTGCACAGGCTCCCAAGAGGGGAGGTGTGGATAGTGACCAGTGCTTGCACACAGGCTTCTTGGTGGCTGCAGCAACAGCCTTAGTGTTTCATGCCCATCTGTGTTGTCTGTGCTGATAGCTGCAGCTCGTGTCCATCTCTGGAGCTCATTTAGGTGGTGCTCTGAATCCCCTCTCTTCGTGCACCCCGAAACAATGGTCTCTTGCCTCTTAGGCAGTTCCAGACTTTTTCTGGACTCCCTCCTGGCTAGCTGTGGTGCCCTATCCCCCTTCAGTCTGTATTCATGCAGCCAACCCCAGTCCTCTTCCTGGGATCTGAACTCCAAAGCCAATCTAGAGCCTCAGCCCCCACCCCCCGCCAACCCCAGTGGGGGCACAGACAAACGTCTCAGATTGGTGAATGCTGGCCAGCACCGACCCTCTGTGCGGGAATCTCTCTGCTTTGCCCTCTGCACCCCTATTGCTCTGTTCTCTTCCATGGCTCTGGAGCTTACCCCCACCCCTCCACCTACCGTCTCCACCAGTGAAGGGGTTTCCTAGTGTGTGGAAACTTTTCCACCTTCGAAACTCCCTCCCAGAAGTGCAAGTCCTGTCCCTATTCTTTTGTCTCTGTTTTTTTTTTTTCTTTTTTCTTTTGTCCTCCCCATGTACGTGGGGAGTTTCTTGCCTTTGGGGAAGTCTGAGGTCTTCTGCCAGCATTCTGTAAGTGTTTTGTAGGAGTTGTTCCACAAGTAGATGCATTTCTGATGTAATTTGTGGGGAGGAAGGTGATCTCCACGTCTTACTCCTCTGCCATCTTGAAGGTCCTAACTCCCCAAGTGTTTAAAATGCCTTTTTAAATTGTGTTTTTTGATTCAGAATCCCATGTGGGTTCATAAATGGATTTGCTTGCTGTCATTTAATGCTATTTTTAATGCAGAAGAGTACTCTCATCTTGCTTCTTCTTCTTCTTCTTCTTCTTCTTCTTCTTCTTCTTCTTCTTCTTCATGACAGTAACATGTTGTATAGATCAAGCCTGTTGATCTATATATCTATATATACCTGTTGATCTGTATATCTATACAGTGTCTTTCATTCTAGATTTGTCTGTGTGCTTGTTATTAATTTATTGACTCTCAGATCAAAAATCAAGTGCAGTATCTGCTCTGAGATAAGGGACTGGACATTTAACATTTCTCATTTACAGAGAACATTATGCTAAACTTTGTCAATAGACAGTGTTAGAAGACATTGCAGGAGGAAGGTGCCATCTCTCTTTTCAGGTATTCTGCATTTTGCTTTGTTTGCTACACTTGCTGCATGGTCAGAGGTACATATGTGAAAACATCTGGTGGTACCCTGATTCAGACAAATGCTCAGAGTATACAGTCCCTCAGCAACTTCACAGCACTGTCTCACTTTGTCACTGTCCTCCCTATGAAGACATTGCACATTCTAGACCCCACACTATCATTCCCTCTGTGATCCAGCACACTAACCTCAGTTCCCCTTCATCCCGACTGTTGCTTACGTCTTACACAGTGACTGTGGAATAACTTTCCCCAAGCAACCCAAAAAACTTCCCTACCATCAGTGGACTGTAACTATACTTTCTCCAGCAAGTTCTGAATGCCAGCTTTGGGGAGGTTATCCCTCCTTCCAAGTTCGTCCTTTCTTGGATACTCTCCCTCAGAACTAGAATAACACTTATAGTTCTCTTTCCATCTTTAGAATTATTTTCCTATCATAGATAATAATTAATTATATTAGTTTCCCTCTTTAAATTTACTGTATGGCTTCTATCTTCTGAATGGACCCAGACTAATATATTTTTGTTTAAATATTGTGGTATTGTGATATTGTTTAATTTGTTCCTTTATCCCAGTATTTCCTGGAAGTTAGGTCTAAAGACTTGTCTAGATTCAAGTTTAATACTTTTGGCAAGAATAATTTTAGGTTCTGAAATAATCCATAGCTCCAAGTCTTCTTTTTCGTGAAAAATGGTATTTAAAAACAAATAAATATGCTAGGTGTTAAATGAGCCCTCTCTAGTGGATTATCATTGCTTGATCATTGCTAGATCTTTCAGTGAACAGACTTATTTAAAGGTTAATTACTTTATATTGCTATTTCCAATTTGAACTGAACATTAAAGGATTTTATCTCAATTCATTGATTTTATATCATTTATACATATATAAATGTACATATATAAATACATTAATTTAGTTACAATATATACATTTTACTAAACTGATATATATGTTATCTATTACTGAATACAAAATGATACCAAAATTTAGAAGTTCTAAACAACAAACACTTATTGGGTCACATGCTTCTGTAGGTCAGAAATTTGGGAGTGGCTTAGCTGGGTGATTTTGGTTCAGAATCATACATGAGGTAGTAGTCAACTTGTCTACAGTCTTCTGAAGGCTTGAGAAGGACTGGAGGATGTGTCTCCAAGATGGCGTTCTTCCAAGGCTGTTGGCTAGAGGCCTCTATTTCTCACTTGCTATTGGCATGAGGTTTCAGTTGCTTGCCAAGTTGACTTCTTCATAATTATTCCTAAGTAAGCTCATGACTTGTCAGCTGGCTTCCCCATAGAGTGTGATCTGAGAGAGAAGCAATGAGGAAGCCTCATGCCTGTTAGTCCCAGTCCTAGATGTGGCACACCATCATATCCACCACATTGTATTCATTAGAAGCAAGTCACTAAATCTAACCCACACTCACAGAGAAGGGAATTAAGGTCCACCTCTTGAAGGGAGGAGTATCAAATTATTTATGGTCATATTTTAAAAGCATCATAATTGCTTATTTCCTTATCTTACATCATACATAAGTAGATACAAATTGCCATAACTATATTAACAAAAATAAGATTAAAAAATGAAGTGCAGTGAACGAAGAATAAAATTTTATTGCAGGGTTTTAAACTTTTAAAATATATCCTACTAAGAATGTATGCTCAGAGTATTATGTTCAAAAGTCAGCAATTATTTTCTCTGTTACCAATTTGATATATAATTAAGTTTATTTGTTTTCCTTTTTTTCAGTTTTAGAATGTTTAATTTTGGATGCAAATCTGGTTTTTGATGAAGCAAAATATATGTATAGTTTAAAAAAGCAACTATTTTAAAAGATAATCAAAGTTGTCTTGCTTTTCACATTCTGTCTCGTCTATTTTATCGTTTCTCTGCCTCGTTTCTATAGAGAGACATTTTTATTATTTTTGGTTTATTTTTCTTATATTTCTTTTTTTCAAAACAAGCCCTATAAAAGTCAAATAATAACTAATCCCCTTTTGATGCTATCTACCTATCTACCTATCTATCTATCTATCTATCTATCTATCTATCTATCTATCTATCTATATATATATATATATATATCTTCTTGGATTTATAAAAGCCAAACAATTACTAATTTATTTTCTCTGGAGAGGGAGATTGTAGACCCTTTGTATTCAATGGCATGGTTAGGTTCCTCAGGTTGGCAGCCATCATGAGCAGCATGCTCTTTTCAGAAGATGTCCTGCCAAATGAACTGTACCTTAGAGACAATGGGCATGGCAGCAGCACAAATGGTAGCATGTTCCTTTCACACAGTTCTGGTTGATGAACCAAAAACAGTCACCTTGACAGTGAAATCTATGCCAACTCTATTCAAAACTGTAAGACAGGCAAATAATACATTTCACTATACATTCTCTTCTGGCTAAAACAAATTGAGGTTTTCTATGCAGATTTTTGCATGAGGTACTTTAGAGAGAATTCCGAAGGAAGTTTCTGAATCTGTATAAATAGCATGTTTTGGTAGCCAGGCAAAAGTGGAAAGGGTAAAAAAACAAACAAAAAAAACCCTACACATCAAGATTGGGCATTGGAGCCCTTTTATAAAAAAAAATTCAAAAACATATTCTTCAGGTAATTTTGAACAAATAAGCATTAAAATGACATAATGATTATATCTTTTAATCATCAAGGTATCATCAAGGTTGTTTCACACTATGAACAAATTACAAATATCTTGTTTTAGAGGCAGAATTGTTTAGGGGAAATTCCAGTGGATTACAAAATAGAGTGCATGAAATGACTTCTATTCTAGCAGGCTTGTTATATTCAGTGTTTCACTAAAGTAACAACTAAAGCCATGGCTGAAGGAAATTGGGTTTTTAGCCTGTTTTTGAATTACTAAGAGTGACAAATAAGTCTAAAGGGACTTCATATAGTGGAATACACCCCTTCTTATCAATTAATATATTCACCAGTTGTATGTCTCTCTTCTTTCCTTCCTTCCTTCTTTGCTTTGTTCTTTCTCTCATTTGTTTATTCCTTCTTAATTTACTCACTTATTTGTTAATCTTTTCAATTGTTTACTCATTTGTTTATTTACCAGTTCATTTATTCATCCATGTAAAGTAACATCTTCTTTAGCCTGGACCACTACAATAACAAATAGCATTTTAGCTAGTTTCCCAGTTCCACTCTGACAGAATTACAATCCATTCTCCACACTGCATACAGTGACTTTAAAATGTAAATTATTTTGCTTCCTTCCCCTGCAAAATATCTCACAATGGCCTACATTGTCACACAGGGAAGGTTTGAAATTTCTACAATGGCTTACTTAATCTTATTCCTTGCTGTCTCTCCAATTTCATCTTCTTCCAATCCACCTTGCATATATTACACTAGCAATATTGGCTTTTTTGTTGTGCCTCAGTAACACCAAGTGTTTTGTTTTGTTTTGTTTTTCTATCTTAAATACTTGTTATCTAGAGTGTTCCTCCCACACATCTTAGTAGGAATGGCTGTTATCATTTCTATTATTGCTCAAATGATAGAGATGTCTTTCTGACTAACTTATCTCAAATTACCTCCTTTCTCTTTCTATCACATCACACTGTCTCCTTAGTCCTTATCATAGTTTGAAAGAGATTGTGTGTCTCCCCATATAGAATGTAAACTTTGTGAGCACAAGAACTTTATTTATCTTGTTCACCATTGTATTCCCAAAAACCCAAAATAGTGAGACACACAGTAGATTTCTAATAAGTAATAGTTGGAGGAATGTCTGAGTGAATCCTTCTCTCCCAAAAATATTTCTTGTAAATATGCTGGGCATTCTGTTTGGCCAAAGGATAAATGGACAATTAAAATTGTCTCAAGGGACACCATTCTAGTGAAGAGAAACACATACAACCAAACAAATGATTACCATAGTGTGTGTTGGTGATAAAATTTCATACTAGAAACAAGTCAATTTAAAACATGGAGTTCTTATGACCAACTGGGGAGGTCAGATAAAGAAAAAGCAGAATGATTGGCTTATGTGAGGAGCATTGAGGAGGCCAATTTGGCTGGAGTTGAGTGAGTGAGAGAATATGAGAGAAGTGACATAGGAAGAGGCTTGAACATTAAATCAAATTGTATTTATGAAATTTACACTATGTAACAGCTTTAAAAACACTGATTAAATCAAACAACAAGAAAAATAGTGTTGAGAAGATTGTAAGTTCCTTGAAAAAAGAGACATTGCTACGTTGTTTCTTCACCCTTTAGCAACATGGGCTTAAACAGCAAAAATCCACATATACATGTTTTATTTTTTTTGGTAAATACATAACTACAGTTCTACAAGACCCCTGCTTGGTTGAGTCTATGGATGTGGAACTGCAAATATGGAGGGATGACTGTAAAGTTATACGTGGGTTTTTTTGACTGTGCAGAGGTCAGTGTTCCTAACCTCTGCGTTGTTCAAGGGTCAACTATATTTCCCAAAGTGACTTTCAGAGCATTAAACATGCAATAAATACTCAATAGTTGTACAAATTTAGATTATTAAATGCATACACTCATGTGATACACCAATTTCCCATCAGTTAATGATTTACTAGTCCCTTGCCTTGGATCACCCTTTTGGCAGAGGTGTGTACCCTCCTTCTTTATAGATACTTCATCCAGCTAATAAGAGATGGGATATTGAAGCTTTCCCTTTCAAGACATTTTCCTTTCTATTCTACTTGTTCTTCTCACATGGCTTTGCCGAGAGTAACACTGGAAGACAGAAAAACATGCCTCCTATCAATTGATTCCTTAGCTTGTTTTCTCATTATTGCTACATAACAAATAACTGGAAAATGTATGCAGCTTACACTAACCATTTTATATTGCTCACTATTTGTGAATTGGAGATTTGGTAAGGGCTTGACTAGGCAATTCTCAAGTGGGGTTTATCCTGAAAGTTGATGTCAACTTGAAGCTATAGTCATCTGAAGGCTTCATGAGTAGAATGTGCAAGATAATTTAATCACATGGCTAGCAGTTGATATTGTTTATCATCTGGGGCCTCAGCTAGTGCTGTTGACTAGATCACGTACACTTGGCCTCTCCAAATAGTCTGTGCTTCTTCACAGCATGGAGATAATAAAGTAGGCAGACTTTTTGAATGATAGCCAAAAGCTCCAAATATGACTTTTCCAGTAAGAGAGAAGCTGGATTATCTTGTATGGCCTAGCCTCAGAAGCCAATAAGCATCATTTAAACTGCATTCTAATGGTTTATGAGTTTATAAGGTGAGCTAAAATTTAAGAATTTAAGAGGAGTGAGTTTAAACTCCATGTCTTAGGGGGAAGAAGGTCAATTAATTTGTGGACATGTTTTAATACTGCCATAGCCTTCATTAATAACTTGACTTCATTTGAAATGTTTTTCTATGTTGAAAGCGCCTCCTGCAGAAGCTCTTTGGAATCAGCCAATTTCTGCTTTGATGTTATTTACTGACCTGAGCCAAGAATAAAAGTTAACACTTGAGCTAAGTAGGCTAATGAAAAACTGGTCTAGGTTTGAAGAATGAAAAGATACATGACTCAGCTACTTTTGTTTGGGTTTCTTAGTTTTACTTCAGTTTACTACCAAACCAGCCAATACGTAGTGGAAAAAGATATTTGAAATGAAGATACAAATGAATGGAAGAAGTTCCCCAGTGCCTCCTAAGTTCTTCCCAAAGGCATGCCCAACTTTTGGTGCTCAATGCTGTCTGAGTGGAGTGAGGATCCCTTCCTCTATTTTGAGTTTTATACCATAGTAGCCTTCAGGGCTTATGCCATCAAGACTAAAGAAAATGCTTGCTGTGCCCAGTCACAAAATTTCCTATTACATATATATATTTACTCCATCTTTGGCCTTGAGAAAGGCCTGGTCATGATCCACCACGATTCTCTAATTGTCTTAGGAGATATAAGTTGGCTAAATGTTACCAAGATAAGTGTAGAGCAATTTTTATAGTAATAATTAATAACACTTTTTCTCTCTTGACTCCTATCCCACTTCCTCTCAAAATATTTAGTTTTTAGCTGCACTGAAAAACATGCCATTCCTGAAAACAAATTGATATCTCTCATTTCTACAACTTGCTCAAACTGTCCCTTATGCCTGGAATGCCAGTTTCTTCATGGCAACAATAAATCCTACTAAAGCGAACTTCAAATCTCACATCATCTACCTACCTAGATCCCTCACTTTCTAGATCCCTCCCTTTTACCAATGCCACTTATATAGCGTTTATCACTTTGCCTTGTACTATTTATAGGTATACACGACTATACAATTATAGTGAGCTCCTTGATGACAGTGACTTTTTATATTTTTGTTTCTTCCTTAGTGTCCAACATAGACCACTGCATATTATAGATGTTCACTTTTATTTATTATTTTTTATTAGTTTCTGCTTTATAACAAAGTGAATCAGTCATACATATACATCTGTTCCCACATCCCTTCCCTCATGCATCTCCCTCCCTCCCACACTCCCCATCCCACCCCTCCAGGCGGTCACAAAGCACTGAGCTGATCTCCCTGTGCTCTGCGGCTGCTTCCCACTATCTATCTACCTTACGTTTGGTAGTGTATATATGTCCATGCCTCTCTTTTGCTTTGTCACAGCTTACCCTTCCCCCTCCCCATATCCTTAAGTCCATTCTCTAGTAGGTCTGTGTCATTATTCCCGTTTTACCCCTAGGTTCTTCATGACAATTTTTTTAATTCCGTATATATGTGTTAGCATACAGTATTTGTCTTTCTCTTTCTGACTTACTTCACTCTGTATGACAGACTCTAGGTCTATCCACCTCATTACAAATAGCTCAGTTTCGTTTCTTTTTATGGCTGAGTAATATTCCATTGTATATATGTGCCACATCTTCTTTGTCCATTCCTCTGGTGATGGACACTTAGGTTGTTTCCAGCTCCGGGCTATTGTGAATAGAGCTGCAATGAACATTTTGGTACATGTCTCTTTTTGAATTATGGTTTTCTCAGGGTATATGCCAAGTAGTGGGATTGCTGGGTCATATGGTAGTTCTATTTGTAGTTTTTTAAGGAACCTCCATACTGTTCTCCATAGTGGCTGTACCAATTCACATTCCCACCAGCAGTGCAAGAGTGTTCCCTTTTCTCCACACCCTCTCCAGCATTTATTGTTTCTAGATTTCTTGATGATGGCCATTCTGACTGGTGTGAGATGATATCTCATTGTAGTTTTGATTTGCATTTCTCTAATGATTAATGATGTTGAACATTCTTTCATGTGTTTGTTGGCAGTCTGTATATCTTCTTTGGAGAAATGCCTATTTAAGTCTTCTGCCCATTTTTGGATTGGGTTGTTTGTTTTTTTGCTATTGAGCTGCATGAGCTGTTTATAAATTTTGGAGATTAATCCTTTGTCAGTCGCTTCATTTGCAAATATTTTCTCCCATTCTGAGGGTTGCCTTTTGGTCTTGTTTATGGTTTCCTTTGCTGTGCAAAAGCTTTGAAGTTTCATTACATCCCATTTGTTTATCTTTGTTTTTATTTCCATTTCTCTAGGAGGTGGGTCCAAAAGGATCTTGCTGTGATTTATGTCATAGAGTGTTCTACCTATGTTTTCCTCTAAGAGTTTGATAGTTTCTGGCCTTACATTTAAGTCTTTAATCCATTTTGAGCTTATTTTTGTGTATGGTGTTAGGGAATGATCTAATCTCAAACATTTACATGTACCTGTCCAGTTTTCCCAACACCACTTATTGAAGAGGCTGTCCTTTCTCCACTGTACATTCCTGCCTCCTTTATCAAAGATAAGTTGGCCATATGTGCGTGGGTTTATCTCTGGGCTTTCTATCCTGATCCACTGATCTATCTTTCTGTTTTTATGCCAGTACCACACTGTCTTAATTACTGTAGCTTTGTAGTATAGTCTGAAGTCAGGGAGCCTGATTCCTCCAGCTCCGTTTTTCGTTCTCAAGATTGCTTTGGCTCTTCGGGGTCTTTTGTTTTTCCAAACAACTTTTGAAATTTTTGGTTCTTGTTCTGTGAAAAATGCCAGTGGTAGTTTGATAGGGATTGCATTGAATCTTTAGATTGCTTTGGGTAGTAGAATCATTTTCACAATATTGATTCTTCCAGTCCAGGAGCATGATATATCTCTCCATCTATTTGTATCATCTTTAATTTCTTTCATCAGTGTCTTATAATTTTCTGCATACAGGTCTTTTGTCTCCTTAGGTAGGTTTATTCCTAGATATTTTATTCTTTTTGTTGCAATGGTAAATGGGAGTGTTTTCTTGATTTCATTTTCAGATTTTTCATCATTAGTGTACAGGAATGCCAGAGATTTCTGTACATTAATTTTGTATCCTGCTACTTTACCAAATTCATTGATTAGCTCTAGTAGTTTTTCGGTAGAATCTTTAGGATTCTCTATGTATAGTATCATGTCATCTGCAAACAGTGACAGCTTTACTTCTTCTTTTCCAATTTGGATTCCTCTTATTTCCTTTTCTTCTCTGATTGCTGTGGCTAAAACTTCCAAAACTATGTTGAATAAGAGTGGTGTGAGTGGGTAGACTTGTCTTGTTCCTGATCTTAGTGGAAATGGTTTCAGTTTTTCACCATTGAGGACAATGTTGGCTGTGGGTTTGTCATATATGGCCTTTATTATGTTGAGGAAAGTTCCCTCTATGCCTACTTTCTGCAGGGTTTTTATCATAAATGGGTGTTGAATTTTGTCAAAAGCTTTCTCTGCATCTATTGAGATGATCATATGGCTTTTCTCCTTCAACTTGTTAATATGGTGTATCACATTGATTGATTTGCATATATTGAAGAATCCTTGCATTCCTGGAATAAACCCCACTTGATCATGGTGTATGATCCTTTTAATGTGCTGTTGGATTCTGTTTGCTAGTATTTTGTTGAGGATTCTTGCATCTATGTTCATCAGTGATATTGGCCTGTAGTTTTCTTTCTTTGTGACATCCTTGCCTGGTTTTGGTATCAAGGTGATGGTGGCCTCGTAGAATGAGTTTGGGAGTGTTCCTTCCTCTGATATTGTTTGGAAGAGTTTGAGAAGGATGGGTGTTAGCTCTTCTCTAAATGTTTGATAGAATTTGCCTGTGAAGCCATCTGGTCCTGGGCTTTTGTTTGATGGAAGATGTTTTATCACAGTTTCAATTTCAGTGCTTGTGATTGGTCTATTCATATTTTCTATTTCTTCCTGAGTCAGTGTTGGCAGGTTGTGCATTTCTAAGAATTTGTCCATTTCTTCCAGGTTGTCCATTTTATTGGCATAGAGTTGCTTGTAGTAATCTCTCATGATTTTTTGTATTTCTGCAGTGTCAGTTGTTACTTCTCCTTTTTCATTTCTAATTCTATTGATTTGAGTCTTCTCCCTTCTTTTCTTGATGAGTCTGGCTAATGGTTTGTCAATTTTGTTTATCTTCTCAAAAAAACCAGCTTTTAGTTTGGTTGATCTTTGCTATCGTTTCCTTCATTTCTTTTTCATTTATTTCTGATCTGATCTTTATGATTTCTTTCCTTCTGCTAACTTTGGGGGTTTTGTGTTCTTCTTTCTCTAATTGCTTTAGGTGCAGGGTCAGGTTGTTTACTCGAAATGTTTCCTGTTTCTTAAGGTGGGATTGTACTGCTATAAACTTCCCCCTTAGAACTGCTTTTGCTGCGTCCCATAGGTTTTGGGTCGTCGTGTCTCCACTGTCATTTGTTTCTAGGTATTTTTTCATTTCCTCTTTGATTTCTTCAGTGATCACTTCGTTATTGAGTAGTGTATTGTTTAGCCTCCATGTGTTTGTATTTTTTACAGATCTTTTCCTGTAATTGATGTCTAGTCTCATAGCATTGTGGTCGGAAAAGATACTTGATACACAATTTTCTTAAAGTTACCAAAGCTTGATTTGTGACCCAAGATATGATCTTTCCTGGAGAATGTTCCATGAGCACTTGAGAAAAATGTGTATTCTGTTGTTTTTGGATGGAATGTCCTATAAATATCAACTAAGTCTGTCTTGTTTAATGTATCATTTAAAGCTTGTGTTTCCTTATTTATTTTCATTTTGGATGATCTGTCCATTGGTGAAAGTGGGGTGTTAAAGTCTCCTACTATGATTGTGTTACTGTCGATTTCCCCTTTTATGGCTGTTAGTATTTGCCTTATGTATTGAGGTGCTCCTATGTTGGGTGCATAAATATTTACAATTGTTATATCTTCTTCTTGGATCGATCCCTTTATCGTTATTTAGTGTCCTTCTTTGTCTCTTCTAATAGTCTTTATTTTAAAGTCTATTTTGTCTGATATGAGAATTGCTACTCCAGCTTTCTTTTGATTTCCATTTGCATGGAATATCTTTTTCCATCCCCTTACTTTCAATCTGTATGTGTCTCTAGGTAGGAAGTGGGTCTCTTGTAGACAGCATATATATGGGTCTTGTTTTTGTATCCATTCAGCCACTCTGTGTCTTTTGGTGGGAGCATTTAGTGCATTTACATTTAAGGTAATTATTGATATGTATGTTCCTATTCCCATTTCCTTAATTGCTTTGGGTTCGTTATTGTAGGTATATTCCTTCTGTTGTGTTTCTTGCCTAGAGAAGTTCCTTTAGCATTTGTTGTAAAGCTGGTTTGGTGGTGTTGAACTCTCTCAGCTTTTGCTTGTCTGTAAAGGTTTTAATTTCTCCATCAAATCTGAATGAGATCCTTGCTGGGTAGAGTAATCTTGGTTACAGGTTTCTCTTCTTCATCACTTTAATTATGTCCTGCCACTCCCTTCTGGCTTGTAGAGTTTCTGCTGAGAGATCAGCTGTTAACCTGATGGGGATTCCCTTGTGTGTTATTTGTTGTTTTTCCCTTGCTGCTTTTAATATGATTTCTTTGTGTTTAATTTTTGACAGTTTGATTAATATGCATCTTGACCTATTTCTCCTTGGATTTATTCTGTATGGGACTCTCTGTGCCTCCTGGACTTGATTAACTATTTCCCTTCCCATATTGGGGAAGTTTTCAACTATAATATCTTCAAATATTTTCTCAGTCCCTTTCTTTTTCTCTTCTTCTTCTGGAAGCCCTATAATTCGAATGTTGGTGCGTTTAATGTTGTCCCAGAGGTCTCTGAGACTGTCCTCTGTTCTTTTCATTCTTTTTTCTTTAGTTTGCTCTGCATCAGTTATTTTCACTATTTTATCTTCCACCTCACTTATCCGTTCTTCTGCCTCAGTTATTCTGCTATTGATGCCATCTAGAGTATTTTTCATTTCATTTATTGTGTTTTTAATCGATGCTTGATTCGTCTTTAGTTCTTCTAGGTCCTTGTTAACTGTTTCTTGCATTTTGTCTATTCTATTTCCAAGATTTTGGATCTTGGAAATAGAATCTTGGATCATCTTTACTATCATTATTCTGAATTCTTTTTCAGGTAGACTGCCTATTACCTCTTCATTTGTTAGGTCTGGTAGGTTTTTATCTTGCTCTTTCACCTGCTGTGTGTTTTGCTGTCTTCTCATTTTGCTTATGTTACTGTGTTTGGGGTCTCCTTTTTGCCAGCTGCAGATTCGTAGTTCCCATTGTTTTTGGTGTCTGACCCCAGTGGCTAAGGTTGTTTCAGTAGGTTGTGTAGGCTTCCTGGTGGGGGGGGCTAATGCCTATGTTCTGGTGGTAGAGGCTCGATCTTGTCTTTCTGGTGGACAGTTCCAGGTCTGGTGGTGTGTTTTGGTGTGCCTATGTCCTTATTATGTTTTTAGGTAGCCTCTCTGCTAATGGGTGGGGTGGTGTTCCTGCCTTGCTAGTTGCTTGGCATAGGGTGACCAGCACTGTAGCTTGCTGGTCGTTGACTGAAGCTGGGTGCTGGTGTTGAGATGGAGATCTTTGGGAGATTTTCGCCGCTTGATATAATGTGGAGCTGGGAGGTCTCTTGTGGACCCGTGTCCTGAAGTTGGCTCTCCCACTTCAGAGGCACAGCACTGACTCCTGGCTGCAGCACCAAGAGCCTTTCATCCACCCGGCTCATAATATCAGGGAGAAAAAGTAGAAAGAAAGAATTAGTAGAAGAAAGAAAGAGAGAGGGAAAGAAAGATAGAAGGGAAGAAAGAAAGAAAGGAGGGATGGAGGGAGGAAGGATGGAAAGAAAGAAGGAAAGAAAGGAGGGAGGAATGAAAGCAAAAGGAAGAGTGCATGGAAGAAGGGAGGGAGGGAGGAAGGAAAGAAAGACAGGAGGGAGGAAGGAAAGAAAAAGAAAGTGGAAAGAAGAAGGGTGGGAGGGAGGGAGAGAGGAAAGAAAAAGAAAGAAAGGAAGGAGGAGCGGAGGGAGGGAGGGAGGAAGGGAAGGTAGGAAAAAAAGAAAGAGCAGGTAAAGTAAAATAGAATAAAGTATGAAATATAGTAGCGTTATTAAAATTAAAAATTAATTATTGAAAAAAAAAACGGACCGATAGAACCCTGGGACATATGGTGGAAGCAAAGCTATACAGAGAGAATCTTACACAGAAGTTTACACATACGCATTCACAAAAAGAGAGCAGGGGGAAAAATCAAAAATCTTGTTCTCCAAGTCCACCTCCTCAATTTGGGATAATTCGTTGTAAAAAGAGGAAAAGGGCGAGAAGTCTGAAATCTTGCTCTCTAAGTCCACCTCCTTAATTTGGGATAATTCATTGTAAAAAGAGGAAAAGGGGGGAAAGTCTTAAATCTTGTCCTCAAAGTCCACTTCCTCAATTTGGGATGATTCGCTGTCCATTCATGCACTCCACAGACGCAGGGCACATCAAATGGACTGTGGAGCTTTAATCCGCTGCCTCCGAGGCTGCACAGAGAGATTTCCCTGTCTCTGCTCTCACAGCTCCCGGGTCTCAGCCTTGGACCTGGCCCCGCCTCTGTGCGTAAGTCGCCGGAGGGCCTCCGTTCTTCGCTCAGACAGGACGGGTTTAAAGGAGCCGCTGATTCGGGGGCTCTGGCTCACTCAGGCAGAGGGGAGGGAGGGGCGCGCATTGTGGGGCGGGCCTGCGGCGGCAGGGGCTGGCGTGATGTTGCAGCAGCCCGTGGCGCTCCGTGCGCTTTCCTGGGAAAGCCGTCCCCGGGTCCCGGGACCCCGGCAGTGGCGGGGTGCACAGGCCCCCCGGAAGGCGGGGCGGACAGTGACCCGCGCTCGCACACAGGCCCTGCAGCGGCGGCGACGGCGGCGGCAGCAGCAGCCCCAGCGTCCCACGCCCGTCTCCGAGTTCCACGCCTTAGCCGCAGCTTGCGCCTGTCTCCGGTGCTTCCCCAAGCAGCCCTCTTAATGCCCTCTCCTCGCGCACCAGGAAACAAAAGGGAAAAAAGTCTCTTGCCTCTTTGGCAGCTCCAGACCCTTTCCCCGGACTCCCTCCAGGCTAGCCGTGGTGCACTAACCCCTTCAGGCTCTCTTCCTGCCGCCAGCTCCAGTCCTCTCCCTGCGCTCCGACTTGATGTTCACTTTTATTGATTTACATTGACATGTTGGTCAAGTTAGGCAACTAATCAAGGACAAAAATCAGCTCTGTAAATACTTTCACAATTACTTTCCATAAACAAGCTTGTCACGTGGTTAAATGTTTTGGAGGATAAATAGATTAATGCATTTTTTTCACAGCACCAAGTCAATAACCATTTTGGTTTGGAAAAAATATATATATAGTTAAGCTAATTATTTGTATCCATATAGAAAAAAAAATAACCTAAGTAGAGTTTTGGTTAGTATTTTATTTTAGCTTTTTAACGAGTTATGTAAAGAGTGTTGAAGTTCAGTCAGGCTTTAAGTGTGACATGGCATTAAGAAAGAGTTTTTAACTTCTATACAAGATAACAATTTACTCACTTCAAATAGAACATATCTAATTATATAGGGATCCCATTTATTGAAATTTTGTAAGTCCATAAGTTTTCCTGTCTTCCCATCATACTCCTTAAAATGAACCCAATTTCTTTGACTGAAAACACAAAGTCACCTTACAATTGCAGTATTTCATCTCATCTTTCTCAGGGTTTACTTATAGGACTCTCAGTACACACTTTTCTCTTCCAAGAAGAGCCATAAACATCAGGATTGCAATAAAGCATAGTCATGACAGATGTGACAGTGACTAATTGTAGCTTATGCTGGCAATATGGCAGAGGGATTTTCTCATTAAAGGTAAGGGTCAGAGAAAGATTTGAGAATGAGAAAGCAATGTAACGGGGTCAGGGCAAAATGACCACCTCAGGCCTGAGTCAACCCAAGTGGAAAATTACTTGAAAAGCAGGTTAGCAATTTGAACCAGGAGTGAAATAATGTATAAAAAAGCTTTTAACACTTGCATAGGGATGACCATACACATTCTCAAATAGCCTTAAAATCATTACTCGTTCTTACCAGTGAAAGATTTTTCCATGCCTGTTATAATCATTTCTTTCAAAGCCATTGATATATAAGTAATTATATTAATAATTAAATTTTGTTCCTTCTCCATCTTCAGAACCTTTGCATCAACATTCTCCTCACCATTTCTATTGTCACTGTCATAGTTCAGACCCTCAATTCATCTCCCATGGATCAGAAAATAGTCTCCAAATGTTTTTTTTCCAATTCTAGGGGTTTTTTTTCTCTTTGAAGCTCATTGTCTCTGTGTTTCAAAAGCTTAAAATGGTTCTGCAGTATTTACCAACTGAAATTTAAAACCTGTAGCCTGTTACTCAAGGCCCTCCACATTATGCTTTCAATCTACCCTCTTCTAAATGTAATCCTCATGACTACCCTGAACATTCTCTGTGTTCTACCCACGTGGAGATACATGTTCTCTAGATGAATTGCTTGTTTTTTCGACTTTTTTTTTTACTTCTTTGCAAATTCATTTTCACATCATATGCATATTCAGCCACCTATCCTTTTTAGCCTAAATCAAAGCCTAACTCTTCCATGATGCCTCCACTAATTCCTCCTAGATAGAAATAATTTTCTCTTCTATGAGTGTGGAACTGTAATTCTTTTTGTATTTACCTCATTTGGTCCTCTTCCGTTGGTCTATTTCCTGTTACTACCACTATCATTGACTCAGTCCCCCCTTATATGATCTTTAGTATTATTCAATATTGTTGATCAAACCCTACTTCTTAAAACACTATTTTACTGGATTCCAAAATAATATGTTATTCCTGTTTATCTCTTTTGAATGCTCCAAATGCTCCTGTTCATTTTCTTTGCTCTTCTAACTAGCCATTAAATGTTAAACTTTTTCAAAGTTCAGCCCCAGGTACTCTGTCATCCTATACCTTCTCCTTAGGTAATATTTCCAATATCTATGGTTTTTATGCATATGACTGGCAAATTTATATCTTTAAAAGTAATTAGCCATGGGATTTCCAGACCTTTCTATTCAACTGACAATTTTGCAATTCATCTTGAATATCAAAAACACTACTCAAACTCAGCATAATCAAAACCATGCTCATAATATTGTTTTACACTCAAATATGATTCTATTCCAGTGTTCTTTGTCTCAACAAATGACAGTGACATCATTCAGGCTATCTCTGCCAACTTTCTCTCCCTTGCCTCTCATAGTCAATTTGTTGCCGACTCTTGAAGCACTTACTTACAAAGGACACTCAAACCTATTTCTACCTCCCACTGAAAAGTCATTGGTCCAAGCTAGCATCATTTCTTACTGGGGCTACTTTTATAGCCTTCTAATAATCTCTCCTTATTTATTCAGGGACCCTGTAATCCATTCTTCACACTGCATCTAGTTTATATTTTCAAAACATTAATTGAATAACATTAATTACTCGGCTTAAAACTCTGCAAAGGTTTGCTATTGTTTTTAGTATAGACTTTAACACTGCTATAGTCTTATTTCAGGGCATGATGTCATGTTCTGTTTGACCACTTGGCCATTTCACATGTGGTACCCTTAGCCTGGAATGTATCTCCTTCTCCTTTTTACCAAATCAATACTTACCTACCATAGCTCAGTTCAAGGGTTTCTTTGTTACAAAAGGCTTCCCTGAACACCTCAGTTAGTTTATGCCCTCCTCTTATAGGTTGCTATTGCACTATATGCCCCCCTTTCATAATATTTGTCACAATTATAATTTTATGTCTATTTATGCCATTATTTTAATAATGTCTTATCTTCATCTCTGTAAGCTCTGCTGAGTAAGAGATCAGGTCTGTATTTGTCACCTTTGTATCACCAGCACCTGACACAATACTGAAACAAAATAAATATCCAATTACTATTTTTTGAATGAATTAATTATCTCTAAAAGAAATTATGTTCCTTTATTTGACAGATATTTTGGAGTACTTACTATATGTTATACACAAGAATTTGGAGGTTTTGCCTACATTATTTTTATCTCTTCTTTAACACCTTGATAAGTGAATGAATGAATAAATGAAAGTAAGTGAATTTGTCTTATCAGGATATTTGATTTCAAATAGAAGCCTCCATAATATGAAAAGTTAAGATTCCATAAGTATGTTGGTTCTACCTCCAGAAACCTCTTTAAATTCTATTTTATAATAATACTACTATACATGTAAATATCATTTTAGTTCAGTAATTTTCACATACTTTCTCATTTGTGTATCAAAACAATTTTTATACTTTATTTTTTTTATTGTAGTAAAATTGCTTTACAATTTTGTGTTAGTTTCTGCTGTACAATGAAGTGAATCAACTATATGTATACTTATATCCCCTCCCTCTTGGACCTTCCTACCGTCCCCCAATCCCACCCATCTAGGTCGTCACAGAGCACCAAGCCAAGCTCCCTGCACTATACAGCAGGTTACCACTAGCTATCTATTTTACACCTGGTAGTGCATTTATGTCAAACCTAATCTCTCAATTCGTCTCACCCTGCCATTCCCCCTGTGTCATCATGTCCGTTCACTATGTCTACGTCATTATTCCTGCCCTACAAATAGGTTCATCTGTACCATTTTTCTGGATTCCACATATATGCATTAATATACGATATTTGTCTTTCTCTTTCTGGCTAACCTCACTCAGTATGACAGACTCCAGGTCCATACACATCTCCACAAATGACCCAATTTTGTTCCTTTTTATGGCTGAGTAATATTCCATTGTAGTTATGTACCACATCTTCTTTATCCATTCATCCAATGATGGACATTTAGGTTGTCTCCATGTCCTAGCTATTGTAAATAGTGTTGCAATGAATATTGGTGTGCATGTATCCTTTTGAATTATGGTTTTCTCAGGGTATATGCCCAGTAGTGGGATTGCTGGATCATATGGTTCTATTTTTAGTTATTTAAGGAATCTCCATACTGTTCTCCATAGTGTCTGTATCAATTTACATTCCTACCAACAGTGCAAAACTGTTCCCTTTACTACACAACCCCTCTAGCATTTATATTTTGTAGATTTTTTGATGATGGCCATTCTGACTGGTGTGAGGTGACACCTCATTGTAGTTTTGATTTCCGTTTCTCTAATAATTAGTGATATGGAGCATCTTTTCATGAGCTTCTTGGTCATCAGTATGTCTTCTTTGGTGAAATGTCTATCAAGGTCTTCTGCCCATTTTTTAATTGGGTTGTTTGTTTTTTTGATACTTAGCTCCATGAGCTGTTTGTATATTTTGGCATTTAATTATTTATCCATTGCTTCATTTGCAAATATTTTGTCCCATTTGGAATGTTGTCTTTTTGTCTTGCTTATGGTTTCCTTTTCTGTGCAAAAGCTTTTAAGTTTAATTCGGCCCCATTCATTTATTTTTATTTTTATTTTCATTACTCTAGGAGGTGGGTCAAAAAATATCTTGCTGTGGTTTATGTCAGTGTTTCTCGTATGTTTTGCTCTAAGAGTTTTATACTGTCTGGTCATACATTTAGGTCTTTAATCCATTTTACATTCATTTTTGTTCATGGTGTTAGGTAGTGTTCAAACTTCATTTTTTACATGTAGCTGTCCAGTTTTCCCAGCACCACTTATTGAAGAGGCTGTCTTTTCTTCATTGTATGTTCTTGCCACTTTTGTCATAAATTAGATAACCATATGTGTGTGGGTTTATCGCTGGACTTTCTATCCTGTACCATCGATCTATATTTTTGTTTTTGTGCCAGTACCATATTGTCTTGATTACTGTAGCTTTGCAGTATAGTTTGAAGTCAGGGAGCTTGATTCCTCCAGCTCCTTTTTTTTCCCACATGATTGCTATGGCTATCCTTGGTCTTTTCTGTTTCCATACAAATTGTAACATTTATTGTTCTAGTACTGTGAAAAATGCCGTTGGTAATTTGATAGGAATTGAATTGAATCTGTAGATTGCTTTGGGTAGTATAGTCATTTTCACAATAGTGATTCTTCCAATCACAGAACATGGTATATTTCTCCCTCGGTTTGTATCATATTTGATTTCCTTCATCAGTGTTTTATACTTTTCTGAGTACAAGTTTTTTGCCTCCTTAGGTAGGTTTATACCTAGGTACTTTATTCTTTTTGTTGTGATGGTGAATGGGATTGTTTCCTTAATTTCTCTTTCTGATTTTTCATTGTTAGTGTATAGGAATGCAAAGGATTCCTGTGCATTAATTTTGTATCCTGCAACATTACCAAATTCATTGATTAGCTTTAGTACTTTTCTGGTGGCATGTTTAGGATACTCTATGTATAGTATCATGTCATCTGCAAACTGTGACAATTTTATTTCTTCTTTTCCAATTTGTATTCTTTTATTTCTTTCTCTTCTCTGATTGCCATGGCTAGGTCTTCCAAATCTATGTTTAATAAGAGTGGTGAGAGTAGACAACCTTGTCTTGTTCCTGATCTTAGTGGAAATATTTTCAGTTTTTCACCATTGAGAATGATGTTTGATGTGGGTTTGTCATATATGGCTTTTATTATGTTGAGGTAGTTTCCCTCTATGCTCATTTTTTGGAGAGTTTTACATAAATGGGTGTTGAATTTTGTCAGAAGCTTTCTCTGCATCCATTGAGATGATCATATGGGTTTTATTCCTTAATTTGTTAATATGGTGTATCACATTGATTGATTTGTGTATATTGAAGAATGCTTGCACCCTTGGGATAAATCCCACTTGATCATGGTGTATAATCCTTTTAATGTGTTGTTGGATTTTGTTTGCTAGTATTTTGTTGAGGATTTTTGCATCTATGTTCATCATTGATATTGGTCTGTAAATTTTTGTGTGATATATTTGCCTGGTTTTGGTATCAGTGTGATGGTGGCTTTGTAGAACGAATTTGGGAGTGTTCCTCCCTCTGCAACTTTTTGGAAGAGTTTGAGAAGGATAGGTGTTAGCTCTTCTCTAAATATTAGATAGAATTCACGTGTGAAGCCATCTGGTCCTGGACTTTTGTTGTAGTAAGGTTTTTAATCACCATTTCAATTTCATTATTTGTGAAAGGTCTCTTTATATTTTCTAATTCTTCCTGGTTCGATCTTGGAAAATTGTACCTTTCCAAGAATTTGTCTATTTCTTCATGGTTGTGCATTTTTTGGCATATAGTTGTTTATAGTAGTCTCTTTTAATCTTTTGCATTTCTGTGGTATCAGTTGTGATTTCTCCTTTTTCATTTCTAATTTTATTGGTTTGCATCTCCTCCGTTTTTTTCTTGATGAGTCTCGCTAAGGGCTTATCAATTTTGTTTATCTTCTCATAGAACCAGCTGTTAGTTTTATTGATCTTTTCTGTCATTTTCTTCATTTCTATTTCATTTATTTCTGCTCTGAACTTTATTATTTATATTCTTCTACTGACTTTGAGTTTTCCTTGTTCTTTTTCTTTAGTTGCTTTAGGTGTAAAGTTAGATTGTTTGAGATCTTTCATGTTTCTTGAGGTGAGATTGAATTGCTAGAAACTTCCTTCTTAGAAATGTTTTTGCTGTGGCCCATATGTTTTGCTTCATCTTATTTTCATTGTCATTTTTTTCTGTGTATTTTTTATTACTTCTTTGCTTTCTTCAGTGATCTCTTTGTTATTTAGTAGCACACTGTTTAGCCTTCATGTACTTGTGTTTTTCACAGCCTTTTTTTTTTCCTGTAATTGATTTCCAGTTTCATAGCACTGTGGTCAGAAAAGATACTTGTTATGATTTCAATTTTATTAAAATTACCAAGGCTTTATTTGTGACCCAAGATGTGATCTACCCTGGAGAATGTTCCGTGTGCACTTGAGAAGAAAGAGTAATCAGCCGTTTTTGGATGGAATATATAAATATCAATTAAATCTTTTGAGTCTGTTGGGTCATTTATACTTGTTTCTCCTTTTAAATTTGCTGTCTGCATGATCTGTCCATTGGTGTAAGTTTGGTGTAAAAGTCCCCACTATTAGTGTGTTGCTGTTGATTTCCTCTTTTATAGCTGTTAGCATTTGCCTTATGTATTGTGATGTTCCTATGTTGGGTGTATATATGTTTATAATTTGCATATCTTCTTCTTGGATTGATCTCTTGATCATTATGTAGTGTCCTTCCTTACCTCTTGTAACATTTGTTTAAAGTCTAGTTTATCTGATATGAGTGTTGCTACTCCAGCTTTCTTCTGATTTCCATTTGCATGGAATATCTTTTTCAATCCCTTCACTTTCAGTCTGTATGTGTCCCTAGGTCTATAGTGGGTCTCTTGTAGACAGAATATATATGGGTCTTGTTTTTGTAACCATTCAGCCAGCTATGTCTTTCTTTTGGAGCATTTACATTCAAGGTTATTATCAATGTTTTTGTTCATATTAACATTTCTTAACTGTTTTGGGTTTGTTTTTGTGGGTCTTTTTCTTCTCTTGCATTTCCCACCTAGATAATTTCCTGTAGCATTTGTTGTAAAGCTGGTTTCGTGTTGCTGAATTCTATTAACTGTTGCTTGTCTGAAAAGCTTTTGATTTCTCTGTTGGGTTTTAATGAGAGCTTTGCTGGTTAGAGTAATCTTGGTTGTAGGTTATTCTCTTTCATCACTTTAAATATATCCTGTCACTCCCTTCCCGCCTGCAGAGTTTCTGCTGAAAAATCAGCTGATAACCTTAAGGGGATTCCTTTCTATGTTATTTGTTGGTTTTCCCTTGCTGCTTTTAATATTATTTCTTTGAATTTAATTTTTATTACTTTGATTAATACGTGTCTTGTTGTGTTTCTGCTAGGATTAATCCTGTTTGGGACTCTCTGCACTTCCTGGACTTGATTGACTATTTCCTTTCCCATGTTAGGGAAGTTTTTGACTATAATCTCTTCAAATATTTTCTCAGACCCTTTCTTTTTTTCTTCTTCTTCTGAGACCCCTATGTTTTAATGTTGTTGCATTAAGTGTTGTCCCAGAGGTCTCTGAAATTGTGTTCAGTTCTTTTCATTCTTTTTTCTTTATTCTGTTCATCTGCAGTTATTTCCACCATTCTGTCTTCTAGCTCACTTATTCATTCTTCTGTCTTCAGTTATTCTCTTTTTGATTCCTTCTAGTGTATTTTTCATTTCAGTTATTGTGTTGTTCATCTCTCTTTGTTCTTCTGTTCTTGTAGATCTTTGTTAAACATTTCTTGTATTTTCTCAATGTATGTCTCCATTCTATTTATGAGATTCTGGATCATCTTTACTATCATTACTCTGAATTCTTTTTAAGGTAGTTTGCCTATTTTCTCTTCATTTATTTGGTCTTGTAGATTTTAACTTTGTTCCTTCATCTGTGACACATTTTTGTCATCTCATTTTATTTTATTTTTTGATAGGTGAGATCGTGTTCCTGTCTTACTGGTTGTTTGGGCTGAGGCTTCCAGCACTAGAGGTTGTAGGCTGTTGGGTACAGCTGGGTTTTGGTGCTGAGATGAGGACCTCTGGGAGACCTCACTCTGGTGAATATTCCCTGGACTCTGAGGTTCTCTGTTAGTCCAGTGGTTCAGACTTGGAGCTCATACCACAGGAGCTCTGGCCCAGCCCTCAGCTCATGAACCAAATCCTGCAAGCCACACAGGGCAGCACACACAAAGAAATAAATAAATAAAAGGAAAGAAAAAAGAAAAAAATATGCAGAACAATAACAAAGAGTAAAAAATAAAATAAGATTAGAAAACTAACAGATATGTTAGAAAGAATAAAAGAATAAAAATAGAGATGAAACAACAACCGGAAGGTAAAACAGAACCACAACAGTAAAAACGAGGAGAAAAAAAAAAAAGCCAGAAAAGGCCTTGGCTTTGGGGGCGGGGCTTGAAAAGTGGTGGGGTTTAGGCAGTGGTCAGGGCCTATGCTTAAGACCCACAGGGCCTGAAAAGGTCCTAGGGTGTGTGGGGTGGAGCTTAGGTTCTACACAGTTGGAGGCTCCCAGGAATGCCTCTGGCCTTGGAGGTTGGAAGACTAGACCCAAGACCCCAGCTGGTTCACTGGGGCCAGTTGGGCTGGGGAAAAGCTAAGCACATTGCCCCCTGATCCTCTGACCCTGCAGGGACCCTCCCCATTTGCATCTCTTCTTCCCCCGCCATGCCCCTAGGAGCATGAAACCACAGGGGGCCTCTGAAGGCTCAAGACCAGACCCGGAAGCCCAACAGGATTCCTGGGGCCGAGTGATGGGGGAAACACCATTTACATCCCCCTGAGGCTCTGTTCCCAGAGGAACTCTCCCCATCTGCCTCTCTTCCTCTTCTCCCTCCTATGCCTGGAAGACCAAAGTGGCCTGAAGGAGGCCTTGGAGGGTGGAGGACCTGGTGTGGTAGCCCTGCAGGCTTCCCAGGGCCTGATTGGGTAAGGGAAATGCTAGATACTTTCCCCCCTGTTCCTCTGAGACTCCGTGGTTCCCTCCAGGTGTGGTAACAACTTGCCCCTCCCAGTCAACTCTCAGGGGCACCGGTCCTGTCTAGCCTCCACTTCTACTCGCCCCTGAGTGCCCCCACAACATAATTGGTAACTTGGGAACCCCTCCCACCTACTTGGGTGTCTAGGTACCACAACAACATCTTGCAGGCGCCCTGGTTGTGGGGAATCGTGAACTCCACGTCTTCCCATGCCGCCATCTTGACTCACATCTTGACTCATCTTACCCCCTACCTTCTTTAATCATAAAGATATAGAGGTTCAGGGGAATCGGGAAGATGGTGGAAGAGTAAGACATGGAGATCACCTTCCTCCCCACAAATACACCAGAAAAACATCTACATTTAGAACAGCTTGGGCTTCGGTCAGAGTGAAGGGAGAGGACTGGGTTTGGTGGCATGAACACAGCCTGCAGGGGGTTAGTGCACCACGGCTAGCCAGGAGGGAGTCAGGGGAAATGTCTGGACCTGCCAAAGAGGCAAGGACTTTTTCTTCCCTCTTTGTTTCTTGGTGCACGAGGATTGGGGATTAAGAGCTCTGTTTAAAAGAGCTCCAGAAAGGGTTGCGAGCCGCGGCTATCAGCGCGGACCCCAGAGACAGGCATGAGACGCTAAGGTTGCTGCTGCCACCACCATAAGTCCTGTGTGTGAGCACAGGTTACTATCCACACCTCCCTTCAGGGAGCCTGTGCAACCCGCCACTGCCAGGGCCCCTGGATCCAGGGACAACTTCCGTGGGAGAATGCACAGCATGCCTCAGGATGGTGGAATGTTCTGCCGGCCTCTGCCACTGAAGGCTCACCCCACATCCACACCTCATCCTCCCCCCAGCCTGAGTGAGCCAGAGCCCTCGAAGCAGCTGCTCCTTTAACCCTGTCCTGTCTGAGTGAAGAACAAATGCCCTCTGGCGACCTACATGCAGAGGCAGGGCCAAATTCAAAGCTGAGCCACAGGAGCTGTGAGAACAAAGAAGAGAAAGGGAAATCTCTCCCAGAAGCCTCAGAAGCAGTGGATTAAAGCTCCACAATCAACTTGAAGTACCCTGCATCTGTGGAATACCTGAATAGACAACAAATCATCCCAAATTGTGGAGGTGGACTTTGAGAGCAAGATTTATTATTTTTTCCCCTTTTCCTCTTTTTGTGAGTGTGTATGTGTATGCTTCTGTGTGAGATTTTGTCTGTATAGCTTTGCTTTCATCATTTGTCCTAGGGTTCTATCCGTCGATTTTTGTTTGTTTGTTTGTTTCTTTTTCTTAAAAAAATTTTCTTAATAATTATTTTTTATTTTAATAACTTTATTTTATTTTATCTTATTTTATTTTATTTTATCGTCTTTATTTCTTCCTTCCTTCCTTCCTTCCTTCCTTTCTTTTTTCTTTCTTTCTTTTTTCTTTCTTTCTTCTTTCTTTCTTTCTTCCTTTCCTTCTTTCTTTCTTCTTTCTTTCTCTCTTTCTACTTTTTCTCCCTTTTATTCAGAGCCGTGTGGATGAAAACCTTTTTGTGCTGCACACAGGAGTCACTGTTGTGCCTCTGAGGTGGGAGAGCCAACTTCAGGACACTGGTCAGCAAGAGACCTCCCAGCTCCACATAATATCAAATGGCAAAAACCTCCCAGAGATCTCCATCTCAACACCAGCACCCAGCTTCACTCAATGACAGGCAAGCTACTGTGCTGGACACCCTATGCCAAACAACTAGGAAGACAGGAACACAAACCAACCCATTAGCAGAGAGGCTGACTAAAATCATAATAAGTCCACAGACACCCCAAAACATCCCACCAGACGTGGACCTGCACACCAGAAAGACAAGATCCAACCTCATCCACCAGAACACAGACACTACTCCCCTCCACCAGGAAGCCTACACAACTCACTGAACCAACTTTAGCCACTGGGGACACACCAAAAACAGAGGGAACTACGAACCTGCAGCCTGCAAAAGCGAGACTCCAAAAACAGTAAGATAAGCAAAATGAGAAGACAGAAAACACACAGCAGATGAAAGTGCAAGATAAAAGCACATGAGACCTAACAAATGAAGAGGAAATAGGCAGTCTACCTGAAAAAAGAATTCAGAATAATGATAGTAAATATGATCCAAAATCTTGGAAATAGAATATAGAAAATGCAAGAAACATTTAATAAGGACCTAGAAGAACTAAAGATGAAACAAGCAATGATGAACAACACAATAAATGAAATTTAAAATACTCTAGATGGGGGCTTCCCTGGGGGCGCAGTGGTTGAGAGTTCGCCTGCCGATGCAGGGGACACGGGTTCATGCCCAGGTCCGGGAAGATCCCACATGCCGCAGAGTGGCTAGGCCTGTGAGCCAAGGTCGCTGAGCCTGTGCCCTACAATGGTAGAGGCCACAACAGTGAGAGGCCCACATACCACACACACACAAAAAATTCAATCTGAATCAAATGAGAGGATGTGTTTCAGTTCTATATGTGAGAGAATAAGAAATCTTTCCCTAGAACATAAATTAATTCTATGTTTCCTTATCAAATAAATGTAAATAAGTTGGATGCAAAATGAGAGCTACCAAAGTCAGCAGAACACTAAATGAACCCTTAGATCTTAAGAAATTTAATATTAAAGATAAAATAACAACTCCCTTTTAACAGTAAGCCTAAGAGTTCTACCTGTATTTCACTTTTCATTCTTTTGCTTGGAGATTACCTCTTTTAGAAATAATTATTTTCATATTTACTTCTGCTTGTAAGAAGGGAACAATATTAAATGTTAAAGTAGCTTAAGTATAGCTAATTAACCCAAGTTTTCAAAACACAATTTATACATATAGACTACCTAATTTCTCTTATCCTATAACTAAGTGGACCTCAACATTTTAATTATTATATTTTCTAGAATTTTTTTTCTTTACAATTCTTCCATTTTTATTATGTATTTTCCTAGGAATATATAATTTTTTTGTGAAATAGAAATTATAATTAGGGAAAAGGAGATCATTTATTCAGCAGTTCTCACACATTTTGGTATCATGACCCCCTTGAAAATTGATGACTCCACAAAACTTTGTTTATGTGGGTTATATTTTTCAATATTTATCATATTAAAAATTAAAAGAGAAATTTAAAAAATATATTTATTTAAAAATAACTGTAAAAACCCATTATATATTACATAAACAACATATTTTCATTAAAAGTATATGTATATTTCCAAAACAAAAACTAATGAGAAGAGTTGCATGCTTTAGTATGCAACATATGTTCTTTATATTTCCATTTCATTATGCAGAATTATAAAAAAAGACGTATACTGTGGTCAAGATTTAATAAAATTAATAATTTTTATTGTTTTATCAAGAACATCTTTAAGTAATGAAATCAATACTTTTTTTTTTACATGCAGCATTTGTATAATGTTGAAGAATACAAGAACTATTAGAAGAGTTTTGTGTCTCTAGCTTGATTCATGTTAAAGTACCAGCAGTTTTACCCACCACTGCTTTTTCATCATTAATATAAATAATAATATATCAAAAAAGCAAATAAATTCCTAAAATTATTACTAAAAATAATTAGACTTCCTGAATCTTGTGAAAATGTCTCAAAGTTCCATGCACTTTGAAAAATTCTGGTATATGTTAACCTTACTATCAGTGGCATATGTCATAGGCTTCTAAACAATAATTCTATCAAAAGGAAAGAAGCATTATTAACTGAAGTATACTCTAGCTCAAAATAGACTTTTCATATGATATGTTGAATATGTACATATATACTCATTCTATATTACTTGTTTAGGGAAAAGAGCTACACTATCAAAAATATCACAAAAACACACAGATAAAAAGCACTGGAGCTTCATCTCAAACACTTTTAGGATGATAGGACAATCGATTTTGCTAATGATGAACCTAATACTCTATAAATTTGAAAATATCAAATTGAAATTGAAATTGTCTTTCCAACCATCAAAGGAATTTTCTTCAATAACATACTTCATTTCTTCTAGGTCTAATATATGGAAGCTTTATACAGTGTGTAAGATATGCAATTAGCCTACCTTTCCCAGCTACTCCTTCAGACCACTTGTGGTACCAATTGTGCTGCCATTTGTTCTCTGGGAAGCAGACACAGTTACAAAGTTAGGAGTGCTCCATAACTTTAAAATATGGGGAAAAGAGTGGGAGAGTTCATGAGTATTTCTTAAGAGTACTAAAATAACTGATTTCAATATATTATTCCCAAAGGGTTGTCAATTGACTTACGTGGATGATTGATTACTCCAAAAACATAATGGGAATCAGAAAGACCACATCTAGTCTCTAATATTTCTGAGGCTTAAATGAATCATATTGCACCATGTGAAGATTTTCTTTGTAACTGTCCTCCAATCTTACTAAAAATTAAAAAAAAATACTCTTATGTTCCATATGTTGTACTGATAAGTATTGGATACTATTTCATGATTGTTGGTGCATTTTACAAGGTATCTTTAAAAGCAACAAAACTGTAGCTAAAAATATACTATGCTTGTTGACCTTTTGACATATTATGTTGTATGTCTCTTGTGCAATAAAACTGATTTTTCTTTCAGAAATTGGAGGCCACAGCTTTCAATTTGAGAAACAGCAAAAATAACCACACCAACTAATGCCAGAATGAGTTCACAGAAACAAAATGTTTAGCAATTAATTTCTTCCCTGCTCTTTCTAAAATATTGCTGTCCAGTTTCCAAAACTGTTACCTGTGTTGATGTTCTTGGTTTGTTATGCCAACTATAGACACCTAGTCTCCCAGTTACATAGAACTACATCTGCAGTAAAGGGTTTATGATTACATACGTTTACAGGTCTGCAACATTAAAAAATAATTTTAAGGCTATATCAGCAAAGAGCACACATCACATATAGAACTCACTCTTTGGAATTAAAAGCTTGAAAATTACTTCCCCAAGCTGAGGCAAGGAATAAATTAGCTCCTGGATCATCAAGAATTGTATCACTGCCCTTTAGGAAGCTCAATACCATGCAGTGGACAAGTCCGTAGGTATCCTGTCATCTCTGTAAGATATTGGGGGAATAAATCTCTAAAGAGTGATAGGAATGAGATAAGGGGTTAGATATATAATTGAAAAACTCAAACTCAGGATGGGAGACATCATTTATAACTACCTTGTAGAGAGAAGTGCTTTCAGCATGAAATTTTCCATCTTAGAAAATGTCTTATTCAAAAAATTCCCTAGAGTTTACTTTAAAAAGCAAGAAAATTCAGTAGTAACCTAAAGGAAGGTAATATATATTCTTATACTATTCTGAGGTAATTTTTGTGTTGTCAAAAGTAGCATATACAATCCATTTTGTTAATTTATAAACCTTTGTGTTAAGTTAGTAAATTTTAACATAAATTTTAATGGAATGAATTCTACATATTAAAACATCTATGTCCATACTAGATTACTTATTGATGATAAATTATTAAATTAATAATAAAAAGCTAAACTACATTTTATAGATACTGTTTTAGGGACTATAATGATAAGGGCATGCTTAGACACATCATAGGCCTTATGACAATACAGAAGATATTTTCCCCATATGCATCTTTAAAGCAAGAAGAACAAAACATTTTTGCTAAGTTTCACAGAAAGAACCAAAGTGAAAGTGTCTATCACACTTATTTTTCCTTCTCTCATCTAGACCCACCAAAGTAATAGTTTAATAAGTAGTCATCAATACAAAGCATAGCGCAAACTAAGGATGGCAGTGGTAGTCATTACTTCAAGTGTTGTTATGAGAGGGAGCCATAGGGGAATGGGTAGTAAGATTCTAATTTTCTTTATAAATAAAACCATTGAGATTTAATTTTTCCTTATGTAAATGCCAATAAGACGATTATTTTTAAGTTATCAAACTCAGATAGACAGGAGAAGATGGCAGAAGAGTAAGACGTGGAGATCACCTTCCTCCCCACAGATACACCAGAAAAACATCTATACGTGGAATAATTCCTACAGAACACTTACTGAACACTGGCAGAAGACCTCAGACCCCCCAAAAGGCAAGAAACTTCCCACGTACCTGGGTAGAGCAAAAGAAAAAAAAGAAAAAACAGAGACAAAAGAATAGGGACGGGACCTGCACCTCTGGGAGGGAGCTGTGAAGGAGGAAAAGTTTCCACACACTAGGAAGTCCCTTCATGGGTGGAGACTGCGGGTGGTGGAGGGGGGAAGCTTTGGAGCTGCAGACGAGAGCACAGCAACAGGGGTGCGGAGGGCAAAGCAGAGAGACTCCTGCACAGAGAATCGGTGTCGATCAGCACTCACCAGCCCACGAGGGTTGCCTGCTCACCCGTTGGGGCGGGTGGGACTGGGAGCTGAGGCTCGGGCTTTGGTCTGATGCAGGGAAAGGACTGGGGTTGGTGGTGTGAACAAAGTCTGAAGGCGTTAGTGAGCCAAAGCTAGCTGGGAGGGAGTCCAGGAAAAGTATGAAGCTGCCGAAGAGACAAGAGACATATTCTTGCTTCTTTGTTTCCTGGTGTGCAAGGAGAGGGGATTAGGATTGCTGTTTAAAGGAGCTCTAGAGATGGGCGTGAGCCGAAGCTATCAACGCGGACCTCAGGGATGGGATTGAGATGCTAAGGTTGCTGCTGCAGCCACCAAGAAGTCTGTGTGTGAGCACAGGTCACTATCGACACCTCCCCTCCCGGGAGCCTGTGCAGCCCACCACTGCCAGGGTCCTCTGATCCAGGGACCACTTCCGCAGGAGAATGCATGGCACACTGCAGGCTGGTGCAATGTCATGACGGTCTCCGCCACCGCAGGCTCACCCCGCATCCGTACCCCTCCCTCTCCCTGGGCCTGTGTGAGCCAGAGCCCCTGAATCAGTGGCTCCTTTAACCCCGCCCTGTTTGAGCGAAGAACAGGTACCCTCAGGCGACCTACATGCAGATGCGCAGACAAATCCAAAGCTGAAACCTGGGAACAGTGCTAACAAAGAAGAGGAAGGGAAATTTCTCCCAGCAGCCTCAGAAGCAGCAAATTAAACCTCCACAATCCACTTGATGTACCTTGCATCTGTGGAATACCTTAAAAAGACAACAAATCATCCGAAATTGAGGAGGTGGACTTTGAGGGCAAGATATTTATATTTCCCCTTTTCCTCTTTCTCTCAGTGTGTATGTGCATGATTCTGTGTGAGATTTTGCCTGTATAGCTTTGCTTTCACCATTTGCCCTAAGATTCTTTCCATCTGTCTTTGTTTTTTTCTTTTTAATATTTTCCTTAATAATTATTATTTTTATTTTTTAATTTAATAAATTTATTTTATTTTATCTAACTTTATTTTATCCACTTTCTTTCAATTTTTTCTCTCTTTTATTCTGAGCCATGTGGATAAAAGGCTCTTGGTGTTCCAGCCAGGCATCAGGGATGTGCCACTGAGGTGGGAGAGCCAACTTCAGGACATTGGTCCACAAGAGACCTCTCACCTCCATATAATATCAAATGGCAAAAATCTCCCAGAGATCTCCATCACAACACCAAGACCCAGCTTCACTCAACGACCAGCAAGCTACAGTGCAGGACACCCTATGCCAAACAACGAACAAAACAGGAACACAGATAAATCCATTAGCAGAGAGGCTACCTAAAATCATAATAAGGACACAGACACCCCAAAACACACCACCAGACGTGGACCTGCCCTCCAGAAAGACAAGAACGAACCTAGTCCACCAGAGCACAGGCACTAGTCACCTTCACCAGGAAGCCTACACAACCCACTGAACCAAACTTAACACCTGGGGACAAACACCAAAAACAACAGGAACTAGTAATGTGCCACATGCAAAAAGAAGACCCCAAACAAGGTAAAGAAAATTGAGAAGACAGAAAAACACACAGCAGATGAAGGAGCAAGGTAAAAACCCACCAGACCTAACAAATGAAGAGGAAATAGGCAGTCTACCTGAAAAAGAATTCAGAATAATGATAGTAAAGATGATCCAAAATCTTGGAAATAGAATAGAGAAAATGCAAGAACCATAAAACAAGGACCTAGAAGAACTAAAGAGGAAAAAGCAATGATGAACAAAACAACAAATGAAATTAAAAATACTCTAGATGGGATCAATAGCAGAAAAACTGAGGCAGAAGAATGGAAAAGTGATGTGGAAGATAAAAAACTTGAAATAACTACTGCAGAGCAGAATAAAGAAAAAAGAATGAAAAGAACTGAGGACAGTCTCAGAGACATCTGGGACAACATTAAATGCACCAACATTCGAATCATAGGGGTTCCAGAAGAAGAAGAGAAAATAGAAAGAGACTGAGAAAATATTTGAAGAGATTATAGTTGAAAATTTCCCTAATATGAGAAAGGAAATAGTTAATCAAGTTCAGGAAGCACAGAGAGTCCCATACAGGATAAATCCAAGGAGAAACACACCAAGGCACATATTAATCAAACTATCAATAATTAAGTACAAAGAAAACATATTAAAAGCAACAAGGGAAAAACAACAAATAACTCACAAGGGAATCCCCATAAGGTTAACAGCTGATCTTTCAGCAGAAACTCTGCAAGACAGAAGGGACTGGCAGGACATATTTAAAGTGATGAAAGGGAAAAACCTACAAACAAGATAACTCTATTCAGCAAGGATCTCATTCATTTATTGTGTTGTTCATCATTGCTTGTTTCCTCTTTAGTTTTTCTAGGTCCTTGTTAAGTGTTTCTTGTATTTTCTCTATTCTATTTCCAAGATTTTGGATCATCTTTACTATTATTATTCTGAATTCTTTTTCAGATAGACTGCCTATTTCATCTTCATTGGTTTGGTCTGGTGGATTTTTATCTTGCTCCTTCATCTGCTGTGTGTTTTTCTGTCTTCTTATTTTACTTATCTTACCTTGTTTGGGGTCTTCTTTTTGCAGGCGGCAGGTTACTTGTTCCCATTATTTTTGGTGTTTGTCCCCAGGGGTTAAGTTTGGTCCAGTGGGTTGTGTACGTTTCCTGGAGGAAGGGACTAGTGCCTGTGTTCTGGTGGATGAGGCTGGATCTTGTCTTTCTGGTGGCCAGGTCCACGTCTTGTGGTGTGTTTTGTGGTGTCTGTGGCCTTATTATGATTTTAGGTGGCCTCTCTACTAATGGGTGGGGTTGTGTGCCTGACTTGCTAGTTGTTTGGCATATGGTGTCCATTACTGTAGCTTGCTGGTCATTGAGTGAAGCTGGGTATTGGTGTTGAGATGCAGATCTCTGGGATATTTTTGCCATTTGATATTACATGGAGCTCGGAGGTCTCTTGTGCACCAGTGTCCTGACGTTAGCTCTCCCATCTCAGAGGCACAGCACTGACTCCTGGCTGGAGCACCAAGAGCCTTTTATCCACATGGCTCAGAATAAAAGGGAGAAAAAAAGAAAGAAAGAAAGAAAGAGAATAAAATAAAATAAAATAAAATAAAGTAAGATAACATAACATAAAGTTATTAAAACAGAAAATAAAAAATAATTATTAAGAAAAAAATTTTAAGTAAAAATAAAAGAAAAAATGAACAATAACAACAACAACAACAACAAAAATGGACGGACCAAACCCTAGGACAAATTGTGAAAGCAAAGCTATACAGGCAAAATCTCATGCAGAAGCATACACATGCACACTCACAAAAAGAGGAAAATGGGAAAAAATAAGATATCTTGCTCCCAAAGTCCACCTCCTCAATTTGGGCTGATTCGTTGTCTATTCAGTTATTCCACAGATGCAGGGTACCTCAAGTTGATTGTGGAGATTTAATCCGCTGCTCCTGAGGCTGCTGGGTGGGATTTCCATTTCTCTTATTTGTTCTCACAGCTCCTGGGGTTCAGCTTTTGATTTGGCCCTGCCTCTGCATGTAGGCCACCTGAGGACGTCTGTTCTTTGCTCAGACAGGATGGGTTTAAAGGAGCAGCTGCTTCGGGGGCTCTAGCTCACTCAGGCCGGTGGTGGGAGGGGTACGGATGCAGGGTGAGCCTGTGGCGGCAGAGGCCAGCATGATGTTGTAGCAGCCTGAGGGGTGCCTTGCCTTCTCCCAGGGAAATTTTCCCTGGATCACGGGACCCTGGCAGAGGCGGGCTGCACAGTCTCCTGGAGGGGAGCTGTGGATAGTGACTTGTGCTTGCCCGCAGACTTCTTTGTGGCTGCAGCAGCAGCCTTAGGGTCTCATGCCCCTCTCTGGGGTTTGCTCTGTTACCCCCGGCTTGCTCCCATTTCCGGAGTTCCTTAAACAGCGATCTTAATCCCCTCTCCTTGTGCACCAGGAAACAAAGAGGGAGGAAAATGTCTCTTGCCTCTTTGGTAGGTCCAGTCTTTTTACCAGGCACTCTCCCGGCTAGCCGTTGTGTACTAACCCTTTCAGGCTGTGTTCACGCCGCTAACCGCAGGCCTCTCCCTATGATCTGACCAAAGCCAGAGCCTCATCTCCCAGCCCCCGTCCACCCTGGCGGGTGAGCAGACAAGCCTCTTGTGCTTGTGAGTGCTGGTTAGCCCTCCATGTGGGAATCTCTCTGCTTTGCCCTTTGCACCCCTGTTGCTGTGCTCTTCTCTGCTGCTCTGAAGCTTCTCCCCTCTGCCACCCACAGTGTCCGGCTAGAAAGGGCTTCCTAGTGTGTGGAAAGTTTTCCCCCTTCACAGCTCCCTCTCACTGGTGCAAGTCCCATCCCTATTCTTTTGTCTCTGTTTATTCATTTTTCTTTTGCCCTACCCAGGTATTTGGGGAGTTTCTTGCCTTTTGGGAGGTGTGACGTCTTCTGCCAGCATTCAGTGGGTGTTCTATAGGAGGAATTCCATGTGTAGATGTATTTCTGATGTATCTATGGGGAGGAAGGTGATCTCCTCATCTTACTCTTCCGCCATCTTCCTCACCTCTCTGTCTATATTGTTTTGATGGAAGTTTAGAAATCGAACCTACAATCATCAAAGTGATAGCTATACAATATTAAAATAAAGTTAATGAAAAGTACTTTAATTGGAACATACTCTTTGCCTTCTGAGCTGATGATTTTCTTTAGAGGACTTTGGTAGGTGAAGCAAGGTCTATGTCACCATTACATTCTTCTAAAGATGAGTTTAAAAGTCTGTATACTTAACCGAAAAGAACAAGTATTATGTAAAAAGAAACATATCATGGTGTTTTGGGGGATATTCAAAAGACTCTTTTAGGGTCACTTTTGGACTTAAACACTTATTTTTTTTTCATTTTAACATGCACAAATACCTAGAAGTGGGAGAAATTCAAATAATTTGAATCTGCATTATATTTAATATTTGTTTAACATGTTATTCTAAGTTTATCCCTTTAAAATATAAATACATAAATGCTTAGGAAAGATGGACTCAAAATTAACGATTGTTCCTTTTTACTTACTATCAGATATTTAATAATACAACCCTTGTTTAGCAATATTAAGATATTTTAATCATTATGCAATGCCCCATAAAATGCATCAAAGCACAGAGTACTTATAAGATAAATGAGATTGAGTAGTAAAGCAAGATGCAGCTGAACACTATATTAAAGGGAATATAGAAGGCAAATCTAGCTTAAAGAAAAATTTTTCTTGTGTGGTTTTTATGTTTAAGTTTAAGATGGCATATTTTGTTAACTTTGAAATGCCCCTCTATGAAAATCTTAATCATAACTCTATTTAAATACTAATTTTAAATGAAACCAATAGAAGGCCAAAATTTTAACTTTAGCTTATTCGTATAGTATTTTTTTTTTGTTGTTATAGAAAGACATTTGCTACAATCATATAGATAAATACTTGTAAAAGCATAAATTAGTACATAGAATATAGAGAAGGGAACGTGAGATTGCTTTTAATTTAACTCAGCCTCTGAACTAATAGATTTATTTTCCTTTTTGATCAGATAGATATTACATTCAGCTATACTTGTCCTAGGGTCATTTTAATGTCTTCAGATACTTATTCTCTAATTTAGAAGTCTTAGGAAGGAGTCTAATGGGTTGACATTGCTTTAGTTCTTACCTGATTTCATATTTTTCAGTGAAATATTTCATCTTATTAATAGCAAGAAGCCAGACAAAATGGAGCAGCTGGCCTGTTTCTAGATGTGCACAGTAATGTAAGGAAAATGCTGATGGGGCTACATTTCTCTTGTTCAGATACCTAAGGGAGACCTTCCACCAAATGTACAAAAACAGAGCAAAAGACTTATAAAAGATAGTTATCATGACAGAATGAACTAAGAGAACTCAATATCTACATAATAAGAGCTACCCTTTATTGAGAATTCACAATGATTATTGTGCTAGTTGTCTCACACAAATCACAAGAAGAGTCTAGCTCCGGGCTTAAAACCCAGGTAGAATTTTTCATATCCAATCATAAGCAGTTAATTACAAAGATTTTACCTGGAAGGCTTCACAGGACAAGGTTGTCTTCTCATTACCATGCTTGGTATATAGCCAAATGCATTGAGTACCTGAGGGCAGTTGCAGTCAAAAACTTAGGCTTCCCTGGCCAGCCATGCTCTTATGCATGTCTGCATTTCTAGCCCAGGCATCTTCATTCAGAGGCTTCTTTATCTGGGCCTTTGACTAAGGCTTTCCTTAGGTGTCTCTGCCAAGACATTCTTATGAGGAGGGAAAGATGGAAGGGAACTTGAAGACACATTTTCTCCACTCTGACTCAGTACTCAGTACTTTTACACTCTTTCTCTTCTCCTTATCCCAGGTCCTGGTTCCATAAAATTACATGAGCCTTTTGTTCAGTGAAATAATTCCTCACATCAGTGCTCATCCACTGTACCCTAAAGCATCAATATTCCATTTGAAAAGATGAAACAGTGGGAGTATCGGCACTTTCTCTGGTTTAACCTCTTGCTTATACTATCACAGTAAGTGATTAAAGCCTTGGTTGTTACTTCTATTTTGGCTTGTTATTTTAACCAACCACTCAACTCTCTCTAGCTCAGCTCAGCTCCTGAAATATAAGTTAAACTTCTCACTAACTCCATGAATTATGTGTTATTATTATACATATTTATCTGTGGGAAATACTGGTTTAGAGGAAGGTTTATATAACTTGCTTAAGGTCACACAAGTAATAAGTGATAGGGCCAATATATATGTACTTGAACCTGACTGGACTGCAAGACCAGCAGTCATGACCAACACACTCATCAACTTGGGTGAAGAACCAATGTTATCAGAATTGGGTTACCTTTGATGGATAGGGATTAAGGTGTGACAAGTAATGAGTTCAGAAGAAATAACTGGGTACTGTTTCTCAACTGAGTTAATTGAATCAGCATGCAGGGTCACTAGATTGGAGTTGAGAAGTATGTGCTAGAGTAGTTGAGATGCTCTTTACCTAAGTAAGTTGTAATTCCAAGTAGATGAGCATCAAGGGTGCATGGCTTATAGGAATTGGCACTGACCAAGGCAAGAGATCACAGTCTGAACACCTTTGTGTAGACTGCATTGTCAGTGAAAAACCTATTAAAAAAAGTTGCATTAGAGTATCTTGGAGATCACACTAATATTATCTTTATCAAAGTGTAATGGCCATTCTAAGTATAATAATTTGATACAGATATTTACAGTGTATTACTTTTCTCTTTGCTGCTGTAAAAATTACCACAAACTAGTGGCTTAAAAACACACATTTATTATCTTACAGTATTGTACATTTTATAGTCCAACATGGGTCTCATTGGGTTAAAATCAAAGTGTTGGGTGGGCTGTGTCCCTTTCTTGTGACTCCAAAGGAGAATCAATTTTCTTGTTTCTTTTTTCCAGCTTCTAGTGGCTGTTAATTGTCCTTGACTCATGGCTTCTTCCTCCATCTTCAAAACCAGAAATATCAGGCTGAGCCCTCGTGCTGCCATTTCTGTGGTATTCTCTTTTGTCGTCACATCTCTCTCTGACTCTGATTCCACGTTCTGGATGATTTTGACATCAAAGGATGTGCTTTAATGTAACTGAGACATTTCCATTTGGAGGCTCTAAACAGAATTCAGTTTAGAGAAAATAAATGAGACACCGTTCCTCTCCTTGGAGAGTCTACAAGCTGTTGGAGACTTATGTGGGAAGCAGTGTAACACAGAGGCTCTCCTGTGTCTTCATCTTGCCATTTGCAGATCTTGGAAATTGTCACCTTTCATTATCTATTGGTTCTGTTTTATTTCTCTGGAGAATGATGATTAACAGATATTTTGGTACCCAGAGTGATTTTAGAGGAACCGAAAATTTAGGATGAATTTTCTTAGAGTTTCTGGAATTGATTATATAATTTGATTAGATTTAAATATATCAAGGACTCTTTCCAGTAGTAAAGAGAGCACTAATAGTCCATGGTGTGAGCTGGCAATAGAGATACACAAAATATCTTCATTGGCTACTCCTATTCAAACACTTATGGAAAAGAAGGATCTGGGTGATAGTGTATATGATACTTTTGAACAATTTTGGCAAAAAGCAAATATAATGAAATTTGATGGTTGCTCCTAACGTTGCTTGAAAAACTGAAGCAGAGAAAATGATGAACTCAGGGATTTGAATTCCCAGCTAAAGCACTGCATAAATAACCTGAAAGCTTCTATATGTGACCTGAAGGAAACACTTATCTACTGTAGACACAGAGCTGAGATTGCCAAAATTCAAACACAGAATCTCATCTTGTGACTGGCTGAATTACAATGCAGTGGAACTCCCAACCTCAAAGAATAATTGTTTTTAAAGAGGGAATTGATTGGGAAGGAATGTGATTCTGAAAGTTGAAGTAGAGATATGTGACAAGTCCATGATGAAGCTGGGGACATTGAGCCCCTAAATTCTGATTAGTCTTCTTTGCTAGTGGAAAAAGTCTCTCCACTCCCATGTGAGGAGATAAGCTCTGCATGACCTGGCGAATTTTTAATGGCCTCCCCCGAGTTAGTTGCCATTCAAGATAATGGTGAGTTTCCTTAGGAACCACTCTTTACAAGCTTCTTTGCTTCTAGAGCTATACTTAGGCTCAAATCTCAGCAGGTCCCTAGAGGTGAGGTACATAGTGTGACCCCTGAGAAGGTACACTACAATCCAAATAAACTACTTGAATTTTCTAATTTATACAAATTGAAACCTGGGGAAAATGTGTGAGAATGGATATTAAGGGTATGGGCTAATGGTGAAAGGAACATAAAGTTGGATGAGGCCAAATTTACTGATATGTGTTTACTAAGTACAGATTCTGTGTTTAATATTGCAGGAGGGGGTGGGGGTGAAAAGAACTCTAGCAGCTTGTTTGGTTGGCAAAAACATGGGTCAAATGGTGGCCAACAGTGAGTAAGTTGAAAATGTTGGCCCTGCCTTGGTTTAATGTAGAGGGAAGGATTCAAAGGCTTAGGGAGACTGGAGTATTAGAGTGGATTTTTCATTTAACACCTACTCATCCACACTGAGAGGGTTATGAGATATATCTTCCACTGTGACTATGAGAAATAAATTTATGAGTGGAGCCTCAGCATCCTTTAAATCTCTCTGATTGCTTTCCTTCGTAGGCCAGATCTTACAGAGAGGACTGTGGTCACTGAATTAGGAAACCTAAATGAAATGGGAGTTATAGGATTTGGAGGTGGAAGGGGCCATGTTGGCATTCAACTTTCAAAGGCAAGGTGGGCATGATTACTGTAATGAACAGTAGAGTCAAAGCAGCAACCAGAATAGTCTGACTGATGCAGACCAATAGTGGTCTAGTTTCATTTTTTTACATGTGCTATTTAGTTTTTCAACACCACTTATTGAAGAGATTATCCTTTTTTCATTGCATATTCTTAGTCCCTTTCTTGTAAATCAATTGTCCATATACACATGGGTTTATTTCTGGGCTCTTGATTCTCTTCCATTGATTTGTGTGTCTGTTTTTTCTGCCAGAAACATGCTGTTTTGGTTACTATGGCTTTGTAGTATATTTTGAAATCAGGGAGTGTGATACCTCCAGCTTTGTTATTTTTTCTCAGGATTGCTTTGGCTATTCAGGGTGTTTTGTAGTTCCATATGAATTTTAGAACTTTTTGTTCTATTTCTATGGAAAATGTTATTGGAATTTTGGTAGGGATTGCATTGAATCTGTAGATTGCTTTAGATAATAAGGACATTTTGACAATGTTAATTCTTCCCATCCATGAGCATGGAATATCTTTGTATTAAGTTGTGTCTTCTTTAATTTCTTTCAACAATGCTTTATAGTTTTTATTGTACAGGTATTTCACCTTCTTGGGTAAATTTATTTCTAGATATATTATTCTTCTTGATGCAAATATAAATGGAATTGTTTTCTTAACTTCTATTTCTGCTAGTTTGTTATTAGTGTATAGAAACACAGTAGATTTTTGCAAGTTGATTTTGTACCCTGCAACTTTACTGTATTGGTTTACTATTTCTAATAGTTTTTGGTGTAGTTTTCAGGATTTTCTATATATAAAATCATGTCATCTGAAAATAGTGAAGTTTTATTTCTCCCTTTTCTATTTGGATACATTTTATTTATTTTTATTGCATAATTTCTCTGGCTAGGACTTCCAGTACTGTGTTGAATAAGAGTGGCAAGAGTGGCATTTTTGTCTTGTTTCTGATCTTAGAGGGATAGCTTTCAGTTTTTCATCATTGAGTGAGTATGATGCTAACAGTTTGTCATATGCGGCCTTTATTATGTTGAGGTATATTACCTCCATACCCGTTTTATTGAAAGTTTTTATCATAAATGGATGTTGAGTTTTGTTAAATGCTTTTTTTCTGCATTTATTGAGATGACCATCTGTTTTTCTAGCTTTCATTTTGTTAATGATGTGTACCTCTTGATTGATTTGTGGATGTATAGCCATTCTTGTGTCCCTGGAATACATCTCAATTCATCATGGCATAGGTTCCTTTTAATGTATTTAGTTTCCTAATATTTTGTTGAGGATTTTTGCATTTATGTTCATCAGAGATATTGACTTATAATTTTATTTTTTTCGTGTTGTCCTTTTCTGGTTTTGGCATCAGGGTTGTAAATGCATTAGCATTTTCTGGTTTTGACATCAGGTTGGCTTTGTAAAATGAGTTAGGAAGCATTCCCTCCTCCTCAATTTTTTAGAAGAATTTGCAAAAGATAAGTATTAAATCTTTGAATATTTCATAGAATTCAACACTGAAATCATATGGTTCTGGACTTTTTTTTTGAATGTTTTTGATTACTGTTTGGATCTCCTTACTAGTTATCAGTATATTAAGATTTTCTATTTCTTCGTGATTCAGTCTTGGAAGATTGCATGAATCTAAAAATGTATCTACTTCTTCTAGGTTGGCCAATTTGTTAGCATATTTTTGTTTGTAGTAGTCTCTCATAATCTTTTGTATTTCTATGGTATCCATTGTAACTTCTCTTTTGTTTCTGATTTTTTTGAGCCTCCTCCCCCCCTTTTTTTTCTTAGTGAGTCAGGCTACAGGTTTGTCAATTTGTTTATCTTTCCAAAGAATCAGCTTTTAGTTTCATTTATCACTTCTATTGTCTTTCAGTCTCTATTTCACTTATTTCCACTCTGATTTTTATTATATCCTTCCTTCTACTAACTTTGAACTTCAATTGTTCTTCTTTTTCTAGTTCCTTTAGGTGTAAGATTAGATTGCTTATTTGAGGTTTCTCTTATTTCCTGATGTAGGCCTGTATTGCTATAAATTTCCCTCTTAATAAAACTTTTCCTGCATCCCATGGATTTTGGAATGTCATATTTTTCCTTTTCATTTGTTTTCATGTATTTGTTTTTATTTATCCTTTGATTTCATTATTGACCCAATAGTTGCTCAGCAATACTTTTGACACTTTTGATATAAAGTGTCTTGGAGAAGGCCTTTTTGCATTGAGATTATTAGCTATTAGCTTCATGGGCTTCTATATCCAGTTCTTTCCCAAGGTTTTGGAAGATCTCAGCTATTATTTCTTTAAATAAATGTTCTGCTTCCTTCTCCCTCTCTTCTCCTTCTGTGATATCCATTATCCTTATATTGTCTTTTCTAATAGAGTCAAATACTCTTGTAGAGTTTCATCATTTAAAAAAAAAACTTAGTTCTCTCTCCTCTTCTACTTGAGTCATTTCTGGTTTCTACCTTCTAGTTTTCTCATTCTCTCTTCTATATGGTCTGTTCTATTTCCAATGCTTTCTAATGCATTCTTCATCTCAGTCATCAAGTTCTTCAGCTCCAGAATTTCTTTTGGTTCTTTTTTAGAATTTCAATCTCTTTGTTAAATTATTCCTTCTGTTCATTAATTTTATTCCTGAGCTAATTGAACTGATTTAGTGAGTTTTCTTGTAGCTTATTTTGTTTCTTAATGACAACTCTTCTGAATTCTCTGTTAGTTAAATCACAGTCTTGCATGGTTTCTGGAGAATTTTCATCTCATTTTTTTGATACCACATTACCATGCTTTCTCATGTTGCTTAAAGAGTTTTTATTCTGCTAGTGTATTTGTAGTAGTGAACAGCTTTCTTATTTAGCTAAAGCTTTGTTTACTTTGACTCTAACTTTTCAATAGATTGGTAATTAGAGGGCTTTCCTTTGTTTTTCAGTAGGAGGCACTATAGCACAAGTTTTGTTTTCTCTTACATAATATGTCTTTGGCTATATTTGAGAATCAGGGCTTTCCACCCTGCACAGCCTCTTTCAGAGATGTCCCAGTGCTCTTGTCATTGTCATCACTGCTTGTGTTTCCAAGGTCACTTGTGCCTTCCTGAAGCTGGTGTCACTGACATTGCTGGTGTCACTGTTGGGGACATCGTGCTGATAAACACCTTGGATGTGTTCAGGGTCATTCATGTCTTTGACACTACCACTGTAGTGGGGGAAGTGGGAGGGCAGAAGGGGATCCAGAGTTTTTGGTACCTCCCCCCTCTCTGGTGGTGTCTATTTTATGGACACTGCCACTGTGGGCAGGGGAGCTGGAGTCACAAACACTGCCATGGCTGAGGGATTGGGATTGTGGTCCCTACTGCCACTGCTGCCTGAGGCTGGAGTCCTTTGTACCACCTCCACTGCTACTACTGTGTTCTCTGTGCCTGCAAGTTCAGCTGCCTTGGCCAGAGGGCCAAGATTGTAGGCACCACCTTTTCTGTTCCTGCAGTTCCACTTTCTGTATGTGTTCCAATACACCCACCTTCAGATATACAGATGTGGATCTCTCCAGCATCCTGTGTCTTGGGCACAGGAACCTTTGTTGAGTTATGGATATTTTACTAGTTATAGATTGAAAGAGCAAGACAAAGTGAGCGTCTTATTCTGCCATGATGCTTGATAGTTACGGTATTCTTATTCAGAAAATTAATGTAATGTTAAATATATTATCATTATATCTGCTCAGGATGAAAAATGATAACCAAAGCGAGTTGAATAGAGTGACCAAAATATACTATATTTTGATTGAAAAGAATATGTTAGTGTTTGTACATGTCCTCATTACTTTTTGTAATACCACATGATTAAAAAACATTTATATATCAGTGAACTCCTTTTTAATCTTGGTATAGGTAATAGCTTTCTAATTATGACTCAAAATGCAGAAATATTAAAAGAAAAGATAGATAAATTTGACTACACAAAAAGAAAGTGTGTGGGAGAAAAACACCACAGACAAAGTTTACAGACAATAGATAAACTGGGAGAAAATATTGATAGCATATCCTACTGATAAAGAGCTTTTATTGCTAATGAAGAAATCTTAAAATTCAAGGGACAGAGAACTAAAATACTAACAGAAAAATGGGAAAAGGCAAAGAGATAATTCATTCACACACATATATAAAATGTAAAAATAGCCCTCAAACCTATACAAAAGTTTCAATCTCAATAGAAACTAATGAAATACAAATTAAAACAACACTAACAACATGTCTCACTTTTCAGATTGGCAAAATTTTTAAAAGTTAAAACATATTTTGTTGGCAAATTTGTACAGAAATAGACACTCATATATTGCTGCTAGGAATGCAAATTGGATATTTGCCTGAAAAAAATTTCTAAACGAAGTATTGAAGGAGCAGACTTGTTTTTTTTTTTTTGAATGCTTATAGTGAAATATCAGAAGAGAAAAATAATTTAAAAATGCATTAGTTAATCAAAAGCAGAACTTAAAAATTGGGAAATTTCTCAGCCCATCCATATTGAAAGAAATAAGAAAGCTTGTTTGGGAAAGAATTTAAAGGGTGTGGTCAAATTTGAAAAGGACTTTGGCTTGGATCAACTGTTTCAATAGAAGCTAGGAGCTATTCATTAAGACAATGGGGCTATCTAAACAGAAGCCAGAACCTATTGTCCAAGAAAATGGAAAAATAACTCAGAAGTATTTCAAGGCTCTTCAGGGTACCCTTCCCATCATAGTCCCAGACTACAAGAGTCTGCAGGGCAGAACAATTTCATAGGAGGGGCCACCTTGTCTTGGTCTGTCTCACATTAGGGACTCTGTTTCTCACATTTGGGTGCCATGTTCTTCAGCCACCTCAACTGCAGTGTGGGCTAAGTTGGCTGCCCCTCTGGAAGAGCATCAGCATTCTCCACCAATCTACAGAGTGCAAGAGCTGTAGGTGCATGACTGTCTTCACCTAGATTTCAAAGGATGCCCTGAAGAGCCAGAGGGCCCAGAAAGGAAACCTCTGCAGGAGCAGAGCTACAGCAAAAAGTCCTGACTAGGGCAATGCCCAGTGGAGCTGTGAGAATGGAGTTGTCCCTGAAATTCCAGCCTGGGAGAGCTGCAGGCACAGGACTGCAACCCATGAAAGTTACAGTGTGGGCTGTGTCCAGCAAGGAGATCTTCACCCCAGTGTGTCTGGAGCACAGGACACTTGCCCCAGTGAGTCTTAAATTTTTGGAATTGCCTGGGACCTTTTATCCATTTCTTTTTTCTTATTTCTCCCTTTTGGAATGTGATTACCTACCCAATGCCTGTCTTATCATTATATTTTGGAAGCACATAACACATCTTATTACTGAGCAGGACCCTATGGGGCCTTCCATAGACAGAGTCCTCCCTCATAGCCTCTGCTTTATCTCCTCTCTGAAGTACCTAGATAGTAGTATCTAATGCACTTTTCCTGACCAATTTTACAAATGCCAAAACCACCACTAAATGGAAGAAATTAACTACTTGATGATCATGAGCATGTAGGCCCCAGACCTACTGGCACCTAAGGATTGATAATGTTAACCCCTGTGACGCTGCCCTGTTACCTCATCATCAGCCAATCAGAGAATTGTGTATGAGATCATCACATACGCTGGGACACCCCTCCCTCAACTTGTCTTTAAAATGCTTTGCTGAAACCCATCCAGGAACTTGGGTATTTTGAGCATCAGCTGTTCTGCACTCCTTGTTTGGCTCTCTGTAATGACTGCTGCACTTTCCTTCACCACAATCCAGTGTCAGTAGATTGGCTTTACTGCTCATGGGCAAGTGGACCCACGTTTGGTTTCGTAAAAGTTTGATTTCATATGTTTACAGCAATCCTTAAGTGCCAGTAGGTCTGGGGGCTATGTGCTCATATGTTTACTACTAGAAAGCAATTTGCTGTAAGATGAATAGCACCATGAGCCTCACCCATATCTGATTTAATTGATATTTAATGAGGCTTTGGACTTTTAGACTTTTGAGTTACATGCTGAAATAAATTAAGACTTTCGGGGCTATTGGGATAAAATTAATGTATTTTGCATGCAAGAAGGACATGAGTTTTGGTAAGCCAGGGGCAAAATGCTATGGGATGACTGGTTGTGTCCCCTTAAAATTCATAAGTTGAAACTTATCCCCAAGGTGACAGTATTAGAAATTTTGGCTTTTGGAAGTTGATTAGATGACGAGATCAGAGCTCTCATGCAAGGGATTAGTGCCTTTATAAAAGAGGCTCCAGAAAGATTCCTTGTCCCCTCTACCATGTGAGGAAACAAGGATAAGGCACTCTGATCTCACACTTCTCCTAGAGATATTGGTTAACAATTGTAAAACTACATTAAATGTATACTAAAATTGAACTATATATATTGATAGTTTTATATATATACATATATATAAACTGCTAATAAGAGCTGAGTTTTAACTGTTGGAAAAAGAAGTTATAGATGAGAAAGAGGGAAAGCTAATATGAACCCTGTTTTGGATTGACATTGGATTAGAATCAGAGATATTAAATAAGAATCCATTGACTTTATATGTATAGATGGATAGATATATACAGAGATATTGAAATAGGGATGCATGGACAAGTGTGTGTTAGCTCTGTCTCCTGAATCAATGTCACTCCAGTAGCAATGAAAAAAATTAGTGCTAAAATCTTGGTTTCTAAATACCTTTCCCCAATACAACAATTCAGGGCTCCTTGAAGAAGTGACTAACTCTAAGGTTGTGGCAGAAAAAAAAAAAAAAAAAGAAAAAAAAGATGAACCTGGGATATCTTCTGGTTTCAGAAATTAAAGAAGAGGGCTTGTTGAAAGGACAACTAAACTAAAGGTGTGACTAATGTCCAAAGTTGTAGAGTTTTGAGGAAGAAAATAAGTAAACAGAGTATAGGATAATAATCCAAATAATAAAATAAGTATCCATGAGCTCATACTGTTCTAAATAAATAATAACATTTGAGAAGGGATAACTCTTTCTTATGGAAGAATTCCAATTTAAAAAAAAATTAGAAGAAAATTGGGAACTAGAAAAATCACCAGTAGGCAAACAACACAATAATAATTGCTGCAGACAAGTTCCATCCATGACTGATAAAATTAGTAGCTAAAGGTTATAGGAGAAACAGAATACTTTCAGTTTTAAAGTAGCTTAATCAAGATAGTAAGTAAAATGGGGAAAATAGTAGCTTTACAGTTGATAAACCTGGTAAAATCCACCTTAACCAAGATTAACATTATCAATAATTAGGCAAATCAATATTTTGAGTCCCTGATATAATTTACAGAGAAGGTTATAATATCATCTCTGTGATCTTTGTGTCAAAAATCTATATCCTAAATGTATGCATGAGACAATATCAGGCAAAGCCAAATTGAGAGATATTCTAAAAAAATAACTGAACACTACTCCTCTAAAAGTGTCAAGACCATAAAAAATGAAGAGTGAAGGACTATAACAAACTAGAGAAGGCTAAGGAAATATGTCAAATAAATGTCATGTGGTTTCCTGGATTGAATCCTGAAAAAGAAAATGGATATTTAGTAGAAAAACTGGTGAAATATGATTAACGTCTGAAGTTTAGTTAATAGTTTTGTGCCAGTAATAATTTCTTATTTTTGACAATTATACTATGGTTATATAGAATGTTAATATTAGGGGAAACTGAGTGAAATTATATAGAAACTCTGTGTACCATTTTTGCAACTTTCTGTAAGTCTAAAATAAGTTCAAAGTTATAAATTAAAACAATCAATAAATCAATTAAAATTCTAACTGTATACAAAAACTGTTTGGATCTGAGGATTTCAGTTCATGTCAGTTTGATAAATGTGTATTATTATTTATTATGTGGAAAACACTGTGATACGCACCTAAGAAGGGTGTGAGAAAGGAAGAAAGGTTAATAAGGCATAGTCCCTATCTTTGAGGAGTTTAGAGTTTAGAAGCATGAGGAACAATCATTTATTCCAATAATTTTACTCTAATTTGCTAAGCAATAATATAATGGTATGCCCCAGGCATCATTGGAACACAGAGGCAGAGCTCTTAATCTAACCCTAGAGAATATTTATTGGAAAATACAATTTCTGGGTCAAATCTTTCTGGAGGAATACAAGTTATTCAGGAAAAACATAGCATATATTTTTATTTTGTACTTTAAAAATTATTTTCATATTTACTCATTAGTTAACTAATTTATTCCTAGTGGTTTATAGATTTTCAGATGTCTTTCTGATTTTAGTTAAAATATAAAACTAACAAAGATAAGTGAGATTTTCCAGTTCTTTTAGCTTTATCTATGTACAGCTATCAACACAAACTATGATTCAGTGTTTTCCATATCTTCATAATTGATTTCAACTGTCAAGCTGAATTGATGGCTGATCCACAAAAATCATCAACTCTGTGGAAAGAACTGTTTGGGTATGGTGTGTTCTATTTGATAATATTATTGGATAAGGGAGGGTTAGAACTGCAAATTTATATCTCTCCCAATCAATCTACAATTGAAACAAATTGCCATATCAATTGCTACTTCCATATTAAGTTACAACAAATAGTGATTTAACTAATATAGCTATTTAACTTCAGCATTAATGCTTGCTTGTTAGATCAGCAGCTTTGTACACATTTTATATTCTTAACACTTGCCATGGAGTGAGCCAAATAAGTTCAGCCAGATAATTACCAGCCTTGTCACACATGTCAGCTCTACAATTATCCTTAATTAACTGGAACCCTGATGCAATCACCAGAGGTAATCAACAGTAATCATTCTGAACTGTTCTCCTTTGACTCCTCCAGAGTGGGCTATTGAAGTATTGTCTGATTTTAAGCAAGTGACTATAAAGGTAAGAGTCTTAAATGCTCTTTAATAATTCATTTAAAATAATTTCTCAGCAAACACTCTAATTAAATTTTCCTATCAGTTAGCACTATAAAACATTTAAGTGGCCATAATGTACAAAGAGTGAATAAGGTGCCTAGAGTAGTCAGCAAATATATTGATAAAGCATCTTAGCTTTGTGACAGGTAAGATAATCATCAATGGAAATAATAATAAAAACGTTAAACATTTTATACATTAATAGACATAACTGCTTGTGAATGTTAAGGGGCTTAATTGAGGTGTTGTAAATAAATATGGTTGGTTAGAGCAGGGAAAATTGAGTGACATTATTAAAAGCAAGCAGATAAAATTAGATTAATCATATGAAAGTGATAGTAGTATATTGTCATGGTTAAAGCAAAGGGTACACTGTCAATGTAAAAAGACAATAGTAGCTAAGCAATGGATTTTGCAGGACATTAAAGATCAAAATTAGAGATCATTCATTGTTGTTAAAAGAAATTTTGAGGTGTCATAATCTTTAGAGGAGAGTATAAGTTTAAAATGACACCTGGAAACAAGTATTACCTTTTTCTAGGCCAATTTAAGAAGGGAGATAGTCATAAAGAAGATTATTCCAATTATTCAAAGTTGGTGAGAACAAGAAAGAGAAGACTAAGGCATCAGCAAAAAGGGATGGATGGTAAATTATATCATAGTCCTGGACAAGATCTGGAGTCATGTACATGACTGTCCATGATTATTGGAGACAATATGTGTATAGTGGGATGGTGTATCAGTTAGTGTTGTCATCATCCAAATAATAGAAAACTCGCCCAAACAGTGACTTAACAAGTAGTTTGTTTTCTATTTGCTTACCTCAAATAATAAGAAAACTTGAGGAAGGCAGTCCACAGTACAGCCTTTACACAGTATTGACAAGGATGCACACCCTTATATATTCCTGCTATATCAATTTCCTATGGCTTCTGTAAAAAAAAAATACCACAACTTTACTTGCTTAGAACAACACAGATTTGTTCTCTTAGACTTCTGGAGGAAGTCCAAAATGAATCCTATGGAGCTAAAATTAAGGTGGCGCCATGGCTGGTGCTTTCTGTAGGCTCCAGGGGACAATCTGCTCCTTACCTCTTTCGAATTTTAGAAGCTGCTGGCATCTCTGGGGAGTCATTATTCATACCACCACATCGTCTTTGCCAGCCTGAATGAGTGCCTTTCGTCTTTCTAGTTGTTGTACCTCTGGGCATTGCAAGAAAAAAAAAAGTAAAAAAGAAGACGGCGGTTAAAGCAAATACTAGTGGAGTGATCTGCAAGAAAACTTTCCTCAAAAATCCCCCAACAACCTCCACTTTCATTTAATTTACCAAAACCATGTCACATGGCCAGTTCTAGATGCAGGGAAATTTGAGAAGGGCAATATTTTATTTTTCACCTTCTTTATAGGAGGAAAGCAAGAAAAAATGGTGACTGGGAATGGGTGTTAAGCAAGCCAACCAAGAGTGTCTTCCATTTTGTGGGAGTCCCAGCATATATGTGTGTGTGTGTGCCTGTGGGGCTACATATAAACACACATAAGTCACATTTCTTCTTCAATTTATGGTGTTTTCTAGTTTTTATGTCCTTGGGCTTGAGAGTGAGGTGGAATGGAGGTAGAAAAATGAGTGAGAATAAAATGGATGTAGGGGGAGAAAACTTTTCCTTTCTTTCCTTCTAGATTCATTGTCTGTTTAATTATTAAATTGACATGACAGATTAACAAGAGAAAACCAAATTTTGTACTTACGGGGGCCCCATAAAATTATGAGACTCCCCAGCAGTCAGGTAATTGAGGCTTATATGCCAACCTGAGCTAAGGAGAAGGGTGTAGGAGTCTGGGGTTTCAAAGGGAAGAAAACAATTCACAAGAAGATGGGAAAAGCAAAAGTTTGGTAAAAAAATGTTTGCCATGCCATACAGGTAATATAAAAAAAGTTTCTGATATAGTTATCTCTAGCAATATCTCTCCTCCTAGTACAGGCCCTTTATCTAAATTATTTTAAACAGTTAAGTGGGAGGTAAAAAGCTCTTCCTGAGTCGTCTTTGACTGTCTTCAGCTGAAAGTAATCCACATGCCAAATGCACATTCCAGGGTGGTATATTCTGCTCCCTGCCCCAACCCCAGGGCTTATGACTAGACTGGTAATAGAAAAAGGAAAATGATGTCAATGAAATGATTAATTTTAGGGTTCTTGGAAATCCACTAAAGACATGTTCTGATGAGGCAATTAACCTATTCCTGATGAACATGTAACAATACCCACAACTGCATAAATACCCAATATCTTAATATAAAAAATACCACAAGTGCATAAGAAATCTAAATGGAGTTCTCTGGAAAAATATTTTAGCTAAGCTCAAAAAAATGTCTTTTTTCTCAACTTTAATATTTTTATTAATTTCTGCTGCCTTAGAAAACGTCTAAAGAAAAATCTATATTGGATAACCAACAAAGATATACATAATTTGTTGGCCATTTCTACAAAGTAGAAATGTTAGCTAGATTACCATATAAATGCTTTTTCTCCACTTTCTTGTCAAATACAAACACACCTAGGACAAAAGACAATGAAAAGTGATGATGCTCTGGGATGTAGACACAAAAGCCTTACACACTTTAAATTCAATGGCACAGGTAATGGGGATTATGGAACAGCTGGTTTAAGCATTTGACTGTGGAATCTTACAGTGAGGATAGGGTCTTATTATTCTAGCTTTAGATTATCATGTTAACAAATATGCTTTACATATTTTTTACTCTTGTTGATTTTTTTTTAATTTCCAGTTGAAAGGCAAATTACTTGCTTTTCTCAAGGTAGCACAGGATCCCAGTTTTCCTTTTCAATATACATTTCTACTCTTTAAGGTCTCTCTAAATAGAATCAAACCATCAATAAACAAAACATGACAATTACACTTTTAGTGATGGGTAATCATTGAATAATAATTTAAGTACTTAAAAAAATTACAGCTGTCAGAAGTTTGCAAAAATAATGGTCTCTATGAAACAGCAGCTGTTAGATAATTCTTAAGAAGACAATTTATCTGAATATTTAAAGCAAAGTAGATAACTATATCATGCATTTCCTTGGGCACTGGTTAATTCTTAAGAATTGCATTTTATGCATAATTATAATACCATTAAAATGTGTGCACATTTTATTCCTCTTCAGTGTAATATTATACCTATATGTTAATTAGCTACTCGTACTATATATGTCAGATGACACTTGGTTGTAATTCAGTAGGACCTGTGGATTTAACTGATGCCTGTAAAGCTGGCTTTTACTCCTTATCTGGAGTGACTATATATTAATATCCCACCAAAATGTTTCCCAGGCTCCGAACGTGCAGGCTCAGCGGCCATGGCTCATGGGCCTATCCGCTTCACGGCATGTGGGATCTGCCTGGACTGGGGCACAAAACCATGTCCCTTGCATCGGCAGGTGGACTCTCAACCACTGCACCACCAGGGAAGCCCTTCCCATCTTTTTAAAGTATATTTTATTTCAAAATTCTTTAAAATCACCTAATTTCAGTGACTATGCAATCAAGTCCTTAAAACAAGCTTTCTTAAGATGCAGTCATTGTTTTTCAAATAGCTCTGATCTCTGGTTCTCTATTTGGTGCCAGAATATCCCCCATGTGATACAATTCTGTCAGATCTATTACTGAAGTCCTTGATACTGACCTTTAACCTCAGTGTCATTCAACATTATTTAGTCATTAAACAATTACCTCCGATTCTTACCACCAAGCTGTGGCTGAATTCTCAAATTAGTCAAGAGACTGCCTGATTTAGCCTTGATGTGTTCCCATGCTGGGAGATTCTGGCTCACTTACTGGTGTCCTTCCATTAAATTCACCATTGAAGTGGAAGTTGACAATATGAAAACAATGGTGACTGAGCAGCTACCTCCTGCACTACTCCCAGAGAGTCAATTAAGCATTTTGGAAGCTGAATGACTTCTTTCAGGCCAATGAAACAGTTCTTACTTAATGGAACTCCAGTGACAAAGAAGAGTTCACACAACTTCCCAAAATGCCTAACTTTCCCCCAGGGAGTAGTTTACACACTATAAAAATCTACCTCAATCAATATGGGGCCAAACACTCCATTTATAAAATATTAAGAGATTTTGATCCTCTGGTAGACAATAAAATGGGCATATCTACTCCATGTGGGTGAATAATGACTTCAAAGGCAATGAAAATAGAAAAGTAATCATGATACTAGAGTAGGCAGTGAGACATAAACATAAGCTATAAACTGCATGACTATATAAAATATATATTATCTGGATGAATTTCATGGGTACAGGTAAAAAATACAATCTCATCAGGATCAAAAGACACAGAGACACAACACTTTCTGGAACTCGTGAGAACAGTTTAGAATATCTTTCTCATTTTGCATTAAATAATTTAGCTAAAAAACTTTAGGCCACTTTTTAAAAATAATCAAATATTGTCATAGGTATGATAATTTTCCTCTTAAGTAGCTTTTATTTAATGGAGAATAAAAAGAACACATACAAAAATATTCAGAACGAATATAGGCACTGAACCTACACTATACCTTTCTCTTCTTAACGGTCTGAACAACACCATATACTAAATATTCATATGGGTGTTCTCCATGGTTATTTTAAAGGATTTAATAAATTCTACTGAATTACCCCCTGGATAGGGATTTAAACCATTGCTCATTAGAACGTTTATTTTCACCTGGCTATGAATACCTGTCTCATTAATTATAAAGGGAAATAATTGCAACAAAGAAAGAGGGACATATCTCTGAAAGTTCAGTCCCACTGTGTCTGTATAGCCAGAACATTCTTAATTTATTTGTAAACCCGGTTGAGTGTTCTTTCTTGACCCAGCATATTATTTTCCTGTACATATGAATGCATACTTTCTCATGTTCCCAGTTTTATTTTTTTGTTTGTTTCATCTGGTTAAATTAGATTATAAAATTCCTGGGAAGAGTGGCAAAGTTAAATTGTGAATCTAGCTTATTATTTGAATTCCACAATAGAAATGCAAAAAAAAAAAATTACTGCTGAGCCTAGGTGAGAATTCTGATTCAGATAAGTTGCAAAATGAGTAATTAATTCATCAACATTGCATTAAGGCTTCTACTACTGCATAAAAATTATCACAAATTTAGTTGCTGAAATGATGCAGATTTATTATATTAAAATTCTAGGGGCTGTAAGTCCAATATAGGTTTCACTGAGCTAAAATCAAGGTGTCAGAAGCCGTATTCCTTTCTGGAAGCTCTCAGAATCTGTTTATTGCTCGTTCAGATCCTTTGCAGAATTCAGGTCCTGCTGTTGTAGGACTGAGGTCTTCCTTTCCCTGCTGTCTGTCAGCTAAGAGTGTTCCAAGATTCTAGAGGCCACTTGTCTTGCTTGGCTCTTAGCCCCCTTCCTCCATCTTCAAAGCCAACAGAAGTCGCTGTATTCTCACACTGAATCTCTCCTTCTGTTTCATTTCTCTAACACACTCTTCTCCTTATCTCTTCTGCTTTTAAGGTATCATATAATTGCATTAGCCCCAAGCAGATAATCCAGGATAATCTCTCCCATTTTAAGGTCCATAACTTTAATCACCTCTGCAAAGTCATTTTTTCTATGTAAGGTGACATAGTTACAGGTTCCAAGCATTAAGATGTGAACATCTTGAGGGACTATAGCTCTGCCTACCACAAACAAACTAAAATGGAACTTTAAAATGTAAAATTACCTTTAATGATACGCCTTGAACATTTTATTTTTAATACACAGATCACTACAGGCTTTCAGTTTTTAACTCCAAGGGGAGGAATGATAGATAGTTATGACAGTTGAAAGGACTTACTCTAGAAAGAAATCATTCTTGGATCTCACATACACTGTGGACATTTTAGCTTTTAAGATAAATAATGTTAATTCTTATTTTATGATTTTTTAACAAGAAAAAATATTACAGAAAATTCTATTCTGTTTGTAGTTGGTTATGCCTAAATATAACCATTATATAATAGTTCTTATGATCTGAAATGAACGGCAGATTAATTATGGTACATTTCTACATTTCTCATTATATTTTTACTTAAAAATAAAAAGCAAGATCTTGTAGTTCTGGCAACTTATTTTTTTTTCCCCCGCTTTTATTTATTTATTTATTTATTTTAATTTTATTTTTTTATACATCAGGTCATTATTAGTTATCAATTTTATACACATCAGTGTATACATGTCAATCCCAACTGCCCAATTCATCACACCACCACAACCACCTCCCTGATTCTTTCACTCTTGGAGTCCCTACATTTCTTCTCTACATCTGTGTCTCAATTTCTCCCCTGAAAACTGGTTCATCTGTACCACTTTTCTAGGTTCCACATATATGCGTTAATATATGATATTTGTTTTTCTCTATCTGACTTACTTCACTCTGCATGACAGTCTCTAGACTCATCCATGTCTCAACAAATGACCCAATTTTGTTCCTTTTTATGGTTGAGTAATATTCGATTGTATATATGTGCCACATCTTCTTTATCCATTCATCTGTTGATGGACAATTAGGATGATTCCATGACCTGGCTATTGTAAATAGTGCTGCAATGAACATTGGGGTGCGTGTGTCATTTTAAATTACGATTTTCTCTGGGTATATGCCCACTAGTGGGATTGCTGGATCATATGGTAATTCCATTTTTAGTTTTTAAGGAACCTCCATACTGTTCTCCATAGTGGCTGTATCAATTTACATTCCTACCAACAGTGCAAGAGGGTCCCCTTTTCTCCACACTCTCTCCAGCATTTGTTGTTTGTAGATTTTCTGATGATGCCCATTCTAACTGGTGTGAGGTGATACCTCATTGTAGTTTTGATTTACATTTCTCTAATAATTAGTGAAGTTGAGAAGCTTTTCATGTGATTCTTGGCCATCTTTATGTCTTCGTTGGAGAAAAATCTATTTATGTCTTCTGCACATTTTTGGATTGGGTTGTTTGTTTCTTTAATATTGAGCTGCATGAGCTGTTTATATATTTTGGAGATTAATCCTTTGTCTGTTTATTCATTTGCAAATATTTTCTCCCATTCTGAGGGTTGTCTTTTCGTCTTGTTAATGGTTTCCTTTGCTGTGAAAAAGTTTTAAGTTTCATTAGGTCCCATTTGTTTGTTTTTGTTATTATTTCCATTACTTTAGAAGGTGGATCAAAAAAGATCTTTCTGTGATTTATGTCAAAGGGTGTTCTTCCTATGTTTTCCTCTAAGAGTTTTATAGTGTCCGGTCTTACATTTAGGTCTCTAATCCATTTTGAGTTTACTTTTGTGTAGGGTGTTAGGGAGGGTTCTAATTTCATTCTTTTACATCTGGTTGTCCAGTTTTCCCAGCACCACTTATTGAAGAGACTGTCTTTTCTCAATTGTATATCCTGCCTCCTTTGTCATAGATTAGTTGACCATAGGTGCGTGGGTTTATCTCTGGGCTCTCTATCTTGTTCCATTGATCTATGTTTCTCTTTTTGTGCCAGTAACATATTATCTTGATTACTGTAGCTTTGCAGTGTATTCTGAAGTCATGGAGTCTGATTCCTGCAGCTCCGTTTTTTTTCCCTCAAGACTGCTTTGGCTATTCGGGGTCTTTTGTGCCTCCATACAAATTTTAACATTTTTCTTCTAGTTCCATAAAAAATGCCATTGGTAATTTGATAGGGATTGCATTGAATCAGTAGATTGATTTGGGTAGTATAGTCATTTTCACAATATTGATTCTTCCAATCCCAGAACATGGTATATCTCTCCATCTGTTGGTATCATCTTTAATTTCTTTCATCAGTGTCTTATAGTTTTCTGCATACAGGTCTTTTGTCTCCCTAGGTAGGTTTATTACTAGGTATTTTCTTCTTTTTGTTGCACTGGTAAATGGGAGAGTTTCCTTAATTTCTCTTTCAGATTTTTCATCATTAGAGTATAGGAATTAAAGAGATTTCTGTGAATTAATTTTGTATCCTGCAACTTTACCAAATTCATTGATTAGCTCTAGTAGATTTCTGGTGGCATCTTTAGGATTCTCTATGTATATTATCATGTCATCTGCTAACAGTGACAGTTTTGCTTCTTTTCCAATTTCTATTCATTTTATTTATTTTTCCTCTCTGATTGCTGTGCCTAAAACTTCCAAAACTATGTTGAATAATAGTGGTGAGAGTGGACATCCTTGTCTTGTTCCTGATCATAGAGGAAGTGGTTTCATTTTTTCACCATTGAGAATGATATTTGCTGTCTCTTTGTCATATACAGCCTTTATTATGTTGAGGTAGGTTGCCTCTATGCCCACTTTCTGGAGAGTTTTTATCATAAGTGGGTGTTGAATTTTGTCAAACGCTTTTTCTGCATCTATTGAGATGATCATATGGTTTTTATTCTTCAATTTGTCAATATGGTTTATCACATTGATTGATTTACGTATATTGAAGAATCCTTGCTCCCTGGGATAAATCCCTCTTGATCATGTTGTATGATCTTTTTAATGTATTGTTGGATTCTGTTTGCTAGTATTTTGTTGAGGATTTTTGCGTCAATATTCATCAGAGACATTGGTCTGTAATTTCCTTTTTTTGTAGTATCTTTGTCTTGTTTTGGTATCAGGGTGATGGTGGCCTCACAGAATGAGTTTGGGAGTGTTCCTTCCTCTGTATTTTTTGGGAGAGTTTGAGAAGGATGGGTGTTAGCTCTTTTCTAAATGTTTGATAGAATTCACCTGTGAAGTCATCTGGTCCTGGACTTTTGTGTGTTGGAACATTTTAAATCACAGTTTCAATTTCATGACTTGTGATTTGTCTGTTCATATTTTATATTTCTTCCTGGTTCAGTCTTGGAAGGTTATACCTTTTAAGAATTTGTCTATTTCTGTGTTGCCTGTTGTAACTTCTCCTATTTCATTTATAATTTTGTTTATTTGAGTCCTCTTTTTCTTGATGAGTCTGGCTAATGGTTTATCAATTTTGTTTATCTTCTCAAAGAACCAGCTTTTAGTTTTATTGATCTATGTTATTGTTTTCTTTGTATCTATTTCATTTATTTCTGCTCTGATATTCATGATTTCTTTCCTTCTCCTAACGTTGGGTTTTTTTGTTTGTTTGTTTGTTTGTTCTTCTTTCTCTAGTTCCTTTAGGTGTAAGGTTAGATTGTTTATTTGAGATTTTTTCTTGTTTCTTGAGGTAGGCTTGTATAGCTATAAACTTCCCTGTTAGAACTGCTTTTGCTGCATCCCATAGGTTTTGGATCATCGTGTTTTTATTGTAATTTGTCTCCAGGAATTTTGTGATTTCCTCTTTGATTTCTTCAGTGATCTCTTGGTTATTTAGTAACGTATTGTTTAGCCTCCATGTGTTTCTGTTTTTTTAATGTAATTTTCCCTGTAATTCATTTCTACTTTTATAGTGTTGTGGTCGGAAAAGATGCTTGATATTATTTCAATTTTCTTAAATTGACTGTGGCTTAATTTGTGACCCAAGATGTGATCTGTCCTGGAGAATGTTCTGTGTGCACTTGAGAAGAAAGTTTAATCTGCTGTTTTTTTGGTGGAATGTCCTATAAATATCAATTAAATCTATCTGGTCTATTGTGTCATTTAAAGCTTCTGTTTCCTCATTCATTTTCATTTTGGATGATCTGTCCATTGGTGTAAGTGAGGTATTTAAGTCCCCCACTATTATTATGTTACTGTCAATTTCCTCTTTTATAGCTCTTATCAGTTGCCTTATGTATTGAGGTGCTTCTATGTTGTGTGCATATATTTTTATAATTGTTATATGTTCTTCTTGGATTGATCCCTTGATAATTATGTAGTGTCCTTCCTTGTCTCTTGTAGCATTCTTTATTTTAAAGTCTATTTTATCTGATATGAGTATTGCTACTCCAGCTTTCATTTGATTTCCATTTGCATGAAATATCTTTTTCCATCTCCTCACTTTCACTCTGTATGTGTTCCTAGATCTGAAGTGGGTCTCTTCTAGACAGCAATATAGATGTGTCTTGTTTTTATATCCATTCAGCAAGCCTGTTTCTTTTGGTAGGAACATTTAATCCATTCGTGTTTAAGGTAATTTTTGATATGTATGTTCATATGACCATTTTCTTAATTGTTTTGGGTTTGCTTTTGTAGTTCGTTTTCTTCTGTCATGTTCCGACTTAGAGAAGCTCCCTTATCATTTTTTTTTTAGAGCTGGTTTGCTGGTGCTGAATTATTTTTGCTTTTGCTTGTCTCTAAAGCTTTTGATTTCTCCATCAAATCTGAATGAGATCCTTGGTGGGTAGAGTAATCTTGGTTGTAGATTCTTCCCTTTAATAACTTTAAGTATGTCCTACCACTCCCTTCTGGCTTGTAGAGTTTCTGCTGAGAAATCAGCTGTTAACCTTATTGGAGTTCCATTGTATGTTATTTGCCATTTTCCCTTGCTGCTTTCAATAATTTTTATTTGTCTTATTTTTTTGCCAATTTGATTACTATCTGTCTCAGTGTATTTTTCCTTGGCTTTATCCTGTATATGACTCTCTGTGCCTCCTGGACTTGGGTGGCTATTTCCTTTCCCATGTTAGGGAAGTTTTCGACTAGAATCTCTTCAAATATTTTCTTGGGTCCTTTCTCTCTCTCTTCTCCTTCTGGGACCCTATAATGTGAATGCTGTTGCACTTAATGTTGTTCCAGAGGTCTCTTAGGCTGTCTTCATTTCTGTTCATTCTTTTTTCTTTATTCTGTTCCTCAGTAGTGAATTCCACCATTCTGTCTTCCAGGTCACTTATCCATTCTTCTGCCTCAGTTATTCTGCTATTGATTCCACCTAGTGTAGTTTTCATTTCAGTTATTGAATTGTTCATGTCTGTTTGGTTTTTGTCCTTTAATTCGTCTGGGTCTTTGTTAAACGTTTCTTGCATCTTCTCGATCTTTGCCTCCATTCTCTTTCCAAGGTCCTGGATCATCTTCACTATCATTATTCTGAATTCTTTTTCTGAAAGCTTGCTTATGTCCACTTCATTTAGTTGTTTTTTCTGGGGTTTTATCTTGTTCCTTCATCTGGTGCATAGTCCTCTGCCTTTTCATCTTCTGTCTCTTTCTATGAATTTTTTTTTCCACAGGCTGCAGGATTGTAGTTCTTCTTGCTTCTGCCATCTGCCCTCTGGTGGATCTACCCCAACCCTTTTAAACATCCCTGAAAATAGTTTACACCTGAGGCTTCCATTCTTCTCAAACTTTGCCTGTATATGCATGTGAAATCTAGCTTTCATTCATACTATGCTATTGAAAGAATGCTCTGAAAGCTCACTGGAGATCTGATCTTTTTCATTTCCATCTTTTATTTATTTATTTTTTCCCTCATCTTTGGCTTCAATGGCACTAACTTTGATTGATGTTGTTGATGTTATCTAGATTTAACTATCTGACTACTTCTCTTCTTTACTTAATTTTTCTTCTTCTTTTAAATTTTTGTCTCCTCTCCTCCAAATATCAGTCCTTGGAATTGATGCCGCTCTGTATGCATGTGATCATCCTTAGAAAGATAATCTGGTAATCTGATTGTATTAATCCAATTTAAAAATACCTGAAGTGTATACATTTATATCCAGTTTTTTACCTAAACATCAGTACCATATTTCTAAATCTATGCTTGCTATAATTGACTATAATTATAATTGTAAAATTAAGTATATTAGCTTCTTCCAAAGTCTGCTTTGAGGTTTAAATTTCCTATTCTTGATTACTGGGGAATACAAACCCAGTAAGAAATCTTGAAGTCAATTCTTCTCATTTCCATTGACTCTTCATATCAAATCCCTTAATAAGTCCTCAGTTACATTTCTTGATATACCACATCTTTCCCATTGATATCACTGTAATCTAAACTTAGTTTAACTCACATCTAGATTATTCCGACACCTTCCTTGCTTTTGTAGTATTCTTGCATTCAACTTATTCCTCCTTAATCTTTCTTATTTGCTACAGATAGCTCCTTTTGTCTTCCAGGTTTTTTGTTTTTTAAATTAGGCAATATGTTTTAATATTTATTTATTTATTTATTTATTTATTTTAATATTGGAATATAGTTGATTAACAGTGCTGTGTTAGTTTCAGGTGTATAGAAAAGTGATTCAGTTACACATATACATATATGTATTCTTTTTCAAATTATTTTCCCATTTAGGTTATTACAGAATAGGGAGAGGAGTTCCCTGCCACTATACAGTAGGTCTTTTTTGGTCATTTATTTTAAATATAGCTGTGTGTACATGCCAATCACAAACCCCCAATCTATCCCTTACCCCACCCTTCCCCCCTGATAACCATAAGTTCATTCCTCACGTCTGTGAGCCTGTTTCTGTTTAGTAAATAAGTTTATTTGTATCATTATTTTTAGATTCCACATATAAGTCATATCATATGGTATTTGTCTTTCTCTATCTGACTTACTTCACTTAGTATGATAATCTCCAAGTCCATCCATGTTGCTGCAGATGGCATTATTTCATTATTTTTAATGGCTGAGTAATATTCCATTGTATATATGCACCACATCTTCTCTATCCATTCATTTGTCGATGGACATTTAGGTTTCTCCCATGCTTTGGCTATTGTAAACAGTGCTGCAATGAACATTGGGGTGCTTGTATCCTTTTGAACCATGTTTGTCCCCAGATATATGCCCAGGAGTGGGCTTTCTGAATTACAGGGTAGATCTATTTTTTATTGTTTAAGGAACCTCCATACTGTTCTCCATAGTGGCTATATCAATTTACATTCCCACCAATAGTGTAGGGAAGTTTCCTTTTCTCCACACCCTCTCCAGCATTTAATGTTTACAGATTTTTTGATGATGGCCATTCTGAGGGGTGTGACATGATATCTCATTGTAGTTTTGATTTGCAATTCTCTAATAATTAGCAAAGTTGAGCATCTTTTCATGTGCCTTTTGGCCACCTAGTATGTCTTCTTTGGAGGAATGTCTATTTAGGTCTTGTGGCCGTGTTTTGATTGGGTTGTTTGTTATTTTGATATTGAGCCACATGAGTTGTTTGTAAATTTTGGAGACTAATCGTTTGTCAGTTTCATCATTTGCAATTATTTTCTCCCATTCTGTGCGTTGTCTTCATTTTCTTTATGGTTTACTTTGTTATGCAAAAGATTTTGAGTTGAATTAGGCCCCATTTGTTTATTTTTGCTTTTATTTCCATTACTTTAGCAGACAGCTCAGAAAAGATGTTGCTGCAATTTATGTCAAAGGGTATTCTATGTTTTCCTCTAAGAGTCTTATAGTATTCCGTCTTACATTTAGGTCTTTAATACATTTTTTTGAGTATTTTTTTTGTATGGTGTAAAAGAATATTCTGATTTCATTTTTACATGTAGTTTTCCAGTTTTAACTGCACCCTTTATTGAAGAAACTGTCTTTCCTCCATGGTATAGTCTGATCTCCTTTGTCATAGATTAATTGACTATAGGTGCATGAGTTTATTTCTGGGCTTTCTATCTTGTTCTACTGATTTATATTTATTTTTTTTGTTCCAGTACCATGCTGTTTTGATGACTGTAGCTTTATAGCATAGTCTGAAGTAAGAGAGCCTGTTTCCTCCAGCTCTGTTTTTCTTTCTCAAGAATGTTTTTGCTATTTGGGGTCTTTTGCACCTCCATACTAATTTTAAAACTTTTTGTTATAGTTCTTTGAAATATGTCATTGGTAGTTTGATAGGGATTGCAATGAATCTGTAGATTGCCTTGGGTAGTATAGTCATTTTGACAATATTGATTCTTCCAATCCAAGAACATGGTATATATATATTTTTTATTTTGTTGCTTTTGCTTTTCATGTCATATCTAAGAAACCATTGCTAAACCCAAAGTTGTGATGTCTTATCCCTGTTTACGTATAAGATTTTTATAGTTGCATCTCTTACATTTGTATCTTCTATATATTTTGAGTTGATTTTTATGTATTGTGTTGGATAAGGTTTCAACTTCATTATTTCACATGTAGATATTCACTTTTCCCAGCATCATATGGTGAAAAGAATGACATTTTTTGAAAAGGATGATTTTCTCCATGTAATCGTTTTTGTGACCTTGTTGAAAAGAAGCTGATTATAGATACATAAGTTTATTTCTGTACTCTTTATTCTATTCCAGTGATCTGTATATCTTCCCATAGGCCAGTATCACACTTCCATGAATACTGCAGCTTCATAGTAAGTTTGAAATCAGGAAGTGTGAGTCTTCCTATATTGTTCTTTTTCAAGATTGTTTTGGCTATTCTATGTCACTTAGATTTCTATATAAATTTCAAAATAAACTTGTCAATATCTACCTAGAAATCAGATGGTGTTCTGATAGGGATTGTGTTGAATCTCTGGATAATTTTGGATGATGACAGTGATGCATTTCTTTCTTAGCAAATCCTCAGGATTAGGAGCTGAATAATCATTGGAGAATGAGGAAGTGGCCTCAGCTCTTCTAGGCTTAACTTTTCCAGTTGGGCATCAATGCCTTACAAGCCATAGCAAGTGTGATTCGGGCCCTAATATTCTCAGACCCAATTACTCTCAGTGTAGAGCCTCCATCTTATGGAAGGGGTTGTGTAGAAGAAAGGAGCCACCACTTCTCACCCAGAACATAGCATCAGAACAGGTAGCTAGTAGCAGGATGAAAAATGCTGACATCTTACTTTTCTTGTGAAAGTGGCACTTTGTTTGAGAGAGGGAGCCCTTTGTTCTTGGCTACACCAGTGTGGTGTGGAATTTCTGTCTCACTGTACTGGGAATGGATAGAGAAAGTGTAGTTCTTAGTTCACATGCCACGGAATTTCAATATTATTACCAATATTTTATAGAATTTCTTGAATAAATAGTTTTTAAATTGCTGTAAGAAATTAGGGTCATTTATGGAGACATTTAATTATTGTATTTTCATAGTTTTCAGTAGTTTAGCTACAGAGTGTGTTCACAGAACTTCTTACACTGTCTCACCTAAATTGGAATCTAGATCTCCATCTTCATTAAACAAAATTGTAACATCCTCTGAACATGATTTTCCATCTTTTCCTTTATTAATATTTTCTGCTGATGATACCATATAGTAATTACAGAGTTTCTTCATTTCTTCATTCTTCATTTCTTCACCATGGTGAAACATCTCCATGGTACTCAATTCTGTTGATTCCTAGAGTTTGTTCAATCAGTTTTCTATTGATAGGCATTTAGGCTGTCTCCAATCGTTGCTATTGTAAATAAGACTGAAATGAATAAACCAGTGTACATATCATTTCCTATTTTTTCTTAAGGTGTATTTGGGATAAATTCCTAAAAGTTGTATCGCTGGATCAAAAGGTAAATGGATATGCAATTTTAATAGATAAGCATGGTATAGAATTCTCTGTAAGGCTCATACATTTTTCTTTTTCACCATCAGTGTTTGAGAGTGCCTAATTCCCTATAGTCATGACAAGAGTTTTTTGGCAGAATTTTGTTTTTGTCAGTCTGATATTTGAGAAATGATCCTTCTCTGTGATTTTAATTTGCATTTATATAATTGTGAGTTAGGTTAAGTATCTTTTTATTTGCTTTCTTTTCTGTGAAATGTCTGTTTAATATTTTCCATATTCTTCTCTAAGACTTTTGGTTATTTTTGTTTTTACAGATATAAAAGCACTTTATTGATCACCAATATTAACATATTAACACTTTTAATGTAACATTAGTTGTAAACTTTGTTCCACATTACAATTTGTCTTTTTACTTTGTTTATGGTGTTTTTATTACCATGCAAAATACATTTTTTAGGTAATCAAATTAATATTTTCACGTTTAGCTTCTGGAAGTTGAGCCACTGTTAGGTAACTGTTCTCTTTTTCCAAGTAACAAATTAAGCAACCATTATTTTTCTAGTATTTATATAGTTTTACTTTTTACATTTAATTATTTGCTACATTTGGAATTTATTCTGGTGTTTAGTGTGAGGAGTGGATCCAATTTTACATTTTTCTATGAATCTGTCTAGTTTTCATAACATCATTTATTAAAGTGTCCATCATTTCCTCCATTTTGATGTGCTGCCTTTATCTTATGAAACTTTCATGTGTACTTTGTCTATTTATGAATTTTCTAGTGTGTTACATTAAACTTTCTGTATATTTGTGTGTTTATTTTATATTTTAAAAAAATCAGTGGCTTTATAATATGTTTTAATAACATCTACAAAACTATTTTAAGCTTTCTGTTTGTTGTATCTGGCCAGGCAATAGCAACATAAGAACAGCACTGCTACTATTTTGGTGACACTTTATCTTAATTTCAGGAAAAAAAGATGTAAGAATAAATAAGCCATCTTGCTCAAGCTTTTCTTACAAATTGAAATGTATGCAGGTACAATAAATATTAAAATTACAACTTTTCTTCCTGATATTATTTTGGCTGGATGCATCTTCAAATATTCCTTTGTCTTGAAAGTTGTTTTTGTTCTCTCGAAAGTACACTGATACATTTAGAAAAATTTAATTATACAGTGGAATGTAAATAGTTGGTGTATTGATAAGACATTTTGATTGCACATAATAGAAATTAAATACAATTGGTTTAAGCAAAACAAAAGGGGGATTTGTTAGTGATACAAAATTTTCTTATGGAATGCAGGAATTGAGAATGATATGTTACAAGGAATAGTAATCCTGTAGGGAACCCAGGAATTAAAAATAATAATTGATTCAGTCAAAAGTTTCATAACACAAAATTAGCTGTTTTAATGTGAGAAAATAAGTGGCATTTAACATATTCACAATGTTGTGCTGTCACCACCTCTTTCTAATTATAAAATATGTCCAACATGCCAAATTAAAAACTCACACTCATTAAGCAGTCTCTTCCCATTCCCTCTTTGCCTAACCTCTGGCAGCCACCAATCTGCATTCTATTGCTATGGATTTATCTATACTGGATATTTCTTATAAATGTAATTAAACATAAGTTTCTTTTGTGTCTAGCCTTTTACTTAGTAAAATATTTTAAAGTTTCATCCACATTGTAGCATATAGAACTCCTTCATCTCTTTTACTGGCTGAAAACTATTCTATTGTCTGTATATAGAACAATTTGTTTATCTACTAATCTCTTCATGCACATTAGCACAGTTTCCACCTTTTGGCTACTGTGAAATAGGCTGCTATGAACATACACTTGTACTCATCTGAGTACCTGTTTTCAAATATTTGATATTCACTAAAGAGTGTAAATGCATGTATCCTATGGTAGTTCTATGTTTAACTTTTTGAAGAACTGTCATACACTTTTCCAAGGGGAGGTGGTGATATTGGTCAAAGGATATGAAGTTTCAGTTATGTAAGATGAATAATATCTGGAGATCTAATATACATCATGGTAACAACAGTTAACAATACTGCATTGCATACTTAATATTTGCTAAGTTTCCTGTGTTTGTGTGTGTGTGTGTGTATGAAGAAAATTAAATTTAAACTCCATTCTCAGCAAAGTTGTCAAATTTGCAGTTTTGATTTTGTTATTAATTTCAAAGTTCCTTCCACTGTGGTTGGAGAAGAAAGTTTGTAGATGCTTCGTATGATTTCAACATTTAACAATTTATTTAGACTTGTTTTGTGGCCTACCATGTGATCCATTCTGGATACTGGTCCATGTGCACTTGAAAAAATGTGTCATATTCTTCTATGGTTGGATGACTGATTTGTGAATGTCTGTTAGGATTTTTGGGTTTATATTATTGATAAAGAGCTCTATTTCCTTATTGATTTTCTGTCTAGATATTCTACCATTTATTGAAAATGACGTACTGAAGTCTCTAAGATTTGTAGAAGACTCTATTTTTTCCCTCAAATCAATCAATATTTGCTTCACATATTTTGGTGCACTGGTTATTTGAGGTGTATATGATTTTGCCTGGCATATCTTCTTGATAAATTTACCCTTTTATCACTACATAAAATTCTTCTTTTCTCTTGTAACATTTTTTGACTTAAAGTCTATTTTGGCTAATTTTTGTTTAGCCACAAATCTTTCGTTTTTGTTACTATTTACATGGAACAACTTTTTCCACACTTATACTTTCATCTTATTTGCATCTTTGGATTTAAGGTGAGTTTCTTGTTGACAGTATCTAATTGGGCCATTTTTAAAATACAGGGTGTAATCCATTTAAATTTACAATAATTATTCAGTACTTATAAAGAAGGACTTACTTCTGCCACTTTGCTAGTTGCTTTTGTATACCTTATATTTTCCCCTCATTTCCTAAATTTTTGCTTAATTTGTGTTTAGTTGTGGGGCAAGAATATTTTTAAATTGCTATTTTTCTTGATTCAACATTCACTTGATGCTGTAATCCATTGACTGTTTTCAGAGTCTTAACAAAGTTGATTCTGATCATTTTTTGCTTATTTTTCAGTGTTTCTGTGGAGCAAAGAATGTTTTAAGCTGACTTCTTCACCATTTTGCTGACATCAATCCCCAGGAGTTGTTTTGTTCTGGTGTGTTTTGCCTGTTCTTTGAGAGTCTACTCATGTCTCTGTGTTTGATTAATCTTTTTTTTCTTTAGTTTACATGGCAGAAAATGGTTGCTAACAGCTCCTGAACTTTTGCCAAATGGATACTGACTGAGAGCTTTTTCCCAGTTTAAGTTGTGACATTCTTGAGTAAAAGAGTTTAATTTGTGCAGCTTTGGTCAGATTCCCTCACCTGAACTAATCAACTATGGTCAGTGACAGGGTCTTATTATCCTCATAGAGGCTCCCATAATAACCATGTGGCTTGGTTGAAGATGGGGTGTTCTGAGACGTAATAATGAGATGTGCCAAGCTGATGGTGAGCCTTGGGCTAATATGTACCTAGTGGAATAAATAATATTTGTCCCAAGATTCAGGTTCAATATCTTTTAATACCTTCTTAAATCTACTTCACAAATAATTGTCCTCCTTAAATTAATTATTCAGAAATTCATTTTTCATAACTCCTTTCCATAGTTTTCACTCATTCAGTCTAAGATACAGTTATATAAATTCCCTGTTCTATATCTAGCAGTATATTTTATACTTGATGCTGACAACTATGTGTTCAGTGCACATTTCCCCAGTTATTTGAAAAGGTTAATAGATCTGTCAGTAATTTTACTTGTTTTCTGGGAATCATTTTTACTCTTGCAGAAGATAGCTGAAAGAAGCATAATACAAAGATTTACAACAAATCTTGGTGGTAATACCAAAAGATAGTCTGTGCTGAGAAATAACAAGTTGAAGCAGAGAGATGTATTTTTTTTAATTAATTAATTAATTAATTAATTTTTGGCTGTATTGGGTCTTCCTTGCTGTGTGCGTGCTTTGTCTAGTTGCAGCGAGTGGGGGCTACTCTTTGTTGTGGTTCATGGGCTTCTCATTGTGGTGGCTTGCCTTGTTGTGGAGCATGGGCTCTAGGCATGTGGGCTTCAGTAGTTGTGGCTCATGGGCTCTAGAGTGCAGGCTCAGTAGTTGTGGCACATGGGTTTTGTTGCTCTGTGGCATGTGGGATCTTCCTGGACAAGTGCTTGAACCCACATCCCTGGCACTGGCAGGCAGATTCTTAACCACTGAGCCCCAGGGAAGCCCATAGAGAGAGATGTATTTTTGAGATAAAATATTTTCCCATTCATAAGTCAATTTGGCTGAGTAAGAGCTACTTCCAGCACTGTCTTTGGCTGAATTTCAAATAGCAGATTGACTATATCATCCCTTTTGGAAATGACTGTAGGCCACATGCTGTCCTTGACAGCTATACCCTTATGTGAAGAAATCAACTAGTTTCTGGCCTCACTTAGAAAAATAATAGAATAATTTAGCAGTCACCTGGAGGAAAATAGTCATTTACTCTATTTCTTGAATATCCTGTTACAGATAGAATATTGATAAAATATGTAAAGAATTATGTTACTGTGCTTTCACCATTCTTAGTTAATCAGAAACTCCAAATAATTATGGAGCATGACATTGAAGATAACTTCCCATTTGCTGCATTACTTTGCTTACTGAAGGATAATATTGTGGAAGTTTTATAAAATCCTTGTTCATTCCAGTAATTTCACTTGCTCTTGACAGTCCTGTTTAAAGTGAATTTTATCTATTATATGTAATTAAAATGATTAAAAAACCTTGGTTAAAATAATTTGACTATCAAATGGATCATATGTGAAGCAATAATAGAATTCAAGTATCCCCCAAAGACATACTATTAAAGGCATAAGATGTGATGGAAATAATGTTTTTAAAAGTACAGAGATGGGGAAAACTAATGACAAAAAATGATGGGCTAATGCCAATTCTTACACCAGTCCAAACATGTTATGCCCACCTAAGAGAAATCCAATCTATTTTTTTATGTCTGGTGAAATTGTGCCAATATAGGGTGCATTTATATCTCATATGTTACACATGCTTTCTTAAATAGAAGATTGGTGGGCTAGATTTCTTTCTTTAGTGTACAGATGTAGTTTGCTACAGAAGATAGAGTATATTTTCGATAAAAAATATAATGAACTTGCCTAATTAGATATATATCTAAGAAAATGCCTAAGTGATGAGACACAAGTTCATTACATATTGGTTTAGGGGAAAATATGTTGGTAGATGTGAACAGTACTGAGCTTATGGGCACAGGAGAAAGAGAGTAAATTAAAAACAGCTTTTAGGAAGACCCAAATCTTTTCCATCTCACAGTTCTATTTTAGCCAACTCTGTACATGGACATAGATAATGTTGACGTGTAAATTCAATAGTTTTGAATCTAGGTAAAATTATTTTTCAATGACACACAAATGTGGTGAGAGAGCATCAATAGAATTTACAAATTTTAAAGTAATATTTAGTAATACTCCTATCATTTTAACTTAATCAAAAAGATTACCAGGAATATTTCAGTTGACTGCTTTTGATACCTGTTTTATGGTAATAAATTTCTCTATTATCTGTTGTGAACAACATTTTATTTAGATCTCAATTCTATCATCACAAACTATTTTCTGAATGAGTTATAGAATTTCCAAGATTGAAAAATTATTTTCGATCTTAGACCCCAGAGGTGGGTGTGAACTACTACCACTGCCACCGCTGCTACCGAGGATCCTGTGACCCCTGGAGAGGTCACAGTATGCTCCAGTCTTTTGCAACTTCCTGCTGGACTCAGTGGCCGCAGGCAATTAGAACATGCCCAGTTGTGGCTGTTTTATCCCTCCTTGGCCTTAGCGAATATGTGTGCCCCAATTATCCACTGCTTTTGCCCCTCTCACCTGCGCAGTGAAATAATGCCTGAGGTTGACCCACAAGCAGAGGCATGGACAAAAGCAAAGTGGAGCCTCAGGGGCTGTGCAACTAAGGAAGAGGAATGGAAATCTCTCTGTGTGACTGAACAAGCCATGGATTAAGTCCACGTGATCAGTGTGGTAAACCCTGTGTCTGAGGAATATCTGAATAGACAATGAGTGTTTTCACAACTGAGACCAGTCTAGCTTTAACAGCTGTGGACTTTGGGGGCTAGTACATGCAGGAGTTGGGTCATGTTAGGAACTGAGCTGCCCAAACCATGGTGGAAATAACTGCCATGGGGCAGAATAAAGAATGAAAAGAAATGAGAACAGTGTCAGAAAACTCTTGGACAAAATTAAACACACCAACGTTCAAATTACAGGAGTCCCAGAAGAAGAGAAAGAGAAAGGGTCTGAGAAAATATTTGAAGAGATTATAGTCTAAAACTTCCCTAACATGGGAAAGGAAATATTCACCCAAGTGCAGGAAGTACAGAAAATCCCATACAGGATAAAACCAAGGAGGAACATGCCAAGAAACATATTAATCAAGCTAACAAAAAATAATTACAAAGAAAAATTATTAAAAACAGCAATGGAAAACCAACAAAAATCATACAAGGGACTCCCCTTAAGTTTATCAGCTGATTTTTCAGCAGAAACTCTGCAGGCCAGAAGAGAGTGGCAGAATGTATTTAAAGTGATGAAAGGGAAAAACCTACAGCAAAGATTACTCTTCCCAGCAAGGATCTCATTCAGATTCAACAGAGAAATCGAAAGATTTACAGACAAGCAAAAGCTAATAGAAATCAACACCACCAAATCAGCTTTACAACAAATGATAAAGGAACTTCTCTAGGTGGAAAACACTAGAGAAATAAAAGACTTACAAAAACAAACACAAAACAATTAAGGAAATGGTAAAAGGAACACAAATATCAATAATTACCTTAAATGTATTAAAAACTCTAACCCAAAGCACTAACTGGCTGAATAGATAGAGAAAAAAAGCCATATATATGCTGCTACAAGAGACACACTTCAGACCTAGGGACACAAACAGACTGAAAATGAGGGGATGGAAAAATGTATTCCATGCAAATGGAAATAAAAATAAAACCTGGAGCAGTAATACACATATCGGACAAAATAGACTTTAAAATAAAGACTCTTACAGGAGACAAGTAAGGACACTACATAATGATCAAGGGAGCAATCAAAGAAGAAGAGACAAAAAATGTAAATATTTATGCACCCAAATTAAGAGCACCTCAATACATAAGGAAAATGCTAACAGACAAAAACAGGGTAAATCAACAGTAACACAATAATAGTGGGGAATTTTAACAGTCCACTTACACCAATGGACAGATCATTCAGATGAAAAATTAATAAGGAAACACACATTACACCAGATAGACTTATTGATATTTGTAGGACATTCCACCCCAAAACAAAAGAATACAATCCCTTCTCAAGTGTACATGGAATATTCTCCCAGATAGATCATATTTTCTCCAACAAATCAATCATCAGTAAATTGAAGAAAATTGAAATTGTACTAAGCATCTTTTCTGACCACAAAACTATGAGATTCAAAATGATTTCCTGCCAAAAAAGACATATTAAAACCACAGACCCAACAAGGCTAAATAATATGCTACTAAATAACAAATGGATCACTGAAGAAATCAAAGAGGAAATCAAAAAACACCTAGAAACAAATGACAACAGAAACACAGTGACCCAAAACCTATGAGATGCAGTAAAAGCAGTTCTAGGAGGGAGATTTTAGTAATAGAGTCCCACCTCAAGAAACAAGAAAAATCTCAAATAAACAACTTAACCTTACACCTAAACCAACTAGAGCAAGAAGAACAAACAAACCCAAAAGTTAGTAGAAGGAAATAAATCATAATGATCATGACTGAAATAAATGAAATAGAGGAAAAGAAAACAATAGAAAAGATCAATGAAACTAAAAGCTGGTTCTTTGAGAAGACAAAATTGATAAAAATTTAGCCAGACTCAACAAAAAAAATAAGGGAGAGGAATAAAATCAATACAGTTTGAAATGAAAAAGTGAAGTTACAATGGGCACTGAAGAAATACAAAGAATCATAAGAGTCTACTACAAAAAACTATATGCCAATAAAGTGAACAACCTGGAAGAAATGGACAAACTCTTAGAAAGATACAACCTTCCAAGACTGAACCAGGAAAAAGTAGAAAATATTAACAGACTGATCACAAGTAATGAAATTGAAGTAGTGATTAAAAATATTCCAAAAACAAAAGTCCAGGAACAGATGGCTTCACAGGTGAATTCTATCAAACATTAGAGAACAGCTAACACCTATCCTTCTCAAACTCTTCCAAAAATTGTAGAGGGAAGAACATTACCAAGCTCTTTCTCTGAGGCCACAATCTCCCTGATACCAAAACCAGATAAAGATAGCGCACACACACACACAAAAATACATGCCAGTGTCACTGATGAACATAGATGCAAAAATCCTCAACAGAATACTAGCAAACGGAATCCAGCAAGACATTAAAAGGATCATACACCATGATCAAGTGCTATTTATCCCAGGGATGCAAGGATTTTTCAACATATGCAAACCAATCAATGTGATACACCATATAAACACATTGAATAGTAAAAACCATATGATGATCTCAACAGAGGCAGAAAAAGCTTCTGACAAAATTCAACATGCATTTTTGATAAAAACTCTCCAGAAAGTGGACATAGAGGGAACTTACCTCACCATATTAAAGGCCATATACAGAAAATCCACAGCAAACATCATTCTCAATGGTGAAAAGTTGAAAGCATTTAATTTAAGATCAGGAACTAGACAAGGATGTCCACTCCACCACTCTTATTCAACATAACTCTGGAAGTCTTAGCCATGATAATCAGAGAAGAAAAATAAATAAAATGAATCCAAATTGGAGAAGAAGAAAAACTGTAACTCTTTGCAGGTGACATGATACTATACATAGAAGATCCTAAAGATGCCACCAGAAAACTACTAGAATTCATCAATAAATTTGGTAAACTTACAGGATGCAAAATTAATGCACAGAAATCTCTTGCATTCCTATACCTTAACAATGCAAAATCAGAAAAAAATAAATTAAGGAAACAATCTCATTTACCATTGCAACAAAATGAATAAAATACCTAGGAATAAACTTATCTAAGGAGGCAAAATACCTGTACTCAGAAAACTGTAAGATACTGATGAAAGTAATCAAAGAAAATACAAACAGATAGAGATATACCTTGTTCTTGAATTGGAAGAATCAATAATGTGAAAAAGACTATACTACTCAAAGCAATCTACAGATTCAGTGCAATCCCTATCAAGCTACTAATGGCATTTTTCACAGAATTAGAACAAAAATTTTACAATTTGTGTGGAAACACAAAAGACCCCGAATAGCCAAAGCAATCTTGAGAAAGAAAAACAAAGCTGGAGGAATCTGGTTCCCTGATTTTTGACTATATTACAAAGCTACAGGAATCAACATAGTATGGTACTGGCACCAAAACAGAAATATAGGTCAATGGAAAAGGATAGAAAGGCCAGAGGGAAACCCATACACCTATGGTCAACTAATTTATGACAAGGGAGGGGAGAATATACAATGGAGAAAAGACAGTCTCTTCATAAAATAGTGCTGGGCAAACTGGACAGCTACATGTAAAAGAATGAAATTAGAACACACCCTAACACCACACACAAGAATTAACTCAAAATGCATTAAAGACCTAAATGTTAGGCTGGACACTATAAAATTCTTAGGGGAAAACAGAGGCAGAACACTATTTGACATATATCAGTGAGTTTTTTTGACCCATGTCATAGAGTAATAAAAATAAAAACAAAAATAAGCAAATGGAACATAATTAACTTAAAAGCTTTTGCACAGCAAAGGAAACCATAAACAAGATGAAAAGGCAGCACTTAGAATGGGATAAAATATTTGCAAATGAAGCAACTGCCAAGAGATTAATTTCCAAAATATACAAACAGCTCATGAAGCTCAATTTCAAAAAATATCCAAACAACCCAATCAAAAAATGGCCAGGTGACCTAAATAGACATTTCTCCAAAGAAAACATACAGATGGCCAACAAACACATGAAAAGATGCTCAACTTCACTAATAATTAGAGAAATGCAAATCAAAAATGCAATGATCTATCACACACCAGTCAGAATGGCCACCATCAAAAAATCTACAAATAGGGCTTCCCTGGTGGTGCAGTGGTTGCGGGTCCGCCCGCCAATGCAGGGGGCGTGGGTTCATGCCCTGGTCCAGGAGGATCCTACATGCTGTGGAGTGGCTGGGCCCGTGAGCCATGGTCCCTGGGCCTGCGTGTCCGGAGCCTGTGCTCCGCGGTGGGAGAAGTCACAGCAGTGAGAGGCCTGCATACTGCAAAAAAAAAAAAAAAAAAAAATCTACAAATAATAAATGCTGGAGAGGGTGTGGAGAAAAGGGAACTCTCTTGCACTGTTGGTGGGAATGTAAATTGATACAGCCACTATGGAGAACATTATGGAGGTTCCTTAATAAGAACTAAAAATAGAACTGCCATATGACCCAGCAATCCCACTACTGCACGTATACCCAGAGAAAACCACAATTCAAAAGGATATGTGCACCCCAATGTTCTTTGCAGCACTAGTTACAACAGTCAGGACTTGGACACAACCTAAATTTCCATCAACGGTACATATATACAATGGAATATTACTCGGCCATAAAAAGGAATGAAATTGTGCCATTTGCAGAGACATGGGTAGACCTTGAGACTGTCATACAGAGTAAAGTCAGAAAGAGAAAAAACAAATATTGTATAATATCGCTTATATGTGGAATCTAGAAAAAATAATACAGATGAACTTATTTACAAAGCAGAAATAGAGACACAGACGTAGAAAACAAACATATGGATACCAAGGTGCAAAGGGGGGTGGGTGGGATGAAGTGGGAAATTGGGATTGACATATATATATACTGCTATGTATAAAATAGATAACAAATGAGAACCTACTGTATAGCACAGGGAGCCCTACTCAGTTCTCTGTGGTGACCTAAATGGTAAGGAAATCCAAATAGAGGGGATATATGTATACGTATGGCTGATTCACTGTGCTCTACAGCAGAAACTAAAACAACACTGTAAAACAACTATACTCCAACAAAAATTAATTCAAAAAAGGAAAAATTATTTTCTACAAAATTTTTCATATGCTAAATACCACACATACAGTAATTTCTATGGAATATAAATGTTTAGTTATAAAAGGAAATGATAAAGAATGCTGTAATAACGTATATACACATGTATATAATATTGGTAATGACAAATCTTTTTGTACGTGTGACACATATTAAAAATAATTGAATTTGACTACACATAATTTAATCTATTTATGTAGAAAAATAAAATAGAAGCTAGCCTGAGTTGTGTGGCTTATATAAGACTTGGACAAATAATAGCAAAGCATATGGCAGCAAATAAAACATTCAAGATACAGGAGTCAGGAAACAATGAGCAAAAGGCAAATACACCAATAGAAACATGGACAACAGATACAACAACTAAATTCTTAAAATAAATTATAAATAAACACCTGAAGGTGTTAAAAATGCAAGTAAAATGTAGATTGAAATAAAAACATATTTTACTGATAATATCAGTAAATATAAAAATAATAATAATTAAGACTACCTTTAGCCTATAATTGTCATTTTGCAGTTTAGAAAAATGACTGTCTTATTTTGCTTATTTACATTCTTTGTTGTCCCTGTAGGTATTTGATTTTGAGACTCCTGTTTTAAAGTGAAGATTGAAGGATTGTTGTTGAGTACTAATGGGAGAAAATGGAAAGTTAGAATTTAAAGTCTCAGACTCCATGCTGAAATGTTTTTTCTTTATCCTACAGGCAATACAGAGCTCTAAAAATATTTGGAGATGAATTACTGGCAGTAATACACAGAATAAACTTGAGGGGCAAAGTGAAATACTAACTCATTTCTTATTTAAGGATGTTATGAACTTGAGAAAAAATTTTATGCACTTGTAATATGGTACCACCTGTTGAAATTTTATAGCTTGTTATCTTTGGTTAAATTTCTTTCAAACATCATCTTTGTCATTTCTGTAAGATGTTGAATACTAACTTTGGAAGTATATTACTTCATGAACTCAGTGCAGTTTCACAAAGAAACAAAACAAGACAACAATGCATAAAATACCCTCATGTGGGAGGCTACTACCAATGTTAACTAATTGGTGAGAGTATAAACTAGCACAGCTTCTATGAAAAGCAGTTTGACCATATACACCAATATGCAAACTCTACTTACTATATAAATTAACAACCCCACTTTATACTATCCACCCAAAATGACAATTTCACAGATTGGAAAACTATATGCAGAGATATTTCCAAAATTTTATTTAAAGACATGTAATGGTTGTTTTCTCTACGAAGCTCGTTAGGTGGTTTATCAGTAAGAAGATAACTCAGATTAGAAGCAGAGTGGTCAGCCTCTCCTATGGTGTGATTTAAGGAATATCTCCTTGTTTCTATCATCTGTCATCAATGGCTTCTGAAATTCCTACCATTAGAATTTCTCTTTTGAGCTAATGCAACAGGTCTCTAGAAGGATCTAATTAAAATATAAATATTGCTCTTCAAACTGGAGTATTGCTACTTCAAGTACAGAGGTGAGCAAGGAATAACTAAAACTGCAAAATAAACAGAACACAGAATATATGGGGTTAAGAGCATGGGTTTCCAAGTGAGAGAAAGACTTGAATTCTAATCTAGAGTCTAGAGTTTTATCTTGGGCATATCACTTTACAGTTTTCAGCCTACTTCCTTCAAAATGAATTGTTAAGAATTAAAAAGGTAGTATTTGCCAAGCAATCAGCATAGGACCTGGTACTTTGATAATAAATATTACTAATATTATTATAACTCATGGAAACATAAGTTAACTTGAGAATTGTTTCAGAAGTAAAGTTAAGAATCTTCACTGTTGAAATATTTAAAACATAATTTTCATACAAAACATAGATATACTATGGCATAGAATGTAAAATTAACCTGGAGCTTTTAAGAATAAAACCTTCAATTCACAGTTAATGATTTGTATTTTTTAAGTACTCTAGGGATAGAAACTTGTTCTCTTCTGCCATTAATGGCATTTCAATATAAAAGTTGGAAAATTCTGCCATAAAGTCACTGAGATATATACCCCAAGAGACTCAGAATTAGTATGAGTAAATGTTGATTGGGGAGAGTAAAGGATGAGTGAAGTTAAAATCCAGAATACAGAAGCCTTATTGAATGTGAGAAAGGTAAAATGGTAAAACAGTGACAGGCTTTGGAAAGCAAGGAACCAATTTTATGACACAAGCACTCTGGATGGGGCATGGTCCTGAGTGGTGAAATTAACTCATATTTTCCAACAAATATATATTAGTTACTTTCTATGTTACAGGCATTGTTAAGGGCTCTGAGGATATAGAAGCAAGCAGAACAACCTAAATTCCTTTCTGTTCAGGAGAATACATTCCAGTGAAAGAGATGGACCATAAATAAATAACATGATAATTATATAAAATGCCAGGTGGCAGTAAATGGTATCAAGAAAAATGAAGGATAAGATAGGCACTGATGTGTTGGGGAAGGGTTGTTATTTCATATACAGGATGGTGACCTCCATAATAAGTTGACATTAGAGATCAGAAGGAAGTGAGAGAACAAACCATGTAGTTAATTTGGGGAAGAGTATTCCAGAGAGGTAGAACAACAAATAGAATCACTCTGAGGAGAAAATATGTCAGCAGCATACGAGGAACAACAAGAAAACCAATATGGCTGGATTACTTGAGCTGGAGAGCAAGTAGTAAATGAAGTTAGAGAGATGTGGTGCAAGGTAGATTAGACCAGGTCCTATAAGAAATTGTAAAGATTTTGGCTTTTATTTTATTATTCAATACTTTGAATAAAGTAGAAAACTATTCAAGGGCTTTTATCAAAATTTGTGGGTATTGGGGAGGGTTGAAAGATAAAGTCAAATGAAATAATTTATAGTGATGAAGGTCTGAGATTTGAGGGATATTTTGGGAGACTTCTACTTCTTGTGGAAGTATACATTAAGTATATACATTAATATATACTTGTATACATTAAGATATAGAGTATGACACCACTAGTCCTGAGGGTCTCATGAGAACACTGTGCTGGTAAGACAATGAATGTTCTGAGAAGGGAAGGGTGGGAGATCTTGGCTTTCCTTTACTCCTATAGAGGGCAGTGTAATTATTGAGTTAAAGTCCCACCAGGAGCAAGTGGAGCTATAATATCAGAGACAAATTTAAATATCTGAACAGTATTAATTAGGACTGGACTACTTTCACAGAAATTGTGGCCAATACTGCATCCTTTTATCCTTGGTATTGTATATAGTACATGTATTACACATATTGCATGATAATACATATTTATTGGGGAAATTTATCTTTGGGACACAAAAATAACTGTAAAACTATCTTGAAATTCTCCTGATTAGATGGGTTTTTGTGATTACTATTTACAACTCTAAGTCATTTAACTGGATCTATATTTTATAAAGGATTTATGGTTAGCAGAAGTGGTCAGAGCCCAAAGTAAAAAAAAAAAAAAAGGACTCCAATTCCTTCCTGAGAAAATGATTGGAATGCTAGAGAGGTCTTCATTGCTTACAATACTCTACCATTTCTTAGGTTTAACATCAAGAATAGTTTGACATTCAATTGTTCCATATTTCCAAGTATTCATCTCATTATTCAAAATGCTTTCAGTGTTGATCCCCAAAGTTTCCACTAATTTTAGTCATCCATTGCCAGAATAAGGACATACTGTATACATTGCTTGAGATGATAAAAAGTTAAAGTAGAAAATTTATCATGAATAAAGTTCAGAAACCTATTTATTTGGTGAACATTGATACAAACTATTTCAATCTAAGGTTTACATTAACTGTTTTAGCCCATTTGCCCTTTGTCCTACTTCTTATCCTGTAAAAATTTAAAAAATTTTCTACGGTGATTAAATGTCTTCCTATTGCTTGAGAAAATGTTTATAATGCTATTTATTTTATCCAAACTAGACTCTTTATTATACGTTTTTTTTTCTGTCTCTAGGTATCATTTTTTTATTTGACAGAATATCCCAATCCTTTTTCTGCTCATTGATTTTTCTCAACATTTTTTTAAACTAATATATAATTGACCTATGGAAAAATCTACCATTTTAATGTATAGTTCCACAAGTTTTGACAAATGTGTGTGTAACCACCACCACAATTTAGGTATCACAATGTGTTCCATTACCCCTCAAACCCCTCGTGTTTTTGTAGTCATTTCTCTCCCATCCCAAGCCCCTAGCAGCCATTGATCTGTTTTCTGACCCTATAGTTTTGCCTTTGTAAGAATGTCTTATGAATAGAATCATACAGTAGATACCTTTTTGTGTCTGGCTCTTTCACTTAGCATAGTGCACTTGAGATTCATCCATGTTGTTGCATCCAGCAGTACTTGTTATTTTTTATTCCTAAGTAGTATTCCATTGTACCCAGTTTGTTTATTCACTTAACAGTTGAGGTACTTTGGGGTTGTATCTAGTTTTTGGAAGTTTCAAATATAGCCCCTATAAACATTTGCATGTGGATTTTTGTGTGAGCATAAACTGTAATTTCATTTTGGTTAATACTTTTTCAGTGTTTTCAGTGGATGGCTAGGCTGTATGGTGAGCTTATGTTTAACTTTTTAAGAACTTGTCAAATTGTTTCCTAGGTGGCTGTACCATTTTGCATTCTCACCAGCAGTGTATGAGAGTTCCAGCTGCTCTGCATCACACCAGCATTTGCTGTTATCAGTGTTTAGTTTTTGTTTGCTGTTTTTGGTTTGAGGTTTTTTGTTTGTTTTATTTGTTTGCTTTTCCATTTTAATAAAGTATAGTGGTATCACTTTTACTTTTATTTCATCTTTCCCTAATAACTAACATTGGATATCATTTTATATATTTACTATTTGAAGTTTAGTTTATTTCTAATGTTTTGTTTTTGTGAAAAATGTGACTATAATATCTTTCTATGTCCACAAATCTTTGTCATTTCTGAAAATTTCCCTAAGATGGATTTCTAGGATTGGAAATAAAAAGTACAGAGATCAACTGGTTAGAAAAGTTTTGGTATTGCCAGATTGCTTTTCAGAAACATCTTACCAATTTGTAGTCCCATCCAGTGCCCTTTTCATTTCAGCCTCTAATTTTCTGTGCATGTATCTATGTGTGTCTGTATCTAAGTGTGTAATAGTTGTTGTTGCCAATATGATAGGCTAAACATTGTATCTTATTTCTTTTAATTATCAATGTTTTTATCTAAACTAGAAGCACTAAACAATGTTACCCTTTTTTGTAGATATCACTTCTCTTTAAAGTAATTTGTATGAGCTCCTCCTAGATACAGTTTTGTTAGTCTTCATGTGTCCCTACAGGTTGTAGTGTAGCTATCCTCTCTATTTTTTTTTTACTTGTTATTTTTCTTTGTTGTTCAAGGTCTTGCTCATTAGAAACTTTTGTGTGTGTGAGTTGATATTTTTTAACATCTTTATTGGAGTATAATTGTTTTACAGTGGTGTGTTAGTTTCTGCTTTATAACAAAGTGAATCAGCTATACTTATACATATATACCCATATCTCTTCCCTCTTGCATCTCCCTCCCTCCCACCCTCCCTATCCCACCCCTCTAAGTGGTCACAAAGAACTGAACTGATCTCCCTGTGCTATGCGGCTGCTTCCCACTAGCTATCTATTTTACATTTGATAGTGTATATAAGTCCATGCCAGTCTCTCACTGTGTCCCAAGTTTTATTATACGTTTGAAGATTGTTATTTGATCAAATTCTCTTTTCTCTACTCCTGCTGACTGGACCTTCACACAATTTGAGCTAGTCCAGATTTTTAGATTTTTTTGTAATTCTCTCTAATGTATAACGTGTTGTCAGGACTTTGGTTACTTTTTGCCTCCCTGCGAGGGATGTTGGCATGAAGTCAAAATAGAATTGTTTAAATGTGTTGTAATGTGATTATAAATAGACAAAACAAAAAGATAAAATAGTAAACTCCACATGAGTCATTTATTTTATCAATTCTAAAAAAGGAATTTAGTAAATAGTTTATTTTTTGGATAACCAAAAAGAAAATCAAAGAAAAAGAAGGGCATAGCATAAATAACAGATGACTGGAGAAAAATTTCGATAGTGATAGGTGATTCATGGTGCTTACTTCAATGACCCAGTTTTAAAGTCAGTCAAGGGTAAAATACAAAGTAGCTGTTCTAGTCTGAATAAGATAACTTATGGGGAAATATTTACATTCTGAATGCTATCTAAGCAAATAGTCTAGTGATTATTTATTATTGCTAGATAGTATAAATGATATACAGTGTAGTTTTTATCAACTGCCTTAAAAATGCAGTGGGGCAATGTGATTGTGCTGCACTTTGTAAATCTTCTTAAAGTAAATAGATAAAAAGAATAAAATGTAGTTAGCTCACAAGATGCAAGAACATAAGAAACGAAAAATATTTCATATTAATTGGATAAAACAAAATTGTAGCTTTTATTTTTTGTATGGTAAAGAGTGGGAAGGGCAGTTCTAGCAATGTGTCCATAGTCCTTTACTCCCTTGAGTTATTTTGTGTAATGCATTTTAAAGATTGGGAAAGCATAATTTTTAAATGGATGTTTCAACTAGTATTAATAAAACTACAACTATATTTATAGTTACTAAATATATGCTAGGAATTCAAGTGATCTTTGTGATCATATGTATTTATATTTCAATTTAAGAACTAAATCTTTTAAAATATTCTTTGTTTATGTTTATCAAGTATCTACTATGCACCAGCTGTGCCAAGTTCTTGGGATGCCATAGAGGAAACTAACACAACATACTCTATGTCATTGTGGAGTCTTCCATCTATTAAAGGAGTGAACAGTAAAAAGTAATTACCCAAGTAATTACTTAATTATTAATGTAAAGAATAAATATTCAGATTCAAAACTCATTCCTTCATTTAAAGTTAAAGCATATCTTATGCTGTCACAGTGGTGTCAGGTCAGAGCTACAAACTAAACTATGATCTCAAATTAGAACGAATCTTAATAATTCAGAGACTTTTATTATTGAGGGACTTCTGCCTCTAGTTTTGATGGAGTAGCTTACATCATAACAACCCCTCTAGTTGAGAACAACTATATAAACTGGATCAAATGTAAAAATACAAACAGCTTTCTGAATGCATTGGAGGACATCCAAGGAAACCAAGATTTGAGGGTCCAGGATCAGGAAGAGATAAGAAATTCAATGAGGTATACCTTATATCTCTCCACCTCTGTTGAGTGTGAAATAGGCTGTAAGGGTTTGAGATAATAAGAAAATTATGGGGTCTCAGAACCCTCTGGAGCCTCGTGGGTAGTATGTTTATTGTTATCAAGTCATACAGGATTTGAGGAAACAAGATCTTGGACAAGGATGTCAGCAAAAATGGTTAAGTAAGAATTTCTAAATTCATCTCCTTCAAAATATAAATTAAAAAAAGCAAAAATAGAATCAACCTTTTTCAGGAATTAATCAAAGGATTGCAGCAACTTAGTGACCATTTATTCAAGAAAAACAGCAGAATACAAACAAAAACAGTGAGCTTTGTGCTGTTTTAACTTGCCCTATTCATATCCCCCTCCCTCCAGCTCTGTGGTACCCTTTAAAACCAACAACCCACAACCAGTTGGAAACCAGCAGTTTACCAGCCACTGGAAGAGCCCAGATGAGGTTGGAACTCCTTCTAAGCCTTATTCCCAGAGAATTCCAGAACATTCTTTGACCTGATACTTAGCTTATATAATGTAAAAAGACTTTCTCAGGAATGTTATTCTTTTAAAAATTAAGAAGTAATTGTAGTTGCATGAAAAAGTAGGTACTGGTTGGGGCAAAAAAAAAATAAAAATAATCAAAAAGATCAAAAGGAAAAGTTAGGGAATAAAATTCCATACGTTTATGAAAAGCTCTGATATATTCCTGGAAATCTATAAGGTCATGCATATGTGTAAGTCTGTAAGCATTCCCAGGGCTATGTGTGTACTCAGGTAATAGTTAAGCAGGCCCTAAGCTGTCATCTTTGGTGGACTTTGAGGTTCAGGACAAGCAGAAAATAAAGGCTAAATTCGCAGCTTCGTGGCTGAGTGTTGAAGGCATGCCCACCATATACACAAAGCCCTTTGGCAAATACTGGGAAACATTTGTTCCAGGTTTAAGGAAATCTCTGTCCTAAATACAGAGTTCCAAATATATATAAAAGAAAACCTGATGGATTTGAAAGGAGAAATAGACAATTCAACAATTATATTGGAAACTTCAATGCTTCACTTTTAATAATGGATAGAACAACTAGGCAGAAAATAAAAACCTTGAATAACATTATAAATGAAGGAGACCTGAGACTATAGAGTACTCCATGTGGAAACAATCATTTACTGAACTTTGAGTTGCACAACTCTGTCTATACATTTTATCCCTTCCAAAATATTTTCCTAATGAAACAGCATAAACTGAACTTTCCTAATGAAACAGCATAAACTGAACTTTCCTACCTTTACAGACTTCTCTCTGACTCATTTTATTATTCATAATTCTCATGTTCCAGGTATACAGTCCTGATCATTGATCTCCAAACATTTCCTGTTTTTCTCAAATCAAGAAAATTTCGCGTGTTGTTTCCTCAACATGAGAAAACTGGGAAACCACATATTTACTCTAAACATTCTAAAAGTATTTCCATGTCCAGGGCAAATATTAACTCTTTGATGGAACCATTTCTATTTCCAGTCAACAGTAAATTTTGAATTTCCATAGAACTTCCTTCCTTCCTTCCTTTCTTTCCTCCTTCCTTCTTCCCTCCCTCTCTCCCTCCTTCCCTTCCTCCCTCTATTCCTCATTCTTTTACTTCCTTTATTCTCCATTCTCTTTTCCTATCTTCTCCTCTTTTATTTTTCCTTTTAGCAGGTATTTTAATAACATTTGTTGTCTTCAATAATTATAGGTCACTCCTCCCTTTCCAGAAAATAATGCCATTCAAGGTAAGGAGAATATTTTTTGTCATTGGCACTTTCAGTGTGCCTAACAATAGAAGTTCTATACTGTTGAATAAATGAAATAATAAATATAAAGATATATGAGAATATATCCTAAAAGAAAAATATGAAACCAAATCATGGTACCCTACATAATAGCCATAAGTTTTGGGAAAATATATTTCTAATGCCTTTCTTATGTAAGTGAACACATTACTGTTGTTGAGTAGCTTAACACACAAAAAAAATCATGTTGGATCAAATTTCTCTTCCTAAATATTTAGTTAATAATCCCAAGACATTTCTTTATTTCCCAATTTATAATGAAGTAGATTTACTTAAGTAATAATGTCTTTTATTTCACCATCTCTTTTTTGATGCTCTGTAAAGAAATAGTATCTAGATTGTGAGAAAAAATGGCACCATAGAAGATTCCCTGTCCTTCCACAAAGATCAATATTTAGACAGCTATTCACGAGAAATATATTACCAGAGACCTGTAGAATCCACTTACAAAATTTTAGCAGCATTGTGGAAAAACAACAACAACAAAAAAGCCCAACAAACAACAACAAAACAGAATAACCATATAAGAAGAAAAGGAAGACAGCTTTATTTTGCTTTCATGATTCCATCTCTCAAGTTGACATTGTTCAGTACCAAGAAGAAACATTCCACCTAGTAAGAGTCCCTCTTGCCAGGAAGGGAAGAGAGGGATGAGCAACAAGTTTCCCTAGCTTATTCTGTCACAGCGTGAAGTTCCTGCTTCAGTTTTAACCAACCCAGATCAGCAAAGGAGCTAGAATGGAACAAGAAAAAAGCAGAGACTATTATTAACAAACACACAGTGGGAATGATTGTGATTCACAGAGACCTGTCCTATAGACAAACTCAGCAGCTTCTGCAACTGATAGAGTCACCAGCTGACTGTGAAGATCTTGCCAACCATTCGACCAGGTATTTACATTCACTAACACCAGATGCTTCAGCCCCTCCCTACTCCCTCTGCATCCTGGCCAACAACCCCAACCCACTGGAGCCAGGATCCATACTAGTACAATCCAAGGCCCCTGCGGCTGTTCAGCCAAGATGACTGAGTCCCTCCCTGTCCCCACCACAGCCTAGGAGTTACAATAGCAGTCAGCCCAGAATTCTGCAGCTATGTGAGTACAAAACATCAGCTTAGACGACTTTGGCTGATTCCCACCACTGTGTCTGTGCAGGTATGCCCCTCCAGGTGTGCACCTACATGCCACTGGCCTAATACCAGTCACTAGCCTCCACTGCAACATGCTCACATAGAGAGGAGAGTGTGCAGCCTTGGATAAATACACTGACACTCATGGCTTCCTGCAGCTACTTATGGGCCTGGATGACATCTTCCCTTTTGTCACTGGCCAGCAACACTATGATCACATATAGATAGCCCCTCCACTTTTGTTCCTGCATGCCTCCAGCCCAAACCCTATCAATCACCAGCCCTCACTTTAGTATGCACACCAAAGGGGAGGAGTGTGTAGCCACATGAGAGCACACCAACATCCAGGGCACTCACAGATGCTTGCAGGTCCAGATCAGACCCTGCCTTTTGCCACTGGCCGGCACCTCAGCATCCACGTGTAAATGGCTCAGGCTGTGCACCTGCAAGCTCCCACACCAACTCCCATCATTGGCCTCCAGACCAGTGTGCACACCCAGGCACACCCAGGTGTAGAAAGTGAAGCCAGAGGAGAGTATACTACATCCATGGCCCCACAGTTGCTTGTGGCTCCAGATCAGGCCCTGCCTCTGTCACTGGCTAAGACCACCTTGTCAACATATAGCTAGCTAATCTTTCCAGCTGTGGACATGCACAACTCCAGCCCTACTGCTGTCACTGGCCTCCACTGCAGTATGCATACCTAGGGTGAAGGTGTAAGAGAGTGCACTGATATCCAGATCTTCCACAGAACCTATGAGCCCATGGTTGGTCCTGACCCTTGCTATTCACACTGATCACCCTCACTACAAGTATGTCTGTAAGTGACTTCAGTCACTACATAAGCACCTGCAGCTGGCCACAGAACCCAATGTGTACACACTACTGGCTCTAGCCACCACCACTGCATGTGCTGCTCCCTAGTTACTGGTCCTGGAGATGATGCTTAGGAGCTCCACAGTCCTTGCAGCCACTATGAACACCCTACAGTGTTCAGCAAGGATCAGACAGTTGTTGATACTGTAGACCCAAGTGACCTGAGCTGAAGAGATATCACACCCCTGTCAGACATATTGCTGACACATGCCACTGTAATTGGCACTCTGAACCAATTAACCTAGGGTCACAGTATGATCCAGTATGTCCCATCTTCAAATGAAAGCCCCCCTCACCAAAATCAGTCCATAAAGTTTGGAAAAGTTGACCACTTCTTCAAATGTGTAGACACCTATGCAAGACTATAGGAATGATGAAAAATCAAAGAAACATATCTGTATCAAATAAACACAGTAACATTCCAGAAATTGTAGCCAAAGAAATGGGAATCCAGGAATCATCCAACAAAAATCCAATGCAATTGTTCTGAGGTGCTGAGAGAGCTACAAAAGAAAACAGGTAAACAATCAAATGATATCAAGAAAATAATACAGCAAGAAAATGAGAAGCTCCACAAGGGATAGAAAACAAAAAAGAGCCAACCATATCTTCAGGAGCTGAAAATTACAATGACTGAACTGAAGAATTTAAAAGAGAGATTCAACAACAGACTAGAACATGAAGAAGAGAAAACCATTGATCTAGAAGACAGATCAATTGAAATTATACAATTAGAAGATCAAAAGGAAAAATGAATAAAATGGAATGAGGAGAACCTATGGGAATAATAGGACACCATCAAAAGAAATAATGTATGCATTACTGGAGTCACAGAAGAAGAGAGGGAGAAAGGAATAGAAAGCTTATGTAAATAACTAATGGTGAGCACTTGGCTAAGATGGTGGAGTAAGAGGACCCTGAGCTTACAGACTCTCACAGGAAGACAACTGTCAGACAACTATCAATATTTACATGGCAACTATTGAGGAGAAAGACTGAAATCTAGCATAAGGATCTTCTACAACAAAAGATATAAAGAAGGAAACACAACAAGAAGAGTAGGAGAGGTGAAGTCATGGTATAGTCAAGACCCATATGCCTGGGTGGGTGACCCACAAAATAGAGGATAATTACATTTTCATAGGTTCTCCTCAAGGAGCAATGGGTCTGAGCTCCACATTGAGTGCCCCAGCCTGGGGTGCTGCACTGGGAAGACAAATCCCCAGAACACTTGGCTTTGAAGAACAGCAGGGCTTATTTTGGGAGAGCCAGAGGGCTGTGGGAAATAGAGACTACACTTTTAAAGGACACACACAAAATCTCACATGTTCTGGGACCCAGGGCAGAAGCAGTGATCTGAACAGATCCTGGATCAGACCCACATGCTGATCTAGAAGAGTTTCCCAGAGAGGCAGGAGGCAATGAGACCTCAACCTGGGGACATAGACACTAGTATGAGCCAGTTTGGGGAACTTGTCCTACCGCATGGACACTCGTGCTGGAAAGCAGCCATTTTGTAATTCTCCCTCTTGCTTATTAGCACGGGGACCCAGCCCTTCCCACCAGCCTGTAGGTACCAGTACTGGGATGTTTCAAGTCAAGCAACTTGCTAGGTCAGGACACAGCCCCATCCACCAGCACACAGGCTACCTTAATTCTTCATGAGACCATAGCCTCCTCAGGACATGGTCCTGTCCACAAAAGGGCCCAAGACCCAGATCATCACATCAGTGCACAGGCACTAACCCCAGAACCTCCCGGACCATGTAGCCAGAGACCCTGAGACCAAGCTCCAACCACCACTGAGCCAGCATTAACCCCCTGTGGACACCATGGACCTTGGATCCATACACCAGTGGGCTGACATAAGTTTCAGGACCACCAGAGACATGAAACCAGAGATGCTAGTACAAGGCATTGCCCACCAGTGATCCAGCTGTAACCACTGAACATGGATTTACCTACAAGAGGGTGGGCACCAGCCCTGGGGTCCCTTGGGCCATGACCCCACCCACCAGCAGATGGATCCCAGCCCCAGGACCACCACAGGCCCACAGCCTGTATTGTCAGGACACAGGCAAGACACAAGCAGGCCAGCACCTGCCCTGGGCCCCTCAGAGCCCTGGCCCCACCCACCAGCCAGCCAACACCAGCTCCAAGATAACTTTGATGCTCCAGCTTGCCACCCTGGGATACAGCACCACTCCAAAGCAGGCCAGTACCAATTTTGGGACACCACAAAGCCCATAGCCGAGCCACGTTAGGAACCAGCTCCACCCATCAGCAGGCTAACACTAGGTCTGGGACCACTGGCCCTATAAACACATGCTCCAAAGCCTGTCTCTTCCCACAAATGAGATAAAACACCCACAAAATGATTAACAGAATGGAAATAAGTATATATCTATTGATGGTGACTTTAAAAGTATATAGACTAAATGCTCAAATTAAAAGACCTAGAATGGCCAAAACCAGACCTGTATATATGCTCCCTACAGGAGACTGACTTCAAATCTAAATACACACACAGACTGAAAGTGAGGGGGATGGAAATGATATTCCATGTACATAGAAATCAAAAGAAACCCAGGGTGACAATAATAATATCAGACAAAATAGACGTTGAGGCAAAGACTGCAACAAGAGACAAAGAAAGGCATTACATAATAAACAAGTTATCAATCCAATAAGAAGATATAATGATTGGAAGATATAATGATTGTAAATAAACATGTACTCAACATAGGAGCACTTAAATACATAAATCAGATATTAACAGACATGAAGGGAGAAGTTGAGAGTAACAATATTAGTAGGGAAATTTTGTTTTTTTCTGGATTGTATGATAGTTCTATTTTTATTTATTTATTTTTTTGAGGAAGCTCCATACTGTTTTCCATAGTGGTTGCGTCAATTTACATTCCTACCAATATTCACGAGGGTTCCTTTTCTCCACATCCTTGCCAACACTTGCTATTTGCAGAAGTAACTTTTAGAAGCATGCTTTGCAAATTCAACATAATTAGGTAATTGTACTCAAAACACGTAGTGTAAAGGTTTCAGGAGCATCTTTCAAATGTTATAAGATATTAGAATTATCAGCGGTACATGTTAAGAGTCCCAAGTCACAGTTACAAAGAGTCTTGTGTTTTTTGTTTTTTTGTTTTTTTTAGTTACAACATAAAAGCTTTAATTTTTCAGATATATAAAGTAAATTGCTTCCCTGGGAATCAGAGTTGAAATTAAGGATTGCATATTGCTAAAATACTGTGTTGTACCAGGAATGTTTAATAATAGCTAATAATATTTATTTATTTAGCCCTTTTTCTTTTTTTTTTGGTGGGGTGGAACTTTTTTTTTAACATCATTATTGGAGTATAATTGCTTTACAATGGTGTGTTAGTTTCTTCTTTATAACAAAGTGAATCAGTTATACATATACATATGTTAACATATCTCTTCCTTCTTGCATCTCCCTCCCTCCCACCCTCCCTATCCCAACCCTCTAAGTGGTCACAAAGAACTGAGCTGATCTCCCTGTGCTATGCGGCTGCTTCCCACTAGCTATCTATTTTGACTTTGGCAGTGAATATATGTCCATGCCACTCTCTAACTTTGTCACAGCTTACCCTTCACTCTCCCCATACCCTCAAGTCCATTCTCTAGTACGTCTCTGTCTTTATTTCCTTCTTGCCCCTAGATTCTTCATGACTTTTTTTTTAGATTCCATATATATTTCTTAGCATGTGGTATTTGTTTTTCTCTTTCTGACTTACTTCATTCTGTATGACAGACTCTAAGTCCATCCACCTCACTACAAATAACTCAATTTTGTTTCTTTTTATGGCTGAATAATATACCACTGTATATATGTGCCACATCTTCTTTATCCATTCCTCTGTTGATGGACATTTAGGTGGTTTCCATGTCCTGGCTATTGTAAATAGAGCTGCAATGAACATTTTGGTACATGACTCTTTTTGAATTATAGTTTTCTCAGGGTATATATCCAGTAGTGGGATTGCTGGGTCGTATGGTAGTTCTATTTTTAGCTTTTGGAGGAACCTCTGTACTGTTCTCCATAGTGGGTGTATCAATTTACATTCCCAGCAACAGTGAAAGGGGATTCCCTTTTCTCCACACCGTCTCCAGCATTTATTGTTTGTAGTTTGATGATGGCCATTCTGACTGGTGTGAGATGATATCTCATTGTACTTTTGATTTGCATTTCTCTAATGATTAATGATGTTGAGCATTCTTTCATGTGTTTGTTGGCAATTTGTTTATCTTCTTTGGAGAACTGTCTATTTAGGTCTTCTGCCCATTTTTGGATTCAGTTGTTTGTTTTTTTGTTGTTGTTGTTATTCAGCTGCATGAGCTGCTTGTAAATTTTGGAGGTGAATCCTTGGTCAGTTGCTTCATTTGCAAATATTTTCTCCCATTCTGAGGGTTGTACTTTCATCTTGTTTATGGTTTCCTTTGCCGTGTAAAAACTTTTAAGTTTCATTAGGTCCCATTTGTTAATTTTTGTTTTTATTTCCATTTCTCTAGGAGGTGGGTTAAAAAGGATCTTGCTGAGATTTATGTCATAGACTGTTCTGCCTATGTTTTCCTCTAAGGATTTAATAGTGTTTGGCCTTACATTTAAGTCTTTATTCCATTTTGAGTTTATTTTTGTGTATTGTTTTAGGGAGTGTTTTAATTTCATTGTTTTCCATGTAGCTGTCCAGTTTTCCCAGCACCACTTATTGAAGAGGCTCTCTTTTCCCCACTGTATATTCTTGCTTCCTTTATCAAAGATAAGTTGACCATATGTGTGTGGATTTATCTCTGTACTTTCTATCCTGTTCCACTGATCTATATTTCTGTTTTTGTGCTAGTACCATACTGTCTTGATGACTGTACCTTTGTAGTATAGTCTGAAGTCAGGGAGCCTGATTCCTCCAGCTCCATTAGTATGGGAATTTAACACCCCACTTACATCAATAGAAGGAACATCCAGACAGGAAATCAACAAGGAAACACTGACCTTGAACTATACCTTATAGCAAATGAACTCAGTAGATATACATACAACATTCTATCCAAAAGGAGAAGAACACACATTGTTTTCAAGAGAACAGAAAACATTCTCCAGGAAAAATCACATGATGGGACACAAAACAAGTCAGTAAATTTAAGTAAATTGAAATCATGTCAAACCTCTTTTCAGACCACAGAGCTATAGTACCAGGAACCAACTAGAAGTGAAAAACTGCAAAAAAACACAAACACATGGAGGCTAAACAATATGCTACTAAACAACCATTGCAAATGGAAATGAAAACACAAAAATTTGTAATCTATGGAATGCAGATAAAGCATTTCTAAAAGGCATATTTATAGCAATACAATCCTACCTATGGAAACAGGAAATCTCAAATAAACAACCTAAACATACACCTAAAAGAAATAGAAAAAGAAGAACAAACAAAACTGAAAGTTAGTAGAAGGAAAGAAATCATAATCATGAGAGCAGAAATAAATAAAATAGAGACTAAGAAAGTAATAGAAAAGATCAATGAAACTAAAAGATTTTTCTTTGAAATGATAAACAAAATTGATAAACCTTTAGCCAGACTCATCAAGAAAAAAAGAGAGAGGACCCAAATCAATGGAATCAGAAATGATAAAAAAAGAATTGCAACCAACCCCACATAAATACAAAAGATTATAAGAGATTGCTATGAACAAGTATGCGCCAACTAAATGGGCAACCTAGAAGAAATGAAAAAAAAATTCCTAGAAATGTACAAAGTCCCAAGACTGAGCAAGGAGAAAATAGATAGCATGAACATAACAATTACCAGTAATGAAATTGAATCAGTAATAAAAAAAATACTCCAAACAAACAAAAGTTTAGGATGAGATGGCTTCACAGGTGAATCCTGCAAAATATTTACAGAAGAGTTAATACCTATCCTTCTCAAGCTATTTTTAAAAAGTGAAGACAAAGGAATGCTTCTGAACTTTTCTATGAGACCCATGTCATCCTGATAACAAAATCATACTAAGATATCACAAAAATAAAACCACTGGCCATTAGCTAGTGGAAAGCAGCAGCATAGCACAGGGAGATCAGCTCAGTGCTTGGGATGACCTAGAGGGCTGGAAAGGGAGGATGGGAGGGTGGCATAAGGGGGAGGGGATATGGGGAATATGTATGCATATGGCTGTTTCATTTTGGTGTACAACAGAAACTAAGACAGTATTGTGAATCAATTATACTCCAAAAACATCTATTGGGCTTCCCTGGTGGCACAGTTGTTGAGAGTCCGCCTGCCAAAGCAGGGGACATGGGTTCGTGCCCTGGTCCAGGAAGATCCCACATGCCATAGAGTGGCTGGACCCATGAGCCATGGCTGCTGAACCTGCGCATCCAGAGCATGTGCTCTTCAACAGGAGAGGCCACAACAGTGAGAGGCCCTGCGTACCACACACACACAAAAAATCTATTAAAATAAAAAAAATAAAAAATCACAGGCCAAAATCACTGATGAACATAGATGCAAAAATCCTCAACAAAATATTAGCAAACAGAATCCAGCAATACATTAAAAGGATCATAAACCATGATCAAGTGTGATATATCCCAGTGATGCAAACATGGTTCAATATCCACAAATCAATCACGGTGATACATCACATTAACAAACTGAAGAATAGAAATCATGTGATAATCTATATAGATGCAGAAAAACTTTTGACAAAATTCAACATCCATTTATGATAGAAACTCACCAGAAAGTGGGTATAGAGGAAGTATAACTCAACATAATAAAGGATATATAAAACAAACCAATAGCTAACATCATACTCAGTGTTGAAATGCTGACAACATTTCCTCTAAGATCAGGAACAAGACAGGAATGCCCTCATTCACCACTTTTATTCAATACAATATTGGAAGTCCTAGCCATGGCAATTAGAGTAGAAAAAGAAATAAAAGGACTCCAAATTGGAAAGGAAGAAATAAAACTGTCACTCTTTTCAAATGAAATAATACTACACATAGAAAATTCTAAAGACACAACCAAGAAAACACTAGAGCTAATAAATGAATTCAGTAAAGTTGCAGGATACAAAATCAATATTCAGAAATCGGTTGCATTTCTACACACTAACAACAAACTCTCAGAAAGAGAAATTAAGAAAATAAACCCACTTACTACTATCGAAAGGAATAAAATACTGAGGAATAAATCTAAGGAGATGAAATACCTGTAATCAGCAAACTACAAGACATGGATGAGAAAATTTGAAGGAGACAGAAACAGATGGAAATATATAGTGTTCATGGATTGGAAGAGTTAATACTGTTAAAATGACAATATTACTCAAGGCATTCTACAGATTCAATGTAATCCCTATCAAGCTGTCAATGCCATTTTTCACATAACTAGAAAAAATAATGCCAAATTTGAAAGCAAAGAAAAAAGACCGCAAATAGCCAAGACAATCTTGAGAAAGAACAGAGCTTGAAGTATCCAATTCTCTGATTTCAGACTATACTACAGAGCTACAGTCATCAAAACAATATGGTGCGACCTTCAAGACAGCAGAAGAGTAAGAGGTGGAGATCACCATCCTCCCCACAAGTACATCAGAAATATATCTACATGTGGAACAACTCCTACAGAACACCTACTGAATGCTGGCAGAAGACCTCAGACTCCCCAAAAGTCAAGAAACTCCCCACATACATGGGTAGGGCAAAAGGAAAAACAGAGACAAAAGAATAGGGATGGGACGTGCACCTGTGGGAGGAGGCTGTGAAGGAGGAAAAGTTCTCGCACACTAGAAATCCCCTTCACTGGCAGAGACAGTGGGTGGAGGGGGGGAGACTTCAGAGCCACGGAGGAGAGTGGAGCAACAGGGGTGCCGAGGGCAAAGCAGAGAGATTCCCACACAGAGATAGGTGCTAACCAACACTCACCAGCCTGAGAGGTTTTTCTGCTCACCTGCCAGGACTGGTGGGGACTGGGAGCTGAGGCTCTGGCTTTGGAGGTCAGACCCCAGGGAGAGGACTGGAGTTGGCTGCATGAACACAGCCTGAAGGGGTCTAGTGCACCACAGCTAGCTGGGAGGAGGTCCGGGAAAAATTCTGGAACTGCCTAAGAGGTAAGAGACCATTGTTTCAGGGTGCATGAGGAGAGGGGATTCATAGCACCTCCTAAACGAGCTCCAGAGACAGGCGTGAGCAGTAGCTATCAGTGTGGGCCACAGAGACAGGCATGAAATGCTAAGGCTGCTGCTGCAGCCACCAGGAAGCCTGTGTGTAAGCACAGGTCACTATCCACACCTCCCGTCCTGGGAGCCTGTGCAGCCCACCAATGTTGAGGACCCGTGATCCAGAGAAAACTTTCCCAGGAGAACACACAGTGCTCAACAGGCTGCTGCAATATCATGCTGACCTCTGCAGCCACAAGTTCGCCCTGCATTCCACACCCCACACAACCCTCGGCCCGAGTGAGCCAGAGCCCCCTAATCAGCTGCTCCTTTAACCCTTTCCTACCTGAGTGAAGAACAGATGCCCTCAGGCAACCTACATGCAGAGGTGGGGCCAAATCCAAATCTGAACCCAGGGAGCTGTGCAAACAAAGCAGAGAAAGAGAAATCTCTCCCAACAACATCAAGAGCAGCAGATGAAATCTCCACAATCAACATGATGTACCCTGCATGTGTGGAATATCTGAATAGACAATGAATCATCCCAAAACTGAGGCAGTGGACTTTTGGAGCAATGATATATATATATATATATTTTTCCCCCCTTCTCTCCTTTTGTGAGTGTGTATGTGTAAGCTTCTTTGTGTGATTTTGTATGTATAACTTTGTTTTTACAATTTGTCTTAGGTTTCTGTCTGTCCTTTTCTTGTGTGTGTAGTTTTTGATGCTTGTTATAATTTGTGGGTTTGTTTTTTGGTTTGGCTGCTCTCTTCTTCCTTTCTTTTCTTTTTTTCCCTTTTCTTAATTACTTTTAAATTTTTTTTAATTTCAATATTTCTTATTTTAGTAATTTCATTTTATTTATTTATTTATTTATTTTTATTTTTAATTTTTTTTCTCCCTTTTCTTCTGAGTGAATGGCTGACAGGGTCTTGGTGCTCTGGCCGGGTGTCAGTCCTGTGCCTCTGAGGTGGGAGAGCCAAGTTCAAGACATTGGTCCACCACAGACCTCCCAGATCCCCATAATATCAAACAGTGAAAGCTCTCCCAGAGATCTCGATACCAATGCAAAAATAGCTAATAGTATTTATTTATTTAGCCCTTTTTTTTTTTTTTTTTTTTGCTTGGGTGGAACTTTTTTTTGAGTTATTTTTTTATTAGTTTCTGCTTTATAACAAAGTGAATCCGTCATACATATACATCTGTTCCCATATCCCTTCCTTCTTGAGTCTCCCTCCCTCCCACCCTCCCTATCCCACCCCTCCAGGCAGTCACAAAGCACTGATCTGATCTCCCTGTGCTATGCAGCTGCTTCCCACTAGCTATCTACCTTACATTTGGTAGTGCATATATGTCCATGCCTCTCTCTTGCTTTGTCACAGCTTACCATTCCCCCTCCCCATATCCTCAAGTCCATTCTCAAATAGGTCTGTGTCTTTATTCCTGTTTTACACCTAGGTTCTTCATGACATTTTTTTTTCTTGAATTCCATATATATGTGTTAGCATACGGTATTTCTCTTTCTCTTTCTGACTTACTTCACTCTGTATGACAGACTCTAGATCTATCCACATCTTTACAAATAGCTCAATTTCGTTTCTTTTTTAAGGGTGAGTAATATTCCATTGTATATATGTGCCACATCTTCTTTATCCATTCTTCCGATGATGGACACTTAGGTTGTTCCCATCTCTGGGGTATTGTAAATAGAGCTGCAATGAACATTTTGGTACATGACTCTTTTTGAATTATGGTTTTCTCAGGGTATATGCACAGTAGTGGGATTGCTGGGTCATATGGTAGTTCTATTTGTAGTTTTTTAAGGAACCTCCATACTGTTCTCCATAGTGGCTCTATCAATTTACATTCCAACCAACAGTGCAAGAGTGTTCCCTTTTCTTCACACCCTCTCTAACATTTATTGCTTCTAGATTTTTTGATGATATCCATTCTGACCAGTGTGAGATGGTATCTCTTTGTAGTTTTGATTTGCATTTCTCTAATGATTAATGATGCTGAGCATTCTTTCATTTGTTTTATGGCAATCTGTATATCTTCTTAGGAGAAATGTCTATTTTGGTCTTCTGCCCATTTTTGGATTGGGTTGTTTGTTTTTCATACATTTTAAAACTTAGCCACGAATCGAGTATTACAATATAAACTAACTAGTTTATAAATAAGAGTTGGGATAATTTAAATTTATATGCTCAAATGACTCAGGTTTTTAACTGTTTTTGTAAAAGAATTTAAAGATTTGCAGTTTTCCTTTATAAATCCATATGGAGGTTGTGAATTAGATTTTGGATGAGAGAGCACATCAAGCAGCTTGAGTTTAAAAATGTCTCTTTTTTTCCTTTTCAGGTTCTACTTCATTGCACTAATTACGCTCACTCTCTGATTATTGCTGGCTATATTTATATTTCTGATTTAGAGAGAGAGAGAGAGAGAGAGAGAGAGAGAGATGCAAGACAAAGACAGTTGTTTTTAATTACCTGATAATTGGTTTGCTTCCTAAATTATATCAAAATGTTGATTTGCCCAACTACATTTTCTTTATTTTGCTTCTATTAGCCTCTGAATATTAGCCAACAATTTTTGTTTCATACTGTGTGGGCTCAGATAGCCCTCTTAATTTCCTTCAGTATGTTTAGTTAATATTGTTTGAGGGGCAGATTTATATACACTGTCTTATCATACCAGGCAGGGGAAGCATTCCCCATTAAGACATAATGTCTATTCCACAATACAATTGGGCAAAATAGATATAACCACCTTATATAAAGACCTTTCAAACACACCAATTTTTATAAACTTTTGTCTCAATTCTATCAACTCTTATACCTTTAATTTTAACTTCCATTAGGACCCCATCAACAAGTCTTGGCCTTACAAGGAGTCCTGCAAACTTTCCTTTTTATCCCCTAGCCATTTGATCCATTTTTGTATGGATACAGTGAGGGGTGGGGGTAATTGACTCAGGCCCTTCTGTCAATCTTTAACTTGATTAATTGATCTAACTCTTGCCCCAGCCATTGCTGGTCAGATATCTCAATGTAATTTTCTTCCAGCCTTTTAAACATTTTTTTTTTAAACTCGGGTAAATAGAGAAAACTTGTTTGGGGCCCTATAATGTAGGGGGGACCAATACAGGGTCCCTTTGGACCAGCCAATGTTAAGTAGTGTTGTAGTCAAACCTTTATTTTAATCACATTAATGTTTATTTTATTTATTACATTTCTTAATAACCATCTAAAGATTTTCATTCTTTTGGGATGAGTCCCTTAAAATTTCAACCTTGTTGGGAAGAAGTCACTTGACTTTCCCCTCCACTTCTTTTTATTTCCCTGTTAATCAACCTAATCCACAGTAACTAATCTAATGGTTATTTTTTTTAGCATCTGTAAGACTCACTGAGGGGAGTCCAAGACCGCAAATAAGTCTTCCCAAATTGTTTTTGCCTGTTTGTTTTAAAATAGGGAGTTCTTAAGATTAGCCATTATACTTCTTGTATCTCACTTCTAATTTGGTATTTTCTTAGGTACCAATGAAACATATGTTTATAATGAGAGCTCTGTCAAATTTTACCAATTTAAATGTTGCTCCAATTTAAAGGACCCATCATCTGACCATTGATGAATAGTACCTTTTTTCTTTTTCTTTTTGGCCGCACTGAACAGCTTGTGATATGTTAGTTCCCCAACCGGAGATTGAATCTGTGCCCCCTGCAGTTGAAGGAGAGAGTCCTAACCACTGGACTGCCAGGGAATCCCCAATGAGTAGTATCTTAATAGCTTTTCAAACCAATAAGATTCAAGAGGCATCCCCACAAGAGTGAAAAGGATGCAATCTTCACAAGATCTAAAAAGTTTACTCTCAAAAATTGTCTAAGAAGTAAAGTACTTCATTGTAGAGGTGACAGTATGATGGTTGAGATGACAAAGGCCCTTTTGGGCTGGGACCCCTTATGACAAATTTCCTTGAGAGTTGGCACAGCCAGACAAAAAGACTTTTCAGAATCCCAATCCATTCAACTGGCTGCCAAATGTATACTGTATCTGTACCTTTTGAGTACTGTACTTTTTGAGTGGCAGGGAACATGCTCTCAAAACACAGAACTAAAAGCCTAAGGAGATCAGGTAGAACATTTATGTTTTAATGTCCCCAGTAGAGAAATACAAATTTCTCCTTTACTGGGGGAGGGGAAGCATCAGGATACAGAGGAGATAGAAGAAAGAAAGTGATAGTACCTGGGTCAGGCAATTCAGATAAAAGAGGATAGGAGGGAGGAGCAGAGGGAGAGGCAGGGTTACTGTTAGCAGTGTTTTAGTAAAAATTTTGATATCATTTCAAGCAATTTTTGTTCATTTCTTGAAAAGAAGCTACTTTATTATTTTCTCTTTTAGAATTTTCTAAATACCAACTGAAATAAACATAAAGATTCTATCCAGTTTGTTTGATCTTATTGACAGATTTCTCCAGCCGCACATGCAAGAAAAAATTGTAATGTCAAAAGAACCCCAGTTTGACCATTTTTAGGTCCTTTAATATGGTTTCACCAATTAATTATTTGCAAGTATAAATTCCATATGTATTGTACCTAAACCTGCTGGGGGGGGGGTTGGTTTGATGTTGGTAATCTGTTGTTCCTTTTTCTTTTGTTTTGAAAGATTTGTTTCCCATTCTGTAGTCCATTTGTCAACATAAAACCAATCGTAATGATTGTGTGGTGGGCCAATGTGCTGTTTATGAGCTTAACTATGTTAGGTGTCACCCTGGAGTTGTTTCAGTTCTTTTACCAGTCTCAGTTTCTCCCTCTGGCAATCTAAAATTACCATGGGTACTTAGATCACTGAGTGTTCAGCTCTTATTTTGGTCCTTGGGTGAGCAAGTTTTGTTTGTTTGTTTGTTTGTTTGTTTTTAAATTAAAATTAGTGGATTTCCCTAAGGGACAGCTACACAGTATGAGAACTGGCCTCCACTACTCCCAAAAATCCCTCAGTTGCTTAAGAAACCATTGCCCCAGATGCAAGGAAATGTGTTCCTTTTCTTCTTTGGAGCTGAAAGTTCTCATGTGATATTTCCACTTCTATTCTAACAAAATCTATTAAAGTAGCCCATTCAAGGAAAAACAACAGGTTAGTCTCCTACCTATTAGCCCAGTCCAAACCTACTTAGTGTACTTCAACTGAGTAAAATCTTCCCAGTGTCTTTCAAATGTGATAACCCAGGTACCACTTTTTGAAACTAAGTACAAGGAAAACCTACTTCTCCAGCAGAGTTTATCCACCACCAAATAAAACAGGATCATCAGCCAATAACAGGAGATTCAAGACTCAGGAGAGACTCATGTAAATTTGTCTGGACTCATGGAGCATGTGGATTGGTACAAGGGGCCTCTGCTGGTAACAAGTCTCTGGATCTTTGTAGAATCAGTTGAGGAGAGAAATCTGTTCTGGGTCCCTTCATGGTTGCCAAAACTGTGGACAAAAAAATGCACTACCTAAAAAGTTGCATGTTAAGTTTTACTCAGGGTCTTACTGAGAACTATAGCCCAGGAGACAGCCTCTCAGCTCTGAGGAACTACTCCTAAGAGGTAAGAGAGAAGCTGAGATATATAGGATATTTTGTTGAAAATAATGTATTTGAATGTCAAAAGATTGCTGCTAATCAAAAGAACAGATATCTCAAGTTAATGATTTTAGTGATGTTCTATGTATGAGTAGAATCTGAATTCACTGAAATTATTTCTTAGATATGTATCTTACCTATCTAGGGCCAGTATCCAAGGCACAAAATGCTTCCTGTTTTTTGCTACTCTGAATTTCCCTCAGAGCACACCATTGGTAGGCAGCTGTAGTGGCTAATGGCTTGATCCCTGTAGAACTGGAATGACATAAGGGACAGCAATTATTCTTTCTTTCTTTCTTTCTTTCTTTTTTTTTACCACAGAGGCAGGCAACATTTCCTGTCCTTGATGGTCACCTTAGTCCATCACTTGAGTGAACATTAGGGGCACTACAGCAATACAGACAGAGATGGGCTGAATCTTGACATACTCCTTTTACCCCCTTTGAGTTACAAAATGCCAATAGCAACTGTTCTGTCTGCCAACAAAAGAGACAGAGACTGAAGGTGGATATGTTTCAGATTCTCTGGAGAGAAGCCCCTAAATATAAGTGGCAAGTCAGAGGCACCTGTAGCTCTGGGGGGCTACAAATGTGTCCTGATAGAAATAGACACTGACCCTGGACTGAGATGTCTTTAACTAGTGGTAGATGCAAATACTCAGAATACGAAAAAAGAATTGGAACAACTATATTGCAACAATTTATACTGCTGGATCACATTTGTTCAGACCAAGAAACATAATTTATGGTTCAAAAAGTCCAACAATAGTCAGAGATATCTACTCCTCAGAGTAATACTTTGATAGACAATTGAGATAGTCAACTAAACATTGGTCATCTAAAATGGGGGGAGATATAAGTATTAAGGGCAAATTACACAACTTTATAAGTGTGTGCTCACACTCAGCATGGAGGGTGATGGTGGTAAGGGAGTGTCCCCACTAGATAGATTTCTTTGTTTTTCTGGTGGATCCAGGGAAGAAGAGGTAGTGGAGGATGCTGATATGACTATATAATTCTTATAATAGTGGAAGGACACTGTTATGACAAGTATACTTTCTTTCTTTCTTTCTTAATCACATCAACTTTCTTTTTCTTATCTAATATAGTAGCTGCAAGAACAGGACTACATCCACAGATGCTGGAAATAAGGATGATTCCTAAGCAAAAAACTGATAACTATATTTTAAACCTTTATGTCAGAACTCCCATTAGAGTGGAACGTGCCTTCATCCCATCTGACAAAATTGGGTTTGAAAGAAAATGCTGCTCTGTTGCCTAGTGGTCCAGATAGCCCACTAGTTCTGTACTCATGTAATCCTACCCTATTTGAATGGGAGTAGACTGAGGGGGAGGCACTTGCTATACTAATATTGCTGCCTGAAATCTGGAGCAGCACAGTGGTCAAGCATAATGTTCTTCCAAAGGTGGAAAAGTTTGGGTATAAGTAGATAGATGGTGAAATAGTAACTGAGAGTAAAGGAATGGATAAATGGGTTATGTAATGATGGAAATACAGTATTACAATAACACCTTGAAAGAGGCTCAGAGCAAGGGGTGATATTGTTTCAGCTTGATTATACCAGATGCCTGAAAGTGTGAAGCTTATATTGCTGAGACCAGACCTGATTTTGGAACCTGACAAGATCAAATGAAAGCCTGCAAACCTGGGTGTCCTAATCTTAGAAAACATTTTCATATGATAGACTAATTAACTGAATTAATTATTAATTACTGGATGGGACTCTAGTAATGTGTCAGTATCTTTCAACTTTTATGATCCTTTTGCTATAAGGGATCCTTGGTCAAAGACCAAAGATATTTTATGCAAATGGAAGACAAAAGTAAGCAGAGCTTGCTATAGTTATATCAGGCAAAATAAACTTTAAGTCAAAAGCTGTAAAAAGAGATAAAAAAGGTTGTTCTATAATGATAAATGTGTCAAATCATCAAGAGGATATAACAATTGTAAATATATATTCTCCTGACATTGGAGCACCTAAATATATTAGATAATTATTAACATATCTGAAAGCAAAAATAGTAATTCAATAATAATAAGGAACTTCAACATCTGACTTTCAACAATGAATAGATCATCAACCAGAAAATCAATAAGGAAATAACAGACTTGAAATACACAAATAGACCTAACAGACATATACAGAATATTCTGTCCAGCAGCAGCAGAATACTCATTCTTCTAAAGTACACACAGAGCGTTCTTCAGGATAGATCATATGTTATGTCACACACACACAAAATAATAGAAGAATATCCTGCTATTTGTGACAACATGGATGAATCTTGAAGGCATTATGCTAAGTGAAATAAACCAAACAGAGAAAGATATGTACTGTATGATATCACTTATATGTAGAATGTTTAAAAAAAGATATCACAGAAACAGAGAAGAGAATGGTGGTTTCCAGGGGCTGGGATGGCAGGGAGAGAGAAATCGGGTGGTTTAGGTCAAGGGTACAAATTTACAGTTATAAGAAGAAGAAGTTCTGAAGATCTAATATACAGCATGGTGACTATAGTTAGTAATATGGTAAGGTATACTTGAAAGTTTCTGTGAGTAAATCTTAAGCATTCTCACTACTCACACAAAAAACAGTTAACTATATAAGATGATAGATGTGTTAATTATTTTGGTCTTAGTAATAATTTTACAATGTATATCAATCCATAACATTGTACACTTTAAATATCTACAATTATATGTGTCAATTACTCCTCAATAAAGTTTAAAAAACATATAATTTGAGGGTGAGAATTTACAGCCCCAGCCCCAATCTTCAAGGAAGGGAGTGGGGCTGGAGACTACACTATAAAAACTCACAAAATGAGTTTCTGTGTTGGTGAGGACATTGATGTGTTGGAAAGGTGCTGTGCCTGGAAAGAGCATGAAAGCTCTGTGCCACTACCTTTCCATACCTTGCCTCATGCATCTCTTTCACTTGGCTGATCCTGAGTTATATCCTTCATAATAAATTAATAAATATAATATACATATATTATGATATGTATATTATATTTATTCATCTTACAATTTCTGATTGTGTGGAGGGAAGGGGGATATATATATAAAGACAAAAGAAACCACACTTCTAATCCTTTATTTCAATTTCACCCACCTTTCTGCTACAAATTTTCTCGATGTAATAAAAATATCTTTGTCATTCAATCGCAATGAATTGTAAATTACAGTGAAAAACATAACTATTTTTATTAAATTAAAACTTTCAAATAAGTAGTTAAAGTAAGTTTTGCATAATTATGTTCTTATTTTTAAACGTTCTGAAAATTTCAAGCTACCTATTTACACTTAAAGTTTTTTTTTTCTTTTTTACAGTTTTTGTTTAACATTTCTAAAAGTGGTTTATGGGGGTTTTATTTTCCTTGTTGTTACAGATTGTATTCAGCATCTTAACACAGATACTACGTAAACACATGAAAGTAATGCCACAAGATGAAATTTCCACATGGAGAGTTGTCAGAAATAGTATATTTCTTGTTAAAGAAGAAACTGAAATTGCAAGAGACTCTGCTCCATCTTTTACACCTGATGGGGGATGACTTTGTGGTTAGCAAGAAAACAGTATATTTTTTCCTCTAAATAATTGAAATTTAATGATACTATTCTGGCCTGTCTTCCTTCAGTTATCTCATTAAAGACAGACAACTCAAGGAAGTTGAATATATCTCCTTTAATATTTAAGTTTCTAAGTCAGTAAGTTAAGTTTCTAAAAATTAGGAGGGCAGATTTAGGGTAGCAAAACAGTGTTGAGGAACCGTTTTTGAAGAAGGAAAATTTGCCAGTTAGAATTTTTTTCACTATAAGTGAAAGAAAATCTTATTACATGACATACAGAAGTAAGAGCTTTATTTTTCTTGGATAACAAGAAGTTCTCATGTAGGCAGTTCATAGCTCACAGCACATGACTGCTCAAAGACACTGTATAGCCCCAGGTTTCTTCTATATTCTTTTCCACTATATTTATCATGTGGCTTTCTTCCCATTGATTAGAATTTGGCTGTGTGCCAGGCAGGGAGAAGGGCAAAGTGGAAAATAATAATGGTCAAAACCTTTATCTTTAAAGCAAATGTCATTTCATTTGTTAATACAAGTAACTCTTCAGAGACATCTGTTTACATATAATTGGTCACAAATGCATCAGAAGGACGCTCCTCATTTCAAAGAAGCATGGGTGATAACCTATTTGGGTATATACTCTGACACCTCAATAAAATCAGTGGCCTATTTGATAGAAAGAAGAGAATAATAAATATCAGATTAGCAGCTAACAGTTTCTTCCAAAGGTAAATATGATACCATCTTATGACTTAAAAAAAAAAAAACACTTGTTGAAAAATTTATGTTGAAGGCTATCTGAATTAGTGGCATTGAAGTGGTTTTAATTTTTATCTTTGCTTGTCTTTATTATCTAAAATTTCCAAAACAAGTACATGTCATATTATAAGCTACAGATGTTAAAAAGAGGAAAACTAATTTTAGCTATTAAAAGTGTATTTTGACATTCATTTCAACACCTTAGATCAGACAGATGGCATAAAGAACAATTGTTTGCTTACTCTATATCTGTTTAGAAGAAAAAAAAACTTGGATAAACTTGGAGTAGTTCTGGGAACTCCAAATTCTATGCTCAGATATAAAAAAAGAGCTGCTAAACTGTCTAAGGTAAGTAGGTCCTGGTAACTGTTATATTCAAATACAGACACTATTCTTCTCGGGAGGAATTCTGATGAATTAAAAATTTCTATCTCAGGATAGGCTGTATTTAAAACTATAATATTTAGAAATACATGCCCTACTATATGTGTGTAAAGTAGAATTATCTGTTCTTCTAAAGACTTTATATACCCGCTAATTCAGGCTGAGATCAAGCTAGCTTTGTTTTGGCAATCAATTACAGAAATGACAATTCCAGTTAATTAAGACATTTAGGTTATTTTTTTTTTCAATACTCTACTGTGGTGACCCATATTTCATATGCAATGCATGCCAGTTTTTATCCCACCCAGTTGGATAATTTTATACTTTTCCTTTGGAAAATTATTTTTATATGTCATATTGTTATGGCTCAAATGATATATTTGGATTCTGATCCTGTCATTCAGCATATTGTCCATTCTCTTTGCCATGGCTTCAGTGACATCATCAAAGTCATTGATAAAATATTAGACGAGAACATAAAAAGAAGATAAAGACCTGGGACTCTAAGGAAATCTCAGTCCTATTCATCCTTTAATTAATATCCTTTGGATGATGTGCTCAATCTTTTATGAATTCATATATTGGTTATATTATTCAGTCCTCATTTTCCCGGATTGCACAGAAGAATATTATGTACCTTTGCAATATCTTTTTTCTGATCACTACATATATCTATGTCATTTCCATAATTAATGAGATCATAGTTGATTAAGAAAGCAAATACATGCAGTCTGTTGCATATTATTGTTTTTGTTTCTGAACTCATGTTTACTCATAGTGATCACTGTTTACTTTTCTTAGTATTAACAATACATCTAAATAATTCAATTTACTATTGCCTTTATTATATATAATTCTAAATTTTATAATTATTTTATTGTATTTTAATATTTAAAAATAGTACCAGTAATCAAATTACTTATTCATCTAATCCATTGTCAGGAGTTTAGCTAAGCTACACCATGATATTGTTGTCTCAGCACCCATTTTGTTCGACTAAGAAGCCTGTTGGGGACTTAAACTGATATTAGCCCCTCATACAAGTGTATGCATTAGATAACAACCCACAAAGTCATGAGTACATGTAAGTTTCTGATATGACTTTCCCAAAGGCCCTTTGGATAAACAGTCTCCTCCACCTCCCAGGGTCTTCCTCTTGTGTGCTCTTTAGATAAGACCCCTGTGGAATTTATCAACACCCCTGTCTGTTTAGTTTGAGTAGACCATTTTGGCATTAACATGGGAACCCCAAAGCACTCCACCATTGAAACCTAATAGTCACGTGACTCAGATCCTATTGTGCTCTCTGCCTGTGGCTCCTTGAAGCCTGCTGTATCCTTCCTCTAAGGCCTGTGAGTAATAAACTTATCTATCTCAATTTCTCTTGTTTTTGTTTTTGTTTTTGTTTCCCTAAATTGAAGCTCATCTTCTGGTACCCTGGACCTCTTCTTAATAAAGGTTGATTTAACAAAATCAGAACAGTTGGCATCAGGAACAGGATGGTAGAGTCACACTTGCAATTGACAGGGGGAAATACATTTTAGCTGCAAATTACTGACTGGTTCTCCCAGGTGAGTAATTCTATCTGGGATAGGACCACTGCTAGTGGGTGTTATTTTGCGTTACTTTGCACTAGAGCATACTGCTTATGCTGAGTGCTGCCATAGCTTCTCATCTCAAAGTGCAAGCTCTGAAAGAAACAATCAGAGTAATCCTGAAACCTTGGAGCATAGCAGAGCTGGTTTGATGTGTCATGGATGTGTTCTCCACCTGTTAATGCCCTATGGGGTGGGGGGTAAATTCCCTTAGCAGGTTTTAGACTTCAAGTTTATTTCCCAACTCTCAGTACAGACCCAACTACTGACTGTTAGGAAAATTGGCTAAGATTTTGGTAAGGTCCCATTGTGTTAGTTAATGGCTGGGACATGCCAGGGGCAACTCCTGCCCAAGTGCAGGTTACCAGATACAGATGCTGGGCAGTGCCCTTAGGAGGAGAGGAGGGAGACATCCCTTCCTTGATGAATGTGTTTTTCAGACAGCCCCAGGACTCCAAGTCCTAACCAGTATGATGGGTACACTCTCACTCAGGAAGTGCCGACACCACCTAAAACAAGAGGTTAATAAGGTCCTCACTAAATCTAAAATGCTAAGAGAAACATCCTGGGTGCTGCTTAGTGCCATGGCATATCAGTATGCCATAATGATAGTTCTAGGGGTCAGCTTCAATGATCCTGTCACCATTTTGCTAGTGGAAGCCAATCCCAATCCTAGTGAGGTTAATTTCGACGCCCTGAAGAAAGAAGTGGCTGCCTAGAAGTCCAGCAGCTGGGCACATACACAGGAGATCTTTCCGGTAACAGCTCATAAGGTCAAATCAGTGGAGGAAAATAAAAAAAATTAGACACTGAAATTTGAAACTTTACATGTCTCAAGATTCTTAATATTTTAAAAGACTTTGTATGACAAGATGGAGAAACAGGGGCTGACTGGCTGATGATAGTGTTAAATACTGGCGCTGAGCTACTACTCACAGCCAAAAAAATGAAGTATCCAGTCAGTATTAACAAAAACCCCATAATGCATAATATTTTAAAATATTTCCAGAGACTAAGGGACACATTCTTGAGACACAGGGGTGACACAGACCCCACTACCACCACCCAAGATGGGGCTACCTCAGGACCCATATTACTATGTCAACCAGAATCAAAGCAAAGTTGGCCACTGAAGATTATTCCAATGTCATCTTTGAGGCGTCCAGTGATGGAGAGTCCAAAACCAAAGGCACAAGCCCATTTATAACTTTATTGATTTGGGTTCTCTCCTTTATTTTTTCTTGATGAGTCTGGCTAAAGGTTTATCAATTTTATCTTTTTAAGGAACCAGCTTTTAGTTTCATTGATCTTTTCTATTGTTTTCTTCATCTCTATTTCATTTATTTCTGCACAGATCTTTAAGATTTCTTTCCTTTTGCTAACTTTGGGTTTTATTTGTTCTTCTTTCTCTAGTTGCTTTAAGTGTAAGGTTAGGTTGTTTATTTGGAAATTTTCTTGTTTTATGAGGTAAGACTATATTGCTGTAAACTTCCCTCTTAGAACTGCTTTTGCTGTGTCCCATAGGTTTTGGATTGTCATGCTTTCATTTTCTTTTGTCTCTAGGTATTATTTTTTTTTTTTTTGATTTCTGCTTCGATTTCTTCAGTGATCCTTTGGCTGTTTAGTAGCATATTGTTTAGCTTCCATGTGTTTGTGGTTTTTACCTTTTTTTTTCTTGTAGTTGATTTCTAGTCTCACAAGCCCTTGGAATGTCTGATATCTTGCAGTTGTACTGCAGATTACAAACTTTCCTTTGGCTAATCATGAAAAGGGAGTTTTATTTTATTTTTCATGTTTACATAACAGGTAATTTTCCCATTAAACTGATGGGGATCAAACTATTTTCAACTAATGTTCATTATCTATTGTGTATTATTGTCATTTTTTATTCAAAATTTATTTTCTTTTTCTATATATTAGGTATTGTATTAGGTAGTGATATTCAGAGATAACTAAGATAAAAAGCTTATACTCTAAGACTTCTCACTCTATCAAGTGAAATAGATCTTTACACAAATAAGTATAATAAAATCTAAAAGGTGATCTTATAGAAGTTTCATAGGAGCTAGTGGTCAACTCTGCTCAAGTAGCAGCATCAGGAAGAACAATATAAAGTTGATGTTGAGTTAGCTTGCAAGACATAAATGGAAAGAGTTCTGTCAGCATCATGGTGACATAGATACCTCTTATTTTTGTTCACATGGAACTGAGCAGGACCCTGCTGCCTTCCCAGCGACAGACCACTTCCCCCTTGTCTTCAACCTCTTGTTTGTAAAAGAACTTTAGCCCCCTAGACCTTCCCCGAGTTCCAAAGAGCAAATTTAATTAGAGAAGTGAGAAAATAGAGAAACAAAGGAAAGCAGTCAAGCGAGACAAAATAATAGTAGTTTAGCCATAAAACATAGTCAAGGACATATAGTTCCTCCTCAAGGGCTATAGATAACATCTTGAACCATATCCTTGAGTTGTTTTTCAGATACTAAAACCCCAGCCAAATGGAAAAAAAATTCACTGCATGTTGACCACCAGCATATAGACCCCAGAGCTATTGGAACCAGAAGGTGGATTAATGAGATTATTAAAACATCACCCTATTACCTCACCATAAACCAATCAAAGAACTGTGCACAAGTTGATTATGCACTTTGTGACCCTCTCTCTCACACTGTCTTTAAAACCCTTCCCTAAATGCCATTGGGGGCTTTGGGTCTTTTAAGCATGAGCTGTCCATTCTCCCTGTTTGGTGCTCTGCAGTAAATGCTGTACTTTCTATCACCACAATCTAAGGGCAGTAGATTGCCTTTACTGTGTGTGGGCAAGCAAACCTAAGTTTAATTCAGAACCACTCTCTTTCAACAACAAAAAATTGGCCTCCATTCACAAACAGAAATGACTTTATAGGAGTTGTGTGACACAGCACCATACGGCAATGGACCTATGCAGAGTCTCACTCACCTGTGCATTGAGTAATAGACAGACAGACATGTGTGCCAGCTGTGAAACCTACAAGAGACTGTGAAGTGTTTTCAGCCCCTGTTGGCCATGGTCCAGGACCACTTGAAGAATCCTGACTTAGGTGGTAAACTATGGACAAGAAAGCCTTTGTGCAAGTGCACATTTCAGCAGGAGAAGTTACCCCTTTTGGAGCAAAATAAATACTAGTCTGGATGCAAGAGAGTAAGTAAGAGTAATAGCTTGACTTTACCAGCAACACCACTCCTCAAAGGTGGCACAGCATAGGCCAAACCAGATCTTTAACTTGTCCTACAGGGAAAACGGGGAGCCAATGAGTGAGTTGTGGTTTCCCCAGATATGTGGAACACTACCAAAGAGACTCATTTCTCTCTTTCAGCATCCAGAGTATTAAATTAGGAACTCCATGACTGGGGAGATGTAGCAGATTGAGAAAGCAGTATGTAAGGCTCCTGGAGGAGAGTAAAGAGACAAGGTTACTGCTGAGTACATTCTGGACTCCACCAAGAAGCCTGCCTATGATCTGTGGGAAACACCTCACCCACAGATTCCCCTAACTGGTGAAGAGGCACCCACAGTGTACCATGTGCCCAACCCACATCCTCCATTCTGCAGTTGACTCCCTAAACAAAACCAAGAGATCAGAAATAAACTCTAGTATATATTTTCAACTAATACTTGACAAGGGCACCAAAAATACTCAATGGAGAAAAGGATAGTCTCTCCAATAAACGGTGCTTGGAAAAGTGGACAATCACATGCAGAAAAATAAAATTGAACCCCTGTATTGTACTTTAAAATAAATGAACACACAAAAAACGAACAAATGTAGGACCTGAAACTGTAAAACTCCTGGAGGAAACTTGGGAAATTTCCTGTCATTGATCGTGGCAATAAAATTTTGGATATGACACCAGAAGTACAAGCAACAAAGGCAAAAGTAAGTGAAACGTCATCAAAATAAAAGCATCTGCACAACAACAACAAAACAAACAATAAAATGAAAAGGAAACTTATTGAATGGGAGAAAAATATTTGCAAACCATATTTCTGATAAGAGGTTAATATTCAAAAGTTTAAAAGAGCTCATATAAGTCAATAACAAAAAAACCCGAACAATCCAATTAAAAAAGGGTAGAGAAAATAGACATTTTTTTCCAAAGAAGTCAGAAATATGTTCTTAAGCATGAAAATTTGGTTGATATCACTAATCATGAGGGCAATGCCAATCACAACCATGAGATATCACTTCAGACCCATTAAAATGTCTATCATCAAAAACACAAGAGATAAAAAGTGTTTGGCAAGGACGTGGAGAAAAAGGAACACTTGTGCACTGTTGGTGGGAAAGTAAACTGGTATAGGCACTGTAGGAAAAAGTATAGAGGTTCCTCAAAATATTAAAAGCATGATTGCTGTATGATACTAAAATTCCATTTCTGGGTATATATCCAAATGATATAAAAAACAGGATATAGAAGAGCTATCTGCAATCCAATGTTTTTTTGCAGCATTATTTAAAATAGCTAGATATGAAAACAACATAAAAGTCCATCAAATAATCAATGAATAAGGAAGATGTGATATATATGTGTGTGTGTGTGTATATATATGTGTGTGTATATATAGTTACATATATAGTTAGATATATTTATCTATATATACACATACAAATAGAAATATAGAACATTATTCAGCCATGAGAAATAATAAAATACTGTCATTTGTACACCATAGATAGACCTTGAGGTTAGTATGCTAAATGAAATGAGTCAGAAAGAGAAAGGACAAATATTGTATAATATTACTTACGTTTGGGATCTTAAAAAGCCAAACACATAGATACAGAGATTAGAATTGTGATTACTAGGAGCTGTGGGTTGGGAGAAATGGAAAGATGCTGGTCAATGAGTACAAACTTCTAGTTATAAGACGAATAAGTTCTGGGGCTCTAACACAAAGTATTGTGAGTATAGATAACATTGATGTACCTACTATATACTTGAAAGTTGGTAAGAGAGTAGGTCATAAGTATTCTCGCTACAAAAATGAAATTGCAGTTACTTGGCAAGATGCTCTTGTTAACTAACGCTCCAATGATAATCATATTGCAGCACATAAATGTGTCAAATCAACACATTTTACATCTTAAACTTACATAATGTTATATGTCAATTATAACACAATAAAGCTGGAAAAGAAAAAAAAAATAACGGACATTCACCATTTAGATAATGGTGTGTAGGAATGCATTAGAGACAGAGAGAATGGTATTTGAAAAGGTATGGAAGTGTAAAAAGCATGGTATATTCCAGGAACTGCAAGTAGTTTTCTAGGGAAAAGGAATAAGTAGTATTTTTCTCCTATGAGAAAATCAACTCTGTGTTGGCAGGAACATGGATCTGATTGTTCACTAATGCATTACAAGTGCCTAAAACAGCTTCAGTAGCAGAGTAGGCATTGGATAGGTGAACAAAGTTGGAGGTGTGAGTTGGTGCTGGATAATGATGGACTATTTGTTACTCAGAATGCATGTAATGCATTCTGATATTTACTTTCAAAATATTTTCTTTATTATGTTCCAGTGACTGCAGGAAATAAACATCCATGGTTTTCATATCCTACATTTCTTAATTCATCCATATCTATGATTGCTAAAGTTCTGTTGTTAATATTAATTTTAAAGACATAAAACTCAGAATAAGGAAGCCTCCAGGAAAGCAACCCCCAAATTTGTCTAAAATATAAACTTAGCCAAAGCATAACTGCATATTAACTAACAAAAACAACCTAAACATGTCCCAAACTTTGCAAGAGCTTGTTCAAAAAATTATTCTAGCCCACATTTTTCTGAACTGTTATGATATAATAATAATAATAATAATAATAATAATAATAATAATAACAATAATGAGCTAAAATTTTGGTCTCATGATAAAATTTTACAATGGTTTGTGACTCACTTTTAGTTTACTTTTGTTATTATATCCCCCCTCCCATGGGTATTATTTAATAAGTATTTTATTTTGAGAGTTGGTATATATAAAAGAGTACACAGAGCCATAACTACAATCCTAGCGATTATATTCAGGGGTACATCATACTTCATGTCATGAAACTTTCTCCTACTATAATCCATAAAAAAATAAAAATAAACATATAAAATAAGTTACTCTTTATGCACAACGTTAACAAATCCAGAAGATATTCATTTTTATTCACCATTCATTGTTTTATGCATCAGCACTTTTTCATTTGACCATTTCTGACAGCTTCCAATTTATAACATTTATTTTTATGTTCTCAACACAGTAATCAAATCTTTAGAACTTGAGGATAAGAAGCAGAGTAAAGCTATTAAGATGTTAGAGAATTGTTTAATTTACTCATTATAAATTATTCTGAATCTGAGAAACTCATAAGAGATGCCTACAGGGATGGAGAATTTTTACTGGCAGTGTCAGGAGAGCCAAGGACAAAAGACATTTCTGGTACATTTTTAAATGGCATTAAGAAATGTTGAATTCTAATTGGATAAAAACAAGTCACAATCATAAGAGCATGTTAATATAATTCTACAGAATGAACACCAAAATGAATAGACTTGACAAGTCTTGGACAATGTACTTATGAATCATTTCCCTGAATTTTTACTTTTGGTGGCAAAAATAATTTTGTAAATTTTCTTCCACATTTTTTAAAATTTTATCAAATGTGTTTTTTTAATCAAGTTTCACGACACAACAAGTTCAAAAAATAATCGTGCAGACATATACCTCTATATTTGGAGGGTTAGAACATGGAAATTAATATGTGATAATTAAATAACCAAAAGAAAAGATCTCTACTTTGAATGTATTTTGGTCAAGTACCTTAAATTCATGAAAATAAAAGAGCAGATAAGCATGGATAAATGAAAGAGTGTTTTGTAATAATGCAAAGAATAAGTGTTGCTTAAAATATCCATTCTGCATCCATTTTGAGAACCCAAGTGTTAAAAATAACCCTCTTATTTCCTCACTAAATGATTTTGCCTTATTTATTCCCAAGAGTGTTAAGGGGCCAAATAAGGTTAGGTATTGGGGCCGAGATAGATTTCAATTCTGGATTGAATACAAAGTTCAGACGTTCAGAAAAGAATAAAGCAATTGCAAATATCTCCAGGAAGCTATTTCAGTCCATTGTTCAAAATAAATTTTTAACCTCACCGTGCATTGACAGTATAAGCATTGTGATAGAGATCACTTTAATTAGAGTCTATTTACAGTCTTCTTCAAAAACAATAATTATAGCTAATACCAAAAAATCAAGCATATGAAACACACAGCTTCTCCATTTCTAAAATATATTATTTTTATTCCAAGAGCACATCATAAAGGATTAAAAACTCAAAACTGTAAATTTTGTAGAGTTACAATTCTAAAATGTCAAATGACTATTGATACATTACTACATTAACTAATTTTCTTCTCAGTACAAAATCTTATCTGTAGTTCCTTACCAAAAATATATCTAATTAGTTGGTTATTTTATCTTAACATATTTGGTCAAACTCGTACTACAGACAACAATTCACTGATGATCTTGGGAATGTATATTTTGAGGAACAAATACTTTTCATAGTTCACTTACATGGCATTTAAAAAACACATATCACCCATTTGTGTAAATGCTATTTTATGATAATGGCAATAAATTATTTGTGTAGATTTAATATTTCATTCTGCAACAACTATATTGAAAATTGAATATGGCCCAGGAAACATGTTTGGCCAAATGTTTCTTTAAATCAGACTTCCAAATGAGATTTATTTAGATGTTCCCATTACTTTTCTGAGTAACTTTACTTCCCAGGGACAAAATATTGTTATTCATTTTCATATCACTGAGCATAAATGTCATGTAATTCTCATAATTTAAAAGTAACTCATAATAAAGTCAATTGAAAAAAAAAGAAGCATAATTATTTAAATTTAGTTTGTTTTTTATCAAAGTGTGTTTAATACCCAGTAATGTTTTTTGCTAAGGCCTGTGATTGTAGGTTAACAATAATAATTGACTTTGGCATTTATTAGAAGATTTAGAAATTTTCCCATTAATGATTTAAAAGGACAATCTCATTTAATATCACATGAACGTTCATGAATAAGGACAGAATAATTTTCAGTGAAAATATTAGTATTTATAGGCAGAAATGAATATCTGAAATATTTGTGTAAAACCAAAGTGTTTTTTATTAAAAAAAATGAAACCACACCATAAACAGTGACACTAGAACACTATATATTTATCTTGTGGGATTAGTAGTCTGCTTTAAATTGTATATCAATTTTCTTCTAAAACTAATCTCATTTATATTTTCAAGGATTTTAAGTTGAGGTCATTATAGACACCATAACTTTAAAAAATGTAATGTAGAACAGTAGGCTACGCCATGTTAGGAACGAAAACAACCTTTGGGAGTTTTCATTTTTTCCCACCTTTATTAAGATATAATTGACATATAACAATCTGTAAAGTTGTACAAAGTAATGATTTGATATATGTATATATTTTGAAATGATTATCACATAAGATTAACTAACAGATTCATCACTTCACAGAGTTACAATTATTTTTGTGGTGAGAATTCTTAAGATTCACTGTTTTGGACATTTCATAAAACAACACAGTATTGTTCACAATAATCATCATGCAGTATATTGCACACATAGAATTTATTCATCTTACGACTAGAAATTTGTATTCTTTGACCACCTTCACCCATTTTTGCCATCTACCTGACCCCTGGCAACCACCAATATGCCTGTGTTCTATCAGTTAGCTTGTCTGTTTTTCTTCCACTTTCATTGAGAGATAATTGACATATAGCACTGTATATGTTTATGGTGTACAGCAAAATGATTTGACTTACATACATCATGAAATGTTTACCCCACAAGTTTAGTGAACTTCCATCATCTCTTATAGATAAAAAATAAGAGAATTTTTTTTCCATGTAATGAGAACTCTTAGGCTTTATTCTCTTCAATTTTCATATATAACATAAAGCAGTGTTTATTGTATTAACCATGTTGTGCATTACATCTCTAGTACTTATTTATCTTATAACTGGAAGTTTGTACCTGTTGACCACTTTCATTCAATTCCCCCTGCCCCCATCCCTCCTCTGGTAACCACATATATGATTATATGATCTATTTTTCTATGAGTTTGTTTGTTTTTTGAAGTATAATTGACCTACAACACTATGTTAGTTCCCGGTGCACAACATAGTGACTTGATATTTCTAAATATTACAAAATACTCACCACAATAATTCTAGTTACCCTATGTCACCATACAAATATATTACATTATTGATTATATTCCCTTATGCTGGACATGTTTTTCTTTTCCTTCAAAGTTAAATAACATCATACAGTATTTGCCTTTCTATTTTTCTTTATCTGACGTATTTTACTTGGAATAATAATCTCAAAATTCATCAGTGTTGTCAAAAATGACAGGATTGCCTTCTTTTTTATGAATAAACAATATTACATTGTATATGTATACACATCACCTTTATCTATCCATTCAACCACTGACAGTAAGGTTGCTACCATGTCTTCGCAGTTGTAAAAAATACTGCAATGAACATGGGTGTTTATATATCTCTTTGAGATAGTGATTTCATATCCCTTAGATATATACCCAGAAGTGGAATTCCTGGATCATATGGTAGTTCTATTTTTAATTTTTCGAGGAAACTCCATACTGTTTTACACAGTGGCTATACCAATGTATATCCCCAACCAACAGTGTACCTATGTTCCCTTTATCCCTCATCCTCACCAGCACTTTTCTTTTGTCTTTTTGATGATAGCCATTGTAAAAGTTGTGAGGTGACATCTTATGATGGTTTTGATTTGCATTTCCCTGATGATTAGTGATGTTGAGCACCTCTTTATGTACCTATTGGCCATCTGTGTGTCTTCTTTAGAAAAATCTATTCAGATCCTCTGCCCATTTTTAATAAGATTTTTTGTACTGAGTTTTATGAGCTTTTTAAATATATATTTTGGATATTAACCCCATACCAGATAAGTGGTTTACAAATAGTTTTCCCATTTGGTAGGTTGCTTTTCATTTTGTTTATTGTTTCTTTTCTTGTGGATAAGCTTTTCATTTTGATGTAGCCCCACTTGTTTATTTTTGCTTTTGTTGCTTGTGCTTTGGGTATTGTACCCAAAATATCATTACCAAATCATAAAACTCTTACATTAAATTTCAAGAAGCATTTATTCTGTTTTAATGTAAGAGTTTTATGATTTCAGTCCTTACATTGAAGTCATTAATCTATTTTGAGTTAACTTTTTGAGTGGTGTAAGATAGAAGTCCTTTATTCTTTTGCATGTGAACATCCAATTTTTCCAGCAACATTAATTGAAGAAACTGTCTCTTCCCCATTGAGTATTCTTCCTACCCTTGTCAAATAGTAGTTGACAATATATACTATGGTTTATTTCTGGGCTATCTCAATTCTATTCCATTGGACTATATGTCTGTTTTTATGACAGTTCCATACTGCTTTGATTATTATAGTCTTGTAGTATAGTTTTAAATAAGAAGTGTGCTTCCTTCAGAGCTTTGCTCTCTTTTAAAATTGTTTGGCTATTTAGGGTCTTTTGAAGTTCCATACAAATTTTAGAGTCTTTTTTTTTTTTACCTCTGTGAAAAATGCCATTGTAATTTTCATAGGGATTTTGTTGTGTCTTTAGATAGCTTTGGATAGTATGGACATTTAACAATATTGATTCTCACAATTCATATTTGTGAGATATCTTCCCATTTATTTCTCTTTTTCAATTTATTTCATCAATGTCTTATACTTTTCATTTTATAGGTATTTACCTTCTTAGTTAAAAATTTTCCCAAGTATTTAACTATTTTTGATGCTATTATGAATGGAACTAACTTCCTTATTCTTTTTCAGATAATTTGTTGTAAGCATGTAGAAACACAACAGACTTTTGTATGTTGATTTTTTTATCCTGCACCTTTATTGAATTTATTGAATAGTTCTAAGAGTTTTTTGGTGAAGTCCTTAGGATTTTCCATATAGAAGATCATGTCTTATACAAAGACAAGTTTACTTCTTTCTTTCTGATTTTCATGCATGCCTTATTATTATTATTATATTTTTTTCTTTTTCTTGTCTGATTGCTCTCTCTAGAACTTCCAGTATTATGTTGAAAAAGAATGATGAGAATGGTTACACTCATGTTTGTTCCTGGTTTTAGAGGAAAAGCTTTTAAACTTTCACCACTGAGTATGATGTTGGCTATGGGCTTGTTATACATGACCTTTAGTTTGTTGAACTATGTTCTTTCTAGAATCAATTTATTGAGAATTTTGTTATGAAAAGATGTCAAATTTTATCAAATGTTTTTAATGCAGCTTTTAAGATGACCATATGATTTTTTTAAAATTAATTTTGTTGGAGTATGTTTGCCTTACACTGTTGTGTTAGCCTCCACTGCACAACAAAATGAATCAGCCATACACATACAGATATCCCCTCCCTTTTGGACTCCCCTCCAATTTAGGTTACCACAGTGCATTAGGCAGAGTTCCCTGTGCTATACAGTATGATTTTTATCTTTCATTTATTAATGTGATTTATCTCATTAACTGATTTATGTAGGTTGAACTATCCTTGTATCCAAGGAACGAGTCCCAATTGATCATAGTGCCATTTTTTTACAGCACTGTTGAATTTGGTTTGCTAGTATTTTGTTCAGAATTTTAGCATCTATATCAGAGATATTGTTTGGTGGTTCAATGTTAACAAACTCACAAGGTAATCTGAGTGCAATATTTCTAGGTTTTTGAATTTAATTTTTCCTATTTTTTTCTAATTTTACAGTTCTCATACACACATTATTTGATTGCAATCTTTAAAGCAATTCTCTACTACAGACACCTCTCAAAGCAATACATTTAATTATTATTATTATTTATTTTTTTAAATTAATTTTATTGGAGTAGAGTTGATTTACAAAGTTGTGTTAGTTTCTGCTGTACAGCAAAGTAAATCAATTATACCTATACATATATACACTCTTTTTTAGATTCTATTCCCATATAGGTCATTATAGAGTACTGAGTAGAGTTCCCTGTGCTACACAGTATGTCCTTATTTGTTATCTATTATATATATAAAATAGTGTGTATATGTCAATGCCAATCTCCCAATTTATTCCTCCCCCGCTTTCATCTTTGGTAACCATAAGTGTATTTTCTACATCTGTGACTCTACTTCTGTTTTGTAAATAGGTTCATTTGTAACATTTTTTTAAGATTACACAGAGCAATATCATATGTTATTTGTCTTTCTCTGTCTGATTTACTTCACTCAGTATGACAGTCTTTAAGTCCATCCATGTTGCTGCAAATGGCATTATTTCATTCTTTTCCATGGCTGATTAATACTCCATTGTATACATATACCACATCTTCTTTATCCATTCCTCTGTCGATGGACATTTAGGTTGCTTCCATGTCCTGGTTATTGTAAACAGTGTTGCAATGAACATTGGGGCACATGTATCTCTATGAATTATGTTTTTTCTCTGGATATATGCCCAGGATTACAGGATCATATTGTAGTTCTACTTTTAGTGTTTTAAGGAACCTCCACACTATTCTTCATAGTGTCTGAACCAATTTACATACCAACCAACAGTGTAGGAAGGTTCCCTTTCTTCCACATCCTCTCTATCATTTATTGTTTGTAGATTTTTTGATGATTGTCATTCTGACCAGTGTGAGGTGATACCTCATTGTAGTCTTGACTCACATTTCTCTGAAAATTAGTGATGGTGAGCATCTTTTCATGTGCCTGTTGGCCATCTGTATGTCTTCTTTGGATAAATGTCTATTTTGATCTTCTGCCCATTTTTTGATTGTGTTCTTTGTTTTCTTGATATTGAGATGCATGTGCTGTTTGTGTATTTGAGAGATTAATCCCTTGTCAGCCACTTCACTTGCAAACATTTTCTTCCATTCTGTGAATTGTGTTCTAGTTTTGTTTATGGTTTCCTTCAGCCTATACTACAAAGCTACAGTAATCAAGACAGTGTAGTACCGGCAGAAAAACAGAAATATAGGTCAATGGATCAGGATAGTAATTCCAGAGATAAACCCATGCACCTATGGTCATCTAATGTATGACAAAAGAGGCAAGAATGCACAATGGAGAAAAGGCAGTCTCTTCACTAAGTGGTGCTGGGAAAATTGGACAGCTACATGTAAAAAAATGAAATTAGAACATTCTCTAACACCATACACAAAAATAAACTCAAAACGGATTAAATACCTAAATGTAAGACTGCCTGCTATAAAATTCTTAGAAGAAAACATAGGCAGAACACTATCTGACATAAATCACAGCAAGATATTTTTTGATCCACCTCCTAGATAATGAAAATTAGAAAAGCAACAAAATAATACAAAACAAAACAAGTGAGATCTAATTAAACTTAAAAGCTTTTGCACAGCAAATATATTTAATTTTAATGGAAGCAAACCTCCATTAAAGAAAGACAGTCTTTGTTTTTGCATTCATTTTTAATAGATTTACATAATAATTATATAATTGCTATAATAAATAAAACTGGATCCCTATATTTGATAAAAATAATATCATATATAAGCATAGACTAACTTGTAAGGGTAAAAAATACTTACAAACAAGAAATTAGCCAATGGGAAATGAGCCATAAAGATTCTTTTACAGAGTTAATTCAGAGTTTTGATTATATGATGAGTTGGTTAAGGGGAGGTGGGATAAAGGAGATTTTGTTGTAAATTATAACTAATTTATCAACTTATATAGATATATTGATTATTTGACTCACTAATTTTGCATTAGATCTGTGTTAATTTGTTAAAGTTGCATTTAAAAAATACCACAGACTTGGTGGCTTAAAAAATAGAAATTTATTTTTTTACAGTTCTGGAGGCTGGAAGTCCAAGATCAGGGTGGCTGATACTGGTTTCCTCTGAGGTCTCTGTCTTTGGCTTGCAAATAGCATCTCTCTTGCTGCCAATTCACATGGTCATCCTTCTGTGCACATTAACTCCTAGTGTCTTTCCATGTGTTGTAATCTCCTCTTCTTATAAAGACACCAGTCTGATTATATCAGGGCCCACCCTAATTACTTAATTTTGACTTAATTATCACTTTAAAGGACCTATCTTCAAATACAGTCACATCCTGAAGTACTAGGAATTATTAATCAACATATGAATTCGGAAGGGCATAATTTAGCCCATAACACTACTTAATAGAGAAAGCATATGTTATAATAATGTCTATGTTATTTTTTCCAATAAAATTGTATTGTAATGATTTCAAATTTTCATTAGACTTAAATACAGCTTAAAACATGGAAAGCATCAGTTTAAACTTTAAAAATAGCTCTGTTAGAAGGGGATTTACTTTTATCATTTAAATGCAAGCTTTAATTTATTGATCTTACCTCTGAAAGCTCTTTCAGTCATATTTCAGTGCATTTTTCTATGTCCCTGACAGAAAGATGAAATATAGGTAACAGTTTCTCTAAAATGTGACAGAGCTGTATTCTGATCCAATCTACTGACATTTGCCTCACTGTTTCTCACTCAGAAGACAAGGTAGAAAAAGACAACGGAAGTAGCTCCAGGGATATGATTACTGGGGACAGAAATTAAAATATTTTGATCAGAGTAACGCCAAATGTAGTTAAGCTGCTATATTTGACACAGAAACTCATAGAAACAGGAACCTGAGCCACAAAGCAGTTTTCATTTAAACATGTTTAAAGTGGAAAAAAGGAAAAGAAAATAAGTATATTACTGGATACATTAATTTGTATTTCTAGTTCTGCTTTCTTATCTGCTTTTTTCTGTCACCCTCCTTAGGCAAGAGAAGGAGGTAAATTTTATCATATGGCAACAAGAAGATTAAGGAAATTAAAGTGTTATTTTCCATTCATCCATATTTTAAAGCATAATCATAATGCTTTATACCCTCATACTTCTCTTTTCACATGTTACACTGACCTTCCATCTGAATATGAATCAATATTGCTTTACAAAATCTTATAAGCCTGTATGAAATACGAAGTCATTATTCCATTTTCATCATGTTGGTAACTTAGTGTAATGCATTATCGTATCACATCAAATAACCCTGAAAACTCAGGTGTCCAGACCTATTGTGTATAAACCTTAACACAAGTAAATCTAAATGTACAATCTAATTGCAACAGCAGATAAAGTGTTGATACCAAGAGCCAACACTTATATAGGGCTCATTAAGTTCCAGGCCCACTCTAAATGATTTACATACATTAACTTATTTAATGCTCACAAAGCTATAAATAAGGCACTGATATTATACACATTTTGTAGGTGAGAAAATAAGCCCAAGATCCCACAGTTTGAATCCCAGGATTCAAATCCTTTTAATCTGATTTGAGGGTTGGCACTCAACTTTTACACTGTAATGCCTGATATTAAGGAATCGGTCTCTAGAATCAGACTAAATTCAACTTCAAAACCTAATTCTGCCACTTAGGCAAGTTTTAAATTTTTTATTGTGATTCAATTTCCTCTCCTGTAAACTGGGAAAATACTGGCTATATATGGAAGGCTATTGAGAAAGAGAAAGAAAGAGAGAGAGAAAGAGAGAGAGAGAGAAAGCAAAACATCCCTTTAGAAAACATACAAAGCAAGGAGCTTGGCTTGGTGACTTTGACTTTTATATTCTACCTCTTAATATAACTGACTTTTGTCAAGGATCAAAGAAGTATGATTGAGTGCAATGCAGTTCTCTAGACCATGACTAAATCTCTGACAAATAACTCAAATTCTCCAGTCCATTTTTTCAACTACGTATCACTCATTGATCCTGTGGCTAATCACATCATTCAAGAGGTCCTTTTGCCTATGATTGACTCAGTTCTGAGTCAGTATTTCAATACCATTTGTAATTTATAACCTCCAGAAACAGGATTCACATTAAGGGTAAGTTGAATACATTTGGAAATGTAATAAGATACAAAGTTTATATTTCTAAATGTAGCAATTTTCCACATCTGTATGAAGTCTATGTTTTGAACCATCACTGAATATACTGAATGCTGATATGCACATGATAATTTCAATATTACTTTCAAAAATTTAACAAACTTTAAACACTGTGTAGTTGCCAGGATACTTTCACTTTTGTTTTTCCACCAAAGATATTACATGTAGGAATGTGCAATAAAACTCTCACAAAATGTTATCCCTATATTTATACACGTCTACTTTTATTGTATTTACTTTTAACTTTTGTTAATAAGAAGAAAACAGCCTGGGCTTCCCTGGTGGCACAGAGGTTAAGAATTTGCCTGCCAATGCAAGGGACATGGGTTCAAGCCCTTGTCTGGGAATATCCCACATGCTGTGAAGCAACTAGGCCCATGTGCCACAACTACTGAGCCTTCACTCTAGAGCTCACGAGCCACAACTACTGAGTCCACGTGCCACAACTACTGAAGCCTGTGTGCCTAGTGTCTGTGCTTCACAACAAGAGAAGCCATGACAATGAGAAGCAGGCACACCAGAAGGAAGAGTAACCCCCACTCAACACAACTAGAGAAAGCCTGTGCACAGCAACAATGACCCAACACAGCCAAAAATAAAAACAAATAAATAAATTTATTAAAAAAAGAAAAGACAGCCAGACCTAACAGTTTAATAATTACTCATTATGATGTTAGTTAAAACATCTAAAAGCATATGCAATGGTGTAATTGCAGGTGTTGCAATTATTGCAGTTTTCAATCTTTGTTTCAAAAGAAAGAAATTAAGAAAAAAAAAGAATAAGGGAAGGAAGAAGGAAAAGAAGAAAGATGGAAGGAGAGAGGGAGGAAGAGAAAAGGCAAGAAGAAAGAGAAAAGAAAAGAAAGAGAAGAAAAGGACAAACATAAGTATTTGTTTTAACCATGATAACTATTCTTAAGTAAGATTCTCTTCTAATGGTTCAGCAGGCTTATATCTAGAATATTTTCTTGAAATTTATGTCTTTCTTCTTTGCGTTAAAAGTTCTGTTTTTGGTCCAGCACCATTCACTAATAGCATCTCATTTTACTTACATGGAATCAGCTAATTTCACAAATATCACAGATGATACATATCTCTTCTGAGATGATTGTCCTTTCATTCACAGACTTGCCTAGTGAGTGCTAAAAGACATCTATACAGTACTGAAAATTTTACAATCATATATTTTTTTTTAATTTTGTTATTCCTGGCATCTGGCCTCCTGATTTAGAATTTAATCACATACTCTGCTTAGGAAAGAGATCACATTTTGAATTATTTAATTTAGCTATTATTTGAATGTTTTTTCTTTACTCAAGAAATTTATCATATCATCCTTTAATCATCATGTTTTATTATATATGCATATATTTGTATACACACAGGGGATTTGAGATGTCCTATATATTTCAAGGTCAGACTGTCTTCATTGCCCTCAGCATGAGGAATGTGTATACATGAGATGAATGTTGCATATGGAAACAAAATCCACCCCGCCCACACACTCTCTAAAGACAAAAGTATTTTTTGTGTTCAAATAAAGCTGCAAAGGCATTCTGCAAAAAAGCATTCTGTTGGATCAATAGCTAGAAGTTGAGGGGGAGAGGAAGATGGTGGAAGAGTAAGACATGGAGATCATCTTCCTCCCCACAGATACATCAGAAATTCATCTACACGTGGAACAACTCCTACAGAACACCTACTGAACGCTGACAGAAGACCTCAGACCTCCCAAAAGGCAAGAAACTCCCCACATACCTGGGTAGGGCAAAATAAAAAAGAATAAACAGAGACAAAAGGATAGGGATGGGACCTGCACCAGTGGGAGGGAGCCGTGAAGGAGGAAAGGTTCCCAAACACTAGAAGCCCCTTCATGGGCGGAGACTGCAGGTGGCAGAGGGGGAAAGCTTCAGAGTAGCGGAGGAGAGCGGAGCAACAGGGGTGCGGAGGGCAAAGCAGAGAGATTCCCGCACAGAGGATTGGTGCCCTCAGGCACTCACCAGCCCGAGAAGCTTGTCTGCTCGGACGCTGGGGCAGGTGGGGCTGGGAGCTGAGGCTCGGGTATTGGGTTTCAGTTGGAGCGCAGGGAGAGGACTGGGGCTGGCGGTGGGAAGAGAGCCTGAAGGGGTTAGTGCACCACAGCTGGCCGGGAGGGAATCCGGGAAAAAGTCTGGAGCTGCCGAAGAGGCAAGAGACTTTTTCTTCCCTCTTTGTTTCCTGGTGCGCAAGGAGAGGGCATTAAGAATGCTGCTTAAAGGAGCTCCAGAGACGGGCGCAAGCCATGGCTAAAGGAGTGGAGCCCGGAGACAGGCGTGGGACGCTGCTGCTGCCGCCACCACAAGGCCTGTGTGCAAGCGCAGATCACTGTCCATCCCCCCTTCCAGGGAGCCTGTGCAGCCCGCCACTGTTGGGGTCCTGGGATCCAGGGATGGCTTCCCCGGGAAAGCACATGGAGTGCCTCGGTCTGGTGCAATGTCACGGCGGCCTCTGCCACCGCAGGCTCGCCCTGCACCGCATGCCCCTCCCGCCCCTTGGCCTGAGTGAGCCAGAGCCCCCGAATCAGCGGCTCCTTTAAACCCATCCTGTCTGAGCAAAGAACGGACACCCTCCGGCAACCTACGTGCAGAGGCGGGGCCAGGTCCAAGGCTGAGACCAGGGAGCTGTGAGAGCAGAGAAGAGACAGGGAAATCTCTCTGTGCAGCCTCGGAGGCAGCGGATTAAAGCTCCACGGTCTGCTTGATGTGCCCTGCATCTGTGGAGTGCATGAATGGACAGGGAATCATCCCAAATTGAGGAGGTGGACTTTGAAGACTAGATTTAAGATTTTCCCCCCTTTCCTCTCTTTACAATGAATTATCCCAAATTAAGGAGTTGGACTTTGAGAGCAAGATTTCAGACTTTTTCCCCTTTTCCTCTTTTTACAACGAATTATCCCAAATTGAGGAGGTAGACTTTGAGAGCAAGATTTTCGATTTTTCTCCCCCTGTTCTCTTTTTGTGAATGTGTATGTGTATGCTACTATGTGAGATTTTCTCTGTATAGCTTTGCTTCCACCATATGTCCCAGGGTTCTATCTGTCTGTATTTTTTTCAATAATTACATTTTATTTTAATAATGCTACTATATTTTATACTTTATTCTATTTTACTTTATCTTCTCTCTTTATTTTTTCCTACCTTCCCTTCCACCCTCCCTCCCTCTGCCCCTCCTTTCTTTCTTTCTCTCTTTCTTTCCTTCCTCCCTCCCTCCCTCCTGTCTTTCTTTCTTTCTTTCTTTCCTTTCTCCCTCCTCACTCCCTCCTGTCTTTCTTTCTTTCTTTCTTTCTTTCTTTTCTTTCTTTCTTTCTTTCCTTCCTTCCTCCATCCCTCCTTTCTTCCTTTCTTTGTTTCTTTCCTGCCTTGATGCTCACTCTCTCCCTCCTTTCTCTCTTCCTACTTTCCTTTCTTTCTTTCCTTCTTCCTTTCTTTCTTTCTCTTTTTCTTTCTTCTACTACATTTTCTTTCTACTTTTTCTCCCTTTTATTCTGAGCCGGGTAGATGAAAGCCTCTTGGTGCTGCAGCCAGGAGTCAGTGCTGGGCCTCTGAAGTGGGAGAGCCAACTTCAGGACACGGGTCCACAAGAGACCTCCCAGTTCCACATAATATCAAGCGGCAAAAATCTCCCCGAGATCTCCATCTCAACACCAGCACCCAGCTTCCATCAACGACCAGCAAGCTACAGTGCTGGTCACCCTATGCCAAACAACTAGCAAGACAGGAACACAACCCCACCCATTAGCACAGAGGCTGCCTAAAAATATAAAGGCAATAGGCACCTCAAAACACACCGCCACACGTGGACCTGTCCAACAGAAAGAAAAAATTGAGGCTCAACCACCAAAACACAGACATTAGTCCCCCCCACCAGGAAGCCTACACAACCTACTGAAACAACCTTAGCCACTGGGGACAGACACCAAAAACAATGGGAACTACAAATCGGCAGCCTGCAAAAAGGAGACCCCAAACACAGTAACATAAGCAAAATGAGAAGACAGAAAAACACACAGCAGGTGAAGGAGCAAGATAAAAACCTACCAGACCTAACAAATGAAGAGGTAATAGGCAGTCTACCTGAAAAAGAATTAAGAATAATGATAGTAAAGCTGATCCAAGATTCTATTTCCAAGATCCATAATCTTGGAAATAGAATAGACAAAATGCAAGAAACAGTTAACAAGGACCTAGAAGAACTAAAGATGAGTCAAGCTTCAATTAAAAACACAATAAATGAAATGAAAAATACTCTAGATGGCATCAATAGCAGAATAACTGAGGCAGAAGATCGGATATGTGACATGGAAGATAAAAGACTGGAAATAACAGCTGCAGAGCAAAATAAAGAAAAAACAATGAAAAGAACAGAGGACAGTCTCAGAGACCTCTGGGACAACATTAAACGCACCAACATTCGAATTATAGGGGTTCCAGAAGAAGAAGAGAAAAAGAAAGGGACTGACAAAATATTTGAAGAGATTATAGTTGAAAACGTCCCTAATATGGGAAAGGAAATAGGTAATCAAGTCCAGGAGGCACAGAGAGTCCCATACAGAATAAATCCAAGGAGAAATACGCCGACACATATTAATCAAACGGTCAAAAATTAAACACAAAGAAATCATATTAAAGGCAGCAAGGGAAAAAACAACAAATAACACACAAGGGAATCCCCATCAGGTTAACAGCTGATCTCTCAGCAGAAACTCTACAAGCCAGAAGGGAGTGGCAGGACATAATTAAAGTGATGAAGGAGAGAAACCTGAAACGAAGATTACTCTACCCAGCAAGGATCTCAATCAGATTTGATGGAGAAATTAAAAAAATTACAGACAAGCAAATCCTGACAGAGTTCAGCACCACCAAACAAGCTAAAGGAACTTCTCTAGGCAAGAAACACAACAGAAGGAAAATACCTACAATAACGAACCCAAAACATTTAAGGAAATGGGAATAGGAACATACATATCAATAATTACCTTAAATGTAAATGGACTAAATGCCATCATGAAAAGAGGCAGATTGGCTGAATGGATACAAAAACAAGACCCATATATATGCTGTCTACAAGAGACCCACTTCAGACCTAGAGACACATACAGATTGAAAGTAAGGGGATGGAAAAAGATATTCCATGCAAATGGAAATCAAAAGAAAGCTGGAGTAGCAATTCTTATATCAGACAAAATAGACTTTAAAATAAAGACTATTAGAAGAGACAAAGGACACTACATAATGATCAAAGGATCGATCTAAGAAGAAGATATAACAATTGTAAATATTTATGCACCCAACATAGGAGCACCTCAATATATAAGGCAAATACTAACAGCCATAAAAGGGGAAATCGACAGTAACACACTCATAGTAGGGGACATTAACACCCCACTTTCACCAATGGACAGATCATCCAAAATGAAAATAAATAAGGAAACACAAGCTTTAAATGATACATTAAACAAGATGGACTTAATTGATATTTATAGGACATTCCATCCAAAAACAACAGAATACACATTTTTCTCAAGTGTTCATGGAACATTCCCCAGGTGAGATCATGTCTTGAGTCACAAATCAAGCCTTCGTAAATTTAAAAAAAAATTGAAATCGTATCAAGTATCTTTTCCAACCACAATGCTATGAGACTAGACATCAATTACAGGAAAGATCTGTAAAAAATACAAACATATGGAGGCTATAGAACACACTACTCAATAACGAAGTGATCACTGAAGAAATCAAAGAGGAAATAAAAAAATACCTAGAAACAAAAGACAATGGAGACACGATGACAAAAAACCTATGGGGCGCAGCAAAAGCAGTTCTAAGGGGGACGTTTGTAGCAATAAAATCCCACCTTAAGAAATAGCAAACATCTCGAGTAAACAACCTGTCCCTGCACCTAAAGCAATTAGAGAAAGAAGAACAAAAATACACCAAAGTTAGCAGAAGGAAAGAAACCATAAATATCATATCAGAAAAAAATGAAAAAGAAATGAAGGGAATGATAGCAAAGATCAATAAAACTAAAAGCTGGTTCTTTGAGAAGATAAACAAAATTGATAAACCACTAGCCAGACTTTTCGAGAAATGAAGGGAGGAGACTCAAATCAATAGAATTAGAAATGAAAAAGGAGAAGTAACAACTGACACTGCAGAAATACAAAAGATCATGAGAGATTACTACAAGCAACTCTATGCCAATAAAAAGGACAACCTGGAAGAAATGGACAAATTCTTAGAAATGCACAACCTGCCAAGACTGAATCAGGACGAAATAGAAAATATGAATAGACCAATCAGAAGCACTGAAATTGAAACTGTGATTAAAAATCTTCCAACAAACAAAAGCCCAGGAACAGATGGCTTCACAGGCGAATTCTATCAAACATTTAGAGAAGAGCTAACACCTATCCTTCCCAAAATATTCCATAATATAGCAGAGGGAGGAGCACCCCAAAACTCATTCTACGAGGCCACCATCACCTTGATACCAAAACCAGGCAAGGATGTCACAAAAAAAGAAAACTACAAGCCAATATCACTGATGAACATAGATGCAAAAATCTTTAACAAAATACTAGCAAACAGAATCCAACAGCACATTAAAAGGATCATACACCATGATCAAGTGGGGTTTATTCCAGGAATGCAAGGATTCTTCAATATACACAAATCAATCAATGTGTTACACCATATTAACAAACTGAAAAGAAAAACCATATGGTCATCTCAATAGATGCAGCGAAAGCTTTCGACAAAATTCAACACCCATTTATGATAAAAACCCTGCAGAAAGTAGGCATAGAGGGAACTTTCCTCAACATAATAAAGGCCATATATGAAAAACCCACAGCCAACTTTGTCCTCAATGGTGAAAAACTGAAACCATTTCCACTAAGATCAGGAACAAAACAAGGCTGCCCACTCTCACCACTCTTATTCAACTTAGTTTTGGAAGTTTTAGCCACAGCAATCAGAGAAGAAAAGGAAATAAAAGGAATACAAATTGGAAAAGAAGTAAAGCTGTCACTGTTTGCAGATGACATGATACTATACATAGAGAATCCTAAAGATGCTACCAGAAAACTACTAGAGCTAATCAATGAAGTTGGTAAAGTAGCAGGATACAAAATTAATGCACAGAAATCTCTGGCATTCCTGTACACTAATGATGAAAAATCTGAAAGTGAAATCAAGAAATCACTCCCATTTACCATTGCAACAAAAAGAATAAAATATCTCTGAATAAACCTACCTAAGGAGACAAAAGAGCTGTATGCAGAAAAGTATAAGACACTGATGAAAGTAATTAAAGATGATACAAATAGATGGAGAGATATACCCGGCTCCTGAATTGGAAGAATCAATATTGTGAAAATGACTCTACTACCCAAAGCAATCTACAGATTCAATGCAATCCCTATCAAACTACCACTGGCATTTTTTCACAGAACTAGAATAAAAAATTTCAAAATTTGTTTGAAAAAAAAAAGACCCCGAATAGCTAAAGCAATCTTTAGAATGAAAAGCGGAGCTGGAGGAATCAGGCTCCCTGACTTTAGACTATACTACAAAGCTACAGTAATCAAGAGAGTGTGGTACTGTCACAAAAACAGAAAGATAGATCAATGGAACAGAATAGAAAGCCTAGAGGTAAACCCACGCACATATGGTCAACTTATCTTTTATAAAGGAGGCAGGAATGTACAGTGGAGAAAGGACAGTCTCTTCAGTATGTGGTGCTGGGAAAACTGGACAGGGACATGTAAAAGTATGAGATTAGATCACTCCCTAACACCATACACAAAAATAAGCTCAAATGGATTAAAGACCTAAATGTAAGGCCAGAAACTATCAAACTCTTAGACGAAAACATAGGCAGAACACTCTATGACATAAATCACAGCAAGATCCTTTTGGACCCACCTCCTAGAGAAATGGAAATAAAAACAAAAATAAACAAATGGGACCTAATGAAACTTCAAAGCTTTTGCACAGCAAAGGAAACCATAAACAAGACCAAAAGACAACCCTCAGAATGGGAGAAAATATTTGCAAATGAAGCAACTGACAAAGGATTAATCTCCAAAATTTATAAACAGCTCATGCAGCTCAATAGCAAAAAAACAAACAACCCAATCCAAAAATGGGCAGAAGACTTAAATAGGCATTTCTCCAAAGAAGATATACAGACTGCCAACAAACACATGAAAGAATGCTCAACATCATTCGTCATTAGAGAAATGCAAATCAAAACTACAATGAGATATCATCTCACACCAGTCAGAATGGCCATCATCAAGAAATCTAGAAACAATAAATGCTGAAGAAGGTGTGGAGAAAAGGGAACACTCTTGCACTGCTGGTGGGAATGTGAATTGGTACAGCCACTATGGAGAACAGTATGGAGGTTCCTTAAAAAACTAAAAATAGAACTACCATATGACCCAGCAATCCCACTACTAGTCATATACCCTGAGAAAACTATAATTCAAAAAGAGACATGTACCAAAATGTTCATTGCAGCTCTATTCACAATAGCCCGGAGATGGAATCAACCTAAGTGTCCATCATTGGATGAATGGATAAAGAAGATGTGGCACATATATACAATGGAATATTACTCAGCCATAAAAAGAAACGAAACTGAGCTATTTGTAATGAGGTGGATAGACCTAGAGTCTGTCATACCGAGTGAAATAAGTCAGAAAGAGAAAGGCAAATACTGTATGCTAACACATATATATGGAATTTAAGAAAAAAACATGTCATGAAGAGCCTAGGGGTAAAACAGGAATGAAGACACCGACTTACTTGAGAATGGACTTGAGTTTATGGGGAGGGGGAAGGGTAAGCTGTGACAAAACGAAAGAGAGACATGGACATATATACAGTACCAAACATAAGGTAGATAGATAGTGGGAAACAGCCGCATAGCACAGGGAGATCAGCTTCGTGCTTTGTGTCCGCCCGGAGGGGTGGGATAGGGAGGGTTGGACGGAGGTAGATGCAAGAGGGAAGGGATGTGGGAACAGATGTTTATGTATGACTGATTCACCTTGTTATAAAGCAGAAACTAATAAAATTTAAAAAAGTGAAAAAAATCTAGAATTTGAATAAAACAATGTCTCATTCTGTTTTATAGAATTTTCAAGAAGTTTGCAGCATATGAACCCAATTTTTCAAGCTCCACATGGGGATTTATTGTCGTTTCTTTTTTCTTTGAAAAAAATCATCATTCACAAAGTAACAATAATAAAAATTAAAAAAAAATAAATTAAACTCAAGGGAGTTTTCCTTAAAAGAAGAGATGTGAAATCATGCTTATTTAGGGATCATACTCCCATTTTATGAGAGAAGCCAACCTGATAACTCAAGGTTATTCAAGGATTGAGAGGATTATATGTCACACTCCCCTTTTTTATTTTGACTTCTAGGAAATTAAAAATACATTTTGAGAGTGTTCAGTTATCTTTCCTAGATATTGTATCCTTATGTTAAAATGATTATCTCAACATAAAGAAACAACCTAATGTTAGAAAAGGACATACATAATGTATAAAGATGATAAATATAAATATTCACAGTGAAGATTCAATATAAAAACTGACATTTAAAAAATGTTTCCTATGGTTCTAATTATACTTTCACCTTTATTAACTTGTTTCTCAATCTTGCATTGAAAGCAAAATATATTTTTCTACGTGATTTAAAAATAATATTCTGAAGAACATTTTCTCATTCAAAATAAAAATACCTGCTTCTTTGTAACATTGCTTTATTTTCAAGTCTTGTTTAAAAAAAAATTCTCACTTTAACATAAGGTTCAATTCTGCTTTACCTTCTTCAGTAAGGATTTGGCCAAAAATAGCTAAATTTTATTTGGGATTCCAGACATAAGTATAAGCATTTTATGAATTTGAATTCTAGGGAAACATGTAACAGGAAACAAAGTAATTTTCACTGGGGCTGTTAAGATATTTCTTTAATACTGTCTGAAATTAATCATTATTAGTAAATATCCAAATTTGACAGATAGAAGTAAAAGTTAAAACAGTTTTAATCTATGACCAACCCTTTCTTCATTTAACATTGATACCTCTAATTACAGTGTCATTATCCTGAAATGAATACACTAATTTCCCCTAGGATCAGACCAGTTTCTTTCATCGTTTAATCATACATTATTATGAATGCTTAACCAAAAGGATATTGTATCCTCCTACTGTGAAATGGATAAACTATATTAGTATGCACAACCACCACTAAGTGAAGCCAAAAGGGAAAAAATGAAATAACACTAAAATAGAAGTTTATGTAGGTTTCTATCTTTGATACAAACCTGAAGCTACTTACATTTTGCACATAACCCATTGGGAGGAGTTCCCAGAGCAAATTATTCATTTTAGTTCCATATACCCAGAATCAAAGGAGTCATTTTCAATATAAAAGATAATAACATATAATTATTTATATTAGTTTAGCCTGCCTATCAATATTATTAACTTAAACTGTTTTATTTGTAATCACTTCACAGAATTTTAAATACAAAAACATATTAGTTTCTTGCCATCTGTTTTTGTCTTTAATGCCTCACAGGTAATTATGCATTTTATGGAAGTTATGTACAAATAAGTCAAACTGAATATATATCAAATTTGTAAGTTTCATGACTTGTGCAGTTTAATAAGAAATTTGATTACTTCATAATATAATTGGAAAGCAAGAACAATGGTGAACATATGAAATAATAAAACTCTGTAGGTATGAATGATATAAAAGGACAATACCTGGTGGAGTTAATACCTGATATCCTTCTGGGAGGGTTTACCTCTCAGACAAAGTTGTGAAGTAGACACATTTTTTTTAATCTATAAATTTCCAAATCTCTTCTTAAAGAATATTTTTCCCAAATCCCTGTAAGAACTGTTACTCTGAATACAACATCAAAATCTGCTTCCAGGAAAATATCTACTATCTGTAATTTATTCTAATCATTCTTACACTCTAATTTTTATTTTAAATTTTGGAAAAAAGAAGTCTAACCTGCAGTTACTAATATTTTCAATGTTAGTGAACAGGTCTAAGATGCCCTCCAAACATCGTTATACCAATACCAATACTAATGACATTGATAATCATAGGGTTGGTCTAGCTTGTTGGATAGTACAAACTGTTGCCTTTTCTAGTTTTTCTAAATCTTAAAATCCAATACGAATTTAAAGGACAGTTTGTGATTTTCATTACATAAATTTGATCTTTTTCTGTATTAAATTTTAATCTCCCTATAAATCAGGGACATGTCTATTATATTCACTTTGGTATCCCCATTAACTAGTGCAGTGTCTTAACACTGAAAAAAACAATTGCTGAACAAATATTGAATCAAAATTTGGGTAATTACTTTTTATTCTTTGAGATCTTCTAAAAACTGATTAGAATTCTGTCCATTTCTCGGTTGATTGATAACAATCCAATTTTCTGAAGATATTGTTGTTAAGAAACTGCTATAACATTTTCCCCATTTCCAACTTATAGTAAGGAGAGAATAGGAATTAGGTATTCTCTCCAATTCAATGTAACTGGTCACCATAAACTGTCTCCTCAAACAAATTCTAACTGCAATTTTCTTTTTCTAAAACTTCTTGTCCAATTTTGGCAGTAGACATACATGAGGACATAGTAAGCTTCATTATTCTGAGGACAGCTAGGCTTTATTAAACTTTATTGAAAGATACTTACTTTAAAAATTACATAATCAGCACCACGCCAGCTGGGCAGTGTCTGAAACGGTACCGTTTCCCCTTCCACTCTCTCTCTGCTTCTGTCCCATTACCGCCTCCTGGCCCACCTCATGCTTTTCACCTGTACCTTGCATCATCTGCCGCTCAACCCAGCCAGCTCCTGCCACGTGAGCACCTGGGGCTCTGGTTCCGGCACCGGCATGGGTCACGCTCCATTTGCTTGCCCCGAGGCTGCTGGTCAGCCACCCTCATGGGTGCCTACATCTCCCAGCCCAACGTGGTGAAGTGCTCCTGGGACGGGGTCGATACCCTGTGTCTGCTGCTGCCGCTGCCATAAGGCTTCTCCGCCATGCAAGGCTGGGGCATCTCCATGGAGTTGCCATAAATCCAAATGGGTCAGGTCTAGAGTTCCAACACCCAAACATTCTGCCATTTGTACTGAGATCTCCTAGGCTAAGGCTGCTAGACTGCAGAGGATGCTCACAACTGTATTCCTGAGCTGAACAGTGAGACAGCTATGTTTTCTGTCTAGGATGGACATGGAGGGGAGGAAGTTGCCTTGTACTGTGCCAAATATCTTCATGATATCATCAAAGATCAGAAGGCCTACAAAGAAAGCAAGCTGGGCCTCCCTGGTGGCGCAAGTGGTTGAGAGTCCGCCTGCCGATGCAGGGGATACGGGTTCATGCCCCGGTCTGGGAGGATCCCATATGCCGCGGAGCGGCTGGGCCCGTGAGCCATGGCCGCTGAGCCTGCGCGTCCGGAGCCTGCGCGTCCGGAGCCTGTGCTCCGCAACGGGGGAGGCCACAACAGTGAGAGGCCCGCATACCGCAAAAAAAAAAAAAAAAAGAAAGCAAGCTATAGAAGGCTTTGGAAGATGCTTTCATGGCTATTGATGCTAAACTGACCACTGAGAAAGTCACTAAGGAGCTGGCACAGATTGCAGGGCAACCCACTGAGGATGAGGATGAAAAAGAAAAACTAGCTGATGAAGATGGTGTGGACAATGAGGAGGCTGCCCTGCTGCATGAAGAGGCTATCGTGACTATTGAAGAGCTGCTGATGTGCTATGGGAAGAGCTGTCAAAAGGTTTCTCCCCACAGCAAATCTGGAGCTGGGGCAGGAGAGGAACCAGGGTCCCAGGGCCTCAATGGAGAGGCAGAACCTGTGGATCAATCTAAGGAAACTGCTTCAGAGGAAAATAACCCCACAGCCAAGGCTCACATGGGCCTTTCCTCCAACTCAGAATGTGGGACTGGGGCAGGCCAAGGTGTGGAGCCTGGCACTCCCACTGGTGAGACTGGGCCTTCCTACACTTCAGACTCCAACATGCTGCCTCAAGTTGCTAAGTCCAAGTTTTTGAGGACAGTGAGGATGTCAGATGAGGTGGAGGAGGAAGAGGAAGACAGTGAGGAAGAAGATGGCTACAGCAGTGAAGAGGCAGTGAATGAAGAAGATGAGGAAGACACTGAGGAGGCTGAAGAGGATGAGGAAGAAGAAGAGGAGATGATGGTGCCTGGGATGGAAGACAAAGAGGAGCTTGTCTCTGACAGTGGTACAACAGCAGTGGTGGACCTCTCATTTCGGTGGCTTCTCTTGTGGAGCACGAGCTGTAGACATGCGGGTTTCAGTAGTTGTAGCACATGGCCTCAGTAGTTGCAGCACGTAGGTTCAGTAACTGTGGCATACAGGCTCTAGAGCGCATGGACTTAGTTGTTACACGGCATGTGGGATCTTCCCAGACTAGGGATTGAACCCATGTCCCCTGCATTGGCAGGAGGATTCTTAACCATTGCACCACCAGGGAAGTCCCCTATATAGTATTTAATACTGTTACAGTATCAGTAGTAATTTAGATTTTTATTAGCTTTTTATATATGGCATTCTTCCTGATATTATCTTTGTCAAGATGGATACCTGTCATACATTTATTTTTTTTTTGTTTTTTTTTTGTTTTTTTTTATGAGGCTTATTTGTCTCCTCAATTTTTATGTGAAGATATTTAAATCGGATACAGTTTCAAATATTTTAACAATCTTTCCATTTCCACTTCCTTCTGTTTTGGAAGAAGGTGAACATTGGTTCACACACACACACAAAAACCTATTACCTATACAATCCTTTTCTTTTTTTAATATTTATTTATTTAATTATTTGGCTGCATCGAGTCAGTTGTGGCATGCAGTATCTTTTTTGTGGCATGTCGGATCTTTTCATTGTGGTGCATGGGCCCTTTGTTGCAGTGCATGGGCTTCTCTTTAGCTGTGGCATGTAGGCTCCAGAGCAGGCAGGCTTGGTAGTTGTAGCACGTGGGCTCTCTAGTTGTGGTGCATGGGCTCTAGAGCACAAAGGCTTAGTTACCTCATGGCATGTGGGATCTTAGTTCCACGACCAAGTATCAAAACCTATGTTCCCTGCATTGGAAGGTGGATTCTTAACCACTGGACAACCAGGGAAGTCCTCCTTTTTTTTTTTTTAGATTGATTTTTAAATTAATTTTTACTGGAGAATAGTTGATTTACAATGTTGTGTTAGTTTCTGCTGTACAGCAAAATGAATCAGTTATGCATTCATTTTGTATATATGCATATACATGCATATATATGCATGTAAATATGCATATACATATATCCACTCTTTTTAAGATTTATTTACCATATAGGTCATTACAGAGTATTGAGTAGAGTCCTCTGTGTTATATAGTAGGTTCTTATTAGCTTTCTATTTTATATATAGTAGAGTGTATATGTTAATTCCAAACTCCTAACTTATCCCTCCCCCCAACTTTCTGCTTTGGTAACCATAAGTTCGTTTTCTAAGTCTGTGAGTCTGTTTCCATTTTATAAATAAGTTCATTTGTACCATATTTTTAGATTCCATATATAAGCGATATCATATGATATTTGTATTTCTCTGTCTGACTTACTTCACTCAGTATGACAATCTCTAGGTCCACCCATGTTGCTGCAAATGGCACTATTTTGTTCTTTTTGAAGGCTGAGTAATATTCCATCATATACATGTCCCACATCTTCTTTATCCATTCTTCTGTTGATGTTCATTTAGGTTGTTTCCATGTCCTGGCAACTGTAGATAGTTGTGCAATGAACACTGGGGTTCATGTATCTTTTTGAATTATGGTTTTCTCTGGATATATGTCCAGGAGTAGGGTTTCTGTGTCATATGGTAGTTCTATTTTTAGTTTTTTAAAGAACCAGAATACAGTTCTCCATACTGTTCTCCAATTTACATTCCCCCCAGCAATTCTTAATTTAGAAATAATGGGCTGGAACACCGAATTCCAATGTGTGGGGAGGGGGGTTATTCCCACACCAACGACAAATGTTCCAACAACAACTAGGTGTCATACAGTTCAACTCAATTCTGACACTATAGAGATAGTTTCACATCACACAGGTTATTTTATAAGGCTGTTTTTCTTCTTTCAGATGCCAATTGCAAGCCCAGGTTACCACCTGTGCTTCTGACCAACTGGCTATAGATTAGAGGTTCCTATAAATCTCTACTTGGGTTTGTTTTACTTGCTGGAGTGGCTTACAGAAATCAGAATTCAGAATAGGAGAGTAAATATTGTCTCTCTTTGATCTTATTACTCAGCAAATTCTAATGGTTTTGGGAGCTCAGGGTGAGGAACCATGGACAAAGTCCAATTCATCATCAGAATGACCAAATATATATGTTTTATAAATCACAGTGTCTCAAAGGATATAAGTAAAACCCGTTTTATTAATTTGAATGTATGATTTAGATCTTATACATTGATATTAAAAATATCCAGCATTTATTTTAAGTATAAGGCAGGTTGCAAAATATCAAGAAAAAACAAAACAAAACAAAACAATAACATTGGGGATCAGACTTGAACAGAATCTTCACTAAAGAAAATACCCAGATGGCCAATAAATATATAAAATGTTGTTCAACCTCATTCATAATTAAAGAAATAAAAATTTAAACGACAATAAAATGCCACTACATATCCATCAAAATGGCTAATATTAAAAGAGACAATACCAAGTGTTGACAAGGTTGTGGAGAAAGCAGAACTGTTATATACTGCTGGTAAAAATATAAATTGGTGAAACCACTTTTAAAAACTGTTTGACATTTTCCATTTTGGTGAATATATGCATAACCAAAGACCTAACATTTCCATTCCGAGCTATGTATCTATATCTGTATCTACATCTATATGTATATACCTATATCTATCTCCTTAGAGAAATGTGTGCATATGTGCACCAAAAACCAAGTACAATAATGTTCATAGCAGTACTATGTTTAATAACCAACATCTAGAAATAATGCAAATGTTCATCAACAATAGGACAGAAAAACAAACTATGGTGTATTCATACAATAGAATACAACATACAATTGAAAATGTGGTGAGCATCTGCTAATCACAAGAATACAGATAAAACTCACAAAAATATACTTGAACAAGAGAAGCCAAACTGAAAATAACACATACTGTATGATTCCATTTATATGCATTTCGAGAACAGGCAAAACTAACCTATATTGTTAGAAGTCAGGATACTGTTTAAATTTGATAAGAATGAAGAATGTAAAATTTAGAGAGATACAAATTGGGCCTTCCAGGTTCTAGTAATGTTCTATTTTTTTTTTTTTTTACCTTCATGCTGGTTACTTATGTATTTTCACTTTGTGATCATTCAGTAAAACATACAATTATAATTTGTGCACTTTCCTATAGTGGTTGTCATATTTTAATTTAAACATTTAAAAGGTAAATCCAAGTACAAAAAAATGCATATTACTATCTGATTTAGGTAAAAAAAAAATATGTTTCTATATGATGGCTAATAGAGAAGGATATACTCCAGACTGTTAAAATGTTCAATTCTGGTATACAGAATTGCAGGACTTTATCATTTTCCTTTATACATTCTTATATCATATGATTTTTCTACTGTGTATGTTACTGTTGTAATCTGTAAAAATGTTTTTTTAAATATCTCTTTACAGGCTTTTGGCATTAGATAAGTTATACTTTACCTCCATATGGTTGCAGGGTATTGCAAAATGGCAAACATTGTTGCATAACTTGGCAACTTTTGGTGAGGTATTAGTAAACTAATTTTCTTTCATTGACTCAAAGTGGAAAAAATGCGCACATATCACTAAATTCTGGTCTTCGGTTGGAAATCTTGTAAACGAAAACAACAACAACAAAGTTAGCTTTTGAAATAAACATACACATATATTTGTTTCCTGGTTGATGAAGAGATCAGCAGTGCCATCATTAGCTAAATAAATATTTATATAATCTCTCAAAAAGTAAGTAATTGGCATTATCTAAGTTAACCAGATGAAGAAGATTTAGAAATGGTAACTGAGCCATCAAAAATTTTACTTCTCATGTAATTTACATGCACAACATTATTGATTCATGTAACTTCTCAAAAGTGACTTACATATATCTTTAAATTCTTTTGATCTACCAAGATAATTAGCAGATGACAAAACTCATATTAAAACCCATGTTAAAGCTTTTTGAATAAAAGCATTTTGGAAATTTAATTCTATGGTTTATCATTTCTATCTCCTTCCTTGAGCTTCAGATCATTATATACATCTGGTTACCAGATATATTTACTTAAGTTTTACACAGTAATTTCAAACCCCAACATATACACAACTGAACTCATGATTCCACTATCCAGTTGTGAAAATGCATTATCCTTCAAGAAAAGGGAAAAATAACACTGAATGCAGTTCAGAGTTTGGGAGGACTGCCAATACTGCCACAGATTCAGAGACTACTAGCTCTGGAGGGTGGGACTGGCTCCTCTCAGTTTCACAGGTCAGAGCAACCTCCTCAGATTAAGGAAGCCAGGCCATTATCTCTCAAGACTAAGAGGGTAGGATCATCACTCAGAGCCAAGTGGCAGCGCTAACATCCCTATGAACCTATAGAACAGAGAATGGAATCAAAGAGGTTTATTCTCAATCCTTAAAAATATTAATTGTATAACATTGTGTTTATAACTAATAAACTGTACTATACACTTAAAAATCTCATAAGAGATTAGATCTCATGTTACATGTGTTTTACCATGTAGGGAGGAGGAGACATTGAATAATATCCTTCAAAACTGAGAAGAAACTTTGGGACTAAAAATGGAAGCAGGCAACTGCATAAAGTGCAATCATGAAGCTTATTGTGGGTAACTTAAAGACAAGTGGGAAGTATCAGGTGGATGGAAAATCCAGAGGCATTTGTAGCTGCACACTGTGCAGCCGAAAGTGGTTCAAGGGAATTAAAAGGGGTCAAAGCTAAAAATAGAATCTATGAAAAGAGAAGCACGTTGGCATTGGCAACAACTGGGACACCTCCTCCCCACTGTGTTCTCATGACCATTAGCCATTTGCTGTCAGCAAAAGTCACTTTTCTAGTTTTCATATCAGATGAAAACAAGGGCAAAAGTTGATAAGGAATTTATCTGGCTTGGGCACATTCCTTGAGAGTAAAGTTCAGTCCCACAGAAAGGGGAAGACGTAGGACTGTGGGCCTAAGATGGAGCTGATAATATGGAGTCAGTGTGGTTCAGCCACACATACCACAATAAAAGTATATAATGAAATTTGTCCTGCTAGATTTCAGACATGCTTGGGATCCATGAAACCTTTATTTATTTATTTATTTTGTTTATACTTTTGGGAATAAGAATGCCTATCCTATTCATACACATTATTTAATTTTTGATTTCATAAGTTCACACTTGGAGAGGAATTTGCCTCAAGCTGAATCATACCTTACATGATACCCATATTGATTTAAATGATATTTTAGACTAAGCATTGATGCTGGATTGGGTTAAGACTCCTGGGTCTGTTGAGATAGTGTGAATATATTTTACATGTAAGAAGGTCATGAATTTGGGGGACCAGAAGGTGGAGTGTTACAGGATGAGTTGTGTCTCCCCAGTTTTACGTTTTGAAGTCTTATTCCTCAGTACCTCAGAATATGACTATATTAGCAGATAAGAATTTTAAAGAGGTAATTAAGTTAAAATAAGGTCATTAGAGTGGCCTCTAATCCAACATGATTAGTGTCCTTATAAGAAGAAAAGAATTGGGCATGGACATGTACAAAGAGAAGACACTGTGAGGACACAGGGAGAAGATGGCCACCTACAGGCCAAGGAAGAAGGCCTGAAACAGAAGGAACAGAAGGATCCAACCCTAATTACACTGTGATCTCAGACTTCCCAGCCTCTACAACTGTGAAAAATAATTTCCCCTTGTTTAAGCCACCCAGTCTCTACTATTTTGTTATGGCAGTCCTAGCAAACTAATACAGCTATCTTCACTGACACTTCTTCATTGTAGTCCCTCATCATTTCTCAACTGAACTGCAGCAGAATTCTAAATGCTGTCCAAGGTGTCAAGGTAATGGTAATAATCTTATGCTCTTCCTCACCTCTGGATCTCTGAATGCTTTGTTTCTTCTGCCTGAAGTGTCTTCCTCCAGATCTGCCAAGTACTCTTTATAATTTTCCCTCAAAGCCAAGTTAAGGATGCTTGTGAAGACTGCCCTGATCGTACTCTCTTTTTACTACCATTGTAGTTGATAACACATCCATTATTGGATTTACTTTACTGTTTAGACTGATTTACTTATAGGCCCGTTTCCCCTATGCCATGTGTTCTTAGAGATCAAGGGTCATATCTCTAAATCTTCGTATTCCCAAAGACAAGGAATTGAATTAAAGAGGTGAAATTATGTTATAAGCAGGTCTTTATGACATTTCCATAGATAAATTCATATGAAATAGGTCCATCAGTGTCTCACTTTATACATTCATTCATTTAATGAATAAAATATATATTAAATGCCTACTAATTTTCAAGCATTAGATAAACTGTTAAGGACTTAAAATAGAAAAAGAAAATAGTCCCTGCTATCAATAAGCCCACAGTATTTTGAAAGAGGTAAGGAAATCAATGACTTAAATACTGTATAATAAGAGTTGGAATTGAAATATGTACAGGATACTATGGATGTAGATAAATAATAAGGACAATGAAGATTACTACATAGGTTAAAATTTCTGGTCAGCATCATATAGCAAGTAAGTGACAAACCTGTAATATAATCTAAATTTGCTTAAAGGCAGTGTCAAAACTATCAATCATTATGTTTTCCTTCCTAGAATATCATAGAAAACATTCTATACCAGTGCCATCAAATAAACTGGGATTCTAGTATATATGAAGACTTCAAAATCATCTTTTTTTTTTTTTGTCCACTGCCACACATCATGCGGGACACTTCATTCCCCAACCAGGGATCGAACTCATGCTCCCTGCAGTGGAAGTACAAAGTCTGAACCATTAGACCACCAGGAAAGTCCCAAGACTTCAATATCACCTTAAAAGATCAGAACTGCTGTCACATTCAAAAAGTCAAAGCATATGTGCAAGGAGGTACAAATGTTTTATTTTTTCTTAATGAATGCTATTGTGGCTGAAGAGACAATGAGGTTACTATTCAATGATTTCATCAGTATTCTCTTTGATACTACCATTTCTATAAAACTCAAGCTAATCATTATGCCTTTTTTTTTTACCTCATGCAATTGTTTCAGTAATATGTGATCTGGGGTATTGATGCCAAAGTGTTAGAACTGATGAAGGGTTTAAAAATCATTCTGCAGGGGAGAAAAGCCTTCTATGCATAGGTTACATGTCATCAAATGCAATAAAAATGTTGCCTATTCTTACTAATCTGTAAAAACCCCAATATAACAATGAATTCATGATAAAGTATAGACACAATTACTATATTCATAATAATGATCTCAGTATAGTCCATCAAATATTAAAATCTAGATATTCTATTTCAAATGCCTAAATAAAGGCACAGAAATGGGTGATATACAGTAAAATAAATAGAAAGAAATACTGTAAATTTTCTAATTAGAAGAAACAGCACAATCATACTTTAAATTTTCCAAAAGAAACATATTTTTATAAGTAATGAAAAAGATGTTGTTCAAGGCATGTAACTCTTACATCTTTTAATATCCGATGAATCAATACCATGTGTGCTAAGCCCCTCACAGGAATAAAAAATGTGTTTGTGGATGGATTGGCCACAAAACCAACAGCAGGCAGAGGCAGTAGGTGTCACTATGATCTAACTGTTAGAAAGAAGTGCTTCTCATCTGGTAGTACATAGACCACTAGTATATCTCCAGGTGGTACTTGGGCTGATGCAAAAATATTTCTCACAAAAATATTTATATTTTAATACATGCTTTATTAATGTGTGTTTTCTACTGCCAATTTAACTTTGTATTAAAAAGAAAAATATATAAAATTTATTACATCCAAAGTAATGAATAGCTTGTCTGAAAAAAGCAAAAAAAAAAAATAATGTTTTGCTTTTGTGTTATGTTTTATTTTGTTTTTGTTTTATTTTTGTTTTGTTTTGATTAAAACCATCAGGAGGGGTCTTCCCTGGTGGTGCAGTGGTTGAGAGTCCACCTGCTGATGCAGGGGACACGGGTTCATGCCCTGGTCCGGGAAGATCCCATATGCCACAGAGCGGCTGGGCCCGTGAGCCATGGCCACTGAGCCTGCATCTGAAGCCTGCGCTCCACAACAGGAGAGGCCACAACAGTGAGAGACCCACATACTGCAAAAAAAAAAAAAATCATCAGGAAAATAAGTGCTCTTATAGTAGTTTGTTGTTTTGTTTTAGATCCTTATAAGAGTATCTGCTGTCCAGAGTATACAAAAAATATTTTATATATTTTCACAGCATATTCCCTCCCTGATTTACATTGTTTTCTTAGTTTTCTTTTATTTTTAATGGTTTTTGAAGTCAAATTTGTTATAAATGTGTTTTGATGCTTCAGTCTGCAGGAGTGCCAACAGTCTATCAAAATAACCAGTGTCAATGCCATCTTCCTACAACTCTTCAGGTCACCAGTGGAAGAAAACAAAAGGAAGTCAAAGTGCATCAGAAGCCAAAGTAATATGAAGACTTTCCACTTAGTTTCCTAACCTGTTCAAATTTCCCATAGCTCAGAGCTTAAGGACACAGTCTGATTTGAAAACCACTGATAGTGGTATTGGTTACAGCTAGATTTCCTAAACTACTCTGATGATAAGAATCTGGAAACCACCACAGACCTACTAAATCAGAATCCCTAGGGGAGCAGCCTGGAAATCCACATGTTTAATAAATTTACCACATGGTTCTCACAAGCCAGCAAGTTTGGAATAGAACAGGTTAGTGCAGAATACTAATAATGTGAAAATTGTGACTTGTATCCCCTCTTTGTTTACCTTTCTTTTACTCTATAACCAGAAGTATTATCACTAAAACCAACCACTTGTACAACACATGTGTGATGTTCTTCTGATGTACAAGTTCAAGTCTGGAAACACTATACTACATGCTTGGGGGAGAAATATTCTGTTTCCTGGGTAAGACTATATTGCTAATCTATTGACAATAAGCTATCTTATGTTACCTGTTTCATTCACTGTCTTCAGTACAGGTGTTAAAATTTGACAAACAGTCACATTTTGTGGCAGTTTGTTGCATATATTCAAACATATCTGGAACATGTGGCTTATCTGTTTGGCAACAGGCAAATTATCCCAGAACTTTGCCCTCTCACTCTCAAACCAGCAGGCCATGAGGCATACTCATAGAACAGTGGGATTCTGAACATCATAGATTGAGATACACTGCCTACAAAATAAATGTAATGCTTTTTTCAAATTCTGATGTATCATCAAAATAGTATTTGTTCCTGTCTTCCACATTTCGCATCACAAATATGAAGAGGTATATTAAATAAGTCACTTAAGCTAGGGAGTTAGCATTTATTGTGTTATGAACATATATCAATTTAAATCTCAATTTGCTTCAGTAAAATATAGCCTGTATGTATGTTTTGTTACCTTCCACATGTTGAAATATTACAATATATACATTATTGATTTACCATTTGAAATATGTAATGTAAAGTTTAATTTTTGTTTCATTTGCAGCAGAGTTGATACTTTAAGTTGATAGCAGAACTTCCATTTTAAAAATACATATATAATGAAACTTTTGTATTGACCCTTTTGTTTACAACCAAATATACCCCAATGCCCAACCAAAACGAAAAGAAAATCCATCACGGGATGTGAGGTTAAACCATAATTAAGAGAATTTCCATGATATGTCTATAGTACTGATTAAAAATAGGCAGAGGTTGACAAAGATGGCTGCTAAAAATATCTGCTTGGAAACTTAAATATATTCTTGAAAACAAAAACAGGGAGAAAATGCCCTGTCTCCAGATGATTACTGTAACTTACTGAGAACTTGGACAACTTCATTACTTTTGGGGGGAGGGAATTTTATTAATATTTATTAGAGTAGAGTTGAACTACAATGTTGTGTTAGTTTCTGCTGTACAGCAAAGAGGATCAGTTATACATATATATATTTCCCCTCCTTTGTGGATGTCCTTCCAATTTAGATCATCACAGAGCACTGAGTAGCGTTCCCTGTGCTATAGAGTAGGTTCTCATTGGTTATCTATTTTATACATAATTGTGTATATATGTCAATCCCAATCTCCCAACTCATCCCACCCCCCTCCCACTTGGTATCCTAAATTCATTCTCTACATCTGTGACTCTACTGCTGCTTTGAAAATAAGTTCATCTGCACCATTTTTTCTGGATTCCTCATATAAGCATTAATATACAATGTTTGTTTTTCTCTTTCTGAAATACTTCACTCTGTATGAGAGTTTCTAAGTCCATCCACGTCTCTACAAATGACCCAGTTTTGTTCCTTTCTATGTTTGAGTAATATTTCATTGTATACATATACGACATCTTTTTTATCCATTCCTGTTGATGGACATTTAGGCTGCTTCCATGTCATGGCTATTATAAATAGTGCTGTAAGAAGATTGGGGTGCACGTATCATTTTGAATTATGCTTTTCTCTGGGCATATGCCCAGTAGTGGGATTGCTGGGTCACATGGTAGTTCTATTTTTAGTTTTTTGAGGAACCTCCATACTGTTCTCCATGGTGGCTGTACCAATTTACGTTCCCACCAACAGTATAGGAGTGTCCCCTTTTCTCCACACCCTCTCTAGCAACTGTTTGTAGATTTTTTTTTTTTTGGATGATGGCCATTCTGAATCATGTGAGATGATACATTATTGTAGTTTTGATTTGCATTTCTCTAATAATTAGTGATGGTGAGCATCTTTTCATGAGTTTGTTGGCCATCTCTGTCTTCTTTGGAGAAATGTCTATTTAGATTCCCCCCCATTGTTTATTGGGTCATTTGTTTTTTTGGATATTGAGTTGCATGAACTGTTTGTATATTTTGGAGTAATCCCTTGTTGGTTGCTTCATTTGCAAATATTTTTCTCCCATTCAAAGTTTTGTCTTTTTGTTTTGTCTATGGTTTCCTTCACTGTGAAAAAGCTTTTAAGTTTAATTAGGTCCCATTTTTTTGGTTGTTGTTGTTGTTGTTGTTTTTTCATTACTCTAGGTGGTGGATCAAAAAAGATTGTGCTGTGATTTAGGTCAGAGAGTGTTCTGCCTATGTTTTTCTTTAAGAGTTTTATAATGTCTGGCCCTACATTGAGGTCTTTGATCCATTTTGAGTTTATTTTTGTGTATGGTGTTAGGCAGTGTTCTAATTTCATTCTTTTACATGTAGCTGTCCATTTATGCCAGCACCACTTATCGAAGAGACTGTCTTCTGCATTGTATATTCTTGCCACCCTTGTCATAGATAGGTTAATTGGCTGTAGGTATGTGGGTTTAGTTCTTGACTTTCTATCCTGTTCCATTGATCTAGATTTATGTTTTTGTGCTGGTACCATACTGTCTTGATTACTGTAGCTTTGTAATATAGTCTGAAATCAGGGAGCCTGACTCCTTCTGCTCCGTTTTTCTCTCTCAAGATTGCTTTGGCTATTCCGGGTCTTTTGTGTTGCCGTACAAATTGTAAAAAAAAAATTTGTTCTAGTTCTGTGAAAAGTGTCATTGATAATCCAATAGGGATTGCATTGAATCCGTAAATTGCTTCGTGTAGTATAGTCATTTTCACAATATTGATTCTTCCAATCAAAGAACATGGTATATCTTTCCATCTGTTTGTGTTGTCTTTGACTTCTTTCATCAGTACCTTATAATTTTCTGAGTACAGGTCTTTTGCCTCCTTATGTAGGTTTATTTCTAGGTATTTTATTATTTTTGTTGCAATGGTAAATGGAATTGTTTATTTAATTTCTCTTTCTGATCTTTTGTTGTTAGTGTATAGGAATGCAAAAGATTTCTCTGTATTAATTTTGTATCCTGCAACTTTACCGTATTCATGGATTAGCTCTAATAGTTTTCTGGTGTCATGTTTAAATTTTTCTATGTATAGTATCATGTCATCTGTAAACAATGAGAGTTTTACTACTTCCTTGCAAATTTGGATTCCTTTTATTTCTTTGTCTTCTCTGATTGTCGTGTCTAGGACTTCCAAAACTATGTTGAGTAATAGTGGAGACAGTGGACATCCTTGTCTTGTTCCTGATCTTAGAGGAAATGATTTCAGTTTTTCACCATTGAGAATGATGTTTGCTGTGGGCTTGTTGTATATGGGCTTTATTATGTTTAGGTGAATTCTCTCTATTTCCACTTTCTAGAGAGTTTTTATCGTACATAGTTGTTGAATTTTGTCAAAAGCTTTTTCCACATCTATTGCGATGATCATATGTTTTTTACAATTTGTTAATAAGGTGTATCACATTGATTAATTTACATATATTGAAGAATCCTTTCATCCCTGGGATAAATCCCACTTGATTATGTTGTATGATCCTTTTAGTGTGTTGTTGGATTCATTTTCTAGTACTTGATTTAGGATTTCTGCATCTAAGTTCATTAGTCCTATTGGCCTGTAATTTTATTTTTTCGTGATATCTTTGTCTGGTATTGGTATCAGGGTGATGGTGGCCTCATAGAATGAGCTTGTGAGTTTTCCTTCCTTGTGATTTTTTGGAAGGCGTTTAGAAGGATAGGTGTTAGCTCTTCTCTAAATGTTTGATAGAATTCGGCTGAATAACTCTTTGAAGATTTAATTTTCTATGTAAGTGATCATATTTTCTAAGAATAGAGATAGTTTTATTCTTCATTTATTATCTTTCTTTTTTTAAATTTTCCCATTGTATTGACTAATACTTCCACTACAATATTGAATATAGTGGCTCAAGTGACCATAAATGATTTTATGCTCCATTCTGAGCATAAAAACATTTAGTCTTTTATCATTAAGTATGATGTTAATTTTTTGGAGAAGCCTATCATTAAATTTAGGAAATTCTTCATAACTGTTTATGAAGAGTTTTTATAATAAATAGATTCTCATGTTGTCAAGAGCTTTTCCTTTATTTTTTGATATTATTACAATTTTTTTCTTTTTTAATTATCTGCTATGGCAAATCTAATTGTTCTTCAAATGTAATTCCTGTGGTAACTTCTACTTGGTTATGATGTTTATCATTTTTGTGTATTGTTGAATTCAGTTCTCTCTAATTCTGTTGAGGATTATTAGTTCTGTCCTTATGAATTATGTTATATTATACATGAATTTCTGTGTAATATGTTTGTCTAGTTTCAGTATCAAAGTGATGCTGGCCTCAAAAAAAATGACTTGTGATGTGTTCCCTTTTATTCTTTGTCCTGGAAGCAGAATATTAATAAGGAAATACAGAATTTTAACAAATTATAAACCAAATATACCTAACATATATTGACAGAACATACCACTGAACAATAGCAGAATACACATTTTTCTCAAATGCACATGGAACATTCACTACCACATACCATATGTCAAGTCATCAAATAAGCCTTAATAAATGTTAAGAGATAAAAATACACAGTCTGTTGTCCATTCACAATGAAGTAGAATGAGAAATTAAAACAGGAATTTGGGAAATTCACAAAGTTTTGTAAAAATTAAACAACACACTATTAAACAACCAATGTGTAAAAGAGAAAAGGAATAGGGAAATTGGAAAATACTTCAAGAAGAATAAAATTGACACAATATACCTAAAATTATGGGGTTCAAGGGAAGTAATTCTTAGAGAGAAATTTCTATTTGTAAATGATTAAAAAGGAAGGAAGCTCTCAAATAAACAGCCAATTTTACACATAAAGACACTTCCAAAAGAAGAGCAAAATAAGCCTAAAAAAGCAGAATTGAGAAAATAATGAAATTGAAAATAGGAAAACATTGGGGAAATTCAGTAAAACCAGAAGTTTGAAAATATTAACAAAAATGATACAATTTTTCTTAGGCTGACAAAAGGAAAAAAGATAACTCAAACTACTAGCAACAAGACTTCCAAAGGTGATATTACTACCATGGTTAAAGAAATATAATTGTAATTGAATACTATGAACAACAATCTATGCAATCAAATAAATTAACTTAGATTAAATGGAAAAATTGGAGAATGCCAGAAACTTTAAACCAAGGTGTCAGAATAATTGTTTCTTTCTGGACACTCCAAGGGCAGAAGTTGTACCCCTCGTCTCTCCTAGCTTCTGTGATTGCAATAAATCATTGGCATTTCTTGCCTTATAAACCCGTCACTTTAATCTCTGCTTCCATCTTCACACTGATGCTTTGTGTAAGTGTCCCTTGCCCTCTCCTTTTTTAAAACCCTTTTTTTCTGTTAGTTTCTGCTTTATAAAAAAGTGAATCAGTTATAAATATACATCTGTTCCCATATCCCTTCCCTCTTGCATATCCCTCCCTCCCACACTCACTATCCCACCCCTCCAGGAGGTCACAAAGCACCGATCTGAACTCCCTGTGCTATGCAGCTGCTTCCCACTAGCTATCTACTTTACATTTGGTAGTGTATATATGTCCATGCCTCTCTCTTGCTTTGTCATAGCTTACCCTTCCCCCTCCCCATATCCTCAAGTCCATTCTCAAGTAGGTCTGTGTCTTTATTCCTATTTTACTCCTAGGTTCTTCATGACATTTTTTTTTCTTAAATTCCATATATATGTGTTAGCATACAGTATTTTTCCTTCTCTCTCTGACTTACTTCACTCTGCATGACAGAATCTAGGTCTATCCACCTCATTACAAATACCTCAATTTCGTTTCTTTTTATGACTGAGTAATATTCCATTGTATATATGTGCCACATCTTCTTTATCCATTCATCCGATGATGGACACTTAGGTTGTTCCCATCTCTGGGCTATTGTAAATAGAGCTGCAATGAATATTTTTGTACAAAACTCTTTTTAAATTATGGTATTCTCCGGATATATGACCAGTAGTGGGATTGCTGGGTCATATGGTAGTTCTATATGTACTTTTTGTAAGGAACCTCTATACTGTTCTCCATAGTGGCTGTACCAATTCACATTCCCACCAGCAGTGCAAGAGTGTTCCCTTTTCTCCACACCCTCTCCAGAATTTATTGTTTCTAGATTTCTTGATGATGGCCATTCTGACTGGTGTGAGAGGATATCATTATAGTTTTGATTTGCATTTCTCTAATGATTAATGATGTTGAGCATTCTTTCATGTACTTGTTGGCAATCTGTATATCTTCTTTGGAGAAATTTCTATTTAGGTCTTCTGCCCATTTTTGGATTCGTTTTTTTTGTTTTTTTGCTATTGAGCAGCATGAGCTGCTTATAAATTTTTGAGATTAATCCTTTGTCAGTTGCTTCACTTGCAAATATTTTCTCCCATTCTGAGGGTTGCCTATTGGCCTTGTTTATGGTTTCCTTTGCTGTGCAAAAGCTTTGAAGTTTCATTGCATCCCATTTGTTTATTTTTGATTTTATTTCCATTTCTATAGGAGGTGATTCAAAAAGGATCTTGCTGTGATTTATATCATAGAGTGTTCTGCTTATGTTATCCTCTAAGAGTTTGAGAGTTTCTGGCCTTATATTTAGGTCTTTAATCCATTTTGAGCTTATTTTTGTGTATGGTGTTAGGGAGTGATCTAATCTCATACTTTTACATGTCCCTGTGCATTTTTCCAGTACCACTTATCAAAGAGGCTGTCCTTTCTCCACTGTACATTCCTGCCTCCTTTATCAAAGATAAGTTGACCATATGTGCATGGGTTTATCTCTGGGCTTTCTATCCCATTCCATTGATCTATCTTTCTGTTTTTGTGCCAGTACCATACTGTCTTGATTATTGTAGCTTTGAGTATAGTCTGAAATCAGGGAGCCTGATTCCTCCAGCTCCATTATTCGTTCTCAAGATTGCTTTGGCTATTTGGGGTCTTTTGTGTTTCCATACAAATTGTGAATTTTTTTGTTCTAATTCTGTGAAAAATGCCAGTGGTAGTTTGATAGGGATTGCATTGAATCTGTAGATTGCTTTGGGTAGTACAGTCATTTTCACAATGTGGATTCTTCCAATCCAAGAGCATGGTAGATCTCTCCATCTATTTGTGTCATCTCTAATTTCTTTCATCAGTGTCTTATAATTTTCTGCATACAGGTCTTTTCACTCCTTAGGTACGTTTATACCTAGATATTTTATTCTTATTGTTGCAGTGGTAAATGTGAGTGTTTTCTTGATTTCACTTTCAGATTTTTCATCATTAGTGTATAGGAATGCCAGAGATTTCTGTGCATTAATTTTTTATCCTGCTACTTTATGAAATTCATTGATTCACACTAGTAGTTTTCTGGTAGCATGTTTAGGATTCTCTATGTATAGTATCATGTCATCTGTAAACAGTGACAACTTTACTTCTTTTCCGATTTGGATTCTTTTTATTTCCTTTTCTTCTCTCATTGCTGTGGCTAAAACTTCCAAATCTATGTTGAATAAGAGTGGTGAGAGTAGGCAACCTTGTCTTGTTCCTGATCTTAGTGGAAATGCTTTCAGATTTTCATTATTGATAATGATGTTGGCTGTGGGTTTGTCATATATGGCTTTTATTATGTTGCAGAAAGTTCCCTGTATGCTTACTTTCTGCGGGGTTTTTATCATAAATGGGTGTTGAATTTTGTCAAAAACTTTCTGTGCATCTGTTGAGATGATCATGTGTTTTTTTCTCCTGCAATTTGTTAATATGATGTATCACATTGATTGATTTGCGTATATTGAAGAATCCCAGCATTCCTGGAATAAACCCCACTTCATCGTTGTGTATGATCCTTTTAATGTGCTGTTGAATTCTGTTTGCTAGTATATTGTTGACGAATTTTTCATCTATTTTCATCAGTGATATTGGCCTGTAGTATTTTTTGTGTGTGACATCCTTGTCTCGTTTTGGTATCTAGATGATGGTGGCCTCGTAGAATGAGTTTGGGAGTGTTCCTCCTTCTGCTATATTTTGGAAGAGTTTGTGAAGGATAGGTGTTAGCTCTTCTATAAATGTTTGATAGAATTCGCCTGTGAAGCCATCTGGTCCTGGGCTTTTGTTTGTTGGAAGGTTTTTAACCACAGTTTCAATTTCAGTGCTTGTGATAGGTCTGCTCATATTTTCTAATTCTTCCTGATTCAGACTTTGCAGTTTGTGCACTTCTAAGAATGTGTCCCTTTCTTCCAGGTTGTCCATTTTATTCACATAGAGTTACTTGTAGTTATCTCTCATGATCTTTTGTATTTCTGCAATGTCATTTGTTACTTATCCTTCTTCAATTCTAATTCTATTGATTTGAGCCTTCTCCCTTTTTTTCTTGATGAGTCTGGCTAATGGTTTATCAATTTTGTTTATTTTCTCTAAGAACCAGCTTTTAGTTTTATTGATCTTTGTTATTGTTTCCTTCATTTTTTTTCATTTATTTCTGATCTGATTTTCATGATTTCTTTCCTTCTGCGAAATTTGTTTTTTGTTGTTGTTGTTCTTCTTCTTTCTCAATTGCTCTAAGTGCAAGGTCAGGTTGTTTACTCGAGATGTTTCCTGTTTCTTCAGGTAGGATTGTATTGCTATAAACTTCCCTCTAAGAGCTGCTTTTGCTGCATCCCATAGGTTTTGCGTCCTCATGTTTCCATTGTCATTTTTTTCTAAGTATTTTTTGATTTCCTCCTTTATTTCTTCAGTGATCACTTCGTTATTAAGTAGTGTATTGTTTAGCCTCAATGTGTTTGCATCTTTCACAGGTCTTTTCCTGTAATTGATATCATGTCTCATAGCATTGTGGTCGGAAAAGATACTTGATACAATTTCAATTTTCTTAATTTTACCAAGGCTTGATTTGTGACCCAAGATATGATCTATCCTGGAGAATGTTCCATGAGCACTTGAGAAAAATGTGTATTCTGTTGTTTTTGAATGGAATGTACTATAAATATCAATTAAGTCCATTTTTTATAATATATCATTTAAAGCTTGTGTTTCCTTATTTATTTTCATTTTGGATGATTTGTCCATTGGTGGAAGTGGCATGTTAAAATCCCCTACTATGAATGTGTTACTGTCAATTTCCCCTTTTATGGCTGTTAGTATTTGCCTTATGTATTGAGGTGCTCCTATGTTGGGTGCATAAATATTTACAATTGTTATATCTTCTTCTTGGATCAATCCCTTGATCATTATGTAGTGTCCTTCTTTGTCTCTTCTAATAGACTTTATTTTAAAGTATATTTTTTCTGATATGAGAATTGCCACTCCAGCTTTCTTTTGGTTTTCAATTGCATTGAATATCTTTTTCCATCCCCTTACTGTCAGTCTGTATGTGTCTCTATGTCTGAAGTGGGTCTCTTGTAGACAGCATATATATGGGTCTTGTTTTTGTATCTATTCAGCCAATCTGTGTCTTTTCATGGGAGCCTTTAATCTATTTACATTTAAGGTAATTATCAATATGGATGTTCCTATTCCCATTTTCTTAATTGTTTTGGGTTAGTTATTGTAGGTCTTTTCCTTCTGTTGTGTTTCTTGTCTAGTGAAGTTCCTTTATCATTTGTTGTAAAGCTGGTTTGGTAGTGTTGAACTCCCTCACCTTTTGCTTGTCTGTAAATGTTTTAATTTCTCCATCAGATCTGAATGAAATCCTTGCTGGGTAGAGTTATCTTGGTTGCAGGTTTTTCTCCTTCATCACTTTAAATATGTCCTGCCAGTCCCTTCTGGCTTGCAGCGTTTCTGCTGAAAGATCAGCTGTTAACCTGATGGGGATTCCCTTGTGTGTTATTTGTTGTTTCTCCCTTGCTGCTTTTAATATGATTTCTTTGTATTTAATTTTCTGCAGTTTGATTAATATGCATCTTGGCCTATTTCTCCTTGGATTTATTCTGTATGGGACTCTCTGTGCCTCCTGGACTTGATTAACTATTTCCTTTCCCATATTAGGGAAGTTTTCAACTATAATCTCTTCAAATATTTTGTCAGTCCCTTTCTTTTTCTCTTCTTCTTCTGGAACCCCTATAATTCGAATGTTGGTGTGTTTAATGTTGTCCCAGAGGTCTCTGAGACTGTCCTCAATTCTTTTCATTCTTTTTTCTTTATTCTGCTTTGCAGTAGTTATTTCCACTCTTTTATCTTTCACGTCACTTATCCATTCTTCTGCCTCAGTTTTTCTGCTATTGATCCCATCTAGAGTATTTTTAATTTCATTTATTGTGTTTTTCATTGTTGCTTGTTTCTTCTTTAGTTCTTCTAGGTCCTTGTTAATTGTTTCCTGCATTTTGTCTATTCTATTTCCAAGATTTTGGATCATCCTTACTATCATTATTTGGAATTCTTTTTCTGGTTGACTGCCTATTTCTTCTTCATTTGTTAGGTCTGGTGGGTTTTTATCTTGCTCCTTTGTCTTCTGTGTGTTTTTCTGTCTTCTCATTTTGCTTATCTTACTTTGTTCGGGGTCTCCATTTTGCAGGCTGATGGTTCCTAGTTCCCGTTGTTTTGTTGTCTGTCCCCAGTGGCTAAGGTTAGCTCAGTAGGTTGTGTAGGCTTCCTGTTGGAGGGAGCTAGTGTCTGTGTTCTGTTGGATGAGGCTTGATCTGGTCTTTCTGTTGGGCAGTTACACATCTCGTGGTGTTTTCGGGTGTATGTGGACTTATTATGATTTTAGGCAGCCTCTCTGCTAATGGGTGCGGTTGTGTTCCTGTCTTGCTAGTTGTTTGGCATTGGGTGTCCAACAGTGTAGCTTGCTGGTCATGTAGTGAAACTGGGTGCTTGTGCTCGGATGGAGATCTCTGGGAACTTTTCACCATTTAGTATAATGTGGAACTGGGAGGTCTCTTGTGGACCAGGGTCCTGAAGTTGGCTCTCCCACCTCAGAGGCACAGCACTGACTCCTGCTTCCAGCTCCAAGAGCCTTTCATCCACAAGGCTTTTTTTCCCTTCTTTGCCCTTATCCATCAAAACCAGAAAGATGTATGAATTCTAATGATCAGGAATTGGCTCTCGAACTTGTTAGCTGACATCTCAGTGTCCGCTGGCTCTAGTGGCCTCAGGCAGCTTCTATTCCTCGGCCTCTGGCTGATCCCATGTCCCTGAGTTCCACAGCTGCAGCAAACCCAGGCCTGCGGCTCCTGTTCGCCTGCCCCTCTCTTCTTATAAGGACATCAGTCATCTGATTTATGTCCCACTCTAAATTTAATATGGTATCATATTGAGATTTTTAATTACATCTGCAAAGATTCATCTTACAGATAAGATCACATTCAGAGATCCTGGTTGGACTTGAATTTTTTGACATTATTCAATTCACTGCAGAAATTAACAGCTGAGTCATGCAGGATTTCTTTTTTAGGTAATTGAAATATTATGAAATAAATTGTGATGATGGTTGCACAACTCTGTAACTACACTAAAATCCAGTCACCTGTGCACCTTAAATGGGTGAATTGCATGTGGATTATATCTCAATAAATCTCTTAAAAATGAAAAGTGTGAAACATTGTCTTTCCTAATGTTTATATAGTTTTGCCAAGTTTATGTTTTTAAATTAATTTTTAATAGATCTGGATATCCATCTGATATATTTTGCTTCTGTCTGAAAAATGTCCTTTAACATTTCTGGTTCAGATCTCCTGGTAATAAATTATCTCATTTTTATTGTCTAAAAACTTATTAATTCTGCTTTCATATTTGAAAGATATTTTCTTTGAGTACAGAATTTCATTTTTTTTCCATTTTTCTTAAGGATGCCTCTCTCTTGTCTTCTAGCTTGTGTTATTTCTGACAAAAAGCCTAGTTCCATTTATGAGGTCTCCTTTCACTACCCAATCACCTCCCAATGGCATCACATCCAAATACCATCACTTTTGGTGTTAGGTTTCAACAAATGAGTTATGGGGGAACACAAATATTCAGTCTCTAGCATGGATAAATTTATGTGTTCTGTGTATTTGCTTTTTTAGATTATGTCTATTATATTTGTACTAAGAAAAGCAGGTATAATAAGGCATAATTGAAATAAATTAATAAAGCCAAACCTTTACTCAATTATCATTTCTAAAGCCAGTCACAAGTTAAACTATAGAGTATAAAGTATTACAATGGATTAGCTTTCAATTAAAATGATAATATTTGCAAAAATACCAGGATAGATTTATATTCACATGGAGTGTGTGTTTACTTGCTAGCAAGACTGATCTATGTGCAAAAGAAAAAAAATCTCCAGTATGTATCTGTGGCCTTCTTAAGTAACCAAAAGCTGAGTATGAGAGCTTTGTCTAAGTAGGACATACCCATCTAAGTTAAAGGTTCACTATTTCACATATATAAAGGATGCCCTCTGAGGCACAGCTTAGAGCAGATGAGTTATTCCATAAAATCCACATTCTTTGGGGATGTCCAATAAATATCATCATTAAAACTTTAGTGTAAAGGAGCTACACCACTTTTTCTAAAGGGGAGAGAAGTGAACCTGATAATAAAAAGAGACAGTTATGGAGTAGTCACTCCAGAAACTTCTAAATTGTGCTTTTCTTATTTTGTGCCTTAAAAAAATATTTTGAGAAGATTGGTTGCAGATAAGTTTGGATAAAGAGGATGAACTCATGTGCAGGTCTAGAGTGCAGTGATCAGAAAAGCCTGACCCAGAGAGGACCAGTCTGTATTGCTACTGCTAATGTAGTTGCAGACAACTTGTTAACTGAGGCAAATGGAAAAGTCAAGAGTTCAGCCCTTTGGTGAGAGTTGATATTTAACCCTCCATTACCTCTATTTTCTTTGTATTTTGTTTAGAGTCAGTTGCCAATAACAGATGGAGAACTGATCATAGCAATTATGGCTTCTGGTGTAATTAGCTGCCCAGATGCAGGCTCTGAATATGAGAAGGGAAAAGGTGAAATGGTAAGACATTACTATCCAAAGATGTAAGTAAACAAACAGAAAGTTTGGGGATATTTCAGCTACATATTTCCTATGGTGGAATGGAATGAGCCATTTCCATTCTCCACATTCAGATCCAATATTGTGAGAAAATTCCAATCAGGACTAAGGAGAAGTACTAATCCTATATTTATCTACTTATAGCAAGGAAGTACCCAGGAAAAAAATTGCTGTAATTATTAATTTTCATGTATTGATTCTGTAACAAAAGATATTTAAGTCTGCATTCAATATAATTGGAAGGGACAGTCAAAACAATCAAAATAGTATACAATTTCTGCAAAAAAATAGGTTATTCATAAAAATGAGTAAAAAAAGATTTTGATTTAAATCCTGCCCAACTAAGATACAAAAATTATATACTGAGCCTCTTTCCTTATCTCTTGCCTGTTTTAATTCTGGCAAACCATAATATATGAAGTTGTTGTTTCTGCCAATTTCTGTGTGTGTGTGTGTGTGTGTGTGTGTGTATGTGGTTATATAAAAGTTGTGTTTACAGATAAATTATATGACTGTAAATATAAGTACTCATACAACTGGATAAAATTCTGCCCCCTGAAGCCAGGAGCCCTGTATCCATCTTAGAGATCTCCAAACTTTTTCAACTCACTAGCCTACCCGTGTTTACTTTAGTCTGCTCAAACTAGCTACAAAACATAGGCCCCTTTTTTTAAAAAGTGTCGCTCTCACAAGAATTCAGTAGGTTCTGGTCTGACAGAAGATTTGACTTATCGAGGGGTTTTTCAGTTATCTCCTTCATGACAACCTCCCACTATCAGCCTTTCCTCCACTTACTGTCCTTGAGAAACTATTCTTCCCAGTTTAATTTTGCAGAGCATTTTTACCCCTGCATCTTTTTAGCTGTAGGATTATTTTTGCATATGAAAATAGTCACTAATTCATTCAGCTAAACAGTTGTGGGAATTTATAAAATCTCTTCGTCCTCCCTGACCAGGGATAGGAAGAATTATAGAAATATTTATTTCTTTTTGGTGTGAAATATACCATTTTCCTTAGAACGCAGCAATTTCCTTATTTACACCAATTTTGGTTTCAATTAACGTGTTATTTTCCTGTTACACATACATATGTTTATGTTCTATTTTATATGTATATGATATCCATAGGAAACAATGTAGTATTGTACCTAAGAGAATGGACCCTTTGAATTTTGGCTCAGCCACTTACTAGTTTTAGGACCTTGGCATATTATCTAACATCCTTGAGGCACAGGTTCAGGTTCCTCATTTGCAGGAAAGGGAAAATAATTTTGACCTCGTAGTGTTAGAGTGAAAGAGCACCTAGCACATAGTAAGAACCTGGTAACTAGTAACCGTTATTATCATTTTGGATATTAATAAAATGAAAAGATAGTCTGATGTTCAAGAACTCTAGAAGCAGAAGCAAAGCTGCCTAGGTTAAAATACTGATATTTCCTTTTATTCTATGCCTAACTTTGAGCATGTTCTTAACCTTTTTGTCACTCTGTTCACTCATCTGTAAATAAGAATAACAGTAGTAGCTACTTCATAGGTTTTTGTGAGGATTAATTATGTGCAAAATAGTTAGAAAAGTGACTGGTGTTTAGTCAGCACCATAAAACTTGTAATAGTCATATTGTTATAATTATTTATTATTATTTCTTCTCTAACATTGTTGGAATTATTTTATTTCAGTGTTCTCTTTATTGAGATTCTCAGTAGATTATATATGTCACACAAATCACTGTTTTACTTTCCTAACCAATTGTTTATGTTATCTAATGAACTCTGTGCATAACCTGATTTTTTTTCCATTTCATATTTTCTGAAGGAAACTCTTTAATTAAACATAAGTTTCATTTCTAATGAGTGCATGGACATTAGTGATGAAATGTTTCAAATGTATGATTCCTGGGACCACAGAAAATCCGTGTCTTTAATTTTTTTCTGACCTCATTATTTACTGTTTATTTTATTTTATGTTTTTAAAATGGGAAAAATTCACTGTGGACCAAATAGAAGCATGCATAAAATCAAAATAAACAGGTAAAAGATGGATGGGTTTTAACAGGGTCTCTTTAAATAAAAACTCACTTACAGTTTTTAAATAAAAACTCACTTATTGGGCTGCATACCATATAGTGTAATTCTAATGAAGAGGTTAGAAACCAAAGAGAAGAGGAATTTTAATGTAAACAACTGGAATCTGGTCTAATCTTCTTTGCTCAAAGCTGAAACCAATAAACAGAACTCTCTTTTCACAAAACATGGTTTATTTTTTACAAAAATGAGGAAGAAACAAGAAAGTAGATTATAACACTAATTCATATACACAGTTTACTTCCACCATTTATCATATAATTTAAAATACACCTGTCATGCATTTAGTCAATTAAATCCTACATTTACTGTCAGGTGAATGTCTACATGTAGACAGAGCACAAAGTCCCTGCCAGCCTTCAGTGAAAATGAGAAAGAAACTAATAAAAACAAGTTTGAGGATTGTGGGGAAAAAAAGGCTTGGTGTGAAATTCATACACTTAAAACAGTTGGTACTACAAAGTATTTTCCCAAATGTGATACAAAATTTGTCTTTAAATCAATAAATTTAATATTATGTCTTTTAAATGAATTTTGAAAGCTATAGCCACATCCTATACAATAAAATCTGTCTCTGAAGTATGGCTCACTGGGGAGGTTATTGCTTCTTGAAGATTACCTTGAGGTAATTAGAGAACTATTTAGGATTGATAAAAATTATTTTTATTGTATATTTAACATTTTTAGTCTCTTGACTGGTGTTTCTTCTCCTTTCCCTCTTATTCTTTCAGCAATGTTTGAGTTTATTGTAAAGCAATTATACTCCAATAAAAACAAACAAAACAAAACAAATAAACACTTAATACATAAAAAAAGTAAATGGAGCTCAGAAATAATGCTTCGAAGTTTGATTTTAAAAAAATGACTGACAATCCTATGTCTTCTAGAAATTAACAGTATAAAAAACTCATTCTCTAAGCAGAACATTTCCAAACAATTTTCTGCCATAATATTTACCTGAGTATTTTTTTCTGACATTTAAAAAAATTGATTTCCCATTTGCTTGGGGTAAAATTCCTAAGTACCCTATCTCTATCATCCATTACAATGTTTTATTACATTCCCTTTTACTACTTCTGAATTTAACAGTAATGAATCTCTTGTTTCTGCTTGTCTGGACTTTTGTACTGCAGATGCTTGGCATATTCCTATCTGTCTGAGCCATGATTTTTAAAATAACCATTGATTTTTTTTCTGTAGTATTAATTCCTTCCTAATAATAATAGTTTTGAAAGCTATTGTCATATTATTATTTCACACTGAATACAAATAAAAGTCAAAATCTAAGCAAAAATATTTGAAGTGATGCCATATTAACTTAGTGATAAAACAGACATCATTTTTTTGATAATTTTAAAAATTGAGATTAAACTTACATAAAAAATAAGCATTTTAAAGTGTACAATTTAGTTGTTTTTAGTATACTCAGAATGTTGTGATACCATCACCATTATCTAATTCCAAAATATTACCATCACCTCATAAAGAAATCCTATAACATTTCAAAATTAATTCCAATATGTAACTTTCCACATCCCTTGTCTCTCTTGATTTGTCTATTCTGGACATTTCATATCAATGGAATCATATATGTGGCTATTTGTGTCTGTCTTTATTTATTTATTTTGCATAGCATAATGTTTACTAGGTTTGTCCATGTTTGGGCATGTATCAGTGCTTCGTTCTTTTATTTTTATCATGGTAAAATATATATAGCATAAAATGTGTCATTTCAACTATTCTTAAGTGCATAATTGAGTGGCATTAATAACATTTACAATGTTTTTTGTTCGTTTTGTTTGTTTGTTTTTAACATCTTTATTGGAGTATAATTGCTTTACAATGGTGTGTTAGTTTCTGCTTTATAACAAAGTGAATCAGTAATACATATACATAAGTTCCCATATCTCTTCCCTCTTGCATCTCCCTCCATCCCACCCTCCCTATCCCACCCCTCTAGGTGGTCACAAAGCACTGAGCTTATCTCCCTCTGCTATGCAGCTGCTTCCCACTAGCTATCAATTTTACATTTGGTAGTGTATATATATCTATGCCACTCTCTCACTTTGTCCCAGCTTACCCTTCCCCCTCCCTATATCCTCAAGTCCACTCTCTAGTAGGTCTATGTCTTTATTCCCGTCTTACCCCTAGGTTTTTCATGACTTTTTTTTTTCTTAGACTCCATACATATGTGTTAGCATATGGTATTTGTTTTTCTCTTTCTTACTCACTTCACTCTGTGTGACAGACTCTAGGTCCATCCACCTCACTACAAATATCTCAATTTCGTTTCTTTTTATGGCTGAGTAATATTCCATTGTATATATGTGCCACATCTTCTTTATCCATTCATCTGATGATGGACACTTAGGTTGCTTCCATGTCCTGTCTATTGTAAATAGAGCTGCAATGAACATTTTGGTATATGACTTTTTGAATTATGGTTTTCTCAGGGTATATGTCCAGTAGTGGGATTGCTGGGTCGTATGGTAGTTCTATTTTTAGTTTTTTAAGGAACCTCAATACTCTTCTCCATAGTGGTTGTATCAATTTACATTCCCACCAACAGTGCAAGAGCGTTCCCTTTTCTCCACACCCTCTCCAGCATTTATAGTTTCTAGATTTTTTGATGATGGCCATTCTGACTGGCATGAGATGATATCTCATTGTAGTTTTGATTTGCATTTCTCTAATGATTAACGATGTTGAGCATTCTTTCATATGTTTGTTGGCAATCTGTATATCTTCTTTGGAGAAATGTCTATTTAGGTCTTCTGCCCAGTTTTGGATTGGGTTTTTGGGTTTTTTTGTTGTTGTTGTTGTTGTTGTTGTTATTGAGCTGCATGTGCTGTTTATAAATCTTGGAGATTAATCCTTTTTCAGTTTCTTCATTTGCAAATATTTTCTCCCATTCTGAGGGTTGTCTTTTGGTCTTTCTTATGGTTTCCTTTGCTGTGCAAAATTTTTACAACCATCACCATATTGCCAATATGTTTTGTCACCCCAAGTATAAATTTTGTACCCATTAATGAATAATTCCCCATTCCCATCTCAATACAGACCTTAGTAAACTCTAACCTAATCTCTGTCTCTATGATATTGCTTATACTTATTATTTCCTACAAGTCAAATCACACAATATTTGTCCTTTTTTGTCTGGCTTATTTCGTTTTGCATAAATTTTTCTAGGTTCATCCACATTGTAGCATATAACATATATTTCATTCGTTTTTATGGTTGAATAATAGCCGATTGTTTATTTTTTTTTTATTTATTCAATCATCTGTCACTGGACACTTGGATTACTTTCAATTGTTGGCTATTGTGAATGATGTTACTACAAACATTGGTGTACATGTATTTGTTTGAATCCCTGCTTTTTGGGGTATATACCTAGGAATTAACCTGAGTCATATGAAATTTCCATTTAATTTTTTGAAGAACTGCCATAATATTTTCCACATTGGCTGCATAATTTTGTATGTCCACCAGTAATGCACAAGAGTTCCAATTTCTCCATATATTTTAAGCATTGTTTTATTCTGTTATTTTGGTAATTCCCATCCTAATGCCTGGGAAGTGATTTGATATGCATTTCCCTAATTATTAGTGATATTGAGTATCTTTTTGTGTGCTTATTGACCATTTGTATATCTTCATTGTAAAAATGTCTATTTAAGCATTTTGTTCTTGTTTTTTTTTTTTTTTTTTTTTTTTGCTGTACATGGGCTTCTCACTGCCGTGGCCTCTCCCGTCGCGGAGCACAGGCTCCAGATGCGCAGGCTCAGCGGCCATGGTGCACGGACCCAGCTGCTCCGCGGCATGTGGGATTCTCCCAGACCAGGGAACGAACCCGTGTCCCCTGCATCGGCAGATGGACCCCCAACCACTGCGCCACCAGGGAAGCCCATTTTGTTCATTTTTAAAATTGGATTGCTTGTTTGGAATTTTATTGATGAGTTATAGGGTTTTGTTATATATTCTAAATATTAATCCCTCTTCAGATATATGATTAGCAAATGTTTTCTCTGATCATGTGTGTTGCCTTTTCTTTCTGTTAATATTGTCATTTGATGCACAGCAGTTTTTAATTCTTATGTAGTCCAATTTATCTATTTTTGTTTTGTTCCCTGTGCTTTTGGTATCATATTCAAGAAATCATTGCCAAATCAAATGTCATGACATTTTTCCCTTATCTTTTCTTCTTAGTTTTATAACTTTTATAGGTCTTTGATTCATTTTGAGTACATGTTTGTATATAATGTAAGGTAAAGGTCTGACTTCATTATTTTGCATATGGATATCCAATTTTCCCAGCATAATTGATTTAAGACTATCCTTTCCCCAACAAATAGTCTTGGCACCCTTGTCAAAATCATTAAATGCATATGTGATGTTTTATTTCTGGGCTCTCTATTCTATTTAATTGGTCTATATATGTTTGTCTTTATGCCATACTGTTTTGATTACTGGGGATTTGCTGTAACTTTTAAAATCATGAAGTGTGAGACCTCCAAATTTATTCTTTTTTTTTTTCAAGATTGTTTTGGCTTTTTGAGTTTCCTTGAAATTCCATATTAACTTTAGAGTGGATTTTCTATTTCTATAAAAAAATGTGATTGGAATTTTTATAAGGATTGCATTGAATATGTAGATTGCATTGGGTAATATTGACATCTTAATAATAATTAGTCTGTCAATGCTTAAGCAAAATATGTCTTTCCATTTATTTGTCCTTTTAAATTTCTTTCAACCTTTTCTAGTCTGTAGTATATTAGTCTTTCACCTCCTTGGGTAAGTTGATTCCTAAGTATTTTACTTTTTTCGGTGCTATTGTAAATTTAATTATTTTTTAAATTTCCTTTTCAATTTTTCATTATTAATGCATAGAAATGCAACTGATTTTTGCATACTGTAATTTTGTATTCTACAACTTTGTTGAATTCATTTATTAGTTCTAACAGTTTTTTGAGGAAACTTTATTATATTTTAAATATAAAATAATGTAGTCTGTGAACAGAGATAATTTTACTTCTTTTCCAAACTGGATGCTTTCAATTTATTTTTCTTGCTTAATTGTTCTGTCAAGGTTTTCCAGTACATTGCTGAATAAAAGAGTTGTAAAACTGGGCATTATTACCTTGTTTCTGATTTTAGAGGAAAGACCTTTCAGATTTTCACAATCAAGTGTGAGGTTACCTGTAAGGTTTTCATACATGATCTTAACTATGTTGAAGTAGTTTCCTACTACTGCTAGTTTTTTTTTAATTTGCCTTTATTTTTTAATCAAGAAAAGGTGTTGCATTCCATCAAATGCTTTTGTGTGTGTGTGCCATTTGAGATTATCATGTTTCTTTTTCCCCTTTATCCCATTAATGTGATATATTACACTGATTGATTTGCATTTGTTAAACCATTCTTACTTTCCAGGAAGAAATCTTCTCTAGTTATGGTGTATACTCATTTAGTAAACTGTTGAATTCATTTTCCTAATATTTTGTTGAGGAGTTTTGCATCAATATACATAAGGGATATTTGTCTATAATTTTCATGTAACGTCTTTCCCTGGATTTGGTATTAAAGTAATATTTGTTTCATAGAATAACTTTAGAAGTGTTTTCTCTTCAATTTTTGAGATTTTTAAGAGGATTAGTCCTCATTTTTCTTTAAAAGTTTGGTATAATTTACCACTATATTGACTCTGGGCTTTACTTTTTGGGGAGATATTTGATTACTGATTCAATTGTCCTACTAGTTATAGTCTATTCAGAGTTTCTGTGTTTTTTGTTTGTTTGATTTGTTTTGTTTTTTAAATTCAATCTTGAAGGTTGTTTGTTTCTAGGATATTTTCCTTTTCAAGTAGACTATTCCATGTTTTGTTCATACTACTGTGCTAACCTTTTAAAACTCTCTGTAAAATCAATAGTAATGTCCTCATTTTCCTTGCTGATTTTATGTATCTGAGTTTTTTCTCTTTTAATCTTAATCAATCTAGCTAAAGGTTTGTCAATTTTGTTGATCCCTTCAAAGAACTAACTCTGTTTCATTGATTTTCACTATTGTTTTTATATTGTCTATTTTGTTTATCTGTACTTTAATCTCTATTTTTCCCTTCTTTCTGTGACTTTTTGGGTTTGTTTTTTTTTTTTAATTTTGAATTCCTTAAGGTGTTGCTGATTTGAGATCTTCCTTCCTTTTTAATGTAAGCATTACAGCCATATATTTCCCTCTTAGCATTGCTTTGACTGCATCCCACAAATTTTGGTAAATTATGGCTTTATTTTCATTTGTGCCAAGATATTTTCTAATTTCCCTTGTGAGTTTTTTTTGTTGACACATTGCCTTTTTAAAAAGATGTTGTTTAGTTTCCACATATTTGTGGATTTCCAGTTATCCTCATTGTTTCACTGATTTTTTGTTTCATTCTATATTGATCAGAAAAAGTTACTTTTCTCAGTGTTTTACATTTAATAAGATATGACCTAACATATGTAATTTATTGACTGTGTACTTAAGAAAAATCTGTAATTTACTATATATATATATATACACATATACATATATATATATATATATATATATATATATATATATATATATATATATGTATATATACCTGAGTCACTTTGCTGTATAGAAGAAATTAACAAAACATTGTAATTGTAAATCAACTATACTTCAATAATTTTTTTAAAGAAATTCAGCATGAAAACTTAAGATCTTCTCAGATCTTTTCTGGGCATGCACTTTCCTTAGGCCTGTCTCTGTGTTTACTTTTTCCACAAATTCCCCATATATTTGATATCTTTCAATTTTCTTAGTTTCCTTTAGAGTCTCATCTATGGTTCTTCTTTGGGCCTTAGGTTTTCCATTTTATTACTGTACCAGTATTCTCTTGCTTCCATGCTTCCGTGGGTCTTTAATATCCCTGTAGTTTTTACATGCACTCTGTGCCTTTTGTGGTCTTTCTCACTGCCTTCTGTGGTCTCAGCTATGCTAACTATGCTGCCATGCTCTTGTGGCCTCCAAGTCTAGAATGACAGAAACCTGTTTTGGGGGCAATCCAGAGTTAGACCAGAACATGACAAATAAGTTCCACTCTTTTTCTTATATTTGAAGGGAGGGAATTTATAATTGAGCTGTTTCTTCCTGACTGCACCATGTCACACCAGTGAGTGGGTGGGCTAGGGTGAGCAAGTATGCCATGATATTTCCTATTGAGTGTGGCTTTTTCTATGGGTTACTGCAGACCCAACTGATTTCTAAGACTCCCACAAAGCTCTTTTAATCATCTGTAGCAGTTTAGTTGATATTTCAATGAGAAACAAGGGCCTGGAGCTTCCTGGTCTACCATCTTGCTGATGTCACTCCCATGTTTAATTGATTTTTGTAGTGTATCATTTTGATTCCTTTCTCATTTCCTTTTCCATGTATATATTTTTTTAGTTATTTTTTAATAGCCAACCTGGGAATTACAATTAACTTTATAAATATATGAAAATCCATTTTGAATTATGCCCTCTCATTTATTTTCTCCATATTTGGATTACATAATCTCTATCAATTTATCTTAAATTTTTCTAATTCTTTCTTCTGTGTGTTCAAATCAATTGTTGAATACCTCCAATGGTCATTTTAATTTAAATTATTGTACTTTTCAACTCCATAATTCCATTTGATTTTTTTTATAATTTCTATATCTTTAGTAATTTTCTGTATCTGATAAAAAGTTGTCAACATCCCTTCTTTTACCTTTTAAAACATAGTTTTACTTAGTTCTTTAAATATTTCAATAGTTTTTTGTTTGTAAATATTTGTTATGTGCAACAACTAGGTCTTTTTCCAGTGGTTTCTGTTACCTGATGAAAAAGAAATTCTATGTTTCTGTCAAACTGTCCTATTTCTTTTCATTCCTTGTGATTTTATGTTAAAAACTGGACCTTTTTCATAATAAATGTAGCGACTCTGGGCAAGGGTTCTCTTCAGAGCATTTTACTATTGTTACTTACTTGTTTATTTGTTCTGTGGCTTAGTTGGACTTTTTTTCAAGTTCATTTTTCCACAGTATGAAACCTTCTTGTTCCACTGCTGAGATGATACAGCCTTGAGTTTACGCACAGTCACTCTGGGATGACAATGATTTCATAGGATTCTATTTGACCATCTTTTTCAATGATCACCCATAGCTGTTAAATTCCAGTAATTATAGCATGATTCCTCTATTGTTTTCAATAGTACCCTGGGGCATAAATTGTTTCACATTTTGAGGCAATTACATTTGGGCCACTTTACAGGGGTAGTTTATAAGTCCAGTGTTTGAAGTTTGTCCTGATCCTAGAAAGTGCTTTCTTAGCCGTCTGCTTCTCTGTTTCTCTCTGGTAAATTTTCTGGCCTGTGATTTAGCTTGTTGGTCTCTTGGAGCTAACAGCCTCCTTTTAATTACTTACCCCATAAATAACCATTATGGACCAAACTTCTAAACCTGAAGTTCATTATACAGTGTTTCAAATAAAGTCAATATCTTTTGGGAGGGATCTCAGAAATCTCTCTTTTTAAATCCTGCATCTACACCTGAGCAAAATCTCTGAACCATTGCTCCAGAGCTAGGGGCAGGGACAATGTTCTGGTTTTCCCAGAATTACATTCAATTTGCAAACAAGATGCTGAGCTAGTGTAGCAACCTCTTTTTGGCTTGCCTCAGCAACGTTGAAACTTTGCCCTACAAACAAGCTTGGATGAGGACAATTTCATGCCCGGTATTCACCTGTCATGCCTGGTGACCTTTTGGCCATACTGTCTTAGAATTTTGCTCCTACATCACAGACTTTAGGAGTAGTGAGAAATGCAGGTATCTCCTCCTCGGGATATGATGTAGCACATGACTAGAAGCTGGAGGAAGAAAGAACCCTGTGTTCTTGGCCACAACCACCTGTAGTGGAGTTTCCATCAATCTGAATGCTGAGTATGGGGGAGGGGGATGGAGGGGTGCAGAGGGAGAATCTCAAGGGCTGCAGTATTGTTCTTAATGGTATTTAGTAGCTTTTCATGAATAAATGTTTACTTATATGCTGTGTTACTCTAGGGCAATTTTCAATGAATTTAAATATTGTTGTTGCTATTGATGGTTTTTAAAATAATTTTACCAGTTATGGTTGTTTTGCTGGGAAGAAGATATGCAGAACTCACTCTGTCATTCAAGGATATATTAATTACTCTATGTGTTAAATTTGCTCATTAACATCTTTCTAGAATTTAACATAGTGCTTGATGTAGTAGAGACTCAGTAAAGAACATTGGTGGTTAGTTTCCTATTGCTGTTGTAAAAAATTGCCACAAACTTAGTGGCTTTCAACAACACAGATTTATTGCCTTATAATTCTGGATGTAACATATCAAAAATGGATCTCACTAGGTTAAAACCAAGATGTTAGCAGGCCTGGGTTCCTTTTAAACACTCTAAGAAAGAATTCATTTTCTTGCCTTTTCCAGATTCCAGAGGTTATCTACATTCCTTGGCTCATGGCCTGTTCATCCATCTTCAAAGCCAGTAGCATAAATCCTTAAACATTTCTTTCTGAATCTGATACTCCCTCTTCTCTCTTATAAGTACCTTTATGATTATATTGGGTCCATACAGATAACGAAGAACCCATCTCAAGATTTGTAACTTAATCACATATCCAAAGTCCCTTTCTCTATATAAAGTAACATATTCACAATTTCCATGAATTATGCCATGGACATGTTTGGGTTGTTATTATTCTGCCTCCAATAAGAAAGTAGTTTTAAGCTTCATATATATTTTTTATTTTATATGAAGTAACTAAAAATACAATAAAAAATAGACTAAACAACAAACAAACAGCAACTGATAATGCCAAGTCAGTTGTTTGTATTATATTTTTCTAAAGTGTTCTGATAAAATACTCACAAGGCCCTAAGCTAAATAATAATAATTGTTTATACTAGTGTCTCATGTAACAGTTTAATAAATTTTTGTGAGTTATGAAAAATATTTGTTTCCTTTTCCTCCTGTTAAAGTCCACCTTCCCAAATTTATTTTTCAATATTTATATACCTAGATACAAACTCCCTTAAAATAGAAATAAAAGAATGTGATGATTCTAATGTAAGAATATCTTATGAAATTATTTATTCAAGGAAAAATGCATCCAGGATTATCCTAATATTTCAGGGACTTCAGTAACATGTATTTGATAGAGTCCTTGACCAAATTCTCTGCATCTTTATTTTATTTAAAGATTTATTTTTTATTGTGGACCATTTTTAATGTCTTTATTGAATTTGTTACAATATTGTTTCTGTTTTATGTTCTGGCTTTTGGCCATGAGGCATGTGGGATCTTAGCTCCCTGACCAGAGATCCAACCTGCACCCCCTGCATTGGAAAGCAAACTCTTAAACACTGGACCACTAGGGAAGTCCCTTTACATCTTTTAAGTTTTTCACAGGGTGATTTGCAAAGAGAGCTATCTAGAGACAAGCATAGATGGAAAATAATATATTTTGACATTTATTTTGTAATCCTGACCATTCTATGTTTAACTCTGTTGTAAATAATTATTATAACAACAAAAACACTGTCAACTTTCATGCCCTTTTTGGGGAAAAACATTTTAAATATAATTAACCATTGAAGATTACCTTCTCCATGGGCTTTATTCTAAGAGTCACTAGGAGAAGGCCTCTGGAGTTACATACAAATCAAAACTTGAAAACCTATGTTGGCTCATTGTACCCATATCTGTCTTCATTTCCTGGCCTTTTTCACCGATATTCACCATCTCCTTCTGGACCCCTATTATCCTCTGCTTCATTAACTGTTAATGAGCTGAGATACACTACAACATGTCTTTCCTCTATCTTTCTACACTTGTTCCCTGTATTTACAAGGAAGTTAAATTTAAAAATCTATATTTATTATGATCTCTCAGCCTGATGCTCTTCTCATGTATTTTGTGGTGGTGTTAAGCTTTCCTGTATAAAGAAATATCTTTGATCTTCAAAAAAACTTTTTAAATTATTTGCTCATGTGAAAAATGATAATGATGACAAATCTTAGGGCCATATTATAGGCTCTTCTCTGACATAAATGCCACATTTGCTATTTTTACCAATTTTTCCAGTGTTACCAGAAGAGCTTATTATCTTAAAAGGTACAACATTTAATCATGTGCACATCACAATATTTTGATGACATGATTGACTGTGATAAGATTATCTTATTTTCACCTCTAATTTTCCCCAAACCACTCAAATTATTTTATACCTGTACTCACAGATATTTCAAATTATTGTCAATATCACACAAAATTTTAACATGGTTACAACTAAAACAAAACAAGTTTCTTCTTCATAGGCTTCTAATAATTCCAAATCTTAATTAGGAGTCACTGGAGTTTTTTTCTTTTATACCATTTGTTTCACAACAAGCACTCCCCACCACAAAGCAAATATATTCAGTAACAGTATATACTTGGTTAAAGCCTCCTTTCTTCCCTTTCTTTCTCTTGATGTTTAATAACCTTATTATGTTTCATTCCACTCCTGAGCATTTCTTTTCTATTTAGGATATCCTGTTCTGGAAATATTCTTTCTCCGAAAGGTTGTTCAAACAACAGAGAAAGCTCAATATGCACTCCTGTGAGTCTAGAGAAGTGATGCTTTCTTCATCACTATTAACTCTTTTGTTTCTTGGAAACATCTCACGTCATACTTTACAGGTTTACTTCATTTTTCCATTCCAATTTCCATTTTTCCCCTCAGTTACCCCTTTCTAGATTTTTTTTTTTTCAGATGCAACTTACTCTTGGCTCTTTTTGTCTATCTTAATTAGATGCTTTTCCTTTAGTGACTTCATATATTTCCCAATTAGAATATAAGTTACAGTTAAAATAAAAATTCAATCAGACATCAGTAACAAAGAAAAATAGCCAGAAAACTAAGATATTCTGGCTCAGTCCTTAAATCATTTCCCTTCAATAACCACAAAAGATAAACCTTTGATTTAAAACTAGGATGAGCTATGCCTATGGTTGGAGGAAAAGGAAGGAGAGGACAAGAGTATGGAGCACTTATGGGGTCCAATGTTATTAAGACAATTTTAAGTGTCAAATAATTAAGTTTAATTTATTAATAATTATATCAGAATGTTCATGTCTATTACAGGGTATTTTAGGGAATTAGTTCTATGAATATGGGAAATTTAGACAAATTTAACCATCAGTTTTGATGGTTAACATGAGGCATATATATTCGTCCAAAATTTTATATTTAGTTTCTCACCTACAATTATAGGGAGTGTCATGTTTAAATTTAGTGGGATCCCCAGGTATAACTGTAATTTGAGCCCCAGCATTGATTAAGTCCATGAAGTTTTGCAAATTAGTGCATTTCAGCAGATGTTGAAGTTAATTCAGACTTGTGTGGTAAAGGTGCAAAAGGAAATTAATTCCTATTTATTTATTTATTGCTATTAATTTTTTTAGTAAATTTTGGACTTTCAATTAGATCACATAGTTGGCTTTTGTTTTCAATTTTGTTTGTTTGTTTCATTCCCCTGTTCCTGTATCCTGCTTGCTTCTCTCTCTCTTTCCCTCCCTCCTTTATTTTTTTGGATCTCTGGATATACTTGGTGGGAGGAAGTGTTCTCTTTTACCCTGTTCTTATTTATAAAAGTCTTTCTCTAGAAAGACTCAAATTAGTATCCTCATGGCTAGGAATATCCCCCATGGCAATGGTTTCCTGGTTTAAGGACCCTCAGGTTTGAATCAACCCCTTCACAGTTTCACAGAGTATTTTCCATTATAATTCTGAGGATTAGTCTTTTAATTGCAAATACAGTTATAGGTAGCAGAGTAATGCAGTGGAAGAGTGATGGGCACACAGTCCAGAGGTTGACAAATTGAAACCATTGTCTGCCATGGCTTCTGCCCCTTTCCTGCTGCTTAATCTTTTACCTTTTGAGTTTCTAGCCACATAGTTGAGGGGGGTCAGTTTTTATCGCTGTCTGGTGAGTGAGGAATCAGTTCTTCATCTGGTCACTAAAATTCTTTCCTTCTGGATAGTTATAGGGAAAGATGAGGGTGGTGATATCTTGGGTGGGGGACTCTTCCTCCTCTTGGAATGTCAGTCACTATCCTCAGGAATAGAGGTCCTAATTCCTCTCTTGTTGGTGGCCTAAGTTTATGCCTTGCTGTAGGTCCTTAGGAGGTTGAATCTTGGGTGTATGTGTTGGATGCGGCTAAATTCCCAAATGATGGGTGGCCAGGTGATCACTCCAAGTGACCAATCTCTAGTAACCAGGCTAAATGCAGTATACTGGAACCTTTATCCTTCAGAAATCTAACCTTATTTCTCACAAGAGTGAAACAAAGGCCAACCAGTTCCAGGTGCTGTGTTCTTGTGACCCCTAGCCCCTATGGGTAAATCAACATCCAATTGTTCTCTGTACAGCTTGTGGATGGTCCTTGCCTCAGACTGAGTGGTGGGAATCCCAGAGACAATTTGCCAAACACAGGCCCACCCAGAACCTGCTGGCATCCCATGCTAAAATATAGTTAATTAATGATATTTCTCTCCTTGGTGGTGAGAATGGCACTTTAGAGTGAGAGAAGATGGCAACACCTGAAAGAACAACTCAACACAGTCCACCCTAAAACACAAACTGGCCAGTGATTGGGAGTTCCATCTTAGGTGCCCTTCACAGTATCAGGAACCCAATAATTAGCAAAAGATCAGTTAATTAAGGCTGTCTAGATGCCTTGATCCTGGTCGAACCATCCTGTTTGTGACACCAATTGTTTGGATCAACTACTGTTCACATTGTTGTCAGTGAAGGAGGAATCTCCCTCCCTAAACAGTGCAAGATGGTTGAACACATATACCTGACACTAGACAGATGAGATTCACATCAGTTTATTAGGGAGGAGGAAACCATATATAATTTAAGGCCATAAGGAGGATTGCATTGGTGAGCAGAGTGAACCAAAAGGGCTGTGGGAAGTAGTCTTGGTAGGATCAAGAAGGCAGTGTGTTTCTTGGTTCCTGTGAAAAGACGTGATTGGCTTCTTTGAATAATTTTGCTTGCTTGCAAGAAAGCAAAACCTGATAGGTCAATGACTGGGTAGGTTATAGATGATCTGGTTGATAAGGGAACTAGCCTGGTGAAAATCTTTCCCACTGGGTAGGGAGTTAATATCAGACGAGAGCAGGGGTACTCATGCAAGACCTTTGAGACCTTGTGAGACTCAAAAACGTCAAGTCTACACTCGACATTTTAGATCTGACAACACAGAGTGCCTTAATAAATTACCACAAACTGAGTGCTTAAGAAAATAGAAATGGGGCCTCCCTGGTGGCACAGTAGTTGAGAGTCCGCCTGATGATACAGGGGACACGGGTTCGTGCCGCTGTCCGGGAAGATCCCACATGCCACGGAGCGGCTGGGCCCATGAGCCATGGCTGCTGGGCCTGTGCATTTGGAGCCTGTGCTCTGCAATGGGAGACGCCACAACAGTGAGCAACCCGTGTACCACACACACACAAAAAAACAAAACAAAACAAAAAAAAAACCCTCAGAAAAACAGAAATGTACTCTTTCAAAGTTTTGGTGGCTCAGAGTTCAATAACAGCATCACTGGCAGAAATCAAGGTGTTAGCAAGGCCACACTCCCTCTGGAGGCTCTAGAGGGGAAAGGTCTTTGCTTCATCCACCTTCTACTGGGTGGCTGCACTCTTTGCTTGTAGCCACACCACTCCAATTTCTGCCTCTGTCTTCATGTTGCTTCTACCTCTTCTGTGTTTGGTGCTCTAATTTCTGCTTCTGTCTTATAAAGAAGTTTGTAATTGAATTAAGGGACCACCTGTCAATCCAAGTTAATCTCCCTCTGTAAAAATCTTTAACTTAATCATATCTGCAAACAGTCTATTTTTCCTTAGAAGATAACATTTAAAAATTCCAGGGGATTAAGCCCTGGTACTTTAGGTGCTTATTGTTCAGACTATCATGACATAATTGTGTCATTTAAAAACATCTATTCTGATAAACTCTGACTTTTAATTCATGTTCTTAGAAGATTTACTTTAATTGTTAACATGTTTGAATTTAGGTCTACCATTTTAATTTTTGCTTTCTATTTTTTTCTTTCTGTTTCTTATTCCGTTTCTTCTCCTTCATTCTTTTGGTCATTTAAACATTGGTTATTATTTTATTACAGTTTATCTATTATACTTTTTATGGTATCATTTCATATATTTTTCAGTGGTTGCTGTAAGGATTATAAAATACCTGCACAATTTTCAGTCTAGTTAAAATCAATAATTTACAATCATAATTGGGATGTTAAAACTTTACAATCTTTTAACTAGAGATTGCCATACTGAGTGAAGTAAGTCAGACAGAGAGAAAGAAATATTGTATAATATCCCTTATATGTCGAATCTGAAAAGAAATGATACAAATGAACTCTTTTACAAAACAGAAACAGACCCATAGATTTAGAGAATGAACTTATGCTTACCAAGGGGAAGGGTGGAGGGAAGGGATAGTTAGGGAGCTTGGGATCGACATGTACACAATGATATATTTAAGATGGATAACCAACAAAGACGTACTGTATAGCACAGGGAACTCTGCTGAATGATATATGACAGCCTGGATGGGAGGGGAGTTTGGGGGAGAATGGATACATGTATATGTATGGCTGAATCACTTTGGTATGCACCTGAAACTGTCATAACATTGTTAAATGGCTATACCAATAGAAAGTTAAAAATAAACAAAAACCAAACTTACCTTACTGCTTGTCAGTAGCATACAAATTGGTACATTTGTATTTTATTTTTGTTACAATTTAAATACCTAATTAAAAAATAAAGTGATAAAAATAAACTTTATGATCATTTAGATCCTCTTAACCTTCACTATTTTATAATCCTCCATAACCTGTGCTCCCTCCTCTGATTGGCATCACTAAAAATAATAAGATAGAGGGCTTCCCTGTTGGCACAGTGGTTGAGAGTACGCTTGCCGATGCAGGGGATGTGGGTTCGTGCCCCGGTCCGGGAAGATCCCACATGCCACGGAGTGGCTGGGCCCGTGAGTAATGGCCGCTGAGCCTGTGTGTCCGGAGCCTGTGCTCCGCAATGAGAGAGGCCACAACAGTGAGAGGCCCACGTACTGCAAAAAAAAAAAAAAAAAAAGATAGAATATTTTAATATATGGATGATTTATTTATCCTTCCATTTATTATATTTCATTTATCTTGATATTTTGTTATTTTCAATGTATCAGTCTTTCATATATTTTCTTAAGTTTATTCATAAATATTTGATGTTTTGTGATGCTATTGTATCTTTTATTTTGATATTTGTTGTTTATTGTTTGTTTTTTTTTAATTAATTGTTATTGGAGTATATTTGCTTTACAATCTTGTGTTAATTTCTGCTGTACAGCAAAGTGAATCAGTTATACATATACATATATCAGTCTTTCTTTGGATATCATCCCCATTTAGGTCACCACAGATCATTGAGTAGAGTTGCCTGTGTTAAACAGTAGGTTCTCATTAGTTATATATTTTGTACATATTAGTGTATATATGTCAATACCACCCTCCCAATTTGTCCACCCCCAACACCTTGGTAACCATATGTTTGTCCTCTACATCCGTCACTCTATTTCTGCTTTGCCAATAAGTTCATCTGTACCATTTTTCTAGATTCCACATAGAAGAGATATTATACGATATTTGTTTTTCTCTTTTGACTTACTTCATTCTGTATGACAGTCTTAGGTCCATCAATGTCTCTGCAAATGGCACTATTCTGTTCCTTTTTACAGCTAAGTGATATTGCATTGTATATATGTACCACATCTTCTTTACCCATTCCTCTGTTGATGGACATTTAACTTGCTTCCATGTCCTGGTTACTGTAAATAGTGCTGTAATGAACATTGGGGTACATGCTTCATTTTGAATTATGGCTTTCTCTAGGTGTATGTCTAGGAATGGGATTGCTGGGTCATATGGTAGCTCTACTTTTAGTTTTTTAAGAAACCTCCATACTGTTCTCCATAGTGGCTGTACCAATTTACATTCCCACCAACAATGCAAGAGGGTTCGCTTTTCTCCACAACCACTTCAGCATTTATTGTTTGTGGATATTTTGATGATGGTCATTGTGATTGGTGTGAGATGATACTTCAATGCAGTTTTGATTTGCATTTAGCTAATAATTAGTGCGGTTGAGCATCTTTTCACTTGTTTGTTGGCTATCTGTATGTCTCCTTTGGAGAAATGTCTATTTAGATATTCCCTGCATTTTTATAATGAGTTATTTTCTTTTCTGATTTTATCAAACATTTAGAAAAGAGCTGACATCTATCCTTCTCAAACTCTTCCAAAAAATCACAGAGGAAATAACAATCCCTAGTTCATTCTAAAAGGCCACCATCACCCTGATGCCAAAACCAGAGAAAGATATCACAAAAACAGAAAATAACAGGCCAATGTCACTGATGTACATAGACGTAAAAATCTTCAACAAAATACTTGCCAACAGAATCCAACAACACAGTAAAAGGATCATATCATACACCATGATCAAGTAGGGTTTATCTCAGGGATGCAAGGATTATTCAACATATGCAAATCAATCAATGTGAGATACCATATTAACAAATTGAAGAATAAAATCTATATGATTATCTCAATAGATACAGAAAAGCTTTTGACAAAATTCAGCACACATTTAGGATAAGAACTCTCCAGAAACTGGGCATAAAGGGAACCTACCTCCACATAATAAAGACCATATACAACAAACCCACAGCAAACATCATTCTCAATGGTGAAAACATGAAAGCATTTCCTCTAAGATCAGGGACAAGAAAAGCTTGTCTACTCTCACCACTATTATTCAATCTATTTTTGGAAATCCTAGGCATGGCAATCAAAGAAGAAAAAGAAATAAAAGGGATCCAAAATGGCAAAGAAGAAATAAAACTGTCATTGTTTACAGATGACATGATACTATAAATATAAAATTTTGAACAAGTCACCAGAAACTACTAGAGCTCATCAATGAATTTGGTAAAGTTGCAGGATACAAAATTAATGCACAGAAATCTCTTGAATTCTTATACACTAAGAATGAAAGATCAGAAAGAGAAATTAAGGAAACAATTCCATTTATCACTGAAACAAAAAGAATAAAATACCTAGGAATAAATCTACCTAAGGAGGCAAAATACCTGTATGCAGAAAACTATAAGATACTGATGAAAGAAATAAAAGATGACACAAACAGAGTGAGAGATATACCATGTTCTTGGATTGGAAGAATCAATATTGTGAAAATGACTGTACTACCCAAAGCAATCTACAGATTCTTTGCAATCCCTATCTTATTCCCAATGGCATTTTTCACAGAACTAGAACAAAAAATTTTATAATTTGTGTGGAAACATGAAAGATCCCTAATAGCCAAAGCAATCTTGAGAAGGAAAAACGGAGGTGGAGGAATCAGGATCCCTGACATCAGACTATACTACAAAGCTACAGTAATTAAGACAGTATGGTACTGGCACAAAAACAGAAATATAGATCAATGGAACAGAACAGAAAGCCCAGAAATAAACCCATGCACCTATGGTCACCTAATCTATGACAAAGGAAGCAAGGAAATACAATGGAGAAAGGACTGCCTCTTCAATAAATGGTGCTCGAAAACTGGACAGCTACATGGAAAAGAAAGAAATCAGAACACTCTCTAACTCCATAAACCAAAATAAACTTAAAATGGGTTAAAGACCTAAATGTAAGGCCTGACATTATAAAACTCTTAGAGGAAAAGATAGACAGGACACTCTTAGACATTAATAGCAGCAAGATCTTTTTTTACCCCACCCTCTAGAGTAATGAAAGTTAGAACAATAATAAACACATGGGTCTAATTAAGCTTAAAAGCGTTTGCACAGCAAAGGAAACCATAAACAAAGCAAAAAGACAATCATCAGAATGGGGAAATATATTTTGATATTTGGAAAAAGAATTCCTGATAAGGTCACTCTAGCTTTTGTTTGTTGAAAGGCTTTAATAGTAGATTTAATTTATTTAATAGACATACCACTATTCATTTTTTAAATGTCTTCTTTTGTCAGTTATGAAATTTCTTTTTCAAAGTATTTGTCTACTTTATTAAATTTATTAAAATTATTCTTATAAATATGTGAATAAATCCGTGGATAGTATTCTCGATATATTTTTTCTATGTCTTTTCGATCTGTATTGAAGTACACAATTCTTTTTTTCCTCAGTGTTCGCTACTACTTACAAATTTTATTTAATTTTTTAAAAGCAATGACTTTGTTAATTGTATTTTATACGTAGGCTTTTTAGAAATTTTACTTTTTCAGCGTTTCAAGTGTGGATACTATTTTGTTTAATATTATGACTTTCTAATGGACCCATGTTTAATTATTATTATTTTCATATTTCATTTGAATTGATCAAATATAAATATGACTCTTACTGTGTTAAGTCTTAGTGGAAAAGTATCTGAAAAAGAATGTATATATATGTATAACTGAATCACTTTTCTGCACAGTAGAAATTAACATAACATTGCAAATCAAGTCTACTTCAATAAAATAAATTTTAAAAAGAATTTTAAAGAGAACCTAATAATTTTTCTTACAGAAAATCACTTTAATTTTTTAGTAGATGTAATAAGATATTTGTTTTTTCATGAATGCTAAATGTTTTTTCATGAATGCTAAAAATTATTACACCAAATATTATAAACTTTAAGTATGAGTTAGTTATATTGATTTGTAACTATTTCAGAAGTACGTTTTTGTTTTGTAAGACAAAAATAAATGGATGCCTTTCTGATATTACTATCTTCCTTAAGAATTTTGTTATAGCTAAAATCATTACAGAGGAAACAATAAACAATTTGCTAATATTGGAATGTCTATAGTCTTTTTCAAATATTTTTTTTCTTAGACAGAAATATTAAGAATCCATGTTTATACATGACACATATAGCCCCAGGTAATATTCTACTTGTTTACTAAATGTTCTACCAGGTACTCACATTTATTGTTTATTAGGTAGGTATAGTGAATATTAGGCAGTTTACAAGAAAGTAATAGATACTAATTCCATGTCTTCTAGAGGCTGATTTATTTTTCTACATGATTAAAAAGTGAATTTTAAGGCAACCACTGTTTCATGGATTTCAATGACAATAGATAAAAAAGAATAGTTTTAACAATTATTCATTTACAGATGTTCTTTGACTTATCATGGTGTTACGTCCTGATAAACCCATCATAAATTGAAAATTTTGTAAGTTAAAAAGGCATTTAATGCACTTAACCTACCAAATAGTATAGCTAAGCTTAGCCTACCTTAAAAGTGCTCAAAAACAGTTCACTCTAGATTACTGGTTGTTTACCCTCATAATTGCATAGCTGACTGGGAGCTGTGGCTCACTGACACTTCCAAGCACCATGAGAGAGTACTGTACCACAATCACTAACCCAAGAAAGAAAATATCAATATTTAAAATTCAAAGGATGGTTTCTACTGAATGTGGATTGATTTTGCATCATCATAAAATCCAAAAAAATCCTGTCAAACCATAATAAATCAGGGACCATCTGTATTTAGAAACTGAGAATTTTTGAGATGATTTTATTGTGCAAAAGGGTCACTAATGAATATCAAGAAAATAAAGGAGTCAATTAATCCAACCTGATTTCTATAGTATACCTTCCGATAAGCAAGTTTAGGACAGAAAATACAATTTTCCCTTTACACTTTTCTAAATTTTTGGCTGAGACCCCTGTGATAAAAGACAGATAAATAAGAGAAAAACCAATAGAAGTCTGTTATCATGTATAATTCATGTATACATGGGAGATGATACTAAGGAAAATAATGAGTAACTCAGAGTGGTGACTTAGAACTCCAGTTTATATAGTATTTTCCACAAAGAACAATACATTTATAGAGAAATAAAAAGAAAAAAATGTACAGCAGTTTTAGGACTCCAAATGCTACAACTGTGGAAAGTAAATATATTGGAGCAAACTAACAGTAGATAACGTCTAGTGAGTAAAGTTTGTTATATAGATTCCTTTAGTGCTGCATCCAGGGTGAAAGGGTCTAAATTTATCTCGAGTGATTAACTTTTTTTCCTTCTGGTAGAGAGGGGAATAAGGACACTTTTGAAAAGCTATGTCCTGCTTTTAGGCAATTAAGGGAAGAATAGGAGCTTTTCTTGTATCTACTTCTTCTCAGTTGCTTTCAGCCTCTATGCTAAAGTGGAATATATTGGGGTGGCATATTCTGCCACCCCTTGCAAGTATTAATTTATTGATTCAACAAATATTAATTAAATATAAAATTATAATTTTTACTATGTGCCAAGCACTTATGTTCAGTATTTTATTACTGTTTTTGTATTTAATTTATTCATCACATTAAATAGATTGTAATAATTTTAATGATAAAGAAACTGAAATCAGAGGTTAAATAATTTGACAACTTTTGTTAAATATCATAACTCTTTGTGCTTGCAAATATATTTTACTTTTCATTTTATCATGCTGTGTTTGTGTGTGTGTGTGTAGATGGTAATGAGGATTAAAAATTGTAACATATTACTTAAATATTACTTTTCTGAACCTTTTAGTTCTATCCAAAAATTATATATTTACATTACAAAAAATGTAATAAATCTAACAAAGTAAATCTCTGCTGTTTTATGTCAACTTTTCTTAAGTACTACGATTCAGAAACTATAGACCGCTAAATATAATTTAATTGACACTTTTCTTGTAAGTTGCCAAGTGTTTACAATTGCCTGCTATTTATTTTCTGCTTTGTTGTGACCAAATTTTAGTCAGGTTTCTCTCTTTCCTACAGGAACCCTGAACTCTTCTTGCCCCCAAGACTGAACAGGCACAAATGCAGTGGAATGTGCCTTCCTCATCAAGTACTCCTAGCAATTATCTGAGTACAGCAAGACACTTACCTGTCAGAATCCACTGGCCATTTCCCCTTGTTTGTCCAACTTCCCCTCCGAAGATTCTGGTTATTTCTGTTTGCCTCTTCTTTAGCCTTAACAAAATATGTTTCTGTTTGATTTTGAAAATGCTCGCAGACTTCTGAGATCCCAAGTGTGCTCCCCGTTAAAATACACTTTCTTTTTAATTAAAGGTTTCTTCCTATCTAATTCTAGATTTGTTTCTATTTGACTTAAGTGTAAACAAGCATTTGAAATTCTAAAGGGGTTTTGAATTGGCTTTAGTTTAGTTGTTGTCATATTGTCAAGGAAACATAAAATGTGTCTCCCCTAGATAAACTAAAAGGGCAGATGGAGTAGAAATAGATGGACCAAATACAGTTGTTCAAAACCATGATGACTTATTGAAGGTTCATAACATAGGAAATAGAAGATTATCTTTTCTGAAAAAAACAAATGCTGATTTTTATTCTTGGTCCCAGAACCATGATTTTTAAAAATTCATCATAAAAATCAATTTTATGAGGCTACATAAAAGAAAATATTTACTCTTTCCCAGTAAATGAAATGAATTTCAAAACTTTATGTTGAGAGAGATTACAATTTAAATAAAAATGAAAATAAATACACCTTGAAGACTTTTGACTACTATTTTCCACTACCAGTAAAGAAATACTTCCACTGAAACCTGTGTCCAGTCAAGTATGTTAACTATGCCAAAAGGTTTTAAACTTAATTTCCAGTTTGTCTAAGGCAACGCATTTCAAAGTATGATCTCCAGACTAGCAGCATCAGCATCACCTAGGAACTTTAGAGAGATACAAATTATTTAGCTTAACCTCAGCCCTACAGAAAACCTGGGAGTAAGACCCAGAAATTGTTTAAAGAAGCCCTCCTGGTGATTCTGATATATTATCAAGTTTGAGAACTACTGTTCTAAAGGAATATAACTGAATAATTTTCAGTTATATCTTCTTTCTCTCTAATTTACTGCAGTGATTTATTCCACGCTCTTGGTCAGGACATCTGGATTCTTCATGACTCCATTTTCCGACTTTAGGTTGTTTAAAAATAATCTGTATTTAAATAAATGTTGGGATTTTTATTTCTTAAGAAGATGGATTATTTTATGACTAAAACTAATTAATAATATTGAATATAATTATGGAGTTTTTACTTTTTATACAAATTCATAAGAAATTATGTTATTGAACTTGGGTCTTCTTGCCCACATGGAGTAAAGCCAATCTGCTGACACCGGGTTGTGGTGAAGGAAAGTGCATCGTTTATTGCAGGCACCAAGTGAGGAGTGCAGACAGCTAATGTTCATAAAACCCAGATGGATTTCAGGGGAGGGGTTTTAAAGGCAAGGTGAGAGAAGGGGGTTGCAGGTTATGTAACCAGCTCATGCACAGTTCTCTGACTGGTTGATGGTAAGGTAACAGGGTGGTGTCACAAGGGTTAACATCATCAATCCTCAAGGTCCAACTGGTTTGGGGGTTATGTACTCATGGTCATGATGCAGTTAACTTCTTCCATCTAGTGGGGTTTTTAGTACATGTAAAACAAGTCAGAAGTGTGCATCAGACACTCTTGTCTGTGTCCTTCAGAAGAAACTAAACATTCTGTGACTGTTATATGGCTGATTTACTGTTTAAATTGTTACCTGTTCTCCTTGCCTAACTGCTATTTTTTTGTCTCTACCTGTTCACATTCTTTCAATCATTAATTCTTGAGCTAGGCTTTTGTGACTCAGAGGAGGCCTGGGAGACTAAAGCTTTTCTACAAACAAGAGGCAGGCAGAGGACATGGGGTTGGGGGCTGTGTCCTGGGAAGGCCCTATAGAGTCTAGCTCTGTTACAATTATACATGAGTTACATTTCTAACAGAACTGACACGTGTGTAAGACAAATATCAGAAGCCCATGTTGTATTTATTAGCAAAGCATATTCAAGTTGGCAAATATTAAAAACTATATGATAAACAACTGTAAACTATAATGAAGGATTTTCTTTTGAAATTCAATGAATATATATTTTAGTAGCAGGGATGTTGACCCAATAGTCCATAACAGATGTGTTCTTCTAAATTGTAGCACTCTGGTTCCAATGAAAAATTAATGTTGTAAATAGAATAATAGTTAAAGGAAAATTATGTTTGTCTGATCAGATTCTATGTATTTTATGAAGTGCTGACTTCCTTAAATATGATGGTATATTATATATAACTTAGTTTAGCATGGTATTTTTCTGGAGGTGAAATAAATTTATATATTTTCCTTGTCAGCCCATTTCTTTATAATATGTCTTTTTGATTAATTAATCTCACTAAAATTTTTGAAATATTTTTATATATAAATATCTTCATACTTTATTCTTAACATCTGTATTTTGAAGGGAAGGGGAAAAAGAGCTTTGAGAAAATTTGATTTGTTTTAATCCATAGGAGAAGTGTGTATTTCTTATAATAAAACCATTACAATGATGGTATCATCCAAAGGAAAATATCTAGAAGGTTTTTCTCCTATCTCTCCATGTTTTTAAAATCATGACCCAGGTTCTCTTTGATCACTCATTATAGGCTTTGCTAATCTCATGCTGTTACTGAGTTTATGCTTGTTCAGCTGGCAAATTTCAGGTCTTCCTTTTTCTCTTGATATTCATGGCCCTTCCTACAGACTGTACAGAAATCAGGAAGGAGCAAGGATCAGTTATCACCTCATGACAGACCAGTAAGTTGAGAGATAGGCCAATAAATCACCACACAACAGGACAATAGGTCCTTGGGACAAGGAATAGTGACTTTGTTCAGAAAGCCAACAAACTGATAAAATGGCAGACTAATGTCCTAAAGAAATATTTTGTTCAGTTTGAATACAGGCTTAATTTATGCTACAAAGAGGGAGAGACAGGAGGGGTTGAAGTCAAGAGATGATGTGTTCTTGCAGACTCCTTGGTCCTGACCAGACCTTGGAGGGGACAGGGTAATCCATTTTTCTTGTAGTTGTTCAACATAGACCTTGTGATGATGCTCCTGTAAATATTCAACAAGGCAGATGTTATTTTCTGTTCTGTAATTCTTTATCTCTGTGGATGAGTGGTCACCAAGCAAGGGAAAGTTATCTTTCTCATGATTCGTATATCTGTGAGTTAAGCAAAAGTATTCTAGCTTTAAAAGTTAAACAGGGGAGACAGAGTTTCTGGAAAGGGGATATTAGGTATACTTCAAGCTACAGGTCAAATTCCTGTAATGTTTAATATGCTTACACACAAAATTAACAAGGCTGGGCAGGAGGCAATTAACTATAGAGCACAAAGGATACAGCTTAAAGAAATAGATTCAATATGGAGTCAGGTTAGTTCTTCCCTGTTACAATGCTGCTGGCATTACATAATACAATCAAGATAGCAGGAACAATAACAGTCCCTCTACTATGAGAAGAAAGTCTTAGGACTAAAATAACAAGAGTTGCAGTATTTTATATATCACAAAATTTATGGTTACCTTGGGAGACCATACTAATTATATATATATTATTTTTATAAGATTTTTATATGTTTTATTGTTTTAGACCAGATGATTAAATATTAAAATGGTTCATTTTTAAGAAAAAACTATCAATTAGGAAAATAAACTAGGGAATGGTATGTCAGCTATAATTAAAACAATAATAATGAGAAATAGAATGATAAAATAACAATAACAATAAAAGAGGTGACAGGAAAATTATATCTGCAGAGAAATTGAATTTATTAATATCTTTATTAATATTAATGTAACATTGAGTGAGAAGATTGTGAATTATATCAAAAGACAAAGTAGAAATGAATAAATACAGGAAAAACACAAAAAGAAATTTAAATCTCCAATGCTTGATATAGGCATAAAATCTTCACCAGATTGTAGAGTTACATCAGAATTAATCTTTATAACAGCAGTGATGTATATCCTGAAAGTGTATGTGCCAATTAATAAAAAATATGTATATTACTTGTTAAAAAAAGGAAAATAGGCTCCAAGAAGAATTTAACCATCAAAGTGTAAAATCTTAACTTCCTGAGATTTGTATATGCTCATAGGCATACAAGAACATGTGTGTGCACACATTCATGTACAACAAACCTCAGTGTAGTGTGTTTATTACACACGATATCTGGGCACTGTGAAAAACAAGAAAATTAGTCCCAAAAGGAGTCGCATATGCTAAGTCCCAGGTCACTATAATTTAGTTTTAACTCTCCCAGAAATGCACCTGAGTGGAAAGCAGCAGGGTAAGGGAACCTAGGAGAACTGCTCTGCCATGTGGCTTGCAGTCTCAGGTTTTATGATAATGGAGTGAGTTTCTGGGTTGTCTCTGGCCAATCACTGACTTAGGGTCCTTCCTGGTGGTGAGAGCATCCCTCAGCCAAGATGGATTCCAGCAAAAAGGATTATGGAAGGTTGGTAGGACATATGGACTGGAGTCACCTCTCTCCTTTTGACCTTTCCTGAATTCTTCCAGTTGGTGGTAGCTTGCTGGTTCTGCATTCCTTACTAGGACCTCCTGTTGTAAGATAACTCATGCAAGTGGTTTCTTTCGTGACTGGCCAAGGCGGGTGGTTTCAGTCAGTAGTTTCCCTAACAACTCCCCCCTGAGAGACTTCATACTCAAGATACTTCTTGGGAATTGGGGTGGAAGTCCTACACCCTGCAGCCCTTACCCCAAAATTTGCCTTTCTTTCCTGGGCCCAGGTATGATCATCCTGTTAGGCCTCCAGTTTGGCCCCTGTCTGTTTCAACTGCTTACAAGTTTCATCTCTGACAGGGTCCAAGAGTTTCAGGCTAAATTGTTGTTACTACGAGGGTGAATGCTGGTTTTGGGCACAGAATACCTCGATTTAGATCAGGTGGAGAGAGATTTCTCCTCAACTAAGCAAGATTATGCCCACTCTCAGCAGGAAGTAGTTATAGAAGAAAGAGACCTCTCCAAAGAGGTAAGGGAGAAGCCAGGATATATAGGGGTTTTTGCAACAAAGACCAGGTAGTCGGAACATCAAAAGATTACTGTTAATTAAAGAAAACCAGATATCTCAAGTTAAGGAATTTAGCACTTTTCTGTATATGGGAAGATTCAAGAGTAGGGGCTCAGTGAAGTCATTCCTTTGATATGTACCTTAGCTATCTAGGACCGGTATCCTTTTCTTTCCTATCCTGCGTCCCCTCAGGGTGCACCCTTGGGGGTGGCTGTAGTGGCTTGATGGCAGTATGGCAGGAAATATTTTTCATTCCCACTTGCTATAACCTACCACCTTTTTAACCTACTATAACTTCCTTATTTTTCTCCCTTCTGTCTATAAAAGTCTTTCATTTTGTACAGCTCCTTGGAGCTGCTATCTGCTAGACTGAATACTACACAATTCAAATTGATTTTTGCTCAAATAAATTCTTAAAATTTTTAATATGCTTCACTTTAGCTTTTAACAACACCTACAATTCCATAGAGCACTTTAAAAAACTGGTCACAATTATTAGTAGCAGATTTACAGAATGATATTACCCATTGAACAGAATGAATTGTTTCATATATATTCAAAAATGAATATTTTTATCAGTTGGCAGAAAATATATAGTTGTATGTAGGGGTGGAAAATAATTTTCCTTCTACCTTTCTGAGTTCTTTACTGAAACCCCCCTGTAATAAAAGGCAGAATAACAAGAAAAAACAGCAAAGTTTCTTAACATGTATACCTTATACATAGGAGATACCCAAGAAAAATAAGTAAATTCCTTGGGATGGCCCAAGAAACTGCCTCAAATCCATCTTCAGATGAAGACAAAAGAGATGTTGGGGGTGGGGGGGCAGTTCTAGAGAAGGTGAGAGGAGGAAAAGTTTGGTAAACAAATGTTGCCCTGCTATGCAGATGTCTCTCAGGCAAAAAAAAAAAGATGATATTGAAGTCTTCATATATGCTAGACTCCCAGTTTATTTGATGGCACTGGTATAGAATTTTCCCCATGATATTCTAGGAAGGAAAACATAATGATTGATAGTTTGGACACTGCCTTAAAGCAAATTTAGTTTATATTACAGGTTTGTCACTTACTTGCTATGTGATGCTGACCAAAATTTTTAACCTATGTAACCTTCATTGTCCTCATTATTTATCTGCATCCATAGTATTCTGTGCATATTTCAATTCCAGCTCTTATTATACAGTATTTAAGTCATTGATTTCCTTACCTCTTTCAAAATACTGTGGGCTTATTGATAGCAGGGACTATTTTCTTTTTCCATCTTAAGTCCTTGGTAGTTTATCTAATGCTTGAAAATTAGTAGGCATTTAATATATATTTTATTCATTAAATGAATGAATGTATAAAGTGAGACACTGATGGACCTATTTCATATGAATTTATCTATGGAAATGTCATAAAGACCTGCTTATAACACAATTTCACCTCTTTAATTCAATTCCTTGTCTTTGGGAATAGGAAGATTTAGAGATATGACCCTTGATCTCTAAGAACACATGACATATGGGAAACAGGGCTATAAGTAAATCAGTCTAAACAGTAAAGTAAATCCAATAATGGATGTATTATCAACTACAATGGTAGTAAAAAGAGAGTATGATCAGGGCAGTCTTCACAAGCATCCTTAACTTGGCTTTGAGGGAGAATCATAAAGGGTGCTTGGTAGATGTGGAGGAAGACACTTCAGGCAGAAGGAACAAAGCATGCAGATATCCAGTGGTGAGGAAGAGCATAAGATCATTACCATTACCTTGACACCTTGGACAGCATTTAGAATTCTGCTGCAGTTCAGTTGAGAAATGATGAGGGACTACAATGGAGAAGTGTCAGTGAAGATAGGTGTATTAGTTTGCTAGGACTGCTATAACAAACTAGCAGAGACTGGGTGGCTTAAACAAGGGGAAATTATTTTCTCACAGCTGTAGAGGCTGGGAAGTCTGAGATCACAGTGTAATTAGGGATGTATCCTTCAGTTCCTTCTGTTTCAGGCCTTCCTCCTTGACCTGTAGATGGTCATCTTCTACCTGTGTCTTCACAGCATCTTCTCTCTGTACATGTCCATGTCCAATATTTTTCTTCTTATATGGACACTAATCATGTTGGATAAGAGGTCACTCTACTGATCTTACTTTAACTTAATTACCTCTTTAAAAGTCCTACCTGCAAATATAGTCACATTCTGAGGTACTGAGGAATAAGACTTCAAAACCTAAAACTGGGGAGACACAACTCATCCAGTAACACTCCACTTTCTAGTCCCCAAAATTCGTGGCCTTCTTACATGAAACATATATTCACACTAGCCCAACTGATCCAGGAGTCTTAACCCATTTCCAGCATCAATGCTTAGTCTAAAATATCATCTAAATCCACATGTGTATGATGTGAGGTATGATTCAGGCTGAGGCAAATTTCTCTCCAGCTGTGAACAGATTCACTTTGCTGTACAACAGAAACAAATATATCATTGTAAAACAACTATACTCCAATATTTTTTAAATAGTTATTCAGCCTATTAAGTAATTTTAACAATTTCACAGGCAACAATGTCAATATACATAATTCAATAATATTTTTTCATATTATCAAGAACAATTGAACATTTGAATAAAATACCATGTAAACTTTGTTTAAGAACATGAAATACCTGGGAGTAAAAATAGAAAATTTATGCAAATATATATTCATAAAAATGAAAAGTATAAATACAAAAAGATATCACACATCATATGTCATACAGGAAATGCAAATTAAAACAGCAGTAATATATCACTACACACATATTAGAATGGCCAAAATTCAAAACTCCAACAACACCAAATGGTGGCGAGAATGTGGAACAATGGGAATATTTATTCACTGCTAGTGGGAATGCAAAATGGTACTACTACATTGAAAGACAGTTTGGCAGTTTCATACAAAGATAAAAATGCTTTTAACATATGATCTAGCAATCATGCTCTTTAATATTTATCCAAGCTAGAAATTTATGGTCACACAAGAACCTTCACACAAATATTTATAGCAGATTTATTCAAAATTGTCAAAACTTCGAAGCAACCATGATGTTCTGCAGTAGGTAGGTAAATAAGTGACTTCTGTCCCATCCAGACAATGGAATATAATTAAGCACTAAAAATAAATGATCTATCAAGCCATGAAAAGACATGGAGTAATCTTAAATGCATATTGCTAAGTGAAAGAAACCAATCTGAGAAGGCTAAATATTGTGTGATTCCAACTTCTTGAAAAGGCAAAATTATGGAGACAATAAAGAGATCAATGGCTTTCTGGAGTGAGCAGTGGGGGAGACATGAATAGGCAGAGCATATAGGGTTTTTACGGCAGTGAAAATGCACTGTATGACATTAAAATTGTGGGTATATGTAATTATACATTTGTCCAAACAAATAGAATGTACAACATCAAGAGTGAACCCTAATTTAAACTATGGACTTTGTGTGATTATGATATGTCAATGTGGGTTTATCCTTGGTAAACAATGTACCAGTTTGGTGAGTGATTTTTTACTACTTTACTGAGATAAAAATGACAGTGTGTAAATTTAAGATGTATGAGCTTTTGATTTGATACATGTATATATTGCTAAATGATTATCACCATAGTGTTAGCTAACACCTCCATCACTTCACATAATTACTATTTATTTTTGTGTTGAAAACATTTAAGATCTACTCTCTTCATAACTTTCAAGTATATAATACAATATAATTAACTAAAATCACCAAGCTTTATGTTAGATTACCGAGAACTTATTCATCTTATAACTGGAAGTTTGTACCCTTTAACCAACATCTCTGCATTTCCCCCACCATCCAGCCCTTAATAATCACCACTCTATTCTCCGTTTTTATTGGTTTAGCTTTATTAGATTCCACATATAAGCAATATTACATAATATCTGACTTTGTCTTTCTGATATTTCACTTAGCATAATTCCTTCAACTTCCTCCATGGTGTATAAAAGGCAGGACTACATTCTTTCATACTTTCTAACAGCTGAATAATACCTTATTTTATACGTATGTGTTTGTGTGTGTGTATATGTGTATATATATATATATATATATATATATATATATATATATATATATATATAACATACCACATCTTCTTTATCCATTCATCTGCTAATGAACACTTAGGTTGTTTTCATGTCTTGAATATTTTAAATAATGCTGCAATGAACATGGGAATGCATATATATCTTAAAGATCTTGTTTTTAGTTTTTTGGATATTACCTAAAAGTGGGATTGCTGGATCATGTGATAATTCTATTTTTGATTATTTGAGAAAAATCCACTGTGTTTTTCATAGTGGCTGAACTAATATACATTCCTACCAACACTACACAAGGATTCTCTTTTCTTCACATCCCCACCAACATTTATTTTCTCGTCTTTTTTTTTTTTTTTTTTTTTTTTTTTTTTTTTTTGCGGTATGCGGGCCTCTCACTGTTGTGGCCTCCCCCGTTGCGGAGCACAGGCTCCGGACGCGCAGGCTCCGGACGCGCAGGCTCAGCGGCCATGGCTCACGGGCCCAGCCGCTCCGCGGCATATGGGATCCTCCCAGACTGGGGCACGAACCAGTATCCCCTGCATCGGCAGGCGGACTCTCAACCACTTGCGCCACCAGGGAGGCCCCTCTCTTGTCTTTTTGATAATAGCCATTCTAACATGTGTGAGGTCATAGCCCATGGTGGTTTTGATTTACCTTGCCCTCATGATGCGTGATGTTGAGCAGCTTTCATTTACATTTTGGTTATTTCTCTGCCTTTTTTTGGGAAAATGTCTATTCATTTCCACTGCCCATTTTTAGGTCAGATCCTTTTGGGTTTTTGTTATTGAGTTGCATGTGTTCTTTATATATTTTTCATATTAACCTCTTATCAGATACATAATTTGCAAATATTTTCTCCAATTCTGTAGGTTGTTTTCTCATTTTTTTTGATTATGTCTTTTGCTGTGAAGAAGATTTTTAATTTTATGTAGTCCCATTTATTTATTTTTTGCCTTTGTTGCTTGTGCTTTTTTTTTTTTTTTTTTGCGGTACGTGAACCTCTCACTGTTGTGGCCTCTCCCATTGCAGAGCACAGGCTCAGCAGCATGGCTTATGGGCCCAGCTGCTCCACAGCATGTGGGATCTTACTGGACCAGGGCACGAACCCATGTCCCCTGCATTGGCAGGCAGACTCTCAACAACTGTGCCACCAGGGAAGCCCCCTGCTTGTGCTTTTTATGTCATCCTAAAATTGATGCCATGCTCAGTTTTAAAGAGTACTCTTCCTTGTGTTTTCTTCTACAGCTTTTATGTTTTCTATTCTTATGTTTAGTCTTTAGTCCATTTTGAGTTAATTTTGTGAGTGGTGTAAGAGAATGGTCCAATTTTATTCTTCTGCATATGGTTATCAAGTTTTCCAAATACCAATTTTTGAAGAGACTATCCTTTCCTCATTGAATGATTTTGGATGCCTTCAGAAATATTAGTTGACCATATGCATGTGCGTTTATTTCTGGACTCCTGATTCTGTTTCATTGGTCTACAGGTCTATATTTATGTTAGTACTATACTGTCTTGATTACTATAAGCTTTTAGTATAGTTTGAAATCATGATGTTTCATAACTCCAGGTTTGTTCTTCTTTCTCGGGATTCCTTTGATTGTTCAGTGTCTTTGTTGGTTCCATACTAATCTTAAGATTTTTTTTTTATTTCTGTGGAAAAATGTCATTGGAATTTTGATAGGGATTGCATTGAATCTATAATTGTCTTTGGGTAGCATGGGTATTTTAAAACTAATAATTTTCCTAATCCATGAGCATGAGATATCTTCCCATTTGTTTGTGTCTTCTTCCTCTTTTATCAGTGTGTTTTAATTTTTAGTGTTCAAATCTTCATTTTCTTGGTTAAATTTATTCCTAAGTATTTTATTGGTTTTGATGCTATCTTGCATGAGATTGTTTTCTTTATTTCTTCTTCAGATGTTTTGTTGTTAGTGTATAGAAATGCAACTGATTTATGTATGTTGACTTTGTATAGTGCAAATTTAGTGAATTCATTGGTTAGTTCTAAGTTTTTGGTTGGTATTTGGAGATTTTCTATATATAAGATTATATCCTTTGCAAACAAAGATAATTTTACCTTTTCATTTCCTGTTTAGATTTTTTGATTGTTCAGGCTAGAAATATCAGTAATACAAGAATAAGAGTGGTAAGATTGGGCACCCTTGTCTTGTTCCTGGTTTTAGAGAATGACATTTCTACAATTCACTATTGAGTATGTTGTTAGCTCTGGCCTTTTCATATATGGCCTTTATTATGTTGAGATATATTCCTTCTATAACAAACTTATGGTGAGTTATAGTAATGAAATCATGTTGAATGTTGTCAAATATTTTTCTGCATCTATTGAGATTACCATATGATTTTATACTTCATGTTGTTAGTTTGGTGAATCACATGTTTATTATTTTGCATATGATGAACCATCCTCACATTGCATGGATAAATCCCACTTGATCATGGGTTATGACCATTTAATAAGCTGTTGAATTCAATTTGCTAGCATTTTGTTGAGGATTTTGTTATCAGGAATAATGGTCTGTAGTTTTCTTTTCTTTTAGTACCCTTACCTGGCTTTGTTTTCAGAGTAATGCTAACCTCATAAAATGAGGTTTGAGTTTTCACACACCTTCTATCTGTTTATTTATTTATTTATTTATTTATTTATTTTTGTAAAGTTTAGGAAGGTTTGGCATTAGTTCTTTGAATGCTTTATAGAATTCATCAGTGAAGCCCTCTGGCCCTTAACTTTTCTTTATCTTTCCTCTGCTAACTTTGGTTTCAGTTTTTTTCTTTTTATTTAGTTATTTAGTTCCTTGAAGTATAAAGTTAGCTTCTTTATTTGAAATACTTTGTGTTTCTTAATATAGGTGTTTATCTCTATATGCTTCCTTCATGGAATTGCTTTTGCAGTGTCCCATACATTTTGATATGCAGTGATTGCATTTTTGTTTTCTTTAAAATATTTCTTGCTATTCTTTTTGATATTTTCTTTCACTCAGTTGTTGTCAGGGGTGTGCTCTTTAATATTCACATATTGGTGATTTTTCAAGTTCTCTTATACCACTTTGATTAGAAAAGATACTTAGTATGCTTTCAGTCTTCTTAAATTTGCCAGTACTTGTTTGGTGACCTACAGATAATCTATCCTAGAGGATGTTTCATGTGCTCTTGAGATGAATGTGTGCTCTGCTGTTGTTTGAGGAACTGTCCACATATTTCTCTTAGGTACATTTCAACTAAAGCATCTTTGAAGTCTAAATTTTACCTGTTGATTTTCTATCTAGATGATTTTTCCATTGTTGAAAGTGGACTGTGAAATCACTACTAACATTGTATTGTTATCCACTTCAATCTTCAGATTTGTTGGTATCTGCTTACTATATTTAGTTACTCTAAACTTGAGTGCATATATATTTACAATTTTTATATCTTCCTGATAAATAGACATTTTAATGATTATATTATGAACTTCTTTATCTCTCTTTTTTTGTTTTTAGCTTAAAGTCTATTTTGTTTAATATAAGTATAGCTAACCCTGCTCTCTTTTAGTTTCCATTTGCATGGAGTATCTTTTTCCTTTCTTTCAATTTGAACTTACATGTGTCCTTAAGGCTAAAGTGTGTCTGTGGTAGGCAATATATAGTTGAGTCTTGTTTTTTAATACATCCATCCACTCTATGTCTTCTTTTTCTTTTTTTTTAAATTGAAGAATAGTTCACATATAACATTATACTAGTTCCAAATGTATAAAATAGTTTTTGACATTTATATACATTTTGAAATGACCATTATGATGTCTACTAAACATCTCTCACAATGCAAAGTTTAAAAAATATATTACCTATATTCTCCATATTATACATTACATGATTGTGACTTGTTTGTTTTGTAACTGGAAGTTGAAATTATTTTGCCCAAGTGTACACAACCCATCCCCTCTGGTGACCACCAGTTTGTTTTCTATATCTATGAGTCTGTTTCTGTTTTATTTATTTTGTATTTCAGATTCCACATATTAGTGAGATCATATGGTATTTGTCTTTCTCTGTCTGACCTATTTCACTTAGCATAATACACTCTACATCCATCAACATTGTTGCAAATGGCATTATTTTATTTTTATAACTAATATTTCATTGTATAGATATACACCACTTCTTCATATTCATTCATATATTAATGGACACTTAGGTTGCTTCCATATCTTGGCTATTGTAAATAATGTTACAATGAACATAGAGGCGCATATATTTTTTGTATTAGCATTTTTGTTTTCTTTGAATAAATATCAAGAAGTGGAATTGCAGGATCATATGGTAGTTCTATTTTTAATTTTTTGAGGAACCCCTATACTGTTTCCATAATGGCTGCAGCAATTTACATTCCTATCAACAGTGCACAAGGATTAGCTTTTCTGCACATCACACCAACATTTGTTTTCTCTTGTCTTTTTTATAGTAGCCATCCTAAAAGGTGTGAGGTGATAGCTCACTGTGGTTTGATTTGCATATTCCTGACAATTAGTGATGTTGATTGTCTTTTCATGTGTCTGTTACCCACCTGTTTCTTCCTTGGAAATAAAATGTGTATTCAGGGTTTGTGCCTATTTTTTAATTGGATCATTTATTTATTTATTTATTTATTTATTTATTTATTTTTATATTGAGTGTGTGTTATTTATGCATTTTGGATATCAACTCCTTATCAGATATACTGTTTGCAAATATCTCCTCCTATTCAGTATGTTTCCTTTTCATTTTGTTGATGGTTTCCTTCACTATGCAAAAGTTTTTTTAGCTTGATGTAGTGTTATTTGTTCATTTTTGCTTTTGTTGTCATTGCCTGAGGAGATTGATCAAAAATTTTTTTGATAAGACCAATGTCTAAGAGCATACTACCTAAATTTTCTTCTAGGAACTTCATGGTTTCTGGACTTGAATTTAGATCTTTATTCCCTTTTGAGTTTGTGTGTGTATATGGTGTGAGAAACTAGTCCAGTCTTGTTCTTTTGCATTTAACTGTCCAGTTTGTCCAGCACCATTCATTGCCTTCCCTATTGTATATTCTTAGCTCCTTTGTCATAAATTAATGACCATGTAAGCATGGGTTTCTTTCTCGGCCTTCAATTCTCTTCCATTGATCTATGTGTCTGTTTTTATGCCAGTAACATATAGTTTTGATGACTATAGCTTTGTAGTGTGGATTAAAATCAGGAATCATGACACCTCCAGGTTTGTTCTTCTTATGAGGGCTTTGCCTATTCAGGGTATTTTGTGCTTTTATACAAATGATAGTATTACTTGTTTTAGCTCAGTAAAAAATGCCATTGGGACTTTGATAGGAATTACATTGAATCTGCAGATTCCTTTGCTAGTATGAACATTGTAACAATATTAATTATTTCACTCATTCAGTATGAAATATCTTTCCATTTATTTGTGTCATCTTTAATTTCATCATTGTCTTATAATTTTCAGAGTATAGATATTTCACCTTCTTGGTTAAATTTATTCCTAGGTATTTTATCCTTTATGATGAAATTGTAAATGAGATTATTTTCTTAATTTAACTTTCTGATAGTTACTTATTAGTGACTAGAAATATAGCATATTACTGAATATTGATTTTGTATCCTGCAGTACTGAATCCATCTTTTAGTTCTAATATTTTTTGGTGCAGTCTTTAAGGTTTTCTATTCATATCATCATGTCATCTGCAGATAGTGACAGCTTTAATTCTTCCTTTTCAATTTATATTCCTTTTATCTCTTTTTCTTGTCTGATTACTGTGTCTAGGACTTCCAATTCTACATTGAATAAAATTGGCAAGAGTGGACATCCTTGTCTTGTTTCTCATCTTAGATGGAAAGCTTTCAGCTTTTTGCCATTGAGTATGATGTTAGTTGTGGGTTTGTCATATGTGACTTTTATTATTTTGAGATATATTCCCTCTATACACACTTTATTGAAAGTCCTTATCATAAATGGATGTTGAATATTGTCAAAAGATTTTTCTGCATCCATTAAGATGATCACATTTTTTTCTTTGTTTTGTTAATGTAGCAAATCATGTTGATTGATTTGTGGATATTGAGTCATCCTTGCATCCCTAGAATGAATTCTATTTGATCATGGTGTATGATCCTTTTAATATATTTTTAACTCAGTTTTCTAATATTTCTTTAAGAATTTTTACATCTATGTTCTCAGGAATATTGGCCTATACTTTTCTCTTTTTGTGATGTCCTTGTCTGGTTTTGTTATCAGGTCAATGCTGGCTTCATAGATGAGTTGGGAAATTTTCCTTGCTCTTCAATTTTCTTTTTTTTTTTTTTTTTGGATAGTTTGAGAAAGATAGTCATTAACCCTTTTCAAATGTTTGATAGAATTCACCTGTGAAGATGTTTGAACATTGACCTTGTTTGTTGAGAGTGTTTTTGATTTCTGATTTGATTTCAGTACTAGAGATTCATCCATTTTGATTTTCTATTACTTTCTTATTCAGTCTTGGGTGATTGTAGGAACTTATTTCTTCTAGGTTGTATAATTTATTTTTGTGATGTCAGTTGTAACTTTTAATATTTTATTACTGATTTTATTTTGAGGGTGTTGTCTATTTTTTGTTGATTAGTCTGGCTAAAGGTTTATCAATTTTTTTCTATATTTTCAAGGAATCAGCTCTTAGTTTCATTGATCTTTCCTATTGTTTTTTAGTCTCTATTTCATTTATTTCCAGTCTGATTTTTATTATTTTCTTCCTTCTACTAACTTTGGGGTTTATTTATTCTTATTTTTCTACTTCTTTTATTAGATTAGTAAAGTTAGATTGTTTATTTGAGATTTTCCTTGCCTCAGTTATGTCTGTATTATGCTAAACTTTCCTTTTCAAAATGCTTTTCTGTAGCCCATAGATTTTGAAATGTTGTGTTTCCATTCTCATTTTTCTTGAAGTATATTTTTATCTCGCCTTTGATTTCTTCATTGGCCCATTAGTAGTTTAGAAGTATATTGTTTATCTCCACATGTTTGTGTTTTTTACAGTTTTTCTGTTATAAATGATTTCTAGTTTCATACAGTTGTCAAAAAAGATGCTTGATATGATATCAACCTTCTTAAATTTATTGAGACTTGTTTTGAGTCTGAACATGTGATCTCTCCTATAGAATGTTCCATGTGCACTTGGAAAGAAGGTGTATTCTCTTGTTTTTTATGACATTTTTTGTATATATTGAGTGCATCTGATCTCACATATTATTTAAGACCATTTTTTCCTTATTGATTTGCGTCTGGATGACCTATCCATTGATATAAATGGGATATTAAAGATCCTTCTACTATTGCATTGTTGTCTATTTGTCCCTTTATTTCTGTTAATGTTTGCTTTATATATTTAAGTTCTTCTGTGTTCAGTGCATAATTGTTAACAAATATTATATCCTCTTGTTGGACTGACTCCTTTAACTTTATGTAATACCCTTCTCTGTCTCTCATTATAATATTTATTTTAAAGTCTGTTTTGTGTGATATAAATACTGCTAACCCAGCTTTCTTTTTATTTCCATTTTCATAAAATATATTTGTCAACTCTTCCACTTTCAGGCTGTGAGTTACCTTAGATCTGAAGTGAGTTTCTTATAGGCAGTATATATATATATATATATGGGTCTTATTTCCTTATCTATTCAACTTTCCTATGTCTTGGAGTACTTAGACCATTTACATTTACCTAAATTATTGATACTAGGTACTTATTGTCATTTGTTAATTGATTTCCAGTTGTGTTTTTCAGTTCTTCTCTGTTGCTTTATTCTTCTGTTCTCTTGTGATTTGATGACTTTCTTTAGTGTTATATTTCTATTTATTTCTCTTTTTGTGTGTATCTGTTATAGGTATTTGGGTCTGTTTAACATAATGTTCATATATAACAACCTATGTACATAGCAGTCTATTTTAAATAGATGCACGTTTTAAGTGTGAGCACTAGTTTAAGTTTGAGCACATTCTATAAACACTACATTTTAATCCCCCCTTATGTTTTATGTTTTTGACATCATGTTTTACATCTCTTTATTTTGTGTATTAGTTAACTATTTTAGATATGGATACTTTTATAACTTTTGCCATTTAATCTTTATACTAGCTTTATAGGTGGCTGATCCAGTACCTTTACTATATGTTTGCCTTTACCAGTGAGAAATTTTTTCTTCCATAATTTTCTTGTTTCAAGTTATAGTATTTTCTTTTCCATTTAAAGAAGTCCTTTTAACATTTCTTGTGAGGCCAGTGTAGTGGTGATGAATTCCTTTAGCTTTTGCTTGTCTGGGAAAATATCTCTGCTTCAGTCCTGAAAAATAACCTTTCCAAGTAGAGTTATTGATTGTAAGTTGTTTTTTTTTCCTCTTAGTACTTTGAATGTATCATGCTAGCCCCTTCTGCACTGTAAGAATTTTGCTAAAATATCAATGGATAATCTTATGGGTGTTCCCTTGTATGTAACTAGCTCTTTTTCTCTTGCCGCTTTAAGATTATTTATTTACCTTTAACTTTTTTACATTTTAATTATAATGTGTCTTCGTGTGGATGTCTTTAGGTTCACCTTCTTTGGGACTTTCTGTGTTTCCTGGACTAGGATATCTGTTTCTTTGCCATGTTAGGGAAGTTTTTAGCCATTATGGGTTTTCTGTCCCTTCCTTTCTCTCTTTCCCTTTTGGGACCTCTGTAATGAAAATAGTAGTATGCTTGATGTTTTCCCACAGGTCTTTTAAACTATCCTCATATTTTAGATTATTTTTTTCTTTTTGCTCTTCTTATTGGGTGATTTCCACCACCCTGTATTCCAGATCACTGATCTGTTCTGCATCTTCTAATCTCCCATTTATTCTGTCTTGTGTGTTTTTCCTTTCAGTTATTTAATTATTCAGTTCTGGTGGGCCTTTTAAAATTTTTCTGTATCTTTTTTTTTAATTGAAAGAAATTTGATTTACAACATTATATTAGTTTAAGGTGTACAGCATAGTGACTCAGAATTTAAATACTCTATTTAAATTTATTACAAAGTAATGGCTAAAATTCCCTGTGCTTTACAATATAGACATGTTCCTTATCTATTTTGTACAGAATAGTTTTTATCTCTTAATCCCATACCTCTATCTTGCCCCTCCCTTCTTTCCTCTTGCCACTGGTCTGCACCAGTTTGTTTTCTATATCCATGAGTCTGTTTCTGTTTAGCTATATATATATTCATATATATATATATATATATATATATATATATGTGTGTGTGTGTGTGTGTGTGTGTGTGTGTGTGTGAATCTTTCAAGAGTATAGTCTCAGTTTCCCACAGCATTTTGCCTCTCCTGAACATAGGGCCCACTGGTCTACAAAGGCATAAATTATAGGAACAAGTGATTCTGGTTCAGGTCTCCGAGGCTGTGGATCATGATGTGGGGCTTGGATTCCTGACTTCTCAGTAGGGATCTGCTCCAATCTTTCTGCTCTGTCTTTTTTTTTTTTTATTGGAGTATACTTGCTTTACAATGTTGTGTGAGTTTCTGCTGTACAATGAAGTGAATCAGCTATATGTATACTTATATCCCCTCCCTCTTGCATATCTGTCCCCAAATCCTATCCATGTGTGTCATTACAGAGTACTGAGCTGAGCTTCTGGTGCTTTAGAGTGTCCTCCTGCTAGGTATCTATCTTATTCATGGTACTGTATATATGTCAATTCTAATCTCCCAATTTGTGCAACCCTCCCCTTCCCCACCTGTGTCCACATATCTGTTCTCTAAGTCTACATCTCTATTCCTACCCTGAAAATAGGTTCATCTGTACCATTTCTCTAGATACCAAATATATGTGTTAATATATGATATTTGTTTTTCTCTTTCTGGCTAAATTCACTGAGTATGACACACTCTAGGTCCATCCACATCTCTACAAATGACCCAATGTCATTCATTTTTATGGCTGAGTAATATTCCATTGTATATACGTACTACATCTTCTTTATCCATTCATCTATCATTGGACATTTAGGTTGTTTCTATGTCCTGGCTATTGTAAATAGTGCTGCAATGAACATTGGGGTACATGTGTCCTTTTGAATATTATGGTTTTCTCAGGACATATGCCCAGTAATGAGATTGCTAGGTCATACGGTAGTTCTATTTTTAGATTTTAAGAACCTCCATACTGTTCTCCACAGAAGTTGTATCAATTTATATCCCCACCAATGAGGCAAAGGGGTTCCATTTTCTCTACACCCTCTCAAGCATTTATTGTTTGTACATTTTTTGATGATGACCATTCTACCATTTTGAGGTGATATCTCATTTAACTTTGACTTGCAGTTCTCTAAAAATTAGTTATGTTAAACATCTTTTCAAGTACCTCTTGGCCATCTGTATGTCTTTTTGGTAAAATGTTTATTTAGGTCTTCCACCCATTTTTTAATTGGACTTTTGTTTTGTTTTGATTTTGTTTTTTTGATAGAGAGTTCCATTAGCTGTTTGTATATTTTGGAGATTAATCCTTTGTCTGCTGCTTCATTTGCAAATACTTTTTCCCACTCTGAGGGTTGTCTTTATGTCTTATTTATAGTTCTATTTGTTGTGCAAAAGCTTTTAAGTTTCATTAGGTTCCATTGGTTTATTTTTCTCTTTATTTCCATTTGTCTAGGACGTGTGTCAAAAAGGTTCTTTCTGTGATTTATGTCATAAAGTGTTCTGACTATGTTTTCCTCTAAGAGTTTGATAGTATCTGGCCTTACATTAATGTCTTTAATCCATTTTGAGTTTATTTTTGTATACGGCATTTGGGAGTGTTCTAATTTCATCCTTTTACATGTAGCTATCCACTTTTCCCAGCATCACTTATTGAAGAGGCTGTCTTTTCTTCATTGTATATTCTTGCCTCCTTTATCAAAGATAAGGTGGCCATATGTGTGTGGGTTTATGTCTGGTCTTTCTATCCTGTTCCATTGACCTATATTTCTATTTTTGTGCCAGGACCATACTGTCTTGATTACTGTAGCTTTGTAGTATAGTCTAAAGCCAGGGAGTGTGATTCCTCCAGCTCAATTTTCTTTTTCTTAAGATTGTTTTGACTATTTGGGGTCTTTTGTGTTTCCATACAAATTGTGAAATTTTTTGTTCTAGTTCTGTGAAAAATGCCTTTGGTTGTTTTATAGTGATTGCATTCAATTTATAGATTGTTTTGGGTAGTAGAATCATTTTCACAATGTTGATTCTTCCAATCCAAGAATATGGTATATCTCTCCATCTGTTTCTATTGTCTTTAATTTCTTTCATCTGCCTCTTATAGTTTTCTGCATACAGGTCTTATGTCTCCTTAAGTAGGTCTATTCCTAGGTATTTTTTTTCTTTTTGTTACAATGGTGAATGTGAGTGTTTCCTTAACTTCTCTTTCAGATTTTCATCGCTGGTGTATAGGAATGCAAGAGATTTCTGTGTATTAATTTTGTATCCTGCCACTTTACCAAATTCATTGATTAGTTCTAGTAGTTTTCTTGTGGCATCTTCAGGGTTTTCTATGTATAGTATCATTTCATCTGTGAACAGTGACAGTTTTACTCTTTTTCCAATTTGTATTCAGTTTGTTTCTTTTTCTTCTCTGATTGCCATGGCTAGGAATTCCAAATCTATGTTGAATAAGGGTGGCGAGAGTGGACATCCTTGTCTTCTTCCTGATCTTAGTGGAGATGCTTTCAGTTTTCACCATTGAGAATGATGTTTCCTGTGGTTTTGTCATATATGGCCTTTATTATGTTGGGGTAGTTTCCTTCTGTGCCCATTTTCTGCAGAGTTTTTATCATAAATCGGTGTGGAATTTTACCAAAAGTTTTTCTGCATCTATTGAGATGATCATATGGTTTTTATTCCTTAATTTGTAAATAAGGTGTGTCACACTGGTTGAATTGCATATATTGAAGAATCCTTGCATTCCTGGGATAAACCCCACTTGATCATGGTTTATGATCCTTTTAATGTGCTGTTGGATTCTGTTTGCTAGTATTTTGTTGAAGACTTTTGCATCTATGTTCATCAGTGATATTGGTCTGTAATTTTCTTTTTTTGTGTGAAATATTTGTCTGGATTTGTTATCAGGGGGATGGTGGCCTTGTAGAACAAATTTGGTTGTGTTCTTCGCTCTGCAATTTTTTTGAAGAGTTTGAGAAAGGTAGATGTCAGCTCTTCTCTAAATGTTTGGTAGAATTCACCTGTGAAGCCATGTGGTCATGTAATTTTCTTTGTTGATTTTTATTTACAGTTTCAATTTAATTACTTGTGACAGGTCTGTTTATATTTTCTAATTCTCCCTGGTTTAGTCTTGGAAAATTGTACTTTTCCAAAAAGGTGTCAATTTATTCAAGGTTGTCCATTTTATTGACATATAGTTTTTTGTAGTAGTATCTTATAATCCTTTTACTTCTGTGGTGTCAGATGTTATTTCTCCTTTTTCATTTCTAATTTTATTGATTTGCATCCCCTCCTTTTTTATTCTTGATGGGTCTAGCTAAAGTTTTATCAGTTTTGTTTAGCTTCTCAAAGAACCAACTTATAGTTTTATTGATCTTTGTTCTTTTTTTCTTCTTTTCTATTTCATTTATTTCTACTCTGACCTGTGTAATTTCTTTCCTTCTACTGACTTTTTGTTTTCTTTGTTCTTCTTTCTCTTGTTGCTTTAGGTGTAAGGTTAAATTGTTTATTTGAAAGTTTTCCTCTTTCTTTAGTTGAGACTGAATTGAAATAAACTTCACTCTTTGAACTGCTTTTGCTGCATCCCATAAGTTTTGGGTCGCCTTTTTTTCACTGTCATTTTTTTCGAGGTATTTTTAAAAATTTTCTCTTTGATTTCTTCTGTGATCTCTTGGTTTTTTAGCAATGCAGTGTGTAGCCCCCATTTATCTATGTAATCTCATAGCATTGTGGTCAGAAAAGATGCTTGATATTATTTCAATTTTCTTAAATTTTCTGAGGCTTGATTTGTGACCCAAGATGTGACCTATCCTGGAGAATGTTCTGTGTGCACTTGAGAAGAAAGTGTATTCTGCCACTTTTAAGTGGAATGTCCTATAAATATCAGTTAAATCTACCTGGTCTATTGTGTCATTTAAAGCTTGTGTTTCCTTATTTATCTTCTGTTTGTATGATCTGTCTATTGGCGCAAGTTGGGTGTTAAAGTCCCATACTATTATTCTGTACTGTTAATTTCCCCTTTTATGGTTGTTAACATTTGTCTTATATATTGAGATGCTCCTATGTTGGGTGCATGAATATTTATAATTATTATACCTTCTTCTTGGATTTATCTCTTTATCATTATGTAGTTTCCTTCCTTATCTCTTTTAAGAGTATTTATTTTAAAGTCTATTTTATCTGACATGAGTATTGCTACTCCAGCTTCCTTTTGATTTCCATTTGCATGGAATATCTTTCTCCATCCCTTCACTTGCCATCTGTATGTGTCCCTAGTCTGAAGCAGGTCTCTTATAGACATCATATATATGTGTCTTGTTTTTTTATCCATTCAGCTAGTCATTGTCTTTTGGTTGGAACATTTAATCCATTTATACTCAAGGTTATTATTAATATGTATATTCCTAGTTCCATTTTCTTAATTGATTTGGGTTTGTTTTGGTAGGTCTTTTTATTCTCTTGTGTTTCCCGCCTAGAGAAGTTCCTTTAGCATTTGTTGTAAAGCTGGTTTAGTAGTGCTCAATTCTCTTAGCTTTTGCTTGTCCATAAAACTTTTGATTTCTCTGCCAAATCTCAGTGAAATCCTTGCTGGGTAGAGTAATATTTGTTGTAGGTTTTTCTGTTTTATCACTTTAAATATATACTGCCACTCCCTTCTGGCCTTCAGAGTTTCTACTGAAAAATCAGCTGATAACCTTAAGGGGATCCCTTTGTATGTTATTTTTTGCTTTTCTCTTGCTGCTTTTAATATTTTTTTCCTTGAAATTATTTTTTTTGTTATTTTGATTAATATGTGTCTTGTGTTTCTCCTAGGGTTTATCCTGTTTGGGACTTTCTGTGTTTCCTGGATTTAGGTGGCTACTTCTTTTCCCATGTTTGGGGAATTTTTCCACTCTAATCTCTTCTAATATTTTCTCAGATCCTTTGTTTTTCTCTTTTTCTTCTGGGACACATATAATTCAAATATTGGTGCATTTTGTGTTGTCCCAGATGTCTCTGAGATTTTCTTCAATTATTTTCATTGTTTTTTCTCTATTCTGCTCCTTGGCAGTTATTTCCACCATTCTGTCTTCTAGCTCATGTATTCATTCTTCTGCCTCTTTTATTCTATTATTGATTCTTTCTAGTGTATTTTTCATTTCAGTTATTGTGTTGTTCATCTCTGTTTGTTTGTTCTTAATTCTTCTAGATATTTATTAAACCTTTCTTGTATTTTCTTTATCCATGCCTCCATTCTATTTCCGAGATTCTGGATCATCTTTACTATCATTAATCTGAATTCTTTTTTGGGTAGGTTGCCTATTCCCTCCTCATTTATTTGGTCTTGTAGTTTTTACCATGCTCTTTCATCTCTGACATATATTTTTTGTCATCTAGTTTTTTTTTTATTGGTGAGTTTGTGTTCCTGTCTTACTGGTTGTCCTGAGGCTTCCAGCACTGGAGTTTGTAGGTTGTTGCGTAGAGCTGGGTCCTATTGTCTAAATGAGGACCTCCAGGAGACCTCACTACACTGAATATTTCTGGGGTATGAGGTTCTCTGCTATTCCACTGGTTCAGACTCTGAGCTCCCACCACTGGGGTTCAGGCCCGATCCCTGGCTTCTGAACTGAGATCCCACAAGCCACGTTGGGTGGCAACAAATAAAAAATAAATAAAAAAGAGAAAAACAGGGATAAAACAATAACAGAGTAAAATATAAAATAAGATAAGAAACCTAACAGATATATTAGAAAAACTAAAAAGAAAAAAATTATGTATAGATGAAACAACGGGAAGGTAAAACAGAACCACAGAAACCAAAAAGAGGAGGGAAAATAAAAGGCAGAAAAAGTCTTCATTGTGTGGGGCGGGGCTTTGAAAATATGGGGGTTAGGGAGCGGGGCCTATGCTTGGGTCCACAGGGCTGGAAAAGGTCCTGTGGGTTGGGGGTTTGGGGGTTGCACTTAGGCTCAGCAGAGCAGGAAAGTCCCAGTGTGGAGGCCTTGCAGGTGGAGGACCTGGTCCAGGACCCCAAGCTCCCTGTGCCTGAGTGGGCAACAGAAACACTAAGTGTCTTTCCCCTGATCTTCTGATCCTGGAGAGTCCCTCCCTTTTGGGCTCTCTATTTCTTCCCCATCTGCCTCCCTCCTATGCCTCTAGGCCCAACATGGCTGGAAGGGGTTCTGGAAGGCAGGGGACTGGACCCAGAAGCCCAAAAGTCTTCCAAGGGCCTGAGTGAGTGGTGGAAATGCTCGCAGCTCCTCCCCCAATCCTCCAGTCCTGGAGGGTCCCCTGTCCTCCTCTCCTCTTCTCCCCCCACTCAGTACCAATGCAGCCAGAGGGTGATCCAGAAGGTGGAGCACCAGGCCCAGGAGCCCAGCAGACTTCCAAGGGCCCGATTGGGTGGGATAAATGCCCGCTGCACTTCCCCTCATCCTCTGATCCCAGAAGCCCCCCCTTCTGCCACTCCTCCTCGTCCCCTTCCTCTGTCTCTCCTACACACCCAAGACCCAGACAGCCAAAGGAGGTCTCTTAGGTCAGAGAACAAGGTCCAGGAGCCCAGAAGGCTTCCCAGGGCCTGGTTGGGCAGGGAAAACACTAAGCACACTCCCCCCTCATCCTCTGAGCCACAGAGGGCCTCTCCAGGCATGGGAACCCCGCCTCTCTCCCAGCCACACTGCCAGGGCGCCAGTCCTGTCTGGGCTCCACTTCTACTTCCCCTTCACTCTCCCCCATGTCCTACCCAGTGGCTCAGAGGTTCCTCCCTTCTCCGTGGGCATCGAGGTCCCCCACAAGCATCAAGCAGGTGCCCTAGTTGTGGGGAAATGCAAACTCCGTGTCCTCCCACGCTGCCTTCTTGACCTCTGCTCTGTCATCTTGATTGGGACCTCACTCTATGTCTTTTGATTGGAGAAGTTAATATGTAAACTTTCATGCAATTATTGATAGATAAGGACTAACTATGTCATCTTATTAATTGTTTTCTATTTTGTGGTGCCCTTGTTTCTTCTTTTCTCTCCACCTTCTTTTTGAAATGATACTTTTCCATAGTTTTAATAATTATCTTCTCTTTATCTTTTGGATTTAATGTAGTTTTTTGCTTTGTGGTTATTACTGGGCTTACATAAAACATCTTACAGATATAGCAGTCTATTTTACACTGACAACAATTAAAATTCAATTACATAAAAATTCTATTCTTTTACTCCCCTCCCTTTTATGTGTTAGATAACAGCATTTATATAAGTTTATATTGTGTATCCAGTAATAAATTACTATAGCTATAGCTAATTTTAATACTTTGCTTTTAACTTTTTTATACTAGAGGTAAGAGGTTATCACACCACCATACTATAGTATTACAGTGCTCTAAATCTGTCTTTATTTACCAGTCTGCTTACCTTTACCAGTATGTCATATATTTTCATGTTTTTATGTTTTTTTTTATTTTTCTCCTTTTTTTATCTTAAAGAACTCCTTTCAGCATTTCTTGTAAGACAAGCCAATTGGTGTTTAACTTCGTCAGGATTTTTTTGTTGGTAAAACTCTTTATTTTACCTTTATTTATGAAAAACAATTTTGCTTAGTAATGTGTTATTGTTTGGTTGTTTCCTTCTTTAAGGATGTTGAATATATCATCTTATTCTCTCCTGGACTTCAAATTCTCTGTTGATTAATCTGCTGATAACCTTATGGGGATTCACTTGTATGAGAGATTGCTTTTTCATTTACTGCTTCTAAAATTATCTTTCTTTGGTTTTTGACAGTTATATTGTAATATATCCTGGTGAAGAAAAATTTGGATTGATATTTTGAGTGCCCTATTATCTTCATGAATTTGAATGTCAAAATCTCTTCCCAGGTTTGGAAAGTTATGAGCCATTATTGGTTTATATAAGTTTTCTATGCTTTTCTCCCTCTCCTTTCCTTCTGGAAATTCAGTGATACATACATTATTTTTCTTAATGGTGCCCTTTAAGTCCCATAAGATTTATTTATTCCTTTTGCTTCCTTTCTTATTTTTGTTCCACTGAGTGTATAATTTCAATTGATCTTTCTTCTAATTCACTGATTCTTTCTTTTGTTTGGTAAAGTTTGCTGTTGTAGCTCTTTAACAAATTCTTCAGTAGGATCATTATATTCTTTAGCTCCAAAGTTTCTGCTTTCTTCTTTATGTTTTCTTTCTTTTTGGTGAACTTTTCATTTTATTCTTGTATCACTTTCCTGATATTGTTACAATGTATTTCTGTGTTCTTTTGTAGCTCTCTGAGCATCTTTAGAACAATTATTTTGAATTCTTTGTCACACAATTTTTGGATCCCCATTTCTTTCGGGCCAGTTACTGGATATTTACTGCATTCCTTGAATGAAGTGATGTTTTCCTGTTCTTCATGACCCTATAGCCTTGTGCAGGTGACTGTGCATTTGAAGAAGCAGTTACCTGCTTCAGACTTTATGATTTTGGTAAGGAAAGACTTTCATCTGTATATGGTGGCATGCTGAAGCACGCTGTTACCATGTGTCTAGTGGAGCAGGCCATCAAGAGTGGGGGTTTGTGGCTGCACAGCTGCAAGGCCTTTGCTGGTTGCTGTTGTAGTTCCTTGTTCCAGTAGGGCTTGGCAGGAAGGATGAGGGAGGGACTCAGGTGACTGGTATCTGCAAATGTAAATACTTGTGGGGCAATAGCTGGTGAAATATTCAAGGTGTCCATGGTGGCTAAGCTGCCTGTTAGATTCTTTAGATGTGAAGTCTGTTCTGTCTGTATGCAAAAAAGTTCACTTTGAACGATGATCACTCCCACTGCATGACTCTTATTGATAGTTCTTTATTTTCTTCCTTGTTCCTAGTTGTCTCTATATGTCTCAGCTTTGCCAGTCTGGGTGGGGTGAAACCAAAGTGAGACCTTCTTACAGTGCCCAAAAAGACTATTGAAACTGATTACTTATCATGCTCTTATTTTTCCTGGCAAGGAAATCTCTTTCTAGCTGGAAAGTTCCTCTTTCTGCTGAGCAATCATGGTCTGGGGAATGGGATAATGTAGCAAAACAAAGTTGCCTTCCTTCTTCCCTTGTGCTGTTATTGTCATTTTTTTTAAATTTTGCACCACCGTGTTGTTAAAGTTTCTTAAGTGAACACCAGAGCTTTCCAAGAGTTATTTTAATTTGCGGACAGTTGTCTAGATTTTTATCTTTGTGGGGTAACGTAAGTTGAGTTCACATATGTCAACATCTTGGAGATGTCACTCTGATGGGTATTGTTGATAATGGGGGAAGTTATAAATGTGTGTGTGAAGGGATTATATGGGAAATCTCTGTGCATCTTTCTCAGTTTTTTAATAAACTTAAAACTGTTATACAAATATAAAGTAATAAGAAGTATTGAAAAATATTGATGAGAAAAATTAAAGAAGATCTAATTAAGATATATTACTTATTCATGCATTAGAAAACTCACTGTTAAGATGTAAAATATACTTAAACTGATTTTTATACTCAATAAAATCATACTCAAAGTACAATTTATTATTTTTGTAAATATTGGCAAGTTTATTTTTAAATGTGTATTAAAAGTAAAGGACTAGATTCCCAAGGCAATGTAAATAAAAGCAAAAACAAATAGTCCTAATCAAACTTATAAGCTTTTGCACAGTAAAGAAAACCATAAACAAAATGGAAAACAACCTACAGAATGGGAGAAAATATTTGCAAATGATGCAACCAACAAGGGCTTAATTTCCAAAATATACAAACAGCTCATACAACTGAATAACAAAAAAAATAAAGACCAATCAAAAATGGGCAGACACTTAACTAGACATTTTTCCAAAGAATACATATAGATGGCCAATAGGCACATGAAATGATGCTCAATGTTGCCAATTATCAGAGAAATGCAAATCAGAACTACAATGATATACCACCTCACACTGGTCAGAATGGCCATCATTAAAAAGTCTACAAATAATAAATGTTGGAGAGTATGAAGAATAGGGAACCTTCCTACATTGCTGGTGGGAATATAAATTGGTGCAGCTACTATGAATAGCAGTATGGAGGTGTCTTCAAAATCTAAAAACAAAGTTACCATATGGTCCAGCAATCTCATTCCTGGGCATATATCCAGAGAAAACTCTAATTCCAAAAGATACATGCACTCCAATATTCACAGGAACACTATTTACAATAGCCAAAACATGCGAGGAACTTAAATGCCTATCAACTGATGAATGGATAAAGAAGATGTGAGATATATATATATATATATATATATATATATATATATATATATACCTCTCAGCCATAAAAAGAATGAAATAATACCATTTGCAGCAACATGGATGTACCTAGAGATCATCATACTAAGTGAAGTAAGTCAAACAGAGAAAGACAAATATTGTATGATATCACTTATATGTGGAACCTAATATATGATACAAATGAACTTAGTTACAAAACAGAAAAAAAACTCACAGATATAAAAAATAAACTTATGTTTACCAAAAGGAAAAGAGGAGAGGAGGGATAAATTAGTAGTTAGGGATTAGCATATAAAAACTACTACATATAAAATGGATAAACAACAAGGTTCTACTTTGTAACACAAGGAACTATGTTCAATATCTTGTAATAACCTATAATGAAAAGAAATATGAACAAGAATATATATATATATATATATATATATATATATATATAACTGAATCACTGCTGTACACCAGAAACTAACACAATATTGTAAATCAACTAAATTTATTTCAATTAAAAAAAGAAAGGACTAGAATAAATCACCTTTAAAAATATCTCTTTCTACTAATGAAAAAAATAATATTTAGAAAAGGAGGGATAAATGGATGGAGGGAGGAAAGGAGGGAGGGAAGAAGGGAAGGAAACAGCTCACAGTTGTAGATTATTTCAGTGAAAGTATGCTACTGAGGTTATTGATCTTTTTATAGTTCTTAGAAAGTGGACAAGTAGAGGTAAATTTAATTATAGGCTGTGCTGTCAGGTGTGGACTAAGAAGAAGTCACATAACTGTTTGTTCACAATGCCAAGCTAAATGCTACAAATCATGGTCAGTGAAACTGTAGCTGGAAAAAAAATGTTTACTATATGTTTGTAAAAGACATTAAGGATTCTAATGCTCTCTAATTCAGTTTCCTCCAATAAGCTATCATCAATAAGTCTGTTTGGAAAGAAACAAACTGTAAACATTTCCTGTAGGAATTATAACAGATATTAAAGATATTATCTCCAGAGACAGTCATAGTCAAGTATATAAACCTAGTTAAATTATTAGAATAAAGCTTGAGAAAAGACTGAAAGAAAACATAATGAGAAGATGAGAAAATAACCAGAGCTTCCTAAGAGACATAGACTTTTTTTTCTGAGACGTAGAATTTTGATTAGAGATAAGCCAAACTAAAATAAGGTTTAAAAAATACTTAAAGACTATTTGTGAGGACAAAGGATAAAAATATTTTTCCTGCATGCTATCCTCCAATTCTGAGATCCTTGCACAATGATTTTTGCCACATCGTGAGAAGAAAAATTCTAAAATATATACTGGATCCAATGTGTGGCTTAAAATAGCAGAATAATTGAAATAAAATATGAAGTGTATTGTTGTTGCAATAAATTAAAAAAAATATTGCAAATAAGGACACCCTACCTGGAAACCATTTGAAACAGTTAGTCTATATATTTAGTATACACAAAATTCTTGCCTTTGAAAGGTAATACTTGAAAAATTGACTGTGAATGATTACTAGATCTTCTATGAACAAGATTTTCCCACTGAAAACAAAGAAATTACATAGTTCCACAGGTGTGATGGAAGTAATACTTCTCAGTATGTAGATTTCTTAGTATAAGTCACTCACATCTAGGTAAGTGCTCTGAGACTTGTCAACTGCATGGAATATTCAAGTTATGTGGGATAAAAATGTTCCTTTTGCCATCTCCAGGTAATTTACTGAGAAGTTTCAACTGCTACATGCTGATCACACTGGCAATTGCATTTAGCTTTCTGTGTCTCCAAATCAATATAATCAGCATGTAGCATTACTTGTACATGTTTAATATTCAACAGTGAGGAATTCTCTCATTTTTCTTTTTTTTTTTTTTTGAGTGGGAACACTGATAACTTCTCTGAGGTTACTAAGGGAACTGAATATCTGCATATTTCTCCTCAATATGTAGACAAAGTAAAATACACTAAAGGAAGAAAAACTGGTTTTCCAACCCTAAAACTTGCATTTACTCTGATAAGAATAAGTTTTAATTTTATAGTTAAATGTGATGCCAGGAGCTGTAATAAGACTAAGTCTTAATGTGGAATTTGAAATATTCTGTTAAGAGAAAAAAACAGCTAACTGGTTGAAAATAATTCCTCATCTAATAATATAAAAGGTGAGGGTAATGTTTTCATTTAAAATGAAAGATAAAAAGGAATAGCAGACTCACCAGTACAATTTGTGGCTAACAGGAGAGATCAGTGAAAAAAAATATCTTCACACTCTTAAGCCTTGAGAGGCACCCTCTGTGAAATGATTGTTAGTGTAGGGAAATCACACTTTCCAAAAACCAAAAATGTTCTATAGAGGGAAATGTAATGGACTTCTCTGAGACTGTACCCCCAGGAGTTTAAGAAATAAATGGCTAGAAGTCGGAACAACTTTCTACTTTAAAGCTGCCAGCAATTGTTTTTTTTTTTTTTTTTTAATTTACTTTGGAGAGATACTGTTCTTTGTTCTGAGGAAAAGGGTTTAAATGATCTATTGCTTATTTAAATATAAGATAAAATATTCTATTTTAGAAGTGAAATAATGAGTTCCACATTTCTGTCAAAACCAGGGCATAGAATTTGCTATGTCCCCACAATATGCAATGGGGATTAACATTCTGAGGCAAACAGAGCTAGTGTGAATCTGAGAGTGTCAGACTATTAGGAATTTACAGAAACTCCAAGTAGAGCACTGGGATTTCCACTGAGATTATAATAATATTTGAGTAATTACATCTAGAACCTCAGAGAAATGGTGAACTAAAGTGAGACAGTCCATACAAACAAACAAAGAAAAAACTAACTCTGTGTGTGTATATTTATCTATCTTGCTGAGTGTTACAAGAACACAAGTTAAGAAAAATAATTCTTATTGTAATGGAGATATTGTGTTGTTTGTTAACCTTAATTACTGTCTCAGTTCTGAATGCAAATCTCCCCTTTCAGTTCATTAAATTAATGTCCCAATACCAGGACAAATTAATGCTATCATGAAGTTTTTAGAGTTGAATGCCAGCAGATGAAACTGCAATGCTATATCTGTTACTTTGAAATGTCCACTCTAATAATTACATGAGTATGCAGCTGAAATTGTACATTTCATCACAAAATCCATTTGAATTCACATGATCAGTAATTTATATAAGTAGATTTTCCTTAAAATATGGTGTTTCTGTTTTGTTTACAGGAGAAAGACCGGAAATAAACATATGCACCTATGGTCAATTTCTATCTTGTTCCATTGCTCTAAATTTCTGTTTTTGTGTCAGTACCATACTGTTTTTTTAGCTGTAGCTTTGCACTATAGTCTGAAGTCAGGGAACCTGATTCCTCTAGCTCCGTTTTTATTTCTCAAGATTGCTTTGGATACAAAAGTCATATATATATATATATATATATATATATATATATATATATATATATATATATATATATATAAAACAAAATATTGCATCTTCTCTTGGGTCCATTGCTTTTTTTTAAAACTCATGCACTTATGGTAATTTATGACAAAGGATCCAAGATACATAATGAAGAAAAGACAGACCCTTCAAGAAATGTTGTGGGGGAAACTGAACAGCTACATGTAAAAAACATGAAATTAGAACATTCTTTAACATCATATGCAAAAATAAACTCAAAATAGAATAAAGACCTAAATGTAAGACCAGACACTATAAAATTCTTTGAGGAAACCATAGGAAGAATGCTCTTTGAAATAAATTGCAGCAATATCTTTTATGATCTGCCTCCTAGACTAATGGAAATTTAAGAAAATAAATAAATAAACAAATGGAACCTAATTAAGCTCAAAAGTTTTTGCCCCACAAAGGAAACCATAAACAAAATGAAAAGACAACCCACAGAATGAGAGAAAATATTTGCAAACAACAAGACCGACAAAGGATTAAACTCCAAAATATATGAACAACTTGTGTGTCTCAATATCAAAAAAAGAAAGAATCCAATCTAAAAATGGGCAGAAGATCTAAATAGACATTTCTCCAAAGAAGACATGCAAATGGCCATAAAGCACATGAAAAGATGGCCAACATCACTAATTATTAGAGAAATGCAAATCAAGACTAAAATGAGGTATCACCTTATACTAGTCAGAATGGCCATCATCAAAATATCTACAAACAATAAATGCTAGAGAGGGAGTGGAGAAAAGGGAACCCTCCTACACTGTTGCTGGGAATGTAAACTGGTACAGCCACTATGGAGAACAGTATTGCAGTTCCTTTAAAAACTAAAAGTAGAGCTACCATATGACCCAGCAATCCCACTCCTGGGCATATATCCAGAGAAAACCATGGTTTGAAAGGAAACATGTGAAGCAGGAGGTACATAGCTCCCACCCACAACCCCAGCATAAGCAATTGGAGATTCGTTCCCTGTTGACTGATACTCCAAGATGAGAATAGCAGGACAATTGAGAGAGAAGGCTGGACCCTGCACAGATCGAAGATAAGAAACCACATATTTCTCATTCTCAAAGTTAAGGAGACCTTCCCAACTAGAAATCTCCTTGCAAGTCAAAAGGACAGTGATGTCAAGTCTACCCATAGGTCTCTTTGGTGGAATCCATCTTGTCTGTGAGATGCGCCTGCACATATGGGAGGATCCTGAGATATACCAAATATGGACTCTGAGCCAGGCAAATCAAAATGATTGGCCAAAGGAAACCTGGAAGCTATTCCCCATATAAGTGATTTAAACTGTCACGAGGACGTGCCTCTCTCTCTGAGTCCACCCGTGTGTCTATACACACATACTGTACTCTTTTTTCTCCTAATTAACACTTTACTTATTTCACTACTTTTCATCTTTGTGGGAATTCTTTTCTGGAAAGCCATATGGGCCAGGGCCTTGTCATTGACCACTGGTCTAGTGGCTAGGATTCGGTGCTCTAACTGCCTCGACCCAACCTCAATCTCTGGCTGGGAACTGAAACACTGCTTCAAGCTGCTGCAGGCTTAGGTCACCCAAGATCACATGCACCCCAATATTCATTGTAGTGTTGTTTATTATAGCCAAGACTAGGAAGCAACCTAAATGTCCATTGAGACATGAATGGATAAAGAAGATTTGGTGCATATATACATATATTACTCAGCCATAAAAAAGAATGAAATAATGCCATTTGCAGCAACATGGATGCACCTAGAGATTATCTTACTAAGTGAAGTAAGTCAGACAGAGAAAGACACGTATCATATGATATAACTTATGTGGAATCTAAAAAGATGATGGAAATGAACTTATTTACAGAACAGAAACAGACTTACAGACTTAGAAAAGAAACTTATGCTTACAGAAGGGGAAAGGTAGAGGGGAGGGATAAATTAAGAGTTTGGGATTAACACTTACATACTACTATATATAAAAATGATAATTATCAAGAACCTATTGTATGACACAGGGAACTCTATTACCCATGTAATCACCTACATGGGAAAATAATCTGAAAAAGAATGGATATGTGTATATGTATAACTGAATCACTTTGCTGTACACCTGGAACTAACACAACATTGTAAATCAACTATGTTCCAAAAAAAATTAAATTAAAAATAGAAAACGTGGTACATACATACAATGGAATACTAAACAATCTTATAAATGTAGAAAATCCTGCCATTTGCAACAAACTATGTGGACCTGAAAGACATGTTAAGTGAAATAAGTCAGAGTCAGAAACAGAAAAAATACTGTATATATTCACTTATAGGTGGAATCTAAAATAGTCGAACTCACAGAAGCAGAGAGTAGAATGGTTGTTACCGGAGACTAGAGGGAGGAGTATATGGGGAGATTTTGGTCAAGGGTTTTCAGTTATGGAAGAGGAATAAGTTCTGGTGACTTGCTGTGTAGTATGGTGACTGTAGATGCTATATACTTGAAATTTGTTAAATGGTTAGATCCTAAGTGTTTTTACCACACACACACACAGACAAACACATACACACACACAAAGATAACTTTGTGAGGTAATGAATATGTTAGTTAATGGTTATCTTACAATATTTCTATATAAAATCATCAATTTGTACATCTTAAAATCTGTACAGTAAAAAAGTTTCCTTGAAATGTTTATTGCTGAAATCACCTTAATGAAATTAATAATGGAATTTATGGCAAAAATTACATTGGATGACATAATTTTATGAAGTTCTATTAAATTGGTGAACCTGAAATATAAAGTAATTTATGCCTGCATTAAAAGAAATTCCTTTCTGAAATATATGCAAAGCCTGTGGAAATCAATAGAAAAGATGTATAGTTTTATTATTCAGTCTTCTGATCAACATTTTATATATCACCTAGGAAGTGAGAAAATAGAAGAACAAAGATAAATGAAGGCTGTTAAGGTAGGCACAGGGAATATACCTAAATATTATGATAATCATTTATTCTCTCATTTTAGAGTAAATTTAACAGGAGAGGCCAGTTATATAAGTAAAAGTAATATGTGTATTTTCTTTTCACCATAAAATACATTATACATTGCATGACCAAAATAATTTGTTAAATCTATAAATGTCACATTTGTTTTTTCACACATAAGCAAAATGAAATGAAAGGCTGAAAAATCCAAAGTTCATTCAGGCTCTGTAGATGAACAATGTTGAATAATCAGGCAACCAAATGTTAATTTCTTCCATAAGAGAGTTTTTTTATTTTTTTTATTTTTAATACAAATTATCTATATTGTTACTTCAAGCCTCTGCTTTTCTTTACATGTGAAGGCATAGCCTTAATATATTTTATATCAAATCACATCTATGACTTGTAAAGACTCACTGTCAGGTTTAATATGCTCAGTTTACTATGCTTAGATTCTTCAAATTGTATCTGCCATAAATAGCAGATTTTACATCCTTTACATCTCATCTATATCAGCCATGTGTCAGGATAAACGACATACCATAAAAGAGCAGAAGGCACAGTTAAGATAGAATCATTATGCAAGTAGTTTATGGCATGCTTTATATGAGAACAGCTTCCTTAAAGAGACCAAATGGGATGACTGACCTATAAAGCATTTAATTTGTTGTTAGCATTTCATTTAATTGTCAAGTAGTTCCTCCAGGAATAAAACTTTTAATTATAAAAACTTCTAAATGACGCAATGGTTAATTCCTTTTCCTGTAACTAACAGGTTCCCTCAATGTAGAACACAAAATTGTATACTATCATTTCATAGTTGTTTCTCTGGTATGGTTCCTAAACTCTGATAATGAGAGGATCAAGAGTAGTTAAATAGATCATTTCTTAACTTGTAAGAGCTTGTTTTAGGAAACAATTGCCTTACTAATATGCAAACAATTCTATAATTACAAAAGGAAGAAAAATAAGAATGTAGAGAGAGCATGATTTTTCATTAAAAATATAATAAAATTTCACTTTAGTACAGAAAGCCTTCTGTAGTATGGAATATATATTCTAACATTTGACAATAAATAACATAGTAAATATAATAGAGGCTAATAATGTTAAGATATTTCTGGTTGGTAATAGAATTTTTAGAAGAGTGTTAACCTTTTCCACACACCTTTTTATACATATTTGGAAATATTTACTTATACACACTACTATATATAAAATAGGTAACTAATAAGAACCTACTGTATAGCACAGGGAACTCAATAGACTGTGATGACCTATAGGGGAAAATAATTGAAAAAAGAGTGGATATATGTATATGCATAACTGTTCACTTTGCTGTACAGCAAAAACTAACACAACATTGTAAATCAACTATACTTCAATAAAAGTTAATTTAAAATAAATAAATAAACAAATAAATAAATAAATAAATAGATTGCTCTAAAAAGTAAAAAAGTATTTTAGGATGTAACTTGGTGGTTTTCAAATTTATTTGCACACTGGAGTCATTTGGGGAGCTTCAAAAAATATTGATCATTCTGTCACCCCCCAAGAGAATGAAACAAAATTCATCTGTGATTTTTCCTGGTGTTAGAAATTTTTGAAAGATACCCATGTGATTCAGTTGTGTAGACAAGATTGGGTAAAACTGATGTAAATTAGAAGTAATTATGGAAACCCGGGTTCATTGTTACAGTTTCAAAATTAAGAAACGAAGCAGTAGCTAAATACTTGCTGATTAAGTTCACCTACTAGGCATAGCTAATTTTTTAAATACTAATGAAATACACACACACACATTCTGAAAAATATTTTTACAACAGAGAAAACCTCCTCATTTTGCTAAACCACATGAATATATTGGCATAGCTAGTGTAATGACTAATAGAGCCTCAAGAATCATTTGCTTCTTTAAAAGCTATATGAGACTTAACTCTTTTAATAAAATATTAAATAAATAATCACATTAAGAAATTCTGGGTTATAAGCAATAATAGTTTAAAGCTATAAAATACAAACTCAAGGAGTGTTTTTTCTTCACCTACTGGCCACAGACATAGACATACTGCCAACAGTACATGTGCTTTGGCAGTCCCTAAACAAGCAACCAACCCTGAACAGATTCAGAAGACAGTAGTAGCCGACAATAGGTTTTTTAGTATGGTATCAGAGATACACCTCTAACTCTTTTCTCTGCAAATATACTAAAAACTTTTGCTTGGATTAAGTGAGTTTAAATAAGGCAGATATGGTGACAGAGCTGTCATCATGGGCCATATGATAATAATATAAAAATGTTTTACGATTAGACTAAGTCTAGCAACCATCAATGTGTCAAGACATACAAGTGCTAAGATCATATGAAAATCATGAATATATTCAGGCTTAGGATTAAAAACTCCACAGAGCTACCTCAAATATGATTTACTTAGTCACATTTAAGTTGAACAATTAAAATGGTTTGCTTGAGACCTAAGACTTCACCAAGAGGAAGAATTTTCAGTGTTAAAACTGGAATATTCTTGTGAAAAGAAAGGAGATTAGTCAATCTAACACATTTCATTTTCTGGAATTTCCTAAGAGCTGCCTTATTGTTTCAAAGTACATACTTTAAATAAAATTTTAACTTTAAAATGGTTTAGGTGCACAGAAAAGTTGCAAAGACAGTACAGAGAGTTCCTTTATACCCCACACTCACTTTCCCCCATTGCTAACACCTTACATTTGTATAATGCCTTTGTCACAACTAATTAACCAATATTGATGCATGGTTATTAACTAAAGTCCATACGTCATTAGATTTCCTTAGCGTTTACCTTGTTGGTTTTCTTTTCCTGTTCTAGGATACCAACTTGCATAATCATCCATGTGCAACCTTTTGTGTGGACATAAGTTTTCAGATCGTTTGGGTAAATACAAAGGAGCATAAATACTGGATCATATGGTAAGAGTATGTTTAACTTTGTAATAAAGCACCAAACTATCTTCTAAAGTGGCTGTATCATTTTGCATTCCCACTAGTCATGAATGAGAGTTCCTGTTGCCACATATTCTTGCCAGCATTTAGGGTTCTCAGTGTTCTGAATTTTGGCCATTTTAATAGTTATGTAGTAGCATCTAATTAGAACTTTAATTTGCATTCTCCTGATGACATAGATATAGAGCTTATTTTCATATCCTTATTTTCTATCAGTATATCTTTGGGATGGGAAACAAAGTTATGATTCATGAAATAAATAATTGAAAAGATGGATTCATTAAAAACTGCTCTATGAAAGGCAATCTCAAGAGAATGTGAAGACAGGTTATATAGACTTGGAGAAAATGTTTACGAAAGGCACATCTGATAAAGTACTCATTCAAAATACAAAGAACTCTTAAAACTCAACAATAAGAAAGCAAACAACTCATTTTAAAATGGGCCAAACACCTTAACAAAATCTCACCAAAGAAGACATTTGTCCTCTATCTTCAAGCTTTTGGAACAGAGCTTAAGGAGATATGATGACTAAACGTAATGTCACTCATGGTGTTGTACATTATATGATATGTTGTATAATACGCTGTATAATATTTTGTATATTATATTGAAAAAATATAATAACATGTATGTCTCAATATGGTATCATACAGAGTATTATCACTGCCCTAAAAATCCTCTGTTCTCTGCCTGTTTGTCTCTTATCCCCAGCCCCACCAAGCCCTGGCAACCACTGAAGTTTTTATCTTTTAATCTCTATCACCATTTTCACTTATTCTCCCATCCCTCCCCAATCTAGAAATTACCTGTATGTTCACTGTATCTATGAATCTGTTTCTGTTTTGCTATTGTTGTCAATTTGTTTTGTTTTTTAGATCCCACATATAAGTGATATAATATACTATTTCTCTTTCTCTGAGCATAATGCCCTCTAGGCCCAACCATGTTGTTGCAAATGTCAAGATGCCATTATTTTTATGACTAATATGTATATATGCATGTATGGATATATACATACCACATCTTCTTTATCCATTCATGTATCAATGGACACTTGTTTCCATATCTTGGCTATTGTGAATAATGCTGCAGTGAACACAGGAGTGCATATATCTTTCCAATTAGTATTTTCATTTTTTTCAGATAGATACCCAGGAGTGGAATTGCTGGATCTTTTGTAGCTCTATTTTTAATTTTGAAGACCTCAATACTGTATTCCATAGTAGCTGAACAAATTTACATTCCAACCAACAGTGCAAGAAGGTTGCTTTTCTCCACACCCAGTCCAATACTTGTTATTTTCTGGGTTTTGGATGAAAGCTATTCTGACAGGTATGAGGTGATATCTCATTGGTTTTGATGTGCATTTCCCGCATGATTAGTGATGATGAGCGTATTTTCACATGCCTGTTGACTATCTGTATGTCTTCTTCAGTTTCTGTGTCCATTTATTAACTGTTTTTTTGTTTGTTTGTTTTTGTTTTTCTGATGTTGAGTTGCATGAGTATTTGTATATTTTGGATATTAACCCCTTGTCACATATACTGTTTGCAGATATCTTCTCCCATTCAGTAGGCAGTGTTTCTGATTGTTAGTAGTTTCCATTACTCTGCAAAATCGTTTTAGTTTGATGTAGTCCTATCTGTTTACTCTTCCTACTGTTTTCCTTTCCTGAGGAGACACATACAAAAAAATATTGCTAAGACCAATGCCAAAGAGCACACTGCCTTGTAGGAATTTTAAGGTTTTAGGTATTACATTTAAGTCTTTAATCTTAATAATATTTAATTTATTTTTGTGTATGGTATGAGAAAGTAGTCAGTTTGATTTTTTTCACATAACTGTCCAGTTTTCACAGCAACATTTATTGAAGAGGCTGTCTTTTCCCACACTGTATATACTTGCTTCTTTGTTGTGGATTAATTTACCATATTAGTGTGGGTTTATTTAGAGGGTTTCTATGTTGTTCCATTGAACTATGTGTTTGTTTTTGTGCCAGTATCACACTGTTTTAATTACTGTAATTTTGTAGCATAATCTGAAACCAAGGACTGTGATACCTCCAGTGTTGTTCTTCTTCCTCACAATTGTTTTGGATACTTGAGGTCTTTTTTGTTTCCAAACAATTTTTTTATTAGTTTCTGCTTTATAACAAGGTGAATCAGTTATACATATACATTTGTTCCCATATCCCTTCACTCTTGTGTCTCCCTCCCGCCCACCCTCCCTATTCCTCCCCTCTAGGTGGTCACAAAGCACCGAGCTGATCTCCCTGTGTTATGCAGCTGCTTCCCACTAGCTATCTACATTAGATTTGGTAGTGTATATATGTCCATGCCTCTCTCTCGCTTTGTCACAGTTTACCCTTCCCCCTCCCCATATCCTCAAGTCCATTCTCAAGTAAGTCTGTGCCTTTATTCCTGCTTTAACACTAGGTTCTTCATGATATATATATTTTTTTAATTCCATATATATGTGATAGTATACGGTATTTGTCTTTCTCTTTCTGACTTACTTCACTCTGTATAACAGACTCTGGGTCTATCCACCTCATTACAAATAGCTTAATTTCAGTTCTTTTTATGACTGAGTAATATTCCATTGTATATATGTGCCACATCTTCTTTATCCATTCATTGGATGATGGACACATAGGTGGTTTCCATCACTGGGCTATTGTAAATAGAACTGCAATGAACATTTTGGTACATGACTCTTTTTGAATTATGGTTTTCTCAGGGTATATGCCCAGTAGTGGGATTGCTGGGTCATATGGTAGTTCTATATGTAGTTTAAGGAAGCTCCATACTGTTTTCTATAGTGGCTGTACCAATTCACATTCCCACCAGCAGTGCAAGAGTGTTCCCTTTTCTCCACACCCTCTCCAGCATTTATAGTTTCTAGATTTTTTGATGATGGCCATTCTGAATGGTGTGAGATGATACCTCATTGTAGTTTTGATTTGCATTTCTCTAATGATTAATGATGTTGAGCATTCTTTCATGTGTTTGTTGGCAGTCTGTATATCTTCTTTGGAGAAATGTCTATTTAGGTCTTCTGCACATTTTCGGATTGGGTTGTTTGTTTGTTTGTGTTTTTTTTTTTTTTGCTATTGAGCTGCATGAGCTGCTTATAAATTTTGGAGATGAATCATTTGTCAGTTGCTTCATTTGCAAATATATTCTCCCATTCTGAGGGTTGTCTTTTGGACTTGTTAATGGTTTCCCTTGCTGTGCAAAAGCTTTGAAGTTTCATTAGGTCACATTGGTTTATTTTTGTTTTTAATTCCATTTCAGTAGGAGTTGGTTCCAAAATGATTTTTCTGTGATTTATGTCATACAGTGTTCTGCCTATGTTTTCCTCTAAGAGTTTGATAGTTTTTGGCCTTACATTTAGGTCTTTAAACCATTTTGAGGTTATTTTTGTGTATGGTGTTAGGGAATGTTCTAATCTCCTACATTTACATGTCCCTGTATAGTTTTCACAGCACCACTTATTGAAGAGGCTGTCCTTTCTCCAGTGTACATTCCTGCCTCCTTTATCAATGACAAGTTGACCATATATGCGTAGGTTTATCTCTGGGCTTTCTACCCTCTTCCATTGATTTATCTTTCTGTTTTTGTGCAAGTACCATACTGTCTTGATTACTGTAGCTTTGTAGAATAGTCTCAAGTCAGGGAGCCTGATTCCTCCAGCTCCGTTTTTCTTTCGCAAGATTGCTTTGGCTATTTTGGGTCTTTTGTGTTTCCATACAAATTGTGAATTTTTTTGTTCTAGTTCTCTGAAAAATGCCAGTGGTAATTTGATAGGGATTGCATTGAATTGGTACATTGCTTTACGTAGTAGAGTCATTTTCACAATGTTGATCCTTCCAATCAAGGAACATGGTATATCTCTCCATCTATTTGAATCATCTTTAATTACTTTCATCAGTTTCTTCTAATTTTCTGCATACAGGTCTTTTGTCTCCTTAGGTAGGTATATTCCTAGATATTTTATTCTTTTTGTTGCAATGGTAAATGGGAGTGTTTTCTTGATTTCACTTTCAGACTTTGCATCATTAGTGTACAGGAATGCCAGAGATTTCTGTGCATTAATTTTGTATCCTGCTACTTTACCAAATTCATTGGTTAGCTCTAGTAGTTTTCTTGTAGCATCTTTATGATTCTCTCTGTATAGTATCATGACATCTGCAAAAAGTAACAGCTTTACTTCTTCTTTTCCGATTTGGATTCTTTTTATTTCCTTTTCTTCTCTGATTGCTGTGGCTAAAACTTCCAAAACTGTATTAAATAAGAGGGGTGAGAGTGGGCAGCCTTGTCTTGTTCCTGATCTTAGTGGAAATGGTTTCAGTTTTTCACCATTGAGGACGATGTTGGCTGTGGCTGTGTCATATATGGCCTTTATCATGTTGAGGAAGATTCCCTTTATGCCTACTTTCTGCTGGTTTTTATCATAAAAGGGTGTTGAATTTTGTCGAAAGCATTCTCTGCATCTATTGAGATGATCATATGGTTTTCCTCCTTCAATTTGTTAATATGGTGTATCACATTGATTGATTTGTGTATATTGAAGAATCCTTGCATTCCTGGAATAAACCACACTTGATCATGGTGTATGATCCTTTTAATATGCTGTTGGATTCTGTTTGCTAGTATTTTGTTGAGGATTTTTGCATCTATGTTCATCAGTGATATTGGCCTGTAGTTTTCTTTCTTTGTGACATCCTTGTCTGGCTTTGGTAAAAAGGTAATGGTAGCCTCATAGAATGAGTGTGGGAGTGTTCCTCCCTCTGCTATATTTCGGAAGAGTTTGAGAAGGATAGGTGTTAGCTCTTCTCTAAATGTTTAATAGTATTCGCCTGTGAAGCCATCTTGTCCTGGGCTTTTGTTTCTTGGAAGATTTTTAATCATAGTTTCAATTTCATTGCTTGTGATTGGTCTGTTCATATGTTCTATTTCTTTCTGATTCCGTCTTGGAAGATTGTCCATTTCTTCCAGGTTGTCCCTTGTATTGGCATAGAGTTGCTTATAGTAATCTCTCATGATCTTTTGTATTTCTGCAGTGTCAGTTGTTACTTCTGCTTTTTCATTTCAAATTCTATTGATTTGAGTCTTCTCCCTATTTTTCTTGATGAGTCTGGCTAATGGTTTACCAATTTTGTTTATCTTCTCAAAGAACCAGCTTTCAGTTTTATTGATCTTTGCTATCGTGTCCTTCATTTCTTTTTCATTTATTTCTGATCAGATTTTTATGATTTCTTTCCTCCTGCTAACTTTTTTTTCTTCTTTCTCTAATTGCTTTAGGTGCAAGGTCAGGTTGTTTACTCGAGATGTTTCCTGTTTCTTAAGGTGTGATTGTATTGCTATACACTTACCTCTTAGAACTGCTTTTGCTGCATCCCATAGGTTTTGGGTCATCGTGTCTCCATTGTCATTTGTTTCTAGGCATTTTATTATTTCCTCTTTCATTTCCTCAGTGATCATTTCATTATTAACCAGTATATTGTTTAACCTCCATGTGTTTGTATTTTTTACATATATTTTCCTGTAATTGATATCTAGTCTCACAGCATTGTGGTCGGAAAAGATACTTGATACCATTTCAGTTTTCTTAAATTTACCTTGGCTTGATTTGTGACAAAAGATATGATCTATCCTGGTGAATGTTCCATGAGCATCTGAGAAAAATGTGTATTCTGTTGTTTTTGGATGGAATGTCCTATAAATATCAATTTAGTCTATCTAGTTTAATGTTTTGTTTAAATTTTGTGTTTCCTTATTTATTTTCATTTTGGATAATCTGTCCATTGGTGAAAGTGTGGTGTTAAAGTCCCCTACTATGAATGTGTTACTGTCAATTTCCCCTTTTATGGCTGTTAGTATTTGCTTTATGTATTGAGGTGCTCCTATATTTGGTGCATAAATATTTACAGTTGTTACATCTTCTTCGTGGATTGATCCCTTCATCATTATGTAATGTCCTTCTTTGTCTCCTTTAATCGTCTTTATTTTAAAGTCTATTTTTTTCTGATATGAGAATTGCTACTCCAGCTTTCTTTGATTTCCATTTGCACGGAATATCTTTTTCCATCCCATTACTTTCAGTCTGTATGTGTCTCTAGGTCTGAAGTGGGTCTCTTTTAGACAGCATATATGTGGGTCTTGTTTTTGTATCCATTCAGCCAATCTGTGTCTTTTCATGGGAGCATATACTCCATTTACATTTAAGGTAATTATCGATACCTATGTTCCTATTCCCATTTTCTTATTTGTTTTGTGTTTGTTATTGTAGGTCTTTTTCTTCTGTTGTGTTTCTTGCCTAGAGAAGTTTGTTTAGCACTTGTTGTAAAGCTGGTTTTGTCGTGCTGAACTCTCTCAGCTTTTGCTAGTCTGTAAACATTTTAATTTCTCCATCAAATCTGAATGAGATCCTTGCTGGTTAGAGTAATCTTTGTTGCAGGTTTTTCTCCTTCATCACTTTAAATATGTCCTGACAATCCCTTGTGGCTTGCAGCGTTTCTGCTGAAAGATCAGCTGTTAAACTTATGGGGATTCCATTGTGTGTTATTTGTTGTTTTTCCCTTGCTGCGTTCAATATGTTTTCTTTGTGTTTAATTTTTGACAGTTTGATTAACATGTGTTTTTTCATATTTCTACTTGGATTTATTCTGTATGGGGCTCTCTGTGCCTCCTGGACTTGATTAACTATTTCCTTTCCCATATTAGGGAAGTTTTCAACTATAATCTCTTCAAATATTTTCTCAGTCCCTTTCTTTTTCTCTTCTTCTTCTGGAACCCCTATAGTTCGAATGCTGGTATGTTTAATGTTGTCCCAGAGGTCTCTGAGACTGTCCTCAGTTCTTTTCATTCTTTTTTCTTTATTCTGGTCTGCAGCAGTTATTTAAACTATTTTATGTCCACGTCACTTATCTGTTCTTCTGCCTCAGTTATTCTGTTATTGATCCCATCTATAGTATTTTAAATTTCATTTATTGTGTTGTTCATTGTTGCTTGATTCATCTTTAGTTCTTCTACATCTTTGTTAAATGTTTCTTGTATCTTGTCTCTTCTATTTCCAACATTTTGGATCATTTTTTCCTATCATTATTCTGAATTCTTTTTCATGTAGACTGCCTATTTCTTCTTCATTTGTTAGGTCTGGTAGGTTTTTATCTTGCTCCTTCATCTGCTGTGTGATTTTCTGACTTCTCATTTGGCTTATCTTACTGTGTTTGAGGTCTCCTCTTTGCAGCCTGCAGGTTCATCATTCCCATTGTTTTTGGTGTCTGTTCCCAGTGGCGAAGGTTGGTTCAATGGGTTGTGTAGGCTTCCTGGTAGAGGGGACTAGTGCTTGTGTTCTGGTGGATGAAGCTGGATCTTGTTTTTCTGGTGGGCAGGTCCACCTCTGGTGGTGTGTTTTTGGGTGTCTGTGGACTTCTTATGATTTTAGGCAGCCTCTCTGCTAATGGGTGGTGTTGTGTTCCTGTTTTGCTATTTTTTTGGCATAGGGTGTCCAGCACTGTAGCTTGCTTGTCATTGATTGAAGCTGGGTGCTGGTGTTGAGATGGAGATCTCTGAGAAAATTTCACCGTTTGATATCATGTGGAGCTGGGTGGTGTCTTGTGGACTAGTGTCCTGTATTTGGCTCTCCCCTCTCAAAGGCACATCACTGACTCCTGGCTGCAGCACCAAGAGCCTTTCATCCACATGGCTCAGAATAAAAGGGAGAAAAAGTAGATAGAAAGAATTAGTATAAGTAGAAAGATCGAACGAAAGAAAGAAAGAAAGGAAGAAAGGAGGGAGGAAGGAGGGAAGGTAGCAAAAAAGAAAGAGAGAAGATAAAGTAGAATAGAATACAGTATGATAAAATATAATAAAGTTATTAAAATAAAAATTATTATTAAGGAAAGAAAACTGGACAGAGAAAACCCTGTGACAAATGGTGGAAATAAAGCTATACAGACAAAATCTCCCACAGAAGCATACACATACACATTCGCAGAAAGAGGAAAATGGGAAAAAAATCATAAATCTTGCTCTCAAAGTCCACCTCCTCAATTTGGGATGATTTGTTCTCTAAAGGAGGGAAGGTAGTAAAGAAAGAAAGAAAGAAAGAAAGAAAGAAAGAAAGAAAGAAAGAAAGAAAGAAGATAAAGTAAAATTAAATAGAGTAATATAAAATAAAATAAAGTTATGAAAATAAAAAATAATTTTTAAGAAAAAAACAAAGCAAACAAACAAACAAACAAAAAAAAAATGGCCGGATAAAACCCTAGGACAAATGGTGGAAGCAAAGCTATACAGACAAAATCTCACACAGAAGCATATACATACAGACTCACAACAAGAGGAAAAGGGGAAGAAATCATAAATCTTTTTCTGAAAGTCCACCTCCTCAATTTGGGATGATTCGTTGTCTATTCATGTATTGCACAGATGCAGGGTACATCAAGTTGATTGTGGAGCTTTAATCCTCTGCTTCTGAGGCTGCTGGGAGAGGTTTCCCTTTCTCTTCTTTGTTCTCACAACTCCCTGGGTTCAGCTTTGGATTAGGCTCCGCCTCTGTGTGTAGGTCACCTGAGGGCCTCTGTTGTTTTCTAGAGAGGACGGGGTTAAAGGAGCCGCTGCTTCGGGGACTCTGGCTCACTCACGCTGGGGGGAGGGATGGTTAGGGAGTGTGGGGCAAGCCTGCAGTGGCAGAGGTCAGCGTGACGTTGCACCAGCCCGAGGCGCATTGTGCACTCTTCCGGGGAAGCCATCCCTGGATCCCGGGACCCTGGCAGTGGTGGGATGCACTGGCTCCCTGGAAAGGGGCATGAACAGTGACCTGTGCTCGCACACAGGCCTCTTGGTGGCAGCAGCAGCAGCCCCAGCAACCCTTGTCCGTCTTTGGAGTCCACACTTCTAGCCACAGCTCGTGCCTGTCTCTGGAGCTCCTTTAAGCAGGGCTCTTAATCCCCTCTCCTCACACACCAGGAAACAAAGAGGGAAGAAAAAGTCTCTTGCCTCTTTGTCAGGTCCAGACATTTTCCCGGACTCCCTCCCGGCCAGCCGTAGTGCACTAATCCCTTCAGGTTGTGTTCACGCTGCCAAACACAGTCCTCTCCCTGTGCTCTGACTGAAGCCCCAGCCTCAGCTCCCAGCCCCGCCCACCCCAGTGGCCGAGCAGACAAGCCTCTCGGTCTGGTGAGTACTGGTGAGCACCGATCATCTGTGCAGAAATCTCTCTGCTTTGCCCTATGCACCCCTGTTGCTGCGCTCTCCTCCGCTACTCCAAAGCTTTCCCCCTCCACCACCCGCAGTCTCTGTCGACGAAGGGGCTTCCTAGTGTGTGGAAACCTTTCCTCCTTCATGGCTCCCTCTCACTGGTGCAGGTCCCATCCCTACCGTTTTGTCTCTTTTTATTCTTTTCTTTTTTGCCCTACCCAGGTACGTGGGGAGTTTCTTGACTTTTGGGAGGACTGAGGTCTTCTGCCAGTGTTCAGTAGGTGTTTTGTAGAAGTTGTTCCACGTGTAGATGAATTTCTGTTGTATCTGTGGGGAGGAAGGTGATCTTCGTGTTTTACTCTTCCTCCATTTTCCTACAACCCCCTCCATACAAATTTAAAGTTACTTTTTCAGTTTGGTAAAATAAGCCATTGATATGTTAGTAGGGATAGCATTAAATCTGTAGAGTGCCTTGAGTAGTGTGCTCATTTAAAAAATATTAATTCTTCCAATCCATGAGCCTGGTATATCTCTCAGTTAGTTTGTGTCACCTTCAATTGCTTTCATTAGTGTTTCATACTTTCTGAGGACAGGTTCTCTTTCTCATTAGTTAGATGTATTCCTAGGTATTCCATTTTTCTTTTTATTATTTATTTCTTTTTATTATTTTAAAATTATTTCCCCATTTAGGTTATTACAGAGTACTGAGCAGAGTTTCCTGTGCTATACAATAGGTCCTTGCTGTTTACCTATTTTAAATATAGCAGTATGTACATGTCCATCTCAAACTCCGAAATTATTCCTCCCCTACAGCCTTCACCCTAGTAACCATCAGTTTATTCTCCAAGTGTGTGAGTCTGTTTCTGTTTTGTAAATAAGTTTATTTGCATTATTTTTCTTTTTAGATTCTGCATATAAGTGGTATAATATGATATTTGTCTTTGTCTGACTTACTTCACTTAGTATGATAATGTCCAGGTACATCCATGTTCCTGGAAATGGCTTTATTTTACTCTTTCTATGCTCTAATTAATGTTCCATTGTATATATGTACAACACTTTCTTTATCCATTTGTCTCTTGATGGACATTTAGGTTGTTTCCATGTCTTGGCTATTGTAAACAACACTGCAATGAATATTAGGGTACATGTATCTTTTCAAACCATCATTTTCTGCAGATATATATCGAGGAGTGGGACTGCTCGGTCATATGGTAGCTCTATTTTTAATTTTTCCATAGCAGCTGTACCAGTTTACATTCCCACCAACAGTGTTGATTCCCTTTTCTCCACACACTCTCCAGCATTTATTGTTTGTAGATTTTTTAATGATGGACATTCTGACTGGTGTAAGGGGATACTTCATGGTAGTTTTGATTTGCATTTCTCTAATAATTAGTTATGTTGAACATCTTTTCATGTGCCTCTTGGCCATCTGTATGTCTTTTTGGTAAAATGTCTATTTAGGTCTTCCAACCATTTTTTTATTTTATTTTTTGTATATTGAGACCTAAGAGCTGTTTGTAAATTTGGAGATTAATCCCTTGTCATTTGCATCATTTGCAAATATTTTCTCCCATTCTGTGGGTTATCTTTTCGCTTTTTTATGGTTTCCTTTGCTGTGCAAAAGCTTTTGAGTTTAGTTAGGTCCCATTTGTTTATTTTTGTTCTTATTTCCATCAGTCAAGGAGATGGATTGAAAAATATCTTGCTGCAATTTATATGAAAGGGTGTTCTGCCTATGTTTTCCTCTAAGAGTTTTGTATTAACTGGTCTTACATTTAGGTCATTAATATATTTTGAGTTTATTTTTTGTGTATGGTGTTAAAGAATATTCTAATTTCATTTTTTACACGTAGCTGCCCAGTTTTTCAGCACCATTTCTCAGCACCATTGAAGAGACCATGTTTTCTGCATTGTATAGTCTTGCCTTCTTTTTCGTAGATTAATTGACCATAGGTGGCTGGGTTTATTTCTGGGACATGTACCCTGTTCCATTGATCTATATGTCTGTTTTTGTGTCAGTGCCATACGGTTTTGATGACTTTAGCTTTGTAGTATAAAGTCAGGGAGTCTGATTCCTCCAGCTCTGTTTTTCTTTCTCAAGATTGCTTTGGCTACTCATGGTCTTTTGTGTCTCCATACAAATTTTAAGATTTTTTTCTAGTTCTGTGAAAAATGCCATTGGCAATTTGATAGGGATTGCATTGAATCTGTAGAGTGCCTTAGGTAGTATAGTCATTTTAACAATATTGATTCTTCCAATCCAAGAACATGGTGTATCTTGCAATCTCTTTTTGTCATCTTCAGTTTCTTTCATCAGTGTCTTATACTTTATGGAATACAGGTTTTTGCCTTCTTAGGTTTATTCCTAGGTATTTTATTCTTTTTGATATGATAGTAAATGTGATTGTTCCTTTAATTCCTCTTACTGATATTTTGTTGTTAGTGTATAGAAAGGCAACAGATTTCTGTGTATTTATTTTATATCCTGCAAGTTTACTGAATTCACTGATGAGTTCTAGTAGTGATAGTATCATGTAATGTGAAAACAGTGACGGATTTATTTCTTCTTTTCCAATTAGGATTCCTTTTATTTCTGTTTCTTCTATGATGGCTGTGGATAGGACTTCAAAAACTATGTTGAATAAAAGTGGCAAATGTGTACATACTCGTCTTTTTCCTGATCTTAGAGGAAATGCTTTCAACTTTTCACCGCTGACTATGATGTTAGCCATAGGTTTGTAATATATGGCGGTTATTATGTTGAGGTATGTTCCCTCTATGTCCACTTTCTGGAGAGTTTTTATCATAAGTGAGAGTTGAATTTTGTCAAAAGCTTTTTTCTGTATCTCTTGAGATGATCATATTGATTTGTAAAGACTGAAAAATCCTTGCATCCCTGGGATAAATCCCAATGATCATGGTGAATAACCCTTTTAACATTTTGTTGGATTTGGTTTGCTAGTATTTTATTGCGGATTTTTGTGCCTATGTTCATCAGTGATATTGGCCTTTAATTTTATTTTTTTGTAGTATCTTTGTCTGGTTTTGATATCAGCCTGATGGAGGCCTCATTGAATGGCTTTGGGAGTGTTTCTTCCTCTATAATTTTTTTTGGAATTGTTTCAGAAGGATAGTTGTTAACTCTTCTGCAAATGTTTGGTTGAATTCACCTAAGAAGCCATTTAGTCTTGGGCTTTTGCTTGTTGGGAGCTTTTTAATCACAGTTTTAATTTCAGTACTTGTAATTGGTCTGTTGCTATTCCTTCCTGATCCAGTCTTGGGATATTGTACCTTTATAAGAATTTGTCCATTTCTTCTAAGTTGTTCATTTTATTGGCATATAGTTGCTTGTAGTAGTATCTTATGATCCTTTATATTTCTGTGGTGTGCATTGTAACTTCTTTTTTATCATTTCTAATTTTACTGATTTGTGTGCTTTCTCTTTTTTTCTTGATGAGTCTGGCTAAAGGTTTATCAATTTTGTTTAGCTTTTCAAAGAACCAGCTTTTACTTTCATTGATTGTTTTTATCATTTTCTTCATATCTACTTTATTTCTGCTCTGATCTTTATTATTTCTTTCCTTTTGCTAACATTAGGTTTTGTTTATTCGTCTTTCTCTAGTTGCTTTTTAGGTGTAAGTTTAGGTTGTTTATTTGAGATTTTTCTTGTTACTTGAAGTAAGATTGTATTGCTGTAAACTTCTCTCTTAGAACTGCTTTTGCTGCATACCATAGCTTTTGGAGTTACTGTTTCCCACAGTCCTGTGGAATTACTGTGATCAATCACTGCTGGCCTTCAATGTCAGATTCTCTGGGGACTCTTCCTCCCATTGTCAGATCCCCAGGCTGGGGAGTCTGACGTGAGGCTCAGAGCTTTCACTTCTCTGGGAGAACTTCTGTCGTATTTTGATTTTCCAGTTTGTGGGTTGCCCATGTGGCATGTATGGGATTTATTTTATCATGATTTCACCCCTCCTACCATCTCATTGTGGCTTCTTTGTATTTGGATGTCAGGTATCATTTTTTGGTAGGTTCCAGCATTTGTTTGTCAATGGTTGTTCAACAGTTAGTTGGGATTTGGTTGTTTCCATAAGTAAAGGTGAGTTTACATCCTTCTACTCCACATCTTGTCTCTGGACCAGTATTTCATTACTTTGGATGCAATATTAATTGTGGTTGTTTTCTTAACTTCTCTTTCTGATTAACTTCTCTCTTTCATTGTTGGTGTATAAAAACACAATAGATGTCCGTATATTGATTTTGTATCTTACATCTTTTTTGAATTCCTTTATTAGTTCTAATAGTTTTTGGTGCAGACTCTTGGGTGTTCTATATATAGTGTCATGTCATCTACAAAGAGTGATAGTTTTACTTCATTTTTTTTCCATATTGAGTTCCTTTTATTTATTTTTCTTGTCTGATTGTTGTGGCTAGGACTTCTAATAATCTGATGAATAAGGGTGGTGGAATGAGCATCCTTGTCTTGTTCCTGATACTTGGAGAAAATATTTTCATCTTCTCACCATTAAGTATGATGTTAGCTGTTGAGGTGTATTCCTTCTATACACACTTTGTTGAGAGATTTTTATCATAAATGAATGATGAATTTTTTGAAATCTTTTTCTGCATCTATTGAGATACCATATGATATTTATTCTTCCATTTGTTAATGTACTTTATCACAATGATTTTCAGATATTGAATATTCTTGCATCCCTGAAACAAATTCCACTTTATTGTAGAGTTTGATTATTTTAAAATATTGTTGAATTCAGTTTGGTAATATTTTGTAGAGGATTTTTTCATAAAAGTTCATTGGTGATATTTACTGGTAATATTTTTGTGTTGTCTTTGGTTTTGATATGAGGGTAAAGCTGACATCATAGAATAGAGTTGGAAGCATTTTTATTCTTCAGTTTTTTGGAGCAGGTTGAAAATGATGAATGTTAAGACTTCTTTAAATGTTTGGTAGAATTCTCCTGTAAAGCTGGTTGGTCCTGGACTTTTGTTTGTTGGGAGTTCTTATACTACAAATTACTGGTAATTGGTCTGCTCATATTTTTGACTTCTTCCTGATTCTGTCTTGGGATATTATCCTTTTTTGGGAATTTCTCCATTTCTTTTAGATTATCTATATTATTGGTGTATAATTGTTCATACTAATCTCTTATGATCCTGTGTGATTCTGTTTTGCTTTTTTTGTATTTTGTCCTTTTTAAATTTTTGATTTTATGTGGGCCTTCTTTTTTTCCATGGTGAATCTGTCTAAAGGTATAGCAATTTTGTTTTTTTTTTTCAAAAAACAGCTCTTATCTTCATTGATTTTTTCTATTATTTGTCTAGTCTCTATTTATTTATTTCTACTCTGATTTTTATTATTTGTTCCCTTTTATTAACTTTGGGTTTTGTTCCTTCTTTTTTATACTTCCTTCAGGTGTAAGGTAGGTTGTTTATTAGAGATTTTTCTTGTTTCTTGAGGTAGCCTTATATTGCTGTAAACCACTCGCTTAGTACTGCTTTTGTTGCATCCCATAGATTTGTTATCTTTGTGTTTTTAATTTCACTTGTCTCCCTAGAGTTATTTTACTTCCTCTTTAATTTCTCAGTAAGCCATTTGGTTTTTAGTTCCATATCATTTAGACTCCACTTGCATGTGTTTTTGTAGTTTTTTTTTCTTGTAGCTGATCTCTAGTTTCATTGTGTAGTGGTCAAAAATGATTCTTAATATGATTTTAAAAATTTAAAATATATCTTTACCAAACAGAGTGCTAATATTGCCTTGCTGGTTTTCATACAAAATATAAATTAAGGAAGGAACAGTTTTCTTTTTAAAAAGAGTCATTAAAATGTAAACTTGGACAGAATATTTCAACTTTAAATATAGGTGATTTTTGTATCATGAGAAATTTACTACAGTATCCTAGAACACATTGATCATAATGTTTATGCATACTTTTTCACTGTGTTTCTTGCAAAAACAGCTCTAGAAACTCTGGGAATAAACTCTGGTATAAAATTCCATTATCAAGATTTGGATATTCAAATTTCTAGAGTAAATCCGATTAGCTCAGGGTGAACATTGTTTAATTCAGGCATTCAACAGATATTCATTAAAAGTGCCAGCTACTATTGTAGTTAATTAATACACAGCAGTGAGAAAACAAACAAACAAAACTTATGTCCTTGGGGATGTTAACTTCTGCTTACATACATATAACATTTACTATATGCTATTCACTCTTTTACCTGCTTTATCAAAATTATATCATTCTTATATAACAAAATCCCATGAGGTAGGGATTATAAATATTACCCTTTGGGGGTTATAAAATTAAACAAATTGTATTAAGTAATTTTTTTCAAGGTCACATAGCTAGTAAGTGGTGAACCCAAAATTTGAACATAAGCATTCTGAGTCCAGAATCTATGCTCTTAAACTCTATAATATACGGACACAAAATACCAAGTTAAAACAGTCAGTAGATATTTTTTCCTTTTTTTAGTAAAACTAATATATAGTTGTAGAAAATTTAGAAATAAATAGAATAAAATTTGTATATATTTAGTAATTATATTACTTGTAATGGTAACATTTTAGTGCATGTTTACAATCTTTCTAACCTGTCTCCTGTTTAAAAAATTATACCTAACTTTTTAACAGAATGGAATTTAAAAGGCAAAGACCAAGGCTGGGTAACCATTGAAGAGGCTTTTGAAATATTCTAATTGATAGATGATGTTTGAACCATTGTAATAGCAGTAGAGGTGGTAAAATGTGCTTATTTCAGGAAATAGCTTGAAAGTTTGGTCAATATGATTGGCTGATTGATTAAATGTGGGTTTTGATAGAAAGCAGTTAAGATAATTTCAAGCTGTTTGCACACCAGAAGATATAGATGGGGAATTGACATATGAATTGTTCAGTTTTGTACATGTTAAATTTGATAGCTATCTAATAGATATCCAAGTAGAGATATTAAGCTGACAGCCAGATCTACATGTCTAGAGATTAAGGGAGAGGTCTGTGCAATATATATACATTTTTGGATCATCAATATATGTACTAAAAACCATGAAATAAGAAGATATAACTTAGGAAGTTGCGATAATTGGAAAGATCAGACATAATTTTCCACTCCTTATACCCACAACTTTTTAAATGTAATCTTGTAGCTTCTCCTGGCAAAAAGTTCACATAAAGTTGAATTTATCTAAGGTTGTGAATTAACCAAATATGACAAAGTTTCAGAAGGACAAGGAAGTTTAGGATACAAGCAATGAAATGATTATGGTTCACCACTGAATTTAAGAAGAATAAGGAAGGAAGTGAAAATATGAAATTAAAGTTGAGTTTTAAAAATTGATAGATTCAGTTGTAGAGTAGTACCATGCCTGTGAGTGGCTGACAATTTTCCTATCTTTCATCTCCCAACCAGTACTATGCAAACATGATGTTCTGAATTTGATGCTAATGCATGATAATTATCTTCAGTATTATAAACATCAAAATAAAATCTAACTCTATGTGTTAATTTGTCTCCTTTCCACAAGTATGTTAACAAGTTTTCTTTCCCTTAATTTTGTTACTAGAATATACTACAATAAGACTAATAATTTACTTAGTTTCACACACACACATGCACACACACTCACATGCACATGGAAATACACACACATGCAACACAGCAAATTTGCCTCAGAAATGTTTGCTGTTGGAAACCATTGCAATACTTGTTTTAGAATAATAAAATCTAAATGTTATTAATTTGTGGGAAGAATAGCAATAATTTTAAGCTAATCACAGAGATTTGGGCTTTGAGCTTGGTTTCATTTTTACCCACATTATTTTTATTATTTTATACGTTATAATACAAGGGAGGTCAGGAAGCATTTATACAAAAGTTTTTGTCATGGAGAACATTTTTTCTTCTAGTTTTCATTGGCTAAAGAGCAGCAAATTGCCTGAAGTTCCACAGCTATTCATTGCAAATATTAACTCTATATTATGTATTATTTTCTTTGTCTTTGTCCCAGGTTTTTTTCCTGAAAACTGATTTTGAACAGAATTAAGCAAAAATTTATTAATCAAAGAATGACATAGAGAAATAATAAGACTCTCCCTATGTGATTAGAAGCTTTGAGATAACAGTGGTCTATTAACTACAATACAAAATTCTTTAAGGACTTCAGTACCTATATATTACCACCATGAAAAAGGCCTACAGAATAAATCATTAGGAAGTCTTTCTGAAATAAAATTGAAAGTGTGTCCCCAAATATACACAGATCCTGCTCATTCCAAATTTAGATAGTATACAAAACTATGAGTCTGATATTTGAGAAAGATAAATGGGAAAGAGGATATTTGAAATTATAAAGATAATTGAAGGACTATATTAGATGATGCTAAAAATGAATAAGACTATTCTCTAATATTATAATGGCTGAAAAACCTATGATCAAGCAGCATAAACTGAGAAAAATATGTATTCATATACTGTAGCAATGAATTTCAAAATACTAAGACTGGGAAGTAATTCTTTAGGACTGAAGAATTACATTCAAAGAAGATAGAGTAGAATTACTTCACATTGACCTTTCTAGTCTTGAATAATGTTACCTCAAAAGGCATAAAGTATAAATACATGTAAAGATGTTACTGAATAATACCAAATACGAAGTTACTTGAGAAACTAGTTATGAGCACACTTTTATGAAATTGTAAGGTTGTTGCCCAAACCATCACTTGCTATAAATGACAGGAAGAATGACATCTTTCCTGAAAGAAATCAAGAACCAAGATTCTGTGAGAATGTTACATTTTTTTTGAAAAGATGGTGGAGTTGAATGATGCATTTGAGTTTAGCTACAGATCAGAGAATAAATCCCAGTCATTTTAAGTAGTTTTAAGATATCGATTTTGGAGGCAGGTTCTAGGCTGGATCTCCATAAATGATTTTCAGAATACCACCATAGACTAACTCAGCAGGAGTGCTGCACACTTCTGCCCCATTCAAGAGCTAAGAATTATAAGGCAGCCAGTGCAAACATTGGCTTCCTGGGCTTTGATTCCATTACCTGCATGTTGTTACCAGAACTGCTGGCTTAAAAGTTAGAGAAATAAATATTCTAGATTTTCAGCAGCACAAATAAGTATGTCTTCCTTGCTCTATACACCTTCACAAAATTTGTGACATGATGCTGGAATCTCTGCTGATGTTTCTGAAGAAAAATCCAATACCTGCATGATGTTAACTGTCAAAAGAAACAAAAGCAGCAATATATGCATAGCTTCAACCAAATTTTCACCTTTCATTTCTTATGTGATAACCTCTGGTGGAGCCTGAAACACCTACAGAACATTAGTTCCAGGCAAGTTTGAGAAATGTAGTTTTTTTTTTTTAATTTGTGCAGTAAAAGAAGGCATAATAATGGGGTGGCAAGGGGGATGTTAGGAATCAGCTAATTTACATGAGTTACCAGCTCAGTGTGGAGTACAGAGTCAAAACTGACAATTTTTACCTCATTCCTTGTCTTCTCACCCTTAATTATGACAAACCTGCATGAGCATCCTTAACTTCAACAGTATCTTGCTCTCTCAATGAGAGGGGTTTTCCAATTCCTCACCAAAAAGCTTTTATTCCTAGGAGCTATTACTAAAAAAAAGCATATCTCTATCTCTATCTATCTATCTTTCTATCTATATTTATATATATTCCTGTATGTGTTGGGAGGAAAATATTTTGGACCTTTTTATTAAATTATTAGTAGACTAGCCTGAGTTAATATAGTAAACCAAAATATCACATATCTTGAATTATTTTCAAAATTCTACATAGGTTTCTTCATTGTTATTGTTTATGAATTCAAAGCACAGTAACCCTTCTGCTTATGCACCAGCCCCTGCCTCCACAGGCACAAGGGAGGCCTCCTGCTAGAAGCAGCTTGTGTGTACCGCCATCACCTCCTCTGCCCCCTCTCCCCAGCCTGGGTGACCTGCTTGCCTCTATCATTTGCCTGATGGGCTTATATATTCAACTGCTACCCTGGCACTCTCCCACCTGGATGGACTGCTCACCTCAAACATGGCCTCGGCTCCTTCCTACCTGATGGGCTTGTGTACTCTAGCAACCTCTGGAGCAGACTCCAGTGGGAGGGACACATGCAGAGGTGGGGCTGAAAGCACACCTGAGCTTCAAGGGTCATGTGACTAAGGAAGAAGAACTGAAATATCACCTCGTGGCTGTGCAAACCACTAAGTTACACTTTCTCTGAGAGCTTCTTAAATTCAGAGCTTGCAAAACATCTGAAAAGACAAGTGCACCTGTAGCTGGGATGGGTCTGGCTTTATTAGCTGTGGACTTCGTGGGAATATACACCCAGGGTTTGGGCCAGGCCAGTGTCTCAGCAGCCACCATAGCTCCCACAGTGGGTGCAGGTGCATGACTACCACAGGCCTTGTACCTGACCTCAGTGCATCTATATCAGTGGCCTGGTGAAAACAATGCCTCAGAGTCACCAGGGCCAATTGCTATCATACCCACAATTAAGGTGGGACCAATACCAGTGTCAACAACATTGTATGATGTGAATTTTCACAATGAGTGAAAGAGGATAAAAGAGAGCACATTGACAGGTGAACAGCTCCAGAAGAGTAGTACTCAGTGGCTTCTCTCTCAGTGGGAGTGCTCCAATACTGCCTACCTCACACCACAGATGAGAAACACAGCTAAGAAATAGGTCTGGAGACCTCTACTCCAACAACTAGGGAGTAGACCTCACCCCTGAAAGGGCAGTGACAAGCACAGAGCAAGGGGAGACCCCACTCAATATTGAGGGAAGGCTCTGGTCACCAAATCACCAAACTGTCAAAAATTAAATACAAAGAAAACATGTTAAAAGCAGCAAGGGAAAAACAACAAATAACACACAAGGGAATCCCCATAAGGTTAACAGCTGATCTTTCAGCAGAAATTCTGCAAGCCAGAAGGGACTGGCAGGACATATTTAAAATGATGAAGGAGAAAAACCTACAACCAAGATTACTCTACCCAGCAAGGATCTCATTCAGATTTGATGGAGAAATTAAAACCTTTACAGACAAGCAAAAGCTAGGAGAGTTCAGCACCACCAAACCAGCTTTACAACAAATGCTAAAGGAACTTCTCTAGGCAGGAAACACAAGAGAAGGAAAAGACCTACAACAACAAACCCAAAACAATTAAGAAAATGGTAATCAGAACATACATATTGATAATTACCTTAAATGTAAATGGATTAAATGCTCCAACCAAAAGACACAGGCTCACTGAATGGATACAAAAACAAGACCCATATATATGCTGTCTACACGAGACCCACTTCAGACCTAGGGACACATACAGACTGAAAGTGAGGGGATGGAAAAAGATATTCCACGCAAATGGAAATCAAAAGAAAGCTGGAGTAGGAATTCTCATATCAGACAAAATAGACTTTAAAATAAATACTGCTACAAGAAACAAGGAAAGACACTACATAATGATCAAGATATCAATCTAAGAAGAAGACATAAAAATTGTAAATATATGCACCCCAAACTAGGAGCACCACAACGTATAAGGCAAATACTAACACCCATAAAAGGCAAATCAACAGTAACACAAAAATAGTGGGGGATTTTAACACTACACTTACACCAATGGATAGATCATACAGACACAATATTAATAAGGAAAAACAAGCCTTAAATGACACATTAAACTAGATAGATTTAATTGATGTTTATAGGACAGTCTTCCCAAAAGCAGCAGAATAAACATTCTTCTCAAGTCCACACAGAACACTCTCCAAGATAGATCACATCCTGGGCCACAAATCAAGCCTTGGGAAATTTATGAAAATATAAACCATATCAAACATCTTTTCCACCCACAATGATATGAGATTATAAATCAATTACAGGAAAAAAAACTGGGGAAAAGACAAACTCATGGAAGCTAACCACTGTGTTACTAAAAAATCAATGGATCACTGAAGAAAACAAAGAGGAAGTCAAAAAATACCTAGAGACAGATGAAAATGAAAACGTGATGATCCAAAGCCTATGGGACACAGCAGAAGCAGTTCTAAGAAGGAAGATTATAGCAATACAATCTTACCTCAAGAAACAAGAAAAATCTCAAATAAACAACTTAACCTTACACTTAAAGAACTAGAGAAAGAAGAACAAACAAAACTCAATGTTATTAGAAGGAAATAAATCAATCATAAAGATCAGAGCAGAAATAAATGAAATAGGGAGAAAAAAAGTATAGCAAAGATTTATGAAACTAAAATGTGGTTCTTTGAGAAGATAAACAAAATTGATGCACTTTTAGCCAGACTCATCAAGAAAAAAAAAAAGGAGAAGACTCAAATCGATAAAATTAAGAATGAAAAAGAAGTTAAAATGGACACCACAGAATTACAAAACATCACAAAACATTATTACAAGCAACTATATGCAAATAAAATGGACAACCTAGAAGAAATGGACAAATTCTTAGAAAGAAACAACCTTCCAAGACTGAACAAGAAAGAAATACAAAATATGAGCAGATCAATCACAAGTAATGAAATTGAAACTGTAATTAAAAGTTTTGAAACAAACAAAAGTCCAGGACCAGACGGCTTCACAGCCAAATTCTATCAAACATTTAGAGAAGAGTTGGCAAGTACCCTTCTGAAACTCTTCCAAAAATTTACAGAGGAAGGAAATCTCAGAAGCTCATTCTACATGGCCACCATCACCCTGATACCAAAACCAAACATATCACAAAAAGAAAATCACAGGCCAATATCACTAATGAACAAAGATACAAAAATTCTCAACTAAATACTAGAAAACCGAATCCAACAACACATTAAAAGGATCATACACCATGATCAAGGGGGACGTATCCCAGGGATGCAAGCCTTCTTCAATATACACAAATGAACCAATGCGATACATCATATTAACAAATTGAAGAATAAAAACCATATGATCATCTCAATAGATGCAGAAAAAGCTTTCTGACAAAATTCAACACCCCTTTATGATAAAAAGTCTGCAGAAAGTGGACATAGAGGTAGCCTACCTCAACATAATAAAGGCCATATATGACAAAACTACAGCAAATATCATTCTCAATGGTGAAAAACTGAAAATATTTCCTTGAAGATCAGGAACAAGGCAAGCATGCCCACTTTCACCAGTATTATTCAACAGAGGTTTGAAAGTCCTAACCACTGCAATCAGAAGAAAAACAAATAAAAGAAATCTAAATTGGAGAAGGAGAAACAAAACTGTCACTGTTGCAGATAACATGATAATATACATAGAAAATCCTAAATATGCCAGCAGAAAAATTTTAGAGCTCAGCAATGAATTTGGTAAGATCGCAGGATACAAAACTAATACACAGAAATCTCTTGCATTCCTATACACTAACAACGAAATATCAGAAAGAAAATCACGGAAAAGATCCCATTTACCATTGAATCAAAAAGAATAAAATACTTAGGAATAAATGTACCTAAGAATGCCAAAACATATACTGTGAAAACTGTAAGATACTGAGGAAAGAAATGAAAGACGATGCAAACAGATGGAGATATATACCATATTCTTGGATTGTGTTTGTGGGAATGTATACAGGTTCAGCCATTATGGAGAACAATATGGAGGTTCCCTAAAAAACTAAAAATAGAGCTATCATATGATCCAGCAATCCCACTCCTGGGCATATATCCAGAGAAAATCATGGTTTGAAAGGATACATGCACCCCAGTATTCACTGCAGTGCTGTTTACAATAGCCAAGACATGGAAACAACCTAAAAGTCCACCAACAGAGGATTGGATAAAGAAGATGTGGTATATATACACAGTAGAATATTATTCAGCCATGAAAAAGAACAAATTAATGCCATTTGCAGCAATATGAATGGACCTAGAGATTCTCATACTGAGTGAAATAAGTCAGACAGAGAAAGACAAATATCATAAGATATTGCTTATATGTGGAATCTAAAAAATGGTTTCAAGTGAAATTATCTACAAAACAGAAATAAAGTTACAGATGTAAAATATAAACTTATGATTACTGGGGGGTAAGGGAGGGAGGGATAAATTGGAAGATTGGGATTTACACATACTTACTATTATGTATAAAATTGAAAACTATTAAGGACCTACTGTATAGCACAGGGAACACTACTCAGTACTCTGTAATGGCCTATATGGGAAAATAATCTAAAAAATAGTGGATATATGTATATGCATTACAGATTCACTTAGATGTACACCTGAAATAAACACAGCATTGTAAATCAACAATACCCCAATAAAAATTAAAAAAAACCAAAGGGATAGACCAAAGTATATGGGACAAAGTAAATAGAAGAACTCACAAGGGAGGAAATAATAATATGAGTAGAAATTAATAAGGAATATAATAGTAAAGTGAATGACCTGATTACTTTTTTTAAGTAGTAAAGTGTATAAATTTGCATCTTATTTTCTAATAAAAAGAGTGAGCACAAATATATAAAATAAGAAATTATAACAAGGAATAACAATTAAAATAAATGAAATTTTAAATACATGAAAGACAACTGTGCACACATTAAACCACACAAATATGAAAATCTGGATGAAATAGTTTCCTAGGCAAATACAGATTACCAAAATTGATTCTGTTACAGTTAGAAATCTAAAGAGACCAATTTCCAAAGAACATATAAAGTTATTAAGAAAGCATTCCATAGAACTGCACAAGTCCCATATGATTTCACAGGGGAAAAATATCATACATTCAGAGACTAGATAGTATCAGTACTCTATAAATTATCCCAGAGCATTGAAAAAAATGAGAATTTTTTTATGAAACCAATATAACACTAATATGTCAGGTAAAGATATTACAAGGAAAGGAAAAGGACCATAAATGGCAAAGCAAAAAATCTAATCAAATATTAGCTAACAGAATCCAACTCCACAATGAGAGAAGAATATACCATGAGTAAGTGGTATTTATTCAAAGCATTCTGTGTGGTTCAATATTAGTGTCTTATATTAATAAATTTAAAGGAAATATATGACTATATATTTAGACATTGATAATTGCTTTGACAAATTTAAAACCTACTCATGATAAAAAAGACTCAAGGAAATAGTAATTGAGAAACAGTCTCAAAATGATAATATATATATATATATATATATATCTTACTTCAAATACCAATATCTTTTTTAATGGAGAAATATTAGAGACATTTCTATCAAGTTCATGGACAATGCAGGAGTATTTATTATCTCTGTTTCTATTTAATGCTACTATTCAACACTTTTTTTAAAACATCATTATTGGAGTATAATTGCTTTACAATGGTGGGTTATTTTCTGCTTTATAACAAAGTGAATCAGTTATACATATACATATGTTCCCATATCTCTTCCATCTTGTGTCTCCCTCCCTCCCACCCTCCCTATCCCACCCCTCTAGGCGGTCACAAAGCACCGAGCTGATCTCCCTGTGCTATGCGGCTGCTTCCCACTAGCTATCTCTTTTACGTTTGGTAGTGTATATATGTCCATGCCACTCTCTCACTTTGTCAGAGCTTACCCTTCCCCCTCCCCATATCCTCAAGTCCATTCTCTAGTAAGTCTGTGTCTTTATTCCCGTCTTACCCCTAAGTTCTTCATTACCTTTTTTTTTTCTTAGATTCCATATATATATGTTAGCATACGGTATTTGTTTTTCTCTTTCTGACTTACTTCACTCTGTATGACAGACTCTAGGTCCATCCACCTCACTACAAATATCTCAGTTTTGTTTCTTTTTATAGCTGAGTAATATTCCATTGTATGTATGTGCCACATCTTCTGTATCCATTCATCCGATGATAGACACTTAGGTTGCTTCCATGTCCTGGCTATTATAAATAGAGCTGCAATGAACATTTTGGTACATGACTCTTTTTGAATTTTATTCAATATTTAATATTAGTCAATACAATTTGACAAGAAATATCAATGAGGCATTCTAATAGGTTCAAAAAAGTAAAATTATCTCTATTTGTAGAATATGTGATAGTTGTGCTGGCAAAAGTGTTGCCCAAGACTACCACCAGGGTCAGTGATTTCCTAGGACTCAAAAAACTCAGCTTATAGTTTTATTCATTTTTTTATTTCAATAAAAGTATACAAAGGAAAATAAGCAAAGAAAACAAGGTACATTGGGGAAAACATGGACAAGCCAGGTGCTATGTTTCAAGAGTCCTCTCCCGGTGGAGTTAGATGGCATGTACTTAGTTATTCCAGCACCAAATTGTAACAACAGGTATGAAATATGTACCAAGGATAGATTGAATCTCATTAGAGACTCAGTCCCCAAGCTTTTTATTGGAGGCTGGTCCTGGAAGTATCTTCTGCCTAACACATATAAAAATTCCAGTCTCTCAGAAGAAAAACAAGTGTTCACTGTAAACCACATTGTTTGTACAACAATTAGGCACAGTGAGCCTCTCTTATCAGTTCTGGTAATGATGTAAACCTTCTCAAATGCAAGTTCCCACATGCCTATGAAAGGCCAAACTTACAAGAAGGTCTTTCTAAAGATAATAATCTGGGACTTGCTCTGTTAATTATTTTCTGTACAATAGTCTAACTGGAAAACCCCAAATAATCAATGATAAGACCAAATTAAGAAAAAAAAAGAATGCAGTGAGTAGCAGGATACTAAGTTAATGTACAATAATCAGTAAACTTCATATACATAAATAATAAAGAGTTAGAGTACATAATGGTAAAAAGAAACATTCAAATTACAATAACAATAAAGAAGATTAAGTATTTAGGAAGAAGTTTAACAAGGAATGTGCAAAACCTATGTTCTAAAAATTTTAAAACCTTCCTGAGCAACATTTAAGAACACTTGAAACAGAAAATATCCCTTAATCTTGGATGGCACATATCAAGTATTAGCAGGAGGTCAATTATCCTTAAGTTAATTTATAAATTCAATGCAAATCCAATAAAAATATTAAAAAAACAATTTTATGCAGTTAGATGCATTGATACTGAAGTTCCCCTAATCAAAGAAATATGAAAGAATAGCTAGGAAAATACTGAAAAAGATAAAGTATAAGGGAGAACTAGCTTTACCAGTCATTGAAACATACTTTAGAGTCTCTGTATTTAGAACAGTATAGTACAGTACATGAGTAGAAAAAATAGACCACTGGAATAGAATTTAATGTCTAGAATTACATACAAAAACATATGGACATTTAGTGTATGACAAAGTTGGTATCTCAACTCACAGTGTAAAAAATACACTTTTTAATATATTATAATTGGACAATTGTTTAACCATTTGGAGAAAAGATAAATCTCATGTCTCACACTATGCCAAAGGATAAACTTCAAAAGAATTAGGGATCTAAATGTACATTATGAACCTTCAAAGTACCAGAAGAAAAATTAATAAAAATCTAATTTTATACTTTTTTAAATTGAGGTAAAATTGACATATAACATTATATTAGTGTTAGCTCTACAACATAATGATTTCATATTTGTATACACTGTAAAATAATCATCATAATAAGTCTAGTTATCATTTGTCACTCTACAGTTACAGATTATTTTTCTTTTCTTTTTTCATATGGTGAAGACTTTGAAGACTTACCTACTTAGCAACTTTCAAATATTCAATACAATATTATTAAGTGTAGTCACTATTCTGTATATTATAGGTAAATTTATCTTTAACCTTAGTACAGTGAAAGATTTTCTCTGACTTAAAATCCATAGACAATAAAAATGATTGATAAATTTGACTTTTTTTAAAAGTTTGTATGAACAAAGTTACCATAAGCAAAGCCAAAAGGCAACTGACAGAGAAAATATTTGCAGCATATACTATAGACAAAAAGTTGTTTTCTCTAATATATAAGTAAGTATTAAATATTTAGGGACAAAAGGCCAAAAACTCAGTGGAAAAATGGGAATGATACACAAAAAGATAATTAACCAAAAATGTAAAAATGACTTTCAAAAATACTAAAAATTCTCAATCATAAATAGAGAAATGTAAATTTTAAAAAGTAAATAAATAAGACACCATTCCTCACCTATCAGGCTGACAAAAATTCAAAACAACAACAGATTCTGTTGGGAAGGCTGTGGAAAAACAGGTACTCTCAGTTCAATTTCAGTTGTTCAGACAGGAAATCTTGGTAACATGATTTTAAATTAAATTTATTTTTGAGGTAGTTGTAGACTTATATGTAGTTATAAGAAATAACACATAGATTCCAAGTACCCTTTACCCAGTTCCCTCTAATGGCAATATCTTAACACTATAGTACAATATCACAATCAGAATACTGACACTGTTCAACTCAACCATGTTATTCAGATTTCCCAGTTTTATTTATATTCATGTTTATGTATATGTGTGTGTATGTGTGTGTGTGTGTGTGTGAATGTGCCTGTATTCAGTTCTATACAATATCATGTGTAAGTTCATGTAAGCAACCACCATCTGAATCAAGAAACAGTATCCTTACCACAAGAGTCCCTAATTTTTGGCAACATACTTGAAATCTCAATTTTTCTCATATCCCATGACCTATTCACTAGAAAATCCAAAGTGGTCCATTTAAAACATAAGTGAAATCATGCCATTCTTCAGGGACTCACAGACCTTTATAACTGCCTATTTTCATAGGTGATTTTGTCTCTGTGTACCTCTCTGGCCTTATATTTTACCACCCTCCCTGGGACTCACTCTGACTAAGGTACACTAGCCTCCTTGCTGTTTCACAGTCACAATCAGTATGCTACTGTTTCTGAGTTTTTGCATTTATTGTTCTTTCTGCCTTGAATGCTTTTACCTCAGAAATGTACATGTCTTCCTCACTTTAAAGACTCTGTTCTAATGTCATTGATTTAGAGGTACCTTTCCTAACTACCTCATACAAATAGCACCCTCTAGCCTGACACTACTTATTCTTAACATCCTGCTTTATTTTTCTCCATATCACCTATTAATATCTGACATCTTGTATATATATATACTCATACATGTGTTTACATTGTCTATATCCTTTTACTACAAAGCAAGTTTCATGAAATTTATGTGTCAGTCTTATATTGAGTAGTGCTGGAGCATGTAGTAAGATAATAATATTTGCTGAATACATGAATGAGAAGAAATAGAACACAAATAAGTCGTGTCTGGTAGTGGTGGTAATGGGGAGATACTACTTATTAAACAAATGCATCTAGATAAGAGATTAATAAAAATAAAGAACTGAACATTTATAAATATGTGACATTTGACCTATTATTAGTTGATCTGTCAGTCTGCTGACCTACCTCTCTATTTATTGTGAAAAAGATGCACATACACCTTTGTGTAAGCACAGAAAACATGTCTGTAAGGATATGCCCCGAAGTGCTAACTGTATGTAGCTAATACTGTTGGTGCCACATCTAGATCCATGTGTCACCTCAGCTTCTGAAAGTTTTGTTCTAAAAATATCGACCAACAAACTTGAGAGCTTGTCCTTAGCTACTGGATCTACTGCCCTGTACAGGGATAGGTGGAGATTTACTCCCCTGCCCCTTAACCACTGGTAGCAAAATACTGAGAGAAGTAGGAATACAAGAACTTCAGCATCTTTTTCTAGATACAGGAAAAAAAAAAAAACTCTGAGGCTGGGCTGACTACATAATTTATAGGGCCCAGTGCAAAATAAAAATGAGAGGATCCTTGTTCAAAAATTAAGAGGATCCCTTCCAAGTGGGTGGGGGCGCTGTGCAGTTAGGCCTCATGTCCATGAAGCTGACCCTGTTTTGAAGTATATTTTATGCTTCAGAGGTGTAGAATCTCTGATTTCACCTGAAATTGCATCCTTTTTGGATCCTTGTTTTTCCTGCCGCTTGCTTTTTACAATTTTCCTAGGAGTACTCCCTTAATAAATCACTTGCACCTGAATCCTTATCTAAAAATCATCATTATGCGTAGTAAAAGTCTTCACAATGTAACTTTGAAGTCAGTAAAATGCTATATAATACATAATATGCTGCATTTGATATCCAATTTGGGAGAGTATGCCAAATAATCAGCAAAAGTTTACCCACACATAAATACTATATCCTGTCACTTTTCTAACACTTATAATTTTGGTAATATTGTAACAAAAAATCGATTTAAATAAACAAATAAACATACAAAAATCCTATCACAATATGTTCTCTACATCCACAGTAAAATGAGAAACAGGAAGGCAAACTTTGCTCAAAGTGTTTGCATTTCCTAAGTATTTCAAAGCTTTTAAAAAAAAGTAGTCATGAAAGTTTCCATATCCTCATAAATGCTCTAAAGCAGTTTGAGAGATGTTTGTAGAGAATGTTTTCACTCTCAAAATAACCATGGAGAGCTTTAAAGGAACTGTGAAGTGGCATGAGCTGTGAAGTGGCATGATAAGAGTGGTGAGGCATATTTGGCACATATAAAATGTGAGCCTCTTTTGAGCTATTGAATTGGATTGTCACTCTTTTTACTGCAATGAATTCAATCTCCTTATTCTCTCCACTTCAAACGATTCATTTCAATAAGTATAGGGAGCATATCTGGAAACTCCAACGACTGGACTCTTTCTGTGAACAGACAAATAACAGACCTAACTAGGGGAAGGGTTTAGTCATCAAAGGAAATTTCAGTCAATTCCCCAATCCAAAACTGCCTTTCAATAGTTATTAATATGAAGCTGATGTGTCCGGGTTATACTAGGCTAGTGAACAAAAATACATATGGCAGGCTTAAATATTTCTGTAACACATGAGTTTCTTGTGAGGGTTCTGCTGGAGTTATGGACCAGACATATTTACCACCTTATCATTTAAGAATTATTGGACAATAAAATACTTTGTGCATGTGAGGACTTTCTAATTTTCCCTGATAACAGTGTATGTCTGCTGACTTTAGTAGTTCTCTTATACGCACCTCTCAGTATAATAATAGTGAATTTTCTAGGTAGTGGCCGGTTAATAGCTTAAAATATTAGAATTCAAAGTAACAGAATAAAAACAAAACAAAATGAACTGAAAATTGGAAATGGATCAGAGACAGAAGACAGGAGAGACTCTATGCATGTGAACTTTTGCCAATGATTGACTAAAGTATGGTAACTTGTCAGAATCAAGTGTCGGACACAACGTGGAACAGACACCTACAGTGGGGAACAAGCAAATAATTTGTATCATAGTAAGCTTTATATGGTGTAGGACATATTTTTAATATTTATCTTAATTTTAGTTTCACTAGTAAGCACATAAAATTAGTCTTATGGCTCATAAAGTATAAACTTGAACATAAAATGAGGGGTTAATGACAGAGAGTTAGCAGGAATGACTAGATGTCTCTTGAATCCATTCGTGTATGCACATGGAGAGGTAGATAAACCATGTCAATTTTATGTATCCTGGAGGTATTCAGATAAAAGATAAGAAAAATATTGTTGCTCAGAAAGCCCAATTGTCATTCTTTTTAAATGTAAAATTGGAATTGAGAAAATGTACTTACTGAGGTGGTATAGACAAATGTTCATAGATTCTCAGAACCTTCCGTTAAACTGATTTTTATCTCAGGTTCCCACTTCCTTATAAACTCTCATTTGCTGATCCTCTTCAAAGGAACAATTGATTAGGTTTTTCAAACATCTATAAGTGTGTTTTTGCAGCCCTCTTTATCTCCAGAAAATCCTAATTAGTTTCAACCCATTTTTTAGCTATCCCAGCAGTACTACAGAAAAACCTCATGTTCTAGCAACCCAGGAAGAATGGGTCACTATGCAAAGCTATTTTGGCCTAGATTAACAATTCAGAATTTATCCTTCTAATCACCAGGAAAGTTTTTCTCAGATGTTGGTCAGTAATACAGTGTGGAGATCAAACAAATTATCCCAGGCTGGTTAACTTCTGAATGAAACTCCACATGTACCACATGTCAGAATGTAGCAGAAAGTAGGCAGCAGACACTTACAGGAGTATGTATATTTAGTGCATATTGTATGATACCTGTAAAGCACTCATTAACCGTAAGATTCAAGGTAATAAGTATGTTATCAAGCATTTACCTTGGCTCAGCCATATGAAATTGAGAATTTACTTCATCATAGACTTAATATCATCTTAAGGGATCATTTTGTTAAATTTTTTCTCATACATTATATAATTGGAGACATTCTTTGTCATCTGTTTAAAACACACTTTGCCTTATATGGTGCCAAAAGCCTTAAGCATAATGGACCCAGGCAGCCTCCATGGAGAGATTATTTGACATTTGTACATCTATAAGAATCAGTCACATATCCCTTGCTTAACCTCCTGTTAGATGCTCATATCTAACTTCAAATGGGTCTCCAGAAAGCTGTTTTGATTATAAATTTATTGAAAAATCTATAAACATTTTTCTTCCTAACTTGACCCTTGAGAGGAAAAACTACCTCATACAGAATATTTATTGTTATCACTGAAAGCACTTCCACATACCAGCCCCTCCCTTCCTGGGACCTCTCAACATTATATGAGACAAAATATGTTTTAACATTATAAGTTTGCTTTTCCTTTTGATATACTTCCTTAAGGATGCCTTCTGATTTCTCCTTATGTTGGCCCTTAATTTCCTTTTTTTTTCCCCAGCAATAGGGGCATGATATTTTTTAACCATGAAGTAATTTGAAAAGTCATATAATATATTTACCACCATTCTTTAGAATAAATGCATGTATACCACTGAATGCCTTTTCTGTACTGAATGCAAAAAGATGAATGGGTTTGTCTTTGCTATAAATAATTGACCTTGGTAACAAAGGAGCTGAATGGCTCCCTTGATCCTGAAGAGAACACACACAGAGGAGGTTAGAGTGAGAAATATTATCTTTATAATATCTCACTCTATTTTATAAAAAGAAACAAATATATTTTGAATGAAGCAATTTGTAAATGGAATTTAATATTTAGTAATATGTTTCTCTGAAAGCTGATTCTATACAATATACAGAGGATTTTCAGTTTTGAAAATGCAATCTGTGCAAATTATTCTAGTTGCTTTTAGCAAAGGCAGGAAATTTTCTTTTGCTTCTTTTGAGTTGTGAATTTTATTTAATATATAAAGTCAGTTCCTTATACTGGTATACTTCTACTCGGGGACTAAATTAATGCAAATCTAAGACGTACTGGATGTTCCAAAATAAATAAATGAATAAATAAATAAATAAAGCTATTCTACTGACCTGTATCCTTTTGCTGCACCTTCCCATATTTTTTTCCTCTCTCTCTGTCTCTAGCTCTAACTTTGACCAGTCAGATTCCTTAGGTGATTAAAAAGCAGTGAAAGTAGGTATAATTTGGCTAAGATAACTTTTTTTTTCTCTTACAAAATAAGCTTTTATTTGGAAGGACAGAATGATTTAAGGTGCAGGCTCTGGTATAATTTTGGTACCTGAAAACATATCTGTATAAAATGACATGACTCTTTTTTTTTTTTTTTTTGGCCACGACACGCAACTTGAAAATTCATAGTTCCCCAACCAGGGATTGAACCCTCACTTCCAGGGAATTTAGCTCATTCCAGTCTTAAACAGCCCCTGTTTCCATACCTTAGCACAGTCCTATTTTCCAGGCACATGCTAATTGCATGAAGACATAGAAATTGACCAGCTGATTAGTGAAATAAAAAAGTTGAAAAATTAAGGGACTCTTTTTGATAGTCTCTTTTTTTCATATTTCTTTGTTTCATTTTATTTTTAAATTTTAATTGGAATATAGTTGACTTAAAATGTTGTGTTAGTATGTGCTGAACAGCAAAGTTAATCAGTTATACATACACATATATCCACTCCTTTTTAGATTCTTTTCTCATATAGGTCATCACAGAATATTGAGTAGAGTTCCCTGTGCTATACAGTAAGTCCTTATTAGTTATCTATTTTATATATAGTAGTGTGTATATGTCAATCCCAGTCTCCCAATTTATCCCTCTCTCCCCCTTTCCCCTTATTAACCATAAGTTTGTTTTTTACATTTGTGACTCTATTTCTGTTTTGTACATAAGTTCATTAGTACCATATTTTAGATTCCACATATAAGCGGTGTCATATATTTGTCTTTCTCTGTCTGACTTACTTCACTCGGTATAATGATCCCTAGGTTCATCCATGTTGTTGCAAATGACATTTTTTGGGGTTCTTTTTGTGGCTGAGTAATATTACATTTTATATAAGGTACCACATCTTCTTTATCTATTCCTCTCTCAATGGACATTTAGGTAACTTCTGAATAGGAAAACTTTAAAAATCATATAGGCAAAGAGATTCTAATTCTCTTCAAGACCTCTTGAAGAGTTGGGCAAAGATGTGCTGCTCCAGTACAAATTTTTAAAGTAGTGTTTTATGTTGAATTTTGTCTCCCCAAAATTTACGTCTAAGTTCTAACTCCAGGGCTATAGGTCAAATGTTTGAGTTTCTCCAAAATTCATTTATTTTTTTAACATCTTTATTGAAGTATAATTGCTTTACAGTGGTGTGATAGTTTCTGCTTTATAACAAAGTGAATCAGCTATACGTATACATATATCCACATATCTCCCAACTCTCCCTCCCACCCTCCATACCCCACCTCTCTAGGTGGTCCCAAAGCACCGAGCTAATCTCCCTATGCTATACGGCTGCTTCCCACTAGCTAACTATTTTACATATGGTAGAGTATGTATGTCCATGCCACTCTCTCACTTCGTCCCAGCTTACCCTTCCCCCTTCCTGTGTCCTGAAGTCCATTCTCTACATCTGCATTTTTATTCCTCTCTTGCCCCTAGGTTCTTCAGAACCATTTATTTTTTTCTAGATTCCATAAATATGTGTTAGCATATGGTATTTGTTTTTCTCTTTCTGACTTAGTTCACTCAGTATGACAATCTCTACGTCCATCCAACTCACTACAAATAACTCAGTTTCATTTATTTTTAAGGCTGAGTAATAATTCATTGTATACATGTGCCACATTTTCTTTATCCATTCATCTGTCAATGGACACTTAGGTTGCTTCCATGTCCTGGCTATTGTAAATAGTGCTGCAATGAACATTGTGGTACATGATTCTATTTGAATTATGGTTTTCTCAGGGTATATGCCCAGTACTGGGATTGATGGGTCATAAGGTAGTTCTCTTTTTATACTTTAAAGGAACCTCCATACTGTTCTCCATAGTGGCTTTATCAATTTACATAACCATCAACATTGCAAGAGGGTTCCCTTTATTCCACACCCTTTCCAGCATTTATTGTTTGCAGATTTTTTGATGATGGCCATTCTGACAGATGTGAGTTGATACCTCATTGTAGTTTTGATCTGAATTTCTCTAATGATTACTGATGTTGAGCATCCTGTCATGTGTTTCATGGCAATCTGTATATCTTCTTTGGAGAAATGTCTATTTAGGTCTTCTGCCCAGTTTTTTGGATTGGGCTGCTTGTTTTTTTGATATGGAGCTGCATGAGCTGTTTGTATATTTTGGAGATTAAACCTTTGTCAGTTGCTTTGTTTGCAAATATTTCCTCCTATTCTGAGGATTGTATTTTCATTTTCTTTATGGTTTCATTTGCTGTGCAAAAGCTTTTAAGTTTCATTAGGTCCCATTCATTTATTTTTGTTTTTATTTTCATTTCTTTAGGAGGTGGGTCAAAAAGGATCTTGCTGTGATTTATGTCATAGAGTGTTCTGCCTATGTTTTCCTCTAAGAGTTTTATAGTGTCCAGCCTTACATGTAGGTCTTTAATAGATTTTGAGTTTAATTTTGTGTATGTTAAGAAGTGTTCCAATTTCATTCATTTACATATAGCTGTCCAGTTTTTGAAGCACCACATATTGAAGAGGCTGTCTTTTCTCCATTTTATATTCTTGCCTTCTTTATCAGAGAAAAGTTGTATACATGTGCATGGGCTTATCTCTGGGCTTTCCGACCTGTTCCATTGATCTATATTTCTGCTTTTGTTCCAGTACAATATTGTCTTCATTACTTTAGCTTTGCCATATAGTCTGAAGTCAGGAGGTGTGATTCCTCCAGCTCTGTTTTTCTTTCTCAAGATTGCTTTGGCTCTTCGGGGTCTTATTTGTTTCCATACAAATTGTGAAAATTTTTGTTCTCTTTCTGTGAAAAATGCCATTAGTCATTTAACAGGGATTGCATTGAATCTGTAGATTGCTTTCTGTAGGATAGTAATTTTCACAATGTTGATTCTTCCAATCCAATAACATGGTATATCTCTCCATCTGTTTGTATCATCTTTAATTTCTTTCATCAGTGTCTTATAATTTTCTGCATACAGGTCTTTCTTCTCCTTAGGTAGGTTTATTCCTAGGTATTTTATTCTTTTTTTGTTATGGTAAATGAGAGTGTTTCCTTAATTTCTCTTTCAGATTTTTCATCATTATGGTATAGGAATGCAAGAGATTTCTGTGCATTAATTTTGTATCCTGCTACGTTACCTAATTCATTGATTTGTTCTAGTAGTTTTCTGGTAGCATCGTTAGGATTCTCTATGTATATTATCATGTCATCTGCAAAAAACGACCACTTTATTTATTCTTTTCCCATTTGAATTCCATTTATTTCTTTTTCTTCTGTGATTGTTACAGCTAAAACTTCCAAAACTATGTTGAATAAGAGTGGTGAGAGTGGGCAAACTTCTCTTGCTCCTAAACTTAGTGGAAATGCTTTCAGTTTTCACCATTGAGAACAATGTTGGCTGTGGGTTTGTCATATATGGCCCTTATTATGTTGAGGTAACTTCCCTCTCTGCCTCCTTTCTGGAGGCTTTTTATCTTAAACCGGTGTTCAATTTTGTCAAAACCATTTTCTGCATCTATTGTGATGATCATATTGATTTCCTCCTTCAATTTGTTAATATGGTGTATCACATTGACAGATTTGTGTATACTGAAAAATCCTTGCATTCCTGGGATAAACCTCACTTGATCATGGTGTATGATCCTATTAATGTGCTGTTGGATTCTGTTTGCTAGTATTTTGTTGAGAATTTTTGCATCAGCATTCATCAGTGATATTGGCTTGTAGATTTCTTTTTCTTCTGACATCTTTGTCTGGTTTTTGTATCAGGGTAATGGTGATGCCATAGAACGTGTTTGGGAGTGTTCCTTCCTCTGCTATATTTTGGAAGAGTTTGAGAAGTATAGGTGTTAGCTCTTCTCTGTTTGATAGAATTTGCCTGTGAAGCCATCTGATCCTGGGCTTTTGTTTGTTGGCAGATTTTAAATCACAATTTCACTTTCAGGGCCTGTGATTGGTCTCTTTATATTTTCTATTTCTTCCTGGTTCAGTCTTGGCAGGTTGTGCTTTTCTAAGAATTTGTCCATTTCTTCCATTTTATTGCCATATAGTTGCTTGTAGTAATCTCTCATGATCCTTTGTATTTCTGCAGTGTCAGTTGTTACTTCTCCTTTTTCACTTCTAATTCTATTGATTTGACTCTTCTTCCTTTTTTTCTTGATGAGTCTGGCTAATGCTTTATCAATAGTGTTTAACTTCTCAAACAACCAGCTTTAATTTTATTGATCTATGTTAGTGTCTCCATCTTTTCTTTTTTATTTATTTCTGATCTGATATATATGAATTATTTCCTTCTGCTAACTTTGGGGTTGTTTTGTTCTTCTTTCTCTAATTGCTTTAGGTGTAAGTTTAGGTTGTTTATTTGAGATGTTTCTTGTTTCTTGAAGTAGGATTGTATTGCTATAAACTTCCCTCTTAGAACTGCTTTTGCTGCATCCCATAGGTTTTGAGTCATCATGTTTTCATTGTCTTGGCTTCTAGGTATTTCTTTTCATTTTGTGTTTGATTTCATCAGTGATCTCTTGACTATTTAGTAATGCATTGTTTAGGCTCCATGTGTTCTTTTTATTTTTTACAGATTATTTTCCTGTAATTGATATCTAGTCTCATAGCACTGTGGTCAGAAAAAATACTTAATACAAATTCAATTTTCTTAAATTTCCCAAGGCTTGATTTGTAACCCAGGATATGATCTCCCCTAGATAATATACCATGAGCACTTGAGAAAAACGTGTATTCTGTTGGTTGTGGATGGAATGTCCTATAAATATCAATTAAGTCTATCTTGTTTAATGTATCATTTAATGATTGTGTTTACTTATTTATTTTAATTTGGTGGATCTGTCCATTGGTGAAAATGAGGTGTTAAAGTACCTTACTATGATTGTGTTACTGTCGATTTCCCCTTTTATTGCTGTTAGCATTTGCCTTTGTATTGAAGTTCTTCTATGTTGGGTGTATAAATATTTTCAATCATTATATTTTCTTCTTGGATTGATCCCTTGATCATTTTGTAGTGTCCTTCTTTGTCTCTTGTAATAGTCTTTATTTTAATTCTATTTTTTTCTGATATGAAATTGCTACTCTAGCTTTCTTCTGATTTCCGTTTGCATGGAATATCTTTTTCCATCCTCTCACTTTCTATCTGTATGTGCCTCTGGGTCTGTAGTAGGTCTCTTGTAGACAGCATATATACAGGTATTGTTTTTGTATTCATTCAACCAGTCAATTTTTTGATTGGAGCATTTAATCCATTTATATTTAAGGTAATTTTCAATATGTATATTCCTTTTACCATTTTTTTTAATTGTTTTTTGTCTGTTATTGTAGGTCTTTTCCTTCTCTTGTTTTTCCTGCCTAGAGAAGTTCCTTTAGCATTTGTTGTAAAGCTGATTTGGTGGTGCTGAATTCTCTTAACTTTTGCTTGTTTGCAATATTTTTAATTGCTCCTTTGAATCTGAATGAAATCCTTGCTGGCTAGAGTAATTTGGTTGTAGGTTTTTCCCATTCATCACTTTAAGTATGTCCTGCCACTTCCTTCTGGCTTGCAGATTTTCTACTGAGTAATCAGCTGTTAACCTTATGGGGATTCACTTGTATGTTATTTGTTGCTTTTCCCTTGCTGCTTTTAATATTTTTTCTTTGCCTAATCCCAAATGTGTTGGTGTTTGGATTTTGGGTCTTTTGGACATGATTAGGTCATGAAATTGGAGACCTCATGAGTGAAATTGGTGCCCTGTTGAAGGAGACTCCAGAGAGATTTATCTCCCCTTATTCTATGTGAGGACATACAGAAAAGTCAGCTGCCTATGAACCTGGAAAAAAGCTCTCATCATATACTACATCTGCCTGGAACTTGGACTTCCCAGCATCCAGAATTTGAGGAATATTTTTTTTATTGTTTGTAATATTATCATATTTTTGCTATAGCATCCAAACTGACTAAGACATCCAGGTATCTGTGAATGTGTCCTTATTTGAAAATAAGGTCTTCTTTTCAGATGTCATCAAGTTAAGATGAAATTATGTTGTATTAGTGAGCCCTAAAACTGATATGATTTATGTCTCTATAAGAAGAATATCGGACATAGAGAGACAGAGAACTGCACATGTAAGAAGGCCATATGACGATGAAGACAGAATTAGAGTGATGTGGCTGCAAGCTAAGGACACCAAGAATTTCCAGCAACCACCAGAAGCTAGGAAAGAAGCATGGAACAGCACCTCCCTCAGAACCTCTGGAAAGAACCAACATACTTGACATTTTAATTTCAAACCTTTGACCTGTAGAACTGTGAGAAAATTAGTTCCTATTATTTTAAGCCACCCAATTTGTGGTGACTTGTTATGGCAGCCTTAGGAAACTAACACAGATTTTGATATTGGAAGTGGAGTACTGTTGTAACAAATACCTGAAACTATAGAAGTTGCTTTGGAATTGGGTAATAGGAAGAGGCTGAAAAATTTTGATGTGCATAATAGAAAATAAAACCTAGATTGCCTTGAAGACGCTGTTTGTAGAAATGTAGACATTAAGCAAAATTATGTAGAGGGCTCAGAAAGAAGACAGGAGAGCTTTAAACTTCTAATGTTTTAGAGGTTGCATATATCATGTACAGAATGTTGTTAGAAATATAAATGTCAAATGTGCTTCTAGTATGGTCTCAGACCAAAATGAGTAACATGATATTGGACACTAGAGAAAAAGGTGATCCATTTTAAAAAGTAGGAGAAAACCTGGCTGAATTATATTCTACTGTGTAACAGAAAGTAGAATTTGTAAGCTAAAGAGATTTCCAAGCAAAGTATTAAATATGCAGCCAGATTTCTCCCTGTTGCTTATAGTAAACTGTGAGAGGATATACATGAATTGAGGAAGGAGCTGTTAAACAAAGAGGAACCAGAACTTGATGATTTGGAAAATTCTCAGTCTATTAATATTGCAAAATGTAAGAAAGTGTGCTTTAGAGAGAACACTGTGTGGCCAGAGAGGCTTGCTGGAGAGATGAGCTGAGTGACTTATAGATCCAATCAAACATCTCAGGAGAAATACTGCCAGCTTGGATTGAAGGAGGGAAAGAAGGACATCTGTCAGACTTGTGGGATTCTACAATCAGGAAACAGGCGGCACAGTGGGCAGGACTACTGCTAAGAGCTAAATAGTGGGTTTTTTTGACGCTTTAGTGACACAGTGGTGAGGGCCAAGAGGTGCTCTGAAGGTCCAGTGGTTGTGGCTTATTGAGCCTCCATGGGTCCAGAGGGTGGATCAAACCACAGAGAATCACTAATTCCATTAAAACCTAATGGAATTTTCCCTGTTGGTCTTCATATGTGCTTAGAATGTATGACCCCGTGTTTCCTTTTTACCTTTTCGCTTTTAGAATGGAATATCTATCTACACCTGTCCCACCATTGTATTTAGAAGCAAGTAACTTGTTTCCTTGTTTCACATGTCCACAGGTGAAGAGATATTTTTCTTCACAGTGAATTATTCCTGGAGTCTCACTCATAACTGACTTAGATGATTTTGAAGATGAGATATGGAATCTTATATTTGTATAAGATTTTAGTCTTGGCATTAATGCTGGCATGATTTAAGACTTTGGGGAATTTAGGAAAGGTGAATGTATTTTGCGAATGGGAAGAACAAAAATTTGAAGGAGGAAGAGGACAGTGTTGTGGGTTGAATATTGCTCCCCAAAAATCAGTGTCAAAGTCTTAACCCCAGGTGCCTGTGAACATGACCTCACCTGAACATAGAGTCTCCGCAGATATAATCAAATTAAGATGAGGTCATATTGGATTGAGGATGCCCATAGTTTGATGACTTTTATTCTTAAAAAAGAGGGAAATTTGGATACAGAGACACACACAGAGCAAACTCCATGTGATGACAGAAGCAGAGATTGAAGTAATGCTTCTACATGCTAAGGAATGCCAAGGATTGTTGATAACCACCAGAAAGTGAGAGAGGCATGGACAGATTCTTCCTCAGAGCTTCTGGGAGTAACCAGTCTTGACAATGTGTCAATTTTAGACTGCCTCCAGAACTGTAAGATAATAAATTTCTGTTGTTTTAGGCAAACTAGTTTGTGGTAATTTGTTACAGCAGCATTAGAAAAATAGTACTATCAGGAAACACTAGACTAGACGGGAAAATGATAAGAAAGTTACATTAAAATCAGAAAAACAAAGTCCTAGGTGGAAGAGAGTTGTTATAGAAGTATCTATAAGGATTTTTTTTAATTATCTGCCATGGTCCACTTCTATTCAAGGATATTAAAAATCCATTTTTTTTTTTTGAGGTATGCGAGCCTCTCACTGTTGTGGCCTCTCCCCTTGTGGAGCACAGGCTCTGGACGTGCAGGCTCAGCAGCCATGGATCATGGGCCCAGCTGCTCCACAGCATGTGGGATCTTCCTGGACCAGGGCATGAACCCGTGTCCTCTGCATTGGCAGGCGTACTCTTAACAACTGAGCCAACAGGGAAGCCCTAAAAATCCATTTTTGTTGCAACTAAAATATAGATACAGAGAGAGAAAATATCAGATTTTTCTAATATTGCGCAAAGAAATTTATATCATAAGGATCCAGTTAGGAAACAGAATCCACACTCCAATTTGAGTAAGGAAATTTTAATGTAAAAAAAAATATTAACTAGTAACAACGAAGTAAATACTAAAGGATAAAAATAACTCAAAATTGTGTAAGTACAGCAGATATAGGTAGGAGCCATTACTTCGAGGGTGAGGAAGAGCATCTAAAGAAGGAAATAGTTTGGAAGATTTGCACCACCGCCACCATCTCCTGCCTAAAACATAGTCAGACTTCTTTGGGCTGGGTTTGGCTGTGGATTCCTGGATGGTAGGGAAGCTCACTGATGTGCTTTAGGCTGTAGCTGGGAATCATGAAACCACCCACTGATATGACAACAAAACTAGTCTACTTGCAAGACTCTCTGGGTAGCTACCCTTGGGAACACTACTGAAAATAGATGGGAAGGTGAGTGTCACTAAAGATCCAGATGCTGCAAACCACATACCCCAGAAACAAACAGTGAAGGGACAATTAGAACCAGAAAAAGAAAACTCTTCTTTCTTTATTGAAAAAGTTTAACGTAATGGCAAGTGGCAAAGTAGAAATATTTATAGAGTATACTTCCAGTATCACAAAGCAGGACCAAGAAAGATAGATTTGCAACTGGGAGGCAGTAAATTGAAAACTGGCATGGGTGCAATTCCTTTTAAACTTGAGATGTGATATTTCTCATTTCCAGAAACAATGAGTTTGCAGTCTGTAAGCCCTGCACACTTAAGAAAATACCAATAAAGACTCAGATTTTCCCTTGACAAGTCTATGATTCAAAAAGTTTATTAAGTTATAAACAAGAATTAGTATTAAAAAATAAAGATAACAAATCAAGTAGATCTCCATTCACTGTTAAGTATAGATTTTGCATGTTTATATAATGCTCAACTGTCAGAGGAAATGATAAAAAATTACTTCTGAGCTATATACTCCCTACTACAGTTAAAAAAGTATAGTATTATCAAAGTAAACAATTAGAATATCCCCTTTAATAACTGAGTATTTTTATTTCATTGTTTAGAATTTTGGCCACACTGGGTTATTTTTCACCTGTTAAAAGCCTTCAAAGATGATGGCACAGATTTAGTAAACAACAAATTATTCATTAAGTTTATAATTTTCCTTAATTAAATGTGACATTGCAAAGACTGAGATTCTGTTTAGAGTATTCGGGGTGGTTCACTTTAAATATATATAGAAATTTGATTACAGTATAGTTAAGGGAATATTTATGAAGCATTATTTTCCTTGTTATAAAAGTTTATTTGATGTTAGTACAGCATTTAAAAAATCACCATAATCAATAAATTGTTCAAGCAACATTTATACATTTTAAGAGTACTCAGTTTTCTTGAGAAAAATATTGACTAAAAGTGCAGATATTATCACCAAATCCCCAAGCATTAAAATGAGAATTTGTGTTTTGAAGAAAAGGAATACTAGATTTTGCACAGTTTAACATTGTAAAACAATACTAAATATACAGAATTCATTACATGAAATATTTATAGGCTGAAAATATAAAGTTCAATAAGAAAATAAGTATGTATCTGGAATGTGAATTCTAAACAAAAGATAATGTTGAGTAGACATATTTTGAGATGTGTTTGGATCTTTTGAAAATGACCTCCTATAAAAATTGACTTGGTAACATTGTCAATATATATTTCTGAGCTCTTTTAAATGTCTGATTCATGTAATATAAAGCATGAAAGAAAAACTCAATTATGAGTATAACACTTTGAAGCCAAATATTAACTCTTACTGGTTATAGGAATGTATTAATTTTGTGTATTATAATGAAAATAAAACAAAATATATACAGCAAACTGTTAATGTTACTTATTCAAATAGTAATGCAAAAAATAGCTCAAAATTCCATTGCTGCCTGTCATAGTTTGTCTAGAATATATAGTTATACAATTTTTCTCAAAACTTCTTTTTTCTGATACAGACAGCATCATGGTTCTCTGAAAAGTAATAGGGCCATAAACAAAATGTCAAAGAGGAATCTGACAGATGCCTATTTGCAATTTATTCTACTTATGTAGTTACCTGCTTCACTTCTCATTTATCAGAAACTTTTCATCAAAGCTTCTTCAGGTTTCAGTGTTTCCTCAAATGAAAAACTATGTATTTTTTACTCAAGACACAGATGAAAATATATCTTTGTTCTAATGCCACAGGATTCAAAATGCAGTCTCAATAAACTGACAACATATTTAAATATTTATTCTAGTTCCATATCATCCTCAGAATCCTTGACATACAATATTCCATATTAAATAAACACTTATGTACAAATAATGTGTACATACTAATATAAAAAATTGTCTTTTTTTCTGGAATCTTTTACCCAGCACAGAATAGGCATACATCTGTGCAACTGTGATAGGTAGCTGGGGGGCCTGAGACCTTAAAAGACACTCAAATGCCTTCTGAATCATCAAAAATTAAATTACTTTCAGTATATTTTCAGTTTTATGTGAGTTTTGTCTTTTAAGTCTCTGTCAATTGATATTTCTTGTGTAGAGTATATGGTAAATCTCTGCTAACTCAATATATGATTTGCTAGAAAGCTCTCTTTGTGACCATACTTGCTAAAAGAGAAGTTATTGTAAATTTGATCTGTATTAGCACTTACAATTATTGGTTAAACTTGGAGATAACTTCCTAATTATCTCATCTTCAAACAGGTATCAGGCAACTATGTTATACTCTGCTCATGACCATTCTAAAAGAGACACAAATCCTCAGATACATTAAAACTACTGTGTCTTTTCCTGCTTAAAGAGAGATAGGGACACATTTTGCCTGTCTTAACTTCTTTTTATTCCCAATATTTAATTGGCTTAATACTTTGTGTTGTTTTACATAATAACAGTTGGATTTTTAGAAGTCTTTTTCTTAAATTCATGCATTGCTTTCCCATTTAGATTGAGCTTGGATATCTCTGGTGTGTAAATGTAGGCATCTCAATTGACATGTCTTTATCACAGAGAAGTATTATTTATGAAGATGTCTTTTTTATCAATTGCTTAATCAACTCAAAATATAAAATATGAATTTAAATATGTCCTATAATATTGTTTTTGTATATAGTGCATTTTTAATTTATATTTAAACTACTCACTTCATGCAATGACTTATACATATCAGACACTGAACAAATATTTTGTAAAGTAATGCAAAGCAATCTCTATCATATTACCAATGGCATTTTTCACAGAACTAGAGCAAGAAATTTTACAATTTGTATGGAAACACACAAAAAAAACCCAGAATAGCCAAAGCAATCTTGAGGAAGAAAAATGGAACAGAAGGAATCAGGCTCCCTAACATCAGACTATACTACAAAGCTACAGTAATCAAGACAGTATGGTACTGGAACAAAAACAGAAATATAGATCAATGGAACAGGATAGAAAGCCAAGAGATAAACCCACACACATATGGTCACCTTATTTTTGATAAAGGAGGCAAGAATATAAAATACAGAAAAGACAGCCTCCTCAATAAGTGGTGCTGGGAAAACTGGACAGCTACATGTAAAAAATGAAACTAGAACACTTCCTAACACCATACACAAAGTTAAACTCAAAATAGATTAAAGACCTAAATGTACACTGAACACTATACAAGTCTTAGAGGAAAACTTAAGCAGAAGAGTCTTAGACATTAATTCCAGCAAGATCTTTTTGATTCACCTCCTAGAGTAATGAAAATTAAAACAAAAACAAACAAATGAGAGAGACCTAATGAAACTTAAAAGCTTTTGAACAGCAAAGGAAACCATAAACAAAATGAAAAGACAACCCTCAGAATTGGAGACAATATTTTCAAATGAAGCAGCTGACAGGGATTAATCTCCAAAATATACAAACAGTTTGTGTAGCTCAATATCAAACAAACAACACAATCAAGAAATGGGCAGAAGACTTAAATAGACATTTTTACAAAGAAGACATACAGATGGCCAACAGGCACATGAAAATATGCTCAACATCACTAATTATTAGAGAAATGCATATCAAAACACAATGAAGTATCACCTCACACTGGTCAGAATGGCCATCATCAAAAAATCTACAAACAATAAATGCTGAAGAGGGTGTGGAGAAAAGGGGACCCTTTTACACTGTTGGAGGGAATGTAAACTGATACAGCCACTATGGAGAACAGTATGCAGGTGCCTTAAAAAAACTAAATATAGTGGGCTTCCTTGGTGGCGCAGTTGTTGAGAGTCCGCCTGCCGATACAGGGGACACAGGTTCATGCCCTGGTCTGGGAAGATCCCACATGCTGTGGAGCGTCTAGGCCCATGAGCCATGGCTACTGGGCCTGCACATCCGGAGCCTGTGCTCCACAACAGGAGAGGCCACAACAGTGAGAGGCCCGCATACTGAAAAAAAAAAAAAAAAAAAAAACTAAATATAGAACTACCCTATGACCCAGCAGTCCCACTCCTGGGCATATACCTGGAGAACAGATAATTAAAAAAACAAACAAACAAACAAACATGTACCTCGATGTTCATTTCAGCTCTGTTTACAATAGACAGGACATGGAAGAAACCTAAACATCCATCAAGGGAGGAATGGATAAAGAAGATATAGTACATATACACAATGGAATATTACTCAGCCATAAAAAGGAATGAAATTGTGCCTTTTTCAGAGATGTGGATAGACCTAGAAACTGTCATACAAAGTGAAGTAAGTCAGGAAGAGAAAAACAAATATTGTATAATATCGCTTATATGTGGAATCTAGAAAAAATGATATGAATGAACTTATTTGCAAAGGCTAAGTAGAGACACAGATGTAGAAAACAAACTTATGGATACCAAGGGGGGAAGAGGGGGGTGGGATGAATTGGGCTATTGGGATTGACAGATATATTCTACTATGTATAAAAAAGGTAACTATTAAGGATATATGCTACTATATATAAAATAGGTAACTATTATTTTCTAAAAATAGAAAAAATCCATGGAATTTTTCATCTTGGAATTAAAACTAGATTTTTAAAATTCATAATAGACAATAACTTCAAAGACCATGTTTTTTTAAGGAGCATTTATCTAAGTTCTGAGATCATTCTTTGCTTATCAGGAATCAAAACTGACCTAATCAGATCATATAAGTTTATAAACCAGTATATACCTTTAAGGAAAAGAATATGGTAAATTATAATAAAAAGAAAATATCAATTAAAAATGGGCAAATATTCGAGTAGATATTCTCCAATGTGTGTGTGTGTGTATAATATAAAATTTTAAAAAGAACACTAAAATATGTGTCTTGCCTTAGGGAATGCAAATCAAAACCACAGAGAGATACCACTTCACATCTATGATCAAAAATACAAACAATAAATAGTATCAGTGAAGACATGCTAAATTGAAATCCTCATACATTATACGTCACTGGTGACATTACAAAATGGTGCACCCAATTTGGAAAGCAGTTTGGCAGTTCCTCACATAGTTAAAAATAGAGTTACCACATGACACAGTTCCTAGATATATATCCCAAAACAAAGAAAAAATATGTTCACTAAAATACTTATAGATGAATGTTCATAGCAGCATCATTCATGACAGCAAAAAGAAAAAAAAAAAAGAAAAAGCCCAAATATCCATCAACTGATGGATGAATTACTTCTTTGTCATATATTCATACAATGGAATATAGTTCAAAATTAAAAAGGAATAAAGTACTGTTACATGTCTTAAGGTGGATGAACATTAAAAATGTTATGCTAAGTAAAAAAAGCCAAACACAAAAGACCTTATACTTTTTGATTCCATTTATATAAAATGTCCAGAATATGTAAATACATAGGGACAAAATGTAGATTGGTGGGCTTCCCTGGTGGTGCAGTGGTTGAGAGTCCGCCTGCCAATGCAGGGGACATGGGTTCGAGTCCTGGTCTGGGAAGATCCCACATGCCGTGGAGCAACTGGGCCCGTGAACCACAACTGCTGAGCCTGCGCATCTGGAGCCTGTGCTCCGCAACAAGAGAGGCCGCGACAGTGAGAGGCCCGTGCACTGTGATGAAGAGTGGCCCCTGCTTGCCACAACTAGAGAAAGCCCTCACACAGAAACGAAGACTCAACACAGCCATAAATAAATAAATAAATTTATTTAAAAAAAAATGTAGATTAGTGCTTGTCAAGGACTGTGGGGAGAAAAAAATGGAGAGTGACTGCTAATGGATTGGGAAGGGTGTGTATTATTTTGAGATTAATGAAAATATCTTAATATTAAATTGGTTTTGTAATTGTACAATTTTATACATATAAAAAATCACTGAATTGTACAATTTAAAAGGATTATCTTATGGCACAAAAATTATATTTCAATGAAGCTGTTATTTTAAAAATAAATGTATGATATTGATATAATCAGATACCACTAGACATAAAATGGGGGGAAAAGCCTGGGTACCATGATGAGGTGAAAGGATATAAGGACATCATCATCTTCATCATATAATTATATATATATTTTATGTCTAGTGGTATCTTTGATTATATCAATATCATATATATATATATATATATATATATATATATATATATATATATATATAGTCAGTGAAAGAACACTTTTTATGTGTAAGCCACATTCTAAGGGCTTTTTATGTATTAACTTCTTTAATACAGTAATCCCAAGAGGTATGTACTATCATTGTTCTCATTTTACTAATGAGGAAACTGAAGCAAAGAGAGATTAGGCAACATACCAGATATCATACAGCTGATACAAGACAAATGTCACAGAGTTAAAAAAACAGGCTTCAGATCCAGGCAATCCAGCTTCAGAGTCTATGCTATTAAAACTACTAAACTGACTCAAATAGTCAAAATATACAATTAAGTTGCTATGGCATCCCTTTTGAACTCAAAACTCAGGAATAGGAGATAGACAAAAGTATTGGATAAAGAGCCAGGATGTTTAGAAGATCCCCATTAAGGGATGAGAGGAAGGGACTCCTTGTTTCTCAAGGCACAGCCTGTAAAAATTGTAAGCACCATAATAATAATAACATAACCACTATGTCATTAGAGAAGTAGAGTGGCAATGGTTGAAGGCATTAATTAAAAGTAGCTTCACAGTGTCCTGAATATTGTGGTATAAGGGGGATAACACAGCTGAATTTTCCCTGAACTTTTGGCATAGTTGAGAAGCATACAGATGCTGAGAAGAGTGTTAGAAGAAACCTGAGCTTGTGACAAGGACACCACACATTTCAGATTACTTACAATCAGAGGCTTTTAAATACTATAGACTTATGAAATGGGTATCAATAAATGGTCTCAGGTGGAACCGGACATATTTTGGAAGACACCACAACAGAATGTCCTATAATTGTATCAGACTAGTTTTAGAGTATCAGAGACCATTAAAGTCTCTGTATCTATAACCTCTTGTATGCCATTTCAAATATCTAGGTGCCACTTTTTACTTCAGCCACTACCAGGTGATATTTTTTGTTCAGGCTTCCACTGGTTTTACACAGGTTCAAACTAACAGTACCTTTTCTAGGGCCCACACTGTTGACTTCTTATTTCTTGCTTTATATTTTCTATGACACTCATGGGAAACCTCTCTGCATTCACCTTATGCAACCTCAAAATGTGTGTATATTAATCCTTAGTCAACTATAACAATCTAATTTGTATTGGCTTTTGCTCCATCCTTGTTTTATTCCTCCGATCTTGTGTTCCTGCACCCTGGAATCACATTATCAAATACACTATTTACACATAAACTTTATTTTCTCAGACTAGCCTTTTACCAGGAGCCCAAGTTAAAACAGACCAGAGGAGAACCTACAGATTCATTTATCCACACTAAATGACACAGACAGATGTTATCCAGAGAAGGAAGGGATGGGGATGACTATTGAGGGTGAATACAGCCCTATTAGATTTAGAAGACTATACATTCTAAAGATGGGTACAAAAATATTTCCATTTTACCTGTTTTTCCATAACTTGTACTTGACGCTCTCCAATTGAAAAATGGTATTTACGTCCCTTCTGTTTGAACCTGAGTAGGCATTTGGCTTCATTGTAACTAATAGAAAGAGATAGATATGATACTGTGCAACTCCTATAGCTAGGTTATAAAAGGTCATGTAGGTGGAAGACATTGTCCACTCAGGTTTGGAGCCCTGAGTGGACATGTAAGAAATCTGACTACCCTGAGACAGCTATGCTTTGATAAAGTTTGGGTTAGTTTATCAAACTAAGAAGATGCATCTAAGTGCTGCCTTTGAGAGGCCCAGCTCTGGCACCAGAAATGTGAGTAAATAAGTCTTCAAATGATTCTAGCCCTCAGCTGGCAAAGCACTTGGAGCCTCTAAGTCTTACCAACTGAGGCCCTAGTTATTGTAGAGATGCCCATACTATGACTTTTTTTCAAATTTTTGACCCACAGAACCTGTGAGCTTAATAAAATGGTTGTTTTAGCCACTAATTTTGCAGTGGCTTGGTATACAGCCATAGCAAGTAGAACAAGAAGAAATTTAAAATTTGCACTGACTTATTTTCTGAAGGAGATAATTTTAAACTCTTTTACAATGCTACTTTTAGCAATTTTAAGTCATTTTTCCATTACTATTAAGATGAATGGCAATTTGAAAGTAAGATAAGATTATTTGAAATGTGCAAATCTTGAATTTGCTACATGTATGTATATTATATATTCAAATAGAGAAAATGTATATAAAAAATTAGCCACAATACACTTTAGTGGTCTATAGTAGTTCATACCCCTCAAGCTACATGTTTGAGAACAAATCCTCAGAGAACGTAAGTAACTTCTGATTACATCAACACTTAAGTGACAAACTAACAATAAAATTTATGTTTATGTATTTATTTATTTATTTATTAGTTTTAGTGTCTCTTCCATTATAACTCATATTTTAGTGAATTTTCTATGTAAGCAAATTTTTGTTAGAAAGATTAAATAATAAAATAAAAATTAAAAATTGCTTAAAATTAAAAAACAAAAGCAAAAACACAAGAGCTACAACAAAAACATCTACTATTAATTACATTCAAATTATTATTTCTGGGAGTTTTAAGAGGTTATTTTACATATTCTCATGAGCTGATCTCATAGGGCCACACTTCCACTTCTATTATTCACTGCTGGACATTGCCAGCTAAGATATGATAAAACTGTCTTATTCACTGGAACAATGGAACTATTAGGTATACTTTTTCTTAAGCCTAGTGCTGCATCTATAGTGGTATATCATTTCTTCCAACAACAATACCATCTCTTTAGGGACACTATAACAAGTTGTGTTTCCCACAAATTAGACACTGAGATAGTGTTAAGAGTGAAAAATATTCTTGGAGCATAAAATTTATGAAAGTAAAGTGAGGAGGCAGGATTATGCAGGTAAAGCCACAAAAAGACAATCCAGTCCTGACAAAAATATCTGCCAGCCCAAAGTGGAGCTCCACAGCAAAAATTCTCAATACATACAGTCTTTACTATTTAGACAGCAATGGCTAAGCCTTTGTACCAGTCATTGCTTGGCAGAGCCTGAAGGAGTTAACAGCTAGAAGTTGTGAGCTAATCACACTCCGCATAACTGGGCAATAAGTTGTGACTTGAATAGAGAACTGTGCAGCACACCTCCAAGTTTCTAGAGTCACTTCAGTCTCCCATCAAGCACTACAGTCTCAATCCAGGCTTTATTTTTTTCCATTTCCTTTTCCCTTTCTCTCTCTCTCTCTCTCTCTCTCTCTCTCTCTCTCTCTCTCTTTTCTCTCTCCTCCTTTAGCCATGAAGCTTATACTTGACTCAGAGACACTTTTACTCTTTAAGCTTACTTGTCAGACAGACTTTGCTCCATCTCATGAACAAAGATATGCCAAGTTGACTACACCACTCATTTGTCATTTGTCATATGGTGCACAATTTTTTTTGTATCCCAGATTGTGTATATACTAATATTCTTGATACACTTAGATACTGTTAGCAAGGTAGTCACCTTACATGAAGCTTGATCTTTAAAGAATTATCTGAGCAATGATATAGATATTAAATGTGTATGAATCTTTTAAAAATGTATATACACATCAGTGATAGAGAGAAGACACTATAGAAAGAAGATACTATATCTAGTGTATATTTTTTATATTCTAAAACCTATTTTGTTATTACATCTCTTTAGGGATTATGTAGAAAATTATGAATTTTCTTATCAATAACCTTGACCCGTGCAATAAATTTCCATGAAAACTATCTGCAATTAAAAGCCATATTATTGGTTCCTTATTTTTAATAACATAATTGATAGCTATATCTCTAGTTTTGTAGATTCTGTATCCTTAAATGTTTGATTTTACTTACTGTATTTAACTTCAGGTAGAATCTCCTAAATAAATCATCAGTGTGCTTTATGGTGTACTGATAACTTTAGCACTTAATGCAGCAATAAATTTCTGACAGCATATAACATTATTATTCTCTAGTTGATGTGCCGCATTAAATGATACACCAATCCTGGATTCTTCTACCTTATCTTTGGGCACTCATTGAGACTAGAGGGGGAAGAAACACTCTTGAGGTCTAGTAAATAACTAAATGCCACTATCAATAATGACCTTATATATGTACCTCTGTAGCCCTGAGGCCTGAAAAAATGTTAGACAAACACACTAACAAGCCATAACAGTTAATACACAGTTACAATTGACAAGTCATTGCAGATTTTAAAAAATAAAATTATTCACTGTACTTCTCCATCATGTAAATTTATGTTAGAATGTCAGCAATTATAGACAATACAAATGACATTATTTAGAAGTGAGGGAGAAACAGAGCTGACACCTAGCTATATGAAAGACCACAATATATATTCATGTAAATTACACAGGAAGTTTAATTAGAAAAGGATAAATCACAGATTTTAACACTATACTAGTCTCTTGATATCATAAAAGGAAAAACACTCACAGCTCTGTGAGATGTAAGCTTCTTTTATTGAAACAATGTTGCTCTACATTCATGCAAAATGTTTTGAAATCCATTTGAAATTAGAGAGGGTTTGCTTACTTATAAACCTTTATTAGCTACAATTCTCTTTCAAGATTTCAGAATATAGAATCAAATTCAAGGTGAAACCTTGTTACCTTTAGCAGAGTACCATATGTGATTAAAATCAGTCAACTTTTAAAAGTCACTGTGGAACAAACAGATAAATTTGAAATGCTTGATCTCACTTTGTTCAATCAATTATTACTGATACTCCTGTACTGCTCATAATTCAACTTAAGAAAATTCAACCTCACACAGATTCTTCCATAAGGCACATAATATCATTAAAGAAAGATAAAACTTTGTGTTATGTATTCAAATATAATTTAGTATGCTGGGCAAATGAATGTCACACAGTGAAAATACAATGCAGTAAAAGCTCTCAAAGGAGATAAATTTTGCTTTCAGAACGTTCCTATTAGGGGAGCTGTTCATATTGATTTGGTCAGATCATTACAATGGTATTTTTCATATACTCCCCACTATTTCAATTTCTTAATTGAAAATATGAACACATACCCCACTCAAAATATTAAAAAAACAAAAATATACCAAAACATCTAGTGATAGGTAGGAATTTGGCTACAGTATTATGAAAAGGTTTGTTAATTCTCTCCCCAGAAAACAAATGTAAAATGGGAAAAATTAAAAATCAGTTCATAAGTGTGCTAAAACTAAATAATAAATTGAGAAATATTTATTCATGGAAACTTCCTGGACATTCAAATAAGAAAAGTGGGAATGGGCAAGACCTATAGTCTTATTAGAGCAGAGCTAGCTTCAAAAAAAAAATGTAGCTTTGTTGCTGGAGAGAACAAACTTGATTTCAGTTACAAAGCAAAACTTATGTAAGTGTGTTTGTCAGTAAAATACTAAACCTGGTAGGAAACAATTGGAGAAAACCAGCAGTTTGTCAACTCTGATGTTTCATTCACAACTGAGGGAAGAGCCTATCCAGAAATTTAACTGGAAGTGAGAGAGCCATGGAAATAGCTTAAAAATTTACCACATAGCCCTACTTTACTGGGAAACTATGCTGATGCACAGGGGAAACCTGAGAAAGCCCATCATAAAATGAAAGCTATGGTAGATTTGAGTACAGTCTGAACTTTGAAAGTTTTCCCAACTAACAAAATAACTATAGGCAGAGGGTAGAAGTTTATGGGCTTGAATAATTAACATCACCCCTTAAAAATCACTGTCTGAATGTTAACTAATACAGACTCTGGAACAACTCTCAAGAAACCAGGATTTAAATGTGTGTGTGTGTGTGTGTGTGTGTGTGTGTATTTTATATTTTTTCCAGTCAAGTTAAAAAAAAAAACTAAAAAAAAAAATCAGAGGAAAAATAATCACTCTCTAGAAAAACTAAATACATTATTGAATGGATTCATTTTTCAGTAACAACAACAACACTTACATGAACATGCACAGGAAGAAGCAAATGGGACATATACTAGAAGAAAAGTTAATAGAAATTGACACTGAATGACCAGATATTGGGTTTAGCAGAGAAATATACTTCAAAGCAGCTACCAAGGGACCTGAAAGACTAGAAAACACAGCAAAAGTTCTTAACAGCCTCCCAAGTATGCACTCTGGCTATCCCCTAAATTTCAGCCCAGAGGGAGCAGTCAGAAATGCCCATCTCCCAGTCTTTCCCTGAAAGATGCCTATTTATATAATTCAAAAACTGCTGCCTGAGGGTGAGATATATTTAGCATACATCTTGGGTCTATCTGTGATACTTCCAGAAGACCAGGGAGGCGAGGGAGCATCAACTCCACATTCTCCCTCTGGTCCACTCCAGCTTGCTAGGGTCTCCCTGGAAGGACATGTGCTTATGTCTGGTGCCCTGGCTTTTGCAACTGCCTCCCCGAAAATTTAACTCTTAATCTCTTGGCTCTGGTGATCCATGGGGCTTGAATTTCCTAGTCTCGTGGGGCTGTAGGAAACTAAGAAACAGTTCTTAATTGGCTATCCTCCTGGGGCTCAGCACAGAGAGAGAAGACAGAAACACCCATCTTCCAGTCTTTCCCTGAAAGAGGTCTAGTTTTATACTTTAAAAACTGCCCAAGGGTCCAGCCTCCAATTAGCCTGCATCTAGATGCTGGGAAAATTCCCTTTGTGACACTGACAGGTCTTGGCACACCCTCAAGGACTGGAAGACACAAAAATGAAGACAACTTGGATAATCATAAAGGTTTGAGAGACATCCAGATCTTGGGCTACACTGAAAGATGAGGTTCATCTCCTACACAAGACCACTCCATAAAGACTGGAAGAAGTGCCTGTTTTATCAAAGGTGCAGAGAAAAACACAGAGGGTCAAAAGAAATGAAGAAACAGAGGGATATATTCTAAACAAAAGAACAAGATAAAGCTCCAGAAACAGACATTAATTAAGTGGAAATAGTGATTTACCTCTTAAGGAGCTCAAAATAACGGTTATAAAGATGTTCCCCAATATCAGAAGAAAATACTTGAACAAAGTGAGAATTTCAATAGAGACAAAAATATAAGAAAGTAGTAAACAGAAATCACAGAGCTGAAGAATACAATAACTGAACAAAAAAATTCAATAGAAGTATTCAACAGAAGACTATATGGTGTGGAAGAAAGTGTCAGTGAACTCAAACACAGGGCAATAGAATGTATCCAATCAGAAGAGCAAAAAGACTGAAAGAGTGATGATAGCTCAAGTGGCTTATGGGACACCATCAAGGAGACCAATATTTACCCTATAAGGGTCTCAGAAAGGGAATATAGTGTGAAAGAGGTAGAAAGTTTATTCAAAGAAATGATGGCTGAAAATTTCCCTAACTTAGAGAAAGAAAGAGACAACCAGATGCATGAAGTCCAGAGAATTCCAAATGAGATGAACACAGAGACCCACACTAAGACACGAAGAAATTGAAAAAGTTAAAGACAAGTAAAGAATTTAAAAGTAGCAAGAGAAAAACAATATTTTATGTACAAGGGAACCCACCCCCAAGACTTTATGAACATTTTTCAGCAGAAACTAGGCAGGCAAGAAGGGAATGACATAATATATTCAAAGTGCTGAAAGAAAAAAAAAAGGCAAACAATAATACTTTACCCAGCAAAACTGTCCTTCAGAATTGAAGGAGAAATAAACAGTTTTCCAGACAACCAAAAGCTGAAGAATTGCATTACCAATAGACCAACTTATGAGAAATGTTAAAGGGAATTTTTAAAGCCAAAACAAAACTAAATTATTTAGTAACAAGAAATAACATGAAAGTGTGGATATCAATGATAGAGGTAAATAGGTAGTTAAATTCAGAATACAGTAGTGGTGTAATGCTGGTGGGTAGAACATATAAATCTAGTATGGAGGTTAAAAGACAAGTATTAAAAATAACTATAAATACAATAATTTGTTAATGGATATTCAAGGTGAAAATATGTAAATTGTGACATCAAAAACAAGTCTAGGGGGAGTAAAAAGGTAAAGCTTTACTATGCATTTGAAGTTAAGATATTATCAGCTTAAAATAGACTGTTATAAGTATATTTTATATAAGCCTCATCATAACCACAAAGCAAAAACCTATAATACTTTCTCAAGAGATAAAGAGAAAGGAATCTAAGAATACCATTTCATAAATTTATATTACAAGGAAAAAAAGCAGAAAAAGCAGAAAGGAAAAAAAGGATTAAAAAACAGGGAGAAAACAATTTAAAAAATAGTAACAGTAAATTCCTAATTTTCAATAATTACTTTGACTGTAAATAGACTAAATTCTCCAATCGAAAGACATAGAATGATTGAATGGATAAAAGTGTAAGATTAGACTATATGCTGTAAGAGACTTAATTCAGGTTTAAGGACACACACAGACTGAAAATGAAGGGTTAAAAAGATATTCCATGCAAATGAAAACCAAAATAATGCAGCAGCAACTATACTTATATCAGACAAAATAGACTTTCAAAGATTGTAGTAAGAGACAAAAGATCATTATATGATGATAAACGGGTCAATCCAACAAGAGGATATAACATTTGTAAATATATTTTATTTTTGAATTTCTGAATTTTATTTTTTTCTTTGTAGTTATCTATTTTATACATATTAGGTTATATATGCCAATACCATATCCCAATTCATCTGACCACCACCCACTCCCACCCCTTTCCCCACCTTGATGTCCATAGGTTTACATTTATGCACCAAACTTGGGAGCACATAAATATATATTTTTTTAATCAGCAGAATGAAGAGGTACCCTACAGAATGGCAGATAGTATTTGAAAATTGTATATATATATATATATATATATATATATATATGTATATGTATATATATATATATATATATAATATATAATATAGAATATGAAAATATAGATAATAGTATAGAATATGAAAAAAATAATATAGAAAATAATATAGAATATGAAAAAGAGTGTATATATGTATAACTGAATCACTTTGCTGTACACCAGAAACTAACGCAAAATATATAAAGATCTCACACAACTCAATAGTTAAAAAAAATTGAATTGAAAATGGTGCAGAGAAGCTGAATAACCATGTTTCCAAAGAAGACATATAAATGTTCAACAGGTACATGAAAAGATGTTTGACATCATTAATCATCAGTGTAATGCAAATCAAAATCAAAATGAGATATCACTTTACATCTGTTAGAATGAGTATCATCCAAAAGACAAGAAATGAATGCCAGTAAGGATGTGGATAAAAGGGAACCCTTGTGAACTATTTATGGAAATGTAAGTGGTGCAGCCATTATAGAAACAGTATGATGTTTTCTCAAAACTTTTTAAAAAGTATAACTGCCATATGATCCAGGAACTCCAATTCTGGATATATAGTTGACCCTTGCAAAACATAGGATAAACTGCCCAGATCTACTTATACGTGGATATGTTTCAGTAGTAAATACTACAGTACCACACGGCCCATGGTTGTTTAAACCCACGAAAGGAGAGGACACAGAGGGCTGACTATAAGTTATATGTAGATTAACTTCTGTGTTGTTCAAAGGTCAAAGGTATATCTGAAGGAAATAAAATCACCATCTCAAACAGATATATGCACCCCATATTTATTGAAGCATTACTTACAACAGCCAAGACATGAAAAAATAAACTGTGTCCATCAATAAATGAATGGGTAAAGAAATTGTGAGATACACAACACACACACACAAAACAGAATATTATTCACCACAAAAGGAAGGAAATTATGCCATTTGCAACAACATGGATCTTGAGGACTTTATACTAAGTGAAATAAGTCAGACAGAGAAAAACAATGATCTTGGTTATATGTGGGATCTATAAAAATTCTGAACTCATAAAAACAGAGAACAGATTGGTGGCTGGCAGAGGCAAGGGATGAGGGTTAACAGAAATGGTAGAAGGTGATCAAAAGGTACAAACATCCTGTTAAATTGTAAGCCCTGGGGATGTAATATACAGCATGGTAACTGTAATTAATAATACTGTATTTTATATTTGAAAGATGCTAAGAGAGTAAATCTTAAAAGTTCTCATTAAAAGAAGAAAATTGTAACTATTTGACGTGATGGCTGTTAACTATTGTGATAATCATTTCTCAATATATACATACATCAATTCATTTATACACCTTAGATTCATATAACATTTTATTTCAATTATATCTCAATAAAACTGGAGAAAAGCTAGTAGAGTATTTAAAAAAAGAATGCTATATCCAGCAAAATTATTCTTCATATAAGAAGGTGAAATAATGAATTTCAAGATAAACAAAAAGTTAAATATTTCATTAGTTAAATAACTGCCTTCAAGAAATATGAAAATAAGGCATTTAGGTGAAAATAAATGACACTAATGGCAACTTGAATCAACAGGAAGAGTTTAAGGGCAAATGGATTTGTGTGAATATATTTTTCACTTAATTTCCTTATAAACATAAAAATTTATAAAGCAATATCTGTAATAATGTATTGTCAGATTTGTAACATAAGTTGTAATATATATGGTAAAAATAGCAACAAGGAGAAGAGGTAAAGTAGAACCATATAGCAACAAAATTCACTATATTTACCTTTACTAGATTGGGATAAATTTAGATGCATATTTTAATATTTATAGGAAGCATTAAAAAAGTAACTAAAAACACAGTTAAAAAATCAGTAGACTTAGTGGAAAAAATCTGTAGAAAACAGAGATTAATTGGGGCTAAGCAATACACTACTAAATAACCAAGAGATCACTGAAAAAATCAAGGAGGAAATCAAAAAATACCTAGAAACAAATGACAATGAAAACACGACAACCCAAAACCTATGGGATGCAGCAAAAGCAGGTCCAAGAGAGGTTTATAGCAATACAATCCTACCACAAGAAACAAGAAGCATCTCAAATAAACAACCTAACCTTACAATTAAAGCAATTAGAGAAAGAAAAAGGAATAAACACCAAATTTAGCAGAAGGAACTAAATCATAAAGATCAGATCATAAATAAATGAAAAAGAAATGAAGAAAACAATAGAAAATATCAATAAAACTAAAAGCTGGTTCATTGAGAAGATAAACAAAATTGATAAACCATTAGCTAGACTCATCAAAAAAAGGGAGAATACTCAAATCAATAGAATTAAATATGAAAAAGGAGAAGTAACAACTGACATTGCAGAAATACAAAGGATCATGAGAGATAACTACAAGCAACAATATGCCAATAAATGGGACAACATGGAAGAAATGGACAAATTCTTAGAAAAGCACAACCTGTTGAGACTGAACCAGGAAGAAATAGAAAATATAAACAAAAAATCACAAGCACTAAAACTGAGATTGTGATTAAAATCTTACAACAAACAAAAGCCCAGGACCAGATGGCTTCACATGCAAAATAAAGCAAACACTTACAGAATAGCTAACACCTATCCTTCTCAAACTCTTCCAAAATATAACAGAGGGAGGAACACAGCCAAACTCATTCTATGAGGCCACCATTACCCTGATACCAAAATCAAACAAAGATATCACATAGAGAGAAAGCTACAGGCCAATATCACCGATAAACACACCCCCAAAATCCTCAACAAAATACAAGCAAAAACAATCCAACAGCACATTAAAAGGATAATATACCATGGACAAGTGGGGTTTATCCCAGGAATGCAAGGATTCTTCCATATATGCAAATCAATCAATATCATAAACCATATTAACAAATTGAAGGATAAAAACAATATGATCATCTCAACAGATATAGTAAAATCTTCCAAAAAAATTCAACACTGATCTATGATAAAAAGCCTCCAGAAAGTAGGCATAGAGGGAACTTACCTCAACATAATAAAGGCCATATATGACAAACACACAGCCAACATCATTTTCAATGGTGAAGCACTGAAACCATTTCCTCTAAGATCAGGAACAAGACAAGTTTGTCCACTCTCACCAATATTATTCAACATAGTTTTGGAAGTTTTAGCCACAGCAATGAGAAGAAAAAGAAATAAATGGAATACAAATCAGAAGAGAAAAATAAAGCTGGCACTGTTTGCAGATGAAATGATACTATATATAGACAATCCTAAAGATGCTACCAGAAAACACCTAGAGCTAATCAATGAATTAGGTAAAGTAGCAGGATACAAAATTAATGCACAAAAATCCCTTGCATTCTTATACACAAATGATGAAAAATATGAAAGAGAAATTAAGGAAACACTCCTATTTACCATTGCAACAAAAATAATAAAATACCTAGGAATAAACCTACCTAAGGAGACAAAAGACCTCTATGCAGAAAAATATAAGACACTGGTGAAATAAATTAAAGATAATACAAAGAGAGATATATACCATGTTCTTGGATTGGAGGAATCAACCTTGTGAAAATGACTATACTACCCAAAGCAATCTACAGATTCAGTGCAATCCCTATCAAACTATCACTAGCATTTTTCAAAGAACTAGAACAAAAAATTTCACAATTTGTATGGAAACACAAATGAAGCAAATCACCAAGCAATCCTGAGAAAGAAAAACAGAGCTGGAGGAATCAGGTTCCCTGACTTCAGACTATACAACAAAGTTACACGTATCAAGACAGTATGGTACTGGCACAAAAACAGAAATATTGATCAATGGAACAGAATAGAAAGCCCAGAGATAAACCTACACACATATGGTCACCTTATTTTTGATAAAGGAGGCAAGAGTATACAATGGAGAAAAGACAGCCTCTTCAATAAGTGGTGCTGGGAAAACTGGACAGCTACGTGGAAAAGAATGAAATTAGGACACTCCCTAACACCATACAAAAAAAAAAAAACTCAAAATGGATTAAAGACCTAAATGTAAGGACAGAAACTATCAAAGTCTTTAAGGAAAATATAGGCAGAACACACTATGATATAAATCACAGCAAGGTCCTTTTTGACACACCTCCTACAGAAATGGAAATACAAACAAAAATAAACAAATGGGACCTAATGAAACTTAAAACATTTTACACAGCAAAGTAGACTGTAAACAAGATTAAAAGACATTGAAAACCCTCAGAATGTGAGAAAGTATTTGCAACTGAATCACGTGACAAAAGATTAATCTCCAAAATTCACAAGCAGCTCATGCAGCTCAATATCAAAAAAACAAACAACCCAATCCAAAAATGGGCAGAAGATCTAAATAGACATTTCTCCAAAGAAGATATACAGAATGCCAACAAACACATGAAAGGATGCTCAACATCACTTATCATTAGTGAAATGCAAATCAAAACTACATTGAGGTATCACCTCACATCAGTCAGAATGGCCATCATCAAAATATCTACCAACAATAAATGCTGAAGAGAGTGTGGAGAAAAGGGAACTCTCTTGCACTGTTGGTGGGAATGTAAATTGATACAGCCACTATGGAGAACAGTATGGAGGTCTCTTAAAAACTAAAAATAGAACTACCATATACCCAGCAATCCCAATCCTAGGCATAGAAAACCATAATTCAAAAAGAAACATGTACCACACTGTTCATTGCAGCACTATTTACAATAGCCAGGATATGGAAGCAACCTAAATATCCATCAACAGATGAATGCATAAATAAGATGTGGCACATATATACAATGGAATATTACTCAGCCATAAAAAGGAATGAAATTGAGTTATTTGACATCAGGTGACAGACCTAGAGTCTGTCACACAGAGTGAAATAAGTCAGAAAGTGATAAACAAAAAACATATGCTAATGCATATATATGGAAACAAAAAAAAAGCAGTACTGATGAACCTAGGTGCATGACAGGAATAAAAATGCCGACTTAGATACTTGAGGAAACTGTGCAGGAAAGGGAAGCTGGGATGAAGTGAGAGTTTAACGTTGACATATATACAGTACCAAATGTAAAATGGATGGCTAGTGGGAAGCTGCTGCATAGAACAGGGAGATCAACTCGATGCTTTGTGACTACATAGAAGGATGAGATAGGGATTGTGGGAGGGAGGTTTTAGGGGGAGAGGATTTGGGGATATATGTATACATATGGCTGATTCACTGTGTTGTACAGCAGAAACTGACAACATTTTGAAGTAGTTATACTCCAATAAATATGTAAAAAAATAAAATAAACAAAAAATAGAAAGAAAGCTTAACTTGCTACAGCCCATAAGTCATTTAAATTATTTTGAGCTATTTCTAAATTTAAGGAACTAGGCTTTTAATCCTTTGATTCATTATCATGGCCTTTTATAAGTGATGATGAATCCCTAAGAGATATGTTTTGAAACTTGCAGGATAACACAGGGTTTTAAATTGCTTCAGTCTTTGTGTCATTTTAAATGAATTAGTACAATTTTTAGACTATATTGCATGTTGTGTTGAAATGGCACCTGGGATGTTTTTCTAAGAAGAAAAAGTGAAATCTAGAAAATTAACTCAAATGATAAAATTTAGAATAGCTCAATGTCATTGGATAATATGTTTCAAGTTTTAAGGTCAGAAAGAAAGTAAAAAAGTCCCCTCCCTCTCCTCATAAATCTCAAAATTACTGAACTTATGTAAATAGTCATAGAAGATTAAATACATTAACTTGTGGCTATGATTCATTAAAAAATAAAGAATAATATAATGAGAAAACCTGAAGAAAAAATAAAAATAAATAAATATTTAAAGTCAAGCAATTGAATTACAAATAAATCACATTGGACATGTTAAATAATAAACTAGAAATACATGAAGACATAAATAGTGAAATAAAAACTATACTCATAAAATCTTACAGAATGAAGTTCAGAGGTTTAAATAAGATAATGTGTAAATTAAGATTGAAACAGAAATAGAGAATGGGAACATCTATCATTCTTCTAATAGATATTTTAATAAAATTATACAAGGGAAAAAATACTGGAGAATTCAAATTAAAAGTTAGAATTACTGACAATTTGTCATAAATAAACATTTTATTATTTGTTATATAAATTGAGAAAAACCTCCACTGCAAAGGTATAAAACAAACAAACAAGAAACTTAAACAACCAAAACAAATCGCAGAACATCATAGATTATGGTATATCCTGAAAGTTATAAGAACAAAAAGTAAATTTATTTACAAAGGAATGACTACAAATAAATCCAATCATGTGTCTTCATCAGGAATAACAAGTATGCTAGGACCTAGGGTGTGTAGATGGTTGAGAATAGTTATCAATTTTTGCTTTTCTTGGAAAATCTTTAAAAGCCAAAAGGAAAATGAAAAAAAAAGAAACAGGAAAAATGTCTTGGGTAAAATTAAGACAAGTACATTTCCCAGAGTTAAAGCTATATTTAAGTACCCCAGATGTGCCTCAGATGACCTAGAAAGTCCCAAGAGCAAGTGTAGATTAAAAGTCACAGAGAGATAACACAAATGTGAGAGGAGCTCGTGACTATTTATAAGAAGGTTATGATAAAATTATACTTTCTAATGGTGAGAGACACATCCAGATTGGTAAAGCAATATTCCTGGTTTGCTACAATAGGTGCAGAATTGAAGATGTAATGTCTCAGTTATAGGGGACAGAGTCATCTCTGAATCTGGATTACTACAGAGAAGCTTCAGAGGCATGGCTACATAAATATTCACATAATAGAAACAATTGCAAAAAAAACAGACAAATATCATATGATATCACATATGTGGAATCTAAAAAAAATGATACAAATGAAGTTATTTACAAAACAGAAAAAGACTCACAGACAGAAAACAAACTTACGGTTACCAAAGGGGAAAGGGGGGGATGAATTAAGAGTTTGGGTTTAAGAGATACACACTACTATATATAAAATAGATAAGCAGGGAACTACTGTATGGCACAGGGAACTATATACAATGTCTTGTGGTAACCTATAATGGAGAAGAATCTGAAAAAGAATAGATATATGTGTGTAATTGAGTCACTTTGCTGTGCACCTGAAACTATCACAACGTTGTGAATTAACTGTACTTCAATAGAAAAAAAAAAAACAATACCAGTGCAGCTTATGTCTGTTCTGTGTGTGTGTATGTATGCCTTCACCCACGTTTATATAACATTTGTTTAACTTGTCAATATTCTCTTATCTTTTTCTTTATTTTGCAATCATTAAAATCATATGAAGTAAAAAAAAAAAACAGGTTATCTTTGTGGCAGAAAACATTAATAAATTTTTTGTGCTGTGTAAACTAACATAGAACACTATTTCAACAGGTTCTTCACTATTTGCAAGAGGTTCTTGGAAGAGCATCTTTCAAATAGCTGGTTCAGAAAAACCTAATTCATTTAAAATTATTAATGAAAAAGCAAAGAGTAAAGCATTAAAATATTATAAGAAAAAATAGAGAAAATGAACAGGATCAGAAAAAAATGTTATTAGACCAATAAAAAAATCTGAGTATAAATTCTATCATAAATAAATGAAAAGTAAGCTATAGCTCCTAGAAAGGAAGAACACAAAAATAAATGCAGCAACTCAGGGAACAGACAATTAGATACCAAAAGGAGATTAAACCTTAGCTGACAGAACAAAATTAAAAGTAGAAGAGAAAACAAAACAAATAAACAAAGACAGAATTCACACATGAATATGAATAAAATTGAAAATACAGTTTAGAAGTGGCACTCCAGAAAAGAAACTTAGAAGACAGAACTGTGAAAAATGAGCAAAATTAAATTAAAAATAAAGAAGAAAACATTTAGGATTGGTGAGAAAATGAAAGAGAAGAAAGGCAAGATTCTTTTACTTGTATAATAATAATCCCTGCTGTGAGATAAGAGAAAATATACATTGTTCTCTGCCCCCAGTTCCTGTCAGAGAGCTCCTAAAACTCTTATAATTTCCTAAGTGATAAGAACACTAGGAGCACATCATGTTTTAATATTTGGTCTTTGACCCTATCTCTTACACAGGGCTCCTAATATTTTGTAAATTCCTAAGTAATAAGATCACTAAAAGCAACTTTTGTTTGAATGAGGTGACTCTGGGTGGGCTCCTAGATGGCTCCTGGATGGAAGCTGGTCACCAGAAAGACCATGTCATTAATTAGGAGTTTGGAATTTTCAGTCCCACCCCTTACCCTCCAGAGAGGAGAGAGGAGCTTGAAATGAAGCTAATAATTGATCATGTCTATATGAAGAAGGTTCCATAAAAATCTGAATAGCACAGAGGCTTGGAAAACTTCCAGACTGGTGAACATATACATACTAGAAGTTGATGCACCCCCAACTCCACAGAGACAGAACCTTCTGCACTCCGGACACTTCTGGGCCTAGTCTTATGTAACTTTTTATTTTACTGTTCATCTGTATTTTTTATTATATATTTTAATAAACTGGTAAATGTAAATAAGTGTTTTCATGGGTTCTGTGAGCCATTCTAGCAAATTAATCAAACCCAAGGAGGGGGTTGTTGAAACCTCCAATGTATAGCCAGTTGGTTAGAAGTACAGCTAATAACTTGAATTTGAGACTGGTATTTGAAGTGAGGCAAGGCTGGGGAGTCTTATAAGACTGAGCCTTTAACCTGTGGAATCTGATGCTATTTCCAGTAGATACTGTCGGGATTTAGATGGATTGCAGGACACCCAGCTGGTGTCACAGAAAATTGCTTGGTGGAGAAAAACCTCCATACATTTGGTGACCAGAAGTAAAGTATTGTGAGTTTGGTAATAGTGTGAAAGTAAAGGAGACACAGAAGAGGGAAGAAGAAGAGTTTTTCCTGTATTCACCTCCCCCCACAAAAGAATATAGAGATAATGGGATAGGAAAAATGTTTAAATATAATTACAGATATCTATCCAGACAAAAAGAAACATTGAATCCACATAAGACATTGCACACAATGTGTCAGAACAAAATAACCCTGAATAGCCAATAATGTCATATATCCTTTAAAACAAGAAGTGGAATTCAAAATGAAAAACATAAATCTTTGGGAAGCTATGAAATTATCATGTCACTTATAAAAGAGGAAAAATCTGGACAGCTTCAAAGTGGTCCACAGAAGAAGCATTTAAACAGCAAATAATAGAGCAACAAACTCTTAAAAACCCTCAAGGAGGAAAGTTTCCATAGTGTTGCTTAATATTTAAACCTGAATCTCTGCATACATCCTCCAAAAGACCCATAAAGTTCAAGAGAGAGAGCAAACAAAACCACATATTTCCAAGTCCTTCAGAATAAGTGGGATATCAAACTACTTTCTAGCCATTTTAGTTATAGAGCTCTTACCTGTGCAGATAAATAGGGACACGGAGAGCTTTAGAATGATGGAAAAGAGACAAAATTACCCCAGCAAAAGCAGGCTCTGGGTTGAGTGCAAATATACTGAAAAAAAAAATACATATGAGAACATATAGATCAGTGCATGGGCTACAAAAAAAAAAAATCTAAAGGAAGTGATTTACAGTATGCAGAAAGCAAGAAGGTAGTAACAGAAAAACACCACTTCTGTTAGACAAAAAGGTAATTCCTGTTTGAAACTTGGCAATGAAGGGAAAGAACGATATTGTAAGTGTTCTACAAAAACAAAGGACAGCAGAAAATCAGAAAATACACTAAACTCTCCCTACCAAAAAAAAAAAAATAAAAGGACTAATTTTGACTAAATAAACTGTACATTGCTATACTAACCTAAAAGATCATTAAAATGAAGAAACATATTTAGCCACTCCAAACCCTCATTCCTATTGTCATACAAATGTTAGTGCTAACACAGCTTTTAAAAAAGTCTATAACCTAAGAAAGCTCCTATAAGAAGAAAAGAGAATATCAAAATTAAATGTTTCAGCTGATAAAAACCTACCTCCAAATAAACAGAAAGTAAAGAAAAATATAATGTAATAATTCAACACAAATTAAACACCCATAAACAAATATATGCAGATATAAAAATTTTTGAATCAGAAATTCAAAATACTTTAAGGAAAAATGAATATAACCCAAGGATTTTATAACATCAAAAGGGCTCATAAAAGCACCAAAGCTACAAACAACCTTAAACATGCAAGAACTAAGGGAATATTCTTCTGAGTCCTCTTAAGGAAATTTCAAAAGGTTGAATTTCAGCCAATGACCAGGGAATTCCATCAAAAAAGACTGTTGGTATTCAGTGAATGTATTTATTTAACTATAGAATAAAAATTTAAGCAAGGTTAGTTGTTAGCGTGACAGAACATGATGAAATGCAGTTGCATTAGCAATGTAAAAATATTATAACTTGCAAAATGTGGAAGCTGACTAGGAAAGAAAGTAGGAAGTAGATTATTTACACTGACTGGTGTGTATTAGCTGAAAGTAATAGACTACTATTTAAAGCTGACAAAACAAAATATAGATGTATAAACATATTGACAGTACTGGTGTAAGCAGTAAGAAAATATTATTTAATAAATCAACGTTATGGAAGAGATAAAAAGGAGAGAGAAGGAAAAGTATATATGCTATGATTTTTATCACTTATCAATAGGACAATAGTTCCCAAATTTTTGGTTTCAGGACACTTTCACACTATTAAAATTATGAAAAAGCACACATAACTTTTATGTATATAGATTATATCTATCAACAGCTATTTTATTAAAATTTAAAACTGATAAATTACTGTTATTAATTTGCTTAAAATAACCATGAAATATCCATTGCATATTAACATAAATAATGTAAACTTCTGAAAAATACAATGTCTAAAAAAGCAAAGCAATCAGTGAGGTGTGGTATTGTTCTACATTTTGCAAATCCCTAAATAACTGACTTAAGAGAAGAGAGTTGGATGCTCATATCTCCTTCTGCATCTAAATTGTTTCTGCATCACACAGTTTGTAGGCTTTGGAAAACTGCACACAACATGCGTGATAGAATGAGAGCAAAAAAGTAAACAATATATTAGAGTTTTTATAAATATAGTTTTTAAAAAATTTTATTGGAGTATAGTTGCTTTACAGTGTTGTGCTAGTTTCTACTGTACAGCAAAGCGAATCAGCTGTATGTACACATATATATCCTTTCTTTTTTTTGGATTTCCTTCCCATTTAGGTCACCACAGAGCATTGAGTAGAGTTCCCTGTGCTATATAGTAGGCTCGCATTAGTTATCTATATTATACATAGTATCAACAGTGTATATATGTCAATCGCCATCTCCCAAATCATCCCACCACCCTCTCCTCTTGGTATCCATATGTTTGTTCCCTACATCTGTTCCTCTATTTCTGCTTTGCAAATAAGATCATTTATATCACTTTTTTAGATTCCACATATATGCATTAATATACGATATTTGCTTTTCTCTTCCTGGTTTCACTCTGTAAGACAGTCTCTAGGTCCATCCATGTCTCTACAAATAACCCAATTTCAATCCTTTCTATGGCTGAGTAATATTCCATTGTATATATGTATCACACCTTCTTTATCCATTCCTCTATTGATTGGACATTTAGGTTGCTTCCATGTCCTGGCTACTGTAAATAGTGCTTCATTGGACACTGGGGTGTATGTGTCTTTTTGAATTATGGTTTTCTCTGGGTATATGCCCAAGAGTGCGATTGCTAAGTCATATGGTAATTCTATTTTCAGTTTTATAAAAACCTCCATACTGTTCTCCATAGTGGCTGTATGAATTTACATTCACCAACAGTGCAAGAGGGTTCCCTTTTCTTCACACACTCTGCAGCATTTACTGTTTGTAGATTTTTTTGATAATGGGCATTCTGACCAGTGTGAAGTGATACCTCATTGAAGTTTTGCTATGCATTTCTCTAATATTTGGTGATGCTGAGCATCTTTTCATGTGCTTCTTGGCCATCTGCATGTCTTCTTTGGAGAAATGTCTATTTAGATCTCCACACCCTCCCCCCATTTTTTATTGTATTATTTGGTTTTGGATATTGAGCTGCATGAGCTATTTGTATATTTTGAAGTAATCCCTTGTCATTTGCTTCATTTGCAAACACTTTTTCCCATTCTAAATGTTGTCTTTTTGTTTTGCTTATGGTTTCCTTTGATGTGCAAAAGCTTTTAAGTTTAATTAGGCCCCATTTGTTTATTTTTATTTTAATTTCATTACTTTAGGAGGTGGATCAAAAAAGATCTTGCTGCAATTTATGTTAATGAGCGTTCTGCCTATGTTTTCCTCTAAGAGCTTTATAGTCTCAGGCTTTACATTTAAGTCTTTGATCCATTTCTGGTTTATTTTTGTGTATGGTGTTAGGGAGTGTTCTAATGTCTTTCCTTTACATGTAACCATCCATTTATCCCAGCACCACTTATTGAAGACACTGCCTTTGCTCCACTGTATATTCTTGCCTCTGTCATTGATTATATGACCATAGGGGTATGGATTTAACTCTGGGCTTTCTATCCCATTCCATTGATCTATATTTCTGGTTTTTTTTTTGTGCCAGTACCATACTATCTTGATTACTGTAACTTTGTAGTATAGTCTGAAGTCAGGGATCCTGATTCCTCCAGCTCCATTTTTCTTTCTCAAGATTGCTTTAGCTATGTGGGATCTTTTGTGTTTCCATACTAATTGTAAAATGTTTCCTTCTAGTTCTGTGAAAAATGTTGCTCGTGATTTGATAAGGATTGCTTTGAATCTCTAGATTGCTTGGGTAGTATAGTCTTTTTCACAATATTGATTCTTCCAATCCAAAAACATGGTATATCTCTCCATGTGGTTGTGTCATCTTTGATTTCTTTCATGAGCATCTTATAGTTTCCTGCATACAAGGCTTTTGCCTCCTTAGGTAGATTATTTCCTAGGTATTTTATTTTTTTTGTTGCAGTGGTGAATGGGATTGTTTCCTTAATTTCTCTTTCTGATCTTTTGTTGTAAGTTTATAGGAATGCAAGAGATTTCTATGTATCCTACAACTTTACTAAATTCATTGATTATCTCTAGTAGTTTTTGGTGACATCTTTAGGATTTTCTATGTATAGTATCATGTCATTTGCAAACAATGACAGTTTTACTTCTTCTTTTCCAATTTGGTTTCCTTCTATTTCTTTTTCTTCTCTGACAACCCTGGCGAGGACTTTCAAATAGTTTTAACACAACAGACTCTTCAAGAGTGTCTTGGGATTCTAAAGAGTGTCAAGAACATGTTTTTAAAATTGAATATATTTGATTTACAATATTATGTTACTTTCAGTTTTACAGCATAGAGATTCAATATATTTACAGATTATACTCCATTAAAAGTTACTACAAAATAATAGCTCTAATTCCATGTGCTATACAATATATCCTTGTTGCTTATCTATTTTAAACATAGTGTGTATCTTTTAATCCCATGAACCTAACTTGCCCCTTCCCTCTCTGCTACCCCTTCTGGTATCCACTGGTGTATTTTCTATATCTATGAGTCTGTTTCTGTTTTACTGTAAGATTATTTTGTACTTTTTTACATTCCACATATAAATGATATCATACAGTGTTTGTCTTTCTCTGTCTGACTTCTTCACTAAGCATAATATTCTCTAGGTTCAGCCATGTTCCTGCAAATGGCAGAATTTCATCACCATCGGGACTTCATCTGGAGTCCCAAGAAGATAGTTTGAGAATGTAAGTATAGGAAATAAACAGCATTTCTCAAAAATAAAGAGGCCTAATAATATTATATAGAGTTGTCATTATTATGGTAATTACAAAAATTACACAAAAATATTTCTGAGTATAAGTAAAAATAAACAAAAGCCAAACAGATCAGAGAGTATAAAACTTTGAAAAATATAATATCAGTTATAAACTGATACAAAATTAAGATAATATCTAACACTTTATCATATATGTTGTTAAATTAATTAAGCTAGGCAATTATTAGACTGAGGTAGATCTAATGCCATGGCAACCTATGTAAGCAAGCCAAAATCTAAGGCTGTAAATGCCTCAAGTTTATCAAGTCAAAACCTGAAGACAACAAATCACAAACAACTAGTCTTTAAGCTATAGCCAATCAATAATTTCTTTACTTTGCTTTCACTTTTCCTATAAAAAATTCTGTCCCCAACTCCTGTTGGTGGAGTGCGCCTAACTACTGGTTTGGTGCTGCTTGAGTACAATTGATTTTTGCTCAAAAAACACTATTTTTTTAATATATCTGTTTATTTTTAACAATGTGAAAATAAATGAGACTCATTCATCAATTGTAAGACAAAAATAAAATTGGAGAACAGGGCTTCCCTGGTGGCACAGTGGTTTGGAGTCCGCCTGCCGATGCAGGGGACATGGTTTCGTGCCCTGGTCTGGGATGATCCCGCATGCTGCAGAGCGGCTAGGCCCATGAGCCATGGCCACTGGACCTGTGCGTCTGGAGCCTGTGCTCTGTAATGGGAGAGGCCACAGCAGTGAGAGGCCCACATACAGAAAAAAAAAATTGGAGCACAATTCAAAGCTCAATTTTATAATATACACAGGGCACTTCTGAAGCAACTTGATGTAGAAAGATTGAAAATAGAGGTGTGAGAAAAGTTGTGCTAGTCATATGCAAACATAAACAAATGTGGGATCACAAACTAATGGAAGATAAGGTATAATTAATCCTTAAATCATTAAATAATAATTTGAAGTACAATTAGGAATGCTTAAAAATATAATTCAAAATGAAGATAAAACATTATGAATACACCTGAAACCTACATGATATTGTAAATCAACTATACTTCAATAATTAAAAAAAAAAGAAAATAAAAAAGAACAAACATATGGATAGCTATCCATAAAAGTACATAGTATCAACAGTCATAAAGCATATCCTACAGGATATGCAAGGAGAAATAGAGATAAACACACAAATATTAATATACTTCCATTCCAATTTTCTGAGTCTCACAGATCAAATATGATAAATGAAGTATAGTTACAGGAAATTGAAAATGTATAATTGCAAAGTTTATGCTAAGTCTTATATTTCTATCTCTGTATTTTGAAAATAGACAATATGCATTCTTATCACGTGCCCATGGAACGTTCATACTGACCAAATTTTTGAAAAAAAAATTAAATAACCCTTTCTGAAATTAAATAATAATTCTCTCTTAATGACCTTTTACATCAATGTGGAAATAAAGCAGAAACTGCATAGATCTCACAAATAATGAGAATGAGAAACTATAAAAGAGCTAGACAGTGTTAAGAAGAAAGTACTTAACATCAAATAAATATATTCATTCACAATAAAATGAAAAGCATAAAGTATGCAATATTAGAAATTTGATATTGAATAAAACATGTTGAAGGGAAGAAAAGTTATGAAATTATTACATATAAGTTACATAAATAAATTGGAAAGAAAATTGTATATCTATTAAGTAAATAAAAAACAGTCTGTGAAAAATCCAATAATTTATATAACATTAAAAGAGAAAGCATGAATATAGCAAACATGAAGTGATAACAGGGAAATAACCACTGCAATACAGAAACCAAATACATACACACAAATAACTTACATAAATTTACTTTCTTTAGGAGAACATATTTGCTCAATCTCTCTCCAGAAGTGGATAAACACCTAAAGAAATTAATTTCTGTAGAATAAGAATATTGAAAATTTTATCCTTTGCCAAAACAATCCAACAGGCTCAAATTATATCATAGAGAATTTAAACCAAAGCTTTAAGCAGCTGTTCATCTCAGTGATATTTATGATGTTTCAGAGTTAAATAAAGAAAGATTGTTTTTAATTATTTCCTTGAAGCAAGCTTCTCATTGTTCGTGAAAGACCACAAAGACTGAACAAAAATTGAAAATTACAGACCAACATTCCTTATGAATATTAACACAAAACTCTTAGTAAAACACTGGAAATATAACAATATGTTAAAAAATTACACAAAATTGCCAATAAAGCTTACTCCAGAAACCCAATAATGAACATTAGGAAATATATTAATGTTATTTATTATGTGTGTAATAAAATTGTATTATTTCTGTAGTGAGGCCTTTGCCAACCATTCTTATTTTAATCATACCTTAAATAAAATAAGAGAAATTAATACTTTATTAACACAAAAATATTCAAATTTAAGTTAGATACAAGAAAAGTGTGCCCATAATTACCTGAATTATTTATTGCTGTCTTTAATTATTAGTCAGCATGTTAAACAAGAAGATAAATCCATTATATATTAAAATAACAGAATTGCAAAGAAGAACAGATCCATCGCTACTTGCAAATAATATGATTTTATAACTGATACATGTAGGAGAAAATAACAGGTAGACTACAAGAATAAATGTAAGAGTTCAGCAGGGTAATGGAGTATAAAATTAACATGTAGAAGTCAATAGCTTTTATATATAACACTAGCATTCATTTAGAAAATATAATGTAAGAAAATACTTTATTTGCAATAGCAATAAAGATAAAATATCCAGGAATATAATAAGAATAAATGTGCAACTCTATATGAAAAAATATTTTAAAATAATTAGATTTTAGAGATGCACCATCAGAGGAGGAGTCAAGATGGTAGAATAAGAGGACACAGAATTTGTCACTCCTCACAAGTTCATCAAAAACACATCTACAATTGGAACAGTTCCCACAGAGCATTTGCTAAACATTAGCAGTAGACTTCAAACACATAAAAGAACTAAAGAAAGAAGAAAAAAGAAAAGAGGAATAAAAAAGAGACGCGCAACCCTTGAGGGAAGCTGAAGATAAGGAGAGATCCTCACATTAAGAAAGACTCCCTCACAGAGGGGAAATCAGCTGGGACAGAAAAGAAACTTCAGGGGATCAAAGGAGAATGTAGCATACGGTCTGTGGAAGGCAGGACAAAGTAAAAACTGCATGCATGATCTACACCACAGCTCTGCACATTCCAGCATGAATCGTGAGTCTCCTGTTGTGAAGGGGAGCTGGGTGTTGGAAGAAGGGGTTTGGAGTACAGACCCAGGGAGAGGAGAGCTCTTGGCTGTGAAAAGACAGCCTGAAGGGACAGGAGCGAGGGGCGCCACAAACAGGAAAGTCTATGGAAAAAGCCTGTGACACTCTAACAAGATGTCATTGTCCAGCATCATACAAGGGATGTAGCTACCATTATAAAACCCTTCCCCATCTGCCAGACTCTTCAGCCTCTGTGGGCATTGGGAGGGGCTCCCACCTGAGTGGGCCCACCAGCCCCTTGGGGCGGGGTCATCTCCACCATTGTAGGCTCCAGGGGCCTGAGCACTGCCCACCCCAAAACCTCTTTGGGAATCAGTGCTGGGTGCCCCTGCCTGAGACAAGAGTCTGCCAAAGCTGGCAGGGTTGGAAGGCTAAGATGTGATGTTGGAAGAACACACCCGGGGAGAGAAACACAGGTGGCTGTGTGGATCCAAAGAAGGGACGAGGGGAGTGAAGGGACACACGACAGAGAATGCCCCTAGAGGAAGCATGGTCTTCCTGGAAAGCAAGGTGCCATTGTTGAGAGGCAAGTGTGAGGCGGGACCGATAATGCTCCCATAGGCCAGCTCCTGCTGCTGCAGGTACTGGGAGTACCCAGGTGTACTCCAAGCAGCCACTGCATTTGCTCCTTCTCACCTAGGCAAGGATCAGACGCCTGAGGTTGGCACACACTCTGAGGCGGATTTAAAACCAAAACGGAGCCCAAGGAGCCGTGCAAGTAGGGAAGAGAAATGTAAATCTTTCCATGTGGCAGCACATGAATTAAATACAAATATTGGCTGGGTAAATCCTGTGTTTGTGGAATACCTGAATAAACAACGAGTGTTTCAACATCTGAGACCACACACTGTCCATAGCAGGTCCAGAGACCTACCTAGATGTACTGGAAGACGTCTTGAGGAGGCAGCCCCAGGAAAATATTCTTATTACTATTATTCTTTGTTGGTTTGTTTCATTTTGTTCCGTTGGTGCTGTTGCTTTTATTATTTTTATCTTTTATTTTTTTATTTTCTACTTTTATTTTTTATATTGTTATTTTCTTAATATATATATGTTTTAATTTTTATCTTTTTTCTTTACTTTTTTGTTGCTTTGTGTCTTTTGTCTTGTTTTTGTTCTTCATTTTATATTTCTCTTTCTTTTTTTAAAATTATTTTTAGCTGTATATTCTATGTTCTTTTAGCTTTTTTGTTGTTGCTGTTGATGTTGTTCCTTGCCACTGTTTCTGCTTAATATTTCATTCTTTGTTTTCATTATTATAATCCCTATCAACTGTTCTTATATAAAATTATCTTGTTTGGTTGTCTATTCCCTTGTTTTCTTTTACTTTTCTGTGTGTGTGTGTGTGTGTGTGTGTGTGTAATGGTGTGTGTCTGTGTAATGGTGTGTTGTGTTGGTGTTGTTGCTATTTGTTTACTGCTGTTCTTGATATTTGCTCTGAATTTGTTTGTCTGGTTTTTTGTTTGTTTTGTTTTTCTTTCTTTTTTTGCTTCTTTCTTTTCTTCTCTCCATTTATTATTGGTTTACACTGTGTGGCTTGCAGGCTCTTGGTTTCCTTTCCAAGGGGCAGGCCTGGGTCTCTGGGATGGGAACATAGTCCAAGACACTGGAACACCAGAGATTTCCCAGGCCCAGGGAATATTAATCAGGATGGGCATCCTGAAGATATCCATATCAACACCAAGACCCAGCCCCACACAACTGCTTGTTGGTTCCAGTGCTAAACACCTCACACCAAATAACCAGCAAAACAGGACCACAGCCCCACTCATCTGTATACAGGCTACCTAAAGTCATACTAATCTCACAGATACCCCAAAACACACCACCTTATGCACCTTGCCTATCAGAGGGAAAATATTCAAATTCATCCAACAGAAAGCAGACACCAGGTCCTCTCACCAGGAAGCCTACACAAGGCCCTGGACCAAACTCACTCAGCAGGGGGCAGTCAACAGAAACAAGAGTAACTATGAGCCTGCCACCTGTGGAAAGAATACCATAAATGCAGTAGGTTAGAAAACTTAAATGACAGAGAAATATGCTGTAGACAAGGGAGCAAGGTAAAATCCCACAAAACAAAATAAAAGAAGAAGAAATAGGCAAGCTATCTGAAACAGAATTCAGAGTAATGATAATGAAGATGATCCAAGATCTAGGAACTAGAATGGAGAAAATACAAGAAACATTTAAAAAGGACCTAGAAGAACTAAAGAACAAATAATCAGTAATGAACAACACAATAACTGAAATGAAAAGTATACAAGAAGGAATCAACAGAAGAATAACTGAAGCAGAAGAATGAATAAGTGAGCTGGAGGATAGAATGGTGGAAATAACTGCTGAGGAATAGAATAAAGAAAAAAGAATGAAAAGAATTGAAGACAATATCAGAGATAACTGGGACAACATCAAATGCACTTACAATCGATTTATAGGGGTCAGAGAAGAAGAGAAAGAGAAAGGGCCTGAGAAAATATTTGAAGAGATTATAGTGTAAAACTTTCCTAACATGGGAAAATAAATAGTCAATCAAGACAAAGAAGTGCAGAGAGTTCCATACAGGATACACCCAAGGAGAAACACACCAAGACACAAATTAATCAAACTAACAAAAATTAAATACAAAGAAAAAATATTAAAAGCAGCAAGGGAAAAGCAAAAGAAATAACATACAAGGGAATCTCCCTAAGGTTATCATCTGATTTTTCAGCAGAAACTTTGCAGACAAGAAGGTAATAGCAGGATATATTTAAAGTGATGAAAGGGAAAAGTTACAACCAAGGTTACTCTACCCAGAGATGATCTCATTCAAAATCTAAAGAGAAATAAAAAGCTTTACAGATAAGCAAAAGCTAAGACAATTCAGCACGGCTAGACCAGCATTACAACAAATACTAAAGAAATTTCTGAGGGTGGGAAGCACAAGAAAAGAAAAAGACTTACAAGAACAAACCTCCCCAAAATAAGAAAATGGTAATAGGAATATATATATATATATATGGATTAAATGTCCCAATAAAAAGAGACAGACTAGCTAAATGAATACAAAATCAAGATCTGTATATATCCTATCTACAAGAGTCCCACTTCAGACCTAGGGACATATACAGACGGAAATTGAGGGGATGGAAAAAGATATTCCATGCAAATGGGAAACAAAGGAAGCTGGAATAGCACTACTCATATCAGACACGATAGAATTTAAAATAAACACTATTACAAGAGACCAGGATGGACACTACATAATGATCAAACTGTCAATCTAAGAAGAAGATTTAAGAATTGTAAGTATTTATGCACGCAACAAAGGAGCACCTCAATATATAAGGTAAATGCTAATAGCCATAAAAGGAGAAAATGACAGTAACACAATAATAGTGGGGGACTTTAACTCCTCACTCAAACCAATGGAGAGATCATCCAAACAGAAAATAAAAAAGGAAACACAAGCTTTTAATGACACAATAGACCAAAAGACTTAAATCATGTTTATAGGGCATTCCACCAAAAAGTGGCAGAATAGACATTCTTCTCAAGAGCACATGGAACATTTTCCAGGATAAATCACATCTTGGGTCACAAATCAAGCCTCAGTAAATTTAAGAAAATTGAAATTATATCAATCATCTTTTCTGACCACATGCTATGAGATTAGAAATAAATTACAGGAAAAAAGAAAAAAAAACTGCAAAAAGTACAAACACATGGAGGCTAAACAATATGCTACTAAATGACCAAGAGATCACAGAAGAAATCAAAGAAGAAATCAAAAAATAACTAGAGGGGCTTCCCTGGTGGTGCAGTGGTTGAGAGTCCACCTGCCAATGCATGGGACATGGGTTTGTGCCCCGGTCCAGGAGGCTTCCACATGCCACAGAGCGGCTGGGCCCATAAGCCATGGCCACTGAACCTGCACGTCCGGAGCCTGTGCTCCACAGCAGGAGAGGCCACAACAGTGAGAGGCCCGTGTACCGCAAAACAAAATAAATAAATTAAATAAATAAATAAATATATAACCAAAGTCACATAAAATTGATATATTTCTACAATTATGCTTTTCCTGATATCCTGCCCCCTAATTTTATGACTTTCTAGCTTATCCTTTGTAACTTTTCTTTTGCAAAAATAGGCAGATATCTATCTATATGTGAAATTTGTTTTCTGTCTTACACAAAAGGTAACATAATATATATTTATTAGCAACAGGCATTTATCATTTAAACACATAACCAAAAAATCACTTTATTCCAATTTATAGACTTTCTTCATTATTTATATTTTTCAAAATTTTGAGATATAAGTCTCATACAGTTTACCATTTTAAATAGCAATCCAATTTTTTTAAGGAAATTTATGTAATTATGCAACCATCACCATAATACAGATATAGAACTCTTTCTTCACCCTCCCAAAATTTTATCATGCTTGTTTACAGTCAATCCTCAATTCCATCCCATCCACAGGATGGGATATCTAGATTTTTCATCAGGAATAGATGTTTGATTATGCTAAATGCTTTTTCTGAATCTGAGACTACTTAGTAGTTTTTATTCTTTATTTTATTAATATGATATATTACAGTGTTTTCTGATATTAAATAATACTTGCATTCCTGAGATAAATCCCACTTGGTCATGGTATAGAATCCTTTTTATATGATGCTGAATTTAGTTTGCTAGTATTTTGTTGAGAATTTTTTTTTATCTATATTTCTAAAGGCTATTATTTTGGTCTGCAGCTTTCTTTTCTTTTGATGTCTTTGCTTTGACATCAAGGTAAGCCTGGCCTCATAGAAAGGGTCAGGAAGTGTCCCTTTGCTTAGATTTTTTGTAAGTGTTTATATGGGATTGGTTTTAATTCTTCTGTTAACATTTGGTAGAATTCACAAATGAAGCCATAAGGGCCTGGACTTTTGTTTGTAGAAAGATTAATTCTATGACTTTTCTTGTTATAAGCCTACTGAAGCTTTCTATTCCTTCTTGAGTTGTTCTCAGTAGTTTGTCTCTTAGAAGTCTGTAAATTTTATCTAGGTTATCTAATTTGTTAGCATAAAATTGTTCATAATATTTCCCTATAATTACTTTTATTCCTGAAATATCAACATTAATATCCTCTCTTTCATTTCAGATTTTAGTAATCTGAGTCTTCTTTTTTTCCAGGTGAGTCTACTTAAAACTTTGATAATTAGAACTGTTGATATTTTCAAAGAACAGAGCATACATTTTTGGTTTCTTTTGTTGTTGTTGCTTTCTATTTTATTATTTCTGCTCTAATCATCATTTTCTCGTTAACACTTTGGTTTCCTTTTGTTCTATTTTCTTAAGATGAAATCTGAGTTTATTGGCTTGAGACTTTTACAATTTTCTCATATGTGCATTAACAATTTTATAATTCCTTCTAACCACTGCTTTAGCTGCATCTCATAAATTTAACATGTTTTTGGGAGGGGGACTTTTAAAAAATATTTTCATATTTTTAAACAGGGAATTCTGAGTATGTTTCCCTGAAAATTGCGATGTGGGAGAAAATTCAAGCCTAGATGCTAATTTATGAATGATTAGATATTGAGAGACCATCCAAAGATTTTATTCCCCTTGAGGTATGTGCATACATCTTGAAGGGTGATGAGACCTAGGACCATGAAGACATTCCCTGGGTTTCAAAACTGGAGACATTAGTCTCATGACCCCTGCTGGAAAGATTTCTTTACATTCCAAATAATGAGAGTAAGGTTCCAGGATCTGTCCTAAGGAGCAAGGGGTTTCACCCCCTCTTTTTGGGATTGACAAGGAGACAGCTGTCCTTTTCCTATTTAAACACTCAGATGCATTATTTTCAGGTTTCCTCACCTATAATACATCTAGTACCTATAGAATAACATCTGTTTTTCTTTGTGTCACCCAGGGGTAAGAATTAGGACAAAAGTAGACTGGCCTGGTTTTTATTATGTAAGTATTAATAATTTGCTCTGACCCAGAATCCTTATGCTTGTGTTCAGGGAAACATTAATAAATATAGATATTAAAAATTTAACACTTGTGTTATTTGAAGTTAAACAATTCTAATTTTTCATGATTATTCTTGACTCATGGGTTATTTAGATGTTTTATGTTTAATTTCCAAATATATGGGGAATTTCCAGATTTTATGTCTATTCTTGATTTCTAATTTAATTCGTTTAGAGTCACAGAACATACATACACAGTATTATTTCAACTATTTTATGTGTTGAGACTTGTTTTATGACCTAACACATGATCTATCTTGGATAATGTTCCATAATCACTTGAAAATAATATGTATTCTGCACTCATCAGTAGACTGGTTTATGTATGTCTGTTAGGTTGAGTCTGTTGATGCTTGTTCAAGTGTTATGTATATTTTCTGATATTCTGTATACTTCTTCCATCAATTATTACTGTTTAATAGTGTATTTACCTTTTCAATTCTGTCAGTTTTTGCTTCAGGTAGTTTGTACCCCACTGTTAGTTTATGTGTATAGTTGTTATATCTCCCTGATAAACTTAACATTTTATCATTAAGAAGTGTTTTTTTGTTTTTTCTTTTTTGGCCTTTAATAACTTGTTTTGTTTTAAAGTCTACTTTACCTGATATTAATATATGTACTCTGGTCTACTTGTGCTAACCATTTTCATGGTGTATCTTTTTGATTTTTGTTTTTACTTTCAACCCATTGTCACCTTTGATACTAAACTATGTCTCTTATGGACTGCATAGATTTAGATCTTTTATTTTTAAAATTCAATCTTCCAATCTCTTCCTTTTGTTTGAAGTGTTTAATCCATTTCATTCTAGTGTAGTTATTGATACTTTTTTAAAATTCATAAGTTAAACTAAGCCACTGAATCAGTATAAGCAATAGATGAAGAGTAATCCCTAATATGACTCATGAATCCATGAATGTTTTAACTCCTTACTAGCTTATTCTTTCATTTTTTTAAAAAAAATTATTTATTTTATGTATTTATTTTTGGCTGTGTTGGGTCTACTTTGCTGTACATGGGCTTTCTCTAGTTGCAGCGAGCAGGGGTTACTCTTCGTTGTGGTGCACAGGGTTCTTATTGCAGTGGCTTCTCTTGTTGATGAGCATGGGCTCTAAGCACGTGGGCTTCAGTAGTTGTGGCATGTGGGCTCAGTAGCTGTGGCTCGTGGGCTCTAGAGCACAGGCTCAGTAGCTGTGGTGCATGGGCTTAGTTGCTCTGAGGCATGTGAGATCTTCCCAGACCAGGGATTGAACCCATGTCCCTTGCATTAGCAAGTGGATTCTTAACCACGTTGCCACCAGGGGAGTCCCTCTTGCATTTTTTAAATGCATCAAGTTATTTTGCACTTGGGGACATTGATACCTGTTGTTTTCTCTGGAGTGTTCTTTCTCCATCCTACACCTGACTGTTTTCTACTTTTCCTTCATCTCTCAGTGAAACAGTCACTTCTTCAGGAAACCCTTTTATGACTCCTTCATCTAAGTTATACTTAATGTTTTTTTCAAATATTTTATTATAAGAAAAAAATTAAAAAATAATCAAATACAAAATATCTACCACATAGTTTCTAGCATTGAAATTTTACTTTTCATTCTTTAGTATATTTAAACGTTTATTCATTCATATGCCCATCCATGATTTTATCTTATTTTCTGTTATTTTTCAAATAAGTTGGATACTAATATTAGTATACTTTTCCTTTAAACACTTCAGTAGACTTAACATCAATAATTCAAGTTCTATGTTATTTTAGTTATATGTTTTGTCAAAGGTAAAATTTACATAAAAATATTTGGTTTATCCTTTAAAACTTTTTGACAAGTGCATACACTTGGGTAACCCAAAACCCTAATGAAATATTGAATATTATATCATCTCAAAAACTTCTGTTTCCTCCCAGTCAATATCCTCCCCACAAACAAAGATAATCTTATTTCCTCCACCATTGATTAGTTTATCCTGTTGTTAAACTTCACGTAAATATAACTACTTGTCAATAGAATTACATTACACTAAACATTTTTCATTTGGCATTAATCATGTGTTCCAAGTTATAAAACATACCACAGTTGATATTTTAAAATTAATTATAAATAATAACCATACTTTTCAAAATTACTTTTTAAGAAATATGAGTAAGTATATATAATTGAACAATTGGATACTTGAGTGATTTCACAGAGGCTAAATCTGACACATACTTCATTTCTAAAAATTTGTCAATGATATTCAACAGTAATCAAAATCAACAACTTTTCAATATTTTTTAATGGAATCTGTAAAATTATGATGTTATTTTGCCAATGTAAATATATTTCTCCCTTTGACCAACTCATATAAGCATTCAGAAAGTAGTTTACAGAATTATATCATTTTATTTTATTCAATATTTCTGCACAGATTTTATGTTAATAATTATATGAAAAAGCTAATGTATTTTGATTATCATTACAATAAAAGTTGTTCATTAAAATTATATAAAGAAAAAGGTAAGAAAATATTTTTCAGATCTTTAAAACAGCTTAATATTAACACAGGCTAGTCATAAGTATATCTAAATTTTGTGGAAGAAAATAAAACTAAAGATACATATTTATAGGTAAAATACTAACCATATTAAATGAATGTTATTATTCAAATAAATTAAATTCATATAAGATCATGTTGCATGAGTTCTGAAACAACACTGAATTAGGGTAAAGTTTTTAAAAGTAAATAAAGGGAGATTTTCTTGCCACCAATATTTTTTTTTCTTCCCAGCAATATATTGACAAGAGAATTAAGCATCAAAAGTTAGTTTTAAGTTTGAGTTAATAGCTGCAGGTTACTACTCAGTGTTTCCTATCTTCACATACATAAAAGCACAAGAACAATAATCTTGTTGATTTCTTATTTTCTCACATTTCTTAAAAGAAAGTAGTTTAGTAGTATTTTCTTCCATTTATAGGTGACATATGAAAGTCCAGGAAAAATTGTGGACTTTAATAACAGTCCTATGTCTAAACACATGGGACTATTAGTCATAAAGTACACTTCAGCCATTTTCAAATTTTTATGGGCTACCAATGGCATTTGAACTTAAATCAATATATTGACCTTGGACAAATAAGTACTTTTTTTTTTGTTTCTGATTTGATGAACTTATGTGGACACTTTCTTAATACTGAGCATTTAGTAAAAATTTCTGGCCTGATAGGCTTGCTTCTCTATGTACCTCACAGCAGTTATAAACAACTTTGAGTTTCTAATGAAAAATTGCCAATTTATTTTCACATAATTTGGAATAGGCTACTTTAATTTTTAAAATGGTATTAAGATTTTATTTTCCAGCATATTTACTATATTCTTATTTGCTTAATCTTTACCTGAGAATTTTTTTCTAATATTAGTTCATTTGGGAATGAGGTTAGTAAAGATAGATATTTTTGGAATTGGGATATCATAATTAAGAATTCCTGTAGGATATTTTTTTTCATTTTAATTATTAAAGATAGTACAAATAGCAGACCATATCAAACTCACAAGAAATATATAAAATTACATAACATATATATGATTATTTAAAATTCATTTTGTATACAAGGCTCAGTTCATTGACAAATTTATGGGGTATTTTTGTAGTTTATACTTTGTCTTTTATTTACTATTAATTTAGGTAATTATGTTAGTTTATTCTCTGCCATATTTCATTCAAATATAAGGTTAACTATTGAATGAAAAAATCAGGATAAAAATAAAATATTTATTTCTTGGTTCACTGGGACTGTAATAGTAACTTATTGAAACATATGACAATGTACATTTGATATATTCCAATCAGTAATCCCCATATTTTTGTTGTTAACTGACAATCCAATGTTCTAAAAACAGAATTAGTGTTCCTCCATGAAATTTATTTTTTTCGAGTTAATTTTGACTTAATTTTCAAAAACAGGTGAAGAATTTCTGTGTGATTTAGAAATGATAAATATCAATTTACCACAAATTATTTTATTTTTATTTCAAAGAGAGAGAAAGTTAATGAAATATTACATTGGTGTTTTTATCTGATTTAATTTGTTTAACAAAGTTTTATTAAAAACTCTGCTCAGAATATGGATTTTTAAATTTGTATATGTGAATACTTTGTTTATGCAATACACATATCAATTCATTGAATGAATGAGATTAATGAGAGTGCTTATTCCAGCCTTCAGCTATTTATACCCAAACATTCTTAAGAGTTTCATAACAGTTGCATCAGGGAATGTTTTAAGCTTAGCTGGAGATGGCTGCAGTATAATTCAAAGGGTCATAATAGATCAACTGCCTATAATGTTTTTCTTTCATTCAATTATTGCTAATATTTTCTATTACCATTGTAACTGTAGACTTTATTCTTTGGGATAAAGGGTCCATTAGAAAAGCTTTCCCCAGCCAGCGGGATAGCAGCTTAGGTCAGGCATTAGCTATAATTTCTATATATCAATAATCTGACAGATAAGATCTGCCCAACAACTTCTCATATCTTTATTCAGTATGGATTTGGCAGAGGCAAGAGAAAGGTGAAGAGTCAGTGTCACTATTTTGTGTAAGTGATATGATTGCAGAGGACTTAAAATAGTTCTCTGTACCTCAAATCTATGTCAATCAATTCACAGATGTTTGAAATTTCATGAGGCATATGTTATTGGATGCCTAATGAAAAACATTATACTACCTAGGAGATATATATTATATACATATTATATATATATATATATATATATATATATAATCTGTTATATATCTGTTACAGCAGACACACTGTCAACATCTACTAGAGGTAATATTTTTAGACTGGGTCTTCTGTCATAGATGCAGTCATCATGAAGTGTGCGTACGCCAGTAAAGTACAGCCAAGGAATGTCAATGAGAGGATGATACTATGCTAGGGAGGTGTTACTGTGGAGAGAAGCTATATAACTCATATCAATATTGATTTATAAGACATATTTTATAATCTGGGCATTTCAGATTCAGCAAGAGTCCTTAAATTTTATATTTTTTAGCCTAATTAAGAAAAAAATAGACAGCTCTTTAAATTGGGTGCTAGTGTGAGAATGTGAGCTCTTTCAGTTTATATACTTTCAATGAGGACTTTTACACTTAGTAGTAAACATAAGAAAGGGATCATCTTAGGTATTTTATCTCCTAGCTCTGAAGTCCATTTTTTTGGTAGTTTACTTTTATTTCTGCTATAGTTATCTGTGATTTTGCATTTTTTAAAGATTATATATTAAGATGGTATTTAGGAATGCCTAAATCTTGTTCTTTAATAGTGCATTCACCACTAGCCACAACATAAATGAAAGGAATATGTGAATGGAGATCAATAACTAGCAAAAATACAATTTCTATTATTTATAAACACTGGTCTCAATCCCCAGTGTTGAGCCCTAATGACCTAGGGTAGAACTCAATGAATACTTTTCTTTTTGCATACGCTAGATGCATAACAGTGTCTACAACCAAATATGAACTATATAGTTGTGACTAAATCTTGAACCAAATTTACAGTTTACAATTCCATTAACAAGGAAAAACTTATCCAGGATAATACAAAAGTGAGCAAGAAAAAAGGAATACGAATCCCAAAGTCAGATATTTCTTTGCACAATTCTGATTTTATTACATTGTACAAAGCTATTAAATATTAGAACATAAAGATAATAATAAAGTGTAAGACAATAAATAATGTAATACTACAGAAATGTGTTCATCTCTCTTGCCAAGAATGGAATATCCAGCCAACAGTAAATTCTACTCTATTTCTGCTGCCTTTATAATTCTCTCTCTCTCTCAAAGAAGTAATAATTTTATGACTTTTATAGTCAAGATGTGTATGGCTGAGGAACTAGTTTACAACCCATACCAAAAGTTGCAAACAATTCTCTTTTTGATGTAAAGTCTGGTCTAAATAGTATAATTTCTTTACTTGATGACATATCTATATAACTCACTGGTTCAAGTCTTAATTATTTTCAACTTTCTTAATAATCAACTATAGGATAAAGGATTTAGTAGCAGACTTTTAACAGACTTCAGTTACTAAGTGCTCACATTGAATATTTGTAGAAATCCAGTGTATAATCCAGTGCCTGACCTGCAGCTAAGTGATTAGTGCCAAAGAGACAAATGATCAGTGGCATGTATTTGGAATATGGTTCTTGTCCATGTTATACAGCATCTTATTGTCCATTTATAAATAGCCACATGTATACTTTCTTGACTTTTTAGGGTACACAGACTTTTTTGAGATGCTTTTATTTTTCATAGAATCTAGCTTATGCGTATAATAGCATGAGAAACATAATACTATCTGTCTTGGAGCTATTCTTACGTGCATCTAAATAGGACTTTTAATGATATTACCTTTAATCTGCAAGCTTTATAACATATCATGTGATGCATATTAAACACATTTGTATCCTCCATTATGTATAATTCAACTCTACAAGTGAGCTGAGATGCAGGCTAAAGCATTACAATTTTTTTTGACCCTTTTCTGTCAATACATTTTTTAAATATCTTTATTGTATATAATTGCTTTACAATGGTGTGTTACTTTCTGCTTTATAACAAAGTGAATCAGTTATATATACATACATATGCCCCCATATATCTTCCATCTTGCCTCTCCCTCCCTCCCACACTCCCTATCCCACCCCTCTAGGTGGTCACAAACCACCAAGCTGATCTCCCTGCATTATGAAGCTGCTTCCCACTACCTATCTATTTTATGTTTGGTAGGATATACATGTCCATGCCACTCTCTCACTTTGTCACAGCTTACCCTTCCCCATCCCCGTATCCTCAAGTTCATTCTCTAGTAGGTCTGTGTCTTTACTCCCGTCACCCCTAGGTTCTTCATGACCTTTATTTTTTTTTAGATTCCATATATATGTGTTACCATCTGGTATTTGTTTTTCTCTTTCTGACTTACATCACTCTGTATGACAGACTCTAGGTCCATCCACCTCACTAAAAATAACTCAATTTCTTTGTTTTTATGGCTGAGTAATATTCCATTGTATGTATGGATGGCATCTTCTTTATCCATTCATCTGTTGATGGACACTTAGGTTGCTTCCATGTCCTGGCTATTGTAAATAGAGCTGCAATGAACATTTTGGTGCCTGACTCTTTTGGAATTATGGTTTTCTCAGGGTATATGCCCAGGAGTAGGATTGCTAGGCAGTATGGTAGTTCTAATTTTAGTTTTTTAAGGAACCTCCATACTGTTCTTCATAGTAGCTGTATCAATTTACATTCCCACCAACAGTGCAGAAGGGTAGCCTTTTCTCCACACCCTCTTCAGCATTTATTGTTTGTAGATATTTTGATGGTGGCCATTCTGAGGAGTGTGAGATGATATCTTGTAGTTTTGATTTGCATTTCTCTAATGATTAATGATGTTGAACATTCTTTCATGTGTTTGTTGGCAATCTGTATATCTTCTTTGGAGAAATGTATATTTAGTTCTTCTGCCCATTTTTGGATTGGGTTACTTGTTTCTTTGATATTGAGCTGCATGAGCTGCTTGTAAATATTGAAGATTAATCCTTTGTCAGTTGCTTCATTAGCAAATACTTTCTCCCATTCTGAGGATTGTCTTTTCATCTTGTTTATGGCTTTCTGTGCTGTGCAAAAGCTTTTAAGTTTCATTAGGTCCCATTTGTTTATTTTTGTTTTTATTTCCATTTCTTTAGGAGGTGGGTCAAAAAGAATCTTGCTGTGATTTATGTCACACAGTGTTCTGCCTATGTTTTCCACTAAGAGTTTGATAGTGTCTGTCCTTCCATTTAGGTCTTTAATCCATTTTGAGTTTATTTTTGAGTATGGTGTTAGGGAGTGTTCTAATTTCATTCTTTTCCACATAGCTGTCCAGTTTTCCCAGCACCACTTATTGAAGAGGCTGTCTTTTCTCCACTGTATATTCTTGCCAACTTTATCAAAGATAAGGTGAGCATACATGCGTGGGATAATCTTTGGGCTTTCTATCCTGTTCCATTGATCTATATATCTGTTTCTGTGCCAGTACCAAACTGTCTTGATTACTGTAGTTTTGTCATATAGTCTGAAGTCAGGGAACATGATTCCTCCAGCTTCGTTTTTCTTTCTCAAGATTGCTTTGGTTATTAGGGGTCTTTTTTGTTTCTATACATATTGTGAAATTATTTGTTCTAGTTCTGTGATAAATGCCATTGGTAGTTTGATAGGGATTGCATTGAATCTGTACATTGCTTTGGGTATAGAGTTATTTTCACAAAGTTGATTCTTCCAATCCAAGAACATGGTATACCTCTCCATCTATTTGTATCATCTTTAATTTCTTGCATCAGTTTCTCCTAATTTTCTGCATACAGGTCTTTTGTCTCCTTAGGTAGGTTTATTCCTAGGTATTTTATTCTTTTTGTTGCAGTGGTAAATGGGAGTGTTTTCTTAATTTCATTTTCAGAGTTTTCATCATTAGTGTGTGGGAATGAAAGAGATTTCTGTGCATTAACTTTGTATTATGCTACTTCACCAAACTAATTGATTAGCTCTAGTAGTATTCTGGTAGCATCTTTAGGATTGTCTATTTATAGTATCATGTCATCTACAAACAGTGACAGCTTTACTTCTTCTTTTCCAATTAGGATTCCTTTTATTTCTTTTTGTTCTCTGATTGCTGTGACTAAAACTTCCAAAACTATGTTGAATAACGGTGGTGAGAGTCGGCAACCTTGTCTTGTTCCTGATCTTAATGGAAATGGTTTCTGTTTTTCACCATTCAGGATGATGTTGGCTGTGTGTCTGTCATATATGGCCTTTATTATTTTGAGGAAAGTTCCCTCTATGCCTACTTTCTGGAGGATTTTTTATCATAAATGGGTGTTGAATATTTTCAAAAACTGTCTCTGCATCTATTGAGATGTTTATATGTTTTTTCTCCTTCAGTTTGTTAATATAGTGCATCACATTGATTGATTTGCATATATTGAAGAATCCTTGCATTCCTGGGATAAATCTCACTTGTTCATGGTACATGATCCTTTACATGTGCTGTTGCATTGTGTTTGCTAGATTTTTTTTGAGGATTTTTGCATCTATGTTCATCAGTGATATTGGCCTGTAGTTTCCTTTCCTAGTGACATCTTTGTTGGCTTTTGGTATCAGGGTGATGGTGGCCTCATTGAATGATTTTGGGAGTGTTCCTCCCTCTGGTATATTTTGGAAGAGTTTGAGAAGGGTAGGTGTTATCTCTTCTCTAAATGTTTGATAGAATTCAAAGAAGGACACTATATAATGATCAAGAGATCAATCCAAGAAGAACGTAAAACAATTGTAAGTATTTATGCAACCAACATAGAAACACCTCAATACATAAGGAAAATACTAGCAGCCATAAAAGGGTAAATTGACAGTAACACAATCATAGTAGGGGACTTTAACACCACACTTTCACTAATGGACAGATCATCCCAAATGAAAATAAATAAGGAAACACGAGCTTTAAATGATACATTAAACAAGATGGACTTAATTGATATTTATAGGACATTCCATCCAAAAACAACAGACTGCACATTCTTCTCAAGTGCTCATGGAACATTCTCCAAGATAGATCATATCTTAGTCAGAAATGAAGCCTTGGTAAATTTAAGAAAATTGAAATTGTATCAGGTATCTTTCCCGACCACAACACTATAAGCCTAGGTATCAAATACAGGAAAAAATTTTGTAAAAAATATAAATACATGGAGGCTAAATGATACACTTCTAATAACCAAGAAATCACTGAATAAATGAAAAAATAAATTAAAAAATACCTAGAAATAACTGACAATGAAAACACGACAACCCAAAACTTATGGGATGCAACCAAAGCAGTTCTAAGAGGGAAGTTGATAGCTATACAATCCTTCCTTAAGAAACAAGAAACATCTCAAATAAGCAACATAACTTTACACGTAAAGCAGTTACAGAAAGAAGAACAAAAAAATCCAAAGTTAGCAGAATGAAAGAAATCATAAAGATCAGATCAGAAATAAATGAAAGAAAATGAAGGAAATGATAACAAAGATCAATAAAACTAAAAGCTTGTTCTTTGAGATAATAAACAAAATTGATAAACCGTTAGACAGACTCATCAAGAAAAAAAGGGGGAGACGCAAATCAATAGAATTTGAAATGAAAAAGGGGAAGTAACAACTGACACTGCAGAAATACAAAGGATCATGAGAGATTACTACAAGCAACTATATGCCAATAAAATGGACAACCTGGAAGAACTGGACAAATTCTTAGAAATGCACAACCTTCTGAGACTGAACCAGGAAGAAATAGAAAATATGAACAGACCAATCACAAGCACTGAAATTGAAACTGATTAAAAATCTTCCAACAAACTAAAGCATTACATTTTATAGATTTCTATTTAAATAGAGCTTTAATATTTTAGATTTTACATTATTGCATTTTGGAGCTAAAAATTATTTTTGGGTCTTAATATTTTTAGCTCTTAACATTTTATAGAGAACCTTGCACATTGTCTAAATTCCTGATAGGTAAAAACAGTCTTAAAGATTTCAAAGGTAATTTTCATAAATATTGTGGAAATATATGTCTCCATGTATATGAAAATATTAACTCAAGTAGTACAACAGTGATGGATTCATGGGCCAACTGTCTATTTTTGAAATTACATTCATGTAGTCAATTATAAATCTCAAACTACTAGAGAACTGAAAACATTAAACGCAGTAATCTAAACAAAATGGAATAAAAATATAATCATATAATAATGATTTCATTGTCTATGTCTTGATTAAATACACTTTCTAGTAAGGAAGCCAAGTCAATCATGTCAAAATAAGTCCAAAATTTTAGAGAAAAATTTCAAAGTCAGATGGTATTTCAGATAATTTAAAAATATATTATATTGTGATATTTAAACTCAATTTAAGGTATTATAATTCAATATTTACTATTTTCTTGGTGATTAAGTAAACTTCATGGATTACTTTAATCAGCACTAAATAACTCCTGAAGCAGAGAAATGCTCTAATATTGCAGTAATCTTCCTAGTGCTCCAATTTTGTGATACATCATATGTAATACATAAGTATAATATATACCTTATCTTCACTGTCTCAAACTCTTAACTGATTGGTGAAGTTTAATACTAATGTGCTAATGTAGTCTTTTAAAAAGTAAAAGCACAAATTCTAACTTACCCTGTGTAAAGAAAAATAAATTATGTTAAGATATGAGAGAGACAGTGTTTCAAAACAAAATAGAAAATAAATATATGTTTTTTATGAGAGATTATATTTCCAGTCAAGCCATAAAAACCTACATTAACTCAGGTGACATAATAACCTATAAGAAAATAACATTACTTGTTGAAATTAGAACGCTAGATTCAATATATTGCCAACTCTCAGAGTACTATGTTGTTATAAATACAACATAAAATTGACTCCTTAGGGACATGATGTTTAATCTTGTAAATTTCATTACACTAAATGTGTATATATTATAAAAATGTTAGTCTTGTGAAGGAGGCATCATCTTGAAAATATTGAAATATAGCCAGAATATGGAAGAAGAAAAAAAACTCCAAAAATTTTGGAGTTGGTAGTAAATTATGTGGCATTTCAGATGGTGGGTAAAATTGTGTTAAATTAAACAAATAAGTATGAATTAATTTATTTAAGAAAATGTTCAGATTATCATTCAAAGCTTAATCATAGACAATGATCAGAATATCAAAAAGAGGAACATTAGTGGGAAACCAATGTATACTAAATAGCTCTAGGGCAGTGACATTAATAATATCATCAGTAGTTCAATTATTAACTTTTAAGAAGAAATGTTGTTTTAGCAAAATATTTGTAGTTTCTTTGTGATATATTTTACACTCTGAATGCAAATTTAATAGAATTCATATTTCATTTCATGCTTCACTATAGTATAATACTTTTATTTATCATGATTTCTGTGATTAACTGATTAATTGATTGATCCATTGTCTTATTTTAAGAGCTGAGCCCAAAGTTATACCAAATTTACTGGATATAATGTATAGTTAATAAAAAATAATAGGAAATTAATGATGTAAGCAAAAGAAAATATATTTAAAAAGACTTCCAGGGGCCTCCCTGGTGGCGCAAGTGGTTGAGAGTCCGCCTGCCGATGCAGGGGATACGGGTTCGTGCCCCGGTCTGGGAGGATCCCATATGCCGCGGAGCGGCTGGGCCCGTGAGCCATGGCCGCTGAGCCTGCGCGTCCGGAGCCTGCGCGTCCGGAGCCTGTGCTCCGCGACGGGGGAGGCCACAACAGTGAGAGGCCCGCATACCGCAAAAGGAAAAAAAAAAAAAAAAAAAAAAAAAGACTTCCAGTTCCCAGTACTGCGTGAAAGGAGTTTGGAAGTCACCACCTCAACCTAACAAGTAAGAGACTGAGCGACCTGAAAAATCATCAATTTTCTTGGATGCATAAGTTAAGTGAGGACATAAGACTAATACAGAAAATTATAACAGATTACTTTAAAAGTAAATAACTTTCAATCTGTTATCAAAAACAGATCAATACTCCAAGAAAAGTTTCTTCTGTTAACACAGAGAGAATTCTAGCTTTCTACCAGCTTACTTTTAACATTAAAATTTATTTACCCAATTAAAAGTTAATTTAGCTAGTCCTGAACATGAATAAATCTATTTTCTCAGTGTTCCTTTCCCACAAACCTTCTTTAATATTATTTTTTACTTTTAGTTTTTGTCTTATATTTTTATTTCTTTCTTTCTCCCCAGGAAAAAACTATTTTTTTTCCCTTTAACAAAATATATTTCCATTCTTTATACACTTTTCCTCCATACAACTATATTTCCTTATTAATTTTAGTAGTTTTAATTATGTATATTAATTAGAATTCTTATCTTTTAAAAAACTTAATTTCCAGTGAAAACTAAGAAGTAAGCAATTATAAACTACCTTTTACGTTAGCATTCTGTACATTGGCAAAATTATATGTGCTGTTTATTGTAAGGCCAACTGGCCCAAGGCAGGGGAACATAATCAGATTCACGGGTTGCATCAGACCAAAACTCCCCGGACCACCCAGTTCCAGAAACTTACCTGGAGACTTTCTGGACCACCCTGTTCCAGGAACTGACCTGGGGAGTTTCCACCCAGCCCAACTTTCCTGCTTTTCAAGGGGCGGGACTAACTGTCCCAAGACTGATGCAACCGGCACCAGATATTGCCACAATACCCGAAGAGACCACCAAATAAGGAATACCCTGCACCCTCCCAGATTCTCCACACCCCGTTCCCTTCTTCCCCTATAAAATCTTGCCCAACCCTCGCCTGGGTGTGACTTCTCTGGCCCCTTTCTCTCAGACCAGTGAACCTCGCCTGGGAGCGCCCCCAATAAAGCTCACTTGAAGCTTTCCTCTGTTTTGTGGTGCCATTTATTAAGATCCGACCTTACATTTATAACTTCTAAAAAACGTTATTTTTTATAGAAAGTTTTCCATTGTGACTCCAAACACTTTTATTAATAGACCTAAATATCTAGTTTTCTCTGCAAAAGGAAGCCTATGTTTAGTAATTAATTTCAGTACCTTATCTTACTTGGGAATGATCTAGATATTTAATATTCCATTATTTATCTTAGTAAAACTCCAAAGTTTCAAGTTACCAAAAAGCTGGAGAAACTAATTTAAATAGACATACCATAAGACAAAATTATTTTTTAAAGACTTCACCTGAAAACTCTTACCCCATTTATATATATTGAATTACAATTAGGTTTAGATTACCCATGAGACATTAGACCAAGTCAGCCATAATCCCAGGATATTTTTCTTGTTGATAAATTTTATAGCAGAGATAATATTTCCTAATTTGACTTTTAATAAACCTAGGTGCAACAAAATAAGACATATCTGTATTAATTAAACCAACAAACTTAAATTTTAATACTGAATATATATTAAATATTGAATGTTTTCCAGATCACACAAACTTGAAATTTATTTGGGTAAGTTTCTATTTAAAAATATTTAACACGTCAGCTATTACTTCCCTTTAAATCAATTAAATTTAATTTTGATAATACTATCCGGAGGGAATACATATCATCTGTACACACAGACATGAAAACAGACATATCTAGAGATCTCATAGCTTCATTTCAAAATTTAGGAATTAACCAGGTATTACACTATAAATTTACTAGTTTATTGATAATGGGATAAGTTAATATTTTTGTTCACATGACTAAGGCTTTTTTACTATTTGCAGAAAAGACTTTTAAGATATGTATTTGTCCTTCATAAATCCTTAAGGAGGCTGTGAATTAGATTTTGGGTGAGGGAGACATTCCAGCATTTGGACTTTAAAGAAGGTCTTTTTATCCTTTTTTTTTTTTTTTTTTTTTTTTTTTGGTCTCTGGTTCTACCAGATTGAGCTAACTAGGCTCAGTTTCAGGTCATTGTGGGCTGTATTTACATTTCTGATTTGTAGAGATTTGCAAGACAAAGACAGTTGCTCTTAATTCACCAAAGAACTGGTCTGCAGACTAAAGTTATTGAAAGATTGATTTGCCCAAATACATTTTCTTTATTTTATTTTACTTTATTTATTTTTTAAAATATTGGTGAGATGATTTCCAACTAAACTGGAAATCAAGAGCTCTGTGTTCTAAAACTCTAGGGTTCAATTTATCATACCTGTAAAAGTTTATACAAGGTATTCAACAAAAGTCCTCTCTCTGAGTGCACAAGTTGAACCCAGAACAATTTACCCTAAGTGCAAAACAAAATCTCCATTGTTCTTTAAAATTAGCTGTTGAATATCAGCTCCCAGTTTTTATTTCATAATGTGTGGTCTCAGATAACCCTATTGGTTTATTTTAAAATGTTTAATTAATGTTTCCTGAAGGGCAGATTTATATACCATGTCTTATACCAGGCAGTGGAAACATTTTCCAGTGAGACATAATGTGTATCCCATAATATAATTAGGCAAAAGAGAGGTAACTGTCTTATATATTGATAAAACCCATTCAAATACACCAATTTTTATAAACTTTCATCTTTATTCTATCAACTTTTTTACCTTTAACTTTAGCTTCCATTCGGACACGTCAACAAGCTTTGGTCTTCTAAGGAGTCCCAGAAAGTTTTCTTTTTATCTCCCATCCACTTTATTTATTTTTGTATAAAACACATTGGGTCCCCAGTGACGGGTTGAGCTAAGGGACTCAGGCCCTTTTGTCAATCTTTAACTTGATTTTTTTAATTGATCTAAAAGTTACCCCAAGCAATTTTTGTTCAAGCATCTCTGTAATTTTCTTCCAGCCTTTAAAATACATATATTTAAAAGGCTGGAAGGATAGGTAAGAATCAGACTTATTTAGAGAGAAACACACTCCACAGACAGAGTGTGGGCCCTCTTGGAAGAAAAGAAGCAATATGCCTCGAAATATGGCATGCTTAGTTTTTATGGGCTGGATAATTTCATAGGCTAATGAGTAGGAGGATTTTCCCAATTATTTTGGAGGAGTGAGGATTTCCAGGAATTGGGCCACCACCCACTTTTTGACCTTTTATGGTCAAAAAGAACTCTCATGGCTCTGGTAGGTGTGTCATTTAGCATGCTGATGTATTAAAATGAGTGTATAATAAAGCTAAAGTTCTACTGGAAGTCGAATCTTCTGCCATCTTGGACCTAGTTGTTTTTCACCAGATTTCATCATGTCCTATGGCTAAGTCATTCATTTAAAGGTTGTGCCCTGCCCCCTTCCCTCCTGTTTCAGATAGACAGATAAATCTATTTCTCTCTCTGTATATATATATATATATATATATATATATATATATATATATATATATATATATAAATATGTGTGTGTGTGTGTGTGTATATATATATTTTTTAACTCGGGTATATAGAGAAGACTTGTTTGGGGCCCTTTAATGTTGGGGGAAGAGTAGGAGGTCCCTTTGCCCATCCAACTTTAGTTAATCTTTGTTAAAACCTTTGTTTTAATCCCATTAATGTCCTTTTAATTTATCCCATTTCTTAATAACCATCTAAAATTTTCTATCCTGTTGGGATGAGTTATTTTAAAATTTTCACCTTATGGGGAAGAAGTCTCTTGACTTCTCCCTCATGTTCTTCTTATTCACCTGTTAATAAACCTAATTAATGTTAATAAATCTAATGTTTCTATTAGCATCTCTAAGCCCCATTGAGGGGAAACAGAGACCCCAAATAAGGCTTCCCAAACTGTTTTGTTGATGTTGTTGTTTGTTTTAAGCTAAGGGAGTTCTTAAGATTATTTTTTATTTTTTTTCCATCCACCTTCTAATTTGGTCTTTACATAGATACCAATAAAATAACTGTTTATAATGAGAGCACTCTAAAGATTTACCAATTTAGAAATTTCTCAAATTTAAAGGATCCACATCTGGCCATCGATGATTAGTATCTTAATAGCAACTCAAACAAATAGGGTGTCAGAGACTTCCTCCACAAGAGAGTGAAAGGACATAGATCTTGTAAATACAAGATCTAGAAAGTTTACTACCAAAAAATCTTCGAAGAAAGTATAGGCTTTCATTGTACTGGCAGACACAACAAAGGTTAAGATGACAAAGACCCTTATGGACTTGGACCACTTATGATAAATTTTTCTGAGAGTCAGCACAGCCACACAGAAAGACTGCTCAGAATCCCAGTCTATTTGACTGGCTCACAAATGTTCACTGTATGTGTTCCTTTCAGATGGCAGATACCTAACTCTCAAAACACAGAAACAAACAAACAAACAAAACACCTAAGAAGATCAGGCAGAACATTTACATCTCAAAGATACAGGGAAATAAATGTAAGTTCCTCATAGAAGAGCTTTTATTTCTTTAAGTACAGATTTTCTGAAAAGATGTTTTATCAAGCTGGCTTTTCCTAGCTGCACAAGTAAAGAAAATATTTTTGGAATGTCAAAAGAACCCCAGTTTGGCCATTTTAGGGCTAGATTTCCTTTAATTCCCAATTTTTTGCAAAAATTTATCAATTTATATTGACTGGACCGACATTGGATTTACTGATCCTCTCTATTATATGTTTCCTATTTAATTAAGTTTGCTCATAATTTTCACATTTCTTCCTAAATGATTTTTTTAAATTTATTCTGTTTTTGACCTCATTGATTTCAGTCTGCCTTCTAATATAAACACCTAAGTAGTTTTATGTACCATTAGAATTGCATCAGGCATATTTTTATATGTAACATTTCTGTTTTCTTCCAGCTTTAAATTTTTTATTTACATTATTATTTCTTCTTCCACAATAAATTACTTATAAGTATGTCTCTTAGCTTCATATACATGGGAATAGTTAATGTTATCTCAATTTTTGGTTTTCTAACTTAATTACATTGTGATCAGAGAATTTGGGCTTTTTGATTCTATTTCTTTGATATTTATTGGAACTCAATCTCTGGTTTGGTATGTGGTTACTTTTCATAAATGTACACATGTGCCTTAAAATATCTTGTATTTTACAATTATTTGTTGCACTGTTTTTATTATATCTATTAGATTAAGCTTGTTGTGTTATTCAAATCTTCTATATCCTTATTGATGTTCCATTTCTTTGAACCATCAATTATACAAAGTGTTAGAATCTCCTACTATGATAGCACATTTGTGCACTTTTTTTCCTCACAGTTGTGTGTTTCTGCTCTATGTATTTTTAGATGCATACAAATCAGTGGTGTGCTGGTAAATGTTAGCAAATCAGCTTTCTGCAAAGAAAATAATGCCTTCACTTGTAGTATTTTCCAATTTCTATAGCTCAAATGATCCCATCAAGCTATCAAGCTAAGGTCACTAAATTCTGAGCTGAGAAAATATTAGCTCTTGATTAAAAGAATGTGTGTGCAAATGTGTGTGTGTTGGCATGTTATTTAATGGCTCTATCCCAGCTTTCTTTTGTTAGTATTTACCTGGTATGGCTTTTTCTATTATCTCATGTTCTACTTTTATGTACCTTATATTTAAATATGTTTCCTGTAAATAGCATATGGTTGGATTTTATTTTGTATCTATGTTTTTTTTTGAACAAATGTTCATTCTTTACTAACAAATATAGTACAAATTCTACTAAATATGGGCAAAAAAAAAAACAGTGTGAGTTAATATTTCAACCATTGAAGAGAGCTTGATTAAAAACAGTAAGTCATAGAAGAAAACATAAGATCAGGCAAAACTAGAGAACATATTGCATATCTATGTTTACAGATTTTACATTTAAGTGATTTAAATTACTTAAACATTTTAATTGATTTCAATTATTTAATTTTGTGTTTTAATTCCCTGTCTTTATATCTTTTTTTTTTCTCACTTCTTCTTAAATTTATTTCTCATTTCATTTATTTGCTCTCTGCTAGTTTGGAAGTTATATATTTTTTTATTCCTTTAATGGTTACTCTTGATATTTTAACATGCATATGTAATCAAAATTGGAAACTTCCTTACAAAAAAAATTACAAGTTTCTAAGAACATTTTAACTTTGATAACTACCCTCTTGACAAAGTAATTTTTGTCTCCATGTGCTAAATGTTTTCTACTTTTATCTTAGTAGGGTTATTAGTGTTTCAAATGGTGAATATTTGTTTACACATAATTATATATTTACCATTTTCTTACATTCATTATTCCTTCTTGTATCTCGGAATAAAATTACTGACATTCAATATCAGTTGTATCCAAATTAATTTTACTGCTTCAACATCAGGAAACATGTCAGCTTCTCATAAGTGTGATCCAACATATTATTTCAATTGTACTTTTTTCTGGAAAGTAAAAATATGCTCTCTGTTTTAGGCTATTGATTTTTCTTCATTCATAGTGAAATTGTGATAAAACCACAATTAAGCATTTAAGAAGATATTGTGAAAATCATTCAAATCACATTGATTTTTGAAGCCAATGTTTTATTCTTTTCACCTTTATTGGTAGGTCCTTAGGAACACAATCAAATAAAGGTTTTTACTATATATACTCATATGATATTTTTTTTTAATTTGCAACAAATGAATATAAGAGAAAATTTAAATAATAAATAAGCATGTCTGCTGATTCTCCTTTTCACATTATCTCATTACAAAAGTTATATAATAGTCATAATACATTAAAAATTCTAATCTGGATTCTTAGTAGAATATAAGTCTGGTTCTAAATTATATCATCATCTCATGATTATTGTGATGCTCTCTATCACAAAACAAAATACTCTGCATTTTGAAAAATATATGTTTAATCTCCCCACAAAACCCAAACAAAAATAAAAGCTGACTTTAAAAAGGATTTCTAACATACAAAATGGCTAATATGGGGCTTCCCTGGTGGCGCAGTGGTTGAGAGTCCACCTGCGGATGCAGGGGACGTGGGTTCATGCCCCGGTCTGGGAGGATCCCACATGCCACAGAGCAGCTGGGCCCGTGAGCCATGGCCACTGAGCCTGGGCGTCTGGAGCCTGTGTTCCGCAATGGGAGAGGCCACAACAGTGAGAGGCCCACGTACTGCAAAAAAAAAAAAAAAAAAAATGGCTAATATGGTTTGCAGTAATTTGTTTTTTTTTTTAAACAATTGAGGTTTAAAGAGGTAAACATTTCTTGCTATATTGATGTGCAAAGAATCAACTTAGAAATTATTTCCTTGGTCAGTGTTGTTGGGTTAGGTTAAGAAAGTTACTTCTTACATGATCTGTTAAACAATCTTCTGAATTTATATCAAGCTGGGGGATCTTGGCATCAAAGATGTATATGATCTAATATCTTCTATTTCTAGTTCAGTTACCTTTTAAAGCCTGTAGAAAAAATATCTATTTTATCTTCAGCATCAGCAAATTTGTAAAGATTGGTGGAGAAAAATAAAAAAAAAAGGATCGGTATTTCCATATAAGCCTCAATTTGGAAGTTTACAACATTGCCTGATAGCTTTAATCAGATAATCTTATCTGTCTTTGTTATATGTCAAACAATTCACTACTGTAAACATAAGGAAATGGTAATGAATAACATCAACTTGAAGTAGTTATTATGACTTTAAGCTCTATATCCTTAAAGAGTGTGAGACTGCATAATTTTTAACCAGAAGCAATTTTAAGTGGGAGATATAACATCAGCTTTTAAAACTAGCAGGTGAATTAGAATGAATAAAAACTTTAATCTATTTTCAATGCCAGCTCCATGCTTATAAATTTTGTTGGCAGCTTGTGAAAGTAAAAGAACTACAGTGGTGTGCATTCTCATCAAACAGATATCACAGTAACAGATGAAATGGTCTATGTATGGAATTGAATGAATTATATTTTATATGGTGAAAAAATTGAGCCTATGGCAAATAAATATTTGGATGTGATTGTGAAACAACACATTTGCTTTCTACAGCATAATTTAGTCAGCTCACAAGGTTTTAGTGTTGTTAACTAGACATATCCTTTTCTCTGATTAGCCTTTGTAAAAGTGATATTTCTTTCTTTCTTTCTTTCTTTCTTTCTTTCTTTCTTTCTTTCTTTCTTTCTTTCTTTCTTTCCTTTCCAGAGAGTTGATGTAGCAAAATGAATTAGGATGAAAAATTACCAGTGGAGAATTCATAACCTATAATTCTGCAGTGACATTTCATTCTTCTGGTTCTTACAAAAAGAAACTAGACATAAAACTTATGGCTCAGCCCTTAATTCTTTGTCCCTTAATTGTTCCCTTTATCCCTGGAAGGTTCTCTTTATTCTTTTCCATCCATCTTAGATCTACTCCTCTATAAATATTAATGTTACATATTAATATTTATATATTAGTGTTAAATACTATTACTAACACTAATGTTAATATTTCTCTAAATAATCCAGTTCATTCCAATCAAGTATCTTTAGAACAGTTTAATTTTTTCTTAGATATCAATTTGATTTTTTTTCTAGGTGCTCTAAATGTATGGATTTTCTCCTAACAATATTGTAAGCTTCTGGAGGGCAAGATCAAGAGTAAGTTTTAAGTTTTTTATCTTATCTAACCTCTAAGCACTTGACATATTTGATCAGTCACTACGTTTTAACATTTTTCTTCCCTTGCCTTCTAAATCTTTATCCCCTTATTTACCTCTTACATCATTAACTATTCCATCTTAACCCCTTTGTTTATTAATGATCATCTTCCCAAACAAAAAACCCTCTTTTCTTCTCTGTGCATACTTTCACCATAGGTAGTTTTATCATTTGAATGGTTTCAAATGCCATGTGTATTCAGATGACTTCCAAATGTGTATCTTCAGCCTCTTTCTCTCTCTTAAACTCTAGAATTCTCTACTTGAATATTTAATGGAAATCTCAGACTTATCAGGTCCAAAATGGAAATCTTGCTTTGTCCATCAAAATGTGTACATATTCCAGTGTTTCACATCTAGTATAAATACTATCATTACTCAGCAAGTTGCTCAGGCTACAAACTTAGGAGTCCTTGCCTCCTCTCTCTGTCTCACACCTTATATCCAATTCATTAGTAAGAATTGGAATTAATTCTTAAAAAATACAGTAACACTATCCTTTCCCAAGCCATCATCACATCTAACTTGTACTATTGCAATAGCTTTATATTAAATCTCACACTTTTTTTCTGGCCTCATTACCTATACAGAAATTCATTTGATTCTCCACAGAGGTGTCATAATGATCTTTTAAAAAAATAAGTTCTATGAAATTCAGAATAAAATCCTCCAAGCATACTTTGTCTTATAAGGTTCTACTTAAAATTAATCCAGGCTACTTTCTGACCATACTTCCTACCACTCCCATTAATTCCTACCCTTCAGCTACACTACCTTTCTGTTTTCCTTGAAGCATTACCAAGTATGCTCTCATCTCAGTAACTCTGCATGTGTTGTTTCTTCTGCTACAAATCCCCTTTCCTAGAGGACCACATGGTTCCTTTCATCAATTTATAATCAGATATCTACTCAACATTTACCTAACCAGTGACTTCCATTACCACCCTGAATAAAATATCCAATATCTAGCAACATTCTTGATCTCCATACCCTGTAATTTTGTTTTCATTGTGCTTGTTATCTAAAACTGTATTATATATATTCTTGTAGTTATTCTTTCTGTTTTCTCCACTAGAACACAAATTCCCAATGTAACTGTTTTGTAGAATGAACCTATAGGAAGGTAATTAAGGTCAAATGAGTGTGGAAGGGTGAGGTCTTGATTCCGTAGTATTTGTGGGTTTATAAGAAGAGACAAAAAAGAGCTTGCTCTTTCTCCATGAGTGCACAAAAGAAGAGGTCATGGGAGCATATAGTGAGAAGACAGCCATCTATAAGCCAGAAAGAAAGCTTCACCAGAAAGCTGACACCTTCATCTTGGACTTCCCAGCCTCTGGAACTATGAGTAAATAAACTTATTTTGATTAAGCCATTTATTCTATGGTGTTTTGTAATGGAAATCTTATCTAAGAGAACTCATCCATGAGCTTCTGACCCAAGTGAACAACTGCATGGATATCCCACCAACATTCAAATTGAACATGTGAGACTGGACAAAAATTACTCTCCCACCTCAATCAGTTTGTTTCCAAGTATACTTTATCTATAGCCACACTTTACATCAAGTGATGTAAAATAGCAATCTGAGAATTATCCTTGATTTCACCCTCTCCCTCACATCTGATTAATGAAAAAATCCAAAGTTCCTATTTTATCATTACTTAAGGCGATTTTACTTTCTCCATGTTTCTGCAATGATAACCCAGGTCCAAGGGCCACACTCATCTTTTTATTAATTTATTTTAATCTCTCTTCTGCCTGATTTTCCCTTTCAAAGTTACTTTTTAGAGTGGAGATAGAGTGAATTTTTAAATCTACACTATATTCTTTAGGGAAGTTTTAGATTCACTGCAAAATTGAGCAGAAAGTACTGAGAGTTTTCATATATCCTCTCCACACACATGCTCATCCTCCCCTACCATCATCATCTTGAATATAAGGGGTATGCTTTTTTAAATCCATGCACCAACATGGACACATCATTATCACCAAAGTATATAGTTTATTTTAGAGGTAACTCTTGGTGTACATTTCATGGATTTTGACAAATATATAATTAAATATATTCAATATTATAGTTTCATACAGAATAGTTTCACTGCTCTAAAAATCATTTTCAGAATGTTGTATGTTTGAAATCATACAGTATGTAACATTTTCAGATTGGCTTCACTTACTTAGTAATAAACACTTAAGGTTTCTCCATGTCTTCCTGTGGCTTGATAGCTCATGTATTTTTAACACTGAAAAATATTCTATTGTATGGATGTACTACTACTTATCCATTCACCTACTGTAGATATTCTTGGTTGTTTCAAATTTTGGCAATAATGGATAAAACTGCTGTAAACATACACATGTGGATTTGTGTGTGTGTGTGTGTGTGTGTGTGTGGACATGAGTTTTCAACTCATTATGGTAAATAAAAAGGAGTGCAAATGGTGGATTTTATAGTAAGAATATGTTTACTTTTATAACAAACTGCTTTTCACAGATTTCTTATCTTTGCTCCTCTAGAGATAATTCCCCCCCTGGTCCCTTCAGGAGTTTTTATTTATCTTTGATTTTCCATAATTTGAAGACGATATGCCTAGTTATAGTGTTTTGGTCATTTATCCTGCTTGGTATCCTCTAAGCTTTCTGAATCTGTGGTGTGGTGTCTGACATTAATTTGTGGGATATTCTCAGTCATTATTGCTTCAAATATTTCTTCTGTCCCTTTCTTCTCTTTCTTCATTACATGTACCCTACAAGTTTTTTTTAATGAGATATTCTTGACATATATTAGTTTCAAGTGTACAACATGATTTGATATTTTTATATATTGCAAAATGATCACCAAACATCAATCACCACACATAGTTACAGGTATTTTTTCCAGTGATGAAAACTTTTAAGATTAGCTCTATTAGCAACTTTCAAATATACAATACAGTATTAACTATAGTCACCATGCTGTACATTACATTCCCATGACTTATTTATTTTACTTAGGTATGTTACATCATTGAAGTTGTCCCACATGCCTTGGATGTTCTGTTCTTTTCTTTCAGTCAATTTGCTTTTCAGGTTTAGAGGTTTTTATTGAGATATCTTCAGGTTCAGAGTTTCTTTCCTCAGCCATGTCCAGTTTACTAATAAGCCCATCAAAGATATTCATTTCTCTTACACTGTTTTTGACCTCTAGCATTTATTTTTTTTCTCTTTATTAGGATTTCCATCTCTGCTTACACTGCCCATCTCTTTTGCATGCTATCTGCTTTACCCATTAGAGCCTTGCATTTTGTTTTTTGATAACAGAACATGATGTATTGGATAAAAGGAACTTCTGTAATTAGACTTTTAGTAATGTGGTGGTGAGCTATGAGGGAGGGGATGAATTATACAGTTCTGTGATTAGGTGCATGTCTTTTAGGGAGTTTATTCTTCTTGACTGTGAACTTCACAAATATTTCGTAGTTTTTTTTTTCCGTAGTTCTTTTTTTTAATTCATCCTTTAGATGGGACAATTTCTAGAGTGGGCTGGAGTTGGGTATTTCAGTTCCCCCAGGTCAGTTAGTTTACCTCAATAGATTAGGCAGTAACTAGTTTCTCCTGTGGGCAGGCCTTGTTAAGAATAACAGAGTGCTCTGGTGTATTTCAAAATACTTTATTTGCTCTCCCCTGACCAGAAGCTCAATAGAATCTTTCTCTGAGGGGCTTCCCTGATGGCACAGTGGTTGAGAATCTGCCTGCCAATGCAGGGGACACAGGTTCGAGCCCTGGTCCAGGAAGATCCCACATGCTGCGGAGCAACTAAACCTGTGCACCACAACTATTGAGCCTGAACTCTAGAGCCCACGAGCCACAACTACTGAAGCCCACACGCTTAGAGCCCATTCTCCACAAGAGAAGCCACCACAATGAGAAGCCGCACACCACAATAAAGAGTAGCCCTAGCTCCCCACAACTAGAGAAAAGCCTGCACAGAGCAACAAAGACCCAACACAGCCAAAAAAAAAAAAAAAGCCTGCTAGAATTTTTCTCTGATTTTTACTGCAACAACTGTCATGCTTGGAGGTAAAACTCACAAAATTGTGCCACCCCATGACTGGGCCCCCGTAGATTTTTAGTTATGAGAATTCTCCTCTCTGAACCTCCAGCAACTCATCCCTTGCAGTTCAGGTTTTCCTAAACAGGAGTGATTCCTGTGGCATTTTCTGCTCATGTGCCTGCTCAAGTAAGCCATCATTCCTGATATTTGTCTGTTTATCTCTCAGATCTTGGGGGCAGCAGTTACTCTGTGTCTTCATCTCTCCTATAAATCCAAGAGAGTTTATTTTTTAGCCTGTTCAGCTTTATACCTCTTGGTAGAGTGGAGTGGTGTCTTCCAAGCTCCTTACTTGTGGAACTGGAAACAGGAAGTTGGCATTCTGTTTTTAATATCAAATTACAATCTTCATTGCTTGTATATAGGAAAGCAACTGACTTCTCTATATTAACCTTGTATCCTACAACCATGATCTTGTCATTTATTAGTTCTGAAAGGTTTTGTTTTTGTATAGTGTTTTACATTTTCTACATAGACAATTATGTTACCTGTGCACAAAGACAGCTTTGTTTCTTCCTTTTCAATATTTATACACTTTATTTATTTATGTTTTGTCTTATTGCATTAGATAGAACTTCCAGTATGATGTTGAAAAGAGATTGTGAGAAGGAACTTCCTTGCCTTCTTCCTGAACTTAGTGAAAAGCTTCAAGTTTTTCATCATTAAGTATAATTTTAGTAATAGATATTTGTGTTGATAATCTTGATGAGGTTGAGGAAGTTCCCTCTATTTCTAATTTGCTGATAGCTTTAACCATGAATGGATGTTGCATTTTGTCAAATGACTTTTCTGTTTTCACACTGATGTGATCATTTGAATTTTCTCATTTTGACTGTTGATGCGATAGATTAAATTAACTGATTTTCACATGTTGAACCAGCCTTGTATATTTGAGGAAAAATTCATTGCTCCTGATATACATATATGTTTCACTTATTTTTAAGTTATTTATAATACTAAAATTATTCTAACATACAGAAGCAATACTTAAGGAGAAGGGCCTTGCTGGATTTTAGTCTTACTCTTTCGAATAAAATATGCCTTATGTGTTTATGTGTGTGTTTTGGGGAAGTAAGGAGCATAAAAAGCTGAAAACAATAATGTTATACTCTTGTCTGGTATTTCAGTTATGCTACACCCATGGCTAGAGAAATCCAAATCATTTTGAAGAGTTTTTCTGATGATGCCCATTCTAACTGGTGTGAGGTGATAACTCATTGTACTTTTGATTTGCCTTTCTCTAATACTTAGTGATGTTGAGCAGCTATTCATGTGCTTCTTGGGGTCATCTCTCTCTCTTTTTTGGAGAAATGTCTACTTAGATCTTCTGCCCATTTTTTGATTGGAATCATTCCATTTCACCTTTATACTTGAATGACATCTTTTTTGCAAAGCATTATCTGATAACACCTCTCCCACCTCTATCCCCTAATCAATGGGTAGAAATCACTTGACACATTGTATCAAAGTCATATCTATATAACTTGGGCTGAGAAAGGTATGATATCAAAGGTAGAAACTGTTGATAGGAAAAATATATTGTGAAATAGGTTTTAGGTTTCAAATTAATTGTTTCCTTATAGCTACTTTCTTTGAAATCTTTTTTTTTTTTTTCAGTATGCGGGCCTCTCACTGTTGTGGCCTCTCCTTTTGCAGGGCACAGGCTCCAGACACACAGGCTCACCAGCCATGGCTCATGGGCCCAGTCACTCCACGGCATGTGGGATCTTCCAGATTGGGGCACGAACCCGTGTCCCTTGCATCAGCAGGCGGACTCTCAACCACTGCTCCACCAGGGAAACCCTGGAATCAGTTTTGCAAAAAATTTAAGTCCTATGTAGGGAACTTGAACACCTGATTGTAGTAATTGGCATTTGTGAAGTCAAATTATGGAAAATGGTAGTAATATTTTAAGTGTTTTTGTGGTTTTAATGTGAAAGAGATTTATTTTTGGAAATGAAATATTCTCCATTGAGCTTCTGTGACTCCCAATCATCAAAAGCAAGTCCACACTTTTTAACATCGTTTAAAAATCCTTGCAAGATCTAATTCCTTCTTACATTTCTAGCATACTCTCTTTCTTTCTCTTCTCTTATTCCAACTTTTATATACCCTAAACTCAATCCATTCTGAATTTATATCTATTCCCTGATCTTGCCACAACCTCTTTTGTATATGATCTTTCTGTAAATGGCACTTCACCTCCTTACACTGGATTAAAGTCTACTCAGCTTAAGTATCATTTTCTCTAAGAAGGCTTACCTGATTTCCTTTTATCTGCTGGTTAGTATTTATTTAATTACCTGCTACTTATCTCTATCTCTGTCTAATGTTTAAGCTCTATGAGAGAAAGGATACTATAGGTTGTTCACTATTCTATCTTTAGGGTTTTGAATGAGGATTGGCATGTGATAAATGTCTCAATAAATATTGGATAATTTAATATACTTGAATGTACAGATTATTAAAATCTAGTAAAAGAAGTGAGTGAATAAGATACTCATCTTGATTTTCACTTTTAAGTTGTTGTTAAAGAATATATATGCCTTGAATTCTGAGAAAGAAATATCTTTCTTTAACATTCTCATATTGCTTTCCATTGGGCTTCTATTGGAATACATAACTAAGCCTGCTTTTCATAAACTCTACACATAGACATTTAATCCTCTGAAAAATGGGAATGGACTCCATTTTTAAACCAAACTCTTCTTTAGATGTGTGCATGCTATTAAGGGTAGGAAATGTTATAAGAATATTTATATTGCTTTTATTTAGCAAGAACACTTACATTCTAACCCAAAATGACTTTTCAATTAGATGTCCCAATATATCTTATATTTCTAGTCTTTTCTTTAAGATGATTACATTTTACTTCCACAGGTTTGTTTGTGACATTCCTCCTACTCATCACTGTTATTGAACTTCTACCAGTATTTCATTGTTCTGTTTAAATGTCCATGTTTTATTCTTGATCATCTCAGGAAAATATATATTCATATGTAAATACACAATATAGTACTTGTTCATAGTAAGTGGTCAAGATATATTAATTCCTTCCTTCTATAGTACTGTAATGAAAAGCATCATACTCTGTCTTGAAATGTAGATATTATTTAACTTTCTCACTAAGTTGTACATTCTCTGAGGACAAGACTTGCTTGAATCTCCTATTTCTTTACATAGTTTTGAACATCATTTTTACATAGGCATATGCATTTATCAAAATTAATTGAACAGTATCCTCAAAATCCATGTTTTTCACTGCATGTAAATTTTACCATAATAATTTTTTTAAATTTATTGGGTGAACACGTAGAAGTGGAATGATTGGCTCATAAGGCTGATGCATGTTTAATTTTCAAAATCTGTCAAATGATTTTCTAAGATGGTAGTTCCATTTCACATTCCCACCAGCAATATACAATAGTTCCATTTTTTTCATAGTCACATCATTTGATGTTGTCAAAATTTTTCATTTTAATGATTCAATGTATGTAATATTTTTAGTGTGCATTTCCTTAGCGACTAATGATTCTAAAACTTTTTATGTTTTATTGATTATATGAAATTGTGCAAGTTTTTATTCAAATTTTGTCTCACAGTTTTAAACTGATTTCTCAGACTTCATATTGAATTGTAAGACTTATTTATATATTCTGTATTCAAGTACTTTGTCAGATATGTGTTGCAAAACATGTTGCTAGTCTGTGTTTTGCATATTTATGTCCTTAGTACAGTCTTTTGATGAGAAGTTTTGAAAATTGAAGAAATTGACTGATCTTTTTTTTCTTATGTGGTCAATGCTTTATTTGTTTGTTCTAAGAAATCTTTCTCAATCGAAGGTTTAAAAGTATTCTATATTTTCTCCTAGCTTTAACATTTATCCTTGGATCTATGATTCTTCTTTGATAAATTTTAAGGGTGTGATGAGGGTTTGAAGTTGCTTTTTTTCTTTATAGATATTCAGTTATTTCAGCACAATTTCTTAGGAAATAATTTCCATTTTCCACTGAGTTCTGTTCACGCCTATGTTAAAGATCACTTAAATATATAAATTTGGGTCTATTTCCATATTTCCTAATTTTTTCCATTGATGTATTTGGCCATCAATTATTTTTTTATAAGTTTTGATGTCAGATAGACTGCGTCCTCAAACTTTGTTTTTCTTTGTAAAGATTCTTGTGGTTGCTATTTGTCCTTTGAATTTTCATGTAAAATTTCTAAAATTGATAATATGTTAATTTCCTTAAAAATATGCTGAAACTTTAATTAGGAATTTAATTATAAATCATTTTAGGGAAATAAACATCTTAAAATATTGAGTCTTTCAATAAATAAGCATGGCATACCTTTTCATTTATTGAAGACTTCTGTAATATTTCTCAGTGATCTTCTAGAGTTTTTGGTTTAGAAGTTGGTGTAGCTAATTATTTTTTATTTGGGTTGGAATTTCTTAAATGGTATTTTTCAATATTTATTGATAATGTATAGAAATGTAATTGATTTTTATTAAGTTGTATTTTGTGACATTCCTAAATTCATGTGTTGTCTGGTATATTTTTGTAGATTCTTGACTTTCTTGTTACACAATCTAGTCATCTATGAATAAGTACAACTTTTATTTTTAGCTAACATGTATGATTTGTCTTTTTTCCCCTCTTGCTTAACTGCTATAACTAGAACCACCAACACAATGTGAAACAGTTTTTGATGTCATTGACTTGGTCTAAACTGTAAACATTCAGTATTTTACTGATACTTATGATGGTAATGGTAGGATTTTTGTGGATATATTTTACTAGGTTAAATTAAATCCCTTTGATTCCCATCTATTAAAAGTTTTTAACATAAGTAGATGTTGAATTTTTTAAATGCTTTCACTGCATCTATTGAGATAATCACATTTTCCTCCTTTTTTTCTGTTATATGTTGAATTACAATGACATTGTATAATAGCAATATTATATCTTTTCTGAATATTTGATAGAACTCAACAGTGAATCCATCTGGGTCTGAATTTTCCCTTGACAATTTTTTTTTAAATTATAAAATTATTATTTAATATGCATAAAACTATTTAAATTTTTATCTTTCTTGTGTTAGCATTGATAAGCTTATCAAGGGATTTTTTCATGTCAACTAAGTTTTTGATTTTACTGATAAAAGTTATTCATAATATTCTATCATCATTCTCTTTAAAGGCTCTGAGGTACAACTTGCATATGGTGAAATTCATAGATTTTATGTGTACATACAGTTCAATCAGCTTTGCTAAATGCATACACCTGTGAAATCCACACACCTATCAAGAAAAAAAAATATTTTCACCATGCCAGAAAGTTCACAAGTTCCTCTCTCCAGTCAATCACTTCCCAGTCCCTTCAAATCAACCATTGAACTAACTTTTGTAAACATAAATTAATCTTGCCTGTTCTTAAACTTTATGTAAAAGGAACCATAAAATTTACATTTTGGTATCTGTCTTATTTCACTCAGCATAATATTTTGAAATGTATCTGATTTTTTATTCAGATCTATAGTTGTACATTTTTTTCTAATTAATGAGTAGTATTTCACTGTATAAATACAGCAAATTATATTCATTATTAACCTGTTGATGGACTCCTACTTGTTTCCAAGTCTTGGAAAACATAAATAAATATGATATGTATTTTCTCTTAAAACTTTTGTGGATACAATTTGCTATTTCTTTGACATTGAATAAAGAATAGCTTGCTAGATCACAGAACATATTTGTTTTAACATTTTAAGAAATAGCCAAATTGTTTTCCAAAGTAGTTATAACCATTTCTACTCCCAACAGCAATGTATGTGTTCTACTTTCACCAGATTCTCAGAAAAATTTGTTCTTGTCAATCCTCTTTTCACTTTTGCCATTCTAATGGGTTTATTATAGAATCTTATTAAATAATCTTATGTGGTTTTAATTTGCATTGATGAGTAGTAAAAGTGGGTACTTTTATGCAGTGATTACTATTATTGTTAGTAAAAATTATTTTTTTGTGAAGTGTATGTTCCAGGTTTTTTTTTTTTGGTTTTTATTTGTTTGTTTGTTTGGGTCCATATCATTATGCTGCTTTGATGGCCTTTTTATTATTGAGCTGCAATAGGTTTTTTTTTTAATGTATTATGGGTACAAGTCTGTTGTGAGATATATGCATTGCTAAAAGTTTCTTGTTTCTAGCTTGATTATTTTCAGAATGCTGCCTTTGTATCTACAGAAATATTTAATTTGTTGAAATCCAATTCAGCCACCTTTCCTAATGGTTATTGCTGTGCCCTTTTTAAGAAATCTTTGTTTATGCAAAGTCTAAAGACATTCTATGTTTTATCAGGTAAATTTTCTAATTTTATCAACTACATTTGGATCTATGACCCACATTGAGCTATGTTTTTAATGTTGAGATGTTGAGTCAAGGTTCATTTACTGCATATGACAATAACATTTCTCCAGCACTTTTTGTTAAAAAGACTAAATTTTCACCATTGGATGGCCTTGATACCTTCCTTTGTTGATGATTTATTATCTCTATCTCTCTATGTATCTATCTACCTATATCTATCTGTCTACCTACCTACCTAACTAAATGTGTTCTTTATAAAATCTCATTCATGTCAATTGATCTATATGCCCATCTTTATGCCTATTTTAAAATATAGGTTTTGTTATTATTTATTATCCAGATATGGCAAGATCAACATATTAGGAGATGGCAGCCATTTAAAATATAGTTTTTTGGGGAAGCCAAAGATGGTGGAAGAGTAAGATGCAGAGATAACCTTCCTCCCCACAGATACACAAGAAATTCATCTACACGTGGAACAGCTCCTCCAGAACACCTACTGAACGCTAGCAGAAGACCTCAGACCCCCCAAAAGGCAAAAAAACACCCCACGTACCTGGGTAGGGCAAAAGAAAAATGAATAAACAGAGACAAAAGGATAGGGACGGGACCTGCACCAGTGGGAGGGAGCCGTGAAGGAGGAAAGGTTTCCACACACTAGGAAGCCCCTTCGTGGGCAGAGACTGTGGGTGGCAGAGGGGGGAGCTTCAGAGTAGCGGAGGAGAGCACAGCAACGGGGGAGCGGAGGGCAAAGTGGAGAGATTCCCGCACAGAGGATCGGTGTCGACCAGCACTCAACAGCCTGAGAGGCTTGTCTGCTCGGCTTCTGGGATGGGCGGAGCTGGGGACTGAGGCTTGAGTTTCTGGTTTTGGTTGGAACGCAGGGAGAGGACTGAGGTTGGCAGCATGAACACAGCCTGAAGGGTTTAGTGCACCATGGCTGGCCGGGAGGGAGTCCGGGAAAAAGTCTGGATCAGCCGAAGACGCAAGAGACTTTTTCTTCCCACTTTGTTTCCTGGTGCTCAAGAAGAGGGGATTAAGAGGGCTGCTTAAAGGAGCTCCAGAGATGGGCACGAGCCACGGCTAAAAACACAGACCCCAGAGACAGGCATGAGACACTGGGGCTGCTGCTGCCGCCGTTAAGAGTCCTGTGTGCGAGTGCAGGTCACTGTCCATGCCCTCTTTCTGGGAAGCCTGTGCAGCCCACCACTGCCGGGGTCCCGTGATCTGAGGATGGCTTCCCCAGGAGAGCGCATGGTGCACCTCGGGCTGGTGCAATGTCACGCAGGCCACTGCCACCGCAGGCTCGCCTCGCACTCCGTACCCCTCCCTACCCCCGACTTGAATGAGCCAGAGTCCCCGAAGTGGTTGCTTTTTAACCCCGTCCTGTCTGAGAGAAAAAGAGATGCCCTGCAGCAATCTACATGCAGAGGCGGGGCCAAATAAAAAGCTGAGACCCGGGAGATGTGCGAACAAAGAACAGAAAGGGAAATCTCTCCCAGCAGCCTCACAAGCTTCAGATTAAAGCGCCACAATCAAACTGATGTACCCTGCATCTGTGGAATACAAGAATAGACAATGAATCATCCCAAATTGAGGAGGTGGACTTTGAGAGCAAGATTTATGATTTTTTCCCTTTTTCCTCTGTTTGCAAGTGTGTATGTGTATGCTTCTGTGTGAAATTTTGTCTGTATAGCTTTGTTTCCACCATTTGTCCTAGGGTTCTATCCGTCCATTTTTAAACTTTTTTTTCTTAATAATTATTATTTTTATTTTAATAACTTTATTATATTTTATCATACTTTATTCTATTTTACTTTGTTTTCTTTTTTCCTACCTTCCCTCCTTCCTCCCTCCCTCCCTCCTTTCTTTCTTTCTTTCTTTCTTTCTTTTTTTCTTTCTACTTCTACTAATTCTTTCTTTCTACATTTTCTACTTTATATTCTGAGCCGAGTGGGTGAAAGGCTCATGGTGCTGCAGCCAGGAGTCAGTGCTGTGCCTCACAGGTGGGAGAGCCAACTTCAGGACACTGGTCCATAAGAGACCTCTCAGCTCCACCTAATATCAAATGGTGACAATCTCCCAGGTAATTCCATCTAAACACCAGCACCCAGCTTCACTCAATGACCAGCAAGCTACAGTACTGGTCACCCTATGCCAAGCAACTAGCAAGACAGGAACACAACCCCACCCATTAACAGAGGTGCTGTCCAAAATCATAATAAGTCCACAGACACCCCAAAACACACCACCAGACATGGACCTGCTCACCAGAAAGACAAGATGCAGCCTCATCCACCAGAACACAGGCACTAGTCCCCTCCACCAGGAAACCTACAAAACATACTGAACCAAACTTGGCCAAAGGGGAAAGACACCAAAAACAACAGGAACTATGAACCTGCAGCCTGCAAAAAGGAGACCCCAAACACAGTAAGATAAACAAAATGAGAAGATAGAAAAACACACAGCAGTTGAGGGAGCAAGATAAAAACCCGCCAAACCTAACAAATGAGGAGGAAATAGGCAGTCTACCTGAAAAATAATTCAGAAAAATGATACTAAAGATGATCCAAAATCTTGGAAATAGAATAAACAAAATGCAAGAAACATTTAACAAGGACTTGGAAGAATTAAAGATGAAACAAGCAATGATGAGCAAGAAAATAAATGCAATTAAAAATACTCTAGATGGGATCAATAGCAGAATATTTGAGGCAGAAGAATGGAAACGTGCTGTGGAAGATAAAATAGTGGAAATAACTGCTGCAGAACAGAATTTAATAAAAGAATGAAAAGAACTGAGGACAGTCTCAGAGACATCTGGGACAACATTAAATGCACCAACATTCGAATTATAGGGATTCCAGAAGAAGAAGAGAAAAAGAAAGGGACTGAGAAAATATTTGAAGAGATTAGAGTAGAAAATTACCCGAATATGGGAAAGGAAATAGTTAACCAAGTCCAGGAGACACAAAGAGTCCCATACAGAATAAATCCAAGGAGAAATACGACAAGACACACATTAATCAAACAGTCAAAAATTAAATACAAAGAAAGCATACTAAAAGCAGCAAGGGAAAAACAACAAATAACACACAAGGGAATCCCCATAAGGTTAAAAACTGATATTTCAGCAGAAACTGTGCAAGCCAGAAGGGACTGGCAGGACATATTTAAAGTGATGAAGGAGAAAACCCTGCAACAAAGATTATTCTACTTAGCAAGGATCTCATTCAGATTTGATGGATAAAATAAAATCTATACAGAGAAGCAAAAGCTGAGAGAGTTCAACACCACCAAACCAGCTGTACAACAAATGCTAAAGGAACTTCTCTAGGCCAGAAACACAACAGAAGGAAAATACCTACAATAAAGAACCCAAAACAATTAAGAAAATGGGAATAGGAACCTACATGTCCATAATTACCTTAAATGTAAATGGATTAATGCTCCTACCAAAAGACACAGATTGGTTGAATGGATACAAAAACAAGAGCCATATATATGCTGTCCACAAAAGACCCACTTCAGACCTACAGACACATACAGGCTGAAAGTAAGGGGATGGAAAAACATATTCCATGCAAATGGAATTCTAAAGAAAGCTGGAGTAGAAATTCTTATATCAGACAAAATAAACTTTAAAATAAAGACTATTAGAAGAGACAAAGGAGGACACTACATAATGATCAAGTAATCGATCCAAGAAGGAGATAAAACAATTGTAAATAGTTTTGCACCCAACATAGGAGCACCTCAATACATAAGGCAAATACTAACAGCCATAAAAGGGGAAATCAACAGTAACACATTCACACTAGCGGACTTTAACACCCCACTTCCACCAATGGACTGTTCATTCAAAGTGAAAATAAATAAGGAAACACAAGTTTTAAATGAAACATTAAACAAGATGGACTTAATTGATATCTATAGGACATTCCATACAAAAACAACAGAATACACATTTTTCTCAAGTGCTCATGGAACATTCTCCAGGATAGATCATATCTTGGGTCACAAATCAAGCCTTGGTATATTTAAGAAATTTGAAATTGTATCAAAACTATTTTCTGACCACAGCATTATGACTAGATATCAATTACAGGAAAAGATCTGTACAAAATACAAACACATGGAGGCTAAACAATACACTGGTTAATAACGAAGTGATTACTGAAGAAACCAAAGAGGAAATTTAAAAAATACCTAGAAACAAATGGGAGTGGAGACACAATGACCCAAAACTTATGGGATGCAGCAAAAGCAGTTCTAAGAGGTAAGTTTATAGAAATACAATCCCACATTAAGAAACAGGAAACATCTCACATAAACAACCTAACATTTCACCTAAAGCAATTAGAAAAAGAAGAACAAAAACCCCCAAAGTTAGCAGAAGGAAATAAATCATAAAAATCAGATCAGAAATAGTTGAAAAAGAAATGAAGGAAACAATAGCAAAGATCAATAAAACTAAAAGCTATTTCTTTTTTTTTTTTTTTTTGCGGTACGTAGGCCTCTCACTGTTCTGGCCTCTCCCGTTGCAGAGCATAGGCTCCGGATGTGCAGGCTCATTGGCCATGGCTCACGGGCCCAGCCGCTCCACGGCATATGGGATCCTCCCGGACCGGGGCATGAACCCGTATCCCCTGCATCGGCAGTCGGACTCTCAAGCACTGTGCCACCAGGGAGGCCCAAAAAGCTAGTTCTTTGAGAAGATAAACAAAATTAATAAGCCATTAGCCAGACTCATCAAGAAAAAAAAGGGAGAAGACTCAAATCAATAGAATTAGAAATGAAGAAGGAGAAGTAACAACTGACACTACAGTAATACAAAAGATCATGAGAGATTACTACAAGCAGCTCTATGCAAATAAAATGGACAACCTGGAAAAAATGGGCAAATTCTTACAAATGCACAACTGCCGAGACTGAATCAGGAAGAAATAGAAAATATGAACAGACAAAACACAGGCACTTAAATTGAAACTGTAATTAAATATCTTCCAACAAACAAAAGCCAAGGACCAGATGGCTTCACAGGCGAATTCTATCGAACATTAAGAGCTAACACCTATCCTTCTCAAACTCTTCCAAAATATAGCAGACGGAGGAACACTCCCAAACTCATTCTCCGAGGTCACCATCACCTTGATACCAAAACCAGACAAGCATGTCACAAAGAAAGAAAACTAGAGGCCAATATCACTGGTGAACATAGATGCAAAAATCCTCAACACAATACTAGCAAACAGAATCCAACAGCACATTAAAAGGATCATACACAATGATCAAGTGGGGTTTATTCCAGGAATGCAAGGATTCTTCAATATAAGCAAATCAATCAACGTGATATACTAGATAAACAAATTGAAGGAGAAAAACCATATGATCATCTCAATAGATGCAAAGAAAGCTTTCGACAAAATTCAACACCCATTTATGATAAAAACCCTACAGAAAGTAAGCATAGAGGGGACTTTCCTCAAAAAAATAAAGGCCGTATATGACAAATCCACAGTCAACATCATTCTCAATGGTGAAAAACAGAAACCATTTCCACCAAGATCAGGAAAAAGACAAGGTTGTCCATTCTCACCACTCTTATTCACCATAGTTTTGAAAGTTTTAGCCACAGCTATCAGAGAAGAAAAGGAAATAAAAGGAATCAAAATTGGAAAAGAAGAAGTAAAGCTGTCACTGTTTGCAGATGACATGATACTATACATAGAGAATCCTAAAGATACTACCGGAAAACTACTAGAGCTAATCAATGAATTTGGTAAAGTAGCAGGATACAAAATTAATGCACAGAAATCTCTGGCATTCCTGTACACTAATGATGAAAATTCTGAAAGTGAAATCAAGAAAACACTCCCCTTTACCTTTGCAACAAAAGAATAAAATATCTAGGAATAAACCTACCTAAGGAGAAAAAAGACCTGTATGCATAAAATTAAGAGACACTGATGCAAGAAATTAAAGATGATACAAATAGATGGAGAGATATACCATGTTCCTGGATTGGAAGAATCAACATTGTGAAAATGACTCAGCTACAGAAAGCAATCTACAAATTCAATTCAATCCCTATCAAAGTACCACTGGCATTTATAACACAACTAGAACAAAAAATTTCACATTTTGTATGGAAACACAAATGTCCCCTAATAGCCAAAGCAATCTTGAGAACGAAAAACGAAGCTGGAGGAATCAGGCTCCGTGAGTTCAGACTATGGTACAAAGCTACAGTAATCAAGACAGTATGGTACTGGCACAAAAACAGAATGATAGATCAATGGAACAGGATAGAAAGCCCAGAGATAAACCCACCCACATATGATCACCTTATCTTTGATAAAGGAGTTAGGAATGTACAATGGAGAAAGGACAGCCTCTTCAATCAGTGGTGCTGGGAAAACTGGACAGGGACATGTACAAATATGAGATTAGATCACTCCCTAACACCATACACAAAAATAAGCTCAAAATGGATTAAAGATTTAAATGTAAGGCCAGAAACTATAAAACTCTTAGAGGAAAACATAGACAGAACACTCTAAGACATAAATCGCAGCAAGGTCCTTTTTGACCCACCTCCTAGAGAAATGGAAATTAAAACAAAAATAAACAAATGTGACCTACTGAAACTTCAAAGCTTTTGCACAGCAAAGGAAACCATAAACAAGACAAAAAGACAGCCCTCAGAATGGGAGAAAATATTTGCAAATGAAGCAACTGACAAAGGATTAATCTCCAAAATTTATATGCAGCTCATGCAGCCCAATAGGAAAAAAAAAAAAACAAACAACCCAATCCAAAAATGGGCAGAAGAACTAAATAGAGATTTCTCCAAAGAAGACATATAGACTGCCAACAAACACATGAAAGAATGCTCAACATCACTAATCATTAGAGAAATTCAAATCAAAACTACAATGAAACATCATCTCACAGCAGTCAGAATGGCCATCATCAAAAAATCTAGAAACAATAAATTCTGGAGAGGGTGTGGAGAAAAGGGAACACTCTTGAACTGCTGGTGGGAATGTGAATTGGTACAGCCACTATGGAGAACAGTATGGAGTTTCCTTTAGAACTACAAATAGAACTACCATATGACCCAGCAATCCCACTAATGGGCATATACCCTGAGAAAACCATAATTCAAAAAGAGACATGTACCAAAATGTTCATTGCAGCTCTATTTACAATAGCCAGGAGATGGAAACAACCTAAGTGTCCCTCATCCGATGAATGGATAAAGAAGATATGGCACATATATACAATGGAATATTACTCAGCCATAAAAGAAAGGAAATTGAGCTATTTATAATGACGTGGATAGACCTAGAGTCTGTCATACAGAGTGAAGTAAGTCGGAAAGTGAAAGACAAATACCATATGCTAACACATATATATGGAAGTTAAGAAAAATAATAATGTCATGAAGAACCTAGGGGTAAAACAGGAATAAAGACATAGACCTACTTGAGCATGGACTTGAGGATATGGGGAGGGGGAAGGGTAAACTGTGACAAAGCAAGAGAGAGGCATGGACATATATTCACCAACAAACGTAAGGTAGATAGCTAGTGGGAAGCAGCCGCATAGCATAGGGAGATCAGCTCGGTGCATTGTGACCAACTGGAGGGGTGGGATAGGGAGGGTGGGAGGGAGGGAGACGCAAGAGGGAAGGGATGTGGGAACAGATGTGTATGTATAACTGATTCACTTTGTTATAAAGCAGAAACTAATACACCTTTGTGAAGCAATTATATTCCAATAAATTTGTAAAAAATATAATGGAATAGTATAATCAAAATAAAATAAAATAAAATAATAGATTGTTTTTACACTTACAGATCCCAAGACATATGGGCACACCAGGCAGATGTTGGAGCTACGTAAGGAAGCACGGAGATATTTCAGAAGGCAGTGAGAATAGCAGAAAATGTGGACAACATACATTATTGTGGTTTCTGCAGGAAGAAAAAGGCAAGAAAAGGTAAATATGCTTAGGTTTGGCCTGTTTGAATAGTTTCAGTATTTACTAAAATACCAGCTATTTGCCTGGTAGTTTTTGCTTTAGCCTTTTAGCCTCCTGAAGCCACATGTTTTAGTTTTTTTTTTTTTTTTTTTTTTTTTTTTTCTGTGTGGTAACTAACTCACAGTGTGGATGTTTTAGGCATTTACAGAAAAAGTGGAGAGAGACAGGCAGCCAATGATCTGTCTCTTCAGAGATAATTTTTTATTCAAAGCTTCCCAATCCATCTCCCAGAGGTTAATGTTTACACTTAGCTATAACATCCTTGAGATAGCGCAGTTAACCCCCTTGTCTGAAGTATCAGTCCCTTTAGATTGTCTTATTTATTTATTTAGTTTTTCGGAAAGTTTATCCTGTTTTTCCTTGGCTGTTTTTATCCTTTAGGAATTTACTTAATGAACTCCTGGTGGTCCCAAGTGGCCCTATCTATGGGCAGTGACCTCCCTCTCCCAGGTGTCCTTACTGATATTTTAGGGCTCTGTGAAGTGATGTTATTACTTCTAACAAAACAATACATACCTTATCAGTATTTTTGAGACACAGTGCTTCTGAGCATATGTACTTGATGTTTTGGTAAGTAGTAGTGCTTAATAAGGCCCATGTGCATTGCTTTGTCATTTTACATTCTTGAATCAATTATGTGACCTCAGAAATCTTAAGCAGGCAGGGAAAAAGTGTTCTCTTCACCGTTTCCTTTCTTGATGTGTTGTGACACTGGTCTTCAATAATCCACTTGGTTGAGGTATGAATTGCAACAGCAGCAGTGTAAAAACATAAGAATTTACATCTGGAAAAGCACCTTTTGTGGGGTGCCATACTGTGTCCCTGTAGTGGATGTGCTCACAAGGACTCCATGCGTGTGTGCCTCACAACTCAAGGACATCTCCAAAGAGCACTCTCCTTTTACTCAACTGTTCAGGCTTAAATGTATGTGAAAAGCAACCCAGTTTTCTCTACCACATATCAGTGCACCTGATTGATAAGCAGGTTTCACAGCACTTGGAGGGAAGCCACATTTCCTTCCTTTTGGAGGAGATTTTCATAACCTCAGCTAGTGAATAAAAAAAAAAGAATAATTACCCCCAGGAGTGCATCTCAAATCTATGCAAATAACTCAGCTCAGACCAGAACTCTGGAAGAACTGAGCTTTTGAATTCTGAATTCAGGGAAGGTATACACAGTAACACCCAGCAAATGCAACAAACAGAAGTTGTGGCCCCAGTGTAGGAGCACACCAGCAGGTATAGGTATTTTCCCAGGCTGCTGTTGCCATTTGTAGAGTCAGTTATTAAGCAAGAACAGTCTAATGACATATCATTCCAGTTGAATGCCAAACCACTCTTCTCATTGCACCTATTATTCTGTTATTATTCAGGTATGATACAGCAGGATATAGCTGCTATTGAAAGGATCATTGGTTATACTCAAAGATCCCAAGAGAAGGAGGGATGCTGTGCCAAATGGGGCCACATGAGTAAGCACTGGGGTCAACTGGGAGGCAGAGAGAGTAGGGGAAAATATGAACAAGAATCTTTATTATGATTTCCACAGTAAGGAAATTGCAAGAAACCTTAGTTTTGGCTGGTTTGAATAATTTGGGATTTCAGGGCACAGAGGCTTCCCCTAGTAGTCTGGTAGCTCACCCGGAGTGATTAAGGTAGGTGAATAGTGGCCCTGAGTGTGAGAGCCCCATAGAGAAAGTGTTTGAGGGTGTGTGGTGTGGATTGTTTGATCTACATTTGAAAGTCATTCTCCTGAGTGAATTGTTTACTCTCTCGTAATTGGCTAGCACTGAGAGGGGAAGTTCTTCCAGAGTCAAAAAAGCCCCAGATGACAAAGCATCAAAATAAATAAAACTCCATCATTGATAGAATGCCAATAACACATTCTCTTGATTATTTTAGTTTTATATTAAATCTTGAAATCAGTTAGTGTAAATCCTTCTACTTTGTTCTACATTTTTGAAGTCGTATTGACTCTTCTAGATTCTTCGAATTTTCACACAAATTTAGAATCAGCTTGACAATATCTAAAAAAAAACCATTGATAATTATTGTAACATTTGTAAAATATGTAGTGATGCTTCTTGTTTCCTTTATGGTTGATATTGGTAGTTTGCATATTCTCTCATTTTTTTGAATTGATCAGTCTTACTGAAGATATATCAATTATATTATGATTTTAAAGAACCAATCTCAGAATTGTTGATTTATCTATTCTTTAAATGTTTGTATTTTATTCATTTGTATTTGGCTTTTTATTGTTTTCTTTATTCCACTTACTTTGCTTTGAATTGGCTTTTAAAATTCCATTTTTAGAAATGTAAATATAGATCAATATTTCTCCATCTCATTTTCTAAAATGGGCCTTGACATTTATAAGCATCCCTTTAGAGACTACCTTAGTTGCATTCAACAATTTTTTTATTTATTTTCATTATCTTCTGTTTTAAAAAAATTATAAATATGTTTGTGTGTGTATTTATATATGTAAGTTCTCTTTTTTTCTTTGATGCATGGGCTGTTAAGAAAAATGTTGTTTATTTTACAAATATTTTGAGATTTTTCAGGTAGTCTATTTTTAAATTCTACTTCAATAACATTTTATCAGAAAAATACTCTGTATGATTGGAATTTTTTAAAATTTATTGATACTGATATTGATATTGATGTTTGCGGCCTAGAATAGGGTCTCTCTTGTGGACCCATCCAGATAAACTTGAAAAGAATATGCATTCTGTAGCCGTTGAGTGTACTGGTTTCCGTAATCTCACAACGGTCAATAGAGTCATTCAAATCGTCAGCACACTTACTAAAATTTGTCTATTTCTATTAAATACTGAGTGTAAGATGTTTAAATTTCCAAATATAATTTTTAATCATGTATATCTCTCTTTAGTTCTGAAAATTTGTGCTGCATATATTAGAAAGTTCTGTTATTAAACAGGTATATATTTAAATGGTTTTGTCTTCCTGATGTATTAACATTTTTATCATTATGAAATATCTCTCTCGTAATAGTTTTTAACTCTACATTTTCTAGTTATATAGCCACTTCAGATTTCTTATGATTAGTGCATTTGAGGTGTATCTTTTTGCTATCCTTTAACTTTTAGACTGTCTGCTTTTTGATCTTTAGAATGTGCTCTTTTTTTCTTTTTTTCAAATACCCCCACCGCCCATGTATACATCACCCAGCTTCAATACCTTTAACCATTAGGACAATTCTGTTGGTTACCTGCCTTCCCCATCATTTTATTTTATTTATTTTTCTGTTTTTGTTTTGTTTTCAACATCTTCAATGGAGTATAATTGCTTTAAAATTGTGTGTTAGTACCTGCTGTATAACAAAGTGAATCAGCTATACATATACATATATCACCATATCTCCTCCCTCTAACATCTCACTCCCATCTTCCCTATCCCACCCCTCCAGGTGGACACAAAAATTAGAGTTGATCTCCCTGTGCGATGTGGCTGCTTTGCACTAGCTATCTATTATACATTTGGTAGTATATATATGTCCATGGCACTGTCTCACTTCATCCCAGCTTACCCTTCCCCCTCCCCGTGACCTCAAGTCCATTTGCTAAGTCTGTGCCTAATTCCTGTCCTGCTCTTAGGTTCTGCAGAACCATTTTTTTTTTTTTAGATTCCATATATATGTGTTAGCATACGGTATATGTTTTTCCATTTCTGACTTACTTCTCTCTGAATGACAGTCTCTAGGTCCATCCACCTCATTAAAAAACACAATTTCATTTAATTTTATGTCTGAATAATAATCATATATATATATATATATATATATATATATATATATATATATATATATATGCCACATCTTCTTTATAGATTCATCTGTCAATGGACACTTAGGTTGCTTCCATGTCCTGGCTATTGTAAATAGAGCTGCAATGAACATTGTGGCACATGACACTTTTTGAATTATGGTTTCCTCAGGGCATAGGCCCAGTAGTGGGATTGCTGGTCATATGGTAGTTCTATATTTAGTTTCTTAAGGAACCTCCTCCATACTGTTCTCCATAGTGTCTGTATCAATTTACATTCCCACCAACAGTGCAAGAGGGTTCCCTTTTCACCAGATCCTCTACAGAATTTATTGTTTGTAGATTTTTGATGATGGCCTTTCTGAAAGGTGTGAGGTGATACATCATTGTCACTTTGATTTGCATTTCTCTACTGATTAATGATGTTGAGCATCCTTTCTTGTGTTTGTTGGCAATCTTTATATCTTCTTTGGGGAAATGTCTATTTAGGTATTCTGCCCATTTTTGGATTGGGTTTGGGTTGTTTGCTTTCTGATATTGAGCTGCATGAGCTGCTTGTGTATTTTGGAGATTAATCCTTTGTCAGTTGCTTAGTTTGCAAATATTTTCTCCCATTCTGATGGCTGTCTTTTCATTTTGTTTATGGTTTCCTTTCCTGTGCAAAAGATTTTAAGTTTCACTAGCTCCCATTTGTTTATTTTTGTTTTTATTTCCATTTCTCTAGGAGGTAGATCAAAAGGGATCTTGCTGTGATTTATGTCACAGAGTCCTCTGCCTATGTTTTCCTCTAAGAGTTTTATAGTATCTGGGCTTACATTTGGGTCCTTAATGCATTATGAGTTTATTTTTCTATATGGTGTTAGGGAGTGTTCTAATTTCCTTCTTTGACATGTAGCTGTCCACTTTTCCAACACCATTTATTGAAGTGGCTGTCTTTTCTCCATTGTATATTCTTGCCTCCTTTATCAAAGGTAAGGTGACCATATGTGCGTGGCTTTATCTCTGGGCTTTCTATCCTGTTCCATTGTTCTCTACATCTGTTTTTGTGCCAGTACCATACTGTCTTGATTACTGGAGGTTTGTAGTATAGACTGAAATCAGCGAGCTTGATTCCTCTAACTCCATTTTTCTTATTGCTTTGGCTATTCAGGGTCTTTTGTGTTTCCATACAAACAGTGTAATTTTTTTTCTAGTTCTGTGAAAAATGCCACTGGTAGTTTGACAGGGATTGCACTGAATCTGTAGATTGCTTTGGGTAGTATAGTCTTTTTCACAATGTTGATTCTTCCAATCAAAGGACATGATATATCTCTCCAAATGTTTGCATCATCTTTAATTTCCTTCATCAGTGTCTTACAATTTTCTGCATAAAGGTCTTTTGTATACTTAGATAGGTTTATTCCTAAGTATTTTCTTCTTTTTGTTTCAATAGAAAATGGGAGTCTTTCCTTAATTTCACTTTCAGAATTTTCATCATTATTATATAGGATTGCAGGAAATTTCTGTGCATTAACTTTGTATCCTGCTACTTTGCCAAATTCATTGATTAACTCTATTAGTTTTCTGATAGCAACTTTAGGATTCTTTATGTATAGTATCATGACATCTGCAACAGTGACAGCTTTACTTCTTTTCCATTTTGGATTACTTTTATTTCTTTTTTTTCTCTGATTGCTGTGCTTAAAAATTCCAAAACTATATTGAATAACAGTGGTGAGAATGGGCAACCTTTCCTTGTTCCTGATCTGAGTGGAAATGGTTTCAGTTTGTCACCATTGAGAACAATGTTGGCTGTGGGTTTGTCATATATGGCCTTTATTATGTTGAGGTAAGTTCCCTCTATGCCTACTTTCTGGAGGTTTTTTATAAATAGATGTTGAATTTTATCAAAAATATTTTCTGCATCTATTAAGATGATCATATGTTTTTTTTCTCATTCAATTGGCTAATATGACTTATCACATTGATTGATTTGCATATATCAAAGAATCCTTGCATTCCTGGGATAAACTCCACTTGATCATGGTGTATGGTCCTATTAATGTGCTGTTGGATTCTGTTTGCTAGTATTTTGTTGAGGAATTTTGCATCTGAGTTTATCAGTGATATTGGCCCATAATTTTCTTTCTTGTGACATCTTTGTCTGGTTTTGGTATAAGGGTGATGTTGACCTTGTAGAATGAGTTTGAGTGTGTTCCTCCCTGTGCTATATTTTGGAAGACTTTGAGAGAGATAGGGGTCAGCTCTTGTGTAAATATTTGATAGAATTCATCTGTGAAGCCATCTGGTCCTGGGCTTTTGTTTCTTGGAAGATTTTTAATCACAGTTTCAATTTCAGTGCTTGTGAGTGGTCTGTTTATATTTTCTATTTCTTCCTGGATCAGTTTTGGAAGTTTGTGGTTTTCTAAGAGTTTGTCCATTTCTTCCAATTGTCCACCGTATTGGCATATAGTTGCTTGTAGTATTCTCTCATGATCCTTTGTATTACTCCATGGCCTGTTGTTCCTTCTCCTTTTTCATTTCTAATTCCATTGATCTGAATCTTCTCTTCCTTTTTTTTCTTGTTGAGTCTAGCTAATGGTTTATCAATTTTGTTTATCTTCTTAAAGAAGCAGGTTTCATTTTGTTGATCTTTGCTATTGTTTCTTTCATTTCTTTTTCATTTATTTCTGATCTGATCTTTATGATTTCTTACCTTCAGCTAAATTTGCGTTTCTTTTATACTTCTTTCTTTAATTGCTTTAGGTGTAAGTTTAGGTTGTTTATTTGAGTTGTTTCTTGTTTCTTAATGTAGGATTGTATTGCTATAAATCTCCTTCTTAAAACTGCTTTTGCTGCATCCAATAGGTTTTGGTTTGTCGTGTTTTTATTGTCATTTGTTTCTAGGTATTTTGTGATTTCCTCTTTGATTTCTTCAGTGATCTCTTGGTTATTTAGCAGTGTACTGTTTAGCCTCCATGTGCTTGTAATTGTTTCAGATTGTTTCCTGTAATTGATACCTAGTCTCACAACATTGTGGTCGGAAAATATGCTTGGTATGATTTCAATTTTCTTAAATTTACCAAGGCTTGATTTGTGACCCAAGATATGATCTATCCAGGAATATACCATGAGCACTTGAGAAGAAAGTATATTCTGTTGTTTTTGGATGGAATAGCGTATAAATATCAATTAAGTCCTCTTGATTTTTGTGTCATTTAAAGGTTGTGTATCCTATTTATTTTCATTTTCGATGATCTGTCCATTGGTGAAAGTGAAGTGTTAAAGTCCCCTACTATTATTATGTTACTGTTGAACACAATGGTCATTATATAGTGCTCTTCTTTGTTTCTTGTTATAGTCTTTATTTTAAAGTCTATTTTGTCTGATATGAGAATTCCTATTCCAGCTTTCTTTTGATTTCCATTGGCATGGAATATCATTTTCCAATCCCTCACTTTCAGTGTGTTTGTGTCCCTAGGTCTGAAGTGGGTGTCTTGTAGACAGCATATATTCAGATCTTGTTTTTTGTACACATTCAGCCAGTCTATGTTTTTGGTTGGATCATTTAATCCATTCACATTTAAGGTAATTATCAATATGTATGTTCCTATTACAATTTTCTTAATTGTTTTGGGTTTGTTATTGTAGGTCTTTTTCCTTCTTTTGTGTTTCCTGCCTAAGGAAGTTCCTTTAGCTTTTGGTTTTAAAGCTGGTTTTGTGGTGCTGAATTCTCTTAGCTTTTGCTTGTCTGTAAATTCTTTAATTTCTCCATCAAATCTGAATGAGATCCTTGCTGGGTAGAGTAATGTTGGTTGTAGTTTTTTCCATTTCATCACTTTATATATGTCCTTCCACTCCCTTTATGCCTGCAGAGTTTCTGCAGAAAAATCATCTGTTAACGTTATGGGGATTCCCTTGTATGTTAATTGCTGCTTTTCCCTTACTGCCTTTAATATCTTTTTCTTTTTATTTAATTTTCAGTAGTTTGTGTTTTGGTGTGTTCCTCATTTGATTTATCTTGTATGGGACTCTCTGTGCTTCCTGGAGTTGACTGACTATATCCTTTCCCATATTATGGAAGTTTTCAACTATGATCTCCTCAAATATTTTCTCAGTTGCTCTTTTTTTCTCTTCTTCTTGGACCCCTATATGTCGAATGTGCGTGTTTTTAAAGTTGTCCCAGAGGTCTCTGAGACTGTCCTCCATTCTTTCATTCTTTTTATATATTCTGCTCTGTGGTAGTTATTTCTACTGTTTATCTTCCTGGTCACTTATCCATTCTTCTGCCTCAGTTATTCTGCTATTGATTGCTTCTAGAGAATTTTTAATTTCATTTATTGTTTTGTTCAGAATTTTTCATTTCCTCTTTTGTTTTACTAGGTCCTTGTTAAACTTTATTTGTATGTTTTCCATTCCACTTCCAAGATTTTGGATCATGTTTACTATCATTACTATGAATTCTTTTTCAGGTAGACTGCCTATTTCTTCTTCATTTGTTTGGTCTGTTGAGTTTTTACCTTGCTTCTGCATAAGTTGTGTTTTTCTCTGTCTTCTCATTTTGCTTAACTTTCTTTGGTTCAGTTCTACTTTTCGCAGGCTGAAGATTCGTAGCTCCCATTGTTTTTGGTGTCTGCCTCCAGTGGAGAAGTTTGTTTCAGTTGGTTGTGTAGGCTTCCTGGTTGAGGGGACTGTTGCCTGTGTTCTGGTGGGTGGGGCAGGATCTTGTCTTTCTGGTGGTCAGGACCACGTCAGATGGTGTGTTTTGGTGTGTCTGTGAACTAATTATGATTTTAAGCAGCCTCTCCTTTAATAAGTGGGGTTGTGTTCCTGTCTTGCTAGTTGTTTGGCACAGAGTGTCCAGTACTGTAGTTTGTTGGTCATTGTGTGGAGCTTGTTCTTAGCCTTGAGATGGAAATCTCTGGGACAACTTTCACTGTTTGATATTACTTGGTGTCAGGAGGTCTCTGGTGGACCAAAGCTTTGAACTCAGCTCTCCTACCTCAGAGGCTCAAGCCTGACACCCAGCTGGGGCACCAAGACCCTGTCAGCCACACGTTTCAGAAGAAAAGGGAGAAAAAAATGATAGAAATAAACTTTTTAAAATAAAAAAGTAATTAATATTTTTTAAGTAATTAAAATAAATAGAGGGAGCTTCCCTGGTGGTGCAGTGGTTGAGAGTCCACATGCCAATGCAGGGGACACGGTTTTGTGCCCAGGTCTGGGAGGATCCCACGTGCCACGCAGTGGTTAGGCCCGTGAGCCATGACTGCTAAGACTGCGGGCCCAGAGCCTGTGCTCCACAACGGGAGAGGACACAACAGTGAGAGGCCCATGTACCACAAAAAAAAAAAAAAAGATAGAAAGAAAGAGAGAAACCAAACCAAAAAAGAAATCCATCAATGATAAAAATCACTAAAAACTATATTTAAAAAGATGACAGACAGGACCCTAGGAAAAATGGCAAAAACAAAACTATCCAGGCAAAATCACCAAAATAGGCATACACATACATACTCACAGAAAGCGAAAAGGAAAAGAGGAAGAATATATATATATATATATATATATATATATATATATATATATGGAAGAGAGCAACCAAATCAATAAACAAATCTACCAGTGATAATAAGCTCTATATACTAAACTAAAATAAACATAAAACTAGAAACAAATTAGATGCAGAACGCAAACCTCAAGTCTACAGTTGCTTCCAAAGTCCATCACTTCAAGTTTTGGATGATTCGTTGTCTATTCAGGTATTTCACGGATGCAGGATACCTCAAGTTGATTGTGAAGATTTTATCTGCTGCACCGGAGGCAGCTGGGAGAATTTTCCCTTTCTCTTCATTCTTTGCACAGCTCCTCTGCTTCAGCTTTTGATTTATCTCTGCCTCTCTGTGTAGGTCATCTGAGGGCATCTGTTCACACCCAGACAGGATGGGGTTAAAGCTGTGGCTGATTCATAGGCTCTGGCTTACTCAGGCCTGGTGGAGGGAGGGGTACGGAATGTGGGGAAAGCCTGTGGAGACAGAGGCTGACATGACTTTGCAACAGCCTGAGGCGCACCATGTCTTCTCCTGGAGAAGTTGTCCCTAGTTCATGGGACCCTGGCAGTGGCATGCTGCACAGGCTTCCAGGAGGGGAGGTGTGGAGAGTGACCTGTGCTTGCACACAGGCTTCTTGGTGGATGCAGCTGCAGCCTTAGCATTTCATGCCCATCTCTGGGGTCCGTGCTGATAGCCCTGGCTCACACCTATCTCTGGAGCTCGTTTAGGCAGTGCTCTGAATTGCCTCTCCTTGTGTACCCCAAAATAGTGGTCTATTGCCTCTTAGGCAGTTCCAGACTTTTTCCCAGACTCCCTCCCAGCTAGCTGTGCTGCACTAGCACCCTTCAGGCTGTGTTCACACAGCCATCCCCTGTCCTCTCCCTGGGATCTGACTTCCGAAGCCCAAGCCTCAGCTCCTAGCCCCCACCCGCCCTGGTGGGTGAACAGACAATCCTCTCAGGCTGGTGAGTGCTGCTTGGCACCAATCATCTGTGTGGGAATCTCTTCACTTTGCCCTCTGCACCCCTGTTGCTGTGCTCTCCTCCGTGGCTCAGAAGCTCCAACCCCAGCCCAACCCTGGCTCCACCAGTGAAGTGGCTTCCTAATATGTGGAAACATTTTCTCCTTCATAGCTCCCTCCCAGAGGTGCACGTCCCATCCCTATTCTTTTGTGTCTGTTTTTCTGTTTTCCTTTTGCCCTAACCAGGTACATGGGGAGTTTCTTTCCTTTTGGGAAGTCTGAGGTCTTCTGCCAGTGTTCAGTAGGTGTTCTGTAGGAGTTGTTCCACATGTAGATGTATTTTTGATGTATTTGTTGGGAGGAAGGTGATCTCCACGTCTTACTCCTCTGCCATCTTGAAGGTTCCCCCAAAATGTGCTCCTTATAATCATATGATCCAAAAATTGAAACTTGCTTTCTTTTTATTTACCCTGATAATTTCTGATACTTAAATGTGGGCTTTTACCTAACTTACATTAAATATAATTATTGATATATTTGTTTAAATCTAAAATATCAGTGTTTGATTTGTCTCATTTAACACTCGTACATCTTTCTACCCTTTGTAGCTCTTGCTTGATAAATTTGGATTTTTTTAGTGTTTCATTGTACCTCTTCCACTGGGTTTTTAGTTATGTGTTTGTTATTTTTAAGTGATCACTCTAGATTTGCAATATATATCTATCTTATTACAGTCTACTTTTAGTAAAATATTTTACTATTTCATAATCAATATAGAATCTTACAAATATATATTTCTAATTACTTTTTTCTTCCATTTTTGTTCTTGAGTCATGTATTTTACTTCTAAATGTGCTATAAATTTCATATTAAATAGATATTACTTTTATATCCATCAATAGTTTTTAAAGGCATTTAATTATATAGGTATGCATATAGATATATATGTGTATATGGATTTTTTTTAAAGTTTCTTTATGTTTACTGATGTATTTACCCTTCTGATACTCTTAATTTTTCCTGGAGCCCTGAAATTCTATCTAGTGTTGTTTACTTTCATTCTAAATAGCTTATTTATCAATTCTTTCAGCACAGGTCTGCTGAAGATAAATTATTTCCTCTTTTTCTCTCTGAAAATAACTTCTTCATCTTTATTTTTTGAAGTTCATTTTTGAATTCTTGTTTGACAGCTTTTTCTGGTCAACATTTTAAAATGTTTTATTTTACCCCTTAAAAATTGCTTATTTTCTTTTGTTTCCATTGTTTCTTATGAGAAACATGTCACTATTCATAGCATTGTTCCCCTTATATAATGTATTCAATTTTTTTTCCTCTAGCTCACTTTATGATTTTATTTTTATCTTTTGTTTCCAGAAATTTGAGTATGATTTCTCTAGTTGTAGTTTCCTTTTTATTTACCTTACTTAAATTTTTTTCTTTGTTTTTTTGTTTTTTGAGCTTCATGGTTCTATGTACTGCTATCTTTGATTTTGGAAAGTTATCATCCCTTGTCTCTTCAAATATTTATTTTGCTCAATTCTCTCTCAGTTTTCCTTCTTAGACTCCAATTACTCAGATGTTAGAATGTTTAATGTTATCCAACAGATCTCAGATGTTTTATTTTATTTTTTACTGCTTTTTATTTTATTTAATATTTCATTTTGGAAACCCCTATTGATCTCTTCACTGCTTCTTTTGTCTGCTCTGTCCTCACTGCTTATTATCTGTTGAAAGACTTCTAAACAAACATGGTATCCAAAAGAACAATAGAGTTTAAATAATGTTTATGCCCCAGAGAAGGCATACCCTTTCTTCTTTCAAGGCATTAGTGTGGGAGATTGAGACACTCAACTGTGTAGTTGATCTGAGACTACTGCTTCTGCTTTATTTAGATTCACTTTACCATAGGCTTCAACTGATTTGAGGGTATTAAAAGAATTGTCCCTCCACCAGTACTAGGATCTGAGTGCTATGAAGTTTTCTCTCAGTTTTCCCAGGCTGTCCTTTCACAGAACTCATGGACATGTGCTTCAGTGGTGGGATTCCCATAGCATACTTTCTACAGGTTAGACAATACCACTATCTTGTACTGAGTTAAGGCTCAGAATGTACATGGTGTTACAGTTCTTCTTCCCTGCCTTTACATTTCAGCAGGGCCTATGCACCTGTGATATGGTGTAAAGAGTTTATCTCAGCACTCCTGACATTCCCCAGTAGTCATTGGACTCTTCCTAGTACTCAGTGGAAATCCCAGAATGACTGTATGGTTTATCTGAATTCTCCTGCTTTGACCTCTGACTTCAGATAACTCTAAGCACCTGCATGTTCTCTCTCAGATCTTTTGCCTTCCCTACAATCTTTCTTATGAGCACTTGGTGAAAGCCTTTAGAAAAACGTTGATGGTAGTTGAAGACTCCCTATCCTTACTTCTGGAGCTTGCAGAGATAATGACCATCATGTTAGTTAGTAGCCAGCCTTTTAAAATCTGTTGAAATTTTATCTATTATACTATTGAATTATGCATGCTGAAATATTTGAGGAGAAGGGTACCTATGCCTACAACTTACTCTGAAATACATTTAAAAATCTGTTTGATGGATGGATAGAAGGATTCACATATGGCTAGATATATAATAATGCAAATATAATGGGGTGATAATAATAGAATCTGTATGTTACCTACGTGGGTTTTAACTGTAAAATTATTTTAACTTGGCTGTATATTTGAAAATTTTCATAATGATGTGCTGGATAAAGTTTTACTCTATCATGATGGTATATTTCTTCTCCCAATCTTATGCTAAAAATGAAAGCTACTACGGAGTCCCCTGTCTCCCAGGAGTGCTGATCAACTTTTGTGATTTTAATTCATTGGGTATCTTTGCAACAGCAGGTCTCTGAGTGGGTTAAATATATGCTGCTGTAGGTGGTGTGACTTCTTCTTAATGAGGTATGAACAACAAACCTTCTCTTGTTGCTTTCTAAATTGAGACATGTCTTCACATGCCTTGCTATGAACCTTTTCGCTTTCTCAATATACATTGCCAAACATCTTTATGGAAATACTCTACAAAATAATAGTTCCACCATTTTTTTAAAGAGTTACACTTTAATATACCTCTATTATTTTGTTATCCCTATTGTTTCAGTAAAAAATACTTTGGTTTATTTGCATTTCTTCCACTACTGGGAAGACTGAACTTGTATTTACATGTTCATGCAGCAACATAGTTTGGTTCTGATACCAATGGACATGTTAAGGAAAACTATTGTTAATTATGTTTATATCAATCTTGAATGGTAAAGACATCACCACCAAAACATTCCACTTAATGCTATTACTATTAATAATAATGTGATAGTTACCATTTATTGAAAATTGAGCTAAGAGTTTATATGCAGTACAATAGCACCAAGAGCTAAATATAAATATTTCCATTTCATAGATAAGCAAAATGAGAATTAGGTTTGGTAGTTTGCTCAAGGTCTCATAGATAAGAAGAAGTAATAGGTCACTTATTGAGACTTAGTAATATCTTATGACAAAGTCATATGGAACACTACATTTATATATAATTTTCCTAAAGTCAATTTATAAATCAAAGCAATACACTGTGAACATGTATTGTCCATTTTTGAAATGTTTTGTGCTTTTATTTTGTGTATCTCCTCTGTTGAAAAGTTCCACTTCTTTACTATGATGTACAGCATAATACTTGTGCTTACCTCAACTGTACTACTTAATATTTTAAGGAAGATGAAATATATATATGAATGTTCCAGGATTTGGGAAACAAATCTTTTACCACTTCTATATTATTCCTGATTTTCTAAGCACCAATTCATAGAATAACTTATAGACTTCAACCGTCTGTAGGGCATTACAAATATTTGAAGAATCAATAATTACTGATAGTCTTATCTTAATACCTCTGATATTATATTATAGCTTCTAATTAATGTCAAATTTTACATTAATGTGGTCATTTTTGGTAAAATTTCAATATATTTTACTCATCTTCCTGTATAGAAAGCTTTAAAAATTTCAGAACATATTCTAATTACTAGGGTTAAGATACAAATAATATTTTTATGGGCCATTAGAGTGGAAAGGAACTAGGTTACTGAGAATTAATAGCCTATTCAGAACCCTACCTAATACATACTTGATTTAGAACTTATTTGAAGACAATGTAATATGTGCTTTTTTTATTGAGGCATTTTGTTATATATTATAAATATATTTCATAGAAGATTTCAGAAATTTGAAGTATTTTAGCTATACAAATCTGTATTTAGAAAGAATAAATTGTTCATGGATCACAAACTTTATTATAAATTCCTTAAAGTGTTTCATCTTTTTAGTACAAATATTGAACAATATCCATTCACTCTGCTTTATTATACAATTCAGACAAATGGGTATATATTCTGGTTATATTCTTTATTTTTTTTTCTTTGCGGTACATGGACCTCTCACTGTTGTGGCCTCTCCAATTGTGGAGCACAGGCTCTGGACGCACAGGCTCAGCAGCCATGGCTTACAAGCCCAGCTGCTCCATGGCATGTGGGATCTTCCCAGACCGGGGCACGAACCTATGTCCCCTGCATCAGCAGGTGGACTCTCAACAACTGCGCCACCAGGGAAGCCCTCTGGTTATATTCTTAAATAAGATTTAATGATCTCTTGGTCAAAACAAAAAATGTCTGAATTGACTTTTAATGTTGCCTAGCTAATCCAGGAAGCTATTCTTTAGGGAGAATTCTCAAAACCTTTTGCCATTATAAATCTTTCCAATAGCACCAAGTTACTGTGATACCTTTAGAATTTTCATCATTTATTTATTTTTGCATGAGCTGCCTGTATTTTTTTTTCACTAGCTGTTTTAAGACAAATAAATATAACTCACTAGATTTTCTCTTCCCCCAGGTAAATCTATGTTATTGGTATTGAGTGCAATGAATTTAACAGAGGTCAAATATGAATAAATTGAATTTTTAGATCAAGGAGTTTGGTAATATTTACACCTAGGAAGATAATTCTTAGAAGCTGTCAAAAGCAATGAAGTGGAAAAATATTCAATAGGATAATCTGTAAGGTATTGTCCACCAAAGTAAATAAGCAAATTTTATTCCTCCGCAAATAAATAAGTGAATGAATTTAACAGAGGTCAAATATGAATTATTTGCCCACCAAAATAAATAAGCAAATTTTATTCTTCATAGAAACAGTACAGCCCAGCATCTTCAATATTTGCCCTTTTCCAGCTGCCTCATCACAGCACTTCAGCCTCCCCCTGCTGCCCAGGCACGCCATTCCCAAGGGCAGGGAGAGGCAGTCTCCTGCAGCCCATCTGCAGGAGATGGGGGTAAAAAGCTATACATGTGTTTTGACATAAAATTGATTTGCTTTGTTGGTGTGCAAAATCAGTGTTGACAATGGACCCATAATTTCTTTGTTTGAGATTCAAAGATAGAATCAGACAATGGTTATGTGGAATAATGGATAAGAAAGAACACTTTCCATGAACCTTTATCAAACAGGGAAAATTCTGGGCAATATGAATATTTTTCTTCTTCATTCTTACTAATGAGAAAATGTCTTCTACTGCTTCTATTTTAAATCATGTTAAATAAAGGCTTTGTCAAACCTAAATATTGATGGAAGATAAGATAATTTTTGTTGTTGTTGTTGTTGTTGTTGTTGTTGTTGTATGCAGGCCTCTCACTGCTGTGGCCTCTCCCATTGCAGAGCACAGGCTCTGGATGCACAGGCTCAGCGGCCATGGCCCACGGGCCCAGCCACTCCACGGCATGTGGGATCCTCCTGGACCGGGGCACGAACCCATATCCCCTGAATTGGCAGGCAGACTCTCTACCACTGTGCCACCAGGGAAGCCCTGACAAGATAATTTTAAAAATTAAAAATGAATGCCTCCAGAGGAAAATTGTACAGTTTTAGTAATATTTTAAAAACAATGTTATTTAAAGGAAACATGGATATTTACTGCTTATATTTACATTTTTAACTTTTGCTACAATAAATTTTTTGTGATATGAATCATAAGCATTTGGGGACCAGAAAATTGGGTTTTCACTATCTAAATTAAGAAGAAATGTTGGGTAAATAATACAAGCAATTTTACCTAATCAGACAATATAAATATTTGAAAATTATTACTTAGATGGAGTTAGCATTTAGCACTTGTCCATATAACAAACCTAAGACAATACTCCAATAATAGTTTTCCTTCATAATAACGTGTTTATCCTTTAAACTAAAATACATTCTTATTAATGACCATTTATGACCAAAGTTAGCACCATTTAATTCCAGGTAATTAGGCTAAGATTACTAGACATGAAAAAAATGATGATTACTAAACACCAAAGTTCAGGAGAAAACAAAGAAACTAATATGCTTGGAATTAAGTTTTAGTCATAAATTGTATTTCTATAGCACTTTATATTTTGTTATTCTATGTGTTTTATGAACCACAGTGGTCTAAATAAAAATATCTTAGCTTTGTCTATAGAGGAACATTTGTATACTTCTCTAAAAACACTTCACAATATTATTATGCCTAGAGAAATTGCCAATTTTCATCATAGTGATGTTTATGAGAGAAATCAATATTCTCATTTCATTCACCTCTGAGGTTAGAAATGGATAATAATCTAACTTTTAGTCATATCATGTACATTACTTTATAATGACCTACCTATAGGCAACTGCCTGGTTGTAAACTAAGCTGACACATTTTATCTTCTGGGTATTGTGAATGATTTGCTAAAGAAAGTTCCATTCTGGTTCTATGGGCTATATCAAGTTTTGTTTTGTTTTGTTTTGTTTTTTAAGGAAACATGGAAAATACTTATATCAGTTTTTACTCAATACCCAAATGTATATATCCTATAAAAGTAAAGTGAATCTCATTAAATATTTGGTTCACTATGGTACTTTCTTCATATAAGTGAGTTTTCTTTTTGATTATTTATCAGCAAAACTTCAGGGTACCACCAAATTAGCAAGTGTTACTTGAAAAATGTTGAGTATATAGTAGGCATTATAGAGATGGAATCAAACATACTTGTCTTTGAGAAATCTGTCATTTACTTGGGGGAAATAAGACTAGGACATACAAAGCAAGTTAATAAAAAATCCTGTGGAATTTAGAAAACAAGTGCCTTTATTTTAAATTAGACAACTAAGGGGAGTTTGCAGGAGGAACATAAAGTACATAGAGTTCACATAAACTCCCACTCAACTCTCAATCCAGTTTTCCCTATTATTAACATTTTGCATTGGTGTTGTATATTGGTTATTAAATCCATAGTTTATATTAGGTATCACACTTTATGTTGTACAGTTCTATGGATTTTGACTAACATTATATATCCACAAATATAATATACAAAATAATTTTACTGCCCTAAAAAGCCCTCTACTCTACATATTCATCCATCCCCTGCCCCCAAACCATGGTCTTTCTACTGTGTCCATGAATTTGCTTTCTTCCAGAATGCCATATCCTTGGGATTATGCCATATGTAGACTTTTCAGTTAGCTTATTTGATTCAACGATACATATTTAAGTTTCCTCCATATCATTTTATATCTTGATAATACCTTAATTTTTATCACTGAATAGAATTTTATCAGATGGATATACTGCACTTATTTATTTATATTACTTATCATGTGCTTCCAAATTTTAGAAGTTATTAAGAAAACTGCTATATACATTTTATGCAGGTGTTTTATGCACACAATTTTTTAATTTATTTGAATAAACACCCAGGAACTCAACTGTTAGGTGGTATACTAAGAGTATGTTTAGCTTTGTAAGAAACTGCCAAAATGTCTTCCAATGTCCATAGAGTTAATGAAGGAAACTTCAACTAAAATTAGAGTCAAGAATGGCCTGTAGAGTGAGCTTTCATGCATTTTCACTCACCATTATTTGCATGCATTGACCATCATTTGCTTTTATTACAGTAAGAAGTATACTTTGCACTCTTAAACAGGAAGTGCAACTAGTTTACTATTCAGAAGGAAGAATTTCTCCTTACCCAGCAACAGCTCAGCTAACGAAAATTATCACAGCTCAGTCAGTAAGAAACCATCACCACCCTGAATGTCTAATTTCCTTCAGTGAACTTTCATTTACAAAAACCACCCCAACCCCCTCCTGTCCTTATAAAACAGGCACCCTTCCTTTATTCTCTGGAATTGCCTATGATTTGCAATAGATTGCAATTCTTTGCTGTACCCTAATTAACCCATTTTTCTAGTAAAACACCTGGTTGTTTTATTGTTTTAGGTCAGCATGGCTCTACCATTTTACATTGTCATCAGCAATAAATGAGAGTTGCTATTGCTTCAGTTCCTGGCTTTTGGTTCTTTCAAAGTTTTCCATTTTAGCCATTCTAGTAGGTATATAGTAGTATCTTGTTTTGATATACCATTCCCTAATGAAATATTCTATTGAGCATCTTTTCATATGTTTATTTCCCATCTCTTTATCTTCTTCTGTGAGACGTCTGCTGAGATCTTTTGCCAATTTTTTAATTGGGTTCTATATTTTCTTATTGTTGAGTTTTAAGTGTTCTTTATATAATTGGAATACATGTCTTTTATAAGGTATTTGATTTGAAAATATTTCTCCAAGTCTGTCACTTTTTATCTTATTCTTTAATCGTGTTTTTGTTTTTTGTTTTTTTTTTGTTTTGTTTTTTTGGTGTGTTAGTTTCTGCTTTATAACAAAGTGAATCAGTTATACATATACATATATCCCCATATAATTTATCTCTTGTGTCTCCCTCCCTCCCACTCTCCCTATCCCACCCCTCTAGGTGGTCACAAACCACCAAGCTGATTTCCCTGTGCTATGTGGCTACTTCCCACTAGCTATCTATATTACATTTCGTAGTGTATATATGTCAATGCCACTCTCTCACTTCGTCCCATCTACACTTCCCCCTCCCCATATCCTCAAGTCCATTCTCTAGTGGGGCTAGGTCTTTATTCCCGTCTTGCCCCTAGGTTCTTCATGACCCTTTTTTCTTTGTTTGTTTTTTTAGATTCCATATACATGTGTTAGCATACAGTATTTGTTTTTCTCTTTCTGACTTACTTCACTCTGTATGACAAACTCTAGGTCCATCCACCTCACTACAAATAACTCAATTTTGTTTCTTTTTATGGCTGAGTAATATTCCATTGTATATATGTACCACATCTTCTTTATCCATTCATCCGATGATGGACACTTAGGTTGTTTCCATCCTGGGCTACTGTAAATAGGCCTGCTATGAACATTTTGGTACATGACTCTTTCTGAATTATGGTTTTCTCAGGGTATATGCCAAGTAGTGGGATTGCTGGGTCATATGGTAGTTCTATTTGTAGTTTTTTTTAAGGAACCTCCATACCATTCTCCATAGTGGCTGTACCAATTCACATTCCCACCAGCAGTGCAAGAGTGTTCCCTTTTTTCCACACCCTCTCCAGCATTTATTGTTTCTAGATTTTTTTGATGATGGCCATTCTGAAAGGTGTGAGGTGATATATCATTGTCACTTTGATTTGCATTTCTCTAATGATTAATGATGTTGAGCATTCTTTCATGTGTTTGTTGGAAATCTGTATATCTTTCTTGGAGAAATGTCTATTTAGGTCTTCTGCCCATTTTTGGATTGGGTTGTTCATTTTTTTGATATTGAGCTGCATGAGATGTTTGTAAATTTTAGAGATTAATCCTTTGTCAGTTGCTTCATTTGCAAATATTTTCTCCCATTCTGAGGGTTATCTTTTGTGATGGATTCCTTTGCTGTGCAAAAGCTTTTAAGTTTCATTAGGTTCCATTTGTTTATTTTTGTTTTTACTTCCATTTTTCTAGGAGGATGATCAAAAAGGATCTTGCTGGGCTTCTCTGGTGGTACAGTGTTTAAGAGTCTGCCTGCCGATGCAGGGGACATGTGTTCATACCCTGGTCTGGGAGGATTCCACATGCCATGGAGCGGCTGGGCCTTTGGGCCATGGCAGCTAGGCCTGCATGTCTGGAGCCTGTGGTCCACAATGGGAGAGGCCGCAGCAGTGAGAGGCCCACGTACCACAAAAAAATAATAAGAAGAAGAAAGAAAGAAAGAGCTTGCTGTGATTTATGGCATAGAGTGGTATGCCTATGTCTTCCTCTAAGAGTTTAAGAGTGTATGGCCTTATATTTATGTCTTTAATCCATTTTGAATTTATTTTTGTGTATGGTGTTAGGGAGTGTTCTAATTTCATTCTTTGACATGTAGCTCTCCAGTTTTCCCAGCACCACTTATTGAAGAGGCTTTCTTTTCTCCATTGTATATTCTTGCCTACTTTATCAAAAATAAGGTGAATATATGTGCGTTGGTTTATCTCTGGGCTTTCTATCCTGTTCTATAGATCTATATTTCTGTTTTTCTGCCAGTACCATACTGTCTTGATTACTGTAATTTTGTAATATAGTTTGAAGTCCTGGAGCCTGATTCCTTCAGCTCCGTTTTTCTTTCTCAAGATTACTTCAGCTATTTGGGGTCTTTTGTGTTTCCATACAAATTTTGAAACTTTTGGTTCCATTTATGTTAAAAATGCCATTGGTAGTTTCATAAGGATTACATTGAATATGTAGATTGCTTTGGATAAAATAGTCATTTTCACAATGTTGATTCTTCCAAGCCAAGAACATGGTATATCTCTCCATCTGCTTGTATCATTTAATTTCTTTCATCAGTGTCTTGTAGTTTTCTGCATACAGGTCTTTTTTCTCCTTAAGTGAGTTTATTCCTAGGTATTTAATTATTTTTGTTGCAATGGTAAATGGGAGTGTTTCTTGATTTCTCTTTCCGTTTCTTCATTGTTAGTGTATAGGAATGCATGAGATTTCTGTGCATTAATTTTGTATCCTGCTACATTACCAAATTCATTGATTAGCTCTAGTAGTTTTCTGGTAGCCTCTTTAGTATTCTCTATTTATAGTATCATGTCATCTACAAACAGTGACAGCTTTACTTCTTCTTTTCTGATTTGGATTCCTTTTATTTCTTTTTCTTCTCTGATTGCTGTGGCTCAAACTTCCAAAACTATGTTGAATAACAGTGGTGAAAGTGGGCAACCTTGTCTTGTTCCTGATTTTAGTGGAAATATTTTCAGTTTTTCACCATTGAGGATGATGTTGGCTGTGGGTTTGTCATATATGGCCTTTATTATGTTGAAGTAAGTTCTCTCTTTGCCTACTTTCTGGAGAGCTTTTATCCTAAATGGGTGTTGAGATATGTCAAATGCTTTTTTCTGCATCTATTGAGGTGATCATATGGTTTTTCTCCTTCAGTTATTTAATATGGTATATCACCTTTATTGATTTGTGTATATTGAAGAATCCTTTCCTTCCAGGGATAACCCCCACTTGATCATGATATTTGCTGCTTTTAATGTGCTGTTGGATTCTGTTTGCTACTATTTTGTTGAGGATATTTCATCAATGTTCATCAGTGATACTGGTCTGTAGTTTTCTTTTGTGTGTGTGTGACATCTTTGTCCGATTTAGGTATCAGGGAGATGGTGGCCTCCTAGAATGAATTTGGGAGTGTTCCTCCCTCTGTTATATTTTGGAAGACTTTGAGAAGGATAGTTGTTAGCTCTTCTCTAAATGTTTGGTAGAATTCGCCTCTGAAGCCCCCTGGTCCTGGACTTTTGTGTGTTGGAAGATTGTGAATCACAGTCTCAATTTCAGTGCCTGTGATTTGTCTGTTTATATTTTCTAATTCTTCCAGGTTCAGACTCAGAAAGCTGTGCTTTTCTAAGGATTTGTCCATTTCTTTCAAGCTGTCCATTTTATTGGCATATAGTTGCTCGTAGTAATCTCTCATGATCCTTTGCATTTCTGCAGTATCAGTTGTTACTTCTCCTTTTACATATGTATTTATATTGATTTGAGTCTTCTCCCTTTTTTTCTTGATGAGTCTAGCTAATGGTTTATCAATATTGTTTATCTTTTCCAAGGAACAGCTTTTAGTTTATTGATCTTTTCTCTTGTTTCCTTCATTTCTTTTTCATTTATTTCTGATCTGATCTTTATGTTTCCTTTCATTTACTATCTTTGGAGTTTTTTTGTTCTTCTTTCTCTAATTGCTTTTAGTGTAAGTTGTGGTTTTTGTTTGAGATGTTTCTTCTTTCTTGAGATAGGATTGTATTGCTATACACTTCCATCTTAGAAATGCTTTTGCTGCATCCCATAAGCTTTGTGTTGCCCTGTATTCATTGTCATTTTTTTATAGGTATTTATTGATATCCTCTTTCATTTCTACAGTGATCTCTTGGTTATTTAGTAGTGTATATACATTGTTTACTTTCCATGTGTTTTTATTTTACTCTCCATCTGTTTTTATTTTTTACAGATTTTTCCCTGTAATTGATATCTAGTCTCTTAGTGGTGTGGTCAGAAAAGGTACTTGATATGATTTCAATTTTCTTCAATTTACCCAGACTTGATTTGTGACCCAATGCTTGATTTGTGACCCAAGATATGATCTCTCCTTGTGAATGTTCCATGAGCACTTGAGAAGAAATTATATTCTGTTGTTTTTAGATGGAATATCCTATAAATATAAATTAAGTCATCTTGTTTAATGTATCATTTAAAACTTTTCTTTCTTTATTTATTTTCCATTTGGATAATCTGTCCATTGGTGAAAGTGGGTTGTTAAACTCCCCTACTAGGACTGTGCTACTGTTGATTTCCCCTTTTATGGCTGTTAACATTTGACTTATGTATTGAGGTGCTCCTATTTTGGTTGCATAAATATTTACAACTGTTATATCTTCTTCTTGGATCGATCCCTTGAACATCATGTAGTGTCCTTCTTTGTCTCTTGTTATAGTCTTTATTTTAAAGTCTATTTTACCTGATATGAAAATTGCTGCTCCAGCTTTCTTTTGATTTCCATTTGCATGGAATATCATTTTCCTTCCCCGCACTTTCACTCTATATGTGTCCCTAGGTCTGAAGTGGGTCTCTTGTAGACAGCATATATATGGGTCTTGTTTTTGTATCCATTCAGCCTGTCAATGTCTTTTGATTAGAGTATTTAATCCATTTACACTTAAGGTAATTATCAATATGTATGTTCCTATTACCATTTTCTTAATTGTTTTCAGTGTGTTATTGTATGTCTTTTACTTCTCTTGTGTTTCCTGCTTAGAGAGATTCCTTTCACATTTGTTGTAAAGCTGGTTTGGTGGTGCTGAATCCTCTTAGATTTTGCTTGTCTGTTGAGGTTTTAATTTCTCCATCGAATCTGAATGAGATCCTTGCTGGGTGAAGTAACCATTGTTGTAGGTTTCTTTTTTTTTTCCATTTCACCAATTTAAATGTGTTCTGCCACTCCCTTCTGGCTTGTGGAATTTCTGGTGAAAGATCAACTGTTAACATTATGGGGATTCCCTTGTATGTTATTTGTTGTTTTTCCCTTGATTCTTTTCATATTTTTTTCTTTTTATTTAAGTTTGGTAGTTTGATTAATATGTGTCTTGGAGTGTTTCCTCTTGGGTTTATCCTGTATGAGACTCTCTGAACCTCCTGGCCTTGATTAACTATTTCCCTTCCCATATTAAGGAAGTTTTCATCTATAATGTCTTCAAATATTTTCAAAGTCCCTTTCTTTTTCTCTTCTTCTGCTGGGACCCCTATAATTCACATGTTGCTGTGTTTAATGTTGTCCCAGAGGTCTCTAAGACTGTCCTCAATTATTTTCAATCTTTTTTCTTCATTCTGCTCTGTGGTAGTTATTTGCATTATTTTATCTTCCAGGTCACTTGTCCATTCTTCTGCCTCAGTTATTCTTCTATTGATTCCTTCTAGAGAATTTTAAATTTCATTTATTGTGTTGTTCATCATTGTTTGTTTGCTCTGTAGTTTTTCTTGTCCCTTGTTAAACGTTTCATGTATTTTCTCCATTTCCTTTTGGATTATCTGCCCATTGGTGAAAGTCGGGTGTTTATTAAAGTTCAAGATTTTGGGTCACCTTTACTATAATTACTCTGAATTCTTTCTCAGGTAGACTGCTTATTTCCTCTTCGTTTGTTTGGTCTGGTCAGTTTTTCCCTTGCTGCTTCATGTGCTGTGTGTTTTTTTGTCTTCTCATGTTGCTTAACTTACTGTGTTGGGGGTCTCCTTTTTGCAGGCTGCAGGTTCATAGTTCCCTTTTTTTTTTTGGTTTCTTCCCCCAGTGGCTAATGTTAGTTCAGTGGGTTTTGTAGGCTTCCCAGTGGAGGGGACTGGTGCTTGTGTTCTGATGTATGAGGCTGGATCTTGTCTTTCTGGTGGACAGGTCTGTATCTGGTTGTATGTTTTGGGGTGTTTTTGACCTTATTATGATTTAAGCAGTCTCCCTGTTAATGGGTGGGGTTGTGTTTCTGTCTTGCTAATTGTTTTGCATAGGGTGTCCATCACTGTAGGTTGCTGGTCATTGAGTGGAGCTGGGCCTTAGTATTGAGATGGAGATCTGGGAGAGCTTTGCCCTTTGCTATTACATGGAGCTGGGAGTTCTCTGTTGGACCAATGTCCTGAGCTCAGCTCTCCCACCTCAGAGGCACATGCCTGACACTGAGCTGGAGCACCATGACACTGTCAGCCACATGGTTCATAAGAAAAGGGAGAAAAGAAAAAAGGAAGAAAGAAAAAAAATAAAATAAATTTATTAAAATAAAAAATATTAAAATTTAAAAAGTAATAAATAAAGAGAAAAAAAAGAGAAAGAAAGAAGAGAGCAACCAAACGAAAAAACAAATCCCCCAATGAAAACTAGTGCTAAATACTATAGAAAAAAACAAAACAAACAAACAAAAAAATGGACAGGAGTTGTTCCACATGTAGATGTATTCCTGAGGTATATGTGGAGAGGAAGGTGATCTCCATGTCTTACTCCTCCACCATCTTGAAAGGCTCTCTTCAATTATATTTTGAAAATATTAAATATAATAACATCTAAATTTTTTATTTGTGTACTTTCAATCTAAATGTCCACAAGTGAAACTTTTCTTAAATACTATAAAATCCAATGAAACAGAAATTATTAATTTCTTGTAAAAGTTGCTGTACTTCTCAAAAATTAAGGACAAATTTCCAATAGGGTAATTCTGTTTTCTCTTTTTCTTTCTCACTCAAATTGATACAGAATCTGGAGAAAGATGAAATAAACACAGAAAGCTAGAGGTTAGGACAAAATTTCCTAAATCTCTGTGATTTTCCTAAAGTCTTATCTTTAAAAGAAATACAAATCTTGAGACAGTGTGTTATTTCAATTTTTAATACAATTTTTTTGATTTCCAATTTCACCACTTGATTTCAAATTATCAGTCATACTTATTCAAAACTTCAGCAAACAACCATTATTTTAAAATATGTGTACAATTTACTTGTTATACAATGTAATTCAGTCATTTTAAAAAATACTACTTCTTTAAAAAATTATTCCTATAAGTTGTCTTCTGACATCTTGTTTCCACTTGTTTCTTAACTTCTTAGACTATGAAGGGTGGTTTCTTTGATTATGCTTTGATGGGATTGGGGAACAATTTGTTTTTATCCACTCTTTTAGACCTGTACAAGTATGTGTGTTTAAAATTAGTCAAGAGGTCCCTCGTGCACTTCACATCTCTGACTCACTAATTAGTTCTTTCAAAAACCCCTTTACTCTTCACATTTCCCTCTTCCCCAGACTTCTTATTGCTCCTGTGTATAAAATCTGAAATCAAAGCAACAGAATGACCAAGGAAAACAAAATGATTGACATAGTACAGCAATGGAGTTGGAGACTCACTCATGGGAATGCAGACAACAAAAAGCCACTAAATGTCTTAGGTGTGGGAAAAGATTCAAGTAATTCCTTGCAAAGGAATCAATTTATGACCTGGTAGCCCAACTGTATAATAAAATTTTAAATTATATATAGGTTCAATTCTCTAAAAAAAAAAAGCATGTTTTTCTTTGTGATTCACTGGGAAATTAAGACTTTCTTTTTTAAGATATTGTGTTTGAAAGAACATTTCAGTTCCAGCAAACAAAGTTCTGGGTGGGGTAACTATATTTATTCATTATAACTTTCTAAGATCTAAGGATTTAGTAATTTTTCTTTATGCTACCACAGGTACATGATTAGTATCTCCACTTCTTAAACACTACCAACAATACCATCTTTCTAATATCAAAATCTGATCAGGTCACAGCAATTCATTATGACCTCACTCACTCCTTTTTGGCCACAAAATAAACTCACATATTCTTAGTATGGAACATAACTCCATCACAATCTAATTCCAATTGCATTGTCAACTTGCTTTCTATGACTATCTCCATAATACTAACATAAGACACTTTTGATTTAGAAGCAATACATGTCCTTTCATTTTCATGATTTGTTTTGCTTTTTTCATAACAACTCTTTTATGTCACCTTTTCAACTCTGCCTGATGATACTTCTCTCACTTTAGCCCTTCTGGGAATAAACACTTAACTGTCTTTCAAAACTGGTTTAGATGTTGCTTCATTTGAGAAGACTATATTACCATTAATGATTGCCCCAAGCAGTTAGTTGTTATCTCACCTGTTTTTGCATATCACCATTCTTATGCTTGTTTTAGCACTTGCTGCATTTTGTTAAAATATTTTGTACACTCATATACTCGTTAAAACATGAGTTTACTGAAGACCAGGATTGCACTTTACTAATCACTGTATTCAGTGACTGGCACAGCGTGAAAGACCAATTGCACGTTCCATTAATGATTGTTGAGTGTAGGAATCATTTATGGCATGCATGTTAGCATTGAAAAGACTGTACTTGCACAAGGCCCATGTTGAATTAATCAATTATGGCATGTCCATTATCATTATGATGGCTGTCCTCTCACAAAATAGCTGTAGTTTGAATGACAGTCAAAAAAAAAATCCATTAGAAGCTCTTTTCTCTCTTTCTGTTATCCATCCCTTTACCTGATATGACATTCAATGTCTTATTTCAGTGTTTAGTTATGGCTCAAGAAGTTTGCTGTAATATACAATTTTTGGAGTCTTATGTGTCTGTGTTTAAGATTTTTCTCAACTCTTTAGGCAATAAATGATTTAGGAAAATACAATTAATCTCTCAGTTTCATCCACTAACTTTGAGGTAGCTGTAAAAATCAACTAATGTTGTTGAAAGATAAATAACTGACAAAAAGAAGAGGTTTTCTAAATGTCAAATCCCTTTCTAGACTCCCAAGGATCTCATTGACTTATGAGTACCCACAGAGTGCTCTCCATGTTACAGTTTTTTTCTATTCATCCATCTATACTGCTTACCCATATAATATTCCACTCTCACAATAAATATGTTTCTCAAGATATCAATGGGTGGTGGTGGCTTCAATTAGCTAATATTTCCTAATGGGTTAACTAAATAACTGGTTTATTCTACCACATAATATAATGCCTGAGCCATGTCTAATTGGGAATGTATGGTGGGAGACAAGATTTCCTCTAACAAATTCTTATTGTTAAAATTTAATAAAGTAAATTTGGGGAAATAGAATTCTTGTTTTACCTTAAATTATAATTAATACTTAATTGTATAGTATATCCTTTCTTAATAAGACCATATATGAAAATTCCTATCACCCTTTTACTCTACACAATTTATTCTCAGTTTTCAACTATCCCTCAACAAATCATCCATTCCTAATCCTAACAGATTTGCTTCTGAGAATGCATTATTTTGGTAACTTATGTGGTAGAAAATGTTACTTACCTGTTCAATGTCCATTGTCCATTTTTTTCCCTTAGTAAAAGAATCCAGGACCTCTTGTACCAAAGTGTAGATATACAACTAAGTTTTAACCAATGTGATGTAAGCAAAATTATTTATGGAACTTTGAGAATTCCAAAGGGAGGTGACTCTGCTAAAAGGTACATCCATCTTGGCATTCACCTTTTTCTTCTTCTTGCACCTGAATCATCTATCTGAGATGTGGTATCCTTGAGGACAGAAGGCAATGCCAGTAGGCAGAAGGAAAACAATATATATAAATATGCAAGTTTTGTGATAATTGTGGAAATCCCATACTAGCTCTATACTGGCAAGATTTCTATTATATGAAAGAGAAATAAACTTATGTTTACAGTTACTGTTATTTTGAGTTTTCTGTTAAGTACAGCTGAACATAGTCCTACTGGATTTCAAATAAGGCATAGAATGCAGTTCATGTAGAAGATGTAATAATTTCTACTGTTTTTTTTGTCCTGTTATTCACTACATCTCTTGCACTGGGGGAAACTTCGGGTAGTTTCAAAATGTTTATTTTTTCTGTGCAAACATTCAAGTGACATGATTCCTTCAAAGCCAATCCTAGAAAACGAGATTTGCTTTTAAAACTGAGACAAAATTAGCAAAAGTCACTCAAAAACCTGTCATCTATAAGCCCAAATTAAGGAGAGAGTTACAGACATTCAAACACAGGACAAGTGCTTACCAGTTGTTGTTGTTGTTTTTTTTCTTTTCTTTATTTTACATAAGTGGAAATAATCTACCCATTATCCATTCTTCCTCCAATTTTCTTCTTCCTTTCCCACTGTCAAAATCTATGGCTCTGGCATAGCACAGGGAGATCAGCTCGGTGTTTTGTGACCACCTAGAGGGGTGGGATAGGGAGGGTGGGAGGGAGGGAGACGCAAGAGGGAAGAGATATAGGAACATATGTATATGTATGGCTGATTCACTTTTTTTTTTTTTTTTTTTTTTTTTTTTTGCGGTATGTGGGCCTCTCACTGTTGTGGCCTCTCCCGTTGTGGAGCACAGGCTCCGGATGTGCAGGCCCAGCGGCCATGGCTCACGGGCCCAGCCGCTCCGTGGCATATGGGATCCTCCCAGACCAGGGCACGAACCCGTATCCCCTGCATCGGCAGGCGGACTCTTAACCACTGCGCCACCAGGGAGGCCCTCACTTTTTTATAGAGCAGAAACTAACACAGCATTGTAAAGCAATTATACTCCAATAAAGATCTAAAAATAAATAAATAAATAAATAAATAAATAAATAAATAAATGTAAATAGCCTAATGTGGCTGGTGGCTACTGTACTGGACACTGAAGCTCCAGGACATATGTGCCTGTCCCACGAGGGTGGGGACTTTTTGTACTCACTGCTGTGAGTTTAAAATGGTGTTTGTCAAAGAGCAGGTACTCAATAAATATCTAAGTCAGTGACTGAAAAAACATATATATATGGCTCTGGCTTTTCTGTTTTCCTGCTTAGTTTTAGAATTCTATACCATAAATCTTTCTTTGTTGATACTTTATGCACAGTTGTGTTCTAATTTTCAAACTGTCTGCTGTAGTGTGAACAGAAAACTTTTACTGCTTCACTTACCTGTCCCAAAGAAAATTTATCTCCTACTTCAATAAATTACCTTCCATTTCTATTGTGAATTGTAAAATAAGTATGCATTTCTTTTAAGCTCTTCAAAGCAGCTTTTTTCTTGGCCTCTTTCTGTTCAACGTTTATAGTTATTTCTTTTGGGGCCATTCCTTTCTCTCTTTGTTGAATACCATACTTATTTTTCTTTTCCAAAATAATATTCTGAAATTTTAAACCATGTTTCTATATTTTTTCTATAATCATCTTACCATAGGATATTTACTTGAATAGTTTATCTTCAAAAATAATATATTTTTGAGTAGCAGCATTGAAAATATCATGTATGTTTAATTTTTGTCATCCATTTAATTTCAGCTTATTTCAACGTGCACTACATTTCCAACAATGTATGGGATCAGGCTTGTCAAGGTACTGAGAGCAACACAAGAGTATTAGAGCTATGGTTACAGCCCTCTAGGAACCTAGAATTTGGCTAAAGGCATAGGCATAAGCATGTGAAGTAAATGAATAATATATGGCTTATGGGTAAGTGTCAAAATGAATAGCATAGGCACTAAGGGTTAACGGGATTTTAGCAACATCTTATAGTTGCTCATATCCAAATGTGTTAAGATGACAGGAATCTGTGTGTAATTGCTGCCTTATTGTGATCTATTCTGTCTAAAAACACTTCCAGTGAGAGTGCCCCAATGCTTCCCTGTGCAACCTATTTTATCTTTGCACAATGTCAAGTGTTTGAAAGTACTATGCTAAGCCAATATTCATTGTCTTCAAGCTTCTGCCTATTAACTTTAGGCCAGACCCTTTTCCTAACATTTATGATATCTGGAACAAGAATATAAAATGGAAGTCTATTTATCATATGCTTACATATTCTATAAGTATAAATCAAACTAACCAAACTTTGAATAGAAATATTCTTTTATATTGATAAAGATATGGGGTAGAAAGAACTAGAGAAAAGACAATTTTTTGAGAAACTTAAGAAATCATTTTTAAGAGTTATTGACTACTACAAGTCTAATGAAAATATTATTCTAAATAAATTTTTAAATGGAACCTAAATTATCTAACAGCAGTTAGATTGTTTATTTTTATCCCCAATATTTTCTCTGTTGAGTTTGTAACAGTAATTTACTTTTGTGGCTTTTTTCTGGTAATGGATTGTGACCTAATTAATAAAGAATATTAATATGATTCATTTTATTCCATCTAGCAAAACATATAAATTATAAAGAAAATAAATATTCTATTAGTATACAATGTTTTTGAATTTTATTATTTTATTGAGTATTGAATAACTTTTATTTTTTGAATATTTTGTTATTTTTCACTTTCATTGAAATATTAACTAACCATCCTGAGTAGTTTTTAATTTTTATATTTTTAATTAATTTGGGCTGAACACTTTAAGGACACTGGATATTTTTGTCATTTATATAATAGATAACAAAATAACCCAATTTCCTGGTCTCCTACAAATTATCCCTTCAAAGAATGTAAGCTTGCTGCCCATGTTTTATATAAGCCTCATCCTTAGCCTAGATACCATTGTCAATTATTAATCTTTTATTATTGCCTCTGGGGAAAGATTAAAGGAAAAGCAGAAACATAGCTGACAGTTTGGTTTTCACATCAGGAATAAATGAAAAGCATGGCCTGAATCCATCAGGAAAGATTAGGTAAATGTGAGAAAATTACTGATGTCCTTTCACACATGTAAATTCAACCTAGTTCTCAACTGAGGTATCAAACTTTGGTCAGAGAACACATATTGCTTGGTTAATACTTAACTATACAAAATAAGAACTGGGAGAAGTAATATTATGTCAGCCATGAAATTACTTTACAAGTGATTAGAAAAGTAAGAAAATATCAATGTACAGACTGTGTTAATTAGTATCAAATGTTTTACCCCAAACTACGATGTGGGAATTGGGGTCAGTGTGATACAAGGGCAGTCATTGTTGTGAAATAAAACCCTAGTAATTTCAACCAAGTAAATTATTCCACAGAAATAAAATTAGTGTTCACTTCCTTCCAGGCATTGGTCAGTCAATTTCATAGGCTTTGATAAATCTATTAGTCTGTAGGAACCATGATGAGATGGATATTTTGTTCATTTTACAAATTATTTAACTAAAATTCAGAATTGTTTATGGATGCATAATTTGAACACAAGTCTTTTGATTGTTCCACACGATACAGGATTAATAACATGAAGTTCAACTTCTATAAGTGATTTTATATATTTATATACATACATACATGTATATATTATTTGTCATAATTTTACACACATATATAAAATTTGGATAAACTAAGTATTTTTGTGTGACACAATGAAGATAAACTAAGTTTATACTTAGACTCTTGTTATTCTTTTATTTAAATATTTTTTGAATTTTATTTTATTTATTTTTTATACAGCAGATTCTTATCTATTTTATACATATTCGTTCTTAGTCTCTTGCTATTATTAGAATGATTAAAAATAAAACGTTATGTTTTATTTTATTACTAAAGGAAATACAGTTATAAAATATAGTCTACCTCTACTTACTCACTGCAGGTATACTAATGGAGGCTTACCTACTTCTGATGTATGGAAAGCACAGGCATTCAAGGTGTTTATAAATGGTTTCTCCACAAGCCTTACTATTTAAATAGAATCTCTGCTACAGGTGTGAAAGGAGTGTTTTCAGTTTGCACCCTTCAGTTCCTAGAAATAGGTGTTTTGGCTATGGTTAAAACAGAACCTTGCATTTATCTCTAGTCAATCATATACAAAATCTTAAAGAACAGGACCCCATTTTTCCAAGCTGCCTACAACTATCATTTTCTAGGTATTGTTAGATATATAGTATCTAGATATTGCTTGTCTTCTCCCTCCAACAGCTCTCTGAGTTAGCAGAATGTATGGGCAAAGGTGTGTATACTTACAAAAATGATATTACCAGTTTGTATTTTTTAGTCAAACTATGGACTTTTTTTCAGATTTAATGCATTTTGCCATGATAATGTACTTAAAAAAATAATTCTACCATCCCATCTAAGTTACAACTTTGCAATTAGTAAGAGTGTCTTTTTAGACTCCTCCAATCTGTCACATGTCACAGTTCCTCATTCTTTGTTTGTGATACATGATCGTGATACTTTTAAAAAGAGTACTGGTTAGGTGTTTTGTGGAATGAACTTCAATTTCAGTTTGTCTGTTGTTATCCCATGAGTAGAATGAAGCTATAGGTTTTGAGAAAGAATACCACTTGTGGTGATATATCATTATCCATCCATTATATAAGGGAGTATGTGATGTCTATATATCTTATTACTAGGTATGTTAACACTCATCGCTTGGTAAGGTGATGTCTATTTTGTTTCTTCATTGCAAAGTTACTATTTTTTTCCTTTGTAATTAAAAAGTATTTAGGGGGATATTTTGAGGTTATGCAAATATTCTGTTTCTCTTTAAATACCTGCCTACTAATTTTAGCATTCATTAATGGATCTTGCCTATAGCAATTACTACTGTATTGTTCTAATGATAATTTTCTATTTCTTTTTGTTTGCTTCTACATTTATTGATTGAAATTATTCTATAAGGACAACTTGGCTTTCCATCACATTTATTCATTTAAAAATTATTGTGTGTCCTATGGCTATTTACATTATTCTCAAAGTTATAATCCCAAACTTTCTATATTTATTTCATTTCTCAAATTGTTACAGTTTAGGTCATCAGGAGCTCTTTTAGGTTGTCTCCTCTGTTCTTTTGACATGCTCCAAGTATTTTTATTATTTTAAATTACTTTCTTACTGTATTGTACCACAATATACTCTAGGCTCACATTGTATTTTCTTGCCTCATCTTTGAAATAAACCACTTCTTCAAGGATTACTGGTTCTTTTCATTAAAGAATGTTACTTAAAAGCCATAATCTGGGAGCTAAGTTGGCTGATTGGTAATGAGACGTCACTGCTTCTGGGCCTTCTCAGTGAACAGAAATAGAAAACACCTAACAGTTTTTGACTTCAAAAATTCTCTTATGCTGTCTCTTTGTACTCAACTCCTTCCCTAATTGAAAACTTTAGTAATAACTTATCTGTTTTCCATCCCTGTGTCTTTTCCACAATGCCCCATGTGTGTATGTAGACTTTTGGTTCTAGCTCAGAAAAATGCACTTAAAATTCACCCATGTTGTTTTTTGAATCTATGGTGTCTTCTTTCTCTATTGCTGAGTAGTAATCTACTGTGTGGATACACCATAGTTTGTTTATTCATTCTCTTCTCTAAGAACAACTGAATTGTTTTCAGTATTTAGTAATCATAAATAAAGTTGCTGTAAAAATCCACACACAGGTTTTGGGGAAAACATACATTTTCATTTCACTTAGAAAAAAACCTAGGAGTGGACATATAACAAGTGTATGTTTAATTTATGAGAAACAGCCCTTTTTCTCCATATGAACTGTAAATTTTCCTCCCCAAAAGCAATATATGAGAGTGCCAGTTACTTTACATCCTCACCAATGTATGGCATTATTAGGTATTTTGTTCTGTTTTGGTTTGGTTTTTATTTGCCATTCTAATGAGTTTTAATGAGCTAACATGATTTTAATTTGCATTTCCAGAATGACTAATGGGGTCAACCACTTTTTCATATGCTTACTTTCCAACCATGTATCTTCTTTGCCTGTTCCAATATTTTGCCTGCAGGAGAGGAATGGTGAGGGTCAGGGGATGAGTTTCTTACACTCAAGTTTTAAGAGTTATTTATAAATCTTGGATAGAATTCTTATATAGTATGTATTTAGACCATTTGCATTTAATATGATTTTTAATATGGTTGAATTTAAATCTACCAAACTGCTAGTTGTTTTCTGTTTGTCCCACATGACCTCCCTTAACTTAGACACCCTATATAGCTATAGTACAATATAAAACCCATGAACATGATGATATTGCTACATCACTACCAATAAGACTACAGACCTCATTTGCAGATAGATTGTTATAAGTCTCTCTCTCTCTCTCTCTCTCTCTCTCCATATATCTGAGATCAACTACTAAAAACTTAAAAGTAGTATAACCAATAAATATCCAATAATTAAGCTAAAATTGAATCACAAAAAATTAAATTAATCCAAGGCAAGAAAAAAATGGAAAAAAGAACCAAAACATATGAACAAAGAGTTATTTCAGCACCAATTTTTAAAATGTACTTTCTGTCCTCATTTGATGGTTTTGTTGCCTTTGTTGAAAATCAAATTACTCTATAAGTGTTGGTTTATTTATGGACTATATTTTTTTCTACTGATTTATTTTTATATTCTCATGAGAGGTTAATTCTTTCTTGATTAGTCTTGCTTCCTAATATATTTTAAAGTCAGGTAGTATAAGGCCCTGTTTTTCTGTTTTCAAGATCACTTTGCATATACAATGACCTTTGCATTAATATATTAATTATGGAATCAGCTTGTTAATATTTGCCCTCCAAATTGTGGCTTTATAATTGGAATTGTGTTGAATTTATAGATCAAATACTGTAAAACTGATTTATCAAAAATAAGGAGTCATTCAAAATAGACTTTATAACAAAGACTGTAACAAAATACAGGGAATGGCATTACATAATGATAAAGAGATCAATCCAACAAGAAGATATAGCATTTGCAATTATTTTTGCATCCAAAGTAGGAACATCTAAATATATAGAGCAAATATTAATAGAAATATGGTGAGAAATATATAGCAATATAATAATAGTAGGGGATGTAATACCCCAAATGTATCAATAAATAGATCATCCTGACAGAAAATCAATAAGGAAACATTGAATATATATGATATAAATGACATATTAGAGCAGATGGACTCTCTCTCTCTCTCTCTCTCTCTCTCTCTATATATATATATATATATATATATATATATATATATATATATAAAACGTTGCAACCAAAAACATCAGAATACACATTCTTGCCAAGTGCATATGGAACATGCTCCAGGATAAACCACATTTTAGGTCACAAAACAAGTCTCAATAAATTTAAGAACATTCAAATCATACCAAACATTTTTAATGAGCACAATAGTATAAAACTAAAAATTAATTGTAAGAAGAAACCTGGAAAAATGTAGCACATGGAAACTAAACAACATGCTACTAACTCAATCAATGGGCCAAAAAAAGACATCAGAGAGAAAATTTTACAAATACCTTGAGACAAATGAAAATCAAAACACAGCTTTCCAAAGTCTACAGGACTCAGCAAAAGCAATTCTGAGAGGGAAGTTCATAGCAATAAAGGTCTACATCAAGAAACAAGAAAAATCTCAAACAATCTAAATGTATATGTAAAGAAACTAGAAAAAGAAGAAAAAAGCCCAAAATTAGTAGAGGAATGAAATAATAAAGAACAGAGCAGAAAAAAATGAAATAGGGATTAAAAGAAAACAGAAAAGATGAATTAAACTATTAGTTGTTTGAAAAGATAAACCAAACTGAAAAAGTTAGCCAGATTCAGCAAGAAAAAAAGACAGCTAAAATAAATAAAATCAGAAATGAGACATTACACCAAGAACCACAGAAATACAAAATATTATTAGAGATTACTATGAACAATTATATGCCAATAAATAGATACTTTAGAAGACATGGATAAATTCCTAGAAACATAGAATCTTCCAAGACTGAATCATGAAGAAATAGAAAACTGAATATAGACCAATTGCTCATAATGAAATTGGATCAGTAATCAAAAAACTTCCAAACAGGAAGTGGATAAAGATGGCAGAAGAGGAGGACATGGAGCTCACCTGCCCCCACAGATACATCAAAAATATATCTACGTGTGGAAAATTCTCACAGAAAACCAACTGGAAACTGGCATAAGATCACTTATATAAAAAAAGCTGCAAGAAAGATACTCACAAACTGGGTATCATGGGGAAAAAACCCATCAGGATGGGACTGGCATTCCTATGAGGGATCTGTAAAGGAGGAAACATTCACAAGGACAGTCCCTTGCCCAGGGAGAGCAAGGGACAGGGAGGTCTGCTAGAAAAGATGGGCTGGAGAAGCCTGGACTCTGCTCATGAGGAGTGTGCACATGCTGGCTTGCTAGCAATCAGGGTGGAAATAGACCAGTGTTGATGGCTGTCAACTCGCCACTCTTCCAAGCTCAAAATGCATGCTGGGTGAAGCTGTTAGTACATGCAGCAGGTAAGCACTGAAAGTTGGATGGACAGACCCTGGGAGAAGACTTGGTCTAGCTGTGTGAGGACAGCCCAGAGGTCCAGAGATATGGTCTGAGCTGAAACTTGGAGCCTATTGTCAGCATGCCCATTGTGGTGTATGGGTTCAGGGTCAGGTCTGGCAGAGGTGGACATTGTTGGCATGAACACTGGGTGGTGGGTGGCATCGCAGAATCACACATTCCTTGTGGACAGCCTGTGGGGAGGAGTACATAGTGGTTCTTTCCCAGTGGGAGTGCTCTGGTTCTGCCCAACTTACATCACAGCTTGGAGACAGAACTGGGGTGGACAGGTCTTTGGAGTGCCCTGCCAAAGAGACAGCCAAAGTCTCAGATGGCAGCACGCCTCTCTCAATTCCTGCAGCCATAATGCCCTGACTCCCAGCACCAGCCTAGCACTAGGTCTGAGACAAACACAACAGAGAAAGTGACACAATATTCTGTTGCTTCTGGGCAGAACTGTGGATGTCTGCATTGGTGGTTCATAAGTTTGTTGTGATGACCACACGGGTCTCACTTCCCTCAGTGTTCACCTCCTTTGGGACAGAACATGCACTTATGGTAGTGGAGCCTTATCAAACCTGACCCTCAGGGCTTCTACTCCAATGACTGCAGAACAGACCCTGCCCTCAACAGGGCTATGATAGACATTGAGCAAAGAAGTGGCCCCACCTGACATCCATTGCAGGTTCTGGACACTACAACACCACTAACACCCCCGTATCAAGGGGATAATGGCCAGTGCACTCTGAGGAAAGAAGTGGCTGGCGACCATATCAAAACAGCCCTTACATCAAAAATATTAGGCTCACACAATATACATAGGAATGGTCTCACAAAATAAACATCCCTTCAAGACCACAGAAGATAGCTGTTTCTCCTTAAATCATAGAGAAAGAAAAGGTTAGGTAAAATGAAAAAGCAGAGGAGCTACTCCCAATAAAAGAACAAAATAAATCCCGTGAAAGAACAAATAATGAAACAAATGTAACCAGTCTACCGAACCCCAAGTTCAAAAAGGAGGTAATATAAATGCTAAAGGAATTAAGAAAGGTTATCAATAGAAATGCAGGTCACTGTAACAAGGAAGTAGAAAGTATAAAGTGGAACCAATCAAAATTAGACAACTCAATTGCTGAGATAAAAAACATCTATAAGCACTGAATAACAGACTAAACAACACAGAAGAATGAATAGGTGATCTAGAAGATAGAATAATGGAAATCACCCAATCAGAACATCGGACAGAATGAAAAAAAAAAAAAAAAGATAGCAACATACTGAATCTATGGGATAATACATAGTGTGCCAATCTATATATAACAGGGTTTCCAGAAGTAGAAGAGAGAGAGAAGGGGATTGAAAATGTATTTGAAGAAATTACGGCTGAAAATTTCCCAAACATAAAGAAGGAAACAGATACCCAGGCATAGGCAGCAGAGCGCTCCAAACAAGATGAACTCAAACAGACCCACACCAAGACACATCATAATTAAAATGGCAAATGTTAGAGGATTATGAAGGCAGCAAGAAAAAAAAAAAGAATCAGTGACAAGATTAACCCTATAAGACTATCAGTTAATTACAATGTCAGCATGAAATTAGATTCACCATTTTATGTATTTTAGTGCCTGAGGCTATATGCAAATTTGGTTTGTTGGTCAATTGTATGTTCATCCTTGTTTGAATTGGCATGCATTGGTAATTGAGTTTCTTGCTAATTGCCAATAATAAATACTATTGATGTCTTTCCATAGGTGTGGGATAAGTTTTACAGGTCCTCTTGGTGGTTTGATAAAAAGTTTAGTTTAGTCATTCACCAAATTAAATAATAAACAGGGGACATTCGCATATGGAATCCTCAAAGGTGGGCCAAGTTATTGCAAAAATATACATTAATTGTGTAATACATTTAACTGATTTTTGTAGCTATGTTTTGCAATATTGCTGTATTTCAGTGTGGGACCACCTACTGTATCATCTCCATTCTAGGTGACATATTTCTACAGCAGTCACTTGTAAAACTTTAATAGTCTCAGATTAACTTTGGGGATATTTGTGTGTTTTTTCTTCTATCTCTTCTAATGTGAGATGAGACTGTTTTTTGAGGATTTAGCAAAGGAGTCCCCATAAATGTACATTAAAGGAAAATCTCCCACAAATATTTCCCAAATCCTTACTAATGGTGGTTTTAGTAAGACTAGAAATTTTTATATTAGTTTATAAGAAAGTAGTTGTCAATTTAGGTAGAGAAACTCTCAAGATAGAGAGAGGTCATATTTTTCTGTGGGAACAAGAGTGTTTTTGGTTAGAATTGTCTTTGTTGTAATATCCAAAGGTATGATCATTTACTGTGGGCAGCCAGCACTGTAATTGCTATAGAGCCTGCTTACATTAGGTATTATGTAAAATTTGCAGTTTATATTGTAAGAAGGTTAGATTGGGGAAGAATTCCCAAGTGGTGTGTTCCCTGATTTTTTAGACGTGTCTTGGCCCAGGTAATATTATGTTGTATACATGGGCCTTCTTGTATATGTTTATTAGCAACCAGGGAGGAGGTTCATGCTAATGTGCCCTTGGCTACTTGGTTAGTGCTATTTCTACCTCAGTAAATGTACTGGATGTGTGGAGAGATCATCATAATTAACAAGAAATGCAGCTAACAGTTGTAAGAGTGAATATTGTCGGCAGAGATCACATTTATTGTTATCCCATGGGTTAGTAAGTATCAATATTTTAGTCCTGTATTCATGTAGATTATCTTGGTATTGGATTTGGATTATAGTGTTTTAATTTAATTGCACCATTCATGAGCATCATGGTTGTAATATTGAGTGCATACTATTTTAGGTCAGTTTTTAAATGAGACATGAGTAGTGACATGCCATTGATTTATTTGTTTTGAGGCATTAGTTAATAGTAGTAGATTTAATCTGATTTGAAGTAAAAGTTAGCCCAAGGACTCAGAAGGCATCTATGAGTCACAAGTGGTCTCATAGAAACTAGTTTAGCTAGAAGAGGTGTTGCTAGCAATAGTTGAGATAGGTGGAGAAGTGCGAGCCTCAGTTTTGATATCTGTGGTCATGTTAGTAAGATTGGCCAACCCAAATATCCAACAACATGATTCCCATTGTCCCCAATCTGAGTCATATTATATGCCACTCTGTTGTGTGCATGTGGCATATTGCTTCCAGACATACCTTATCAGCAGTAGGGTGTAGGCAACCAGGGCTTAGGTAATCTATCAATGGACCTGTGGTTGAAACTGATTAGAGTAGGGACTTCTCCAGTAGGCAAAGACACAGCAATAGAGTAGGGTTTAAAGTCAGATGTCATCTGATTGTCCCCTGGATATTGCCCAAAAAGTGTTACCATATCTGGGGATGATTAGTTCCACCTCCTGGCTGTCAAGAGCAAGTCTGAGTTTATTCTACAGTTATTTTAGTAGAGCAAGGTATGTTGGGCAACAGTTAAGAATGTATTTCTCTCTAAATATTGCTGGATGGTTTGCTTGGCTTAATCTAGCTGATGAACTAACACAGGCTAAAGATGGCCTTAGAATCAGGGGTACATGTCAAGGTCCTCATCAAGATCAAGAGGGAAGTAGCTAGGCCTTGGAAATATGAAAGTCCCAGATGAGGGACTTTGCTAAAGTCCTTCTTTGCTAAAGGCAGCAAAGTCATGGCTCCAATGTCTATGGAATCTTACTATTGTGTTGTTGTGTCTGGTGTAGGTGTACACATAAGCAGATATCACAGCATCTCTATTGATGGCTTCCTCATTAGTTTTGAATTAAAATATGGTGCATTTATGCCAATAGGGCATGCATTTAGTGCAATAAATATCAGTTGGAATTGGCGACAATTATCCTCCAAGTTCTCTCAACAGACCTTGTTTTTTGTTTGTTTGCTTGTTTGTTTTTAACAGCTTTACTGAAGTATAACTGCTCCACAATGGTGTGCCACCTTCCACTCTACAACAAAGTGAATGAGCTATACATACACATATGTTCCCATATCTCTTCCCTCTTGTGTCTCCCTCCCTCCCTCCAACCCTCCCCATCCCACCCCTCTAGGTGGTCACAAACCACCCAGCTGATCTCCCTGTGCTATGCGGCTGCTTCCAACTAGCTATTCATTTTACGTTTGGTAGCGTATATATGTCCATGCCACTCTCTCACTTTGTCACAGCTTACCATTCCCCCTCCGCATATCCTCAAGTCCATTCTCTATTAGGTCTGTGTCTTTATTCCCGTCTTACCACTAGATACTTCATGACCTTTTTTTTCTTTTTTTTTTTTTTTTTTAGATTCCAAATATATGTGTTAGCATACAATATTAGTTTTTCTCTTTCTGACTTACTTCACTCTGTATGACAGACTCTAGGTCCATCCACCTCACTACAAATAACACAGCTTTGTTTCTTTTTATGGCTGAGTAATATTCCATTGTATATATGTGCCACATCTTCTTTATCCATTCATCTGTTGATGGACACTTAGGTTGCTGCCATGTCCTGGCTATTGTAAATAGAGCTGCAATGAACATTGTGGTACATGACTCTTTTTGAATTATGGTTTTCTCAAGGTATATGCCCAGTAGTGGGATTGCTGGGTCATATGGTAGTTCTATTTTTAGTTTTTTAAGGAGCCTCCATACTGTTCTCCATAGTGGCTGTATCAATTTACATTCCCACCAACAGTGCAAGAGGGTTCACTTTTCTCCACACCCAGTCCAGAATTAATTGTTTCTAGATTTCTTGATGATGGCCATTCTGACCGGTGTGAGATGATATCTCATTGTAGTGTGATTTGCATTTCTCTAATAATTAATGATGTTGAGCATTCTTTCATGTCTTTGTTGGCAATCTGTATATCTTCTTTGGAGTAATATCTATTTAGGTCTTCTGCCTATTTTTGGATTGGGTTGTTTTTTTGTTATTGAGCTGCTTGTAAATTTTGGAGATTAATCCTTTGTCAGTTGCTTCATTTGAAAATATTTTCTCCCATTCTGAGGGTTGTCTTTATGTCTTGGTTATGGTTTCCTTTGCTGTGCAAAAGCTTTTAAGTTTAAATCAAAACTACAATGAGGTATCACCTCACACCATTCTGCATGGCCATCATCAAGAAATCTTTAAACAATAAATGCTGGAGAGGGTGTGGAGTAAAGGAACCATCATGCATTGTTGGTGGGAATGTAATTGATAAAGCCACTATGGAGAAAAGTATGGAGATTCCTTAAAAAACTAAAAATAGAACTATCATATGACCAAGCATTCCCACTATTGGGCATATACCCAGAGAAAACCATAATTTAAAAAAGACACATGCATCCCAATGTTCATTGCAGCACTATTTACAATAGCCAGGACATGGAAGCAACCTAAATGTCCATCAATAGAGGAATGGATAAAGAAGATGTGGTACATATATACAGTGGAATATTACTCAGTCATAAAAAGGAAAGAAATTGGTTCATTTGTAGAGACATGGGAGGACCTAGAGACTGTCATACAGAGTGAAGTAAGTCAGAAAAAGAAAAATTAATATTGTATATTAATGCATATATGTGGAATCTGAAAAAAAATTGGTATAAATGTTCTTATTTACAAACCAAATAGAGACACAGACATAGAGAACAAACATATGGATACCAAGGAGTAAAAGTGGTGTGGGACGAATTGAGAGACTGCGATTGATGTATATACACTACTGATCCTGTGCATAAAATAGATAACTAATGAGAACCTACTGTATAGCACAGGGAACTCTACTCAATGTTCTGTGGTGACCTAAATGTGAAGGAAATCCAAAAAAGAGAGGAAATATGTATATGTATAGCTGATTCACTTTGTTGTACAGTATAAACTAAAATAATATTGTAAAACAACTATACTCCAATTAAAAGACAAAAACAACAACAAAAAGAAGCATGCAAGTAAAAAACAATGTCATCAAGTGTGTGGTATTTTGTTAAGGGAGCCCAAATGGGCTAAGACTCCACTTTCCTTTATTAAATATTTCTGTACCAAATATTTCTTATCTTCCCTATTTTTTTCATGTCTCCTGTTGCTATGCCATTTATTTGTAAGTGAGATAGAAGCATAATCTCTAAGGATTCATATTTTTCATGTTATTCCCAAAGATATTCCTAGAAATCTGGTGAGGAAGTTCTTCAAGTGGTTTCTTTTGTGAAGCAGTAAAAAGATCCACGAGAAACAACTTACCTCAAAGACAGAGTCAAAGCACCTAAGCCTAAGAAAAACAACTAATAGTTAAGCAATTATTTTGAATATACTATAATATACATGTATAGTTTTATATCTATCTGTTTATCCATCTAAGTATCTTTGTTCTGACATAGACCTCCTAAGGACATGTGTTGGAAACTTAAGAAACAAATAATAAATAAAAGGTGATCTATGCCAATATGTTACAAATAAGAGCATTCATAGAGGACATAGCTCTTGTATAGAGAATAAATTCTCCAGAAAAACGGTAAGAGACCTGAACCAATTCTAGGTGTGTTATACCTTTGTGTCTGAGCAAAACTGGATTCAGGGTGGCACAGCCAGGATCATGATCATCTCTTAGAAATAATCCCCTCTAAAAGTGCTAAGGTTGTTTTGAAAGCAATTGAAAGAGATTAATTTCAATGTGACTTGTAGCTTGCTAATGCAACCAAGCCTTTTTCTCAGATGACTTCAGTGATTTATTTGCATACTTCTGCTTTTCTCTTCATATAGTTCCACAGCAGTTACTTGGAACAAATACATTATTTATAAAGATAGAAACATCAGCTTGAGGATCAAACCATCAATTATGCAAATAACGTTAGAAAGATGCAAAGCTGTTGTCCTTATCTTAAGTGGTTATACCCATATATGGTAGAACATAATCTTTGATACAAAGTATATGGATACAAGTTTCACTTGGCCACATAGTGCACAAAAAACGAATGAGTTTGCATACAGGTCCATAGATCAAATAGAATCTTCTAGTAAGTCAAAATATATTAATGATAGATATATGATAACTCTAACATCAAATTATTCATACTTTTGTGTTTCCGTTTTAGTTTGTTATATTAAATAGCTCATGCTGTATTTTTTTCTAATGTTACTTTTTAGGTTGGCACAATTTAGTTTCAAAACCACTATTTGAGTAAGATTATAATCATACTAAAGTCCAACTGAATTACATTCAAAACAAAAGTTGTATACATAATAAACTCAATGAGATCTGTTAAATGGGTCAAAAGAGAAATTGGGCATTCATGAGTATAAATTATGTATGTGTATTTGTAGATAAAAGCTATTAATCTACTCTGTGATACATAAAATATTTATCCATTTAAAAAATATAATAGACGGGCCTAGACAGTAGAAACTAGAATTAGTTTCTATGCAGTAAAAGGGAATTAGAGCAAGTCAGCACCGCATATTGTGGTTGGTTTGATAGGCAAATGTTGAAGTAAATATATTGTTGTTATTAAATAAACTTCTAAGAAATCCTGAAGTAGTTGGTGAGTGGAACCTGTACATATTTGGATAATGGTATTCCAAACACAGCATTTTTCCCCATAATTTTGTAGAGTATGTAAAGTATGCTGACTTTCTCTTCATTGGACATACTTGCTTGTCTTGTTATAAATAACTCATGTTATGTCAGTATATAAGCAGCAAAAAACATAAAATAAAAAAGGATGATAGAATCTGCAGTGTAGAAGAAATTACAAACAAGGTTAGAGGCTTTGCTCAGGCTGTGAATCCTCCTTTGGAAATCATTGATAATTTTTTTTCTGTTTTTTTCACAGCCCAAAGAAATACACCTGACTGAAATATCACCTTCCACCTTGTTTTCTATTGCAAACATACATTTTGACTTTCCTTATTTTTTGATGTTGTATCAGTGATTTTCATGCTGATTTATACAATGATAGCAAGTATTTTCCTGGGAAGTTAGAGTAGGACCAGGGTAAATAAATTCAATGTAAGTATCATCTACATAGAGTTAAATCCAAAAAGTGCTCTGAATTTTAGAATATTTTTTAAAATTAATGTATCCTCTAAATTTTAAAAATATATTTATATATATATAAAGAATATATATATATATATATATATATATATATATATATATATATATATATATATATATTCATATATTATCTACTGGACCGGCTTAATAGTTTCCCTATGTAATAACTAATGTTTCCACAAATTTACTACTATATAAATTTTTTTCAACAACAAATCTGACATGACTTATTGTGAAATGTACAATAAGTTTAGAAATCTAATATTTTTATTATTACTTTAATATTGGTGGCTGTCTTCACAGTGTGTTTATTGCATATTTAGGCAAAATATTTCCCCAAGAAGTCAGAATAAACCAGATCAATAAGATTGACACAAGTTTATGATGGCAGCATGGGAAGATCCTGAACTCAACTCTTCCCATGAACACAAAAAATCTACAGCTACATACATAATAATTCCTTCAGAAAGGGACCTGAAAACTGGATTAACAGAGTCTCCACAACAAAGGGTAAAAGGACAACATTGAGCTGGATAGGAGAAAGAGTGATATAGTCACACCAAATAAAACCCCCACACTCCAACTATGACAATCCACAATTCAGAAGGATCACAGAGGTGTAGATGGTTTCCCTGAGGAGTGAGAGGTTTGATTGCCACATCAGGCACCCCAACCCTTAGATCTTTCTCAGGAGAGATCTGCACCCAAAGCACTTAATTTTGAAAACTAACAGGGAATACATCCAAGAATACTATAGAATTACAGGGAATGTAAATCCCACTCATGAAGGGCTCAAATGCAGACTCACTCAACCCAAAAACTAGAGCAAAATACTAGATTAAAAAGAGGATGGATCATAGGTAAAAGGGACCCACTTACTAATTTTGAAGCATATGCTGGAGAAAAGAACTGGGGTAAACATGGCTCTTGGCAGGGTGTACCCACTTACACTAAAAGGTTATAGGAAGATTTCCAAAAGGCAACCAACAGAGTCAGTACTAGCAAGGCAGAAAGAGATTGAAAAAATGGCTCCTGTAAGTGTCTCAGTCCCCAGAGAGCATCTTACACCTGTACCTTGGTCTGGGCTCCTAACCTGTCAGGCAATAAGATTGATCAGCAGCACTTGGCAGCCACCACAGCTGGGCTCCACAGTTGTTTCATGGGCCAGGCCCAACCTCTAACACCTGGCAGTCATTGCAGATGGGCCCCATACCTATTTCAGGGACCAGCCATATCCATCAGCACCTGGCAATCACTGGGGCTGGATCTTGCAATCATTCTGTTTACTAACTCCACCCACCAGGTCACTGCAGCAGAAGCTGCAACCCTACTACAACAGGGAGAAGAATGTAGCCCACATGGGGACACCACTTAAGGACCTGGCTCTGGTGGCCAGGTAGGATTGTTCTGGGCCATACAAGGCAGCTCCTACATAAGGCCACTGTTCAATACTGCGAGAGGTAACTGATTTACCTAATACATAGAAACAAACACAGAAAATTAAGCAAAATGAGAAGATAAATGAATATGTTCCAATTAATATTCCAATCCAAGCAAGAAAAAAACCTCAGTAAAATGACTAAATAAAATGGAGATAAGCAATTTATCTGATATGATAAAGAGTTACATGTAATGATCATAAAGGTGATTACCAAACTCTGGATAAGAATGGATGAACAGAGTGAGTACATCAACAGAGAAAGAAAATATAAGTATAAAACAGAAGTTATAACTGAACTCAAAAATGAACTAGAGAGGTTCAACAGCAGACTAGAAGAGGTAGAAGAATGAATCAGAGAGTTGAAAGACAAAAAAATTGAATTTGCCCAGAGAATCAAAATTTAAAAAAAAATTAAAAATTTGAAGATATCTTAAGGGACTTTTAGGATCATACCAAGTGAAAAAAAATTGCATTTTAGGGGTCCCAGAAGAGAAAAGAGAAAGGGAAAGAAAGAAAGAAAAAGAAAGGAAGAAAGAAAAAATACTGCCTGAAAAATTTTCTAATCTGGGGAAGGAAAGACATTTAGGTTTAGGAAGCCCAGAGAGTTCCAAATAAAATGGACCCAAAGATACACACACCAAGACCCATTATAATTAAAATGGTAAAAATTAAGGATAAAGAGAAAATCATTAGCAGATTATTCAGCAGACTTCTTAAAGGCCAGAAGGAAATGACATGACATACTCAGAATGCTGAAAGGAAAAAAAAAATTGCACCAAATAATTTTCTACCCAGCAAGTTTATCATTTAGAATTAAAGGAGAGATCAAGTGTTTACGAGATAAGCAAAAGTTAGAGTTTATCATGACTAAACTGACACTACAAGAAACATTAAAGGGACTTCTTTAAGCTGAAAGGAAATGGTACAAATAATAAGAAAATATATGGGAACTGAACCAAGATGGCAGAGTAGAAAGACGTACTCTCACTCCCACTTGTGAGAACACCAGAATCACAACTAGCTGCTGGACAATCATCGACAGGAGGACACAGGAACTCACCAAAAAAATAGCCCACATACAAAGACAAAGGATAAGCCACGATGAGATGGTAGGAGGGGCACAATCACAGTAAAATCAAATCCCATAACTGCTGGGTGGGTGACTCACAGGCTAGAGAACACTTATACCAAAGAATTCCACCCACTGGAGTGAAGGTTCTGAGCTCCACATCAGGCTTCCCAACCTGGGGGTCCGGGAATGGGAGGAATTCTTAGAGAAACAGATTTTGAAGGCTAGTGGGATTTGATTGCAGGACTTTGACAGGACTGGGTGAACAAGAGACTCCACTCTTGGAGGGCACACACAATGTAGTGTGCACATTGGGACACAGGGGAAGGAGAAGTGACCCAAGGGGAGACTGAACCAGACCTACCTGCTAGTGCTGGAGGGTGTCCTGCAGAGGTGGGGTTGGCTGTGACTCACCGTGCAGACAAAGACACTGGCAACAGAAGATCTGGGAAGTACTCCTTGGTGTGAGCCCTCCCAGAGCCTGGCATTAGCCCCACCAAAGAGCACAGGTAGGCTCCAGTGTTGGGTTGCCTCAGGCCAAACAAACAACAAGAAGGGAACAGAGCCCCACACATCAGAATTCAAGGGGATTAAAGTTTTACTGAGCTCTGCCCACCAGAGAAACAGTCACCTCTACCCAACACCAGTCCCTCCCATCAGGAAACTAGCACAGGCATCTTAGATAGCCTCATCCACCAGAGGACAAACAGCAGAAGCAAGAAGAGTTACAATCTTGCAGCCTGTGGCATAAAAATCACATTCACAGAAAGATAGACAAGATGAAAATGCAGAGGGCTATGTACCAGATGAAGGAACAAGATAAAACCCCAGAAAAACAGCTAAATGAAGTGGAGATAGGCAAACTTCCAGAAAAAGAATTCAGAATAATGATAGTGAAAATGAGCCAGGACCTCGGAAAAAGAATGGAGGCAAAAATTGAGAAGATGCAAGAAATGTTTAACAAAGACTTAGAAGAGTAAAGAATAAACAAACAGAGATGAACAATACAATAACTGAAATGAAAACTACACTAGAGGGAGTCAATAGCAAAATAACTGAGACAGAAGAATGGATAAGTGACCTGGAAGACAGAATGGTGGAAATCAGTGCTGTAGAAGAGAATAAAGAAAAAAGAATGAAAAGAAATGAAGACAGCCTAAGAGACTTCTGGAATAACATTAAATGCAATAACATTCACATTATAGAGGTCACAAAGGAGAAGAGAGACAGAAAGGACCAGAGAAAATGTTTGAAGAGATAATAGTCAGAAACTTCCCTAATAGGCTTCCCTGGTGGTGCAGTGGTTGAGAATATGCCTGCCAATTCAAGGGACACGGGTTCGTGCCCTGGTCAGGGAGGATCCCACATGCCATGGAGCAGCTGGACCCGTGATCCATGGCTGTTAAGCCTGCATGTCCGGAGCCTGTGCTCTGCAACTGGAGAGGCTACAGCAGTGAGAGGCCCACATACCACACACAAAAAAAACTTCCCTAACATAGGAAGGGAAATAGCCACTCAAGTCCAGGAAGCACAGAGAGTCCCAGACAGGATAAACACAAGGAGAAACACACCAAGACACATAGTAGTCAAATTGGCAAAAATTACAGACAAAGAAAAATTATTGAAAGCAGCAAGGGAAAAACAAACAAACAAACAAGGGAACTCCCATAAGGTTAACAGCTGATTTCTCAGCAGAAACTCTACAAGCCAGAAGGGAGTGGCATGACATACTTAAAGTGATAAAAGGGAAGAACCTACAACCAAGATTACTCTACCCAGCAAGAATTTAATTCAGATTCAATGGAGATATTAAAACTTTTACAGATAAGCAAAAGTTGAGAGTATTCAGCATCACCAAACTAACTCTACAACAAATGCTAAAGAAACTTTTCTAACTGGGAAACACAAGAGAAGAAAAGGACCTACTAAGACAAATCCAAAACAATTAAGAAAATGGTCATTGGAACATACATATTGATAATTACCTTAAATGTAAATGGATTAAATGTTCCAAAAAAAGACACAGGCTTGCTGATTGGATACAAAAATAAGACCCATGTATATTCTGTCTACAGGAGACCCACTTCAGACCTAGGGACACATACAGACTGAAAGTGAGGGGATGGAAAAAGATATTCCATGCAAATGGAAATCAAAAGAAAGCTGGAGTAGCAATACACATATCAGATAAAATAGACTTTAAAATAAAGAATGTTACAAGAGACAAGGAAGGAGACTACATAATGATGAAGGTATCAATCCAAGAGGAAGATATAACAATTATAAATATATATGCACCCAACATAGGAACACCACAATACATAAGGCAACTGCTAAGAGCTATAAAAGAGGAAATCTACAGTAACACATAAATAGTGGGGAGTTTAACACCTCACTTACACCAATGGACAGATCACCCAAAATAAAAATAAATAAGGAAACAGAAGCTTTAACTGACACAATAGACCAGATAGATTTAATTGATATTTATAGGACATTCCATCCAAAAACTGCAGATTACACTCTTTTCTCAAGTGTGCATACAACATTCTCCAGGATAGATCACATCTTGGGTCACAAATCAAACCTCAGTAAAGTTAAGAATATTGAAATAATATCAAGCATCTTTTCTGACCACAATGCTTTGAGATTAGAAATGAATTATAGGGAAAAAAAAAACGTAAAAAACCCAGAAACACATGGAGGCTAAACAATACATTACTAAATAACCAAGAGATCACTGAAGTAATCAAAGAGGAAATAAAAAAAATACCTAGAGACAAATGACAATGAAAACTTGATGATCCAAAACCTATGGGATGTAGCAAAACCAGTTTTAAGAGGGAAGTTTATAGTTATACAAACCTACGTCAAGAAACAAGAAAAATCTCAAAAAAGCAATCTAACCTTACACCCAGAGAAACTAGAGATAGAAGAACAAACAAAACCCAAAGTTAGCAGAAGGAAAGAAATCATAAAGATCGGAGCAGAAAAGAAATCAAATAGAAACAAAGAAAACAATAGCAAAGATCAGTAAAACTAAAAGCTGGTTCTTTGAGAAGATAAACAAAATTGATAAACCATTAGCCAGACTCATCAAGAAAATGAGAGACAGGACTCAAATCAATAAAATTAGAAATAAAAAAGGATAAGTTACAACAGACATGACAGAAATACAAAGCATCCTAAGAAACTACTACAAGCAACTCTATACCAATAAAATGGACAACCTGAAGAAATGGAAAAATTCTTAGAAAGGTATAACCTTCCAAGACTAAACCAGGAAGAAATAGAAAATATGAACAGACCAATCACAAGTAAGGAAATTGAAACTGTGATTAAAAATCTTCCAACAAGCAGAAGTCCAGCACCAGATGGCTTCACAGGTGAATTCCATTAAACATTTAGAGAAGAGCTAACACCCATCCTTCTCAACCTCTTCAAAAAAATTGCGGAGGAAGGAACATTCCCAAACTAATTCTATGAGGCCACCATCACCGTCATACCAAAACCAGACAAAGATAATACAAAAAAAGAAAATTACAGACCAATAGCACTGGGGAACACAGATGCAAAAATCCTCAACAAAATACTAGCAAACAGAATCCAAGAACACATTAAGAGGATTATAAACCAGGATTAATTTCAATTTATCACAGGGATGCAAGGATTCATCAATATACACAAATCAATCAATGTGATACACCATATTAACAAATTGAAGAATAAAATCATATGATCATCTCAATAGATGCAGAAAAAGCTTTTGACAAATTTCAACACCCATTTATGATAAAAATCTCTCCAGAAAGTGGGCATAGACAGAACCTTACTCAACATAATGAAGGCCATATATGACAAACTCACAGCAAACATCATTCTCAATGGAGAAAAGCTGAAAGCATTTCTTCTGAGATCAAGAACAAGAAAATGATGTCCACTCTAACCACTATTATTCAACATAGTTTTTGAAGTCCTAGCCACGGCAATCAGAGAAGAAAAAGTAATAAAAGGAATACAAATTGGAAAAGAAGAAGTAAAACTGTCACTGTTTGCAGATGACATGATATTTTAAATAGAGAATCCTAAAGATGCCACCAGAAAACTACTAGAGCTAATCAATGAATTTGGTAAAGTTGTAGGATACAAAATTAATACACAGAAAGCTCTTGCATTCCTATACACTAATGATGAAAAATCTGAAAGAGAAATTAAGGAAATACTCCCATTTACCATTGTAATAAAAAGAAAACAATACCTAGGAATAAACCTACCCAGGGAGACAAAAGACCTGTAAGAAGAAAACTATAAGACACTGATGAAATAAATTAAAGATGATACGAATAGATGAAGAGATATACCATGTTCTTGGATTGGAAGAATCAATATTGTGAAAATGCGTATACTACCCAAAGCAATCTACAGTTTCAATGCAATCCCTATCAAATTACCAATGGCATTTTTTATGGAACTGAAACAAAAAATTTTAAAATTCATATGGAGACATAAAAGACCCCGAATAGCCAAAGCAGCCTTGAGGGAAATAATCGGAGCTGGAGGAATTAAATACCTGACTTCAGACTATACTACAAAGCTACAGTAATCAAGACTGTATGGTTCTGGCACAAAACCAGAAACATAGGTCAATGGAGCAAGATCGAAAGCCCAGAGATAAACCCATGCACCTATGGTCAACTAATGTATGACAAAGGAGGCAAGGATATACAATGGAGAAAAGACAGTCTTTTCAATAAGTGGTGCTGGGAAAACTGGAAGCTACATGTAGAAGAATGAAAGTAGAACACTCCCTAGCACCATACACAAAAATAAACTCAGAATGGATTTGAGACCTAAATATAAGAGTGGACATTATAAAACTGTTAGAAGAATACCTAGGAAGAACACTCTTTGACATAAATCACAGCAAGATCTTTTTTGATCCACCTCCTAGAGTAATGGAAATAAAAACAAAAATAAACAAATGGGACCTAATGAAACTTCAAAACTTTTGCACAACAAAAGAAACCATAAACAAGACGAAAAGAAAACCCTCAGAATGGGAGAAAATATTTGAAAATGAAGCACCAGATAAAGGATTAATCTCCAAAATATATAAACAGCTCATGAAGCTAAATGTTAAAAAAAAACAAACATCACAATCCAAAAATAGGCAGAGGACCTAAATAGACATTTCTCCAAAGAAGACATACAGATGGCCAAGAAGCACATGAAAAGCTGCTCGACATCACTAATTATTAGAGAACTGCAAATCAAAACGATAATGAGTTATCACCTCACACCAGTTAGAATGGGCATCATCTGAAAATCTACAAACAACAAATGCTGGAGGGGGTGTGGAGAGAAGGGAACCCTCTTGCACTGTTGGTGGGAATGTAAATTGATACAGACACTATGGAGAATAGTATGGAGGTTCCTTAAAAAACTAAAAATAGAATTACCATATGATCCAGCAATCCCACTACTGAACATATACCCAGATAAAACCATAATTCAAAAAGACACATGCACCCCAATGTTCATTACAGCACTATTTGCAATAGCCAGGTCATGGAATCAACTTAAATGTCCATATGCAGATGAATAGATAAAGAAGTTTTGGTACATATATACAATGGAATATTACTCAGCCATAAAAAGGAACGAAATTGGGTCATTTGTTGAAACATGGATTGATCTAGAGTGTGTTATACAGAGTGAAGTAAGTCAGAAAGAGAAAAACAAATATCATATATATATATATATCTATATCTATATATAGATATATATATATATATATATGGAACCTAGAAAAATGGTACAGATGAACCGGTTTGCAGGGCAAAAATTGAGACACAGGTGTAGAGAACAAACATATGGACACAAAGGTGGGAAACCCATGGGGGGGTGTGGTGGTGTAACGAATTGGGTGATTGGGATTGACATGTATATATTGATGTGTATAAAATTGATGACTAATAAGAACATGCTATATAAAAAAGACAATATACAAAAGTAAATATCTCACTGGAAAGTGTAAATATACAATAAATTTGGTGGATCAGTCACTTGCAGAGCAGTCGTGAAGGTTAAAAGACAGAAGAAATCCAATTAATCTTTCAAATCCATTAATTCTTTCAGGACCACAAATTGTGGTATCAAAATTTTATAAGCAATAAATATTAATTTATTACAGTTTTTCTACTGAAACTGATGTCCAGGTCTTAATCTACCTAGTTGATTTTAATTGCTTTATGTAATTCATTAGCTTAGGACTGTTACAGTCATTTAGATATGTAGATTACTATTTATTTTGGTAATTATTTCTTATACCACTAGAGAAAGAACAATGTTTAATATCCATTCACAGGTGAACATTCCCTATTCCCTTCCCCAAAGAAAGCAATGACATGATATCCTTTTTTCAAGATAATAAAACCTATTTTCTCTTATGGGTATTTAGCTTTGGTGGGAGATCAAAAAGATTTAGAACAAACAGTAACAGGGGCAATCTAGGGAACATGAAGTATTATTGGATGTTGTTTGAATGGAAATTTATTAACAATGATTTCTTCCATCTTTTCAAAGAATGTATACAAATATATTACTTATAAATATAGATTAATACAGAACACTATGTTTTACCATCCTGGCCTTCTTTACATTTCTTCTTCTTTTTTTTTTCCCCAGAAAGAACAAAAATAATCAGTGTTATTCATACTTTTTTTTTACTTATTTTATTGAAGTACAGTTGATTTACAATATTATATTAATTTCAGGCATACAACATGGTGATTCAGTATTTTACAGATTATACTCCAATAAAGTTATTACAAGGTAATACTAATTTTTAATACAAGAAAAATATAATAATACAAGAAAACACTAATTTTCAAATTAGTGTTTTCATTTTTTTCCAGGTATAACCCAGGAGGAGAATTGCTAGATCATATGATAATTCTATTTTCAGTGTTTTGAGACACCTCCATACAGTTTTTCATAGTGGCTGCACCAGTTTACATAACCACCAACAGTGTACAAGTATTCCCTTTTCTCCACATCCTCTCCAACATTTGTTATTTGTAGCCTTTTTGATGATAGCCATTCTGACATGTGTGAGGTGATATCTCATTGTTATTTTGATTTGCATTTCTCTAATAATTAGCGATTGTGAACATATTTTCATGTGCCTGATAACCATCTGTATGTAATCTTTGCAAAAGTGTCTATTTACATCTCCTGCCCATTTTGTGATTGTTTGTTTTCTTGATATTGAGTTGTATAAGCTACTTATATATTTTGAATATTAACCCCTTGTAAGCCATATCATTTGCAAATATTTTCTCTCATTCTGTAAATCGTCTTTTCATTTTGTCAATGGTTTCCTTCACTGTACAAAAGCTTTTATGTTTAATTTGGTTCCATTTGTTTATTTCTGCTTTTAATTATTTTGCCTTAGGAGAGAGATCCAAAAAGAATATATTGCTAGGTGATGGCTACACAAACCTATCCATGTGATAAAATAGTATAGATCTATTTACACACACATAAATGAGTACAAGTAAACCTAGAGAAATCTGAATAAGATTGGTAGGTTGTATGAACGTCTATATTCTGGTTGTAATATTGTGCTACAACTTTGCAAAATGTTATCTTTGAGGGAAAGTGCCAGAAAAGAAAAGGGATCTCTCTGTATTATTTCTTACAACTACATGTAAATCTACAATTATCTTATAAAAATTTCAATTGCAAAATATAAGTCATAGCAGAAAGAAGCCTGAATGTGGAGTCAAAGAATCACGGAGTCATGGGAGCCATGGAATCATAGGAATCATCTTAGTTAAAACCTCATTTTACAGATGAGGAAACAGAGACATAGAGACTTTTTCCAAGGTCACAAAGTAAGTTAGTGACAGAGTCCAAAAAGCTGAGCCTGTGACCTTATGCAACTCAACCTCACCTAGCCTGTTTCTTTATCTGTAAATTAGGGATAATAGAATCATCTCCAACAACCTAACAAGGATTCACATAACGATCAAGTGAGATAACCTATGTGAAACTGCTTTTAAAACTATAAAGTTCTATCTGCTTCACAATGATGAAAATAAAATAATTATGAAAGTGCTTTTAAAAGATGGGCTACATGTAAATGTAATTGCAAAGAAGAACAAGATATTCAGAATAGGTTTGTTAATTTTTTTCTTTTTTAATTGAAAGTTGCATAAGCTAAAATATTTTATTGGTTTTAAAGAGTCTATTATAGAAAATGTGGCTTTTTAAATTTAATTTAACATGACCAATAGGAAGTTAATTATTTTGCTTCATTGAAATTAAACATTATTTGATTTGATTTATTGGTTTTACTATCCACAGTACATTTTAAACAAAGCACCAATACACTATCCCAAATGGATGTTTTAATTAATGTATGTTTTGTCCTTGCACTCAAAAATACATTTATGTTTTGCAGTTAATTACTGCTAAAGTATATTCTTAAACTAAGTATTTATTTATCAGATATGAATACCATGTTTTGAAAATTCAGAAGTAAAAAAAAGTTTTCAATTAAATTTTTTGAATGTACTTAGTTTATTAAATCACCAACTCACATTTGTATCAGGTAAACTTTAAGTAGTATATCTGTCTCTTTATAATCAAGTAATATTAGGAACAATGTGATAATTTTCTGGTTACATAGTGAGGCATTATATTCTTTTCCTGCCTTTTCCTAAATTAAATGATCCATAATGGTAGTATTCAATTATTATTTTTTTTAAAGATGAATCATCTTAGTACCATATTAACCTTGAAGGGTGCAGGGCTATATAAACTGCTAGCTAGCAAACATTTAGTCATTAAAAAATACTTACTTCAGAGAACAAAAACAAAAAAAAAGATCTTGTTTGTATTCTATTAAATAGCTCATTATGAAAGTAAATGTAGGGCTTCCCTGGTGGCGTAGTGGTTGGGAGTCCGCCTGCCGATGCAGAGGACACGGGTTCGTGCCCCGGTCGGGGAAGATCCCACATGCTGCGCAGCGGCTGGGCCCGTGAGCCATGGCCGCTGAGCCTGCGTGTCCGGAGCCTGTGCTCCGCAACGGGAGAGGCCACAGCAGTAAGAGACCCGCGTACCGCAAAAAAAAAAAAAAAAAAAAAAAAAAAAAAAAAAAAAAAAGTAAATGTAGAATGTTTTACATCTTTATTATCCATAAGAAAAAGAAATCTGCCCTAGTCAACTCTTTGTAAAGTAAAAGTGAGTCTAATAGGTTTTCTCTTCCCCAATTTGTAATTTGTAAAGCTTTACATAGTGCAGGCTCTGTTTCCAGGGATTTAAAATATCTTAATATAAGATCTTAGTCCTCTGTAAATAATACTTATATTTTATTAAGTTGTTTTGTATTTCCAAATAAAATTTTGAACTTGCTGTAACCACGCCTGACAAATTTTGAATCAAAGTTCAATAATGCATGTTTGGTGCTTCTTAGAACTTGAAGAGTAATAGAATTCTTTCAGTTTGCCACATTAGTAAAGTTTAGTAATCAAAATACAGTCCATCATTAAAGTTTTAGATTTCCATTAATATGGCTTCCGTAAGCCATTTCACTTTAATAGGCTTTATCCTTTTCCTTAATATAATTTGAACTTCCTATACAGGTGAAATTAGTTATTAAGACATTAAATGTTAATGCCTTCACATCTCGAGAGACTCAAAAATGCTGTGCTGAGGTTTTGCCATGATTAAATCTATAAAAATTTACATCTGTAAGTAAAATTTAAAACATTTAAGCCACATATATATTAGATCATAAAACAATATTCTTGGATGCTATGAAAGTTAGATACTTTCTGAATTTAAATACATAGTTAGAAATATTTAATAAGGCAAGCATCATGTATAGATTTTTAAACAATATTGAAATCAGCTACTATCCTGTGTAGGAAAAAAAATCATATTTCTTTGATGTTTGAGTGCCAGCTTGGTCTGTGATGCATAATTCTGTTTCACTGTATAGTTGTGATTATCTTTGAAAACACCACCACTGTGTTAAATATCATCACAAAATTATATTGACAGGAAGACAATTTTGTTCCCTAATAAGCAGTATTTCATAGAATGATGTGAGGAAAAGAAGAGCAGTGAAATCTAGAAATCTCAAATAAATTATTATGAAATATGCGACACTGAAAGAACTAAAACTTAAATTTATTCATCTTCATTATTAGTAAACAGAGTCTCAAAAGAGGCAATATAGTATAATATAATGATTAAATACTACTGCTCTGGGGCCTGGTCATTGTTTGAGGTACTGGTACTTCAACTTAATGATTGTGTATCATTGAGAAAATTATGCAGCCAAAGCTCCCTCACTTACAAATTTGGGAAAATAATAATATATACCTTTTAAGTGTGTTATGAGGATAAATGAGATATTAGATTAATGTTCAGCCAGTAATTGCAAGTACTCAAGAAATTTAAACTTTTATATCTTAATGTCATATATCCAAAAGTTTAAATTATTTGGATAATCTATCTGCTCTTTACTAGGAGCACATTCAAAGGTTGGAAACTATTATGTGCGGAGCTGAAAACAACTTTAGGAGGCAGTATACAAGAAGGCAAGTAGCATGTCAACCTGTGGCTAGGCTAGACATTAATTTTGCTCAGTCAGAGAAGACTGATGACTTGTTTGACTCTTGAACTGTAGCCGGGGAGGATAATATTTATGTATGTATGGGCATCTGCCTGTGGCTGGCTGGGAAAGGGTAACAAAGAGAAGAGAGAGTGGATAAATTAATAAATTGCTCTAATGTTTAACAGATAGCATAATCAAAAAGATAATGAAAAATCATAAGTGTAATCATAATCAAATTCTTTGATACCTTCCTCAGTTTCTCTCCATGGCTTTGTATCATGAGAATTTGTCTCACTTAGTCCAAGGAGAAATTCTGACCCTGAATAATATATGAAATTAAATGTTCCATCTGCAATTATAAGGAGTGAATAAGGGCTTCCCTGGTGGCGCAGTGGTTGAGAGTCCGCCTGCCGATGCAGGGGACATGGGTTCGTGCCCCGGTCTGGGAAGATCCCACATGCCGCAGAGCGGCTGGGCCTGTGGGCCATGGCCGCTGGGTCTGTATGTCCGGAGCCTGTGCTCCGTGATGGGAGAGGCCACAGCAGTGAAAGGCCCGTGTACTGAAAAAACAAACAAACAAACAAACAAACAAAAACAGATATTTAAGGGCAAAGAACATATAATTAAATGCTAATTTAATCTACATTTAAAATAAAATGAGCTATTTGGTGTGTACAAAAAAGGTACTACTTAAAATCAGGAAACAATACATTTCAAATATTTTTTAATGAAAAATTCCTTACACAATTTCAAAAAACATAATAACACTTTTTTTAGAGTTTAGTAGATGAAATAAAAATCATTAAATTGGCTTAATAAAGCGGTGATATATTTCATTTACAGTTCCCCAGTAATTACCATAGTGGAAAAGGAGATTGCCAAGAGTAGCTATTAAGACATCCCAGATGTATAATTATCAGTGCACTTAGTAATGCCCTGCAAACCTATAATAAAGATCACTGGCTTACAGAAGAATTTGGTATCTAAAGCATAGCTCCTATGATTACATGCATTCGTAAACATGTTTTAAATTGTTGATAATTTAAGTTCTGACAAGCAATGGGAATTAAAGTCTCTTGTGCAAAAGTCCCCAAGATAGTTAGCATCAAAAGATAAATTGATGTGCCATCATCTCTAGACATTCTTGCCATTTGTGACACATGCTGCAGTACAAAAATGGCTTGTGGGAGATCCCTGAGCTACTCAGAGAAGATAATTGTACACACACACACACACACACACACACACACACACACACACACACACACACATATATATATATATATATTACTAAAAGTAGCAGCTCTGGTTTTGCTATGAGATGGCTATACTGGAAAGCTAAATCCTTTAGTTTTAATAATTATAAATACAAATACAACTGAATTATTTGATATTCTTCTAATGGGTTGAGTATTACCTGTTGTCCAGATGCCAGAAGCCATGGAATTGATCATAATGAAAAGAATCATTTTTGATTGACATTTATTTGGCTTTTATATGGCAGGTTGTCAAGTTTTAAAAATGTTTACAAAGGTACCAGAGTCTTTCTATAGGAAAGCAAATGTTTCAGAAGATGTAAATCACATTAAAGCAATCAATGTTTTTAAATCCTCAAATACATTGCAACAGAATACATGGAACAGTCTTTGACCTGTGTTACCATGGAAATGTATTTAATATTATTTCTGACATCTTATGTAATGAAATTAATCAGTTAATTAAACAGTTAATGAAATTAAGGTATTTCTCTGTACAGTGGAGTTACATATACAGGAGTAGATTTTTTTCTTGTTACGAAAAACATTAAAATTATAAAATTAACTGGAAATTTACTAAGGTATCCAAATAGAATTTTGAGGCAACATTTGCTGAGACCCATAAATAGAATTCAGCAATATTTTATTTAAATTTAATATTTACGTAGATGAGATACCTCACAAAGAAAATTCATAAAGCAATTGCCAAACTAGAGCCCTTAATACACTGTATTCTGACGCATAGATGACTCCTATAATTTTTCTAGGATCGCAGAATATCAGCAGCTTCCAGTGTTACTGAGCTGTCTCTTCTGCATTCATACAGGTTGTTTCCTAACTACTACAGATGGATAGGTATCACTCTTACGTCTGCAGGAGACTATTTTATAGTTTTCTTTGAATATCTTTATTAATTTTGAGGTGTAGAGCCTCAGGTTCAAAATGTATTTATTTTCACTAAAGTTCTAGGGCACTGCTTCATGGTCTCTAATATTCAAATTCACCAACTAGATGTCAATCTTTTGTTTTACTCTCTGGTAGTTAAAAACTTTTCTGGCATGTAGTTTTTCCTAATGCAATAATGTTCAGCTATGCGAAAAAAGGAAATCCTGCCCTTTGTGACAACATGGATGGAAGACATTATACTAAATGAGATAAATCAGAAAGAGACAAATATTGTGTGATATCACTTATATATGGAATTTTAAAAGCCTCACCCATAAAAACAGAGAGTACAATGATTGTTACCAAGGGTTGGGGTGAGAAGAATTTGTTTAATGATACAAACTTGCAAAAAGTAGATTCATAAATCCTGGAGATCCAGTGCAGAGCAACATGAATATAGACAACAATATAAACTTATAAATTTGCATTATACACTTCAAAATTGCTAAGAGACTAAATTTTAATTGTTCCCACCACAAAAGTAAATGTTAATTATGTCACGTGATAGATGTGTTAGCTACTGCTGTGATAGTAATCATATTGCAATATATAAATGCATTAAATCAACACATTGTACATCTTAAACTTATAGTGTTATATGTCAATTATATCTCAATAAAATAAATCTTAAATAAAAGTGTACTTAAAACTACACTTTTAAATTAAATTTAAAATACCTGTATTATTATGATATATTTAAGAATAATATTTTTATACCTTAACTATGTAAAGTATTTCATACACGTAAGTATTATGACCAAAACTGCCCTTATCAATATCTCTAATTATATTGTCATTGAAAAGAAATGTTTTCCCTCGATGATCCCTTTTTGCCACTTCCTTAGTCTTTAACAGAAATTTTTCCTTCTACTTCCATGATGTAGATATCTGTAATACAATTATTGCTGTTAGACATAAATAAAAATCAACTTAAATTAGGTTTATTTTCTCTAGTACCAAATGAAAAATAAATATCAATATTTATTCCCTTTTTCCTGTTTTCTTTAAGAAACTTAATCAATGCATGAATACAAAATATATTAGACTAAACTGGGAGAATTCTCTCTCCACTTCTGAAACATAGAAATTCTAGAAACAATACAAACCAAAGGGTAAAATATATTAAATAAAACACTACAAAATAATAGAAGAAATATTCCAGGTTCCAGAAGGCAAAGAGGAAGTAATGTTAGAATGATATTTAGGACAGTGAGTAGAAACTTGCAAGAAAACAAGGGTCAAAATGAAAAAAATGTAAACTAGAGCCCATATTATTTAGTCTGACACCTTAGCAAACATGGGAGGTTTGCTCTCTCATTAAGTAGATGTTACTGTTTTTAATGTCCTTTTAAGGAGAGGATATCAGATCTTGGGCTGGAGTATGATAGTGGTAGATCTGTGTCCCCTTTTTAAACCCCAATCCTATAAAGGCTCTACCCACAGTAAAAAAGTTCACTGAAAGCTCTTCACCAACACATAGAAACTTGCTTATCTTGGCTTCTGTTATGATTGTAATAAAATTCTCCCCTGAAATTGATGATTAACTAGCAGGTCTCCTTCACAGAGAGACAGGGCTCCTGGGTCTGTTTTGTCTTGTTGTACACTGAGGGTGGTAGCTATTTAAGAATTATTTCTCCACTGATAGCAATACTGTGCGACCCACAAGTATAAACCACACTAGACACCAGAGACAAGTGATATAGAGGATCCCCTGGCAGCAGTCACAAAAAAATGGGGCACCAGACAGGGATAACCGTCCCAAGGGACCAAAAACATAAGCTCTCATGGCCTTCAAAGCCAAGCAGTAAGTAAACTTGCCCAGCACAGCAGCCACAAAAACTAGGGCACTAGACATGTGTAAAAGCTTCTGGGAGATAATGGTGCTTTGAAATACAGCAAAGGGAGAGTGTAAACATGACCTTACCAGTCTCTAAACTTAGAGACTGTTCCAGCAGGCTCCTAGATGTGGTGTTAAATTAGATGGCCGACATTCAGGCCGATGATTTAATATAAGCAGGTGAGCTTCCTTCATTTTAAGTCTGCATGAGATTGGCTGCCTCTGAGATGGGTAAGTCTGACAGTGAAAGTCCTTTAAGAGTCCTTTCTCAGATCTCTGAACTCTTATGGGTCTCAGGATGCAAACCTCATTGGTTTTCAAAGTTAGATATTTTGGGAGCTCATCTCTCAGGTGCAGGTCTTAAAAGCTGAGGTGCCTGATGTGGGATTCAAATCCTTTGCTCCTCAGGGAGAAGCTCCAGGTTTTGAGTTTTCTCCCATTTTGTGAGGCACCATGCTGAGGATGTGGTTTATGACAAGATTATATCCCAGCATCTCCTACCAACTTCAATATGGTTTTCTTCTCATTTGCCAGATGTGTAATCTCCACTCTGCCTAGCATTAAAGATGTTTTGAGAGGAAATTGTTCCATATGTAGCTGTAGACTCAGTGTGTCCATGGTAGGAGGTATGTTTGGGATTTTCCTTCATTGCCACCTTGAGCCAGAACCTCTCCCCAGGAAAAAATAAATAAGTTTTTGAAGAATTCTTTTACTTAATTTTTAAAATTTATTTTTTACTGAGATATAGTTGATTTACAATGTTGTGATAGTTTCTGGTGTATAGCAAAGTGATTTAGTAATATATACATATATAACATCATTTTTCATTATAGTCTATTACTAGATAGTGAGTATAGTTCTCCATGCTATATAGTAGCATCTTGTTATTTATCTATTTTATATATAGTAATTTGTACCTGCTAATCTCAGACTCCTAATTTATCCTTCTCCCCACCCTTTGGTAACCATAAGTTTGTTTTCTATGTTTGTGAGTCTGTTTCTGTTTTGTAAATAAGTTCATTTGTTATCATACTAAATGAGATAAGTCAGACAGAGGAAGACAAATATCATATGATATATCTTATATGTGGAATCTAAAATAGATACTAAAATAAAATACAACTGAAACATTTTATATATAGGCACAACGTTGCATTGGTTATGTTTCAAAATTTAAATCCAACATGGTCTAGGAATCTCTAAGCTGATAATACCAGGTTGATCCTAGCTTAGCAAGTCAAGGTTGGTGATAAATTGAAGTGCTTATCAGAAGCAAACAAAAACTCCCTCAAGCGGTCAGAATAGAATTCCTGCAAATCAAGTATCCATGAAGAGTGTGTAAATTTACACCAAAAATGAAGAACTAACATATTTTGAAAATCAGCTGATGTAACAACTTTATATCATTTTGACTGGTATTAAAGAATAGATGTTTAAAATAATCAAAGACAAAATAATCTAGAATAAATCATCTTCAAAATGATAAGACTCAAATAATTTTTAAAATGCTTTTCAGGAATGTAATTCTTGAAATAAAAAATAAAATGGCTCAAAGCCAGAATTCTATGGGTGGGGTAAATAACACATTATGTAACAGTGAATTACAAAGTAGTAAACTGGAGTCTACAGGGAAAATGGAGGAGGTGTAGGTGGACGTGGAGTTCATCTCTCTCTACAGATGCATCAGTAATACATCTAGAGATGCAACAATTCTCACAGAACACCGGCTGAAAATTAGCAAAAGAACTTGGACCCCAGAAAGGACTATAAAGATCTCTGCATAACTGGGTAGGACAGAATAAAAGAAGGGAGAAGGAGGAGGAGAGGAAGTGGGACCTGCACACTGGGGCAGGGGAGCTGAAGCAGAGGAGAGATTCTCAAATTCAGGGTAACCCCTCTATGAAGGGGAAACCCCCCCTCTAATGGGGAAATCTATTGGTACAAAAGGGAAGTATTTGAGGCTGTTGGAAGAGGGTGAAGCAGCCGTTCTGTGACATACAGGACAGAGTGAAAAATACACAGATGGTCTGTACCATGGCCCTACGAGTCCCAGACTGGGGCATGTGTTCACAGGTGTGCAAGGGGGCCGGGAGCTGGTGCGTGGGGATTGGAGAACAGACCGAGAGTGAGAACTGCTGTTGACTGTGGGGAAATGAACTGAGGGGACAGAAGGGAGGAAATCCACAGCAGGGAGTGCCTGTGGAGGAAGACCAGACTGCCATGGAAGCAGGGCACACTGCTGAGTCACATGCATGGGGAGGAGCCACTATTGTAACCTCCCTGTCCCCACACATAGGTGCCTGCAAACGACAATAAAAGAAGCCCACTCAGGACTGGCTCTTGTGCACCAGCTGCTGAGCAATAACAAAAGCCCCCTCAAAGCTGGCCCTCATGTGCTGGCTGCAGGGAAATAAACTTAAAAAAGCCCTCTCAGGGCTGGCCCTCACATGCCTTATGTGGGGCAATGGAAAAGGCCCCCATTAGAGCCATATTTCTTGTGCCTGTGGAGGCCAGCTTCCCTGTGCATTGGCACCACTGTGGCTCCTGAAATCCAAGCAGTCATAATACCTCTGCACCCTATCCTCACTGGGGCAGACCAAAGAGCTCAAAGACAGCCTCAGGACCAGACTCCTGTGGGTGGACCACACACAGAGGTGGGAATAAAACCAAAGCTGAAAACCAGAAACAGAGCAACTAAGGAAGAAGATCAAAAATCTTTACATCAGCTGTACAAGCTGCAGATTAAATCCCCATGATCAGCTACATAGACCCTGGGTCTATGGAATATCTGAGTAGACAATGAGTGTTCCCCCAAATGAAAATGGTCTAGCTCTGGCATCTGTGGAACTTGGGGGCAAGTGCACACAGGAATTGAGCCAGATCAGAGTAAGAATCGTACCGAAATGACCCACAGCAGGTCCAGAGACCAGCTGAGAAGAAGAGGAGAGATTCTTGGAGAGGCAGAGGCAGGCTGTGTATCGCAGGGTGTGCAAGGACACTTACAGCTGAGACCCCAGGAAAACATAATTATTACTATTAATTTTATTATATTTTCATTCATTCAGTTGTTGGTTCTAGATTTTTTTTGCTTTCTTTTTCTTTGTTTGTTGTTGCTTTTTTTTTTAGCCTTTAAGGATCTCCGTGTTTTATAACATATTTTTATCTTTTTTATGCATTTCTATTTTTACTTTGCTTATCTGTTTTTCTGTGTTCCTTTCACTTATTTATTTCTTATTTTACTTTAATATATTTTTCTTTCCTTTTTTTATATTTCCATTTCTAATTTGCTTTTCTGTTTTCCTGTGTTTTTTTTTTCCATTTTTATTTTATTTTTATATTTTTAAAATATTTTTTATCAGTTTGTTCTCTTTCCTTGCTTTATTCTTCAGTGGGCACACAACTTTAGATTTGTTTTTAGGTTATGTGTTTTTGTTACTTTTTTTTTTTTTTGTGGTACACGGGCCTCTCACCATTGTGGCCTCTCCCACAGTGGAGCACAGGCTCCGGACATGCAGGCTCAGCAGCCGTGGCTCATGGGCCAACCTGCTCAGCGGCATGTTGGATCTTCCCAGACCGGGGCATGAACCCGCGTCCCCTACATCAGCAGGCGGAATCTGAACCACTGCGCCACCAGGGAAACCCTGTTTTTGTTACTTTTAATCTTGATTTCGTTTTTGAGTTCTTCTACTTGTCTGGTTGTTCTCTTGCTTTTTGTTTTACTTGGCTCTGTTTTTGTTTCTTTTCAGTGTGTGTGTGTTTCCTTCTTTATATTTTCCTTTATTTGATTTTCTTTTTACCATTTATCTGGGGTTTTGTTTGTCTTTTTTTCTTTAATATATTTTCTATTTTATATTTTTATAACATTTCTGTTTCTACATTGCTCTCCTGTTGTTCTGTCTTCTTTTCCCATTTCTTTTTTCTTTTTTTAATCATTTGTGTCACTTTGTATTGTTTTTTTGCTTCATTCTTCAGTTGAACTTCTTCTTTGGTTTTCTTTTTGTGTTTTGGGTTTTTGGCAGCTTTCTATTTAATTGTTTGATTTTGTTTCTGTGTTCTTTTGTTTGTCAGGTTGTTCTTTTGATTTATTTGCTTTTGTTTTTGTTTCTTTTGTGTGTGTGTGTGTTTCCTTGTTTCTGTCTGTTTGTTTGATTTTATATTTACCATTTCTTTGGGGTTTTGCTTGACTTTTTTCTTTTTTCTTTCTTTCTTTTCATTTTTTATATTTGTATTTCTATGTTGCTCTTCTGTTATTCTCTCTTCTTTCCCCTTTCTTGTCTTCTTTTTCTTTTTTTAATCATTTTTTATTAGTTTGTTTTGTTTCTTTGCTTCACTCTTCAGTTGGCAGTGTGCTTTGGCTCTGTTTATGCTTTTGTGTTTTTGTTAGTTTTCTTCTCATTGTTTGATTTCGTTCTTGGGTTCTTTTGTATGTTTGGTTGTTCTCTTGCTTTTTGTTTTATTTGGTTCTCTTTTGGCTGCCTTTGTGTGTATGAGTGTCTCATTGTTTTTGTTTGTTTGATTTTATTTTTACCATTTGTCTGGAATTTTGGTAGTCTTTTTTTTTTTTATTTCCTTTATTGCTGGTACGATCAACTTGTGGGCTGTTGGTTCCTCGACCAGAAGTCGGGCCTGAGGCTCTGGAGTGGGAACACTGAGTCCAGGAGGCTGAACAACTAGAGAATTCCTGGAACCAGGGAAGATTAATGGTCAATAAGCTTCTATCTGAATCCAAGACGCAGTTCCAGACAACTTCCTGCAGATCCCAGCACTGGATGCCTCAACCAAACAAAAAACAAGACAGGACCACAAACCCACCCATCAGCATGCAGACTACCTAAAGTCTTCGTAAGTTCACAGACAACCCAAAACACACTACGTGACAGGCTCTGCTCATCAAAATGAAAACACTCAGCGAAACCCACCAGAGCACAGGCACCAGTCCCTCCCATCAGGAAGCCTAACCTATGCAAGACACTGGACCAACCCCACCACCAGGGGCAGAGGATAGAGGCAATAAACTCGACTCTACAGCCTAGGGAAGGGACAACTCAAATACTATAAATTAGACAACATGAGAAGACAGAGAAATACCTTACAGGCAAAGGAACAAAATAAAAACCCACAAGACCAACTAAATGAAGAGGAAATAGGCAAATTACATGAAAAAGAATTCAGAGTAATGATAGTAAAGATGATCCAAAAATCTCAGAAATAGAATAAAGAAAATACAAGAAACTTTTAACGAGGACCTAGAAGAACTAAAGAGCAAATAAACAGTAATGAATAACACAATAACTGAAATTAAAAATACTGTAGAAGGAATCAAGAGCAGAATAACTGAGAAAGAAGAATGGAGAAGTGAACTGGAAGATAGAATGGTGGAAATAACTATTACAGAGCAGAATAAAGAGAAAAGAATGAAAAGAAAGGAAGACAGTCTCAGAAACATCTGGGACAATATTAAGCCCACAAAATTTGAATTATAGGTGTCCCATATGAGGAAGAAAAAAGGTAGGGTCTGAGAAAATATTTGAAGACATTATTGTCGAAAATTTCCCCAATACGGGAAAGGAAATAGTCATTCAACTCCAGGAAGCACAGAGAGTCCAATACAGGAAACACTCAAGGAGAAACTTGCCGTGCCACATATTAATCAAACTAACAGAAAATAAACACAAATAAAATGTATTAAAAGCAGCAAGGGAGAAGCAACAAATAACATACAAGGGAATTCCCATAGGTTAACAGTTGATCTTTCAGCAGAAATTCTGAAAGCCAGAAGGGAGTGGTAAGATATATTTAAAATGATGAAAGGGAAAAAAGTACAACCCAGATTACTCTACTCAGCAAGGATCTCATTCAGATTCGACAAGGATATCAAAAGCTTTACAGACAGGTTAAGAGAATTCATCACCACCAAACCAGCTTTACAACATATGTTAAAGGAACTTCTCTAGGCATGAAACACAAGAGAAGGAAAAGACCTGCAATAACAAACACAAAACAACTAAGAAAATGGTAATAGGAACATACTTATCAATAACTACCTTAAATGTAAAAGGATTAAATGCTCCAACCAAAAGATGCAGACTAGTTGAATGGATACAAAAACAAGACCTGTATATATTCTATCTACAAGGGACCCACTTCAGACCAAGGGACATGTACAGACTGAAGTTGAGGGGATGGAAAATGATTTTCCATGCAATTGGGGAAAAAAAAGAAAGCTGGAGTAGCAATACTCATATCAGACAAAATAGGCTTTAAAATAAGGACGATTAAAAGAGACAAGAAAGGGCACTATATAATAATGAAGGGATCAATTGAAGAAGAAGGTATAACAAATTGTAAATATCTATGCACCCAAAATAGGAGCACCTCAATACATAAGGCAAATGCTAACAACCATAAAAAGGGAAATGGAGAGTAACAAAATAATAGTAGGGGATTTTAACACCCCACTTACACCATCCAAACAGAAAATAAATAAGGAAACACAACCTTGAAATGACACAATAGAACAGATGAACTTAACTGATATTTATAGGACATTCCATCCAAAAACAACAGATATATTTTCTTCTCAATTGTACAGAGAGCAATCTCCAGGATAGATCACATATTCAGTCACAAATGAAGCCTTGGTAAATTTAAGAAAACTGAAATTGTATCAAGCATCTTTTCTGACCACAATGTTATGAGACCAGATATCAATTTGAGGAAAAAAACAACCTGTAAAAATTGCAAACACATGATGGCTAAACAATATGTTAGTAAATTACCAAGAGATCACTGAAGAAATCAAAGAGGATATCAAAGAATACCTAGAAACAAATGACAGTGAGATCACAATGGCCTAAAACCTATGGGATGCAGCAAAAGCAGTTCTAAGACTGAAGTCTATAGCAATACAATCCTACCTCAAGAAACAAGAAGACTGTCAGATAAGCAATCTAACATACATCTAAAGCAATTAAAGAAAGAAGAGTAAAAAATCCCAAAGTTGGCAGAGGAAATAAATCATAAAGATGAGATCAGAAATAAATGAAAAAGAAATGAAGGAAACAATAGCAAAGATTAATAAAACTAAAAGCTGGTTCTTTGAGAAGATAAACAACATTGATAAACCATTAGCCAGACTCATCCAAAAAAAAACAAAGGGAGAAAACTCAACAGAATTAGAAATGAAAAAGTAGAAGTAACAACTGACACTGCAGAAATACAAAGGATCATGAGAGACTACTATAAGAAAATATATGCCAATAAAATGGACACCCTGGGAGAAATGGACAAATTCTTTGAAAAGCACAACCTTCCAAGACTGAACCAGGAGAAATAGAAAACATGAACAGACCAATCACAAGCACTGAAAATGAAACTGTGATTAAAAATCTTCCAACACATAAAATTTCAGGGCCAAATGACTTCACAGGTGAAATCTATCAAACATTCAGAGAAGAGCTAACACCTATCCTTCTCAAACTCTTCCAAAATATAGCAGAGGGACACTCTCAGAATAATTCTATGAGGACACCATCACCCTGATAACAAAACCAGACAAGGATGTCACAAAGAAAGAAAACTACAGGCCAATATCACTGATGAATATAAATGCAGAAATCCTCAATAAAATACTAGCAAACAGAATCCAACATCACAATAAAGAGATCATACAGCATGATCAAATGGGGTTTTTCCCAGGAATGTCAGGATTCTTCAATATAAGCAAATTAATCAATGGGATGAACCATATTAACAGACTGAAGGATAAAAAGCATATAATAATCTAAATAGATGAAGAAAAATATTTTGATAAAATTCAGCCCCCATTTGTGATAAAAACTCCTCAGAAAGTAGGCATAGAGGGAAACTACCTCATCATAATAAAGGCCATATATGGCAAACCCACAGTCAACATCATTCTCAGAGGTGAAAAAAAATGAAAACATTTCCTCTAAGATCAGGAAAAAGCCAAGAGTGCCCACTCTCACCACTATTATTCAACATAGATTTGGAGGTTTTAGCCATGACAATCAGAGAAGAAAAAGAAATAAAAGTAATCCAAATTGGAAAAGAAGAATAAAACTGTCACTGTTTGTAGATGACATGATACTATACATTGAAAATCCTAAAGATGTCACCAGAAAACTACTAGAGCTCATCAGTGAATTTGGTAAAGTAACAGGATATAAAATTTACACACAGAAATCTCTTCCATTCCTATACACTAACAATGAAAATCAGAAAGAGAAATTAAGGAAACACTCCCATTTACCATTGAAACAAAAAGAAAAAAGTACCTAGGAATAAACCTACCAAAGGGAGCAAAAGCCCTGTATACATAAAACTATAAGACACTGATGCAAGAAATCAAAGACGATACAAACAGATGGAGAGACATACCATGTTCTTGGATTAGAAGAATCAACATTGTGGAAATGACTACACTACCCAAAGCAATCTACAGATTCATTGCAATCCCTATCAAATTACCAAAAGAAATTTACCAGCACTAGAATAAAAAATAAATAAAATTTGTGTGGAAACACAAAATACCCCAAATAGCCAAAGCAATCATGAGAAAGAAAAACTGAGCTGGAGGAATCAGGCTCCCTGACTTCAGAGTATAAAACAAAGCTACCGTAATCAAGACAGTATGGTAATGGTACAGAATCAGAAATATAGATCAATAGAACAGGATAGAAAGCCCAGAGATCAACCAATGCACATGCTGGGCAAACTGGAGAGCTACATGTAAAAGAATGAAATTAAAACACTTCCTAACACCATACACAAAAATAAACTCAAAATGGATTAAAGACCTAAATGTAAGGCCTGACCCTATAAGACTCTTAGAGGAAAACATAGGCAGAACACACTTTGACATAAATCACAGCAAGATCTTTTTTGACCCACCTCCTAGAGTAATGGAAATAAAATCAAAAATAAACAAATGGGACCTAATGAAACTTAAAATCTTTTGAACAGAAAAGGGAACCATAATCAAGACAAAAATACAACCTTCAGAATGGGAGAAATATTTGCAAACAAAGCAACTGACAAATGATTAATCTCCAAAATATAAAAGCAGCTCATGTAACTCAATATCAAAAAAACAAACAACCCAATCTTAAAATGGGAAGAAGACCTAAATAGACATTTCTCCAAGGAAGACGTAAGATTGCCAACAAACACATGAAAAGATGTTCAACATCATTAATGATTAGAGAAATGCAAATCAAAACTGCAATGAGGTATAACATCACACCGGTCAGAATGGCCATCATGAAGAAGTCTAAAAATGATAAATACTGGAGAGGGTGTGGAGGAAAGGGAACCCTCCTGTCCTGTTGGTGGGAATGTAAGTTGATACATCCACTATGGAGAACAGTATGAAGGTTCCTTAAAAAACTAAAAATCAAAATACCATATGACCCAGTAATCCCACTACTGAGCATATACCCTGAGAAGACCATAATTCAAAAACATACATGTACCACAATGTTCATTGCAGCACTATTTATAATAGCCAGGACATGGACACAACCTAAATGTCCATTGACAGATGGATGGATAAAGAAGATATGGTACATATATACAATGGAATATTACTCAGCCATAAAAAGGAACAAAATTGAGCTATTTGTAATGAGGTGGATGGACCTAGAGTCTGTCATACAGTGTGAAGTAAGTTCAGAAAGAGGAAAACAAATACCGTATGCTAATGGATATATATATATATATATATATATATATATATAATGTAAAAAAAATGGTACTGATGAACCTAGTGGCAAGGCAGGAATAAAGATGCAGATGTAGAGAATGGATTTGAGGACACAGGGCTGGAGGGGAAGCTGTGACAAGGTGAGAGGGTAGCACTGACATATATACACTACCAAATATAAAATGGATGGCTAGTGGGTCGCTGATGCATAACACAGGGAGATCAGCTCGATGCTTTGTGATGACAGAGGGGTGGGATAGGGATGGTGGGAAGGAGGCTTGAAAGGGAGGTGATGTGGTGATATATGTATACATATAGGTGATTCACTTTGTTGTACAGCAGAAACTAACACAACTTTTATAACAATTATACTCCAATAAAGATATTTAAAAAATAAATAAAAAGTAGTAAACTGGAATACTGATCTGAGGAAATTACTCAGAATGCATCACAAAGAGATCAAGAGATCTAAGACATGCCAGAGATGCATAGAGACAGGAGTGAAAGAATAAAAAGTTCCAATCTATGCTTAATAGTACTTTGATGGCCAGAGGAAATATTGGAAAATATTGTGGCTAAATTTTTCCCAGAATTGATGAAATATGCCATAACTAATGCCATTACAATAATTAAAATTGAAAACATAATGAACTTAATAGAGAATAGCCTAGATACAGCTGAAAAGGACATTAATGAATTGGAAGATATGTCAGACCTAACTACCCGTACTGAAGCAAAGAGACTCAAAAGGATGAATAAAAGAAAAGAGGAATAGGGAGAAAAAAAGGAAGAGGGATAAAGAGAGAATATAGCAAGAAGCTCTAAATTATTTTAAATTTGAACATCAAAATGAATGGAAAGGGAAGATGGTGTGTGGTAAGCGGAATAATGCCCTTTCTTCAAACATGTTTACATTCTAATCCCCACAACCTGTGAATACTTTCTAGTTACATGGTAAAAGAGATTTTGAAGATGTGAGTAAATTAAGAACCTTGAGATGGGGAGATTATTCTGGATTACACAGGTGGTTTTAGTATAATCACAATTGGAGGCAGGAGAGTCTGAGGTATCGAAAGTGATATGATAAAAGAGCAGAAGTAGAGAAGAGAGATGATGATAGTAAAAGAGGTCAGAGTGATTCATTTGCTGGCTTTGAAGATGGAAGAAGACCATGAGCCAAGGAAATAGGGAAGCCTCTGAAAATGAAAAAGGCAATGAACATATTCTTCCCCAGATTCCCCAGAAGGGACATAATCCTGCTAGCCCATTTTAGACTCTGTCCTCCATAACTATAAGGTAATAAATCTGTATTGTTTTAAACCATTATTTTGTGGTAAATAGTTAAGATTATTTACTAAAACTAAAGGGAAATACCAACCCACAGACATAAGAGAGATACAAATACACACACACACACACACATACAGACAAAACAAAACAAAACAAACAAACAAAATCAACCAAAACAACCCAGAAATCCAAGGAACCCCAAGCAAGATAATTAAAAATAAACCCACAAGAACACCACATAGCCAAACTGTAGAAAACCAAAGACAAAGAAATCATCTTAAGAGTAGGCAGACTACTCCATCCACTAAAACTCCTACTTGCAAATAAGCAACAGTAAGATCAATGCTCACTTCCCAAATGAATTTAAAAGAGAGCACAATGGAATGATATCTTCAAAGTGTTAGAAGAAAATGAATGTCAGTTTTAGAGTTATATACAAAATGAAAATATTCTTCAAATATAAAGAATATTTTTTTTTAATGCCAGCTAAAGAAAATTGAGTGAATTTCCCAAAAGCAGTTCAAAAGTAAGGGACATCCTAAAGAGTGTTGTTCAAATGGTCATAAGGGATACCTCTTGCAGCCATCCATAGAAGCTGAAGGAGAACCCTAATGCAGCCGTGGTGTAGGGCAAGTTGTTCATGACCAACTGCTAATGCAGTTTAATTTTACCTTTTGACCTTCCTTTTTCCCAGTTGAATGCGTATAACCCTTCTATCTTATTATGGCTTTCTCCTGGGTAAGCCAAATTTTATGATTTGATAGGTGTTGTAGGCAAAATACTAACCCCCAAAGACGTCTACATCCTAATTCCTGGAACCTGTAAATGTGTTAATTTACATGACAAAAGACAAATTTTACAGATATGATTAAGAATCTTGAGGTAGGAAGATAATTTCAGTTAATCTGTGTAGGTTCAATGTAATCACAAGTATCCTTAAAGGTGGAAGAGGGAGACAGAACATCAAAATCACTGATTTGAAGATAGTACATGGCTAGCTTTGAAGATAGATAAAGAGGCTACAAGTCAAAGAATTCAGGTGGCCTCCAGAAGCTATAAAAGACAAGGAAATGGAAAGGGAATTTGTTCCCTCTCCAGAAGGAACCAGCCCTGCTAATACCTTAACTTTAGCCCAGTGAGACTGATTTTGGATTTATGACCAGAAATGCAAGATAATAAATTTGTGTTGTTTAAGTCACTAAATTTGTGGTAATTAGTTGCCACAACTAATTACCACACAGTAGAAAACTAATACAGTAAGTCTAACAAAATCAAGCACATCATGGGCACAGGTGTTTGCATGAGTATTTGGTACTTCATCTATACCAGGCATTGCAGGAGCTGTTTTGTGAATAGTAAGTAGCTCACCACTGCAAATGGTTATGGAGTGGTTTTAGAATATTAGTGGACTATGGCATGATTCTCCAGGTGTGACTCACCATAAGTTCTTCATAGAATTTTTTTCTACCTTATAATAGGATCTTGTGCATCTTATGGGAGGCAAATCTGCTTTTACCTCAGCAGAGCTCTTTCTTTGTATGAGCTCCACTCAAATTTGACCGCATTTTGTGTTCCTTCTTAGATGGGACAGATAAATTTTCTCTACTGTTGAAAATTCATCCTCTAGAAAGCATGGAAACCTGCTAGAGAAAAAAAAAAGAAAGAAAAGAAACCTCATAGATATTGTGCTTCCTTTTTATTGATTTTAGACACATGTTGCAATAAATTGATTTTTTACTTTGAAAGGGATGTCCTAATGTGCTGAGGATCACTAGAACTATAAAAACTACTGATGTGGCAGGCTTCTAAATTTTCTGAGGGTTTATTTTGCACCCTTTTGAGCATGTGTATCTTACCAAGGCCTCCAAAGCACTTGCCAATTGTGCTAATCTAGTCTAGTAAATGTGATGTTATCAATAGAGTGAAAAATGTGATGTCCTGCAGTATGTCCAGATCACCAGGGTACTTTTGGACTATACTGTGACAAAGGACCAGAGAATTAATGTAGCCCTGTGTAATATGATATTTCACAAGTGCTGCTTTAATCCAGTTTTGAGATTACAGTTTTAAAAGCTCTCAATTCTTTTTTGGTGGGAAATTTGATAAAACCATATGCCAACCATTTTCTTTATAGGATCTAACATTCTTGTGTTAAAACACACACAATTTCTAGAGAACATGAGGCCAAACATCTAGGGATGACACCTTCTTCCTTCAACCCATAGAATCATTCAAAAGACTCACTTCACAAGACTCCCACAAACTATAGCTAACCCCACTCTCCCTACCATACATAAGCTGACTCCCTACAGTTCCAGATTACTATAGCTCTTTCCCTGGGTACAACTCCTTATGTGGCCCTGTGTGGTAGCCTTATCTCATTTGGAGCTATAAATAACAGAGTTCTACTTTTTATCTATCCAGATAGTCACTGTGTTGTGTCCCACCATCATCAGAACTTAACAAATGTTACAAACAATAAAAATAACCTAGAGGAAGATCATAATTACATATTGTTGTTAATTCTATATGAACGTTGTCCTTCTGCTTCTAATACTTCCTGGTAGGAATGAAAAAGTGCAAGATCAAATGTTAAATGTTATGTACCTGAAGCCATAATGATCTGCTCTAGTAAATATATATCTGGAACAAAAGTTACATTTGGGCTTAATTATTGGGTGGGTTTGTGCTAAGACACTGTGATCTGCCAAATTTTATCTCATTTCCATAAGAGTCAAACTGATAAATTAAATGAAAATATGATGGTGACTTTATTCTTAGTATCATTAAACATGGCACTAATCTGACATCAACTACTGGGATGTGACATTGTTTACAATATTCCATTTTGGCTGGAGTGAAGATTGTTTTAGAGGCTTCCACTTGATCTTCCCCAAGAAAATAGCTCTTACCCATATGCCGAGAAACCAATATAAGATTCTTCTAACAAACACCAAGTATATATATTCTAATTATGCATTAAGAGATTTGGGAAATAAATACTGAATTTGTCATTGGAACAAGTGAATGCATTGTGAGCTGTAACTGGCCTAGAAAGTCATTTACTTGGCCTTCACATATCCTAACAAACAAAAGGACCATAATGAGGCTTTAGATGCCTAGGTATCAATGTCAGTTATGACCCTGTGTTTAACAGTCCCCAAACATAGTTAATAGGGCAAGTTTCCTCTCATCCTATAATATCAGACACGTAGAAATTTATATATATATATATATATATATATATACTTTTTTAGGATTGGAGATGTGTTCCTCAGGGGACAAAACTCCCCTGCACTCTGTAAAACCAGCACAGGGCTGGAGACTGAGCAAAGGATTGTGACATTTTTGAGGAGTAACTGCCTTCCCCTTTTTGATCATCCATCACAGGTTTCTTCCAGCATTCTATGGTCATAAAAATTAAGCAGTTCCCTTATTAGATGCCCATCAGTCTTGTCCTTAAAATACTGTTGGCTATTAACCACATCTGTAGCTATCTGTGGGTCAGATACTTTGGAAGCCACACAGGCCTTGCTTCCCATTATGAAAATGTGGCTCCTGGCTTGTAATAACTTATTATTTTAGGATTATATTATCATCATTGATGTCAGTGAGTCAGGATCTATAACATCCCTTCTGTCATTCCTACATTACAGATGATGGCCACCACTGAGCTTCTGAATGATGCCAATGAATCCTTCATCAGGGAATTTTTACTGCTTTAGTAAACAGAGAGACTTCTAGGCATTTTTAAGAAACAGAATTGGGTGGAAGGATTTCCAATCAGCTTGTCCAATTTTCTGAGCCTTTGAACATTTGAACTAGAATAACAATTCTGGTTATTTATACTCCAGGTAGGGTGAATCATTATTTTTCTCAAGAGGGAAGGAGAAAGGGAGGGTGGAAGGAAGGGAAAGACAAAAAAGGGAGAGAAGGAAGAAAGAAGAAAAGGAGGATGAAATAGGCAAGATGTAAATAACACAACTACAAAAATCGATTTTAATTTGCATAGTGGAACACCACAATCAAGAGGAAAAAAGACATATCATTTTCAAGGACACATGTAATATTTACAAAAATTGACCATATGCTAGGACATACAGCAAAACTCAGAAAAGTTAAAAAAAATTAAAAACCTTAGATTATACAGAGTATGTTCTCTAACCACAGAGAGCACTCTTAATTTTTAAATTAAGCTAAAAATCAATAAACCAAGCGAAAATAGAAATTCACAGTGATTTAAATTAAGCAACAGACTCCTAAGTAAGCCATACATCAAAGAAAGCCATAACCTATATAAGAATGGATTTTTAAATGAAAAATAATGAGACTTGTGGGATGTGCCTAAAGTCAGCTTAGAGGAAAAAACTTCTAGTTTTAAATATATATACTAGAAAACAAGAGAGTGTGAAAAATTAATGATCCAGTATCCATCACAAAAACTTACCAAAAAAGTAGTAAACTGCATTTAAAAAAAGAAGATTAAAAAATATAAGGGACAAGAGGGCAGGCAGAAGAAGCAAGAAGAACTACAATCCTGCAGCCTGTGGAACAAAAACCATATTCACAGAACGACAGATAAGATGAAAAGGCAGAGGGCTATGTACCAGATGAAGGAAAAGATAAAACCCCAGAAAAAAAATGAAATGGAGATAGGCAATCTTCCAGAAAAAGAATTCAGAATAATGATAGTGAAGATCATCCAGGACCTCGGAAAGAGAATGGAGGCAAATATAGAAAAGATACAAGAAACGTTTAACAAAGATCTAGAATAATTAAAGAACAAATAAACAGAGATGAACAATACAATAACTGAAATGAAAAATACACTAGAAGGAATCAGTAGCAGAATAACTGAGGCAGAAGAATGGTAAGTGACCTGGAAGACAGATGGTGGAATTCACTGCTGTGGAAGAGAATAGAGAAAAAAGAATGATAAGAAATGAAGACAGCCTAAGAGACTTCTGGGACAACATTAAATGCAACAACATTTACATTATAGGGGTCCCAGAATGATAAGAGACAGAGAAAAAACCCGAGAAAATATTTGAGGAGATTACAGTCAAAAACTTCCATAACATGGGAAAGGAAATAGCCACCCAAGTCCAGGAAGCACAGAGTGTCCTATACAGGATAAACCCAAGGAGACACATGCCAAGACATATAGTAATCAAATTGGCAAAAATTAAAGACAAAGAAAAGTTATTGAAAGCAGCAAGGGAAAAACGACAAATAACATACAAGGGAGCTCCCATAAGGTTAACGGTTGATTTCTCAGCAGAGACACTAAAAGCCAGAAGGGAGTGGAAGGATACACTTAAAGTGATGAAAGGGAAGAAGCTACAACCAAGATTACTCTACCCAGCAAGGATCTCATTCAGATTTGATGGAGAAATCAAAAGCTTTACAGACAAACAAAAGCTGAGAGAATTCAGCACCACTGAACCAGCTCTACAATAAATGCTAGAGGAACTTCTCTAAATAAGAAACACAAGAGAAGAAAAAGACCTACAAAAAACAAACCCAAAGCCATTAAGAAAACAGTAATAGGAACACACATATCGATAATTACCTTAAAAATGAATGGAATAAGTGCTCCAACCAAAAGACACAGGCTTGCTGAATGGATACAAAAACAAGACCCATATATATGCTGTCTACAAGAGACCCACTTCAGACCTAGGGACTCATACAGACTGAAAGTGAGGGGATGGAAAAAGATATTCCATGCAAGTGGAAATCAAAAGAAAGCTGAAGTAGCAATACTCATATAACATAAAATAGACTTTAAAATAAAGAATGTTACAAGAGACAAGAAAGGACCCTATGTAATGATCAAGGGATCAATCTAAGAAGAAGATATAACAATTATAAGTATATATGCCCCCAATATAGGAGGACATCAATACATAAGTCACCTGCTAACAGCTCTAAAAGAGGAAATCAACAGTAACACAATAATAGTGGGGTATATTAACACCTTACTTATGCCAATGGACAGATCATACAAACAGAATGTTAGTAAGGAAACAAAAGCTTTAAATAACACAATAGACCAGATGGATTTAATGGATATTTGTAGAACGTTCCAGCCAAAGACAGCAGATTACACTTTCTTCTCAAGTGTGCATGGAACATTCTTCAGGATGGATCCCATCTTGGGTCACAAATCAAGTCTCAGTAAATTTAAGAAAATTGAAATCATATCAAGCATCTTTTCTGACCACAAGGCTATGAGATTAGAACTCAATTACAGGGAAAAAGTATGTAAAAAAACCCACAAACACAAGGAGGCTAAACAATACATTACTAAATAACCAAGAGATCACCAAAGAAATCAAAGAGGATATCAAAAAATACCTAGAGACAAATGACAATGAAAACACGATGATCCAAAACTTATGGGGTGCAGTGAAAGCAGTTCTAAGAGGGAAGTTTATAGCTATAAATGCTTACCTCAAGAAACAAGAAAAATCTAAAATAAACAATTTAAACTTACACCTAAAGGAACTAGAGAAAGAAGAAAAAACAAATCCCAAAGTTAGAAGAAGGAAAGAAATTATAAAGACCAGAGCAGAAAAAAATGAAAGAGAAACTAAGAAAACAATAGCAAAGATTAATCAAACTAAAAGCTGGTTTTTTGAGAAGATAAACAAAATTAATAAACCATTAACCAGAATCATCAAGAAAAATAGGGAGAGGACTCAAATAAATAAAATTAGAAAAAGCAGAAGTTACAAGAGACACCACAGAATTACAAAGGATCCTAAGAGACTACTACAAGCAACACTATGCCAATAAAGTGGACAACCTGGAAGAAATGGACAAATTCTTAGAAAGGTATAACCTTCCAAGACTGAACCAGAGAGAAATAGAAAATATCAACAGACAAATCACAAGTATAGATTTTGAAACTATGATTAAAAATCTTCCAACAAACAAAAGTCCAAGACCACATGGCTTCACAGGTGAATTCTACCAAATATTTAGAGAACAGCAAACACCTATCTTTCTCAAAGTCTTCCAAATATTTGTAGAGGAAGGAAAACTCCCAAACTCATTTTATGAGGACACCATCACTCTGATAGCAAAACCAGACAAAGATACTACAAAAAAAAAGAAAATTGCAGACCAACATCACTGATGAATATAGATGCAAAAATCCTGAACAAAATACTAGCAAACAGAATCCAACAACACATTAAAAGGATCATACACCATGATCAAGTGCATGTTATCCAAGAGATGCAAGAATTCTTCAATATACACAAATCAATCAATGTTATACACCATATTAACAAATTGAAGAAGAAAAAGCATATGATCATCTCAATAGGTGCAGGTAAAGCTCTTGACAAAATTCAACACCCATTTATGATAAAAAAAAAAAAACTCTCCAGAAAGTGGACATAAAGGGAACCTTCTTCAACATAATAAAGGCCATATATAACACATCCACAGCAAACATCTTCTCAATGGTGAAAAATTGAAAGCATTTTGTCTAAGATCAGGAACAAGAAAAGGATGTCCACCCTCACCACTATTCTTCTACATAGTTTTGGAAGTCCTAGCCACAGCAATCAGAGAAGAAAAAGAAATAAAAGAATACAGTTTGGAAAAGAAGAAGTAAAACTGTCACTGTTTGCAGATGACATACTATACATAGAGAACCCTAAAAAGGCCACCAGAAAATTACTGGAGCTAATCAATGAATTTGGCAAAGTTGCAGGATACAAAATTAATGCACAGAAATCTCTTGTATTTTTATACACTAATGATGAAAAATCTGAAACAGAAATTAAGGAAGCATTCCCATTTACCATTGCAACAAAAAGAATAAAATACCTAGGAATAAACCTATTTAGGGAGACAAAAAACAAGTAGGCAGAAAACTATAAGACACTGATGAAAGAAATTGAAGATGATACAAACAGATGCAGAGATATAACATATTTTTGGATTGGAAGAAACAGTATTGTGAAAATGACTATACTACCCAAAGCAATCTAGAGATTCAATGCAATCCCTATCAAATTACCAATGGCATTTTTTACGGAACTAGACCAAAAAAATCTTAAAATTTGTATGGATACACAAAAACCCAAAATAGCCAAAGCAGTCTTGAGAAAAAAATCCGGAGCTGGAGGAATCAGACTCCCTATCTTCAGATTATACTACAAGCTACAGTAATCCAGACAATAAAGTACTGGCATAAAAACAGAAATATAGATCAATGGAACATGATAGAAAACCCAGAGATAATCCCACACACCTATGGTCAACTAGTCTATGACAAAGGAGGCAAGGATATAGAAGGTAGAAAGGACATTCTCTTCAATAAATTGTGCTGGGAAACCTGGACAGCTACATGTAAAACAATAAAATTAGAACATTCCTTAACACCATACACAAAAATTAACTCAAAATGGATTAGAGACGTAAGGGTAAGACCGGACACTAAAAACTTTTAGAGGAGAACATAGGAACAACACACTTTGACATAAATCACAGCAGGGTATTTTTTGATCCACCTCCGAGAGTAATGGAAATAAAAACAAAAATAAACAAATGGGACCTAATGAAACTTAAAAGCTTTTTCACAGCAAAGGAAACCATAAACAAGACGAAAAGACAATCCTCAGAATCAGAGAAAATATTTGCAAATAAATCATCAGACAAAGGATTAATCTCCAATATATATAAACAGCTCATGCAGGTCAATATCAAAAAGCAAACACCCCAATCAAAAAAATGGGTAGATGACCTAAATAGACATTTCTCCAAAGAAGATACACAGATGGCCAAGAAGCACATGAAAAGCTGCTCAATATCACTAATTATTAGAGAAATGAAAATCAAAACTACAATGAGGTATCACCTCACATCAGATAGAATGGGAATCATCAGGAAATCTACAAACAACAAATACTGGAGAGGGTGTGGAGAAAAAGGGAACCCTCTTGCATTGTTGGTGGGAATGTAAATTGATACAGCCACTATGGAGAACAGTATGGAGGTTGCTTAAAGAACTAAAAATAGAATTACCATATGACCCAGCAATCTCACTACTGGGCATATACCCAGACAAAACCATAATTCAAAAAGACACATGCACCCCAATGTTCATTGCAGCACTATATACAATAGCCAGGTCATGGAAGCAACCTAAATGCCCACTGACAGACGAATAGATATATAAGATGTGGGGACCAGGAGAAGATGGCGGAAGAGTAAGATGCAGAGATCAACTTCCTCCTCACAGATACATCAGAAATATATCTACACGTGGAAATGCTCCTATAGAACACCTAATGAATGTTGGCAGAAGACCTCACACCTCCCAAAAGGCAAGAAACTCTCCATGTACCTGGGTACGTAGGGCAAAAGAGAAAACAGAGACAAAAGAATAGACACAGGACCTTCACCAGTGGGAGGGAGCCATGAAGGGGGAAAGGTTTCCAAACAATAGGAAGCCCCTTTGTGGGCAGAGTGTGGGTGGCAGAGCGGGGACCTTCGGAGCCATAGAGCAGAGAGCAGCAACAGGGGTGCAGAGGGCTAAGCGGAGAGATTCACACACAGAGGATTGGTGCCAAACAGCACTCACCAGCCTGAGAATAGTATGCTCAACCGCCAAGGTGGGTGGGGGCTGGGAGCTGAGGCTCGGGCTTTGGTCAGTGAGCAGGGGAATGACTGGGGTTGGTGGCATGAACACAGCCTGAAGGGGGCTAGTGCACCACGCCTAGCTGGGAGGGTGTCTGGGAAAAAGTCTGGACCTGCTGAAGATGTAAGAGACTTTTTCTTCCCTCTTTGTTTCCTGGTGTGAAAGGAGAGGGGATTAAGAGTGCTGCTTAAAGGAGCTCAAGAGACAGGAGCAAGCCGCAGCTAACAGCACAGACCCCAGAGACGGGCACGAGACACTAAGGCTACTGCTGCCACAACCAAGAAGCCTGTGTGTGAGCACAGGTCACTTTCCACACCTCCCCTCCTGGGAGCCTGTACAGCCTGCCACTGCCAGGGTCCTGTGACCCAGGGACAACTTCCCTGGGAGAATTCATGGCAATCCTCAGGCTGGTGCAATGTCATGCTGGCCTCAGCCGTGGCAGGCTTGCCCTGCATCCATAGCCCTGCCTCACCCTGGCCTGAGTGAGCCAGAGCACAGGAATCAGCTGCTCCTTTAACCCCGCCCCAGAAGAGCAGACACCCTCAGGAGACCTACACACAGACATGGGTCCAAATCCAAAGCTGAAGCCCGGGAGCTGTGGGAACAAAGAAGAGAAAGGGAAATCTCTCCCAGCAGCCTGAGAAGCAGTGAATTAAATCTCCATAATCAACTTGATGTACCTGCATCTGTGAAATACCTGAATAGACAATGAATCATCCTAAATTGAGGAGGTGGACTGTGAGCAAGATATATTATTTTTCCCCTTTTACTCTTTTTGTGAGAGTGTATGCGCATGCTTCTGTGTGAGATTTTGTCTGTATAGCTTTGATTTCACCATTTATCCTAGGATTCTGTCCGTCCATTTCTTTTTTATTCTTTTTTTCTTTTACTTTAAAATTTTTTTCATAACAATTATTTTTTTTATTTTAATAATGTTATTTTATTTTATCTTACTTTATTTGGTTTCATTTTATCCTCTTTCTTTATTTCTTTCTAATTTTTCTCACTTTTATTCTGAGCCGTGTGGATGAAAGGATCTAGGTGCTCCAGCCAGGAGTCAGTGCTGTGCATCTGAGGTGGGATAGCCGACTTCAGGACACTGGTCAACAAGAGCCCGCCCAGCTCCACATAATATCAAATGGCAAAAATCTCCCAGAAACCTCCATCTCAACTCCAAGATCCAGCTTCACACAATGACCAGCAAGCTACAATGCTGAACACACTATGCCAAAAAACTAGCAAGACAGGAACACAGCCTCATCCATTAGCAGAGAGTCTGCAGAAAATAATAATAAGGGCACAGGCACCCCAAAACATGCCACCAGACGTGGACCTGCCCACCAAAAAGACAAGATCCAGCCTCATCCACTAGAACACAGGCACTAGTACCCTCCACCAGGAAGCCTACACAATCCACTGAACAAAACTTAGCCACTGAAGACAGGCACCAAAAACAATGGGAACCACGAACCTGCAGCCTGTGAAAAGGAGACCCAAAACACAGTAAGATAAACAAAATGAGAAGACAGAAAAACACACAGCATATGAAGGAGCAAGGTAAATATCCACCAGACCTAACAAATGAAGAGAAAATAGTCAGACTAACTTAAAAAGGAATTCAGAATAATGATAGTAAAGAAGATCCAAAATCTTGGAAGTAGAAGAGAGAAAATACAAGAAACATTTAACAAGGACCTAGAAGAACTAAACAGGAAGCAAGCAATGATTAACAACACAATAAATGAAATTAAACATACTCCAGAAGGGATCAATAGCAGAATAACTGATTCAGAAAAACGGATAAGTGACCTGGAAGATAAAATAGTGGAAAAAACTACTGAAGAGCAAATCTTAAAAAATGAAAAAAATGACAAGAACTTAGCACAGTCTCAGAGACCTCTGGGACAACATTAAATGCACCAACATTCATATAATAGGTGTCCCAGAAGAAGAGAAAAAGAAAGGGACAGAGAAAATATTTGAACAGACTGCAGTTGAAAACTTCCCAAATATTGGAAAGGAAATAGTGAATCAAGTCCAGGAATCACAAAGAGTCCCACACAGGATAACTCCGAGGATAAACGTGCCAAGACACATATTATTCAAAATATCAAAAATTAAATACAAAGAAGATATACTAAAAGCAACAAGAGAAAAGCAACTAAAAACACACAAGGGAATCTCCACAAGGTTAACAGCTGATCTTTCAGCAGAAACTCTGCAAGCAAGAAGGGAGAGGCAAGACATATTTAAAGTAATGAAAGAGAAAAACCTACAACCAACATTACTCTACACAACAATGATCTCATTCAGATTTGATGGAGAAATTAAAACCTTTACAGACAAGCAAAAGCTAGGAGAGTTCAGCACCACCAAACCAGCTTTACAACAAATGCTAAAGGAACTTCTCTAGGCAAGAAACACAAAAGAAGGAAAAGACCTACAATAACAAACCCAAACCAATTAAGAAAATGGGAATAGGAACATGCATATCAATAATTACCTTAAATGTAAATGGACTAAATGCTCCCACCAAAAGACACAGAGTGGCTGAATGGATACAAAAACAAGACCTATATATCTGCTGTCTAAAAGAGATGCACTTCAGACCTAGGGACACACACAGACTGAAAGTGAGGGGATGGAAAAAGATATTTCATGCAAATGGAAATCAGAAGAAAGCTGGAGTAGCAATTGTCACATCAGACCAAATAGACTTTAAAATAAAGACTATTAGAAGAGACAAAGAAGGACACTACATAATGATCAAGGGATCGATCCAAGAAGAAGATATAACAATTGTAAATATATATGCACCCAACCTAGGAGCACCTCAATACATAAAGCAAATACTAACAACCATAAAAGCAGAAATCGACATTAAAACAATCATTCTACGGGACTTTAACACCACACTTTCACCAATAGACATATCATCCGAAATGAAAATAAATGAGGAAACACAAGATTTAAATGATACATTAAACAAGATGGAGTTAATTGATATTTATAGGACATTCCAACCAAAAACAACAGAATACACATGTTTCTCAAGTGCTCATGGAACATTCTACAGGATAGATCATATCTTGGGTCACAAATCAAGCCTTGGTAAATTTAAGGAAATTGAAATTGTATCAAGTATCTTTTCCGACCACAGTGCTATGAGACTAGATATAAATTACAGGAAACGATCTGTAAAAAATACAAACACATGGAGGCTCAACAATACACTACTTAATAACCAAGAGATCACTGAAGAAATCAAACACAAAATGAAAAAATACCTAGAAACAAATGACAATGGAAACACGAGAACCCAAAACATATGGGATGCAGCAGAAGCAGTTTTAAGAGGGAAGTTTATAGCAAAACAATCCTGCCTTAAGAAAACGGGAAACATCTCAAATAAACAACCTAACCTTGCACCTAAAGCAATTAGAGGAAGAAGAAGAAGAAGAACAACAACAACAAAAAAAAAAAGTTAGCAGGAGGAAAGAAATCATAAAGATCACATCAAAAATAAATGAAAAAGAAATGAAGGAAACGATAGCAAAGATCAATAAAACTAAAAGTTGTTTTTTTGAGAAGATAAAAAAAATGATAAACCATGAGCCAGACTCATCAAAAAAAAAAAAGGGGAGAAGACACAAATCAATAGAATTAGAAATGAAAAAGGACAAGTAACAACTGACACTTCACAAATACAAAAGATCATGAGAGATTACTACAAGCAACTCTATGCCAATAAAATGGACAACCTGGAAGAAATGGACAAATTTTATGAAATGCACAACCTGCTGAGAATGAACCAGGAAGAAATAGAAAATATGAGCAGACCAATCACAAGCACAGAAAGTAAAGCTGTGATTAAAAATCTTCAAAAAAAAAAAAAAATAAGCACAGGACCAAATGGCTTCACAGGCGAATTCTGTCAAATATTTAGAGAAGAGCTAACACCTATCCTTCTCAAATTCTTCCGAAATATAGAAGAGGGAAGAACACTCCCAAACTCATTCTATGAGGCCACCATCATCCTGATACCAAAACCAGAAAATGATGGCACAAAGAAAGACAAATACAGGCCAATATACTGATGAACATAGATGCAAAACTCCTCAACAAAATACTAGCAAACAGAACCCAGCAGCACATTAAAAGGATCATACACCATAATCAAGTGCAGTTTATTCCAGGAATGCAAGGATTCTTCAATATAGGCAAACCAATCTATGTGATACACCATATTAACAAAATGAAGGAGAAAAACCATATGATCGGACTTCCCTGGTGGTGCAGTGTTTGAGAGTCCACCTGCCGATGCAGGAGTCACGGGTTTGTACCCCAGTCCGGGAAGATCCCACATGCCGCAGAGTGGCTGGACCTGTGAGTCCTGGCCAATGAGCCTGCGCATCCGGAGACTGTGTTCCGCAACGGGAGGGGCCACAGCAGTGAGAGTCCCGCATACCTCAAAAATAAATAAATAAATAAATAAATACATATGATCCGGTCAATAGATGCAGAGAAACCTTTCAACAAAATTCAACACCCATTTATGATAAAAACCCAGAGAAAGTAGGTATAGAGGGAATTTTCCTCAACATCATAAAGGCCATATATGACGAACCCACAGCCAGCATCATCCTCAATGGTGAAAAACTGAAACCATTGCCACTAAGATCAGGAACAAGACAAGGTTGCCCACTCTCACCACTCTTATTCAACATAGATTTGGAAGTTTTAGCTACAGCAATCAGAGAAGAAAAGGAAATAAAATGAATCCAAATAGGAAAAGAAGAAGTAAAGCTGTCACTGCTTGCAGATGACATGATACTATATATAGAGGATCCTAAAGATGTTACCAGAAAACTACTAGAGCTAATCAGTGAATTTGGTAAAGTAGCAGAATACATAATTATTGCACAGAAATCTCTGGCATTCCTATATACTAATGATGAAAAATCTGAAAGTGAAATTAAGAGAACACTCCCATTTACCATTGAAAGAAAAAGAATAAAATACCTATGCATAAACCTACCTAAGGAGACAAAAGACCTTTAAGCAGAAAATTATAACACCCTGATGTATGAAATTAAACATGATACAAATAAATGGAGAGATATACCATGTTCCGGGATTGGAAGTATCAACATTGTGAAAATGACTACTACTACCCAAAGCAATCTACTGATTCAATGCAATCCCTTTCAAACCACCACTGACATTTTTCACAGAACTAGAAAAAAAATTCACAATTTGAATGGAAACACAAAAGACCCCAAATAGCCAAAGCAATCTTGAGAATGAAAAATGGAGCTGGAGGAATCACGCTTCCTGACGTCAGACCATAATACGAAGCTTCAGTAATCAAGACAGTATGCTACTGGCACAAAAACAGAAATATAGATCAATCGCAAAGGATAGAAAGCCCAGAGATAAAGCCTCGCACATATGGTCACCTTATCTTTGATAAAGGAGGCAAGAATATACAGTGGAGAAAAGACAGCCTCTTCAATAAGTGGTGCTGGGAAAACTGGACAGGTACATGTAAAAGTATGAAATTAGAACACTTCCTAACACCAAACACAAAAATAATATCAAAATGGATTAAAGACCTAAATGTAAGGCCAGACACTATCAAACTCTTAGAGGAAAACATAGGCAGAACACTCTATGACATAAATCACAGTAAGATTCTTTTTGACCCACCTCCTAAAGAAAAGGAAATAAAAACAAAAATAAACAAATGGGACCTAATGAAACTTAAAAGCTTTTGAACAGCAAAGGAAACCATAAACAAGACCAAAAGACAACCCTCAGAATGGGAGTAAATATTTGCAAATGAAGCAAGTGACAAAGGATTAATCTCCAAATCTACAAGCAGCTTATGCAGTTCAATAACAAAAAAAAAAAAACAAAAAACAAACAACCCAATACAAAAATGGGCAGAAGACCTAAATAGACATTTCTCCAAAGAAGATACACAGACTACCAACAAACACATGAAATAATGCTCAACGTCATTAATCATTAAAAAAATGCAAATAAAAACTACAATGAGATATCATCTCACACCAGTCAGAATTGCCATCATCAGAAAATCTAGAAACAGTAAATGCTAGAGAGGGTGTGGGGAAAATGGAACCCTCTTGCACTGTTGGTGGGAATGTAAATTGATACAGCAACTATGGAGAACAGTATGGAGCTTCCTTAAAAAAACTAAAAATAAAATTACCATACGACCCAGCAATCCCACTACTGGGCATATACCCTGAGACAATTAAATTCAAAAAGAGTAACGTACCAAAATGTTCATTGCAGTTCTCTTTACAATAGCCAGGACATGCAAGCCACCTAAGTGTCCATCAACAGATGAATGGATAAAGAAGATGTGGCACATATATACAATGGAATATTACTGAGTCATAAAAAGAAACAAAATTGAGTTATTTGTAGTGAAATGGATGGACATAGTCTGTCATACAGAGTGAAGTAAGTCAGAAAGAGAAAAAAATAAATACCGCATGCTAATACATATCTATTGAATCTAAGAAAAAAAATAGGTCATGAAGAACCTAGGGATAAGATGGGAAGATAGACACAGTCCTACTAGAGAATGGACTTGAAGATATGGGGAGCGGGAAGGGTATGCCGTGGCAAAGAGAGAGAGTGTTATGTACATATATACACAACCAAACGTAAATTAGATAGCTAGTGGGAAGCAGCCGCATAGCACAGGGACATCAGCTCGGTGGTTTGTGACCACATAGAGGGGTGGGATAGGGAGGGTGGGAGGGAGTTAGACACAAGATGGAAGCAATATGGGAACATATGTATGTGTATAACTGATTCACTTTTTTATAAAGCAGAAACTTACATACCATTGTAAAGCAATTATACTCCAATAAAGATACAAAAGAAAAAGAAAATATGGTATATATATACAGTGGAATATTAATCAACCATAAAAAGGAACAAAATTGGGTCATTTGTAGAGACGTGGATGCATGTAGAGACTGTCATACAGAGTGAAGTAAATCAGAAAGATAAAAACAAATATCATATATTAATGCATATGTGTGGAATCTAGAAAAATGGTACAGAAGAACCTCTTTGCAGAGAAGAAATTGAGACACAGAAGTGGAGAAATAAATGTATGGACACCAAAGTGGGAATGCAGTGGGGGGTGGTGTTTGTGGTGTGATGAATTGGGAGATTGGGATTGACATGTATACACTGATGTGTATAAAATGGATGACTAAAATGAAAATGAATAAATAAATAAATAAACATTTATAAAAGCCATAAGGATGAGAGCAATATATAATATAATAAAATAAATAAATATACAGTCCTGGAAATCTATATAGTCAAATAAGTAGAAACTTCAAAGAAGTGGAAAATCCAATATCCAATGAATTTATGAAAATATGATTAACTTTACTTATTAGAGAATTGACAATCAAAACCACAATGAGACACTAATTCACATATCAGTCTCTCTAATTGTTTTCCTTCTTAATTTTCTTGGCTAGTATTGTGATGTCCTCTTCAGAATATATTTTTAAATTGGCTTATTAAATTTTATTCAAAAACATGGCAGAATCGAGAATTGACACATTGAGTATAGTTAATCCCTCAATCCAGAAAAATTATTTCCATTTAGTTGTCTTCTTTTATGTAGTTCAAAAAAGTTTGATAGTTCACCTTATATAGATTTTGTACATATTTTATCATTTTTATTCCTAAGTAAATGGAATTATTCTCTTAGGAAATCTAGGACAGGTATTGTGGTAATTGGCCTTCCATGAATACTAAAAAAAAAAAAAACCTTCAATATTCTGACATTTATAATTTTTTTAGTTCTCAATCTACTCATCCAAGAAAACTTTATACAAGAGAAGAACAATTTGCTTTAAAAATGAACAATCAGGGAATTAAAAGTTGCTCTCAGAAACTAAAAATATGTTTTTAATAATAGTTCAGACATTAGACATTAGATAGAGTGGAAGATAATATAAATGTCTCTCTGAAAGCAGGAGATTGTAATGTTTTGCAAATAATCTATCTGCTTACCTCTATTCACAGCCCCTTTGAAGCAAGCAGAAGCTAATAACAGGTTCTGGCAAAAGGAACACATTTATGTTACAGACTGAAGCATAGAAGAGAGAGTTTGAGTTATTTATGCCTGCTATAGTAATAATAGGAAACCTCATACTTGGATAACAGAGCTACAAGATCAAAGCTGCTTGAAATGTTCTGTGACATTTTTAGGTACATTTTCAACAACACCTTTTTGTTCTCTCAGATAGTATAATACAATGCAAAGGGAAGCATTACACATAAACTATTTTATCAGTGGATATTTTGACTAGTAAGTCTCTATATCTCTATGACTATTGATTTTTTTTTGAAGAAAATTTAGCCTAGACAATTTAAGAGGAAAGTGTTCAAAAAGTACTGGCTAAACTATCTATATAGTTGGAAATTTAAGCCTGTCCACATATAGTCATGAATGGAACAACCCGTTTTAGCGTGGTAAACATTTTAATTCAGGTTTACATGCTCTTACTCTTAGAAGCTATAGATTAGAAGAAATAATACATTATTTAATGATAGACCAAAGATTAAAATATGACTATTAAAGATCAACATACCTACATTATTTTAATGCAGTAAGAAGCAAGTTCAGAAAATATGATTATTTCCTTTTCACACAGACAATTTTTAAAACAGAGATTGACACATGTACTGGAAGGTCCAATGAGTTTTTCTTGTCCAAACAACCTCACCCTTTAATTCTATTCTCTCAAATGAGAAAATCTACTCTTTTTAATCAATAGTATGTGCATTAATTCAAACCATGTCTTGCTCCCTCTTAGGAACTCTATGAATTTCTAACTTCCTGTGATCACCTTTGAGATTTGTGCCCCTGCTGAATAACTGAAGCATACCAGAAAACACTACGTTTTTGTGTACTTTTTCTTTTTTAAAACACTAACATGAGCCAAAAGGAATTTGCTAAATACAGGGTGAGTGTTTCATAACTCTTCAAAAAGTTATAGCATGGGTTCTTAATGCAACATAACATATTAGTCAATATAAAACTTTTGAAATACAAGAGAAAAATAAAATGTATCCTTAAAAATTAAAATGAAGGAGATTATGGAATCAAGAAAACATCCTGGTGATTAAGAAAAATTAAGTAATAATGTACACCCACTCCAAACCACACACTCACAAAACCAATGCAAAAGATCATCTTAGTTGGGAGTAAATTTTTACAAGTATTACACTTTTTAAAGGCAACAGGTTACACACATGCTTTTATAAATGTTCAGTTATTATAAAACAAGGAAAACACTTTAGTAATTATATTCATTAATATATCAAATAAAAGGATTTTAAATAGTGTGGGTTGTAGTTTTTAAGGTGAGGGTATATAGTTTTAAATGTAAATAATCCATTCCAAATGGACAATATCATGATTTCAATAGGCAGTTTATTTTTAATTGGTATTTAGATCATTCTAAGTTATTAATTACTTTATTTAGGTGTAATGAGGTATAATTTATATGCAATAAACATTATTTTAAACATATAATTCAATAAGTTTTGAAAAATGTATGAGTTCAAAATTACTAAAATCAAGACAAAGAACCTTTCCTTCCTCCACATCGCTGGTACAAAGCAATGACTTATGTTTCTGCTGTTATTGTTTTGCCTTTACTAGAACTTCATATAATGGAATCTTACAATTCTTAGACTCATTTTTCAAGATTTTTGCTCTTAGCATAATGCTTTTGAAATAATTCTATATAGTTGTATGATCAATAATCATTTCTTTTTTTAATTGAACATTTTATTGAGATAATTATAGATTTGTGTGCAGTTGTAAGAAATAACATGGAGAGATCCTGTGTTTGCTGTACCCAGTTCCCCACAGTGATAACATCTTGAAAACCTATAGCACCACATCACAACTAGGGAATTCACATTCATACAATATACCTATCTTATTTAGATGTTTTTGTTTTATTTGTATTTGTGTATGTCTGTGTGTGAATTTAATTCTACACAATTATCATATGAGTACGTAGGTTTATATATTCACCACTGCAGTCAGAAGAGTTCCATCAGCATAAGGCTCCCTCATGATCCCTTTTATATACACACATACCTCCTGCCTGTCCAGCCCCAATTGCAAAACTTTGGCAACAACTAATCTGTCCTACATTCCTAAAAATTTGGCATCCTAAAATTGTTTTTTTGTTGTTGTTTTTGTTACACGGGCCTCTCACTGTTGTGGTCTCTCCCATTACGGAGCACAGGCTCCAGGAGCTCCGGCTTAGCGGCCATGGCTCATGGGCCCATCTGCTCCGCGGCATGTGGGATCTTCCCAGACTGGGGCATAAACCCGTGTCCCCTGCATCGGCAGGCAGACTCTCAGCCACTGTGCCACCAGGGAAGCCCTTAAAATTGTTTTTTAAGTGGAATCAGGCAATAGGTAACCTTTGGGATTGGTACTTTTTTCACTTAGTATAATTTACTGGAGATTCATCCACGTTGTTGGATGTAACAATATTTATTCATTTTATTGCTGAGGAGTACTGCATGATACATCAGTTTGCTAGGGCTGCCATAACAAAGAGTCACAAACTCTGTGGCTTATAAAACAGAAATTCATTGTCTCACAGTTCTGGAAGCTAGAAGTCTAAAATCAAATGTCAGTGATGTTGGTTCCTTCTGAGGGCTGTGAGAGAAGGAGCTCTTCCAGGCCTTTCTCCTTAGATTGTAGATGGCTGTTTTCTCCCTACATGTTCACATTGCCTTTCCTCTGTATGTGCCTCTGTGTTCAAATCTCCCCTTTTTGTAAAGATGCCAGGTGTATTTGATTAAGACCTCATTTTAAAATGACCTCATTTTAACTTGATTCCTTCTGCAAAGATATTATCTCCAAAAATAACGTCATATTATGAGGCACTGAGAGTTAGGACTTTAAGATATAATTTGGGGGGGTACAAAATTCAACCTATAACAATTCACCTACTCACCCTGCAAAATCCATATCCTTCTGATATGTAAAATATATTCACCCTATTTCAACATCCCCAAAATTTTTAACTCATTCCTGCATTAATTCTAAATCCAAAATTTCATCAAAATGTCATCTATATCATGTATGAAGGATATTCAAGGTATAAGTCAACTGCAGGCAAAATTCATCTCCAACTATATCCTGTGAAACCAGAAAATTAGTTGTCTGCTTACAAACTACAATGACAGGACAGGTATTGGGTAGATATTTCTATTCCAAAATGGAGAAATTAGAAGAAAGAAAGGGATCATAAGTCAGGTCCCAAGCAACTCCAAAACATAGCAAGGCAAATGCCATTTTTAAGACAATTCTTTTAGAACGCTTTTAGGTTCAAGCAAAATTGAAAAAGTACAGAAATTTCTCAGATACACCCTGCTCCCACACATGCATTGCCACCACAATTATCAACATTCCTCATGAGAGTGGTACATTTGTCACAATTGATGGACACATCATCTTCACCCAAAATCTGTAGATTACATTACAGTTCATCCTTCACATTGAACATTCTACATGTAGACAAGTGTAAGGTAACATGTATCTATCCTTATGGTGTCATACAGAATATTTTCACTGCTCTAAAATTCCTCTGTAATATACATGATGACTATAGTTAACTCTGCTGTATGAAATAGAAGAAAGTTGTTAAGACAGTAGATCCTAAGTGTTCTCATTACAAAGAGAATTTTTAAAATTTTCTTTTTATTTTATCTATATGAGATGATGGATGTTAACTGAACTTACAGTGGTAATAATTTTAAAACATATGTAGATTAAACTACCATGCTGTATATCTTAAACTTACACAGTGATTTATGTGTATTATATAGCTTTTTTTTTTTGTGGTACATGGGCCAATCATTGTTGTGGCCTCTCCCATTGTGGAGCACAGGCTCCGGATGCACAGGCTCAGCGGCCATGGCTCATGGGCCCAGCTGCTCCATGGCATGTGGGATCTTCCTGGACTAGGGCCTGAACCCTTTTGTCCTGCATCAGCAGGCGGACTCTCAACTACTGTGCCACCAGGGAAGCCCCTATAGCATATTTTTACTACCCTAAGTATCCTCTGTTCTCTGCCTATCCATCCTCCCACCCACAACCCCTGGCAAAAACTGATCTTTTTATTGTCTCCAGAGCTTTACCTTTTCCAGAATCATAGAGTTGGAATCATACAGTTTATAGCCTTTTCAGATTGCCTTATTTTACTTAGTAATATGCATTTAAGTTTCCTCTACATCATCATGGCTTGATAGCTCATTTCTTTTTAGCATTGAATAATATTCCACTGTCTAGATTGACAGTTTATTTATCCATTCACTTACTGAAAGACATCTTGTTTTTTTCCAAGTTTTGCAATTATAAATAAAGCTTCCATAAACATCTGTATACATGTTTTTGTGTGGACAAATTTTCCACTCCTTTGAGTAAATAAGTTGTGCAATTGCTGGATTATATGGTAAAAGTACATTTCGTTTTGCAAGAAACTACCAAATTCTCTTCCAAAGTGGCTGTACCATTTTGCATTTCCATCAGCTACTTATGTCCACATCCTCGCCTGCACTTGTTGTTATCAGTGTTTTGGCCATTCTAATAGGTGTGCAGTGGTTTCTCATTGTTTTAATTTGCTTTTCCCTGATAGTACATTATATAGAGAATCTTTTTATGTAAAAAATAAAAGTTTCATTAGATCTAAATTACATTAGTCCTTAAGAGTCAAGAATAATCATTTTTGGCTTGATACTCAGCTCTCCAGGTCCAGTGGATAAGACACACTGGGACAGAAGTCCTTCTGAACCTACCAGGTAATGGTCTCACTTTCCTGACCCACTGGGGTGGAATCCAGCCCACAGCTTTGCCAGGAAGAAGTTGTGGTCCCAAGGCTCTGGGAAGCCCTGTCTTCAAAGCTTGTGGTGGCCCCATTGTCAAGGTAGTCCTCTGCCTCAGCACATGCATTATTAACCATCAATCATAAACTTGCAGTGATTAAGCCAATGTGTTATTATCCCACACTGTGACAGATAATCCAATATAATTTAAAAAGAAACTCAGAAACAGACTCATGAATATATAAAATCTTACTATGTGACAGAAGTGGCATACAGCTTAGTGAGAAATAATTAAATATTTACTAAATTATAATGGGTTAACTGATTATGGATTTGGGGAAAATAAAAGTTCATCCATATATTACACATAAAATCTAACAGCAGGGACATACATATATCCCTAGCTGTGTTCTTTGACATGGTTCCTAGAAAACATATAAAAATATCCATTTACAAGGGAATGGTTAAATAATTTGTGGTACATTCATTTAAAAGGTTTATGTACATATAGCTGTTAAAATAAAAAATCTATAATTTTATTCATAAAATATAAAAGAATCTCAGGAAATTTATGGAGAGAATATGTAATATTATTTATATAAATCTTCAAAATATATAAATTTTAATAATACATTTTTAAAAATATACATTTATATGTATATATAAAACTAAAATGAAAAAGCAATTTTATTTTTTAAAGAACAATGATAAGCAAGAAATTCACCAGGGTTTATCTTTTGGTATAAAGAAAAGATTTACCTATGAAAAGAGAAATCATAGGGAATTTCAAAAGAAGTAGTAATATTCTATTTCTTAAACTGACTGATGAATACTAGTCTAGGTGTTTTATTATCCTTATACTCCATGTATTTTTATTCTTTATAAGCAGAAAATAGATTAGAATAAAACAATTTTAAAAACTGCCATACAGTTGGATACATGAAGTGTGCAGGACAGCAAGCAGAGAGACCGGTAAAGAGACTAGTTTAATAATATAGGTTACATGTGAGGATATGAATTTTGGCATTAATATTAGTGATGGATATGGATAGAATAAATACTTAGGAGATAAGATCAATGGAATTGCAGTGTCAAGCATATCAGTTAGAATTCAGTGCAGAAAATAGAAAATAAAGTTTTTAAACAGAAAAAAAAATACTACAAACAGGAAAAGGTTAAATGCTCATATTCTAGACTGGGCTTTTGGAGTGACTCAAAGAACAACAGAGAAATGATCTATTAAAGGAAATTTTATCTTTGAGATCAAACTAGAGCTGTATGCATGTAGTAGTCACTGCTTCAACCATCTCTCCCCAAAACTAGATGATAAGCACCAAAAGCTGTTTCCCAATAATTAGGAAACAAGATCAATAATACTGTATTTAAACATATTTTTTATACCCACTGCACTAGAGAAAGTAATCTGGAACAATGTTACAGGAAAGCATCACATTTCCAAATTTTATTTGTGAAAAGGAACCCCTCAGGGTCACAGAAAGTTGTCCAATACCTCATTTTCCTTCAAAATCTCAGAAGAGTGAATCTAATTAGTGAACTTAATTCATAATAAAAATCCCTATTTTCATGGAAGACTTAGAAATGTGTTTTTGAGCTTCCCACACTCTCACACACACACACACAAAAAGCAATAAAAATTGGTTAAGCCTATTCAAAGGAAGTACAACAGAATTTTTAAATTAGGGAGGAACTTAGATTGTGTCTCGTTTCTGACTTTTGCTGCTGTGTAGATGATACTGCCATTCAGTATGATAATGAATACAGATTTTATTTTTTTCAGTGGAGAAGTATAAGATACTATAACTTGGGAGAGTAATTTGATCTGGGGATAGAGTATATAGATGGTAACTAAAACCATGAGGCAGACGTAATTATCAGGAAGCATGTGTAAGGTGAGAAGAAAACAGGTCCTATGACTTGGAAAATATCAGCGTTTACAGAGCAAGCAAAAGACTCTTAGTTATGTATCAAAGTCAACATTTGAATCCATACTTATCTCACTCTTTGAAGTCCATAATTTTATTGTTAATAATCTATTGCTTTTCACTTACATGGTTACATTTTTATTTAGAAAGATAATTATGCTATCAGCTTAGATAGTGGGTCATCTGTAAGCTTTCAAAACCATTCATTTGTAACAATATCAATGATTTTTTTTCAAATAAACATATTAATTCTAGAAACTGAATATTTCATAATAACAACAGTGTTGAAAGGTAAGAATTTAAAATTTTAAATATTGTCTCAGGGAACATGAGGTGATTCTCAGTTTCAGTCATTTTTATCAATCTGAGAATTGATAAAAATCAATCCCAGTGTTAAGATTTTAAGAAAAACGGAGTGTAAGTAATAATGAAGAAACTGGATTGGTAGAACTTCTATGTAAACAATGTAAAGTTGAAATAACACTTCACCAGAGTCCAAATAGCCTGAGTCATGTTCTCAACTATGGCTCTTTACTGTCCTTATATACTTCTTTATTTCATCTCTCTGTCCTTTGACATTCTCAACTATCTACCTTGAGTTTGCATGATATTCTTAATGCCTGAAAGAAGAAACAACAGTGTACATAAGAGTTAATTTGAATTATTTCAGATCTTTCACTTACATATTTTAATAGTCATCTTTTTGCTATTTCAAGCCTCATGCATTTGTATATAGTTTCTCTGTTATGAATCATACTCCTTCACCAAAACTTGTTTAATTAATGAAAACTCTCTCTGCCCCTTCTTTTCTTTCTTTGTACATTTTCTGTTTCCCTTGACTTCCCAAACAGTACTTTATCTGTGATAACTACTCTCCCATCATTTTAATAAGTTTCTGTCTCCTCAGATGTGTTGAATGAGGGACCAGAAATATAAATTCTATAAACTTTGTCATTTTTGTTTATATAGCTGCCTTGTACTAAATTGCAAATTCCCTGAATTTACCTTTGCTGTCTTATTCATCTTTATATCTTTAGCTTTTAGCTCAATAGCTGGCCATATATCTGGAATCTAGAAATACTTGTTGACAAGATGAGTAATTTGATTCATTGTATAAACACAAAACAAGAAGATGTATAATAAATAATATGAAATTATGTAGAAGAGGACCAAATTCTTTCTCAACCACTGACAGAATTAGTGAGCATAGGAGACCATACAGTGACACAAGGCAGGAGAGAAAGATATTTGGAAGAAGAAAGGGTATAAAATCAAACCCAGAGAGTACAACTGAATATTACCTTCTCATAAGTTTGAGTTTTAGTACTCAAAAGACATCCTATTATTTGTAGGTCACAAGGGAACTAGTGACACAAAACGGGTGTGCAATACTAAAAATTATCTAGTTGACACGGAGTTGGGAATTCTACTCTTTGGGAAATTTGATTTATGTGAGAAACACCAGTAGTTCTCACAAAGCTCAAATGCATACTCAGCACTACCCAGTAATTCTACTTGCTTTCTCTAATATCTTGGATTTTCCTTTTACCAGAACAACTATTTCACACCTTCTAGTCTCTCCTCAAACCACCAATATTAGTTTATTTTCAGTCTGATATGATGGCTCTATTTCTTATTTCAAGCAACAAATAGAAATGATCTGATGACTCTCTTATCTTTCCACTTACAAACTTAGATGCATCTGTAACCAAATACTCTGCTCTTAATTTCTGTCAATATAGATGGAGTGTTCATGCTTCAACAGCAGGCCACAACATTTTTGTTTGGTTTTAAATATGATTTATTCTCACATTCTCAATTAATTCACTCTTATGAATGTCTCCTTTTCTGTATCATCAACTCTTTTCCCTATTAGATAATTCCTATCACCATAAATCATGCTGAGATTCATTAATTTAGTGAGATTCATTCATTCATTAATTTAGTGAGTTAACAAATATTTATTACTCTCTATTATATTTTTTCTAGTGCCAAGTATATAGTAGTAAACAAATAAAATTAAAATATCTGCTTTAATGGAGAAGGTAAAATAAACAACAAAGATAATATGTAACTGAACAAAATATATACTATCCAAAGTATATATTATATATAAAATATAAAGTATATATGCATAATATAACATTGAAAAAGTTAGAGGATGATAAGTGCTAAGGAAAAAAATAGAACATGGTAAGAGTATTTGAAAATGTTGGAGAAATGGTTCAAGTTTCAAGTGGATTGTCAGTATAGGCCTCATTGAGAAGAAAATATTTGAGCAAATATTTGGAAGAAGAAAGTAGGCTATGGAAATATCTGCAGGAAGAGACAAAGTTATAGTGTCCATCATGAAATGAACTACTCTTGACCCCACATTAACTTTCAGCTGCCATCCATTTTTCTCTTCTCTCAAAGTCACACTTCTTGAAAGAGATGTTTATAGTATTAATCTCCAGCTACTCAAATTATTTCCTCTTTTCTGTCTATTATAAGTGTTATTCCGTACTCCCTCAGTAGCCCTTGAGGCAGTTGTTGTAACATTCTTGTGGAAACACTTTCCTTTTTCGGCTACTCAAATACCAAACTCTCCTGGTTTTATTTCAAATTCACAAGCAGCACTTTATCAGTTGTTTGTTTTGTTTGCTTGTTTGTTTTGATGAATTCTCCTCTCCTGGTTGCCTTCTAAATATTGGAGTTTCTAAGGGTTCCATTCAAGGGCTTCTTCTTTTCTGTATCTCCACCTTCTTCACATAATCTCTTCCTATCCCAGGGCTTTAATTACCATTCATAATCTTGTGATTCCCAACCTTTTATACTAACTCTGGCTTCTCTCTTAATCTCTAGACTCATTTATCTAATCGCTTACTTGATATCTCTTGTGGATATCTAATAAGAACTTAAATCTTAACATGTCAAAAAGATAACAGGATTTCTCCTCAGCCCACCTGCCCTATCCAAGGTCTGCCCATCTCATGAAGTGTTACCATCATCCAACCAGGGTCTCAAGAAAAGGGAAAAGAGAAAACATCCTTTATTTATTCCTTTCTCTCACATCCCCACATCCAATAAACCACAAATATTATAGACTTTGCCTCCACAATATACCCCCAATATTTTCCACTTATATATACTTCTAGGCCTAGCCTTCTAATTTAATTTAGTATTATCTGTCATGTAGACTGATTCCTAACTGGTTTCACTGTTTCCATTTGTGATATCCTATACTGCTTTCTCCACACAACTACCTATGTGATCTTTTTTTTTTAAATGAATGAGTTCTCACATTCATTGAAGTCCATTAATTTCCATATAGATAGCTCCAGGGCATGTGAGATCAGGACAGGCACTGGATGACTCTGTGTCTTGCTAAGAAAAAATAACTAAACAGAGTCAATAAAGATTCTAATAAGCTGAGAGGCAAAAAGTAATCATATGCATTCCTACTGCAAACTTGCCTGGAAGAGCACAAGAAGCATCATCCAGATGCTTCAGTCAGCTTCTCAGTGTTTCCTAAGAAATGCCTACAAAGGTAGAAGACATACCTATTGAAAAAAAGGAAAATTTGAAAATATGGCAAAGGCAGACAAGGCCCATTATGAAAGGGAAATGAAAAACCTCTATCCCTTTTAAAGAAGAAAAAAAATATAGTACAAGGATCCCAGTGTACCCAAGGGGCTTCTGCTGAACTTTTTCTTGTTTTGTCTGAGTGTTACCCCAAAATCAAAGAGAACACCCTGCCCGGTTCATTGGTGATGTTTCAAAGAAAATGAGAAATGTGGAATAACATTGCTTCAGATGACAGGCAGACTTATGAAAAGAGGGTTGCTAAGGTAAAAGAAAAATAGAAAGAGGATATTACTGCATACCAAACTAAAAGAAAGCCTGAAGTAGTTTAAAAAAAAAAGGTAGAGTCTTCAAGATTGAAAATAAGCAGGAAAAGAAGAAGATAAGGAGGAGGAAGATGAAGATGAGAATGAAGAAAATGATGATGAATGTTAGCTTTAATATATTCTTTTCTTATCTAGAAATGTTTTGAACTCCCTGTACACAAATCACTCCTTAAAAAAAAAAACTGAAATGTAAACCTGTCTAAGATTTCTTTTTAAAATGTGCAGTGTCTTTCTTGTATAGTTAACATGCTACCAAATGTGTCTTTAGATAGAACTGTCCTAGTGGTACTTTTAATAGCCACTAATCTTGGTACCGTGTGGAGTTGTAAATTGACATGGAAAGCAGGTTCTTGTTGGTTTACAGCAAAAATTAGTTGTATATGGGGATGGTAGTTTTTTTTTTTTTTATCTTCACTTACCTCTGATGCAACATGTAGAAAATAATTGTTCTGTTAACTGAATATAACTGTAATTGAAAAATAATGTAACAGTTCTGTTGACATTCTGAATGGTTCAAAGTAAATACTTTTTTAAAATATGTTCTTATCACTTTCATAGGTCTATAACTTTACTTGTTGAAGGGTAGTTTTTTTTTTCTTTTGCGCATGTTTGATCACATAGACTATTACAATGTTTATCTTTTCGTATAGCTAGCTGATTTTTTTTAAAAAAGCATTTTGTCTACATACCCTGCATACTTACAATGGGAATCATAAAAGTTGAGATGAGAATGTTTTCATTCACAACTGAATTTCAAATCAAAATAATCAAATTTCATATATCCCAGTGACTTTACAAAGTGAAGAGTAATCAATTACTCACAGTACGGGAATATGAGAATCAAACATTTTAAAAGTATGTCTTTGAAAGACTAGTAGAAAAGTATGTTCCTATCTTTACATGCGTACTCTACATTCTTTAATTCCCATTACTATGTAATAGCAGTTATATTTGTAGTTTTCACATTAAAAGATAACTAACAATATATCCAGAAACGTTTGGGCCTAAATTCAAGACTGCCATATTAAATTTTTTTGTTGATATCACTCCCAAGGAAGGTTCTATGAAAGTGTTGGCTGTATATGTCTTTTTCCATTTATCTAAATATGGACTGCTTAGGAAAATTGAGATTTTCCATTATAGTTAAGTAGTTCTTTTAATTAATTAGGTTATCTTTTAAGATTATAATGTCACACTTAAAATAGT